>NC_135237.1:491488034-493988034 GCF_051348905.1 Ranitomeya variabilis | reverse complement strand
CACCAATCCTTCTAATCTCTATGTGATTAGTAAAGGCTGAGCTTGGCTTTTTCTGGTAGCCGGCTTTTTCCGGAAGCCCCATGGGGAATGAATGAATAGGCAGTCCGGCATGTCACTCCATTCTCACTTGCTAAACAGTGAACCTTTCTCCCGATAAGATGGACTCCCACTGGTCCACCAGTTATCACTTCTCCCGTGGACAGGTTATACATTTTCTTCACTGGGAAACTCCTTTAAGGGGAACCTGTTATGTAAAATAACTCTATTAACCTTCAGATTTGGGGTTACTCTGCAGGTTAATAGCGTTCTGACACTGTGTGACACCAGCACTGAGAGCCCCACTGTTTGGAGGAAATGAACTTTATTCCTCCCGGCAAACTTACTCTTTTAGTCATGGGGTGTGCAGTAACATCTACCGCTCACTATGTGACTGAAACCGTGTCGGCGCCATCATTATGACTGAAAGAGCAAGGCTGGCGGGAGGAATAAATATAATTTCCTCCAGGCGCTGGGGCTCTCAGTGCCGGTGCCACACAATGTCAGAACGCTATTAACCTGCAGATTAACCCCATATCTGCAGGTTAATAGCATTTTTTCACGTGACAGGTTCCCTTTAAGGCATGTGCCACAATCCTGACTGCTTAATTCATTTGATAAAAATATAGTTGTCTGTAACTAAATTCTACACTTAGCTAATTATTAATTATTCAACTCTATTGCTAAATGTACCCCAATGCTATGACATGAAGACGAATGACATTTTTCTATTTCTGTACTGTATGCAGTTTGGACATAAAAAAGGGAAATTGGTGCAACATATTTAAGATACAATCTTCAAGTCAATTAGATATTTATACCAAAATGAATGTGGAGTGCCATCCAGCATTCGTGTAAATATATACAGATACTTCTCACAAAATTAGAATATCATCAAAAAGTTAATTTATTTCACTTCTTCAATAAAAAAGTGAAACTCATATATTATATTGAGTCATTGCAAATATTTTATGATCTATTTCAAGCGTTTATTTCTGTTAATGTTAATGATTATGGCTTACAGCCAATAGAAACCCAAAAGTCATTATCTCAGTAAATTAGAATACTTTATAACACCAGCTTGAAAAATGATTTAAAAATCCAAAACGTTGGCCTACTGAAATGTATGTTTAGTAAATGCACTCAATACTTGTTCGGGGCTCCTTTTGCATCAATGACTGCATCAATGCGGCCTGGCGTGGAGGTGATCAGTCTGTTGCACTGCTAAGGTGTAATGGAAGCCCAGGTTGCTTGACAGCAGCCTTCAGCTCATCTGCATTGTTGGATCTGGTGTCTCTCATCTTCCTCTTGACAATACCCCATAGAGAAGTTTAGGTCAGGCAAAATTGCTAGCCAATCAAGCACAATGATACTGTTGTTTTTAAACCAGGTATTGGTACTTTTGGGAGTGTGGACAGCTGCCAATTCCTGCTGGAGAATGAAATTTCCATCTCCAAAAAGGTTTTCAGCAGAGGGAAGCATGAAGGGCTTTAAAATTTCCTGGTAGACGGCTGCGCTGACTTTCGTCTTGATAAAACACAGTGGACCTACACCAGCAGATGTCATGGCTCCCCAAACCATCACTGATTGTGGAAACTTCACACTAGACCTCAAGCGGCTTAGATTGTGTACCTGTCCACTCTTCTTCCAGACTCTGGGACCTTGATTTCCAAATGAAATGCAAAATTTTATTTAATCTGAAAGCAACACCTTGGACTGAGCAACAGTCCAGTTCTTTTTCTCCTTGGCCCAGGTAAGACGCTTCTGGAATTGTCTATTGGGCATGAGTGGCTTGAGACAAGGAGTGCAACACCTGTAGCCCATGTCCTGGATACGTCTGTGTGTGGTGGATCTTGAAGCAATGACTCCAGCAGCAGTCGTCTCCTTGTGAATTTCTCCCAAATTTTGAATGGCCTTCTCTTAACAATCCTTTCAAGACTGCGGTTATCCCGATTGCTTGTGCAACTTTTTCTACCACACTTTTTCCTTCCACTCAACTTTCCATTAACATGCTTGGATACAGCACTCTGTGAACAGTCAGCTTCTTTAGCAATGACCTTTTGTGGCTTACCCTTCTTGTGGAGTTTCAGTGGCTGCCTTCTGGACATCTGTCAAGTCAGCAGTCTTCCCCATGATTGTGGAGCCTACTGAAACAGACCCTTTTAAATGCTTAGGAATCCCTTGCAGGTGTTTTTTGTTTCATTCTAATTTACTCAGATCATGACTTTTGGGTTTTCATTGGCTGTAAGCCGTAATCATCAACATTAACAGAAATAAACGCTTGAAATAGATCACTCTGTTTGTATTGACTCTATATAATATATGGGTTTTAGTTTTGGTATTAAAGAACTGAAATAAATTAACTTATGATGATATTCTAATTTTTTGGATGATTCTACTTTTTTCCCAATTATACATTTATGACTCAATAAGACATAGGTAATGACAGATTTTTAGTAAGACCTTGAATATCTCATATTTTAGCTATTCCTATTGGTATCTAGGCTCTAGTGTAGGTCACAAGGGCCTAATAACACCATTATCTGAGCCGGGATATATTCAATGTCGCAGTTGCATATAGCATTGTGGAACAAGATCTCAGCAGCTGTACGGTTGTGTTACAATTGCCAGAGAGCTGTGTATAACTACCCGTCAGCAATTCACTTAGAATTCAGAACATTTACCAATTGTTCCTACTGACAATAAACCCACAAAATCACATGGTCAAATGTGAATGGTAATAACAATGAATAATTCATAAAGTAACAGCAGACTGAATCAAGATTTAATGTGTACTTCACAATACAAAATAATGGCGTGAAAGTGGTTATGAATCCTTTTCAAGCTCATGAAAAGTCAGCCGTGTACTAAACAGCCGCAATTTAGTTGCTTTGAAGAGATAGAATAGAAAAAAAAATGGAAACCTATATACAATGTCATATATTTATCCATAAACAAGCATGCAGGACAATGCGGCATTAATTATTTATGCCTTCAATACGTTCAGCTTGGCAGGTTCGCTTTTATTGCAAAAATACAATATAGTTGCTTGAGACCTGCTAAGGCTTCTATCATCTGCGGATAAATAACACATTAAACAGCACGAAGAGGAGTAATCTGTTTATTGGCTTAGAGTGATTTGGAATAATAGGCAATTTTAGCTATATGATTACATTTATCTATAGACGGTACAGAGGAGTGAAGGCCGCTCTCACCAACGGTAAGTGTGATCTCTATTTCCAGTGCAATTCAATTTAAAAAATGTGGTGATAAAGAAAATGTCTAGGAATACATAGTGACAGATAATAAAATATCCCAAGAGATTGGCTTAAACCAGAGCACTTTTCCAAATGTTCAAATACTACCTGTCTTCATCATGTAATAGAGTTATTCGTTCTGTAACCTGGTTCTATGGTAGCCCATGCAGGTGCTATGTGCCCCTAGATAGACAGGATCCAGCCGAAACTGATGGCATATCCTAATTGTCATGATATGCTAAGATCTTGTACAGGTCCTACAATAATGCTTGTTAGGGACCCTTTAAATGGTGGGTAGGGGCCAATTAAAGCACCACTCCAGTGTTTTTTTTATTGCACCTCTGGGGTAGTGCTTTAAATGTAAGTCACCTACCTCTGGTCATATACTCACCTTTCGTCCCATTCATTTTTTCCCAGAATTGCTCCGGTCCATCTCTAATGAAAAGTGACCTGCAAGCGCGCACCAGTGTTTGTTGGAGCGCGTCGGAGGTCCCTTTTCAATACAAGTCTGTGAAAGCCTTGTTCTGGCTCTCATAAACTTGCACTGGAAAGCTTGCAGTCAGAAGCTTCCCGTCAGAAGCTACTATACAAGATGGCGCCGAGGAACTGTAGCGGCGTCAGTAATAGGTGAAGCTGCCGACAGGTGTGTAAATGACTGGGGACAGGGGCTTACATTTAATGTGCCACTCCAGTGGTTAAAAAAACACTGGAGTGGTGCTTTAAAGAACTTAGGCAGCCCAGACAAAGCATTGGGGATACTCCTCCTAGGGCAACACAGATGCATAACACAAAACAGTGTCGTTCAACAGTGGGAAAACTTTCCCTTTCTCACAAAGGCACAGTCATGTTAATGTTGCAAAAAAATATTTTTACAGCTTCTTTACAGAACTGTTACTTACTCGGTGTACTCAGTCCTTTTTTGAACTCACCCTCCATCCAGAACCAGCTGATGACTAGGACCTCCGTTTTGAAGGTACATGTCCTTGTTTGGTCACAGCTCACTTTCTGGTCTCACTTCTAGCACTAGCTAAACCAGAACCTCGCTTCCAGCAATGGCACACTTCAACACTCCCAGTATGCTCTCTACTGGGTAACAACTCTTGGCACTATCACCTCACTTGCTTAGATGTCTGATTCACCTCATCCTCCCTCAAAGCTTAATCTCCATCTTACTGAGAGACCATAGCAGTTCTCTAGACAATCCTCCACTCCCTCAATCATAAATCTTCACTCCTTACAGGTGGACCCACTAGATTCTGCCACCTTGAAAAATGAAAGAGGACTTTTTATTTCTCTTTGATATAGCCTAGGGCAGAACACTGTAACTGTTCATCATACGTGTCCCCAGATACAAGTCACAGGATATGCAGGATACTGAGCATACAAATGACAGCTGCAACTGATGCCTAGAGAGGCCCAGTGACAATCCATGTAAACTAATTACATCATCCACTTCATAAAAGACATAGCCCCCCATGGTAGCTCAAAGCAACCCCAGCACATTCCCACAAATGCACACAACACAGTCAAAGGCATCATAAGTTATACACCTAGGCTGACCATACAAAAACTGGTAAAGCGAACAGTAAAACCTAAGTGAAATAACATATTAGAGTGCAGGGGCTTTAAGCAGGCAATACTGCTGCATGTATTTAAAGCAATCCTTCACCCTACAAATTAAATGAAACCATACATTTCTATATGCGAGATAATCATCATACACAGTATTTATTTGGATGGTACTAAATACCAAAGTAGATTACTCAAGGGCATAAATCAACTAATATAAATCATAAACCTACCCTATAAAAAACAATTTTTATTATTCATTATTAAAACCAATAGATAGGTCACAAAAAGAACCAAAAAAACACCGTAAAATACCCAAACAAAACTATGGGATATTAGGGGAATCCTAAGCCATGTGGCTTCTATCGTTGCGGCCATTACCATATGTGTAAGTGGATGAAGCCAAACAAATCCTTTGAGAGTTCATCCACGGGTAAAAAATTCTACCAGAGAGACTTCTCCAATTGTAAAACGACTGGTGTTGTCTATAAGGCCACCTGCCCTTGTCCAAAGGACTACGTAGGGAAGACGAAACGTGAGTTCCAGAGAAGGGTGGGGGATATAAGGAACAATAGGGATACCCCCCTGGCCAAACACATGAGATCAGCCCATGGAGACCAACTGGACAATATTCACTTTATGATCATTGAAGTGGTAATACACAATAGTAGAGGTGGAAACCGGGATAAATCCATCCTCAAAAGGGAATGTGAGTGGACATTCAGACTGGACTCACTGGTGCCCAAAGGTCTAAATGAACAAATATCTTTTGCCTGCTTCCTGTAGGCCGGTTGTGTGGCTCCAGCCATACGGGTGAATTGTCCCACTTGGACTGTTTAGATATAGACATAGAAAAGCTAATAGGGAAGTACTGGACTAAAAAAATTCCCCCCCCTATGTTGGGGTCTTACATATTGTTGTAACCTATTTTTAATAAAAATCCTCTATTGGTTCCTGACCTATTCTCCCTCCCCCCTCCCCTTTAATTATAATGGCTATTGGGGGTTCTTTTGTAATTTAGAATCAATGTTACTACTTGTAACTTAGCTGCTTAAAAACAATAATTATGGGCCAATCGAATAATGTGACTCAATCTAGGGGTCGCCCCTTTAATCTATTATCAGCCACGTGAGATATGCAGCGTTTGGTTTTGTTTTGATTTATCTATACTTTATAGGGTTAACAATTCTGTAGCAGTCATTTGACTGCATTTAGCTAGGATCACGTATTCTGGTGGGCGCATGCGCCATCGGCTATCCATTGAAAAGTCTGAAGATGTTGTCATAGCGCAGCCCTTCCACATTGCAATGGCTGCGCGTTCCATACTGAGTCTGCGCAGTTTTGTGCGTTCCAACTTGGGCATGAGCAGTGGGATTTTTCCCACATTACTGTGCGGCCACGGCACTTCCGGATTGGTGCTGCGGAAGTGTAAGGGGAGAGAGACAAGAGCGGGACTATTTAAATGGAGGGATCTCATCCATCGGTAAGCATCATATCAGAATCGGAACACTTTCTTTATATCGGGCCTCCTGATGAGCCAGAGGGGTGAAACGCGTTGAGGCGGAAGTGGCGGGTGGACATGCATGGATGAGTACCAATATACACAAAAAAATTTTTGTCATGTCTTAATTTGTGCTCATGCTCTTAAAGGGCAAATAGGGCATGGTTTGGACTGCAGCAAACCTTTGTCATTAGGAATAGACATGACTGTATGGTACTTGTTGTTCTAAAGGGTTAACCATATTTATTATTGAGTTTTTTTCTTTACGGTTACCCCATTGTTATCAATTAAGCAGGATTTATATGCATAATGTTTCCACCATTCGCCGATTGTGTTCATCATTTGGTTTTATTTGCACGCACATTTGGGTGTTAGGGTTATCTTTAGCTTTGTAGGAGTGATCATTGTATAGACTCAGAGGTGCCCTTTATTCCCTATTTGGGGAGGGTTATGGCTCATGATATTTTTAGGGCCAATAGGGGCAGCCATCATTGAGTGGGGGCACCAATCCGTTTCCCATAGGGTGCCAACCCCCGCTGGTAGGAAGGTGACAGCATAGATACAGTACTAGGGATTCCCCTAATATCCCATAGTTTTGTTTGGGTATTTCACGGTGTTTTTTTGGTTCTTTTTGTGACCTATCTATTGGTTTTAATAATGAATAATAAAAATTGGTTTTTATAGGGTAGGTTTATGATTTATATCTTATTTGGATGGCCCAGTAGATTAAAGGGAACCTGTCACCATGAAAATGTCATCCAATCTACATGCACCATGTTATAGAATAGGGGAAGTGGAGAAGACTTATGTATAGTTTTGTGCAAAAATTAAATTTAGGTGTTTTACCCTTTTAAACCTCTGCTCTTTTGAGGAATTTTGTTCCATGAGGTGGTCATATCAATGACTGTCAGCTTTGTAGATTTAGCAAGGGAGAATGGCACATTCACATTGCTGAAAATGTCGAATCTTCTTTATTAGAATTCCATTAAAAAGATCTAAGATATATTCCCCATAAGTAACAGACTGATGCGTCTTTGGTAGACAAAGCATCTCTAGTCACAGTCAAACTCAGATTATGGGTGCATTAACTGAGACCATGACTAGGTGCCAGAGTTGCGCCAGTCTCTTACGGTGAACAGCTTTTACGTTTTTTAATGGAATTCTAATCAAGAAGATTTGACGTTTTCAGCAATGTGAATGTGCAATTCTCCCTTACTAAATCTGTATTGAGTGTTGGTGGTCTGTGGCAGGTCAAGTACCAACAAATCTGGTACTCCATCTGAATGGTGTAAACAGAGACATGGTAAGCCTTATCATGGACTGTGTTATTCTATAGACTGACAGCTATCTCCATATGCACACTTATGCAGAAACCCAAATGTGACAGCTTCATATTTTTCTCTGAGGCTGTCACTCCCTGGTCGAGAGAGCCACAGTCAATCCGTGCATTGTGGCCTATCTTGCATGTCGGAATGCCCCCTTACTTATAAAACTGCCCACTTGACTGAAAATCCAAGAAAGAGCAGAGGATTAAATCATGATGACTGATTCCCTATAACTATTCCAAGGATTTCAATTGACCAGATGATGATCCATGTATTCAGACTGGACATTTTCCTTTTATCCCATTTTTCGTTTACAAATCAAAAACATTCTATGGTCAGTTAAAGAGGTTCCCCAAGAATGATATAAAATGGAGTCCTTGATAAACAGTAAATCAAACTCTAGCCTGTCCTGTCATGTGTCTGTACAGGCTGTAGACTGAAGACATCCAGAGACGTGAGTCTCAATTGATGAGAGCTGTATTGAACATACTCCATCAGCATCCATGAACACAGCTGCAAATATCTAAAGAAATATATTTTAACCCAAGTTGTACTCAGTGAGGAGATCTCCAGCTTCATCCTCCTCCTCCTTCATCAGTCTTATAATTTTATAACAGTGCACACAGACTGTGCCAAACTGGAAAACAATTAAACATTGAGGAAGATGAAGCTGGAGATACCCCCTTTGTGCTCATTGAGGAAGAGATATATTTCTTCACATATGATAGCCGTGCTCCCGGCTGGTCATTGAGGTATGTATGATACAACTCTTGTCAGTTGAGACACAGGTCTCAGGAGCTGTATGTCTTCAGTCTGCAGCCCATACTTACATGTGACTAAAACAGGATGCAGTTTGAATTATATCAGGGTTGTCCTTTTATTTTATACTCGAAGGACCCTTTTAAAGATAATAGATAGAGTTTGATCTTCAATGGATTCAGTAGCCCATATGATTCTATGTACAGAGTTTGGTACCGAATATGCTGGAGCTGTATCAATAACAATGAGTCATGACTACTACATTGACAGCAGAAGAACAAAGATGAATCATCTGTGACATGTCAAATGCATCATAAAAAAGTAATAATTTCAGAGTGTAAAAGTTGTGTCCATATCAATAAGTTATCTTCTTTACCTTTTACCCTCTGAATACACTTAAGTTAAACTTGTAAAATGAGCCATTACACAGGTGCCAATCTGGCATAGAGCGTCTACTTAGCGGAGCAGCTCAATACCATAATATCAATTCTTACAATGTAATGTAAATTGAAAATCAATGTGTTTCAAAGTGAACGACATCGTTTTAGGATTTTAGCCCAGCACTTGCTTAATCAGCATACAGTGGGTCAACTCATAATAGTCTATCCAGACCAAGGGTTTCTGTACATGGGAAAAGTTGAACAAGATATTTTTACAAGTATATTATGAAATATTGTAATTAAATGGTCGTAATGGTTGTTTATTGCTAAAATCACTTGGGACCAGGTTAGAAAAGTACCTTTTACTTCATACCTACATTGTGGTCTTATTTTTACCAATGTTAAAGAGATTTTAATGTCTTCAGTTGTCCTTTATAGGTCAATTCGGGGGCCCGGCTTTATTTGCTGAAGGCCCCCTGACCGACCGGCCTGGTTATATTGAGGTTTTCCACGCCTTGTTTTTCCGGCACATGTGGAAAGAGTTAATGTTTGAAATTCCCGTCTTTGCATGCCAGATCAGGTGATATTGTCACTTCCGGGATGGGGGTTTTATCTATTTCCCCTGGTGGGATATATTTAAGCCGTGCCTGAGGCGTTTTTCGGCCTTTTTGAATGCCTGAGTCATCGAGCTGACCACCCTCCCTCCCCTTTTTTGTTGTTTTATTTATGTGATTAATTAGTTGAAATTTTTGGTTATTTTGTTATTAAGGTTTATGAAAGTCGCAGCGGTTGGCGAAAGAACAAGATGGGTAACATGTGATGGGAGTCCGGTGGCATATCCCCAACAACTTCAGGTGGTTAAATGAGAGAGAGCTGTGACTAGGGTTGAGCGACTTTTACTTTTTTTGGGTCGAGTCGGGTTTTGCGAAACCCGACTATCTCAAAAGTCGAGTCGAGTGCAATCAGCCGATTATCGCGAAAAGTCGGGGATCGACCGAAACACGAAACCCAATGCAAGTCAATGGGGAAGCATAGACGGCAGTGAGTGGGGGCCAGGAAAACACCTACAGTGCCCATTTTAATGGCAAAAACATCCATTATTGTTTCTGAAGCTTGTCAATCTTAATTAACTTTATAATAATAGTTGGGCATTGGAAATTGGGGGTCATTTGGCTAAAGTTGTGGGGGGTAGGGCTGGTTCAAGTTTTTAGTGGGCCCAGGAAACGTGGACTACGTCACGGCGGTGGAGCAGTGCGAGGTAAGTATTTTAACTTTGCAAGTGCTGTGATCCTGAGCAAGCAGGGGGGGCCCACTCGTTCGCATTGGCACTGGCACAGGGCCCCTCAAAGTACGGCGGTGTGTTTGCACGGTGGGGGCGCCTCCCACCGGCAGCGACACTTCTGCGTACTCTGAGGGGCCCTGTGCCTGTGACATCACCAACGAGTATGCCCCCCCACCTGATGAAGGAACCTGCACTTTCATCTGCACCTTCCTCTTTGTCCCTGTGTAAGCTGGTATAGTATAGTGCGGGAAGGGGAACCTGACTTTCAGCAGGGTCAGATTGTGGCTGTGTAGCGTGCCAGGGGAATGTAGTGGTCTGGGTCAATGTACCACAAGACTCATCTAGCACTGGCTGGGCAATGGGCAGGATGAGGAGGAAACACAGATATAGGCCCAAATAATAAAGTGGGCTAAATGCAGTTCTAAATTGGTAACAGGACTAACCAGGCGGCATTGGTTTGTTCAGTGGAGTAGAAAGCCCAGGAGCGGCAGACACCGTTTTAAGGGCCCAACCACAGTAGTAGGCCCAATGCAGTTTAATATTACAAATAAAGGCCGAAAGCCTGAAGATTGAAGCTCGGGTAAACAAAACAGGAGAAAACCCAGGAGCGGCAGACACCGTTTTAAGGGCCCAACCACACTAGTAGGCCCAATGCAGTTTAATATTACAAATCTAGCCCGAAAGCCTGAAGATTGGAGCTCTGGAAAGTAACACAGGACAACACCAAGGTGTGGCAGACACCGTTACTAGGCCCAACCAAAATAGTAGGCCAACTGCAGTGTTATATAAATAACAACTTAATGAGAGCCTGAAGATTGAAGCTCAGCTCTGTTCAGTGGAGAACAGAAAGCAGCGGCAGACACCGTTAGCAGGCCCCAACCACACAAGTAGGCCAACTTCAGTGTTATATTAACAACAACTACTTAATGAGAGCCTGAAGATTGAAGCTCAGGCAAGTAAACCTGGAGAACACCTTGGAGTGGCAGACACCATTAGTAGGCCCCAAACAAAATAGTAGGCCAACTGCACTGTTATCTTAACAACAACTACTTAATGAGAACCTGAAGATTGAAGCTCAGCTTTGTACAGTGGAGAACAACACCAGGGAGCGGCATACACCGTTAGTAGGCCCCAACCACACATATTAACAACAACTACTTAATGAGAGCCTGAAGATTGAAGCTCAGCTTTGTACAGTGGAGAACAACACCAGGGAGCGGCAGACACCGTTAGTAGGCCCCAACCACACATATTAACAACAACTACTTAATGAGAGCCTGAAGATTGAAGCTCAGCTTTGTACAGTGAAGGACAACACAAGGGAGCGGCAGACACCGTTAGTAGGCCCCAAACAAAATAGTAGGCCAACTGCACTGTTATCTTAACAACAACTACTTAATGAGAGCCTGAAGATTGAAGCTCAGCTTTGTACAGTGGAGAACAACACCAGGGAGCGGCAGACACCGTTAGTAGGCCCCAACCACACATATTAACAACAACTACTTAATGAGAGCCTGAAGATTGAAGCTCAGCTTTGTACAGTGGAGAAGAACACCAGGGAGCGGCAGACACCGTTAGTAGCCCCAACAACACATATTAACAACAACTACTTAATGAGAGCCTGAAGATTGAAGCTTAGCTTTGTACAGTGAAGGACAACACAAGGGAGCGGTAGACACTGTTAGTAGGCCCCAACCACACATATTAACAACAACTACTTAATGAGAGCCTGGAGATTGAAGCTCAGCTTTGTACAGTGGTGGACAAAACCAGGGAGCGGCAGACAACGTTAGTAGGCCCCAACCACACATATTAACAACAACTACTTAATGAGAGCCTGAAGATTGAAGCTCAGCTTTGTACAGTGGAGGACAACACCAGGGAGCGTCAGACAACGTTAGTAGGCCCCAACCGAAATAGTAGGCCAACTGCACTGTTATCTTAACAACAACTACTTAATGAGAGCCTGAAGATTGAAGCTCAGCTTTGTACAGTGAAGGACAACACAAGGGAGCGACAGACACCGTTAGTAGGCCCCAAACAAAATAGTAGGCCATCTGCACTGTTATCTTAACAACAACTACTTAATGAGAGCCTGAAGATTGAATCTCAGCTTTGTACAGTGTAGAACAACACCAGGGAGCGGCAGACACCATTAGTAGGCCCCAACCACACATATTAACAACAATTACTTAATGAGAGCCTGAAGATTGAAGCTCAGTTTTGTACAGTGGAGAACAATACCAGGGAGCGGCAGACACCGTTAGTAGGCCCCAACCACACATATTAACAACAACTACTTAATGAGAGCCTGAAGATTGAAGCTCAGCTTTGTACAGTGAAGGACAACAACAGGGAGCGGCAGACACCGTTAGTAGGCCCCAACCACACATATTAACAACAACTACTTAATGAGAGCCTGAAGATTGAAGCTCAGCTTTGTACAGTGGAGAACAACACCAGGGAGCGGCAGACACCGTTAGTAGGCCCCAACCACACATATTAACAACAACTACTTAATGAGAGCCTGGAGATTGAAGCTCAGCTTTGTACAGTGGTGGACAACACCAGGGAGCGGCAGACAACGTTAGTAGGCCCCAACCACACATATTAACAACAACTACTTAATGAGAGCCTGAAGATTGAAGCTCAGCTTTGTACAGTGGAGGACAACACCAGGGAGCGTCAGACAACGTTAGTAGGCCCCAACCGAAATAGTAGGCCAACTGCACTGTTATCTTAACAACAACTACTTAATGAGAGCCTGAAGATTGAAGCTCAGCTTTGTACAGTGAAATAGGCTCTATGCAGCTTCCATTATGTGGCAGGGGTACACAGGCAGCATTGGTGTGCTCAGTGGAGGACAATTTGAAGGAGGGACCGTAGACAGACTTAGTAGGCCTAAAATAACAAAATAGGCTCTATGCAGCTTCCATTATGTGGCAGGGGTAGACAGGCAGCATTGGTGTGCTCAGTGGAGGACAATTGGAAGGAGGGACCGCAGACAGACTTAGTAGGCCTAAAATAACAAAATAGGCTCTATGCAGCTTCCATTATGTGGCAGGGGTACACAGGCAGCATTGGTGTGCTCAGTGGAGGACAATTGAAAGGAGGGACCGCAGACAGACTTAGTAGGCCTCCAAAAAACTAAATAGATGTTAATGTCTCGCAAAAAAAAAAAAAAAGAAGGTGCCATACTTAGGTACAGGGGTGGGCTCCTATGTTGACTTTCAGACATTGTAATTTGGAGCAAAGTATTTACTGGTGTAAATATAGGACAGGGCCCCTGCCTATTTTAAATAGCATCATACATGTCAACAAATTGTTATTGTCAGTGCCAGGCATTGAAGGATTTCAGCGCATAGACTAAACTGTGGTGGAGCAGCGAGAGATAATTTTGCAAGTGGTAGAGCACTGTTTGACCTGGGGGGGACACTCTCTAGTGGCCGGCGATACAGGCCCAGGGCCCCTCATGTTACAACGGTGTGTCTGACGTTGGGTGCACGCCACCACCGCCAGAGACACTTCATTGTACTATGAGGGACCCAGTGGCAGTGCCGTCGACCAAAAGTGGGCACACCCACCTCTTCAGACAAACGGCATTCTGACGGGTGCTTGCGCCAAGTGGTGAGACCACGGCCCCGTGGGGGGAGTTAGGCCATTTAGGGAGGTGTAAACATGTCGTATTCTGTACAAACAGCAGCTGCAAATTAAGAGATTGGAACAGTCAGTAACACCAGCCTAAAGCAAGACCTATTTTCAGGAAAGCTAGGTGTCAACCGGGAAAGGTGGGGCAAAATAATTAGAAATCCATGAGTGGTTCATTTTAATGAAGGTTAGATCATCAACATTTTGGGTCGCCAGACGAGTCCTTTTTTCAGTCAGTATTGAACCAGCAGCACTGAATACTCTTTCTGATAGTACACTAGCTGCTGGGCAAGCAAGCTCCTGCAATGCATATTCGGCCAATTCAGGCCAGGTGTCTATTTTGGATGCCCAGTAATCAAAGGGGAATGACGGTTGAGGGAGAACATCGATAATGGAGGAAAAATAGTTAGTAACCATACTGGACAAATGTTGTCTCTTGTCACTTTGAATTGATGCTGCAGTACCTGTCGTGTCTGCAGTCATTGCAAAATCACTCCACAACCTGGTCAGAAAACCCCTCTGTCCAACGCCACTTCTGATTTGTGTACCTCTAACACCTCTGCCCTGTTGCCCCCTGCAGCTCGTGTGAGAACCATCACCGGCGCTGTGTGCTGGGAATGCCTGAATCAAACGGTCTACAAGAGTAGCTTGTTTGGTTGCCAATATTTGTTCAAGGTTCTCATGTGGCATGATATTTTGCAATTTGCCTTTATAGCGAGGATCAAGGAGGCAGGCCAACCAGTAATCGTCATCGGTTATCATTTTTATAATGCGTGGGTCTTTTTTGAGGATACGCAAGGCATAATCCGCCATGTGGGCCAATGTTCCAGTTGTCAAATCAGTGCATGTGCTGGGTTGAGGAGCACTTTCAAGCAAATCAACGTCACTTGTCTCCCTCAAAAAACCTGAACCCGGCGTTGCAACGACAGCAGTTTCTATTGCCTCATGAGAAGCTTCCTCATCCAAAAAATACTCATCCCCATCATCCTCCTCATCCTCCTCCTCTTCGCCCCCCACCTCGTCCTGTAGACTTCCCTGAGCTGACAATGGCTGACTGTCATCAAGGCTTCCCTCGTCCTCGGCTGCAGATGCCTGCTCCTTTATGTGTGTTAAACTTTGCATCAGCAGGCGCATTAGGGGGATGCTCATGCTTATTATGGCGTTGTCTGCACTAACCAGCCGTGTGCATTCCTCAAAACACTGAAGGACTTGACACAGGTCTTGTAGCTTCGACCACTGCACACCTGACAACTCCATGTCTGCCATCCAACTGCCTACCCATGTATGTGTATCCTCCCACAAATACATAACAGCACGCCTCTGTTCGCACAGTCTCTGAAGCATGTGCAGTGTGGAGTTCCACCTTGTTGCAACGTCAATGATTAGGCGATGCTGGGGAAGTTTCAAAGACTGCTGATGGTTCTGCATACGGCTGGAGTGTACGGGCGAACGGCAGATGTGTGAGCAAAGTCTGCACACTTTCAGGAGCAGGTCGTGTAACCCCGGATAACTTTTCAGAAAGCACTGCACCACCAGGTTTAAGGTGTGAGCCAGGCAAGGAATGTGTTTCAGTTGTGAAAGGGCTATGGCAGCCATAAAATTCCTTCCGTTATCACTCACTGCCTTGCCTGCCTCAAGATGTACAGTGCCCAGCCATGACGGAGTTTCTTGCTGCAAGAACTCGGACAGAACTTCCGCGGTGTGTCTGTTGTCGCCCAAACACTTCATTGCCAATACAGCCTGCTGACGCTTGCCACTAGCTGTTCCATAATGGGACACCTCGTGTGCAACAGTGCCAGCTGCGGATGGAGTGGTCGTGCGACTGCGGTCTGTGGACGAGCTCTCGCTTCTGCTGGAGGACGAGGAGGAGGAGGGGGGATGAACGCCTACAGCCAACTGTTTCCTAGACCGTGGGCTAGGAAGAACTGTCCCAATATTGTTGTCCCCTGTGGACCCTGCATCCACCACATTAACCCAGTGTGCCGTGATGGAGACGTAACGCCTCTGGCCATGCCTACCGGTCCATGCATCTGTTGTGAGGTGCACCTTTCTACTCACAGATTGCCTGAGTGCATGAACACTGCGGTCTTTTACATGCTGGTGGAGGGCTGGGATGGCTTTTCTTGAAAAGAAGTGTCGACTGAGTAGCTCGTAGCGTGGTACAGCGTAGTCCATCAGGGCTTTGAAAGCTTCGGTTTCAAGTAACCGGTAGGGCATCATCTCTAACGAGATTAGTCTAGCAATGTGGGCGTTCAAACCCTGTGTACAGGATGCGAGGATGAGTACTTCCTTTTCCTAACGAGAGTCTCATGTAGGGTGAGCTGGACTGGAGAGCTGCATAGGGTGGAACTAGCGGGGGTGCCGGTGGACATGGCAGACTGAGAGAGGGTTGGTGATGGTATTCTTGCTGTTGCCCTACATACAATGTTTCCTACCATGAACCTGGTGATTCCCTGACTGTTTTGGCCTTGCGACGAAACCACCACATTTACTGCAGGTGGTGTGGTAAACGGTGGGCTTACAGTGAGGGAAGGGATGTAGCTTTGCTGACTAGCTTCATTGTGAGAGGGTGCTACAACGTTAAGGGACGTTTTGTAGTTAGTCCAGGCTTGCAAGTGCATGGTGGTTAAGTATCTACGCATGCAACTTGTATTTAGATTTTTAACATTCTGACCTCTGCTGAAGGTCCTTGAGCATTTCTTACAGATGACTTTGCACTGATCATTTGGATCTTGGTTAAAAAAATGCCAGACTGCACTCTTCCTACTATCGGATACCTTTTCAGGCATTGCACACTGAGCTACTTTAACGGGATGGCCACGCTGACCTACAACTGGTTTTGGTTTTGCCACACGTTTTTGACCAGATACGGGCCTGCCAGATGGAACCTGTTGCAATGTTGATGCCTGCTGCGGCTCCTCCTCCTCCGCTTCAGAGCTACTGCCGCCTGCACCCTGTTCCCCCAATGGCTGCCAATCGGGGTCAACAACTGTGTCATCTATGACCTCCTCTTCTATGTCCTGGGCACCTTCCTCTGGGTCACTGTGTAAGCCGGTGCTATAGCGTTCGTGACGGGGCTTAATAGTCTCATCAGGGTCAGATTCTGGATCAGTACACTGCGAGGTCAATGTTCTGATCTGAGTCAAAGGAACAGCATAATAATCTGGCTGTGCCGGGGCATCTGTGCACTCCATGTCCGATTCATCTTGTAATGGGCATGGCCTGTTAACAATTTCCCTTTCTAACCCAGGAACGGTATGTGTAAAGAGCTCCATGGAGTAACCTGTTGTGTCGCCTGACGCATCCTTCTCTGTTGCTCTGGGTGAAGAACACAAGGAAGCAACTTGTCCCTGACCGGGAACATCCACTGACGACACTCTGCTTTTACATTTTGCACTTTTCGAGGAGGAGGCGAAAGAGCTAGAGGCAGAGTCAGCAAGGAAAGACAAAACTTGTTCCTGCTGCTCCGGCTTTAAAAGCGGTTTTCCTACTCCCAGAAAAGGGAGCGTTTGAGGCATTGTGTAGCCAGACGATGACGCGGGCTCAACAACTCGAGACTTAGGGTCTATATTGATTTTCCCATGACCACCTGATGCTCCATGACCATCACCACTACCATCATTATCAGCTGGCAATGACCGCCCACGGCCACAACCTCTTCCACCAGACTTCCTCATTCTTGTAAAATGGAAACCAAACTAACAACCGTTATGTGGTCCTGTACAACCAGGTAGAAGGTGTATGTAAACTTGTTGTGAATTTAAATCTCCCTTTTTTATGTGTGGGAGAATGCAGGAAAAAATCAGGCCCACTGTATTACACTACACAGTTTGATTGGCAGAAAGAGGCTGGCAGATATGCCACTAACAGGACTGACACACGCAGATGCACACACTGGCAATAGAAATCTCCCTCTTTATGTGTGGGAGAATGCAGGGAAAAATCAGGCCCACTGGATTACACTACACAGTTTGATTGGCAGAAAGAGGCTGGCAGATATGCCACGAACAGGACTGACGAACGCAGATGCACACACTGGCAATAGAAATCTCCCTCTTTATGTGTGGGAGAATGCAGGGAAAGATCAGGCACACTGTATTGCACTACACAGTTTGATTGGCAGAAAGAGGCTGGCAGATATGCCACTAACAGGAGTGACGCAGATGCACACACTGGCAATAGAAATCTCCCTGTTTATGTGTGGGAGAATGCAGGGAAAAATCAGGCCCACTGGATTACACTACACAGTTTGATTGGCAGAAAGAGGCTGGCAGATATGCCACTAACAGGAGTGACGCAGATGCACACACTGGCAATAGAAATCTCCCTCTTTATGTGTGGGAGAATGCAGGGAAAAATCAGGCCCACTATATCACAGTATAGTTTCTGTGGCACAAAATGAATGACAGATACCACAGACAGCACTGGCACAGATGCACAGATTTGGCAAGATTATTCTCCCTTTATTTTAATTTTTTTTATTTATATGGGAGACAAGTGAATTAATCAGGCCCACTATATCACAGTATATTTTCTGTGGCACAAAATGAATGACAGAAACCACAGACAGCACTGGCACAGATGCACTGATTTGGCAAGATTATTCTCCCTTTATTTTAATTTCTTTTTTTATGATATGGGAGACAAGTGATTTAATCAGGCCCACTATATCACAGTATAGTTTCTGTGGCACAAAATGAATGACAGATACCACAGACAGCACTGGCACAGATGCACAGATTTGGCAAGATTATTCTCCCTTTTTTTTATGGGAGACAAGTGATTTAATCAGGCCCACTATATCACAGTATAGTTTCTGTGGCAAAAAAAATATGACAGATACCACAGACAGCACTGGCACAGATGCACAGATTTGGCAAGATTATTCTCCCTTTATTTTAATTTTTTTTATTTATATGGGAGACAAGTGATTTAATCAGGCCCACTATATCACAGTATAGTTTCTGTGGCACAAAATGAATGACAGATACCACAGACAGCACTGGCACAGATGTACAGATTTGGCAAGATTATTCTCCCTTTATTTTTTTTATTTTTTATGGGAGACAAGTGATTTAATCAGGCCCACTATATCACAGTATAGTTTCTGTGGCACAAAATGAATGACAGATACCACAGACAGCACTGGCACAGATGCACTGATTGGCAATATAAATCTCCCTTCTTAGGTGTGGGACAGTGCAGAAAAATACAGGCCCACTGTTTTACACTACACAGTTTCAGGGGCTGAAACTGGCTGGAAGATATTAAAAAAAAAAAAAAAAGGGACTGTACTACAATTACTATCTCCCTACAATAGTCTCTGAAAAGTATGGCAGGCAGCAATAAAAAGGACTGCTGCACACAAAAAATGAGGACAAACAGAAAGGAAGGAGCAACAGGATTTTTGCTTTTAAAAAAGCAGTTGGTTTGCACAGCGGTGTACACACAGCAACGCAGCGATCAGGGAGCCTTATAAGCTACAGAGCTGTTGCACAGAAATCTTGCCTCCACTGTCCCTGCAAAGAAAAGGTGGTGTTGGACAGTGAAAATCGCTACAGCACAAGCAATTTGGGGGTTAATATACCCTGCCTAACGCTATCCCTGCTTCTGACGAAGCGGCAGCATCCTCTCCCTATGCTCAGATGAGCAGCAGTAACATGGCGGTCGGCGGGAATGCCCCTTTATAGCCCCTGTGACGCCGCAGAAAACAAGCCAATCACTGCCATGCCCTTCTCTAAGATGGTGGGGACCAGGACCTATGTCATCACGCTGCCCACACTCTGCATGCACCTTCATTGGCTGAGAAATGGCGCTTTAAGCATCATATGAAATGCGACTTTGGCGCGAAGATCGTGTACCGCATGGCCGATCCCACGCTGGGATCGGGTCTGGTTTCATGAAACCTGACTTTGCCAAAAGTCTGTGACTTATGAAAATGACCAATCCATTTCGCTCAACCCTAGCTGTGACCTTACCCCTTCAACAAAACAGGGTTGTTATACAGAAGATGAGAGCTGTTTTACCTTGTTACTCTCCAAATAAATTTTTGAATTGATTTTAAGTGTGGTTCTTCCTCTGCGTCGGAGGAACAGGGGAGGAAGTTTTATGGTACGGGCAGTCTGTCTGACACTATCACATATCTAACAGTATTAGAGGATTTGATTACTTACCTTTTTTGGAATCCCCACTTGTTATAACTTTTTCACTCGAGAATCCAGTTTACTTCGCCAATAGTTTGTCTCAATATCCCAAATAACCTGCAAAAAATGATATTTTCAGATTGGTTAAGATCCAGTACAATAAACAATTGTTCATTAATCAAATACATTCTGATAACGTTATTAGGACCCGTCTCTTGACACTGTACAATCGACTGTAAAATTACCACTGTTTATAGGATAGAAATGAACAATCAATCCTTAAAGGGGTATTCTTATCTCCAAGATCCTATCCCAATATGTAATAGGTGTAACAATAATAATATCAGCAAATACCTCCAATTAGAAATGTAGTATAGTTCTGATTCGCTATGTCTCTTACCTTATGTGCAGGCGTTGCAGGACCTTAGGTATCCATAGTTAGAACCTCTAGCAACTAGCTGTCACTATATCAGTGGTCATCACTAGGGTTGAGCGACTTTTATTTTTATAGGATCGGGTCGGGTTTCACGAAACCCGACTTTCTCAAAAGTCGGGTCGAGTGAAATCGGCCGAACCTATAAAAAAGTCAGGGTCGGGGTCGGCCGAAACACGAAACCCAATGCAGTGCAATGGGATACTATGGTTCCCAGGGTCTGAAGGAGAGGAAACTCTCCTTCAGGCCCTGGGATCCATATTTAAGTGTAAAATAAAGAATTAAAATAAAAAATATTGATATACTCACCCTCTGACGCGCCCTGGTAGTAATTGGCATCTTCCGTTCCTAAGAATGGCGCTTGAAAGACCTTTCGATGACGTCACGGCTTGTGATTGGTCGCGGCGGCCCACGTGACCGCTCAGCGACCAATCACAAGCCGTGATGTAATTCTCTCAGGTCCTAAATTCCTCATTCTAGGAATTTAGGACATGAGAAGTACGTCACGGCTTGTGATTGGTCGCTGAGCGGTCACGTGGGCCGCCGCGACCAATCACAAGCCGTGACGTCATCGAAAGGTCATTCATGCGCTCATTCTTAAGAAGGAAGGCTGCTGGAAAGAAGCAGGGCACGTCCGAGGGTGAGTATATACCTAATAGGAATATACTCACCCTCGGCTTCTTTCCGGCAGCCTTCCTTCTTAAGAATGAGCGCGTGAAGGACCTTTCGATGACGTCACGGCTTGTGATTGGTCGCGGCAGCCCACGTGACCGCTCAGCGACCAATCACAAGCCGTGACGTAATTCTCATGTCCTAAATTCCTAGAATGAGGAATTTAGGACCTGAGAGAATTACGTCACGGCTTGTGATTGGTCGCTGAGCGGTCACGTGGGCGGCCGCGACCAATCACAAGCCGTGACGTCATCGAAAGGTCTTTCAAGCGCCATTCTTAGGAACGGAAGATGCCGGTTACCAGCGGCGATGTCCAGGCTGCGTCGGAGAGGTGAGTATATCAATATTTTTTATTTTAATTCTTTATTTTACACTTAAATGTGGATTCCGATACCGATTTCCGATATCGCAAACATATCGGAACTCTGTATCGGAATTCCGATACCAGATTCAGAAGATCGCCGACCTCATGGCCGACCCCACACAGGGGTCGGGTCGGGTTTCATGAAACCCGACTTTGCCAAAAGTCGGCGACTTCTGAAAATGACCGACCCGTTTCGCTCAACCCTAGTCATCACCATGGATACCTAAGGTCCTGCAATGCCTGCACATGAGGAAAGAGATATAGCGAATCAGAACTACACTACATGTCTAATTGGAGGTATTTGCTAATATTATTATTACACCTACAATATATTGGGATAGAATCTTGGAGATGGGAATACCCTTTAAGTTATCACTCATTTTTTCATGTATTTTCAACCCATGATTACTTATATATTGATTTTAGTTGAAACCAAAGTAGGAAGGGCTGCCAGCTACCTCCTACCTCACCCACATCTTTCTGGTCCTATACTTTAAAGTCTACGTAGATCTTTACTTTTTTATTTTTTATTATTTTTTTTATTGATCATTTGCTTTTGAGTAATTTTCTTACACAGTCTTCATTAAAAATTCTACTATTTTGCTTCTGCAGAGTGTTTATAAACCCTTTATCTAATCGAGTGCTTCTGAAAAAATGTTATACATAGATCAGAGATCTGGTTCCTGGTTAAGATGTTACTCAGTTCTTCCGTGACTTTCTTTTTAGCATTAGGCTAAAAATGTTTATTGCATCTTCTCAATGTTTTTCCACTTTCTCATTACTTTCTATGGATGAAAAAATGTTGCAAAAATGCTTCAAAATGATGAAATAATTTCCATGCTGTAAGCAAGCATGTGCCTGACATTTCTTAAGCCTCATAGCATTTGCTGGTACCGTAAAAGGGAGCTTATTTCATTTAAATACAGACAAGCAACCTTATATTCCAACAGAGAGGAGGTGGTTGTTACACAGATCTCAACAGTATGGGGATAGAAGAAATTAAATACAATTTAAAGGGGTTTCCAGTCCTAATCAATAAGTCTGTAGCCACTTTGTGTGACTGCAGGCCTTTGAATCCCCTCAGCACACACACTGTGCACTGCAGGCATTCGCTGGCTTCAGACCCTTCCCCCAGGAGTATGTACAAATCATGCATACCCTCTGGTCCCAGGTCTGAAGCAAAGAGTGACTTATTGATCTGGACTGGACAACCCCTTAAAGCAAGGAGAAAAGCATGTGAAGTGAAAATAAACACAGGATAGAAGCTGTGCTAATATGTTAGCCAATGAAGACAGAAGCACACTGGACAAACAGACCACACATCCAGCCTGTATTACTGGGAGAGACACTTTCACAAGAGAAACATTTTGAAACTTTGTCAGGCTGTAAACTCCACATTAGGGTTCTCAAAATAAATGAAGGAATGACAACTGCAAACTAAGTGTAACTGCATTTTATCAATAGATTGGGATAATTGTGGAAAATTTCTGCGCTGCTGAATCACTAGAATTCCAGAATTATTAGTACATGTGGCTTTATTATTCTACGTGTTTCAAAGTTCAAGACTCCTTCATCAGGAAACACCACAGGAACTAGAATTCCAGAATTATTAGTACATGTGGCTTTATTATTCTATGCAAATTGCCTCTTCTGAGAAAAAGAGGACTTAAACTCTATAGCGCCACCTGTTGGAAGTAGAGATCCTACAAGTCACAATCAACCCTTTAACAAGTCGTGCAATATGACTTAGGATAAAAGCCAAATCAGTATCTCAATTCGCAGACACGGTGTTTCGGGCTGTTGGCCCTCGTCAGTGCGAAGCATGAGAACTGATTTGGCTAGATGAGAGGCTCTGGACTGGGGTCTAAGGGGTAATGTTTCTCCTTATGGAGAATGACATACCAGCTGGCTTGTCAAGGCAATGCTCCTCTGGGAAATTAAATATGCAGATTGCCTCTTCTGAGAAAAAGAGCATTTCAGAGTTCAAGACTCCTTCATCAACCTGTGGTTCCTGTGGTGTTTCCCAATGAAGAAGTCTCGAACTCTGAAACACGTAGAATAATAAAGCCACATGTACTAATAATTCTGGAATTCTAGTGATTCAGCAGCCCAGAAATTTACCACAATTATCCCAATCTGTATCTGACAGCTGGTCCTTCCTGGACTCATGGATCTGCTGCAACGAATCCTTTCAATGCTTCAACTCAGCTACTTTTGGTGAGTGCGATCCTATGGATTAACCTTTTAACCTTCTCAGATAAGACACTATTTGCGCTCTTTCCTTCAACAGTTTTCATTGCATTTTATCAATATGAGACCTTCTAGGTTGATGTTGATGCACCAGAAGGCCAATCTCTCACTCATGTTTAAAGTGGTCTTGAGAGAGTACACATTGAAGGCTTGTTCTTTTTAAAGACCATAAATGTATAATAATCACTGGGAGACCGACTCGCAGGAACCCTACCTATCAGAGAAATAACTAAGCTACAGTACCAGGTACAAACATACCGTATGTGCAGGTTTGTAATTGTACCTGACAGACTGTCAAACAGATTGAATACTCGAACTTGAAACTAACTCAAAATTTTCGTGAAGCAATTAATTAGTAAAAATCAAAATATTGTAAGTCAGAGCAAGACATTACCATAAAATCCTGAGGGCAGTATTTATTACAAGGAGATATATTCAGAAAACACAGCGATACATTTGCATCCGGCACACATACATTTGCATAGTGATCATTGACATCATTATGGCCAGTCATAAAGGTGAATTGTATAAATATATAAATTCTCGATGTTTCGGAATTCAGCTTCCGCAGCATAATTTCTGCATAATACCGTAAATATCCACTGGTTATGTGTCTTAAGTTAAATATTTGGTTCTCTACAATGAGAACACATTTCCTATATTTTCCAGTGCAACACGAGGCAAGAGAACAATTGCGGTTCCCTGTCGGAAGCTACCACTGATGAATGCCTCCGAATTGGAATGAATTTCCATAATCCTTATATTTGAAATCTTGCCATAAGAAGGAATATTCTATTTACTGTGTATTATTTTAATTTATTGAATGATGAAATTGTTTTCCTGCGGAGCGTACGGATTCTTTGCCGATTTACACTTTACTAATTCCTACAAACTAACTTCCTGCAAGAGCTTTCCGAATAAGATTTAGAGTGGGTCATATTTAGAACAGATTAATATTGTATGCCTATTGTCGAGGTCATAATACACCTATGCGACTTGCTGAATAGCTCAAGTCTTTTCCTAGGTACCGCGCGCTTCTAAGCTGGAAAGTGTATGACTAAGATTTAATTTGTCAAAATGTATTTACATGGCTTAAAACTAAGCTATACTTTTATATATTACACTAAGCCTCCGTCTGCCAGAAATTTAGTTCCAAAATGTGCAGTAATAAAAAGATTAACAAGTATACGCTACCATTTATTTTATTTCTTACACATTTATTTATATTCTACTTTGTTTAATTTGCCACATAGAAATTTTTTTCTACATTTCATGCATTATAATTGTCATCAAGACCCAAATATCCTATTCGCCAATCCAGCCTTAGCATTAGCTTCATTCTTTTGCTACCAGGGGTGTCAGGACATTTTGTTAAAATACCACTTAGCACTTTACACTCATTGGTGCCTTTTTTGGAATATTGAAACAAATTATAGCTAAAAAAAATCCGTTAACATATTCATATTTAGAGCTAAAAGTCTGAGCAAAGCATACCTTAAAGCACCATTCCAGCATTTTTTTAGTTTACCGCTGGAGTGGCGCCACTAGTCTAAGTTCTTTGCCCTAGTAATATACTTACCAGCCACCATCTTCTTCTGTTATCGGTCATTTTCCAGCAGTTTCTGACCTGCTGGATTACTCCAGTGTTGCTGCGTGAGCCAGAGATCACTTCTCAATGTAAGAATATGAGAACCAGATGAGACGAGTACGAGGCTCTCATACACTTACATTGAGCGCTTTTGACAATTACCTCTGACTACTGGTCAGTCAGAAGTTGCAGTCACTAGATGGCAGAGTGGTGCCAGAGCTGAAAATGGTGGGTGGTAAGTATCAAAACCAGAGGCATAGAACTTAGATTAGTAGTATAAAAAATGCTGGGTTGGTGCTTTAAATGGTCGAGACTTGCTAAAAGTAATTATTTGCGAAGCATATGAAGATAAATTAGGCTCTTGCTTCCTCTGTCAATTTTCATTATTGCATTTTTCCCTTTCCTTCTTCCAAGAACCATAACTTTATTATTTTTTTCAGTCTACATAGCCATATGAGGGCTTGTTGTTTGCAGAATGAGTAGTAGTTTTGAGTTTGTCAGAATGGCACCTCTAGAATTGGGAATCTTTGGCCAATCTTCCTTCCAGTAGCGCTCTAAATCTGTCAGATTGAGCAGGCATCTCCTATGTATAGCACCCTCTTCTGGTCTACCCACAGATTTTAAATTCGGTTAAGGTCTGGTCTCTGAGAGGGCCATTGTATAACTTTGATCTTCTTCTTGGAAAACTATTCTTGTGGATTTTAAGTTATGCTTAGGGTCATTCTTGTGTTGAAAATTGAAATTCCTCTTCATTTTCAGCTTTTTAGCAGAGGCCCGAAGGTTTTGTTACAACATTGTCTGATACAGTATATACTATTGACCAGACTAATGCATGGAAATGGCAGGAAGCTCCTGCACTTGTGTTATATGCATGTGAGCATTCACAGCTGCACACCGAGCAATTTGTGGATATGACCGGCCTGAGTTTTAGTAGAGCTGTCTGAACCAGACCTTACTCTAAGATCTTTGGGATTAGATTTCATAAATACCACATCTGCCTCTGTCTTTGGCAGCTGCAGGAAGCGACAGCAGGCATATTTTATGACTACCAAAACACAAACTACAACACAGTGAATTAATCCAACAATATCTATCACCAGCAGGAAATACTAGTAGAGAAAGGTATTTAAAGCTGCACCTGAAAGGTGATAGGACAGACAAAAAGAGTAAATGAAAAACATTGTTATCCCAAACCAACAGAAACAAAGATAATAGAACTAAAACACTCGCAGAAAAGGTGTATCAGTTGTGGCTCAGCAGAAAGAGAAGCCAACCACAGAACCAAGTGTTTGAATCCAGAAGCATTACAGCATAACGCCACTTCACCTTCCACCTTCCACGAATGATAAACAAACTTCACACTACAGGATTATATGTCAAATTTGTATTATTTGGAGATTGTTTTTTAGTACTGTGGTCTTTAATCCATAAGCTTTTCTACACAGTTGTCTTCAATGATCAGCTTCTAACAATGAATCTAAGATCCCCGATACAACACTCATCCCAGAAATGTGATGGATATATTTAAAATTTTTATAGCATTTTTCATCTGTGGCTTCTAGTCATAAAGTCGCAGCTCACAAGTAAAAAATCGCTGTTATGTCAAGAACTTGATTTACAGTAGTCAGATTACGCTGCTACTTCTCATAGACAGCTGACTTCTATTGTACTTGGCTCTGACATGAGCCCGGGGCACAGAAATTTCACTGTGATATCTGTAACAACGAGAATTTATGTATCTCGGAAGGATCTCAATGTATGTTGGTGCTGGGTAAAGACAGAGTCTATCAAATGAGGGAAAACAAGTGTTTATAATAGAATTTATACCAAGCTCTACAGAGCTTCTAAAAGCTTGAGATTTTCAGTGGAAAATCTGGAGCAATGCTCTACCTCCACCTGAAATGTGTCCTTTATAACACTGGTATCTTTCCATCAAATACCAAGAGCTCATTGTGACTGCTGTCTCATTATCCACCACTGTAGTCATACCCTACATATCCACAAACACAGCGGCTGACACAGACAGAGGAGGGACTCTGCACAAGAAAAATATATGGGTCTATTGCAGCCCAATAGCTCATCATTGTCAGCAGCCATGTACCTGATACCCCTGGTGAGTAAGTCTCCTGTGGAATGCAGGCAAGTGGGGCTTGTGGCATCCAGGCCAGCACACAACTGCCAATGTACAGGACCTGCGGCATGTGACCTCAGGGGGAGGGACCATGGCGGAGCTAACTACTGGGTACCTGGAGATGATAGCAGGCCATGGCAGAGACTGACCGACAGGACAACTGACAGGACAACAGAAAGACCAAGTGAGTAAAGGACCACCGGGTATGAGCGCCAGAAATGTGGAGAGCAGTCAGGGCCAAGCCAATGTGTCAGAAACCCAGAGAGGCAAATAACAGTACCGAAGGGACAGGCAGAATGGGTAGTCTCAAATCACGCAGGAGTCAGGAACCAGACAAATCAGAAGACAGTATTAAATCAGCAGACAAAACCACAATAGAGAAACGGACCGTGTCAAAACCAAAAGATAATACAAGATCATAGGCACAAGGCACAGGCACACAAGGGTCAACTAACTCAGCCGAGGTCGAAAGTATAACTGACAAGGAGCAAGGCCCTACAGAGGCTATAAAAGGCCCTCGCCAAGCCAGAGAGAGGCTACCAGCCTTAACCCCTGGAGCGCTGACCAAGCAACTACAAAACAGGCCATGGCAATCATGATATAATAGTCAACCTGCTTTGGAGGTAGAAGTAGCTCCCTTACCTTTTGGCCCCTATGAGGTTGCATCAATGATATGTCCGCCTCTACATAAACATACATATCAAAACGTCCAACAAGAAAAAATGAAGAAATGGCACCAGGGTCATATGCACTATTTGTATGGTGGATCCGTAAGTTAGACCAACGTGCAGTTTTGCAAAATATCGGGTAGTATGTGCTCAGCATAAGTCAATGAGTAAATAGATGGAAATAGAAGAAAAAGTGCGCCACTCACCCTTTTGCATTGATATCATAGTCTTTATTGCTCCATAAAAGGTTTAAACAAATTCAGTTCATGGGCACGGCAGGTAGTTTGAGGGGTGCGGGGAGAAGAACGTGGACCACCTTCTTCTCCCCACACCCCTCAAACTACTTGCCGTTCCCATGAACTGAATTCTTTTAAACCTTTTATGGAGCAATAAAGACTACGATATCAATGCAAAAGGGTGAGTGCCGCACTTTTTCTTCTATTTCCATTTATATACATATCAAAATTATGTGATATTCTGGTTATGGACCAAACATATGAAAAAAGTAGTACATTTTGGCAAATGTTTGACAGCTTAAAGGGATTGTTCCATCAAAGATAATTCTGTAATATCCCCAGGATTTGACATTTCCCCCACTCCAACTGGTCTGTGTAATGCAACATGCAACCTCCACAAGGGGATGCAATTAAGGGAAAAAAGGTAGCACTCACCATTTAGCACAACAGTGCAAAGTGAGGAGCACCACCAGGAGGTGGCAGAGTAGTCAGACAGGCCAGTCAGCAACAAACAGGAAGACAAAATACCAGAGGTCACAATAATGCATGAGGTCAGAGACAAGACAGAAATGGGAACCAGACGGGAACGCAGGATCCAAAACGTGAGTCAAGAGACGTAGTCAGGGTACAAGCCAGAGAGTCAAAGCCAGACGGGAAACATAGTAACAGAAATGTAAAGCAGGAGGCAGGGTTCAAAGTACAAGCCAAGTCATACATTTTAGGAAAAAACCAAACACACAAAAGTCAGAGACAGGGAACGGGTCAGGCACAAATATGGGTAATCAGAGGCAGAAGGATCACAAGGGTATATGGGTCAGCTGCTCAAGCCAGGGACTGGAACTATCACAGACACATGCTACCAGGAGTGGCACCAATAAATAGCCACCCATGAACCAAAGAGAGGCAGGAAAGGTTAACCCCACCAGAACCAGGCTGGGGAAGGATAAGCAAGAAGCAAACCACGACGTGGAGCATGACAGTCTGTAGCTGCTGTAAATATACAGTATTGATGTAAAGGTGTCTGCGCATGCGTAGATCTCTCTTACCACTTCTGTCGAAATTTGTGGAAACAGCTAACCTCAACCATACGTCACCCCAGAGAACACAGCTGCACTCTGAAATGCTACAGTACGCAAACATTGAATATATGAAATTAGAACTACACTACTGCTGTAGAAAATATGATAAAAAATGAAGATACTTGGCACACAAATTGGCCAATTCATGAGACCCCAATAGCCAACAAGGTGTAAGATATCTATAAGACATTCTTGCAAAAAATTATTCAGATATTAAACATGTCAGTAACTCTTGCTGATAACCAAAAAATAGTGCTAGATAACCCCTTCAACCCAAAGCCTGTTTTCACCTTCCTGATCAGCTTCAACGGACCCTAGTGATTCTGAGATGATACATGATTCTGTTTTCATGTAACCTATTGTACTTCATGATAGTGGTTACATTTGTTCAAAACAACTTGTGTTTATTTGTGAAAATATCGGAAAGTTGAAAAAAAGCTGGAAAATGTTTCAATTATCAACAATCTTTTAATTTTTATGCCCTTAAACCAGAGAGTTATGCCACACAAAATAGTTAATAAATTACATTTCTCACATGTCTACATTACATAAGTGCATTTTTTGAAACATCATTGTTTTGCTAGGAAGTTACAGGGGTTAAAAATTGATTAGCAATTTCTAGTTTTTCAAACAAAATTTATAAAACCATTTTTTTAGGGACTATGTCACATTTGAAGTGACATCGAGGGGTCTATATGACCCTAAATACCCAAAAGTGACACCAGTCCTCAAAAACACATTCAAGAAGTTTATTAACCCTCCAGGTGCTTCACAGGAATTAATACAACGTGGAAGGAAAAAATGAACATTTAACTTTTTTTTGCAAAAAAATGTATTTTTTATTTTCTCAATAGTAACAGGAGAAAATGGACCCTAAAATTTGTTGTGCGATATCTCCTGAGTATGCCAATACCCCATATGTGGTAGAAAACCGTTGTTTGGGAGCACTGCAAGGCTTGGAAGAGAAGAATCGCCAATTGACTTTTGGAACACAAAATTGGCTGAAATACAGTTGATACCACGCTGTGTTTGCAGAGCCTTTTAACTGCCTAGACAGTGGAAGTCTCCCCCCAAGTGACCCTATTTCAGAAACTACACCCTTCAAGGAACTTCTCAAGATGTGTGGTGATAACTAGTGTTGAGCATTCCGATACCGCAAGTATCGGGTATCGGCCGATACTTGCGGGTATTGGAATTCCGGTACCGAGATCCGATACTTTTGTGGTATCGGGTATCGGTATCGAAACAACATTAATGTGTAAAATAAAGAATTAAAATAAAAAATAGGGATATACTCACCTCTCCGACGCAGCCTGGACCTTACCGAGGGAACCGGGAGCCTTCTTTGCTTAAAATGCGCGCGTTTCCTGCCTTCCGTGACGTCACGGCTTGTGATTGGTTGCGTGCCGCCCATGTGGCCGCGACGCGACCAATCACAGCAAGCCGTGACGTAATTTTCAGGTCCTGAATGCCTAGAATTATGAATTAGGCATTCAGGACCTGAAAATTACGTCAAGGCTTGCTGTGATTGGTCGCGTCGCGGTCACATGGGCGGCACGCAACCAATCACAAGCCGTGACGTAATTTTAAAATGCGCGCGTTTCCTGCCTCCCGTGACGTTACGGCTTGTGATTGGTTGCGTCGCCCATGTGACCGCGACGCGACCAATCACAAGCCGTAACGTAATTTTTAAATCCTGAATGCCTAGAATTAGGCATTCAGGACCTGAAAATTACGTCACGGCTTGCTGTGATTGGTCGCGTCGCGGCCACATGGGCGGCACGCAACCAATCACAAGCCGTGACGTCACGGAAGGCAGGAAATGTGCGCATTTTAAGCAAAGAAGGCTCCCGGTTCCCTCGGTAAGGTCCAGGCTGCGTCGGAGAGGTGAGTATAGCAATATTTTTTTATTTTAATTCTTTCTTTTACACAATAATATGGATCCCAGGGCCTGAAGGAGAGTTTCCTCTCCTTCAGACCCTGGGAACCATCAGGGATACCGTCCGATACTTGAGTCCCATTGACTTGTATTGGTATCGGGTATCGGTATCGGATTAGATCCGATACTTTGCCGGTATCGGCCGATACTTTCTGATACCGATACTTTCAAGTATCGGACGGTATCGCTCAACACTAGTGATAACCTTGAACAAACAGGTGCTTCACAGAATTATATAGTGAAAAATAAATATTCACAAAAATGTTGCTTTAGCCCCAAATATTTAACTTGCACAAGGTTATCAGAAGAAAATGGATCATACATTTGTTGTGCAATTTCTACATATGTGGTGGAAAACTACTGTTTGGGCGCACAGCACGGTTCAGAAGGGAAGGAGCGGCAATTGACTTTTGTAATGCAGAATTGGTTGGAGTAGATAGAAGTCATGTCATGTTTGCAGAGGCCCTGATGTGTTTGGACAGTGGAAGCCCCCACAAGTGACAACATTTTGGAAACTACATCCCTCAAGGAACTTAACTAGAGGTATGGAGACCACCTTGAATGGACAGGTTCTTCACAGAATTTTTAAATCAATGAGCCAAAAAAATTAAAAAATACATTTTTCCCACATAAAGGTTGCTTTAGGCCCAAATTTTTCATTTTCGCAAGGGTAACAGTAGAAAATTGACCATAAAATTTGTTGTTCAATTTGTCCTGAGTACAAAGATATCTCATAATTAGTGGAAAACTATCACTAACGCACGGCGGGGCTTGGAAGGGAAAGAGAGCCAATTGAATTCTGGAAAGAGCTCCATATTGTAGTGCACATTTTGCTGGAATGATTTGGGGGTGACATATCACATTGGCAGAGCCCCTGATGTACCTGAACAGCAGATACCCCCATAAATGACCTCATTTTACAAACTACATCTCTCAATGAATTCACTTAGGGATGCAGTGATCACATTGACAGCATGGGTGTGTCACAGAACCTTACCTCATTGGGCGGTGAAGAAAAAATAATTACATTTTCTCTACAAAAATTTTGTTTTAGCCTCAGATTTTACATTGACACACAGAGAAATGGGTAAAAAGGCACCAAAATTTGTCACACGATTTCTGCTGAATGTGGCAATTTTCCATATGTGCTGTACTGCTTAGCCAAACATAGGGGCTTGAGAGGGAAGGAGCACTATTTGACTCTTGGAGAACAAATTACTTTAGAATAGTTGCGATCTCCATACACAGAGCCCCTAGGTACCAGAAGAGCAAAATCCCCTCTCAAGTGACCCCATTTTGAAAATTACACATATCTGGGAATGTATGTACAGGCGTAGTGACAATTTTGACTCCATGGGTGTTTGCCAGAAGCAAATAGCAGTGAATGTTGCTGAGCGAAAATTACAAATCTGCCTGTGTATTGCCCATTATGTTGAAATCACCAGTACGTTGTAATGCCCATACATTGTGCCCAGCCTAAGCTTCTGAAGACATGCACCCCTAAATTAGACAAGTTCTCATCACTGCAGAAATTCCAAACATGTGGATGCTAATTGTGGTTTAGGCACACCGTGCGGCTCAGAATGTCGGGCGGAATTGGATTTGGGAGCAGATAATTAGCTGGATTTCTTTTGGGGTGCGAGGAGCCATAGAGCTTTTTCAGAGTCTTTGTATCAGTAACGTGGAAGCCCCCAATATTTGCATTGACAGATAGCCAACCTGACTTGGGGCTTGCTTTTTTGTTGATTGAGTTGAAGCTTTTGTTGGGAACATTTTACATTTGAAATCATATTTATCCTGCTCTCTTCGCTGAGCACTTCCATCTGAGTTTCCATCTAAATCTTCAAGTGACGTGATTCGGATGAAACCCTTGAGAGATCCATTCACTATAATGAGGCAGCAGTTTTACTCTGGACTCCATCTGGCCTCTGTTCAGCGTTGTCCTTCTTTTCAAAGGTGTACAAAATTATTGCCGACTTCGCTTTTATGCATGCCTAAAAAGATAGACACCGCAAGATCAAAGGACAGACAGCATCCACAGTGCCTCCATCTGTCTCATCATAGGGAATCTTCCACTGGGGGTTCCATCTGAATCACATATTTCAGAGATCTACATGGAAACCCTACTGTAAGTTCTCAGCGTAGAGAGCAGGATAAATGTGAGCCAAGCCATACTGCAATCTTTGGGAGACAGAATGAACAAATCAACAGCAGGTGAAGAATTGGTTTTATTTATTTTTTTAGCCAATGCTCCTGCAGTATAAGTGATTAGACAACTTTATTCTTTGGGTCGGTGCGATTACAGCGATACCAGATTTAAATATTTTTTTTCAGTTTGGCTGCTATCACACACTAAAAGACACTTTTACTTTGCAAAACAACGTTTTTGCATCACCATATTTTGAGAGCTATATTTTTTCTATATTTTTGCTGACAGAGTCAAGTGAGGGCTTGTTTTTTGGGGAACAAGTTGACGTTTTTATTGGTACCATTTTCGGTCAATCTGTTTCTGATCACTTTCTATTCCGAGTTTTGGATGCAGAATGAATAAAAATCAGCAATTCAGGATTTTTTTTCATGCCATTCACCATGTGCTAAAAGTGATAAGGCAGCTTTATTCTTCCAGTCAGTTTGATTACAGCGTTACCACATTTATTTCATTTTTTCTGTTTTGATGCTTTTAAGCAACAAAAACTATTTTATAGAAAAAAAGTGATTTTTTTGCATAGCACTATTCTGGGAGCTATACCTTTTTCATTTTTGTGTTGATGGAGCTGTTTGGCACCTTATTTTTGTGGGACAAGATGACGTTTTAAGGGATATCATTTTTTATTTACATTTGACTTTTTGATTGCATTTTGTTCCACTTTTTGTTCACAGTCAGATGAAAAATAGCTTTTTGCCACTTTTTTTACCATGTTCACTGAAGGGGTTAACTAGTTAGACAGTTTTATAGGTCGGGTTGTTCCAGACATGGCGATATGAAATATGTGTACTTTAGTTGTTTATTTTTGTTTTTACATAAATATATGTATTTATTGGATTAATATTTTTTCATTTTTTAATTCTTTATTTTGTTTTTTTTTAAATATTTTTACATTTTCTTTACTTTTATTACCTAGTTCCAGTATGGGACATCAACTTTTCCTGCCCTGTTCGCTGATCTATACTCTGCAATGCTTTAGCATTTCAGGGGAGCAGATCAGAGTCCCGCAGACAGGAATGAGGCATGTCAGCTCCTGCTCTGAGCAGGAGCTTACAGGCAACCGCCCCTGGGTTACCCTCCAGCCATCTTTAGGTTACAATCGCGTTGTACTGATGGCTGCAGAGAAGGAGCTCCCTCCCTCTGTGATGCCTATCAATGTGGCTGTCACTATTGACTGTGGCATCAGAGGGGTTAAATGACCACCATCAGGGCTAGCACCGATCATGGGCTTTGCTGCAGGGTGTCAGCTCTATATGAGAGCTCTATATGAGAGCTGACACCCACAATTAATCGCGTTGAGCCCACACGATCAACACAAAGTAAAAATGGAATCAGCATAACACCTTATTAGGCCTAATTTACCCATTATAGTTGATGGGGCTGTTCATGTATATTGTGTTTTTGCAGACTGAAAGTCACAAAACAAAAAAGGGAAATGCCCATTTTTGATCCAAGTCACAGCTTATATGCCTGATCAATGGATGCATGTAAACGATGGACGGCACAAGGATTCCATCCATGTATCATCATCCATTATTTACAGCTTGATTGATAGGAGAAGCTTGGAATTTTTTTTACATAAGAGAAAAATAAATGCCACACTAATGGTAATAATCACCAGAAGTTAAAACTTGATCTTGTACGCTGATCTAAATTGGTCCATTTTTTCTTGTTTGAGAGAAAACCAAATGTCTCAATGAGGTGATTTAGTACTTTGTAGTATCTGCAAAAAAAGCTGCTTTTTAAGTTATCTTTTTGCAATTTTTTTTTAGCAAAAAACTTTAGCCAGACAATGGTAGGAGAAAAAAATTATTAATCACACTAAGCGCACGTGCACAGGGTCGTATTTTTGGTCCGAGTTCGATCCAATGAAACATCGTATTGCACTCTGACCAATGTTATTCTATGGGGCCGTGCACATGTCCAATTTTGATTTTTTTTTCCTTCGAACGAGCCAGATATTTGGATCGCACTCGAGTCAGTGGAAAATATTGGACTGAGCTCAGATGTTATATGAGTGCAGTCCGATTTCCACGGACTGACAGAACGGATACATTTTTTTCCATCTTCTCCTCATTGAGGAAAATCAGATCACACAAAAATCACACTCTAATCTTAGCTTGATCAGACTGTCATTAGCATAATCGACCAGATTCTCTTGGATGAGAGAATACACGCTCGTGTGACCTTAGCCAATAAATATTGTATCACTTGCTTATATTCTTTAGAGTTTTTCGGGTCCCTATCATTTTTCCACTCTAAAGAATGTTTTTTACTTTATTTTCCTACCGGTTTCTCTTTAGAAAGAAAAATGCGTAATAAAAATACATATAAAGCTAACAAAAAAAGGAAAAAAAAGCTTATTGAAAATTAATGAAAATATCTTTTTTGTATGGTTAAAAAAAATCACAAGAATAATCAAGTGTGAAGGACGTTTAAAGGATTAACACAGAAGGAGATTTTCTCCCAAATTGAAGCTATGCAGTTAGAAGCATTTATCATTTTACAAATATGTGCCACTTTAAAAGAAGTGTAATTTTTGTAAATCAGTTGTTGGTAGCAAAGTCATTGGCAAGATCAAGGAAACAAGCTCCAAGTATTGTAATTTATGGCACAACAATTACAGCCAAATTAACAGCTCATTAAGACCATTTAAATAAACAGTGGAAGACTGGGAGACAATGCGTCAATGTTTTCACCACGGGGAAGTAATTATAGTTACATTAGTGGATAAGGATGAATAATTAAGAAAACATTGCCTTTAAAATAAAGCAGGAGCACAGCATGCCTTATGCCTTGTAGTCGATGCATATAACCTGCTCTTACATGTCGACTACGCAGTCAATACATGGCATGGAATGGGCAATGTGCATACAATGTAAGTGCATGTTCACCTGTGCATTAAAAAATGCAAGTAGATGATGTTTTAAAAAATTCATACATTTTATTTATTGTAGTTCTTTAATTTATTGGATTATTGTAAAAGCATGGTGAGTTTCTATGGCTTAAAGGAAAGATATTGTCAATAGATGAATTATTGGTTAAATCCTTGGTTTATGCTACAAGTATTTAAAAAAAATGGTAAAGATTTGTTTTCATATCAGGGCAGCATGGTGGCTCAGTGGTTAGCATTGCAGCGCTGGCGTTCTGGGTTCAAATCCCACCAAGGACAACATCTGCAAGTAGTTTGTATGTTCTCCCCATGTTTGCATGGGTTTCCTCCGGGTTCTCCGGTTTCCTCTCACAGTCCAAAGACATACTGATAGGGAATTTAGATTGTAAGCCCCACCAGGGACAGCGATGATAATGTGTGTAAAGTGCTGCAGAATATGTTAGCGCTATATAAAATTAAAGATTATTATTACTATTTATTAAAAATAAAATTTGCAAACGTGCTATTTTCACATTGGCTGCCGAGGCTTTTTTAGGCCTATAGTTACTATTGTTTCAGGAAACAACACATGTACATAGCTGCAATGGTCAGAGCTCCGACCCTATCTGTTGTATGGAAGCATCCAAAGAGGTTGTGTAAGGGTCACTCTGAAGGGAGATGGAGCAAGGGAGCTGTGACATCACCTATTGTGATTAGTGGATCCTTTGACATCAGCTGTGTATAGAGGTGATACCTGTCATTGTAACCTGGCCTCTGCAAGATTATTAATCTTGCTTTTTAATAAAGATTGATATATGAAAAAACACATTGCAAAAAAGCATGTTACACAAAAACATGATCCAGACAACAACTGATTATTGTTTCTCTTTAACCATTTAACGCTCCGTGATGTACAATCCCTTCATGGATTGGGTGGGAAGTGTCATGGAATGTAGATGCAACATAGATTACATAGCATCTGCCTTTAATAGCAGTGGCTGTCGCTACTACCAATCTCTGCTCTTAAATGCCACTGTCAATCACAGACAGCAACATTTAAGCACCACAATCCCGCTCGGGTGTTCACTCTGAAATCCATAGGCCCCCCGCAATGACATCACTAGGATATGATGGGCTAACAAGTCAGTTTGGGGTCTGCTGAAGGCTCCAATGCTTGTTATTTGTCTTTTCCTGTGACGTCCAGTCACAGGTTGGACTCTATAGGAAACGGTGATTTTTACTATTTACAGCAATACTGTAGTATAAACTATAAAACAATAGCAGATTCAAGTCCCTTGTGGAAATTGAAACAAGAAGAAAAAATTAAAACAAAAATGTTTAAAAAATATATATAAAAAAATCCTAATAAACATACAATTAGAATTACCCCTTTTCTCCTGTAAAAATAAAGAAATATAAAAAAATTTACAAATTTGATATTGCAGCATCCGTAAATGTCCATTTCAATGTTCATTCGTATATTGGCCACCAAGGTCTTCCGATCTGACCCCCTTAAACTTTTATCTTTGGGGTCATTTGAAGGCAATTGTCTATGCTGTGAAGATACGAGATGTGCAACATCTGAAACAACGGATACTGGAAGCCTGTGCTAGCATTTCTTCTGCGGTGTTGCTATCAGTGTGTAAAGAGTGGGAGAAGAGGGTTGCATTGACAATCCAACACAATGGGCAGCACTTTGAACACATTTTACAAGTGGTCACAAACTTGTAAATAGCTCATGAAAGAATACAGTTACGTTACAACCAAGCACACCATTGTTTTCCTTGTGAAATTCTCAATAAGTTTGATTACACGTGACCCTCTTCCCATTGGAAAAAATAAAGTTGGATCCAAAATTACTTACTTCAAAATGGCCACCATGGTCACCACCCATCTTGAAAAATTTTCCCCCTCCCATATACTAATGTGCCACAAACAGGAAGTTGATATCACCAACCATTCCCATTTTATTTAGGTTTATCCATATAAATGGCCCACCCTGTATATCATTTACAATCACAATGACCTGGAAAAACTTGATATCAGGTCATGTTTACTGACCGATGAACGTCAAAAGAAAAAAACAAAAAAAAAAAAAACAATGGCGGAATTGTGTTTTTTCCCCCCTTATCTCAGTTCACTTGGAATTGTTTTGTCATATTCCCTTATTTTATATGGAGAAATTAATGATTTCATTCAAACCTACAACTCGCCCCTTATAAACAAGCTCTCTACATCTGTGTTGGCAAAAAAATCAAAAAGTTATTGCTATTTGAAAAAGCAGATATAAAAGTAAAAATGGAAAAGTGAAAAATTTGCTGTGTACTAACGGATTTAACTAGCTGTGAGAGCATTAATATACGGTACTTGAAAACGGCAAATGATAGTTTGTGTCCTTTAATAAAAAATAAAAAGGAACTTGATGTGAATTTGATTTCAGTTATCTGAATCCGGGCATCTGAGGATGTAACAACATATCAACGATTCATTCACGTTGAGAAAACCCACAAGAAATAGAACAATTACTCCAAGAATCAAAAGTGTTAACAGGCGCAGGTATCAAAACAAATTAGACCTGTGGGAAAACCATTGATTTGCAGGCGAGGGGGCAATATTTCTAAGAATACGAAGATACAATAACTTAAATAACCATGAAATCCCAACACAGTTGTGCACATTCAATAAAACGAGATATGAACAGAAAAGGAGACGAAGTCAGAGCCGCAAGGGAACGAGATAAATGGAAGAACAAAATCGTACAGATAGATGTCAGGAAGACAATGTAAAGCTGCCACTGTCCACTCAACAGACGACCTGAGCTTTAAAGACTCCGTATTATCTACACTTCTAAAAGATATGAAATGCTTGAGGTTAAGAAAAAGAGCATTGAAGTCAAAGACAAATTAGACACGGCTTTCCATGTTAGGTAAAGTCTTTTATATGGTACCTCAAAGCAGCTAAATTCTCTGCATAGAATTAATCAAAATTCTGTATTTCCAGTTGTCTCGAATTTATTGTATAGAACAACCTCAATATATTTTTACTTATTTTTTAAGTCAACGTTCAACCTATTTTAGACCTCTTTCACACACACAAAATGTCTGCACGCATCTAAAAAACTCCATGTATCTCATATACATCTAATAGGATTATCTGAGAGACATTTTTTATATATATTTTATGCAAGGCTAAAAAGTAAAAGAAGAAAATGTATGCCAAATATTAATTTTTGTATATTTGTGACTGTCCTCCACCATGATTAAAGGGGTTGTCTGGTCTTAAAGGGAATCTGTCACCAGATTTTTGCTACCTCATTTGTGAGCAGCATATTGTAGGAAAATAGACAATGATTCCAAGAATGTATCACTTAGTTTACTGGTGTAGCAGATGTGACACAAACAAAGTCCTTAGTTGTAGCATGTAGCAGAGCTAAAAAGCTAACCCCGTCCACTTCGCAGCTTTCTATGTACACTGTATATTGACAGTGTGCTACTTATCAGAGGAGGTGGCATGGCTGGACCAGTGCAGTTTAGTCCTAGCAGTGATAATCTCCTGGTGATAAAACCTTCATTGTATGCAAACAACAGCACACAGCCTGATAAGTGACACATTGCTGAATTCTGTGTCTAAACCTCTACATTATGCAGTCCTGAGATTACAAAGACAGATTTCTATTAAGTTACAAGTATGAAGTCACTGTATGTATAAGTAGACTTGTGGATACTCAAGTTGCATGCACTTCACACTGTGAGGATTCTCTGGGTGCGGCGTGCACGTGATCACAAGTATGTGATTTGAATACATGTGGTCACATGCCAACTAGATGGGCGTTAGCCTCACTGAATGCAAGTGCTTGAGTGAGGCCGGATACAGTCTAGTTAGAATGTGGCCGGAAGTATGTAAATTGCACACTAGCAATTGCATGACTGCCCGCTCCCGGGACCAGATAATCCTCACAGTACACGCAATGAGGGGATTCACATGTCTGCAGTTACACAGAATGACTGCAGACTTGTAGCTTAAGATCGGACAACTCCTTTAACAGAAAAATAAATAAAGTAAAATATTGTATAGAAAAAGCACAGAGATATTAAGTATGATAACTAGAGTTGAATAAAAAGCAATAAATAACTCTCAGAATCCATGACTGTGGGAAAGAGCGCTATGAACCTTCGCCTACCTATTGGCATCACTGGTGCCTCTTTTGATTAGTAGGTGTGATGCGCACATGATGTCACAGATGCCCACTAATCAGGAGAGATGTGGGAATGTAGGCAGGTAGGAAGAGGATGGCAAGGTTTGGTCCTATGGCCACAGACTATCAGCGTGGCTACTGCACTCGGGTTCTGTAAATTATTTTGCTCAGTTCTAATGATAATCCTATTTATTACCATCCGAGCCCATCCATCTTCCATACAAGTTCAATAAAAGTAATACATTTTGGAATCAACCTGTCTATTCTTAAAGAAATGTTCATTCTTCAATTCTGATCCGGTCATAACAAGGATCCTGTTGATGAGACTTCTGCACATACAGAATATAGCTTCTAATGAAAAATTCACAACAGCCATCTGTGGTAAAAGGAGGATATTTTAGGTCCTGCCCAAATTTTTCTTTTATCTTAGGACCTTTCCCACTAGATGAGAACATGATTCCTTTGGCATAACATTGACGCCAGCACCGGATTTTTCAGGATAGGACTTGGCAAGTCTAACTACGGGTCAGTAGCATCTCAATTACAATATTTGTGAAGCCTAAATTATACAATCCTATTATTGAATCATACGTTGTATTGGTCACCCCCTGGTATTAATAGGATCCTTAATCTGGAAGTAAATGCCTGAGTTTGGAAAATTGTATATTGTCGATATAACATTTTCCCATTTTCTCCAAAGGACTTGAAAAATGGTAGAAAAAAGCTAAATCTTGAGTATGCTTAATAAAAATACTACTGACTTCAAAAACATCAGAAACACCACAAATCTCAATGTGTACTGTGAAGGCTCTTCAATATTTCACTATAGACTTTAATATAACATTTGGCTGTTTCTCCAGAGCTTTTTTTTAACCCCCAAACAGACTGTAAAACATACCAACATATAAGCCACAATATGATCCTGTTGTGGTAATTCCAATCCTTACTAATGCAGTCTCAACCAAACCAGAATTCTAATATGCTACACATTATGAAAAGGGACGAGCGGATCCGTGGAAGTTCCAGTTCATCAATCAAACTGTACCCAAACTTGAATATCTCTCTCTTAATTATGGATCAGTATTACATCACTTAGCCTAAACCATCTGACTTATGACTGCCTAGTGCCTACATCTCAAAATGAAAAAAAATACAGAAGCCAATAATTCACAGAGTCAAATACAGTGCCTGAAGTCCATCAACAATGGATACATATAAGGGATTTATTTGGAATCCTGTAGACCAGGGTCCTCAAACTTTTTCTACTTCGGCCTCACCCAGGTGATGTCTAGGCCTCTCTGCCATCTGTAGTGAAAGTCCACTCTGCAACATATGGCTTAATTTTCATTTTTGTCTGTTGAATCCTCATAAAATTATCATAAGTACAAAATGAATCAATTAGGTTGTTAACCTACAGTTTGCTGCAGCCAAAGACTGGACAGTTCAGCATTTAATATCGTTTATGAAAGTTTCCTCATCAACAACTAGCTGGAGCTTCAATGCTAAGACCGTCCTCACAGATTGGGACACAATGCTCGAAATGTAATGTATGCACTGCTTGATGTTCATGGGTTGTGGCTAGCCTCAGCCTCCATTCCTTGATTGACAGATTTCTCCTTATAATATACACAGGTAGACAGCTGTCAATCAGGGGGAAGTTGTATTTAAAGAGGATCCGTCACCAGGTCAAAAGTGGACAGCAAATGCTCTTATTTTTTTCCTGCTGCTCCTCTGAGTTTTCCATTTATTTTTTCAAATCTGCCATACAGTCACAAAGATATCAGGGTTTTCATTTCATGCTTACTGTTATGTTCTTTACCAAGGAGGCGAGGCTCACAGGATAAGATCAAAATATGGCTACACTTCACCTGCTGAGAAGTCCTCTTTAACCCCTTTCTGACCTCAGACGAGATAGTACGTCCGAGGTCAGATCCCCTGCTTTGATGCGGGCAGCGGCGGTGAGCCAGCATCAAAGCCGGGACATGTCAGCTGTTTTGAACAGCTGACATGTGTCCGCAAAAGCAACGAGTGGAATCGCGATCCATCCGCCCCTATTAACTAGTTAAATGCTGCTTTCAAATGCTGACAGTGTCATTTAACTACCTCTTCCGGCCGGAAATGAGAGCATCGCCGACCCCGTCACATGATCGGGGGTCAGCGCTGCGTTGGCATGACAACCTGAGGTCTCCTTGAGACCTCTATGGTTGTTGATGCCGGCTTGCCGTGAGCGCCACCCTGTGGTCGGCGCTCATAGCAAGCCTGTAATTCAGCTACATAGGAACGATCTGATGATCGCTTCTATGTAGCTGAGCTGATCCAGTTATGCCAGCTTCTAGCCTCCCATGGAGGCTATTGAAGCATGGCAAAAGTAAAAGAAAAATGTTTTAAAAAGTATGAAAAAAATAAATAAAAGTTTAAATCACCCCCCTTTCGCCTCATTCAAAATAAAACAATAAAAAAATCAAATATGCACATATTTGTTATTGCCGAGTTCAGAATTACCCGATCTATAAATAAAAAAAGGATTAACCTGAATGCTAAACGGCGCAGCGAGAAAAAAAATCAAAACGCCTGAATTAAGTTTTTTGGTAGCCGTGACATTGCATTAAAATCCAATAACGGGCAATCAAAAGAACATATCTGCACTAAAATGGTATCATTAAAAACATCAGCGTGGAGAGCAAAAAATAACCCTCACCTGACCCCAGATCAAGAAAAATGGAGACGCTACGGATATCGGAAAATGGTGCAATTGTTTTTTCAGCAAAGTTTGGAATTTTTTTTCACCACTTAGATAAAAAAGAACCTAGACATGTTTTATGTCTATGAACCCGTAATCACCTGGAGAATCGTAATGGTAGGTCAGTTTTAGCATTTAGTGGACCTAGCAAAAAATCCAAACAAAAAAACAAGTGTGGGATTGCACGTTTTTTGCAATTTCACCGCACTTGGACTTTTTTCCCATTTTCTAGTACACAACATGGTAAAACCAATGAAGTCTTTCAAAAGTCAAACTCGTCCCGCAAAACTTAAGCCCTCACATGGCCATATTGACAGAAAAATAAAAAAGTTATGGCTCTGGTAAGGAGGGGAGCGAAAAACGAACACGGAAAAACGGAAAATCTCAAGGTCATGAAGCGGTTAATCTGTAGTTTATGGTTGAATATTAAAGACTTGGTAGAACATCATGGTACTATGTACATCCATTTATTCATGGGAGATTCTCTCTGGCTATATACGTCACGACTCGGTTGTCAGGTGACCTGGGACCAGGGGCTCCTACCCTGAACCTAACACTACTGGGCACCCCCAGCTTGCCTTATTCCCCAGGTTACTTCTGAAGGTGAAGATTTCGGGCCAACAACCTTTTCTTATCTCCTATATCCACACCTGGTCTGTTCCCTTTCCCCACACAGGGAAGAGGAGAGCTGCCTTGCACCGCAGTACACCAACCCGACGAACAAGGCTACACAAATAAAGGTAAACTGAGAATACCAAGCATACAAATATTCACTCACATATAATAGAGGAATGCACTGTGGAGTGGAGGATGGGGAAAAAGCAAAGTAAAAGGAGGGAAGGGAATCATCCCACTTACAAACCCATGCAACAGTGACAGATAATGCCTCCAAACTCCTTCTCATAAATCCACCAAAACACCTCTCCTCCAAGCCATGCAGCATAAGCTAGCTCTGGAGATGTGTCTCAATCAGGACCAGATTGTATAGGGGATAGGAGTGACTTAGGCTACTTTCACACTAGCCCGTCGGTACGGGCCGTCGTGAACTGTCAGCCCAACGTACCGACGGACAGTGTGTTAAAGTAGCACAACGTGGGCAGCGGATACAGTTTTACAATGCATCCAATGCCCCATTGCAATGTCCGGGGAGGAGGGGGCGGAGTTTTGGCCGCGCAAGCACGGTTGAAAATGTCGAACTCGACGCACAAAAAAACGTTACATGGAACTTTTTTTGTGCCGACGGTCTGCCAAAACACGACGCATCCATCGCATGACGGATGCAATGTGTGGCCATATGTCGCAATGCGCCGCTAATGTAAGTCTATGGGGAAAAAACACATCCTGCAGACAACTTTGCAGGATGCATTTTTTCTCCTAAGCGACGCATTGTGACGTAGGCAAAACGACCCTAGTGTGAAAGTAGCCTAACCGAGCTCAGCTGAGAGCTCAGACTCCCAGAGCTCCCAACAAGGCCGATTAATATCTACTGAACTTTTTCAGTTGTTCATATAAAACCAGTTTTCTATAAATACATTTTGTACCATTTAAGGACAAGTAATATTTTGCAATGTTGTGAATATTGCCCTCAATTTCAATGGTTCTGCAAATAAACTCATTATGGATAATTTTAAAAACATTGATCATTTACCAGGAAAAAACTGTATTTTACATTCTTTATTTCCTATTGCTAAGTCATAACATTATGAATATCAATATCCCTGTATTTATTGAGACCTGCGTAGCCATTCTTTATTTCTTTGCATACTACAATCTGACAATCAGCTCTAAATATCTTGTTCTTCTAGAATCAATTATCTGAGATAGTGCCAAATCTATACAGTCTATGCAGAATAGACACATTCATTGCATTGTCTAGTAAATTAGTGTCAGAAGGGCAGGGAAGTGAGCCATTCAATGGAAGGATTAAAATAGGAATACAATATAGTTGCACAGATAATAGAGATGCAATATACTGTACTCCGGAGACATGTAATTCCTTTTGACTTTCTTGGTCTTGTAATTTAATCCACAATTATAAACAATTTCTATCCAAGTGCCTCCACCATAATCTCATCATCACTGACAGATCATTGTAATCCATCGGCTCCATAAACCATGGATTCTTGCAGGAAGGACAGTGCTGATGCCAGGGGGCACATTTCAAGCTTAAATTTAACATTACTCAGATTCCTTTTTACATGAACACATTATTAATAATGTGATTTAAACCTTGTCATTTACATTCATAATATCTGGTGGAAAAATATGTCGTAGATGCGATACCTTATAGTATGTACTGTCCGGCACCTTATAGTATGTACTGTCCATGTTTTCAGCAAGGAAGCATTAGTATGTAGTCAGTAATGCAGAGTATGTGATAAATATGGAAAATGGTAGGTGGGGAATCAGCAGGTTGGACCGGCCTACAGGGGAACAGGAAAATCCTCTGGTAGGCCCCGGTGAATGCATGCTAATGAGTAGTGTTCTTACACTTGATTCACAAGCTGCAGAAAAAAGTATTATGTCATCATTTATTAAACAGGCTAGCCAAATTAATATTACATAGGAGTAAAAGTAAATTTGTGTACTCAGGTGAGGTTATCTTTCCATGTACAGTGGGCCCCAAGAATTAATGTAACTGGTGGGCATTTGCCATCCAAGTTTGACATTGAGTAGCAGTCATTCCAGGAGGGACACCGGTATCATAAATGGTGCAATGTTGGGTAATCTATCACATAGGAAGCCAAATGGTTCCTCCAAGCCTCAACCAGACCCAAAGGACTGAAATGTTCCAAGAGATCTGATCAAATCTATGAATTTACTTGACAAACAAGTGAAAACAAATGACCACTTATCCACATTATAAGTGCTAATTTGCTGATCAGTGGATGCCCCACTCTGGGACCCCCACCAATCAGATAATCAGGGAACTTTTTTAGCTTAGAAAAACGATGTTTCAGAGGAGATCTCATTTATATATATAAATACATGGGTGGTCAGTAGTGATGAGCGAATATACTCATTACTCGAGATTTCTCGAGCACGCTCGGGTGACCTCCAAGTATTATGACTGCTCGGAGATTTAGTTTTCATCGCCTCAGCTGAATGATTTACAGCTATTAGCCAGGCCAAGTACATGTGGGGGTTGCCTGGTTGCTAGGGAATCCCCACATGTAATCAAGCAGGCTAGTAGCTGTAAATCATCCAGCTGTGGCGAAGAAAACTAAATCTCTGAGCACTAAAAAATACTCGGAGGACACCCGAGCGTGCTCAGGAAATCTCGAGTGAAGAGTATATTCGCTCATCACTAGTGGTCAGTACAGAGGACTGGAACATGACTTATTCCTTCCAAAGACCATATTAAGGACCAGGGGGCACTCATCCCAGCAGATAAAGATGAAATGGATAGACAGACAGACAGATAGATAGATAGATAGATAGATAGATAGATAGATAGATAGATAGATAGATAGATAGAATGATTTGGGTATCCTCTTGTACAACTTCTAATATGAGAAGCGCTTACTTTTTTTGTAGCGGCCTCCTCTAACAATGTCCTGACTATTTTAGTAATATGGAAATGATACGCTTCGCTCCTCCAGTGTGTTATTGTTCAGGTTTCTTTTTCTTTCACTCTTTGATAGAGATGGAGCTCAGTTAAAGGTCAGGAATTCAGATAAAGAATAAATGGAGTGAGACTTCTCTTATGCACACACTGTCAGAGGACTCCAGGTATCTTTAATCATAATGAAATGAACTATATCGCAGTACCTATTGAAATTAAATAGGACCAAACACCTGCTGTGAATACAGAAGATGTGTAGTGATGAGGATTCCCGTAATTGCAATTTCAGATTTCCATACCCAATACACCACCCTACGCTATTACTCATTTATGAATGGGAGACACAAAATGTACAACAAGACAAAATGATCTTACCAGTCTGCTCCAATGCCGATCACCACCATCTGGGGCTGACACCTGGATGTGGCACAGAAGGAGGTGGGGGCGGTAACCTGTCTCATTCCGGTTGGCATCTATGCACCGCCCAGCTACTATGCTGGATAGCACTGGTAGCATCACTAATGGTCCTGCTGACCGGACTCATGAGCAGGTGGGCGATCTATTGCATTTGTTGCCATTATGTTTGGTATTGCATGTTTTTACTGCTCTTTTTTTGTTAATTTGGCTATTTAAACTCTGGATGTGTTCTTGGATTTGACCCTTGCACTGCCAGACCATTCACTTTGCCACAGATCACTGTGTGACCTCCTGGACTATCGTTGACTACACTCTGGCTAACATTTGGTCCTCTTACCTGAATCGCTATGTAAGGCAATACCTTATATAATAAGTGCTGAATGATAACATTAGTTCACCCTTACACATTGAATTTAGGCTGTTAAGTACTTTTTATGTATTTATACAGTTTTAATCTATAAATTACCCCATACTTGGCTCCCTAAGCAGCTTTCTTTATAAAAGTTATAAGTGGCTTAGACAAAAAGCGTGAATAACTCTAATGAAGAGAACTTCAGTAACGAATCAACCAGCCAAACTCAGGATCTTCTAATAATGTACCATACGGAATATCTTAGAGTTCGCACAGCAAGACCCATGTCTATCAGAGTACCATAGGCCCATGTCTATCACAGAGCACTGTTAGATTATACATATAGTCCAAATATTACAGTAGAGAGAGACAGCATAAAATAGAAATTCCTTTCCTAAAATGCTTGCACCATTATTTTTCTTGATTTACTGTTATAAAATCAAATGCAATAAATATATTTCTGGACTTCTATCGTGCCTCATAAATTGGGCTGCATAAGGAATTTATGTGGATCTTGTTATAGACCACCACGTTTATGACTCTCTATAAAAGCCCCGACTGTGGTGCCAAATATTACTGTGCCCGAGCGTTCTTAATTACACTCATTCTACCGAACACCTGATTTACAAGCAAAACGCTAATTTATTGGGTGAAATGATCTTTTGTGCAGCACTATTCTCGGTGGTGCATCATCCTGTGTAAACAGGACTCACACTGCCTAAAACCATGGCAGTCTATGTGCACTGAGCAATCTGTTACAGATCTACTAAAGATCACTCAGTGCCCATCATTTGCAGTGGTCTGCCACTATTAAATGACCACGATCAGTAAATGTCTATTTAGAGCCTTTGATTGTCCTGTGTAAACGGACCCTTAAGTGTTTTCTGAAAGGTAATAGGGAGCTCTAAAATGTTCTATCTAGCATAAGTTGAACATAATATGTCTGCCCCTAGGAGCAGAACTTCCTTGAAGGCTTAGTTGTATTTGCAACCAAAAAAGTTTCTAAATAAGTTATCTCTGCTCATAAGATATTACCTAGCTGATATTATGACAGACAAGAATTCTGAGACTGAAGATGTCTATAAATGTTTTTGCTTCCTTTTAAAATAGACTCATATTTGGCTGACATGAACTGACTTTAATCCTGATGGAGGACAAATAACTTTTTCCATTGAAACACTGGTGGTAAATAAGTTTCCATACCATACAAATTTTATAAAGAATGCTAGGGGAGCGCCCCCAGACGCAGGGCCGCGGGGTACTCGGTACCGGGCTTCTCTGTCTCAGTTCTGGGATGGTCACGGTGGCTAGACCCGGTCCGTGACCCTGCTAAGGGGCGTCCAATGAAAGATGAGATGATGGTTGTGCGTGGTGCAGGTCGCGATGAATAACGAGGACACAGGGTTGCTGTCTCTTTACCTCTTTACTGAAGTCTTCAAGGTCCTCAATCCGGAGTACGGTTAACAGGGCTGCAAGAGACCGGCCGGTCCGATGGCATCTCCAGAGTTCCCTTTGCAGGTTGAAATCTGTGCCTACCTTCTAGCGCGTGTGTGTTGTAGTACTTCCCTGCTGAGCACCACGGGATAGTCCTCACAACTGTTGTGTCTGTTTCTGATGTTCCCTCACAACTGATTCTGATGTTCTTCTCCGTCCCCCAGGTGATATGGATAGGACGCACCCGTATGACGGGAAGGCCTGGAGTTCTTCCGGGACCCTAGCGTCGCCCCTCTCCCACAGTTGCCCCCTATGTCTTTTTAGGTGATTTAGGTGAGACAGCCAACCTAAAATCAACTGTCCTGCCTCTGTTTGAAGTATTGCTTGGAGCCTAATACTTCCTCGGCGTTCTGGCCACCGGCTACGCGCCTCAATAGGATGTTGCCGCGATCTTACAGCACGACTCCTATTGGTATTATCTCCTTGTTGCTGCGATCTCGTTTCTCACTGCTTCACAATAAACCTCGCTTCTTGTCCTTTCTTCAGATACCGCCGCGATGTAGTGCAGGCGCGGTTCCTTAACGTTCTTTCCTGTTCGCTAGGCCTCTGTCAGGATCCCACCCCTGACAGGGACCCCCTGAATCTTCACCTGCAACACCCTCTGCCACAGGATGTTGCTTGGTTCCAACCCAGTCAGCTTTCTTCCTAACTTCCTATCTAACCCCCAGTTTTACCAGATTGTGAGGAGTGGCCTAATACATAGCACCCTTAGCTCCCCCTGGAGGCCAGACTGTGAAGTGTATTGGTGTCTGTGATACCTGGTCAGGTGAACTCCTTCAGTGCCATCAGACGTACCATCACTCCCCTTAGAGGCGGAGCATCAGTACTGCAATGACCAGGATTCTGGGGCGCTGCACTCCCCCCGGTTAAATCCAGTACTCCTGGACTGGGAAGAAAACAACAATACATGCCAGCAAAAAGACATACAATTTTTAGAAATGCAGAAACAAGTACATTTTAACAGAGCTTCCCTTTATGGCAGGTGAGAACACTTGAACGTTACAAACAGAACATGGTTAAATATTTTTAAATAACATCCTATAAATAACTTTTCTTACCCAGCCGGGTATTCTACTTAGTGCAAATTCTCAACAATAATTTAACTTTGCCTCTAAGGACGTTTAAGCTGAATCCACTAAAGGCTTACTATAAAAACTCCTAAAATATAAATTAACATTTATTACTTCTCTCTTCTAAGTGCAACACTTTCTTCTTGATTTGTTTATGCAGGACCGCCTGTCCATCTGCCCAGGCCTACTGCCTCTTTGCTTAGTACAGTAACACCGAACCATCTCTCTATGGCTCCTAGGAGGACTCGCCATCTAACCCCGTACGGGTTCACTTCCCTGTCCTCAATCTCTAGCAACATTATCAAACATTTTCTTATAACTAACTAACTACATGTAAACATTATTGCTACTCCTCTCAAGGCAACATTATACTTTAAGTGCTATTAGTGAACGTTCCCTTTAAGAGGGAACCAAGTCTCTTGGAGGTAGCGCAACTTCTCAAGCTGCAAGTTCGTGTAAGGCAGAAACTCCTGTACTGTTTCCAGGAACAGTGTCTTCGCAAAGAGTTCTCTTTCTTGTAAAACCAGTAGGGGGCACCTTTAATAAGGTGCAAACTATGTACAAAACAGTTTGTGAATCATTCACCATCCATGATTCGGCAGTCTTTAAAACAGTGATGAACCAATCAAAAAGGCAAAAATAGGGATCCCGGGTCAACTATGGCATCCCTTTAAGAGATAACCCTAGTCGAGTTATAGCAGCAAACACAAAAAGAGGAACAGTTAACTATATACATTCTCGTGGTTCCGAGGTTTATCCTCACAGAAGGCTACACTGCATCAGTTGGTGACGGACACTCGCCGGCCGGGAAGGCTGCGGTCCTCTGTCCTCAGCGAATGCAGAATCATTATGATTAGTTGGTGTCCCAGACACGGCCAGATCACCCGGCGTCCGGAATCGAATGTCGGCTGTACTTGCCAGCTCAGTGGCAGCAAAGATACACACCGTAGCGACAGTAGTGATGTTGGTCAAATCAGAGTTAGTCGTGGTCGGGACAGTAGGTGGCGCTATGGCCGGCTCGCATCATTGGACGTCTCGAGCGCACCACCCCTGCGCGCTCTGGTGGCGGGTGTAGGTCACCTGGTCCCCTTTACATGGTAGTTGATTGTCATATCGATTGCGGGATGGAGTTTTTACATTGTAGCTGGTAAAGAAGATGTCAGTCGGTAGTCCCGGTTCCTGTATAGAGCCCCAACCCTGCTTCGGGTGGAAGGCTAGTACAGTCCCCTGCTTGACCGAGTTCCTCCTATTGTGTTCAGTCTTCGGTCTCTGTACTCTCGGTGGGTCATGTGGTTCTGTCTCTTTTTGGTTTTGCCATTGTCGAATTAAGCATTGCTTATACTGTTCCCAGGTGAGCGCAGCAATGCTAAGGCCCTTCTGCCTGGCCCCATCTGGCCCGATCCGTGGGGTGTCCCACTGGAAGGTCACCCCCTCTGAGCTCACATCTAGCGGTTTCCCCATCGTTGTTGGTAACGGGGGCACCACCTTCTCCATGGTGCCTGGGGTTAGTATTACTAGCTCAGCGGTGAAAACTCGGTTATTGTCAGGCTGGGGAGCGGTCACGGGAGCAGGGTCAGTCGGGGGAGCAGTAGCGCTTTCCATACCTGCGTCTGATGTGATTCCACCGATGTCGATCCGTTCCGTTGACAAGGACACTGGAGTCGGCTGCAGCCCGGACCGCGGTTCCTCCAAGGCGGCCTCCTGGCATGGCTCCGCTCCCCATTGCTTCGCATCGGCTGGCTCCGTGGTTGGGATAGGTGGACTCAGCTCCTCCACCGGCGGCTCCAAGGAGTTCGGGTCCTTCAGCTTTTGTGGGTTCAGGCCCGCCTCCAGCTGGTGGGGACAATCCTGGATCGCTACATCGCCGCTCAGGTACTCACTGGTCACCTTCGCTGTCTCGAGATCGGCAGCCGTGCATGCACCTGACTCCGCCATTTCTTCGAGGCCGACGCCACACTTGTCTCGGCTCTTGCCATTGCAAGCCAGGGGGCGATTCCTCTCAGTTTCTGGGCAGGTCATCATCTCGCAGCAAAAGTCGGAGGGGGTGGTCACCACTTTTGGCGCCGTTTTGATAGTCTCCGCCCATGGCACGCCCTTCTTCGTCGGCGCTGCAATGGCGGCGGTTTGGGCGGGAATTTTTGGCGGCAAGTGGCAATACACAGTCTTTGTGATAAATCACGGTTTAAGCTCAGTTCAATCACAGTTCCAAGGCACACATGACCTGATTCTTCAGGCTTAAGTAGATCCTGTTCGTGATGCCAAGTTTGGAGCGCCCCCAGACGCAGGGCCGCAGGGTACTCGGTACCGGGCTTCTCTGTCTCAGTTCTGGGATGGTCATGGTGGCTAGACCCAGACCATGACCCTGGTAAGGGGCGTCCAATGAAAGATGAGATGATGGTGGTGCGTGGTACAGGTCGCAATGAATAACGAGGACACAGGGTTGCAGTCTCTTTACCTCTTTACTGAAGGCTTCAAGGTCCTCAATCCGGAGTACGGTTAACAGGGCTGCCAGAGACCGGCCGGTCCGATGGCACCTCCAGAGTTCCCTTTGCAGGTGGAAATCTGTGCCTACCTTCTAGCGCCTGTGTGTTGTAGTACTTCCCTGCTGAGCACCACGGGATAGTCCTCACAACTGTTGTGTCTGTTTCTGATGTTCCCTCACAACTGATTCTGATGTTCTTCTCTGTCCCCCAGGTGATATGGATAGGACGCACCCGTATGACGGGAAGGCCTGGAGTTCTTCCGGGACCCTAGCATCGCCCCTCTCCCACAGTTGCCCCCTATGTCTTCTTAGGTGATTTAGGTGAGACAGCCAACCTAAAATCAACTGTCCTGCCTCTGTTTGAAGTATTGCTTGGAGCCTAATACTTCCTCAGCGTTCTGGCCACCGGCTATGCGCCTCAATAGGATGTTGCCTCGATCTTACAGCATGACTCCTATTGGTATTATCTCCTTGTTGCTGCGATCTCGTTTCTCACTGCTTCACAATAAACCTCGCTTCTTGTCCTTTCTTCAGATACCGCCGCGATGTAGTGCAGGTGCAGTTCCTTAACATTCTTTCCTGATCGCTAGGCCTCTGTCAGGATCCCACCCCTGACAGGGACCCCCTAAATCTTCCCCTGCAACACCCTCTGCCACAGGATGTTGCTTGGTTCCAACCCAGTCAGCTTTCTTCCTAACTTCCTATCTAACCCCCAGTTTTACCAGATTGTGAGGAGTGGCCTAATACATAGCACCCTTAGCTCCCCCTGGAGGCCAGACTGTGAAGTGTATTGGTGCCTGTGATACCTGGTCAGGTGAAATCCTTCAGTGCCATCAGATGTACCATCACTCCCCTTAGCGGCGGAGCATCAGTACTGCAATGACCAGGACTCTGGGGCGCTGCACTAGTACCCCTAATCCTATGCTTTGAGTAATGCCGGGGTCACACTTGTGTGTGCAATGCAAGAAACTCACGCATCAATCCCCGACACTGCCGCCGGCACTCGGGACCGGAGTGTACGGCTGCATAGAAATACATGCAGCCACACACACTGGTCCCGAGTCCTCATGGCAGTGCCGGGGATTGATGCTTGAGACTCGCACGAGTTTCTCTCATTGCACACTCAAGTTTGACCCCGGCCTAACACATTTTGTCCAGTGAACCAGTACCTTGCTCTGCACTGATGAGAAGCAAGAAAAGGCTTCTATAAGTGGTTCTTTCTTCCTTCTGAAATAGTCTCTTGTCTGGCCGACATGAACTGACTTTATTCCTCCTGGAGAATAGGTAACTTGCATACTTTTTTTTACATTGAAGCACTGGTTATAAATATGTTTCCGTACCATTCTACATTTCTTTAAGAAATACCAGTACCCCAAATCCCAAACTCTATGTAAGGCATCTCATCCAGTGAACCAGTAACCTGTTCTGAACTGATGAGAAGCAAGAATCCTGAAACAGCTTCTGTAAATGGTTCTTTCCTCCTTTTGAAAGAAACTCTTGTTTGGCTGATATGAGCCAACTTTATTCCTCTTGGAGGATAGCAACTTAAATACCGTATATACTCATATATAACCTGAGATTTTCAGCACATTTTTTTGTGCTTAAAATGCCCCCTCGGCTTATACACGAGTCACGGTCCCAGAATGCCGGTGGGGGAGGGGGAGCCAGCGGCTGTAGCACAGTGACAGCTGCAGCTGCCGGCTTCCAGAAGACATCAATACTCACCATCCATTGCTGCATCTCTGTCCCTGCATCTCTGTCCCGGCACTGGCAGCTCTTTCCTGTTCCTGTGCTCAGCAATCACATGGTACCGCTCATTAAGGTCATGAATATGTACGTGTCTCCACTCCCATAGGCATGGAGTGCATATTCATGACCTTAATGAGCGGTACCACGTGACCGCTCAGCACAGGAAGAAGCTACCGTGCCGGGACAATGGAGATGCAGGGATGTTCAGCGACGGCGCAAGGAGAGTGAGTATGATGGGGGAGGATGCCGAGCCATGCCTACAAGGGGGAGGATGGGGGAGCCCAGCAATGCATACAAGATGGAACTGGGAGCCAAGCATATAAGATGGGATGGCGAGATTGCCTTGTGCAGGCGTGTACTACGGAGGACAGAGAATGAACTTCAATCCAATATTGCAGCCAGCATGCAGCCAGCGGGTAAGGAAAGGGTGAATCAAACACCGGAAAACCCCGCCTCTATGGCTGAAAATTGTTCCCTCTAAATTCAGGTGACAGAGTCCCTTTAATGGAAACATGTACTCCCCAATACTGCATCTCATGCAGAGAACTAGTATCCTGCTTTGCACTGATCAGAAGCAAGAATCCTGAAACAGCTTCTATAAATAGTTTGTTCTCCCTTTTGGAGTAGTTTCCGATTTGGCTGGTATGAAATGGCTTTCTTCCTTTTGGACCAGATCTTAATTACATATCTTTTTGGTATGGAGCATTGCCAGTATATAAATCTCCATGAAGCTGATTCTCTTTAACCCTAGAACGCGTACCTGGGGCCTCGCAGGCCTGCTAGGTTACTTGTTTTCTATTATCTGTAAAACTACATTAGTTAGAATTTTGAAACTCAAGGTAATCCTCAGGTATATAGTTGTTAATAATATCCAGTTGTTCATATATTTTTATGTTATAGGCATCTCGTATAGCAACGCTTTTTTTGTGACTACCCCAGATTCACGTACCTGGGGCCTTTGAGGCCTGCTTTGGTTTACATGTACTCCTCAGTCTTTTTGTCTGTGCTGTTGTTGGGGAAGAACTTATGACTCAGTCTTTATGACTATTGGTCGATGGCTGTTGCTGGGAAGAGTGTGGATTCTGCCTGACATGGTAATGTGATCCTGGAAGGGAGTTTCCCCTCACAAAGTAACGTGATTATGATGTCAGTACAGGTCCTTTAGTCCTAAATCCTAGTTGCTGGAGAGACTTTGGAGGAAGAAGTCAGCTTTCTTTGGTCTGTAACAAAGAACCTTTCTGAGCTCCAAAACCAGAGGCTTCTACTGCACTTACAAGAAAGTGATCTGTTGAAGGTAAGAGTAGGGGGGCTGTACTTTACCCTAAGCACACAAACACTAACAAAGTCTTAGCACACACAGTGTATAGTGCACAAGCCTGATTGTAATCTTTATTTTTTACTTTTCATTTTAGTTTACTCACATCTAAGATTACAATGGCACAGTCTACATCAAGGGGATTGACTGTCCAAGAAATTGAGGCGATTATTTTCAATAGTGATGAAGACAGTGACATTTCTTTGTCGGATGAAGAGTATATTCCACCAGCTAATGTATCAACTTCATCGTCCAGCGATTCCTCAGATGATGAAGAAGTAATGGATCCAGCAGAATGTGCAAGTAGAACATCTAAAACAAATGTTTTTTGGAACAGTACTGCTGTGGCTCATGCACGCACCCCATCACATAACATTATTATAGTTCCTCAAGGAGCTGTCGGAATTTCCCAATTCATGTCCAAAAAAGATGTTTTCAGTAAATTTGTTTCAGATGATATTGCAGATGAGGTAGTTTTGTGTACGAATGTGGAAGGTAAACGTATTGCTTCGGAAAAAAAAAAAACTTGGAAAAATTTAACTAAAGAGGAACTATATGCCTATATTTGCCTTAGGGTACCATCACACAGTGCCATTTTCATCGCTACGACGGCACGATTCGTGACGTCGCAGCGTCGTATGATTATCGCTCCAGCGTCGTAGACTGCGGTCACACTTTGCAATCACGGCGCTGGAGTGATGCCGAAGTCCCCGGGTAACCAGGGTAAACATCGGGTTACTAAGCGCAGGGCCGCGCTTAGTAACCCGATGTTTACCCTGGTTACCATCGTAAATGTAAAAAAACCAAACACTACATACTTACATTCCGGTGTCTGTCCCCCGGCGTTCTGCTTCTCTGCACTGTGTAAGCACCATAGCCGGAAAGCAGAGCGGTGACGTCACCGGTGTGCTCGCTTTCCGGCCGGCAGGCGCTCACAGTGCAGAGAAGCTGAGACGCCGGAGGACAGACACCGGAATGTGAGCATGTACGGTTTGTTTTTTTTATGTTTACGCTGGTAACCAGGGTAAACATCGGGTTACTAAGCGCGGCCCTGCGCTTAGTTACCTGATGTTTACCCTGGTTACAAGCGAACACATCGTTGGATCGGTGTCACACACAACGATCCAGCGATGTCAGCGGGTGATCTAGCGACGAAAGAAAGTTCCAAACGATCTGCTACGACGTACGATTCTCAGCGTGATGTCTGATCGCAGTAGCGTGTCAGACACAACGATATCGTAACGATATCGCTAGAACGTCACGAATCGTGCCGTCGTAGCGATGAAAATGGCACTGTGTGACGGTACCCTTACTCTTCTGGCAGGGTTGACTAAATCATATGATGTGCCAATCAGAGAGTTATTTCTGAACCCATTTGCAGATCCACATTACAAAGCCACTATGTCCGTAGATAGATTTGAGGCTATTCGGAGATGCATTCCTTTTGATGAAAAGAGAACTCGGCCTGTGAGGTTGGCAACCGATAAATTAGCACCTATTAGCTATATATGGAATCTTTTTATCAAGAACTGTTACAAACTTTACAATTCTAGCGAATATGTGACAGTGGACTTACAACTTCTTGCCTTTAGGGGACGTTGCAAATTTATCCAATATATGCCCAGTAAGCCAGCTAAATACGGCATAAAAATTTTCTGGATGTGCGATTCAGCAACTTATTATGGGATGAATGGCATGATTTACTGTGGAAAAGAAGCTGACGCTCCAGTCCCGAAAGATCTATGTTCCAACATAGTGAAAACACTAGCTTTACCAATTTTCCATTCTGGAAAAAATATCACTATGGATAATTATTTTACTAATTTAGAACTGGCCAATTTTTTGCTTCAGAAACAACTAACACTTGTTGGTACAATGAGACCAAACCGCCACGAAATTCCACCAATAATGAAGCACAATGCACAGCGACCAATCTACGAGAGTGTATTCGGTTTCTGCAATGAGGCAACAATGGTGTCCTATAAAGCCAAGAAAGAAAAATCTGTGATATTACTGAGCACAATGCATCACGATGAAAGTATTGACACCAATGACAGGAAACAAAAACCTGAAATTATACTTCATTATAATAAGACAAAAGGAGGTGTCGACAAGATGGACGAAATGATTACTGAATATTCGTGTAAAAGGCAGACTAAACGTTGGCCTGTTGCCCTTTTTTCCAATATCCTTGATGTGTCATCCCTCAATAGCTATATTGTTTATTGTCAAACTAATCCAGAATTCCATGCCAACAGGAAGGACAATAGACGTATTTTTTTTACAGAACTTTGTTATGAACTTTTGATGCCTACTATGCTAGAGAGAAGCAGCACAAAATGCTTATCAAGGCAAATTACAGAGGCAATGATCCGATGTGGAATACGCTTTCAGGAACAGCCAGAGCAAAGAGAAAAAAAAAGAAAGCGCTGCTATATTTGTACAGCAAAGAAAGAAAGAAAATCGGAGCGTTTCTGTTCTACTTGCGGACAAAATGTATGCAGGGAACATTCTGAAGAAAAAATAATATGCAAGAATTGTCGGGGGAATATGTAAAGTGGAAAATAAATATTCCTGCACCAAGTTTGCTACAGACTTTATGTAAAAACTTTTTATAAGAAAAAATGTATCCATCATAAAAAATTGTACTGAGTGAATATATTGGGTGTGCCCGTTTAGTTACATTTTTGTTGTTTTATGTACATAATTTTTTTTGGGAATTTTACACATCTTAGGCTATGTTCCAAGTAGCGCTGGGGTTCACCAGAATGTGATCCATAATGGATCTGACCTCCTGGTAACTCCAGCTAAGGCTGATGGAATGCCGGGATTCCACCAGCCTTAGCTGAGGTCACCAGGAGGTCAGATCCATTACGGATCCCCTCCTGGTGGACCCCAGCGCTAGTGGGAATGCATCCTTACTTTGCAAATTTAAAATAAACTTTGAAAAGTATTTTTATTTGAGTTATTCCATGTTATTTGCACACAGGCCTAAAAGGCCCCAGGTACGTGAATATGGGGTAGTCACAAAAAAAGCGTTGCTATACGAAATGCCTATAACATAAAAATATACAAACAACTGGAAATTACTAACAACTATATAGCTGAGGAATACCTAGAGTTTCAAAATTGTAACTAAAGTAGTTTTACAGAAAATAATAAAAAAGTAACCTGACAGGCCTGCGAGGCCCCAGGTACGCGTTCTACCAGCCTTAGCCGGGGTCACCAGGAGGTCAGATCCATTACGAAATCCCATCCAGGCGGACCCCAGAGCTAGTGGGAATGCATGCTTACTTTCAAATAACTTTGAAAAAAAAATTTTTTTGAGTTATTCCATGTTATTTGAAAACAGGCCTCAAAGGCCCCAGGTACGTAATAGTGTAGATTTCTATGGTCACGCATTCTAGGGTTAATGAGAGCCAGTATTCTAATTGAGCTGGACTAGCAGGCAAGTAATGGACTGTACTACCACTAGCTGTACGGTTATAATGCTATTATTAATGATAAACTCTACACTGAGTCAGATATATACGGACAAAGGGGCAATTTCACTGAGGGTCTCCACATCCCCAAACCCCATTGTGTATAGCCATCTCAATCCTGATATTTTATTTTGATCGGGAGCATCTAATATTCTGTAGACATGGTATATTGTGTGTATGTGTGCATACGGCAGTGTATGGTGGAATTATTTGGACACATTCTAGCGCTATTATTTCCATGTTTCAGTGCTTGCTTTGTTTCCGTCTATTGCTGGGATTTATAACTTTAAATTCTATTCTGCGTGTGGCAATTTGGACAAAAACCCAGGCCATAATGAAACATTTCACTAGTTAATTGCTCTCGATCTGGCTGGAATAATAGTTTCTACTGCATTATAAACAAAACAAAACAAGATAGATGCCCGCTGAGATGGAGGATACAGAAAGCCGGGACATGGAGCCTGTGCAGAGCGTGGAGAAGCCAGCTTTTACAATGGGAGAGACGTTTTGGCAGGGCTGAATGAGTGCGAGACAATATGGTGTATCGCTTGAGAAACATCTTTTCTAATTCCCTTTCAATTCGAAGCCACAGACATCCTGCCCGAGAAGTTTTATCATGTGGAGGTTCGGGTAAACTGCTTTGATCGTTATTGCCTTTTTTGTTTCTACTCTTTCCCTATACCTGGCTGTAACAAGTGAAGCACTTCCATCTATCTTAATGACTTCTTTAAGCCAAGTGCTTAATGTCCTGTAAATGCTTTACTGGGTGATGGGTGTCCTCTGAATTAGGCATTATAGGTGAAATATGCTACTTATTAAGTTTCCAGTACAGAACTGAGACTCAATTAAAGAGTTTACTGTGAGTTGATTACAGTCATTTAGTGAAATGTGTGGATTGCTTGACCCCCTTTAACCTTCTTTGTTTTGTGATTTTGCTGGAAACAATGAAATAGATATCTTAAGTGTCTGCTTGCCTATATAATATACTATTTTATAGATTAGAATACAAAAAAGTTAAGTTTAAAATATAATGGAAATTATACTGCGGCTAATAGTTAAAGGGCTAATCCAGCCTCAGCCAATTAAGCTTCTTTACTGTGTAACTGCAAAATTACTTATTGTTATCAAGATCTCTGCTTGCTTATAGTAAAGAGGGACCGTGATTTTTAGCTTCCAGAGGAAATAAATCCATCCTGCTCATGTGACAAACATAATAATCCAGGCTTTGGTCGCAGGGTGGATTTTTGGCATGTTGTCGGAGCTCAAGTTGCAGTTCAAGTGAAGGTCTTGGGTGCTGGGTCTCTTTTTATTTTAATTAACTGATCATTTACTCAGCACAGGTAAGGATGTAAACTAGGATTGGGTGCATTATATGACCAGGCGACAAAACTTTTGTCTTGCCAAAATCTGACCATTCCGTGTCCATTAACTGATCAATATTTCTGCATTGATGCCAATTTTTTTCCTTAGCCTAAACCACATTTCGGAGGGTTTCAGCTTTCAAAAGAATAATTTTTACAACCAATGGAAGGCACGATATGTGAGGGGAGATATGTGTCATGAAGACTGCTTTCTTCCATGATCTAGAAACCCATATGTTTCTTTTCAGCATGATATGTGCTAAAGGAGAGGTGGCCATGTTATGGATGGGTTTTATGTGAGTAGGTAAGAGATGGGCGGACACCTACTCACCATATCTTCAACTCAAGGGTGTGGATGGGGAAATAAATGTCCAGCCAGTTTTTTTCTTGCCGTGGTCTGTGTTGTGTAGAGGCAAGCAAGCCTCTAGGCTGACACCCCTGTGAGAGCTGCCATATGTGTTGGCCCAAAAGTGCTGGGCAGGACTGTTTGTGAGCTGCTTATTTCCTTTTGAGCAAGAAAGACTGTGTTTTTCTTTTGCCATTTTGGGTTTTTTAATGCAATAAAACACCCATAGACTGTAACCCCACGTGTGTCTGTGTCTAACTCGAGGAGCAGCTACAATGGGGGAAATAACTATTTGATCCCTTGCTGATTTTGTAAGTTTGCCCGCTGACAAAGACACGAACACTCTATAATTTTAAGAGCAGGTTAATTTTAACATTGAGAGACAGAATATCAAAAATAAAATCCAGAAAATCACATTGTACAAATTATATAAATTTGCATTTTGCAGTGAGAAATACGTACAATGTTATTGTTCCTTGAAGCAAGGATTACCAAACTATGACTTCCCTACTTTAGACACATCGTAAAAAGAGAGCAATCACTGGATAAGGATATCATGGTTGGAAGAATAGAAGGAACAAGGTGAAGAGGAAGACCAGCATCCCAATGGCATGATGCTATGGATAACGGCGGAGAAGGCCTTCATGGACACATCTAGGCTTGCACAAGATCATTCTTTCTACAGATCGTTCATCCCTCAAGTTGCCATGGCTTGAGATTGAGCAGAAGGACATAAAAAAAATCATCTAGGCACAGGAAAGGATGTGTACTGCACGAGAAGGGGCCAAATAATGTGTAAGAGTTGGATTTTTCTGTCTCTGTTCAGCATGTTTCAATTACGAGGTACCTTTTATTTTCTTCATCACCTTGTTTTTGAGGGTCTTTTGATGAAACACATTGGAGTAGTGTTGTTCTAGGGCACCATTGTTAAATGTAGCATTGATTAATTGTACAGTGCAGTGATATCATTTAAGGGAAGGCGCAATATATTTAGCGTCATTCTGTCATATATTGATATATTGGTACTGAAATCCCCCCATACCTTTTCTATTCCTTTTTTCTTCCTTTTGTCATACTCCATCTTCCCTCACCCTTCTGACAATTTTCCTGTTTTCCATTACATCTCATTGTAGGTTAGAAGGGTCTTACCACAAAATATGTTATCATACCCATGTCTTAAGGTACTGAACTTTTCAGAGTGACTTTAGTAGAAGCCAGTCAATGTCACTGCAACATTACAACTGAGTGGCGTAAGTAATGACTCTCTTTCTTTCATATTTCGTGGAAAGAGTAGAATCTTGAATTAAACATATTCAGTTCTGGAACCAAAACTTTTTAAAAAGTGCTTTAGATTCTACTCTATGACCTAGTTTCTCTAGCTGCTATGCTGAATAATTCAATGTAAGATCAGAGCATACAGTTGAAAGGTTTATGCAGCAAATCCAAAATAGTTTAATGCATGAAGAATACTTACAGTGCATAATTTGTTAAAGGGACACTGTCACATATCATGTGTGATAAACATTTAAATATCGATTTTCCAAGAAAATATTTATGATGTGATTATTTTGATGCTGAAATTTTAAATTCACAGTCATCCCTTGAGCGTATACTAAAGGTGACATAGAATAACTACAAGTACTCTCATTGACATTATGCCATTTACATCTTTCATGGTACATTCATGCCACAAGAGATTAGTCTAGACATCTTGTAGGCAGGGGCTTGCAAATCTCTTAATTTAATCTTTTCATCAGTTTAGAGAATTAATTTAGAATTAGACTGTTAAATTTAAATTTTGGTTGCCTAATGACAATTTTAACAATCATTTTATTTATAGAAATGATTCATCATTGCAAATAGTTTGGAATAAATATCTATTGCTTTGTGTTTACAACTTTTATGAATACTTTTGTGTTTCCATGGTTACAGACTACAAGCAAACCCTCTGTAGTCTGATCTTGCAGCCATATTTCCTTCTTTTTGTCATATTTTTTACTGCTAATAACAACACAATTTGTTTGTAAGCTAAAACAATGTACACAATTAGATCTGTATTAAAGCTGTATATATTTAGAAAAGGTAAGGAATTATGAGTCAAGCCTTGATCCACAATACCGGCTAAGACATGGAGACATGATGGGTGAAGTTTCTACCTCTGAGACCCTGATATTTTAGGAGAGTTCTACCTCTGAGACCCTGATCTTTTAGGAGACCATAGGTCCTCTGATCCTATTTTTTCTTTTCTGTGTGGCCATCATCTCCATAGAGTTCAGTGAAAAGATGGTCATACTTTTATTTCACCCTCGCCATTGAAGTAGATTATAGTTAATAAAAGAAAAATCAGCGCATCATTCATCATGTCTGGACAAGATCAGCTTATAGGAATCACAGTCTCCTGTTCTTTCAATTGATGACGGTCCTGGTGGTGGGACCCATATCTTTGATCCATTCACCATAACATAAATATTGTCTACAGTTAGTTTTAACCAATGGCAATGGGGGAAGACTGTGAATGATCTGTGCTTCATGACAATAAGGATAATAGATTGTCCCCCCTCCGAAATACTACAGATTTACTAACTATATATTTTTATCTAAGTATATGTATATTTTTAACTATGTACTAAATACATATTCTCTATGAGCCCAATTCATCAAAGCTTTTATGGCAGAATCCTGGCGTAAAAAGCTTTGAAAAGTCACAAAGTTATAGCACAACACGAAATGTGTGCAAGACGCGTGCGCCTTTTAAAGGGGTTGTCCACTACTTGGACAACCCCTTCTGAATCACTATTTTTCCCCAGTAAGATAATAACTCCTATACTCACCTCCTGACCTACCAGAGTTTCAGACTTCTCGTGTTTGGCTCTTCGGGCGCATGCGAGACATAACAATCCCTAAAACCAATCAGCACTTGCTTCACGCTAGTCTCCTTTGGCCAAATCAAGACATAAGGTGGAAGTGATAGAGCACTTCCTCTGGATGTCAATTGTGTTCATAGGAGGGGAGATTGGAGCCAGCTGAATGGTCGAAGGGGCTATGTGACATAACAATGCCACGTGAGCCTCGGAGAGCAAATGTCAACACCGCTGGAACACGAGAGGTGAGAATAGGTGTTATTATTTTAGGAATAGTGGATATCCCCTTTAAGGAATTGTCATTTCTAAGGGTACCGTTACACTAAACGATTTACCAACGATCACGACCAGCGATACGACCTGGCCGTGATCGTTGGTAAGTCGTTGTGTGGTCGCTGGAGAGCTGTCACACAGACAGCTCTCCAGCGACCAACGATGCCAAAGTCCCCGGGTAACCAGGGTAAACATCGGGTTACTAAGCGCAGGGCCGCGCTTAGTAACCCGATGTTTACCCTGGTTACCATCGTAAATGTAAAAAAAAGACAACAGTACATACTCACATTCCGGTGTCACGTCCCTCGCCGTCTGCTTCCCGCACTGACTGTGAGCGCCGGCCGTAAAGTAAAAGCAGAGCACAGTGGTGACGTCACTGCTGTGCTGTGCTTTACGGCCGGCACTCACAGTCAGTGCGGGAAGCAGACGGCGAGGGACGTGACACCGGAATGTGAGTATGTAGTGTTTGGTTTTTTTTACATTTACGATGGTAACCAGGGTAAACATCGGGTTACTAAGCGCGGCCCTGCGCTTAGTAACCCGATGTTTACCCTGGTTACAAGCGAACACATCGCTGGATCGGTGTCACACACACCGATCCAGCAATGACAGCGGGAGATCCAGCGACTAAATAAAGTTCCAAACGATCTGCTACGACGTACGATTCTCAGCAGGGTCCCTGATCGCTGCTGCGTGTCAGACACAGCGATATCGTATGGATATCGCTGGAACATCACGGATCGTACCGTCGTAGCGACCAAAGTGCCACTGTGAGACGGTACCCTAACTTCAGCATGCATCATCAAGATCAGTGTGTAAACCATTGGTCTTGATAAATCAGGGGCCAATATCTCTAATTCCGTTCATAGAGATTTCTCTGTCATTAAAAATATGTCTGACTACAGCTGTCATTATATTGTTTCAGAGCTGTATAATTCTTTACACAATTGCTCCTCCTAGTGGTGGCTGGAAACAGATTTTTTTTCGTTTAATTTAGTTGTCTAAAGGAGTTTCCAGTAGTCAGACCTTCAACCAATCAAGCATTTACGAAATATCAAATGATTATGCTTAAAGTGTCTTTGATGAGAAAATCACTTTTAATGATAATATAACCCAAGAAAGTGTCTAATTATACACAATTGCCTTACAAAGCTTATCTACAACAAGTCTTCATCCTGCACAATTACACACTTCATTCCAAGAAAACTAAGAAGGGCGTTAAGTTTATGATGTATAATTCACACCCCATTAGTGAAGAACATACAAGACAAAATCTACATCAAGAGCGACTGCTCAAATATGCACAATTACCAGGCATTCAGAATTCATTTTGTAAGGATAAAAACATGCCACATTTAATTTATCAGATGCTACTTTTCATCACATTTCTCTTTTGCGCAATGTTCTGAAAAGCTATAATGCATTCTCACATTTTACCAGTAAAGACATCACAATGAGGTGCACTGTACAGATAAGAGACATCACACAAAATGCAGTTTTCAGAACCAGAATGATGAAAATAAATTAAATTTATAGTGATGCGAACAGATCCAGCAATGACACGTCACTGAGAACACGTGTTCATTTTCTCATTGGTTTAATGTGTTCAGTTGAATCTGGATATTATGTGTTTCCAATAAGTTTTATTTGTGTAGAATTTGGCTTATAAATATTTCACTTTTGAGATTTTGCTTATTTTCTCCCCTGCTTCCAAGAATCATACCTTTTTCATTTTTCCTTAAGCATGTTTTTTTTTATGTGTGATGAATTTAAGTTTTTAATGACACCATTCACTTTACCATACAATGCACTGAAAAACTGGAGAAATACATTCTGATCTGTATCATTTTATGGAGTAGAGATAGACAGATCTGGCAACATTCGAATTGAGATGTTTGCACAGTTTTTCCCTGGGAATTTCGACTCACAGAGAAGTAATTCTCAAATTTAATGTCTCGTATGTTCTGGGGTCCCTCCAGACTGCAGGGCATATTAAATGTAAGATGTAGAAAATACATACAAATCCTTACACTCACCTCACCACTAAGGCCACTCCTCGTCACCCATCCATTATCGTTGCATCCTCAGATTGCCACCACTTATGCAGGAATCCCCAAACCTCTTACAATAGGACAGGACTTCCAGCTTTGATGTGGCCTGACTGGGTCCTGCGCATGCACGCACAAAATCACGGTGCATGATGTAATGTCGTGATGCTGTAACCTTTCACACATTTCTCCAAGGTCTCATCAAATCTGAAAGTCTCAGCCCAGTGTGAGAGGTTTGGGGATTTCGGCGTGACTGTATGCGATCTGATGATGCAGCAAGGACGGATGACATTGATGGACCAGAGCTGTAAGTGTTTTTGTGAGTAGTTGGTGGGACGACTACTCACAATATCTCCAACCCAAGAATGTGGTTCGGAAAGTCAAATTTCCAGCCACTGAGTTTCCTTCTCTGACTGGGGGCCTGGAGGCAGGAGAGCTCCAGAGAAGTGTTTATGTGCAACTGTGCTGGACTCTGTTTATTGTACCCTGAGCGGGCTCATTCCCACAAGCCTAAGGACTCTGCTGTGTGTTATCTTTTGTTTCCTGGTTTTGCGAGAAAGGCCATGTTTATGTTGTCGAACCCTGCACTGGTATACAGTTGGGAAATAAAGTATTTAATATACTGACAATTTTGCATGTTTTCCCACCTACAAAGAATGGAGAGGTCTGTAATTTTTATCGTAGGTACACTTCAACTGTGAGAGATATAATTTAAAAATAAACACCAGAAAATCACATTGTATGATTTTTAAATAATTAAAATGCATCTTAGTGCATGGAATAAGTATTTGATCACCTACCAACCAGGAAGAATTCTAGCTCTCACAGACTCGTTGGTTTTTCCTTACGAAGCCCTCCTACTCTATTCTCACTGCCAGTACTAATTGCACCTGTTTGAACTCATTAACTATATAAAAAACACCTGTCCACACACTCAGTCAATCACACTCCAACCTCTCCACCATAGGCAAGACTAAAGAGCTGTGCAAGGACACCAGGGACAAAATTGTAGACCTGCACAAGGCTGGCATGGACTACAGGACAATAGGCAAGCAACTTGGTGAGAAAGCAATAACTGTTGGTACAATTATCCTAGGTCTGGGGCTCCATGCAAGATCTCGCTTCATGGGATAAGGATGATTCTGATAAAGGTCAGGATTCAGCACAGAATTACATGGCAGGTCCTGGTTCTGTCTTTATCTAGAATATAACTATAGGATTAGTAATGTACAGACGCATCTCTATTACTAACCTGTGGACTTGATGTCACCTGACAATACAAAGGTGATATCAATCGCACAAATATGAACCCCACTTGCCACCGCCACAGGGCAAGTGGGAACAGCCATGCAAAGCACTAGAATTTGCGCATCTAATAGATGCGCCTTTTCTGGGCAACTGTGGGCGGCTATTTTTAGGTGGGAGGGTCTATATCCATGACCCATTACCAGCCTGAGAATACGAGCCCCCAGCTGTCTGCTTTAGCAAGGCTGGTTGTCAAAAATGGGAAGACCCCATGCAATTTGTTTTAAATTATTTATTTAAATAATTTAAAAATATGGCATGAGGACCCCTCTATTCTTGATAACCAGCCTTGCTGAAGCTGACAGCTGAGGGTTGCAGCTCACAGCTGTGAGCTATGCTTGGCTGGTTATCAAAAATATGGGCTAACCCATGCTGGGTTTCTTTTTAATTATTTATTTACAGTGCAGGAGTGGCTAATGAATACTCACCTCAGCCGCTCCTGCTCCCGCTGTTATTAGCGGCAGCAGGCATCGGATGATGGGAGCTGTAGTCCCATCAGCTGACACCAGTACACCTCCAATCACAGCTGAGAATTCATGCTGTCTTTTGACAGCATGGGAACCGTGGCTCTCTGACTGGCGGGGATGATTTCACCGCCGATCAGAAGCGATATTTGCTGTGCTGTCATGCACATGACAGCGCAACAAACACCCGGTGTTTGGGCTGCCAATCACAGTAATGACACACCAAAGATGAAAATGGTGCCAGCATTACTGTGATTGGCAAGCAAATAAAGCGCCAAACATACTGGGCAGGTCACCTGAACACACCGAGGCAAATACCAAATTACTCGTCGAGTAACGAATAGCCCGAATAGCGTACTAGTCGTGCGAGTAATAAATAGTGCCGAATGTATTCGCTTATCACATATATATATATATATATATATATATATATATATATATATATATATATACTGTATATATATATATATATTTATATATATATATAGTTATTTACAGCTCTGGCAAAAATTAAGAGACCACCACATTAAAACCCTGTCATGGGCAGTCCAATCTCCACACCTGAACCCCACTGAAAACCTCTGGAATGTAATCAAGAGGATGATGGATAGTCACAAGCCATCAAACAAAGAAGAACTGCTTAAAGTTTTGCGCAAGAAGCAGCGTGAAAGACTGGTGGAAAGAATGCCAAGACGCATGAAGTTGGATCGCCCCCAGGCGCAGGGCAGTGGGGTACTCGGTACCGGGCCCCTCTGTCTCGGTTCTGGGGATGTCACGGTGGCCCGACCCGGTCCGTGGCCCTGCTAAGGGGCGCCCAATCAAAGGGTGTAGTTAGTCAAGTGTTCGTGACGCCACCTGTGGTATTCGGTCAGGGTGACCGATGCTGCTAGGGGTCCGCTGGGGTGATGGAATGGCAGCTAGATGGTATACCTTCCCACAGGTGAAGTATGTCCCCAGGGCTTCCCTTGATGAGTAGGTAGTAATGGTGGATGTTGTAAGGTGCGATGAATAACGAGGACACAAAGGTTGCAGTCTCTTTACCTTTTACTGAAGACTTCAGCATCCACAGTCCAGAGTACCGTTCACAGGGCTGGCTGAGTCCGGCCAGTCCGAAGTCACATCCAAAGTTCCCTTTTCAGGTGGAAATCAGTAGCCTTCCTACTAGCGCCTGTGTGTTGTAGTACCTCCCTGCTGAGCACCACGAGATAGTCCTCACAACTGTCGTGTATATTTCTGATGTTCTTTCTCTCCGTCCCCCAGATGGTATGGATAGGACGACCCGTATGACGGGGTAGGCCTGGAGGTGTTTTATAGGGACCCTAGTGACGCCCCTCTCCCACAATTTGCCTCCGTTGTCTTCATTAGGTTAAAGCCAACTTGGAATTAACTGTCCTGCCGTTGTTTGAAGTAATGCGTAGAGCCTATTACTCCCTCGGTGTTCCGGCCACTGGCTACGCACCTCAGAAGGATGTTGCCGATCTTAAGGCAGGACTCCTCCTGGTATTATCTCCTTGTGCTGTGATCTCGTTTCTCACTTCTCCACAATATACTTCACTTCTTGTCCTTCCTTAGGATTCTGCCGCAATGAGGTGCAGGCGCAGCTCTGTAACGTTCTATCTCTTGCTATGTTTCTGTCAGGATCCCACCTCTGACAGGGACCTCTGTCTGCAGCTCAGATGTTCCTCCTTTTCTCTCCCTGTCTGCCTGACAGGTCTTCTCTGGGTCTCACCCAGGCAGCTTTCTCCTAACTTCCTATCCAACCCTGTCATGGTTCTCAACACACAGAGAACATAGTTGAGCATACAAAAAGGACTAGCTCTTGGAAGATGGGAACTCGAGCTGGCCGTGAGCTAAACCTATCACAACAACTGAAAGTGGCCGGGTAGCGTGCCTACGTTTTATCCCTAGACGCCCAGCGCCAGCCGGAGAACTGACTGACCCTAGCAGAGGAAAATACAGACCTGGCTCACCTCTAGAGAAATTTTCCCCAAAAGGCGGACAGTAGCCCCCACAAATATTGCCGGTGATATTAGAGGAAATTGACATACGAAGTATGAAAATAGGTTTAGCAAAATTGAGGTCCGCTTACTAGATAGAAGGAAGACAGAAAAGGGGACTTCACGGCCAGCTGAAAACCCTATTCAAAATTCCATCCTGAAATTACTTTAGAACTCTAATATCAACTCATGACACCAGAGTGGCAATTTCAGTTCACAAGAGCTTCCAGTCTCAGAAATATTCAAACACAGAGAACTGGAACAAAAATGCAAACAAACTTAGGACAAAAATCCAACTTAGCTGAAAGTAGTCTAGGAGCAGGAACATGCAACAGAAATGCTTCTGGTAACATTGTTGGCCGGCATAGAAATGACTGAGGAGCAAGGCTAAATAGAAACTCCCACATCCTGATGGAAACAGGTGAACAGAGGAGATGACAAACCCACGTTCAGTACCACCAGTGACCACCGGGGGAGCCCAGAAACCAAATTCACAACAGTACCCCCCCCTCAAGGCGGGGGCACCGAACCCTCACCAGAACCACCAGGGCGATCAGGATGAGCCCTATGAAAGGCACGGACCAAATCGGAAGCATGAACATCAGAGGCTGTCACCCAAGAATTATCCTCCTGACCGTAGCCCTTCCACTTGACCAAATACTGAAGTTTCCGTCTGGAAACACGGGAGTCCAAGATCTTCTCCACAACGTACTCCAACTCACCCTCAACCAACACCGGAGCAGGAGGCTCAACGGAAGGCACAACAGGTACCTCATACCTGCGCAACAATGACCGATGGAAGACATTATGAATAGAAAAAGATGCAGGGAGGCCAAACGAAAGGACACAGGGTTAAGAATCTCCAATATCTTGTACGGGCCGATGAACCGAGGCTTAAACTTAGGAGAAGAAACCTTCATAGGGACAAACCGAGAAGATAACCACACCAAATCCCCAACACAAAGACGAGGACCAACACGACGACGGCGGTTAGCAAAATGCTGAGTCTTCTCCTGGGACAACTTCAAATTGTCCACCACCTGCCCCCAAATCTGATGCAACCTCTCCACCACAGCATCCACTCCAGGACAATCCGAAGGCTCCACCTGACCGGAAGAGAAACGAGGATGAAACCCCGAATTACAGAAGAAAGGAGAAACCAAAGTGGCAGAACTAGCCCGATTATTGAGGGCAAACTCCGCCAAGGGCAAGAAGGCAACCCAATCATCCTGATCCGCAGAGACAAAACACCTCAAATAAGTCTCCAAGGTCTGATTAGTTCGCTCGGTCTGGCCATTAGTCTGAGGATGGAAAGCAGACGAAAAAGACAAATCAATGCCCATCCTAGCACAGAACGCTCGCCAAAATCTAGACACGAATTGGGTCCCCCTGTCAGAAACGATATTCTCCGGAATACCATGCAAGCGAACCACATTTTGAAAAAACAGAGGAACCAACTCGGATGAGGAAGGCAACTTAGGCAAGGGAACCAAATGGACCATCTTAGAGAAACGGTCACACACCACCCAGATGACAGACATCTTCTGAGAAACAGGGAGATCAGAAATAAAATCCATCGAGATGTGAGTCCAAGGCCTCTTCGGAATAGGCAAGGGCAACAACAATCCACTAGCCCGAGAACAACAAGGCATGGCCCGAGCACAAACATCACAAGACTGCACAAAACCTCGCACATCTCGTGACAGGGAAGGCCACCAGAAGGACCTAGCCACCAACTCCCTGGTACCAAAGATTCCAGGATGCCCTGCCAACGCAGAAGAATGGACCTCCGAGATGACTCTACTGGTCCAATCATCAGGAACAAACATTCTACCAGGCGGGCAACGATCAGGTCTATCCGCCTGAAACTCCTGCAAGGCCCGTCGCAGGTCTGGGGAAACAGCAGATAAAATCACTCCCTCCTTAAGGATACCCGTAGGTTCAGAATTACCAGGAGAATCAGGCTCAAAACTCCTAGAAAGGGCATCCGCCTTCACATTTTTAGAACCTGGTAGGTATGAAACCACAGAATTAAACCGAGAGAAAAATAACGACCAGCGCGCCTGTCTAGGATTCAGGCGCCTGGCAGACTCAAGATAAATCAAATTCTTGTGGTCGGTCAATACCACCACCTGATGTCTAGCCCCCTCAAGCCAATGACGCCATTCCTCAAAAGCCCACTTCATAGCTAAGAGTTCATGATTACCAATATCATAATTTCGCTCCGCGGGCGAAAATTTACGAGAAAAGAACGCGCAAGGTCTCATCACGGAGCAGTCGGAACTTTTCTGCGACAAAACCGCCCCAGCTCCAATTTCTGAAGCGTCGACCTCAACCTGAAAAGGAAGAGTAACATCAGGCTGACGCAATACAGGGGCGGAAGAAAAGCGGCGCTTAAGCTCCCGAAAGGCCTCCACAGCAGCAGGGGACCAATCAGCAACATCAGCACCCTTCTTAGTCAAATCAGTCAGTGGTTTAGCAACATCAGAAAACCCAGTTATAAATCGACGGTAGAAATTAGCAAAGCCCAAGAATTTCTGAAGGCTCTTAAGAGAAGAGGGTTGCGTCCAATCGCAAATAGCCTGAACCTTGACAGGATCCATCTCAATGGAAGAGGGGGAAAAAATATACCCCAAAAAAGAAATCTTTTGAACCCCAAAAATGCACTTAGAACCCTTTACACACAAGGAATTAGAGCGCAAAACCTGAAAAACCTTCCTGACCTGCTGGACATGAGAGTCCCAGTCATCCGAAAAAATCAAAATATCATCCAAATACACAATCATAAATTTATCCAAATATTCACGGAAAATGTCATGCATAAAGGACTGAAAGACTGAAGGGGCATTTGAAAGACCAAAAGGCATTACTAAATACTCAAAATGACCCTCAGGCGTATTAAATGCGGTTTTCCACTCGTCCCCCTGCTTAATTCGCACTAAATTATACGCCCCACGAAGATCAATCTTAGAGAACCACTTGGCCCCCTTTATGCGAGCAAACAAATCAGTAAGCAATGGCAAAGGGTACTGATATTTAATCGTGATCTTATTCAAAAGCCGATAATCAATACACGGCCTCAAAGAGCCATCCTTTTTAGATACAAAGAAAAAGCCGGCTCCTAAAGGAGATGACGAAGGACGAATATGTCCCTTTTCCAAGGACTCCTTAATATATTCACGCATAGCAGCATGTTCAGGCACAGACAGATTAAATAAACGACCTTTTGGAAACTTACTGCCCGGAATCAGATCTATTGTACAATCGCAATCTCTGTGCGGAGGCAGTGAACCAAGTTTAGGTTCCTCAAAAACGTCACGATAATCAGATAAGAATTCCGGAATCTCAGAGGGAACAGATGACGAAATGGCAACCAAAGGTACGTCCCCATGAGTCCCCTGACATCCCCAGCTTAACACAGACATTGCTTTCCAGTCGAGGACTGGGTTATGAGATTGCAGCCATGGCAATCCAAGCACCAAAACATCATGTAGATTATACAATACAAGAAAGCGAATAATCTCCTGGTGATCCGGATTAATACGCATAGTCACTTGTGTCCAGTATTGTGGTTTATTACTAGCCAATGGCATGGAGTCAATACCCTTCAGAGGTACAGGAACTTCCAAAGGCTCTAAATCATAACCACAGCATTTGGCAAAGGACCAATCCATAAGACTCAAAGCGGCGCCAGAGTCGACATAAGCGTCCGCGGTAATTGACGATAAAGAGCAAATCAGGGTCACAGATAGAATAAACTTAGACTGTAAAGTGCTGATTGAAACAGACTTATCAACCTTCTTTGTACGTTTAGAGCATGCTGATATAACATGAGTTGCATCACCACAATAGAAGCATAACCCATTTTTTCGCCTAAAGTTCTGCCGTTCGCTTCTAGACAGAATTCTATCACATTGCATATTCTCTGGCGCCTTCTCAGTAGACACCGCCAAATGGTGCACAGGTTTGCGCTCCCGCAAACGCCGATCAATCTGAATAGCCATTGTCATGGACTCATTCAGACCTGCAGGCACAGGGAACCCCACCATAACATCCTTAATGGCATCAGCGAGACCCTCTCTGAAAATCGCCGCCAGGGCGCACTCATTCCACTGAGTAAGCACAGACCACTTACGAAATTTTTGGCAGTATATTTCCGCCTCATCTGTACCCTGGGACAGGGCCATCAAGGCCTTTTCAGCCTGAATCTCTAAATGGGGTTCCTCATAAAGCAACCCCAAAGCTAGAAAAAACGCATCCACATTGAGCAACGCAGGATCCCCTGGTGCCAAAGCAAATGCCCAATCCTGAGGGTCGCCCCGGAGTAAGGAAATTACAATCCTGACCTGCTGTGCAGGATCTCCAGCGGAGCGAGATCTCAGAGACAAAAACAATTTACAATTATGTTTGAAATTCTGAAAGCGAGATCTATCCCCGGAGAAAAATTCAGGTAAAGGGATTCTAGGTTCAGATATTGGAGCATGAATAACAAAATCCTGTAAACTTTGAACCTTATTAGCAAGATTACTCAAACCAGTAGCTAAACTCTGAGGATCCATTTTAATCAGGTGAGATCAGAGCCATTCAAGGATTAGAAGGAGAGAGAGACGAAGGCTGCAGTATAAGCAGAGAAGCAAACTCAGGGGGAAAAAAAAAAAAAAAAAATTCTCTGCAGACTTCTAATTCTCTCCTTTCTTCAGCCAATTATTTTAACCCTTGGCCGGCCAAACTGTCATGGTTCTCAACACACAGAGAACATAGTTGAGCATACAAAAAGGACTAGCTCTTGGAAGATGGGAACTCGAGCTGGCCGTGAGCTAAACCTATCACAACAACTGAAAGTGGCCGGGTAGCGTGCCTACGTTTTATCCCTAGACGCCCAGCGCCAGCCGGAGAACTGACTGACCCTAGCAGAGGAAAATACAGACCTGGCTCACCTCTAGAGAAATTTTCCCCAAAAGGCGGACAGTAGCCCCCACAAATATTGTCGGTGATATTAGAGGAAATTGACATACGAAGTATGAAAATAGGTTTAGCAAAATTGAGGTCCGCTTACTAGATAGAAGGAAGACAGAAAAGGGGACTTCACGGCCAGCTGAAAACCCTATTCAAAATTCCATCCTGAAATTACTTTAGAACTCTAATATCAACTCATGACACCAGAGTGGCAATTTCAGTTCACAAGAGCTTCCAGTCTCAGAAATATTCAAACACAGAGAACTGGAACAAAAATGCAAACAAACTTAGGACAAAAATCCAACTTAGCTGAAAGTAGTCTAGGAGCAGGAACATGCAACAGAAATGCTTCTGGTAACATTGTTGGCCGGCATAGAAATGACTGAGGAGCAAGGCTAAATAGAAACTCCCACATCCTGATGGAAACAGGTGAACAGAGGAGATGACAAACCCACGTTCAGTACCACCAGTGACCACCGGGGGAGCCCAGAAACCAAATTCACAACACAACCCCCAGTTTTACCCGAGTGTGAGGAGTGGCCTAATAGATAGAACCTTTTGCTCCCCCTGGTGGCCGGAGTGTGAAGTGTAGTGTGTGACTGTGATACCTGGTCAGGTGAACTCCTTTAGTACCATCAGACGTACCATCACTCCCTTTGTGGAAGAGCGACAATACTGCAACGACCAGGACTCTGGGGCGCTGCAAAAGCAGTGATTAATAATCATGGTTATTCCACAAAATATTGATTTCTGTACTCTTCCTGAGTTAAAACATTAGTATCCTTGTTTCTAAATGACTATGAACTTGTTTTCTTTGCATTATTTGAGGTCTGAAAGCACAGTTGTTTTTTTTTAATTTTGACCATTTTTCTTTGTCAGAGAAAAAATACAAAATTTAGGTTATGTGCACACGCTGCGGATTTTGCTGCGGATCCGCAGCGGATTTGACGCTGCAGATCCACAGCAGTTTTCCCTAAGTTTACAGTACCATGTAAACCTATGGAAAACAAAAACCGCAGTGCACATGCTGCGGAAAATTCCGTGCGGAAACGCTGCGGGAAAAAAGAAGTAGCATGTCACTTCTTTCTGCAGATTCCGCAGCGGTTTTCAACCTGCACCAATAGGAAAGTGCAGTTGAAAACCCGCAGAGGAATCCGCAGAAGAAACCGCGTGAAAATCTGCAGTGAAAACCGCAGTGGTTTTGCACTGCGGATTTTTCAAATCCGCTGGGGATAAATCCGCAGCAGAATCCGCAACGTGGGCACATACCCTTATTGCTTGGAAATTTGGAGACATGTCAGAAGTTTATAGAATAAATGAAAAATTTACATTTTACTCAAAAATATACCTATAAAGAGAAAAATCAGACAAACCGAACATTTTTGCAGTAGTCTCGGAATTTTTGTCAGAACTGTATATATATATATATATATATATATATATATATATATATATATATATATACAGTATATATATATATATATATGTATATATATATATACTAGATGGTGGCCCGATTCTAACGTATCAGGTATTCTAGAATATGCATGTCCACGTAGTATATTGCCCAGTACACGTAGCATATTGCCTAGCCACATAGTATATTGCCCAGCCACGTAGTATATTGCCCAGTGACGTAGTATATTGCCCAGTGACGTAGTATACAGCACAGAGCCACGTAGTATATTGCACAGTGACATAGTATACAGCACAGAGCCACATAGTATATTGCACAGCGACGTAGTATACCGCACAGAGCCACGTAGTATATTGGCCAGTCACGTATGTCACAGGTTAAAAAATAAAAACGATCTCCATCAAACCTCACTGAGCCCAAGCTGTTTGCCAAGGAAGAATGGGCAAAAATTTTAGTCTCTTGATGTACAAAACTGATAGAGACATACCCCAAGCGACTTGCAGCTGTAATTGCAGCAAAAGTTGGCGCAACAAAGTATTAAGTTAAAGGGGCCGAATAATATTGCACGCCCCATTTTTCAGTTTTGGAATTTCCACAAAAATTTAAAATAATCAATAAATTTCGTTCAACTTCACAATTGTGTTCCACTTGTTGATTCTTCACCAAAATTTAACATTTGGTATCTTTATGTTTGAAGCATGATATGTGGGAAAAGGTTGAAAAATTCCAGGGAGCCGAATACTTTCGCTAGGCACTTTATATATGTTAAATAGGTTTGAAAAAAAAGCCATTTTCTTGTCATATTAGCTGTATGAAGGCTTGCTTTTTTGTGTGATGAGCTGTAGTTTTTATTTTTATAGTTTTAGGGAACATACATTTTCATATCTTTATATTGCTTTTATTGGGAAAAGATGGAGTAAAAAAGAATTTTTGGCATACATTACCGTTCAAAAGTTTAGGGTCACCCAATTTTGTGTTTTCCATGATAACTCATACTTTTATTATTCAAATGAGTTTCCAAATGAATTTAAAATCTAGTCCACACATTGACAAGGTTTGAAAAAAAATAATTTTATTTGAAATATTCATTTTCTCCTTCAAACTTTGCTTTTGTCAAAGAATGCTCCCTTTGCATCAATTACAGCATTGCAGACCTTTGGCATTCTATCAGTTAGTTTGCTGAGGTAATCTGGAGAAATTTCTCCCCATGCTTCCAGAAGCCCCTCCCACAAATTGGTTTGGCTTGATGTCACTTTTTGCTTACCATACGGTCAAGCGTCTCCCACAACAGCTCAATGGGGCTGAGATCTGGTGACTGCTCTGGCCATTCTATTACAGATAGAATACCAGCTGCCTGCTTCTTTTCTAAATAGTTCTTGCATAATTTGGAAATGTTCTTTGGGTCATTGTCCTCTTGTAGGATGAAATTGGCTCCAATCAAGCGCTGTCCACAGGGTATGGCATGGCATTGCAAAATGGAGTGATAGCCTTCCTTATTCTATATCCCTTTTACCTTGTACAAATCTCCCACTTTACCAGCACCAAAGCAACCCCAGACCATTACATTACCTCCAAGACGCTTGACAGGTGGCGTCAGACACTCTTCCAGCATCTTTTCAGTTGTTTTGTGCCTCACAAATGTTCTTCTGTGTGATCCAAACACCTCAAACGTGGATTTGTCTGTCTATAATACTTTTTTCCAATCTTCCTCTGTCCAATGTCTGTGTTCTTTTGCCCATATTAATCTTTTCCTTTTATTAGCCAGTCTCAGGTATGGCTTTTTCTTTGCCACTCTGCCCTGAAGGCCAACATCCCGGAGTAGCCTCTTCACAGTAGATGTTGACACTGGCGTTTTGCGTGTACTATTTAATGAAGCTGCCAGTTGAGGACCTGTGAGGTGTCAATTTCTCAAACTGCAGACTCCAATGTACTTGTCTTGTTGCTCAGTTGTACAGTGGGGCCTCCCACTTCTCTTTCTACTCTTGTTAGAGCCTGTTTGTGCTCTCCTCTGAAGGGAGTAGTACACACCGTTGTAGGAAATCTTCAGTTTCTTTGCAATTTCTCTCATGGTATAGCCTTCATTTCTAAGAACAAGAACAGACTGTCGAGTTTCACGTGAAAGTTATTTTTTTCTGGCCATTTTGAGAGTTTAATGGAACCAACAAATGTAATGCTCCAGATTCTCAACTAGCTCAAAGGAAGGTCAGGTTTATAGGTTCTCTAATCAGCCAAACTGTTTTCAGCTGTGCTAACATACTTGCCCTAGGGTTTTCAAGGGTATTCTAATCATCCATTAGCCTTCTTACACAGTTAGTAAACACAAAGTGCCATAAGAACACTGGAGTGATGGTTGTTGGAAATGGGCCTCTATACACCTATGAAGATATTGCATTACAAACCAGACGTTTACAGCTAGAATAATCATTTACCACATTAACAATGTATAGAGTGTATTTCTGAATCATTAAGGGTATGTGCACACGTCCGGATTTCTTGCAGAAATTTCCTGAAGAAAACCGGAAATTTTCTGCAAGAAATCCGCATTTTTTTTTTTTGCGTTTTTTTTCTGTTTTTTTCGCGGTTTTTTTTAGCATTCTGCAAGCGTCATTAGCTTGCAGAATGCTAAAGTTTTCCAAGCGATCTGTAGCATCACTTGGAAAACTGACTGACAGGTTGGTCACACTTGTCAAACATACTGTTTGACAAGTGTGACCAACTTTTTACTATAGATGCAGCTTATGCAGCATCTATAGTAAAAGATAGAATGTTTAAAAATAATAAAAAAAATAAAAAAAATGGTTATACTCACCCAGACATCTCATCAGCGGCGTCCGTTCCTCTTCCTATAGCTGGTGTGTGCGCGCAGGACCTTCCATGACGTCGCGGTCATGTGAGCGGTCACGTGAGCGGTGAGCGGTGTCGATGGGAAAGAAAATGAAAGCTAAGGCTCTTGGGAGAAAATTGGAAGAGGAGAAAATTGAAAAAGAGAAATCTATACGTGGATGTAGTGGACGCGTACTGTACAAATAGCATACATACAAACACACAGACACACAAAAAGACACACACATACACAAATACAGACACATATTCACAGACACAGACACAAACTCAGACACAAACACAGACACATGCACACACATACACAGACACATAAACACATATATATATACACACTAGATGGTGGCCCGATTCTAACGCATCGGGTATTCTAGAATATGTATGTATGTATATAGCAGCCACACAGTATATAGCACAGGCCACGTAGTATATAGGAGCCATATAGTATATAGCAGACAAATACTATGTGGCCTGTGCTATATACTATGTGGCTGCTATATACATACATACTGTACATACATACATAATGTAGAATACCTGATGTGTTAATACAGCCCAAACAGTATATAACACAGCCCACGCAGTATATAACACAGGCAACGTAGTATATAACACAGGCCACGCAGTATATAACACAGGGCACATAGTATATAACACAGCCCATGCAGTATATAACACAGCCCACGCAGTATATAACACAGCCCACGCTGTATATAACATTGCCCACATAGTATGTAGCACAGCCCACGCAGTATAATGCAGCCCACGCAGTATAATGCAGCCCACGCAGTATATAGCAGCCCACGCAGTATATAGCAGCCCACGCAGTATACAGCAGCCATATAGTATATAACACAGCCCTCATAGTATTTAGCAGTGTGGGCACCATATCCCTGTTAAAAAAATAATTAAAATAAAAAATAGTTACATACTCACCCGCAGGGATCCAGCGAAGTCCTGGCAATGCGCGCGCGGCTGCCGCCATCTTCCATTCCCAGGATGCATTGCGAAATTACCCAGAAGACTTAGCGGTCTCACAAGACTGCTAAGTCTTCTGGGTAATTTCGCAATGCATCTGTGGGAACGGAAGATGGCGGCGGGCGCGAGCGCATCGTCCGACGATGGAAGGTGAGAATAGCCGTTTTTTTGTTTTTTTATTATTTTAAACATTACATCTTTTTACTATTGATGCCGCATAGGGAGCCTCAATAGTAAAAAGTTGGGGACACACAGGGTTAATAGCAGCGGTAACGGAGTGCATTACCCGGGCCATAACGCGGTCCGTTACCGCTGGTATTAACCCTGTGTTTACGGTGACTGGAGGGGAGTATGCGGGCGCCGGGCAGTGACTGCAGGGGAGTAGGGAGGGACTAATCGGACTGTGCCCATCGCAGATTGGTTGCGGCAGGCATGACAGGCAGCTGGCGAGACCAATCAGCGACACGTGATTTCCGTGACGGAAGTTGCAGACAGAAAGACGGAAGTACCCCTTAGACAATTATATATAGATATACACACAGACACATAAACACACATACAAACAGACACATCCACACAGATACATACACAAACACAGACACAAACACAGACACATACAGACACATGCACACAGATACAGACACACACATACACGCTCAGACAGACACATACACACACATACACAGACACACACATACACCTACACACAGACTCATACGCATTCACAGACACATACACAGGCACAGACTCAGACACACACATACACAGACACATACATATGCACACACACATAATCACATACATATACACAAACACATACACAGACACATAAACACCTATATATATATACACACACACACACAAATACACACAGACACATACACACATGCACACACATACACTTAAACACACACATATATACCGATATATATATATATATATATATATATATATATATTTATATATGTATATATATATATATATATATATATAGACACACACACAGACACACACAGACACATACACATAGACACATACACACAGACACACACAGACAGACACAGACACATACACACACGTGTAGTAAACACATAAGTAAATGCAATTTATACACTACAAAGAAATAGACACAAGACAATACACATACACCCACATTCAATGCTATTATAAGCTGCATGCTGTATATTCTTTCCTACACTTTATAAAGTAAGTAAGGCGCAGGGCTACTTTCTAAAAGGCAATTACTTTAATATAAAAGTTTTTGGTTACATTTAAATTTCTTTTTGATATCTCTGTTTATATTGAGTTATATTGTTTTGGCTGCAAGCAATTCCAGGCACATGTTTTCATATATATCTCTCTAAATATTAAATCTTGGCCGCAAGGCAGCATTTTGAGTTAGGAATGATATTGCTTTGCTTGCTATAATATTGTAACTTTGTAACGGAAGTACATTACATAATGCAGGGGGTTTAGCATATATTGGCAAACTATATTACTTTTAAGGTCAGTGTTTATTGCTGAGGATCCTCTGGGATAGCAATGACTCTCAAGCACTTCACTACATTTGTCTGCTTGTAGGTAGGAATAAGAATATTCCTGAATATCTCCTGCTCAGGCTTTTCATACGTTTTTATTCTTAAAAATTAATTTAATCCAAATATTCATTAGAGCATACAGTTCTGTGCCAGCAGGTCGTGTGACTCGCTAACATGATGTGACCACACAATTTAAAAGGGTAGTTCAGTCTTAAACTACAAGTCTGCAGTCACTCTGTATGACTGAAGACTTGTGAATCCTCACAGCGCGGATTCTTTGGTGCCGCAAGCATCAATCATGTGACAACAAGTATGCACACTCCTGGCCACATTCCGACTAGACTGTTTCCGGCCTCGCTCAATGCAATTATATTGATCGAGGCCAGAAAAGTCTAGTTGGAATGTGGCTGAAGTATGCCTGACCACCCTTTCCGGCACCATCACCATCGCGTGCTGTAAAGATTCACAAGTCTGCAGTCACATAGACTGTCTGCAGACTAGTGGCCTAAAACCAGACAAGCCCATGACGATGTGGCTCTTTCTACCCACATCAGTTCCAGTGAAGTTGGAAATAATATTATACATAAAGTTACAGATGGCTTAAACTTTGAAATTAAATTCTCCATTTTTGCGTGAAGTTGAACTCTGGGATTTTTTTTGGGATGGGTGGTGATTTTGGGATGATTAGGCTTTGTATTAGGAATCAATTTTTGAGTTGCTGTCATAAAACAGTGAATAAAGTTTGGTTGATTTATTTTCACTTTTAACTTTCCATGTTTTAGATCTTCTGATCTAAAAGATGAGAGTCAATCTCAAATGCAAAAATCTTCTTTTTTTTTTTAAAGTTTAAAAGCAAAGTTTGCAATATAAGGGAAAGATTATTAAATACATTGCTACTGATTGCAGAATTAAAATGTAGAGATATATGAGTGATTTTTTTGTAATCAATAATAAACAAACATATTGTGAAATTATGTTGCAGTGGAATTTAGCATGGCGCATCCCACAGGCTTATCCAATATTGAACAACACCTTTTAAATTGCTTTAGTGTCCCAGATAAAATGAATTATGCAAATTGTCTCTTCAGAGAGGAAGAGAACTAGAACTCTAGTGCCGCCTATTGGAAGTAGCAATCCTAAAAGTCAATGTCGACCATTTATCGAGCCTTGTCACATGACTTAGGATAAAAGCCAAACCAGAATCTCAATTTGCAGACACTGTGTTTCGGGGTACTGCCCCTCATCAGTGCAAAGTGGAGATCTGGTTTGGCTGTGAGAGGCGTCTGACTGGGATCCAAGAAGTATAGTTTCTCCTTGTGGAGCTCGACATGCTAAGCATGCCAAGATGAGGAGACTTAAAGACGGCTTTAAGTCTCCTCATCTCGGCATGCTTAGCATGTCGATCTCTGCGAGGAGAAACGATACTTCTTAGATAAAATGAATAAAACATAAACCCTTAACTGTCGCCGTTCCTGCGATATCGGTGCCATGTCGCTTGGTGGTCATGTGACATTATTATGTCACACAATCGCTGCAGTGCTGTGATGACATAATGCCATGTGACCTCAAGGAGCCACCGCACCAACATCGCTGGACTGGCAGTAGTCCAAGAGGTATTTGTATTTTTATTTTATCTGGGACACTTTTGCATTTATCTGGGGGCACATTAGTATTTTTAGAGGGTTAACAACCAATTAACTACACTGTGTTACAAATTATAATGCAAATAATATTTCCTCATATTTTCTCTAAATTACCTATCTGAATTGCAGTCATTGTTATTTTCCAGTCATCTACTATTCTAGTATAATTGCAATGTTTTGGAACAAACTGCCTATGAAAACAGTATCTTTAAAAAAAAAATAAACACTCAAAATGCATGTTCCAAATTATTATGCACAGCAGAGTTTTCAACCTTTTTTTATTATTTTGAACCCAAAAATGTTCAATTGTGAAGTTATAAGCATTATCAGCTTATTACAAAATGAAATCAAACAGTTTTCAAGTGAAAACTTTATTCTAGGTGATGTTACATTTGCACATAGGACTTCTTGTTCGAAAGAAGCTTCTGAACTCTCTCGTCCATTGAATTTGTCAGTTTTTGGATGGTTTCTGCTTCAATTGTTTTGCATGTGGACAAAATACCCTCCCAGAGCTGTTGCTTAGATGTGAACTGCCTCCCGCCATCATAGACCCTCCTTTTGATGATGCTCCAGAGGTTCTCAATGGGGTTGAGGTCAGGGGAAGATGGTGGCCACACCATAAGTTTGTCCTCTTTTATGCCCATAGCAGCCAGAGATGCAGATGTGTTTTTTGCAGCATGAGACGGTGCATTATCATGCATGAAAATGATCTTGCTGCGGAAAGCACAGTTCTTCCTCTTGAACCATGGCAGGAAGTGTTGATTTAGAAACTCCACATAGATTATGGAGTTCATCTTTACCCCTTCAGGGATCATAAAGGGGCCGACAATCTGTCTCCCCATGGTTCCAGCCCAAAACATTACTCCACCTCCTCCTTGTTGGCGCCTTAGCCGTGTTTTCATGGGGTGTCCATCAACCAGCCATCCTCCACTCCATCCATCTGGACCATCGAGCGTTGCACGGCACTCATCGGTGAACAAAACAGTTTGGAAGTCAGTCTTCATGTATCATTTGGCCCACTGGAGCCGTTTCTGCTTGTTGCAGTGGATAGAGGTGGTCGACAAGATGGCTTACGCACAGCTGCAAACCTCTGAAGGACCCTGCATCTTGTTGTTCTGGGGACATTGGAGGCACCAGCAGCTTCAGAAACTTGTCTGCTGCTATGACAAGGAATTTTTGCAGCTGCTCTTTTAACCTTACGCAATTGCCTGTTGGAAAGAGTCCTCAATTTTTCCTTATCAGCACGCACACGTGTGTGCTGGGAATCAGCTACATACTTCTACATTGTGCGATGATCACGATGAAGTGTCTTGGCAATGTTGATTGTAGTCATGCCTTGACCTAAATACTCCACAATTTGTTGCTTCTCTGCAGCCGACACATCCTTTTTCTTTCCCATTTTGGCAAAAAATGTAGGCTGCTTAATAATGTGGAACAGCCTTCTTAAGTAGTCTTGCCTTTATTTGGACACACCTGCCAAACTAATTTGCACAGGTATCTGCAATTGCTTTCAGTGATATAAAGAGCCCTGACACACATCACCATCAATGAGTTTAAATGACAAACAAAAAAATTCTAACCTTATCACTCCTAAACTCTATGTGCATAATAATTTGGAACACAGTGTATAGTGACAGTTAGTTGTTAGTGGCCATAACCATGGATATCTAAGCTACTGCACATGGGGTAAGTGAGATAGCGAATCAGAAGAACTGTGCTAATTGGAGGTACTTGTTAATGTTTTTAATACACCTACAACATATTGGGATAGGATCTTGGAGATGGGAATATTCCTTTATAGAAGAACACACACTAAGTTTTTATTCATTAACCCCTTCCCGACATGCCCCGTACTAGTACGGCGCATGTCGGGACCCCTGCTTTGATGTGGGCTCACATCAAAGTCGCGACAGCTGACATGTGCGCGCAATAGCGGCGGGTGAAATTGCGATTCACCTGCCGCTATTAACCTGTTAAATGCCGCTGTCAAACGCTGACAGTGGCATTTAACCGGCGCATCGCTGACCCCCGTCACATGATTGGGGGTCGGCGATGCATCAGGATGGTAACCATAGAGGTCCCTGACCCCCTGTGGTCGGTGCTCATAGCAACCCTGCATTTCAGCTACATAGCAGCAATCTGATGATCGCTGCTATGTAGCAGAGCCGATCAGGCTATGCCAGCTTCTAAGCCTCTCATGGAGGCTATTGAAGCATGGCAAAAGTAAAAAAAAAAATGTTTTTAAAAATATGAAAAAATAAAAAATATATAAAAGTTTAAATCACCCCCCTTTCTCCCCATCCAAAATATAACAATAAAAAAAAATCAAACCTACACATATTTGGTATCGCCGCGTTCAGAATTGCCCGATCTATCAATAAAAAAAATGCAATAACCTGATCGCTAAAAGGCGCAGCGAGAAAAAAATTTGAAACGCCAGAATTACGTTTTTTTGGTCGCTGCGACATTTCATTAAATGCAATAACGGGCGATTAAAAGAATGTATCTGCACAAAAGTGGTATAACTAAAAATGTCAGCTCAGCACGCAAGAAAATAAACCCTCACCCAACCCCAGATCACAAAAAATGGAGACGCTACGGGTATCAGAAAAGGCGCATTTTTTTTTTTTAGCAAAGTTTTGATTTTTTTTTCACCACTTAGATAAAAAAAAAACTAGACATGTTAGGTGTCTATGAACTCATAATGACCTAGAGAATCATAATGGCAGGTCAGTTTTAGCATTTAGTGAAGCTAGCAAAAAAGCCAATCAAAAACAAGTTTTGCATTGCACTTTTTTTGCAATTTCACCGCACTTGGAATTTTTTTCCCGTTTTCGAGTACAAGGCATGGTAAAACTGATGGTGTTGTTCAAAAGTACAACTCGTACCACAAAAAATAAGCCCTCACATGACCATATTGACGGGAAAATAAAAAGTTATGGCTCTGGGAAGGAGGGGAGCGAAAAACGAAAATGCAAAAACGAAAAAGGGCCGCGTCTTGAAGGGGTTAAATGTGTGTATATGTGCACGTAATGTAGTGTAAATGTATTTATGTACTCAACTAACGCTGTTTTCTCTGGTGTCCAGCGCCGTTCTTCTCCTCTTCTAAGGTACGTCTCCATAATTGCGACTATCTGGCTCAAGCTATATATAAGCCGGAAATCCCTTTTACAATGAAAGATTATGAAGCATCATTCTGACGCTCCATAGACTTAGGCTATGTTCACACAAGGCATTTTTTTCAGCTTTTTTGATTCATTTTTTAATGCAAATTTTCAACTGCGTTTCACAGTACCAGCAAAGTCTCTGAAATTTCACAAATCTCATGCCCACACATTGCTTTTTGTCATCAGTATTTTGCATGTTTTTTTGCACAATAGAGCATGTCATCTCTTTTGGTGTTTTTTACAGTGATTTTCATCCATTGAAAGTAATGAGTGGAGAAAAAACACTGAAAATCCGAGACAAAAAAACAAAGGTGTCAAGTTTTGCACCGCTTTTTGTGCCAAAACCCGATTAAATAGAATGAGATTTTTTTTTTGCACCTAACTTTAACAGCATGCAAAAGAGACAAATGTAGCATGACAAAAACGCAGGACAAAGTGCATGCAAAATGCAAGAAGAGGCATGCAAAACTTGCTTGTTTTCTGCAGCTTCTTTCCTGCCAAGAGATCAGGTTTTGCTGCAGAAATAAAAGCTGAAAAAACGCCCTGTGTGAACATAGATTTACATTTTTAGGGTATGTGCACACGCTGCGGATTTTGCTGCGGATCCGCAACGTTTCCGCAGCTGCGGATCCGCAGCGGTTTCCCATACATTTACAGTACCATGTAAGGCTATGGGAAACCAAATCCGCAGTGCACATGCTGCGGAAAAAACCACGCGGAAACGCAGCGGTTTATTTTCCGCAGCATGTCAATTCTTTGTGCGGAATCTGCAGCGGTTTTTCACCTGCTCCAATAGGAAACTGCAGGTGAAAACCCGCAGCGGAAACCGCAATAAAAACCGTGATAATTCCGCAGGAAAAACCGCAGCGGTTTTGCACTGCGGATTTATCAAAACCGCTGCGGAAAATTCCGCAATGGAATCCGCAGCGTGTGCACATGGCCTAAAAGTCACTTCTGGGTCTCGCACAGCACAGCGTCTGCAGAGTGGTGACATCACTAAGAGGAGAAGAACGGCTCTGTATCAGGGAGAGAGCAGCGGTAGCTGAGTATATTAATACCCTCACATTACATTATGTGCACATTCACACACATTTATTGAATGTAGTGAGAGCGTTTCTGTAAGTGTAAGCACTGCACGGCGGCCGTCACCATTGCTATACTGTACAGAGCTACGCAGGTGGGCTGCAGCATCTCTGCTGCCGGAAATATCCCCTGTAAAAAAAAATTAAAATATGTACAAGATCAGTCTTTCCAGTTGAATTGATTGACAGCACCGAAATAATGATTATTACTGTTGCCAGTAGGGGTTAAATAATCATTATGTCTGAGGACTTCACTACATACTGTATACTATACATTTATGTGGCAGTATTTTGTATCAGCACAGTTGCAAACTCTTTTCTGCAGAGTCAATCAATATTTGGATTAATTAGGGCCATAATTGGTCAAAAAATAACTGCAAACCATTTCCAGCACAGTTTGTCTGACCGGCATACGTAACACTTATCATATCTAGATTGAGTCTTTACAAGGTAAAAGCTTAATGTGTTGCCAAACAGGAAGCCTAGAAAATGATGGATAATGGAGAGACTTTGCTAGCTGCCTTATTTTGACTATATAATCCAAGGAAAATCTGAAATTCTTGCATTGCCCAGTAACAAAGTTAATGTTGACAAGTTCTCACAAGCTGTGCCCGCTTCGGGTCACATCTACTACGAATTTATTAAATGTTCTTAACTTCGGTGACAGACGCAATATAAAAGTAAAGAATCTTCCTGCTTAGCATCTGTAGAGGTTCATATTGAAAATGAATGTATGAGTGTTGGATTAAAATGGAAGGTTTGGCAGAAGAACAGCATAAGTAGTTAGAGAAAGTGGAAACATATCAAGGTATCGCTACCGGGAAGGGAGGTGATGCTCAGGGGCAAACCTACTGTGCAGGCTGCATAGCACTGTGTAGGGTAACAACTCCAAAAAGTATTATACCCTATACGTTTAATGTAAAACCCATACAGAGGTATTAATAGCAACTATAATGTCGGATGAATAAGAATGAGCAGAATTGCAAATATTCTATGTTCACAGTTTCAGTCGAATTTGTCATAACATTCCATTCATATAACAAAAGTAAAAAATATGTCCGTTCCAGTCATGTTCTTCTCTGTGTTCTTCGTTGCACCACCTTTGGCATCTTCTGGCGTTCTACATCTTCACTAACTTGGCCCATCGATATCTTGACATGCATAACTAGTCATGATGTCAAGTTAGTTGTGATGCACACAGGGATGAGTGGACCTGTGGAAGTTCGGGTTCTGGTACCAGAACTCTACCCAAACTAGAACCAGAACCCAAACCCCACTGAAATGTATGGTGACCTCCACTTTGGAGCTAGAAAGTTCACTCTCTCCTCTTCCCTCCCAGACTTCTCCTGAAGCTTTGAACATTGAAACAAACTTCCGGGAGAAGTCTGTTTTCGGCCATCAGCACCGGAAAAGATGCTACTGTCTGGTACAAATCCCAAACATTAATTTTGGGTTCGCTCATTTCTATACATGATGACATCACATGAGGCCTCATGACATTGCAAGGCTTCGTCAGTGCAGAAGCGATTTCCCTTCTCCACAGGGCCATAACTTTAGGTTACCATCTACATAAATGTATAAGGCTAGGTTCACATTTGCGTTCAGGAGGGCTGTGGATGGCTGCGCAGTTCCTCCCTTCTTCCTGCATACAACGCATGTCCCTGCATACCCAATGTTAAAGATAGGTACGCAGGGAAATGAGGATGCATACGGAAGTAGACGGAGCATAGGATGAGCTTCAGGGAGGAAGTACGCAGCCATTCTCAGCCCTCCTGAACGCAAATGTGAAACCAGCCTATGGGTTTATTTTTTACCTGTCATGTTGTAGTTGTGAATAACACCATTCATTTTAGAAGGATGAAATTGTGAAAAAATGCATTTATTTAATTTTTTTTAGCCTTTTTCACATAGTTTTTGTTCATTAAATAGCAAAATTGACATGGAAAAATTATTCTACAGGTCAAAGCGATTACAGCAATATCAAACTTGTATAGTATTTTTTATATAAGTAGTGAGGAAAATTTAGCAACTTTGTAAATAAAAGAAAAAGCTTTTTATTTTTGTGCTGATGGAGCTATGTAAGGGCTTGATCTTTCCATGCAACGCTTATGGTTTTTTTGATACCAATTTGGGATTCGTACATTTGATTTTTTTTTTAGTATTTTGTTTAAGGAGGTGTAAAGAGTGACCAAAAAAACACAAGTTCTATGTTTCAAATTATTCCTCCTTACCCTACGAGTTAGTTTATTTTATATATTGATAGACTGGACTTACAGCTACCAAATATATGTATTCTTTTTTTCTTTTGTTTTATTTTCTTACTGTTAACAGGAAAAGACGAGTGATTCAAATTGGCATAGTTTTTTTTAAATATTTGTTATATTGTTAAAATCTTGTAAAGATCTTTTTTTTTTAAATCTGGTAAGTGTAAATCATGGTCACCTATGAAACACAGCCAGTCAGTTCCAAGATAGCAGCCAGTGGAGGCTTCAGCTGACTCACAGCTAAAATATTAATTCATCGGTACCCTGTGTTTTTGTTGTGTGGGGATCAATGGGAGCCAATGCATGGTGGTTACAAAAGGGAAAGTTGTCCCCTTTGGGAGAGAAAGGAACATTTTTGTGTCTAGAACATACCTCCCAACTTTGAATATTAAGAAAAAGGGGCACAAAGCGGTACGTGGTAAATTTTATTTTTCACTAACCAGTACCTGTTATGGTTTCCAATGGCAAGGAAACATCAGAAGCACAGAATAAACGGACAAGCTCTCGGGTGATGGAAACTAGAGCTGACCGCGATGCTAAACCTACACACCACACTAGAAGTAGCCAGGGGGCATTCCTGCGTTGTCTCTAGATGCCGCGCGCCAGCCGGAGAACTAACTACCCCTGGTAGAAGAAAACAGAGTCCTGGCTTGCCTCCAGAGAATGTCCCCACAGGAGATAGCAGCCCCCCACATATAATAACGGTGAGAGCAGATGAAAAGACACACGTAGTATGAAAGCAGATTTAGCACAGAGAGGCCCGCTAACTAAATAGCAGAAAGATACAACAGAGGACTTCGCGGTCAGCTGCAAAACCCTTCAAAACACCATCCTGAAATTACCTTAACTCATGTGACAACTCATGCCACTGGAGTGGTAATTTCAGCCCAACAAGAGCTTCCAGCTGCAGAGATTCACATAAGTGCAAACTGGACAAAACATACAAAAATAGACTTAAGGACTAAAGTGTCCAACTTAGCTGAGCAGAAAACTGGGAGCAGGAACATGCAACAGAATCACTCTGGATACATTGATGGCCAACATTAGAATGACTGAGGAGCAAGGTTAAATAGGATACTCCCACATCCTGATAGGAACAGGTGAACTGAGAAGGCAAAGCTTGCAGGACACCAGTACCACAAGAGACCACCGGGGGAGCCCACGAACCGAATCACAACAGTACCCCCCCTTAAGGAGGGGGCACCGAACCCTCACAAGAACCACCAGGGCGATCTGGATGAGCCCTATGAAAGGCACGGACCAAATCAGAAGCATGAACATCAGAAGCTGTAACCCAAGAATTATCCTCTTGACCGTAGCCCTTCCATTTCACCAGATATTGAAGTCTCCGTCTGGAAACACGGGAGTCCAAGATTTTCTCCACCACGTACTCCAATTCACCCTCAACCAGCACAGGAGCAGGAGGCTCAACAGAAGGCACAAGTGGTACCTCATACCTCCGCAATAATGACCGATGGAAGACATTATGGATAGCAAAGGATGCTGGGAGGTCCAAACGAAAAGACACAGGGTTAAGAATTTCCAAAATCTTATAAGGACCGATGAACCGAGGCTTAAACTTAGGAGAAGAGACCCTCATAGGGACAAAACGGGAGGACAACCACACCAAGTCCCCAACACGAAGACGAGGACCCACACGACGATGGCGATTAGCAAAACGTTGAGTCCTCTCCTGGGACAACTCCAAATTGTCCACCACCTGCCCCCAAATACGATGCAACCTATCCACCATGGTATCCACTCCAGGACAATCCGAAGACTCCACCTGACCAGATGAAAAACGAGGATGGAACCCTGAATTGCAAAAGAACGGGGAGACCAAAGTGGCAGAACTGGCCCGATTATTAAGGGCAAACTCAGCCAACGGCAAAAAGGAGACCCAGTCATCCTGATCAGCAGACACGAAACACCTCAAATAAGTCTCCAAGGTCTGATTAGTACGTTCCGTCTGGCCATTTGTCTGGGGATGAAATGCAGATGAAAAAGACAAATCAATGCCCATCCTGGCACAAAACGCCCGCCAAAATCTGGACACAAACTGGGATCCCCTGTCGGAAACGATATTCTCCGGAATACCATGCAGCCGAACCACATTCTGAAAAAACAGGGGCACCAACTCAGATGAGGAAGGCAGCTTGGGCAAGGGCACCAAATGAACCATCTTAGAAAAGCGGTCACACACCACCCAAATGACGGACATCTTCTGAGAAACAGGGAGATCAGAAATAAAATCCATAGAGATGTGTGTCCAAGGCCTCTTAGGAACAGGCAAGGGCAACAACAACCCACTAGCCCGAGAACAACAAGGCTTGGCCCGAGCACAAACATCGCAAGACTGCACAAAAGTACGCACGTCCCGAGACAGGGAAGGCCACCAGAAGGACCTAGCCACCAAATCTCTGGTACCAAAAATTCCCGGATGACCTGCCAACGCAGAAGAATGAACCTCCGAGATGACTCTATTGGTCCACTCATCCGGCACAAACAATCTACCAGGCGGACAACGATCAGGCCGATCCGCCTGAAACTCTTGTAAAGCACGTCGCAGGTCTGGGAAGACAGCAGACAATATCACCCCATCCTTAAGTATACCCGTAGGTTTAGAATCACCAGGGGAATCAGGTTCAAAACTCCTAGAAAGGGCATCCGCCTTCACATTCTTAGTACCTGGCAGATACGAAACCACAAAATTAAACCGGGAGAAAAACAATGACCAGCGCGCCTGTCTAGGATTCAGACGTCTGGCCGACTCAAGATAAATCAAATTTTTGTGATCAGTCAAGACCACCACCTGATGTTTAGCACCCTCAAGCCAATGACGCCACTCCTCGAATGCCCACTTCATCGCCAAAAGCTCCCGATTACCGACGTCATAATTTCGCTCGGCGGGCGAAAATTTTCGAGAAAAGAACGCACAAGGTCTCATCACTGAACAATCTGAACTTTTCTGCAACAAAACCGCCCCCGCTCCGATCTCGGAAGCATCAACTTCCAACACCGGAGCAGAAGAAAAACGGCGCTTAAGCTCCCGAAAGGCCTCCACAGCAGCAGGAGACCAATCTGCAACATCAGCACCCTTTTTAGTCAAATCAGTCAAAGGCCTGACAACGCTAGAAAAACCAGTTATAAATCGACGATAAAAGTTAGCAAAGCCCAAAAATTTCTGAAGGCCCTTAAGAGAAGTCGGTTGCGTCCAGTCACAAATAGCCCGAACCTTCACAGGATCCATCTCAATAGAAGAGGGGGAAAAAATGTACCCCAAAAAAGAAATCTTCTGAACCCCAAAAACACACTTTGAACCTTTAACAAACAGAGAATTGGTCCGCAAAACCTGAAAAACCCTCCTAACTTGTTGAACATGAGATTCCCAGTCATCCGAAAAAAATCAAGATATCGTCCAAATACACAATCATAAATTTATCCAGATATTCACGGAAAATATTGTGCATAAAAGACTGAAAGACCGAAGGGGCATTTGACAGACCAAAAGGCATCACCAAATACTCAAAATGGCCCTCGGGCGTATTAAATGCGGTTTTCCACTCATCCCCCTGCTTAATTCGCACCAAATTATACGCACCGCGAAGATCAATCTTAGAGAACCACTTCGCCCCCTCAATGCGAGCAAATAAATCTGTCAGCAATGGCAAAGGATACTGATACTTGACTGTGATCTTATTCAAGAGTCTATAATCAATACAAGGTCTCAAAGAACCATCGCTTTTAGCTACGAAAAAGAACCCCGCTCCAAGAGGAGACGAAGAAGGACGAATATGTCCCTTTTCCAAGGACTCCCTAATATACTCTCGCATGGCAGCATGTTCAGGTACAGACAGATTGAATAGACGACCCTTAGGAAATTTACTGCCAGGGATCAAATCTATGGCGCAATCGCAATCTCTGTGAGGAGGAAGAGAATTAAGAGTAGATTCCTCAAAAACCTCACGATAATCAGACAAAAACTCAGGAATTTCAGAGGGAATAGATGAAGCAATGGAGACCAAAGATGTGTCCCCATGATTTCCCTGACATCCCCAGCTTAGTACAGACATTGTTTTCCAGTCAAGGACTGGGTTATGAGTTTGCAACCATGGCAATCCCAGCACCAACACATCATGTATATTATACAGTACAAGGAAGCGAATCACCTCTTGATGGTCTGGAGTCATACGCATAGTCACTTGTGTCCAGTATTGTGGTTTATTACTAGCCAATGGTGTAGAATCAATACCCTTTAAAGGTATAGGAACTTCCAGAGGCTCTAGATCAAACCCACAGCGCCTGGCAAAGGACCAATCCATAAGACTCAAAGCGGCGCCAGAATCCACATACGCATCCGCAACAATAGAAGATAACGAACAAATTAGAGTTACAGACAAAATAAACTTGGACTGCAAAGTGCCAATAGCAGAGGATTTATCAACTTTCTTTGTTCGTTTAGAGCATGCTGATATAACATGAGTAGAATTTCCACAATAGAAGCACAAATGATTTTTGCGCCTATAAATCTGTCGTTTGCTTCTGGACAGAAAGCTATCACATTGCATACTCTGTGGTGCCTCTTCAGAAGACACCGCCAACTGGTGCACAGGTTTACGTTCCCGTAAACGCCGATCAATCTGAATTGCCATTGTCATGGACTCATTCAGACCAGTAGGCGCAGGAAACCCCACCATGACGTCTTTTACAGCATCAGAGAGACCTTCTCTGAAAATTGCCGCCAGAGCGCACTCATTCCACCGAGTAAGCACAGACCATTTTTGAAATTTTTGGCAATATATTTCGGCTTCATCTTGCCCCTGTGAGAGGGCTATTAGGGCTTTCTCAGCCTGAATCTCCAAATTCGGTTCCTCATAAAGCAAGCCCAAAGCCAGAAAAAACGCATCCACATTGAGCAACGCAGGATCCCCTGGTGCCAATGAAAATGCCCAATTTTGGGGGTCACCCCGCAGTAAAGAAATAACAATCTTTACTTGCTGGGCAGGATCTCCAGCAGAATGAGATCTCAGCGAAAGAAACAATTTACAATTGTATTTAAAATTTAGAAAACAAGATCGATCTCCAGAAAAAAACTCCGGTATAGGAATTTTAGGTTCAGACCAAGGAGCATGTAACCAAAAATCTTGTATATTCTGAACTTTAGAGGCAAGATCATACAAATTGGTAGCCAGACTCTGGGGATCCATATTTCAACAGATAAAGTCTGAGCCATTCAGGGGTTAAGAGGAGAGGAAAACAGGAGACTGCAATTAGAGCTGGAGTGCAACTTCAGAGGAAAAAAAAAAGGTTTCACAGTTCCTTTTCTCTCCTGCTTCAGCCTATAGATTAAACATTCGGGCTGGCTATACTGTTATGGTTTCCAATGGCAAGGAAACATCAGAAGCACAGAATAAACGGACAAGCTCTCGGGTGATGGAAACTAGAGCTGACCGCGATGCTAAACCTACACACCACTCTAGAAGTAGCCAGGGGGCATTCCTGCGTTGTCTCTAGATGCCGCGCGCCAGCCGGAGAACTAACTACCCCTGGTAGAAGAAAACACAGTCCTGGCTTGCCTCCAGAGAATGTCCCCACAGGAGATAGCAGCCCCCCACATATAATAACGGTGAGAGCAGATGAAAAGACACACGTAGTATGAAAGCAGATTTAGCACAGAGAGGCCCGCTAACTAAATAGCAGAAAGATACAACAGAGGACTTCGCGGTCAGCTGCAAAACCCTTCAAAACACCATCCTGAAATTACCTTAACTCATGTGACAACTCATGCCACTGGAGTGGTAATTTCAGCCCAACAAGAGCTTCCAGCTGCAGAGATTCACATAAGTGCAAACTGGACAAAACATACAAAAATAGACTTAAGGACTAAAGTGTCCAACTTAGCTGAGCAGAAAACTGGGAGCAGGAACATGCAACAGAATCACTCTGGATACATTGATGGCCAGCATTAGAATGACTGAGGAGCAAGGTTAAATAGGATACTCCCACATCCTGATAGGAACAGGTGAACTGAGAAGGCAAAGCTTGCAGGACACCAGTACCACAAGAGACCACCGGGGGAGCCCACGAACCGAATCACAACAAGTACCCTAACTTCGCCCAATTATACAAACGTCACTGAATTGTTTAGCTTGTGAATAAATATCCTTATTCTCATCATAATTTCTGAAAAATCGATTTACTCCAGCAGCGCTGCCCACCTTCGTCTTCATCCAACTGGATCCAATATCAGCAGCTGCTTCTCTTTATGCCTACATGGGAGTTGTGCCTGTCACAAATCCGCCAGGTGAGTGTAACAAGAACTCACCTGTTCCCCCTCCATTGATTATCACCCTATTGTGCACTCTGTTTCCCTCTTCTAGATTTATTCAACTCTGTTACATCAACACACGCTTCTGCTGCAGCAACACAATTACCCAACTGCGCTACACCAACAAATTTAAACTCTGCTACATCAACACACCACAGGCAACTTTTCTACATGAATACACACAACTTTGCTACATAAAAACACACACCACCCTGCTACATTAAAGCATACGTCTCGGCTGCCTCAACACACAACCCTGCTACATCAACACACATAACTCTGCTAGATAAACACACATTTCTGCTAATTCAACACAACGCACTACAACTCTGCTGCATCAAAATATGTAAACAAAACAATTCTAGTACATCATCACACACACGCCTCAGCAACATGAACATACACACTACAACATCATAACAAACACACATCTTGCTTGTGTACTGCTCCTCATCTTTACTGCTTTTTAATGTGACCTGATCATATCCCGTGATGAGAAGTTCCCTGCATTATCTTCAGTCTTTACATAGTCTGAACTGAGGAGGAAGGATCTGTCAGCTCCCTGCTCCACTGTTATTTTTAGCAGTATCTGCGTCCTGGGAAGGAATCCAAGGAAGAAGTGTCGTAAACTTAAGGCGCTTGTTCATTATTGGGTTGAAATTCTCTCATGCCTTCATACACCATGGAGGGAGATATAACTGAATTAAGTCACTAACATTTTAGAAAACTGAATCTCAGATAGGTACATAATTAGTCACTGGAATCTGACACATTGGGCTTGATTAATCAAATATTTAACTCCAGTATTGTGGTGTAAAAAGCTTTAAAAAGTCGCAACATTTTGACCCAACTCGAGGCTGTACTAAAATTTTGCAACTTTTGCTGCTCTCACACCGCTTTTGGCCAGCCTCCAAAGTGGCCAGAGATGGGCCTAGACCAGGGCATGGCGACAGCCGCTTGTCAAATTCATGATGAGCGGCAGCATTCACTGCTCCATAAATATTACTCCAGTAGGGACTGTAATAGGATTTGCATTGAGGCGCACACAGAGGTACATGCCAATCGTCCGAAGCTCCTAGTTCATTAACCCCTTAATGACCAGGGATATTTTTGGTTTTGAATTTTCATTTTTTTCTCACCTTCTTCCCAGAGCCATAGCTTTTTTTTTGGTCAATATGGCCATGTGAGGGCTTGTTTTCTGTGGGACGAGTTGTACTTTTGAACGGCACCATTAGTATTAACATATTGTGCACTGGAAAACGGGAAAAAAATCAAAGTTCGGTGAAATTGCAAAAAAAGTGCAATCCCACAATTTTTTTTTTTACCATGTGCACTAAATGGTAAAACTGACCAGCTACTATGATTCTTCATGTCATTATGAGTTCATAGACACCAAACATGTATATGCTCTTTTTTATTTAAGGTAAAAAAAATGCCAAAGTTTGTAACAAAAAAAAAATTGTGCCATTTTCCGATACCCGTAGCATCTCCATTTTTTGTGATCTTGGGTTGGGTGAGGGCTTATTTTTTGCACACCGAGCTGTCATTTTTATTGACATCATTTTGGTGCAGGTATGATCTTTTGATTGCCCGTTATTGCATTTTAATACAATGTTGCGGCAACCAAAAAATATAATTCTGGCATTGGGACTTTTGTCTCATTATGCCGTTTAGCAATCGGGTTAACTCTTTTTTTATATTGATAGACTGGGTGATTCTGAATGCAGTGATACCTAATATGTGTATGCTTTAATTTTTTGTTTTATTTTGAATGGGGCAAAAAGGGGTGAATTGAACTTTTATTTTTTATTTTTTTAAATGTAAATATTTTTTAAACTTTTTTTTACTTTTGGCATGCTTCATTAGTCTTCATGGGAGACTAGTAGCTTCCATAATCCAATCGGCTCTGCTAAATACAGGAGATGATCAGATCGCCTGTATGTAGCAGAATTGCTCACTTGCTATGAGCTTTGACCACTGGGCGGCACTCATAGCAATGCGGCAGTGACAACCATAGAGGTCTGCTGGAGACCTCTGGTTGTCATGCTGACCCATCTGTGACCCACGGTCAAGTGACAGGGTCACCGATGGGTGGGATTTCCGCTGCGCTTGCTGGAAGCGCGTTAAATGCTGCTGTCAGCATTGACAGCGGCACGTAAATAGTTGACAGCCATGGGTGGATCACGATTCCTCCTGCGGCTGTTAGAGGCACATGTCAGCTGTTCAAAACAGCTGACATGCTCAAAAACTGTGGGCTCAGAGCTGGAGCTCACATCAAAGGGAGGGAGTCCGACATCTGCGTACTATTACGCTCGATGTCGGAAAGGGGTTAAGAGGTGTGCACACAAATGCCACAAATCTTACTTCATCCGTTACTGCAGTAGGATTTGTGGCATGGTACACACGGAGGTGCTTCCCTCATCGGCACTCCTGACTCATTCAGAGGTGTGTGCCTCTTAATAAATCTGGAGTATCTGACTCTAGTGCGCCGCTTCATCAAGACCGGCAAGAACAACAGAGCCTAAACCAGGGGTCGGGAACCTATGGCTCGCGAGCCAGATATGGCTCTTTTGATGGCCGTATCTGGCTCGCAGACAGGGCTCCTACCTGTCTATGGGAAGGATCAGTGGCGTAGGAAGGGGGGTGCGGGGGGGGGGGCGGTCCGCCCCGGGCGGCACAATGCGGGGGGCGGCACAATGCGGTGGTGAGTCAGTGGCATATCTAGGGGGGCGCAGCCGGCAGGGGGGCGCAGTCGGGCCGCCTAAAGCGGCGGTCCGCAGTGTCTCCCCCGGCGGCTGCATTCTGTCACCCCCCGCACTGGGAGTCAGCTGTTCTCTGTGCCGACTGTCAAGCTGACAGCCGGCACAGAGAAGCTGCGGCGCGCCGGCTCCCAGTGTTCAATTGTACTCGTATCTGTGATGCGAGTACAATTGAAGCTCTGACTGCCGGGTCAGAGCGACGCCAGCAGCGTGATCAGGTCATGTGATCACGCTGCTGACGTCACTCACCTGCGCGGCAGAGCAGGAGCTGCAGATCGACCAGGAGACACAGAGCGGTGGAAAGTGCTCCAGTGGAGCTGAAGACACCGAAGGTGCAGGGGGGGATTTACTGTGAGTGGGGATGGGGGGCATATAATATTGTGGGGGGATTTACTGTGAGTGGGGATGGGGGGCATATAATATTGTGGGGGGATTTACTGTGAGTGGGGATGGGGGCATATATTGTGGGGGGGGATGGGGGCATATATTGTGGGGGGGGATTTCATGTGAGTGGGGATAGTGGGATATATTATTGGATTGGGGATATTTAATATGAGTGGAGATGGGGGGATTTATTGTGGGGGGAAATTTAATGTGAGTGGAGATGGGGTATTTATTGTGTGTGGGGGGAGATTTGTCATGGGGATGGGGGGATTTAATGTGTGGGGGAGATCTGAGGACACAAAATGAAGAGCAAAGGGGGAGATGGGGGGGCATATATGAGGAAACAGTATGGGGGATGGGTGCAGACAGCTTGGGGTCAAACGGGGGAATGTATGCGGACACAGTATGAGTAGCGATGTGAAAAACGTATGTGGACAGAGTACGGGGAGTGAGGGTGTTGGGATGTGTGCATGCGTAGCATGGGGGACAGTGTAAGGGCACAGCCAGGAGGGGACAGTATACAAAGGAGGGGGAGTGTGATGAGAGAGTACAGTATAAATACTGGGCCCTATAGGGGGGACACAGTGTGAGAGGTCAGTGTGAAGAGGGGTCCGGTATAGAAAGGGGAGGTCAGTGTGAAGAGCATGTACCATAAGACAGACAGTGTGGGGGTCATATTTTATGCAGACAATATAGTGAGGGGAAATTTTTTATTCAGGAGCATTATAATGACACTTGTATCTTTAAGGGCGTCATGTGGAGATTTTCTGCAAAAGAACAGAGAAGATGGAAGTCTGCAGAGACGGCTGTGGATGAGAAAACTCAACATGGGGAGAACGGCTCCTGAGGAGACGTCATCTATCAGGTACCTGGATGTAAATGTTATTTGTGATACTAACTCTCATGTTTTTATTTATGTTAGGAGCATTAAAGGGGATGTCCAGGTTTGTGATGAGTCTGCAGTCATTCTTTGTGACTGCAGACTTCTGACTTCTCACAGTGCGCCCTGCACACTGTCAGGATTCTCTGGTGCTGGCGATTTACATACATGCGGTCACGTGCTGACTAGACATGTGTGGCCTCACTCTATGAAAATGAACTGAGTGAGGCCGGGCACGTCTAGTCGGAATGTGGTCAGAAGTATACAAATCACATGCTTGTGCTGACATGACTGTCCACCGGCAAGGGAGAATCCTAAAAGTGTGCAGTGCATGCGTTGTGAGAATTCAGAAGCGTGCGATGTCAGGATTCAGCTCCGCAGGTTCCAGTCGTCGACACATGGAAACTTCACTCATATGCGATTTTCATACTCATGGTCCTGTGACAACGAGCTTCTCTTCTGCTTCTCTCAGTTTTTCACTGAACATTGGGAGCTTAAGGGAGAGGAGCTCGTCGGTACATGACTAAGTGTGAAAATCGCATACGTTCTGGGGGGGGGGCGCCAAACTCGGGAACAGCCCCGGGCGGCAAAAGCTCTAGCTACGCCCCTGGGAAGGATGCATGCACCGCGCTCCATCAGGCCGCGGTGCACGCTGATATTGGTAGTTCTTTGATGGCCTGATAAGCATTGGCAACAGTGGTGAGCGGCAGGGAGCATGGACTACATTTCCCATAACTCCCTGCATAGCCGCGCCGTCTGCAAGCACGTACGGCTCTCGCGGAATTATATTTCAAAATATGTGGCGTTTACGGCTCTCTTAGCCAAAAAGGTTCCTGACCCCTGGCCTAAACCAATGAAAGTGTAGATTGTTTCTTTTATATTCAATTTTTTTAAACATTTACTTGTTTTCTTTGTATTTTTGACATTTTAGGTTTACTTCAATGTTTTATTCTTATGCCGTCTGTATTTATCCTGCTCCGCTTAAATCCTTGTGAGCTTATTTCTTCTCACTTGAGAATTTTGCTCGGGTGTTCCCTATCTGTATGGAAACCCCCAGCTAACCAGGGAAGTGGATATACACTGGGCGAAATAAGTATTGAGCACACCACCAATTTTCGAAGTAAGAATATTTATAAATGTGCTATTAATATGAAATTCTCACCAGATGTCGGTAACAACCCATTCAATCCACAGAGGCAAATAAATCAAACCACATTCATCCATAAATTATGTGCAATAACGAGAAACGACACAGGGAACAAGTATTGAACACGCACAAAAGCCTATTCTATTTACTTAGAAAATTGGTGACGTGTTCAATATTTATTTCACCCGCTGTATAAATGAGACATATGATCTGATTTTTATATGCCAGAATTGAGAATGTTATATAAGTTTGAAATGAATTGGTTTTGTGGAGATTTCTTGCACTATTGCAATATATTTTGATTTTAGCAAGAAGACAAATAAACATATGGTTTTATTCTACAATCTTTTACCTGGAAACCGAAGCTAAAGAAACGCCGATCAGTGATGTGGCCTCATGCTTCCAAACCATCTGGATCTATTGCAGAATGGGTGATGGGTTTTTCTTACTTTTTGTGTCATTTCATATCGGTGACATACTATGTAGTAATGTATAATCTGGAGTGTTTTTCACTATATCAATACAAACATTATAACCTGATAATAAGGTGCCGACAGGTTTTCCTTTTGTAAATGCACACTTTTATTCTTGCTTTCTGCATTTCAAATTAGATATAATGTTCACCACACACATAGATAAAACATTTTATATTGAAAAACCAGAAGCAGAGACATGAATACTATCTATTTTCTAATCATCTTGAATCAAAACAGACGAGATGTTCATTTTTTCTCCCACTATAAATAGACACGTTATTTGCATTCCATCAAAATGTATCTACAGCAGCAATGAGTAAAGCACTACTATCTGAAGACTAATTATACAGTGAGGAAATAAGCACTACTGTATATTTCCATATGTAAATATGATAATAATACACCTAGGTGTGTAGACGTGTCTTGTAATTTTTTGTTGTGGATCTCATTTACACTCTTTTACACCAGAATTAAAGGGGCCTTGCATGTTTGAATGACAAATCTACTTTAGTTAATATTTATGGAAGTCTCCTGCCGGCTGGGCATTTTTTATGCAGTGTAAACTGACCTGCGGTGCGTGTTTCAAATCTGCAACGTGTCAATTTCTCTTGCGGGTACGCTGAGCTTTATGTGCAGATTGTACTCATAGACACACATGTATTTTTTGTGGGTTTCCACGGCAGACAACCGCAAGCAATCTGCATATGACGTTATCAATAAAGTTTTGTCAAGACTATATACCAGGAGGTATAAAAAAAGAGAAGTTTTATTTAACCCCTTTAAGACGAAGCCTGTTTTCACCTTAATGACCGGGCCAATTTTTACAATTCTGACCACTGTCACTTTATGAGGTCATAACTCTGGAACGCTTCAATGGATCCTGGTGATTCTGAAAAGGTTTTCTTGAAACATATTGTACTTTACGATAGAGTTAAAATTTATTCGATATGACTTCCGTTCATTTGTGAAAAGAGAAAAATTTGGTGAACATTTTTAAAAATTTAGCAATTTTAAAACTTTTGATTTTTATGCCCTTAAATCAGAGAGTCATATCACACAAAATAGTTAATAAATAGCATTTCCCACATGTCTACTTTACATCAGCACAATTTTGGAACCAAAATTTATTTTTGTTGGGAAGTTATAAGGGTTAAGGCTATGTGCACACGTTGTGGATATTGATGAGGATCCGCAGCGTTTTTGGAAGCATCAAATCCACAGTGTAGTGCACAAGCAATGTTAGTCAATGTGAAACTAACATTTGGTGTGCACATGCTGCTGAAAAAAATGTGCAGAATCGCAGCTTTTTGTTTTCCACAGCATGTCAATTCTTCTTGCGGATCTGCGGCGTTTCTGCCCCTATTGACTTCCATTGTGTCAGGACAATCTGCAGCAAAACCGAAGATTTAAAAAAAGATCTGTGGATTTGCTGCGGATGTGCCTGTGAGAAATGCTGCAGATCGGGAGGGGGAGAGTGTGTGAGCGGAGTCTGTGTGTGTGTGGAGAAGATGTGTGATGCTGTGTGCGGGTGTTTGTGTGTGTCTGTAGGGTTGTGCAGGGTTGTGTGTGTGTGCGGAGAAGATGTGCGGGGCTGTGTGTGCGGTTTTATTGTGTATCTGTGTGTGTGCGGGGCTGTGTGTAGGCAGGCATCGTTCGATGGGACTACTAGTCCCATCCGGCTATGCCTGCTACAGTGACAGGTAGCCGGATGATGGGACAGTAGTAGTCCCATCATCCAGCTACTGTGTTGAAGTGTAAAAAAAAAAAAAAAAAACATACACACATATACATTACACACATACAGTACATACAACATACAGTATATACTCACCAATCACCTAGTCCCCGAAGCCCTCGATCACCTGTAAAAAAATTTAAAAATAATAAACCAACAATATACTCCCTGATCCGATGTAATCCATTTAATAGCGAGTGCCCCACGACAATCTCCTGGGGAGAGCTGTCACATCAGCGGATGCGACCACTGTCTAGGAGCCCGGGATACAGTGATGGAAGGTATCCTTCTGCACTGTATCCTTCCACCGCTGTGAGTACAGTATAGTTCATACTGTCACTTGCTGCACCTCTGTATGGGAAAATTCTACTATAGGATTAGTAATGGATAGGTGTCTTATTGAAGCCTTTCCATTACTTACCGGGCTTAATGTCACCTTACAATCAAAGGTGACATTAACCCCTTATCACCCCATATGCTACCGCTACAGGGCAGTGGGAAGTGAGAGGCAAAGTGCCGGAATTGGTGCATCTTACAGATGCGCCATCTCTGGGGTGGCTGGGGTCTGGTATTTGTAGCCAGTGGGGGCCAATATCCATGGCGGTCTAGCGAGATCGCTACATCATCACAGGTCATTGTCTCTTAAGGCATTACTAGGAACGGCAGCTGCCGGCAGCATCACGAACATCAGGAAGGCTGCGGGGGATGCCGGAAGGTAAGAATATTGCGATGTTTTATTATTTTTTTTAACATGGGTTGTGTTGTGTATGCGTTTTCGCAGCGGAAAAATGTGGCGAAGACGCATACACAATGTGTGCACATACCCTCGACGGATCCGTCAAACAAACTGACCCAGTGCACCCGTTTTTTACATTCTGCACAGGATCCATCTTTTCAACATTTTGACGGATTGTGACTGATTGTAAAAAACTGAAGTGTGAAAGATTCCTTACATTAAGAGAACCCCTGAGGTGCCAGAAAAGCAGAACCCCCAATAAGTGACCACATTTTGGAAATTATAACCTTTTGGGAATTTATTTACAGATGTAGTGATGATTTTGAGTCCATGGGTGTTTTCCAGAAACAGGCAGCAGTGGATGTTGCTGACAGAAAATTGCAAACTGCCATTGTAGTGACTAGTAGGGTTGAGCGAAACGGATCGGTCAATTTCAAAAATCGCCAACTTTCGGCAAAGTCGGGTTTCGTGAAACCCGACCTGATCCCAGTGTGGGATCGGCCATGCTGTCGGCGATCTTTGCGCCAAAGTCGCGTTTCGTATGATGCTTTCAGTGCCATTTCTCAGCCAATGAAGGAGGATGCAGAGTGTGGGCAGCGTGATGACATAGGTATCGGTCCCCACCATCTTAGAGAAGGGCATGACAGTGATTGGCTTGCTTTCTGCGGCATCACAGGGGCTATAAAGGGGCGTGCATGCCGACCGCCATCTTACTTCTGCCGATCTGAGCATAGGGAGAGGTTGCTGCAGCTTCATCAGAAGCAGGGATATTGTTAGGAAGGAAAGATTAACCCCCAAACCGCTTGTGCTGTAGCGATTTCCACTGTCCAACAGCACCTTTTCTTTGCAGGGACAGTGGAGGCTAGATTTCTGTGCATCAGATCTGTAGCTTATTAGGCTCCCTGATAGCTGCATTGCTGTTTGTACGTCGCTGTGCAAACCAACTGCTTTTTTAAAAGCAAAAATCCTGTTGCTCCTTTCTGCACAGTTCTATTGTTTATTTGTCCATACTTTTGTGTGCAGCAGTCCTTTTTATTGCAGCCATACTTGTCCTGAGATCATTGTAGGGAGATTGTTATTGTAGTACAGTCCCTTTTTTTTTATATCTTGCAGCCACGTTCTGCCACTTACATTGTGTAGTGTAATACAGTGGGCCTGGTTTTTTGCAGCAGTCTCCCACATAATATAGGGAGATTTAAATTGCCCCTAAGTGGATCTGCGTCAGTTCTGTTTGTCGCATATCTGCCAGCCACTTTCTGCCACTTACATTGTGTAGTGTAATACAGTGGGCCTGGTTTTTGCAGCAGTCTCCCACATAATAAAGGGAGATTTAAATTGCCCTTAAGTGGATCTGCATCAGTTCTGTTTGTCATATATCTGCCAGCCACTTTCTGCCACTTACATTGTATAGTGTAATACAGTGGGCCTGGTTTTTGCAGCAGTCTCCCACATAATAAAGGGAGATTTAAATTGCCCTTAAGTGGATCTGCGTCAGTTCTGTTTGTCATATATCTGCCAGCCACTTTCTGCCACTTACATTGTATAGTGTAATACAGTGGGCCTGGTTTTTGCAGCAGTCTCCCACATAATAAAGGGAGATTTAAATTGCCCCTAAGTGGATCTGCGTCAGTTCTGTTTGTCGTATATCTGCCTGCCACGTTCTGCCACTTACATTGTGTAGTATAAAACAGCGGGCTTGGGTTTTTGCAGCAGTCTCCCACATAATAAAGGGAGATTTAAATTGCCCCTAAATGGATCAGCATCAGTTCTGTTTCTCGTATATCTGCCTGCCACGTTCTGCCACTTACATTGTGTAGTGTAATACAGTGGGCCTGGTTTTTGCAACAGTCTCCCACATAATAAAGGGAGATTTTAATTGCCCTAAGTGGATCAGCGTCAGTTCTGTTTGTTGTATATCTGCCTGCCACGTTCTGCCACTTACATTGTGTAGCGTAATACAGTGGGCCTGGTTTTTTGCAGCAGTCTCCCACATAATAAAGGGAGATTTAAATTCTCAACAAGTTTATATACACCTTCTACCTTGTTTTATAGTACCATATAACGGTTGTTAGTTTGGTTACATTTTCCCAAAAATGAGGAAGTCTGGTGGAAGAGGCCGTGGGTGGTCATTGCAAGCTGGTAATGATGGTGGTGGTGGAGCATCTGGTGGTAGTGGTAAAAGCAAAATAGCACCTAAGGCTCGAGTTGTTGAGCCAGCGTCATCGTCTGGCTACACAAGGCCTCGAAGGCTCCCTTATCTGGGAGTTGGAAAACCGCTTTTAAAGCCGGAGCAGCAGGAACCAGTTTTGGCTTTCATTGCTGACTCAGCCTCTAGCTCTTTCACCTCCTCTTCTGAAATTTCGAAATATAAAAGTTGTCAGTGGATGCTCCTGGTCAGGAACAAGTCGCTTCCTTGTATCCTTCACCCAAAGCAAAACTGAAGGATGCGGCAGGCGACACCACAGTTTACTCCATGGAGCTCTTTACACATACCGTGCCAGGGTTAGAAAGGGAAATAGTTAACAGCCCATTACAAGATGAATCGGACATGGAGTGCACAGATGCACAGCCACAGCTAGATTATTATGCTGTTCCATTGACTCAGATCACTACATTGCCCTTGCAGTGTACTGAGCCAGAATCTGACCCTGATAAGACAAGACAATCTTGCCTTACGCAGGCATGTACTATGGAGGACAGAGAATGAACTTCAATCCAATATTGCAGCCAGCATGCAGCCAGCGGGCAAGGAAAGGGTGAATCAAACACCCGAAAACCCCGCCCCTATGGCTGAAAATTGTTCCCTCCAAATTCAGGTGACAGAGTCCCTTTAATCCACCTGAAGACCCTCGTTCTGTAAAAAAAGGAAAAATAAAAAATCAACAATATCCCATACCTTCCGTCATTCAGTCACGTCCCACGATGTAAATCCATCTGAAGGGGTTAAATGATTTTACACCCAGGAGCTGTGCTAATGCAGCTGTGCTCCTGTCTGTTAAATTTTGAGAATGAATGGAATGCAGGGGAATGTCCTGTAGTTACCTCGAGTCGCGGTGATGCGCCCTCTGCTGGATGTCCTCATATGAACTCGAGCGTATGCAATATGCAAAAAAAAAAGGGATATGAGATGGTTTACTGTATGTAAACCATGTCTCATATCATGTCGGGTTTGTGAAGGGGATAGGAAAAGCCGGCTTTTCTCTATAACACCGCTGCGTATTTCTTGCAAGTCACATGCATGGTCCGAGTGTAATCCGTATTTTTCTTGCCCCCATAGAGTTTCATTGGCAATTTTTTTGCGCAATACGGTGACAAACGCAGCATGCTGCGATTTTCTTCGGCCGTACAAGACCGTATAATACGGTTCCATAAAATACGGCTGATAGGAGCTGGGCCATAGAGAATCATTGTACCGTATGCAATCTGCATTTTCTGCATCTCTCATACATCCGTAAAACTCGCTAGTGTGACGCTGGCCAAAAGATGTTTATCCCATTCCCCCCATAGCCCTAAAATATTTCGTCTTAGGCGGCGTCACATCTAACTTATAAAAATACAGTCCGCTTTTTACGGCTGAGATACGCAGTCAAGTCCCATGCTGTAAATCTATCTCAAGGGGTTAAATACATTTACAACCAGGAGCCTGCTAATGATGCTGCTCCCGGCTGCAAAAGACTGGGGAATTAATGAAATCCAGGGAATAGGAGCTTTGGTAACTAGTGGTGCTGTCACTGAAGCTGCGCCCCCTGGTGGCATGAACTCATATGATCTCTGTAGAGTGAGAAAATATTCAGAAACATTCCTACGCTACAGAGTTTATATGGGTTCATGTCTCATATCCTGTCGGGTTCGGTAATGATTTAGCAAAAGCCGACAATTGAATTACTGGCTTTTTTGCTATCTAGCTCTGTATGAAATATATATATATATATATATATATATATATATATATATATATATATATATATACAGTTAGGTCCATATATATTTGGACAGAGACAACATTATTCTAATTTTGGTTCTAGACATTACCACAATAAATTTTAAACAAAACGATTCAGATGCAGTTGAAGTTCAGACTTTCAGCTTTCATTTGAGGGTATCCACATTAAAATTGGATGAAGGGTTTAGGAGTTTCAGCTCCTTAATATGTGCCACCCTGTTTTTAAAGGGACCAAAAGTAATTGGACAGATTAAATAATTGTAAATAAAATGTTCATTTCTAGTACTTGGTTGAAAACCCTTTGTTGGCAATGACTGCCTGAAGTCTTGAACTCATGGACATCACCAGACGCTGTGTTTCCTCCTTTTTGATGCTCTGCCAGGCCTTCACTGCGGTGGTTTTCAGCTGCTGTTTGTTTATGGGCCTTTCTGTTTGAAGTTTAATCTATAACAAGTGAAATGCATGCTCAATTGGGTTCAGATCAGGTGACTGACTTGGCCATTCAAGAATATTCCACTTCTTTGATTTAATAAACTCCTGAGTTGCTTTGGCTTTATGTATTTGGTCATTGTCCATCTGTAGTATGAAACGACGACCAATCAGTTTGGCTGCATTTGGCTGGATCTGAGCACACAGTATGGCTCTGCATACCTCAGAATTCATTTGGCTGCTTCTGTCCTGTGTCACATCATCAATAAACACTAGTGACCCAGTGCCACTGGCAGCCATGCATGCCCAAGCCATCACACTGCCTCCGCCGTGTTTTACAGATGATGTGGTATGCTTTGGATCATGAGCTGTACCACGCCTTCGCCATACTTTTCTCTTTCCATCATTCTGGTAGAGGTTGATCTTGGTTTCATCTGTCCAAAGAATGTTCTTCCAGAACTGTGCTGGCTTTTTTAGATGTTTTTTAGCAAAGTCCAGTCTAGCCTTTGTATTCTTGATGCTTATGAGTGGCTTGCACCGTGCAGTGAACCCTCTGCATTTACTTTCATGCAGTCTTCTCTTTATGGTAGATTTGGATATTGATCCTCCTGGAGAGTGTTGGTCACTTGGTTGGCTGTTGTGAAGGGGTTTCTCTTCACCACGGAGATTATTCTGCGATCATCCACCACTGTTGTCTTCCGTGGGCGCCCAGGTCTTTTTGCATTGATGAGTTCACCAGTGCTTTCTTTCTTTCTCAGGATGTACCAAACTGTAGATTTTGCCACTCCTAATATTGTAGCAATTTTTCAGATGGGTTTTTTTCTGTTTTCGCAGCTTAAGGATGGCTTGTTTCACCTGCATGGAGAGCTCCTTTGACCGCATGTTTACTTCACAGCAAAACCTTCCAAATGCAAGCACCACACCTCAAATCAACTCCAGGCCTTTTATCTGCTTAATTCAGAATGACATAACGAAGGGATTGCCCACAACTGTCCATGAAATAGCCTTGGAGTCATTTGTCCAATTACTTTTGGTCCCTTTAAAAACAGGGTGGCACATGTTAAGGAGCGGAAACTCCTAAACCCTTCATCCAATTTTAATATGGATACCCTCAAATGAAAGCTAAAAGTCTGAACTTCAACTGCATCTGAATTGTTTTGTTTAAAATTCATTGTGGTAATGTCTATAACCAAAATTAGAAAAAGGTTGTCTCTGTCCAAATATATATGGACCTAACTGTATATATATATATGTGTGTGTCAATGACATATATATACACTCACCGGCCACTTTATTAGGTACACCTGTCCAACTTCTTGTTAACACTTAATTTCTAATCAGCCAATCACATGGCGGCAACTCAGTGCATTTAGGCATGTAGACATGGTCAAGACAATCTCCTGCAGTTCAAACCGAGCATCAGTATGGGGAAGAAAGGTGATTTGAGTGCCTTTGAACGTGGCATGGTTGTTGGTGCCAGAAGGGCTGGTCTGAGTATTTCAGAAACTGCTGATCTACTGGGATTTTCACGCACAACCATCTCTAGGGTTTACAGAGAATGGTCCGAAAAAGAAAAAAAATCCAGTGAGCGGCAGTTCTGTGGGCGGAAATGCCTTGTTGATGCCAGAGGTCAGAGGAGAATGGGCAGACTGGTTCGAGCTGATAGAAAGGCAACAGTGACTCAAATCGCCACCTGTTACAACCAAGGTAGGCCTAAGAGCATCTCTGAACGCACAGTGCGTCGAACTTTGAGGCAGATGGGCTACAGCAGCAGAAGACCACACCGGGTACCACTCCTTTCAGCTAAGAACAGGAAACTGAGGCTACAATTTGTACAAGCTCATCGAAATTGGACAGTAGAAGATTGGAAAAACGTTGCTTGGTCTGATGAGTCTCGATTTCTGCTGCGACATTCGGATGGTAGGGTCAGAATTTGGCGTAAACAACATGAAAGCATGGATCCATCCTGCCTTGTATGGAGCATCTTTGGGATGTGCAGCCGACAAATCTGCGGCAACTGTGTGATGCCATCATGTCAATATGGACCAAAATCTCTGAGGAATGCTTCCAGCACCTTGTTGAATCTATGCCACGAAGAATTGAGGCAGTTCTGAAGGCAAAAGGGGGTCCAACCCGTTACTAGCATGGTGTACCTAATAAAGTGGCCGGTGAGTGTATATATATGTATCTACCTGTACTATGTGTAGACGTTTATTCTATCTATTCCATTCTAACCTGTCAGTGTGATTTTACTGTACACCGCACTGAATTACCAGCTTTTCTATAGAACACTGCTGCGTATTTCTTGCAAGTCACACTGATGGTCTGTGTTGTGTGTGAGTTTTTCTCGCACCCATAAACTTGCATTGGCGTATTTCGGGCGTAATACGGTGACAAACGCAGCATGCTGCGATTTCACTCGCTTGTATAATACGGCCGAGAAAACAACGGATGATAGGAGCTGCCCCATAGATTAACATTGGTCCGAGTGTTATGCGATTTTTTAACTCATAGCATCGGTCCGTATTACGCTCTAGTGTGACTCCAGCCTTAAATCTAAAAAAGTTTTAGTAGCTTACTGTTAATGACAGAAACCTGCACAAATTCCTTCCTTCCACTCGCTGACGACTGATTCAAAGCTTGTGTCCAAGTACATTAACGATGTCACCACATCAGGGTCATTATCGTCGTACATTTCTCCTTCAGGAAACCTTAGAATAGTTATAAAGGATGTGTTCACATTGGCAACAACAACAACTTTCAGTTAAAAATATCTAATAATTTTGTGCATACATCTCCGATGAAAACTTATATAGCCTCATGGCTACAGGTAATAAAAAGTTTTTGTATAGTGTGATCCCATAATCTTCTTCTTCCTGTTACTCTACAATGAGAAAGGGGGCACATGGAGTGCTTTTCAATCCCATTTTTTTCATTACAGTGTATACAGTTTTGGCCAAAAGTTTTGAAGTCTTCTCAAATTTTGGTGTCTGCTTCAGAGTATTTAGATCTTTTAGTTGGCTGTTTCTATGGTTACTGAAATACAATTTCCTAAGTTTTTAAACTTTTATTGACAAATACATCAAGTTTATACAAAGACTCAATATTTACAGGGTTGGCCCTTATTTTACAAAACTTCTACAGTTCCCCTGACAGCTAGATATCAGCTTCTGGGCCAAATCCTGACTGATGACCGCCCTTTCTTGAATAGTCAGAATTTGTTTCAGTCTAAAAACTTTGACACAAATGTATATGTACAGCTTCTGTGATGAAGACTTACAACATATTATTGACTAAACTAATGTGACTAAAAAGCGCACAAAAGCATAAAGGCTTGGGGACAGTCACATGAAGTGAGATAACCACTTAGACGGGTTGTGAAGCCTCTTTGGAAGAACACAACAATTTTATATATGGGGTATTGTATTTTACAGATGTGCATTGCAGGAACTACTATCCCGTCCTTAAGAAGGTTAAGGGGCCGATTATACTATTGCCACTCTGCTCAAACTCTCTCAGAGCTTGATCTGAGCGTGATCAGATTCTCTCACATAAGAGAATCGCCTAACAAGAGTGGAGAAGATGGAAAACTTAATTTCTACATCTTCTCCTTTGTCTCTGTGAGCAGGCATCAGACTGCACTTGGACGACATCCGAGTGCAGTAAGATGTTTCACAACCATACATTTACTTGTATGGGTGCGCATGATCCAATCATAGGTGGCACCTACATCACACTATGATTGTTTTCTCATGCTAAATTGGCATTATAAAAAATAGCAGATCTGCACTGCCCCATAGTATAACACTGGGCCGAGTGCTATTTGATAAAACGTCAGACAACACTCAGCCGTGTTATACCCCAGTGTGAGTGAACCCTAATACTGATGATTTTGTCAGATGCTGCGTCCTACCTGATGTCTACATGTACATTTAATATAAATGTCTTTTTAATAAGGAATATTTTGAAGCATTTGTATTTAGAACAGACAAAATATCATGGGAAAATGGTACAACTGCAAAACAGCAGAACTATACCAAAGAAGTAAGAAAAGAAAGAAAATCAGAATCAAAGGAAAACGTCTGCTTCAGCGTGAAGCAAGCAGTCTGCCAGCAGAACAATCAATATTACGAGTGACCTGGAGGGGAAAAGACAGTGCAGTATTACATGTAGGTGGTGAACAGTTAATACTGTAAGTGCATGTATAGGCCGCAAAGGTTTCTAGCTGTTCAGCAATTAGCTAAGGAGTGAATAATAAAAGGAATACTGCAAGAGCCAAATTTGTCATGATCTCTGCAGGCAGAGATCATAGCAAGCCTATAGAGGGACAAGCTCTCGGAAGATGGAACTATACTGACCATGAACTAAGCCTGCCGCGCAACTAGAAATAGCCAGGTAGCATTTCCTATTTATCGCTAGATGCCCAGCTCTGGCCTAAGACCTAAATAGCTAGCAGAGGGAAATATAAGACCTGGCTCACCTCTAGAGAAATATTCCAAAGAAGACAGTAGCCCCCCACATATAATGACGGTGAGTTCAGATGAAACAACAAACGCAGCAGGAAAATAGTCTTAGCAAATTTGAGGTCCGCTTACTAGATAGCAGAAGACAGATAGTATACTTTCATGGTCAGCAGAAAAACACTAACAAAACACCATCCAGAGATTACCTTAAACTCTGGCATTAACTCATAACGCCAGAGTAGCAATCCCTGATCAACGAGAGCTTTCCAGACACAGTAACAAAACTTCAGCTGTGAACTGGAACAAATAGGCAAAACAAAACATGGACAAAAGTCCAACTTATCTAGTAGTTGTCTAGAAGCAGGAACAAGCACTGAGAGGCATCAGATAACATTGTTGACCGGCAAGAAACCACCAGAGAAATGAGCTTAAATAGCGACACCCACTACTGATGGAACCAGGTGAAACAGGAAAGAGGATGACAAGTCCAATTCCACAAGCGGCCACCGGGGGAGCCCAGAATCCAAATTCACAACAGTACCCCCCCCTCAAGGAGGGGGCACCGAACCCTCACCAGATCCACCAGGGCGACCAGGATGAGCCCTATGGAAGGCACGAACAAGATCAGAAGCATGAACATCAGATGCATTGACCCAAGAATTATCCTCCTGGCCGTAACCCTTCCAGTTGACCAGATACTGGAGTTTCCGTCTGGAAACACGAGAGTCCAAAATTTTCTCCACAACGTACTCCAACTCACCCTCAACCAACACCGGAGCAGGAGGCTCAACTGAAGGTACAACAGGTACCTCATACCTGCGCAATAACGACCGATGAAAAACGTTATGAATGGAAAAGGACGCAGGGAGGTCCAAACGGAAAGAAACAGGATTAAGAATCTCCAATATTCTATAAGGGCCGATGAACCGAGGTTTAAACTTAGGAGAAGAGACCCTCATAGGGACAAAACGAGAAGACAACCACACTAAATCTCCAACACAAAGCCGAGAACCAACACGACGATGACGGTTGGCAAAACGCTGAGTCTTCTCCTGGGACAACTTCAAATTGTCCATAACCTGCCCCCAGATGTGATGCAATCTCTCCACCACCGCATCCACTCCAGGACAATCCGAGGATTCCACCTGACCGGAGGAAAATCGAGGGTGAAACCCCGAATTACAGAAAAACGGGGACACCAAGGTGGAAGAACTGGCCCGATTATTGAGGGCGAACTCTGCCAATGGCAAAAAAGCAACCCAATCATCCTGGTCAGCAGAGACAAAACACCTCAGATATGTCTCAAGGGTCTGATTAGTCCGCTCGGTCTGGCCATTAGTCTGAGGGTGAAAAGCAGATGAAAAAGACAAATCTATGCCCATCCTAGCACAGAATGCCCGCCAAAATCTAGACACAAATTGGGTACCTCTGTCAGAAACAATATTCTCAGGAATACCGTGCAATCGGACAACATTCTGAAAAAACAGAGGAACCAACTCAGAAGAAGAAGGCAACTTGGGCAGAGGAACCAAATGGACCATTTTAGAGAAACGGTCACAGACCACCCAGATGACAGACATCTTCTGGGAAACAGGCAGATCTGAAATAAAATCCATCGAGATGTGTGTCCAAGGCCTCTTAGGAATAGGCAAGGGCAACAGCAGTCCGCTAGCCCGAGAACTACAAGACTTGGCCCGAGCACAAACGTCACATGACTGCACAAAGACTCGCACATCTCGTGACAGGGAAGGCCACCAGAAGGATCTTGCCACCAAATCCCTGGTACCAAAAATTCCGGGATGACCTGCCAGTGCAGAAGAATGTATCTCAGAGATGACTCTGCTGGTCCAATCATCCGGAACAAACAGTCTATCAGGCGGACAACGATCCGGTCTATCCGCCTGAAACTCTTGCAAGGACCGCCGCAGATCAGGAGAAACGGCCGACAAAATTACTCCCTCCCTAAGGATACCTGTGGGTTCAGAATTACCAGGAGAGTCCGGGTCAAAACTCCTAGAAAGGGCATCTGCCTTAACATTCTTAGAACCCGGTAGGTATGACACCACAAAATTAAAGCGAGAAAAAAAATAAAGACCAGCGCGCCTGTCTAGGATTCAGGCGTCTGGCAGTCTCAAGATAAATCAAATTTTTGTGGTCAGTCAATACCACCACCTGATGCCTAGCCCCCTCGAGCCAATGGCGCCACTCCTCAAACGCCCACTTCATGGCCAAAAGCTCCCGATTCCCAACATCATAATTCCGCTCTGCGGGCGAAAATTTGCGAGAAAAGAAGGCACAAGGCCTAATGACGGAGCAGTCGGAACCTTTCTGCGACAACACTGCCCCAGCTCCGATCTCCGAAGCGTCAACCTCAACCTGAAAAGGCAGATTCACATCAGGCTGACGCAACACAGGGGCAGAGGCAAAACGGCGCTTAAGCTCCTGAAAGGCCTCTACAGCATGAGGGGACCAATTAGCAACATCAGCGCCTTGTCTGGTCAAATCAGTCAGTGGTTTAACGACATCCGAAAAACCAGCAATAAATCGGCGGTAAAAGTTGGCAAAGCCCAAAAATCTCTGAAGACCCTTAAGAGAGGAGGGCTGAGTCCAGTCACAAATAGCTTGCACCTTGACGGGATCCATCTCAATGGAAGAGGGAGAAAAAATATACCCCAAAAAGGAAATTTTCTGGACCCCAAAAACGCACTTAGACCCCTTCACACATAAAGAATTAGACCGCAGAACCTGAAAAACTCTCCTGACCTGCTGGACATGAGAGTCCCAGTCATCAGAAAAAATCAGAATATCATCCAGATATATTATCATAAATTTATCCAGAAAATCGCGGAAAATATCATGCATAAAAGACTGGAAAACTGAAGGGGCATTAGAAAGACCAAAAGGCATGACCAAATACTCAAAGTGGCCCTCGGGCGTATTAAATGCGGTCTTCCACTCATCCCCCTGCCTGATCCGCACCAAATTATACGCCCCACGAAGATCAATTTTAGAGAACCACTTAGCACCCTCTATACGAGCAAACAAATCAGTAAGCAATGGCAATGGGTATTGATACTTAACAGTGATCTTATTCAGAAGCCGATAATCAATACATGGTCTCAAAGAGCCGTCTTTTTTTGAGACAAAGAAAAACCCAGCTCCCAAGGGAGAAGAAGATGGACGAATATGTCCCTTTTCCAAAGACTCCTTTATATATTCCCGCATAGCAGCATGTTCCGGCACAGACAAATTAAACAAACGACCCTTTGGATATTTACAACCCGGTATCAAATCTATGGCACAATCGCACTCACGGTGCGGAGGTAACGACCCAAGCTTGGGTTCGTCAAAGACGTCTTGATAATCAGAGAGGAACTCAGGGACTTCAGAGGGAATGGACGACGAAATAGAAACCAAAGGTACGTCCCCATGAATACCCTTACATCCCCAGCTCAACACAGACATTGCTCTCCAGTCCAAGACTGGGTTGTGAGACTGCAACCATGGCAATCCCAGTACCAAATCGTCATGTAAATTATACAGCACCAGGAAACGAATAATCTCCTGGTGATCCGGATTGATACGCATGGTTACTTGTGTCCAGTATTGTGGTTTATTATTAGCCAATGGGGTGGAGTCAATCCCCTTCAGAGGAATAAGAGTCTCCAAAGGCTCTAAATCAAAACCACAACGATTGGCAAAGGACCAATCCATAAGACTCAGAGCGGCGCCAGAGTCAACATAGGCGTCCGTGGCAATGGATGACAAAGAGCAAATCAGGGTTACAGACAAAATAAACTTAGACTGAATGGTGCCAATGGAAACAGACTTATCAAGCTTCTTTGTACGCCTAGAGCATGCTGATATAACATGAGTAGAATCCCCACAATAGAAACACAATCCATTCTTCCGTCTAAAATTCTGTCGCTCGCTCCTGGACAGAATTCTATCACACTGCATACTTTCTGGCGTCTTTTCCATAGACACCGCCAGATGGTGCACCGGTTTGCGCTCCCGCAGACGCCTATCAATCTGAATAGCCATTGTCATGGACTCATTCAGACCTGCAGGCAAAGGGAACCCCACCATAACATCCTTAACGGCATCAGAGAGACCTTCTCTGAAAGTTGCCGCCAAGGCGCACTCATTCCACTGAGTAAGCACAGACCATTTACGGAATTTTTGGCAGAAAACTTCAGCTTCGTCTTGCCCCTGAGATAGTGCCATCAAAGTTTTTTCTGCCTGAAGTTCCAAATGAGGTTCCTCATAAAGCAAGCCCAAGGCCAGAAAAAACGCATCCACATCGCGTAACGCAGGATCCCCTGCTGGCAATGAGAAGGCCCAATCTTGAGGGTCACCCCTGAGCAAGGAAATCACAATCCTAACCTGCTGAGCAGGGTCTCCAGCTGAACGAGACTTCAGGGACAAATAAAGCTTACAATTATTTCGGAAATTCTGGAAGCTAGCTCTATTCCCTGTAAAGAACTCCGGCAAAGGAATTCTCGGCTCAGATACCGGAGCATGTACCACAAAATCTTGTAAATTTTGTACTTTCGTGATGAGATTATTCAAACCCACAGTTACACTCTGGAGATCCATTATTGTCAGGTGCACACAGAGCATACAGAGATTAGGAGGAGAGAGAGAAAAAAGACTGCAGCAAGGCAGACTGAAGGAAAAAAAAAAAAAAATTCCAGCAGACTTCTTATAACTCTCCTTTCTCAACCTGGGTCTTTAACACTTTATTGGCCGGTCAAACTGTCATGATCTCTGCAGGCAGAGATCATAGCAAGCCTATAGAGGGACAAGCTCTCGGAAGATGGAACTATACTGACCATGAACTAAGCCTGCCGCGCAACTAGAAATAGCCAGGTAGCATTTCCTATTTATCGCTAGATGCCCAGCTCTGGCCTAAGACCTAAATAGCTAGCAGAGGGAAATATAAGACCTGGCTCACCTCTAGAGAAATATTCCAAAGAAGACAGTAGCCCCCCACATATAATGACGGTGAGTTCAGATGAAACAACAAACGCAGCAGGAAAATAGTCTTAGCAAATTTGAGGTCCGCTTACTAGATAGCAGAAGACAGATAGTATACTTTCATGGTCAGCAGAAAAACACTAACAAAACACCATCCAGAGATTACCTTAAACTCTGGCATTAACTCATAACGCCAGAGTAGCAATCCCTGATCAACGAGAGCTTTCCAGACACAGTAACAAAACTTCAGCTGTGAACTGGAACAAATAGGCAAAACAAAACATGGACAAAAGTCCAACTTATCTAGTAGTTGTCTAGAAGCAGGAACAAGCACTGAGAGGCATCAGATAACATTGTTGACCGGCAAGAAACCACCAGAGAAATGAGCTTAAATAGCGACACCCACTACTGATGGAACCAGGTGAAACAGGAAAGAGGATGACAAGTCCAATTCCACAAGCGGCCACCGGGGGAGCCCAGAATCCAAATTCACAACACAAATTATAAAAAGGTTACATTGTATAAAATCACACCACTTGGAATATGGTGAGAAAATAATTACTGTTACCGAGCTTGGGAAAAATGTATAGAAAGTCATATGACTTGTCTGCGAAACTTCCCCCCAAAAAATTCTCGAGTCCTGGTCTGTAGTCTGCAAACCATACAGTAGCGGTCTAGTGAAGGAATTATCTAGAACAATTTATTTATTTATTTACCATGGGCTTAAGAACTAACATGAAGGTGTGCTCAGCCCCAATCTCTGCCAACACCAAGTGGTAATGTCCACAGAGCAGAGGCTTCTCTTCTGCTCTGCTCTGTTGAAGGGGTGTGTCTGTCGACGTCATGCTGACTGACAGCCGGCTTAACACTACCTAAGTGCGAGAATTTAGTTGTCAGCTGTTAATCAGCATAACGTCGGTAGTATTGCCCTTGTTTTAGAGTAGTAAAACACAAGAAGAGTTGCTCTGTTGAGGTGAAACAGCTAAATCGCCGGTTGGTGACCGCTCTGTCCCGGAGCTGGATAGAACAATCATGTAGTTGCCTCTGTTAGCAACTACTTGCTTGTTAGTTTTTAGGCCCATAGTTAAAAAAAATAATCTTGGACAGCCCCTTTAACTTGACAAAGAGGTTCATTTTGTCAACCAAAAGAAATAATTTTTCGCCCTCATAGTACTACAGAATCCCCCGCAGCTAACTGGACATAACAGCATCCAGGACGGATCATCATTGCAGCATAAGGCACGTTACAATTGTTTTCTATCTGGTTCAGATACCTCACAGAAGAAAGAATCTATAATTATAGCATGGCCTCATATAGTATAGGTGCCGTATTACGGTAAGAAATTATTGTATTGCAGAACTGTAACATACGCGTGCTTAATAGGCCTAAAGTGTCAAGCGTTGTTACCACCAAAAGTATATTAAATAACAATGTTTGATTTCTTAAAATGCAATTTATTTTTTTTGCAATTTTATTTTTAAGTGAAATAACAAGCACTACTCACCTATTGTGTCCCCCCCATTTCCTTGTAGATTGTAAGCTTGCGAGCAGGGACCTCACTCCTTATGTCACTGTTTAAATTGTCTTAACTCGTACCAAATTTATTGTTTGTACATGTCCCCGCTAATTGTAAAGTGCTGTGGAATATGCTGGTGCTATATAAATAAAAATTATTATTATTATTATTATTAAGGGTCACATTTCAGTTCCACAACTTGAAGCCATAGCTTCCCTAAATTAATATTAGATCCCCCAAAGTGTTCTATGTTCTAGTTCAATAAAACTGTAGGGGTCCAGTTTAGTCGCCTGGTCAGACTGAAACGTCCCAGTCTTTGTCAGATTACAATGGGCCGCAAAGCTAACTTTTGAGTGCACCCTGTCTTCAACATTTGCATCCCCTAGCTTTTCATTCATTCCGTTGCACCATCCATCTCACCAGCTCATCGTTCTGTGACAACAGCCTACCCTAGATGCCATCTTCTCTGCTCAATGACATCAAAATGTATGAAGAGAACTCATTTCTAGGGATGGGCTGACCCGTGGATGTTCAGATCCATTAGGCTCAGACAAACTTCATGAAAAAGTTTGATTCAGGTACCAGAACATTATCCAAACTCAATCATAGAATCATAGAATGTTAGAGTTGAAAGGGACCTCAAGGGTCCAACCCCCTGCTTAATGCAGGATTCACTAAACCATCTCAGTCAGATGGGCACCAACAGAGAAACATGAAGAGACTGGATTAAATATTAAAAGCAAATATATTTATTGTAAACAACATTATAAAACCAACATTAAACACACAATATTGCGGTGAGATATAGTGCAAGTACGAAATCTAAGCAGAGCTGAAGACTAGAGAGTCCCCCCACTGACTGATACTGCGTAGGACACAAATGTGTAACTACATGCTCCTAATATAACCATAGACCATGCCACAGAGTAAGGCTCTTATACGAAATATGGTGCAAATATCTAATGGAGAGACAAACGTGCCATATAAACAAGGCAATCTGGCTAATATTTAGCATTAGGCCGGCACGGGCATCATAACCAGTAATAGTACACAATACTTATTTATTTACCTGCGGTCATATTGTCAGAATCAGGAAAGAGGGGGGATCACTCAGCCAGAGCGCACCTCGACGCGCGTTTCGCTATAATAATACCTTCGTCAGGAGGTGGGATACTGTTGTTACCTAAGTCATTTTATAGCTCTCTATAAATGCTCAATTGCCGGCATGTGTGAAATCGCGCACCGCCGCCATGATGTGACGTCACTGAGGGGGCCGCGCTCAGTACGCGCGTCATCCGGTCATATATTGATGGAGGGATTTCTATAATCATATGAGGATAATTTTATTGGTTATACATCTCAGTCAGATGTCTGTCCAGCCTCTGTTTGAAGACTTCCATTGCAGGAGAACTCACTACTAATCATGGCAAACTGTTTCTCTCACTCACAAAAAGTTTTTTCTAATATCTAATCTGTATCTTCCTTTTAGTTTCATTCCATTGCTTGTGTTTCCATATGCAAATGAGAATAAGGATGATTCCTCTACACTGTGACATCTCTTCAGATATTTATACACAACTATTCGCAAAGCTGGACCACATTCAAACAAATGTATTATGTAATATATTATGTAATATATTTAATAACCAGCAAATGATAAACAGACAGCTGCAGGCTGATATTAGTAAGCTGGAAAGGGGACATGGTTTTTGGCACCATACCAGACTAATAATATCAGTCCTCAGCCATCCAAGAAATGGGGCATCCATTAGATGAGCCAATTCTGGAGCTTAGCCTCGGCTCTCCCCATTTGCCCTGGTGTATTGGCAAGTATGTTAATGGTTTTGTGGTTGATGTCAGCTAGCACCAAGCACAGGGGTTTGTAATGGAGAGGCGTCTAAAAGACCCTGTAAGTTTAAGAAAAGAAAACAAACACAGAGCAAAGTTTTTTAATTTGAACAAAACAGTCCCCGACCCTCTTTTACCCATTTATTAATGAAAAAATAAAAAATGAACGTTTAACTCACCTGTTCGCCGATAATCCATAATGCTGATGTCCTAAAACGAGTACCAACTTTGCTACTTCTGGTGGCATTGCTGAATGGTGACATGAGTAATCTTACCTCTCAGCAAGACAGCCAGATGACACTAAGCTCAGGATGAGAACGTGGCTGCATGTGACCGGCTATAATCTTAATGATATCACAGCCTGTCACACGTAGTTGCGTTCTCGCGCTCAGCACAGGGTTGTCTGACAGAAGTCTATCCATTACTGACCCCTGGACTTGATGTCAGCTGACTTTACAAAGCTGACATCAACTCCAAAATATTACCCAGCTTGCCAATGCACTTGGGCAAGCGGGAAGAGCAGGGCAAAGCACCAGAATTGGCACATCTAATGGATGCACCATTTCTGGGGTGGCTGTGGGCTGATGTTAGTCTGGGAGAGGTCCAATATACATAGCCCCTTCCCAGTCTACTAATATCAGCCAATAGCTGTCTGCTTTAGGTTGGCTGGTTATAAAATATGAGAGGGACCCCATGCCTATTATTTTTTAAAATATAAAAAAAAATAGTGAGGGGTCCCCCCATTTTTTGATAACTAGCCAAGCTAAAGCAGACAGCTCGGGGCTGGTATTCTTATGCTTGGAAGGGGCCATGTATATTGGCCCTCCCCAGCCTAAAAATAGCAGCAAGATTGGGGCTGATGTCAGCTTTGTACGGTAAGCTGACATCAAGCCTAGGGGCTAGTAGTGGAGCGGCATCTATCAGAAGTCCCTATTTCTAACCCCGTAGTGAAAATTAATATTTTTTGATGGGCGGTAACATCAGTAATGTTACTGGTCATCAAAACAGCTAGATTAACCTTAATGACGCCACCGCCAGTCACATGCAGATGCGTTCTCACTCTCAGCTCAGTGTGATCTGATTGCCAGGCTGAGTGGTAGTTTTACTGATGTCACTGCTCAGCAATGCAACCAGAAGTAGCAGAGTTGGTGCTCATTGTGGGACAACAGCATTTTGGATTATTGGCGGACAGGTGAATATAACTTTAATTTTATTTTTTACTTTAATAAATGAGAAAAAGAGGGGATTTGTCTGGTAAAGTTTTGCTCAATTAAAGGACTTTTTTGCTTGTCTTTATTAATTTTCACTACAGGGTTAGTAATGGGGGTGTATGATAGATGGCTCTCCATTTCTTACCCCTAGGCTTGATGTCAGCTGACACTGCAAAGTTGATATCAAACCCCAAACCATTACCCCACTTGCCAATGCACCAGGGCAAGTGGGAAGAGCCAGGGAATTTATTTAAATAATTAAAAAAATGGCGTGGGTTTGATAACCAGCCAAGATAAAGCTAAAAGCTGAGGTCTGCAGACAGCACTTGTTATCAAGAATAGGGGAGACCTTATGGTATTTTACTTATTTATTATTTTTTTTAGACAGTACACCAACCAATCACAGCCATGCCAATATTTAACATAGCTGAGGTGGGACCAGAAGTGCCCAAACAGGAAAAGCTTGTTGATTGACTGCGCTGCAGCCTTTCAAAAATCTTTGTTCGTGCTGCCGAACTTGAACAGTAACACAAACTTACGGGAGAAGTCTGTGTATGGGATCTGTGCATGGACCCTGAACTTTACCATTTGGGTTTGCCCATCATCACCACTCATTTCCAATCCTACAGTCCAATGCATTCAGTAGCTATTACTACTATTATTACTGCAGCCTCTTTCCTCTCTGAAAGGACCCTGCCTGGTCATGGTCTTACTCATTGTGATATTACGGGTCGGATTGCTTGTGAAAAGGTTTAATGTGTAGTAGTTATTGAAACCATGAAAGTATATACCTGAATGTTCAGTTAGTAAAATGTCCACAGCTTGTATAATTTAGGAAAAGACTTGACTGTCATTTTTTTTTCGTGTCAGTGACAGACAGAAAGTACAGTCCTGTTTTTAACTATGAGCTGCCTTCTGGTGATTGCCTTCCAGCCACTAAATGTTGCTTCTCCTGGCAATTCCCAGCTGCAGGAGCGTACATCTGTGTAGTTACATCTGTATCTGAACAGGTTCCTGAGGAAATTACACTCAGCTACTGAAGCACTTCTGAGCCTGTCAAGCGAGTAAATCTAACACTCCTGATAAACAATGTTTTGCAGAGGACTCCAAGTTGGATTTGCACACATGTTTACCTGATTCTCAAGAGCTCTTCCAATCCACTGTCTTTGACGCACAGACTTAGATCCCGAATGCCTGCCATGCTGTTACAGTCTGGAGTCATTTTTCATTTATTTTCTCTACTGAGAGGGGAAGAACCACATGATCTATCACTACAATTAGTACAGCCGGACGCACCAAATACGCAATAATCTGTTCCTATGCTGTAAATATTGATTTATAAATAATAGTCCCAAATAATCTGAAGCTTGATATTACTTTATTAAAAAAGAACTGTCAACAGGTCAAAAACGGGCAGTTTTTGCTCTTCTTGTTCCTTCTGTTTTTCATAAATCCGACATACGGTTCCACAAATATCGACCTTTTCATTTGGTGCAAATGAAAAGGGGGCAATGTAGCTTAAAGCTATGCCGTCAAAGAATCCCACCAGCCAAGACCCCTGTAAATATAATACAAATTAGCACTAATTAGTGCTGCCTCCAACCTGCACATTAAATTTGTAGGCTTTTAGCCCGGCTCAGACATGCATGATAAATTCGAGATTAGGGTCCCATCAAAGAATGGTCACCTTGTCGGAGCTGATGGGCTCTCATGAATTGGTCATTTTATTCACACATTCATTTTATAAATATGTTCTATGTAGGAGCAATGTTGTAAAAAATTCTTATATTCAGTGTTTGCGTATATGCTAATGCTTGCAGAGGCTGCTGTATTTTATTGTTTGTATGCAACCAAGCAGCTGGCACCTGTTCACACTTATTCTGTTCAGAGGTTCTGGTCAGTTTTTGGAGCATTCTGTTGGAGGTGCTGGTGGCCTTCATATTTGGCTGACCTCCTACTATGAGCTGGTGTGTTTTGGACCAGTGTCCTGCCGGATAACCCAAGTGTGCTCCATCATGAGGTGGCCATACATTCTCCTACAGGATTATATGGTAGACAGTAGAATTCATGGTTCCATTTACCACAGCAAGTCTTCCAGATACTGAAGCAGCAAAACAACTGGTTTAGGGGTAATCACTGTTTCACACAGGACCCTGTAGGTTTGAATTTCTTTTTCCCTTAATAATAAAGACCTTCATTTATAAACTGCATTCTGTGTTTACTTCTGTTATCTTTGTCTAATATTTAAATTTGTTCCTTGATCTGAAACATTTAAGGGTACTGTCACACAGTGCAATTTTGATCGCTACGACGGCACGATTCGTGACGTTCTAGCGATATCGTTACGATATCGCTGTGTCTGACACGCTACTGCGATCAGACATCACGCTGAGAATCGTACGTCGTAGCAGATCGTTTGGAACTTTCTTTCGTCGCTTGATCACCCGCTGACATCGCTGGATCGTTGTGTGTGACAGCGATCCAGCGATGTGTTCGCTTGTAACCAGGGTAAACATCGGGTATCTGTTCCGGTGTCTGTCCTCCGGCGTCTCAGCTTCTCTGCACTGTGTGAGCGCCTGCCGGCCGGAAAGCGAGCACAGCGGTGACGCGGTGACGTCACCGCTGTGCTTTCCGGCTATGGTCCTCACACAGTGCAGAGAAGCTGAGACGCCGGGGACAGACACCGGAATGTAAGTATGTACTGTTTGTTTTTTTAACGTTTACGCTGGTAACCAGGGTAAACATCGGGTTACTAAGCGCGGCCCTGCGCTTAGTTACCCGATGTTTACCCTGGTTACCCGGGGACTTCGGCATTGCTCCAGCGCCGTGATTGCAAAGTGTGACTGCAGTCTACGACGCTGGAGCGATAATCATACGACGCTGCGACGTCACGGATCGTGCCGTCGTAGCGACGAAAATTGCACTGTGTGACAGTACCCTAAGTGTGACCATCATGCAAAAGAATAGGAAATCAGGAAGGGGGCAAACAGTTTTTTCACACCATTGCATAGATAACTGCTTCATGTGTTTTGCCCCTCATCAGGACAGAGCAGGAGTTTGGTTGGCTGAATGAGATAGTATTGATGTAGATTTTAAAGAGTACTGGTTTTCATTAAGTAGAGCAATTGTGTATGCAATCTCACAAATCAAAGTGTGACCTTTTGATAAGCTTTCCGACATGACTGGGAATTTGGATAATACAGGGTGATTTATTCGCTACTTTACACAGAAAAAATAGCTGTAACTTCTAAAAGGGACAATGTATCATACTGAAATTTGGACTGTACATATCTTGGTTTGTGAGAAACTGATGTTTTAAAGATGGTGTTGAAATTGTCCACCATTTTCATCCAATCACGCCTGCATGTGTCATGGCCACACAAGGCCCATTCATACAAATAAATAAAGAATCCGGACAATGTTTGGAAGGAAATGGCCGTGTCATTTATTTTTGAGTTAGGGTACCGTCACACAGTACCATTTTGATCGCTACGACGGTACGATTCATGACGTTCTAGCGATATCGTTACGATATCGCAGTGTCTGACACGCAGCAGCGATCAGGGATCCTGCTGAGAATCGTACGTCGTAGCACATCGTTTGGAACTTTCTTTCGTCGCTTGATCACCCGCTGACATCGCTGGATCGTTGTGTGTGACAGCGATCCAGCGATGTGTTCGCTTGTAACCAGGGTAAACATCGGGTAACTAAGCGCAGGGCCGTGCTTAGTAACCCGATGTTTACCCTGGTTACCAGCGTAAATGTAAAAAAAACAAACAGTACATACTCACATTCCGGTGTCTGTCCTCCGGCGTCTCAGCTTCTCTCCACTGTGTGAGCGCCAGCCGGCCGGAAAGCGAGCACAGCGGTGACGTCTGACGTCACCGCTCTGCTTTTCGGCTATGGCGCTTACACAGTGGAGAGAAGCAGAACGCCGGGGACAGACACCGGAATGTAAGTATGTACTGTTTGTTTTTTTTACGTTTACGCTGGTAACCAGGGTAAACATCGGGTTACTAAGCGCGGCCCTGCACTTAGTTACCCGATGTTTACCCTGGTTACCCGGGGACTTCGGCATCGCTCCAGCGCCGTGATTGCAACGTGTGACCGCAGTCTACGATGCTGGAGCGATAATCATACGATCGCTGCGACGTCACGGATCGTGCCTTCGTAGCGATTAAAATGGTACTGTGTGACGGTACCCTTACTTGAATTCCAATCACATAACAGTTTAACTTTAAACTTAACTCTTTAAGTTAACCACCAGATTTTTAACCACTGTAAAATGACCAATCCACCCAATAAGGGCAATTTGCCCACAAAATAAATGATCACGACAGGAAAATACATAAAATTAAGGGAGGGAGGGCGGGATCTTCGGTTTCTTCAGGTAACCGCTGAATGAGGGAAATCCATACATACAAATAGCCCATAAAACACCCGCCAAACAACAACCCACCAATAAGAAAACGTTATTTTGGGCACAAAACAGCCGGAAAAAAACGGTTATAACTGCTCATGGTCTTAATACCACAGCTAACATCAGTTAACAATTTACCTCATAAACCCCTATCATGAGGTAAATAATTCATATATTCAGGGCCTGTGTGTCCATGAGACCCCCCCTATAATTTTTTATTATGGACGGGGGGGGCTAACATTCCATATTGTTCAATGTATTGCGTAGGATGTCTGGAGTCACAGCCTGAATTTCTCGCTATATATTCTCTGTAATATTTGTGGCTTGTTACTGTACACTTCAAATGGCCCCAACAGAAAAAATCTGGCGGTGTTAAATCAGGCGATCTTGGTGGTCACAGACCTTTGGAGATTATTTTGTTATCAAAAAAGGTTTCAATCTCTGCCATGCTGACAACCGACATCCGACAAGTTCCCCCATCCTGTTTGAAGTACCCCATTCTAATTTCTTCATCTTCCATCTGATGAACGAAGGTTTAAAAGATTTCCATGTGCAGCACTGTGTTCACTGTTACTTCAGAAAGTATGAGGCCAATTATGCACTGCCTGGAAATGGCACACAGACTTTTTCTGGGTGAAACAGCATCTTGTCAGCTGCCCAAATATGGGTGTCTTTGGAATTGATGGTTCCACATAGGTGAACCAGGCTATGTCAATGTAACAGGTATAGTCTAATATGTCTTCTTTTTCAGCAGTGAGGGCCTGAGACCACTTACAATAATGAATTCTTCTCTCTTAATCGGGCACTTTCAGTTCCTGAATGACAGTTACTCTGTACGGGCGAACATGACCGTTCTTAACCACTCGTTGACACGTGGAATGCAACATGTCTGTTTCCTGGGAAAGCCTGTGCAATGATTTACATTGAGATGATGGAAGTTGCTGCTTCACATCTTGAGTTGTTTCCTCAGACATTTTCAGATGTCCTCCATCATGCTTATCCAGTAATGTTTGTGGAAGTTGCAGCTTATTCACCAATGATAGAATACACAGTTTGGACTGCAGATGTCAATCTCCAAATTTCTTTAGAAACTCACTTTGACACTTCTTTAAGGAATCAGCTTTAAAATAAGGTTTCACAATGAAAATGCTCTCCTCCAAACTGTATCTGTACATTATTTACAAATGAAGAAGGAATTCGGCAGAAATTAAATGCGAGCTTCAAGCATAAACCACTGACGTGTAAGGGTGTGACAGGGACTGTCATGTACCTGCCCCGGAAGTCAACAATTGTAAAGTGTGTACTGTTACATGTGGTTTATTGCAGTTTATGGTGTAATGTAAAGTGTGAAATGCATAGAATTTTATAAGTACTGATGCAGCTGTGTGGGTACTGTATTGGTAATGCCTAATTTAACTGTGTACACTCAGTTTGGGTTTAGGGAAAGAATAGGATATAAGTTAGTATTTAGGTAGTGATAGATAAGAACTTTAGGACCCAGAGTAGTTACAGATAGATTAAGATAGGCAGTGGTGGGCCTATTAGTTTCTAAGATATAGGAATAGGGCAAGATATAGGGAAATGTTTGGAACCAGTCCAGCATGGGAAGTGGAAGGTCAAGGAAAAGGGGAAGCATTTCCTGGTTTAGTCAGACAGTTTTAGCGTGAGGTTTGCGTGAAGTTTAGGTTCAAACTGTAGTGGGCTTTAGGCACGTAGAGTACATAACGTTCTGCTATTCCTATAACATCTGGAGCCAACAGCCCAAACTAGGCACTGGGAAGTGTGCCTTATTCCCTACAGAGGAAGCCAGATGGGATCTCTTAATGAATTCAGCGCATCTTATTCCTGAAAGGCCCTTCATTAAGACTGTAGTATGAAACGCTAGTCTTAATGAGGTTGTCCCATGAACAATGTACATTTTAATAAATAGATCTTGGAATACAAATAAGTGCCATAATTGGATGTGTTAAAAAATGTTCCTGCTCTGAGATAACGTTATAAATGTGTCCCTGCTATGTAATGGCCGTGTCTGATCGTGCAGGAACATGGTCTGACCATATCACATCTCATGGGCAGGGGAGGAGACAAAAGAGAGGATACAGACAGGACAGCATGGGATCACAGCTGCTGCGTTCTGTGAGGTAAAACATTTCCCTGAATGTTTTTGAACATTTATTGATTAAAATGTATTATGTTCCTATGATAACCTCTTTAATGAATTAGTGCCATAGTGCCTATCCTGTCAGAAAGAGTTTTCAACAAAGCTTTTTTTTCGGATAACTCCTCTGTACACAGAGGATCCACCAATCACAATAGGTGATGTCATAATTCTCCTGCTCCCCCTCACTTCACAGTGACATTGTGCACGCTCAATAGATGCTGAGATACAAAAGATAGGATCGGGGTCTGTTCATTGAGATTAAAGGATAAAAAGTAAAGTGAGTAAAATGGAAGTAGCAAAAAAGGAGAAAAGCAGTTAGATAGTACAGTTAGGGAAGGATTGGTCATTTTCAATTCAAGTATATTAGAAACTAGTTTAGATTATGGGATTAAATAGATAAGGATTTGGGATGAAAATTACTTTTATGTCAGACTATCCCTTTAACCCTTTAGTGACAGAGCCAATTTTGTACATAATGACCAACCCAATTTTTACAATTCTAATCACTGTTGCTTTATGAGGTTATAGCTCTGGAATACTTCAACATATCCCATTGATTCTAAGAATGTTTTTTTGTGACATATTGTAATTCATGTAAGTGGAAAAAGTTCTTCGATATGATGTGTTAATTTTTGAAAAAAATGGAAATTTGGCAAAAATGTAGAAAATTTTGCAATTTTCAAACTTTTAATTTGTGTGCCCTTAAATCAGTCATATCACATAAAATAGTTAATAATAATAATAATAATAATAATCTTTATTTTTATATAGCACTAACATATTCCACAGCACTTTAATAAATAACATTTCTCACATGTCTACTTTACATCAGCACAATTTTGGAAACATTTTTTTTATTAGGGAGTTATAAGGGTTAAAAGTTGACCAGCGATTTCTCATTTTTCTAACAACATTTACAAAATAATTTTTTTTAGGGACCACCTCACATTTGAAGTGAGTTTGGGGGGTCAATATAACAGAAAATTCCCAAAAGTGACACCATTCTAAAAACTGTACCCCATTCAAGAAGTTTATTAACCCTTCAGGTACTTCACATGAACTAAAGCAATGTGGAAGGAAAAAATTAACATTTTACTTTTTTTCACAAAACTTTCACTTTGGAACCAAACTTTTTTATTTTCACAAAGATATCAGGAGAAAATGGACCCCAATATTTGTTGAGCAATTTCTACTGCATAAGATGATACCCATATGTGGGGGAAAGCCACTGTTTTGGCACATGGCAGGGCTCAGAAGGCGGGAAGCACTGTTTAACTTTTTGAACGCAAAATTGACTGGAATGAATGGCAGGTGCGATGTTGAGTTTGGAGACCCCTTAATGTACCTAAACAGTGGAAACACCCCAATTCTAAGTCCAACCCTAGCACAGCCCTAATCCCAACCCTAACCCCAACACTCCCCTATCTCTAATCCTAACCTTAACCGTAACCCTATTCACAACCCTAACCCCAACACCACCCTAACCCCAACACCACAACCCTAACCCCAACACAATCTGACCCCAACACTACCCTAGCCCCAACCCTAACCCTAACCCCTACCCTAACCCTAGCTTAACCCTAGTCCAACCCTAACTCTAGCTCTAAACCTAGCCCCAACCCTAACCATAGCCCAATCATAACCCTAGCCCCAACTCTAACCTTAACCCTAGCTCTAACCCCAACCTATACACAAACCATAGCCCCAATCCTAACCATTATGGAAAAATGGAAAAAAAGACTTTTTATTTTATTATTTTTTCCTAAAAGCGTGATAAAGGAGGGTTTGATTTACTATTTTTTTATTTTGATTACTGTGATAGACCCTATCTCAGTGATCAAAATGAACCAATAGGAAAAATCTCCTATTGTTGCCGGGTGCAGGCCAGACTTTTTTTTTTGCGGTCGCCATTATTAGGTGAATAACGGCAATTGCAACACTGGGGAAAGTAAAAACTGACCCGAATCATGTTCTCTGGAGATTTTCTGATGCTGGAGGTCACTGTACACTTTCAGCGCCGTTAAAATGCGGCGCTGAGGAATAAGTACCCTTAACTGTTGCCGTTAAAAGGTGAATGGGCGGTCGTTAAGGGGTTAATGTTTTTTTCTAAAGCAAAAATATTTTAAATGTTTAGACAAATTTGATCACAAAAGCTTAGCTTAAACCAAGCTTCCTTTACATACACATCGGAGGAATCCCTCCCTTTGATGTGGGCTCTGTCACTGAGCCCACAGCTTTCCCGGCACGTCAGCTGTTTTGAACGACTGACATGTGCCTTTTAAATCCGCACGTGGAATCGCGATCCACCCGCGGCTGTTAACCTGTTAAATACCGCTGTCAATCTCTGACAGCGTCATGTAACTCGCACTTCCGGTAAGTGCGTTGGAAATCCTGCCCATCGGTGTCCCCGTCACGTGATCATAGGTCACTGATGGGTTGGCATGACAATGAGAGATCTCCAGCAGACCTCTATGGTTATCATAGTCGGATTGCTAGCAAGGGATCTGATCATCGCCTGTATGTAGCAGAGCTAATCAGAAAACTGCACCTTCTAGTCTCCATGGGAGTATTCAAAAAGTAAAAAAAAGTTATTAAAAATATTAAAAAAAATAAATAATATATAAAAGTTCAAATCACCCCCCTTTCGCCCCATTCAAAATAAAACAATAAAAAAGATTAAACATACACACATTTGGTATCGCAGCATTCAGAATCGCCCGATCTATCAATATAAAAAAATAATTAACCCAATTGGAAAGCGGCATAACGAGAAAAAAATTAAAAATGCCAGAATTACGTTTTTTGCTCGCCGCTACATTGCAATAAAATGCAATCATGGGCAATCAAAAGATCGCATATACACCAAAATAGTATCGGTAAAAACATCAGCTTGGTGTATAAAAAATAAGCACTCACCCAGCCCCAAATCACGAAAAATAGAGACTCTACAGGTCTGGGAAATATAAAAAATTTTTTTTTACCATAGATTGGATTTTCTTTTCCACCACTTAAGTAAAAAATAAGCTAGACATGTTTGGTGTCTATGAACTCATAATGACCTGGAGAATCATAAAGTCAGGTCAGTTTAAGCACTTAGTAAACATGGTAAAAAAAAAGTGTGGAACTGCACTTTTTTTGCAATTTCCGTTCACTTGGAATTTTTTTCTGTTTTCCAGTGTACGATATGTTAAAACCAATCATGTCGTTCAAAAGTACAACTTGTCTTGCAAAAAACATGCCCTCACGTGGCCATTTTGAATGAAAAATAAAAAAAAGTTTGGGCTCTGGGAAGAAGGGGAGCAAAAAAACAAAAATGCAAAAATGAAAATACCTTTGGCTGTAAAGGGGTTAATGTAAGGAGGACTCCTCATTATATGCGCCTTTTAAAGTTTCCTGGTACTCCCTAAGGTAAACTCATTGTAGAATATACTTGAACTGTATAAAAAAAGTTAATATGACAATAATAATAATGGTAATAAATAATTATAGTAATACATAGTATTCTTCAGCTGATATAAAGTTCTTAGCCGTAACACCACCCAGCAGTGACCTGTAAATATAAATTGCTTCTAGCCTTTCCCTTTCCGTGGCCATCTGCCTGACAACTGAACACATTTTACTAAATCTATATGATTTTTTTCTGTGTTCTGAATGTATTTAATTATTTACAATTTCATAAAATGCTTTTAAAGCGATGTATTATGTAAGAGTTTCATTTACCATATAACAGTTCAATGCATTTTATTACAACCTAGATATTATCATACGAGAAGCCTGCAGCAATTCTGCAATGTAACAAACACCCTGTAATGTGACATACAGCCATAAACAATAATCACCTGCTATATACTGTCGTCCTCGACATTAACTGCACAACAATGTCCAAAACAACATGTAAGAGCCCGACAAGAAGCAGCCGCCGTCACAGTGCTCAGCATGCTTTCCATACACTTCCATTCAATTCCTTTAAATGTGAAGCATGTTCTGTGCTACTACAGCTCTGGCAAAAATTAAGAGACCACCACATCAAACCCTGTCATGGGCAGCCCAATCTCCAGACCTGAACCCCATTGAAAACCTCTGGAATGTAATCAAGAGGATGATGGATAGTCACAAGCCATCAAACAAAGAAGAACTGCTTACATTTTTGCACCAGAAGCAGTGTGAAAGACTGGTGGAAAGCATGCCAAGACGCATGAAAGCTGTGATTAATAATCATGGTTATTCCACAAAATATTGATTTCTGAACTCTTCCTGAGTTAAAACATTAGTATTGTTGTTTCTAAATGATTATGTACATGTTTTCTTTGCATTATTTGAGGCCTGCAAGCACTGGGGGTTTTTTGTTTTATTTTGACCATTTTTCTTTGTCAGAAAAAAACTACAAAATTTATTGCTTGGAACTTCGGAGACATGTTGTCAGAAGTTTATAGAATAAAAAAAACAATTGACATTTTACTCAAAAATATACCTATAAAGAGAAAAATCAGACAAACTGAACATTTGCAGTGGTCTGTTAATTTCTACCAGAGCTGTATATTCACTATAGAGATACAGTACATTTGGTACATTACCCGGATGTAGACGACCAATATAGAAGTGTGTATGACTAAATGATGGGAATACAAAGGGTTTGCTGGTTGTCTGTTACCAAGGAAACACATCATTCTGAATAGCTGCTGTAAATGCAAAATAAGGTAAATAAGATGGATTGCAGCAATAAAAGAAAAATGGAAAAATGTATGTGAGCCTAAGATACACAGATACTTTTTTCATACGTGCTTTTTTTGTTGCCGATTTCCATATATATATAGCATATATTACCTTTTGTTATTTAGGAAATGTTTTTCTATTTTCTGTAACTGGCCAGACACCATAAATAATATGTTAATTTTATTGTATGTGTTGCTATGGTTACAAGCCCACCAACTACAACTATGGCATTTACTGATTTATGATGTTTTGTTTCATAATGCGCATTACAAAAATGTGTTTATTGTATTTTTTTTTTTTACTTAATTCGAGGGACTTTTTTTTGCTTTCCCTAAACTCAATAATGTATTAGTGTTTCTCAATTTTTATATCCCTGTACATAAAAAATAAAACTTCCAGGACACTTCAGCAAGCAAAATCTACTTACAAATAACTGTGCAGTCTGTGGTTCAGTGTTAGAACGCAGTCAGACGGCCATATAACACGGATGACGATCACATCGCAGGGCACGGACTGGCCGGCAGCTCTCCTGATCCGAGCGTGACAGCCATGTATTTATATGCACCTGTACTGCTCGTTTCAGGAGAGCTGCTGGCCAGTCCGTGTCCTGCGATGTGATCATCTTCTGATTTATATGGCCGTCTAACTGCAACTTTAGGGTATGTGCACACGTCAGGATTTTTAGCGTTTTTTTCGCGTTTTTTCCGCTATAAAACCGCGATAAAAACGCAAAAAAAACGCTAACATATGCCTCCTATTATTTACAGTGTATTCTGCATTTTTTGTGCAAATGTTGCGATTTTTTCCGCGAAAAAATCGCATCGCGGAAAAAAATAATTACGCTTGCAGAATGCTAAAAAGAACGCGAAAAAAACGCAAAAAAAAAAATGCGGATTTCTTGCAGAAAATTTCCGGTTTTCTTCAGGAAATTTCTGCAAGAAATCCGGACGTGTGCACATAACCTTAATATTGCTTCCTTTAATGCACCATGGCCTTGTGAAATAGCAATGGTCTACCTTCCAATGTCAGAGAAGCTTTAGAGTGCCATAGTGCCATAAGTGACTACTTTACACCTGCAGGCAGCGGCCCAATCTTTCTAAATGCCAGCAATCTACGTATTATTTCTGTAAATGGTCTTAGGTTTTCCTTAGAACATACCAAGCAACATTTCAGAAAATATAGTTGTGTGTCTACATAAGTGATAACACGGTTTCTGGTCATTATTTGATCCAGCATTTTCACCAGTTATTTCTAACTTTCAGTTGTTCCTGATCTAGTGGTTGGAGACTAAGTGCCACAATGTCTCTCATACACCAAACACAGAGACATGGATTCCTGATCTTTATGCTCTGCAGCAGACAGAAGCAACAGCATGTAGGACATTATACTGAAGTACTAAGCTGTGTGGCTGTGAATCCAGCAAAAGAGGGAAATTAGCTTTCTACAAACTGCAGCAGGATCTGTCTGTCTCTATCTGTGTCTACGCTGTCTCTCACTGTACTAGGAGCTCCTCTGTTGTGAATTCCGTTCTCGGGCTCCCTCCTGTGGTCGTGAATGGTACTTTGTTGAGTTCTGTTCGTGGGCTCCCTCTGGTGGCTTTGAGTGATACTGCTGGTCTTTAGCTGGGCTCCAGCTGCCTCGTTTTCTGCAGTGCTGGTTGCCTATTTAACTCCACCTAGATCTTTACTTGTTGCCAGCTGTCATTGTATTCAGTATTGGTTCAGTTCTCTTTGGGACTTCACGTGTGACCTGTCTCCTCCTAGAGAAGCTAAGTTCATGCTAGTTCATTTTTGCTCATTGCTTTTGAAAAATGTTTCTCAGTATATGATAAGTTCATTCCAGCTTGCTTATATGCTATTTTCTTGCTAGCTGGAAGCTCTGGGGAACAGAGTTGCTCCCTCACATCGTGAGTCGGTGTGAGGGTCTTTTGTTCTCTCTGCGTGGATATTTTGTAGTATTTTATACTGACCGCACAGTTCCCTTGCTATCTTCATACTATTTAGTACTAGTGGGCCTCTTTTGCTAAAACCTGTTTTCATTCCTATGTTTGTATTTTCCTCTTAACTCACCGTCATTATTTGTGGGGGGCTGACTTTACTTTGGGGAAATTTCTCTGAGGCAAGTGAGGCTTTTGTTTCTCTCTAGGGGTAGGTAGCTCTCAGGCTGTGAAGAGGCGTCTATTGAGAGTTAGGTACGCTTCACGGCTGCCTATAGTGTGTGTGATAGGATCAGGTTTGCGGTCAGTAAAGTTCCCACGTCCCCAGAGCTTGTCCTATATTTCTGGTTTATCTATCAGGTCATTCCAAGTATTCCTAACCACCAGCTCCATAACAGTACAGCTGGCCAGAAAGTGTTAATGCCTCACAAAAGATGGATAAGAGAAGTCCTGAGTTCATTTTTTTTTTCTCTGCGGTGTGTTTTGCTTCTCTCCTCCCCTTAATCTCTGGGTGGTTCAGGACTCAGCTGCAGATATGAACATTCAAAGTCTGTCCTCTAGTTTGGATCATCTCACTGCAAGGGTACAAAGCATTCAGGATTTTGTAGTTCAGAATCCTATGTTAGAACCTAGAATACCAATTCCTGATTTGTTTTATGGAGATAGATCTAAGTTTCTGAATTTCAAAAACAATTGCAAATTGTTTCTTGCTCTGAAACCCCGCTCCTCTGGTGACCCTACTCAGCAAGTTAAAATTATAATTTCTTTGTTACGTGGCAACCCTCAAGACTGGGCATTCTCCCTTGCGCCAGGAGATCCTGCATTGCTAAATGTAGATGCGTTTTTTCTGGCACTTGGATTGCTTTATGAGGAGCCTAATTCAGTAGACCAGGCAGAAAAGACTTTGCTGGCTCTGTCTCAGGGTCAGGATGAAGCGGAGGTTTACTGCCAGAGGTTTAGGAAGTGGTCTGTGCTCACTCAATGGAATGAGTGTGCCCTGGCAGCGATTTTCAGAAAGGGTCTTTCTGAAGCCCTTAAGGATGTTATGGTGGGGTTCCCCATGCCTGCGGGTCTGAATGATTCAATGTCCTTGGCCATTCAGATTGATCGGCGTTTGCGAGAGCGCAAACCTGTGCACCATCTGGCGGTGTTCTCTGAGCAGAAGCCTGAGTCTATGCAATGCGATAGGATTCTGACCAGAATTGAACGGCAAAATCACAGACGTCAGAATGGGTTGTGTTTTTACTGTGGTGACTCCACTCATGCTATCTCTGTTTGTCCTAAGCGCACTAAAAGGTTCGCTAGGTCTGTCACCATTGGTACTGTACAGCCTAAATTTATTTTGTCTGTTACTTTGATTTGCTCTCTGTCATCCTACTCAGTTATGGCTTTTGTGGATTCAGGCGCTGCCCTGAATTTGATGGATTTGGAATTTGCCAGGCGCTGTGGTTTTTTCTTGGAGCCTTTGCAGTTTCCTATTCCACTAAGGGGAATTGATGCTACGCCATTGGCCAAGAATAAGCCTCAGTACTGGACTCAAGTGACCATGTGCATGACTCCTGCACATCAGGAGGATATTCGCTTTCTGGCGTTACATAATTTGCATGATGTTGTCATGTTGGGGTTGCCATGGCTGCAGGTTCATAATCCAGTATTGGATTGGAAATCAATGTCTGTGTCTAGCTGGGGTTGTCAAGGGGTACATGGTGATGTTCCTTTGGTGTCAATTGCCTCTTCTACTCCTTTTGAAGTCCCTGAATTTTTGTCACATTACCAGGATGTTTTTGATGAGCCCAAATCCAGTGCCCTACCTCCTCATAGGGATTGTGATTGTGCTATAAATTTGATTCCTGGTAGTAAGTTCCCTAAGGGTCGACTGTTCAATTTGTCTGTGCCAGAGCATGCCGCTATGCGGAGTTATATAAAGGAGTCCTTGGAGAAAGGACATATTCGCCTATCCTCATCACCATTGGGAGCAGGGTTCTTTTTTGTGGCCAAGAAGGATGGTTCTTTGAGACCCTGTATTGATTATCGCCTTCTTAATAAAATCACGGTCAAATTTCAGTACCCTTTGCCGCTGCTGTCCGATCTGTTTGCTCGGATTAAGGGGGCTAGTTGGTTCACCAAGATAGATCTTCGAGGAGCGTATAATCTTGTGCGTATAAAGCGGGGCGATGAATGGAAAACAGCATTTAATACGCCCGAAGGCCATTTTGAGTACTTGGTGATGCCATTTGGGCTTTCTAATGCCCCTTCCGTGTTTCAGTCCTTTATGCACGACATCTTCCGAGAGTATCTGGATAGATTCATGATGGTTTACCTGGATGATATCCTTGTCTTTTCTGATGATTGGGAATCTCATGTGAAGGTCAGGATGGTATGTCAGGTCCTGCGTGCTAATGCTCTGTTTGTGAAGGGCTCTAAATGTCTCTTCGGAGTCCAGAAGGTATCCTTTTTGGGCTTTATTTTTTCCCCTTCTACTATCGAGATGGATCCAGGTAAAGTCCAGGCCATTTATGATTGGACTCAACCTACATCTGTGAAGAGTCTTCAGAAGTTCCTGGGCTTTGCTAATTTTTACCGTCGCTTCATCACTAATTTTTCTAGTGTGGTTAAGCCTTTGACTGATCTGACCAAAAAGGGTGCTGATGTGACGAATTGGTCTCCTGCGGCCGTTGAGGCCTTTCAGGAGCTGAAACGTCGATTTTCTTCGGCTCCTGTCTTGTGTCAGCAGGATGTTTCTCTCCCTTTTCAGGTCGAGGTTGATGCTTCTGAGATTGGAGCAGGGGCTGTCTTGTCTCAGAGAAGCTCTGAAGGCTCTGTGATGAAGCCATGTGCTTTCTTTTCTAGAAAGTTTTCGCCTGCTGAGCGTAATTATGATGTTGGCAATCGGGAGTTGTTGGCAATGAAGTGGGCATTTGAGGAGTGGCGACATTGGCTTGAGGGAGCCAAGCATCGTGTGGTGGTTTTGACGGATCACAAGAATTTGATTTATCTCGAGTCTGCCAAGCGGCTAAATCCTAGACAGGCTCGATGGTCTCTGTTTTTCTCCCGTTTCGATTTTGTGGTTTCGTACCTTCCGGGCTCTAAGAATGTGAAGGCTGATGCCCTTTCTAGGAGTTTTGTGCCTGACTCTCCGGGAGTTCCTGAACCGGCTGGTATCCTCAGAGAGGGGGTGATTCTGTCTGCCATCTCCCCTGATTTGCGGTGGGTGCTGCAGGAGTTTCAGGTCGATAGACCTGACCGTTGTCCACTGGAGAGACTGTTTGTCCCTGATAGATGGACCAGTAGAGTTATTTCCGAGGTTAATTGTTCAGTGTTGGCGGGTCATCCTGGGATTTTTGGGACCAGAGATTTGGTGGCTAGGTCCTTTTGGTGGCCTTCCTTGTCGCGAGATGTGCGTTCTTTTGTGCAGTCCTGTGGGATTTGTGCTCGAGCCAAGCCTTGCTGTTCTCGTGCCAGCGGATTGCTTTTGCCTTTGCCTGTCCCAAAGAGGCCCTGGACGCATATTTCCATGGATTTTATTTCGGATCTTCCGGTCTCTCAGAGGATGTCTGTCATCTGGGTGGTTTGCGATCGTTTTTCTAAGATGGTCCATTTGGTGCCCTTGCCTAAATTACCTTCCTCCTCTGATTTGGTTCCGCTGTTCTTTCAGAATGTGGTTCGTTTGCATGGTATTCCGGAGAACATTGTGTCGGACAGAGGGTCCCAGTTTGTGTCCAGATTTTGGCGGTCCTTTTGTGCTACGATGGGCATTGATTTGTCTTTTTCTTCGGCTTTCCATCCTCAGACAAATGGCCAAACCGAAAGAACTAATCAGACCTTAGAAACTTATCTGAGATGTTTTGTTTCTGCTGATCAGGATGATTGGGTGACTTTTTTGCCATTGGCTGAGTTCGCCCTCAATAACCGGGCTAGTTCTGCTACTTTGGTTTCGCCTTTTTTTTGCAATTCTGGTTTTCATCCTCGTTTTTCCTCAGGGCAGGTTGAGCCTTCTGACTGTCCTGGTGTGGATTCTGTGGTGGACAGGTTGCAGTAGATTTGGAACCACGTAGTGGACATTTTGGCGCTGTCACAGGAGAAGGCTCAGCGCTTTGCTAACCGCCGTCGCTGTGTGGGTCCCCGACTTCGTGTGGGGGATTTGGTTTGGTTGTCTTCTCGTTATGTTCCTATGAAGGTTTCCTCTCCTAAGTTTAAGCCTCATTTCATTGGTCCTTATAAGATTTCTGAAATCCTCAATCCTGTGTCATTTCGTTTGGACCTCCCAGCATCTTTTGCCATCCATAATGTGTTCCATAGGTCATTGTTGCGGAGGTATGTGGTGCCTGTGGTTCCTTCTGTTGATCCTCCTGCTCCGGTGTTGGTCAAGGGTGAATTGGAGTATGTGGTGGAGAAGATCTTGGATTCTCGTCTCGAGACGGAAGCTTCAGTACTTGGTTAAGTGGAAGGGCTATGGTCAGAAGGATAATTCCTGGGTTGTTGCCTCTGATGTCCATGCTGCTGGTTCGTGCCTTTCATTTGGCTCGTCCTGATCGGCCTGGGGGCTCTGGTGAGGGTTCGGTGACCCCTCCTCAGGGGGCGGGTACTGTTGTGAATTCCATTCTCGGGCTCCCTCCTGTGGTCGTGAATGGTACTTTGTTGAGTTCTGTTCGTGGGCTCCCTCTGGTGGCTTTGGGTGATACTGCTGGTCTTTAGCAGGGCTCCAGCTGCCTCGTTTTCTGCAGTGCTGGTTGCCTATTTAACTCCACCTAGATCTTTACTTGTTGCCAGCTGTCATTGTATTCAGTATTGGTTCAGTTCTCTTTGGGACTTCACGTGTGACCTGTCTCCTCCTGGAGAAGCTAAGTTCATGCTAGTTCATTTTTGCTCATTGCTTTTGGAAAATGTTTCTCAGTATATGATAAGTTCAGTCCAGCTTGCTTATATGCTATTTTCTTGCTAGCTGGAAGCTCTGGGGAGCAGAGTTGCTCCCTTACATCATGAGTCGGTGTGAGGGTCTTTTGTTCTCTCTGCGTGGATATTTTGTAGTATTTTATACTGACCGCACAGTTCCCTTGCTATCTTCATACTATTTAGTACTAGTGGGCCTCTTTTGCTAAAACCTGTTTTCATTCCTATGTTTGTATTTTCCTCTTAACTCACCGTCATTATTTGTGGGGGGCTGACTTTACTTTGGAGAAATTTCTCTGAGGCAAGTGAGGCTTTTGTTTCTCTCTAGGGGTAGCTAGCTCTCAGGCTGTGAAGAGGAATCTAGGGAGAGTTAGGTACGCTCCACGGCTGCCTATAGTGTGTGTGATAGGATCAGGTTTGCGGTCAGTAAAGTTCCCACGTCCCCAGAGCTTGTCCTATATTTCTGGTTTACCTATCAGGTCATTCCAAGTATTCCTAACCACCAGCTCCATAACACTCCTCCCTCTACTCCACCTACCCCTCCATAGAGTATACTCTCTTCAACTCCCCTACTGATCCATAGCGTTTAATAGGACTTATAACGTGATACTTCATTATGATGGCAATCAATCTTTCTTTAGCCTAGATGTTTTTTTAGCTGTTTTTCAGAGTGAATGATGTGTTTAGGAGTGGGTAAAGTGGCTCATAGGTTTAGTTTTTCCTGAGGAAGAAGTGTATTATATGAGTCGAGTAAAACCATATGTCTAATTCATTTTCTTAAATTGGTGTCTTCAATAAACAGCAGAGCAATTAAGTCCACAAATCCTTCCTGGTTTCTATAGCAAGTTTTTTGACGACCAGTAGATTCACAGCAGCTGAACAATATTCTGAAACGCACAATTCTATGGGTCAGGTTACCATAATCTGGTATTCTTAACTCTGAGTGTTTATTGGATAAGACCCTATTGTCCTATTTTTTCTTCGGCCTATCTACTTCATAACAAGAGGAAGAAAAAAGCAGAATTCTCTGATAGCGATAGAAAAAGTCTATTACATGCACTTGTACTATTGATTTATGCAGTTTGTTGAAATAAAAATGAGCATATAAAATTTGAACCTTCTACATTATGCAGCAGACCTGTATAAATGTGTGTAGTATGGAGAACCTTTAAGAAACTGGTTTTGCTTTATAATTTCAGATGCTAGCAGTTCTCCGACAATTTTCTGGATTTACGAAAACTGAATTTATAATTGCCTAAATTTGCAAACTTTGGTAAATTCCAAAATAATTTGATTTGATTAGAACTCAATCATCTTTAGTAGTGAGAGTATTGCTTATACAGCATCAACCAATGTGTCTGCCTAAGATCCAACATTATTGTTATAGGTACTTGAGTAGAAATGGTCAAGTTGTTCAGTCAATCACCTACTCATCCCTCGTAATCCCAGGCAGCTGTTTTCTGTGCAAAAATCTGCAGTGAAAGTACTTGGCTACCCAGAAAAGTGCTGTATTTTGAAGGCATATTGTTGTCTCCCAGGACAACTCTGCATAGGATTCCTTTTTACTTGCTTTGTCTATAAGGCATACAAATAAAACAAAAAATATCGACGAGCTGGTGCCAGTCCCCGTTATTCCCCGCTGGGAAGTATATATTTCGCATCAGGAGAATATATGTTTTGTTACTATATGTCCTTACATCTATAAAAAATGTTTACATCACAACAATATTATCAGACTAGAACAAGCTCCGAGCCTATATTTCTCAGTTTGTGTGTGCGAATATCTACCTCGGACACTTATCTCCGTAAACAGACTCCCTTTGTATTGCTCATATGTATATGCATCTCAGATGCAGCCAATGCTTTCTTCTTTTATTACAGTATATTTCTCCCATTACAGTGATTTTCTCTTGTATGTCTTATTTTGCTGGCTCTCTCGGTTTTTATCTTCAGAGGCTACACTATGTCTCCCAGTAGTCTCCATCTCATCTTTGTTTGTTTTTTACCTTGTAAAGGATAAATTCTATCAGGTCTTTTGAGTCCACTGGAAACCCTGGCAAACTCAGATAAACTTTTAAGATCAAAGCACTTGTCAAAGGAAAGTTTTCTTGTCAACTTGAGGTAAAGCAATCTTAGACAGGAAATGCAATAAAACATGTAAAACACCGATAGCAAAAGCTACTGGCTTGGAAAATATTGATTGACACATAAAACCTTTAATAAAAACTTATAAGGCATTTTTAGTTCACTACTGTAATAATGGTGGAGCCATGGTGTCCAAGCAGGGAACACAGAAGATCAGAGCACTGCTTATACTCCTCAGATCAGAATAATCCTGGTTTACTTCAAAGCCTTACAAGAAAATTCTGTTATGCTCCTCCGAAATGTAGTGCTTTTTTCTTGAACCATGATTGTTATCACAGCAGCTGATCTATCATTAATGTATATATAGAAAGATCACAGCAAATCTTTCCATTGTAGAAACACTGGTCATATTTCTGCCACTTTTGCTTAAGGAAATGTGACATAAAAAAATACATATAGTTTAAATCAGGTTTTTATGTTATATGTATTTAAATGGAAAATATATATATATATATACCATGAAAATTGACTCCTACCCAAAAAGACTGACTACTGTCATAAATTCAAATGGTTCTTCAGCAAAGTATTAGTTTGATGGTGTGTGCATTTATGCAACCACATAATTATAGTTCCTTATGTATATGTAAATGTATACAAGGAACTTTTATAACGTGGTTGCATAAATATGCCCACCATCAAACTAAAACTATGTATATTGTAGGGATTACCACTCTCAGGTAGGCATTAGGTAGTGTTCACACAAGCACTGGATTCTTTTGTCAAAATAATGTGAAGTCTGTTTCCACAGGTTGCACAGAACCAAAATAAAATCGTAAATGTAAACCCTTCGCCTTGCCCAGGTGCTAACTATACAACAAAGACCCTGGCTACTGATACATGGCTGAGCTAGTTCCAATCCGGTCAAACAAAACAGCTATCGGTGATAGCAACCACTGATGCTTGCAGCTTGCTGCACACAGTCAGTCCACTCTAAAAAAAATATTAAGCTGTCTTGCTGTTGTCTTCTAGTGCTTTAAAAGAATGTGTAAATATAATTCTAATGGAGCAGGACAGCTACCAGCCACTGATCTCTCATACTGAGTTTATTGCTGCTGCTGCTGCTGCTGCTGTTGGAGCCTCTCCTATCTCTCTTTTCAAATAGGTCTCCTTTTCAATTAAAATGCTGTTCACACACTACTATACTCATCTTCATCACTGCTGACGCACTGCAGTGCCAGCTGTCAATCAGCGCCAGGGCATGCTTACAGCCATCGCTCTCAGTGCTGTGAGTGGTGACTGTAATTGCTCCAGGAACGCCAGCATGGCTAAAATCCAGTGGCTTCCAGGAGGAATAAAGTTAATTATCTCCAGGTGCTGCACTTTCAATTCTGTGGCTGGATAATTTCATAATGCTTTTAAACTGCTAATTAACCTTTTATATGCAGGTTAGTAGCGTTATCAAACATTACACTGTTATCATGTAACCTTTATGTGGCCTTGGGTTGATTTGGCCATCTCAGACAAGCATGTTGACATGGAGTGTTTGTTGCAGGCTGCCATGTTTGTGTGGATAGAGAAGAGCTGTCTAGGTGAAGAGGAAGCTTTATGCCAAATCCAAGGAGTGTGCATTGAGAAAATAATGGCCACACATCTGTTTTAGTGGTCCTAAATAAGATGAATCATTGTTGGAGCCTTAAGTGCTGTGCTTATTAGGCTGTGCCTAAGATTAGAAGTGAGTACACATGAAGAAAAGAGAAGTGAGAGCAAGCTGTAACACTAGAAAAATATCCAAAGTTTAGACCAACCATGTGACCAGTCGTGACTCTACAATGTAGCAAGTTGCCCTTCCTTTAGAAAAGATGCACAAAACCCTGTTTATATTAAGCGGTCTCCCAATGCTTCACATTCACCTATCAAAAGACCCTATGTTAGACACCAATGCTGGTAAATGTGACAGTACTGGCTCCCTTCTTCTAGTGCTACCTCCTTTGCAGTAGTCCACACCTGGTTCCTCAAGTAACCTGATTAACTCCTCTGACATCATCACCTTAGGCCTTTTAAGACCTGCTCTGGCAGAGGTCATATGCCTGGCTGTTAAGTATTCACTTGGTTGAGCTTGAACCAGTTTTCTAACCATCCACATCAGGTGCTCCTGACTTCTATGTAAGGCTTCTTTTACACTTGCGTCGGTACAAGCCCGTCACTAAGCATCGGCGTGACGTACCGACGCACGTTGTGAAAATGTGGCACGACGGGGGCAGCGGATGCAGTTTTTCAACGCATTCGCTGCCCATTCTAAAGTCCAGGGAGGAGGGAGTGGAGTTCCGGCCGCGCATGCACGGTAGGAAATGGTGGATGCAACGTATGAAAAAACGTTCCCTTGAACGTTTTTTCGTGCCGATGGTCCACCAAAACACAACGCAACCAGTGCAAGATGGACGCGACGTATGGCCATACGTCGCAATCCGTCAGCAATACAAGTCTATGGGAAAAAAACGCATCCTGAGGGCACATTTGCAGGATCCGTTTTTTCCCGAAACGACAGATTGTGACGTACGTCACACAACGCAAGTGTGAAAGAAGCCTTACAGCAAACATTATTTCCAAGCTCAGTTAAACTTCCTAGCATGGAAGTTACCAACTCCTCTCAACTGCTCTCAATTCTGTTCACACGTGGCCTCTGCAATCAAGATACCGCACCTCTTCAAACATGTCACCAGTGTGCATTTATTTCTATGTTACATCGCTGCTAGTAACCATTTCCCTACAAGAAACACACCATAGCACATTAACTTCTCTAACATATTGGTGCTATTAACCATTACCCTACTGGAAGAAGCAGACTGCATTTATTTCTCGATAACTTCTGTAATTATCTGCTTTCATTCCAGAATATACCAGTTTCCTATACAGTTACTGTTCCTATATTCACTCATCTAGGTTTGCTTCACCAGTGCTACCTATTCAGCTTGTTTGTTTGTCATCCTGAAAATACTGCTGTCCTGGTGTTCACTGATCCATCAAGACCCACTCCACTGTGCCATTACTTATTGTCCCTCAGTCGAGCATTTTAAATTTAGACAACCACAATCAAATAACTTATTAGGTTGTAGATATTATAAAATGGGAGCCACTACTTGGCCCCAACTCCTTATTAGCAAGAACAAAGAGCTATAGTAATAAGAGTAACTCCCATCATTCAAATGTAGAAAAAAATCCAGCTCCAGGAATCCCATAAAACAAAATTTATTGAAAATTCATCACAAACAGCATAATAGTCACAATCCCCAAAGGGGAAAGTTCCCAATGGTAGATGCGTTTCAGACCCCAAGGTCTTTAGTCATTGCATCCCATAAAGACATAACCATTGACCTTACATACTGCTTCCTTTTTGGAACAGCTGATTGTTCTAGCCAATCATATTTTACCGCAATAGATAAAGTTAAAAGCATACAATGCAAATCAAATAAAAACAAATGATATAACCAATATCTATGTTTTACACATGATCTCAATATAATTCCAAAAAATAACATGATTATTCATAGTGGTAGGAAAGATTGTATTTTACGTTCATGCCTACTGGAGCCCTGGTCTGCAGCAAATATATCCACCAGGACTCTCTGTTGAGAAGTTTCCTGTGGTGGTCACCACCTCTCAAAGGTTTAGAATCTCTATGCCTGTGACTCTACAAGCCAAGGTGTCTCCATCTTGGTATATAAACCCCCAAAATACTGAACTAAATTTACCATTGACGTAAAGTATAATGTGTCAAAAAAAATCTCAGAATCACTGAGATTCTTTCAAGAGTTCTAGAGTTATTACCACATTTATAATATGTTTTTCCATTTCTGTTGAGTATGCCAATACCTCACATGAAAAGTTCCTGCCCAGCCCGACTCCACCTCATCTTCAAATCCTGACCCATCTACTCCACTCCTCTCCCTGCCAGGGACTTTGCAGTGATGTAGAATTGTAGTTCTAATAATAACTCATGCAAGGAAAATAGACTTCCTGTTTCTACACAGAGCTTAGAAGGATTCAGCTAGTCAGTTTTTAATCATGTGATGTCATAGACCTAATGGAAATCAGAATAATTAACTGGGTAGAAGGGCAAGATGCACATTTATAAGTACACAGTGCTATTTAATATGATAATTGCAATATAATAAGAGGATAAAAACTTTGATGGAAGAGCTTTTTTAATCTGTACAAGTATATGAATGACCAAGGCACAACATATTGTCAAAAGATGAATCATGTAAATCCCCTTGAAAAAATAAGAAGGTACTCCATCTGTCTAGCCAAAAAAAATGTTCAATCTCCATAGGAGGCAAGACTTCTATACCATGAGAACTAGTAATCTGAGAAACAACGTAACTCAGGAGTTGGGCACGGTGGGAATAGTTGGTTGTTTAAAAAAAATCTTAGGGTTTTTTTAGAATAACAAATGCTTTTGTAAATGTATAACATTCTTGTTTAGAAGGTTCAAGCATCGGATAGACAATGAGGATCGGGGGGGATTTGCTTTTTGAGGGCATATTGGTTCATATACAGTACAGACCAAAAGTTTGGACACACCTTCTCATTTAAAGATTTTTCTGTATTTTCATGACATTTCTGTACATTGACACTGAAGGCATCAAAACTATGAATTAACACATGTGGAATTATATACTTAACAAAAAAGTGTGAAACAACTGAAATTCTTTCTTATATTCTAGCTTCTTCAAAGTAGCCACCTTTTGCTTTGATGACTGCTTTGCACACTCTTGGCATTCTCTTGATGAGCTTCAAGAGGTAGTCACCGGGAATGGTCTTCCAACAATCTTGAAGGAGTTCCCAGATATGCTTAACACTTGTTGGCCCTTTTGCCTTCACTCTGCGGTCCAGCTCACCCCAAACCATCTCGATTGGGTTCAGGTCTGGTGACTGTGGAGGCCTGGTCATATGGCGTTGCACCCCATCACTCCCCTTCTTGGTCAAATAGCCCTTACACAGCCTGGAGGTGTGTTTGGGGTCATTGTCCTTTTGAAAAATAAATGATGTTACAACTAAATGCAAACCGGATGGAATAGCATGCCGCTGCAAGATACTGTGGTAGCCATGCTGGTTCAGTATGCCTTCAATTTTGAATAAGTCACCAACAGTGTCACCAGCAAAGCATCCCCACACTATCACACCTCCTCCTCCATGCTTCACGGTGGGAACCAGGCATGTAAAGTCCATCCGTTCACCTTTTCTGCGTCGCACAAAGACATGGTGGTTGGAACCAAAGATCTCAAATTTGGACTCATCAGACCAAAGCACAAATTTCCACTGGTCTAATGTTCATTCCTTGTGTTCTTTAGCCCAAACAAGTCTCTTCTGCTTGTTGCCTGTCCTTAGCATTGGTTTCCTAGCAGCTATTTTATCATGAAGACCTGCTGCACAAAGTCTCCTCTTAACAGTTGTTGTAGAGATGTGTCTGCTGCCAGAACTCTGTGTGGCATTGACCTGGTCTCTAATCTGAGCTTCTGTTAACCTGCGATTTCTGAGGCTGGTGACTCGGATAAACTTATTCTCAGAAGCAGAGGTGACTCTTGGTCTTCCTTTCCTGGGGCGGTCCTCATGTGAGACAGTTTCTTTGTAGCGCTTGATGGTGTTAGGGTTTGCGGAACGCACCGAATATATTTATTGATGTGATTGGTGCGTTCGCAACCCGGGGTCCACCGTGCAGGAAATATCCTGCCGCTAAGTGAATGGAGGCTCAATATGGCAGTATTAACCAGCTCTGTTAGCTTCACAGAGCAGCTGAGAAAGCAAAGCTCTGTGCCCTGTTAACTCTCACAGAGACACAGGCTAACTACCCAGAAGAGAGCAGTCAGTGGTCATGCATGCACACAACACTCCTCGCCGGAGGTGCCAGCATTCTAGGGGCTTATTTCAGCCGGGTCCCTGAACACATTCACGCATATGACCACAGTGGCGCAAAGCATGTAACTTTAGAAGATACTAGCGCATGACCGTGCGGCCATGCGAGCCTTAAATAGCAGCAGCACGTACAGGACTTTCCAAAAGAGGACCAATAAGAAACTGCTACAGAGCCTGCGTACCTACAGGACCTTCCTAGAAAGACCAATAGATTTGGCTGCAGTACCAGAACATGTGACCCTTAATCTCCAGTGAGAGATCCTACCCTGGGCATGCTCAGTGTGTGCAAAGCAGGACTTAGTCCCAGAAAAGCCTGTTCGCCATAGATCAGTGCAGGGTACAATAGCAGAGCCTGGAGAGGCAGCAATAACCCTTTGCACTGAATCAGACTCAGTGAGACGCTGGGACCGACGTCTCCACTGAGCAGGCTCCACTGCGGCCGATGGAGAATGGGAGAACGCAGCAGACAAGGATCGAGATTCCCTCTGTGCAGCAGAGGAAACTCGACTCCTAACAGATGGTTTTTGCAACTGCACTTGGGGACACTTTCAAAGTTTTCCCAATTTTTCGGACTGACTGACCTTCATTTCTTAAAGTAATGATGGCCACTCGTTTTTCTTTACTTAGCTGCTTTTTTCTTGCCATAATACAAATTCTAGCAGTCTATTCAGTAGGACTATCAGCTGTGTATCCACCAGACTTCTGCACAACCCAACTGATGGTCCCAAACCCATTTATAAGGCAAGAAATCCCACTTATTAAACCTGACAGGGCACACTGTGAAGTGAAAACCATTCCCGGTGACTACCTCTTGAAGCTCATCAAGAGAATGCCAAGAGTGTGTAAAGCAGTCATCAAAGCAAAAGGTGGCTACTTTCAAGAAACTAGAATATAAGACATAATTTCAGTTGTTTCACACTTTTTTGTTAAGTATATAATTCCACATGTATTATTTCATAGTTTTGATGCCTTCAGTGTGAATGCACAATTTTCAAAGTCATGAAAATACAGAAAAATCTTTAAATGAGAAGGTGTGTTCAAACTTTTGGTCTGTACTGTATATCTCTTTTCTTTACTCTTTTCCATCCCTCAATTGAACTAGATGGACGTGTTGTCTTTCAACTGTACTAACAAGGTCAATTATTTTCTATTGAGCGATATACTTTAAAATATTTTGTGACCGACTACCCTATGCACCTCTATTTAGTAAGTCTAACTCTAAGATATATGATCTCTGGCAATTTTAAAATACTTTTTAAATACTTAAAATATTCACGTGTCTCCTAAATTTTATTAAACTTGCCACTAAGTACTTTTCTCAATGTTATTGAACCATTGCTAATCAGTCTGTACTATTAATTAAAACCTAATGACCTGTATCTTTCTGTCATTAACAATGTGTGACTTATAACTACAAAGGAATGTTAATGAACGTAGCCATATCACTGCAAGTCTGTTTACACAAAAAAGAAAAGATTAAAAATAAAGCGTAATGGAAAAATTATCTGCCTCCCCATTCAGTTCATCATTTCTGACACAACAAACTGTCTTTGAACGAACAACAAACTTGCATTTAATGGAAATGTTTGTTCTTTCTCGAAATCAAGGACAATATTTTACATGTCTGTTTATCCATTATTCATGCATTGACTTATTTTTTTTACCATTCTGTTTATGCTAAGATCTGTGTGCTAAATAAAATGTTAACCTAAAGTCCAGAAATTACAAGTAAATATCTGAGAGAGGGAAAAATTATGCTAAAAAATTAATATTGGGAGTCTGTAGGGGGTGCAGATATAGAAGTTACACCCATGTCCTGGTATCTAAGGGGCAGAATTGCTTATCTGTCGCATAAGACACTTGTTCATAGAAGGCAGTGTGGAAGGGTCAAATTACTCCTCTGAATAAAAGACAATTTAGTGTAGGCTTCAATTTTTTTGCAATTATTTGCCTATCCATTACATACTGATGTGTCCACCCTTGATGATTTCTTGAATTGTACAAAAACAGTTCTGTGGGCACCTGACAACAAGTTTGCAAAAAAACAGTTCTGCTATGACTGAGATAAGTGATGCGCCACATATTCAATAAGGCCTTCCATTTCCTGCCTACTAATATGCTTTCCAAAGGCAAAGGAGGTCAATTGTGGCTTATGTTTGGTAGTACTACTGCTTGGATAGCTGGTGCTCGTACTGCTGCTAGTGGCTCCTACAAGTCCTAGACGTTGGATGGGTTTTTCTGCTTTTGCATTAACCCAAACATTGTCATAGCCACTTTTTCACACTATAATTAACACTTGACCTCCAAATATCCAACTTTTGCCAAAAATGACATGATAAATGCTAGATAGCTGTGTATACAGTCAGAAAGCAAAATGTGGTCAGAGACCAATATATATATATATATACACTCACTGGCCACTTTATTAGGTACACCTGTCCAACTTCTTGTTAACACTTAATTTCTAATCAGCCAATCACATGGCGGCAACTCAGTGCATTTAGGCATGTAGACATGGTCAAGACAATCTCCTGCAGTTCAAACCGAGCATCAGTATGGGGAAGAAAGGTGATTTGAGTGCCTTTGAACGTGGCATGGTTGTTGGTGCCAGAAGGGCTGGTCTGAGTATTTCAGAAACTGCTGATCTACTGGGATTTTCACGCACAACCATCTCTAGGGTTTACAGAGAATGGTCCGAAAAAGAAAAAAAATTCAGTGAGCGGCAGTTCTGTGGGCGGAAATGCCTTGTTGATGCCAGAGGTCAGAGGAGAATGGGCAGACTGGTTCGAGCTGATAGAAAGGCAACAGTGACTCAAATCGCCACCCGTTACAACCAAGGTAGGCCTAAGAGCATCTCTGAACGCACAGTGCGTCGAACTTTGAGGCAGATGGGCTACAGCAGCAGAAGACCACACCGGGTACCACTCCTTTCAGCTAAGAACAGGAAACTGAGGCTACAATTTGTACAAGCTCATCGAAATTGGACAGTAGAAGATTGGAAAAACGTTGCTTGGTCTGATGAGTCTCGATTTCTGCTGCGACATTCGGATGGTAGGGTCAGAATTTGGCGTAAACAACATGAAAGCATGGATCCATCCTGCCTTGTATGGAGCATCTTTGGGATGTGCAGCCGACAAATCTGCGGCAACTGTGTGATGCCATCATGTCAATATGGACCAAAATCTCTGAGGAATGCTTCCAGCACCTTGTTGAATCTATGCCACGAAGAATTGAGGCAGTTCTGAAGGCAAAAGGGGGTCCAACCCGTTACTAGCATGGTGTACCTAATAAAGTGGCCGGTGAGTGTATATGGTAGTCAAACTCGACTACTAAAACAGATTAAGCACGGGAACATGATTATCTTCTACAATCTGGATTGTTTATATGTTCTATGAAAAATTCCACTAAAAATAATGTATTTTAAAAAAAAAACAGATTTGCAAAAACTTCCATCCCCAAAATTACATACATAATGTTAGCTAGGTACACATCCAATAAGCCAGCACTAGCACCAGAGCGCAAATTGTTTTTGACACACACACTTTGTGATGCAGACAGTTGCAGTTAAATGTCTGTAGTTTAGGACATTTTCTTTTGTAGTTTTAAAAAGCCGTTATTTTCCTTTACAAAAACCATTGCATAAGAAATATAAAAACTCAGTACCGTTGCTGGTAACAAGTAAATACACCACCTCTAACATTGATTTCAGATTTTTCTTATATTGTTCTGCCTAGTTACTGCTTTTTAATGCATTAAGAATACAAAATTGTATTTTGTAATTCAAATGCAGCAGACCGATGCTAGCAACACCATTTTACTGATCAATCCACAATCTGCAGGAAATGACTGGAGCGGCTCTGATAACAAATGAAGATGACAGCTGGTGGGTACATTACTGGGTGCAGGGAAATTAGATTAGTGACTAGTGTTGAGCATTCCGATACCGCAAGTATCGGGTATCGGCCGATACTTGCGGGTATCGGAATTCCGATACCGAGATCCGATACGTTTGTGGTATCGGGTATCGGTATCGAAACAACATTAATGTGTAAAAGAAAGAATTAAAATAAAAAATATTGCTATACTCACCTCTCCGACGCAGCCTGGACCTTACCGAGGGAACCGGCAGCGTTCTTTGCTTAAAATGCGCGCGTTTACTGCCTTCCGTGACGTCACGGCTTGTGATTGGTCGCGTGCCGCCCATGTGGCCGCGACGCGACCAATCACAGCAAGCCGTGACGTAATTTTCAGGTCCTGAATGCCTAATTCTAGGCATTCAGGATTTGAAAATTACGTTATGGCTTGTGATTGGTCGCGTCGCGGTCACATGGGCGACGCGACCAATCACAAGCCGTGATGTCACGGGAGGCAGGAAACGCGCGCATTTTAAAATTACGTCACGGCTTGTGATTGGTTGCGTGCCGCCCATGTGACCGTGACGCGACCAATCACAGCAAGCCGTGACGTAATTTTCAGGTCCTGAATGCAGAATTAGGCATTCAGGACCTGAAATTACGTCACGGCTTGCTGTGATTGGTCGCGTCGCGGTCACATGGGCGGCACGCAACCAATCACAAGCCGTGACATAATTTTAAAATGCGCGTGTTTCCTGCCTCCCGTGACGTCACGGCTTGTGATTGGTCACGTCGCCCATGTGACCGCAACGCGACCAATCACAAGCTGTAACGTAATTTTCAAATCCTGAATGCCTAGAATTAGGCATTCAGGACCTGAAAATTACGTCACGGCTTGCTGTGATTGGTCGCGTCACGGCCACATGGGCGGCACGCGACCAATCACAAGCCGTGACGTCACGGAAGGCAGTAAACGCGCGCATTTTAAGCAAAGAACGCTGCCGGTTCCCTCGGTAAGGTCCAGGCTGCGTCGGAGAGGTGAGTATAGCAATATTTTTTATTTTAATTCTTTCTTTTACACATTAATATGGATCCCAGGGCCTGAAGGAGAGTTTCCTCTCCTTCAGAGCCTGGGAACCATCAGGGATACCGTCCGATACTTGAGTCCCATTGACTTGTATTGGTATCGGGTATCGGTATCGGATTAGATCCGATACTTTGCCGGTATCGGCCGATACTTTCCGATACCGATACTTTCAAGTATCGGACGGTATCGCTCAACACTATTAGTGACACCAACCGAGTGGTAAAATTAAGAAAAATGCTGAAGTGGTGCTTTAAAGAGAGCCTGTCACGTGATCAAGAGCTATTAACCTGGAGATTTAGGGTCAAACTTTAGGTTAATAGCTTTCTGACACTGCCTGGCACCTGAATTTAGAGCCCATCTGCTGAAAGGAAATAAACCTTATTTTCCCTGGCAGTGTTCATGTTTCAGTCACTGGGATGGCTCAGGTGCAGGTTCAGTCACCACTTTGTACATAGAGAGAGAAGTGGCTGTTACCGCATCCCCAGCACTGAGTAACAGCAGGATCATCATTAGGGCCTGGTAAGTGTCAGGGGTGTAGTTACGGCCGCTGCTCTCTATATACAAACATGGGGTGGGTCTGGAGTGGATGCGCTCTCCCCAGGACAGCAGCTGGTAGGACTCCTTTAGTTTACATTGTATACTTATATCATGTGATACGTACTGGCTGGTTCAAGGTTTTTTTTTTTTTTTTGTTTTTTTTTGTGTTCCATTTATGGCATACTTATTGAGTCCTAAAAATGTAGCAGTAAGCAAATTATGTTATGCTCTGCCTGTCTGCTGACTTGTGGTGAGGTGCCATTTATCTCCAGACATACGGTACATGTTACCTGCATCTTTTATCCACCATTTCTGCATTCCTTGTTGTTATATCTTTTATATTTATTTAATAAAGATTTTTGTACATTTTGGACATTTTCTTGCACCATTTTTTTGGTAGTTTGTCTCTATATACAAAGCGGTGACTGAACCCATGCCTGCACCATACCAGCGACTGAAACCCGAACTCTGCCAGGTGGAATAAAGATAATTTCCTCGCGGCAGCGGGGCTGTAAGTGCCCATGCCAGGCAGGTTAGAACGCTTTTAACATGCAGATTAATCCCATATCTGCAGGTTAATAGCATTTTTTCTCTTGACAGATCTGCTCATCTGTACTGGAGGCTTCAAGGTTCCACCTCATAAACAGAGACATAACATTTGTAACCAATGTGTAGCATTGGTTATCCCTGGGCACATGTCACAACCAATGGGTACTCTTATAGTATGATAGGCATTCGGATTGACATTGGTATTAACAATCTAGAGAACATATTTATTCAAGTTAATGCAATACAAACACAAGACAGGCGGAAAAAAATGGAGTTTGAAAACAAATCAGATAGAAGTAACGTTAAAAATAAAGATCATCTAAAACTTCATATCTACAGTAAACCCACAAAAGCCATTCTCTGTCATTGAGTCAAATGCTCAAGACAAATAATATTATGACCATGGAATAAAGAAATGCAAAGAGAAGAAGAGCCGTGTTGTATAAGGCATTCTGGGAACCGTAGCTCAAAAACAACTGAGAAACCAAGGATAGTCTAGCTATTATACACCCTCGTCTTTGTTATGGTTGCAGTAAAATGAAAAGCGTCCATAAATATTTCATATATAGCAATAAAATATAAACCTGACCACGTTTATACAGCCGAATGAGCAAATGTTATATTCTAGGTCTCCAATTCTGGCTGCATACTGCAGATTCCCATATGTCAATATAAACGTACATTAAGCAAGTCGTAAAAGAAGATTTCAGTTTACACATTAGCTAATTGCCATGCACATTAGTCAGAGTTTATTTTTGACCTTACCCAGTTTTCAGATTTTCCTAAATAGAACCCCCTTGATATTTGCTCATGCTATCAATGTTTTGCAGCTTTCGACAAACACAGCATTCCTTCTGTTGCCTTTCTCTGTATAAATTGCTCTACTTGACAGTTGTATGAATCAAGCATTAACAACCTAGATTCCACTGAAGTAGGAAAAGCATCAGAATGAAAAACTCTCATTTATCACTCTACTTTATCCCAGTGATGGGATTTTATGAGCACAATTTATCAATCTCAGCAAGGCATTAAATTCAGACTTAGGGCCATATTGGCAAAACGACCCAAATTTTGCTTGATGTGAAAATTTTTTACATAATAAAATTACAATAATAAAACATTTTAATAAATTACGGTAATCTCAAGAACGATTTCATACAATTCATAAAAATTACAGAAAACTTTTTGGGTTAAGATGTTTTGTGTCACTGATTAAACAGGATGAGGATTATGGTGACATGTATTAAAAGGGTTTTCTAAGGAATAAAAATTTGAAACCGCTTAAACTGCACGAAAAAATATATATAATTATTATGGTTTGACCTAGAATTTAATGGCAACAAGAACGTGATCGGATCAGGCAAAATTTAAATTCTAATGTTTCCGCAAATTTTCCAGAGAAATTTGATTTGCTGTAATGATATTAATATTATAATCATCATTATTATTCTTACAAATAATAAATTCAAGATGTAAGAACTAAAAGAAATGTTTATAACTTATCTCTCCATTCACCTCTCCTAAACACCATCCATCCAGTCCTTGTTACACCTTGTTACAGCTCTGATTAGGCCCAGGACCATTTTGTGTTAGCAAGAAGAAGATCACAGCATCTTGAAGTCACAACGTTGGCAGCAACCTTGCGTGTGCATGCGCAAAACCATGTTGGGGATTTAGCAGTTGGGGCAATGACAAGAAAATGCAACAGAGACCAGATGGGTGATGGTGAGGATCAGAGGGGTGGAGAGGTAAGTGGTAGGGTGAGTATAAGTATTTTTTTCAGTGTTTTTAACATTTTTATGATCCTTTACTGGCTGCCTTTTTGCTAAGTTGGTACGGAAGCAAATTCTAAAAAATTCACATTTTTGTGAATGCAAATTTTTGCAATATTTGAGCAGAGTTCAATTCCATTCCAATGTATTCGCTCTTATTTAGTTACAAAAGATTGTGAGATACTGTTATGCCTAAGATATACTGTGCTTCAGTAAATATCTTATCTTTTCTCATTGTGACACTATTTGTTATATCCTTATAAAAAAAATTGTGTATCTTCCTTTTGCCATTGTCACTTTTTTTTGCATTGGAAGGCTAATGTGGGTTTTATAAGGGGTGGTCGCCTTATTCTGAGCCAGCGCTTAGAGGTTGATCACATAATATTGCTCTATTTCTTCTACTTTTATGTTTTAAGTGTTTTTTTCATTCATGTTTTTCCTTCCTTTTTGTATGTGCACAGTAATTAATACCCATTGTAGCTTATACATTCATATAGTTGATTTTTTTCTCTTTTATTGCCCCCTATTAGCCCCAGGTGCACATTTAGGCATGTCATGAAAGGAAATGGAAGAATAGACTAGTAGGAGCCTGGTGACCAGGACAGCATCGGAAGACTACCTGCATAGTTTTTAGAACTCCGCGAAAACTTGGAAAACACCCTTATCTATTTATTCTTATAATATGTAGAGCTCTTAAAAGACCCTGACACAGCACATCATGCCACTATTCCAGAAGACCAAATAACACTGTTGACATTTTAAAGGGAAGTTATTTAACCTGCTAGTGTATAGAGAAAATACATAGAGAAACAAGTAGTGGTCCAATAGTGGGCAAAATAGTAGCTTAGGATCTAAAAATGCAGCTCAGAGAGGTGATCAGTAATTTTAAGTCATTTTTATGTTTACAAGTTTTTCCATTTTGATCTTCCTTGCAACAGTGGAAAAACTGTTAGCGGCTGGTTCACTGACCATGGCAGCTGTAGTACAGAGAGTATGAGTCCATGGCAAACTGGATAAAGCCTGTAGAAAGCAGAGTTGTTTAGCAAGTTTCAGAGCATCAAAAAGATGGGCATGCAGAAAATATCCAACCTCCGCTACCTGTTACTGCTCCCTTGGTAGGTTGCCTAACCTATCTACTTGGAAAATCTCTGTTGATCTCAATGCCCCTGTAAAAATAAAAGCACCTATACTCACTTCCTGTGTCGGCGCCATTCCAGCGGTTTGGCATTCTCTTTCCCAGGGCTCACAAGTGGCTGCTATGGCACGTGAGCCCAGCGTCCAATCAGTGCCAGCATCACTGTCTTCACCTTCAGATATATTAGAAATCAAGAGGAAATGAACAACCAGCCACATCTCTCACCTCCTCTTGGTTACATATACATCTGAAGGCAAGGAAAATGAACCCAGCACTGACAACCGCATATGAACCCTGGAAATGCAGGTACGGACACCGCTGTAACGGCTCCGGCACAGGAGGTGAGTATAGGTATTTTCATTTTACTATAAAAGAAAAGATTTTTGCCTCATCATGGGTGTATGCTGGATGACCGTTCACATCCATAAATGTATTTAGATAGAAAGGGAGTTCCAAAATCGGGCAAAATGGATAAAATCTTCAATCCTTTATTTCATATTTAGCAAGTAAAATCAGAAAAAACTTGGCACTCAAGAAGAATTTTGGTTTAAAGAAGAAGATCATTTAATGTGCATCCACAAAGATATATATATATAGTGTCCTGTCGTTTGCAGGCATTGAGAAGGTTACTCTACCTAAAAGAGGGGGTGATCTACATAACATGCTCCTACAAAAGGAAGCTAGATGGATCATACGAACCCACGCGATGGGCCCACTAGGCTTCAATGACAGGGTGGACATGTCCATTTTCTTATAGCCCGCACAGTGCTTATTGTTATTAGTATAGTTAATCTTATTATTCAGTTACAGGCCCCATAGTTGATATTTGTTAGCACAGTAAAAATGTTGCAGAACTTTGTATCATATAACAAAAACGTGGTGGTTTGTAAAAGTAGTTCGTTATTAGTGGAATAGGACGCTATGTTTTCTTTCATTGTTTGACATTAATTCTGGTACAATGTGTATTGTTTTTAAGGTATGTTTTAAAATCTTGTCACATGGTGGGGTGTGGGCAGATTCGTACGGGAGGAAGTGGGAGGGAGGCGCCCCGGCCTCACCTGACCCTATTTCACCTAGCGTTTCTGTCGACACGTTTACTGACCTGTTGAAGCGCCAGCCAGGCGCGAAACAGCTGTTGTCCAGCTTTGCCGCACTCCCCATCCAGCACCCCCGGCCGTGAAGACTTGTATTATGCATCAATAAAGTCACCTGCATCGGATGTCCAGCGAGTGCGTTCCTTTCTTTACGTTCACGGATACTCACCATTGGATTTCTTCTGTGGAACTCGGCACCCATGACTTGTTGTCTTGGCCAGCAGCGTGCAGGTGAGCGGTTCCCACCACATCTTTCTCAGACTGTTGGTGCGGTCCGACTTTTTTCTTATTTCACGGACATATATATATATATATATATATATATATATATATATATATATATATATATATATATATATATATATTATATCTTTGTGGATACACATTAAAGGATCTTCTTTACACCAAAATTCTTCTTGGGTGCCAAGTTTCTGATTTTGGATTCCTGGGCTGGATACCCTACTTGAGCACCTATACTGATTATTAGTACGAGTGCCATGTTGTTTCTTTTTCAGATTTACCAAGTAAGTTAAAAGTCCACTCATTATTTTGATTTTGATGGGGGCAACCCTTCAGATTGAAAAGGGTTTGTCCTAGTAGTGGACATCTTTAAACTGTAGAAAAAGTGCAATACAAAATAGTGCAAAGAGGATCTACCACAGTATGCACCCGATGAGCGATTCTTTTCTGTCTGTGCTTTTGCTATGGCCTCATCTGCTAGAGCTCTGGCAGCTCATCCGTTTGGCGTGGCACAGACAAGCATATGGAAATTTGTCCGAGTTTATTGGGTGGAACTCGAATGATATTCTTTCATATTGTCATCCATGTGCTATCTATGTGTCCATTTATTACATACATGTGACATCTATGCTGCATCTGATTTTATATATCAACAATTTAAAATGTACATGACCAAATGCAGTTTTTGGTTAATAATGGCAATGTGTACATAAAAACGGAGACTACAGAGATGATCCTTATGTTTTTTTAAAGCACCCACAGAGTTGAATAGGTGACTCTTTTCCGAGATATGGAAGAGAACAGTGTATGCTGTGAGTTTTTTTTACACAGATACTCGGTCCTTGTGAACAAACTGTCATAGTGAATTACATTAGTCTATGAACTGAACAATTTTTGCTTGGACAGCACATGTCCTTGTTATAATATCCTCTGAAAAAGTCCTTAAACTGACTTTTTCTGGGCTCCTTCCTCCACCTGGGTATTTTCACTGCTCTCATAGAACGTACTATGACTATGATCTAATAGGCATTTCTGGATCAAGCCACCTCATGCCAAGTGATAGACTTCAAAGTCATCTGCAAATGGGGTTGTCTTCTTTTGGATCGTTGACACCATGAACCATTCAGGTCTCTTTGTACTTTACCTAAAATTCAATTCTTTTTTCTTGAGTAACCAATAATTATACTGAAATGTCAGCACCTAAAATTAAGGATGGTGTTCATTGGGAAAAAGGTGAAAAAAGGACCTTAACATAATAACTAATACCTAAAATAGATTCTTTATTGATAATTATTAAAACCTTTTAGACAAATTGCCACAAACCAGCCGCCTGAAAAACAAATAAATCATAGAAAGAGCTCCTAGCACACCCTACTACTCCCTAATATACCCTTTCTAACAGCAGAGGTTGGCACCCTAGCTTGTACACAATGTGGCGCCCCCGCTCACCGACGGCTCACCCTAGATACAATCTGTTGAACCCTAGAAAGGTGATATACAACCAATACACAACAAATAGACCAGTCAACAGAAAATCGTGCCATACAGATAAAGGAAATGGAGGGTAGAGGGTAATCAAGTAAAGAAGGTGATGTCTTTACCTATAATAGCAGACACTAATCGTCTTCCTTATTCCAAAAGGAGCCAGATGTAAACACAAACTGATAAAATAACACACATGACTAGAAAAAATGGAAACCCAGATACAAATGGAATGTCACAGGGGCAGGGGTGAAAAAGCAATGAAAGATTAAAGGCCTATACTGGCTGGCCCTCAGTTCACCCTATGGCCACTGTCCCTGCCTAACAGCGGAAGTTGGCACCCTATAACCCAACGTAAGTGGTGCCCCTGCTCCCGTCGGTTGACCCTCAATTACCCTACACACTTACCCTCACCTCTCAAAATAAAGATAGTGAGGTGACCACATGTGTAAGAAAAAATGGGCAAAGGATGCATAGGACAGTAAATAGCCTCAAAATAGTGCACTCAAAAAGGCAGCAATAAGGGGTTCAGCCTAGACCCAGAGTCAAGATGGGTGCACCACACAATACATCATTATGGTAGACGCAAGTTCCAGTCACTAGATAAATTGCTTTACTGGTACAGTGTCATATTGGTCCCAAAAAAAGCAAGAACCAGCCCTCTAAATCATGCCATAGACCAGTACCACGGCTGAAAAAGGTGAAAAAAGGAAAAGGTGGACTTGGATTTTTTATTATTTTATCCTTTTATATGCATAGTTTTTTGCTATTTTTGATCAACATCATTGAATCAGAGCTTTGTCATTAGGTGAAATGTTTTATATAATATACTTTGCTGTTTATGTCAAATTTTATAAATTTCAATTTTGAAAAAACAAATTGAAAAACTATTTTACTGCAGTATATTTTTCCCTTTTACTACCATACAATGATCATCATAAACTAAACACAGTTCCTGTACATTGTACTGCACATAAATATACTAGTTATGTGCATATTATGCGAAGATTTTGGGACAACAATTTGTTTTTATTTATTTATAATATTTTATATTTTTACTTATTTTTTCCCCCGTAAAGATATGTTTTAAAATTTATTTTCCACAGATATCAAGATGTACCAATTTCTTAATCTAACATGGTGTGCCAGTTACTTCTCAATTACATAGAGTGCATTGTAATCACTCCCTCGCCCTTTGATTGACAGCCTCTACACACAAACAGACATGTTAGTCCTAAAGGACTGCTCACCTTCCCATCCCTTAAGGGGGCTGACAGACCTTTATTAATTTTCTACATCCCTTCCTACATATGTCATCATCATGTTTGTAGCAGACAACTGCTTCAAAAAGGCTGCCCAACTCTGAGGACATTTTGTTTTACTTAAAGGCATGTATTCAGATCTTTTCAGTTTCATAAACAATTTTGCACTGTTTTGTTTCCCTACCTATTCAACTTTGATATGGTCTGTGGTCAGAAATGATAATAATTAATTTAATTTTTAGCGACAATGAATTCCGCAGTACTTCAGCAGAGAGAAGATAAAAAACAGAGAATGAACAAAGAGTTAGAAACTCTCCCAATGGACCATCAGAATGAGCTCACTGACTTTCTGCAGCAACAGCCAGTGCAACGCAGAGCTTACAGATGGCAAATGGTGCAAAAAAATATTAATAAAATGCAAGTAGAAAAAAATGAACTTTAGCCAAATTGCAGGAAAGATATATATCTTGGTACCGTGTTAGCCAGTGGATAGAAATATATTAAGAACTGAGAGTCCTCAGTGGTTGATACCTTTTAATGGCTAACTGAAAATGGCTAACTTTTCAGTTAGCCATTAAAAGGTATCAACCACTGAGGACTCTGAAAGCCAAATTGCATGCACTTAAATAAGGAAAAAAGTCCCCAAAGATAGACAAACCATTAAATAATAAAGATTATGCAACCAAAGAACATATCCTTTGCTATTTTGTTATTTATATCATCCTTGGAGTATTGGAAGGATAAATTGTGAGGAGGGGCAGAGACACAGTAAAACATCTTCTTTGCTTCTGCTGTCACTTGCTACTTTCCCTCCACCACAAACACACTAAAACGGGAATTAAAACTTTCCAATTTTTCTCCCTACTTCCCTTGAGTCCGGGGACATGAATATAATATGATAGTGAGATCTGACATCTGGCCTTTCGAATCTAGTTACAGAAATAATTTAAAGTGAACATATGTCCTTGGCAATGGAAGGGTTATTCATGATTATTCATCATTTATTGATACAAAGTAGCAATGGTTGTTTTTTTGGTAAACAGCTATTAAAGTTTCACAATTCCTCATTTCCATGTAGTGTAATTTGCAAAAGCCGGGGACTAGTGAAAAAGAAAAATTAATGGCTCTAAGGAAAATTATATCCTTCAAGCAGCAATCCACATTTCTCTGCTTGCAGTAACAAGAAAGGTATTGATTGTTCTCCTATCCCAGGAGAACCCTTCTACAGATAGATCAATTAAGAGTCAGTTCCTAATAAATAAATGTAGTCTACTGTTTGACATGCCGGCCTGTTCATAATTGCAATGATTTCCACATATACTGACAAAATACCGTGAATAATTCTCCTCCCATAATGAATATACCATGATAATATTCCATAGCATTTATTCTATTAATGACAGCATTTAGACTCTACTATTTATTTCCCATTGTAGAGGAATTATATGTCCGATCTAATTGAATCAGAACACAAAAATGCATTCTGATTTTAATATTCGCAAGATAGAAATTCAACACTCTAGAGATAAAATAATAGCAATTATTAGATAAAACTAAAGCATGTCTGCGCCATAGGCCTGACAGTCATGTAGCAGAAACTGGGTTACCATATGTTCACAAAACAATGAATGGAATTGTATTTGACAGCACGCCAACTCCATGATACATTCACAAATAAATAAATATCAGATAACAAGCCAGATTTTACTTCTTCATCTGGCCTACATTTTTAGATTTGCAGATATGTTTATTCAATATACTATTTTACTCGTTAACCCCTTAAAGCAAAATCAGGTATATATGTCAGTGATTGTGGAGAGGGCTCAGAAGCCGACATGTATGTATAACGCTAGTGGACGGAGCTGAGATATGATTGCAGCTGTTAACCATCTAAACACCACTTTCAATCCCTGACAAAGACTTTTAAATGAAATGCACACATTGGCCACATGATGCGATTGTGGGGGAACATTGGGTCACCATGGCACTTGGGTCTGCTGAAGACAATGAAATGGTAATAAAGAGGAGCCTGCCACCACCTATCATTTTTTGTCCCATTTGTTACTTTTTTAAACTTTTTTTATTACTGTAGTTTCTGATTCCTTTGTGGTTTCCATTAGATGAGAATAGATGGCTTGGCACAGTGGCTCAGTGGTTAGCACTATAGCGCTGGTGTTCTGGCTTCAAATCCCACCAAGGACGACATCTGCAAAGAGTTTGTACGTTCTGCCTAGGTTTTCTCCCACACTCTGGGATCCATGAAGTATCGTTTCTCCTTGCGGAGATTGACATGTTAAGCATGCTGAGATGAGGAGACTTAAAGCCACAATGCTCCTCTGGCATATCTCCCTCACACTGAAAACATACTGAGATGTTGCCTGGCTCTTCCCACTTGCCCTGGTGCAGTGGCAAGTCAGGTAATATTTGTGTTATTGATGTCAGCTATTTTATGGCTGCTGACATCAAGGCCACATGTTAATAATAGAGAGGTGTCTGTAAGAAATCTCCATTACTAACCTCATAGATAGATTGTAAAATAAAATACAGCCATAATAAAATCCTTTAGTTGAAATAATGACAGGGTTTTCTTTACTTGAAATAAAAATAAAAAAGCACAGTTATACTCACCTTTATGCCTAATTCATTAAAGCTCATTTCACCTGTAAAATACAGAAAATAATAAACAATCATAATAAAAACTTTCTCACGCAGCCAGCAGTGCCATAAGTGAGGTCACCTTGGTTCATCAGCTATGAACTCTGGTGAACTTTCTCACAGCAGCTCAGCGCAACACATTGCAGGAGTGTGATTATACTCCTATGTCAGTGTGAGCTGACTAGCAGGGAGAATGTATTGGTAACTGATATAACAGCTCTCCAAATCATCTGGGTAGTCATGGGACAGTATGGATTAGCTTCATGTTGCACAGGTGAGGGATAAAGGTGATTGTTTATTATTCTCTGTCTTTTACAGGTGACATGGGCTTCAATAGATTAGGTGAAAAGGTGAGTATAACTTTGCTTTTTATTTTTATTTCAAATGAAGGAGTCTTCTGGCTGTGTTTTATTTTCATCTAATTATGGGGTTATTAATTTAGTAATAGGGACATCATATAGACATTTCTCCATTACTAACCTGTGGGCTTGATGTCAGTGGCCACAAAACAGCTGACTTCAACATTACAACTATTACACCACTCCACTTGATACCACATTAGGGCTAGTGGGAATAGCCAGGCAAAGTGCCAGAAGTGGCACATCAAATAGATGTGCCTTTTGTAGGGCGGCTGCGAGCTATCTTTAGCTTGAAACTGAACCTGTCAAAAACTGAACTCCTCGTGTTCTCTCCCTCTACAAACCTACCTTTGCCCGACATTGCCATCTCTGTGTGCGGTTCCACCATTACTCCAAAGCAACATGCCCGCTGCCTTGGAGTCATCCTTGATTCCGAGCTTTCATTCACCCCCCACATCCGATCACTGGCTCGCTCTTCTTATCTGCATCTCAAAAACATTTCCAGAATTCGCCCTTTTCTTACTTTCGACTCTGCAAAAACTCTTACTGTCTCACTTATTCATTCTCGTCTGGACTATTGTAACTCTCTACTAATTGGCCTACCTTTTACCAGACTCTCCCCGCTCCAATCTGTCCTGAATGCTGCTGCCAGAATCATATTCCTCGCCAACCGTTACACCGATGCCTCTACCTTGTGCCAGTCATTACACTGGCTACCCATCCAATCCAGAATCCAGTACAAAACTACTACCCTCATCCACAAAGCACTCCATGGCTCAGCACCACCCTACATCTCCTCTCTGGTCTCAGTCTACCAACCTACCCGTGACCTCCGCTCTGCTAATGACCTCAGGTTAGCATCCTCAATAATCAGAACCTCCCACTCCCGTCTCCAAGACTTTACACGTGCGGCGCCGATTCTTTGGAATGCACTACCTAGGTTAATACAATTAATCCCCAATCCCCACAGTTTTAAGCGTGCACTAAAAACTCATTTGTTCAGATTGGCCTACCGCCTCAACGCATTAACCTAATTATCCCTGTGTGGCCTATTAATAAAAAACAACAACATAATCACGTTCCTCCATCATGTTCTCATACACTTTATGCAGTTAATAGCCTCTGTGTCTGTACTTTTACATACTTAGGCAGTTAACTGGTTCATGCAGCTTTACATGAACACCCGAGCCTTACACTATGGCTGGTCCAAATAACTAAAGCAATTGTTACCATCCACCTCTTGTGTCTCCCCTTTTCCTCATAGATTGTAAGCTTGCGAGCAGCAGGGCCCTCATTCCTCCTGGTATCTGTTTTGAACTGTGATTTCTGTTATGCTGTAATGTCTGTTGTCTGTATAAGTCCCCTCTATAAGTTGTAAAGCGCTGCGGAATATGTTGGCGCTATATAAATAAAATTATTATTATTATTATTATTATTTAGCCTGGGGGGGCAAATATCCATGGCCCCTTACCAGTCTGAGATTACCAGCCACCAGCTGTTGGCTTCAGCTTACCTGGTTGTCAAAAATGGGGGGACCCCTCTATTCTTAATAACCAGCCATGATAAAACTGACAGCTGAGTGTTGCAGCCCGCAGCTGTCAGTTTTGCCTGCACTGATTGTCAAAAATAGAAGAGACCCCATGTCATTTTTGATATTTACACTCACCGGCCACTTTATTAGGTACACCATGCTAGTAACGGGTTGGACCCCCTTTTGCCTTCAGAACTGCCTCAATTCTTCGTGGCATAGATTCAACAAGGTGCTGGAAGCATTCCTCAGAGATTTTGGTCCATATTGACATGATGGCATCACACAGTTGCCGCAGATTTGTTGGCTGCACATCCCAAAAATGCTCCATACAAGGCAGGATGGATCCATGCTTTCATGTTGTTTACGCCAAATTCTGACCCTACTATCCGAATGTCGCAGCAGAAATCAAGACTCATCAGACCAAGCAACGTTTTTCCAATCTTCTACTGTCCAATTTCGATGAGCTTGTACAAATTGTAGCCTCAGTTTCCTGTTCTTAGCTGAAAGGAGTGGTACCCGGTGTGGTCTTCTGCTGCTGTAGCCCATCTGCCTCAAAGTTCGACGCACTGTGCGTTCAGAGATGCTCTTAGGCCTACCTTGGTTGTAACGGGTGGCGATTTGAGTCACTGTTGCCTTTCTATCAGCTCGAACCAGTCTGCCCATTCTCCTCTGACCTCTGGCATCAACAAGGCATTTCCGCCCACAGAACTGCCGCTCACTGGATTTTTTTTCTTTTTCGGACCATTCTCTGTAAACCCTAGAGATGGTTGTGCGTGAAAATCCCAGTAGATCAGCAGTTTCTGAAATACTCAGACCAGCCCTTCTGGCACCAACAACCATGCCACGTTCAAAGGCACTCAAATCACCTTTCTTCCCCATACTGATGCTCGGTTTGAACTGCAGGAGATTGTCTTGACCATGTCTACATGCCTAAATGCACTGAGTTGCCGCCATGTGATTGGCTGATTAGAAATTAAGTGATAACAAGAAGTTGGACAGGTGTACCTAATAAAGTGGCCGGTGAGTGTATTTATTTATAGCACTGGCACATGAATACTCCCATCTGTGGCCCCTGCTCTTACTCTTATCAGCAAAAGCAGGCATAGGCTGATGAAAGTAGTACTCTCTCATGAGCTGATGCCTGTTACTGGCGATAACCTTTTTACCGCAGTTCACAGCTGCGGGCTCATGCTGTCATCTGACAGTGTGGGAACCACAGCTGTCTGACCAGTGGCAATAATCTTACTGCCGATTAGAACCCGTATTTGCTGCAGTCATGCAGATTACAGCGTGGCTAACAACGGATGTTCAGGTCCCCATTCATTTGAATGGAGTCTGGGTTCAGGTTCAGGTAACTTTCTGGTACCCAAACCAAACTTTTTTAGATGCATCCATGGGTTTGCCCATGACTACTTAACTATAATCCCGGAACTTTGGGTGTGACCAGGCCTTGGACATTCCTGCACACTCTACTGATGCAGCAGATTTCTTGTCATCATTACAATAAGATGGAAGTCTTGATTTTACCATGTGCAGGGACATCTGAAGCATGGTTGTGCTCGGAAGTCTTGGCATAGAGTGAAGAGGCAAAAAAGTGCGGAAAGAGGACCCGATGACAGTCAAGGAACAGAGGGGTCAGTTGGACAGGTGAGTGGTGAGGTGGGTATTAGTTTGTGGTTGTTTTTTCCATCATCTGTTTATTATGCTCAGGAGTATGAGGATACCTTAGAGCATAATAAGGAACATTCAATTCACAGCAAATATCTCATATTTCATCATCAATTCGTAGCAAATTGATTTTCCTGGTGAAATCCAAGCAATTTGGTGAATTTGTCTCTTGCTACATTGACTCATCTCTAGAATTAGCCCATAGAAAACAAACACTGATGTTAAGTGATTGGCCTCAAAGTCATAACTAAATAGAGCTGTCTGTCACCACTTGCCTGATAATGAAAATAGTGGGGGACCCAGAAAGCCACATTTCTGAGATCAGGCACTCTACCACAGCAAAGGACACAATCAATGAAACCTATAAACTTGTCTAAGAAAAATATAATCATCATTTTGGAAAGTTTAAAAGGGAATTTGACAAAAGGATCATCCCTCTTAAACCGTTTACATGGGCACTCAGGTCATAGGACTGCAATATTGCTACAATATAGCAGAGCTCTGAGAGTGGAAAAATGTGTTTGTAAGAAGACAATGTTCAGTTCAGTTCTACATTTCTAGGTTAGTTACTTGTCTCCCATTGCTAATGCACACTTTTATTTACAGTCATCTCTGGCGGCTGTGAAGGGGCCTGGAAGAGGTCCTTTACAATTAAGAAATATGTGGAATCTTCTGGAATAAGACATCAGATTGCAGATATTATCATATCATTTTATTCAACTTCCTATGACCTACATGCTTGTATAGATGGCTTAGGAGGGTTGATTCTGCTGACAGATTCCCTTTAAGATTGATTTCCTATAGTCCCTACTTACTATGGCTTATGACTTATGGAATCCGATGCAAGGTCTGGTACATCTATGCAGAAACAGACAGTTAAATTTGACAGATTTATTGCCAGATGAGAACCTACAGAATACAATTGTAAGGTCAAATATAATTCTAGAGTGTTAACTCATTTTAGGCTTTATTAATATTATTTTTGACTGTTTCTAAAGTGGTAGTAGAATAATGAGGATTCACATTTCTACATCTGGCACTAATGTCTTCTAATAGGAACGTAAGACTCAGTCTAATAAGTCTAGCGCACCCATTGACAGCAATGTGATTTTTCCCTGTAGTGCATCGCTAGCGCATGCCATTTTCGTCACGCGCTAGCGCTTTGCCGTTCTTTTGTGATGGACCTCGGGCGCTGCTTGCACCATCCGAGGGGCGCCCGAGGTCTGTTCCTCGCTAGTGCAGATCAGGGATCTGCGCTAGTGGGGACGGCGAACGTGGACCCTAGAGAAACATTGCGTTAGCGCAATCCGCTAGCGCTATGCGCTTAACGGATTGCCCTAACGCAATGTGAACCTAGCCTAAGATTGCAATCTAAAAAAAGTGAAATTTTGTGCTGTATTTTGTGAACGATCAACAAAAACTGTGAATCTTTGCTTGTAATTTTATTTCACATGATCATTATTCGGATGTTATAAAAGGCTGAAGCAGTCCTCTTCCTACCTCTGGAACGTCTTAGGCCCTACCAGATCTCCAATGGCAGAAATATATAGGAGAAGTGACCATGCTTGGTTTTCTTCATTAAACTGTCTTGGACTTATTAATACAATCAAGCTTCCATTGCAGAGAGACTCTCCCCCTCTCATTGGATGAATAGGTTCACAAAACTACTATTATGACAGGTAGGGGGGTATAGAAAGGATCCAGTACACTGTAAATGCCATGACAACAATATAACATTTGCTCTGTTCACTGAGAGGGAAAAAAAACAGAATTTGTTTTAATCACTATAATGATGATGTATGACTAATGCACCCCATTGTATAAACTCACAAAGCACGTAAAAAGGTTGAAAAAAATAATAATTTCACCTGAAAATAAATGATGTTAAGTTTATGCTGATGCACAGGGTGTCCTTCAAAATGAAAGGTCCATCTAATGTTATCTCGATTTATGCATGCCTACGGCGCAATGCAAATTACAAAGGTAAGCATATATTAAATTTACATTTTGCTTGAAGCATTTAAATAACTTCACTCCACTTCCCCTGCTATGAGTTTTTTTTAGTCTGTTCTATCATAATAAACACCTAAATAAACATATATATATATATATATATATATATATATATATATATATATATATATATATATATATAATTTATTTATTTCTTTACAAAATAATAAACCACTGAACTTAAATTGCTGAAAAAATGGTATAAAAACACTAAAACTAAGTTTGGCCAAATGCATGAAATTTTGCAAAGTAAGTAGAACATGATGCATACTAAGTAGTTTTTAGCAACATCACAATGAAAAATTATTTACACAATTTCACATTAAACATCCCGATAAACCAGCACATTTTCATCATATTTTAATTAGTAAAATATATTTAATTTTGAGAAGAAGAAGAATTTGTGGTGAACGTGTCTCATCTCTGCTGCTTCTTTATTATACAGTAATAACAATTCTATGTCTCTCCCACCAATTTATTAGCATCAGAGATAAGTGAAATTATTTCCTGAAAATTGAATTCAAAATGAATTTACAAAATGTTTCCAAAATTTATAGGTGCAATTGAACAATTTGCTATTTGATTAGTGTGAAGAGCCCCCCCAAAATGCCTGTTAACTATTTACACATTACAGAAGATTGCATCTGCCTCAGAAAGCGGATATTGTAAATGCATGGCGTTTCGCATGATGCCTTGATCACATCACATGGTATAATGCAGCTAATTAGGGGGAAATAGTTGCAGCAAAGCAGCATATTTTTACAGGAAAAAAATTCAAGTCGGTGTCATTAAAAGACAGGGTGCTATTTGGTCACAAGCGACTGTACTGAATTTTTGCATTTCTTGTATAATCCTGTTTATGATGAGGGAATACTTATTTTTTCTAAATACAAAAGAAAACAACACAAAATTCAGATATTCAACTGCCACTCTCTACCTCACAAAGTGTGAGTGTCGCAAGCAATTTTGTTTTGCACATCTGATTTACTACTCAAATTTTATATCTGTGCACACCCCATTTCAGGTCATTTTTGAGAAGCGGTTTGAATTCTGTTAAAAGATTAAATAATGTAACCATTGAACTTTGCTTGTTTTTTGGACACCTTGTTCTACTTGTTGACAACCAAACGTGCAACACCTATGCTGCGGTCTCCTGCCGCATTTGCTTCGTATATGTGCTCCTACCTACAGTATTTAACATTTTTTGTAACATCCTTTTAGGGCAAGGTTTGAATAACTGGGGCTGAAAAGTTTGTCAAGTATTAAATACAATGTTGTAAAAAAATGTATGGAAAAAGAAAAAATGGTAAGAGTAGAGTTAGGCTAGGTTCACATTGCGTTAGGGCAATTTGTTTAACGGAGCCATTACTAAGCGGCACTAATGCAATGTAATGGATCTGTTAATGCACCCATTGACATACATTATCATAATGCTTCCTAATGCATGTCAAAATCAGCATGCGTTATCGATGATGCTTTACTTTGTGATGCACCCTCGAACGCGGTCTACTGCGTTTTCGGGTACGTTAGGTCTAACGCACAGCGAAGGGACGCGTTCGCTGTGCATAGACCTCTATTGCTAACGCATGCCAACGCAATGGTACCATGCATGATTGTAGAAAAAAAGATTTAGGGCATCAGCGTTAACGCATCCGTTTAACGGATCGGTTAAACAGATGGCACTAACGCGATGTGTACCTGGCCTAAAAGAAAAAGATCAAACATACCACGTCTACAAATATGGGAGCTGGTAGCAGCAGAAGCACAACCACTGCAACCAACCATCTTGACAGTAGTGCTACTAAACGCTGGACAGGAAGGGTATTAATAGAAAGGAAGTAGATAGATTAATGGATTATTTGGTGCATCACTTGTCTCAGTCATGATAGGATGATGTCATTTTTACATCAATAACATCAGTATTCTAATAATAACTAATAGGAATAATTTTGAGTATAAATGATCATTTTGGACCACTTTCAATTTTATAAAACATAAAAAGTTGTGTTATTAACCCCTTCATGACCTTGTGTTTTCCATTTTTCTGTGATTGTTTTTCGCTCCCCTCCTTCCCAGAGCCATAACTTTTTTATTTTTCCATCAATATGGCCATGTAAGGGCTTATTTTTTGCAGGACGAGTTGTACTTTTGAACAACATCATTGGTTTTACCATGTCATGTACTAGAAAACAGGAAAAAAATTCCAAGTGCGGTGAAATTTCAAGAAAAGGGCAAACCCACACTGGTTTTTTGTTTGGCTTTTTTGCTAGGTTCACTAAATGCTAAAACTGACCTGATATTATGAATCTCCAGGTCATTACAAGTTCATAGACACCAAACATGTCTAGGTTCTCTTTTATCTAAGTGGTGAAAAAAATTCCAAACTTTGCTAAAAAAAAAAAAATTGCGCCATTTTCCGATACCTGTAGCGTCTCCATGTTTCGTAATCTGGGGTCGGGTGAGGGCTTATTTTTTGCATTCCAAGCTGACATTTTTATTGATACCACTTTTGTGCAGATACGTTTTTTTGATCGCCCATTATTGCATTTTAATGCAATGACGCGGCAACCAAAAAACGTAATTCTGGCATTTCAAATTTTTTTCTCTCTACGCTGTTTAGCAGGTTAATGCTTTTTTTATTGATAGATTGGACGATTCTGAATGCGACGATACCAAATATGTGTAGGTTTGATTTTTTTTATTGTTTTATTTTGAATGGGGCAAAAAGGGGTGATTTAAACTTTTATATATATATTTTTTTTTAACTTTTTTTTTACTTTTGTCATTCTTCAAAAGCCTCCATGGGAGGCTAGAAGCTGGCACAACTTGATCGTCTCTGCTGCAGCGGTTAAATGCCGCTGTGTGCGCTTGACAGCGGCATTTAACTAGTTAATAGCGGCAGGCGATTTCACCCGCCGCTATTGCGGGCACATGTCAGCTGTTCAAAACAGCTGACATATCCCGGCTTTGATCTGGGCTCACCGCCGGAGCCCGCATGAAAGAGGGGGTTCTGACCTCGGACGTACTATCCCGTCCGAGGTCAGAAAGGGGTTAAATGAGTTTTGGTGATTATCGGTTACCACTAGAGTTTGGCAATTTTTTTAGAGTGAAATTGAATTCTATTTGAGATTTACAAAAACCCTTATTCTCCAGGATGCCAATATTTTTGTCATTCACCAGCCGGCCATCATTTTTCTTAACTGCAAAGGTTACTTAAAAGTATATATATATTACTCATCTCAACTCACCACTCACCTTTCTATCCTCCTCCGCTGCTTACTCTTCACCGTACGATCCTCAGCACCTCTTTTTACTATTGCTGCATGCTTTAACCCCAGGCATCTTCACGATAGGCTAGGACTTCCATCCAAGACATCTCTGCGCATGTGCATTTCAAGGTTGTAAGATCACTGAAAAGTTGTTATATGATGACGTACACCAACACTTCACGAAGCGCACCTTAGGCTGGGAGTTCTGGCCATGGGTGGTTCAGGACATGCCAGGGCTATTTACAGCTTCAAGTCCCAAGATTTGAAGATGACTGGGGTTTCAGTGCTCGGCAGTGGTGAGAAGAGGCACAAAGGACTATATGGGGGACAGTGAGTAGCAGAGGTGAACAGTGAGTATTTGTTATTTTATTGTTGTAAATTAGTATTTCAAAAGGTTCAATCATCTTTAATAGGCATACATCCACTAAAAATCTCATCAAGGTGACCCTTACAATTGAAGTTTTCTGAGTAATTTGCAGGTCTTTACTCATTTGGCTTTTGGAATACTTTGCAATAATCTTAAATCATTTAATAATGTTGCTTCTGCCCAAAGATTAGTTGGCAGAACATAACATGTACTGCATGTATTCTATTGAAATGATTTGCCAGGGTGGCTAATAGAAAAGTGTCCAAAGAATGGAACCCCTCTTAAGGAAGCACTGCTATCTAAGTTGTAATCCTCTTAATATACTGCAGTCATCATATTACATTGCACTGTGTACTTACAATAGCTTATTTTTCCTTTCTACCCCATTAATTATTCTCGTTTCTCTGCTGTATGTAGAAACATGAAGTATCTTGTCCCAGCATGACTCATTCACCTCTCCAACGTCTGACCCAGCTTCTCCGCTCCACCCATCTGCCATAAACTTTTGCTGTGACTAATAACTTGTGAATAGTAGGGTTGAGTGACCTTTACTTTTATAGGATTGGGTCGGGTTTCACGAAACCCGACTTTTTCAAAAGTCGGGTCGAGTGAAAACGGCCGATCCTATAAAAAAGTCGGGGTCGGGGTCGGCCGAAACTCGAAACCCAATGCAGTGCATTGGGTTTCCAATGGTTCCCAGGGTCTGAAGGAGCGGAAACTCTCCTTCAGGCCCTGGGATCCATATTTAAGTGTAAAATAAAGAATTAAAATAAAAAATATCGCTATGCTTACCCTCTGACGGGCCCTGGTACTAACCGGGAACCTTCCTTCCTTAGAATCAGCCTTCCAGGACCTTGCGGTGACGTCGCGGTGACGTCGCGGCTTGTGATTGGTCGCGCGGCCGCCCATGTGACCGCTCGCGCGACCAATCACAAGCCGTGACGTCACCGTGACGTCACCGAAGGTCCTGGAAGGGATGATTCTTATGAAGGAAGGCTGCCGGAACGAAGCAGGGCGTGTCCGAGGGTGAGTATATACCTAATAGGAATATACTCACCCTCGGCTTCGTTCCGGCAGCCTTCCTTCCTAAGAATCAGCCCTTCCAGGACCTTCGGTGACGTCACAGTGACGTCGCGGCTTGTGATTGGTCGCGCGAGCGGTCACATGGGCGGCCGCGCGACCAATCACAAGCCGCGACGTCACCGCGACGTCACCGCAAGGTCCTGGAAGGCTGATTCTAAGGAAGGAAGGTTCCCGGTTAGTACCAGGGCCCGTCAGAGGGTAAGTATGGCGATATTTTTTATTTTAATTCTTTATTTTACACTTAAATCTGAATTCCGATACCAATTCCCGATATCTTAAACATATCGGGAATCGGTATCGGAATTCCGATTCCAGATTCAGAAGATCGCCGACTTCATGGCCGACCCCACACAGGGGTCGGGTCGGGTTTCATGAAACCCGACTTTGCCAAAAGTCGGCGACTTCTGAAAATTGCCGACCCGTTTCGCTCAACCCTAGTGAATAGAAAATGTGCCTCCTGTTTCTACATAGAGCTTAGACGGATTCAGCTAGACTGTTTTTAAACACGTGATGTTACAGACCTAATGGAAAACAGAAGAATTTACTGGATAGAAGAGCAAAATGAGCAATTATAAATGCACAGTGACATATATTATGATGACTGCAATATATTGCGAGGATTAAAAACATTGATGGGAGGAGGACTTCTTTAATATTGATTATGTGCCCTAACAGGGAATATTAAAAAAGTTTACTTTTTGAAACTTTTAGAGGAATAAGACATTAAGCACTAGCAAGTAACGATGAGCGGTAACATGTAAATCCATATAATTATTGCTGCAGCATGACAGGTACAGTTGTGTGAAAAAGTGTTTGCCCCTTCCTGATTTCCTATTCTTTTGCATGTTTGTCACACTTAAATGTCTCAGATCACTAAACAAATTTAAATATTAGACAAAGATTACACAAGTAAATACAAAATGCAGTTTTTAAATGAAGGTCTTTATTATTAAAGGAAAAGAAATCCAAACCTACACGGCCCTGTGTGGAAAAGTGATTGTCCCCCTTCCTTAAAACGTAAATTAACTGTGTTTATCACATCTTTAGGAAACTGAGTTCAAATTCCCTAGCCACATCCAGGCCTGATTATTGCCAAACCTGTTAACAATCAAGAAATCACTTAAATAGGAGCTGCCTGACAAAGTGAAATATATCAAAATATCATCAAAAGCTAGACATCATGCCGTGATTCAAAGATATTATGGAACAAATGAGAAACAAAGTAACTGAGATCTATCAGTCAGGAAAAGGCAATTAAGCCATTTCTAAAGCTTTGGAACTCCAGCGAACCACAGTGAGACCCATTATCCACAAATGTAAAAAACATAGAACAGTGGTAAACCTTTCCAGGAGCAGCCAGCCGACCAGAATTACCTTCTACTGTATGCGGTCACGTGGGGCCGCCGATTACAGTCATGAATATGTGGCTCCACCTCCCATAGGGGTGGAGCCGCATATTCATTACTGTAAATGAGCGGCCCCACGTGACCGCATACAGGAGAAGCTGCGGCCAGGACAGGAAGCAGCGACAGCCAACGAGGGAGCCGGGTGAGTATTTTCAGAATAGCGGGGGGGCGCACAGGGGGTGGGGACATGGAGCTTTATTTTAAACCCGAAATACCACTAAAAAAATGGATTATTCATATCTTTACAGCAAATGCTGCTGCACAGAAGATATGAATCACGGCTTCAGCAAGATGCAGGGGACAGCGCTAAACTTTAGCGCTGTCTCCTGCACAGTGCATGTGGTACCCAGTGGGCACACGGGAGGCACACGTGTGCCACACTGATGTGCCACAGAAACGCAGGGGCACACGTGCACGGATAATTCCGATACCGTTTTTTTCCGGTACCGGAATTATCTGGACATGTGGGACAGGCCTAAGAAAGAGAATGGGCAAAAATGGGCTGCATGGCTGAGTTCCAAGACAAAAAACACTGCTGAGCAAGAGGAACATAAAGGTTTGTTTCAGTTTTGCCAGAAAACATCTTGATGATCCTCAATACTTTTGAGAGAGTACTCTGTGGAGTGACAAGACAAAAGTTGAACTTATTGGAAGTTGTATGTCCCATTACTTTTGGTGTAGAAGTAGCACATCATTTCAGAAAAGGAACATCATACCAACAGTAAAATATGGTGGTGGTAGTGTGATGGCTGTTTTGCTGCCTTAGGATCTGGAAGACATGATGTGGTAAATGGAACCATGAATTCTGCTATCTACCAAAAAATCTTGAAGGAGAATGTCCGGCCATCTGTTTGTGACCTCAAGCTGAAGTGTACTTTGATTATGCAGCAGGACAATTATCCAAAACACACAAGCAGGTCCACTTCTGAATGGCTTAAGAAAAATAAAATTAAGACTTTGGAGTGGCCTAGTCAAAATCCTGACATCAATCCAATTGAGATGATGTGGCATGACCTTAAAAAGGCTGCTCATGCTTGGAAACCCTCCAATATGGCTGAACAACAACAATTATGCACAGATGAGTGGGCCAAAATTCATCCAGTGCATTGTAAACGACTCATTTCCAGTTATTGCAAACGCTTGATTGCAGTTGATGCTGCTAAGGGGGCCCAACCAGTTATTAGATTTAGGGGCCGATCACTTTTTCACACAGGGCCCTGTTAGTTTGGATTTTTTTCCCTTAACCCTTTCACGACATGTGCCGTACATGTACTGCGCATGCCGTGAATACCCCTTTGATGTGGGCTCCGGCGGTGAGCCCACATCAAAGTCGCGACATGTCAGCTGTTTTGTACAGCTGACATGTGCGCGCAATAGCGGCGGGTGAAATCGCTATTCACTGCCGCTATTAACCTGTTAAATGCCGCTGTCAAACGCAGACAGCGGCATTTAACTAAAGGTTCCGGCCGGGCGGCCGGAAATGACATAATCGCCGACCCCTGTCACATGATCGGGGGTCCTCGATGTGTCAGGGCAGTAACCATAGAGGTCCTTGAGACCTCTATGGTTACTGATGCCGGCCTGCTGTGAGTGCCCCCCTGTGGTCGGCGCTCACAGCACACCTGCATTTCAGCTACATTGCAGCAATCTGATGATCGCTGCTATGTAGCAGAGCCGATCGCGTTGTGTCAGCTTCTAGCCTCCCATGGAGGCTATTGAAGCATGGCACAGGTAAAAAAATGTTTTTAAAAATATGAAAAAAATGGAAAAAACATAAAAGTTTAAATCACCCCCCTTTCGCCCCATCCTAAATAAAACAATAAAAAAAAATCAAACCTACACGTATTTGGTATCGCCGCATTCAGAATCGCCCGATCTATCAATAAAAAAAAGCACTAACCTGATCGCTAAACAGCGTAGCGAGAAAAAAATTCAAAAGGCCAGAATTATGTTTTTTTGGTCGCCGCGACATTGCATTAAAATGCAATAACGGGCGATCAAATGAACGTATCTGCACAAAAGTGATATTATTAAAAACATCAGCTCGGCACGCAAAAAATAAGCCTTCACTCAACCCCAGATTATGAAAAATGGAGACGCTTCGGGTATCGGAAAATGGCACTTTTTTTTTTTTTTTTTTAAGCAAGGTTTTGAATTTTTTTTCACCACTTGGATAAAAAATAACTTAGACATATGGCAGGTCAGTTTTAGCATTTAGTGAACCTAGCAAAAAAGCCAAACAAAAAACAAGTGTGGGATTGCACTTTTTTTGCAATTTCACCGAACTTGGAATTTTTTTCCCGTTTTCTAGTAAAAGACATGGTAAAACCAATGGTGTCGTTCAAAAGTACAACTCGTCCCGCAAAAAATAAGCCCTCAAATGGCCATATTGATGGAAAAATAAAAAAGTTATGGCTCTGGGAAGGAGGGGAGTGAAAAACAAAACGCAAAAACGAAAAAGGGCTGCGACTTGAAGGGGTTAATAATAAAGACCTTAATTTAGAAACTGTATTTTGTGATTGCTTGTGTTATCTTTGTCAAATATTTAAATTTGTTTGGTGATCTGAAACATTTAACCGTGACAAACATGCAAAAGAATAGGAAATCATGAAGGGGCAAACAATTTTTTCTCACAACTGTATATGTAATCAAAACTATCAGAATAAAGCAGATATAGGCCCTGATTCATCAAGACAGGTGATTTTCACACCAGTCTTCATGATGGGGCATGGTGGAATGAGACGCTCCTGATTCATTAAGAAACACGTCTCTTAATGAATCAGAAGCATCTGACAAGTGTGCCTTTGTGCACCACACCATAAATTTTACTCCAGTTGAAGACTGGAGCAAGATTTCTGCCATAAGGTATACCACGGTTTATGATGAATTAGATGAACTGTGATGCCTCGCCCTTGTCTCGCCCCCGCCATACCCCAGTTCCACTCATTTTCTAGAGCTGGGCAAAACTGGCATGAAAATGCAAAAGTGGGATATTTTTTGAGCAACTCTGAGTTGTACAAATATCTGGTGACATTTCAAAGCTTTTTATGCCAGTTTTTTGGCATAACAGCTTTGATGAATCAAGGCCATAGTAAATTTATTGGTTGTGTAATAACAATATGGTTTAAAAATAATAAGAAAAAATGTGTTTTAAAAAGTTAAATTTGTTTACTTTATAATTTTAGTTTTCTCTAAGTTTGCCCTCTTTAAAAGTAACAAAATTAGTTTTACCATCTGCTGTTGCGGTATTGCCTCTCCGCTGCTCCTCAGGTCTTTTCTGATATGGCAATAACTGGACTGTGTGGCTTCCCACCAGATAACTGGGCATCACTGCTGTGATCATTTTTTTCTTGAAAATGTTCCTCATATTGTCTACTCCGCTCCTACAGCTAAGCCCATACTGCCTCATTATGCCAACATTTTAACTTTAACTTCTCGGAATAAAATGTTTATATATTTTTTATGCTTTCATAACTCATTATAATAAATTGTGCTGCGGCCATAGATTTTTAGAAAACAAAGGTGTAATTAGTTCCTATAGAGAAGAACACTAATGAGCAGCTGACTTATACTAGACCTTTGGAGCATACACAAATTACCACATCAATATTACACATTTCATGGTGCGGTTCTATTCCTTAAACCAAGCAAGAGCACGAACAGATGAAAACAGAATATGTCCAGTTAGGAATCCTCAAATAAAGAGGACAAAATGTATCTCTGAAAATTGAATATTTCCTCAGTTCTCGGCTTCTTTGTTTTTTAGTTTGTAATATTGAAATACAATTATTTATAGTTGCAATAAATATTATTCAACCATATTGCAAATTAAGTTTATTATGAAATTTCAAAATGTTCTTGTCTCAAAAGCACAAGGAAAGTCAGCACCAATATTGACACAATTCCACCACTCATAGTATTCTAGGGACACTATGAATGACAATTCTTACGCTCTATGGGATCGAGGGCTTGCTGACCTGTTAGTATTCTGACAGCTAAACCTCCCCATCTGATGCAGATGTGTGAGTATTGTGACTGACAGCTCAACTGTCCTGTCTGGCTGGGTCTTTTTTTGCAATTTCATAAAGATTATTATTATTATTATTATTATTATTAATTTCACCACACTTTGAACTTTTTTATGTTCTACAGTACGATATGTTAAAACCAATAGTGTAGTTCAAAAGTACAACTTGTCCCACAAAAAACAAGCCCTCATATGGCCATTTTGACCCAAAAAAATAAAAAAGTTATGGCTTTGTGAAGAAGGGGAGCAAAAAATGAAAATGCAAAACCAAAAATACCTTTGCTCATTAACCCCTTAGTGACAGAGCCAATTTGGTACTTAATGACCGAGCCAATTTTTACAATTCTGACCAGTGTCACTTTATGAGGTTATAACTCTGGAACGCTTTATCGGATCCCGCTGATTCTGAGATTGTTTTTTCGTGACATGTTGTACTTCAAGTTAGTGGTAACATTTCTTCGATATTACTTGCGATTATTTATGAAAAAAATGGAAATATGGCGAAAATTTTTAAAATTTTGCAATTTTCAAACTTTGTATTTTTATGCCCTTAAATCAGAGAGATATGTCACAAAAAATAGTTAATAAATAACATTTCTCACATGTCTACTTTACATCAGCACAATTTTGGAAACAATTTTTTTTTTTGTTAGGGAGTTATAAGGGTTAAAAGTTGACCAGCAATTTCTCATTTTTACAACACCATGTTTTTTTTAGGGACCACATCACCTTTGAAGTGATTTTGAGGGGTCTATATGATAGAAAATAACCAAGTGTGACACCATTCTAAAAACTGCACCCCTCAAGCTGCTCAAAACCACATTCAAGAAGTTTATTAACCCTTTACGTACTTCACAGGAACTAAAACAATGTGGAAGAAAAAAATTAACATTTTACTTTTTTTTGCAAACATTTTACTTCAGAACCATTTTTTTTAATTTTCACAAGTGTAAAAACAGAAATTTAACCACAAATTTTGTTGTGCAATTTTTCCTGAGTACGCCGATACCCCATATGTGGAGGTAAACCACTGTTTGGGCGCACCGCAGAGCTTTGAAGTGAAGGAGCACCGTTTGACTGTTTCAATGCAGAATTGGCTGGAATTGAGATCGGACGCCATGTCGCGTTTGGAGAGCCCCTAATGTGCCTAAACAGTGGAAACCCCCCACAAGTGACACCATTTTGGAAACTAGACCCCCCAAGGAACTTATCTAGATGTGTGGTGAGCACTTTGAACCCCCAAGTGCTTCACAGAAGTTTATAACGTAGAGCCGTGAAAATAAAAAATCGCATTTGTTTTCACAAAAATGATTTTTTCGCCCACAAATTCTTATTTTCACAAGGGTAACAGGAGAAATTAGACCATAAAAGTTGTTGTGCAATTTCTCCTGAGTACGTCGATACCCCATATGTGGAGGTAAACCACTGTTTGGGCGCACCGCAGAGCTTGGAAGTGAAGGAGCACCGTTTGACTTTCTCAATGCAGAATTGGCTGGAATTGAGATCGGATGCCATGTCGCGTTTGGAGAGTCCCTGATGTGCCTAAACAGTGGAAACCCCCCACAAGTGATACCATTTTGGAAACTAGACCCCCCAAGGAACTTATCTAGATGTGTGGTGAGCACTTTGAACCCCCAAGTGCTTCACAGAAGTTTATAACGTAGAGCCGTGAAAATAAAAAATCTCATTTTTTCTACAAAAATGATCTTTTTGCCCCCAAATTTTTATTTTCACAAGGGTAACAGGAGAAATTAGACCACAAAAGTTGTTGTGCAATTTCTCCTGAGTACGTCGATACCCCATATGTGGAGGTAAACCACTGTTTGGGCGCACCGCAGAGCTTGGAAGTGAAGGAGCACCGTTTGACTTTTTCAATGCAGAATTGGCTGGAATTGAGATCGGATGCCATGTCGCGTTTGGAGAGTCCCTGATGTGCCTAAACAGTGGAAACCCCCCACAAGTGATACCATTTTGGAAACTAGACCCCCCAAGGAACTTATCTAGATGTGTGGTGAGCACTTTGAACCCCCAAGTGCTTCACAGAAGTTTATAACGTAGAGCCGTGAAAATAAAAAATCTCATTTTTTCTACAAAAATGATCTTTTTGCCCCCAAATTTTTATTTTCACAAGGGTAACAGGAAAAATTAGACCACAAAAGTTGTTGTGCAATTTCTCCTGAGTACGTCGATACCCCATATATGGGGGTAAACCACTGTTTGGGCGCACCGCAGAGCTTGGAAGAGAAGGAGTGTCGTTTTACTTTTTCAATGTAGAATTGGCTGGAATTGAGATCGGACGCCATGTCACGTTTGGAGAGCCGCTGATGTGCCTAAACAGTAGAGACCCCCCACATATGACACCATTTTGGAAACTAGACCCCTTAAGGAACTTATCTAGATGTGTGGTGAGCACTTTAAACCCCCAGGTGCTTCACAGAAGTTTATAACGTAGAGCCGTGAAAATAAAAAAATCGCATTTTTTCTACAAAAATGATCTTTTTGCCTCCAAATTTTTATTTTACCAAGGGTAACAGGAGAAAATGGACCCCAGAAGCTGTTGTACAATTTGTCTTGAGTACGCCGACACCCCATATGTGGGGGTAAACCACTGTTTGGGCGCATGGCTGAGCTCGGAAGCAAAGGAGCGCCATTTGACTTTTCAATGCAAAATTGACTGGAATTGAGATCGGACGCCATGTCGCGTTTGGAGAGCCCCTGATGTGCCTAAACAGCAGAAACCCCCCAAAAGTGACCCCATTTTGGAAACTAGACCCCCCATGGAACTTATCTAGATGTGTAGTGAGAACTTTGAATGCCCAAGTGCATCACAGAAGTTTATAATGCAGAGTCGTGAAAATAAAAAATATATATTTAACAATAAAGATTTTTTAGCCCCCAAGTTTTTATTTTCACAAGGGTAACAAGAGAAATTGGACCCCAAAAGTTGTTGTCCAATTTGTCCTGAGTATGCTGGTACCCCATATGTGGGGGTAAACCACTGTTTGGGCGCATGGCAGAGCTCAGAAGGGAAGGAGTGCCATTTTGGAATGCAGACTTTGATAGAATTGTCTGCGGGCGTTATGTTGCCTTTGCAGACCCCTAATGTAACAAAACAGTAGAAACCCCCAACAAGTGACCCCATTTTGGAAAATAGACCCCCCAAGGAACTTATCTAGATATGTGGTGAGAACTTTGAATGCCCAAGTGCTTCACAGAAGTTTATAATGCAGAGTAGTGAAAATAAAAAATATTTTTTTTCCCACAAAAAAGATTTTTTTAGCCCCCAAATTTTTATTTTCACAAGGGTAACAAGAGAAATTGGACCCCAAAAGTTGTTGTCCAATTTGTCCTGAGTATGTTGGTACCCCATATGTGGGGGTAAACCACTGTTTGGGCGCACGGCAGAGCTCGGAAGGGAAGGAGCGCCATTTTGGAATGCAGACTTTAATAGAATTGTCTGCGGGCGTTATGTTGCGTTTGCAGACCCCTAATGTACCTGAACAGTAGAAACCCCCACAAGTGACCAAATTTTGGAAACTAGACCCCCTAAGGAACTTATCTAGATATGTGGTGAGAACTTTGAAAGCTCAAGTGCTTCACAGAAATTTATAATGCAGAGTAGTGAAAATAAAAAAATATATTTTTTTCCAACAAAAAAGATTTTTAGCCCCCAAGTTTTTATTTTCACAAGGGTAACAGGAGAAATTGGACCCCAAAAGTTGTTGTCCAATTTATCCCGAGTACGCTGATGCCCCATATGTGGGGGTAAACCACTGTTTGGGCGCACGGCAGAGCTCAGAAGGGAGGGAGTACCATTTGACTTTTTTAGCGCAAAATTGGCTGTCGTGTTTGGAGACCCCCTGATGTACCTAAACAGTGGAAACCCCCCAATTCTAACTCCAACCCTAACCCCAACACAGCCCTAACCCTAATCTCAACCCGATCCATAATCCTAATCACAACCCTAACGATAATCACAACCCTAACCCCAAAACAGCCCTAATCTCAACCCTAACCATAACCCTAATCAAAACCCTAAATCCAACACACCCCTAACCCTAATCCCAACCCTAACCCTAATCCCAACCCTAATCCCAAACGTAACACTAATCCCAACCCTAATCCTAACCCTAATCCCAACTCTAACCCTAACTTTAGCCCCAACCCTAACTTTAGCCCCAACCCTAACCATAACTTTAGCCCCCGTCGTCACAAAAAAAGTTCAATGTAACCTTTTTTTTGTACGTCGCGTCCGCCATTTCCGCGGATGCGTGGCCGTAACTCTGCCCCCTCCTCCCCAGGACATAGACTGGGCAGCGGATGCGTTGAAAAACTGCATCCGCTGCCCACGTTGTGCACAATTTTCACAACGTGCGTCGGTACATCGGGCCGACGCATTGCGACCGCCCCGTACCGACGCAAGTGTGAAAGAAGCCTTAGGCTACTTTCAGACATAGCGCATTTTTGAGCGCTATTTTGCGGGCGCTTTTCAAAAATGCGCAATGTCATTTTCGTCTGCCGGCAAAGTGAATGAGAAATTCACTTTGCCGTTCAGACACACCGCAAAAAAACGCGGCGCTTTTGTCTGCAAACACGCCGGCGTAAAAAGAATTGACATGTCAATTCTTTACGCAGCGGCGTGTCTGCGTATCCCCCTAGGGCCCCATATTACCTTCCACACACAGCGCCTTTGTCCTGGGTGTCGGCGTCTTTGTACGGAGGGGTTGACACCCAGGACCGGACGTGACGTCGGACAGGAAGAGGGAAGCCCCCGCCCCCCAGTGAAGCAGCATGGAGTCCTTCTGTGTGTGTGTGTGCGTGTGTGTGCGTGTGTGTGTCCCCATGCGACGCTAGTGCCACCATTGTGCTAAGTCGCCGTATGGGACTACTACTCCCATCCGGTATTAGGATGGGAGAGTTGTCCCTGTGTCCGGCGACTTAGCACAATTGTAAAGTTACACAAAACACCTACACACAATACACATACATGACACACAGTACATACAACATATAACACAGAGTATATACTCACCAACAGCACACTTGTAGGCGAAGCCCTCGATCCTCCAGGAAAAAATCCAAAAATAATAAACCAAATTCATACTCCCTGTCCGCAGAATCCATAAAACGAGTGTCCCACGCCGATCGGCTGCTCTCCGGCGATACACTGCCAGGAGCGAAGCTCCTAGCAGTGTATCGCGTACTGTTCCGGAGTTCAATGGCTCCGGCGTCTCGGTTAACAGCAGTACAGCTGCGTTGAACTTTCCCACGCAGCACTGCCGTTAAGCGAGAGTGCCGGGGTCAATGACCGCCGGTAAACTCGCTCGCGCATGCGCAGTGACACACCGACAGGAACTATGGCTCCTGTCAGTGTGTTGCTGCAGCCGTGGAGAGCAGACATATCTCTGGATGTGTCTGTTCTCCATGGAAAATCTTGATACGTTGCACTTAAATATGTGGCAATTAAATACGTGACACGTGGCACTTATACGTGATACGTGTCACTTAAATACGTGGCACTGAAATACGTGATACGTGGCACTTTGATACGTGGCACGTGTCACTTAAATACGTGGCACTGAAATATGTGGCACGTGGCACTTTGATACGTGGCATGTGTCTCTTAAATACGTGGCACTGAAAGATGTGGCACGTGGCACTTTGATACGTGGCACGTGTCACTTAAATACGTGGCACGTGGCACTGAAATATGTGGCACGTGGCACTTTGATACATGGCACTTTGATACGTGGCACGTGGCACTTTGATACGTGGCACGTGGCACTGAAATATGTGGCACGTGGCACTTTGATACGTGGCACGTGGCACTTTGATACGTGGCACGTGGCACTTTGATACGTGGCACTTTGATACGTGGCACGTGGCACTTTGATACGTGGCACGTGGCACTTTGATACGTGGCACGTGGCACTTTGATACGTGGCACGTGGCACTTTGATACGTGGCACTGAAATATGTGGCACGTGGCACTTTGATACGTGGCACGTGGCACTTAAATACGTGGCACGTGGCACTGAAATATGTAGGACACGTCGCACAAAAAAGTTACATGTAGTTTTTTTTGTGTCGACGGTCTGCCGAAGCACGACGCATCCGTCGCACGACGGATGCGACATGTGGCAATCCGTCGCAATGCGTCGCTAATGCAAGCCAATGGAGAAAAAACGCATCCTGCAAGCACTTTTGCAGGATGCGTTTTTTCTCCAACGACGCATTGCGACGGAAGCCAAAAAACGCTAGTGTGAAAGTAGCCTAACCCTAACCCTAGCCCTAACCCTAACCCTAAATTTAGCCCCAACCCTAACCCTAACTCTAACCCTAACCCTAACTCTAACCCTAACCCTAACCCTAACCCTAATTTTAGCCCCAACTTGTCTTCTCCTGCCGGCCGGCAGATGGCAGCAGATGGCGGGCGCACTGCGCATGCGCCCGCCATGATGAAAAAGCCGGCTGGCAGGAGAAGACAGAAGAGGACCCAGGGACCCCGGGTGAGTATGTTAGGGTCCCCGAATCCCCCTATTTCTCTGTCCTCTGATGTGCGATCACATCAGAGGACAGAGAAATAACTGATCGCTTTTTTTTTTTTTTTTTTTGCGGTCGCCGGTAAACTGTTAATTACCGGCGATCGCAAAGCAGGGGTCGGTGCAAATCGACCCCGATCATGTTCTTTGGGGTCTCGGCTACCCCCGGCAGCCGAGACCCCAAAGAACATCCGGGTGCCGGGCGGCGGGCGTACTGCGCGTGCGCCCGCCATTTTTTCCCGGAAAAAAGATGGCGGCGCCCATGGGGAGACACGAGGAGCACCGGGGGAGGTAGGTAAGTATTGGGGGGCTATTGGGGGCCATCGGGGACCACATTTCTCTGTCCTCCGATGTGCGATCACATCGGAGGACAGAGAAATTAAACGGCAAATCGCGTTTTTTTTTTTTTTGTTGCGACCGCCGGTAAACGGTTAATTACCGGCGATCGCAACTCGGGGGTCGGTAAAAACCCCCCGAATCATGTTCTCTGGGGTCTCGGCTACCCTCGGCAACCGAGACCCCAGAGAAAATCCGACTCTGGGGGGCGCTATTCACTTTTTCCACAGCGCCGTTAATTAACGGCGCTGTGGTTTAAGTACCCTTAGCGGCCGCCGTTAAAAGGCGTATCGGCGGTCGTTAAGGGGTTAAAACTCACAGGCCTCTTATCCCTTTGCTCCCTGACTCTTCTTCTACCTTTCTTTTCCGGAGCAATCATGTTTCACATGCTGGGAAGCAGATAATCCGGAGTCATAAAACAGAGCAGTAGAGAATTTTCTTATTAGTAGATATTTCTCCATTGCATTCAAGAATTACAGCTTTACCTTAAGGCTGAGTCACACATAACGATATTGCTTTTGGTGACGTAGCAACGATCCCGCTAACGATCTCGTTATGTGTGACAGCGACCAACGATCAGGCCCCTGCTGGGAGATCGTTGGTTGATGGGAATGATCAGGACCATTTTTTGGTCGCTGATCATCCTGTCATGATCTCCATGGCCAGAGAACTAGCATAAGCCTATATAGGAACAAGCTCTTGGAAGATGGTAACTGTACTGACCATGAACTAAACCTACCGCACAACTAGAAGTAGCCAGGTAGCATGTCCTACTTTTTATCCCTATATGCCCAGCGCCGGCCGGAGAACTAAATAATGCTAGCAGAGGGAAATATAAGACCTGACTCACCTCTAGAGAAATGCCCAAAAAGGAGACAGAGGCCCCCCACATATATTGGCGGTGATTTTAGATGAAATAACAAACGCAGCAGGAAAATAGTTTTAGCAAATTTGAGGTCCGCTTTCTAGATAGCAGAAGACAGAAAGCACACTTTCATGGTCAGTAGAAAACCCTAACAAAACACCATCCAGAAATTACTTTAGGACTCTGGCATTAACTCATAATACCAGAGTGGCAATTCCTGATCAACAAGAGCTTTCCAGACACAGTAACGAAACTGCAGCTGTGAACTGGAACCAAAAAACAAAAACAAACAAGGACGAAAGTCCAACTTATCTAGTAGATGTCTGGGAGCAGGAACAAGCACAGAGAGGCTTCTGATAACATTGTTGACCGGCAAGCAACTAACAGAGAAGCCAGGTTATATAGCGACACCCAGATCTGATGAGAACAGGTGAACAGGGAAGATGATGACACAAGTTCAATTCCACCAGTAGCCACCGGGGGAGCCCAGAATCCAAATTCACAACAGTACCCCCCCCTCAAGGAGGGGGCACCGAACCCTCACCAGAACCACCAGGGCGATCAGGATGGGCCCTATGAAAGGCACGAACCAGATCGGAGGCATGAACATCAGATGCAGTGACCCAAGAATTATCCTCCTGGCCGTATCCCTTCCACTTGACCAGATACTGGAGTCTCCGTCTGGAAACACGGGAGTCTAGGATTTTCTCCACAACGTACTCCAACTCACCCTCAACCAACACCGGAGCAGGAGGCTCAACGGAAGGCACAACCGGTGCCTCATACCTGCGCAATAACGACCGATGAAAAACGTTATGAATAGAAAAGGATGCAGGGAGGTCTAAACGGAAGGAAACAGGGTTAAGAATCTCCAATATTTTATACGGACCGATGAACCGAGGCTTAAACTTAGGAGATGAGACCCTCATAGGGACAAAACGAGAAGACAACCACACCAAATCTCCAACACAAAGCCGAGGACCAACACGACGGTGACGGTTGGCAAAAAGCTGAGTCTTCTCCTGGGACAACTTCAAATTGTCCATCACCTGCCCCCAGATATGATGCAATCTCTCCACCACCGCATCCACTCCAGGACAATCCGAGGATTCCACCTGACCGGAGGAAAATCGAGGATGGAACCCCGAATTACAGAAAAACGGGGACACCAAGGTGGCAGAGCTGGCCCGATTATTGAGGGCGAACTCCGCCAATGGCAAAAAAGCAACCCAATCATCCTGGTCAGCAGACACAAAACACCTCAGATATGTCTCCAGGGTCTGATTAGTCCGCTCGGTCTGGCCATTAGTCTGAGGGTGAAAAGCAGACGAAAAAGACAAATCTATGCCCATCCTAGCACAGAATGCCCGCCAAAATCTAGACACAAATTGGGTTCCTCTGTCAGAAACGATATTCTCAGGAATACCATGCAAACGAACAACATTTTGAAAAAACAGGGGAACCAACTCGGAAGAAGAAGGCAATTTGGGCAGGGGAACCAAATGGACCATCTTAGAAAAACGGTCACACACCACCCAGATGACAGACATCTTCTGGGAAACAGGCAGATCTGAAATAAAATCCATCGAGATGTGCGTCCAAGGCCTCTTAGGAATAGGCAAGGGCAACAATAATCCACTAGCCCGAGAACAACAAGGCTTGGCCCGAGCACAAACGTCACAAGACTGCACAAAGCCTCGCACATCTCGTGACAGGGAAGGCCACCAGAAGGATCTTGCCACCAAATCCCTGGTACCAAAAATTCCAGGATGACCTGCCAATGCAGAAGAATGCACCTCAGAGATGACTCTACTGGTCCAATCATCAGGAACAAACAGCCTATCAGGCGGACAACGATCCGGTCTATCCGCCTGAAACTCCTGCAAGGCCCGCCGCAGGTCTGGAGAAACGGCTGACAAAATAACTCCATCCTTAAGGATACCTGTGGGCTCAGAGTTGCCGGGTGAATCAGGCTCAAAACTCCTAGAAAGGGCATCCGCCTTAACATTCTTAGAACCCGGTAGGTATGACACCACAAAATTAAACCGAGAAAAAAATAATGACCAGCGCGCCTGTCTAGGATTCAGGCGCCTGGCGGTCTCAAGATAAATCAAATTTTTGTGGTCAGTCAATACCACCACCTGATGTCTGGCCCCCTCAAGCCAATGGCGCCACTCCACAAACGCCCACTTCATGGCCAAAAGCTCCCGATTCCCAACATCATAATTCCGCTCAGCGGGCGAAAATTTACGGGAAAAGAAGGCACAAGGCCTCATCACGGAGCAGTCAGAACTTTTCTGCGACAACACTGCCCCAGCTCCGATCTCAGAAGCGTCGACCTCAACCTGAAAAGGAAGAGCCACATCAGGCTGACGCAACACAGGGGCAGAAGAAAAACGGCGCTTAAGCTCCTGAAAGGCCTCCACAGCATCAGGGGACCAATTAGCAACATCAGCACCCTGTCTAGTCAAATCGGTCAATGGCTTAACGACATCCGAAAAACCAGAAATAAATCGACGATAAAAGTTGGCAAAGCCCAAAAATTTCTGAAGACTTTTAAGAGAAGAGGGCTGCGTCCAATCACAAATAGCTTGAACCTTGACAGGATCCATCTCAATGGAAGAGGGAGAAAAAATATATCCCAAAAAGGAAATTCTCTGAACCCCAAATACGCACTTAGAACCCTTGACACACAGAGAATTAGACCGCAAAACCTGAAAAACCCTCTTAACTTGCTGGACATGAGAGTCCCAGTCATCCGAAAAAATCAGAATATCATCCAGATACACTATCATAAATTTATCCAAAAAATCGCGGAAAATATCATGCATAAAGGACTGGAAGACTGAAGGGGCATTAGAAAGACCAAAAGGCATCACCAAATACTCAAAGTGGCCCTCGGGCGTATTAAATGCGGTTTTCCACTCATCCCCCTGCCTGATCCGCACCAAATTATACGCCCCACGGAGATCAATCTTAGAGAACCACTTGGCCCCCTTTATGCGAGCAAACAAATCAGTCAGCAACGGCAATGGGTATTGATATTTAACCGTGATTTTATTCAAAAGCCGATAATCAATACATGGTCTCAAAGAGCCGTCTTTTTTTGACACAAAGAAAAAACCGGCTCCTAAGGGAGATGACGATGGACGAATATGTCCCTTTTCCAAGGACTCCTTTATATATTCTCGCATAGCAGCATGTTCAGGCACAGACAGATTAAATAAACGACCCTTTGGGTATTTACTACCCGGAATTAAATCTATAGCACAATCGCACTCACGGTGCGGAGGTAGTGAACCCAGCTTGGGTTCTTCAAAGACGTCACGATAATCAGACAGGAACTCAGGGATTTCAGAGGGAATAGATGATGAAATGGAAACCAAAGGTACGTCCCCATGAGTCCCCCTACATCCCCAGCTCAACACAGACATAGCTCTCCAGTCAAGGACTGGGTTGTGAGACTGCAGCCATGGCAATCCTAGCACCAAATCATCATGTAGATTATACAGCACCAGAAAACGAATAGTCTCCTGGTGATCCGGATTAATACGCATAGTTACTTGTGTCCAGTATTGTGGTTTATTATTAGCCAATGGGGTGGAGTCAATCCCCTTCAGAGGAATAAGAGTCTCCAAAGGCTCTAAATCATACCCACAACGATTGGCAAAGGACCAATCCATAAGACTCAAAGCGGCGCCAGAGTCGATATAGGCGTCCGTGGTAATAGATGACAAAGAGCAAATCAGGGTCACAGACAAAATAAATTTAGACTGTAAAGTGCCAATGGAAACGGATTTATCAAGCTTTTTAGTACGCTTAGAGCATGCTGATATAACATGAGTAGAATCCCCACAATAGAAACACAACCCATTTTTCCGTCTAAAATTCTGCCGCTCGCTTCTGGACAGAATTCTATCACACTGCATGCTTTCTGGCGTCTTCTCAGTGGACACCGCCAGATGGTGCACTGGTCTGCGCTCCCGCAGACGCCTATCGATCTGAATGGCCATTGTCATGGACTCATTCAGACCCGCAGGCACAGGGAACCCCACCATAACATCCTTAATGGCATCAGAGAGACCCTCTCTGAAAGTAGCCGCCAAGGCACACTCATTCCACTGAGTAAGCACAGACCATTTACGGAATCTTTGGCAGTAAATTTCAGCTTCATCTTGCCCCTGCGATAGGGACATCAAAGTTTTTTCTGCCTGAAGTTCCAAATGAGGTTCCTCATAGAGCAACCCCAAGGCCAGAAAAAACGCATCCACATTGCGCAACGCAGGATCCCCTGGTGCCAATGAAAAAGCCCAGTCTTGAGGGTCGCCGCGGAGCAAGGAAATCACAATCCCAACCTGCTGTGCAGGGTCTCCAGCAGAACGAGATTTCAGGGACAAAAATAACTTGCAATTATTTCTAAAATTCTGAAAGCCAGATCTATTCCCTGAGAAGAATTCCGGCAAAGGAATTCTCGGCTCTGATACCGGAGCATGAACAACAAAATCTTGCAAACTTTGTACTTTCGTGGCGAGATTATTCAAACCTGCAGTTACACTCTGAAGATCCATTATAGACAGGTGAACACAGAGCCATTCAAAGATTAGAAGGAGAGAGAAAAAAAAGAAAGACTGCAGCATAGACAGACTGGCAAGTGATCCAATTAAGAGCACAAAAAAAAAAAAAAAAAAAAAAAAAAAAAACTCTCAGCAGACTTCTTATTTCTCTCCTTTCTCAGCCAAGGATTTTAACCCTTTAGTGGGCCGGTCAAACTGTCATGATCTCCATGGCCAGAGAACTAGCATAAGCCTATATAGGAACAAGCTCTTGGAAGATGGTAACTGTACTGACCATGAACTAAACCTACCGCACAACTAGAAGTAGCCAGGTAGCATGTCCTACTTTTTATCCCTATATGCCCAGCGCCGGCCGGAGAACTAAATAATGCTAGCAGAGGGAAATATAAGACCTGACTCACCTCTAGAGAAATGCCCAAAAAGGAGACAGAGGCCCCCCACATATATTGGCGGTGATTTTAGATGAAATAACAAACGCAGCAGGAAAATAGTTTTAGCAAATTTGAGGTCCGCTTTCTAGATAGCAGAAGACAGAAAGCACACTTTCATGGTCAGTAGAAAACCCTAACAAAACACCATCCAGAAATTACTTTAGGACTCTGGCATTAACTCATAATACCAGAGTGGCAATTCCTGATCAACAAGAGCTTTCCAGACACAGTAACGAAACTGCAGCTGTGAACTGGAACCAAAAAACAAAAACAAACAAGGACGAAAGTCCAACTTATCTAGTAGATGTCTGGGAGCAGGAACAAGCACAGAGAGGCTTCTGATAACATTGTTGACCGGCAAGCAACTAACAGAGAAGCCAGGTTATATAGCGACACCCAGATCTGATGAGAACAGGTGAACAGGGAAGATGATGACACAAGTTCAATTCCACCAGTAGCCACCGGGGGAGCCCAGAATCCAAATTCACAACAGTACCCCCCCCTCAAGGAGGGGGCACCGAACCCTCACCAGAACCACCAGGGCGATCAGGATGGGCCCTATGAAAGGCACGAACCAGATCGGAGGCATGAACATCAGATGCAGTGACCCAAGAATTATCCTCCTGGCCGTATCCCTTCCACTTGACCAGATACTGGAGTCTCCGTCTGGAAACACGGGAGTCTAGGATTTTCTCCACAACGTACTCCAACTCACCCTCAACCAACACCGGAGCAGGAGGCTCAACGGAAGGCACAACCGGTGCCTCATACCTGCGCAATAACGACCGATGAAAAACGTTATGAATAGAAAAGGATGCAGGGAGGTCTAAACGGAAGGAAACAGGGTTAAGAATCTCCAATATTTTATACGGACCGATGAACCGAGGCTTAAACTTAGGAGATGAGACCCTCATAGGGACAAAACGAGAAGACAACCACACCAAATCTCCAACACAAAGCCGAGGACCAACACGACGGTGACGGTTGGCAAAAAGCTGAGTCTTCTCCTGGGACAACTTCAAATTGTCCATCACCTGCCCCCAGATATGATGCAATCTCTCCACCACCGCATCCACTCCAGGACAATCCGAGGATTCCACCTGACCGGAGGAAAATCGAGGATGGAACCCCGAATTACAGAAAAACGGGGACACCAAGGTGGCAGAGCTGGCCTGATTATTGAGGGCGAACTCCGCCAATGGCAAAAAAGCAACCCAATCATCCTGGTCAGCAGACACAAAACACCTCAGATATGTCTCCAGGGTCTGATTAGTCCGCTCGGTCTGGCCATTAGTCTGAGGGTGAAAAGCAGACGAAAAAGACAAATCTATGCCCATCCTAGCACAGAATGCCCGCCAAAATCTAGACACAAATTGGGTTCCTCTGTCAGAAACGATATTCTCAGGAATACCATGCAAACGAACAACATTTTGAAAAAACAGGGGAACCAACTCGGAAGAAGAAGGCAATTTGGGCAGGGGAACCAAATGGACCATCTTAGAAAAACGGTCACACACCACCCAGATGACAGACATCTTCTGGGAAACAGGCAGATCTGAAATAAAATCCATCGAGATGTGCGTCCAAGGCCTCTTAGGAATAGGCAAGGGCAACAATAATCCACTAGCCCGAGAACAACAAGGCTTGGCCCGAGCACAAACGTCACAAGACTGCACAAAGCCTCGCACATCTCGTGACAGGGAAGGCCACCAGAAGGATCTTGCCACCAAATCCCTGGTACCAAAAATTCCAGGATGACCTGCCAATGCAGAAGAATGCACCTCAGAGATGACTCTACTGGTCCAATCATCAGGAACAAACAGCCTATCAGGCGGACAACGATCCGGTCTATCCGCCTGAAACTCCTGCAAGGCCCGCCGCAGGTCTGGAGAAACGGCTGACAAAATAACTCCATCCTTAAGGATACCTGTGGGCTCAGAGTTGCCGGGTGAATCAGGCTCAAAACTCCTAGAAAGGGCATCCGCCTTAACATTCTTAGAACCCGGTAGGTATGACACCACAAAATTAAACCGAGAAAAAAATAATGACCAGCGCGCCTGTCTAGGATTCAGGCGCCTGGCGGTCTCAAGATAAATCAAATTTTTGTGGTCAGTCAATACCACCACCTGATGTCTGGCCCCCTCAAGCCAATGGCGCCACTCCACAAACGCCCACTTCATGGCCAAAAGCTCCCGATTCCCAACATCATAATTCCGCTCAGCGGGCGAAAATTTACGGGAAAAGAAGGCACAAGGCCTCATCACGGAGCAGTCAGAACTTTTCTGCGACAACACTGCCCCAGCTCCGATCTCAGAAGCGTCGACCTCAACCTGAAAAGGAAGAGCCACATCAGGCTGACGCAACACAGGGGCAGAAGAAAAACGGCGCTTAAGCTCCTGAAAGGCCTCCACAGCATCAGGGGACCAATTAGCAACATCAGCACCCTGTCTAGTCAAATCGGTCAATGGCTTAACGACATCCGAAAAACCAGAAATAAATCGACGATAAAAGTTGGCAAAGCCCAAAAATTTCTGAAGACTTTTAAGAGAAGAGGGCTGCGTCCAATCACAAATAGCTTGAACCTTGACAGGATCCATCTCAATGGAAGAGGGAGAAAAAATATATCCCAAAAAGGAAATTCTCTGAACCCCAAATACGCACTTAGAACCCTTGACACACAGAGAATTAGACCGCAAAACCTGAAAAACCCTCTTAACTTGCTGGACATGAGAGTCCCAGTCATCCGAAAAAATCAGAATATCATCCAGATACACTATCATAAATTTATCCAAAAAATCGCGGAAAATATCATGCATAAAGGACTGGAAGACTGAAGGGGCATTAGAAAGACCAAAAGGCATCACCAAATACTCAAAGTGGCCCTCGGGCGTATTAAATGCGGTTTTCCACTCATCCCCCTGCCTGATCCGCACCAAATTATACGCCCCACGGAGATCAATCTTAGAGAACCACTTGGCCCCCTTTATGCGAGCAAACAAATCAGTCAGCAACGGCAATGGGTATTGATATTTAACCGTGATTTTATTCAAAAGCCGATAATCAATACATGGTCTCAAAGAGCCGTCTTTTTTTGACACAAAGAAAAAACCGGCTCCTAAGGGAGATGACGATGGACGAATATGTCCCTTTTCCAAGGACTCCTTTATATATTCTCGCATAGCAGCATGTTCAGGCACAGACAGATTAAATAAACGACCCTTTGGGTATTTACTACCCGGAATTAAATCTATAGCACAATCGCACTCACGGTGCGGAGGTAGTGAACCCAGCTTGGGTTCTTCAAAGACGTCACGATAATCAGACAGGAACTCAGGGATTTCAGAGGGAATAGATGATGAAATGGAAACCAAAGGTACGTCCCCATGAGTCCCCCTACATCCCCAGCTCAACACAGACATAGCTCTCCAGTCAAGGACTGGGTTGTGAGACTGCAGCCATGGCAATCCTAGCACCAAATCATCATGTAGATTATACAGCACCAGAAAACGAATAGTCTCCTGGTGATCCGGATTAATACGCATAGTTACTTGTGTCCAGTATTGTGGTTTATTATTAGCCAATGGGGTGGAGTCAATCCCCTTCAGAGGAATAAGAGTCTCCAAAGGCTCTAAATCATACCCACAACGATTGGCAAAGGACCAATCCATAAGACTCAAAGCGGCGCCAGAGTCGATATAGGCGTCCGTGGTAATAGATGACAAAGAGCAAATCAGGGTCACAGACAAAATAAATTTAGACTGTAAAGTGCCAATGGAAACGGATTTATCAAGCTTTTTAGTACGCTTAGAGCATGCTGATATAACATGAGTAGAATCCCCACAATAGAAACACAACCCATTTTTCCGTCTAAAATTCTGCCGCTCGCTTCTGGACAGAATTCTATCACACTGCATGCTTTCTGGCGTCTTCTCAGTGGACACCGCCAGATGGTGCACTGGTCTGCGCTCCCGCAGACGCCTATCGATCTGAATGGCCATTGTCATGGACTCATTCAGACCCGCAGGCACAGGGAACCCCACCATAACATCCTTAATGGCATCAGAGAGACCCTCTCTGAAAGTAGCCGCCAAGGCACACTCATTCCACTGAGTAAGCACAGACCATTTACGGAATCTTTGGCAGTAAATTTCAGCTTCATCTTGCCCCTGCGATAGGGACATCAAAGTTTTTTCTGCCTGAAGTTCCAAATGAGGTTCCTCATAGAGCAACCCCAAGGCCAGAAAAAACGCATCCACATTGCGCAACGCAGGATCCCCTGGTGCCAATGAAAAAGCCCAGTCTTGAGGGTCGCCGCGGAGCAAGGAAATCACAATCCCAACCTGCTGTGCAGGGTCTCCAGCAGAACGAGATTTCAGGGACAAAAATAACTTGCAATTATTTCTAAAATTCTGAAAGCCAGATCTATTCCCTGAGAAGAATTCCGGCAAAGGAATTCTCGGCTCTGATACCGGAGCATGAACAACAAAATCTTGCAAACTTTGTACTTTCGTGGCGAGATTATTCAAACCTGCAGTTACACTCTGAAGATCCATTATAGACAGGTGAACACAGAGCCATTCAAAGATTAGAAGGAGAGAGAAAAAAAAGAAAGACTGCAGCATAGACAGACTGGCAAGTGATCCAATTAAGAGCACAAAAAAAAAAAAAAAAAAAAAAAAAAAAAACTCTCAGCAGACTTCTTATTTCTCTCCTTTCTCAGCCAAGGATTTTAACCCTTTAGTGGGCCGGTCAAACTGTCATGATCTCCATGGCCAGAGAACTAGCATAAGCCTATATAGGAACAAGCTCTTGGAAGATGGTAACTGTACTGACCATGAACTAAACCTACCGCACAACTAGAAGTAGCCAGGTAGCATGTCCTACTTTTTATCCCTATATGCCCAGCGCCGGCCGGAGAACTAAATAATGCTAGCAGAGGGAAATATAAGACCTGACTCACCTCTAGAGAAATGCCCAAAAAGGAGACAGAGGCCCCCCACATATATTGGCGGTGATTTTAGATGAAATAACAAACGCAGCAGGAAAATAGTTTTAGCAAATTTGAGGTCCGCTTTCTAGATAGCAGAAGACAGAAAGCACACTTTCATGGTCAGTAGAAAACCCTAACAAAACACCATCCAGAAATTACTTTAGGACTCTGGCATTAACTCATAATACCAGAGTGGCAATTCCTGATCAACAAGAGCTTTCCAGACACAGTAACGAAACTGCAGCTGTGAACTGGAACCAAAAAACAAAAACAAACAAGGACGAAAGTCCAACTTATCTAGTAGATGTCTGGGAGCAGGAACAAGCACAGAGAGGCTTCTGATAACATTGTTGACCGGCAAGCAACTAACAGAGAAGCCAGGTTATATAGCGACACCCAGATCTGATGAGAACAGGTGAACAGGGAAGATGATGACACAAGTTCAATTCCACCAGTAGCCACCGGGGGAGCCCAGAATCCAAATTCACAACAGTACCCCCCCCTCAAGGAGGGGGCACCGAACCCTCACCAGAACCACCAGGGCGATCAGGATGGGCCCTATGAAAGGCACGAACCAGATCGGAGGCATGAACATCAGATGCAGTGACCCAAGAATTATCCTCCTGGCCGTATCCCTTCCACTTGACCAGATACTGGAGTCTCCGTCTGGAAACACGGGAGTCTAGGATTTTCTCCACAACGTACTCCAACTCACCCTCAACCAACACCGGAGCAGGAGGCTCAACGGAAGGCACAACCGGTGCCTCATACCTGCGCAATAACGACCGATGAAAAACGTTATGAATAGAAAAGGATGCAGGGAGGTCTAAACGGAAGGAAACAGGGTTAAGAATCTCCAATATTTTATACGGACCGATGAACCGAGGCTTAAACTTAGGAGATGAGACCCTCATAGGGACAAAACGAGAAGACAACCACACCAAATCTCCAACACAAAGCCGAGGACCAACACGACGGTGACGGTTGGCAAAAAGCTGAGTCTTCTCCTGGGACAACTTCAAATTGTCCATCACCTGCCCCCAGATATGATGCAATCTCTCCACCACCGCATCCACTCCAGGACAATCCGAGGATTCCACCTGACCGGAGGAAAATCGAGGATGGAACCCCGAATTACAGAAAAACGGGGACACCAAGGTGGCAGAGCTGGCCCGATTATTGAGGGCGAACTCCGCCAATGGCAAAAAAGCAACCCAATCATCCTGGTCAGCAGACACAAAACACCTCAGATATGTCTCCAGGGTCTGATTAGTCCGCTCGGTCTGGCCATTAGTCTGAGGGTGAAAAGCAGACGAAAAAGACAAATCTATGCCCATCCTAGCACAGAATGCCCGCCAAAATCTAGACACAAATTGGGTTCCTCTGTCAGAAACGATATTCTCAGGAATACCATGCAAACGAACAACATTTTGAAAAAACAGGGGAACCAACTCGGAAGAAGAAGGCAATTTGGGCAGGGGAACCAAATGGACCATCTTAGAAAAACGGTCACACACCACCCAGATGACAGACATCTTCTGGGAAACAGGCAGATCTGAAATAAAATCCATCGAGATGTGCGTCCAAGGCCTCTTAGGAATAGGCAAGGGCAACAATAATCCACTAGCCCGAGAACAACAAGGCTTGGCCCGAGCACAAACGTCACAAGACTGCACAAAGCCTCGCACATCTCGTGACAGGGAAGGCCACCAGAAGGATCTTGCCACCAAATCCCTGGTACCAAAAATTCCAGGATGACCTGCCAATGCAGAAGAATGCACCTCAGAGATGACTCTACTGGTCCAATCATCAGGAACAAACAGCCTATCAGGCGGACAACGATCCGGTCTATCCGCCTGAAACTCCTGCAAGGCCCGCCGCAGGTCTGGAGAAACGGCTGACAAAATAACTCCATCCTTAAGGATACCTGTGGGCTCAGAGTTGCCGGGTGAATCAGGCTCAAAACTCCTAGAAAGGGCATCCGCCTTAACATTCTTAGAACCCGGTAGGTATGACACCACAAAATTAAACCGAGAAAAAAATAATGACCAGCGCGCCTGTCTAGGATTCAGGCGCCTGGCGGTCTCAAGATAAATCAAATTTTTGTGGTCAGTCAATACCACCACCTGATGTCTGGCCCCCTCAAGCCAATGGCGCCACTCCACAAACGCCCACTTCATGGCCAAAAGCTCCCGATTCCCAACATCATAATTCCGCTCAGCGGGCGAAAATTTACGGGAAAAGAAGGCACAAGGCCTCATCACGGAGCAGTCAGAACTTTTCTGCGACAACACTGCCCCAGCTCCGATCTCAGAAGCGTCGACCTCAACCTGAAAAGGAAGAGCCACATCAGGCTGACGCAACACAGGGGCAGAAGAAAAACGGCGCTTAAGCTCCTGAAAGGCCTCCACAGCATCAGGGGACCAATTAGCAACATCAGCACCCTGTCTAGTCAAATCGGTCAATGGCTTAACGACATCCGAAAAACCAGAAATAAATCGACGATAAAAGTTGGCAAAGCCCAAAAATTTCTGAAGACTTTTAAGAGAAGAGGGCTGCGTCCAATCACAAATAGCTTGAACCTTGACAGGATCCATCTCAATGGAAGAGGGAGAAAAAATATATCCCAAAAAGGAAATTCTCTGAACCCCAAATACGCACTTAGAACCCTTGACACACAGAGAATTAGACCGCAAAACCTGAAAAACCCTCTTAACTTGCTGGACATGAGAGTCCCAGTCATCCGAAAAAATCAGAATATCATCCAGATACACTATCATAAATTTATCCAAAAAATCGCGGAAAATATCATGCATAAAGGACTGGAAGACTGAAGGGGCATTAGAAAGACCAAAAGGCATCACCAAATACTCAAAGTGGCCCTCGGGCGTATTAAATGCGGTTTTCCACTCATCCCCCTGCCTGATCCGCACCAAATTATACGCCCCACGGAGATCAATCTTAGAGAACCACTTGGCCCCCTTTATGCGAGCAAACAAATCAGTCAGCAACGGCAATGGGTATTGATATTTAACCGTGATTTTATTCAAAAGCCGATAATCAATACATGGTCTCAAAGAGCCGTCTTTTTTTGACACAAAGAAAAAACCGGCTCCTAAGGGAGATGACGATGGACGAATATGTCCCTTTTCCAAGGACTCCTTTATATATTCTCGCATAGCAGCATGTTCAGGCACAGACAGATTAAATAAACGACCCTTTGGGTATTTACTACCCGGAATTAAATCTATAGCACAATCGCACTCACGGTGCGGAGGTAGTGAACCCAGCTTGGGTTCTTCAAAGACGTCACGATAATCAGACAGGAACTCAGGGATTTCAGAGGGAATAGATGATGAAATGGAAACCAAAGGTACGTCCCCATGAGTCCCCCTACATCCCCAGCTCAACACAGACATAGCTCTCCAGTCAAGGACTGGGTTGTGAGACTGCAGCCATGGCAATCCTAGCACCAAATCATCATGTAGATTATACAGCACCAGAAAACGAATAGTCTCCTGGTGATCCGGATTAATACGCATAGTTACTTGTGTCCAGTATTGTGGTTTATTATTAGCCAATGGGGTGGAGTCAATCCCCTTCAGAGGAATAAGAGTCTCCAAAGGCTCTAAATCATACCCACAACGATTGGCAAAGGACCAATCCATAAGACTCAAAGCGGCGCCAGAGTCGATATAGGCGTCCGTGGTAATAGATGACAAAGAGCAAATCAGGGTCACAGACAAAATAAATTTAGACTGTAAAGTGCCAATGGAAACGGATTTATCAAGCTTTTTAGTACGCTTAGAGCATGCTGATATAACATGAGTAGAATCCCCACAATAGAAACACAACCCATTTTTCCGTCTAAAATTCTGCCGCTCGCTTCTGGACAGAATTCTATCACACTGCATGCTTTCTGGCGTCTTCTCAGTGGACACCGCCAGATGGTGCACTGGTCTGCGCTCCCGCAGACGCCTATCGATCTGAATGGCCATTGTCATGGACTCATTCAGACCCGCAGGCACAGGGAACCCCACCATAACATCCTTAATGGCATCAGAGAGACCCTCTCTGAAAGTAGCCGCCAAGGCACACTCATTCCACTGAGTAAGCACAGACCATTTACGGAATCTTTGGCAGTAAATTTCAGCTTCATCTTGCCCCTGCGATAGGGACATCAAAGTTTTTTCTGCCTGAAGTTCCAAATGAGGTTCCTCATAGAGCAACCCCAAGGCCAGAAAAAACGCATCCACATTGCGCAACGCAGGATCCCCTGGTGCCAATGAAAAAGCCCAGTCTTGAGGGTCGCCGCGGAGCAAGGAAATCACAATCCCAACCTGCTGTGCAGGGTCTCCAGCAGAACGAGATTTCAGGGACAAAAATAACTTGCAATTATTTCTAAAATTCTGAAAGCCAGATCTATTCCCTGAGAAGAATTCCGGCAAAGGAATTCTCGGCTCTGATACCGGAGCATGAACAACAAAATCTTGCAAACTTTGTACTTTCGTGGCGAGATTATTCAAACCTGCAGTTACACTCTGAAGATCCATTATAGACAGGTGAACACAGAGCCATTCAAAGATTAGAAGGAGAGAGAAAAAAAAGAAAGACTGCAGCATAGACAGACTGGCAAGTGATCCAATTAAGAGCACAAAAAAAAAAAAAAAAAAAAAAAAAAAAAAACTCTCAGCAGACTTCTTATTTCTCTCCTTTCTCAGCCAAGGATTTTAACCCTTTAGTGGGCCGGTCAAACTGTCATGATCTCCATGGCCAGAGAACTAGCATAAGCCTATATAGGAACAAGCTCTTGGAAGATGGTAACTGTACTGACCATGAACTAAACCTACCGCACAACTAGAAGTAGCCAGGTAGCATGTCCTACTTTTTATCCCTATATGCCCAGCGCCGGCCGGAGAACTAAATAATGCTAGCAGAGGGAAATATAAGACCTGACTCACCTCTAGAGAAATGCCCAAAAAGGAGACAGAGGCCCCCCACATATATTGGCGGTGATTTTAGATGAAATAACAAACGCAGCAGGAAAATAGTTTTAGCAAATTTGAGGTCCGCTTTCTAGATAGCAGAAGACAGAAAGCACACTTTCATGGTCAGTAGAAAACCCTAACAAAACACCATCCAGAAATTACTTTAGGACTCTGGCATTAACTCATAATACCAGAGTGGCAATTCCTGATCAACAAGAGCTTTCCAGACACAGTAACGAAACTGCAGCTGTGAACTGGAACCAAAAAACAAAAACAAACAAGGACGAAAGTCCAACTTATCTAGTAGATGTCTGGGAGCAGGAACAAGCACAGAGAGGCTTCTGATAACATTGTTGACCGGCAAGCAACTAACAGAGAAGCCAGGTTATATAGCGACACCCAGATCTGATGAGAACAGGTGAACAGGGAAGATGATGACACAAGTTCAATTCCACCAGTAGCCACCGGGGGAGCCCAGAATCCAAATTCACAACATCATCCGCTGTCATCGCTGGATCGGCGTGTGTGACGCGGTGACGTCACCGCTGTTACTGCCGGCGCTGAACCCTGTAGACAACAGCGGGGGACGTGACAGACATCAGAATGTGAGTATGTAGTGTTTTTGTTTTACTTTTCCAATGGTAACCAGGGTAAATATCGGGTTACTAAGCGCGGCCCTGGTTACCCGGGTGCTGCAGGGGGACTTCGGCATTGTTGAAGACAGTTTCAACGATGCCGAAGTCATTCCCCTGATCGTTGGTCGCTGGAGAGAGCTGTCTGTGTGACAGCTCCCCAGCGACCACACAGCGACTTACCAACGATCAAGGCCAGGTCGTATCGCTGGTCGTGATCGTTGGTAAGTCGTTTAGTGTAACTCCAGCTTTAGGATCTGTTTAGATGAACTTACCAATGGCACTAAATAACCTCTGATCAGTAAATATTTTCAGATCGTTGGTTGTTTAAAAGCCTGTTTACACAGTCAGAGTACATTAAACAATGCGCACTGAGTGATCTTTAATAGATCTTCAATCATTCAATGCACAGAGGCTGCCATTGTGCTCGGCAGCATGAGTCCTGTTTACATAGGAGGATGTGCTGCTGAAATTGATGATATTTAAGCAAGTTTAAAAATCTTTTTTTATGATGAATGATCATTTCCTTTCATCAGTGATTTACACCTTAAGGTACCATCACACTCAGCGACGCTGCAGCGATATAGACAACGATCCGATCGCTGCAGCGTCGCTGTTTGGGTCACTGTAGAGACGTCAAACACAGCAGCTCCACAACGATGCAGGAGCGATCCTGTGACGTAACGGTGACTCACTTATCGTTCTCACAGGTCGTTAGCTCCATGTAAAACATTGCTGGCATCGTAGCTTTTGCTGTCAAACCTGACGATACACGCCGACCTGACGACCAAATAAAGCTCGGGACTTCTAGCTCCGACCAGCGATATCACAGCAGGATCCAGATCGCTGCTGCGTGTCAAACACAACGAGATCGCTAACCAGGACGCTGCAACGTCACGGATCGTTGTCGTTCTCGCTGTAAAGTTGCTGAGTGTGAAGGTACCTCTAGTATTATTGTGAGTATTGTCACAATGTTCATTCAGTGTAAATGCACCTTTACAAATTGTTCTTGAGTGGTATGTAGGCAGATGTATTATCAGAACAAAAAAATCATGGAACCTGTGGACTTTCACATTGGTAATCTCACCCACAGCAGCATTAAAATGTATGTGCAGCAAGAAACTAGGCAGGAAATAAAAACTATGTACGCTTATTTATAGTAGTAGCATCATCTGTTAGGCATCCTGACTAGTGTTGAGCATTCCGATACTGCAAGTATCGGGTATCGGCCGATACTTGCTGTATCGGAATTCCGATACCGAGATCCGATATTTTTGTGATATCGGGTATCGGTATCGAAACAACATTAATGTAAAAATGTGTAAAAGAGAGAATTAAAATAAAAAATATTGCTATACTCACCTCTCCGACGCAGCCTGCACCTTACCGAGGGAAGCGGCAGCGTTCTTTGTTTAAAATTCGCGCTTTTCTTTCCTTTACGTGAGTCCCGGCTTGTGATTGGTTGCGTGCCGCCCATGTGACCGGGACGCAACCAATCACAGCAAGCCGTGACGTAATTTCAGGTCCTTCAGGATTTTAAAATTACGTTCCGGCGTTGTGATTGGTTGCGTCGCAGTCACATGGGCGACGCAACCAATCACAGCAAGCCGTGACGTAATTTCAGGTCCTTAAGGATTTTAAAATTACGTCCCGGCTTTGTGATTGGTTGCGTCGCAGTCACATGGGAGACGCAACCAATCACAAGCCGTGACGTCACGGGAGGCTGGACACGCGCGCATTTTAAAATGGGCGCGTGTCCAGCCTCCCGTGACGTCCCGGCTTGTGATTGGTTGCGCCGCGATCAACCAATCACAAGCCGGGAGGCTGGACACGCGCGCATTTTAAAATTTTAAAATGCGCGCGTGTCCAGCCTCCCGGCTTGTGATTGGTTGACCACGGCGCAACCAATCACAAGCCGGGACGTCACGGGAGGCTGGACACGCGCCCATTTTAAAATTTTAAAATGCGCGCGTGTCCAGCCTCCCGGCTTGTGATTGGTTGACCGCGGCGCACAAAATGAGTGAGGATGAACTAAACCAAACAAGGGGAAACTGTCAATGTTGTCAAAACATCAATTGTTGCATAATAAGTTTGGTCGAATTTGCAGGATGTGTCTCACATTCCCATGTATCACCTCTCAGCTGATGTATTATACAAGCCTCCCGGCTTGTGATTGGTTGACCGCGGCGCAACCAATCACAAGCCGGGACGTCACGGGAGGCTGGACACGCGCCCATTTTAAAAAGCGCGCGTGTCCAGCCTCCCGTGACGTCACGGCTTGTGATTGGTTAATGGCGGCCATGTTGCCGGGACGCGGACCAATCACAGCAAGCCGTGACGTAATTTCGTCACGGCTTGCTGTGATTGGTCCGCGTCCCGGCAACATGGCGCCGTGACCAATCACAAGCCGGGACTTCACGTAACCAAGTAAAAGCGCGAATTTTAAACAAACAACGCTGCCGGTTCCCTCGCTGAGGTCCAGGCTGCGTCGGAGAGGTGAGTATAGCGATATTTTTTATTTTAATTCTTTCTTTTACACATTTATATGGATCCCAGGGCCTGAAGGAGAGTTTCCTCTCCTTCAGACCCTGGGAACCATCAGGAATACCGTCCGATACTTGAGTCCCATTGACTTGTATTGGTATCGGGTATCGGTATCGGATTGGATCCGATACTTTGCCGGTATCGGCCGATACTTTCCGATACCGATACTTTCAAGTATCGGACGGTATCGCTCAACACTAATCCTGACACTTGTAGGAATGTTCTATACTTTTTATTAGCTCGGTAAAGCCCATTAAAATTGCTAGCCCAGTGGAAAATTTGCACCAGCTAATGGAGGCTTGACTGGAAGTGTCTTGCATAGCATCATGGTACTACATTTTTAGACTGTCAAAAGTTTGAAACTTGAAAAGGAGAATAAAGACGAGAAGGAAATAAGTTACATAGCAGAATGGATAAATCATATGTAAGAATACTGTCATTCTGGAAGACTGTGAAGTCATCCCTAACGCCACTCATAAGAAGTTTAGTAAATCAAATTCATTATATGTTTTAGAAATGTCTATTTAGTTCTAAATTATATTTTAGTAAAATGTCACAAAATTATTAACTGAACTTAAGACAATGATCTAATCAAAGTACCTTAACTTGTACAACATAAATTCTGATTTTTAATTGTACTCAAGTCGATTTCATTGGAAACTTGCTGAATCATAATTTCTTTGATTTTATTGGAAGTGTCCTGGAGACAGCAAATTCCTTTATTGCATGGAGAAGACACTAAAATGCCATAAATCTATATAATCTATATACAGGTCTGTACTGTTAGGATGGTCGTTTATTTTCCATAGCCGCCTCAAGAGGAAAATAAATAATTTGAACCTTTAGTTGTGTAGAGATTATTTAGCATGTATACCATTATCTTTTCATAGAAGTATAGAAGTGTACACACATAAATGGATACAGCTAAAGAGAATAAGTCAAAAAGGTTTTTGCTATGTAATCTGAGGACAGCATGAGGTAGGTCCTGAGACACAGATTTCAGAGATGTGTCACTTATTAGGCTTTGTGGTGTTGTTTTCACATAATGAATGTTTTATCAGCAGATTATTACTGCCCAGACTAGCTCCCTTGTGTAAAGTGTTTCCAACCACACCCCTCCTCTGATAAGCAGCTTATTGTCAATATACAATGTACACAGAAAGCTGTGGTGTGGGTAAGGTTAGTTTTCTGAGCTCTGCTGCACTAAGTGATACATCTTTGGAATAAGAGTTTATTTTCCTACATTATGATGCTCTCAGACAAAGTAGAAAAACCTGCTGACGGATTCCCTTTAAGGGTTTTTCTGGTTGTTTTTCTTTAACTATCAGGATAACAAAAGAATGATTATAAAAGAAAAAGCTAAGGTATGCTTAACCACGAAATCTGATCCTGTTCAATAAGTCACCTGACCCTTCAGCCAATCAGTGGCCTCAATAGTCATGTGACTGGTGGTCATAATGCTATCTCTTCTGATCTGTTGGACATGGCCACAGTGGCAGAAGTGCTGAAACAAAGGGAAGATTCTGGAAATAAGGATACTTTCTTTTTTATTTTCTAAGCATTCCTTCCCACTGCTGGATAATCTTTTAAAAGGTAATATATCAGTAATCTGTAATTCCACACTGGATTTGTTTGAAATAGTTTGAATGCAGTTGCAGCCCCTGTGCAATCTATCTTTACATCAGATCACAATATAATGAGGTGAATGTGAAGGCTCTAACCGAGCCTAAAAGTGCAACTAGTGCTCGAAACGCGTCTAGTTTCTCCTCTCATACCCCTTATCCCCTAATCACACCCATGCCTGGGTGCACGCAGTGGTGTCTTGTTTTAAGAAGAAATAAAACTTTATGGAATTTATGGATTGAATCTGGAACTTTACCTTTTTGTAAGTCCATGTTGATGCATGGAAGAGATTGGTTCTAAACATTGAAACTCATAGGTAGCTTCCACCAAGGCTGAGTTGATCTTGGTTTGTCTTCATAGTCCGGGGTCACACTTGTGAGTGCAATGCGAGAAACTCACACAAGTCTCTCACATCAATACCCGGCACTGCTGCCGACTCTTGGGAATTGAGTGTTCTGCTGCACTGTTTCTGCATAGAAATTGGCCAAATTGTCTATTACCATGCATGGCGGTAAGTCTAAGAAGGCCAAACCAAGTAAGAATAGCTCTCAACATAAACTGATCACCAAGGCCAAATAAATTCAGCAGTTTTTGCTAATTTTCCGGCAGCTGAAAGATGCAACACATTCATTTAGAGTAGCACACCTAGTCTCCTATTAATGAATTTGACGCATCTTACTCCAGGCGCACTCTTCATCGAGATTGGGGTGCAAAAAGCATTCTTGAAGACTCAGTCAGGGCCAATGAGTACAAGAGTTTTACAATTACTTAAATTTGGGTACAGGTAATAGACAGCTTAATTTAAAAGAAAAATGCTTTTAATGCTTTCCCACATGAGCCACAATCAAGTATGTAAATTGTTGATGAGTTCAATCATAGGCCAACCAGTAAAGCCCCTCGAAATATAGTCCGAAAGGAAAAGATGCTCCATGGCATCGGTGATAAAAGTTTGTGGCGTTCTTGGAAGTAACAGGTTCATAACATAAAATCTATGTTTCTAGAAATGGAAAATCACTGAAATGCATGCATGATAAATATATAAGCCATGAACGGTTGGATAACTATGATATATAATAGATGAGTGACTTACAAATTGATTGGAAGTATTTTTTTAATCTGTTATATATGAGAACAAAAATTGGTTTTACTGAATTATTTTCCATAGACCAAATGAAAGCAAAGTGCTAAATCGTGATCTGAAATCATCTTGCAGAGAGTGATACTGTAAAAAGGTTCAGAGTTTCTCAGACGGATGAATCTCTAAATATGGAGAAGTTTCTCCATATGAAGGCTGATATATGGATCCAACATTTCAACCTCCATTGAGTTCTATGTGGCAAATACAGCTCCGTAATAGGAAATGTATCCAACCGTGAAACACTGGCAAATAGAATTTTCACAGATTCACTCATCTCTTGATCTCCTATTTACAATCCATTTTATAAACTTATGGGGCACTTGTACACAAACTTTACTGGCTTAAATCTTAAGTAAGAGTTTTTTACTTTTTATCAAATTTTCGTTTTCATTATTCCCATACAATATTTTTTTTCAGGTGGGTTTGGAGGGGGTCCAATCTGAAACCCACCTGAAATAGTGCTAACAAAATGCTCAAAAGAATTAACATATTCATGCCTATGTATGCATGGCCTATTAGTCCCCTTGCACGGGCATATCAGGCATGTCACTTTCCAAAAGCAGAAGCGTTACCCCTTAGACCTGTCATAGCCCAGATCTCTTACTTTGCACTGAAGAGGGGCAACAGAACAAAACATGTATCTGCAAACATATATCATAAGATAATGTAGAGTTTATCATAAGTCATGCGACAAGGCTCATTAAAGGATCAATATTGATTTTTAGGATTGCTACTTCTGGTAGTGGGCACTAAAGTTCAAGTCCTCTTTATTTCTGAAAAGGCAATTTGCATATGTAAAAAAATACATCACATGTATCAAGCTTTTGATACTCTTTTAACTTAGTTTACAAAAATGCTAAGTGGTTAAAAGAAGTAACCTGAAAATTATTCAGAATTTTTTCACTTTGAAGATATTCTATACTTACAATACAAGTCAATGGAAGGTTTCAAAAGAATCCCAGAAGATACCCGAGCATCTTATTGAACATTTTGTCAGCGAAATGGATTGAAAAACCGCAAGCAGTTTCTTTATTACTGAATGGCATTAACAAAAAAGACAGGAAAAAGCCAGTGCAAAAGATGCCCCAAAATCTCAGATAATAACAATCAAATGAAACACTAGCCTTAAAAAAACATCAAACAGCCAAAAACTACTAAAAAGGCAGATTAATGTTTATAAAACTCCAGAAAAAAACAAAAGATTCTTGAAGCATTTTCTGCTTGTAAAATGGACACTTTTGACCCCATAGAAAAGGTGCCATTTGTGCATAACCCATATATGACTTTTAGCGTGAGCCTAGCATACCGCATGTGACATTTTCAATGGCGAATTGCTGTCAGACAACCTATTTCTAGCCACAATGGGCAAACATTTTCAAAGAGTTGTAGATGAGTCATTTTATTTATTACTCAACTTTAGTACTTCATTTAGGGTCCATAGGAGTCTAAGCCAAAAAATAATACTAAGAACTTAAAATTACAAATATCCATGTAACAACTGTGCTAATCAGGCACACATATATTGTATTTAGCTATTTTAAGATGAGGCCTGATTTCAGTCTTCAAAACAGCATATATATATATATATATATATATATATATATATATATATATATATATATATATATATATACACAGTATATAAAGTTTTTCCTTTGCTTTTATTTGACATATTTTGTTAGTGATTTTTTTTACCTATATATTTTTCTTTCATTCTTACGTTTGCTTTGATTGTGGCATTTTACCATGGAATAGTTTTGCTAAATTCCAACATAAGGAGATAACTGTGCTGATGAGAATGTTTTTCCAAGAACCTCTTTATCAATTGTTTTATATCACACACAACTACACAAATACCTACACAGGTTTATTTTACCTTGAAGCACAGCCATTCATTCTACATCCTTTCTAAAATGAATCATGGAAGACATGAAGAAGAAAAGTCTACCGAATGCATATAGAAGTAAGGACACATAAATAAAGAACAAGGTCAAAAGGAAGCGAAAGAAAGAAGATAAAATATGTGCAAGTCAATGTTTAGTGAGCTTCACTAATATATACCCTACCGAGCCACCGGAAAGCCAATGAGATTCAGTGCTTGTCTTTGACACACTGTACATTTATTGCCAGCATTTCATTACATAGAAAACGTATGTATGTAATATTTATCTGCAATATATATATATATATATATATATATATATATATATATATATATATATATATATATATATTGGAGATATTACACATTTGCCTATATACTTTTGAATTACAATCATTTTCTAGTGAGGATACAGTTGCATGTGGCCACATTTTTGGAATTCTGTTAAGCACTTTTTTTTTAACCTAGCTGTAAATGAATTTAATGGTCTTCTCTGCTCCTGAAAGAAACTAAAGACAGGAATATCAGCGACAGCTTTAGATAATCACACTGAAAGTTTTACAGAAGTAATTGGAAGGTTACAGGACAGGCCAATCAGATGTCAGCTTGTAGAGGAAGATATTAAATTAACTGCATCCGGACTGCCAGTAGACTTTAAACATCTGGATGGTCTCGCTCCTACTCTGCAGTGATTTTCGTGCAGCTGTAGAAGAGGGGATTCTCATAAAGAAGGCACAGACAGTTCATTACTGTCTATGCCTTCTCTATCACGGTATACACAGCACTAAAAAAGCCATGACTACACATTAATGGTGTAGTCCAGCCTTAGGGTATAAGTGTCACGCACAGTGTGGGAAGACTAAGTGCAACACAAGGGGAAGGAAGCCCAAACACTAGGTAAAGGGGAAGTGGAGACCCTAGGCAGATCTAATAGAACCCTGCCTCTCCTACCGTCCCTATATTGGTTCCACACCAATCGCTGAGCAGGAACCTAAGCCCTGTGTATCCGTAGAGCTAGGCCCTGAATAGGAAAAGGGGTATTAATACTGGTCAGTCCCCACTGTACACTAAAGAGAAGAAGGGAGACAAACAGGGGGAAGCAACTTAGCTTGAGAAGACTCAGAGAACTAACACTATACGTCCTCCGACAGCACCAGAGAGGAAGTAAGCAGACTGCTATCTCTCTACGCCTTCACAAGGGAAAATGTGAATATCACTGGCGACTCCCTGAAGGAGACTATGAAAAAACAGGTCCATGTTGTCAATTAGAGCCGGAGGGAGGTTGCTACTGGGTCCAAAAGTCCAAAATTATTATTATTATTATAGAAGGCATCTGCAATGCTGAACGAAGAGACCTTCTGCAGCCATATGCAGAGCGACTGTCTGTAGCATCTGACACACCCGTGAAAATAAGTCTATAGTCACTCCATGTGACTGCAAACTTGCGAATTCTCACAGCATGTGCATCATAAGCTATGAGGATTCTTTGGTGCCGATGCCAGAAGCCGGAGGTTATGTAACTGCAAATATATAATTTGCATACTCCACACCCCACATTCCAGCTAGTACTGAGCGAGGCACATCTATTTACTTGGAAAGGGACCACATGTATGTTAAACACATACTTGCAATCTCCTGCCCACATCTCCCAGCGCTGGCACTGGAGAATCTTCACTGTACTCACATAGAATGATTGCAGACTTGTAGTCTAAGGCTGGACAACACCTTTAATAGGAAGCACTGACTGAACTTCCTCCTTCATGCACAGCGGTCATGTAATCACGCGTATAGTCAGGGAGCAGGAGTTGCTGGGTCATAGGAGACACAGGCAGCTCTCTTTTGCAGCCAACAGGCTGCATTTCTCTTGTAACTGGTGATAATGTACTAGCCCCAGTTACAAGGGAATAACGATGAAAATAAAAAATAAATAAATAAAATAAAAATATTTTAACATTTAAATGCTCCTCAAAGATCTTTTATAACCTTATGGGGTTGGAGTGATGTGATACAGTGTATAAAATAAATAAAAAATAAATAAGTAAATAAAAGAAAAAAAATCTAAAAATTAATAAAAAATGACACTGTCAATCCAAATTAATGTTTCCTGTGTGGTTATGAAAAAAGAAAATAAATTTATAGCTCTTTTAATGTATGTACAAAAGAAAATGAAAATGTCACTAGTCAGGAACAGGGGTAAATGGCCTGGTCTTGAATTATCCATAGAAAAGAAAGCGGACATACCGTCCCGTGCAACAAAATCCTTTATTGTGGCATCATCATACCAAGAGCAGGCAGATAGAACGATGGAGCAAATACAGACGACGATCGTTTCACGCTTGCATTTCGCTTCAACAGGTCATATGTAGGACAAAGCTCACAGGTGAGCACTTTAATTCCATCACCTCAGGTAAAGGGGTCCGTAGATTAATTGAACATCTAAGGAAAAAAACACGCAGTCAATCCTGAAGTGTGGTGGTTTGCAGGGATTGAAACCGTTAAAATGCCTGGGCAAGGAGGTGACCTCAATAAATTATTATTAAGAAAGGAGGCTAGATGGATTATTCGGACTCGTGCTCAAGGTCCATTAGGCTTTAATGACAAACTCGACATGGCTGTGTTTATGTGATTTGTTTTTATTTATCTGTTTTTAACAATATTTTTTGTACTGCATGTATCTGGCTTTCACTTGTTCACAATTAATGATACACTTTCACCTGATGGTGGGTGGGACAAGGGCAATGGCTGCTGATAAATATTCTGTGAGCTTTGTCCTACATATGACCTGTTGAAGCACAATGTAAGCGTGAAACGATCGTCGTCAGTATTTGCTCCACTGTTTTATCTGCCTGCTGTTGGTATGATGATGCCACAATAAAGGATTTTGTTGCACGGGACGGTATGTGCCAATCCACTTTCTTTTCTATGGACATACAGATTATTTTTCTTTGGAAGTGGCATCCGTAATCCATGGTGTGTGTGCAGCTTCATCAACCCGAGGTCATACAGCTGTGCCTTTGTCCTGCTTCTCTTCTATGTTATGTGAACTGGTCTTGAATTGGTTAAGTATTTTAAAAGGCCAAAACCACTAATCAATATCCCTGATCAGCCATTTTGATTTAGATACACAGATTAATTCAGGATCATGACAACTGCAGTTTTAGGCCATATTCACATGTTCAGTATTTGTTCAGTATTTTACATCAGTATTTGTAAGCCAAAACCAGGAGTGGAACAATCAGAGGAAAAGTATAAGGCTGGGGTCACACTAGCGTAGAATACGGATGAGTGCTATGCGAGAAAACATCGAATAGCAGTTGGACCACTGTTAATCTATGGGGCAGCTCTCATCACCGTATTTTTTCTCAGGTGTATTCGACGTGCGTGTAAAATCGCAGCATGCTGCGATTTGCCGCGTATATCGGCCAAGTCTTGCCAATGCAAGTCTATGGGTGCAAGAAAAACTCGGACACCACACAGACCATTCGTCTAGCTTGCGACAAATACGCACACATTTTCCTCATTTCATCCCATTGAGCCATTAAATTCAATGGGGAAAAGCAGTGAGAAATGTAAAGCCATACGCATGTCATACGGATGTTATACAGATACCTAGGTGCAAGAAAAACGCATCATCGCATTGAAAACGCATTACATACAGATGACCATACAGAGAACACTTGTGAGACTCTACGCAGGGAGACTCGCACCGATTTTCCATAAGTTTAGTGTGACCCTGGCCTAATAAAAACATGTCACCACTTCTGCATTTTTCACCCACTGCGGGTTTTGGCTTACAAATACTGATGTAAAATACTGACCAAATCCTGACAGTGTGAACATGGCCTAATAAAGACAAAGCATATGTATTTGACGGTTTTTACTTGCCGTTTTGGTGCAGATTTTTTTGCACTCATTATTAGGCCGGCGTCACACTAGCAGTATTTGGTCAGTATTTTACATCAGTATTTGTAAGCCAAAACCAGGAGTGGAACAATCAGAGGAAAAGTATAATAGAAACATATGCACCACATCTGTATTTATCACCCACTCCTGGTTTTGGCTTACAAATACTGAGGTAAAATACTGACCAAATACTGCTAGTGTGACGGCAGCCTTATAGGTGAAATCTGCAACAAATCTGCAAGGCACAAATAAGCAACGTGTGCATGAGGCTTCAGGATTCTCATTCGTTTCCCTGGCATCAGGAAACCTTTCAGGTTTGTGACAAATCTGCACTAAAAAACACAGCAAAAATGCAACAAAAATGCAAAGTGTGCACACAGCCTAATGATATAGAAGTTGCTGTGTACCACAGAGAAAATACACTTTTGTTTTGGATTTTATATAAACAGTAATTAATGACTGAAATACTAGTACCTCTATTAGTCCATGAGGCCTCATAATTGATTACATGATCAATATGATCAACAGGACACGAGTACAGCTACTGGTCCAACTTAGTGGAACATACCATCTATATATATAAAGCTGAGTGTATGTATGTGAGTGTATGTGTATGTATAAAGCCATGCCCACTCCACATAGCCACACTCATTCCACACGCAAAGCCCCGTCCACACGGCACACATTGTTAGTGAACACGGGCGGAGACACATTAACCTCAAAAGCCACCCTGCACAATTCACCGGTTGTGACGTCCCAGGCCACATCTAGCTCCGTCGTGTCTAGAATAGAGTTGAGGCATGTCAAGGGAAAGGGAGGAGCCTCATGGATTACACTGATGTGCTCATAATACGAAGTTGCTGTGCACGTGTGAGGGGAAGAGAGGAGTGAGGGGAAAATGAGAGGAGTGAGGGGAAAATGAAAGGTGTGAGGTGAAAATTAGAGGTGTGAGGTGAAAATGAAGAGGTGTGAGTGGAAAATGAGGAGTGAGGGGAAAATAGTGGAGTGATCCTAAAATGATAGGTGTGAGGTCAAAATGACAGGTGTGAGGGGGAAAATGAGAGGAGGGAGGAAAATGAGATGGGTGAGGGGGAAAATGAAAGGAGTGAGGGGAAAATGAGAGATGTGAGGTGGAAAATGAGAGAAGTGAGGGGAAAATGAGAGGCATGATGGGAAAATGAGAGAAGTGAGGTGCTGCTGCAGTATGAGGCTGTGTAAAGAGAAGAGTGAGGCACTGCAGGTGGAGGCTGTGTTTAAGGCCACATTCACACGTTCAGTATTTGGTCAATATTTTACCTCAGTATTTATAAGCCAAAACCACGAGTGGGAGAAAAATACAGAAGTGGTGACGTGTTTCTAATATACTTTTCCTCTGATTGTTTTACTCCCAGTTTTAGCTTACAAATACTGAGGTAAAAATACTGACCAAATAACGTATGAATGAGGTCTAAAGCAGAAAAGTGTGGTGCTGCAGAAGAAGTAGGTTGTATATATGATACGCTTTATTGCAATTATAGTGCAATTTCTCTCAGGATCAAGTGTTTCCAATTGTATATGTAAGAGGAGTGTGAGGTGCTGTCGGAGGCGGTGACTATAAAGGAATAAAAGCTGTGCTGCAGAAAAATGCTGTGTATAAAAGAGGAACGTGGGGTGCAGGAGGAGGCTATGTTAAAAGAAGGAGCATGAGGTGCAGGAGGAATAAGGCCCCTTAACTAAGGGTTAATATTGTGAAAAAAACTTTTGCTTCAACAAAGAGTTTTTATGTGCAATATAATCATTATAATTTGTTATAACTAACCACAAAAACACTAAAAAAAAGTCAATCCCAATTCATATCAAACAAAATGGATAGATAACAGTTTACTGTTATGTTAACCCAAATATAAAGTTCAATAAAATAAAGTTTTCTGCTACATAGTTTGGAGAAAAATGTGCCTGAGTAGACAAAAAACATAGGTGACTAGTAGTGTTGAGCGATACCGTCCGATACTTGAAAGTATCGGTATCGGAAAGTATCGGCCGATACCGGCAAAGTATCGGATCCAATCCGATACCGATACCCGATACCAATACAAGTCAATGGGACTCAGGTATCGGACGGTATTCCTGATGGTTCCCAGGGTCTGAAGGAGAGGAAACTCTCCTTCAGGCCCTGGGAACCATATTAATGTGTAAAAGAAAGAATTAAAATAAAAAATATCGCTATACTCACCTGTCCGACGCAGCCGGGACCTCAGCGAGGGAACCGGCAGCGTTGTTTGTTTGTCCCGGCTTGTGATTGGTTAATGGCGGCCATGTTGCCGGGACGTCACTGGAGGCTGGACACGCGCGCTTTTCAAAATACGCGCATGTCCAGCCTCCCGTGACGTCACGGCTTGTGATTGGTTAATGGCGGCCATGTTGCCGGGACGCGGACCAATCACAGCAAGCCGTGACGTAATTTCGTCACGGCTTGCTGTGATTGGTCCGCGTCCCGGCAACATGGCCGCCCTGACCAATCACAAGCCGGGACTTCACGTAACCAAGTAAAAGCGCGAAATTTAAACAAACAACGCTGCCGGTTCCCTCGCTGAGGTCCCGGCTGCGTCGGACAGGTGAGTATAGCGATATTTTTTATTTTAATTCTCTTTTTTACACATTATTACATTAATGTTGTTGCGATACCCGATACCCGATACCACAAAAGTATCGGATCTCGGTATCGGAAATTCCGATACAGCAAGTATCGGCCGATACCCGATACTTGCAGTATCGGAATGCTCAACACTAGTGACTAGTCATTTTCTCTGGAGAAAGATTTCTGTCTTAAGGAACACCCCAGCCGATTTAATTCACGCCCGGCCATGCAGCTGCTCTATCCCAGCTCCTCCCATTTTGTTGGAACTGGGGTAAACTGGTGTGAAAAAGCCAAAAATCTAACATTCAACTGTGAGTTGAACAAACATTTTTCAACTTTTCAAAGCAATTTATGGCAGAATTCCGACAAATTTGCTTTGATGAATGGAGTCAATGTTTTTTACTTTTGTACAAAATAGACCTAATTATTGTAAAATAATAACTATTTATAAAACTTTCTACAAAAAGAAAGTCAATATATGTACATCATAGGTTGTGTCCCGGCATTTGATTTGATCAGCTGACATGTGCCCCTAACAGCCACTGGTGGAATCACAATCCATCCACAGCTGTTAATATGCTAAGTGCCACTGCCAATCTGTGACAGTAGCATTTAGCACTCGCTTACAGGAAGCGTGTCTCAAACCACGCCCATAGCGCCCCTGTCACATGATTGCGGGTCAGCATGACAATCAGAGGTCTGCAGAAGACCCGTGTTCTTGTCATTGCAGATCTCCTATGAACAACTATAAACATAAGGATGAATGACCTCGGGGAGATCAAAACATCCAACACCGCGGAGACACCATCACGTGTTTCTCAACGCAGTGATCCAGAACACTGCCCCCATCCCTTAATGGAAATATGTCAGCTGTCTGTGGATGGATACCATGTTTTGGCATAGGTGGTTTTCCTTTATTGGATGCTGCCCTTCCCGTGGTTGTTCCTTCCCGGTGAAAGACCTGGCTATTCATTGCTTGCGTTGAGAAACACGTGATGGTGTCTCAGCGGCTTTTCTACATGTACTCCTATGAACAACGGCCTGTGGCCACTGTTCATAGAAGATGATGAATTTTGCTACACATACCAGGGAGGAAGAAGCTCAAAATTCAGGACATATGCACAGCAAATGTTTTTTTTTTTATTATTGCTATGCCTGTGCTCATTCTTTTTAATGTTCATTAAGTGTTTTTTTCAGGTAGGATACAGAAGGTACATGTTTGAAAAAGACATTGGGGGCGATTCATGAAAGCTTTTACACAAGATTTCTGGAGAAAAAGCTTTGAAAAGTGGCAGTTTTTTGCACAGCGTAAGGTTGCGCAAAAAATGCAACTTCTAGCATTTTCACGACAAATTTTGCCCCAGCTCTGACGAACTGGATAGAGATTGGGCACGACAGGGCATGACGAGCATTACAACCCCATTTATCAAATTCATAAGGCTGGAGTAAGATATGTGGGTAGTCGCACATAGCGGTGCACGCCAATATGCGCTTTGCCTGATTTATTAGACCTCATGTGTTGGAGAAAACTACACTGCGTATCGTACATATTAGTATGAATGCTTCAAATGGTTTTCTATACCTCTAGATAGTTAAAAAAAGTTAAAGAATATAAGTAATAAAAATGGAAAACATAAATATAAGTAAGGGAGTGAAAAAACAAACAAGAAAACCCAACAATGCCAAGGTCAGGTTCACGCATTGGGGATTTGTAGTGGATTCCATACCACAAATCCTCAACTTTTTACAGTGCAATAAAAGTAAAAGGATTTTTAAAAATATCATTTAATCATTATGGAAAAATCCATAACTAAGGAAATTATAGCATGGTGCAAAGAATTACAAATTTGCAGAAAATTTTGTGGATTTTCATTGCAATTTTCACCCTATCAGTGCTTTTTAATACAGTGAAATCTGTAGCCAAATGCACAAAATCCGAAAATTACACAAGTGGATTTGTGACCAAATTTGAAGAGCTAACTTTCTGAAAACTGTCAACCTGGCCTTACTGTACCCAGAGCCTGTTTAAATGACCAAAATTTGCTTTATGTGTCATACATAAGGTGTAACTAAAGGGGGATCCAAAAAATGTCAAAATCTTACAAAATCCAAAGAGGCACAAAAATTAAGTGAATTTTCTTTGTGGATGCATAGAATAAAATCAACTATGAATGTGGCTTAAAGGAAATAACTTTACACAGAGGTGCATTACATTATATCACTATTTGCCTTAGGGAGCAGAAAATCAAGGTTTATCCCTGTGATCCAGTAAGACATGTCTGATCTTAAGCATTGAAAGCATGTCCAGGAGTGGACCACTAGATCAGGAGATATAAGAAAAATTATATGACTTTTTCCATTAGGTACTCAATTTTTCCCCTAAAAACTTATTTAATAAATCTATATAATACACTACTCAAGCACAAATCTGAGAGCATACATAACATTTTTATCAGCCAAATATACATGTCAGTTACAAGACATTATTTTTCCCCAACTGTCCTGTCTCGACATAGAGATATCAACATGTTTTATTTAAATAAAATTATCATCTGCGTTTTGAACGAGCAAAGAAAGCCATCCTCTGCCTTCATCAGATCCATCACTCAACATCCCTTCAGCTCATCGTGACTGTTTGTCAGTTGGATTTTATCATTCCTCGAGGCAATCAGGGAGTGAATGCAATTTTACATTATCATGTTATTGGAGATGCCTCTGAAGAAAGTTTATCTTTATCTGCACGTCATAAATTCTCTGCCCGAGAGATTACATCAAGATTGCTAAAACATATATATATATATATTAAGTTATACTTCTTCCGTCTGTTTTTTGAAGGCATTAGAACCACTGATTCAGGGAACCACTCATGTCAATTCATGAGACATCCACTATAGCCTAAAATATCCTACAGGGAATCTCTCAGTAGGATCAACCCTCCTAAACTGCCTATATGGACATGCAGGCCGTGGTCCAAGCTGTCTCCCAAGTTTTCACCTCCATCGTTGTAGAAGGTACTGCACTTGAGATGGAAACCTAAGTAAAAGTGCAGATCATGACAAATAGTGTGATCTATTAAAATTCTTATTTTCTGTATAATGGGAAATGCTCTTTAAAGGGGTTGTGAAGTTGTTAAAATTAGTGGAGTAATACAAGGCTGCATAGAGCATTTTTTACATAGCACATTTTCCGCTGGGGTGGGGGGCGTGCTATTTTTTCTTCAATGTATAATCAAATGAAATAATGTTATAGATTATAAAACTAAACAGTCATGTTCAAGGGTGGAATAAATTACACTGAGCATCACCTCTTTGTATTTCAAAATTGAATCTGAATGGCATACTATGGCACCATGCTGTTACCTTCAAAGTCTATTGATATGTATTGAGTCTGACAGTTCATCTGGAAGCAAGCAAGTAGTTTTGAGTTGGGATGATGGATGAAGTGATTAGAAAGCTGAAAAAGTGGCAAACATGAAGCATATACGGAATGTCATAGACTGACATTTATTACTCTGTGCATACTCTTTTTAGTCCGCCGCGTAACTAATGCTGTACTCCAGAGGTCAGCAGAATGAGGATAGCCCTCTACTAAAAGGGTTATCTGCTATTTTTCTGTATGTGGCTAAGAACTTAAAGTCAGGTAGCTTCTCCCTGCCTTTTCTTCCTGGCACTATTCTCTGTCAGCTCAGACCAGTCACAGACCACTACTTGCAGCAATTCTGCTGCTTCATTTGACCTCATGTCAACAGAGCAGCTCTCGCTTTTCCAATCTACTTTATCAATGTTGTGTCATTGCTGACATCATGCTGACTAACAGCCATCTCCCCACAGTTTAGAGGCTGGAAATTGGGTGTCAATCAGCATGACATCAGCAGTGATGCCCTATTGACATGACATCTTTGGAAGTCACAGAATCACTAATAGCAGTGGTCTATGACCACTCTGATCTGATAGAGATCCCCGCCGGGCAACAGCAACTACTGGCCTATTATTTCTTTGTCCCACAGGGACAAAAGCAAAATCTCGGAAAACCCCTTTAACCTAGAGTCCTCTTAAAAGGCATTTCAAAATGAGGTTGCAAATGAGACAAGCATGTGATGCTTGTTCAAACCCACCTGTGGAAAGTAACAGGTGTGGGTAATATGAAAATCACGCCTAAAACTAGATAAAAAGGGAAGAAATTGACTTAATTTTTACATTTTGAGTCACACTAAGCATAAAGAACAGAAAGAAGAGAAGAGAACTGTCTGAGGACATGAGAATCAAAATTGTTGAAAGATATCAACAATCTCAAGGATAAAAGTCCGTCTTGCTGTTCCTTTGTCCATGGTGTGCAGCATGATTAAGGAGTTTGCAACCCATGGCACTGTAGCTATTCTCTCTGGACGTGCACAGCAGAGAAAAACTGATGAAATGTTGAAAAAGAAGTAACTACTAACAGTCAAACATGGTGGAAGTATAAATATGTTTTGACGTTGTTTTCCTGCCTCTGTCATTGGGTGCCTTGACTGTGTGCAAGGCATCATGAAATCTGAAAATTACCAAAGGATTTTGTGTCGCAATGTTGTGTTCAGTGTCAGAAAGCTGGGCTTGTGTCCTAGGTCATGAGTCTGCCAGCAGGACTGTAACCCAAAACATACTTCAAAAAGCACACAGAAATGTATGGAAACAAGGTGCTGGAGAATTGTGAAGTGATCAGCAATGAGTCAGGATCTAAATCCCATTGAACACCTGTGGAGAGAAGTACGTCCGATGGAAGAACCCCCCGCTTTGATGCGGGCTCCGGCGGTAAGGCCACATCAAAGCCTGGACATGACAGCTCTTTTGAACAGATCGCGATGCGCCTGCACCTATTAACTAGATAAATGCTGCTGTCAAACTCTAACAGCATTTAACAAGCACTTCTGGCCATGCGGCTGGAAATGCGTGCATCGGTGACCCCGTCACATGATCGGGGGTCATCAGTGCATCAGCATGACAACCAGAGGTCTCCTTGAGGCCTCTATAGTTGTTGATGCCATACTGCTATGAGCGCCACCCAGTGGTCGGTGCTATAGCAATGCAGTAATTTTGCTTCATAGGGTCGATCTGATCACCGGCTGTATGTAGCAGAGGCGATCGAGTTATGGCAGCTTCTAGCTTCCCATAGAGACTATTGAAACATGCCAAAATTAAAAAAATGTAAAAAAATGAAAAAAAATATATATAAAAGTTTAACCCCTTTCTAACCTCAGACGAGATAGTACGTCTGAGGTTAGATTGCGATCCACCCGCCGCTATTAACTAATTAAATGCCGCTGTCAAACGCTGACAGCGGCATTTAACTTCCGCTTCCGGCCATCCGGCCCCCATCACATGATCGGAGGTCAGCGATGCATCGGCATAGTAACCAGAGATATCCTTGAGACCTCTATGGTTCCTGATGCCGGCTTGCTGTGAGCGCCACCCTGTGGTTGGTGTTCATAGTAAGCCTATGATTCAGCTACATAGGAGTGATCTGATGATCGCTCCAATGTAGCAGAGCCGATCAGGCTATGCCAGCTTCTAGCCTCCCATTGAGGCTATTGAAGCATGGCAAAAGTAAAGAAAAAATGTTTTAAAAAATATGAAACAAATAAAAAAATATAAAAGTTTAAATCACCCCCCTTTTGCCCCATTCAAAATAAAACAATAAAAATAAAATCAAACCTACACATATTTGGTATCGCCGCGTTCAGAATCGCCCGATCTATCAATAAAAAAAGGATTAACCTGATCGCTAAACGGTGTAGCGAGAAAAAAAATTGAAGCGCCCGAATTACGTTTTTTTGGTCGCTGCGACATTGCATTAAAATGCAATAACGGGCGATCAAAAGAACGTATCTGCACCAAAATTATCACTAAAAACGTCAGCTTGGCACGCAAAAAATAAGCCCTCACCCGACCCCAGATCATAAAAAATGGAGGCGCTACGGGTATTGGAAAATGGCGCAAAGTAAAATTGTACTGTAATAAAAATACAATTATAACCAATAACTCCTATCACTATATTGTAGATCCACTGCACATTTTGCAGATTCTCTTCACTTTTGATACTATGGCTTGAAGACATGCAGGCTGTTTTGCTGTTACATGATGTGGCCACATTGCTGTAAAGTATAAAGCCCAATTTTCTATTTTTCTTCAGTAAATATGCAGCTCAATTTTCCCTTTGAAGGGGTACGGGTAGTCATGGTAATCCTGACGTGCTGCAGTTATGGTCATTTCTTCCAGGAGACAGAATGTAAGAATTTATAATTGTTTGCTAACAGGGGCTTCGTTCTTTCTAAAACCATTTGTGTTCTAAACAGATTATCTCTCGGAAATTGCTGTACAGACCATTAGTAAGCACGTCTATAGCGCCTATATATTTTTTTCTTTCTCGGTCTCTTTCTAAATGATCTACCTGTTGTTTCCACTTGTTCGTGATGTTTTTCTTACCGAGAGTCATGTTGTGCAGACCATAATTTGTCTTAATAATATGTGACGACTTCTATTTTATGTCTTTTTTTGCAGATGTAGCCTCCAGAAAATCTCACTGTACTAGTTTACCATCTAAGAAGTTATTTATAAAATGACATTACCTCCTCTGGCTCTCTGTTGCCAATAAGACGGACTGCATTTATTGTACAAAAAAAATGCTCCTCTCTGGCTCTCTCATCCACTGACACATTGTTTCCTTATCATTAAGTCAACTATTGACTGCAATGTCTTCACACTTCCAGATTTATGCTTCAGTGGCTTCTTCTATCTGATATGTGGATACTGGGATCAATCAGGAAATAAATTGACCCTAAACGTTTTCATTATTTTTATATTGCAAAATTAGAATTCTGGTAACATTGAAGATTTGCTTATAGGTCTAGTATCATATTGGATAGAATATTTTCCAGTACACTGTTTTAATCAATGGACTCACGTGCTACCTATCAATCACCTTCTGCAAAAGCCATTCTGCATCATTCTGTATGAAATTAACTGTGAGAATTATGTTATTGTAGAATCAATAATATCTGGGAAAGCTAAAGTCTTCTCAACATGTTATGAACTAAGACAATATTTGGTATATATAAGAGACAAAGGGTCACACAACAAAGATTACAATCATGATGTTGGGTTAACCATTCAGCACAGATGAGGTTTTTTTTTCCTAATAATCTGTGAACTTAGCAAAACTCCCAAAATATTAATGATATTACAACTAAGGTAATAAAACAAAAGGTTTGCATTTTCAAAGATTAATGCAACTGTAGTTTTTACAATGCTTGGGTCATGGACATTGGACGTTGTATTTTGTAAGTTTGTTGTACAGATCTCTAATAAGGCTCCTGTCATAAATGTATGAGAAAAAAAGACCAAAGCATAGAATTATAAGAGCTAACACTCATTGTAAATTAAAAAAAGAGCTTTGACTCCTTTGCTCTACAATCCCCTGCTGGAAACAGTTAACCCCTTCATGACCTTGGGATTTTCCATTTTTCTGTGTTCGTTTTTCGCTCCCCTCCTTCCCAGAGCCACAACTTTTTTATTTTTCTGTCAATTTGGCCATGTGAGGGCTTATTTTTTGTGGGACGAGTTCTACTTTTGAACGACATCATTGGTTTTATCATGTCGCATACTAGAAAATGGGAAAAAAATTCCAAGTGCAGTGAAATTGCAAAAAAAGTGCAGTCCCACACTTGTTTTTTGTTTGGCTTTTTTGCTAGGTTCACTAAATGCTAAAACTGACCTGCCATTATGATTTTCCAGGTCAGTACGAGTTCATAGACACCTAACATGACTAGGTTATTTTTTATCTAAGTGGTGAAAAAAAATTCCAAACTTTGCTAAGGGAAAAAAAAAATTGCGCCATTTTCCGATACTTGTAGCGTCTCCATTTTTCATGATCTGGGGTCGGTTGAGGGCTTATTTTTTGCGTGCCGAGCTGGCATTTTTAATGATACCATTTCAGTGCAGATACGTTCTTTTGATCGCCCGTTATTGCATTTTAATGCAATGTCGCGGCGACCAAAAAAACGTAATTCTGGCGTTTCAAATTTTTTTCTCGCTACGCCGTTTAGCGATCAGGTTAATGCTTTTTTTATTGATAGATCGGGTGATTCTGAATGCAGCGATACCAAATATGTGTAGTTTTGATTTTTTTTAATTGATTTATTTTGATTGGGGGCGAAAGGGGGATGATTTAAACGTTTATATATTTTTTATTTTTTTCACATTTTTTTAACTTTTTTTTAACTTTTGCCATGCTTCTATAGCCTCCATAGGAGGCTAAAAGCTGGCACAACACGATCGGCTCTGCTACATAGCAGCGATCATCAGATCGCTGCTATGCAGCAGAAATGTAGGCGTGCTATGAGCGCCGACCACAGGGTGGCGCTCACAGCTACCGGTGATCAGTAACCATAGAGGTCTCAAGGACCTCTATGGTTACAATGGAGAAGCATCGCCGACCTCCGATCATGTGACGGGGGTCGGCGATGCGATCATTTCCGGCCGCCCGGCCGGAAGCGGTAGTTAAATGCCGCTGCCTGCATTTGACAGCAGCATTTAACTAGTTAATAGGCGCGGGCAGATCGCGATTCTGCCTGTGCCTATTACGGGCACATGTCAGCTGTTCAAAACAGCTGACATGTCCCGGCTTTGATGCGGGCTCACCGCCGGAGCCCGCATCAAAGCGGGGCTTCTGTCCTCGGACGTACTATCCCGTCCAAGGTCAGAAAGGGGGTAATTGAAGTAGGTTATCTGATGGAGAGCAGACATGGAGAGGAAACAACAGTTTTTTATGATACTTTTCATACCAAATATGAATATTGTTTTTTATTGTGATAGATAAAGGTCGTATAGTCATGGGAGACATATTTCTGGCATCGTGGAGCACTGTCAATCCCCACACATTTACTTTCATCACTGTGTAGTCTGCTATCAGAATTAATATCGGCTAGATGGATAACTTTGTATATGCAATGTCTCCTATCTATAGAAAGCTAAAATCATAATAGAAAATAACATCATTATTATCTTGAATTTGGAACCTCCAGTGGGGCAGATTTCCTTAATATTGAGTATGTCTTAATTTTTGGGTCTCTAGCCGCATCTCATTTACCAGCCCCCATGTGAGGTTACAAGAAGAGTGATTCATACTTGTTAAAAGTGGTTTCTGACTTAGGGCCTTTACTCAGTATTGGTACATTCAACTCGCTGTAAGACTGCACCATTTTCTAATGGGAGTGCTCCCTTCCACTAGATCTGCACCATTCCAATGACTACAGGTGTAATCTTCTTTTGTTTATCCCTTTATTTTTATGTAACTGTACATACTGTATCGTCTTGTCTCTTTAGTAATATTTTTTGTATAATTTTATAAACACTGCCTAACTGCTTAATTAAATGTATCAAATGTATTAGCTTCGTTCCTCTTGCTCTATAAACCGGACCCCTGAAGATTCATGAGGCTTCACGTTACAAGAAACAGGTGTCTAATTGGCCTGTATAAAGGATTGGTGGTGGCAGCTAGCCTTTCTTTGATTACTGCAAAGCTTGGCAGTGACCATAACGAAGTATACATATACCCGTGTGTTGGAATCAGATGTATATATACCCAATAACCTGCTTAGTAGGGAATCGTCCATCAATCGTCAGTCAATTGCATGATTGTCCTGACGATTGGAGGCACCAGAGGGCTGTTTCATGACAGCACCCTATAGACCAGTGTTCCCCAACTATGGTCCTCAAGAGCCACCAACAGGTCATGTTTTCAGGATTTCCTTAGTGTTGCGGTGATAATTGCATTACCTGGACAGGCAATAATTCCATCACCTGTGCAATACTAAGGAAATCCTGGACACATGACCTGTTGGTGTTTCTTGAGGACCGGAGTTGGGGAACACTGCTATAGACCTATATTGTCCAGTAAAAAGTCTCCATGTTCCACCAAACAGGTTTCAAGCACATGATCATGTACATCAGGAATTATCATTATAACTGTAGTGACACTGAAGATACATTGAGAGCTACAAATGTTTATACTTTTTTATGTTTTATTGAGTAGGAATAGTAAATCACTATGGATCTAATTAGGCTTTTTGTAAACCAACAGTACAAGATGCTTTGAAAATGACATATCAAACTGTAAGACGTAGCTTGCAAAGCATGAAGCGCACACTTGGACCTTTTGCTGTGTTTTATTATTTAACACTCACAGTGGATTTAACTACTTGATCACTTTATACAGCTCAAGCACGTCAAACAGAAAGACAATCTCTACAAATCTATTTCACTTTTTACTTTTGGCACATCGTAGTCCAAAGATGCCAACAGATGAATTTCGTGATGGCAGTTCCCCACCATATCTTCATTTGAAAGGTAAAAAAAAAACAAATTTCAGATTAGCAGTTTTATTTTCCACCTGTATAACCACAAGCAATAGTTGAGTGAATATTGGCATAGGGTATGAGCACACAACGAGTTTCATTGGCTGGGTCCACTCTGAAACCTGCATGAAAATATGCCCTAATTTGCTGTTCATATGTTCGATCTTTTGTTTGTCATTTAACCCCATCAGGTTTCAAAAGATGCAAAGCGGTTAAAAGACGTGACCATTCTTCTGGAGTCTTTCACTTTGAAGATGCCCCAAACTAAATAAAGAAGTCTATAGGTAGTCCAAAATTTCAGATGGATGACACCTTGCATAATTTTTAGCATTTTAAGAATGCTGCAGTATACTCAGACTGCCATTGTTCTGGGCAGTGAGACTCCTGTTTTGCACAGGACTATGCACCGCTGAGAATGATTTGCACTGCACAAAAGATCATTTTCCCCAATAAACAAGTGATTTGCTCATTCATCCAGGGGTTGGCAGCCTGTGTACACAGCAAGATAATTGTAAAATTAGCATTTTTAACACTTGTTCAGTGTAAATGCAACTTTAGGGCTCCTACTCACTTGCGCGAGACTCAGCTGATGTATTCCTATGCGGCCGCACGCTCCGATCTGAGTGCCGGCAGCAGAGCCAGGTATTAACATGTGAGACTCATGTGAGACTCATCCGAGTCTCGCGCAAGTGAGTAGGAGCCCTCAGACTCTTCCCACCCCTTGCTGATTCTAACTACAGCATCTACTGTACCTTGAGTAAATATCGCTTTCTTTCCACTATATATGAAAAATTAAGGTCTGGGGGATTTCAACCTCTCAGAAAATGGGGTATACCTGATTCCTGATGGCTGCAACATTGTGAGTGCCTCTCCCTTTTGGAGAGCTGTATAGGAGAGTCATTGGTTTTGCTATTTTGATAACTTCGATAGATTTTATTTGACAGGGTTATGCATAGGTAAGTCTGTATGTGGCTACCATACTGTATATGGCTTATAGAGATGGGATGGAGGCTCCGTCACCCTTAAATTAGTCTTGCTCACTACTGCAAAGTTAAACCTGCATATTCAAGAGTCATTTTGTACTTCAGTGCCTAATGGTATTTCTAAATGTACGCCAACTTGATGTAAGGTCATCCGTACAGAACAAATGCATCTAGAATTAAAGGGGTTGTCCAGCTTTGGCCAGAAAGTCTGAAATCACTCTATGTGACTTTAGACTTGTGCACACTGTCAGAATTTTCCGGTGCCGAGCGCAAGATTGGGCAGTCAAGTGCTGGCAAGCATGTAATATATATGGCCACAGTCTGACTAGACATGTGTGGTCTCACTCAATTCACTTGTATTGAATGAGGCTTCGCATGTTTAGTTGGAATGTGGTCGGAAGTATGCGTGTTGCATATTTGCAGTCACATGACCACCTACAGTTGAAACCAGAAGTTTACATACACTATATAAAATACACATATGCATATTTATTACTAGGCATTTTTATTACTTAGTGCAAAGTCAAAAGTTTACATACATTTCATTAGTATTTGGTACCATTGCAGTTAAACTGAATGACTTGGGTCAAACGTTTGGGATATCCTTCCACAAGCTTCTTACAATAGTTGGTCGGAATTTGGACCCATTTCTCCTGACAATACTGGTGTAACTGATCCAGATTTGTAGGTCGCCTTGCTCGCACCTGCCTTTTCAACTTTGTCCATAAATTTTCAATAGGATTGAGATTAGGGCTTTGTGATGGCCAATCCAAAACATTGACTTTGTTATCCTTAAGCCACTTTGCTACCATTTCGTCAGTATGCTTCGGGTCATTGTCCATTTGGAAGACCAATTTCCACCCAAGCTTTAACTTCCTGGCTGATGTCTTGAGATGTTGCTTCAGTATTGCCACACAATCTTCTTTACTCATGATTAGTGTTGAGCGATACCGTCCGATACTTGAAAGTATCGGTATCGGAAAGTATCGGCCGATACCGGCAAAGTATCGGATCTCGCCGATACCGATACCCGATACCAATACAAGTCAATGGGACTCAAGTATTGGAAGGTATCCCTGATGGTTCCCAGGGTCTGAAGGAGAGGAAACTCTCCTTCAGGCCCTGGGATCCATATAAATGTGTAAAATAAAGAATTAAAATAAAAAATATTGATATACTCACCTCTCCGACGCAGCCTGGACCTTACCGCTGTGAACCGGCAGCCTTCTTTGCTTAAAATGAGCGCATTCAGTACCTTCCATGACGTCACGGCTTCTGATTGGCCGCGTGCCGCTCATGTGACCGCCACGCGAACAATCAGAAGCCGTGACGTCATCCCTCAGGTCCTAAATTCCTAGAAGGGAATTTAGGACCTGAGGGATGACGTCGCGGCTTGTGATTGGTCGCGTGGCGGTCACATGAGCGGCACGTGACCAATCAAAAGCCGTGACGTCACGGAAGGTGCTGAACGCGCTCATTTTAAGCAAAGCAGGCTGCCGGTTACTACCAGGGCGCGTCAGAGGGTGAGTATATCCCTATTTTTTATTTTAATTCTTTATTTTTTACATGGATATGGATCCCAGGGCCTGAAGGAGAGTTTCCTCTCCTTCAGACCCTGGGAACCATACACTGGGAACTTCCGATTCCGATTCCCGATACCACAAAAGTATCGGATCTCGGTATCGAAATTCCGATACCGCAAGTATCGGCCGATACCCGATACTTGCGGTATCGGAATGCTCAACACTACTCATGATGCCATGTATTATGTGTAGTGCACCAGTCCCACCTGCAGCAAAACAACCCCACAACATGATGCTGCCGCCCCCCGTGTTTCACAGTTGGGATGATGTTTTTAGGCTTCCAAGATTCTCCCTTTTTCCTCCAAACGTAACCATGGTCATACTGTACAAAAACTCCAATTTTAGTTTCATCAGACCACAGAACATGTCTCTTAAAATTAAGGTTGTTGCTCCTATGTGCATTTGCAAATATTAATCTGGCTTTTTATGTTTCTTTTGGAGCAATGGCTTTTTCTTGACAGAGTGGCCTTTCAACCCATGTTAATACAGTACTCGTTTCACTATGGGTATTGACACAAACTTACCAGCTTCTGCCATCATCTTCACAAGGTCTTTTGCTTTTGTCTTTGGGTTGATATGCACATGTTGGACCAAAGCACGTTAATCTCTGGGACACAGAACCCGTCTCCTTGTTGAGCGGTATGATGGCTGGACATTCCCATCTTGTTTGTACTTGCATATAATTGTTTGTACAGATAAATGAAGTACCTTCAGGTATCTTTACATTGTACGCTAAGATGAGCCAGACTTGTGCAAGTCCACAATTCTCTTCCTGAAACCTTGGTTGATTTCTTTACACTTTCCCATGATGCTACAAAAGAAGTATTGTATTTGAGGTGTGCATTAAAATACATTCATAAGTGTGTCTCTAATTAACTCATATCTTGCCAAAAAATAGAAGCTTCCAAACACATGACATCATATGAGCAGTCCAGAAATGTTTTAAGGCATAGTTATCTTAGTGTATGTAAACTTTTTACTTTGCCGTAAGTAATAAAATGTCTTAACCCTTGTCAGGCTGCATAATTTTACAACCTTAACAGGCTGCATAGGTACAATTGTACCTTCACATATACCTCCACTGTGGGAAGACTTTACTTGGTTTCAGAAACTAAAGTTCATTCAGCTACAAATGTTATGCTGATATCTATTGTTCAGTGTTGTTACTGGTCACTTATGTTGCTGTCAATTAAGTTAATTCAAACTGGGAGTGGCTTCTACTTGTCTTCCTGCCTCCCTCCTCTCATTAGCCATTTTGCTGTTCATCTCATTGCTGTGAGCACACATTTCTAGGCTTGTGAAGTCTTCAATTTCTTGGAAACGAAGGTAGGAAAGTCTCACAGCATCTAACAGCCAGTTATACCTTTATTCTCATTATGTGGGGACAGAACAGTCAAATTGTCTTTCAGCCTGGACTTGGCTTACATATATTTTGTATGAAACTTATCACTATAGGTATAATTTTTATACGAAAAATGGATAATAATTAGTATCTACATATTGTTTTACGATGTTTTATTTATATTCAGCACAAAATACGAAGCCAAAATTCATCTAGCAAGTCATCATGAGTGATAGTAATGCTGGATCTAGTTTCCGCCATAATCCAAGAAAACGTGTTTGCAGGTTAGTATAATTTTGTGAAAAGCCAATAATGTAGTATTTCGGAAAATTTTTTATTTTACATTTTTCCATATTTACAGATTTACGTCTGACGAAATAATGCGAATGCTAGAAGAATCTGATTCTGAGCATGAGGATGAACCATATGTTGCATCTGATGATGAAAACTATGTACCACAAGTGGATGTTACTGAAGAAGATTCAGACATTGAACAAGAAATGGTCATAGAGCATGAAAATGAATACGAATCAGACGAAAGTGTTGAGGATGATTCTGTGCCTCAAAGTGCAGGCGACATTTGGACTGCTAAGGATGAAACTCAATGGTGCAGTAATCCACTGCCAAATGCACAAACAAAATCTCGTAATGTCCTACGACAAAGAGGTGGCCCTGCAGCAATCAGCAACCTATATACAGCAAAAGAGCTATTCAAGTCCATCATGACTCCCGAGATGTGTGACATCATATTACGGGAAACGAATCGAAAGGCCAAGAGAGTTTGTGATGCTTACAACAACGAACTGGTACAACGTTTTCCTGATTCTTCCAAACGGCCACCACAAAAAACATTCAAGCAATTTACTGAAACTGAACTTCATGCATTTTTGGGCATACTGATTGCTGCTGGTGTGCACAGAGCCAACAAAGAGAATCTGGAGGAAATGTGGAATGTTGCTGCTCTGCCTCTTATACGTGCAGCCATGTCTCGTGACCGCTTCAAGATGATACTCAGATTTATCAGGTTTGACAACGAAAATACACGTGCAGAACGTGTGCAAACAGATAAAGCTGCACCAATACGGGACATCTGGACAATGCTGAACAGTAATCTGGAGAGAGCCTACAAGCCATATCATTGTATCACCGTCGACGAGCAATTATTTCCATTTAGAGGTCATACTAAATTTACCCAGTATATACCTTCAAAACCAGCTAAATATGGCATAAAGATTTTCTGGGCTTGTGACTCATCAAATGCCTACCCTTTACAAGGTCAGCTCTACACTGGGAAACCAACTGATGGTCCTCGACAAGTAAACATTGGAGAACGAACAGTATTGGACCTAGTGAGCTCGTATAAAGGCTCTGGAAGAAATGTCACCACCGATAACTTCTTTACAACCATGGAACTAGCTAAGGTATTGAACTCCTGGAACATGACACTAGTTGGTACAGTGAGAAAAAACAAAAGGTTCCTACCTAACAACATGCAGCCTGCCAAAGAAAGGCCTGTAAACTCGACAAATTTTGCCTACAATCATGATGCAACAGTCTGTTCATATGTACCAAAGAAGAACAAATCAGTCGTGCTTCTATCATCTATGCACATGACGGGAGAAGTTGAAGAGACACTAGCAGCCAAGCCAGAGATAATAAAATACTACAACATAACAAAAGGTGGCGTTGATGTTATGGATAAAATGTTGGGAGAGTACACTGTGAAACGACGAACATCACGTTGGACTTTGGCATTTTTCTACAATATGATTGATGTCAGTGGGTTAGCATCCTACATCATCTACAGAGAACACAATCCAAGCTTCAGGGCAAAGGATCAACGAAGAAAGTTCCTGAAAGATCTCGCAAATCAGCTGTGTATGATTGCAATTGAAGATCGTAGTACAAACAAAATGATAATGAGAAACCATTTTCTTCGAGGTGCAGTAGAAATGGTGCTTGGACGATGCATTGTGGTAGCATCGCAGCCAGCAGCTGGCCCCAACATACCTCATGGTAGTCGTGGACCCTCCCCTGTTGTTGGTAGTTGCTATGTCTGCAGAGACCTGAGGCGAAAACAACGCAAGACTAGAAAGTCTTGTGTGGTTTGTGTGAAACCCATTTGCGATGAACACTCTGTAGCAAAGCCAACATGCATTACTTGCAAAGAAAATCAATAAAAAAAAGTTTCTTACATTTTCTTTTATAATGTAAATGAACAGTTTTTTACTTGTTTATAATAGTTAAATAGCATTATCATTAAAAAAAAAATTATGCTTTTTCCCTTGCATTATCTTCATTCAAAATATATGAGGTACATTTGTACCTATGCAGCTTGTTATGGATGCAAAAAGATCTCGACCCCTTATCTCGGAAGCGGGTGGAGATATTTTATTGAAATTTGGCCAATATATTCTGGACCAAAAATGTAGAGATGTCACGAAATTTCAGCCCTCTACGTCTTTTCAAAAAAAAGTTATTGCAATTTTAAAACGGAATAGTTACAATTGTACCTATTCAGCCGGATAAGGGTTAAAACATTCTCTCCCTCTCATTATTCTGGCATTTGGCAAATATTAATAATTATGGTAATCCTAATTGACCTAAAACGGGAAAGGTTTATTCTGATTTCATGTCAGATATTGAAAAAAACACGCAGCTGTGTCTTTTTATATACAGTACTGTATGTAAACTGCTGGTTTCAACTGTAGTCTCGCCTCCAGCGCTGGAGAATCCTGACTGCGTGTGCTTCAAGGATTCTCAAGTCTGCAGCCACATAGAGTGACCACAGACTTTCATGCCAAACTTGGACAACCCTTTAAGTGAAACAAGCTCATCCTAAAAGCCTCTTCATTCCAGGTCCATAAGCAATTCAGCTACTGTATAACGATCATTCTTTCCACAATGAGGCTAGCCATTGTCCACAAGGTAAGAATGCAGTATGTCTTCTTTACAATTTTTACCTGAAACATTAATGCCATGACTCATCAAGAGGAGGGTTTTTCACAACAGTCATGATGGGGCAGGGTAAGTGTGAGGAGTCTTATTTAATAAGAGGCATAATCAATCAGGAGAGGTGCAAAGTGACGGACACCTCCATATGCGTGTAGTAACAAATCTTATTTCAGTTATATATACCATCACTCGACATGAATGTCATGTGTAGAGGTCGCAATGCCAAATTTTGCCCATTTCCTGCTAAATAGGGGTTCAGCTCAGGGAGAGGCAAAAGTGGGTACCTAACCAGGTAACCTTAATTACAACTAAGGTGGCGCACCCTAATTGCGGCTTCAGAGGAACCTCAGCTGGTGACGATGGTATTACTGAAAATAAATCTCTATAAAAAGACCAACACTGATATTATCGGCATATGGTGGCCATATGGTGATAAATACCAGATCTGCAGAACATGTAAGAGATTACAGTACAGTTACAGATGGGGACTTGCAGTTGACGTTCCTTCCAATGAAGTCGTTCACTTTTCCCAGACCAACATAATTTTTTCCAGCCACAACTCATCTGCAGAGATTACAACTTAGACACTTCTGACTTCTTGCATTTTCAGCACCGCCCCACCTATTCCCAACTTGCACAAACTTCTCATAGTGCTGATACCCCAATGCTCAGCCACTGCTGTTGTATGTGTCCCTATTTCTACAATTGCTACATGGTACAAAAACTGTGCACCTTTTGCTGCCCACATATTAATGCCCATCACTGTGTCCCTTAAAAAGTAAATGACTCCTTTGGGCCCTCTAGATAATGAACTTATACCCTAGAAGATATGAATGTCCTGTGCAAGTAACGTAGAAAATAGTGTCCACATTTTGCAGTACCCTTATAACAATAATACTTCTTAAGTGCCCACTAAACATTTAATAGTGTTCCCTGAGTACCCTATACACAGTATGGTGTGTGTACAGCTCTCATATGGGCATTATGATGGGCCCACAGCACCCTTATAAACATTTTAATGAGTCCAGAGCTTCCCTATAATTGGTATGATGGGCCCACAAATCTGCTATACACAATATGATGGGCCCACAGCTCCACTATACACACTATAGTATCCCCACAGCTTTCCTATAAACATTATAATGGGACCACAGCTCCGCTATACATAGTATGATGAGACCACAGCTCCCTGTACACAGTATGATGTCCTCATTGCTCTCTAAAAACATAGTATAATGACCTCATAGTAGCCTCCACACTGTTTGATGGCCCCTACAGTAGGCCCCACATGGTATGATGGACCTCTCATTAGTCCCAACACTTTATGAGGGCCCCCACACAATAAGATGGCCTCAACATTTGCATCCATGCTGTATACTGTCCTCCATGTTTGCACCCACGCTGTGTAATGGCCCTCACATTTGTATCCATGCTGTGTAATGGTCCTCAGATTTGCACTTACGCTGTATGTTTCCCACATTTACACCCACGCTGTATAATGTTCCCAACATTTACACACACGCTGTATAATGTTCTACCCATTTACACCAATCCTGCATGTTTCCTACATTTACATGCACTCTGTGTGGTGTGACTGTGGGGGCATTATAAAGTATGGCAGCCCCTCATACATTGTAAGGGATAGTGTGGGGCCTTCAAACAGTTGGTGACTACTGTGGAGGGCTCTCAAAGTGTGAAACTAAACAGATGCTCTGGGCATAATACCCTGACTAGGGTTGAGCTTGCTCTGAAACTCTACTGTGCTAATGTAGGTGACAGGTGTAGTTAACAGATGCTAAGCCAAATGGCTAATAGCCCCACTGACGCTAGCTGCCTGCCTACATGTACAGTCCCGAAGCTTAGACAGACATACGACACTTGCAGACAAAGTGGAAGGGTTTACACTCACATAGCCACACACAAATGAAACTAGCGTGCGCCGCTGGGGGCTTTTTATACATAAGGCTCTGCCCCAAACACTTACGCCCAGTTGGGCGAGACATCGCACGCGGGCCAATCCGGAGCTGCCACATCACCCGTGCAGCAAGCGTCCGACCACAAATGAGACGCTGCCACCTCACGGACATGCTCAGTAAGGAAAACAGTGGACTTAAGCTCCAGAGTGGCAGGCTGCTCCTGTATAACACTGGTTACAAAGGCCTTGGCTGGAGAGCCTGCAGTAACCAACTGTATACCACGAGCCTGAGCTAGACACTGGGACCGACGTCTATGCTGAGCAGCACCGTCTATGGCTAAGCCCAAATGGGAGACTGCTGATGCAGTCAAGGCTTGGGATCTACCCCGTGCAGTGGGAGAATCCTGGCACCTAATAATACTGCTGCTAACCTTATAGGAGCGGGGTGAAAAGACACAAAAGGTCGTACAACTTTTATGCAACCTTTAGTTATGCACGAATTTTGCGACTTTTCAAAGCTTTTTATAAAACTGCGTGAAATGCTTTGATCATTCGGGGCCAATATTTCTACATTTAACTGTTTCGTATCTGAATATTATGAGAGAAATAGGCTCTGCCCTCAATGTTTTATATGTCTCAATTTTAAACACTGTACACAAGAGAGGACAACATTGGAACAGCCTATACTGCGCTGCTGTGGGATAATTTATTACTATGAGTCACATTCATTGCCCATTCATATATCATATCACTAACTGATAATTATTTTCATTTTATTAGTATTCATAAATTGTACTGAGACTAATTTACTGCAGTCAGTAGTCAAAACATCTTGGAATATTTCATGCTATATATAATTAAATATTTTTCTCGGGATTAAAGCACTAAAATGCACTTGCACAGATAACTATTTGCAAATGATGCTGACAAAAGCATAATATACTGCTGGCAAGCTATAAAATGTCATGATATTTCAAAAAAATATTCCTACAAAGTTTACAAATTAAGCTTCATGCAGCAGGGAAATGTTTCTTCCTTTAAAAAGATGAGACATTTAAAGCAGTCAAATTCCAGTGACAGAAGACTGAAAAAAATAAAATCATCAAGATGGAAGGGATTTCTAAATTGAAAACAATAATGGTACACCGGCGCTGTCCTAGTATACTGTACTGTGTGAGCTGCTGGCACCCTGGCAGGTGGGATGTGCAGACCTGCCCAAACAAATGACCAACCAGAAATACAACAAAAGACTGCCGCGCTCTAACACAGGTGAATGAACAAATAGCTGCGTGACAATGGTACCTTGAGGTCCCTTGAGGAAGAGGGACGTCTCCCTCGAAACGCGTCGGTCATTGGCCCCTGTACATGTCCGTCTTCCACGGACAGGTGACGTCACCGCTAAACCACGCCCCCCGCACACCCCGCTCTCACACGGCGGCGCCTTCGGCCGAGGCACACCGCCGTTCATCACACGCAAGCTCTCCAGGAGCCACCTAGGGTGTTTAGGGAGGACGCTCCCCATCTGCAGACCCAGCACAGGTAGCGGATACACCAGTGACTTTGGGCACACCAACCCGGTGTTGCTGCTTCATTTCCGGGATTGTGCAGACACGTGTGAATACAAGCATAACAAGGTGGGCATTGTCACGCAGCTATTTGTTCATTCACCTGTGTTAGTGCGCGGCAGTCTTTTGTTGTATTTCCGGATTTCTAAATTGATTTTTTTTTCTTTGATATTAAATTATAGTTGTGTAGTGTTTTGCTATACATACAATAAATCTGTTGATTAGACTGGGTAAGGTGACATTTATAGTAGTGCCAAAAAACACTAGGTGTGCGTGGAATCTTCCCCACTAGAAACACTTGTTTCTTAAAGATGGTTCCACAATTCCATGTGACTTATTTTGTCATACGGAAGTCAAAGTCATGCTTTAAAGGGACTCTGTCACCCTCTGGGACGTACAGTATATGACCTATTAATACAGAAATGTTACGCTAGTCCTACCTGTATTCCTCATATTAATGGTCTTGTTGTGGAGAAACGATATATTCTATTCTGTCTTTATGCTAATGATTTCTTCGAGGCTCCGGGGCGTGTGGTGCCTTGAAGAAATCCCAGCCTCCTGTCTTCATTGTAATATTACCCCTTCCCCATGCATGTCATTTAACCCCTTCCCGAACTTTGACGCCACGTAGGCGTCATGAAAGTCGGTGCCAATCCGACCTGTGACGCCTATGTGGCGTCATGGAATGATCGCATCCCTGCAGATCGGGTGAAAGGGTTAACTCCAATTTCACCTGATCTGCAGGGACAGGGGGAGTGGTACTTCAGCCCAGGGGGGGTGGCTTCACCCCCTCGTGGCTACGATCGCTCTGATTGGCTGTTGAAAGTGAAACAGCCAATCAGAGCGATTTGTAATATTTCACTATGAAACCTGGTGAAATATTACAATCCAGCCATGGCCGATGCTGCAATATCATCGGCCATGGCTGGAAACACTGGTCTGCACCCACCCACTGCCACCGATCGCCTCCCCAGTCCTCTGATCTGTCCCGTAGTCCCCTCCGTCGTCCTCTCCGCTTCCCCGTCCTCCTGTCCGCTCCCCCCGTGCTCCGATCCCACCCCCCCTGCTCCGATCACCCCCGGGCTCCGATTCCCCCCCTAATACTTACTGGGCTTCCCGGTGTCAGTCCGTCTTCACCACGGGCGCCGCCATCTTCCAAAATGGCGGGCGCATGCGCAGTGCGCCCGCCGAATCTGCCGGCCGGCAGATTCGTTCCAGCTACATTTTGATCACTGTGATAAAACCTATCACAGTGATCAAAAAAAAAAAATAGTAAATGACCCCCCCCTTTATCACCCCCATATGTAGGGACAATAATAAAATAAAGAAAATATTTTTTTTTCCACTAGGGTTAGAACTAGGGGTAGTGTTAGGGGTAGGGTTAGGGGTAGGGTTAGGGGTAGGGTTAGGGGTAGGGGTAGGGTTAGGGTTAGAACTAGGGTTAGCGTTAGAATTAGGCTATGTGCACAAAGTGCGGATTTGGCTGCGGATCCGCAGCGGATTGGCCGCTGCGGATTCGTAGCAGTGTTCCATCAGGTTTACAGTACCATCCGCTGTGCCCATGGTGCGGAAAATACCGTGCGGAAATGCTGCATTGTATTTTCCGCAGCATGTTAATTCTTTGTGCGGATTCCGCAGCGTTTTACACCTGTTCCTCAATAGGAATCCGCAGGTGAAATCTGCATAAAAAACACTGAAAATCCGTGGTAAATCCGCAGGTAAAACGCAGTGCCTTTTACCTGCGGATTTTTCAAAAATGGTGCAGAAAAATCTCACACGAATCCGCAACGTGGGCACATAGCCTTAGGGTTGGAATTAGAGTTAGGGTTGGAATTAGGGCTAGGGTTGGAAATAGGGATAAGAATAGGCTTGTCGTTAGGGTTATGGTTAGGGGTGTGTTGGGGTTAAAGTTGTGGTTAGGGTTGGGGTTAGGGTTGGGGTTGGGATTAGGGTTAGTATTAGGGTTAGGGTTGTGGTTAGGAGTGTGTTGGGGTTATGGTTGTGATTAGGGTTATGGCTAGAGTTGGGATTAGGGTTAGGGGTGTGTTGGGGTTAGTGTTGGAGTTAGAATTGAGGGGTTTCCACTGTTTAGGCACATCAGGGGTCTCCAAATGCAACATGGCGCCACCATTGATTCCAGCCAATCTTGCGTTCAAAAAGTCAAATGGTGCTCCCTTCCTTCCGAGCCCTGACGTGCGCCCAAACAGTGGTTTACCCCCACATATGGGGTACCAGCATACTCAGGACAAACTGGGCAACAACTATTGGGGTCCAATTTCTCCTGTTACCCTTGCAAACATAAAAAATTGCTTGCTAATACATAATTTTTGAGGAAAGAAAAATTATTTTTTATTCTCACGGCTCTGCGTTATAAACTTCTGTGAAGCACTTGGGGGTTTAAAGTGCTCACCACACATCTACATAAGTTCCTTGGGGGTCTAGTTTCCAAAATCGGGTCACTTTTGGGGGGTTTCTACTGTTTAGGCACATCAGGGGCTCCGCAAACGCAACATGATGCCCGCAGACCATTCCATCAAAGTCTGCATTTCAAAACGTCACTACTTCCTTTCCGAGCCCCGACGTGTGCCCAAGCAGTGGTTTACCCCCACATATGGGGTATCAGTGTACTCAGGACATACTGGGCAACAACTATTGGGGTCCAATTTCTCCTGTTACCCTTGGAAAAATAAAAAATTGCGTGCTAAAACATAATTTTTGAGGAAAGAAAAATGATTTTTTATTTTCACGGCTCTGCGTTGTAAACTTCTGTGAAGCACTTGGGGGTTCAAAGTGCTCACTACACATCTAGATAAGTTCCTTGGGGGGGTCTAGTTTCCAAAATGGGGTCACTTGTGGGGGGTTTCTACTGTTTAGGCATATCAGGGGCTCTGCAAACGTAACATGATGCCCGCAGACCATTCCATCAAAGTCTGCATTCTAAAACGTCACTACTTCCCTTCCGAGCCCCGGCATGTGCCCAAACAGTGGTTTACCCCCACATATGGGGTATCAGCGTACTCAGGAGAAACTGGACAACAACTCTTGGGGTCAAATTTCTCCTGTTACCCTTGGGAAAATTAAAAAATTCTGGGCTCAAAAAATATTTTTGAGGAAAGAATACACATTTATTATTTTCACGACTCTGCGTTATAAACTTCTGTGAAGCACTTGGGGGTTCAAAGTGCTCACCACACATCTAGATAAGTTCCTTTTGGCATCTAGTTTCCAAAATGGGGTCACTTGTGGGGAGTTTCTACTGTTTAGGCACATCAGGGGCTCTGCAAATGCAACATTATGCCCGCAGAGTATTCCATCAAAATCTGCATTTCAAAAGTCACTACTTCTCTTCCAAACCCGGACGTGTGCCCAAACAGTGGTTTACCCCCACATATGGGGTATCAGCGTACTCAGGAGAAACTGAAAAACAACTTTTGGGGTCCAATTCTCCTGTTACCCTTTGGAAAATAAAAAATTGTGGGCTAAAAATCATTTTTGAGAAAAGAAAAAATATTTTTTATTTTCATGGCTCTGCGTTATAAACTTCTGTGAAGCACTTGGGCATTCAAAGTGCTCACCACACATCTAGATTAGTTCCTTGGGAGGTCTAGTTTCCAAAATGGGGTCACGTGTGGGGGAGCTCCAATGTTTAGGCACACAAGGGCTCTCCAAACGTGACATGGTGTCCGCTAATGATTGGAGCTAATTTTCCATTCAAAAAGCCAAATGGCGTGCCTTCCCTTCCGAGCCCTGCCGTGCGCCCAAACAGTGGTTTACCCCCACATATGGGGTATCATCGTACCCAGGACAAACTGGACAACAACATTTGGGGTCCAATTTCTCCTGTTACCCTTGGGAAAGTAAAAAATTCCGGGCTAAAAATCATTTTTGAGGAAAGAAAAATATTTTTTTTATTTTCACGGCTCTGCGTTATAAACTTCTGTGAAGCACCTGGGGGTTTAAAGTGCTCACTATGCATCTAGATAAGTTCCTTGGGGGGTCTAGTTTCCAAAATGGGGTCACTTGTAGGGGAGCTCCAATGTTTAGGCACACAGGGGCTCTCCAAACGCGACATGGTGTCCGCTAACGATTGGAGCTAATTTTCCATTCAAAAAGTCAAATGGCGCGCCTTCCCTTCCGAGACTTGCTGTGCACCCAAACAGTGGTTCACCCCCACATATGAGGTATCGGCGTACTCAGGAGAAATTGCCCAACAAATTGTAGGATCCATTTTATCCTGTTGCCCATGTGAAAATGAAAACATTGAGGCTAAAAGAATTTTTGTGTGAAAAAAAGTTATTTTTCATTTTTACGGATCAATTTGTGAAGCACCTGAGGGTTTAAGGTGCTCACTATGCTTCTAGATAAGTTCCTTGGGGGGTCTAGTTTCCAAAATGGGGTCACTTGTGGGGGAGCTCCAATGTTTAGGCACACGGGGGCTCTCCAAACGCGACATGGTGTCCGCTAAAGATTGGAGCCAATTTTTCATTCAAAAAGTCAAATGGCGCTCCTTCCCTTCCGAGCCCTGCCGTGCGCCCAAACAGTGGTTTATCCCCACATATGAGGTATCATCGTACTCAGGACAAATTGGACAACAACGTTCATGGTCCAGTTTCTCCTTTTACCCTTGGGAAAATAAAAAAATTGTTGCTAAAATATCATTTTTGTGACTAAAAAGTTAAATGTTCATTTTTTCCTTCCACGTTGCTTCTGCTGCTGGGAAACACCTGAAGGGTTAATAAACTTCTTGAATGTGGTTTTGAGCACCTTGAGGGGTGCAGTTTTTAGAATGGTGTCACTTTTGGATATTTTCAGCCATATAGAACCCTCAAACTGACTTCAAATGTGAGGTGGTCCCTAAAAAATGGTTTTGTAAATTTTGTTGTAAAAATGAGAAATCAGTGGTCAAATTTTAACCCTTGTAACTTCCTAGCAAAAAAAAAATTTTGTTTCCAAAATTGTGCTGATGTAAAGTAGACATGTGGGGAATGTTATTTATTAACTATTTTGTGTCACATACCTCTCTGGTTTAACAGAATAAAAATAAAAAATGTGAAAATTGCGAAATTTTCAAAATTTTCGCCAAATTTCCATTTTTTTCACAAATAAACTCAGAAATTATTGACCTAAATTTACAACTATCATGAACCCCAATATGTCACGAAAAAACAATCTCAGAATCGCTAGGATCCGTTGAAGCGTTCCTGAGTTATTACCTCATAAAGGGACACTGGTCAGAATTGCCAATAACGGCCAGGTCATTAAGGTCAAAATAGGCTGGGTCATGAAGGGGTTAAGGTGCCGCAATTCTGCGCCTGCAGCCTGCACCCCTCAAAAATACATACCTCATCCTTCCTTCTATGGGCAATGCACTCAGGGATCTTCTGCGCAGATGCCGGCGACATCCACTTCAGTAACCTCCAGTGTGTGCTCCGCTAAGGTGCTCTCTCCACTTCCTCCCTACATAGTCATCGTCATGTACACATAGTTCCTATTGATGGCTATGCAGAGAGGAAGTGGGGAGAGCATCTTATAGTAGTGCACAGCGGAGGTCACAGTGAGTCTCTGTGCCTGCGCAGAAGATCACTGAATGCAGCGCTCACAGAAGGGAGGATGAGGTATGTATTTCTGAGGGAGTGCAGGACGCAGACACAGACGCAGGATTGCGGGGCCATGACTGACGCTGATAGGAGGGGGTAGTATTATAATGAAGACAGGAGGCAGGGATTTTTTTGCCCAGGCACTGCACGCCCCGGACCCTGGAAGAAATCTTTAGCATAAACACAGAATACCATTAACAACAAGACCATTAATATGAGGCAGACAGGTAGGAATAGTGTAACATTTCTATTACCTGTATGCCCATATTAATAAGTCATATACAGTGGGTACAGAAAGTATTCAGACCCCTTTACATTTTTCACTCTTTATTTCATTGCAGCCATTTGGTAAATTCAAAAAAGTTCATTTTTTTTCTCATTAATGTACACTCTGCAGTTGCACCTCATCTTGACTGAAGAAAACAGAAATGCAGTATTTTTTGCTAATTTATTAAAAAAGATAAACTGAAATATGACATGGTTATAAGTATTCAGACCCTTTGCTCAGTATTGAGTAGAAGCAACCTAATGAGCTAGTACAGCCATGAGTCTTCTTGGGAATGACGCAACAAGTTTTTCACACATGGATTTGCCATTCTTCCTTGCAAATCCTCTCCAGTTCCGTCAGGTTGGATGGTGAACATTGGTGGACAGCCATTTTCAGGTCTCTCCAGAGATGCTCAATTGGGTTTAGGTCAGGGCTCTGGCTGGCCCAGTCAAGAATGGTCACAGAGTTGTTCTGAAGCCACTCCTTTAGGGTCATTGTCTTGTTAGAAGGTGAGCCTTCGACCAAGTCTGAGGTCCAGAGCACTCTGGAAGAGGTTTTCATCCAAGATATCTCTGTACTTGGCCGCATTCATGTTTCCTTCAATGACAACCAGTCATCCTGTCCCTGCAGCTGAAAAACACCCCATAGCATGATGCTGCCACCACTATTGGGATTATATTGGGCAGGTGAAGAGCAGTGCCTGGTTGTCTCCACACATACTGCTTAGAATTATCACCAAAATGTTTTATTTTCATCTCATCAGACCAGAGAATCTTATTTCTCATAGTCTGGGAGTCATTAATGTGGTTTTTAGCAAACTCTATGTGGGCTTAGGAACCTTAAATACTGCAGAAATTCTGTTGTAACCTTGGCTAGATCTGTGCCTTGCCACATCTCTGTCTCTAAGCTCCTTGGCCAGTTCCTTTGACCTCATGATTCTCATTTGGTCTGACATGCACTGTGAGCTGTGAGGTCTTATATAGACAGTTGTGAGCCTTTCCAAATCAAGTCCTATCAGTTTAATTCAACACAGCTGGCCTCCAATGAAGTAGAGCCATCTCAAAGAGGATCACAAGGAAATGGACAGCATGAGAGTTAAATATGAGTGTCTGAGTAAAGGGTTTGAATACTTATGACCATGTGATATTTCAGTTTTTCTTTATATTAAATTTGCAAACATTTCTACATTTCAGTCAAGATGGGGAGCAGAGTGTACATTAATGAGAAAAAAATGAACTTTTTAGAATTTGCCAAATGACTGCAATGAAACAAAGAGTGAAAAATGTAAAGGTGTCTGATTATTATCTGTACTCACTGTACGTCCTGGGGGTGACACATTCTATTTAAGGTCTCATTCAGAAATCAGGTTTTTTTTACGTATTAGAAAAACGGACTGAGTTTTATCAGTGATTTTCATTAGAATTTCACCAGGGTGCTGTCAGAGACTTACATTGCCGATTTTGTTCCGACACTCAGATCAATATCGAACATATCTCAGTGATTTTGCATGGACCACTTGGTCCGAGGAATGAAAATTGACATGTGAACAACCCCATACAATATTATAGTTACAAGTGATATCCCTAAACAAAATGGATACCACTCATATTTGAAAAACTGACATGTGAATGAGCCCTTTGGCCGGTGTCACACTTTCAACTGCAATGTGCGAAACTCATGCGAGTCTCTCGCCTCAATACCTGGCACTGCCGCCGGGACTCAGGACTGGAGTGTGAGGCTGCATGTGCCGGGTATTGAGGTGAGAGACTCGCGCAAGTTTCTCGCATTGAAGTTGCAAGCTTGACAGCGGCCTTTAACAGAGTCCCCAGCAGATGCTTTGGAGGTCTAGACTTTCACATGTATTATATGATGAGCAGCTATTCATTTAAGGGTGCTTGCAGATGAGAGTATGAAAAATTGTACACGTTTCATCCAGAAAACTCAATTTTTTACTGACTTTCATCTGATTTTCATCCATCTTCCATGAGTATGCTATCTGCATGCGATTCAGTTTCATACAACTACATTAAAAGATGTACATGTTAAATACAGTTTCCTACCTTTATAATAAAAATCTATCCATAAAAATTAAATGCCATTCTGATTGTCCATGTGGGATACGATTTTTTAGACTTGAATGCATGAGTCTATTCTGAGACTCAGATGAAAGTAGTGCATGCTGTGATTTTTTGCTCACGGATAGTTGGACCGAGAAAAAAATCGTTCATCTGAACAGCACTACTAAAAAACATGGGTCTGATTAAAGATCAGATAGCAAATATCTGATATATACGCTCTTCTGAAAAAGCTCTTAAGGGTTGGTTTGCAATACACATTTCCTCTGTTAGGCCATTTTCACTTGGTAATTTTTTCGTCAGCATTTCTAAGCCCAAGCTAGTAGCGGAACAATCAGAGGAAAAGTATAATAGAAACACATCACCACTTCTGTATTTATCACCCACTCTTGGTTTGGGATTGCAAATAATAATGTAAAGTACTGACCAAATACTGAACGTGTGAATGTGGCTTTACCGTTTAAAATATTTTAGTTTTCAATATAGCAAATAGTTTGCAATAATAGGAAATTTTCTAACTGGCTAGTCACAAACTACTAACTTCCCTATTATAGCATAATATTTCTTCCATTTAAGCCAGCAGCATTCAATTTAGTTGCATAGTAGGAAAAAAGAAAATTGATGCTATGCAAATACATGAACTAATACGAACCTGTAAACTTGTTAATTGCTAATTAACCTGCTATATAAATAATGATCAATTACTTAAAAAATAATTTAGTCAATTATCTCCAAGCACAATAAAATTAGCCTTTTTATATGCTACAGTATTAATGAGTATTAACGTGACAGAGGGCCTATTAAAGGGAGTATGTCAGAACAAAGTGGGTGTTCAAATCAAGCACAGGAGCTCCTTAGTTCCTCCAGTTTTCTATACTTTCTCCCCTAATGAATTTCCATCTACCTAAATGCTCAGCTTCCATGACTGACAGCTCTGGCTTTACAGGAGCCAGAGGAGGGTGGAGATGGATAGAAAACAAGTAGAAGGGAAAGTGCTCTCAACTAGAGATTAGCGAATATGTTCTGGTTCCTCCTTATTCGGCAAGCTATAGCGCTTACCGAATAAGCTGCAGAGGAAACCTGGCTTCCTGGATCGCTCCTGCTGATCAGCTGTTCGCCCCCGCAGCTGCATGTGTCGCGGCTGTGTGACAGTCATGACACATGCATGGAGAGCCCAACAAACAGACTCTCCATGCATGTGTTGTGACAGTGAAACAGCCGGGACACATGCAGCTGCGGTGCCGGACAGCTGATCAGCAGGAGCGATCCAGGAAGCCAGGTTTCCTCTGCAGCTTATTCGGTAAGCGCTATAGCTTGTCAAATAAGGAGGAACCAGAACATATTTGCTCATCTCTAGTTGAGAGCACTTTCCCTTCTACTTGTTTTCTATCAATCTCCACCCTCCTCTGGCTCCTGTAAAAGCCAGAGCTGTCAGTCATGGAAGCTGAGCATTTAGGTAGATGGAAATTCAGTAGGGGAGAAAGTATAGAAAACTGGTCAGCCATGCCAAGGGTGCATTGCATTCGTGTGTTTGGTCTGGACAGTCAGTTTTTGCTGAAGGCTTCCTTATATGGGTATGTGCACACGATGCGGAAAACGCTGCGGATCCCCAGCGTTTCCGCAGCTGCGGGTCCGCAGCAGTTTCCCATGAGTTTACATTACAATGTAAACCTATGGGAAATAAAAAACGCTGTGCACATGCTGTGGAAAAATCCAAGCGGAAACGCAGTGGTTTACATTCCGCAGCATGCCACTTCATTCTGCGGATTCCGCAGCAATTTTACAGCTGCTGCTATAGAAATCCGCAGTTGTAAAACCACAGTTAAATCCGCAGAAAAACCGCGGTAAATCCGCGATAAATCTGCAGCAAAAACGCAGAATTTTTGCCCTGCAGATTTATCAAATCCGCTGCGGAAAAATCCGCAGTGGACCAGAATACGTGTGCACATAGCCTAAGTCCTCTCGTGCAGCAGGACTGAGTTTCAACTGGAACTTTCCAGTCCCAACAGACTACTGCTAATCTTAACCTCTTAGTGATGATCATAGTACATGGTTGGCAGAAATATGATATCAATGTATGGAATCGGCTCAGGAACTTAGTCCGCTCGATGCAGCATGAATACCGGTTGTGTCACACAGCTGACTGATGTAAGTGGGGTTAGCTCCAATGTCAAGTAGTATGACAGTGGCATTTAAAATTCTTCAAGAGAGCTGGCATCACTTCTAATGACCACTGTGTTGTGTAGGGTACTGATCAGGCTGCCATGTCAGCCATTTGAGATCTCTTGTGATGATCAGCATGTGGTTGGGTGGAAAGGTTCTGCTTAGTAATATAGTGCCTCCATGAAGCATTGGAATCTAACCTACAAGCAATGTACCCATAAAGTTGTATTAATTATATTGTATACAATCTAAGACACACGTGGGTTAGTTGGGATGCATAGCAGATAGCGATGATTAGATCAGGCAAAATTCAAATACCCCAGATTGTCCAGTTTTTCCCAGGATATATGATTTGTAGAGAAGATATTTTACGCAAATTGAATGTGCCTTATCTCTCTAGATCCCAGAATATGCTAAATGTAATATGTAAAAAAAATACTTATCCTCACCTTACGGGTATGTGTCGACATTCAGGATGGCCGGCGGTATCGCCGGAGCGGCGAAGCCGCTCGGCGCTAAGCCCCGCCCCCTTTCTGGGACGCGATGATGCCGGATGTGTTAACTGTACACATCCGGGATAATCGCCCCCCTCCCATAGAGCCCTGTGTTATGCCTTGTGGGGATGCTGCGTCCCCGCAAGGTGTACGGACATGCTGCGATCTGAAAAGACGCGCAGCATGTCCGTAGTCGCAGGCCCGCCGCGTGCGGGTTTCCACGCATAGTGGACACGGGATTTCAAAAAATCCCCTCCACTATGCTGGAACATCTGGACGCTGCGTGTTTGACGCTGCAGATCTACGCAGCGTCAAACAAGCAGCGTTTACTGACCGTGGACACACACCCTTACACTCACATCTCTGGCCCCTCCGTTCCTCACCATTAGAAGTTTGGCTCTTGTTGAATCTTCATAGTTCCACTGAAATCACTGAAATCCATTTGTCTTTATCTCTGATGAGGCCTGAAATGGTCCTACTCATGTGTGCAAAGTCATGGTGCATTTTGTGGGTCTCATCAGTATCGGTAGGCCCGGCCTAATGTGAAGAACCCCAGGATTTCAGTACTCACAGCAACAGTAATATGCGACGAAGACTGCATGGGGGACGATGAAAAGGGGATGGGCTGGAGAAGTGATTGGTAAGGTGAGTATAAGTATGTTGTTATTTTTAACCTTTTTGACGGCCTTATACATATTATTTAATCTCTATTTTGCTATATTGCAAAAAAAAAATCCCAATTTTGGAGAAAAATAATATTTCTAACATTCGAGAAGAATTCAATATCACTCGGATAAATTCTCTCATCTACTACATCATTGTCTAAGGGTCACTTCCGTCTGTCTGTCCTGCTGTCTGTCTGTCTTTCTGTCTGTCATGGATATTCATTGGTCGCGGCCTCTGTCTGTCATGGAATCCAAGTTGCTGATTGGTCTCGCCAGCTGCCTGTCATGGCTGCCGCGACCATTCAGCGATGGCCACAGTATGATTAGTCCCTCCCTACTCTCCTGCAGTCAGTGCCCGGCGCCCGCTCCATACTCCCCGCAGTCAGTGCCCGCTCCATACTCCCCTCCAGTCACCGCTCACACAGGGTTAATGCCAGCGGTAACGGACCGCGTTATGCCGCGGGTAACTCACTCCGTTACTGCCTCTATTAACCCTGTGTGACCAAGTTTTTACTATTGATGCTGCTAATGCAGCATCAATAGTAAAAAGATCTAATGTTAAAAATAATAAAAAAATAAAAAATCATTATGTACTCACCTTCCGCTGCCTTTCCCGCTCCTCGCGACGCTCTGGTGACTGCTCCATGCAAGCGGCAGGTTCCGGTGGCAAGAATGGTATGCGAGAAGGACCTGCCATGACTCACAGTCATGTGACCACGATGTCATCACAGGTCCTGCAAGAAGGACCTGTCATGACGTCACGGTCATGTGACCGCAACATCATCACAGGTCCTGCAATCATACCAACCCTGGGACCAGAAGCTGCCGCGTGCACCGCACACAGGGCCATGATTTCAACGGGCCTTCGGAAGGTGAGTATATGTTTATTTTTTATTTTAAGTCTGTATACTATGTGGCTCTGTGCTGTTTACTCCGTCGCTGTGCAATATACTACGTGGCTGGGCAATATACTACATGGCTGGGCAATATACTACGTGGCTGGGCAATATGCTACGTGACTGGGCAATATACTACGTGACTGGGCAATATACTATGTGACTGGGCAATATACTACATGGCTGGGCAATATACTACGTGACTAGGCAATATACTACGTGGCTGGGCAATATACTACGTGACTGGGCATTATACTACGTGGCTGGGCAATATACCACGTGGCTGGGCAATATACTACGTGACTGGGCAATATACTACGTGGCTGGCCAATATACGTGACTGGGCAATATACTACGTGGCTGGCCAATATACGTGACTTGGCAATATACTACGTGGCTGGCCAATATACTACGTGGCTGGGCAATATAGTATGTGGACATGCATATTCTAGAACACCCGATGCGTTAGAATCGGGCCACCATCTAGTCTCTCATAGAAGACTATGGCTCCCTTGATTTAGTTCTATACAGCTCATCTAGATTTTCCAGATTTTGTAGCAATTTTGCACTGCAGCTTATCCATTTGCCTATAACCCTTCCAAATCCCACCAACTGTTTATCAACACAGGCTTTGCTTTCAATCCCTATATTTTCAGAATTATGGCTGACCAATTAGATCATGCATTTTTAAAAAATCTGGGAAAATAAAAGCTAAAACACAGAAGTATCCATTACCATTTCTTTTAAATGTAGCGCCAAAATATTCCGCCAATTTGTACACATTTAGTAATTAATCAGTCGCTTAAAGATAATTATTTAAAAAAAAGGTGCAAACATTAAAGAGCAGAAACATAGAAGTAAAAATAGCCAGGATGGCTCAGCTTGCAAGGAAAAATACTTTCAATAAGATACAAAAAAAAAGAAAAAAAAAGCAGCTGGAAATCCTATTTATCTTGCAGCAAAGCTTGATTTGAAGGATTGAATAAAATCAAGCAATCAAAAGAAACAATGTATAACAAGCATCAAATTAGGAACAATAGAGACGCGGCTTTCACAGCTTCAGACTATTTATTTGCATAACTGATTAAAGGAAAAAGTTCAGTGACATCATTGGTGAGGAAAAATCAAGTAATAAACTTTGGAGGCTATATATTTTTTAAAGAGTAGTATCTTTTTCCAAAAATTCTTTTCAAAAACCTCTAAATCTTTCCACTATATACAGTAATATCTGGTGAAAATAATTTGCAATTTTGTAAAAACAATGTTTTGCTTTTCTTGGCATATTCCGAGACCTGTAATTATTTATTTTTCAAGATATTCGGCTTTGTAAGGGCTTATTTTTTGCGCCCTGAGCTGACATTTTGAGGCCGGTTTCACACGTCAGTGGCTCCGGTACGTGAGGTGACAGTTTCCTCACGTACCGGAGACACTGACACACGTAGACCCATAAAAATCAATGCATCTGTTCAGATGTCATTGATTTTTTGCGGACCGTGTCTCCGTGTGCCAAACACGGAGACATGTCAGTGTTCGTGGGAGCGCACGTTTTACACGGACCCAATAGAGTCAATGGGTCCGCGTAAAACACGGACCTCACACGGACATTCTCCGTCTGGGGTCCGTGTGCGTGCAGGAGACAGCGCTACAGTAAGCGCTGTCCCCCCCACATGGTGCTGAAGCCGCGATTCATATGTTCCCTGTAGCAGCGTTTGCTGTAGAGAAAATATGAAGAATAGTGTTAAAAATAAAGATCCATGTGTCCGCCGCCCCCCCACCCCCTGTGCGCCCCCCCACCCCCTGTGCGCCCCCCCGCTGGTCAGAAAATACTTACTCGCTCCTTCCTGGTCTGGCCGCGCCTCCTACTGTATGCGGTCACGTGGGGCCGATCATTTACAATCATGAATAGTCGGCTCCGCCCCTATGGGAGGTGGAGCAACATATTCATGACTGTAAATGATCGGGCCCACGTGACCGCATGCAGGAGAAGCCGCGGCCAGACCAGGAAGGAGCGACAGCCGACGGGGGACCCGGGTAAGTATTTTCTGACCAGCGGGGGGGCGCACAGGGGGTGGGGGGGCGGCGGACACCTAAATCTTTATTTTTAACACTATTCTTCATATTTTCTCTGCAGCAAACGCTACTGCAGAGAGGATATGAATTGCAGCTTCAGCACCATGCAGAGTGGGTACCACACGCTCCGTGTGGTACCCACTCGCCATACGGGCGGCACACGTGTGCCTCACGTATGGCCTCCGTGAGTTCCCAGGCACACGGACACGGATAACTCCGGTACCGATTTATTCCGGTACCGGAATTATCTGGACGTGTGGGACAGCCCTTACTGATACTGATATATGATGTTTTGATCACCTTTTACTACATTTTATTTCAATGTTTAAGCAACCACAAAAATGCAATTCTGGCATTTCGATTCTTTCGTCATTATGCCGTTCACCGATCAAATTATTTATTTTATATTTTGTTACATCATTTTTTGTTTTTTATAAATTCTTTCATTTTTAATGGGGCAAAAAGGGGGTAATTTTAACGCTTATATATTTATTTTATTTTTTTTATGTGCTATGTATAGGGAAGATCATGACCTCCTAGGATACCAGTGAACTGCTGGCTTTCACAGGAGCATCATAATCACAGGCACAGGGGTTGTCAGTAGACCCCTGGCTGTCATAGCAACCCATCTGCATGTAGCGATGATGCCATGCGCAAGCCGATGGACGTGTGGAATGATGCACCCACATGCTGACACATGTTAAATGCCACTGTCAAAGATTGACATTGACATGTATATGTTAACAGTCATGACCTCCACTCTACCAGCTGCTATTAAAGGCATATGATGGCTGGTTAAATCTGCCATCATCTGCTAGTTAAGTTGCGGGCTCGGCGTGTGAGTGTGTGCACATACCATAAATGAAGAAATATACAATCGTGGCTTCCAACAGAGGCTCCAACAAAGGTGTGAACAAAGCCTTAGGTCGGACAATGGAAATGTGTTCCTATCCATACATCCGGTATGCAATACTGAAGGCGTGGTCTAGTATGAGCCATTATACTGTATGAAGGGCTATGTGAGGGGCCATTATACTGTTTAGGGTGCTTTGTGGTGGCCATTATATGGTTTAGAGGGCTATGATGCTGTGTGGAGGGCTATGTAACTGCCATTATACTGCTTAGAGGACTATATGGGAGACCATTATACTGCTTAGAAAATTATGTGGGGGCCATCATACTGTTTGGAGGGCTATGTGGGTTCAATTAGGACTTCTGCTGTACGGCCTCATTATTTCTATGTACACTCCAGATATGTATCTATGTAGTATTTTTTTTTCTATCTCCATTTACTATTTGTAGCTGAATGCCAATAAACTTCTCTAACTTTCATTTGCCTCTGACTTCCTGATGCCCATTCATAATTTTCATAGTGTTGGTTTGTGCAATGAGGTTAGAGAAAATTATTAAAGCTGTAATTTGATAATGTGTTACAAAATTCCATGGTGAATATTTCCTGCAGGATTTTTTTTCCATTTCCAATTGCTGTTCAGTCATTTAAATGCAAATTCATTTCCATTTTTAACTCTATTCAAAGATGTTTTAAAAGTAAAATTAAGTCTTTCCATTTCTGGTAATATTTCCTTATTTATATGATGTAAATATTAGAGGGTGACTAAACTATGTTCTGCAATTTTTCTTTGACTGTGCCCTTGGGATTAACTATTTGTTAAAGCAGCCCTCTCATATCATCTTTTCCCTATACCGGTGTAAATTTATATGTTGTATAGTTTCACCGATCGCTGTTTTCTCCGGTATTCAGAACTGTTCTGCTCCTCTTCTTTTACATGTGATGGAAAATCAGACTCCAGGTCTCGCTATGCTCTGTGTATGAGCTGGAAGTCTCCTTACATTGTAAACACCACTTCTGGGTCACACAGAGTCTGAATTGCCAACATGTGGCACAAAAGAGGAGCAGAGCAGCGCTGGATACTCGAGAAGATGACAATCATTGAGTTTATTACCGTAAGGCTGGTGTCACACTTGCAACTGCAATGTCAGATACTTGCGCGAGCCTCTCACCTCAATACCCGGCTTTGCCGTTGGCGGGTCAGACTGGAGCGTTCAGCTGCCCAGAAATTCATGCCGCCGCAAACTCCGGTCCCAAGTGCCAGCGTCAGTGCCGGGTATTGAGGCAAGAGACTCGCACGAGTTTCTCGCATTGCAGTTGCAAGTGTGACCCCGGCCTAACACTGACTCTACACTACATACAGATCTCCTCAGCAACATGAAGGACTAGTTCTTTGAGTCCTCTCACGGCATCCACATACCTTGAAGCCTTATCACAGCACCTACAGAAGTACCTTGCTAAAGGCCACATACGGGCCAAAACGTTGGCTTACTTTGAATGTCTGTGATTTAAGTTTATACATAAACTTTCATTTACTTGCAACTTGGAGTGCCGAAGTTTATATTATATTTCATACAGTATATGCACAGGTTTAGGGGAAAAACATTAATAAGAGGGCTTCTTTAAAAAAAAAAAAGTTTTATTTGGTGTTAGCCTTGAGACTAATAAATTCTTGAAGATTATATATAAAAAATATTTTGGACACGGGTAAATACAGGCTTGCTGGGTGTCAGTAAGTAAAGCAATAAAAGGAGGCATAATCATCTTCCAAACACCTTGTGAGTCCAGCGCAGGCAGTTCAGCAGCTTGTCATCAGAGAAACATCGATGACACTCTGACCACTGCAGTCAATCCCAGGCATTTTTTACTTGCAATAGGGTATATGTTAATTTTGCTTCTATCTTAGGTTTTGTCTGTTTAATGGTCAGTGTGATCATGCTCCTACACATTGCATGTTTGCCAACTTATACTCGAGGTCATTTCTTTCAGTTTCTTTCTTTTTTTAGCCTGAAGTACTCCTCTTTATATTTTATTTTAATAGAAAATAATGAAATTGAATACATTATGAGTAGTGTTGAGTGATACCTTCCGATACTCAAAGGTATCGGTATCGGATTGGATCGGCCGATATCCAAAAAATATCGGATATCGCCGATACCGATACCCGATACCAATGCGAGTCAATGGGACACAAGTATCGGAAGGTATCCTGGATGGTTCCCAGGGTCTGAAGGAGAGGAAACTCTCCTTCAGGCCCTGGGATCCATATTCATGTAAAAAATAAAGAATAAAAATAAAAAATATGGATATACTCACCCCTCCGAAAACCCTGGCTGTCACCGCTGCAAGCGTCTGCCTCTGTTCCTAAGAATGCAGAGCGTGAAGGACCTTCGATGACGTCGCGGTCAGGTGACCGGTCACATGAGCGGTCATGGATCAATCACAAGACCGCGACGTCACCGAAGGTCCTTCACCCTCTGCATTCTTAGGAACGGAGGCAGAAGCTTGCAGCGGTGACAGCCAGGGTTCTCGTAGGGGTGAGTATAGCCATATTTTTTATTTTTATTCTTTATTTTTACCATGAATATGGATCCCAGGGCCTGAAGGAGAGTTTCCTCTCCTTCAGACCCTGGAAACCATACGCACCGCACACGCCGAAGATGACTGGGAACACTTCCGATTCCGATTTCCGATATCGCAAAAATATCGGAACTCGGTATCGGAATTCCGATACAGCAAATATCGGCCGATACCCGATATTTGCAGTATCGGAATGCTCAACACTAATTATGAGCTGGTAAACCACTTCAAAAGACCACATCTCTGAGAAGACCACAATAATATGTACATTGATGCATTCTTTAAAGAGAACAAGCCTCTAGACATCACATTTTCAAAGAAATGTTGGGTGTTTACTGCAAAAAGGTTTCATTATAAAGAACTCTTTGGCCACATTCAGACATCCTATTTTTTGTGCATGAAAAAATCGGATTGATTATTAAGCTCAGACTCAGAGTTTGATAAGAATGTGGTACGATTGTCACCCGATTTTCTCATATGTGGAAAAATGTAAAAGAAAATCCAATTTCTCCACCTTCTCCATTCTGACAGTTTATGAAAATTGGACCACACTCGAATTCAATCCCAGTGCAGTTCGATTTTTTTCACTCACTACTCAACTTGCATTGACGATTTTGATTCAAACCTCGAATACTTGGTCGGTGAAAAAATTCGGACATGTGAATGTCCCATAGACTATCACAAATATGAGTGTTATCCATGAAAATCACAGATAGCACACGTACACAAAAATCAGATGTCTGAATGAGGGCTCACTCAAATGCCTAACAATCCTTAGCACTGGTAAAAAAATACAATTGTATGTTTGCATCTCCTGTGTACATTTCTTCTAAAGGGGTTGTCCACTACTTGAGCAACCCCTCCTCACTCACCATATTCCGACATGTAAAATAATAATAAGCCTATACTCATCTCCCGTGTTGGAGCCATTCCTTCCATGCTGCAGCCAATCAGTGTCCACTAAAGGACCTCTTCACTTCCACTTCCTTCAGATGAAACTGACATCTGGAGCAGATCAGAGAGGGACAGTTTTATCTGAAGGAAACAATAGTGAAGGGGACTATTAGAGGCCAATGATTGGCTGCAGGGCTCACGTGATATAACGTTGCCACACAGGCCCTGGGAAATCCAGTGTCGACATCACTGGAACAGTTCCAGCACCGAAGGAGAGTTCAAGTTGTTTTTATTTTACTTGGAGGGAATTTAGTAATTGAGAAGGGGTTGGCTAAAGAGTGAGTAATGGACAACCCATTTAACTATACTACAAAGGATTGCTCTTGATGATTTACTATATTGTCTGTTTAAAGTTCTAGATTGCTGATATTATTTCAGTATATTGATACTACATGTGTTATTGGTACTCTTATGACAGTCCTAGAAGTTCTACCCAAACCCCAATACACAAGATTGTCATTGCCTTCTTCCTAGTCGTACAGCAATTTGGACAAGGTAAAGAAGGTCAGTCCCCTATAGTTTGGAAACTTGACATATTTGCACACCAGTCCTATTCTCCTGAAGTTGATAATAAGTGGAAGCTACAGTTCATTTGACAGCTTTTTCTTTATCACTATTGCTTCTTTTCAAAATCTGCAGAATATACAAGACTTGGATTTTTATTTTAAAGTTAAAGAAGGATTACTTTTGTTTGTAAAGAAATATCCCTTTTTGGAAGTTTCAGAAAAATGGAGTTAGCCTAGGTTCACACTTCACAGTAACATTAGAATTCCAAATGTCTGTTCTAGGGTTGAGCGAAACGGATCGGACATTTTCAAAAGTCGCCGACTTTCAGCAAAGTCGGGTTTCATGAAACCCGACCCGATCCCACTGTGGGATCGGCCATGCGGTTGGCGATCTTCGCGCCAAAGTCACGTTTCATATGGAGGAGGAGGAGGAGGAGGACCCATTGACTTGCATTGGGTTTCGTGTTTCGGTCGGCCCCCCGACTTTTCACAATAATCGGCTGATTTCACACGATCCGACTTTCGAGATAGTCGGGTTTCACGAAACCCGACTCGATCCTAAAAAAGCAAAAGTCGCTCAACCCTAGTCTGTTCCATTATAAAAAATAGACATAAGTTATCATCAGAAAATAACCTGTTACCTAAATTAGGCTTTTGCAATTAAATTTTTTGGTAATCTCTTTTTTCACATCATATTTTGTATTAAAAGATAACAAATAGATATCTTACCATTTTCACACTGATCACTGGGGCTTCTTTTGACTCTAACATCCTGCCTCTAGTAATAAGGAGCCTTACTTACTAGTATTAAGTAAGTAGTATTAATGTAATATAGCGCCAGTGGCTATTGTGAATACTGAACTATTATTTATTTAGTTTTTTTAGTAAAGATCGTAATATTAAAATAAATAAATAATTAAATATAATATCCTGATTTAAATAATAAGTCATTTTCTGATGATTGCTCTAATTTCAGAAGTGTTGGTTCAGTTGTGGCTCGCATGAATAATGTAAACGATGAAAAGTAGTTGTGCGCTTTAGACCCCAAATGCAAAATTGTTTTCTGTGGTGTTTTTAGTGGCATTTCTTTTCATTTTTTTGTTCAAAAACATGGAATAAGGTATTATTTTAAAGTCTATAGTAATGAACTGAATCTATATACCAGACCGGGGCAAAGTTCAGCCCATGGGCCATATCCGCCTCCATGGATGTTTCATTTTGGCCCTCAGATCGAAATAGCTGAAAGGCTGAAAACATTGGTCCATGAGCTGCACCATGTAGACACCCTCCCCTGACTGCATCTGGGTTTCACTGTTATCTCCATCTTCAGGATGTAGAGAACAGGGTATAAAATGGCAGAGGAGGGAGCCGTCAGCTCCTTCCACTATTCAGTGTGTATGACTGAAACAGCAGAAGCAATTACATCAATACATTAAATTTGCTATGCGTAGCATCAATCTGTACACTAAAGACCAGAGAAGAGCTCTGGCGGGTTAGAAGCGAGGTGAGTATATGTTTTTAAGGGTTTTTTTGTGTGAATGTGTGTGGGATGTGTTTCTGTGCATAGGATGGTTCTTTAAGGGCTTATACTGTATATGGGGGGCTTAAACTGTTTATAGGGGTTCTATGTGGGGGCTCATGAAGTATGAATGGGTGATTTGTGTGGACTCATACTATATGTAGAGATGCTATGTGTGAGCTTTTGCTGTATACGGGGCAGTATGTTAACTCATATTGTACATTAAAGTGCTATGTGGGAGTTTCACACTGTGTAGAGGAGGGCTATGTGAAAGCTAATACTGTATATAGGGAACTATGTGGGGGTTCATATTGTGTACAGGGGGCTGAGTGTGGCCTCATACTGGATATGGTGGTTGTGTGTTGGGGCTCATACTGTACTGTATATAGGGGGCTATGTGTTGGCTCATACTATGTGTGGAGATGCTATGTATGAGCTTTTGCTGTATGCAGGGCTGTATGTGGACTCATATTGGACATAGAAGTGCTATGTGGGAGTTTCACACTGCATATAGGGCTATGTGATGGCTAATACTGTATATAGGGAACTATGTGGGGGGTCATATTGTGTACAGGGGGCTGAGTGTGGTCTCATACTGTATATGGGAGCTGTCTGTAAGGGCTCATAATGTATACAGGGGGTGGTGTCTGTGGGCTCATATGGTATATAGGGCGATGTCAGCATATTTAATCCTGTTCAATGATAAGTGATCCAATTAATATTAATATCAAGTAATAATTTTAATTTACAAGTTAATATTAATATTGGTTAGAATTAATTTCAGCCTATTGATTTGGCCCTCTTCAACAGTCACGGTTGGGAAAATTAATTGTCCACCTCTGTTATAAATACAACATTTTGATTTAATGGCACTTTTGAAAAGAATTTTGGGTAAATGACGCTCTTCTCAAAGCTCATGCTCTAGCTTTGTTATTTTCTGATATATTTCTCCATGGGGTATTCTTCACAAATACCAGAAAAAAATACAAGTATGTGCAAAACAAAAAAAATCTAATAAAAAATATTTTTAAAAAAGCCACTTAAAAACGCAGTATAATTTCAGCAGTATTTTGAAGTACATTTTAAAAATGCAAAAAACACCTTCCAGCTAACGCGTGTGTATATATTTCACATGAACCTACGGTACTTCTAAATCTTGCAAAAACAATTTCTACAGCTTATGATGAGTATTACAAAGTTTCAAGACCATTTGTGAACAATGATTCATCCTTTATTTTTAGATATGAAATAACCTCTACATGTAGAGACAGAAAGCAACGGGGAACATTACAGGAAATTTTACAGAAGAGAAGCTTGATGGGGGGCAGATACACCGATGGAGCAAACCGCAGCTTTGCAAATGGTGAACAAATCTTTTTACTAGAGAGAAGCGAATTGATTTAAAGGAAATTGAATTTAAGTAAAATTTCTTGAAATTCACAAGTCCTGACAAGTCCAAACAATTTGTAATTCGATTTGCGTAAATTGCCTAAAAAATGTCTGCCAACTTTGGATAGATTACATAGGATTACATGAGCCACGGAAGGCTGACATGACCTAAGCGTGACCACATAATTCCTTGCACCTACCACATCACAAAGTATAGTGCAGCCATTCACAACAGCAGTGTCTCAGCCTATAAGAAAGCAGCAACCATTTCAGGGTGATTTAAAACAGTCGGAGGATGTCAAAGCTCCCAACTCAGCAATAGAGAAAGGCATAAACCATTGGACAAATACTTCAGACATTAATGTGTTATACACCTGCAGCAGTGAAGTAATCTGTGAATAGGGTCATGTGCACAAGTTCAGTATTTGGTCAGTATTTTACCTCAGTATTTGGAAGTCAAAACCAGGAGTGGGTGATAAATACAGGACGTGGGGACGTGTTTCTATTATACTTTTCCTCTGATTGTTCCTCTCCTGGCTTTGGCTTACAATTACTGAGGTAAAATACTGACCCAATACTAAATGTGTGACCGTGGCATTAATCCATTTTTCTGTAAATAAGCCAAATTGTTTCAGAAAGGGGAGTGGTTGTGCTGAGTTAATATGGACCCAGGTTGCCAGTATGTTGCCCTCTTCACTTTACTGGACATGCAGGTAAAAATTTCATGACCACATGCGGTACTGATAAGACAGGGGAGAACAATGGGAGCATGTAAAATATGATGGGGGCAACAAAAGTACACGAGTAGCAACGAAAACTGGCACCTGGACAGTAAAGACTGGCACCCCTGACAAGGAGAGCACTGAACGTGATTGAATGAGGTGAGATGTGAGCCGAATAAAAAATACACAGCCCGGCTCATGAAACGGAAGTCAATGGTAATGTCACATTTCATAGGCTGGGAGAGCAACCACAGCAACAGTAAAGGTTTACTGGTGCGCTGGTGAAGGAGAGCGCTGAAAGTGAGTGAATGAGGTAAGATGTGAGCCGGGAAGAAAATACACAGCCTAGTTCATGAAACAGAAGTCAATGGTAATGTCACATTTCATAGGCTGGGAGAGCAACCACAGCAACAGTAAAGGGTAACTGGTGCGCTGGTGAAGGAGAGCGCTGAAAGTGATTGAATGAGGTGAGATGTGAGCCGAATAGAAAATACACAGCCTAGCCCATGAAACGGAAGTCAATGGTAATGTCACATTTCATAGGCCGGGAGAGCAACTACAGCAATAGTAGAGGATTACTGGTGCGCTGGTGAAGGAGTGCGCTGAAAGTGAGTGAATGAGGTAAGATGTGAGCCGGGAAGAAAATACACAGCCTAGTTCATGAAACGGAAGTCAATGATGATGTCACATTTCATGGGTTGGGAGAGCAACTACAGCAACAGTAGAGGGTTACTGGTGCGCTGGTGAATGTGCACGCTGAAAGTAAGTGAACGTAGCAAGAAGCAAGCATAATGAGCATGCATCAGGCTTAACCACCATAGCAGTAGTAACAGTAGCATTAAGTAATAGTAATAATATAATTGTAGTAATATAAAAATAATATTAGTAGTAATAGAATTAAGGGGGAAAGTAGCAGTTTTCCCCTTATTTGCTAAATACTGACATATTTATATAACTGTATGAATTCCTTATGGCACAAAATATCCCACATTGTATACTAAATTTCTACAAATGTATTACACAGAGTGCAACCATTTTGATATGCTTACAAATTGATTCATTATTTACATTAGGTGCATTGGAACAGATATGGTCTCACAGAGAGAAAATCCACAAAACATTTTCAGTTTTATTGTATAATAAAAATATTTAAACTATGTCCATAAAAAAAACTACAGCCTTACACTTCAAGCTACAACGGTATTCCATATCTGTGTGATAAACATCTATTATGCCATGACCATAGAATTCTATATGTCCGTAATAGATCTCTGAGTGCCTTTAATGCTATACAGACGTATACTGAGGTTTTGTTCCAAACTACAGAAGAATTACACCCTTTAAGAATTGCCTCTAGGTGAGAATATAGTGCCTCAAGAAGCCTTCGCTAGTGACATAGAGATCTGTAGGACTTTCATTGGGAATACACCCTTTGATCTACGATACTTAAAATATCTTGTCCCTTTCGTCTGAAGTGCTTATTTTTAATATCCTTATAAGTAAAGTTTACGATTACAGAAAATTCTTCAAAAAATATGAGCATTGGTTGTTTCAGGGTGTCACTAAAAGCGTGTCTCTAAATAGTTCTGCATCATCTTTACATTGTTGCTATGGTTCACTATGTTGTAGTGATCATAATAATTCTTAACCAGATTCTATAACAGAACTGCCAAGTTTCCCCGAAAATAAGACCTACCCTGAAAATAAGCCCTAATATGATTTTACAGGATTTTTAAGTATAAGCCCTACTCCAAAAATAAGCCCTAATTACAGTCAGGGCTGGCACTGAGGGGGAAAAGAAACTGGGCAATTGTCCATGGTCCCCACTCTCGTATGGGCTTCCAACATTTCTATTCTGATGTTAAGACTGCTTAACCCCTTTCTGTCATTGGACGTACTATTCCGTCCATGTGGGGTGGGCCCTACTTCCCAAGGACGGAATAGTACGTCCAGCACGATCGGCCGCGCTCACGGGGGGAGCGCGGCCGATCGCGGCCGGGTGTCAGCTGACTATCGCAGCTGACATCCGGCACTATGTGCCAGGAGCGGTCACGGACCGCCCCCGGCACATTAACCCCCGGCACACCGCGATCAAACATGATCGCGGTGTACCGGCGGTATAGGGAAGCATTGCGCAGGGAGGGGGCTCCCTGCGTGCTTCCCTGAGACCCCCGGAGCAACGCGATGTGATCGCGTTGCTCCGAGGGTCTCCTACCTCCTTCCTCGCTGCAGGTCCCGGATCCAAGATGGCCGCGGCATCCGGGTCCTGCAGGGAAGGAGGTGGCTTACCGAGTGTCTGCTCAGTGCAGACGCTGGTAAGCCTGCAGCCCTGTCAGTGAGATCGGTGATAAGACAGAGTGCTGTGCACACTGCCAGATCAATGATCTGTGATGTCCCCCCCTGGGACAAAGTAAAAAAGTTAAAAAAAAATGTCCACATGTGTAAAAAAAAAAATAAAAAAAAAATTCCTAAATAAATAAATAAATAAAAAAAATTATTCCCATAAATACATTTCTCTATCTAAATAAAAAAAAAATCAAACAATAAAAGTACACATATTTAGTATCGCCGCGTCCGTAACGACCCCACCTATAAAACTACATAACTAGTTAACCCCTTCAGTGAACACCGTAAAAAAAAAAAAAAAAAAACGAGGCAAAAAACAACGCTTTATTCTCATACCGCCAATCAAAAAGTGGAATAACACGCGATCAAAAAGACAGATAAAAATAACCATGGTACCACTGAAAACGTCATCTTGTCCCGCAAAAAACGAGGTGCCATACACCATCATCAGCGAAAAAATAAAAAAGTTATAGTCCTCAGAATAAAGCGATGCCAAAATAATTATTTTTTCTATAAAATAGCTTCTATCGTATAAAAGCGCCAAAACATAAAAAAATGATGTAAATGAGATATCGCTGTAATCGTACTGACCCGAAGAATAAAACTGCTTTATCAATTTCACCAAACGCGGAACGGTATAAACGCCTCCCCCAAAAGAAATTAATGAATAGCTGGTTTTTGGTCATTCTGCCTCACAAAAATCGGAATAAAAAGCGATCAAAAAATCTCCCATGCCCGAACATGTTACCAATAAAAACGTCAACTCATCCCGCAAAAAACAAGACCTCACATGACTCTGTGGACTCAAATATGGAAAAATTATAGCTCTCAAAATGTGGTAACGCAAAAAATATTTTTTGCAATAAAAAGCGTCTTTCAGTGTGTGACGGCTGCCAATCATAAAAATCCGCTAAATAACCCGCTATAAAAGTAAATCAAACCCCCCTTCATCACCCGCTTAGGCTACGTTCACATTTGCGTTGTGCGCCGCAGCGTCGGGGACACAACACACAACGCAGGAACACCGCATGCACAACGCATGCACAACGCTGCGTTTTGCAACGCATGCGTCCTTTTTTTGCTTGATTTTGTACGCACAAAAAATGCAACTTGCTGCGTCCTCTGCGCCATGACGCGTGCGCCGCAGTGACACATGTGTCGCAAAACGCAAGTGCAACGCATGTCCATGCGCCCCCATGTTAAATATAGGGGCGCATGACGCATGCGGCGACGCTGCGGCGCAGAACGTTAATGTGAACGTAGCCTTAGTTAGGGAAAAATTAAAAAAATTTAAAAAATGTATTCATTTCCATTTTCCCATTAGGGTTAGGGCTAGGGTTAGGGTTAGGGCTAGGGTTAGGGTTAGAGTTAGGGTTAGAGCTAGGGTTAGGGCTAGGGTTAGGGCTAGGGTTAGGGTTAGGGCTAGGGTTAGGGCTAGGGCTACATTTAGGGTTGGGGCTAAAGTTAGGGTTAGGGTTGGGGCTAAAGTTAGGGTTAGGGTTTGGATTACATTTACGGTTGGGAATAGGGTTGGGATTAGGTTTAGGGGTGTGTCTGGGTTAGAGGTGTGGTTAGGGTTACCGTTGGGATTAGGGTTAGGGGTGTGTGTGGATTAGGGTTTCAGTTATAATTGGGGGGTTTCCACTGTTTAGGCACATCAGGGGCTCTCCAAACGTGACATGGCGTCCCATTTCAATTCCAGCCAATTCTGCGTTGAAAAAGTAAAACAGTGCTCCTTCCCTTCCAAGCTCTCCTGTGCGCCCAAACAGGGGTTTACCCCAACATATGGGGTATCAGCGTACTCGGAACACATTGGAGAACAACTTTTGGGGTCCAATTTCTCCTGTTACCCTTGGGAAAATACAAAACTGGGGCTAAAAAATAATTTTTGTGTAAAAAAAAAATATTTTTTATTTGCATGGCTCTGCGTTATAAACTGTAGGGAAACACTAGGGGGTTCAAAGCTCTCACAACACATCTAGATGAGTTCCTTAGGGAGTCTACTTTCCAAAATGGTGTCACTTGTGGGGGGTTTCTACTGTTTAGGTACATTAGGGGCTCTGCAAACGCAATGTGACGCCTGCAGACCATTCCATCTAAGTCTGCATTCCAAATGGCGCTCCTTCCCTTCCGAGCCCTCCCATGCGCCCAAACGGTGGTTCCCCCCCACATATGGGGTATCAGCGTACTCAAGACAAATTGGACAACAACTTTTGGGGTCCAATTTCTCCTGTTACCATTGGGAAAATACAAAACTGGGGGCTAAAAAATAATTTTGGGGGGAAATTTTTTATTTTTTTATTTTCACGGCTCTGCGTTATAAACTGTAGTGAAACACTTGGGGGTTCAAAGTTCTCACAACACAACTAGATAAGTTCCTTGGGGGGTCTAGTTTCCAATATTGGGTCACTTGTGGGGGGTTTCTACTGTTTAGGAACATTAGGGGCTCTGCAAACGCAATGTGACGCCTGCAGACCAATCCATCTAAGTCTGCATTGCAAATGATGCTCCTTCCCTTCCGAGCTCTGCCATGCGCTCAAACGGTGGTTCCCCCCAGATATGAGGTATCAGCGTACTCAGGACAAATTGGACAACAATATATAGGGTCTAATTTCTCCTGTTACCCTTGGAAAAATACAAAACTGGGGGCTAAAAAATAATTTTTGTGGAAAAAAAAATATTTTTTATTTGCACGGCTCTGCGTTATAAACTGTAGTGAAACACTTAGGGGTTCAAATCTCTCACAACACATCTAGATGAGTTCCTTAGGGGGTCTACTTTCCAAAATGGTGTCACTTGTGGGTTTTTTTTACTGTTTAGGTACATTAGGGGCTCTGCAAACGCAATGTGATGCCTGCAGACCATTCCATCTAAGTCTGCATTCCAAATGGCGCTCCATCCCTTCCGAGCCCTCCCATGCGCTTAAACGGTGGTTCCCCCCCACATATGGGGTATCAGCGTACTCAGGACAAATTGGACAACAACTTTTTGGGTCCAATTTCTCCTGTTACCCTCGGGAAAATACAAAACTGGGGGCTAAAATATAATTTTTGTGGGAAAAAATTTGTGTTTTATTTTTACGGCTCAGCATTATAAACTTCTGTGAAGCACTTGGTGGGTCAAAGTGCTCACCACACCTCTAGATAAGTTCCTTAGGGGTCTACTTTCCAAAATGGTGTCACTTGTGGGGGGGTTTCAATGTTTAGGCACATCAGTGGCTCTCCAAACGCAACATGGCGTCCCATCTCAATTCCTGTCAATTTTGCAGTGAAAAGTCAAACGGCGCTCCTTCCCTTCCGAGCTCTCCCATGCGCCCAAACAGTGGTTTACCCCCACATATGGGGTATCAGCGTACTCAGGACAAATTGCACAACAACTTTTATGGTCCAATTTCTTCTCTTACCCTTGGGAAAATAAAAAATTGGGGGCGAAAAGATCATTTTTGTGAAAAAATATGATTTTTTTATTTTTACGGTCCTGCATTATAAACTTCTGTGAAGCACTTGGTGGGTCAAAGTGCTCACCACACATCTAGATAAGTTCCTTAGGGGGTCTACTTTCCAAAATGGTGTCACTTGTGGGGGGTTTCAATGTTTAGGCACATCAGTGGCTCTCCAAACGCAACATGGCGTCCCATCTCAATTCCTGTCAATTTTGCAGTGAAAAGTCAAACGGCGCTCCTTCCCTTCCGAGCTCTCCCATGCGCCCAAACAGTGGTTTACCCCCACATATGGGGTATCAGCGTACTCAGGACAAATTGCACAACAACTTTTGTGGTCCAATTTCTTCTCTTACCCTTGGGAAAATAAAAAATTGGGGGCGAAAAGATCATTTTTGTGAAAAAATATGATTTTTTTATTTTTACGGTCCTGCATTATAAACTTCTGTGAAGCACTTGGTGGGTCAAAGTGCTCACCACACATCTAGATAAGTTCCTTAGGGGGTCTACTTTCCAAAATGGTGTCACTTGTGGGGGGTTTCAATGTTTAGGCACATCAGTGGCTCTCCAAACGCAACATGGCGTCCCATCTCAATTCCTGTCAATTTTGCAGTGAAAAGTCAAACGGCGCTCCTTCCCTTCCGAGCTCTCCCATGCGCCCAAACAGTGGTTTACCCCCACATATGGGGTATCAGCGTACTCAGGACAAATTGGACAACAACTTTTGTGGTCCAATTTCTTCTCTTACCCTTGGGAAAATAAAAAATTGGGGGCGAAAAGATCATTTTTTGAAAAAATATGATTTTTTGTTTTTACGGTTCTGCATTATAAACTTCTGTGAAGCACTTGGTGGGTCAAAGTGCTCACCACACCTCTAGATAAGTTCCTTAGGGGGTCTACTTTCCAAAATGGTGTCACTTGTGGGGGGTTTCAATGTTTAGGCACATCAGTGGCTCTCCAAACGCAACATGGCGTCCCATCTCAATTCCTGTCAATTTTGCAGTGAAAAGTCAAACGGCGCTCCTTCCCTTCCGAGCTCTCCCATGCGCCCAAACAGTGGTTTACCCCCACATATGGCATATCAGCGTACTCAGGACAAATTGTACAACAACTTTTGGGGTCCAATTTCTTCTCTTACCCTTGGGAAAATAAAAAATTGGGGGCGAAAAGATCATTTTTGTGAAAAAATATGATTTTTTATTTTTACGGTTCTGCATTATAAACTTCTGTGAAGCACTTGGTGGGTCAAAGTGCTCACCACACCTCTAGATAAGTTCCTTAGGGGGTCTACTTTCCAAAATGGTGTCACTTGTGGGGGGTTTCAATGTTTAGGCACATCAGTGGCTCTCCAAACGCAACATGGCCTCCCATCTCAATTCCAGTCAATTTTGCATTGAAAAGTCAAATGGCGCTTCTTCGCTTCCGAGCTCTGTCATGCGCCCAAACAGTGGTTTACCCCCACATATGGGGTATCGGCGTACTCAGGACAAATTGTATAACATCTTTTGGGGTCCATTTTCTCGTGTTACCCTTGGTAAAATAAAACAAATTGGAGCTGAAGTAAATTTTGTGTGAAAAAAAGTTAAATGTTCATTTTTATTTAAACATTCCAAAAATTCCTGTGAAACACCTGAAGGGTTAATAAACTTTTTGAATGTGGTTTTGAGCACCTTGAGGGGTGCAGTTTTTAGAATGGTGTCACACTTGGGTATTTTCTATCATATAGACCCCTCAAAATGACTTCAAATGAGATGTGGTCCCTAAAAAAAAATGGTGGTGTAAAAATGAGAAATTGCTGGTCAACTTTTAACCCTTATAACTCCCTAACAAAAAAAAATGTTGGTTCCAAAATGATGCTGATGTAAAGTAGACATGTGGGAAATGTTACTTATTAAGTATTTTGTGTGACATATCACTGTGATTTAATTGCATAAAAATTCAAATTTGGAAAATTGCGAAATTTTCACCAAATTTCCATTTTTTTCACAAATAAACGCAGGTAATATCAAAGAAATTTTACCACTATCATGAAGTACAATATGTCACGAGAAAACAATGTCAGAATCACCAGGATCCGTTGAAGCGTTCCAGAGTTATAACCTCATAAAGGGACAGTGGTCAGAATTGTAAAAATTGGCCCGGTCCATAACGTGCAAACCACCCTTGGGGGTGAAGGGGTTAAGGACCTTTCGTGACATCATAGTCATTTGACCATGATGTCACCAAAAGTACTTTAACTGCGGAAGTGTAGATGAACTGTAGAGACGACAGGCTGGTATGTACTATATGTGCAGTGTGCATAAATACATTTGTATGCATGTGTAGTGTGTGTGTAAATATGTGTGTTATGTATGCACAGTGTGTATGCATATACATGTATGCAAGTGCATTGTCTGTGTACATACATGTCTATGTGCAGTGTTGTTTATGGAAATGAAATAAGACATCTCATAAAAATAAGTAGTAACTAGAGATGAGCGAGTGTACTCGTTGCTCGGGTTTTCCCGAGCACGCTCGGGTGGTCTCCGAGTATCTGTAACTGCTCGGAGATTTAGTTTTTGTTGACGCAGCTGCATGATCTATGGCTGCTAGCCAGCCTGAGTACATGTGGGGGTTGCCTGGTTACTAGGGAATCCCCCACATGTATTTAAGATGTCTATCAGCTGTAAATCATGCAGCTGAAGCAACGAAAACTAAATCTCCGAGCAGTCACAAATACTCGGAGACCACCCAAGCGTGCTCGGGAAAACCCGAGCAACGAGAAAACTCACTCATCACTAATCGTAACCCATCTTTCAGAGTTCAAAATAATGTAAGACCCCGTCTTATTTTTGGGGAAACACAGTATGTATATAGTTGAAAAAACCTTATGGACTAGACCTGGTGCTTTTCAGGGTTTTTTTCTCCCTTGAATTTTATGTTCTGTATTTTTTGTGTTCCTGTAATAACTCTTTCAGTTCTTTTACTTTAAATCATCTGTTTCCCTTTGTTCCTAACATGACTGGCAACTAGCAGTGAGTCAGTACTTTCCAGTTCAGTGATGACTGATTAACAGGGTAGCAGAGCAAAGAAACATCACTTATGTGTAACTGGAAGAGGGAATTTCACATGATATTTTGTTATAAATATAGCTAATATTTAGGATTGTACAGGATGTCATCCTTCCCCTAGAATCCTCAAAACTTGTTCACAATAAATTGGAAATTGGAGTCAATGATGGCTTCTAATGTTACAGCAGAACGATAACATTTTACACTAGGCAGTCATAAATAATAGTTGACTCTTAGACTGATTTCAGACGTTCCTTGTTCTACGATCCAAGTACAAACCATCATTTCCTAGACCAGCCACGCATCTCCTCAACCAAACTCAGTGATGTAATTGGTCAATATGACACTGTTGAGTTCAGATCAGGAGATATGCAGCTGGTCCTGAAGTCTGCACTTCACCCATGAAGGTTGGACATCTGAATTTAGCTTTACATTAAAATGAACTTGCTATTGGTATCATTATTAATAAGACACTCTGATGTGGAATTTCTTTTGACAGCATAAAAAATATTCTTTAAAGAGTAACTGTCGCTTTCATCTTCATTTAGGAAATCAATAGTACACCTCAAAATAGGCAACTTTGTAATAGATCTTCCAGGAAAAAAATGTTCTTTCACTCTTAATTCATGAGTAAAATCTGTAAAATCTATATTCAGTGCAGACTGATTTTCTCAATATTGAGATAGGAGATGGCAGTTGGTGCTTTTTATATTCTATGGAGGGTATAGGAGGAGGGAGGAGCTAGAGGCAGACACCTAAATTCTGCTGCAAATTCTCCTGAAACCATAGTTACAGTTCTCCATAGAAATAGATATGTAAAATCTTAAGTCTTACCCATATCCCTGTGTCAGATCACATGGTGCAACCACAACATGCGTTTTGGATGGAATTCCTTGGGAGTTATACTAATGAAAAATATAATCTGTGCAAAACCACCTACGATTTAATATGTTGGACACACTACACACAGGGCTTGGCTGTAGTCTGATCATAAATCCATTTGTTATCACTGAGGTCAGTAGCACTTTAACATAATCTATCCAAAATAAGTGAGCAGTGCAACATGCCTACTAATACAGGAAAATTCACTCTCTACTTTACCTGGAATGATTGCTGTAACTTCTAAAAGAGACGCTTAACCATATTAAAATTTTGACTATACATACTTCATGAGAAGTGAGAATGCAATGAACCTTAGTGATAGCGACAAGAAACATCCTCGTGCCGAGAAATCTCACCGACTTGTCGCCCTTTTGGTCGTCTCCACTACGAAAGCATATTTTCATTGTGAAGACTTATTGGAAAACTGAGTCATTAAAAAGGTGCCAAAGTGAATTTCTAAGTTTCGAAGTGTGGCAATCGAAATCCGCCATCCAAACCTTGTATTCTGTCATTGGTGAATAAGTTGGAATGTACAGCAACATTACTGGATAGGTTTGATGGACAACATTCAAAAATGTCTCAGGAAACAATTCTAGATGTGAAATAGTGACTTCTGGCATCTCCACGTAAATCGTTGGAAAGGCTTTTCCAGGAAATACTGTAGATATGTCGTATTCCACTTGTCAAAAAGTGGCCAAGAAAGGTTGTATTTTGCCCGTACAGAGTTACTGTCATTCAGGAATTGGAAGTGCCCAATCAAGAGAAAGGAATTTGTTATTGTCAGTGGTTTCAGACGTCCATTGCTGATAAAGAAACATATTGTACTATATGTGATACACTGGCGAAGCCTGGTTCACCTAGGTGACTATGTCAAGTCATAAACCACAAAGCTAACAACCCACACATGCTTCATGAGATGCTCTTTCATCCAGAAAAAGTTGGCCACTTTTTTTTTAAACAACAGTGACAACAGCTGTGTAGATGGAAATCTTCCAAACCATCGTCAATTCAGTTGGAACATGAGGAAGTTAGAATGGGCTACTTCCAACAAGGTGGGGCAAAGTGTCACCGTTGTTTGTCAGCATGACAGAGATTGAAACCATCTTTGATGACAAAGTAATCATCAAGGGACTGTGGCCACCAAGATCGCCTGATTTGACACCGGCAGTTTTTTTCCTTTGGTGACATTTGAAAGATCGGGTGTTCGATGGCAATCAATGAACATTCCAGGTACTCTAAGAGAACATACAGCGAGAAAATCAGGCTGCGACTCCAGACATCCTGCGGAATACATTCACTAATATGGAATGGCACGTGCAGGCGTGCTTGGATGCGAACAGTGGACATTTTCAACATCTACTCTAAAGCATCAGTTGCTCATGAATTAGGGTATGTACAATCCAAATTTCAGTACTATAGATCACATTTTTTAGATTAATAGTAATTTTTCCAGGTAAAGTAGTCAGTAAGTCACCCTGTATTATCCGAGTCCCTGGTCATGTTGGAAAGCTTGAGAAAAGGTCAAACTTTAACTTGAAGGGTAGCTACAGTACCTACAGGGTGAGCCATGCATATGGATACACCTAAATAAAATGGGAATGGTTGGTGATATCAACTTCCTGTTTGTGGCACATTTGTATATGGGAGGGGGAAAACTTTTCAAGATGGGTGGTAACCATGGCGGCTAATTTCAAGTCGGCCATTTTGGATCCTACTTTATTTTTTCCAATGGGAAAAGGGTCATGTGACATCAAACTTATTGAGAGTTTCACAAGAAACAAATGTCGCAGAGGTTAACAAGTGAGGAGCGGATAGAAATTATATTGATGTCTAGTGAACGCAGTACCCGGGTCATTGCAGATTTCAATGCAAGACACCCTACGCAAGAAAACTGTCACCATTCCCATGTCATGTAGGTGTATCCATATAAATCGCCCACCCAAAAAAGTTTGCCTCATCACTGTACATAATGTTCTGTGTAAACTGAAGGTCCTGTTTTCGTTTTGAGCATTCTGCAAACTCAGCGTGCCGATCTGGGTCATCCTCATTGAGATACTGCAGCAGCTGGATTTTGTAAGAGTGCTATTTGTAAGTAGCTAATATCTGCCGAAGGGATGTTCGACTGATGCCAGATCGGCACGCTGAATTTGCAGAATGGACAAAACAAAAATTGGAACAGGACCCTCAGTTTGCAAAGAACATTATGTTCAGTGATGAGGCAAACTTTTACACCTAAATGGATACACCTAAATAACATGGGAATGGTGACAGTTTTCTTGTGTAGGGTGTATGGCATTGAAATCTGCTGCAATGACCTGGGTACTGCATTCGCCAGACATCAACACAATTTCTATCCGCTCCTCACGTGTTAACCTCTGTGACATGTCAATGGCTGTAAACAAAGAAAACTTGTAAATAACTCATAAAAGAATAAAGTTACATTAAAACCAAGCACACCATTGTTTTTCTTGTGAAATTCTCAATAAGTTTGATGTGTCACATGACCCTCTTCCCATTTGGATCCAAAATGGCCGACTTTAAAATGGCCACCATAGTCACCACCCATCTTGAAAACTTTCCCCCCTTCCATTTACTAATGTGCCACAATCAGGAATCTGATATCACCAACCATTCCCATTTTATTTAGGTGTATCCATATAAATGGCCCACCCTGTAGAATAGGTGACTTGTTCTGTGAGATTGCATACACAACTGCTCTACTTAATGAAAAACAGTACTCCTGAAAATCTACATCAATAATATCTCGTTCAACCAACCAAACTCCTGCTCTGTCCTGATGAGGGACACATTACATGAAGCAGTTATCTATAGATTGTTATCTATAGTTTTGGAAAATTTAACTCGTCATGTTTAAGGCTTGAAAAAATGTTAGACATTGAATTATAAGGTACCTACCTCCAATATGTGGCACTAATGAGATATCCTCTTTCGTATTTCAACGAGAAAATTTGCATTGCAGCACCGCTAGCAAGAATCTATTACAAAAATGGTATCCTTAATGATAAGTATTTCCCCCCAAGAGTTTACAAAAGAGATATATCATAGCTTTATGAAAGAACGTTTCTGCTGTATGAGCTTTACATAAGAGAGATTCCGGAAAAATGAGGTTTTTTTTTTTTTTGCTTAAAGGTGGAGAAGAGCGAACCCAAACTAAACGTACGAGATTCATAACAGACAGTTAGTGACCCGTACTAAATGCCCAACAAGGACTTCTCCTGGAAGTCTGTGGCAAAGCTCAGAGTTGTGGGAGAAGATAGTTGCAGAGAGAGAAATTTGCAGCTCAAAAATTTGGGTCCCAATTGTTTTCAATGGAGTTTGGTTCTGATCAAGTACAGTTCTGGTACCCAAATTGAACTTCAGGTTGAGTACCAGAACCCGAACTTCCACGCATCCGCTCATTCCTACTTAAAAGGAATCTGTCACTAAGTTATTGTCTCCTAATCTGGTAGCAGCATAATATAAAGACAGAGATCCTGACTCCAGTGATATTCAACATACTGGGCTGCTTAGTGTAGTTTTGTTCAAATCACTGTTTTATCAGCAGGAGATCATCACTAGATGACTAGTAAACCTGCTGCTGTGTAATCATCCATATTCATGAGCTATGTATAATACTACCCCCACCAGTCATTGGCAGCTTTCTGCCTATGCACAGTGTACACATAAAACGGCCAATCAGTGTGTGGGTGGTATTACACACAGCTCAGCAGATACAGTATGTAACAGATAAAACAGTGATCTTGTCAGTCCAACTGCAAAGACAAGATTTTTTTTTACAATTCTATTAGCTTAAACAAAATTCTAAATTTTGCAAAAAACATAAATTTGCCTTGGGTTGACATATTCTGAGACTTGTAACTTTATTATATTAGCATCAATGGAGCTGTTTTTCTGTGTCTAGACAATGTTTTTATTTATATCATTTTAGGGTACATACTGTTTTGACCTTAACTTAATGCAATTTTTTTGCGGCAACCAAAAAAACACAATTTTGGTGTTTTGATATTTTTCCTCTTTACAGCATTTACTAATCGGGTTAATTAATTTTATATTTTGACTTTTCTAGATGCAGTGATGCCAAATATGTATATTTTTTTTATCAGTCCTTTATTGTTAACCCCTTCACCCCCAAGGGTGGTTTGCACGTTAATGACCGGGCCAATTTTTACAATTCTGACCACTGTCCCTTTATGAGGCTATAACTCTGGAACGCTTTGACGGATCTTGGCGATTCTGACATTGTTTTCTCGTGACATATTGTACTTCATGTTAGTGGTAAAATTTATTCGATATAACTTGCATTTATTTGTGAAAAAAACGAATATTTGGCGAAAATTTTGAAAATTTCGCAATTTTCCAACTTTGAATTTTTATGCCCTTAAATCACAGACATATGTCACGCAAAATACTTAATAAGTAACATTTCCCACATGTCTACTTTACATCAGTACAATTTTGGAACCAAAATTTTTTTTTGTGACGGAGTTATAAGGGTTAAAAGTTGACCAGCAATTTCTCATTTTTACAACACCATTTTTTTTTAGGGACCACATCTCATTTGAAGTCATTTTGAGGGGTCTATATGATAGAAAATACTCAAGTGTGACACCATTCTAAAAACTGCACCCCTCAAGGTGCTCAAAACCACATTCAAGAAGTTTATTAACCCTTCAGGTGTTTCACAGGAATTTTTTGAATGTTTAAATAAAAATGAGCATTTAACTTTTTTTCACACACAATTTATTTCAGCTCCAATTTGTTTTATTTTACCAAGGGTAACAGGAGAAAATGGACCCCCAAAGTTGTTGTACAATTTGTCCTGAGTACGCTGATACCCCATATGTGAGGGTAAACCACTGTTTGGGCGTATGGCAGAGCTCGGAAGGAAAGGAGCGCCATTTGACTTTTCAATGCAAAATTGACTGGAATTGAGATGGGACGCCATGTTGCGTTTGGAGAGCCCCTGATGTGCCTAAACACTGAAACCCCCTACAAGTGACACCATTTTGGAAAGTAGACCCCCTAAGGAACTTATCTTGATGTGTGGTGAGCACTTTGACCCACCAAGTGCTTCACAGAAGTTTATAATGCAGAGCCGTAAAAATAAAAAATCATATTTTTTCACAAAAATGATCTTTTTGCCCCCAATTTTTTATTTTCCCAAGGGTAAGAGAAGAAATTGGACCCCAAAAAATGTTGTGCAATTTGTCCTGAGTACGATGATACCCCATATGTGGGTGTAAACCATTGTTTGGGCGCATGGCAGAGCTTGGAAGGGAAGGAGCGCCATTTGACTTTTCAATGCAAAATTGACTGGAATTGAGATGGGACGCCATGTTGCGTTTGGAGAGCCCCTGATGTGCCTAAACATTGAAACTCCCTACAAGTGACACCATTTTGGAAAGTAGACCCCCTAAGGAACTTATCTAGATGTGTGGTGAGCACTTTGACCCACCAAGTGCTTCACAGAAGTTTATAATGCAGAGCCGTAAAAATAAAAAATCATATTTTTTCACAAAAATGATCTTTTTGCCCCCAATTTTTTATTTTCCCAAGGGTAAGAGAAGAAATTGGACCCCAAAAAATGTTGTGCAATTTGTCCTGAGTACGCTGATACCCCATATGTGGGTGTAAACCATTGTTTGGGCGCATGGCAGAGCTTGGAAGGGAAGGAGCGCCATTTGACTTTTCAATGCAAAATTGACTGGAATTGAGATGGGACGCCATGTTGCGTTTGGAGAGCCCCTGATGTGCCTAAACACTGAAACCCCCTACAAGTGACACCATTTTGGAAAGTAGACCCCCTAAGGAACTTATCTTGATGTGTGGTGAGCACTTTGACCCACCAAGTGCTTCACAGAAGTTTATAATGCAGAGCCGTAAAAATAAAAAATCATATTTTTTCACAAAAATGATCTTTTCGCCCCCAATTTTTTATTTTCCCAAGGGTAAGAGAAGAAATTGGACCCCAAAAAATGTTGTGCAATTTGTCCTGAGTACGCTGATACCCCATATGTGGGTGTAAACCATTGTTTGGGCGCATGGCAGAGCTTGGAAGGGAAGGAGCGCCATTTGACTTTTCAATGCAAAATTGACTGGAATTGAGATGGGACGCCATGTTGCGTTTGGAGAGCCCCTGATGTGCCTAAACATTGAAACTCCCTACAAGTGACACCATTTTGGAAAGTAGACCCCCTAAGGAACTTATCTAGATGTGTTTTGAGAGCTTTGAACCCCCAAGTGTTTCACTACAGATTATAACGCAGAGCCGTGAAAATAATTTTTATTTTTTTTCTCAAAAATGATTTTTTAGCACCCAGCTTTGTATTTTTACAAGGGTAACAGAATAAATTGGACCCCAAAATTTGTTTTCCAATTTGTCCTGAGTACGCTGATACCCCATATGTGGGGGGGAACCACTGTTTGGGCGCATGACAGAGCTCGGAAGGGAAGGAGCGCCATTTGGAATGCAGACTTAAATGGATTGGTCAGCAGCCGTCACGTTGCATTTGCAGAGCCCCTGATGTACCCAAACAGTACAAACCCCCCACAAGTGACCCCATATTGGAAACTAGACCTCCCAAAGAACTTATCTAGATGTGTTTTGAGAACTTTGAACCCCCAAGTGTTTCACTAAAGTTTATAGCGCAAAGCCGTGAAAATAAAAATTCTTTTTTTTTTTCACAAAAATGATTTTTTAGCCCCCAGTTTTGTATTTTCACAAGGGTAACAGGATAAATTAGACCCCAAAAGTTGTTGTCCAATTTGTCCTGAGTACGCTGATACCCCATATGTGGGGGGGAACCACTGTTTGGGTGCATGACAGAGCTCGGAAGGGAAGGAGCGCCATTTGGAATGCAGCCTTAAATGGATTGGTCTGCAGGCGTCACGTTGCATTTGCAGAGCCCCTGATGTACCCAAACAGTACAAACCCCCCACAAGTGACCCCATATTGGAAACTAGACCTCCCAAGGAACTTATCTAGATGTGTTGTGAGAACTTTGAACCCCCAAGTGTTTCACTACAGTTTATAACGCAGAGCCGTGAAAATAAAACATCTTTTTTTTCCCACAAAAATGATTTTTAGCCCCCCAAATTTTTATTTTCCTAAGGATAACAAGAGAACTTGGACCCCAGAAGTTGTTGTTCAATTTGTCCCGAGTACGCTGATAACACATATGTTGGGGTAAACCCCTTTTTGGGCGCACGGGAGAGCTCGGAAGGGAAGGAGCACTGTTTTACTTTTTCAACGCAGAATTGGCTGGAATTGAGATTGGACGCCATGTCGCGCTTGTAGAGCCCCTGATGTGCCTGGACAGTGGAAACTCCCCAATTCTACCTGAAACCCTAACCCAAACACACCCCTAACCCTAATCCCAACGGTAACCCTAACCACACCCCTAGCCCTGACACACCCATAATTCTAATCCCAACCCTAATCCAAACGTAAATGTAATCCAAACCCTAACCCTAACTTTAGCCCCAACCCTAACTTTAGCCCCAACCCTAACTTTACCTCCAACCCTAGCCCTAACCCTAACCCTAACCCTACCCCTAACCCTAACCCTAAACGTGACTGAAATACGTGGCACTGAAATACGTGGCACTGAAATACGTGGCACTGAAATACGTGGCACTGAAATACGTGATACGTGGCACTGAAACACGTGGCACTGAAATACGTGATACGTGGCACTGAAATACGTGGCACTGAAATACGTGGCACTGAAATACGTGGCACTGAAATACGTGGCACTGAAATACGTGGCACTGAAATACGTGGCACTGAAATATGTGATACGTGGCACTGAAATACGTGGCACTGAAATACGTGGCACTGAAATACGTGGCACTGAAATACGTGGCACTGAAATACGTGGCACTGAAATACGTGGCACTGAAATACGTGATACGTGGCACTGAAATACGTGGCACTGAAATACGTGGCACTGAAATACGTGATACGTGGCACTTAAATACGTGGCACTGAAACACGTGGCACTGAAATACGTGATACGTGGCACTGAAATACGTGGCACTAAAATACGTGGCACTGAAATACGTGGCACTGAAATACGTGGCACTGAAATACGTGGCACTGAAATACGTGATACGTGGCACTGAAATACGTGGCACTGAAATACGTGGCACTGAAATACGTGATACGTGGCACTTAAATACGTGGCACTGAAACACGTGGCACTGAAATACGTGATACGTGGCACTGAAATACGTGGCACTAAAATACGTGGCACTGAAATACGTGGCACTGAAATACGTGGCACTGAAATACGTGATACGTGGCACTGAAATACGTGGCACTGAAATACGTGGCACTGAAATACGTGGCACTGAAATACGTGGCACTGAAATACGTGGCACTGAAATACGTGGTACTAAAATATGTGGCACTGAAATACGTGATACGTGGCACTGAAATACGTGATACGTGGCACTGAAATATGTGATACGTGGCACTGAAATACGTGGCACTGAACCACGTGGCACTGAAATACGTGGCACTGAAATACGTGGCACTGAAATACGTGGCACTATGACTGTCAGAAAATGTTCATTAAACGGTTAGGGGTGAGGTTAGGGGTAGAGTTAGGGTTAGGGTTTGGATCCCTTTATCACCTTGATGGTGGTGGGTGGCTTTTCAGTGTGTTTAAATGCATGCGTTTTTAACGCAAACAAACGCATGTGCTTAAAAACGCAAGAAAATACTGCAGGTTGTATTTCTGAAAATGAACGCATGCAGAAAAAAAACGCATGCGTTTGAAAACGCGACCAAACGCGTACAAAAAAACCGCATGCGTTTTCAATGTTAAATATAGGGAAAAAACGCATGCGTTTTTTTGTGCAAAAAACGCTGCAGACAAAAACGCAAGTGTGAAACCAGCGACGCTTTTTATAGCAAAAAAGTTTTTGCGTCTCCACATTTTGAGACCTATAATTTTTCCACATTTTGCTCCACAGAGTCATGTGAGGTCTTGTTTTTTGCGGGACGAGTTGACGTTTTTATTGGTAACATTTTCGGACACGTGACCGTTTTTGATCGCTTTTTATTCCGATTTTTGTGAGGCAGAATGACCAAAAACCAGCTATTCATGAATTTCTTTTGGGGGAGGCGTTTATACCGTTCCGCGTTTGGTAAAATTGATAAAGCAGTTTTATTCTTCGGGTCAGTACGATTACAGCGATATCTCATTTATATCATTTTTTTATGTTTTGGCGCTTTTATACGATAAAAACTAAAATATAGAAAAAATAATTATTTTCGTATCGCTTTATTCTCAGGACTATAACTTTTTTATTTTTTTGCTGATAATGTTGTATGGCGGCTTGTTTTTTGCGGGACAAGATGACGTTTTCAGCGGTACCATGGATATTTATATCAGTCTTTTTGATCGCGTGTTATTCCACTTTTTGTTCGGCGGTATGGTAATAAAGCGTTGTTTTTTGCCTCGTTTTTTTTTTTTTTTTCTTACGGTGTTTACTGAAGGGGTTAACTAGTGGGGCAGTTTTATAGGTTGGGTCGTTACGGACGCGGCGATACTAAATATGTGTACTTTTATTGTTTTGTTTTTTTTATTTAGATAAAGAAATGTATTTATGGGAATAATATATATATTTTTTTTATTATTTATTTAGGATTTTTTTTTTTTTTTTTTTTTACACATGTGGAAAATTTTTTTTTTAACTTTTTTACTTTGTCCCAGGGGGGGACATCACAGATCATTGATCTGGCAGTGTGCACAGCACTCTGCCAGATCGACGATCTGCTGTGCAGGGCTGCAGGCTTACCAAGTGTCTGCTCTGAGCAGACACTCGGTAAGCCACCTCCTTCCCTGCAGGACCCGGATGCCGCGGCCATCTTGGATCCGGGACCTGCAGCCAGGAAGGAGGTAGGAGACCCTCGCAGCAACGCGATCACATCGCGTTGCTCCGGGGGTCTCAGGGAAGCCCGCAGGGAGCCCCCTCCCTGCGCGATGCTTCCCTATACCGCCGGTACACTGCGATCATGTTTGATCGCGGTGTGCCGGGGGTTAATGTGCCGGGGGCGGTCCGTGACCGCTCCTGGCACATAGTGCCGGATGTCAGCTGCGATATGCAGCTGACACCCGGCCGCGATCGGCCGCGCTCCCCCCGTGAGCGCCGCTGATCGGTGATGACGTACTATCCCGTCGGCGGTCATACGGGCCCACCCCACCTCGACGGGATAGTACGTCAAATGTCGGGAAGGGGTTAACTGGGAAAAAGGGGGGGGGGTGATTTGAACATAGTAACATAGTTTTTAAGGTTGAAGGAATACTTTAATCATTTTATGACCCCAGCTTTTTTCGGTTTTGCGTTTTCGTTTTTTGCTCCCCTCCTTCCCACAGCCATAACTTTTTTTATTTTTTCAACAATATTGCCATATGAGGGCTTATTTTTTGCGGGACAAGTTGTACTTTTGATCGACATCATTGGTTTTAGCATGTTATGTACTAGAAAACGAGAAAAAAATTCCAAGTGCGGTGAAGTTGCAAAAAAAAGTGCAATCCCACACTTGTTTTTTGTTAGGCTTTTTTTGATAGGTTCACTAAACGCAAAAGCTGACCTGCCATTTTGATTCTCCAGGTTATTATGAGTTCCTAGACTCCAAACATATCTAGGTTATTTTTTATCTAAGTGGTAAATTTTTTTTCCAAATTTTGCTAAAAAAAAAAAGTGCAATTTTCCAATACCCATAGCGTCTCCATTTTTCGTGATCTGAGGCTGGGTGAGGGCTTATTGTTTGCATGCCGAGCTGACTTTTTTAATGATGCCATTTTGGTGCAGATACGTTCTTTTGATCGCCCGTTAATGCATTTTAATGCAATGTCGCAGTGACAAAAAAACACGTAATTCAGGCGTTTCAATTTTTTTTCTCGCTATGCCGTTTAGCGATCAGGTTAATCCTTTTTTTATTGATAGATTGCGCGATTCTGAATGTGGCAATACCAAATATGTGTAGGTTTGATTTTTTTTTTATTGTTTTATTTTGAATGGGGCGAAAGGGGGGTGATTTAAACTTTTATTTTTTTAAAAAATTTTCATATTTTTTAAAAGAGTTTTTTTACTTTTGCCATGCTTCAATAGCCTCCATGGGAAGCTAGAAGATGGCACAACTCGATCTGCTCTGCTACATAGGAGCGATGCTCAGATCGCTCCTATGTAGCAGATTTACTGCATTGCTATGAGCGCCGACCACAGGGTGGCACTCACAGAAATCCAGCTTCAACAACCATAGAGGTCTTCAAGAGACCTCTGGTTGTCATGCCGACGCATCGCTGACCCCCGTTCACGTGACGGGGGTCAGCGATGCGCTCATTTCCAGCCTGATGGCCGGAAGCGCTAGTTAAATGCCGCTGTCAGCGTTTGACAGCGGCATTTAACCAGTTAATAGCTGTGGGTGGATCGTGATTCCATGTCCCGGCTTTGATGTGGGCTCACCGCCGGAGCCCGCATCAAAGCGGGGGTTCTGACCTAGGACGTACTATCCCATCCGAGGTCAGAAAGGGGTTAAGTCCATCTAGTTCAACCCATACAGTATACTAGCCTAACATGCCCTAACATGTTCATCCAGAGGAAGGCAAAAAAAACTCCATGTGGCAAACAGTAAGCTCCACATTGAGGAAAAAAATTCCTTCCCGACTCCACATGCGGCAATCAGACTAGTTCCCTGAATCAACACCCTATCAAGGAATCTAGTATATATAAACTGTAACATTATACTTTTCATGAAAGGCATCCAGTCCCCTCTTAAATTTTAGTAATGAATCACTCATTACAACATTATACGGCAGAGAGTTCCATAGTCTCACTGCTCTTACAGTAAAGAATCCGCGTCTGTGATTATGATTAGACCTTCTTTCTTCCAGACGTAGAGGACTACTTAGGTAATAAATCAGCTCGGAATAAGAGGAGTTCACAAAATGACACCATAGTTACAGATTCCCCTTTTAGAATAAGCCGACTAACTGTTTCTCACTAGTTAACTCCTTCAACAGCCAGTAATGTGCAGGGCAGAGAAGAGGTTGTAGAAGTCAATAAGATCAAAACTATTAATGAAATCCAACTGGAAAATAATATTTTTAGCCTAAAAGAAATTAAGTAAAAAATAGAAACAAAAATGTTCCCAAAAGTTCTCCATGTCATTTACTTCTTTGTGAGTTTTAGGCCTTGTTCACACGATCCTTTTTTCTCTGCGGATTTTTCAGGTCCTGATTTGTGAAAACCGCAGTGCAAAACCTGCGGTGGTTTTCACTGCGGTTTTCAGTCCTTTTTCTACTGCGGATTCCACTGCGGGTTTCCAGCTGCATTTTCCTATTGGTGCAGGTGGAAACCCGCAGCGGAATCCGCAGAAAGAATTGACATGGTACTTCTTTTTTTCCGCAGAAAATCAGCACGGATTTTCCAGCAGAAAAAAGGAACGTGGGAACAGCGGTTTTTTTTTTCCATAGGGTAACATTGTACTGTACCCTGCATGGAAAAAGGATGCGGATCCGCAGCTGCAAATCCGCTGCGGATCCGCAGCAAAAACCGCATCGTGTGAACATAGCCTTAAGATGCCTGTTTATGTTAATGTTTAGAGGACCTGGTCCCATATACAGGTCATGTATGCAGGTGAATGTCTTGATACAGAGCAGATCTAATAACACTAAGGCCACCCATCTCAGAATGTTAAAGCTACTACAGACCGGCATGTCTTCAGTCTGTGTGCACAATGGACTCCAGACAGAGCTCACTGAATAATTTAAGTCAATGGGCTAATTTACGTGAGATACTTGGGTCCGCTGTGGGTCAATGGGGAAAAAAATCGCAACGTACACTTTAACTTTCCATTGTATGGTTGAAAAAGCAATACTTTAAATTAGGCCAAATATCACACAGCACATTGAGCATGGAGTCACAGAAAAAGACATATCCCCAATCTTTGGATGTAAATGTCTAGTGAATTCACATGCTCGTCTGAACTCACCCTTTTAGGACGGGGTCACACTAGCGTTGATTCTTTCATACGAGAATATCGGGATGATTATCCTAATGACAATCATCTCAAACTCCGAGTTTGAACCAAGTGCTCAAATGAGGGAATTGTATCACAGGTATGGAGAAGATGGAAAACTTAATTTCTCCATCTTCTCCATTGTCTGTGTCTCCAGTTTGACATTTTGCACGCACCCATAGACTTGTATGGGTGCACGTGATCCAAATTGCGGATTGTCATGAAAAAAAAAATGGATATCTACACTGCACCTTAGTATAATATTGGTCCAAGTGCTATCTGAGAAAATATCGGAGCCGTTACTTAAAATATAACAACCAGGCTTTCTTATCAATGCATGACAGCACAGATCATTAAAACTGCAAAGAATTAGATACAGAAAGTATATTAGAAAAGTGCATAACTTTTCACTACTCCTATTTCCTAACACATGGAAAACCTAAAAATTAAAAAAACCTGCAAATTCCAGTGTGGAACCAGCTCTCTCCTTCCAGTCCTTTGTCATACTTAGCAAATACCTACAACATTTTTTCTTTAATCCTAAAAAGGATCATGACAAGTCTATAATCAGTGTGTATGAGTTCTCCATTTCATAGTTTCCTAGAGCATGACATGACCATAGCAGAATCTACAGGAATGAACTATCAATGGCAGAAATCACAGATCTTCAAAACCATAAGCAAATGTTACAGAATGTATCTGACATAATTATATGACTCGATGATATAGTAATCTATATTTATTCAGACTGTACAACCTCCTTTTAGGAATAATGACAGCTGTAGGAAATTGAGAAAACGGAGCAAAGATGGACATGATAGGACTGGTAGATGGTCAATGGTGCGGTCCCGTTACGGTTCTCAGTAACCCCAATGCCATTCATAGGGAAGGATGTAGTGATACGTTACATTACCAAGTTACCTGAAGTTACGCCTCGAGAGCTGGTGGACTTTAAACTTATAGTTGGCAAAAGTGCTTCATTGTAAAAATAACTCGGGCAGATCGAATAAATTATACAGCAGGTCGTGCCTGTCGTCTTTTTCGACCAGGGTGCAAATAATATGACAAGTTCTTTTCACACATTTGTACACCTGACTTGATAGCCCATCACTACCTGTCTTCCCATGTATTCTTTCTTCTAATTGACTTTAACATACAATTCTCTAGCCTACCATAAAGGGAATGCATTTAGCCTTGTTTGTCTTGATCTACATCACGGCTGTCGTATCTCACCCCCTTAAATGACAGCATCACTGTCCCTGGCTGAAACCGCTTGGAGCAACGACATCTCCTTGTTGACTGATGGTTTTCACACTAAACTACTGTATGATGATGTGTAGCTATCAGCAAAGCAACGTCCATAACTCCGGCAAAACCTGGACAGCAGGTGACGGAAGTACAGTAATGTAATATATGCACTCATCTTCAGGAAGGACTTGTTCTAAATCATCGCAGATATTGAGAAACAATGGCAATAATATTATAGAAATGTGTATGCAGAGGAGAAGAATCCAAAAGCTTTTTGGCATCATGAAAACTTATACAGAAGCACATAGCACAGAATGCCAGGAAGATGTGACAAATCGTCTAGTGAGAAACTTGGAACAGTTTTGCATCTATCTATAATCTATGATCTATCTATCTATCTATCTATCTATCTATCTATCTATCTAAGTATCTATCTATTATCTATCTTATATCTATTATCTATCTATCTATCATCTATCTATCCATCTATTATCTATCCATCTATTTATCTATCTATCTATCATCTATTCTATCATCCATCTATTATCTATCTATCTATCTATCAATCAATCTATCAATCTATTTTCTATCCCTCTATCTATCTTCTAACTATCTATCTATCTATCCATAGATCGATCTATCTATCTATCTATCTATCTATCTATCTATCATCGATCTATTATCTTTCTATCTAATACCTATCTATCCATTTATCTATTTATCTATTAATCTATCATCTATCTATCTATCTATCTATCTATCTATCTATCTATCCATTTATCTATTAATCTGTCATCTATCTATCATCTATCTTTCTCATATCTATCTATCTATCTAATACCTATCTGTCCATTTATCTATCTATCTATCTATCTATCTATCTATCTATCTATCTATCTACTGTATCTATCTATCTATCTATCTATCTATCTATCTATCTATATATTATCTATCTATCCATTTATCTATCTATCTATCATCTATCTATCATCTATCTTTCTACACGACAGTCCACACTACATGACCACTCTATGTTGTTTGACCTTTGCAAGATCTGCAAACAAAAGGTTACCCGGCACCAATTTATAGGATGCCATTCAATATCAACATGGTCATTAGCTGGATGGACAATGACATGAACTTATCAATAGATCAACTAAAAATCAGATCCGCCATTAGAGACAAGTAAAGAAAACATCCCAACTTCTTTGTGAAGACTCACACGTCCATGTTGCTTACACTCAATATAACTAGGCATGTATATAAAGCAACTTATGTCACAAAAGTCTGAACACTGCATTCGGCACAAATATGCACATATCGTAAAATGCTGCCATAAGCTAGTTCCTGATTGCAAACAGTGGAAACGCCTTCAAGAGATGAAGTACCTGCACTGTGAGCGTCTCAGATGTTCACTTCATCTTCTGTTGACAAGGAAACCAAACCGCACTTCATTTTTTTCCAGAAAGAAAAAAAAAAATACCTTCCACTGCCATCAATGGGAAATAGCTTCACAAAGCAGATAGACATATATATACACCTTAAAAATGATTTCAGGAGAGGACAAATAAAATAATCACAAGTCAATGGCAACTGAATGAGTGAAGGAGGTAAGAAGAAAAAATGACCACTTTTTTTTTTTTTTTTAAAGAAAAAGTTGTCGAGGGCTAATTGGAAATTAGAGGAAAGAAAAAAAAAATAATAAAAAAAATAATAAAAACAATAAAAAAATGTGCTTTTTGGGGGGGCCAGGGTTCAAGAAAAGAAGAATAAAATGAATGTCTTGCAGCCAGAGAGGTTGCAAGAAGAAGAAGTAGAAGAAGAATACAAACTCTTGCAAACACTGTATTGCAAAGAAGACAAAGCAGCCGAAAAAGAGAAACAAGAGTTCTAAATATGTAAAAAAGCCAAAAATAAAAAAAGGAAAAATGAAAGAGCAATACGTCTACTTCACATCGTCAATGAAAACCAGTTGCACATAGTGAGCTGTGGATGTCTCCCAGCAACTCTGAGCTGCAGCACCTCTCTCTCTAGTACCCAGCCTGCTAGAAAAACTTGCACTCAGGGTTAAAAAGCATGCCCCAGCTCCCATCTTATACAAGTTCTAGGAAAAATAATAACAAGAAAAAAAAACCAAAAACAAAACAAGACAAAAAAAAAAAGACAAGAAGTCACCGAGAAGGTACTCACCCTGTGGGAGTAAAGGGATGCAATAAAAAGGGGGATATTAGGTGCAAAATACAGTATGGCGGTGGCACAAGGAGGACTGAGGAGCTTCTCTCTCTCTTGGTGTCTGCCTTGGGCACTGACACGTGACTTGGAGCCAGGCTGACTTGCAGGCAGAGGAGGTGGGATGAGGAGATGGAAGGGTATGGGGTGCTGGGGGTAAGGTGGGAGTCAGGCACCGAGATGCGGGAGATGAGCAGAGAGTGAGGCACAGGGGCTCCTGCAGTCCGAATGCACGAGTCCGAAGCCAAACACTAGTCCAGCACAAGTTTAGCACAGATGCCAGCAGGGTATTTCCAGCTGCCAGTCCCTGGCACGTCGGGAGCCGCCGCCGCCGCTGCTGCTGGTCGTGGTGCTGATGCTGGAGCTGAGGATGCTGCGTGCTGGGGATGGGGGAGGATCGCCACCAGTGCAGCTCACTGCAACACTGCCTCCTGCCTCCGCCGGGGCTCCGGGTGTGCATACATTACCGGCCAGCTGGGGGGACACCTGCGGGGGGCGTCGGAGCCGAGAATGCCGGCTCTGGGTGCTGGGGGACACCTGCGGGGGACTGGGAGCCGAGACGGCCGGCACTGGGTGCTGGGGGACACCTGCGGGGGACTGGGAGCCGAGACGGCCGGCTCTGGGTGCTGGGGGACACCTGCGGGGGACTGGGAGCCGAGACGGCCGGCTCTGGGTGCTGGGGGACACCTGCGGGGGACTGGGAGCCGAGACGGCCGGCACTGGGTGCTGGGGGACACCTGCGGGGGACTGGGAGCCGAGACGGCCGGCTCTGGGTGCTGGGGGACACCTGCGGGGGACTGGGAGCCGAGACGGCCGGCACTGGGTGCTGGGGGACACCTGCGGGGGAAGTGGGAGCCGAGACGGCCGGCTCTGGGTGCTGGGGGACACCTGCGGGGGACTGGGAGCCGAGACGGCCGGCACTGGGTGCTGGGGGACACCTGCGGGGGAAGTGGGAGCCGAGACGGCCGGCTCTGGGTGCTGGGGGACACCTGCGGGGGACTGGGAGCCGAGACGGCCGGCACTGGGTGCTGGGGGACACCTGCGGGGGGCGTCGGAGCCGAGACGGCCGGCTCTTGGTGCTGGGGGGACACCTGCGGGGGACTGGGAGCCGAGACGGCCGGCTCTGGGTGCTGGGGGACACCTGCGGGGGACTGGGAGCCGAGACGGCCGGCTCTGGGTGCTGGGGGACACCTGCGGGGGACTGGGAGCCGAGACGGCCGGCTCTGGGTGCTGGGGGACACCTGCGGGGGACTGGGAGCCGAGACGGCCGGCTCTGGGTGCTGGGGGTTCTTGCTCTGCATGCATAGTGTTCATGTTCAGTGTTGGATTTCCAAAGTTGGCGTCATGCAGCTTTATCACACACTGCATCTTTATATCACAACCGACGGCTCGTGTTTCTGAAGCAAAAGTAAATATATATAGAAATATGAGAAAAGCTCACAGCTGGAACCTTGTACCTTTGGCATGGGACTCTTTTTTTTTTTTTTTTTTTTGCGTTTGGAGTACAACCTCTGCTTCCTATATATTTATATCTATATATCCATATCTATATGTATATATTAAATATATATATATATATATATATATATATATATATATATATATATATTTATATTTATTTATTCAATCAAAAAATGCCAGCACCACTACAATAAGTGAACAAAAATGGTGTCTTGGAGGAGTGCTGCCATCTACTATAGACCTGGTTGAGGTCATATTTGCATGTGCACCCTTTGCCCATTGACTGTGCTTGGGATGCTTCTATTTTCATGTATTCATTTTACAAGACTGGTGCAACTTAACACTTCACTATATATATATATATATATATATATATATATATATATATATATATATATATATATATATATATATATGAAAAGTATAAAAATAAAGTGAAGTTGCTCCAGTTTTGCAAAATGTGGGTGCTCCAAATCCACTGGCAAGTTCATAATCATAAAATATAGTAGATAGAAAGTTGCACTCCAGACATAGCAAAAAAAAAGAAAAATGTAAAAAATGTATTTCATGCCACAGATGCACATTTTGGGTTAAGTTTTCTCCTATATACTGTATATGATTGAGTTCAAACTTGCACTTGCAACCCTTGAGTGTGGCCGGGGTGCTTCTGTTTTCATATATATGTAGGTATATGTCTGACCATGCAGAGACATGATCTGGTTATACCACAGCTCCTGGGCAGAGGAGGAGGCAGAAGTGAGTATACAGACAGGATGGGATCACAGCTGATTCTTTTATGTGAGGTAAAACATTTTACTGCCTGTTTATAAACAATGTTTTACTTCAAAGAAAGAATTAGCTGTGATCCCCTGCTATAATGTCTCTTTTGCTCCCCCCCCAGGAGCTGTAGTATGAGCCGTCCATGTTCCTGCAGGGTCAGACACGGCCATTACACAGTACACAGCAGGGGAACATTTATAAGATTGTCTCAGCACAGGAACATTTTATTTAAACATGTCCAATTGTGGACGTTATTACTATTCCAAGATTTATTGATTAAAATGAACTTTTTTTGTGGGAAAACCTCTTTAACCACTTCTCCACCACCAATGGTAGTTAAATGTCAGCGCTAGCAGGGCTTTGTGCAGCGCCGACGTTTCTCTACGGGGTTGGTGGTCTCGCAGCGCTCAGGACCCTGGGCCTGCAAGTGCTGATTCCTGTGCAGAGCTGTTGCTTTGCCAGGTGACATCATCGGGACCTGATTAGATCAGGTCCTAATGATGTTAACCCTTTGCTATCTTCTAGATCGCGGCATTTAGAAGATAGCAGAGGGAGACCCCTGCTATAATCACCTCTCTGACACCCCCCTGATAAGATCTCATCACATCATGGGGAATCCCGCATTGCCACGGCAACTGGAAGTCACGTGGTGACTTCCAGCTACGGTGGCTTGTTAGGCTCAGACTGCAGCTGAGTCTAACAAGCGATTTCAAAGTGCAGGGGTATGTGTCCACGTTCAGGATTGCATCAGGATTTGGTCAGGATTTTTCATCAGTATTTGTAAGCCAAAACCAGGAGTGGAACAATTAGAGGAAAAGTATAATAGAAACATATGCTCCACTTTTGCATTTATCACCCACTCCTGGTTTTGGCTTACAAATACTGATGAAAAATCCTGACCAAATCCTGATGCAATCCTGAACGTGGACACATACCCTTAAAGAAAATCACTAAATAAATAAAAAAAAGAAAAAACATTAAACTAATAAATAAATAAATAAATATATATATATATATATATATATATATATATATATATATATATATATATAAAACAAAAAAAGCACTTATATTTGGTATCGCCGTGTCCAGAACGAGCGAAACTATAAAATGGTCACACTTGTTCACTCCATCAGTACACACCGTAAAAAAAAAAAAAACGGAGCAAAAACCTTTGCTTTTTCATCATGCCGCCAAACAAAAAGTAGAATAAGACACGATCAAAAAGTCATATGAAAATTAAAATGGTAGCGATGAAAACATTATCTTGTCCCACAAAAAACAACCGCCATTCAGCTCCAACTGCGGAAAAAAAAGTTATAGCTTTCAGAATAAAGCACTGCAAAAACAATTATTTTTTCTATAAAATAGTTTTTATTAGTGTTGAGCATTCCGATACCGCAAGTATCGGGTATCGGCCGATACTAGCGGTATCGGAATTCCGATACCGGGATTCCGATACTTGGCGCGTATCGGATACCGGAATCGGAAGTTCAATGATTCAAAATTCAGAAATTCAGCCAATGAGAAAGATTCCAAGTGTGGGCACATCCTGTTTAGCATGGAGGGCATGAAACTACTGGCAAGGCTGTGATTGGCTGCTGAAATGATGTCATGATGCAGTTTAAAAGTCGCTGGCGCCATTTTCCGATCACTCTGCTGTGAATTCAGTTAGTGACAGGACGCTGTTTGCTGACTGAGGGACAGTTTAGAGATAGCGATTTGCTTCTTTGTGCTTTCCAAAGGCTAATTTAGCAACCGCTGTGTTCACCTACTATTCACCTTGCTTTTGCCTTGTAGCGCTGTTTTCACAGCGATCTGCAAGGTCTGTGTGTGTGTGTGTGTGTGAGTGCAGCCCACTCTCTAGTCTGAGTGCAGCCACATAGGCCATCCATAGCTGGTTGTATTCAGTTCAGGGAGGGTGGTTCATTGCCTCATACTGTCCTTTTTTTTTTTTTTTTTTTGAAGTAGTGCAGGCTGCTGCACATTTTTTCCAAAAATTCCTATTAGTGTCTTTCCACCCGTCTCCAGCTAATTTGTGGAAAAACACTACATAGGATAAAGTAGAGGAGGGTTTTTGGGCCTTGCAGCGCCGTTTACGGCTGTCTGCACGGTCTCCGTGTGACTGCAGCTCGCCCTGTAGTCTGTGAGCAGCCGTAGCCTGGTTGTCTGCAGCTCAGGGTTTTTCACTGCGTCATACCGCCAAATCAATTTTCTTTTTTTTCAAAGTAGTGTAGTCTGCTGCTAATTTATTTTAAAAAATCCTATTAGTGTCTTTCCACCCGTCTCCAGCTAATTTGTGGAAAAACACTACATAGGATAAAGTAGAGGAGGGTTTTTGGGCCTTGCAGCGCCGTTTACGGCTGTCTGCACGGTCTCCGTGTGATTGCAGCTCTATCCGTTGTCAGTTCAGCCCCCAAAAAATAAATAAATAATAAAGTTCACCAAACACACCAGTTACACCACTTTACATTTGTGTAGGCCACATTAGCTCATATTCAAGTCTAGTCCACACTTTAGAAAATTAGTGTGTCTTATACCTGTTAGGAGGAGTTGCTCAGGAATAAGCACACAAAGCCGTTAGTACTTTTCTGCTTATCTTTATCAGTCAACCAAGATGAAGAAGGCAGTGAGTAAGGCACGTGGGCGTGGGCGTGGGCGCGGAGCAGGGAGGGGACGTGGGGATTCTGTGCCTGCTGCGGGCACCGGTGAGTCATCAGCACCCACTTTCACAAGGGAACAGTCGTTCATGCGCAGCTTTGTCGCCGAGCGCCGTACACCGCTGCTGCGTGAAGACCAAATTGAAGCCGTTGTGGGATGGATGGCAGCTAATGCATCAACTTCCATTAGTGCCACATCCTCTCAGACACAGAGCACTAGAGAGCAGCCATCTGTCTCTTCACCACCTGCAAAATTGCCCAGGCAGACAGAGATCCCAGGACAGGAGCAGTCTCTACTTCTGTTCTCTGAATCATCTCTTGGCTTGGAAACAGGGGGCCAGCCAAGCAGCATTGGAGAAATGGAAGAAGAGGCAGGGTGCAGTGATGCCCAACAGCTTTTTCTGTCTTCCTCTGAAGAGGCGGGTGGGCCAGTGGCTCCGGTCACCACCTCGCAGGCCGCATCAGCTGATGATGACACTCAGGTGCCACTTACTGGTGCGTGCTCTGCTGCTGAGACTACCCAGGAGGAGCAGTTGGGGGCAGAGGGTAGTGTAGATGATGAGGTCCTTGACCCATCTTGGCGTCAGGGACAGGAAGGTGGTGGGAGCAGCTCTGAGGAAGAGATTCCCCGTACGGCCCAAAGAGGGAGAGGGAGGGGGAAGACTGCGGATCCTGCAGCCTCCGCTTTGGCACCCGTAAGGAGCATGTCTCTTCCAAAAGTCAAAAGGGGGGCTCCCAAGACTTGCAGTGCCTGGTCCTTTTTTGACACAGTTGCAGATGACATTTGCTATGTCAGATGCAAGGTGTGTCATCAAAAAATCAAAAGAGGTCAAAAAGTCGCCAACCTCAATACCTCCAACATGTGGAAACATGTGCGCAACAGGCACCCGGCGGAGTTAGACAAACACACTGAAGAGCTAGGCCAACCAACAGCGGCAGCTACCACCTCTTCAGCTCGTGTTGCCTCTTCCTCTAGCTCACACGCAGCTGGTTCGGCTTCCTCCCAGGATCGCCGTGGAAGAACCTCTGGCCCTGTTGTCCAGAGACCCGCTGTCATTCCACCCGCAGCACCACTTTCCCAGTCAAGCACACACTCCCAGCCCAGTCTACAGCCATCGGTAGTACAGGCATGGGAGAAAAGGCGGCCTTTCTCGTCAAACCACCCACGAGCACAGGCTCTGACTGCAGGCATTGCCAAACTTCTGTCACTGGAAATGCTGTCATTCAGGCTGGTGGAGACTGACAGCTTCCGTGACTTGATGTCATTGGCAGTCCCACAGTACAGTGTGCCCAGCCGCTTTTACTTCAGCAGGCAAGCCGTCCTGTCATGATCTCCATGGCCAGAGAACTAGCATAAGCCTCAATAGGAACAAGCTCTTGGAAGATGTAACTGTACTGACCATGAACTAAACCTACCGCATCATCTAGAAGTAGCCAGGTAGCATGTCCTACTTTTTATCCCTATATGCCCAGCGCCGGCCGGAGAACTAAATAATGCTAGCAGAGGGAAATATAAGACCTGACTCACCTCTAGAGAAATGCCCAAAAAGGAGACAGAAGCCCCCCACATATATTGGCGGTGATATGAGATGAAACAACAAACGCAGCAGGAAAATAGTTTTAGCAAATTTGAGGTCCGCTTTCTAGATAGCAGAAGACAGAAAGCATACTTTCATGGTCAGCAGAAAACCCTAACAAAACACATCCAGAAATTACTTTAGGACTCTGGCATTAACTCATAATACCAGAGTGGCAATTCCTGATCAACAAGAGCTTTCCAGACACAGTAACGAAACTGCAGCTGTGAACTGGAATCAAAATACAAAAACAAAACATGGACGAATGTCCAACTTATCTAGTAGATGTCTGGGAGCAGGAACAAGCACAGAGAGGCTTCTGATAACATTGTTGACCGGCAAGCATCTAACAGAGAAGCCAGGTTATATAGCGACACCCAGATCTAATCAGAACAGGTGAACAGGGAAGATGATGTCACAAGTTCAATTCCACCAGTAGCCACCGGGGGAGCCCAGAATCCAAATTCACAACAGTACCCCCCCCTCAAGGAGGGGGCACCGAACCCTCACCAGAACCACAAGGGCGATCAGGATGGGCCCTATGAAAGGCACGAACCAGATCAGAGGCATGAACATCAGATGCAGTGACCCAAGAATTATCCTCCTGGCCGTATCCCTTCCACTTGACCAGATACTGGAGTCTCCGTCTGGAAACACGGGAGTCTAGGATTTTTTCCACAACGTACTCCAACTCACCCTCAACCAACACCGGAGCAGGAGGCTCAACGGGAGGCACAACCGGTGCCTCATACCTGCGCAATAACGACCGATGAAAAACGTTATGAATAGAAAAGGATGCAGGGAGGTCCAAACGGAAGGAAACAGGGTTAAGAATCTCCAATATTTTATACGGACCGATGAACCGAGGCTTAAACTTAGGAGATGAGACCCTCATAGGGACAAAACGAGAAGACAACCACACCAAATCTCCAACACAAAGCCGAGGACCAACACGACGGTGACGGTTGGCAAAAAGCTGAGTCTTCTCCTGGGACAACCTTAAATTGTCCATCACCTGCCCCCAGATATGATGCAATCTCTCCACCACCGCATCCACTCCAGGACAATCCGAGGATTCCATCTGACCGGAGGAAAATCGAGGGTGGAACCCCGAATTACAGAAAAACGGGGACACCAAAGTGGCAGAGCTGGCCCGATTATTGAGGGCGAACTCCGCCAATGGCAAAAAAGCAACCCAATCATCCTGGTCAGCAGACACAAAACACCTCAGATATGTCTCCAGGGTCTGATTAGTCCGCTCGGTCTGGCCATTAGTCTGAGGGTGAAAAGCAGACGAAAAAGACAAATCTATGCCCATCCTAGCACAGAATGCCCGCCAAAATCTAGACACAAATTGGGTTCCTCTGTCAGAAACGATATTCTCAGGAATACCATGCAAACGAACAACATTTTGAAAAAACAGGGGCACCAACTCGGAAGAAGAAGGCAATTTGGGCAGGGGAACCAAATGGACCATCTTAGAAAAACGGTCACACACCACCCAGATGACAGACATCTTCTGAGAAACAGGCAGATCCGAAATAAAATCCATCGAGATGTGTGTCCAAGGCCTCTTAGGAATAGGCAAGGGCAACAATAATCCACTAGCCCGAGAACAACAAGGCTTGGCCCGAGCACAAACGTCACAAGACTGCACAAAGCCTCGCACATCTCGTGACAGGGAAGGCCACCAGAAGGATCTTGCCACCAAATCCCTGGTACCAAAAATTCCAGGATGACCTGCCAATGCAGAAGAATGTACCTCAGAGATGACTCTACTGGTCCAATCATCAGGAACAAACAACCTATCAGGCGGACAACGATCCGGTCTATCCGCCTGAAACTCCTGCAAGGCCCGCCGCAGGTCTGGAGAAACGGCTGACAAGATAACTCCCTCCTTAAGAATACCTGTGGGGTCAGAGTTGCCGGGTGAATCAGGCTCAAAACTCCTAGAAAGGGCATCCGCCTTAACATTCTTAGAACCCGGTAGGTACGATACCACAAAATTAAACCGAGAGAAAAATAATGACCAGCGCGCCTGTCTAGGATTCAGGCGCCTGGCGGTCTCAAGATAGATCAAATTTTTGTGGTCAGTCAATACCACCACCTGATGTCTGGCCCCCTCGAGCCAATGGCGCCACTCCTCAAACGCCCACTTCATGGCCAAAAGCTCCCGATTCCCAACATCATAATTCCGCTCAGCGGGCGAAAATTTACGGGAAAAGAAGGCACAAGGCCTCATCACGGCGCAGTCAGAACTTTTCTGCGACAACACTGCCCCAGCCCCGATCTCAGAAGCGTCGACCTCAACCTGAAAAGGAAGAGTCACATCAGGCTGACGCAACACAGGGGCAGAAGAAAAACGGCGCTTAAGCTCCTGAAAGGCCTCCACAGCATCAGGGGACCAATTAGCAACATCAGCACCCTGTCTAGTCAAATCGGTCAATGGCTTAACGACATCCGAAAAACCAGAAATAAATCGACGATAAAAGTTGGCAAAGCCCAAAAATTTCTGAAGACTTTTAAGAGAAGAGGGCTGCGTCCAATCACAAATAGCTTGAACCTTGACAGGATCCATCTCAATGGAAGAGGGAGAAAAAATATATCCCAAAAAGGAAATTCTCTGAACCCCAAAAACGCACTTAGAACCCTTGACACACAGAGAATTAGACCGCAAAACCTGAAAAACCCTCTTAACTTGCCGGACATGAGAGTCCCAATCATCCGAAAAAATCAGAATATCATCCAGATACACTATCATAAATTTATCCAAAAAATCGCGGAAAATATCATGCATAAAGGACTGGAAGACTGAAGGGGCATTAGAAAGACCAAAAGGCATCACCAAATACTCAAAGTGGCCCTCGGGCGTATTAAATGCGGTTTTCCACTCATCCCCCTGCCTGATCCGCACCAAATTATACGCCCCACGGAGATCAATCTTAGAGAACCACTTGGCCCCCTTTATGCGAGCAAACAAATCAGTCAGCAACGGCAACGGGTATTGATATTTAACCGTGATTTTATTCAAAAGCCGATAATCAATACATGGTCTCAAAGAGCCGTCTTTTTTTGACACAAAGAAAAAACCGGCTCCTAAGGGAGATGACGATGGACGAATATGTCCCTTTTCCAAGGACTCCTTTATATATTCTCGCATAGCAGCATGTTCAGGCACAGACAGATTAAATAAACGACCCTTTGGGTATTTACTACCCGGAATTAAATCTATGGCACAATCGCACTCTCGGTGCGGAGGTAACGAACCAAGCTTAGGTTCTTCAAAGACGTCACGATAGTCAGACAGGAACTCAGGAATTTCAGAGGGAATAGATGATGAAATGGACACCAAAGGTACGTCCCCATGAGTCCCCTTACATCCCCAGCTCAACACAGACATAGCTCTCCAGTCAAGGACTGGGTTGTGAGACTGCAGCCATGGCAATCCTAGCACCAAATCATCATGTAGATTATACAGCACCAGAAAACGAATAGTCTCCTGGTGATCCGGATTAATACACATAGTCACTTGTGTCCAGTATTGTGGTTTATTATTAGCCAATGGGGTGGAGTCAATCCCCTTCAGAGGAATAAGAGTCTCCAAAGGCTCTAAATCATACCCACAACGATTGGCAAAGGACCAATCCATAAGACTCAAAGCGGCGCCAGAGTCGATATAGGCGTCCGTAGTAATAGATGACAAAGAGCAAATCAGGGTCACAGACAAAATAAATTTAGACTGAAAAGTGCCAATGGGAACGGATTTATCAAGCTTTTTAGTACGCTTAGAGCATGCTGATATAACATGAGTAGAATCCCCACAATAGAAACACAACCCATTTTTCCGTCTAAAATTCTGCCGCTCGCTTCTGGACAGAATTCTATCACACTGCATGTTTTCTGGCGTCTTCTCAGTGGACACCGCCAGATGGTGCACTGGTTTGCGCTCCCGCAGACGCCTATCGATCTGAATGGCCATTGTCATGGACTCATTCAGACTTGCAGGCACAGGGAACCCCACCATAACATCCTTAATGGCATCAGAAAGACCCTCTCTGAAAGTAGCCGCCAAGGCACACTCATTCCACTGAGTAAGCACAGACCATTTACGGAATCTTTGGCAGTAAATTTCAGCTTCATCTTGCCCCTGCGATAGGGACATCAAAGTTTTTTCTGCCTGAAGTTCCAAATGAGGTTCCTCATAAAGCAAGCCCAAGGCCAGAAAAAACGCATCCACATTGCGCAACGCAGGATCCCCTGGTGCCAATGCAAAAGCCCAATCTTGAGGGTCGCCGCGGAGCAAGGAAATCACAATCCCAACCTGCTGTGCAGGGTCTCCAGCAGAACGAGATTTCAGGGACAAAAATAACTTACAATTATTTCTAAAATTCTGAAAGCTAGATCTATTCCCTGAGAAGAATTCCGGCAAAGGAATTCTCGGCTCTGATACCGGAGCATGAACAACAAAATCTTGCAAACTTTGTACTTTCGTGGCGAGATTATTCAAACCTGCAGTTACACTCTGTAGATCCATTATAGACAGGTGAACATAGAGCCATTCAAAGATTAGAAGGAGAGAGAAAAAAAAGAAAGACTGCAGCATAGACAGACTGGCAAGTGATCCAATTAAGAGCACACTAACTACTAGAGAAAAAAAAAAAAAAAAAAAAAAAAAATTTTCAGCAGACTTCTTATTTCTCTCCTTTCTCAGCCAAGGATTTTAACCCTTTAGTGGGCCGGTCAAACTGTCATGATCTCCATGGCCAGAGAACTAGCATAAGCCTCAATAGGAACAAGCTCTTGGAAGATGTAACTGTACTGACCATGAACTAAACCTACCGCATCATCTAGAAGTAGCCAGGTAGCATGTCCTACTTTTTATCCCTATATGCCCAGCGCCGGCCGGAGAACTAAATAATGCTAGCAGAGGGAAATATAAGACCTGACTCACCTCTAGAGAAATGCCCAAAAAGGAGACAGAAGCCCCCCACATATATTGGCGGTGATATGAGATGAAACAACAAACGCAGCAGGAAAATAGTTTTAGCAAATTTGAGGTCCGCTTTCTAGATAGCAGAAGACAGAAAGCATACTTTCATGGTCAGCAGAAAACCCTAACAAAACACATCCAGAAATTACTTTAGGACTCTGGCATTAACTCATAATACCAGAGTGGCAATTCCTGATCAACAAGAGCTTTCCAGACACAGTAACGAAACTGCAGCTGTGAACTGGAATCAAAATACAAAAACAAAACATGGACGAATGTCCAACTTATCTAGTAGATGTCTGGGAGCAGGAACAAGCACAGAGAGGCTTCTGATAACATTGTTGACCGGCAAGCATCTAACAGAGAAGCCAGGTTATATAGCGACACCCAGATCTAATCAGAACAGGTGAACAGGGAAGATGATGTCACAAGTTCAATTCCACCAGTAGCCACCGGGGGAGCCCAGAATCCAAATTCACAACACCGTCCCTGCCCTGCACAAGCATGTGGAGGGACACATAAAACACGCGCTACTGAACGCCGTCAGTAGCAAGGTCCACCTCACCACCGATGCGTGGACCAGTCAACATGGACAGGGGCGATACCTTTCCCTCACTGCCCATTGGGTTAATGTCGTTGAGCCGGGTACAGACCGTGCGAGTGGCGCAGGACGTGTCCTGCCCACTCCAAGGATTGCAGGAATCCATTCTGTACGCATTGACTCCTCCTCTTACACCAGTTCCTCAGAATCATCGCTGCAGGAGCCGTCACAGTCCACCTCCACATGGACCCGTGATGAACGTGTACCTGTTACGACTGACATGAGCACAGCCGTGGCCAAACGTCAACAGGCCGTCTTGAAATTAATTTTTTTGGGGAATCGTAGCCACACAGCGCAGGAGCTCTGGAATGCCATCAAGCAGGAGAGCGATGTGTGGTTTGAGCCAGCGAATCTCCAGCCAGGCATGGTAGTGTGTGATAATGGCCGAAATCTGGTGGCAGCCCTGGGCCTCGGCAACCTCACTCACATCCCATGTCTGGCACATGTGCTCAATTTGGTCGTGCAGAGTTTTTTGAGGGACTATCCGGATCTTGATGCACTGCTGCACAAGGTCCGCCTAGAGTGTGCTCACTTGCGGCGTTCCAGCACGGCAAAAGCGCGCATTGCGGCTCTGCAGCGCCGACACCGCCTGCCGGAACATCGCATCATATGTGACCTACCTACCAGGTGGAATTCCACGTTACATATGTTGGAGCGGTTGTGTGAGCAGCAGCAAGCTGTAATGGAGTACCAGCTGTATCAGGCGCAAAAAAGTCGCAGTCAGCGCCGTACAGACTTCACAACCACAGAGTGGGCCACTATGAAGGATGTCTGCCAGGTTTTGCGTCCCTTTGATTATTCCACGCGGATGGCGAGTGCAGATGATGCACTAGTCAGCATGACTGTCCCCCTTATCTGCCTGCTTGAAAAATCACTGCAAGCGCTAAGGGATGATGTTGTGGAAGAGGTGGAGGATGAGGATTCACCACTTCCATCATCTTCTGGACAGTCAGCGCCACGTGGTTCCTCACAAACGCGTAGGCAGGGGACAGTTTGTGAGGAGGATGAGGAGGAGTCAATGGAGGAGGAAGACATCCGTCCAGAGGAGGGAGTTCCCGAATTGTCCAGTACTCAGTGTGTACAGCGAGGGTGGGGTGATGACGAGCGGGCAGAGATCACGCCTCCAGCTGGGGACAGCGTTTCTTGGGCAGTTGGCAGTCTGCAGCACATGGTGGATTACATGCTGCAGTGCCTGAGAAACGACCGCCGCATCGACCACATTCTCAACATGTCTGATTATTGGGTGTTCACCCTCCTCGATCCTCGCTACCGGGACAACGTAGAAAGCCTCATCACACCGTTGAACCGGGAGCGAAAAATGCGGGAGTACCAAGACACACTGGTCAGTTCCATCATCTTCTCCATTCCAACTGAGAGAAGTGCTGCTAGTGCATTCCAAAGCAGCTCAGTGCGTCCAGGCAGTGGTGGAGGCTCTGCACAAAGAGGGAGCAGAAGCAGTTCCTCTGCCCAAGGCAAGACCAGTATGGCCGAACTGTGGCACAGTTTTCTGTGCCCGCCACAAAAGTCTACACCATCACAGACGGCTCCAGTCAGCAGGAGGCAACGGTTCCGTCAGATGGTGACAGACTACATGTCTTGCCCTCTTGCTGTACTCCCAGACGGCTCTTCCCCTTTCAAGTTTTGGGTCTCAAAGCTGGATACATGGCCAGAGCTAAGCCAGTATGCATTGGAGGTGCTGTCTTGCCCTGCGGCCAGTGTATTATCGGAACGTGTCTTTAGTGCTGCAGGTGGTGTACTAACTGACCGTCGCATGCGACTATCCTCCGATAACGTTGACCGGCTTACTTTCCTGAAAATGAACAAGGCCTGGATCTCGCAGGAATTTGCCACTCCTCCTCCTGATTAAATAATTAGGTCACTGTATACGTTATCCAGGTCTCCTGTTGTGTTCATCTTTCTACCACCTGAACTTAAATTCCTGGGCTCCAACACCGCCAGTTGAGGCTCAGATGTGCCGTCTGCACAGTCAAAACATACGACCCAGTGTTATTGGGTTTCAGTAACGTCAGCTGATCCCCAGCTGTGTAGCCGGCAATGTGTCATGCGACCGCCACGCTGACACAACAACTGAAATGTAAGGGAATCTGTCCCCCCCCCCCCAAGGCGTTTGTTACTGAAAGAGCCACCTTGTGCAGCAGTAATGCTGCACAAGGAAAAAGGTAGCTATTTTGGTTTTGCTCCTTGCACACGCAAAACTTAACACTTATAAAATGTGTCCACTGATACCGTAAAACCGTCCCGGAGGTGGGACTTTCCTTCGTAATATGACGCAGCACAGCCGTCATTCCTACCCCCCCGGCGCCTCGCCCCGGCTCCTCAGCGTTGTTTGATTCCGTCCCGGAGCCTGCGCTGTTATGTTATCCCGTGGCCAGGCACACTTAGCGCTGCCCGTCTTCTGGCATCATTTGGTGTCAGGCTGGCTGCGCCTGTGCGGCCACGCTGGCCGAGAGCCCGCCTCGCAGTGTCTTCTGATTTAATCCCACTGGGGGCCTGGGATCTATGGACATGCGCAGTGCATATCTGAACCTCCACCTCTCACTCATCTCCCTATGGCTTCTTCAGACTGTTCGGTGTCAGCTGGTCCCTAATAGCATGCCACGGCCGTGACACCGCACAGTCTGAAAAAGAAGCCGTAGGGAGGGGAGTGAGAGGATATGCACTGCGCATGGCCATGGATCCCAGGCCCCCAGTGGGATTACATCAGAAGACACTGCGAGGCGGGCTCTCGGCCAGCGCGGCCGCACAGGCGCAGCCAGCCTGACACCAAATGATGTCAGAAGATGGGCAGCGCTAAGTGTGCCTGGCCACGGGATAACATAACAGCGCAGGCTCCGGGACGGAATCAAACAACGCTGAGGAGCCGGGGCACGGCGGCGGGGGGGTAGTAATGATGGCTGTGCTGCGTCATATTACGAAGGAAAGTCCCACCTCCGGGACGGTTTCACGGCTTCAGGGGACACATTTTAAAAGTGTTTAGTTCTGTGTTTGCAAGGAGCATGATGAAAAGAGCCACCTTTTCCTTTTGCATCTTTTGTGCTGCACAAGCTGGCTCTTTCAGCTACAAACGCCTTGGGGGGGGGGGGTTAAAGGTTCCCTTTCGACTTTCTCAGGCTTCGGCCTACATTGTGTTCCTCTGCTTTTCCACCTGCCCCTGGGCTCCAACACCGCCAGTTGCCGTCCAGAAGTGCTGTACGCACAGTCAACAGTCCCTCCTCTGTTATTGGGGTTCAGTAACGTCAGCTGTTCCCCTGCTGTGTGTGTGGCAATCCCTCCTACCTCCTCCTACCTCCTCCAACCTCCTCCTCCTCCACCTGTCCCTGGGCTCCAACACCGCCAGTTGCCGTCCAGAAGTGCTGTACGCACAGTCAACAGTCCCTCCTCTGTTATTGGGGTTCAGTAACGTCAGCTGTTCCCCTGCTGTGTGTGTGGCAATCCCTCCTACCTCCTCCAACCTCCTCCTCCTCCACCTGTCCCTGGGCTCCAACACCGCCAGTTGCCGTCCAGAAGTGCTGTACGCACAGTCAACAGTCCCTCCTCTGTTATTGGGGTTCAGTAACGTCAGCTGTTCCCCTGCTGTGTGTGTGGCAATCCCTCCTACCTCCTCCTACCTCCTCCAACCTCCTCCTCCTCCACCTGTCCCTGGGCTCCAACACCGCCAGTTGCCGTCCAGAAGTGCTGTACGCACAGTCAATAGTCCCTCCTCTGTTATTGGGGTTCAGTAACGTCAGCTGTTCCCCTGCTGTGCGTGTGGCAATCCCTCCTACCTCCTCCAACCTCCTCCTCCTCCACCTGTCCCTGGGCTCCAACACCGCCAGTTGCCGTCCAGAAGTTCTGTACGCACAGTCAACAGTCCCTCCTCTGTTAAGGCCCCGTCTCACATAGCGAGATCGCTAGCGAGATCGCTGCTGAGTCACAAGTTTTGTGACGCAACAGCGACCTCCATAGCGATCTCGCTATGTGTGACACGTACCAGCGATCAGGCCCCTGCTGCGAGATCGCTGGTCGTGTCGGAATGGCCTGGACCTTTTTTTGGTCGTTGAGGCCCCGCTGACATTGCTGAATCGGTGTGTGTGACACCGATCCAGCGATGTCTTCACTGGTAACCAGGGTAAACATCGGGTTACTAAGCGCAGGGCCGCGCTTAGTAACCCGATGTTTACCCTGGTTACCAGCGTAAATGTAAAAAAAAACAAACAATACATACTCGCCTTCTGATGTCCGTCAGGTCCCTCGCCGTCTGCTTCCTGCTCTCACTGACTCCCGGCCGTACAGTGAGAAGTGAGAGCACAGCAGTGACGTCACCGCTGCGCTCTGCTCTCGCTGTACGGCGGCTCAGTCAGTCAGAGCAGGAAGCAGACGGCAAGGGACCTGGACACCGAAAGGCGAGTATGTACTGTTTGTTTTTTTTGGTAACCAGGGTAAACATCGGGTTACTAAGCGCGGCCCTGCGCTTAGTAACCCGATGTTTACCCTGGTTACCCGGGTGCTGCAGGGGGACTTCGGCATCGTTGAAGACAGTTTCAACGATGCCGAAGTCGTTCCCCTGATCGTTGGTCGCTGGGGAGAGCGGTCTGTGTGACAGCTCCCCAGCGACCACACAGCGACTTACCAACGATCACGGCCAGGTCATATCGCTGGTCGTGATCGTTGGTAAATCGCTATGTGAGACGGGGCCTTAATTGGGGTTCAGTAACGTCAGCTGTTCCCCTGCTGTGTGTGTGGCAATCCCTCCTACCTCCTCCTACCTCCTCCAACCTCCTCCTCCTCCACCTGTCCCTGGGCTCCAACACCGCTAGTTGCCGTCCAGAAGTGCTGTACGCACAGAGCCAAACACCTCGCCAATGTGTTAGTGGGGTTCAGCACCGCCAGCTGTTCCCCTGCTGTGTATACGGCAACGTGTACTGCGACCGCCACGCAGACACAACAAGTTAAATGTAAGGGAACCTGACCCCCCCCCCCCCCCAGGCGTTTGTTACTGAAGGAGCCACCTTGTGCAGCAGTAATGATGCAAAGGGAAAAAGTGCCTCTTTTCGTGATGCTCCTTGCACATGCTGAACCAAACACTTATGAAATGTGTCCCCACACAGCGTTAAACCGTCCGGTAGGTGGAACTTTCCTTTGTCGTGTGACGCAGCACAGCCATCATTTTTACCCCCTTGGCGCCGTGCGCCCCCTCCTCAGCGTTGTTTGAATCTGTCCCAGAGCCTGCGCTGTTAGGTTAGCCCTTGGCCATGCACACATGTTGCGCTGCCCGTCTTCTGACCTCATTTGGTGTCAGGCTGGCTGCGCCTGTGCGGGTGCGCTGGCCGAGATCCCGCCTCGCAGTGTCGTCTAATGTAATCCCACCGCGGGCCTGTGATCCGTGCCCGTGCGCAGTGCATATCCTCTCCTCTCACTCCCCTCCCTACGGCTTCTTCAGACTGTGCGATGTCAGCTGGTCCCTAATAGCATGCCACGGCCGTGACACCGCACAGTCTGAAAAAGCCGTAGGGAGGGGAGTGAGAGGAGAGGATATGCACTGCGCACGGGCACGGATCACAGGCCCGCGGTGGGATTACATTAGACGACACTGCGAGGCGGGATCTCGGCCAGCGCACCCGCACAGGCGCAGCCAGCCTGACACCAAATGAGGTCAGAAGACGGGCAGCGCAACATGTGTGCATGGCCAAGGGCTAACCTAACAGCGCAGGCTCCGGGACAGATTTAAACAACGCTGAGGAGGCGGCGCACGGCGCCAAGGGGGTAAAAATGATGGCTGTGCTGCGTCACACGACAAAGGAAAGTTCCACCTACCGGACGGTTTAACGCTGTGAGGAGACACATTTCATAAATGTTAGGTTCCGCATGTACAAGGACCATAATTAAAAGAGCTAAGTTTACCTTTTCCAGCATTAGTGCTGTACACAATGGCTCTTTCAGCTACAAACGCCTGGGGGGGGGGGGTTAAAGGTTTCCTTTCAACTTGCTCGAGTGCAGGCTTCGGCCTACACTCCGCTCCCCCTGCTCCTCCTGCTGACCCTGGGCTCTAACACCGCCAGTTTTTGCCCAGATGTGCTAGCTGCACAGAGAAAAACACCAGCCAATGTGTCAGTGGGGTTCAGCACCGCCAGCTGTTCCCCTGCTGTGTAGCCGGCAACGTGTCCTGCGACCGCCACGCAGACACAAGAACTGAAATTGAAGGGAACCTGTCCCCCCTCCCCCAGGTGTTTCTATGTTTTACAGCTACCTTGAACAGCAGTAATGCTGCATGTGTTCAAGGTGGCTCAGAAACGTATTCTCCTCGCACATGTGGAACTGAAAACACGTCTGAAATGTGTCCTCTGTGTGACCATTTAACCGTCCCGGTGGTGTGACTTTCCTTTGTAATGACACGCTGCAACCCCCTTGGTAGCGCTGCCCGTCTTCTGGCATCATTGTTTGGCTGGCTGCGCCTCTGCGGCCGCCCTGACCCACACAACGCCCCTCGGTGTCTTATTTATTGGGACTGCGAGGGTGTGATTGATGGGCAGGATCAGTGCATCAGTTCGCCTGTCCCTCCTCTCCTTCCGCCTTCTTCGGACTGTGCGGCTTCATGGCCGTGGCATGCGATAAGGGATCAGATGACGCCGCACAGTCTGAAGCGGGTGTAAGGACCCGAGTGTGAGAGGCGAACATATGTGCTGCGCCAGGCCCTGAATCCCAGCCCCGCAGTGTTTTAACAATGTTAAGACACTGCGGGGCTGGGATTCAGGGGCATCGCGAACCGCACCGGCCGACATTACATGATGCCAGAAGATGGGCAGCGCTAACGGCGCTAGGCCAGGGGATAACACGACAGCGCAGACTCCTGTACAGCAAATAACAACGCTCGGGAGGCTGCACCCAGCACCAAGGTGGGATTCTTGACACCTGTGCTGCGTCTCATTACAAAGGGAACTCTCGCCTCCATTACACAGTTTGACTGTATAAAGGGCTAAATGTTATACGTGTTCCATTCAGCGTGTGCAAGGAGAAAAATTACAAGAGCAACCTTTGACTTGCGCAGCACTGCTGCTGCATAAGCTGTGGCTCTTCTACTTTGTAACCCCTGAGGGGGGGTTAAAGGTGACTTTTGAAATCGGTTCAATTAGGCTTCGGCCTACACTCTGCTCCACCTGCAGAGCCCGGGCTCCAACAACGCTAGTTGCTGTCCGGAAGTGCTGGCTGCACAGAGCCAAACACCTCGCCAATGTGTCAGTGGGGTCCAGCACCGCCAGCTGTTCCCCTGCTGTGTAGCCGGCAACGTGTCCTGCAAAAGCCACGCAGACACAACACACCCAAAGCTGCCGCCTGTGCAGGCTTCGGCCTACACTCCCCTCCCCCTGCTCCTCCTCCTCCTGCTCCTCCTCCTGCTGTCCCTGGGCTCTAACACACCGCCAGTTGGGGCCCAGATGTGCTAGCTGCACAGAGAAAAACACCAGCCAATGTGTCAGTGGGGTCCAGCACCGCCAGCTGTTCCCCTGCTGTGCAGCCGGCAACGTGTCCTGCAAAAGCCACGCAGACACAAGAACTGAAATTGAAGGGAACCTGTCCCCCCTCCCCCAGGCGTTTTTACGTTATCCAGCCACCTTGTACAGCGGTAATGCTGCATGTGTGCAAGGTGGCTCAGAAACGTATTCTCCTCGCACATGTGGAACTGAAAACACGTCTGAAATGTGTCCTCTGTGTGACCATTTAACCGTCCCGGTGGTGTGACTTTCCTTTGTAATGACACGCTGCAACCCCCTTGGTAGCGCTGCCCGTCTTCTGGCATCATTGTTTGGCTGGCTGCGCCTCTGCGGCCGCCCTGACCCACACAACGCCCCTCGGTGTCTTATTTATTGGGACTGCGAGGGTGTGATTGATGGGCAGGATCAGTGCATCAGTTCGCCTGTCCCTCCTCTCCTTCCGCCTTCTTCGGACTGTGCGGCTTCATGGCCGTGGCATGCGATAAGGGATCAGATGACGCCGCACAGTCTGAAGCGGGTGTAAGGACCCGAGTGTGAGAGGCGAACATATGTGCTGCGCCAGGCCCTGAATCCCAGCCCCGCAGTGTTTTAACAATGTTAAGACACTGCGGGGCTGGGATTCAGGGGCATCGCGAACCGCACCGGCCAACATTACATGATGCCAGAAGATGGGCAGCGCTAACGGCGCTAGGCCAGGGGATAACACGACAGCGCAGACTCCTGTACAGCAAATAACAACGCTCGGGAGGCTGCACCCAGCACCAAGGTGGGATTCTTGACACCTGTGCTGCGTCTCATTACAAAGGGAACTCTCGCCTCCATTACACAGTTTGACTGTATAAAGGGCTAAATGTTATACGTGTTCCATTCAGCGTGTGCAAGGAGAAAAATTACAAGAGCAACCTTTGACTTGCGCAGCACTGCTGCTGCATAAGCTGTGGCTCTTCTACTTTGTAACCCCTGAGGGGGGGTTAAAGGTGACTTTTGAAATCGGTTCAATTAGGCTTCGGCCTACACTCTGCTCCACCTGCAGAGCCCGGGCTCCAACAACGCTAGTTGCTGTCCGGAAGTGCTGGCTGCACAGAGCCAAACACCTCGCCAATGTGTCAGTGGGGTCCAGCACCGCCAGCTGTTCCCCTGCTGTGTAGCCGGCAACGTGTCCTGCAAAAGCCACGCAGACACAACACACCCAAAGCTGCCGCCTGTGCAGGCTTCGGCCTACACTCCCCTCCCCCTGCTCCTCCTCCTCCTGCTCCTCCTCCTGCTGTCCCTGGGCTCTAACACACCGCCAGTTGGGGCCCAGATGTGCTAGCTGCACAGAGAAAAACACCAGCCAATGTGTCAGTGGGGTCCAGCACCGCCAGCTGTTCCCCTGCTGTGCAGCCGGCAACGTGTCCTGCAAAAGCCACGCAGACACAAGAACTGAAATTGAAGGGAACCTGTCCCCCCTCCCCCAGGCGTTTTTACGTTATCCAGCCACCTTGTACAGCGGTAATGCTGCATGTGTGCAAGGTGGCTCAGAAACGTATTCTCCTCGCACATGTGGAACTGAAAACACGTCTGAAATGTGTCCTCTGTGTGACCATTTAACCGTCCCGGTGGTGTGACTTTCCTTTGTAATGACACGCTGCAACCCCCTTGGTAGCGCTGCCCGTCTTCTGGCATCATTGTTTGGCTGGCTGCGCCTCTGCGGCCGCCCTGACCCACACAAAGCCCCTCGGTGTCTTATTTATTGGGACTGCGAGGGTGTGATTGATGGGCAGGATCAGTGCATCAGTTCGCCTGTCCCTCCTCTCCTTCCGCCTTCTTCGGACTGTGCGGCTTCATGGCCGTGGCATGCGATAAGGGATCAGATGACGCCGCACAGTCTGAAGCGGGTGTAAGGACCCGAGTGTGAGAGGCGAACATATGTGCTGCGCCAGGCCCTGAATCCCAGCCCCGCAGTGTTTTAACAATGTTAAGACACTGCGGGGCTGGGTTTCAGGGGCATCGCGAACCGCACCGGCCGACATTACATGATGCCAGAAGATGGGCAGCGCTAACGGCGCTAGGCCAGGGGATAACACGACAGCGCAGACTCCTGTACAGCAAATAACAACGCTCGGGAGGCTGCACCCAGCACCAAGGTGGGATTCTTGACACCTGTGCTGCGTCTCATTACAAAGGGAACTCTCGCCTCCATTACACAGTTTGACTGTATAAAGGGCTAAATGTTATACGTGTTCCATTCAGCGTGTGCAAGGAGAAAAATTACAAGAGCAACCTTTGACTTGCGCAGCACTGCTGCTGCATAAGCTGTGGCTCTTCTACTTTGTAACCCCTGAGGGGGGGTTAAAGGTGACTTTTGAAATCGGTTCAATTAGGCTTCGGCCTACACTCTGCTCCACCTGCAGAGCCCGGGCTCCAACAACGCTAGTTGCTGTCCGGAAGTGCTGGCTGCACAGAGCCAAACACCTCGCCAATGTGTCAGTGGGGTCCAGCACCGCCAGCTGTTCCCCTGCTGTGTAGCCGGCAACGTGTCCTGCAAAAGCCACGCAGACACAACACACCCAAAGCTGCCGCCTGTGCAGGCTTCGGCCTACACTCCCCTCCCCCTGCTCCTCCTCCTCCTGCTCCTCCTCCTGCTGTCCCTGGGCTCTAACACACCGCCAGTTGGGGCCCAGATGTGCTAGCTGCACAGAGAAAAACACCAGCCAATGTGTCAGTGGGGTCCAGCACCGCCAGCTGTTCCCCTGCTGTGCAGCCGGCAACGTGTCCTGCAAAAGCCACGCAGACACAAGAACTGAAATTGAAGGGAACCTGTCCCCCCTCCCCCAGGCGTTTTTACGTTATCCAGCCACCTTGTACAGCGGTAATGCTGCATGTGTGCAAGGTGGCTCAGAAACGTATTCTCCTCGCACATGTGGAACTGAAAACACGTCTGAAATGTGTCCTCTGTGTGACCATTTAACCGTCCCGGTGGTGTGACTTTCCTTTGTAATGACACGCTGCAACCCCCTTGGTAGCGCTGCCCGTCTTCTGGCATCATTGTTTGGCTGGCTGCGCCTCTGCGGCCGCCCTGACCCACACAACGCCCCTCGGTGTCTTATTTATTGGGACTGCGAGGGTGTGATTGATGGGCAGGATCAGTGCATCAGTTCGCCTGTCCCTCCTCTCCTTCCGCCTTCTTCGGACTGTGCGGCTTCATGGCCGTGGCATGCGATAAGGGATCAGATGACGCCGCACAGTCTGAAGCGGGTGTAAGGACCCGAGTGTGAGAGGCGAACATATGTGCTGCGCCAGGCCCTGAATCCCAGCCCCGCAGTGTTTTAACAATGTTAAGACACTGCGGGGCTGGGATTCAGGGGCATCGCGAACCGCACCGGCCGACATTACATGATGCCAGAAGATGGGCAGCGCTAACGGCGCTAGGCCAGGGGATAACACGACAGCGCAGACTCCTGTACAGCAAATAACAACGCTCGGGAGGCTGCACCCAGCACCAAGGTGGGATTCTTGACACCTGTGCTGCGTCTCATTACAAAGGGAACTCTCGCCTCCATTACACAGTTTGACTGTATAAAGGGCTAAATGTTATACGTGTTCCATTCAGCGTGTGCAAGGAGAAAAATTACAAGAGCAACCTTTGACTTGCGCAGCACTGCTGCTGCATAAGCTGTGGCTCTTCTACTTTGTAACCCCTGAGGGGGGGTTAAAGGTGACTTTTGAAATCGGTTCAATTAGGCTTCGGCCTACACTCTGCTCCACCTGCAGAGCCCGGGCTCCAACAACGCTAGTTGCTGTCCGGAAGTGCTGGCTGCACAGAGCCAAACACCTCGCCAATGTGTCAGTGGGGTCCAGCACCGCCAGCTGTTCCCCTGCTGTGTAGCCGGCAACGTGTCCTGCAAAAGCCACGCAGACACAACACACCCAAAGCTGCCGCCTGTGCAGGCTTCGGCCTACACTCCCCTCCCCCTGCTCCTCCTCCTCCTGCTCCTCCTCCTGCTGTCCCTGGGCTCTAACACACCGCCAGTTGGGGCCCAGATGTGCTAGCTGCACAGAGAAAAACACCAGCCAATGTGTCAGTGGGGTCCAGCACCGCCAGCTGTTCCCCTGCTGTGCAGCCGGCAACGTGTCCTGCAAAAGCCACGCAGACACAAGAACTGAAATTGAAGGGAACCTGTCCCCCCTCCCCCAGGCGTTTTTACGTTATCCAGCCACCTTGTACAGCGGTAATGCTGCATGTGTGCAAGGTGGCTCAGAAACGTATTCTCCTCGCACATGTGGAACTGAAAACACGTCTGAAATGTGTCCTCTGTGTGACCATTTAACCGTCCCGGTGGTGTGACTTTCCTTTGTAATGACACGCTGCAACCCCCTTGGTAGCGCTGCCCGTCTTCTGGCATCATTGTTTGGCTGGCTGCGCCTCTGCGGCCGCCCTGACCCACACAACGCCCCTCGGTGTCTTATTTATTGGGACTGCGAGGGTGTGATTGATGGGCAGGATCAGTGCATCAGTTCGCCTGTCCCTCCTCTCCTTCCGCCTTCTTCGGACTGTGCGGCTTCATGGCCGTGGCATGCGATAAGGGATCAGATGACGCCGCACAGTCTGAAGCGGGTGTAAGGACCCGAGTGTGAGAGGCGAACATATGTGCTGCGCCAGGCCCTGAATCCCAGCCCCGCAGTGTTTTAACAATGTTAAGACACTGCGGGGCTGGGATTCAGGGGCATCGCGAACCGCACCGGCCGACATTACATGATGCCAGAAGATGGGCAGCGCTAACGGCGCTAGGCCAGGGGATAACACGACAGCGCAGACTCCTGTACAGCAAATAACAACGCTCGGGAGGCTGCACCCAGCACCAAGGTGGAATTCTTGACACCTGTGCTGCGTCTCATTACAAAGGGAACTCTCGCCTCCATTACACAGTTTGACTGTATAAAGGGCTAAATGTTATACGTGTTCCATTCAGCGTGTGCAAGGAGAAAAATTACAAGAGCAACCTTTGACTTGCGCAGCACTGCTGCTGCATAAGCTGTGGCTCTTCTACTTTGTAACCCCTGAGGGGGGGTTAAAGGTGACTTTTGAAATCGGTTCAATTAGGCTTCGGCCTACACTCTGCTCCACCTGCAGAGCCCGGGCTCCAACAACGCTAGTTGCTGTCCGGAAGTGCTGGCTGCACAGAGCCAAACACCTCGCCAATGTGTCAGTGGGGTCCAGCACCGCCAGCTGTTCCCCTGCTGTGTAGCCGGCAACGTGTCCTGCAAAAGCCACGCAGACACAACACACCCAAAGCTGCCGCCTGTGCAGGCTTCGGCCTACACTCCCCTCCCCCTGCTCCTCCTCCTGCTGTCCCTGGGCTCTAACACACCGCCAGTTGGGGCCCTAGGAAGACAAGCTTGAATAGGTCCCCATCCGGGTTCCAGTACCGTCAGCTGGTTCTCGGCAGTGTCTTTTGCTCTTGTACCTTCTGCTCCCCATCCTGGTTCCAGTACCGTCAGCTGGTTCCGGGCAGAGCCTTTGGCTTAGGTGCCTCCCTCTGGGTATCCGAGTTCCACCAACGTCAGGTGGTCCTTGGTAGTGCTTTCAGGCACGGGTACCTCCTGCTTAGTAACCGGGTTCCAGTAACGTCAGCTGGTCCTCGGTAGTTCCATTGGCTCTTGGACCTTCGGCTACCCATCCGGGTTCCAGTACCGTCAGCTGGTTCTCGGCAGTGTCTTTTGCTCTTGTACCTTCTGCTCCCCATCCTGGTTCCAGTACCGTCAGCTGGTTCCGGGCAGAGCCTTTGGCTTAGGTGCCTCCCTCTGGGTATCCGAGTTCCACCAACGTCAGGTGGTCCTTGGTAGTGCTTTCAGGCACGGGTACCTCCTGCTTAGTAACCGGGTTCCAGTAACGTCAGCTGGTCCTCGGTAGTTCCATTGGCTCTTGGACCTTCGGGTAGCCATCCGAGTTCCAGTTCCATCAGCTGTTTCTCGGCATTTTCTCAGCCTTCTTGTACCTTCTGCTACATTTCCAAGTTCAAGACCCGAAAGACGATGACCCGGAAGACCACCCCTAAGATGATGACGACACCAGAGACGACAACCACCGAGATGACGACGACCCTGGAGACGATGACCCTGAAGACGACCCCGATGACGACGACCCCGATGACGACAACCCCGATGACGACGACCCTGGAGATGACGACCCTGGAGATGACGACGACAACCTGGAAGACCGAGAAGCAGAAGAACAAGAGGCTGCAGAACAAAGAGCAGAAGAACATTAAGCATAAGACTAAATATCAGAGCAAAAGATATTATCTAAATTATAAGCAGAAGAAGACTAAGCAGTGTATGGGGGTGAGTCCGTTCCTCCTCGTGGTGCCCCTGGATAAAGCCTGATGCTGCAGGCCAAACTGAACGCGGACAAATGTAACTGTTTTGTGACAGGCAGAACGGAAGGTGTAATCTTCAAACTTTTATAGATAACAACTACGGGAATGCCTGTCACAAATAAGAATATGATGAAGAAGTTGAATATAAAAAAGATAATAGTTAAATAAAAAGAATATGAACAATGTAAAAAAAAAAATATATATATACGTAGAAAAGAAGAAGATGAATAAGGTGAAGAAGTTGATGTCACAGAAGCTGATGATGAGGATAATGAAGAAGAAAGTGTGGGAGAAGTAAAAAATAGGGTGAAGGGCGTGGAAGTAGTGAAACATCAATATCTGACAAAATAAATAAAAAATTAACATAGTCAAATTCTTTCTAACGCCGAACGTCATAAAAAAATTAAAAATACTGCTATTCTATTTGATTGGGATAAACCCCTGTGCCTTTAATGTCTCCGCCACCTCCCCCAATACATCCTACATTATTCTTAGTTGTTTTCCTTCATGTAGAATTAACCTACAAGGAAAGAAAGGGTTTATTTTAATTCCAATATTTTCGTCCCATTGACTTGCATTGGGATCGGGTATCGGTATCGGATTGGATTCCGATACTGTGACGGTATCGGCCGATACTTTCCGATACCGATACTTTCCGATATCGGAAAGTATCGCTCAACACTAGTTTTTATTGTGAAAAAGCGGCAAAATGTAAAAAAATCCTAAATGTGGTATCGCTGCAATCGTACTGACCCGAAGCATAAAGCTACCTTATTAATTTTACTAGGCAGGAAAAGAGTAACAGCTGCACCCAAAAAGGTTTGTTGCTTTTGCAAAATAGTGCTCAAATTTATTTACAGTACACCACAAGAAAGGATAAGTAATACGAGCAATTCTTGTGTTACTTATCCTACCACATTCTCGTGTTACTTATCCTTTTTTGTACCACATTCTCGTGTTACTTATCCTTTTTTGTGGTGTACTGTAAATGAATTTGAGCACTATTTTGCAAAAGCAAAGAACCTTTATGAGTACGGCTGTTACTCTTTTCCTGTCATGTTATCTGTACTCTTCCAGGTTCAGCCTGCACCTAATATCCCAACAGATTGTGCATCATTCCTTTTTTCAACTTATTGATTTTAGTACACACGGAACATCATTAAAAAGAAAAAAAAAACAATTCCTAAATTCCTGGTGTTTGATCATTCTGTCTCCCAAAAATTAGAACAGCGATCAAAAAATGTCATGTGCCTGAAAATGGTACCAATAAAAACGTCAGCTCGACCCGCAAAAAACAAGCCATCAAATGACTCTGTCGGCCGAAATATGGAAAAATTATAGCTCTCAAAATATGGTGATGCAAAAACTTGTTTTTGCAATAAAAAGCGTCTTTTAGTGTGTGACAGCAGCCAAACATAAAAACCTGATATAAATCTGGTATCACTGTAATCACACAGACCTGAAGAATAAAGTCGCCTAATCACTTATACCGCATGACGAACCTCGCAAAAAATAAATAAAACCAATTCTTCACATGCTGTTGAATTTTTCATTCTGCCTCCCAAAGACCGCAGTAAGGCTCGGCGCACATCTATCCTGCGCTCTGCGCTGACTGCTTGCAACGGGGTTTCCTTGTAAATCTCTGAATTACGTGATTCAGAAGGAATCCCCGGCGGAAGATTCCCTATAATGAGGCAGATAGAGACACTGCGGACGCCATAGGACCTGTGATTCGGCGGTGTCTGTCTTTTTAGTCATACATAAAAGTGCAGTCAGCCAGTTTTGTGCATCTCTGAAAAGAAGGACATCGCTGAATAGAGGCCAGAGGGAGTCCAGTGTAACTCTGCTGCCTCATTAAAGTGAATGGATAAGGGGTTTCATCTGTCACGTCACTCAGAGATTTAGATAGAAACCCCAAAGTAAGTGCTCAGCATAGAGCGCAGGATAACTGTGATCCCAAATGTTATGTAAAATGTTCCCAATAAAAGCTTCCACTCAATCCACAAAAAAAGTAAGTGCCCACTCAGCTCTGTCATCTGTTAACGGAAATATAGAGGGCTACCACATTACTGCTAGTACAAAGGCTATGGAAAAGCGGTATGGCTACTCACCCCCCTAACATAAATTCTGCGCTCCCAAATTCAAATGCACCCCTCCCTTCTGAGCCCCACAGTGTACCTAAACCACATATTTCATTCACATGTTTGGCATTTCTGTAGTGATGAGAGTTCACCTAATTTATGGGTGCATGTATCCAGAAGCACGGGCTGGGCATAACGTACTGGTGACTGCAACCTACTGGTCACTATAGCGTACAGGTCACTACAACGACAGTTTGCATTTTTCACTCAGCAACATCCACTGCTGCTGGTTTCTGGAAAACACTTATGGAGTGAAAATCATCACTACACTTGTAGATAAATTCCTAAAGGGGTATAATTTCCAAACTGAGGTCACTTAAGTGGGGGAGATTCTGCTTTTCTTTCATTTAAGGATTCTTTTTATAGAGTCTGGAAACTATTCTATAATAATTTGTTGTCCAAGGGTCAAATAGCGCTCCGTCCCTCCAGAGTCTTGCTGTGTGGCTAAGCAATACTGAATGGTGACATATGGGGTATTCCCAAGTTCAGAAGAAATTGTGTAACACATTTTGGCACCATTTTTACCCATTTTCCACTGTGAAAATTTAAAATCTGGGGCTAAAACTATTTTTTTGCGGTAAAAATGGTAAAAATGTAATTATTTTTTCTTCACTGCCCAATGGTATCAAATTCTGTATCACACTTGTGGTGTCAATATGATCAATGCACCCCTAGATTAACTCATTGAGAGGTGTAGTTTGTAAAATGGGGTCACTTACGGGGGTTTCTGCTGTTCTGGCACCTCAGGGGCTCTGCCAATGTGACATGGCCCCCTAAACCAATGCAGCAAAAACTGCACTGCAATATGGTGCTCCTTCCCTTTCATGCCCTGCCGTGCTCCCAAACAATAGTTTTCCACCACATACTGGGTATTGGCATACTCAGGAGAATTTGCACAACAAACTTTGTGGTCCATTTTTTCTTACTACCCTTGTGAAAATAAAAAAGTAGGGGGCTTAAATATCATTTTTGTGATGAAAATGTTGTTTTTTATTTTGACGGCTCAATGTTATAAAATTCTGTGAAGTCCCTGGAGGTTCAAGGAGCATACCAGCCATCTAGATAAATTCCTTGAGGGGTCTAGTTTCTAAAATGGAGTCACTTGTTGAGGGTTTCCATTGTTTAGGCACATCAGGGTCTCTCCAAACGCAACATGGCATCCGCTATCGATTTCAGCCAATTCTGCATTCCAAAATTCAAATGTCGCTCCTTCTTTTCTGAGCCCTGCCATGCGCCCAAATAGTAGTATTCCCCCACATATGGGGCATCATCGTGCTCAGGAGAAATTGCACAACAAACTGTATGGTGCAGTTTCTCCTGTTACCTTTATGAAAATACAAAATATGGAGATAAAAAGATTTATTTTTGAAAGTTTTTTTGTTTTTAATTTCTACGGCTCTACGTCATAAACTTCTGTGAAGCACCTGTGGGTTCAAGGTGCTCAATACACATCTAGATAAGTTCCCTAAGGGGTCTAGTTTACAAAATAGTGTCACTTGTTGGGGGTTTCTACTGTTTAGGCACATCAGGGACTCTCCAAATGCGATATGGAGGCCACTAATTATTCCAGCATATTTTACATTCAAAAAGTCAAATGGCGCTCCTTCCCTTCTGAGCTCTGCCGTACGCCCAAACAGTAAATTTCTCCCACATATGGGGTATTGGCATGCTCATGAGTAATTGCAAAACAAAATGTATGGTCCAATTTCTCCTGTTATCCTTGCGAAAGTAAAAAAATTTTGGTCTAAAGGAAAATTTTTGTGAAAGAAAAGTAAATGTTCATTTTTTCCTTCCACATTCCATTCATTCCTGTGAAGCACCTGAAGGGTTAATAAACTTCTTGAATGTGGTTTTGATCACCTTGGGGTGCAGTTTTTAGAACAGTGTAATTTTGGAGTATTTTTCTTTCAAATAGACCCCTCAAAGTTACTTCGAATGTGAGGTGGTCCCTAAAAAAAATGATTTTGTAAAATGTGTTAAAAAAATGAAAAATCACTCGTCAACTTTTAACCCTTATAACGTCCTAACAAAAAAAAAGTTGGTTCCAAAATTGTGCTGATATAAAGTAGACATATGAGAAATGTTATTTATTAACTATTTTGTGTGATATGACTCTCTTATTTAAGGCCATAAAAATTAAAATTTGAAAATTGCAAAATGTTCAAGATTTTCACCAAATTTAATTTTTTTTCACATGTTATCGCAAGCCATATCAAAGAAATTTTACCTCTATCATGAAGTACAATATGTCACAAGAAAACATTCTCAGAATTACCGGGATCCGTTGAAGCGTTCCAGAGTTATAACCTCATAAATTGACAGTGGTCAGAATTGTAAAAATTGTCCAGGTCACCAAGGCAAAAAACAGGCCCGGGCACGAAAGGGTTAAGGGTGTTGAAAAATTGTCACTAAGGTCATGCTTATTAAGTGCTTTTCTTCTACTATAAGGCCGGGGTCACACATGCGTGTTTTACGGACGTAAGAGCGCAGAAACTACGTCCGTAAAACTCGCATTACATACGGCACAATTATTCTCAATGGGGCTGCTCCTATTAGCCGTATATTACGGTTCAGTATTATACGGCTTTCTACGGCCGTACAAAATCACAGCATGCTGCGTTTGTCAGCGTATTGCGCAAAAAAAATCGCCAATGAAAGTCTATGGGGGCGAGAAAAATACGGATTCCACACGGACCAGCAGTGTGACTTGCGAGAAATAGCGGTGTTAGTGAAAAGTCGGTAATTCAATTGCCGGCTTTTCATTTCTCCTGCACAAACCCGACAGGTTATGAGACATGGTTTACATATAGTAAACCATCTCATATCCCCTTTTTTTTTTTGCATATTCCACACTACTAATGTTAGTAGTGTGTATGTGCAAAATTTCAGCACTGTAGCTGCTGAAATAAAGGGTTAAATGGCGGAAAAAATTGGCGTGGGCTCCCGCGCAATTTTCTCCGCCAGAGTGGTAAAGCCAGTGACTGACGGCAGATATTAATAGCCAGGAGAGGGTCCATGGTTATTGGCCCCCCCGTGGCTAAAAACATCTGCCCCCAGCCACCCCAGAAAAGGCACATCTGGAAGATGTGCCTATTCTGGCACTTGGCCACTCTCTTCCCACTCCCTGTAGCGGTGGGATATGGGGTAATGAAGGGTTAATGCCACCTTGCTATTGTAAGGTGACATTAAGCCAGATTAATAATGGAGAGGTGTCAATTATGACACCTGTCCATTATTAATCCAATTGTTTGAAAGGGTTAAAAAACACACACACACATGATTTAAAAGTATTTTAATGAAATAAACACAGCGGTTGTTGTAATAATTTATTGTTCTCTCAATCCATTTCCAGGCCCTCGCTTGGCAAAATAATAAACGCACAAAATACATACCTTCTGATGTCCGATCACGTCCAACGAGGTAATCCATCTGAAGGGGTTAATAGTTTTACAGGCACGAGCCCTGCTAATGCACTCGCTCGTGCCTGTAATTCCCCGGCGAATGAAGGAAATGTAGGTCATTGACCTACATTTCCTTCAGTCGCGGTGATGCGCCCCCTGGTGGATGTCCTCATATGACCTGGAGCGTGGGAAAAAGTTCCCAGGCTGCAGTTCATGAGAACATCCAGCAGGAGCGCCTCACCGCGACTCAATGTAAGTACAGATCCAGCTTTCCTTTCAGCACCCGGGGAATTACAGACACGAGCGAGTGGTTTATCGCAGCTCGTGCCTGTAATATTAGTTAACCCCTTCAGATGGATTACCTCGTTGGACGTGATCTGACATCAGAAGGTATGTATCTTGTGCGTTTATTATTTTGCCAAGCGAGGGCCTGGAAATGGATTGAGAGAACAATAAATTATTACAACAACCGCTGTGTTTATTTCATTAAAATACTTTTAAATCGTGTGTGTGTGTTTTTTAACCCTTTCAAACAATTGGATTAATAATGGATAGGTGTCATAATTGACGCCTCTCCATTATTAATCTGGCTTAATGTCACCTTACAATAGCAAGGTGGCATTAACCCTTCATTACCCCATATCCCACCGCTACAGGGAGTGGGAAGAGAGTGGCCAAGTGCCAGAATAGGCGCATCTTCCAGATGTGCCTTTTCTGGGGTGGCTGGGGGCAGATGTTTTTAGCCACGGGGGGGCCAATAACCATGGACCCTCACCTGGCTATTAATATCTGCCCTCAGTCACTGGCTTTACCACTCTGGCGGAGAAAATTGCGCGGGAGCCCACGCCAATTTTTTCCGCCATTTAACCCTTTATTTCAGCAGCTACAGCGCTGAAATTTTGCACATACACACTACTAACAGTAGTGTGGAATATGCAAAAAAAAGGGGATATGAGATGGTTTACTATATGTAAACCATGTCTCATAACCTGTCGGGTTTGTGCAGGAGAAATGAAAAGCCGGCAATTGAATTACCGGCTGTTCACAGATATCGCGCTGAATGAAATCTAAATACAGAATATATATATATGTTTCTCAATGACATATATATATATATATATATATATATATATATATATATATACTGTATATATGTTTTCCCGAACATTTGAGCACATAAATCCATTAGATGTCGGTTTTGCAAGCCTGCGTGAAAATCTCGCAGTACGGATGCCATACGGATTACATACGGAGGATGCCATGCGCAAAATACGCTGAAACACCCTGCCTACGGATCACTATTTTGGGAACATTTCTCCGTATTACGGCCATAGTACGGACGTATAATACGTGGCGTATTGTCTTACGCCAAGTGTGACCCCAGCCTAAAGGACAGAGATGGATAGTCACATGTAATGACAGATATTTCTAAAAATGATTTGCTGCTTAGTAATGTTGACAAAGTGGTACGTGCTGTTACAGGAAGTTTGTTTCTGTAGAAATGTGTCTTGAGGCTCTTGATCCATATAAGTGCCATAGGAGTGAAAAATAAAGGACAATAACAAAACAATCAATGGTTAGTAATGCTCCAATAAATATGAGCAGCATAATTAATATATGCATTTTACTTTCCTTTACTTATAAATAATTTATAGCAATTTCTCCACTTACTGATTCTCTTTATACTTTCCTGTTCTTGCTGTGTGCTACAATAATAAAAATCCCATATAGACATAGATTGGCTCATGACATACGTTTGTTGCATATGTTACAAATACCTTATATATATTAGATTTGACTTTCTCAGAGACTTACCAACAATGTCTCTGCGTAATAATAAACTTGCATTATAACAAGTTTGCCACTAATGCAAAATACTTATCCTATACTCATCATAAATGGGTTAATTAATAATGACAGGCTAAGTCTGTTGTTAAGGAAAATGCACATGGCACTCAAGGTTCCTATGTGGTGCTCAAGTCAGGTTTCCAGCCCGTCAATCCAATAATCAAAATAACTTGGCACTCAGAGGATTATTTGCAAGATGATTATTCCATTTTATTATATTATTATTATTATAATAAAATGGAATAATCATCTTGCAAATAATCCTCTGAGTGCCAAGTTATTTTGATTATAAGTCTGTTGTTGCTACTTCATTTGTTAATAATAATAATAATAATAATAATAATAATAATAAAAGAAAACCCAATATTCCCATACATGGGAAAATAAACAGTTTTATTAATTCATCAATATTTATAGGGTTTTCCCATCTCATAAAATGATTGCTATACCACGACTTTATGATTGATGAGGATCCAATCATTGGAACCCCTCTGATCCTGAGAATGCAGTTTTTTCTGTACAGTAGCCTGTTTCCTGATGGAAGAGTGGAGCACTGTGCAGGGAACTACAGAGAAGCCCCAAGCAAATAAATAAGGCTGACTGTAGTTCCCTACATAGTAAGGTGGCTGGAAACAGTACTGCACAAGAAAACATTAAATGAGAATGTATCACTGCAACCCTTCATATTTAGGATTGGTGGGGATCCCAAACACCCCCCGTTGATCATAAAATGATTCCACATTATAGTGATATGTCAACATTTTATATGATGGAAAAACCCCTTTTATGCATATCCATGTCATCAGGGTCAGACTGGCCCACCAGGACACCGGAAAATTCTGTGGTGGGTTCCGGGGCCTTGGCAGGCCTCTGAGCAGAATGTATTGGGGACCCACTGGTTTCAACTGAATGTGCCTCCTCAGATGCACATTCAGTTGAAATGTAATGTCACAATCGGCCGCCGCCCTAGCAGTGGACAGAGGCTGACGTGTGTGGCACTGCGTGTGCCCGTCACAGGCGGCACATGGCAGTAATATCACGGGTGTATGATGTCACTGTCATGCGGCGCTTGCGACAGGCGCACTCACATCAGCCATGGCCTCTACTCAGTGGGCGGCCATTTTAACATGAGCACACCGGATCAATAAGAAGAAGACACTGCGCAGCATCGGGAGCGCAGGCAGGTAAGAGGGATCTTTTTTTTTTCTTCTCTCTCTCCCCTTCTGTCACTGTCGATGTGGTATGATGATAGGGCCAGACCAAGGGACCACAGCCAGGGCCAAGGGATCTAGGGGGCACAGCCAGGGCCAAGGGACATAAGGGGAACAGCCAGGGCCAAGGGACATAGGGGGCCAGGATGGGGCACATTATTAAATAAAGGGGGCTAGGTTGAGGGACTTAAAGGGAACCTGTCAGGTCCCCATGCCCTCCAACTCAGCCTTCTTTCCATGTTATCAAGGGGTTCAGAGGTGCACTGCACATGACCAGAAGTGCAGAAGATGGCTTCCGGTCATGCGCAGTGCGTGCCTCTGAAGCTGGGAAGTGTACACCTGGCTGCAGAGACAGAGTGATGCATGAGCTAGATTTACAGGGGTTGGCAACGAAGGCAGCTTCTGCAAATTATGTTATCATGCCCACAGGGGGGATTAACATAGAAAGAGGGGTCACTAGTAAAGGTACCTTCACATGAAGCGACGCTGCAGCGATAGCGACAACGATGCCGATCGCTGCAGCGTTGCTCTTTGATCGCTGGAGAGCTGTCACACAGACCGCTCTCCAGCGACCAACGATGCCAAGGTCCCCGGGTAACCAGGGTAAACATCGGGTTGCTAAGCGCAGGGCCGCGCTTAGTAACCCGATGTTTACCCTGGTTACCAGCGTAAAAGTAAAAAAAACAAACAGTACATGCTCACCTGCGCGTCCCCCAGCGTCTGCTTCCTGACACTGACTGAGCTCCGGCCCTAACAGCAGAGCGGTGACGTCACCGCTGTGCTTTCACTTTCACTTTAGGGCCGGCGCTCAGTAAGTGTCAGGAAGCAGACGCTGGGGGACGCGCAGGTGAGTATGTACTGTTTGTTTTTTTTACTTTTACGCTGGTAACCAGGGTAAACATCGGGTTACTAAGCGCGGCCCTGCGCTTGGTAACCCGATGTTTACCCTGGTTACCAGTGTAAAACATCGCTGGTATCGTTGCTTTTGCTTTCAAACACAACGATACACGGCGATCGGACGACCAAATAAAGTTCTGGACTTTATTCAGCGACCAGCGACATCACAGCAGGATCCTGATCGCTGCTGCGTGTCAAACTAAACGATATCGCTAGCGAGGACGCTGCAACGTCACGGATCGCTAGCGATATCGTTACAAAGTCGTTTCGTGTGAAGGTACCTTAAGGGGCAACTAATGCCCCATGGACTAGTCAAAGCTCTCATTAGCATTGCAAACAGAAACATTATGAATGCCTTTTTTTAAACCTCATTATACAGGGATAGTTAGTCAGGGAATTTACTCATAAATAAGTGAATGCTGCTGGATTGGAGGGCATGGAGTATTTGACAAGTTCCCTTTAATTACTGTGTGGGGGCCAGAATGAGTAACATACATTATTAGTTTATGGTGGCAAGTGAGGGACATTATTACTGCTGTAAAGATATTTACTTTTTAGGAGACTGTTTTCATGGGGGGAACAAAAAGTGATTCTGTAACTGTGCAGGGTGGCACTGTGTCACTTTTTCCTTCATCTGACATAGGGTAGAAGTCATGGAATAAGTGTGGAATGTGCTCTAAAAGAGATTAGCTATAACTGATTGGTATTTCCTACAGCGACAAGTCCTGGCAGGAAGAAGTGATGGCAGTCTGTGACAGATGAAGAAGAAAAATGAAGATGAAGGACTTCACCTAGAGACATCACTGGTGAGTCAGTGTATCACATGTACATGCACACTTTAAACTACAAGTGCTTCTCACAAAATTAGAATATCCTCAAAAAGTTAATTTATTTCTGTTCTTCGTTACAAAAAGTGAATCTCATATATTACATAGTAAATACAAGCAGAGTGATCTATTTCAAGTGTTTATGTCTGTTAATGTTGGTGATTATGGCTTACAGCCAATGAAAACTCAAAAATTATTGTCTCAGTAAATTAGAATAATTGACAAAAAACAGCTGTAAAGGCTTCCTAAGCATTTAAAAAGGTCCCTTAGTCTGTTTCAGTAGGCTCCACAATCATGGGGAAGACTGCTGACTTGACAGATTTCCAGAAAGCAGTCATTGACAAACTCCACAAGGGTGGTAAGCCATAAAACGTCATTGCTAAAGAAGCTGGCTGTTCACAGAATGCTGTATCCAAGCATATTAATGGAAATTTGAGGGGAAGGAAAAAGTGTTGTAGAAATAGGTGCATAAGCAACTGGGATAACCGCAGCCTTGAAAGGATTTTTAAGAAAAGGCCATCCAAAAATTTGGGGGAGATTTACAAGGAGTTGACTGCTGCTGGAGTTATTGCTTCCAGAGCCACCACTTACAGACGTATCCAAGACATGGGCTACAAGTGTCACATTCCTTGTGTCAAGCTACACATGACCAATAAGCAATGTCAGAAGCGTTTTACCTGGGCCAAGGAGAAAAAGAACTGGACTGTTGCTCAGTGCTCCAAGGTGTTGATTTCAAATGAAAGTAAATTTTGAATTTCATATGAAAATCTAGATCCCAGAGTCTGGAAGAAGAGTGGAGAGGCACACAATCCAAGCTGCTTGAGGTCTATTGTGAAAATTCCCCATGCAGTGATAGTTTAGGGAGCCATGTCATCTGCTGGTATAGGCACTTCATGCTTCTCTCTGCCGACAAGCATTTTGGAGATGAAAATTTTATTCTCCAGCAGGACTTGGCACCTGTCCACATTGCCAAAAGTACCAATACCTGGTTTAAAAACAACAGTATCACTGTGCTTGATTGGCCAGCAAACCCGACTGATCTTAACCCCATAGAGAATCTATAGGGTATTGTCAAGAGGAAGATGAGAGACACCAGACCCAACAATGCAGATGAGCTGAAGGATGCCATCAAAGCAACCTGGGCTTCCATAACACCTCAGCAGTGCCACAGGCTGATCACCTCCATGCCACGCTGCATTGATGCAGTAATTGATGCAGAAGTAGCCCCGACCAAGTACTGAGTGCATTTACTGAACATACATTTCAGTAGGCCAATGTTTCGGATTTTAAAATCATTTTTCAAGCTGTTGTTATAAAGTATTCTAATTTATTGAGATAATGACTTTCAGGTTTTCATTGGCTGTAAGCCTTAATCATCCACATTAACCGAAATAAACACTTGAAATAGATCACTCTGCTTGTAATTACTCTATATAATATATGAGATTCACTTTTTGTATTGAAGAACTGAAATAAATTAACTTTTTGGTAAAATTCTTATTTTGTGAGAAGCACTTGTATATACAGATCTCATGTGTATAATGTCACTGGTGATCATTGTGATCACTGTATTACCTGTACACTGACACTGTATACAGAGCCTCTGTGTATAATGTCACTGGTGATCACTGTATTACCAATACCCTTTACACTATACACTATACCAGTACACTATACGTCACTGGCGAGTCAGTGTATCATATGTACATGCACACTTTACACTATATATAGAGCTCCTGTGTTTAATGTCACTGGTGATCACTGTATATTACCTGTACACCGGCACTATATACAGAGCTCTTGTATATAACATCACTGGTGATCTCTGTATTACCTGTACGCTGACACTATACACTATGCACTCCTCTGTATAATGTCACTGGTGGTAATAACGGTGTTGTTATTATTGTGATTTATATTCATGATCAGTATTGTCAGGGCCGGCGTTTAGCACTCGCTGCACCAGGGCAAGTGCCTGGACCCTGAGCAGGTGTGTGGGCCCACATGCCGTCGAGGACACCAGCCCGCTATAGGGACCTGGTGCCTGTGCCGGCACCCGTGAGTGGGCCCCCTCTAAGGCCTCTTTTCACACTTCCGTCTTTTTCCTCCCGTCGAAATCCGTCGAGTTTTGAAAAAACAGGATCCTGCAAATTTTTTTATACATAGACTTGTATTAGCTACTGGATTGTGACGGATGGCCTTGCTTTTCATCCGTCGTGCACTGGATCCGTTGGAAAATAGCGGTCTGTCGTGTGGAGAAAATGTTCAGAGGAACGTTTTTTCTGCACGTCGGAAAATCCCTCAGCGACGGGTCCTGTGCTGTCCGTCGTCGGCTATAATGGATGCCTATGGATGCCGGATCCGTCGCTGACCGTCAAACACAGAAATCCAGCGACGCATCCCGTTTTTTCATTCTCTGCATGCCCGGAACGATTTTTCAAGTCAGGGAAAAATCTCTCTCTCTCTCCAGAATTTTATGCATTGAAATTCACGTACTAACAAATTTGACGCATCCGTCGGGTTACTGGCTGCATTACATCCGTTTGCCACTCTTTTTACAATGTCCGTCGATACGTTGCGCCGACGCATTATGATGGCCGTCTCAAAACGGAAGTGTGAAAGAAGCCTAACATGGCATCGGCACTTGTGATACTTACCTCTCCTGTTCCACCGCTCCGGCATCTTCCGCATCTCCTGACTGTAACATTTCAGGTCGGAGGGAGCGTTGATGTGACTAGTGTGTGCCCTCTGCCTGAACAGTCACAGTGCAGAGAGCCGGAAGACACATAGGAGTCCGAAGCGGAGCAGCAGTCAAAGAGGAGAGGTGAGCATTTCATTTTTTATGTTTGGAGCAATATATGCGGTCCATCATATACTGGAGGCCATTATATGGGACCCATTATATATGGAGCATTATATGGGGTGCATCATACACTGGAGCATCATACAGTGAGGGAAATAAATACTTGATCACTTGCTGATTTTGTAAGTTTGCCCACTGACAAAGGCATGAGCAGTCTGTAATTTTAAGGGTAGGTTAATTTTAACATTGAGAGATAGAATATCAAAAATAAAATCCAGAAAATCACATTGCATAAATTATATAAATGTATTTACATTTTGCAGTGAGAAATAAGTATATGATCCTCTGAAAAACAAGACTTAATGCTTGGCTGAAAAACCCTTGTTGGCAAGCACAGCAGTCAATCAAAACTTTCAAAATCGGCAGTGTATCAAATGCTTACGGTATTGTTTCCCACTGTAGATAGATAGATAGATAGATAGATAATATACCGTACATACTCATGTATAAGCCAAGTTTTTCAGCCCTTTTTTTGGCTGAAAAAGACCCCCCTCGGCTTATACACGAGTCACGGTCCCAGTGCAGAGGTCCCTGGCATCTCCGGGACATGTCCGCGCTCCCCTGCAGCCTTGGTAAGTATTTCCGGTGGCTGCTGAAGGCCGGTGGTCGGCATTGGAACCGGGACAAGTGGCAGTGTCCTGAGCAGGCGGGGACACCAGCGCACTATGGAGGCCAGGTGCCTGTGCCGCTGCTTGCTCTGGACCCCGGCACTTGCGATATTCACTTGTCCCCGTTCCACCGCCGCGCTGTGTCTTCCATGTCCTCTAGCTGTGATGTTCAGGTCAGAAGGCACGATGACGTGGTTAGTGCGCACCCTGTGCCTGAACAGTCACTGCAGAGAGCCGCCGACACTGGCGGGCAGCGACGAGAGGTGATTATGTCATTTTTTTATTGCAGCAGCAGCAATTTAGGATATAAACAAATCAGCATAAACTGCACTGATATCATGCAGCATTATATGGGGCCATAACTAATCTTTATGGAGCATTATATGGAGCATATTTTTCTATGGAGCATCTTATTGGGCCATCATCAACCTTTATGGAGCATTATATGGGGCATATTTTTCTATGGAGCATCTTATGGGGCCATCATCAACCTTTATGCCGCATTATATGGGGCATATTGTTCTATGGAGCATCCTATGGGGCCATCATCAACCTTTATGGAGAACTACGTATATGGGGCATATTTTTCTATAAAGCATCTTATGGGGCTATCATCACCCTTTATGGAGCATTATATGGGTTATATTTTGTATGGAGCATTTACCAGGAGCTGCTGCATTTCCCACCCTAGGCATATACCCGAGTCAATAAGTTTTCAGTTTTTTGTGGCAAAATTAGGTGCCTCGGCTTATACTCGAGTATATACGGTATGTGTAATTTTAAGGTACTGAAAACAATGTTCCCATTATTAGGAAGTGGTTCTCCCATACTGTTTGCCTATGCAGTGAATGCAAGGCCTGGCCAAAATGTAGACACACCCCAATACCCCTTTTATAGATGTACAAGAGGGCCTCCTGAAAACAATGTTCCCATTATTAGGAAGTGGTTGTTCCATACTGTTTGCCAAAGCAGTGAATGCTAGGCCTGGCCAAAATTTAGACGCACCCCAATACCCCTTTGAAGAGACGTGCAAGAGGGCCTTCTGAAAACAATGTTCCCATTATTAGGAAGTGGTTTTCCCGTACTGTTTGCCTATGCAGTGAATTGCAGTTTTGAGGCTGAAGAACCTGCAGAGGAGAATTGCAATATTGAAGCTGAAGAACCTGCAGCGAATTGCAGTGTTGAGGCTGAAGAACCTGCAGTGGAGAATTGCATTGTTGAGGCTGAAGAACCTGGAGTGGAGAATTGCAATATTGAAGCTAAAGAACCTGCAGTGGAGAATTGCAGTGTTGAGGCTGAAGAACCTGGGGTGGAGATTTGCATTGTTAAGACTGAAGAACTTGGAGTGAAAAATTGCAATATTGAAGCTGAAGAACCTTCATTGAACTGCAGTGTTGAGGCTGAAGAACCTGCAGTGGAGAATTGCAATATTGAAGCTGAAGAACCTGCAGTGAATTGCAGTGTTGAGGCTGAAGAACCTGCAGTGGAGAATTGCAATATTGAAGCTGAAGAACCTGCATTGAATTGCAGTGTTGAGACTGAAGAACCTACAGTGGAGAATTGCATTGTTGAGGCTAAAGAACCTGGAGTGGAGAATTGCAATATTGAAGCTGAAAAACCTTCAGTAAATTGCAGTGTTGAGGCTGAAGAACCTGCAGTGGAGAATTGCAATATTGAAGCTGAAGAACCTGCAGTGAATTGCAGTGTTGAGGCTTAAGAACCTGCAGTGGAGAATTGCAATACTGAAGCTGAAGAACTTGCTGTGAATTGCAGTGTTGAGGGGGAAGAACCTGGAGTGGAGAATTGCAGTGTTGAAGCTGAACAACATGCAGTGGAGAACTGTATTGTTGAGGCTGAAGAATCAACAATGGAGAATTTCAACGTTAAGGCTTTCCTGACAGTATTTGAAAGGGTCGCCGAGAGAAACTCCCGCCAGAGCAGTGGGCAAAGGTACTGGCGCCATACTTGATCAGGGAACTCCAGAAACCAAAAAGCATACTATTATTTAGCATTGCAGGATGCTAAATAGTATGGCAAGATAAAAACGAAGATTCTAGCACACTTGGGGGTAACAATGACTCTCAGGGCACAGAGGGTTCACCGTTGGGTGTATTACTGGGACAAACCACTGCACTCCCAAATGTTTGACTTGTTGCACCTTGTCCAGAAGTGGATGCAGACAGAGTACTCTATGCCTGCGCAGATGGTAGAACTTTTGTTGTTTGTTTGTGCACTTCCTGCCGGGGCCCGTACTGACTTGGTTGCCCAGGGTGAAACCCGGAATGTGGATGAAGTATTTGGACTGGCAAAGAGATACCAAGGGAAAGCTGCCCACTCCATATTGGGGTCCCAACAGGGGACGGAGGCCCAAAAGGGGGTGGGGCACCCTTACTGTTTGCCTATGCAGTGAATTGAAGAGCTGCCACAAATTTGGATGCATCCCAATACCCCTTGGAAGAGACGTGGAGGAGGGCCTTATAAAACAATTTTCCCATTGGTAGGACGTGGGTCTCCCATACTGTTTGCCTATGCAGTGAATGCTGGAGCTGCCAAAAATTTGGACAAACCTCAATAACCCTTGGAACAGCAGGGCCACCTGAAAACAATGTTCCCTTTATTAGGAAGTTGGTCTCCCCTATACTGTTTGCCTATGGAGTGAATGCACGGGCTGGCAAAAATTCGGAGGCACTCAAATGCCCCTTGGAAGAGACGTTAAGGAGGGCTTCTTAAATAAATGTTCCCATTAGAAATGAGAGGGTCTCCTATACTTGTAATGCCCATGCATTGAGTGTATGGGCTGATAAACATTTACCCCGGGGGGGTATACATGAACATACTGTATAACCATTTTCTGTTGTACGGGCATAGTAAACACCCTTTAAAAAAAATTATGCGGGTGTTGCTTCACAGACCACGGTCACCCTGGTGATCTGGTGGTGGAAGATGAGGAGAAGAAGGAGGACAACAGCAAATAGCCAAAATCAGGAAGCATATACCCATGTGTGGGTGTGAAGAGGTGCATGGGAATAGACCTCCAAAAAAAGACACTGGATTTGAGTTTATGTTACGCTGCTAAAATTCGGTGATGTTGAGAAGTCTGGCCCAATCCTGCCCTTGTTCATTTTTTTAAAGACTCAGCCTGTCAGCATTTTCAGTTGACAGGGGGATTCATTTAAGTTATAATTCCACCAGCTGCACTAAAATCCCACTCTGTTAAAACGTTAGTGGCAGGGCAGGCCAGGAACTCCAAGGCGTACAGAGCAAGTTCATGGCACGTGTCCAGCTTGGATACCCAATAGAGGAATAGCGGGGAACGTTGGTACATTCAGCAAGGTACCCCCTCAGCATCTTCCATAACTTTGCACTTCTTGTGAGAGTACCCCGAATCTCAGGGCCTGTGCGATGGGAGGGTCTGAGAAAACTCTCCCAGAACTTTGCCAGTGTTCCCCTGCCTCTGCTGGATTGGAGTTATGTCTCTCTCGCCTGTACTCCTTCATTGTCCAACGAACTGTGACCTCTACTGCCAGCGTTATCAGATGGGTTTTTTTTTTAAGAATTCTGCAACTAGGGCCCTCTTGTACTGCTCCATTTTAGTAGACCGGTCTGCTTCGGGAATAAGAGATAGAAAGTTCTTGTAGCATGGGTCTAGAAGTGTCATCAACCAGTAATGACTGTCACTCAAAATTTTGATAACGCGAGGGTCACGGGAAAGACAGGATAACATAAACTCAGCCATGCGTGCCAGACTGCTTACAGGCAAGACTTCCCTATCCTCACCAAGAGGACGACGGACCATGCTCTCTTCCTCCTCCTCCTCCCTGTCCTCAGGCCATCTACGCTGAACAGATGCTATGACAGTTGTGCAGGTATTACCGTATGAAACTAGCTCCTGTTCTTCCTTCTCCTCCTGCTCTTCCTCATTGTCACCCAATCCACATTGGGATGAGATGAGGCTGGGCTGTGTGTAATCACCCTGTTTGGTTCCTTGCTTCATCTCATTGTGCTCCACCTGCAATGCATCCTCTTTGATTGTAAGCAAAGAGCATTTCAGAACACAGCGAAGCGGGATGCTGAGGCTAATTATGGCGCCATCACAGCTCACCATCTTGGTGGAGTACTCAAAGTTTTGGAGGATGGTATATACACTCACTGGCCACTTTATTAGGTACACCTGTCCAACTTCTTGTTAACACTTAATTTCTAATCAGCCAATCACATGGCGGCAACTCAGTGCATTTAGGCATGTAGACATGGTCAAGACAATCTCCTGCAGTTCAAACCGAGCATCAGTATGGGGAAGAAAGGTGATTTGAGTGCCTTTGAACGTGGCATGGTTGTTGGTGCCAGAAGGGCTGGTCTGAGTATTTCAGAAACTGCTGATCTACTGGGATTTTCACGCACAACCATCTCTAGGGTTTACAGAGAAGGGTCCGAAAAAGAAAAAAAATCCAGTGAGTGGCAGTTCTGTGGGCGGAAATGCCTTGTTGATGCCAGAGGTCAGAGGAGAATGGGCAGACTGGTTCGAGCTGATAGAAAGGCAACAGTGACTCAAATCACCACCCGTTACAACCAAGGTAGGCCTAAGAGCATCTCTGAACGCACAGTGCGTCGAACTTTGAGGCAAATGGGCTACAGCAGCAGAAGACCACACCGGGTACCACTCCTTTCAGCTAAGAACAGGAAACTGAGGCTACAATTTGTACAAGCTCATCGAAATTGGACAGTAGAAGATTGGAAAAACGTTGCTTGGTCTGATGAGTCTCGATTTCTGCTGCGACATTCGGATTGTAGGGTCAGAATTTGGCGTAAACAACATGAAAGCATGGATCCATCCTGCCTTGTATGGAGCATCTTTGGGATGTGCAGCCGACAAATCTGCGGCAACTGTGTGATGCCATCATGTCAATATGGACCAAAATCTCTGAGGAATGCTTCCAGCACCTTGTTGAATCTATGCCACAAAGAATTGAGGCAGTTCTGAAGGCAAAAGGGGGTCCAACCCGTTACTAGCATGGTGTACCTAATAAAGTGGCCGGTGAGTGTATGTCTGACATCCATGCCCACTCCTGAGGACTTATGTGTGGAGTCTGAACAGAATACCAATGGCCATGTTGATGCTAGTTAACAACTGCCCTATTCTGCTCACAAATCCTTTCCAACATCTGCAGTGTAGAATTCCAAAGTGTGGGGTCATCACACAACAGTGGGTGAGCTGGAAGCTGCGAGTGCTGCTGAAGCACGGCAAGGGCGGTAAAAGCTGTAGCTGACTTTCTAAAATGGGCACACAGGCGGTGTACTTTCGCAATCAGATCCAGTAGCTCCAGGTAGGTTTTGAGAAACCATTGAACCATGAGGTTAAGCACATGGGCCAGGCATAGTACGTGTGTGAGCTCACCTCGCCTCAGAGCAGCCACTAGGTTCCCGCCATTGTCACACATGACCATGCCTGGCTGTAGGTTCAGCGGTATCAGCCACAGATCTGCCTGCTCTTTCAGAGCTGTGCACAACTCTTCAGCATTGTGCGGTTTGTCATCTAAGCATATTAGCTTCAGCACAGACTGTTGCCACTTGGCTGAGGCAGTGCTGCAGTGCTTCCGGCTTGTGACTTATGAGGTCATTTCAGGGATGGGGGCTGAAGAGGAGGAGGAGAAGGTGGTGCAGGAGCTGTAGACTGTGGGGGCAACCCTGATAGATGTAGGGCCTGCAATTCTTAGCGTCGGGAGGAAGTGTTCCATCCCAAGGTCCCACTGGGTCCTGGCTTCCACTATGTTAACCCAGTGTGCTGTCAGCGAGATGTATCGTAACCGGCCCACAAGTGCTTGTCCATGTTTCCATGGTTAGGTGGACTTTCCCAGTAACTGTATTATTGAGGGGAAGGCTAATGTTGTGGGACACATGCTTGTGTAATGTGGGGATGGCACACCAGGAGAAATAGTGGCGGCTTGGGATCGAGTACGGAGGGACGGCCACCGCCATCAGGTTGCAGAAATTTTCCATCTCCATGAGCCTAAATGGCAACATTTTGAGTGCAAGCAGTTACAAAATGTGTGAAATGAGTAGTGTGGCTTGTGGGGCGTTGGATGCATATTTGTGCTTGCGTTCCAAGGACTGGGGTATGGACGCCTGAACGCTGCACTGGGACAAGGATGTGGACGTGCTTGATGATGGTGCTAGTTGAGTGTGTGCAACGATAAGTGCAGGGCAGGAGGCATCTTTGCATGCACCATGGACAGGGGATTGGCTTTCATGCACAACAGCAGATGAAGCAGTGGTGTCACACGCAGACACTGTTCCTGGACCCTGGGGTTCATCCCACAAAGTCGGGTGCTTTGCTGCCATGTACCTGATCATGCTGGTGGTGGTCAGCTGGTAGTTTTGCTACCCTTGCTGTTGCTGGCCTGGCAGATGGTACAAATGGCCTTTTTGTGGTTATTGGTAGAGTCTTTAAATAACAACCAGACTCGGGAAGACCTAACAGTTGGACTGGCAACTTCCGTAGTGTTGGTGTTATGGGGAACGGTTGCCCTCCTTCCGTCTGCGGCCACCACACTGCTTCCAGCCTGTTGGGGTGATATGCAACCCTCCCCCTGTGTTCTTCTGTCCTCGCTCTGCATGTTCTCCTGCCAGCCTGGGTCAGTTTACTATATCATCCATCACCTCATCCTCCACTTCCGCACCCTGGTCCTCCTCCTTACTTTCTGGCAATTGTGTCTCATCATCATCCACCTCTTGTGACACTTTCCCACCATCGCCTTTGTGTGACCGTGGCTGTTCAAATATTTGGGCATCGCTACATGTCGACTCCTCTTGCCTCGCTTCAAGTCTACCGGGCGAGGTTGAAAAGTGAACAACTCTTCAGAGTGTCCAAGTGTGAGATCAGTTGTCTCTGGGCACTCAGCATGGTGGGAGGAAGGAAGATCAGGGTTAGGAATATGCTATCCAGACTCACAGCTACTGAGACTTGACTGTGTGGAAGACAGGGTGTTGGTGGTGGTGGAAAAGTGACTGGAAGCATAACCGCTATCTAACCAACAACCTTTTAACACTGCTTTGGGCTCGATAGTTGTGTGCTGCTGCAGTCCCCTAGTATTTTGGACAGGAATGTAGTGCGAGAAGATGTGGGTGTTTGTTTTGGCACAATTTCAGCTTTCCCACGGCCTTGGCCTCAGCCTCTGCATGCACCATCACCATCACGTCCAGTTCCCTGTCCCTTGATACACACCTTGCCTATTTGACATGGAGGACAATATTTTCCACGTTCACTACAAATGACTGAATTTGAAGCTAACTTATATGTGATCCGTGTGACGTAAAACCACAGTTTAAAATATCTGGCCTGTAGGTAACAATTTTTTTTTCGGCAAACTGGTGTCAATAACTAGGCTAAGACACTTCAACAAAATTTAAATGGAGGCCTGAAATGGCACAATTTTGACAGCACTGATATGTGATCCATGGCTCAGAAAAACCACAGTTTGAAATATCTGGCCTGTAGGAAACTAATTTTTTTCAGCAAACTGGTGTTAATAACTTGGCTAAGGCACTGCAAAAATGTTTAAATGGAGGCCTGAAATGGCACAATTTTGAGTGCACTGATATGTGATCCATGGGACGGACAAACCCTAGTTTAAAACAGCTTGATTTTTAGTGCTATAATATGGAAAGGATCTTGCTGAATTCTGCAGTACAACAAGCAAACTGAGCACAAAAACTGTGTTCTCTGGATTGCTTTTAAAGCAAATAATCAGGATTAAGATAAAAAAAATATTATTACTGGCCCATGATACCCAGGGCTATGTCTATAAATATCTGTAATAGGCAGCAGTAGCAGACAGATCTGGAATGGACCCTCTTGCTATATGCACTGCAGTCTGCCACACACACTGCCTGCCTAGCACTGATATCTCTGCAGCTTTATTAGTCCTCAGAAGGACTGTTATTTTAGATGGATATCTGTATAATATATGGTATACCCACACTAATTATGAAGCAAACAAATAGCCCCCTAGCTCAGCAGCAACTCTCCCTACACTGCCTGAATCTGAAGCTGACTGTGATGAGCATGGCGGTGTCGGGTCTGATATAGACCTAATGACACTGTGCGGCCAGCCAATCACTGTAATGCCACAACCAACCAATCCCTGCATGTTCATTGGCTCTCCAAAGAGCGCCAAGCATGCAGGGTGGAGACACAAGCTCCCACCGAGCAAAGCCAGAAATACTCGACGAGCACCGAGTAGTGGCAAGCATGCTTACTCATAACTAGTAGAAAGCACTGCTGTAATCTTTGTTGTTTTTCCTATTTTTCTCTTGTAGAATATGATTTTTTTTATACATTATATGAATCATAATTTAATGAATCTAAATATCAATGTGAACACAACCAGAGTTAGGTTAAATGTGTAGACACAGGATCTGTCATCAGATTGAATAATTTAATATGTATAAATTAATCATTAAATAGATCTGTTAGATCTGATAAAGCAGGTGTATCGTTTTTTGTTTTTTTTTAAATCTATGTCAGAGTAGCTGAATAATCCTGATATTAGATGACCATTATATGATTTCCAGGTCTATAATTCAGAAGCTCATATTAATATTAGGCAGAAAAAAATTCAAATAGAATTAAACAGTCATTCTGACAGGGATTTTCAAATAAATGGAATCCGTCAGCAAATTTTTGTTATGTGAAATGAGGACAGGGTGAGGTAGAGGTTAAAACATTGAACTCAGCAATATATCACTTTGTCACTTATCAGGCTGTGTGCTGTTGTTTTCTTACAGTGAAAGTTTTATCATTATGATATTATCTTTACTGTGACTAGCTGGCATGTTTCTCCTGGTCAGACAACGGCCCTCCTGTGATTAGCAGCTCATCGTCGACATACAATGTACATACAGAGCCTGGTGAGGGCGGATTTAGCATTCTCAGCTTTGATTCATGAAACATCTAAGAAGTCTGATTGTATCACAACTTCTGCACCCAGTAATTAAGATGGATTCAGGGTCTCTGTTACTATGTCATGCTGCTCTCAGAAGAGGTGGCAAAAACTTGTTGACAGATTCCCTTCAAAGTTCACCAGCTTCATCAGGGCTAAGATATCTGTTTTATAATATTTGGAATTCGCATTGTGAATCTAATGACAGATTCACTTTCGAGTATTGAATTTTCTTTATCAGCGCACATAAAATATAATTATTTGGATTATGGAGGAAACATATGCACTGTCTATGGTATTTTTTTTAAAGAACATTATGCATTAAAGAGATAATTGTATATACAAATATAAGGCCAGTTTCACATGTCCGTTTATTTCCGGTACTGGAAGAAAATGGTATCAGAGATGACAGTGTCTGTGTGTGTAATACTTGCAGCACATGTGTGGCAACCATGTGCCGCCCGTGTGCTGCATCAGTACCACACAGACGGGTGCCAGGGAAGAAGTGCTACAGTAAGCGCTGTTCCCCAGCGCCGGGTGCTGAAGACTGCTCTCATCATTCTCTTCTGCTCTGCCGGCGGTCAGCATGAGCAGGGAGAATGATGACAGTTTTATTCAAGTGATCACAATGACTATTACTCCCATCAACATACGCCTGCTGCAACTAATAACAGTGACAGTAAGAGCGGCTGATTGGAGTCTTCATCAGCTGCCACCTGCGCTATAAATAAATAAATAAATAAATAAATGAAAAACCCGGCGTGGGTTCCCCACTATTTTCTATAACCAGCCAGTCTAAAATGACAGCTTGGAGCTGCAACCCTCAGCTGTCAGCTTTAGCCAGGCTAATTATCAAGAATAGAGGGGTCTCCACGCTGTTTTTTTATTGTTTAAATAAACAATTTAAAAGATTTTTTGACAACCAGCCTTGCTAAAGATGACTATTGGGGGCTGGTATTCTTAGGCTGTTAAGGCAGCCATAGATATAGGCCCCCTCAAGCCTAAAAATAGAAGCCCGCAGCTGCCCATCTCGCCCCTATTTTGAAGAAGCTAGCAAAATGGCGCTTGTCAGGCGCAGGTTCTGGTACAGTCTCCTCGGGCACTGCTGGCCATTTCAGCATTCAACGGCAGGTAACACCATTTTTTGAATCATACCACCATCTCTAGTTAATAGAAACATTTCATGTTTGTGCGCACTTTTTGTAACAGCCGCAGTAGGAATTTTTCAGTATAATATAGACAACTTACCATTAAGGGCCCTTTTGGTACATATGATAAGTCTATTTCTCTGTTTGCAGGCGTTTAAGTTACACTAGATGGTGACCCGATTCTAACGCATCGGGTATTCTAGAATATGTATGTATGTATGTACGTCACGCTGTGAGTGGGGGTTAAATTCCGCGTGGTTCAAATCTGGCACCAATTTGCGGCCGGACTGCGCCCGTCGCCGATTGGTCGCGGCCGGCTGGGCACGACCAATGACCGAAGCAGTGTTTAAATCCCATGCCAATATCGCTGATTGGTCGCGGCCGGCCGGGCACGACCAATCAGCGAAGCGTGGTTTAAATCCCGCGTCAATTCTCAGCTGGACTGCATCTGTCGCTGATTGGTCGCAGGATGTCGGGGGTTCGGGGCGCTGGATGTCGGGGGTTTGGGGTGCAGGATATAGTACAGCCACGTAGTATATAACACAGCCACGTAGTATATAACACAGCCACGTAGTATATAGCACAGCCACATAGTATGTAGTATATAGCACAGCCACATAGTATTTAGCACAGCTACGTAGTATATAGCACAGCCACACAGTATATAGCACAGCCACATAGTATACAGCACAGCCACGTAGTATATAGCAGCCACATAGTATATAGCACAGCTACATAGTATATAGCACAGCCAAGTAGTATATAGCCCAGCCACATAGTATATAGCACAGCCACATAGTATATAAAACAGCCCATGTACTATATAACACAGACAACCACGTAGTATATAGCAGAGCCACGTAGTATATAGCACGGCCACGTAGTATATAGCATCCAAATAGTATGTAGCAGCCACATAGTATATAGCAGCCACATAGTATATAGCAGCCACGTAGTATATAACACAGCCCACGCAGTATATAACACTGGCCACGTAGTATATATCAGTCACGCATAGGGTTGAGCGACTTTTATTTTTATAGGATCGGGTCGGGTTTCACGAAACCCGACTTTCTCAAAAGTCGGGTCGAGTGAAATCGGCCGATCCTATAAAAAAGTCGGGGTCGGGGTCGGCCGAAACACGAAACCCAATGCAGTGCAATGAGATACTATGGTTCCCAGGGTCTGAAGGAGAGGAAACTCTCCTTCAGGCCCTGGGATCCATATTAATGTGTAAAATAAAGAATCAACATAAAAAATATTGATATACTCACCCTCGGACGCGCCCTGGTACTAACCGGCAGCCTTCCTTCCTAAGAATGAGCGCGTGAATGACCTGCGGTGACGTCGCGGCTTGTGATTGGTCACGTGAGCGGTCACATGGGTGGTCACGCGACCAATCACAAGCCGCGACATCATCTAAGGTCCTTCACGTGCTCATTCTTAGGAAGGAAGGCTGCCGGAAAGAAGCAGGGCGCGTCCGAGGGTGAGTATATTCCTATTAGGTATATACTCACCCTCGGACGCGCCCTGCTTCTTTCCGGCAGCCTTCCTTCCTAAGAATGAGCGCGTGAAGGACCTTAGATGACGTCGCGGCTTGTGATTGGTCACGTGACTGCCCATGTGACCTCTCAGGCGACCAATCACAAGCCGCGACGTCACCACAGGTCATTCACACGCTCATTCTTAGGAAGGAAGGCTGCCGGTTAGTACCAGGGCGCGTCCGAGGGTGAATATATCAATATTTTTTATTTTGATTCTTTATTTTACACTTAAATATGGATTCCGATACCGATTCCCGATATTCCCCCGGAAGAAGGCATATAGCGCCGAAACGCGCGTTGGGGACGGTGGCATCACAGAACTCCAGCACCCACTCAGGTATTATACTTATATCTACTTAACACCTCATTGGTTCCAGTCTGCTCTCAACTTTAGGGGTGGTTTACAGCCTCTCTTACACATCCTCGTCATTTGTTAAAAATGCACTATTATTTGGAGCCTGAGAGTGTTCTTTCACTATAGCTTTTGCATGATTGGGTTCTGGTTTCTGTGGTGCCATCTACTATTGGTTCACTTTGTCATATCCCTATTTTACCTTTTTGTTGTGGTATAGTGTTTTCAATAAACTTTTTGCTATTTCTATATTTGTTGTGGTGTTTCAGCTTTTATATGATTGTCGATTCCCGATATTGCAAATATATCGGAACTCGGTATCGGAATTCCGATACCAGATTCAGAAGATCGCCGACCTCATGGCCGACCCCACACAGGGGTCGGGTCAGGTTTCATGAAACCCGACTTTGCCAAAAGTCGGCGACTTCTGAAAATGGCCGACCTGTTTCGCTCAACCCTAGTCACGCAGTATATAACACAGGCCACGTAGTATACAACAGTGTGGGCACCATATCTCTGTTAAAAAAATAATTAAAATAAATAAAAAATAGTTATATACTTACCCTCCAGCGTCCACCAAAGTTGCGAGTCTGCCGCCAGCTTCCGTTCCCAGAGATGCATTGCGAAATTACCCAGATGACTTAGCGGTCTCGCGCGCATCGGTGGACGGCATAAGGTGAGAATAGCACCATTTTTTAATTTTTTTATTATTTTTAACAATATATCTTTTTACTATTGATGCTACATAGGCAGCATCAATAGTAAAAAGTTTGTCACACAGTGTTAATAGCAGCGTTAACAGACTGCGTTACACCGCGTTATGCCGCGGTGTAATGCAGTCGGTTTAACGGACTGCTAAAACACTGTGGGTGGTGGGCACTGACTGGGGGGGAGTATGGAGGGGGCACTGACTGCAGGGGAGTAGGGAGCAGCCATTTCCCGGCCGGACTGTGCCCGTCGCTGATTGGTCGTGGCCAGCTGGCCGTGACCAATCAGCGACTGGGGATTTCCGTGACAGACAGACAAACAGACAGACAGACAAACAGGCAAACAGACGGAAGTGACCCTTAGACGATTATACAGTATATATAGATAAGCACTTTATTTCATTGTATGTACCTTTTGCTTTTTGGTTGCTGCGTGGCCCCCAAAAAAGGTGCTGTAATGTGTTTTGGTATGATACCCATGTAGAGGTGTGAGTTTTTTCCTTTCCTTGCTACTCAGCAAGCTTATAGAATCCTCTATTGATTTTTTCGCAAATTGCAGTATTTATAAAAACATTCTACCTCACTGTACCTTTTCCCTGATTTTTTGGAGGTTTTTTCTTTTTTCCTTGTTTTCCCCTGTCTTTTTAAATTCAGTTTTTAATTGTTGCATTTAATAAAAAGTATTTCTTATTTTTAAATTTTCTCTTAGACATTTTGTACCAGTGTTGGTAAAAAATATGGTACACTAATAACAGTGACAGCAAGAGCGGCTGATTGGAGTATTCATCAGCTGCCACCTGCGCTATAAATAAATAAATAAAAAACCTGGTTCCCCTCTATTTTCTATAACCAGCCAGTCTAAAATGTCAGCTGGGAGCTGCAACCCTCAGCTGTCATCTTTAGCAAGGCTAGTTATCAAGAATAAATGGGTCTCCAAGCTGTTTTTTTAATTATTTAAATAATTAAAAAATTTTTGACAACCAGCTTTGCTAAAGATGACAGCTGGGGACTGGTATTCTCAGGCTGGTAAGGGGCCATAGATATAGGCCCCCTCAAACATAAAAATAGCAGCCCACAGCTGCCCAGAAAAGGCACATCTATTAGATGCGCCAATTCTGGCGCTTTACCTGGCTCTTCCCACTTTCCCTGTAGCAGTGACAAGTGGAGTTCATATTTGTGGGGTTGATGTCACCTTTGTATTGTCAGGTGACATCAAGCCCACAGCTTAGTAATGGAGAGGCATCTATAAGCATAGTGCCCTCTGTGGGGAAATGTTTGGCTGAATTCAATTTTGTTCAGAACAGAGGTTTCAGCAATCAGACTGCTGTGATAAGTTCATGGCCTGTCAGTCTTAGAAAGGGGGTAGCTCTTTGCGGAAAATCCATTTAAAATTAAAATCCAGATACATTTTAATTAAATTGATCCACTGTTCTACTGTAGGCAAATTTTTATTTCACATAACAGAGGCTAATGAGAGACCATACTGCCAGCTTCCTGCCAACATGTACAAGTCTTCCCAATCCCATTTTCCACTAACCTCCATCTATTCAAAAAACAACTTTTAATCCACAGAACTTGACTTTATATGGATATATTTTTTTATTTTTCTCTATATGTATTAATTTGTATAGTCAATCAATGAACATTGTTGTTTTATTATGCAAACTAACATATCTGGTGCACACAATCATTCCATTATCACATTATGCCATATTATGCAACAACTGTCAGGTACATCTAATTGGGCATGTATTTTGTTATACATATTTTGGATATTAGTGGATGCAGTCATTGTGATGATAGAATAGATTGATGGAAACTACAAAAAAATAATAAATAATTAACTGACCAGCACCTCCAAACAGCATAAAGCTAATTTGAACAGGTGCAAGCTACTAAAATTGCATAATATACAAACAAAAGAATACTGCAGGACATATGCATCATAGCACTTACAAAGTGCTGTTGTATTTTTTATATATGTATATATATATATATATATATATATATATATATATATATAGACATATAGATATCTCACCAAACGAGAGCTGCAATTATGACAATAAAAAAGGCCAAGTTTTGTTTAAGCTTAAATGTAGCTTTACATGAGAAATAAAACACCCTCAGTTATTCCTAATTTAAAATTAGAGTGCCACGCCTTTTTTGGTAATCTATTGAATTTGATTCAAGGGGTTGAGGACGTGGGGCTTGCACCTACACAATGAGTTAATATTTTGTGTCAGTGCTACTTCTTATGTTTTTTCATTGCATGGCTAGACAGATCAATAATACAGATAATCAAATCTTTTCGAATTTAAATTTGCCAGCTTTGACAAATTATTACTAAAAATTTGATTGATGGCAAATCAATTCACCAGAAATCTCAAGTGCTGAAAAAGCTTATAATGGCAATAGGTATAGAGGTTCATTAATGCAGACATGGAGTTAGAAATGTCAGAACAACCTCAACCTATCTGGCTAGGGGAAAAGAGATGGTATCCGGTGGTCGTCAACTGTTTATTTCAAGACACGCAGCACTTTAGACATTTTAGCCCACTTAAATTGTAAAAATTGTCAAAAATTAGCCCTTTTCTGTGCGAATGCCTTGCTTTCAAGTGTTTATATACAGGTTGTGCAAACTGAAGAGGCCATGGCTTTTTCACAAGGATTGATGCAAAAATTATGTCTTTATGGGAAATATCAAGATCTTTGTTTTTCACTAAATTAAAAAGTGATAGCTTTGTTATAAGCTTCCCAAAAATTATCCCTTTATTTATGAAGCAGGGACATGTTTGCTTTGTAGGAAGTGAAAAAGGGCTGCTCAACTAAGAATTAAAAATGGATATGTTTTTTTAAGGGTCGGCAGCAGGTTTGCTGTTCTCAAAATAATTAAACAGTTCCAAAGGCCATGTATAAAGCTGCCAAAAAATATTAGTTTTTCAGGGAGCAGGAGCAGGCTAGCTGTGTTCAAAGTGAAGAAGAAATAGCTTGTCAATATGCCATGGAAAAAAAATGAGAACTGTTTCATATTTTTGCAGAAGTAGTGCACTATAGCATTGTAAAACACAGCATGATTCCAAGTAATGTGAGGCTGTGCAATGGCACGTGCAGTGGCAAAATCCAAATTATATAAATATAGGACAAGCTAGGCAAGAAGATATATGGTAGTGTATGGTGAGAAACTGCAGCCCCCACAGCAGCAGTATAGTATAGCACTATCAAGCAGAATGTGCATCAAGGAGATGTGTGATATGTGGCTGTGCAGTGGTAGTGGCAGCAACAGAACCTGTACAGTTTAGAAAAGCTCAGACAACATGTAGCTTGGTATCTTCTAGTCAAACCACAAACAGAAAAAAAGTATATGCAAATAGTCAGGGGTCATCAAAAAATACAAAAAATTTTTAGCGAGAAACAACACACAATTCATTTAAAACCATTTAAAAAGTCCCATTAGGGACATCGCACTAGGAGATCCACAATGAAGAGTACAATGCTCAAAATACTGTTTGTCGTTTGTCTATATTGATATGCATTAGGTGATCCCATTACATTTATTTAGAGGATAGTGCTCGCTGATATACACTCATTACTTGGCATTTTCTAGTGAGGCTGATGTGGCACAGTCAATTCTCAAAAGTCAACTGACTCCACTAGGTGGTCCTGCAATCACTACACCACCTGAAACTTGACCAAGAGAGAGTTTTGTTGGCACACAAGACGATGACTGAAAGGATATGCCTATTTCCTTGACACAAAATCAGGAATGGATAACTGGTGGTGAGGTGAAGATTGAGGACTAAGAGAACTTGTAGTAGGAAAAGCAAAAATGGTGGATAAGTATGATGGTGAAGATGACACTAACCAGGTACTACTTTAGCATGCAACATGATTAATGGAAAGACGAGTGAGAGGAGAATAGGTAGAAGGAAAATTTGATACTTTAATTGCTAGCCGGCTTGCTTTTCCCAAATAAGCTGGTGATGTCTCTTCATGTGCTGATGGACAACCATGGTTCCTAGCTTTTGTGAGCATGGAGCATGCCAAATAATTGTACGACTTACCGCCACAACAACCAGAGCTTTTTCTATGAAGTTCCTAAAAAGTGCATTAATAAGTCATGTTCTTGGTGGTAAGAAGTCCACCTGTGTGCAATCTAAAAGTCACATGGTGTGTTAGTATATACACACTATTTCTGAAATGACATTAAAGGGGTTGTTCACTAGTAGGACAACCCCTTCACAATCCAAATGTTTAGCCCCAATAAAATTAGAGAGCTTATCCTCAGCTCCTGTGCCAGTGCCATTCCAGCAGTGTCGGCACTCACGGTCCCAGGGCTCTCGTGCACTTGCATGACTTGTGGTGCCCGGTGACCAATCGGCATTGGAGTCACTCTCACCGCCATGGGATAAATTAAACATAAAGAGGAAGTCAGGACTGCATCTGATTTCTGACTTACTCTTGATGTTCAATGTGTACGAAGGTGGGGACAGTGACGCCAATCGTGATTGGACTCCGGGCACCACATCTCATCCAACCACACGAGAGCCACAGGACCGTGAGTGCCGATGTCACTGGAATAGCGCTGATGCAGGACGTAAGTATAAGCTTTTTTATCTTATAGGGGCCAAACATTTAGATTGAGAAGGGGTTGTCCTAATAGTGGACAACCCCTTTAAGGACTGAGCCACTTTGTACATTAATGACCAAGCCTTATTTATTAAATCTGACCAGTGTCAATTTATGTGATAATAACTCTGAAATACTTTTTTCTGACATATTGTACTTAATGAAAGTGGTAAAATTTGTTCAACATGACTTGATTTATTTGTGAAACTATTGGAAATTTGGCAAAAATTGTAAAAATTTCACAATTTTCAAACTTTCAATTTTTATACCATTACACCAGAGAGTTATGTCTATTTTATATCAGCGTAAGTTTTGAAACATATCTTTGTTTTGTTTGGAAGTTAGAAGAGTTAAAAGTTGATCAGCACGTTCTCATTTTTCAAACAAAAGTTTCAAAACCTTTTTTTGGGACCACATAGCATTTGAAGTGACTTTGAGGGGGTATGTGGCAGAAAATACCTTAAAGTAACACCATTCTAAAAACTGCACCCGTCAAAGTCTTCAAAACAACATTCAAGAAATTTATCTCTTAATGTGTTACATAGAAGTTAAAGAAATGTGAAAGGAAAAAATGAGCATTTTATTTTTTTTTTAGAGAAATTTTAATTTAGTCTCAAATTTTATATTTTCACAAGGGTGACAGGAGAAAATGGACCTCAAAATTTGTTGTGCAATGGTGTTCAACATAATTAAGATGTTTCCAACCCATGGCACTGTAGCTAATCTCCCTGGACGTGAATGGCAGAAAAATATTGATGAAAGGTTGCAATGAAAGATTCCATTGTTGTCTATTTATTTTTGTCCTCAATGCTGAGAAATACAGGTAGATACTTATTATTATTATTATTATTTATTGTCATAGCGCCATTTATTCCATGGCGCTTTACATGTGAGGAGGGGTATGCATAATAAAAACAAGTACAATATTCTTAGACAATACAAGTCATAACTGGTACAGGAGGAGAGAGGACCCTGCCCGCAAATGCTCACAATCTACAAGGGATGTGTGAGAATACAGTAGGTGAGGATAGAGCTGGTTATGCAGCGGTTGGGTTGATCGGTGGTTACTGCAGGTTGTAGGCTTGTCGGAAGAGGTAGGTCTTCAGGCTCTTTTTGAAGGTTTTGATGGTAGGTGAGAGTCTGATGTGTTGTGGTAGAGGGTTCCAGAGTAGGGGTGATACGCGAGAGAAATCTTGTATACGATTATGGGAAGAGGAGATAAGAGGGGAGTAGAGAAGGAGATCTTGTGAGGATCGGAGGTTGCGTGTAGGTAAGTACCGGGAGACGAGGTCACAGATGTATGGAGGAGACAGGTTGTGGATGGCTTTGTATGTCATGGTTAGGGTTTTGTACTGGAGTCTCTGGGCAATGGGGAGCCAGTGAAGGGATTGACAGAGGGGAGAGGCCAGGGAATAGTGGGGGGATAGGTGGATTAGTCGGGCAGCAGAGTTTAGAATAGATTGGAGGGATGCAAGAGTGTTAGAGGGGAGGCCACAGAGCAGGAGGTTGCAGTAGTCAAGGTGAGAGATGATGAGGGAATGGACTAGGGTTTTTGCAGATTCTTGGTTGAGGAATTATTCATTATGAATTACCATGCAGGAGGCATGTGAATGGTTCTAAATTTATTCTGCAGCAGAACAAATAAGTTTAAACTTAGAACCAATGTCATTAAGAACGATCTTCAGAATATAGAATAGCAATTGTTCTTGGAGGTGATGTGATTGCCTCACAGACCCTGCAGAAGGATTTGCTCCAGCTTGAATCTACAAAAGATCTCGGGTTGGTTCTCCAAGATGTTTGAGCAATTGTCCCGAGGAGTTCCTTCATAACCTGTGTGCAAGACCTACCTAAAATTGATGCTCTATTGAGGACAAAGTATGGTCTCACCAAAGATTGATTTGATTTAAATTTGTTTTTTGTTCATTCACTTTTAATTTTATTTTTTACAGCATTAAGAGTTTTTAGAATTTTTTCCAAACCTGCCTATAACTTTTGCATATTACTGTATCTAGACAATTAGCTAGAGATATAGATAAATACATACATAAATTGCTTTTTATGTAACTATATAACTATATGGTGTCGGTGTATTTAAATCAATGTTACATGATATTCCCAAAGTTGCTGATGTTCTTTACTACTCAGTATGTAGGTTTAGCACAAGTTTATTTGTTCTTATCTATTCCACAAGGCTCCTTTATACAGTTATATGAAAAAGTTTGGGCACCCCTATTAATCTTAAGCTTAATGTTTTATAAAAATTGTTTTTTTTGCAACAGCTATTTCAGTTTCATATATCTAATAACTGTTGGACACAGTAATGTTTCTGCCTTGAAATTAGGTTTATTGTAATAACAGAAAATGTTCAATCTGCATTCAAACAAAATTTGACAGGTGCATAAGTATGGGCACCCTTAACATTTTCTTGTTTTAAATACTCCTACCTACTTTTTACTGACTTACTAAAGCACTTTTTTGGATTTGTAAACTCATTGAGGTTTGAACTTCATAGCCAGGTGTATGCAATTATGAGAAAGGCTACTTAAAGTGGCCACTTGCAAGTTGTTCTCCTGTTTGAATCTCCTCTGAAGAGTGGCATCATGGGCTCCTCAAAACAACTGTCAAATGATCTGAAAACAAACATTATTCAACATAGTTGTTCAGGGGAAGGATAGAAAAAGCTGTCTCAGAGATTTAACTTATCAATTTCCACTGTAAGGAACATAGTAAGGAAATGGAAGAGCACAGGTACAGTTCTTGTTAAGGCCAGAAGTGGCAGGCCAAGAAAAACATCAGAAAGGCAGAGAAGAAGAATGGTGAGATCAGTCAAGGACAATCCTCAGACCACCTCCAGAGAGCAGCAGCATCAACTTGCTGCAGATAGTGTCACTGTGCATCGGTCAACTATACAACGTACTTTGCACAAGGAGAAGCTGTATGGGACAGTGATGCGAAAGAAGCCGTTTCTGCAAGCATGCCACAAACAGAGTCGGCTGAGGTATGCAAAAGCACATTTGGAGAAGCCAATTTCTTTTTGGAAGAAGGTCCTGTGGACTGATGAAACCAAGATTGAGTTGTTTGGTCATACAAAAAGGCGTTATGCATGGCGGAAAAAAAAACCACAGCATTCCAAGAAAAACACTTGCTACCCACAGTAAAATTTGGTGGAGGTTCCATCATGCTTTGGGGCTGTGTGGCCAATGCCGGCACCGAGAATCTTGTTAAAGTTGAGGGACGCATGGATTCCTCTCAGTATCAGCAGATTCTTGACAATAATGTTCATGAATCAGTGACAAAGTTGAAGTTACGCAGTGGATGGATCTTTCAGCAAGACAATGATCCAAAACACCGCTCCAAATCTACTCAGGCATTCATGCAGAGGAACAATTACACTGTTCTGGAATGGCCATCCCAGTCCCCAGACCTGAATATCATTGAACATCTGTGAGATCATTTGAAGAAGGCTGTCCATGCTTGGCGACCATCAAACTTAACTGAACTGGAATTGTTTTGTAAAGAGGAATGGTCAAAAATACCTTCATCCAGGATCCAGGAACTCATTAAATGCTACAGGAAGCGACTAGAGGCTGTTATTTTTGCAAAAGGAGGATCTACTAAATATTAATGTCAATTTTCTGGTGAGGTGCCCATACTTATGCACCTGTCAAATTTTGTTTGAATGCAGATTGCACATTTTCTGTTAGTACAATAAACCTCATTTCAAATCAGAAACATTACTGTGTCCAACAGTTATTAGATATATGAAACTGAAATAGCTGTTGCAAAAAAAGCAATTTTTATAAAACATTAAGCTTAAGATTAATAGGGGTGCCCAAACTTTTTCATATAACTGTATGTGAAGCTTCAGCTTCAATTCTACTAGTAGAGGAACATCACAACAGAGTTTTCATTATGCCTGAGAAAAAATAAGGCGTCAAGATAAGCTGAAACCCCTGCTATATTCTCTGTTGTTTTTTCCCATTTTCCATGGCAGAAGGTATGGGTCTTTAAGATAGAAAACCTATCACATATAAATGTGCCTGCAGCAGAATCAGTATGAACACAGCCAGTGTTAAGCTGTTTAAAGAGGATATATTGCTTAGTTTCACAGTACAATCTGCATACATTATTAAATAGAATTCCCAAACCTGATAAAACTGGTGTACATATTTTTTAAATGCTTGAACAAACGACTGTATAATCCTGATATTAAGATGAGACTGAGTCTTTTATGAGTCCTGCATCTGATGCAATTAAGTTTACATGGATTAAATAAGGTACTGTCAAATGATGATCCTTTTGTATTGTTTCCCCATATTTACGAAAAGCTTAAAAAGAACCCGACACCTGATAAACATTGCCCAAATCATGGGCAGCTTGTATCAGGCACTGGCTGTATAAACTCAGCCAGGAATGTTTGTTTCACTGATAAGAGTGTACAGGTGGTTTTCAAGAAAGGGTCCCAAACAATAACATTAGATAGTGATAAAAAAAATGTTACTTTTATTCAACTGTTATTAAAATAATTCACACCGTTATTTAGATAAATGTAGGAATCTCCACTAATATCCAGGTACATAGAGTAATTTGTACCTTTATCCAGGAATAGGATAGGTCTAAACAAACCATTTGAAGCAAAATCAATCTTAGGAGCCCAGCTCTCACACAAGTAGGCCCAATAATGTTGCTTTGAAGCATAAGGGGGTCACCCTTAGACAGAGCAATGCAGATGATCGCCCATACAACCAAGAGGAGAATTAGAAAAAAAAGGAGGACTACCTTGCCCTATTATGACCCTGACAATAATCCATTCATTGCCACAGGGATTGGTGTTCTGGAAGAATATAATGCAGTGGTGCCCCCACTCCTCGTTGACTGTCTCAATAGAAATTCTATTAGACCCTATTTCTCATTAGAAACTTGAACTGCAACTTATGTATCCAGATATGTATTCAGATAGAGTGTAAACATATATAGAAAAAAACATTAAGTATAAAAACAGAGTTCACACTGGTCAAAGAATACAACATCAGACAGATCAGGACAAGCATCATAACAAAAAGCCTTTCAAGCAGCCAAAGTATACAGTCGTGTAAATGTAACAGTTCCTTCTGAACTCTGTCTACTTATCTCTCGGCAGGCGTTCAGATTCCCATGTATGCCTTACTGACTATACAGTGTTTTTCTAAAATATGACATTTTATGAATAATTATTATTATTTCCAGTGCGTTGTATGTATGAAAATACTGCAAATTAGATTTATAGTACATAATGTACATATAATGTAAATAGAAAAATAATAAATATAACTAGGGATGAGCGAAACTGAACGATGGCTATGAAACACTATGTATATATTGCTTCCTCCCCACTGGGGAGGTACCTGAGCAACCTTCCTGTTTCAGTCTATGTTGTGTAAGGTCACATACTAGTGCAAGTCCTGCCTGCTGTACACTAAGTGCAAATCCTGCCTGTTGTACTCCAAGTACAAGTACGTTGGTATGTCTTGGAGTGGCACCTGGAATTCATCGGGAGCCAAGTGTAACCTCACCATCAGAGGCTCTTGTGAATTCAGTTGATCACTTAGTCATGCCCCTCCAGGCTCTCCGTGGTCCGTGCAGGGCTGTGGAGTCGGAGTCGGAGTCGTGGAGTCGGAGTTAGTTTTGGTTGGAGTCGGAGTCGGTAGAAATGTACCGACTCCGACTCCAGCTTTAAAAAAATGTATTAATAATTCATAATTGAACTTTCATATGAATTTTATAAATGTTACTCAAATATATATGTTCTATCAAACTATGAACAACAGTGATAAGCAGTTCTGCTGGAGATAGAGACATTTCTTAAGGTACCTTCACACGAAGCGACGCTGCAGCGATAGCGACAACGATGTCGATCGCTGCAGCGTCGCTGTTTGGTCGCTGGAGAGCTGTCACACAGACCGCTCTCCAGCTATCAACTATGCCGAGGTCCCCTGGTAACCAGGGTAAACATCGGGTAACTAAGCGCAGGGCCGCGCTTAGTAACCCGATGTTTACCCTGGTTACCAGCGTAAAATCTAAAAAAACCAAACAGCACATACTTACATTCACGTCCCCCTGCGTCCACTTCCTGACTGACTGAGCGCCGTACAGTGAGAGCAGAGCGGTGACGTCACCGCTGTGCTGCTTTCACTTTCACTTTGCGGCGCTGAGTCAGAGGAGGAAGCAGACTGCAGGGGACGCAATGTGAGTATGTGCTGTTTGTTTTTTTTACATTTTACGCTAGTAACCAGGGTAAACATCGGGTAACTAAGCGCGGCCCTGCGCTTAGTAACCCGATGTTTACCCTGGTTACCAGTGTAAAATATCGCTGGTATCGTTGCTTTTGCTTTCAAACACAACGATACACAGCGATCGGACGACCAAATAAAGTTCTGGACTTTATTCAGCGACCAGCGACATCACAGCAGGATCCTGATCGCTGCTGCGTGTCAAACGAAACGATATCGCTAGCGAGGACGCTGCAACGTCACGGATTGCTAGCGATATCGTTATAATGTCGTTTCGTGTGAAGGTACCTTTACTTCTTGTGTGTCACTGTTCTCCACTGCCCTTATCTAATCTTATACTTGGTTAACCTCATGCTTCCCCAACCCCCCTACTTACAATGTATGAAACTGAAAGTGAAAATGTGTTGCAAATTCTTAGCAGTAAAGCTCCTCATCTAGACTAGATGTTTACTAGGTGTGCATCTTCCAAGCATCTCACAGCTGCTACTCAGAAGAGGAAGACTGTAAGAAGTATTATCCTTTCAACAAACTTTGCATCAGTTAACTGTGAGTACATGAGGAATAACAGAATTACTGACCACTATATCAGTTGTACGCCCTGGCAATAATTTTGTACAATTGTTTTTAGGAAAAACAATTGTCATTTGGATTGTGAATGCAGAATTAAAAACCTGAGAATGTCAAAGAAGCGTAACATTAAATCAGCTGTATTTGAACATTTCACCATCACTCAAGATAGAAAACATTATGTCTGTTAGTGTATGACAAATGATCCAGATGAAAGCAAATGCTGTGAAGCCAAGATCAGTGCATATTCAGGCAAAGATAAAAATGCTCCTACCAGAGATTCTAATCTAAAGAGACATTTACAGCGCTTTCATCCAGAAGTACTGAAAGCAGTGGATGAGAAAGATTGCATCCAAACCAATGAACCAGTGCCCAGCTCTTCCAGCCAAACAAAGGAGCAGAGAATTTTGCAGCCATCAGTTCAAGATATTTTGTCAGTGACAAAGTTACTGTGACAATGACAGTAGATACATTTAAAAAAACAGATTATAGAGCTTCTTGTAAAGGATAGTGTGCCTATTTCATTATTTTCACGACCAGCTTTTATGTGTCTGAATGGGGAAATGGCCCGCAAGCTTGGTGTTTCTCTGGAGAGAGAGAGCATTAGAAAATTAGTAATCGAAGAAGCTTTTAAACAAAAGGAAGGACTTAAAAAAACTCTCAAGGGACGCTTTCTGTTTCTTAAAATGGATGCCTGTACACGTCACAGAGTGAACTATTTTGCCATCAATGTCCGATTTGTTTGTGACAAAAATGAAATAGTTACCAAGACATTGGCAGTAAAAGACACCAAAGCTCATCACACCAGTGAGTTTCTCCAGGTCTTGGTGGAAAAGGTTCTGCAAGACTATGAACTTAAAAAAGAGCAAGTTCTTTCTGTCGTAACTGACAATGCTTCAAATATGATAAGTACTATTAAGCTAATGAATGAGAGTAATGATGGTGACCAGCAGCTAGAAGAACATTCTGGGTCCACAGACACAGAAATGTTTCAAATAGAGGAACACAGTATTGTAACTGAGGAGCAAACTGAAGTTGCTTCAGATGAACAGCAACATGATAGTTTAGATGATCTTGTTGAAACTGTGTCAATACGTTCTTTCATTCATCACATGCGCTGTGTTGTGCATACGATACAGCTGGCTATAAGAGACAGTATGCAAGAAGGACATGCTGCTGCACTGATTGGCAAGGTGAGAAAATTGGCTACTGTTGCCAGAACCCCTAAAGTTGACTTAATTTTGAAGAGATGTGTTGGAAAAGGGGCAATTATTGATCAAGCTACATGATGGGGCAGTACTTACTTAATGATTCAGCGCTTGGTTGAACTGAAAACCTTTCTTGTAGACATGGATAACCCTCAACTGACGCTAAATGAAAGTCAGTGGAATCAGGTGACTGAGCTGGAAAAATTGCTAGAGCTCCCATTTACAGTGACTAAAAAATTACAAGCAGAGGACTTAACTCCAGGTATTTTCTTAAAGGAGTGGAAGAACCTGATGTTTTGCCTGTCCCAAAGAGGAGGGTTAATTGCAAGTGGCATTGCTACATCAATGAAATGGAGAGAGGAGCTACTATTACAAAATAACATTCTTTTGGCAGCTGTTTATGTAGACCCAATGCATCGGATTCTTCTAGATGATCAACAGCTAACTAAAGGAAAATATGCTCTGTTTGAAATAGCAGTAAGGATGAAAGGGTTGCAGAACAGTCAGGAGGAACAAGAAGAATTTGGTCATCCTGCCACATCTTCACCCTCATCAACTGATGAAGAATTTAATTTCGAAAAATATTTGGATCACAAGGACCGTGCAAAGCGTTCCCCCATAGAAGAGTCATCCCCATCAAAGAACACAGTCAGTACATTTCAGCAGAATTTTTCATATGCACTAAAAGAAATTGAGAAATTTGACCATTCATCAAAAATAACAGTGCAACAAGCGATTCCTCTGTATCCTGACATTGTCAGAGATGTTGCCCGAGTGGTTACTGCTTTGCCACCAACCCAAGTTAGTGTAGAGAGGTTGTTCTCTGCTCTCAAAATAATTAGATCAGATTTGAGGACATCCATGAAGGAGGATCTGACAGAGGCAATACTGTTTCTGAGGACAAATTTATAGATTTCTTCTTATTAACTGCGTAACAGTGTTTATTGCATATTTACTTACAAGAGTTTAGAAAAGTTTATAAAAGTTATTTGCTATATTCTAATTGTATTCTAATAAATATAGTTTTTTGCTGTAAGTGGTCTGATTACTTATATGATGGTGAGAAACTGAATAAGCACGATGTTAATATTTTACAACAGTAAATTTATTGTTACGAATTGGCCATTTATGAAGGAGTCGGAGCCGGAGTCGGAGTCGGAGTCGGAACCAGAGTCGGAGTCGGAACCGGAGTCGCAGTCGGAACCTGATAAAATCCAGGAGTCGGAGTCGCAACTGTGGCTTACCGACTCCACAGCCCTGGGTCAGTGGCACAGTGGTTCCACAAATCACGCTCTGTCGACAGAAGGGCATACAAGAGAAGTTGTCTATGCAGTTGCAGTCCCTGATTACCAAGATGGAAACCTTAAACATCTCTCCAGAGTTTTCTCACGTTCATGCAACCGTATCTTCTCCGGAGACCTCTCAGTCAGTCTGCATAGTTCGAGCTTATGGTACCCGACTCGCAGCCCCACCACGCTTTTAAAGCAATCCTAAGCTCTCCCATGGGTTCATCAATCAGTGCCAGCTACATTTTGAACTCCTTCCTCATCACTTCCCATCAGACAGTACAAAGGTAGCATTCCTAATGTCACATCTTGGAGGAGAGGCCCTGGTGTGGTTGAATCCTTTGTGAGAGATAGAGGATCCTATTGCAGCGCCCCAGAGTCCTGGTCATTGCAGTACTGTGGCTCCGCCGCTAAGGGGGGCTATGGTACGTCCGATGGCACTGAAGGAGTTCATCTGACCAGGTATCACATACACCAATACATTTCACAGTCGGGCCTCCAGGGGGAGCTAAGGGTGCTATTTATTAGGCCACTCCTCACCGTGTGGGTAAACTGGGGGTCAGGCAGGAAGTTAGATCAGAAAGCTGACTGGGTTGGAACCAGGCAACACCTTGTGGCAGGGGGTGTTGTGGGGGAAGATTCGGTAGGGTCCCTGTCAGGTTTGGGACCCTGACAGAGGCCTGGCAACAAGGAAGAATGTCACGGGACCGTGCCTGCTCAGCATAGCGGCGGTGCCCTAAGAAAGGAACAGAAGCGAGATATATTGTGCTGAGTGAGAAACGAGATCAAAGCAAGAAGGAGAATACCAGTAGGAGTCGTGCTGTAAGACCGAGGCAACATCCTACTGAGGCGCACGACCGGCGGCCGGAACGCCGAGGAAGTATTACTATATTCAGCTTCAGGCAATACTTCAAACCAACGGCAGGACAGTCAGTCATAGGCGGGCTGTCTCACATATATCACCTATGAAGACATGGGGGGCCCACTAGGAGAGGGGCGACTCTAGAGTCCCGGAAGAGCTCCGAGCCTACTCGTCATACGGGTGCCGTCCCAACCATAACACCGGGAGGGACGGAGGAGAAGAACATCATCCGAACGAGTTGTGAGGGAACACGAGAAACAGACACAACAGTTGTGGGGACTATCCCGTAAGCACAGCAGGGGAGGACTACAACACATAGCGCTAGCAGGAAGGCACAGATTTCCACCTGCAAAGAGAACTCTGGAGGTGCCATTGGACCGGCCGGACTTGCGCAGCCTGGTGAACCGTATTCCGGACTGAGGACCCAGAGACCTTCAGTAAAGAGGTAAAGAGACTGCAACCTGGTGTCCTCGTTATTTACTGCGACCGGCACTACACCGCACCACTACCACCATCTACATCTATTATTTACTGTACGCCCCACAGCAGGGTCACGGACCGGGCCTAGCCACCGTGACAACCCCAGAGCAGAGACTCAGAGACTCGGTACCGGGTACCCCTCGGCCCTGCGGCAGTGGGGGCGCTACATCTTGGCGTCACAAACAGGATCTACTTAAGCCTCAAGAATCAGGTCATGTATGCCTTGGAGCTGTGAGTTATCGTGGTTGGACTGTGCTTTATTACAAAGACTGTGTGTTGCCACTTGCCGCCAGAAGTTCCCGCCAAAACCGCCACCATTACAGCGCTAAGGAGAGCGCTGGAGAAGAATAAGGGCGTGGAGTGGGCGTAGACAAGCTGGAGAGCACGAAAGACAATGGCCGCCCAGTCTAAGTATTACTGTGCTGTGAGGACGTGTCCGTCAGCAGCCGAGATCCGCCTCCTGATCCTCAATGGGGGCGGAGACAACGAAAGCGAAACCGCCCACGAAGGAGAGAGCGGGAAAAGGACCAGGAAGAAGAAGTCAACGACATGGAGGACGCCATGGCCAGCCGCCTGGAGCTGGAGCGTGGGGTCGGAGCCGAAGGACTCCCCCAGCTACCCGGAGAGGCACCGCAGCCAGACCTCCGCAGCTGACACTGACCTCCTGCAGATCGGAGCAGACGAGCTGACCCACCAACTCCTGCAGACGCAGCTGAGCACTGAGGCCGGGTGGAAGAAGACCATCATCGGGAGCCTCACCAGACGCCTGTCGGCAGCCTCGCTTGGTCCGAAGCTGGAAAGCAAGGCCCTGCCGGAAAGCGGTATGCTGCATGCAGAGATGACAACGCCGCAGCACAAGGCCCCGCAACCAGCATTCCAGACCCCAGCGGAGACGGAGCAGACCGGCATCGGAGGGACCGCATCTGAAGCAGGTATGAAAGACGACCCTGCCCCGACGACCGACACCACTCCAGTGACTGCTAGTGCCACAGCTGCTGACTCCGTTCCGGTGACTGATCTTGCAGCAGCCGCTACCTCTGCTGCAGCAAATGCCCCTACTCAAGCTGCGCAGACCTCCATCGCTGCGCCTGATTTAACCGTACATGCAAGACGGATTAACGGCGTTTGTCCAGCACTGGGTATAACCCTGGATCTCACTTTTCCCAGGCCAAGAAGGGTTAAGTGCCAGGTGCAGCCCTGGAAGCCGTTCAACTAAACCTCGGAAACCTGAAACTGTACATAGTTAACTGTTTGTTTCCCTGCTTATTGCTAAAACCCGTCCAGGGTTAACTCTTAAAGGGATCCCTTTGTTGACCCGGGATCCCTATTGCTTTTTGGTTATTTTTCTACTTTTTGTTTCCTGTTGAAAAGAACTGCTGGAATCATGAACAGTGCATGATACAAACTCTTTGTAAATAGTTGCACCTTCTTAAAGGTGCTCCTTACTGGTTTTACATAGAAAAAGGACTCTTTGCGAAGATACCACACTGGAGTCCTTACTGTGTACAGACTGGTAGCTGAAGAAGCTGCGCTACCTCATAAAGACTTGGTCCCCTCTTAAAGGGGATGTTCACACGTTGCACTTTGGAATGGTATTGCCTTAAGACAGCTAGAGGGCAATAATGTCTTAGAAGAAAGAAAGTGATAATGTTGATATGTAAACGTTAAATGTAACCAACTAGTTAAATGTGAAAAGTGTTTGATAATGTTGATGGAAGAATGAGGACAGAAAGTGAACCCGGGCGGGGTTAGTTGGTGAGTCCTCCTAGGAGCCATATAGAGATGGCCTGTTGATCCTAAACTGAAGGAAAAATGATATGTTCTATACTGTGTATAGTGGTGGAAGGGCAGTAGGCCCGGGCTAAACGGGGCGGTCCTGTAAAGAAAGGAGAGGCAGTAGGTCTGGAGCCGTTAGGACAGGCGGTCCTGCAGATTTAAAAAAGGAGAATGAAGTTAATTGCCTTATAATATGTTATAAGAAGGTCTTTAGTGGATTCAGAGTGTACATCCTTAAAGGCAACGTTGAATTCATGTCTAAAAATTTTGCACTTAGTAGAATACCCGGTTGGGTAAAGAGAGTTATTTATAGAAAAGTTATTTAAAGGTATTTAACCATGTTTGTAACGTTCAAGTGTCCTCACCTCCCATATAGGGAAGCTCAGTTCAAATATGCTTATTGTTATTGCACTCACAAAAATTGTATGCCTTTTGCTAACCTGTATTGTTGTTTTCTTCCCAGTCCCGGAGTACTGGATTTAACCGGGGGGGAGTGCAGCGCCCCAGAGTCCTGGTCGTTGCAGTACTGTGGCTCCGCCGCTAAGGGGGGCTATGGTACGTCCGATGGCACTGACGGAGTTCATCTGACCAGGTATCACATACACCAATACATTTCACAGTCGGGCCTCCAGGGGGAGCTAAGGGTGCTATTTATTAGGCCACTCCTCACCGTGTGGGTAAACTGGGGGTCAGGCAGGAAGTTAGATCAGAAAGCTGACTGGGTTGGAACCAGGCAACACCTTGTGGCAGGGGGTGTTGTGGGGGAAGATTCGGTAGGGTCCCTGTCAGGTTTGGGACCCTGACAGAGGCCTGGCAACAAGGAAGAACGTCACAGGACCGTGCCTGCTCAGCATAGCGGTGGTGCCCTAAGAAAGGAACAGAAGCGAGATATATTGTGCTGAGTGAGAAACGAGATCAAAGCAAGAAGGAGAATACCAGTAGGAGTCGTGCTGTAAGACCGAGGCAACATCCTACTGAGGCGCACGACTGGCGGCCGGAACGCCAAGGAAGTATTACTATATTCAGCTTCAGGCAATACTTCAAGCCAACGGCAGGACAGTCAGTCATAGGCGGGCTGTCTCACATATATCACCTATGAAGACATGGGGGGCACACTAGGAGAGGGGCGACTCTAGAGTCCCGGAAGAGCTCCGAGCCTACTCGTCATACGGGTGCCGTCCCAACCATAACACCGGGAGGGACGGAGGAGAAGAACATCATCCGAACGAGTTGTGAGGGAACACGAGAAACAGACACAACAGTTGTGGGGACTATCCCGTAAGCTCAGCAGGGGAGGACCACAACACATAGCGCTAGCAGGAAGGCACAGATTTCCACCTGCAAAGAGAACTCTGGAGGTGCCATTGGACCGGCCGGACTTGCGCAGCCTGGTGAACCGTATTCCGGACTGAGGACCCAGAGACCTTCAGCAAAGAGGTAAAGAGACTGCAACCTGGTGTCCTCGTTATTTACTGCGACCGGCACTACACCGCACCACTACCACCATCTACATCTATTATTTACTGTACGCCCCACAGCAGGGTCACGGACCGGGCCTAGCCACCGTGACAACCCCAGAGCAGAGACTCAGAGGCCCGGTACCGGGTACCCCTCGGCCCTGCGGCAGTGGGGGCGCTACACTATCATCTCCAATATCTCTGTATTCATTGAGTCCTTTCACAAAGTTTTTGATGAACCTGGGCGAACCACCTCGTCAGGTTCCGCTCTGCTTCACTTACACTAGTCCAACTCATCTGTGGGACAATATGCGGTAACCTTCCTTACTCTGGCTACCGAGCTCGGTTAGAATAACAAAGCATTGATGGTAACATTCTGGGAGGGACTCTCTGGTAACATAAAGGATGAGATAGCAGGTCACAACCTACCAACTGCCTTCGACGATCTGGTCTCCATGGCTATCAGTATCGACCTTCATTTCCAGAGGCGCACCTGTGAGGTCGCACGTGAGAGAAGATCACGGCGTCTGGCTCCATCCTTTCAGAGACCACTTGTTCCTCCACCCTCCCTTGCTGAGGCCTCACCAGAGCCCATGCAGGTTGACTGCTTTGCTCTTGCCAGTCAGTGACAGAGGCATTGCCATGCTAAAGGCCAGTGCCTGTATTGTGGTGACATAGGTCACTTAATTTGCGCCTATCAAGTAAGGCCGGAAAACTCCAGCATCTAGGTTCAGTAGGAGAGGCCTTCTTAGATTGAAAAGACTCCTCTCAACCCCTAACTCTTACTGTGGCTGTGACAACCGGTGAATCCCAGTTTGTTGAGACAGCGTATGTGGATACCAAGACAGCGGGAAACTTTGTTCTCCAGGCTGTAGTGGATCGCTTCCAAATTCCATTCTGTCCACTTCAAAACCCTCTGGCTATAACTTCTGTTGATGGGAGAACTATTCAGGAGGCAGTTCCTCTGGTTACTGAGCCACTAGTGGTCTGTATTGGGATGCTTCACATATAGAATATAGTCTTCTATGTTCTTCCTCACATGTCTCACTCCTTTCTCTTAGGTTTGTCATGGCTATGACAACACAAACCTGTGTTGAACTGGGCAACTGGAGAGGTGCACTGCTGGGGAAATTCCTGCCATCCGTCCAGCTAAGGTCCCACCTTCTCCAGCATCACTGCCCGGTTTGCCATCTGCATATTGGTCCTTTGCAGATGTTTTTGACAAGAAGGAAGCAGAGACGTTACCACAGCACAGACCATATGACTGTCCTATTGACTTAGTTCCATGTTCTATGCCCCCTAGAGGTCAAATTTACCCTCTGTCCCCAGCTGAGACTCAAGCCATATCGGACTACATCCAGGAGAATTTGGCCAGCGGGTTCATTCAGAAGTCCTCCTCTCCTGCTGGAGCTGGGTTTTCCTTTGTTAAGAAGAAGGATGGATCACTCCAACCCTGTATTGACTATCAAGGTCTCAACCAGATCATGGTGAAAAATAGATACCCTGTTCACTTAATTCTTGAGTTGTTTGACCAGTTAAGAGGTGCCAGAATCTTCACCAAATTAGATTTGAGGGGTGCCTACAATCTGATCTGCATTCGCTGGGAGATGAATGGAAGATGGTTTTCAACACCAGGGACGAACATTATGAATACTGAGTGATGCCCTTCAGTCTCAGTAATGCACCGACCGTTTTCCAAGCATTCATCAATTATATCTTCCGGGACATGATTTATACCTGCGTTGTGGTGTACTTGGACGATATTCTGGTATTGTCCCTGGATCTGGCCTCCCACTGATGAGCAGTTCAGCAAGTTCTTCAGCGTCTTAGGGAGAATCGACTCTACGCCAAGTATGAGAAATGCATTTTTGAAAAGTCCTCTTTTCCTTTCTTGGGTTACATTGTCTCAGATACCAGACTCAGGATGGATCCTGAGAAGGTCTCTTCCTTCCTTAAATGGCCGCTGCCAGTGGGAGTCAAAGCAATCCAAAGATTCCTTGGCTTTGCTAATTACAATCGGCAATTTATTACACACTTCTCTACTCTGACTGCTCCCATCTTTGCTATTACCCAAAAGGGAGCCGATCCAAAGAACTAGTCCTCCAAGGCTAAAGAGGCCTTCCACTCTCTCAAACGGTTCTTCTCCACCGCACCCGGTCTGCATCATCCGGATCTGAATAAATAGTTCTTCCTTGAGGTGGATGCATCCTCATTAGGGCCGGAGCTGTGCTTACTCAGAAGTCCTCCTCACGTCGTCGCATGTCTTGTGACTTCTTCTCCAAGACCTTCTCCTCTCCAGAACATAACTACTCCATTGGGGACAGAGAGTTTCTTGCCGTTAAGATGGCTTTGGAAGAGTGGTGATACCTGCTGGAGGGCGCAGTTTATCCAGTAGTTATCTACACAGACCATAAGAACCTGGCGTATCTCTAGTCCTTTCAGAGACTTAATCCTCGCCAAGCCAGATGGTCTTTGTTTTTTGCCTGCTTTAGGCCATGTGCACACGTTCAGTATTTTTCGCGTTTTTTTCGCGTTTTTTCGCTATAAAAACGTGATAAAAACGCGAAAAAAACGCTTACATATGCCTCCCATTATTTTCAGTGTATTCCGCATTTTTTGTGCAAATGTAGCCTTTTTTTCCGCGAAAAAATCGCATCGCGGAAAAAAAAGCAACATGTTCATTAAAATGCGGAATTGCAGGGGATTCCGCACACCTGGGAGTCCATTGATCTGCTTACTTCCCGCACGGGGCTGTGCACACCATGCGGGAAGTAAGCAGATTATGTGCGGTTGGTACCCAGGGTGGAGGAGAGGAGACTCTCCTCCACGGACTGGGCACCATATAATTGGTCAAAAAAAAAGAATTAGAATAAAAAATAGTCCTATACTCACCTTCGATGTCTTCCCGCCTCTCCACTGCACGCTGTCGCTTCGGTTCCTGTAGCTGGTGTGCGGTGAAGGACCTGCCGATGACGTCGCCGTCTTGTGATTGGTCGAGACCGGTCATGTGACCGCTCATGTGACCGCGACATCATGGAAGGTCCTGCGCGCACACACCAGCTATACGGAACGGACGCCGGTGAGGAGATCAGCTGTCTGTGGGTGAGTATAAGCATTTTTTTTATTTTTTTTATTATTTTTAAACATTCTATCTTTTACTATAGATGCTGCAAAAGCAGCATCTATAGTAAAAAGTTGGTCACACTTGTCAAACGCTATGTTTGACAAGTGTGACCAACCTGTCAGTCACTTTAGCATTCTGCAAGCTAATTACGCTTGCAGAATGCTAAAAAAAACGCGAAAAAAACGGAAAAAAAACGCAAAAAAAAAAATGCGGATTTCTTGCACAAAATTTCCGGTTTTCTTCAGGAAATTTCTGCAAGAAATCCGGACGTGTGCACATACCCTTAACTTTCTTTTGCATTTCAGATCCGGTGACAAGAATGTCAGAGCTGATGCCCTCTCTTGCTCATTTCTGTCTGGGGACCCAGTGGAGGATCCTCAATTTATCATTGAACCCTCTAAGATGGTTATGGTTGCCCCTGTTTGCCTGCCACAAATTCCTCCAGGAAAGACCCTTGTGGGTGAATCTGAGAAAGAGCGGGTTTTTGTGTTTTAGGGTCACTCGTCCAAGGTGGCTGGTCACGCAGGACAAAGGAAGACATTACAATTGATATCTCGTCATTACTGGTGGCCATCCATGAGGAAGATCTATGCTTATGTGGCTGCCTGTCCGACTATTGCCAGCAATAAAGTTCCTAGACGATATCCTTCCAGTTCTCTCCTGCCATTACCCGTACCATCCGCTCCTTGGCAACACATAGCAATGGACTTCATTACGGATTTGACTGTTTCCGAGGGTTACACCGTCATCTAGGTAGTCGTGGATCGCTTATCCAAAATGGCATATTTTACCCCGTTGTCTGTTCTCCCGTTCACTCCTGAATTGACTGACAGCTTCATTAAGCATATTTTCCACCTGCATGGATTTCCTCGCCACATCGTATCCGATCGAGGTTCGCAGTTTACTTCGAGATTCTGGTGAGCACTCTGTCAACATCTAGATATCGTCTTGGATTTGTCCTCGGCCTATGACTCTCAGTCTAATGGATAAGTGGAGCGTGTCAACCAGGTCGTGGGCAACTACCTGCGACACTTTGTCAATGCCCACCATAATGATTGGGTGAAATTATTTTGTTGGTAAAGCCTTGGGAAAGTCTCCATTCTACATTGTGTTTGGTCGGCAACCCGAGGTTCCCCTCCCGGTGACAGTTCCTTCTGATGTCAAAGCAGCAGATGTCCTTAACAAGGATTTTGTGAAGTTGTGGGAGGACACCAGAGTCATGTTAGAAACATCCTCAGCTCGTATGAAAAGACAAGCAGACAAAAGGCATCTAGATCCTCCATGCTTCCCTCCTGGAGACAAGGTATGGCTTTTGTCGATATATGTCCGGCTGAAGATCCCTTCTTACAAGTTGGGTCCTTATTAGTGTGGAGCGATACCTTCCGATATTTGAAAGTATCGGTATCGGATTGGATCGGCCGATATCCAAAAAATATCAGATATCGCCGATACCGATACCCGATACCAATACAAGTCAATGGGACACAAATATTGGAAGTGATCCTGGATGGTTCCCAGGGTCTGAAGGAGAGGAAACTCCTTCAGGCCCTGGGATCCATATAAATGTAAAACATAAAGAATAAAAAGAAAAAATATGGATATACTCACCCTCGGACGAGCTCTGGCTGTCACCGCTGCAAGCGTCTGCCTCCGTTCCTAAGAATGCAGAGTGAAGGACCTTCGATGACGTTGCGGCTTGTGATTGGTCGCGTCACCGCTCATGTGACCGCTCACGCGACCAATCACAAGCCGCGACGTCATCGCAGGTCCTACACTCACTGCATTCTTAGGAACGGAGGCTGCCGGTTACAACGCTAAGGTCCAGGGTCCGCCGGAGGGGTGAGTATATCCATATTTTTTATTTTTATTCTTTATTTTTTACATGAATATGGATCCCAGGGCCTGAAGGAGAGTTTCCTCTCCTACAGACCCTGGGAACCATACACTGGGAACTTCCGATTCCAATTTCCGATATCACAAAAATATCAGAAGTCGGTATCGGAATTCCGATACAGCAAATATCGGCCGATACCCGATACTTGCGGTATCGGAATGCTCAACACTAGTCCTTATTTTATTGGGTCTTTCGAGGTGCTTAAGTGAATCAACCAGGTCTCCTGTAAATTGAAGCTGCCTCCTTCTCTGCGGATTCCAAAGTCCTTTCATGTATCCCTACAGAAGCCAGTCATCCTGAGTCCCTTCTTCAAGGATTCCAGTGTCACGCCCATGCCAACTGCCTCGGATGATATGTTTGAAATGGAGAACATCTTGGCCATGAAGAATGTGAGAGGCAATACCTTTTTCCTTGTTGATTGGAATGGATTTGGTCCTAAAGAAAGGTCCTACGAGCCTAAGGAGAATATTCACATTCCGATTCTTCTCTGGAACTTCCTTGAGGGCTTGAAGAGGAGGGGGCGTAAAGAGGGGGGTACTGTTAGCACCACTCCAGATCCCTGCTCTGACAGGTAGGGTTGGCGGCGTGTCTCTTCACTTACCCATGCTGCAGATGGTTCTTTACTTCCCCATGCTCGACATGCTCGACATGCTTCCAGCCATTCCTCTAGCCATGTCCTTAGGTCTCACATGCATGCACTCCTGCCTTCTTAAAGGGCCAGCATGTGCACTTGCTATTTCCTCCTCAGCCAATGGCAATCGAACACTAAGCATATATTGCTTCTTCCCCACTGGGGAGGTGCCTGAGCAACCTTCCTGTTTCAGTCTATGTTGTGTAAGATCGCATACCATTGCAAGTCCTGCCTGCTGCACACTAAGTGCAAATCCTGCCTGCTGTACTCCAAGAACAAATCCTGCCTGCTGTGCTCCAAGTACAAATCCTGCCTGCTGTACTCTAAGTGCAAATCCTGCTTGCTGCACTCTGAAGCAAATCCTGTCTGCTGGACTCAAGCAAATCCTGCCTGCTGCACTCTGAAGCAAATCCTGCTTGCTGCACTCTGAAACAAACAATGTCTCTGACTCAAACTCTGTCTGCTGCACTCTGATACGAACTTGATCAGCTGCACTCTGATACAAGCTCTGCCTGCTGCTCCTTCCAGTCTGTCCTTTGGGTCCAGTGGAGTGGCACCTGGCATTCATCAGGAGCCAAGTCTACCCTCACCATCAGAGGCTCTAGCGAATAGTCAAGTGATTGCTTAGTCACGCCCCTCTAGGCTCTCCGCGGTCCGTGGCACAGTGGTTTCACAAACCACATTCATGACAGCCGTGTATTTTCATGTAGCCAGAGAAATAAATAATTGGCATGAGCCATCTCATTGCCATTTGTAGGCCAAAGATATATGTTTTCTAGAGTGCCGTGCTTTTTCGTGTAGTGTCAGAAATAAATAATTGGCTTCAGCCGTCTCTTTGCCATTTGTAGGCCAAAAAAATTTTTTTTTCTGGACCGCTGTGTGTTTTTTAGTAATGTTGCAAAAAATAAAGCTACACTTCTGGCAACTCTTTGTGAATAAGGTGCAGAAAAACCACTTCCAAAAATGAGGAAAACATCAAATAGGGGATGTGGATGTGGCCATTGTAGTGCTGGTGTAGCGGCTGATGGTGGTGGTGGTGTAGCTACTGCAGGGAAGAACATGGTCATTCTGCACCTGCTATATGCCCAAATACAATACCTTCCTCTGGTGCACGCAGGTGACAGAACATTATGTGTCCTTTTGTAGGCTGGAATTCCGCTGCACATTTGGTGAAATATTGTTAGATCGGATGGCTGAAAGTACCTCCAGTTCAGTAGCTTTATCTTCCACCTGGTTGTCTGCAAAAAATGTTGAGTTGGCAGGCACCTGAAGATCATGCTTATCCAGTTTCCACCTCAACCTCTTGCAAATAAGCCAAGCAGTCTGAGCCCCAAGTCATGCAGCAGTCTTTTCTCCTTTTGATGACTCACTGCTGGGGTTCCTTTGTCCAACCATATAATCCTGCCCCAGAAGTGGAAGAAACTGAGTGCACTGATCCCCAAACACTTGTTATGTTGGAGGATGAGTATGTGGGAGGGCTAGTGCACATGGTCAGTGGACCAATGAAGCACATGATGAAAGTCAGTAACCAACTGTTGTGTCTTTCTGCAGTGTGCAGACCAGCCAGGAGTGCAGGGTTGAGGAGTCGGTGCATGATGATGAGAATGAATGATGAGGTCCTAGACCCCTTATGATGTAGAGGCCATTCTAGTGATATGCGCAGTTCGGAGGAAGAAGAGTTGGCCATGCTGCCCAGCAGCACAACAAAAGAGGGAGCAGGATGCAAAAGCACAGTGGGTGGGTCCTAGCCAGTATGTCAGCTGATAATGCCCACCATGCCGCTCAAATTAGCACACCAAAGACAGCTCCAAAGAATTCCCTGGCATTGCATTTCTTCAGGGACTGTGCTGACAAGCCTGAAGTGAGGCATAAATCTTCTGAACCTGAGCACCATGTGCAAGATGAGGCAACTGAATTCCAAATACGAGGTGCAGTGGAGTGCACACCTTAAAAATCATGACAGATCTGAACCTCCTCCTGTTCCTTCTTCTGCTGCGGTCTCGGCCTCTTCCTCCAGCTCACGATCAACAGGGACATCTGCTTCCCACAAAAGGAAGTGACAACACCACTACCAGTGTCACCGAGCATCTCCACAATGTCCCACGGAAGTGTTCAACTTTCCTTCCATCAAATCCTTGAGAGAAAGAAGAGATACCCAGCTAGCGTCCCATGAGCCATGGTTCCAGATGACAGCATTTTCAAATTACTGGCATTTGAAAAGCTGTCATTGTGGCTGGTTGAGGCGGACAATTTAAAAAAACTGATGGCCGTGACTGTCCCGCTGTACATTTTTCCCAGCCGCCACTACTTTTCCAGGTGGGCCATCCCTGCCCTGCACAAAGATGTTGCACACCAATTCATGTGTTCAATGCGCAACTCCATCAGTGACAAGGTCCAAGAAGAAATACCCAGCTAGCCACCCATGAGTCATGGTCCGGAATGACAGCATTTCCAAATTATTGGCATTTAAAATGCTACCATTCTGGCGGGTGGAGATGGAACATTTTAAAAAACTGATGGCAGTGCCTGTCCTACAGTATGTTTTTCCCAGCAGCCATTAAGTTTCCAGGTGGACCATCCATGCCCTGCACAAACATGGTGCAGACTAATTCATGTGTGCACTGCGCAACTCCATCAGTGGCAAAATCCATATAACCACTGATACATGGACCTGTAAGCACAGCCAGGGATGTTACATTTCGCTAATTTCCACTGAGTAAATGTAGTGGTGTCTGTAACAGAAGCAAAAGGCGCTCTATAGCTTATGTCCTACCAACACTTAAGATTGCTGGATATTTATCTATCCATGTTGCCTCCTCCTACTCCACTTCTTCAAATGCCTCCTGATCCTGTACAGTAAGACTAGCACCACCAACTTAAGCACACTCAGGTGAAAATGACAGCAAGCTGTTCTTAAACTCCTCTGGGGGACAAATCTCCCAATGCACAGGAACGGTGGACTGGGATCAAACAGCAGACAGATGAGTGGTTGCTGCCAGTGAACCTCAAGAACCGCCTAATGATGTGTGATAATGGGCAAAATTTTGTAGCAGCTCTGTGCCTAGCTGGTTTGACACACTACCATTGCCTGGTGCATGTGCTGAACTTGGTGGTGCAGAGATTTAAAAAAAATACCCACACATGTCAGAGCTTCGGCATTCTCACCCTGCTGCTGCTCGCTTGTCTGCGCTGCAGTGTGACTCCTGTCTTTAACGGCTGATTTATGACATACCAACAACATGGAACTACACCTTGCATATGCTGGAGAGACTTTGTGAACAGAAGTAGGCAATAACGAAGTTTCACCTGCAGCACAAACTGTGGCCTCCATGCGTGAGGTTTATGTCTTTTGGCGCTACTTCGAATACTCCACCAATATAGCCTGCGCTGATGGCGCCATCGCCAGCGTTACTATACCACTGATATGCCTGCTGGAAAAAACAATTCAGGCCTTGATGGATGAGGTATTGGCGCAGGAAGTAGAGGAGCAGGAGGAGCAGGGCCAATTTTCACCATTGTCAGGTCTGTCATACACACATGGCTCAGAGGATGGGTTACTGTCCCAACAGCAGCCAGGTATCCAACTGTACAGCCAGGGAACAGTTTTGGAGGGTGATGATGATGAGGAGAAACAACTGTGTTCACAGCAGAGTCATACTCAGGTCAGCAAACAGGCACCACTTTTGATGATGATGAGGAGGAGGAGGAACAACTGTGTTCATAGCAGGGTGGCACTCAGGTCAGCAAATGGGCACCACTTGAGCATGGTTGGGGGGATAAGGACAACCAAGACAATACACCTCCCATCAAGGACAGCAAGTCTTTCCCTTTGGGCAGCCTGGCACACATGAGCCAATACATGCTGTATTTCCTGTGTGTTGACCGCTGAGTTTCCTGTATTGTCACCAGTGCAAATTACTGGGTGACCACCCTGCTAAATCCCCGTTACAAAGATATCATACCATCATTAATTCCCTCACTGGAGCAGGAGAGCAAAATGTGTGAATACAAAAAGCAGAGGTGGAGGAGGAAGTCGGCAAGCTGCTATTGTACTGCCAACACATCGGAAGGCAAGGTTAACATGGCCAAAATGTGGCAAAACTTTATGAACACACCACAACATGCAGCACCACCATGCAATAGAGCAATAGAGTTTGTTTTAACAGAAGCCAGCGTTAAGACAACATGGTGGAAAAGTGCATGTCTACACGTCTCCAAGTACTAACTGATGGGTCTACCCCACTTAACTTCTGGTCTGGGTCTCCAAATTGGACACATGGCCTGAGTTTGCCCTTTATGCCTTAAGGTACCGTCACATTAAGCGACGCTGCAGCGATATCGACAACGATGCCGATCACTGCAGCGTCGCTGTGTGGTCGCTGGAGAGCTGTCACACAGACAGCTCTCCGGCGACCAACGATGCCGAAGTCCCTGGGTAACCAGGGTAAACATCGGGTTACTAAGCGCAGGGCCACGCTTAGTAACCCGATGTTTACCCTGGTTACCAGTGTAAATGTAAAAAAAAACAAACACTACATACTTACATTGCCGTGTCTGTCGCGTCCCTCGCCTTCAGCTTCCCTGCACTGTGTAAGCGCTGGCCCTAAGCACAGCGGTGACGTCACCGCTGTGCTTTGCTTTACGGCCGGCACTGACACATTCAGTGCAGGAAGCTCTGAGCAGCAGCGCGGAAGCCGGGGGACGTGACAGACATCAGAGGGTGAGTATGTAGTGTTTTTCTTTTTACTTTTACAATGGTAACCAGGGTAAATATCAGGTTACTAAGTGCGGCCCTGCGCTTAGTAATCCGATATTTACCCTGGTTACCATTGTAAAACATTGCTGGCATCGTTGCTTTTGCTGTCAAACACGACGATACACGCCGATCTGACGATCAAATAAAGTTCTGGACATTCAGCAACGACCAGCGATATCACAGCGGGATCCTGATCGCTGCTGCGTGTCAAACAACGATATCGCTATCCAGGACACTGCAACGTCACGGATCGTTGTCATTCTCATTGCAAAGTCATTTAGTGTGAAGGTACCTTTAGAGATGTTGGCCTGCCCTGCTTCAAGTGTACTGTCAGAATGATTGTTAAGCATGGCAGGGGGTGTCGTCACAGACAGGCGCATTCTTGTGTCCATATCCAACGTTTGGAGGCTTGCATTCCCTAAATTGAACCAGGCATGGATCCCATAGGACTTATCTAAAACTTTGGATGAGTAGACAACTATACAAGCTGCTCCGAGCTACTATGCATTGCTATTTGTCATTCATTTCATTTGGATGTCTCCATTCCAAATTAAAAAAACTGTGTTCCACCTTTACCTCTTTCTCCAGTTGGATCTCCGCCTCTTGGTTGCAGATTGTTAGTGGATGTGAGGACACGTGACAAAAAATGAAAAAGGTGAACCCTCTGGACCATGACGACGAACCCCTCACGGACGAGCTGACCAGATGGACCGCCCCTATACAGGGAGTGTTAGGGGTAGGCCCGCGAGGGACTATCGCCACAGAAGCTGGAGGATCAAGATGGAAAATAACAAACTGGCGATGACGGCAGGAACACAGGATAGATGGGAACAGAAGAGACTAAGAACGGAAGGATATGACGAAGACAGAAGCCTGGCGGGAACAATATGGAGACACTGAGACTGACGGGAGCAAGGCAGGGGCACGGGAGCATAGAGGAGAACTGCAGAGAAACAGGAACTGATGGTAACATGGAAGGTACACAGGAAACAGACACGGCACTGTAAAGAAAAGCAGGGACCCAAGGTCAGAGAACAAGGAACGCACAGAGACCACGGGCAGGCAGAAGCACTTGAAAACACAAATGATCATCAGGCACAGAGGGGCAGGCGGAAGCAGTTTACATACCAGCGCAGAGCAGGACTTCTGGGTGAAGGTACTCTAAGATGATAGAGAGGATGGGAAGAAGCGCAGACCATAAGATTAGAAGTGCGCATGCGCAGTGCTGAACCTGGCATGCGCACGCGCCCGACAACCAGCAGAGGGCGGAAGCGAGTGCTGAGAAGAAGATGCTGCTGGAGGAGAGACGCGCTGTGATGCCGAGAACAGGTAAGTATGACAGGGCGCAGGGAGCGGCGGCATGACAGTGGATTTTTGATTCATTCAATGTTCTATGAAGTCAGTAACCTAAAAAATCACATAAACAGTACAAACGGTGTTGTATTACTCCCCCTTGCCTCTTCCAGCTACACTGCCGCATCCACCTCTTCCTCCATTTGGACCTACGCCTCTTGGTTCTAGATTGCTAGTTTTAGTTTTGTTGATTCTAGGTTGTTTAAAGTCAGTTCCATAAAAATAATTAAATGAAAAATAAAATAAGTAAAGAAAAATGCAAAAAATACCCCACTCACTGAAAAAATCCAGCATTGAATTACTCCTCCCTTGCCTCTTCTACCCACCCACCACGTCCCACCTTTTCCTCCTCTTTGATGTACAACTTCTTGTTCTAGATTGATAGCAGACTGCCAGCTCGATCCAAGATCATACTTCATCTTTTCATCGGTTTCATCGGTGAAAAGATCATCTTTTCATCGGTAGCAGTTGTAAGCTTCTTCTTTAGGGGTACTCTGGCCCATGCTCTGTGGGTGAAATTTTAAGCTGCTTCCACAGGGGTACTCTGCCCCATGCTCTATGGGTGACATTTGCAAGCTGCTTCTGTGGGGGCATCATGCACAATGCTCTGTGGGAGAAATTTGTAAGCTTCTTGTGTAGGGACATGCTGTCCCATGCTCTATGGGTGAAATTTGTAAGCGGCGTTTACAGGGGTACTGTTGTGATGAAGACTCCACATTATTCTGCTGAGTTTTGCTTCAGTGACCTTGCCCTACTGCTGAGTTTCTGCTTTATACTGTAAAGGTACCTTCACACGAAACGACTTTGTAACGATATCGCTAGTGATCCGTGACGTTGCAGCGTCCTCGCTAGCGATATCGTTTAGTTTGACATGCAGCAGCGATCAGGATCCTGCTGTGATGTCGCTGGTCGCTGAATAAAGTCCAGAACTTTATTTGGTCGTCCGATCGCCGTGTATCGTTGTGTTTGAAAGCAAAAGCAACGATACCAGCGATGTTTTACATTGGTAACCAGGGTAAACATCGGGTTACCAAGCGCAGGGCCGCGCTTCGTAACCCGATGTTTACCCTGGTTACCAGCGTAAAAGTAAAAAAAACAAACAGTACATACTCACCTGCGCGTCCCCCAGCATCTGCTTCCTGACACTTACTGAGCGCCGGCCCTAAAGTGAAAGCACAGCGGTGACGTCACCGCTGTGCTGTTAGGGCCGGAGCTCAGTCAGTGTCAGGAAGCAGACGCTGGGGGACGCGCAGGTGAGTATGTACTGTTTGTTTTTTTTACTTTTACGCTGGTAACCAGGGTAAACATCGGGTTACTAAGCGCGGCCCTGCGCTTAGCAACCCGATGTTTACCCTGGTTACCCGGGGACCTCGGCATCGTTGGTCGCTGGAGAGCGGTCTGTGTGACAGCTCCCCAGCGATCAAACAGCGACGCTGCAGCGATCGGCATCGTTGTCGCTATCGCTGCAGCGTCGCTTCGTGTGAAGGTACCTTAACACATTAATTAAATTTAATTGTTTGCTCTGTAGTCTATCACTATATTTACAGAGATAATAGGCTATATGAACAAGCACATGGCTTGGGAAAGTGACTAGGAGAACTGCTCTGGAAACTGCTTATGGTGGGTGTTGGGGACTGCTCATTTTGCAGGATTGATAACATGCCAGGAGCTGACTGGTATGGGCAAAGGGGTGAGTATCTATGCTGTATAGAAATCAATGAGCTGGAATGATGTGGCAGATATTGGAGGATTTAATTCCTAAGCCTAGTTCACATTCTTGGACAAGCTCTGGTAGTTGATCTCTTTAACAACAAGCTACGCACTATGTAAGATAAAAGCCGTCAAGAATGACAGCAGATAGAAAAAGGAAATTAAATACAAACTTGATTATTTTCATTCTAATAATACCAGTTTCATAACATGTGAAGAAAAGAAATGTGGTAGGTCCTATGTGGAACATACATCACTCTTTCCATGGTGGAATCTGTTCAATTGAGTAAACAACCCTCCACCACATCCCTACCTGTTACCCATGGTATTAGACCAGGAGCAACTCTTGTTTTTATCTCTCTAAATTTCATAGCATGAGAAAACCCCTTTACTAGAGATCTATATATATAACGCTGAGTGTATGTATGTGTGTGTATGTATCAAGCCATACCCACTCCACATAGCCCCACCCACTGGTGGATGGAGAGTGGGGTTGCAGAGGGAAAGTTCAGGATGCGGGTTGACAACAGAGCTGCGAGGAAGAGAGCCATCCTGTCTATATACTTTTTTGCTTCCTCTGCTACCCAGGAGCTGTAGCATGATCAGACCATGTCCCTGTACGGTCAGACACAGCCATTACACAGTACACAGCAGGGGCACGTTATCTCAGCACAGGAACATTTTTTTAAATACATCTAATTGTGGAACTAATTATTTTCAAAGTTCTATATATTAAATTGTTGATAAGGATTAACTTTGTTCATGGAAAGAAACTGTTAAATGTAATGTTTCTTGTGGTCCGGTACTATTAATGAGGGTTTATTGTGTAAAACCTGGCATATAGCAATATGAGTAATATACCTGTTGTGAATTCTGCTCTTGGGCTCCCTCCGGTGGTTGTTGGTGGTAGTGCAGTTGTCTTGGGGTTGTAATCCTGGGCAGGTGTTTCTGCTGATTTCAGCTCTATTAGCTATTTAGGTGTGCAGGATCCATGAGTCCTCGCCAGTTGCCAATTGTACTTGGAGGGATTGCATCTCTCTCTGGCTCCTCATGCCCTGCTGCCAATTCAGCTAAGATAAGTGTCTGTTTTTTTGTCTCTGTGCACACATGCAGTGTGCTTTGCAATTCAGTGCAATTCATTGTGTTTTGTCCAGCTTAGACTTTGTTTGGATTTTTCATTCATGCTGGATTCTCAGGAGATGCAGATATACTTTCTATGTCTTTAGTTAGATGTAGTATATTTGTATTATCTGCTGTGGATATTTTTAGGATTTTAATACTGACCGCTTATAATTCTGTCCTATCCTTTTCTGTTTAGCTAGAAGTGCCTCTTTTGCTAAATCCTGTTTTTCTGCCTGCGCGTGTTTTTTTCCTCTTATACTCACAGTCAATATTTGTGGGGGGCTGCCTATCCTCTGGGGTTCTGCTCTGAGGCAAGATAGAATTCCCATTTCCATCTATAGGGGTATTTAGTCCTCCGGCTGTGTCGAGGTGTCTAGGACGTGTTAGGTACATCCCACGGCTACTTCTAGTTGCGGAGTTAGTTTAGGGTTTGCAGTCAGTACAGGTACCACCTACTCCTGAGAAAGTCTCTCATGCGGCTCCAAGGTCACCGGATCATAACAGTACAACTGGCCAACAATGAGTTAAATGCATCTCAGAAGAAGGGAAGAAAGAGCCATTTTTTTTCTGTAGCCTGCTTTGTCTTCTCTTCCCTCTTTTCCTCTGGGTGACTGAGGAGTCTTGTGCTAGCATGGATGTTCAGGGATTAGTTTCTCGTATAGACCAGCTTGCTGCTAGGGTACAGGGTATTTCTGATTATATGGTTCAGACTCTGCTTTTAGAGCCTAGGATTCCTACTCCTGATTTGTTTTTTGGGGACAGGTCCAAATTTTTGAGTTTTAAAAACAATTGTAAACTGTTTTTTGCTCTGAAGCCTCGTTCCTCTGGTGATCCCATTCAGCAGGTTAAAATTGTCATCTCCCTAATGCGTGGTGACCCTCAGGATTGGGCATTTTCCCTGGAATCTGGGAATCCGGGCCTTGCATAATGTAGATGCCTTTTTTCAGGCTCTAGGATTATTATATGATGAACCAAATTCTGTGGATCAAGCGGAGAAGACCTTGTTGGCCCTGTCTCAGGGTCAAGAAGCGTCAGAATTGTATTGTCAGAAATTTAGAAAATGGTCTGTGCTGACTAAATGGAATGAGGATGCTTTGGCGGCAACTTTCAGAAAGAGTCTTTCTGAATCTGTTAAAGATGTTATGGTGGGGTTTCCCACGCCTGTTGGTCTGAGTGATTCTATGTCTCTGGCCATTCAGATTGATCGGCGCTTGCAGGAGCGCAGAACTGTGCGCGCTGTGGCGTTGTCCTCAGAGCAGATGCCTGAGCCTATGCAGTGTGATAGGATTCTGTCTAGAACGGAACAAGGATTCAGACGTCAGAATAGGTTGTGTTTTTATTGTGGCGATGCTTCTCATGTCATTTCAGTCTGCCCAAAGCGTACAAAGAGAATCGCTAGTTCTGTTACCATCGGAACTGTACAACCTAAATTTCTGTTATCTGTGACCTTGATCTGCTCATTGTCGTCATTTTCTGTCATGGCGTTTGAGGACTTGGGCGCTGCTTTGAATTTAATGGACTTTGAATTTGCCAGGCGTTGTGGTTTCCCCTTGCAGTCTTTGCAGAACCCTATTCCTTTAAGGGGCATTGATGCTACACCTTTGGCTAAAAATAAACCCCAGTTTTGGACACAGGTGACCATGTGCATGGCGCCAGCCCATCAGGAAGATTGTCGTTTTCTGGTGTTGCATAATTTGCATGATGCTCTTGTGCTGGGTTTTCCATGGTTGCAGATACATAATCCTGTGTTGGATTGGAAGTCTATGTCTGTGACTAGTTGGGGTTGTCAGGGGGTTCATAATGACGTTCCTGTGATGTCAATCTCCTCTTCCTCCTCTTCTGAAATTCCAGAGTTTTTGTCTGATTTTCAGGATGTATTCGATGAGCCCAAGTCCAGTTCCCTTCCACCGCATAGGGACTGTGATTGTGCGATTGACTTGATTCCAGGCTGTAAGTTTCCTAAGGGCCGACTTTTCAACCTGTCTGTGCCGGAACATACCGCCATGCGGAGTTATGTTAAGGAGTCTTTGGAGAAAGGGCATATTCGGCCATCTTCTTCACCGTTGGGAGCGGGATTTTTTTTGTTGCTAAGAAGGATGGCTCATTGAGACCCTGTATTGATTATCGCCTCTTGAATAAGATCACGGTCAAGTTTCAATACCCTTTACCTTTGCTTTCCGATTTGTTTGCCAGGATTAAGGGGGCTAGTTGGTTTACTAAAATTGACCTTCGGGGGGCATATAATCTTGTTCGTATTAAGCAGGGTGACGAATGGAAAACTGCGTTTAATACGCCCGAAGGCCATTTTGAATACCTTGTGATGCCATTCGGGCTCTCTAATGCTCCATCTGTTTTTCAGTCCTTCATGCATGATATCTTCCGGAATTATCTTGATAAATTCATGATTGTATATTTGGATGACATTTTAATTTTTTCCGATGATTGGGAGTCTCATGTGAAACAGGTCAGGATGGTATTTCAGATCCTTCGTGATAATGCTTTGTTTGTGAAGGGGTCTAAGTGTCTCTTTGGAGTGCAGAAGGTTTCTTTTTTGGGCTTCATTTTTTCTCCCTCATCTATAGAGATGGATCCGGTTCAGGCCATTCAGAATTGGATTCAGCCCACATCTGTGAAGAGCCTTCAGAAATTTTTGGGCTTTGCTAATTTTTATCGCCGTTTCATTGCTAACTTCTCCAGTGTGGTTAAACCCCTGACCGATTTGACGAAGAAAGGCGCTGATGTAACGAATTGGTCCCCTGTGGCTGTTTCTGCCTTTCAGGAGCTTAAACGCCGATTTACTTCTGCCCCTGTGTTGCGTCAGCCAGATGCTTTTCTCCAGTTCATGAGCTTGACAAGTTCACTGTAGTGAAGGACCTTTATTTATTTTGCAGACGTCTTTTATTACAGGTACTGCACAACAGACCATATATGGCAGAAGGTCTTGAACAAACCGACCAACAAGTTTTTCGTGACTTACTACAACTTCTGAAAGAAAACAGCTCTGAGGAGGGTAAGGACTCTCGGTTATTCAGGAATAAGTCCAAAGTAGCTCCACCATTCTCCCTAGTTCCTGCCATTAGGGTGTTTTTTGAGCTCACTAAAAGGGATATTGTTGCCTTACGACCATGCACATCTACTTTGGGTAATCTTAGTGGGAAAGAGAAACATGCCCTTAGAGACCTTAAGTCCAATAAAAGCTTCTTGATTAAAGAGGCAGATAAAGGGGGAAACGTTGTTCTTTGGCCACATTCACTCTATTTAGAGGAAGCACATCGCCAGCTTGGGGATGGTCGATTTTACAGAAAACTTCCATCTGATCCCACAGCTATATTTGCGGGCAAGTTTAGACTCCTTTTGGAGAAAGCGAGAGATCTTGGTATCATCAGTCAACATGAATTTGAATTTATGTGGGTAGAGGTGCCTATTACGGCAACTTTTTACATGCTGCCGAAAATCCACAAAAACTCACAGAGGACTCCGGGCCGACCCATTGTGGCCGGCATCGGTAGCCTCTGTGAGAAAGCATGCATGTATGTGGATCATTTTTTGCAACCCTTAGCCAGAAACCTACCATCATTTATCCAAGATTCCTCGCACTTCATTTGTTTATGTCGAGAGATTTCTTTACCCCCCAATTTCTTGTTGGTCACTTGCGATGTGGAGTCGCTGTACTCCAACATTAGCCATGACGATGGAATTACTGCCACCTTACATTTCCTTGACCAACTCGGGCACTCTGATAGGATGCACGACTCCTTGGTGGTTGACCTATTGGAATTCATCATGAAGCACAACTTTTTTCTGTTTGACAGGGCATTCTACCTTCAGACCTCAGGGGTGGCCATGGGGGCGCGTTGTGCCCCAGCCGTCGCCAATCTATTTCTAGGTTGGTGGGAGGCAACCATGGTCTACCCCTTGGAGGAGTTTAAGCGCCATGTCTGTCACTGGAGTCGATATATAGATGATCTTTTTTTCATCTGGTCTGGCAGTATTGATAAGTGTCAGGATTTTATCGACTCTCTCAACAGGAACTCTCACAATATTGTGCTGACTTACTCTTTTTCTTCCACGACAGTGACCTTTCTGGACCTACAGGTTATGGCTAGAGATGGTTCCTTTCACACAAAACTATTTCGGAAGCCAATGGCAACTAATAGTCTATTAGACTACAGGAGCTTTCATCCGGCACATACTAGGAATGGGGTCCCTATGGGGCAGTTTCTGAGAATCAGAAGAAATTGCACTTTGGACGAAGATTTCCGTCAAGAAGCTCTCCAATTGACAGATCGGTTTCGACAAAGGCACTATCCACGGAGATGTATCTCTACAGCCTTTCAGCGGGCTAATGCACATACGCAGGAGTCGTTGCTGGTGTCTCACAATAAGGTACGGGATAATAAGCCGAGATTCATCACTGGCTTTAACAAGAATTGGTCACAAATCAGAATTATCCTTCAAAGACACTGGGGTATTCTGACCACTGACCTCTCTACCTCTAGGTTAGTGGGTGACCAACCATCACTTACAGCTAGGAGGGCACCCAATTTTAGGGACCTCCTTACAAGTAGCCACTACAGATGACAGACCATTAGACTGAATCGGGGCATTGACCTTCATGGGTTATTTGCCTGTGGGGGTTGCAACATCTGCCCTTATATGTGCCCCACCAGGGACTTTTTTGTGAATCCTACTAAAGAGAGTAGACATAGGCTGAGTTCTTACATTAACTGTAGGACCACCTTGGTCATCTATGCCCTTATTTGTCCATGTCAGCGTGTTTACGTTGGCCAGACATCTCAGGAGTTACGGCGTAGGGTACAGAAACATTTTTCTACCATTCATTTGGCACGCAGTGACTCCTTGAAGGGAAAAGTGCTTACTCCAGTGGCATCTCATTTTTTGGCACACCATGATGGCCAGACTGTGAACACAAAAGTCATTGGGTTGGAGAAAGTTCGTACATCTAATAGGGGCGGCATTAACAAACAATTGCTCTTACGTATGGAGGCTAGATGGATCTTTAATCTTGGTTCCATTGCTCCCGTAGGTCTTAATGAAGATTTGCTCTTTACTGGATTTCTTGGATAAACCCATGTGCTTCCGGTACATCGTGGGATTATGAGAATTTGCCGTTGTCTGTCTTTCCCTATGGACGTGATCTGCAATTTACCATCTCGCTGCATCTGTCATGGACTTCATTTGGTTATTGTTCTTATTATTAATGGTGGTTTTGTTCTCTTTTGTGTAATTGCCTCATTGTATCTCCCTATTATAAGATTTTCTCTTTAGCATCTTTGAGTGCTTCAAATGCCAGCTCTTGCTAATTATGGTGAGGTCTCTTATGCGGTCATTTGTATTTGGGGGTTTTTCATATATATTTTTTACTCCATATGTATAACTTATTGGCTCAAGGGGTCGTGCAAAAAAGTATAATAAAATGGTATTTGGCTCATGGGGGGTGCTATTTCTTAGCACTGCGCATATTTGGCCTTAATGGACCTTCTTTTGTGCTTTCTATTTTTGCATATGGTTCTTTATTATTTATATATTGGCTCTTAGTATCCTGTATGAGCTCATAACTATATTAAATTATCTACATGTTTTGCTGTGTATATTTTTGATGGTTGTACCTTCCTTCTAATAAAACTATGTTTAGTCATCATGTAGATCTTCGCACCTATGTGATTTATAACTGTGTATGTGAGTTGTGTGCATGTTCAAGTGCCCCCGGGGGATGTCTGATATGGGGTGATTGGTGGTGCGTATGCGTTGGATTGGTTACATCTAGTGGGGGTAGGTAGATTGGCACTGTTGTTGCGAAGCTCTACCTGGCGTATGGTATTCCTTATGCTTTTCCAACATATCGTTCCACATTACTTCTTGTTTCAGTGTTAATATCATCCATTCCTATATATCCCCTTAGAGTCTTATATTACCCCGTGCTTTAGTTAATTGCACAACCTCACTTTTTATTTACACTCTTTTATGGGTATTATACTCTCTATCCCTTTATATAATCTGCAACCCATCTGCAGATTGCTATTGACTTTACATTGGAGGTCGCTAATCATGTCATATACATGATGGCTATATAGGCTGCTGCCGTTCTGTTTATCATATATACTGGGTTTATCACCCAGTTTTGTATGTCTTTTCACCCCTGTTCCAATCAGTCATACACACTCTTTATTGTACTATCATCTCCCCTTCTGGTTTTGCAAGTGTCTATTCTGCCGGCTTCCTCTTGCGCTTGCACGCTTGAATGTTTTGTATACTCCGGATACTTTTGGTCGCGGGCACTGGTACTTCCGGTTCGCCGTTTCATGCTGGGCCTGAACATTACCACTTGTGTTGCCCTGCGCATGCGTGCGCCTACGGATACGGCTATTCACGTATGTTGATAGTTTACTTTTGTACCTCTCGGCTTGCTGTCGCCCATTCTCCATGATGTTTGTCTGGTTGCACAGCTGCCGCGTGCGGAATCATTATCCTCTTACACTGCCTTCCGGTTCATCGCTTGCTGTACACACCGGTATCTAATTAGCTACTTTACTTTTCTCTATTTAAGTCTGTGTTAGGGCTCAAATATACATCTTCCCTGACGAAGCCTGGTTCGCCGGGCGATACGCTTGGGGCATCACCTCACCAGGTTATATGTTTATGGGAATTTATTTCCATGTTATCTGCTGTGACCTAGTGGTACTATTGCATATTTGTGACCCATTGGCCTGTTTTTCTTTGGCTCGTCTTCAGGTACTATTTCTTTTTGGGACCATCTATTGTGCCTAATATATACATATTTTGGTTGCTTAGGCATCATTTTGTACCTTTTTTTGAGGCACTGTCTTTATTTTTTATATACAGGTCTGTGCTACACCCCATGAGCCATTAGGTTTTGGGTCACGTGATTACACTGTGCCATGGTCCATTTTTCCTGTGTGTTTTTGATGGTGCTTATATGTTTTTAATTGTGTTTTTATTGTTTGTGATGTGTTTTTTGAGCTTAATAAAACAGTTTGTATTTTACATATATTGTCGTTTATTGTTTGTAGGTGTGCGATTCACTGCAGTGATGCTTTTTTCTTTTTCTCCGACATAGTTTTTTACAACTGCCACCGCACCCGCAGAAACTTCTTTATATTGTATATGTAGTGCGCCCAATTCCTTTTTGTTGCGTCAGCCAGATGTTTCTCTTCCGTTTCAGGTTGAGGTTGACGCTTCTGAGATTGGGGCAGGGGCCGTTTTGACTCAGAGGAATTCTGATGGTTCCTTGATGAAACCGTGTGCCTTCTTTTCCCGTAAGTTTTCGCCTGCTGAACGCAATTATGATGTCGGCAATCGGGAGTTGTTGGCTATGAAGTGGGCGTTTGAGGAATGGCGACATTGGCTTGAGGGAGCCAAGCACCGTGTCGTGGTCTTGACCAATCATAAAAATCTGATTTACCTCGAATCTGCCAAACGGCTGAATCCTAGACAGGCTCGATGGTCCCTGTTTTTCTCCCATTTTGATTTCGTGGTCTCGTATCTTCCGGGTTCTAAGAATGTTAAGGCTGATGCCCTCTCTAGGAGTTTTTTGCCTGATTCTCCTGAGGTATTGGAGCCGGTCGGCATTCTGAAGGAAGAGGTGGTCCTTTCTGCCATTTCCCCTGATTTGCGACGGGTTCTGCAGGAATTTCAGGCTGACAAACCTGACCGCTGTCCAGTGGGGAAACTGTTTGTTCCTGATAGATGGACTAGTAGAGTGATTTCTGAGGTTCATTGTTCTGTGTTGGCTGGCCATCCTGGTATTTTTGGTACCAGAAATTTGGTTGGTAGGTCCTTTTGGTGGCCTTCTTTGTTGCGTGATGTGCGTTCTTTTGTGCAGTCCTGTGGGACTTGTGCGCGGGCCAAGCCTTGTTGTTCCCGTGCTAGTGGGTTGCTTTTGTCTTTGCCGGTCCCTGAGAGGCCCTGGACGCATATTTCTATGGATTTTATTTCAGATCTTCTGGTTTCCCAGAGGATGTCGGTTATCTGGGTGGTTTGTGACCGGTTTTCTAAGATGTTTCATTTGGTGCATTTGCCTAAATTGCCTTCCTCTTCTGATTTGGTTCCATTGTTTTTTCAGCATGTGGTTCGTTTGCACGGTATTCCGCAGAATATTGTGTCCGACAGAGGTTCCCAGTTTGTTTCTAGGTTTTGGCGGGCCTTTTGTGCTAGGCTGGGCATTGATTTGTCATTTTCTTCCGCATTTCATCCTCAGACAAATGGCCAGACCGAGCGAACTAATCAGACTTTGGAAACTTATTTGAGATGCTTTGTGTCTGCTGATCAGGATGATTGGGTGGCTTTCTTGCCATTGTCCGAGTTTGCCCTTAATTATCGGGCTAGTTCGGCTACCTTGGTTTCGCCCTTCTTTTGTTATTTTGGTTTTCATCCTCGTTTTTCTTCGGGGCAAGTTGAACCTTCTGATTGTCCTGGTGTGGATTCTGTGGTTGACAGGTTGCAGCAGATTTGGGCTCATGTGGTGGACAATTTGGTGTTGTCTCAGGAGGAGGCTCAGCGTTTTGCTAACCGTCGTCAATGTGTTGGTTCCCGGCTTCAGGTTGGGGATTTGGTCTGGTTGTCTTCCCGTCATGTTCCTATGAAGGTTTCTTCCCCTAAGTTTAAGCCTCGGTTTATTGGTCCTTATAGGATTTCTGAGATTATCAAACCTGTGTCCTTTCATTTGGCCCTTCTGGCCTCTTTTGCCATCCATAATGTTTTCCATAGATCTTTATTACGGAAATATGTGGCGCCCGTTGTTCCCTCGGTTGATCCTCCTGCTCCTGTGTTGGTTGATGGGGAGTTGGAGTATGTGGTTGAGAAGATTTTGGATTCTCGCTTTTCGAGGCGGAGGCTTCAGTACCTTGTCAAATGGAAGGGTTATGGCCAGGAGGATAATTCTTGGGTTTTTGCCTCTGATGTCCATGCTGCTGATTTGGTCCGTGCCTTTCATCTGGCTCGTCCTGATCGGCCTGGGGGCTCTGGTGAGGGTTCAGTGACCCCTCTTCAAGGGGGGGGTACTGTTGTGAATTCTGCTCTTGGGCTCCCTCCGGTGGTTGTTGGTGGTAGTGCAGTTGTCTTGGGGTTGTAATCCTGGGCAGGTGTTTCTGCTGATTTCAGCTCTATTAGCTATTTAGGTGTGCAGGATCCATGAGTCCTTGCCAGTTGTCCATTGTGCTTGGAGGGATTGCATCTCTCTCTGGCTGCTCATGCCCTGCTGCCAATTCAGCTAAGATAAGTGTCTGTTTTTTTGTCTCTGTGCACACATGCAGTGTGCTTTGCAATTCAGTGCAATTCATTGTGTTTTGTCCAGCTTAGACTTTGTTTGGATTTTTCATTCATGCTGGATTCTCAGGAGATGCAGATATACTTTCTATGTCTTTAGTTAGATGTAGTATATTTGTACTAATTGCTGTGGATATTTTTAGGATTTTAATACTGACCGCTTAGAATTCTGTCCTATCCTTTTCTGTTTAGCTAGAAGTGCCTCTTTTGCTAAATCCTGTTTTTCTGCCTGCATGTGTTTTTCCTCTTATACTCACAGTCAATATTTGTGGGGGGCTGTCTATCCTCTAGGGTTCTGCTCTGAGGCAAGATAGAATTCCCATTTCCATCTATAGGGGTATTTAGTCCTCCGGCTGTGTCGAGGTGTCTAGGACGTGTTAGGTACATCCCACGGCTACTTCTAGTTGCGGTGTTAGTTTAGGGTTTGCGGTCAGTACAGGTACCACCTACTCCTGAGAAAGTCTCTCATGCAGCTCCAAGGTCACCGGATCATAACATATACCATAGTAATTTATTTCAAATCAGTGGCTGGTGGATGTGCAGTAGCCAGCCACGGCCATTTTTTAGTCAACAGCTGTCGGGTCACCACCAACACCATCAATAGCTGATTGTCCGCAGTGTTAAGTGTTGCATTTTCTTCAAACAGATATTGATGACCTATCTAAAGAATAGGCAATCAATGTTAAAGTGTCAGACAACCCCTTTAAAGGAAAAAAAACTTTATCACTTAGACTTGAAATGAAAATTGCAAAACAGTCTATTTGCTAAGTGTATATTGTCTACAGTTAAGGTCTTTATTTTGAGAGGGCGAGTTATCGCTTTCTTGAGAATGAGTCTCATGTACTGGAGTTAACAAACCATAAAGATCTTGAATTTCTTTGCATAATAAAAACAGGATATTTTGGGAGGGTTTCTAGTTTGAGTTTCACACAAACAAGAAGGGAATTTTTGTTTTTGCTCCATTTGTCTAAAAATATCTAAGGGTATGTTTCCACGTTCAGTTTTGCTTCAGGCTTTGGTCAGGATTTTATGCAGGTAAAATCCTGACCAAAACTGCACCTGAGGTCACTGGCAGGTCACCTGCGGTGTACCTGCGTGTTTTGCTCATAGTAGCAACATGCTGCGTTTCGAAAAAACGCACCACGCATGCGTTTTCGCGGCAAAAACGCATGCGTTTTTTAACGCATAGTGGAGTCTGGATTTCATGAAATCCCATCCACTATGCTGTAACATCTGGATGCTGCGTTTTTGACACTGCGGAAAAACGCAGCGTCAAAAACGCAGCGTTTCCTGAATGTGGAAACATACCCTAACAGTCATGTACTATGGGCTATTCTAAAAAAACAGGTTGTTGAATTATTTTTCATCTTACAAAGCATCATTTTGCTCATCACTAACCATGGGAGACTGTAGTCCTACTTTATTTCTGGACTAAAGTGATTATTGCATATGCAAAGTATGAAGCCTAACAGTGTGAATCTCACTCAATATTCCCATGATTATTTTCTTGTGGTCTTCTTAGGCTACTTTCACACTAGCGTTAACTGCAATCCGTCACAATGCGTCCTTTTGCAGAAAAAATGCATCCTGCAAAAGTGCTTGCAGGATGCGTTTTTTCTCCATTGACTAACATTAGCGATGCATTGCGATGGATTGCCACTAGGGTTGAGCGACTTTCATTTTTTTAAGATCGAGTCGGGTTTTGCGAAACCCGACTTTGTCCAAAGTCGAGTCGAGTGAAGTCGGCCGATTATCGCAAAAAGTCGGGGATCGACCGAAACATGAAACCCAATGCAAGTCAATGGGGAAGCATAGTCGGCAGTGAGTGGAGGCCAGGAAAACACCTACAGTGCCCATTTTAATGCCAAAAACATCCATTCTTGTTTCTGAAGCTTGTCAAACTTAATTAACTTTATAATAATATTTGGGCATTGGAAATTGGGGGTCATTTGGCAAAAGTTGTGGGGGGTAGGGCTGGTTCAAGGTTTTAGTGGGCCCAGGAAACGTGGACTACGTCACGGCGGTGGAGCAGTGAGAGGTAAGTATTTCAACTTTGCAAGTGCTGTGATCCTGAGCAAGCAGGGAGGCCCACTCGTTCGCATTGGCACTGGCACAGGGCCCCTCAAAGTACGGTGGTGTGTTTGCACGGCGGGGGCGCCTCCCACCGGCAGCGACACTTTTGCGTACTCTGAGCGGCCCTGTGCCTGTGACGTCGCCAACGAGTATGCCCCCTACCTGTTGAAGAAACCAGCACTTTCATCTGCACCTTCCTCTTTGTCCCTGTGTAAGGTGGTATAGTATGCGGGAAGGGGAACCTGACTTTCAGCAGGGTCAGATTGTGGCTGTGTAGCGTGCAAGGGGAATGTAGTGGTCTGGGTCAAAGTACCACAAGACTCATCTAGCACCGGCTGGGCAATGGGCAGGATGAGGCGGAAACACTGATATAGGCCCAAATAATAAAGTGGGTAAAATGCAGTTCAAAATTGGTAACAGGACTAACCAGGTGGCATTGCTTAGTTCAGTGGTGTAGAAAACCCAGGAGCGGCAGACAGACACCATTAGTAGGGTCGAACCACACTAGTAGGCCCTATGCAGTTTAATATTACAAATGAAGGCCGAAAGCCTGAAGATTAAAGGTCATGAAAATAACACAGGACAACACCAACACACACCGTTACTAGGCCCAACCAAAGTAGTAGGCCAACTGCAGTTTAATTATTTAAAATGTAAGCCGAAAGCCTGAACATTGAAGGTCGGGACAACAAAACAGGATAAAACCCAGTAGCGTCAGACACCGTTTTAAGGGCCCAACCACACAATTTAAAAACAACTACTTAACGAGAGCTTTAAGATTGAAGCTCAGCTTTATACAGTGGAGGACAACACCAGGGAGCGGCACACACCGTTAGTAGGGCCCAACCAAAGTTGAAGGCCAAATGCAGTTTTATATCTGCTACTATAGGCCGAAAGCCAAAAGGTTGAAGCTCAGCTTTATACAGTGGAGGACAACACCAGGGAGCGGCAGACACCGTTAGTAGGCCCCAACCACTAATTTTTACCAACAAATACTTAATGAGAGCCAGAAGGTTGAAGCTCAGCTTTATACAGTGGAGGACAACACCAGGGAGCGGCACACACCGTTAGTAGGGCCCCAACCACCAATTTTTAAAAACAACTACTTAATGAGAGCCAGAAGGTTGAAGCTCAGCTTTATACAGTGGAGGACAACACCAGGGAGCGGCACACACCGTTAGTAGGGCCCAACCAAAGTTGAAGGCCAAATGCAGTTTAATATCTGCTACTATAGGCCGAAAGCCAAAAGGTTGAAGCTCAGCTTTATACAGTGGAGGACAACACCAGAGAGCGGCAGACACCGTTAGTAGGCCCCAACCACCAATTTTTAAAAACAACTACTTAATGAGAGCCTGAAGGTTGAAGCTCAGCTTTATACAGTGGAGGACAACACCAGGGAGTGGCACACACCGTTAGTAGGGCCCCAACCACCAATTTTTACCAACAAATACTTAATGAGAGCCAGAAGGTTGAAGCTCAGCTTAATACAGTGGAGGACAACACCAGGGAGCAGCGCACACCGTTAGTAGGGCCCTACCAAAGTTGAAGGCCAAATGCAGTTTAATATCTGCTACTATAGGCCAAAAGCCAAAAGCTTGAAGCTCAGCTTTATACAGTGGAGGACAACACCAAGGAGCGGCAGATACCGTTAGTAGGCCCCAACCACCAATTTTTACCAACAAATGCTTAATGAGAGCCAGAAGGTTGAAGCTCAGCTTTATACAGTGGAGGACAACACCAGGGAGCGGCACACACCGTTAGTTGGGCCCAAACAAAGTTGAAGGCCAAATGCAGTTTAATATCTGCTACTGTAGGCCGAAAGCCAAAAGGTTGAAGCTCAGCTTTATACAGTGGAGGACAACACCAGGGAGCGGCAGACACCCTTAGTAGGGCCCCAACCACCAATTTTTACAAACAAATACTTAATGAGAGCCTGAAGGTTGAAGCTCAGACAAGGAAACCTGGAGGAGAACACCAAGGAGGAGGAGAACACCCAGGAGGAGGAGAACACCGTTACTAGGCCCCAACCCAAGTAGTATGGCAACTGTAGTGTTACATTTAAAAATACTTAATGAGAGCCTGAAGGTTGAAGCTCAGACAAGGAAACCTGGAGGAGAACATCAAGGAGGAGGAGAACACCGTTACTAGGCCCCAACCCAAGTAGTATGGCAACTGTAGTGTTACATTTAAAAATACTTAATGAGAGCCTGAAGGTTGAAGCTCAGACAAGGAAACCTGGAGGAGAACACCAAGGAGGAGGAGAACACCAAGGAGGAGGAGAACACCGTTACTAGGCCCCAACCCAAGAAGTATGGCAACTGTAGTGTTACATTTAAAAATACTTAATGAGCGCCTGAAGGTTGAAGCTCAGACAAGGAAACCTGGAGGAGAACACCAAGGAGGAGGAGAACACCCAGGAGGAGGAGAACACCCAGGAGCGGCAGACATCACTAGTAGGCCCCAACCAAACTAGTAGCCCAAATGCAGTTTCCTATTTTTTAAAAAAGCCCAAAAACCTGAATTGAGGACAATTTTAATTAGGGACTGCAGACAGACTTAGTAGGCTGTCCCCTGTGGACCATGCATCCACCACATTAACCCATTGCTCCGTAATGGACACGTAACCTTCCGTGTCCATGCCTACAGGTCAATGCGTCTGTTGTCAGGTGCACCTTTGTACTCACAGATTGCCAGAGTGCATGGACAATGCGGTCTTTTACATGCTGGTGGAGGGTTGGGATGGCTTTTCTCGCAAAAGAAGTGTCAAGTCGACTGGTTAGCTTGTAGCGTGGTACAGCGTAGTCCATCATGGCTTTATTAATATTAAATAAAATATATAAATAGGCTGTATGAACTTTTAAATAGGTTCCAGGTGTACACGGGCAGCATTGGTGTGGTCAGCGGAGGACTATTGGAAGGAGGGACCGCAGACAGACTTACTAGGCCTAAAATAATAAAATAGGCTCAATCCAGTTTTAAATAGGTTACATGGGTACACAGGCAGCATTGGTGTGGTCAGTGGAGGAATTTTTGAAGGAGGGACCGCAGACAGACTTACTAGGCCTAAAATAATAAAATAGGCTCAATCCAGTTTTAAATAGGTTACATGGGTACACAGGCAGCATTGGTGTGGTCAGCGGAGGACTATTGGAAGGAGGGACCGCAGACAGACTTACTAGGCCTAAAATAATAAAATAGGCTCAATCCCGTTTTAAATAGGTTACATGGGTACACAGGCAGCATTGGTGTGGTCAGTGGAGGACTTTTTGAAGGAGGGACCGCAGACAGACTTACTAGGCCTAAAATAATAAAATAGGCTCAATCCAGTTTTAAATAGGTTACATGGGTACACAGGCAGCATTGGTGTGGTCAGCGGAGGACGACTGCAAGGTGTGTGTGACACAGTTAATACTCCCAAAAAATAAATAGATGTTAATGTCTCGCAAAACAACAAAACAAAAAAACAAAAGTGTGGCATACTTAGGTACCGGGGTGGGCTCCTCTGCTGAGTATCAGACATAGTAATTTGGCACTAAGTATTTACTGGTGTCAATGTAGGACGCTGACCCTGAATATTTTAACTAGCATCATACATGTCAACAAATTGGTATTGTCAGTGCCAGGCATTGAAGGATGTCAGCTCATAGACTAAACATTGTTGGAGCTGTGAGAGATAATTTTGCACGTGGTAGAACACAGTTTGAGCTGGGGGGGGAACTCTCTTGTGGCCGGCGGTACAGGCCCAGGGCCCCTCATGTTACAACGGTGTGTCTGACGTTGGTTGCGCTCCACCACCGCCAGAGACACTTTATTGTACTATGAGGGACCCAGTGGCAGTGCCGTCGACCAAAAGCGGGCACACCCACCTCTTCAGACAAACGGCACTCTTAACGGGTGCTTGCGCCAAGTGACGAGACCACGGCCCAGTGGGGGTAGTTTTCCCATTTTGGGAGGTGTAAACATATTGTATGCTGGACAAACAGCTGCTGCAAATTAAGAGATTGGAACACTCAGTAAGACCAGTCCACAAGCAAGACCTTTTTTATAGGAAAGCTAGGTGTCAGCCGGGAAAGGTGGGGCAAAATAATTTGAAATCCAGGAGTGGTTCATTTTAATGAAGGTTAGATCATCAACATTTTGGGTAGCCAGACGAGTCCTTTTTTCCATTAATATTGATCCAGCAGCACTGAATACTCTTTCTGATAGAACACTAGCTGCTGGGAAAGCAAGCTCCTGCAATGCATATTCTGCCAATTCAGGCCAGGTGTCTAATTTGGATGCCCAGTAATCAAATGGGAATGACGGTTGAGGGAGAACATCGATAAGGGATGAAAAATAGTTAGTAACCATACTGGACAAATGTTGTCTCCTGTCACTTTGAATACATGCTGCAGTACCTGTCCTGTCTGCGGTCATTGCAAAATCACTCCACAACCTGGTCAGAAAACCCCTCTGTCCAACGCGACTTCTGATTTGTGCACCTCTAACACCTCTGCCCTGTAGCCCCCTGCAGCTCGTGTGAGAACCATCAACGGCACTGTGTGCTGGGAATGCCTGAATCAAACGGTCTACAAGAGTTGCTTGTTTGGTTGCTAATATTTGTTCGAGGTTCTCATGTGGCACAATATTTTGCAATTTGCCTTTATAGCGAGGATCAAGGAGGCAGGCCAACCAGTAATCATCATCGGTCATCATTTTAATAATGCGTGGGTCCCTTTTGAGGATACGTAAGGCATAATCCGCCATGTGGGCCAAAGTGCCAGTTGTCAAATCTGCGGTTGTGCTGGTTTGAGGGGCAGTTACAGGCAAATCTACGTCACTTGTCTCCCTCCAAAAACCTGTACCCGGCCTTGCCACGCCACCAATTTCCATTGGCCCCGGAGAAGCTTCCTCATTTAAAAAATACTCATCCCCATCATCCTCCTCGTCCTCCTCCTCTTCGCCCGCTACCTCGTCCTGTAGACTGCCCTGACCAGACAATGGCTGACTGTCATCAAGGCTTTACTCTTCCTCGGCTGCAGACGCCTGCTCCTTTATGTGCGTCAAACTTTGCATCAGCAGACACATTAGGGGGATGCTCATGCTTATTATGGCGTTGTCTGCACTAACCAGTCATGTGCATTCCTCAAAACACTGAAGGACTTGACACAGGTCCTGTACCTTCGACCACTGCACACCTGACAACTCCATGTCTGCCATCTAACTGCCTGCCCGTGTATGTGTATCCTCCCACAAATACATAACAACACGCCTCTGTTCGCACAGTCTCTGAAGCATGTGCAGTGTTGAGTTCCACCTTGTTGCAACTTCGTTGATTAAGCGATGCTGGGGAAGGTTCAAAGACCGCTGATAGTTCTGCATACGGCTGGAGTGTACGGGCGAACGGCGGATATGCGAGCAAAGTCAGCGCACTTTGAGGAGCAGGTCGGGTAACCCTGGATAACTTTTCAGGAAGCACTGCACCGCCAGGTTTAATGTGTGAGCCAGGCAAGGAATGTGTTTCAGTTGGGAAAGGGCTATGGCAGCCATGAAATTCCTTCCGTTATCACTCACTACCTTGCCTGCCTCAAGATGTACAGTGCCCAGCCATGACTGAGTTTCTGTCTGCAAGAACTCGGAAAGAACTTCCGCGGTGTGTCTGTTGTCGCCCAAACACTTCATTGCCAATACAGCCTGTTGACACTTGCCACTAGCTGTCCCATAATGGGACACCTGGTGTGCAACAGTGGCAGCTGTGGATGGACTGGTTGTGCGACTGCGGTTTGTGGACGAGCTCTCGCTTCTGCACGAGGATGAGGAGGAGGAGGAGGGGGGGCGAACGCCTACAGCCAACTGTTTCCTAGACCATGGGCTAGGCAGAACTGTCCCAATATTGCTGTCCCCTGTGGACCCTGCATCCACCACATTCACCCAGTGTGCCGTGATGGACACGTAACGTCCCTGGCCATGCCTACTGGTCCATGCATCTGTTGTCAGGTGCACCTTTGTAGTCACAGATTGCCTGAGTGCATGGACGATGCGCTCTTTAACATGGTGGTGGAGGGCTGGGATGGCTTTTCTGGAAAAGAAGTGTCATCTGGGTAGCTCGTAGCGTGGTACAGCGTAGTCCATCAGGGCTTTGAAAGCTTCACTTTCAACTAACCGGTAGGGCATCATCTCTAACTAGATTAGTCTAGCAATGTGGGCGTTCAAACCCTGTGTACGCGGATGCGAGGATGAGTACTTCCTTTTTCTAACGAGAGTCTCATGTAGGGTGAGCTGGACTGGAGAGCTGGAGATCGTGGAACTAGTGGGGGTGCCGGTGGACATGGCAGACTGAGAGAGGGTTGGAGACGGTATTCTTGCCGGTGCCCTACATGCAGTGTTTCCTACTACGAACCTGGTGATTCCCTGACTGCTTTGGCCTAGCAACGAAACCTGCACAGATACTGCAGGTGGTGCGGGAAATGGTGGGCTTACAGTGCCGGAAGGGATGTAGCGTTGCTGACTAGCTTCATTCGCCGAGGGTGCTACAACCTTAAGGGACGTTTGGTAGTTAGTCCAGGCTTGCAAATGCATGGTGGTTAAATGTCTATGCATGCAACTTGTATTTAGACTTTTTAGATTATGACCTCTGCTTAAGCTAGTTGAACATTTTATACAGATTACTTTGCGCTGATCATTTGGATGTTGTTTAAAAAAATGCCAGACTGCACTCTTTCTACTATGGGATACCTTTTCAGGCATTGCAGACTGAGCTTCTTTAACTGGATGGCCACGCTGTCCTCCAACTGGTTTTGCCTTTGCCACGCGTTTTTGGCCAGATACGGGCACGGCAGATGGAACCTGTTGCTTTGTTGATGCCTGCTGCGTCTCCTCCTCCTCCGCTTCAGAACTACTGCCGCCTGCACCCTGTTCCCCCAATGGCTGCCAATCGGGGTCAACAACTGGGTCATCAATGACCTCCTCTTCTTTCTCGTGTGCAACTTCGTCTGTGTCACCGTGTAAGCAGGTGGGATAGCGTTCGTGATGGGGCACCATAGTCTCAGCTGGGTTTGATTCTGGCTCAGTACACTGCGAGGGCAATGTTCTGGTCTGAGTCAAAGGAACAGCATAGTAATCTGGCTGTGGCTGTGCATCTGTGCACTCCATGTCCGATGCAACTTCTACTGGGCATGGCCTGTTAACTGTTTCACTTTGTAACCCAGGAACGGTATGTGTAAAGAGCTCCATGGAGTAACACGTTGTGTCGCCAGACGCATCCTTCTCTGTTGTTCTTGCTGAAGAAGACAAGGAAGAGGCTTCTCCCTGACTGTGAACATCCACTAAGGACGCGCTGCTTTTACATTTACCAGTTCCAGAAGAGGAGGCAAAAGAGCTAGAGGCTGAGTCAGCAAGGAAAGCCAAAACTTTTTGTTGCTCCTCCGGCTTTAAAAGCAGTTTTCCTACTCCCAGAAAAGGGAGCGTTCGAGGCCTTGTGTAGCCAGACGACGAACCTGGCTCAACAACTCGAGACTTAGGTGCTGTATTGCTTTTACCACGACCACCTGATGCTCCACCACCACTACCATCATTACCAGCTGACAATGACTGCCCATGGCCACGACCTCTTCCACCAGACTTCCTCATTGTTTGCAAAATGTAACCAAAGTAACGGTATTTGTTACTGTAAAACAACTTATAAGGTGAACTCAAACTTCTGTAGGATTTATATATACCTTTAGGTGGCTGAAACTGAAATGAAAATCAGGCCCAATGTTACACACTAGGTTTTCTGTGCCCCAATAATTTGAGTCAGATGGCACACACAGTACCGGCACTCAAGCTGAAATGCCAATCTTAATCTCCCACTATTTTTTTTTCAGGGAGAATTTAAAAAAAAAAAAAAAAAAATTCCCAGTATGACACACTAGGTTTTCTGTGCCCCAATAATTTGAGACAGATGGCACACACAGTACCGGCACTCAAGCTGAAATGCCAATCTTAATCTCCCACTATTTTTTTTTCCAGGGAGAATTTGAAAAAAAAAAAAAAAATCCCAGTATGACACACTAGGTTTTCTGTGCCCCAATAATTTGAGACAGATGGCACACACAGTACCGGCACTCAAGCTGAAATGCCAATCTTAATCTCCCACTATTTTTTTTTTCCAGGGAGAATTTGAAAAAAAAAAAAAATCCCAGTATGACACACTAGGTTTTCTGTGGCCCAATAATTTGAGACAGATGGCACACACAGTACCGGCACTCAAGCTGAAATGCCAATCTTAATCTCCCACTATTTTTTTTTTCCAGGGAGAATTTGAAAAAAAAATAAAAATCCCAGTATGACACACTAGGTTTTCTATGGCCCAATAATTTGAGACAGATGACACACACAGTACCGGCACTCAAGCTGAAATGCCAATCTTAATCTCCCACTATTTTTTTTTTCCAGGGAGAATTTGAAAAAAAAAAAAAAAATTCCCAGTATGACACACTAGGTTTTCTGTGCCCCAATAATTTGAGACAGATGGCACACACAGTACCAGCACTCAAGCTGAAATGCCAATCTTAATCTTCCACTATTTTTTTTTTACAGGGAGAATTTGAAAAAAAAAAAATCCCAGTATGACACACTAGGTTTTATGTGGCCCAATAATTTGAGACAGATGGCACACACAGTACCGGCACTCAAGCTGAAATGCCAATCTTAACCCCTTCCCGACATTTGACGTACTATCCCGTCGAGGTGGGGTGGGCCCGTATGACCACCGACGGGATAGTACGTCATATGCGATCGGCCGCGCTCACGGGGGGAGCGCGGCCGATCGCGGCCGGGTGTCGGCTGCATATCGCAGCTGACATCCGGCACTATGTGCCAGGAGCGGTCACGGACCGCCCCCGGCACATTAACCCCCGGCACACCGCGATCAAACATGATCGCGATGTGCCGGCGGTGCAGGGAAGCATCGCGCAGGGAGGGGGCTCCCTGCGGGCTTCCCTGAGACCCCCGGAGCAACGCGATGTGATCGCGTTGCTGCGAGGGTCTTACCTCCCTCCCTGCCTGGTCCAGACCCGGATCCAAGATGGCCACGGATCCGGGTCCTGCAGGGAGGGAGGTGGCTTCACAGAAGCCTGCTCAGAGCAGGCACTGTGAAGCAGCCTGCACTTCTCTCAGATCGGTGATCTGTCAGAGTGCTATGCAAACTGGCAGATCACCGATCTGTATTGTCCCCCCCTGGGGCAAAGTAAAAAAGTAAAAAAAAATTTTTCCAAATGTGTAAAAATAAATAAAAAAAAATATTCCAAAATAATGAAAAAAATATATATATTATTCCCATAAATACATTTCTTTATCTAAATATAAAAAAACCCAATAAAAGTGCACATATTTAGTATCGCCGCGTCCGTAACGACCCGACCTATAAAACTGGCCCACTAGTTAACCCCTTCAGTAAACACCGTAAGAAAAAAAAAAAAAAACGAGGCAAAAAACAACGCTTTATTATCATACCACCGAACAAAAAGTGGAATAACACCCGATCAAAAAGACAGATATAAATAACCATGGTACCGCTGAAAGCATCATCTTGTCCCGCAAATAACGAGCCGCCATACAGCATGATCAGCAAAAAAATAAAAAAGTTATAGTCCTGAGAATAAAGCGATGCAAAAATAATTATTTTTTCCATAAAATAGTTTTTATCGTATAAAAGCGCCAAAACATAAAAAAATGAGATAAATGAGGTATCGCTGTAATCGTACTGACCCGAAGAATAAAACTGCTTTATCAATTTTACCAAACGCGGAACGGTATAAACGCCTCCTTCAAAAGAAATTCATGAATAGCTGGTTTTTGGACATTCTGCCTCACAAAAATCGGAATAAAAAGCGATCAAAAAATGTGACGTGCCCAAAAATGTTACCAATAAAAACGTCAACTCGTCCCGCAAAAAACAAGACCTCACATGACTCTGTGGACCAAAATATGGAAAATTTATAGCTCTCAAAATGTGGTAACGCAAAAAATATTTTTTGCAATAAAAAGCGTCTTTCAGTGTGTGACGGCTGCCAATCATAAAAATCCGCTAAAAAACCCGCTATAAAAGTAAATCAAACACCCCTTCATCACCCCCTTAGTTAGGGAAAAATAAAAAAAAAGTATTTATTTCCATTTTCCCATTAGGGCTAGGGTTGGGACTAGGGTTAAGGCTACAGTTAGGGTTGGGGCTAAAGTTAGGGTTAGGGTTGGGGCTAAAGTTACGGTTAGGGTTTGGATTACATTTACGGTTGGGAATAGGGTTGGGATTAGGGTTAGGGGTGTGTCAGGGTTAGAGGTGTGGTTAGGGTTACTGTTGGGATTAGGGTTAGGGGTGTGTTTGGATTAGGGTTTCAGTTATAATTGGGGGGTTTCCACTGTTTCGGCACATCAGGGGCTCTCCAAACCCGACATGGCGTCCGATCTCAATTCCAGCCAATTCTGCGTTGAAAAAGTAAAACAGTGCTCCTTCCCTTCCGAGCTCTCCCGTGTGCCCAAACAGGGGTTTACCCCAACATATGGGGTATCAGCGTACTCAGGACAAATAGGACAACAACCTTTGGGGTCCAATTTCTCCTGTTACCCCTGGGAAAATACAAAACTGGGGGCTAAAAAATAATTTTTGTAGGAAAAACAAAGATTTTTTTATTTTCACGGCTCTGCGTTATAAACTGTAGTGAAACACTTGGGGGTTCAAAGTTCTTACAACACATCTAGATAAGTTCCTTGGGGGGTCTAGTTTCCAAAATGGGGTCACTTGTGTGGGGCTTCTACTGTTTAGGTACATTAGGGGCTCTGCAAACGCAATGTGACGCCTGCAGACCATTCCATCTAAGTCTGCATTCCAAATGGCGCTCCTTCCCTTCCGAGCCCTCCCATGCATCCAAACGGTGGTTCCCCCCACATATGGGGTATCAGCGCACTCAGGACAAATTGGACAACAACTTTTGGGGTCCAATTTCTCCTGTTACCCTCGGGAAAATACAAAACCGGGGGCTGAAAAATATTTTATGTGGGAAAAATTTTTAGTTTTATTTTTACGGCTCTGCATTATAAACTTCTGTGAAGCCCTTGGTGGGTCAAAGCGCTCACCACACATCTAGATAAGTTCCTTAGGGGGTCTACTTTCCAACATGGTGTCACTTGTGGGGGGTTTCTACTGTTTAGGTACATTAGGGGCTCTGCAAACGCAATGTGACGCCTGCAGACCATTCCATCTAAGTCTGCATTCCAAATGGCGCTCCATCCCTTCCGAGCCCTCCCATGCATCCAAACGGTGGTTCCCCCCACATATGGGGTATCAGCGCACTCAGGACAAATTGGACAACAACTTTTGGGGTCCAATTTCTCCTGTTACCCTCGGGAAAATACAAAACTGGGGGCTAAAAAATAATTTTTGTGGGAAAATTTTTATTTTTTATTTTTATGGCTCTGCATTATAAACTTCTGTGAAGCCCTTGGTGGGTCAAAGTGCTCACCACACATCTAGATAAGTTCCTTAGGGGGTCTACTTTCCAACATGGTGTCACTTGTGGGGGGTTTCTACTGTTTAGGTACATTAGGGGCTCTGCAAACGCAATGTGACGCCTGCAGACCATTCCATCTAAGTCTGCATTCCAAATGGCGCTCCTTCACTTCCAAGCCCTTCCATGCGTCCAAACGGTGGTTCCCCCCCACATATGGGGTATCAGCGCACTCAGGACAAATTGGACAACAACTTTTGGGGTCCAATTTTTCCTGTTACCCTCGGGAAAATACAAAACTGGGGGCTAAAAAATAATTTTTGTGGGAAAATTTTTATTTTTTATTTTTATGGCTCTGCATTATAAACTTCTGTGAAGCCCTTGGTGGGTCAAAGTGCTCACCACACATCTAGATAAGTTCCTTAGGGGGTCTACTTTCCAACATGGTGTCACTTGTGGGGGGTTTCTACTGTTTAGGTACATTAGGGGCTCTGCAAACGCAATGTGACGCCTGCAGACCATTCCATCTAAGTCTGCATTCCAAATGGCGCTCCTTCACTTCCGAGCCCTTCCATGCGTCCAAACGGTGGTTCCCCCCCACATATGGGGTATCAGCGCACTCAGGACAAATTGGACAACAACTTTTGGGGTCCAATTTCTCCTGTTACCCTCGGGAAAATACAAAACTGGGGGCTAAAAAATAATTTTTGTGGGAAAAAATTTTTGTTTTATTTTTACGGCTCTGCATTATTAACTTCTGTGAAGCCCTTGGTGGGTCAAAGCGCTCAAAACACATCTAGATAAGTTCCTTAGGGGGTCTACTTTCCAAAATGGTGTCACTTGTGGGGGGTTTCAATGTTTAGGCACATCAGTGGCTCTCCAAATCCAACATGGCGTCCCATCTCAATTCCTGTCAATTTTGCATTGAAAAGTCAAACAGTGCTACTTCCTTTCCGAGCTCTCCCATGCGCCCAAACAGTGGTTTACCCCCACATATGGGGTATCAGCGTACTCAGGAAAAATTGTACAACAACTTTTGGGGTCCAATTTCTTCTCTTACACTTGGGAAAATAAAAAATTGGGGGTGAAAAGATAATTTTTGTGAAAAAATATGATTTTTTATTTTTACGGTTCTGCATTATAAACTTCTGTGAAGCACTTGGTGAGTCAAAGTGCTCACCACACCTCTAGATAAGTTCCTTAGGGGGTCTACTTTCCAAAATTGTGTCACTTGTGGGGGGTTTCAATGTTTAGGCACATCAGTGGCTTTCCAAACGCAACATGGCGTCCCATCTCAATTCCTGTCAATTTTGCATTGAAAAGTCAAACGGTGCTACTTCCTTTCCGAGCTCTCCCATGCGCCCAAACAGTGGTTTACCCCCACATATGGGGTATCAGCGTACTCAGGAAAAATTGTACAACAACTTTTGGGGTCCAATTTCTTCTCTTACACTTGGGAAAATAAAAAATTGGGGGTGAAAAGATAATTTTTGTGAAAAAATATGATTTTTTATTTTTACGGTTCTGCATTATAAACTTCTGTGAAGCACTTGGTGGGTCAAAGTGCTCACCACACCTCTAGATAAGTTCCTTAGGGGGTCTACTTTCCAAAATGGTGTCACTTGTGGGGGGGTTTCAATGTTTAGGCACATCAGTGGCTCTCCAAACGCAACATGACGTCCCATCTCAATTCCTGTCAATTTTGCATTGAAAAGTCAAACGGCGCTCCTTCCTTTCCAAGGTCTCCCATGCGCCCAAACAGTGGTTTATCCCCACATATGGGGTATCAGCGTACTCAGGACAAATTGTACAACAACTTTTGGGGTCCAATTTCTTCTCTTACCCTTGGTAAAATAAAACAAATTGGAGCTGAAGTAAATTTTTTGTGAAAAAAAGTTAAATGTTCATTTTTATTTAAACATTCCAAAAATTCCTGTGAAGCACCAGAAGGGTTAATAAACTTCTTGAATATGGTTTTGAGCACCTTGAGGGGTGCAGTTTTTAGAATGGTGTCACACTTGGGTATTTTCTATCATATAGACCCCTCAAAATGACTTCAAATGAGATGTGGTCCCTAAAAAAAAAATGGTGTTGTAAAAATGAGAAATTGCTGGTCAACTTTTAACCCTTATAACTCCCTAACAAAAAAAAATTTTGGTTCCAAAATTGTGCTGATGTAAAGTAGACATGTGGGAAATGTTACTTATTAAGTATTTTGTGTGACATATCTCTGTGATTTAAGGGCATAAAAATTCAAAGTTGGAAAATTGCAAAATTTTCAAAATTTCGCCAAATTTCCATTTTTTTTGCAAATAAACGCAGGTAATATCAAAGAAATTTTACCACTATCATGAAGTACAATATGTCACGAGAAAACAGTGTCAGAACCGCCAAGATCCGTTGAAGCGTTCCAGAGTTATAACCTCCTAAAGGGACAGTGGTCAGAATTGTAAAAATTGGCCCGGTCATTAACGTGCAAACCACCCTTGGGGGTGAAGGGGTTAATCTCCCACTATTTTTTTTTCCAGGGAGAATTTGAAAAAAAAAAAAAATCCCAGTATGACACACTAGGTTTTCTGTGGCCCAATAATTTGAGACAGATGGAACACACAGTACCGGCACTCAAGCTGAAATGCCAATCTTAATCTCCCACTATTTTTTTTTCCAGGGAGAATTTGAAAAAAAAAAAAAATCACAGTATGACACACTAGGTTTTCTGTGGCCCAATAATTTGAGACAGATGGCACACACAGTACCGGCACTCAAGATGAAATGCCAATCTTAATCTCCCACTATTTTTTTTTCCAGGGAGAATTTGAAAAAAAAAAAAAATCCCAGTATGACACACTAGGTTTTCTGTGGCCCAATAATTTGAGACAGATGGCACACACAGTACCGGCACTCAAGCTGAAATGCCAATCTTAATCTCCCAATATTTTTTTTTTCCAGGGAGAATTTGAAAAAAAAAAAAAAATCCCAGTATGACACACTAGGTTTTCTGTGGCCCAATAATTTGAGACAGATGGCACACACAGTACCGGCACTCAAGCTGAAATGCCAATCTTAATCTCCCAATATTTTTTTTTTCCAGGGAGAATTTGAAAAAAAAAAACCATTCCCAGTATGACACACTAAGTTTTCTGTGGCCCAATAATTTGAGACAGATGGCACACACAGTACCGGCACTCAAGCTGAAATGCCAATCTTAATCTCCCACTATTTTTTTTTTCAGAGAGAATTTAAAAAAAAAAAAAAAAAAAAGGGACTGACCTACAATTACTATCTCCCTGCAGTAATCTCAGCAAGGTATGGCAGGCAGCAATAACAAGGAGTGGACAGCTGCACCAAAAAAAACAAAAGTATGGACAAACAAACAAGATAGCTGTGCAGAAAGGAAGGAACAACAGGATTTGTGCTTTGAAAAAAGCAGTTGGTTTACACAGCGGCGTACACACAGCAATACAGCTATCAGGGAGCCTTCTAGGGCAGCCCAATGAGCTACAGCGCTGAGGAAAAAAAAATGTAGCCTCCACTGTCCCTGCAAACAAAAGGTGGTGTTGGACAGTGGGAATCGCTACAGCACAAGCGGTTTGGGCTTTATGTACCCTGCCTAACACTCTCCCTGCTTCTGAAGAAGCGGCAGCAACCTCTCCCTATGCTCAGATCAGCAGCAGTAAGATGGCGATCGGCGGGAACGCCCCTTTATAGCCCCTGTGACGCCGCAGAAAGCAAGCCAATCACTGCAATGCCCTTCTCTAAGATGGTGGGGACTGATATCTATGTCATCACGCTGCCCACACTCTGCGTCCACCTTCATTGGCTGAGAAATGGCGCTTTTAGCGTCATTGAAACATGACTTTGGTGCAAAAGTCGCGTACCGCGTGGCCAACCCCACACAGGGATCGGGTCGGGTTTCATGAGACGCCGACTTTGCCAAAATTCGTCGACTTATGAAAATGACCGATCCGTTTCGCTCAACCCTAATTGCCACACGTCGCAACCGTCGTGAGACGGTTGCGCCCTGTTGTGGCGGTCCGCCGGGAGCAAAAAACGTTACATGTAACGTTTTTTGCTCCCGTCGGTCCGCTTTTTCCGACCGCGCATGCGCGGCCGGAACTCCGCCCCCACCTCCCCGCACTTCCCCGCACCTCACAATGGGGCAGCGGATGCGCTGGGAAAATGCATCTGCTGCCCCCGTTGTGCGGCGGAGACAATGCTAGCGTCGGTGACCTCGGCCCGACGCACTGCGACGGGCCGAGCCCAACGCTAGCGTGAAAGTAGCCTTAAACCTCTTTTTTTAATATTCATAAAAATTTTCACGACTTTTTGCAATTTATCCCCTAAGAATTAACTATGGACTTGTTATAGGTATAAAATAGTGTATTTTATATAACAAAGCTCATTATCTCTTTCAGGAGATTACAACTGTTAAAGAAATGCGGCATGGCATGCTGTACACCATTGATGTTTTATAAAAGAAAATGAGGATTTTCCGCTGCTGAGCAAGTAGTTTTTAAAATTTTGTCTCAAAAATGATATACAGTGGGGCAAAAAAGTATTTAGTCAGTCAGCAATAGTGCAAGTTCCACCACTTAAAAAGATGAGAGGCGTCTGTAATTTACATCATAGGTAGACCTCAACTATGGGAGACAAACTGAGAAAAAAAAATCCAGAAAATCACATTGTCTGTTTTTTTATCATTTTATTTGCATATTATGGTGGAAAATAAGTATTTGGTCAGAAACAAAATTTCATCTCAATACTTTGTAATATATCCTTTGTTGGCAATGACAGAGGTCAAACGTTTTCTGTAAGTCTTCACAAGGTTGCCACACACTGTTGTTGGTATGTTGGCCCATTCCTCCATGCAGATCTCCTCTAGAGCAGTGATGTTTTTGGCTTTTCACTTGGCAACACGGACTTTCAACTCCCTCCAAAGGTTTTCTATAGGGTTGAGATCTGGAGACTGGCTAGGCCACTCCAGGACCTTGAAATGCTTCTTACGAAGCCACTCCTTCGTTGCCCTGGCGGTGTGCTTTGGATCATTGTCATGTTGAAAGACCCAGCCACGTTTCATCTTCAATGCCCTTGCTGATGGAAGGAGGTTTGCACTCAAAATCTCACGATACATGGCCCCATTCATTCTTTCATGTACCCGGATCAGTCGTCCTGGCCCCTTTGCAGAGAAACAGCCCCAAAGCATGATGTTTCCACCACCATGCTTTACAGTAGGTATGGTGTTTGATGGATGCAACTCAGTATTCTTTTTCCTCCAAACACGACAAGTTGTGTTTCTACCAAACAGTTCCAGTTTGGTTTCATCAGACCATAGGACATTCTCCCAAAACTCCTCTGGATCATCCAAATGCTCTCTAGCAAACTTCAGACGGGCCCGGACATGTACTGGCTTAAGCAGTGGGACACGTCTGGCACTGCAGGATCTGAGTCCATGGTGGCGTAGTGTGTTACTTATGGTAGGCCTTGTGTTATGACCCCAATGGCGAGGGTCTCAGAGATATCAGCAAGTCTGCGAAGTACAAAAATCCAGCTCATAGGGCAGTGGTAACTGGGTTGACCATATATCTACTCCTAACGCCAACCCTAGAAGTAGCCGGGGAACATGCCTACGTTGGTCGCTAGATGTCTCGCGCCAGCCGGAGAGCTAACTACCCCTAGAAGAGGAAAACAAAGACCTCTCTTGCCTCCAGAGAAAGGACCCCAAAAGTAGGATACGAGCCCCCCACAAATAATAACGGTGAGGTAAGAGGAAATGACAAACACAGAGATGAACTAGGTTTAGCACAGAGAGGCCCACTTACTAATAGCAGAATATAGAAAGATAACTTATATGGTCAACAAAAACCCTATCAAAAAATCCACGCTGGAGATTCAAGAACCCCCGAACCGTCTAACGGCCCGGGGGGAGAACACCAGCCGCCCTAGAGCTTCCAGCAAGGTCAGGATACAGATTATATACAAGCTGGACAAAAATAGCAAACAATAACAAATTGCAAAAAGCAAAAAAAACAGACTTAGCTTAATGAAGCAGGAACCAGGATCAGTGGACAAGAGCACTACAGATTAGCTCTGATATCAACGTTGCCAGGCATTGAACTGAAGGTCCAGGGAGCTTATATAGCAACACCCCTGACCTAACGACCCAGGTGAGCATAAAATGAATGACAGACATACCCAGAGTCAAATCCCTAGTAACCACTAGAGGGAGCCAAAAAGTAAATTCACAACAGTACCCCCCCCTTAGTGAGGGGTCACCGAACCCTCACCAAGACCACCACACGATGCTTAGCACCCTCGAGCCAATGACGCCACTCCTCAAATGCCCACTTCATGGCCAACAACTCCCGATTGCCCACATCATAATTTCGCTCAGCCGGCGAAAACTTCCTAGAGAAAAAGGCACAAGGTCTCATAGTAGCACAACCAGGGCTTCTCTGCGACAAAACGGCCCCTGCCCCAATCTCCGAAGCATCCACTTCAACCTGAAAGGGAAGTGAGACATCAGGCTGGCACAAAACAGGCGCTGAAGTAAACCGGCGCTTCAACTCCTGGAAAGCCTCCACGGCAGCAGGAGCCCAGTTAGCCACATCAGAGCCTTTCTTGGTCATATCCGTCAACGGTTTAACAACGCTAGAAAAATTAGCGATAAAACGACGGTAGAAGTTAGCAAAACCCAAGAACTTCTGAAGACTCTTAACTGACGAGGGTTGAGTCCAATCATGAATAGCTCGAACCTTGACTGGGTCCATCTCCACAGCAGAAGGGGAAAAAATGAACCCTAAAAAGGGAACCTTCTGTACACCAAAGAGACACTTTGAGCCTTTAACAAACAAAGAATTTTCACGCAAAATCTTGAAAACCATCCTGACCTGCTCCACATGCGAGTCCCAATCATCAGAAAAAACCAGAATATCATCCAGATAAACGATCAAAAATTTATCCAGATACTTCTGGAAAATGTCATGCATAAAGGACTGAAAAACTGAAGGTGCATTAGAGAGCCCAAATGGCATCACCAAGTACTCAAAATGACCTTCGGGCGTATTGAATGCGGATTTCCATTCATCTCCTTGCTTAATGCGCACAAGGTTGTACGCACCGCGAAGGTCTATCTTGGTGAACCACTTGGCACCTTTAATCCGGGCAAACAAGTCTGACAACAACGGCAAAGGATACTGAAATTTGACAGTGATCTTATTTAAAAGCCGATAGTCAATACAAGGCCTCAAAGATCCGTCTTTTTTAGCCACAAAAAAGAATCCCGCACCAAGAGGGGAAGAAGAAGGACGGATATGCCCCTTCTCCAGAGACTCCTTGATATATGAACGCATCGCGGTATGTTCAGGTACCGACAGATTAAACAGTCTTCCCTTAGGAAACTTACTGCCTGGAATCAAATCTATTGCACAGTCACATTCCCTATGAGGAGGCAATGCACTTGACCTAGACTCGCTGAAGACATCCTGATAATCAGACAAATACGCCGGAACTTCCGAAGGCGTAGAAGTAGCAATAGACACGGGCAGGGAATCTCCATGAATTCCATGACAGCCCCAACTTGACACTGACATTGCCTTCCAGTCCAAGACTGGATTATGGGTCTGTAACCATGGCAACCCCAAAACAACCAAATCATGCATTTTATGCAGAACAAGAAAACGTATCACCTCCCGATGTTCAGGAGTCATGCACATGGTAACCTGTGTCCAAAACTGCGGTTTATTTTCTGCCAATGGCGTAGCGTCAATACCCCTAAGAGGGATAGGATTTTCTAATGGCTCAAGAACAAAACCGCAGCGCTTGGCAAATGACAGATCCATAAGACTCAGGGCAGCACCTGAATCTACAAACGCCATGACAGGATACGATGACAGTGAGCAAATCAAAGTTACAGATAGAATGAACTTAGGTTGCAAATTACCAATAGCGACAGGACTAACAACCTTAGTAAGACGCTTAGAGCATGCTGAGATAACATGTGCAGAATCACCACAGTAGTAACACAAGCCATTCTGGCGTCTATGAATTTTCCGCTCATTTCTAGTCAGGATTCTATCACATTGCATTAAATCAGGTGCCTGTTCAGATAACACCATGAGGGAATTTGCGGTTTTGCGCTCCCGCAACCGCCGGTCAATTTGAATTGCCAGGGCCATGGAATCATTCAGACCCGTGGGAATGGGAAAACCCACCATCACATTCTTAATGGCTTCAGAAAGGCCATTTCTAAAATTTGCAGCCAATGCACACTCGTTCCACTGGGTCAGCACGGACCATTTCCGAAATTTTTGGCAATACACCTCAGCCTCGTCCTGGCCCTGAGACATAGCCAGCAAGGCTTTTTCTGCCTGAATCTCAAGATTGGGCTCCTCATAAAGCAAACCGAGCGCCAGAAAAAACGCATCAATATCAGCCAATGCCGGATCTCCTGGCGCCAGCGAGAAAGCCCAATCCTGAGGGTCGCCCCGTAAAAAAGAAATAACAATTTTCACTTGCTGAGCGGAGTCTCCAGAGGAACAGGGTCTCAGGGACAAAAACAATTTACAATTATTCCTGAAATTTCTAAACTTAAATCGATCTCCGGAAAACAGTTCAGGAATCGGTATCTTAGGTTCTAACATAGGATTTCTGGTAACATAATCTTGTATGCCCTGCACACGAGCAGCAAGCTGGTCCACACTTGTAATCAAGGTCTGGACATTCATGTCTGCAGCAATCACAAGCCACTCAGAGGTAAAGGGGAAAAGAAAAAAAAATGAGAGAGAGAAAAAAAAACTCAGAGCTTTCTTTCTTATAATCCCACTTCTGCAATGCATTTAACATTTAATACTGGCCTGGCAAACTGTTATGACCCCAATGGCGAGGGTCTCAGAGATATCAGCAAGTCTGCGAAGTACAAAAATCCAGCTCATAGGGCAGTGGTAACTGGGTTGACCATATATCTACTCCTAACGCCAACCCTAGAAGTAGCCGGGGAACATGCCTACGTTGGTCGCTAGATGTCTCGCGCCAGCCGGAGAGCTAACTACCCCTAGAAGAGGAAAACAAAGACCTCTCTTGCCTCCAGAGAAAGGACCCCAAAAGTAGGATACGAGCCCCCCACAAATAATAACGGTGAGGTAAGAGGAAATGACAAACACAGAGATGAACTAGGTTTAGCACAGAGAGGCCCACTTACTAATAGCAGAATATAGAAAGATAACTTATATGGTCAACAAAAACCCTATCAAAAAATCCACGCTGGAGATTCAAGAACCCCCGAACCGTCTAATGGCCCGGGGGGAGAACACCAGCCGCCCTAGAGCTTCCAGCAAGGTCAGGATACAGATTATATACAAGCTGGACAAAAATAGCAAACAATAACAAATTGCAAAAAGCAAAAAAAACAGACTTAGCTTAATGAAGCAGGAACCAGGATCAGTGGACAAGAGCACTACAGATTAGCTCTGATATCAACGTTGCCAGGCATTGAACTGAAGGTCCAGGGAGCTTATATAGCAACACCCCTGACCTAACGACCCAGGTGAGCATAAAATGAATGACAGACATACCCAGAGTCAAATCCCTAGGAACCACTAGAGGGAGCCAAAAAGTAAATTCACAACACCTTGTTACATTGGTCCCAGCTCTCTGCAGTTCATTCACTAGGTCCCCCCACGTGGTTCTGGGATTTTTGCTCACCGTTCTTGTGATCATTCTGACCCCACGGGGTGGGATTTTGCGTGGAGCCCCAGATCGAGGGAGATTATCAGTGGTCTTGAATGTCTTCCATTTTCTAATTATTGCTCCCACTGTTGATTTCTTCACTCCAAGCTGGTTGGCTATTGCAGATTCAGTCTTCCCAGCCTGGTGCAGGGCTACAATTTTGTTTCTGGTGTCCTTTGACAGCTCTTTGGTCTTCACCATAGTGGAGTTTGGAGTCGGACTGTTTGAGGGTGTGCACAGGTGTCTTTTTATACTGATAACAAGTTTAAACAGGTGCCATTACTACAGGTAATGAGTGGAGGAAAGAGGAGACTCTTAAAGAAGAAGTTACAGGTCTGTGAGAGCCGGAAATCTTGATTGTTTGTTTCTGACCAAATACTTATTTTCCACCATAATATGCAAATAAAATGATAAAAAAACAGACAATGTGATTTTCTGGATTTTTTTTTCTCAGTTTGTCTCCCATAGTTGAGGTCTAGCTATGATGTAAATTACAGACGCCTCTCATCTTTTTAAGTGGTGGAACTTGCACTATTGCTGACTGACTAAATACTTTTTTGCCCCACTGTATGTATATACACTCACTGGCCACTTTATTAGGTACACCTGTCCAACTTCTTGTTAACACTTAATTTCTAATCAGCCAATCACATGGCGGCAACTCAGTGCAATTAGGCATGTAGACATGGTCAAGACAATCTCCTGCAGTTCAAACCGAGCATCAGTATGGGGAAGAAAGGTGATTTGAGTGCCTTTGAACGTGGCATGGTTGTTGGTGCCAGAAGGGCTGGTCTGAGTATTTCAGAAACTGCTGATCTACTGGGATTTTCACGCACAACCATCTCTAGGGTTTACAGAGAATGGTCCGAAAAAGAAAAAAAATCCAGTGAGCGGCAGTTCTGTGGGGGGAAATGCCTTGTTGATGCCAGAGGTCAGAGGAGAATGGGCAGACTGGTTCGAGCTGATAGAAAGGCAACAGTGACTCAAATCGCCACCCGTTACAACCAAGGTAGGCCTAAGAGCATCTCTGAACGCACAGTGCGTCGAACTTTGAGGCAGATGGGCTACAGCAGCAGAAGACCACACCGGGTACCACTCCTTTCAGCTAAGAACAGGAAACTGAGGCTACAATTTGTACAAGCTCATCGAAATTGGACAGTAGAAGATTGGAAAAACGTTGCTTGGTCTGATGAGTCTCGATTTCTGCTGCGACATTCGGATGGTAGGGTCAGAATTTGGCGTAAACAACATGAAAGCATGGATCCATCCTGCCTTGTATGGAGCATCTTTGGGATGTGCAGCCGACAAATCTGCGGCAACTGTGTGATGCCATCATGTCAATATGGACCAAAATCTCTGAGGAATGCTTCCAGCACCTTGTTGAATCTATGCCACGAAGAATTGAGGCAGTTCTGAAGGCAAAAGGGGTCCAACCCGTTACTAGCATGGTGTACCTAATAAAGTGGCCGGTGAGTGTGTATATATATATATATATATATATATATATATATATACTGTATATATATATATATATATATATATATATATACATAGTGAGAGTGAGTTTACTATATATCTAAATACAAATATTTATGTAAACATTATAAAGATGTGCTTTTGTTTAAATATAAATAACTGATTTATTCCTGCCATCTCTTATAATTTTGCTAATTTAAAAAACAACACTGGTCAACACAAAAAAAATCATCAGCAAAGGTAATATGTCTGTTTCATGGAGTTTGATGTGCTGATTCAAAAAATATGCTTAGTTTTGCTCTATCACATAAAGTTTCGGAGATAGAAGTATTTTTGTTATTACATTATTTCTGCATTTTCAATGTATGTGGTTTTTCCTACGTTATTCCCATTTCTTTGCTTGTCTTACTTAACTGTGAAGCTTCTTACAGGAACAACATCAGTAAAGGTTTCAGTGAGTTTTTTGGGAAGGAGTATTGAGTATTGAGTTTGTCACCACCATTCAACTGAACTTACTCTACTGTCTGATCTGATTTAAAGGAGAAAAATGCCCCGACTGTGTATCAATCATTCGAACACATTCTGCTGTGTGTGGTTCTTTTACACCAAAATCACTCATGATATTGATGGTGATCAAGACTAAAGCTTGGCCCCTCATGTGATATGCTCAAGTTGTTAAAATGATCTTTGTGACTGATTGAATATGAGAAAAGTGGCTATGCCATTTGCTGGTGCCATGATTTGGATGGAACCCAAAAATCATAGTGATGACTGCTACTTTTGTTTTGTGAAACTGATGGGTTTTTCTACAGAGAACAAACATAAGATTAATTACCCTGAACTTGAACCTGCGATTAGGCCAGTTCCACATGATGCCAATTCCTGTACCACCGTTGTCTGGATTGGATGAAAATGAAGTATGGAACTGAAGCTACTGGTACAGACATGGAGACCTCAAGTCAAGATGAGTATGTACCTGATGGAGCAGCCGAACAGCCAGAATGCTTTACTCAACATGAATGAAATAATCTCATCAGAGACCTTTCATTGTCAAAAGATAAAGCGGAACATTTTGCATCTAGGTTGAGACAGAAAAATCTTCTTCATGATGATGTTGTAAGTAGGTTGCAGGATGCAGTGACAGACAGGAGGCAGAGCAAGGGTTAACAATTTTAACAGTTTTAATTCAACAGGGGGGTTAACTCCTCGCAGGGAGGTGCAGGGTTAAATTGGGAGAATAACAGTCCAATTGTAAAGAGTATGCAGAGTTAAGGAACAATAAATCAGATAACGGCAGTTCTTGTGAATGCTGCGGGGGAGTCAATAGCGCCAACAACGGTGGCACGGTGCTGGTACAAGAAGGTTCAGCTGGTAACGATGGCCCATCTTCTGGCAGCAGCGTTCGGTCTCCGGTACCTTACGCTGAGCCCCTAGTCCATGAACATATGCAGCCAGAGCAAGCAAGGCTGCAGCATGATCAGAGTCTCCCGTGGCAGGAAGGTATATGCTAGTAAGGTGGGCTGAAAACATCTGTTCAGGATCCGGTTCTCTCTTTGCAGCATGTGCTCTGTACTCACAGTCACAAAACACATGACATCTCGCTTTCTGCCAGCCACCGGGCGTGTTGCGCTTCTCTCTCTGTGCTGCACGCTACCTGTTCCTGCCAAGACTGAAGAGCCGAAAACAGCTGGCGCAATGTTTCTCCAATGAGGTCCTGCAGACCATGGTTCGACAACGAGGGAAAGAGCAAACAGTCCTCACCTCTACCCTGGTTCTTAGGCTGGTGTGCAGCGCTCAGCTGAACAGGGCTCCCGACTCTTTCCCTATTACTGCGGAGGGCTCCGGCAGCTTTCAGGCATTGGATCAGCCACGTGCCGTTGTGGCCCAGCTGCGCACCCCTCAGAACCCGCTGCACACACACCTTACCTCTGTCACCGCTGGTGGGAAACTGCCCGATGCTGTGCGTGCTTTTACTTATAACAACGCCCCCAGCTTTTGGGACAGGGAACCTGTCCAGGCCTTTTTGCCTTCCCTGGAGAACATGGGACGCAGCCTCAGCAGTTCCGAACCCGGTCTGGCACAGGTACCCACAGTCCGGTCTTCCTCCTTACAATGTCAAAGTGTGTTATTACCGAAACAGAAGTAACAGTTTAACACAATTTTTCACAGTTGATGGACCAATGGTGTACTGTAACAATGTGAATGGCCTCTTTGAAGAACTGAATCAAGAGTAATTTTTTTGCAGATTGGCAATTGTTTATTGAATCATCCCAGAGAAGTTTGAAACCAGTGTTGCTTCACAATAGAAACAAGTAATCCCTATTGCTCACTCATGTCCTCTAAAGGAAAGTTAAGAAAATCTGTCAGTTGTTTTGGATGCTATATAATATAAACATCATCAATGGCATATCTGTGGAGATTTGAAAGTGATTGGTCTGCTAATGGGAATGCGAGGAGTTTTTATTATTATTATTATTATTATTTATATAGCACCATTGGTTCCATGGTGCTGTACATGAGAAGGGGTTACATACAAATTACAGATATCACTTACAGTAAGCAAATTAACAATGACAGACTGATACAGGGGGAGAGAACCCTGCACTTGCGGGCTTACCTTCTACTGGATGGTGGGTTGTAGCAGCTCCAGAGATGGTGAGGCGATAGCTCAAGTAGTGGTGAGGAGGCAGCGGGGTCATGGCAATCTGTAGGCTTTCTTGAAGTGGTGGGTTTTCAGGTTCCATCTGAAGGATCCAAATGTGGTTGATCGTCGGACATGTTGGGGCACAGAGTTCTAGAGGATGAGGGATATTCGGGAGAAGTCTTGGAGGCAATAAGGTGAAGAGTGAATAAGCGTGGAGGAGAGAAGGATGTCTTGGGAGGACTGGAGATTATGTGAAGGAAGATATAGGGAGATTAGTTCAGAGATATATGGAGAGGACAGGTTATGGATGGTTTTGTAGGTCAGTATGAGTAATTTGAACTGGATACGTTGAGGGAATGGGAGCCAGTGAAGAGATTTGCAGAGGGGAGAAGCAGAGGAGTAACGAGGAGAGAAATGAATTAGTCGGGCAGCAGAGTTATGGATGGACTGGAGAGATGCAAGAGGGTTTGCAAGGAGGCCACAGAAAAGGATGTTGCAGCAGTCAAGGTGGGAGATGATGAGGGCATGTACCAGCATTTTAGTAGATTGAGGGTTGAGGAAAGGACAGATTCTGGAAATATTTTGAAGCTGGAGGCAACAGGAGGTGGAAAGAGCTTGGATGTGCGGTTTGAAGGACAGGGCAGAGTCAAAGGTTACTCCGAGGCAGGGGACTTCCGGTATGGGGGAAAGCATGATGTCATTTATTGTGATAGAAAAATCAGGTAAGGAAAATCTGTGAGATGGAGCTATATTGTTGCTTTTTGTGTTCATGGGACAGTAGAAATTCAGTAGAGCATTATGTTCGTGGTGATTGGAGACAGAGAAACATCTATGCTCCAGGTAATGACAATATTCCACATAATCCTTCAGTTGCTTAATCTTTCTTCCTCCACTACATATAAAGTTGGGGTTGATTAAAAACTTTGTGAAAGCCATGGCAAAGACAAATTCAAAAGGGTTCCAGTACATTTCACAGAAATTCTCCAGCATTTCAACAGCAAAACTGAAGTCAGATGTATTTGTGGGTCCTCGGATCAGAGAGCTTATGAGAGATGATGTGTTTGAAGGAACTGTAAATGATAAGGAATTGAGATCTTGGAAAAGCTTCAAGTAGATTTGTGAAAAAAAAAAATTCCAGAATGCCGTATATACTCGAGTATAAGCCGAGGCACCTACTTTTGCCACAGAAAACTGGGTAAGCTTATTGACTCGAGTATAAGCTGGGTATGCATTGTCCCCCTCATCCCTGTCCTGCTGTGCGTTGCTCCCCCTGTCCTGTCCTGCTATGCGTGGCTCACCTTGTCCTGTCCTGCTATGCGTGGCTCCCCCTTTCCTGTCCTGGTATGTGGCTCCCCCTGTCCTGTTCTGGTATGTGGCTCCCCCATCCTGTCCTGGTAAGTGGCTCCCCTTGTCATGTCCTGGTATGTGGCTCCCCCTGTCCTGTCCTGGTTTGTGTGGCTCACCCAGTTGTATGCATTGCTCCCCCGGTCCCACATTGCTCAGCTCCCCCGGTCCGCATGGCTTGGCTCCCCCATCCCGCATGGCTCTGCTTCCCATCCCCCATGGCTCGGCTCCCTCCTTACCATGGTTGTATGGTATGCATGGCTTACATTGCCCCCCTCCCCATCATACTCACTCTCCTTGCACCTGCATCTTCGTCCCTGCATCTCTGTTGTCCCGATGCCGGCGGCTCTCCTCTCCTCTGCTCAGTGGTTATGTGGTGCCGCTCATTAAGGTAATGAATATGCACTCCACACCTATGAGCGGTACCACGTGACCACTCAGAACAGGAGAGGAGAGCTGCTGGCACCGGGATAATGGAGATGCAGGGACAGAGATGCAGCAATGGAGGGTGAGTATGAGTTCTTCTGTTCTGTTAGCAGGTGGCTGCAGCTGCAGCTGTCACTGTGCCACAGCCGCTGGCTCCTGCCGCTGTTACGCCGCTCCCCCTCCCCCACCAGCATTCTGATCAGTTGACTCATGTATAAGCCATGGGGGGCGTATTCAGCACAAAAAATTGTGCTGAAAATCTCGGCTTATACACGAGTATGTACGGTATGTTGAAGGTGTTGAGGAACTGCTAAATGCATACTAGTGTCTTGGATGTCGCATGTCTCTGAAAATGCACTTTTTGCATTCACATTTAGATTTCTTCCCTCAAAATCTTGAGGATGTAAGCGATGAACAAGGTGAGAGGTTTCACCAGGACATAAAAGTAATGCAATACCGCTACCAGGGTTTTTGGAATGACTCAATGATGGCAGATTACTGTTGGATGTTATATAGGGACCACCCACAAAAATTGTATCAAGGACAGTCTAATGTCAAGCACTTTTAATTTCTGCTCATATTTTGGTTTCTATTATCATATAGAAATAGCTGGCGCACTATAATATCCATAAATAAATAAATATTGGGGGTGCATAAAGTGGCTGATAGATGAGCAATAATAACAGAAGAAAAGAAAGCCACTATAATATATGCACACCACCAAATATAGAGTGAATCAAACAAGCTTTATTGATAACATATAAAAACAATTAAAAACATGTAAACAAAACTCCCTCCGTGTGCATACTCCCAACACTACTCAGTATTACACACAACTTCCATATGATTTGTGTATGTCTTACTAATCATGCCATTCCCTTCTAGGTCATTGGGGGGGCTTTTGCCTTTCCATAGGGTTCACATGGTGGCGTTTTTTAATAGGCTTTATGTTATTTCCATCCAGTATACAGCCTTACTCTCCATCAGATATGCATGCGATATTCTTTAACCTCTAACATTCTAAGTCTGATTCTGGTTCCCCTTTAGCAATGTGACAGTCATGCATGTTTGACTGTCACATTGCCTGCTCCCGGGAGCCGCGCACGCGCTGTAGTAATCCTCTGCCACTTCTCTTCTCCTGCTTTGGCATCCTATTTTGGTCCTTGAGCACTCTGTCGGTCTGGCTGGCCGGCGCATGCGCACTTGAGGCTTTGGGGCTAGTTCCCTCCTATCGCTGCCTCTGGCGCTTCCACCGTTGATCAGCTACACACCAGATCGTGATTTATTTCATCAGACCAGGTATATATAAGCTCTATTGATCCTTCTTGAGCCTATTTCCCCTGACAAAGCTGTGTTTAACAGCGACACGCGTTGGGCTCTCCCTCCGTTATTCCACACTCCCTGTTTGCTCAGTCCTGGCTATTTTTAGGATGGGTGTCAGCTTTCTACCTTGATCAGCTTTTTACCTTGATCAGTATTTTTTTGGTGACCGCAGCATGATCCCTCCTCACTCTCAGCACAGGTGACAGGTGTGCTTGGTGGGTGAGATTCTGTCCTTCCTTTCCATCTGGGGCTACTATTTGCCAGATTGTCTTGTGCTCTATTTGCTCATATTTTTGGGGGAGTATTACAGCCTGGGGGTTTCTTGTGGCAGTTTGACATTACTCTGTTATTGACAGGTATGGTTCTGAGCATAATGTGGCGGACTTGCCAGTAACTACCAAACTATGTACACACTATTGACCAAATGTTATATTTGATACATGTCCTCCACTATCATATGGAAGTTGTGTGTAATACTGAGTAGTGTTGGGAGTATGCACACGGAGGGAGTTTTGTTTACATGTTTTTAATTGTTTTTATATGTTATCAATAAAGCTTGTTTGATTCACTCTATATTTGGTGGTGTGCATATATTATAGTGGCTTTCTTTTCTTCTGTTATTATTTTGGTTTCTATTTTGCATGTGAAATTATTTTGGCTCAATAAAAACTGTTTTGTAAGATGAAGCATTTCTTTCTGATATGTAGATTACTGTTTTCTTTATGTAGTCAGCATATTTCCTATACCTTATAATAATGATACTGCTCCATGGAAACTATACGTGCTTCAAAAAACTGTATACAGGTATATTTTTTTTAAATCAGGACAAAAAGATGATTCAGAAAAGTACAAAGTCACCTGTGATGATTACAAAAAATATTTTTTTGTAGACCTCTTTAATGGGTTATACTTTGGGTTTAATTAATTCAGTACTGACTAGATACATTGTAAAGGAAAGCTATACTTAGATTGAATACAGAATTTGCTTATTATTACTTTTTTTGCATAAATGACGCCCTCTGATGAATCTGGGTGAAACACACGTTGTTGCGCCAGGCTCCACAATAATAGGGCTCCCTATCTATATCACATAAGTTTGTGTGTAATTATTTTGCTAACTGATGCACATGCAACCCACTTTGTACTATACTTTATGGGTACATTAATACATTTGATCATATGGGTTCTACAGCCCTGATTGTGATATTTTAGCCCTCTATTGATCTACTCTGCTTTTAATTCTTTTTTTGCATATTTTTCTTTATAAATAAATAAAGTTTGTGATATTGTGAGACATATTTCTTCACTTCCTTTTTATATGGTTTATTTTATTTATAAATGTTAATGATAAGTCAAACGGATAACTTGCCTTCCAAGTGCACTAACTGTTCAGGGACATAGGGGTGATTTTATGCCACTTCTCATATTGTGCCGTGAATGTAAAAAGAAAGGAAATATAAACATTTGAATGACATCTGTATTGTCTTCTTTTTAAAGGAAACTACATGTGAGAATTTATAATGTGTAATGTAAAGGTAGCAATTTCATAATATACTTACTGTTTTAGTTCCTAACTATTATAGTGGGTTCTCTTTCTATCACACTTCATTCAGTAGCTGTCACTAGGCCACGCTAAAGCTACGTTCACATTTGCGTTGTGCGCCGCAGCGTCGGGCGCTGCAGCGTCGCCGCATGCGTCATGCGCCCCTATATTTAACATGGGGGCACATGGACATGCGTTGCGTTGCGTTTTGGGACGCATGCGTCCTTTTTGGTGCAAGCGGCATGGCGCAGTGGACGCAGCATGATGCATTTTTTTTGCATTCAAAAATAGAACGCATGCGTCGCAAAACGCAGCGTTGTGCATGCGTTGTGCAAGCGTTGTTCCTGGGTTGTGCGTTGCGTCGCCAACGCTGCGGCACACAACGCAAATGTGAACGTACTGTAGCTTAAGCAATGGCCAGGTTTTTACATGGAGGGAAATTAATTTGGCTGCAGACGATTTCCACTTCCACTGGTAATGAGAGGAGATAGTCAACAGTCATAGAAGTCAGACCTTTATTTAATTGGTTGCTGGACCAAATTCAAGTGTACCTACATATGCAGTGGCTTGCAAAAGTATTCACCCCCTTGGGTCTGTACCTAATTTGTTACATTGCAACCTGTGTTTAAATATTTTTGTAATCCTATTAGTGTGGGAGATGCATCAGCACTAAATAGTCTAAGCTGGTGAAGTGAAGTAAGAAGAAATATAGGCATACATTAAATTTAAGGGATCAAATAACTGAAAGTTTGCATGTGCATGTCAAGCACAGTGTAGGACAAACTAAGTGCAACACAAAGGGATAAGGGAAGGGGAATCAAACACTAGGGAAGGGGGGAATGGAGTCCCTCTGACCGATCTAATGTCACCCTGTCTGTCCTATCATCCCTATATAGGTTCCGCACCTATCACCGAGCAGGATAACAGATCCCTGCCTGACCCTGGCAATAAGCTTTGCACCAGTGAGGACAGGATAGCACTAGTCAATCCTCACTACAGCTAAAAATAACTGGGATAGACAAATGAAAGAAGGGAACACTTAGCTTGAGAAGACTCAGAGAGAAACATCAAAGTCCTCCAAATTCCAAAAAGGACGATAGCTGAGAACTACTGCTCCAAGCCTCAACTGGGAAATGCAAATAGAAAATAACACTCTCAACTCCAAACAGGAAGTTTGGAGTTATAAACACCCAGATCCAGGTGACACCATTAAGCCGGGTAGGTGGCCACTAGTCTGTAAGGACATCCGCTGAGACCTTCTACAGCCAGATGCAGTGCGACTGTCTGTAGCCTCTGACACACCTGTGACAGTTTCCCCCTTCTACAAGTGGCCTCTGGACACTAAGGACCCAGCTTCTCGGGATAAGAGGTGTGAAATGAATGAACCAGCCTGGGAGCATTAACCTGTGATGCAGAGACCCACATCCTTTCCTCTGGACCATAAGCCTTCCAGTTCACCAAGTATTGTAGGGAACATCATTGGAGACAAGAATGTACAATCTTCGAAATCTGAAACTCGAGATTTCAATCAACTATTATTGGGGAGGCAGTAAGGTTGAGGGCTCAACAGGTTCCACATATTTCTTGAGTAATGACCTGTGGAAGACATTGTGGATTTTAAGAGCCAGAGGTAGCTCAAGATGAAACGATGCTGGATTTATGACGGCGGTTATTTTATAGGTCCTAACTAGTGTTGAGCATTCCGATGCCACAAGTATTGGGTATCGGCCGATATTTGCGGTATCGGAATTCCGATACCGAGTTCCGATATTTTTGTGATATCGGAATCGGAAGTTCCCAGTGTATGGTTCCCAGGGTCTGGAGGAGAGGAGACTCTCCTTCAGGCCCTGGGATCCATATTCATGTAAAAAATAAAGAATAAAAATAAAAAATATGGATATACTCACCCCTCCGGCGGAGCCTGGACCTTAGCGGTGTAACCGGCAGCCTCCGTTCCTAAGAATGCAGTGAGTTTAGGACCTGCGATGACGTCGCGGCTTGTGATTGGTCGCGTGAGCTGTCACATGAGCGGTCACGCGACCAATCACAAGCCGCGACGTCATCGAAGGTCCTTCACTCAGCATTCTTAGGAACGGAGGCAGACGCTTGGACCGGTGAGAGCCAGGGGCCGTCCGAGGGGTGAGTATATCAATATTTTTTATTTTTATTCTTTATTTTATACATGAATATGGATCCTAGGGCTTGAAGGAGAGTTTCCTCTCCTTCAGACCCTGGGAACCATTCCAATATTTTGTGTCCCATTGATATGCATTGGTATCGGGTATCGGTATCAGCGATATCCGATACTTTTTGGGTATCGGACGATCCAATCCGATACCGATACCTTTGCATATCGGAAGGTCATTCACATTCAGGTCTGGACCTGGCACACATTTTCTGTCAACCATATGCTTGTACCTGTCTTGCATAATCTTCAAATTACTCAGAATCCACCACCACACTGAGGAGAGAGACAAAGCCAATTGTTCCTCTTTAGGAACTTCTGAAGCAGCTCCCCCACTAAAAGTACCAAACTGTGGATTGTAACCGTCTGCACCAAAGAATAGTGACCTGCCAGTAGATTCCTGACGGTGATTATTGATGACAAATTCTGCAAGGGGTAAGTAGGATGCTCAATTCTCCTGATTTTCAGTGACAAAGCACCTGAGGTAGGTCTCCAAATTCGGGTTGACGCGCTCAGTCTGTCCATTCGACTGAGGATGGAAGGCAGGGGATAAATGACGGCTGCACCCCCAGTCGAGAACAGAAAGCCCTCCAGAACTTGGAAATAAATTGAGTCCCTGATCTGACAACACATCGGAGTGAACCCTGTGAAGCTTCACGATCTCATTTACAAACACCTGAGCAAAAGTCTTGGCATTCAGAAGTGCCAGTAATGTGACAAATTGGATCATTTTACTGAATCTATCTACAATCACAAAATCCAGCCTTGCCAGCAGATACCGGTAGGTCAGTAACAAAATCCATGGACAAGTGTGTCCATGGTCTGCTGGGAATAGGCAGCGGAAGAAGAGCATCAGACGAACAGGTATGTGATATCTTAGAATGTGCGCACACACGACAAGCAGATATCTGTTCAACCACATCCCGATGCGACCTCGGCCACCAAAAATGATGAGAAATGAGGTTCCTGAATGCCTTACCACCTAGATGGGTAGTAAGCACCAAGCACAGAGTAGTGATGTTCCCTTAGTACTTTGAGCCACAGATTTGGTGGTGCAAATAACCTTGCTGGACTGCAGGAGGCAGGGACCTCCAACACCTCACAAAGCTGAAATAACTACCCCTTCTTCAAAATCGGGGCAGGGTTCTCTTGGTCACCACCACTAGTGAAGCTCCGGGACAAAACATCAGCCTTGAAGTTTCTGACCCCTAGACAGAAAGTGGCCAAAAAATTGAACCTAGGAAAAAATGGACCATCTCGCCTGCCTAGGGTTGGAGATATGACAAGTTGTTATGGTCAGTAATAACAGTAATAGGATGGACAGCGCCTACAACAAATGTTGCCATTCTTCAAATGACAACTTGATTGCCAAAAGCTCCCTATTACCCACGTCATAATTTCTCTCAGCCGAAGATAATTTTTTTGTAAAGAAGGCACATGGACTCCATTTACCAGGGGAAAGGACCCTGAGACAAAACAGCCCCTACCTCCACCTCCAAAGCATCAACCTCCACAACAAACGGTTGGAAAACCTCAGGTTGCATGAGTATAGGAACCATGGCAATCAGCTCTCCATCCTTCTATCAAGATCACATCTCACCACTTGCACTCTGGACCCACTCCTGTCCCACCTCATCCCTAACCTCGCAAAAGTCTTCATCCCAACCCTAACACAACTCTTCAACCTCTCACTTACAAACGGTGTCTTCCCCTCATCCTTCAAACATGCATCAATCACACCTATCCTCAAAAAACCCTCCCTCGACCCATCCTCTGTGTCCAGCTATCGCCCGATATCCCTTATCCCTTATGCCTCAAAACTACTGGAACAGCATGTCCATCTTGAACTGTCCTCCCACTGTTGTGAATTCTGCTTTTGAGCTCCCTCCGGTGGTTGTAGGTGGTAATGCAGTTGCCCCTGAGTTGCAGTCCTGGTCAGGTGTATCTGCTGATTGCAGTTCTGACTGGGGTATTTAGGCGTGCAGGATTCATTAGTCCTTGCCAGTTGTCAATTGTTGTTGGGAGGTGTTGGACCTCTGCTTGGTTCCTCCTGCCTTTCTGCCAAATCAGCAAAGATAAGTGTCTGTTTTTTTTTTCCTGTGGCACACATGCTATGTGCTTCACAATTCAGTGCTATTCTTTGTGTTTTCTTGTCCAGCTTAGATTGTGTCAGTATTTTCTCAGTCTTGTTGGATTCTCTGGAGTGGCAGATATACATTCCATGTCTTTAGTTAGATTGTGGAACTTTTTGTATTATCTGCTGTGGATATTTTTGGAAGGGTTTTAATACTGACCGCCTAGTAATCTGTCCTATCCTTTCCTATTTAGCTAGAGTGGCCTCTTTTGCTAAATCCTGTTTTCTACCTGCGTGTGTCTATTCTTCTCCTACTCACAGTCATTATTCGTGGGGGGCTGCCTATCCTTTGGGGGTCTGCTCTGAGGCAAGGTAGCATTCCTATTTCCATCTATAGGGGTATTTAGTCCTCCGGCTGTGTCGAGGTGTCTAGGGTTTGTTAGGCACACCCCACGGCTACTTCTAGTTGCGGTGTTAGTTCAGGATTTGCGGTCAGTACAGGTTCCACCGACTCCAGAGAAAGTTTCATGCGGCTCCAAGGTCACCAGATCATAACATCCAGTTACAATCTGGCTTCCAAACACATCACTCAACTGAAACTGCTCTAACTAAAGTGACCAATGACCTACTAACCGCCAAGAGCAAGCGACTCTACTCTGTCCTCCTCCTCCTGGACCTGTCTTCTGCCTTCGACACTGTGGACTACTCCCTCCTGTTACAGATTCTCTCATCTCTTGGCATCACAGACTTGGCCCTATCCTGGATCTCATCATATCTAACAGACCGGACATTCAGTGTCTCCCTCTTCCACACCACCTCCTCATCTTGCCCCCTGTCTGTCGGTGTTCCCCAAGGCTCAGTTCTAGGACCCTTACTCTTCGCCATCTACACCTTCGGCCTGGGACAGCTCATAGAATCCCACGGTTTACAATATCATCTCTACACTGATGACACGCAGATCTACATATCTGGACCCGATCTCACTTCCTTACTGACCAAAATCCCACAATGTCTGTCTGCTAATTCATCCTTCTTTTCTGCTCGTTTTCTAAAACTGAACATAGACAAAACAGAAGTAATCATCTTTCCCCCACCTCACTCTACCCCTCCACCCGACCTATCCATCAATGTCAATGGCTGCTCACTTTCCCCGGTCCCGCACGCTCGGTGCCTCGGGGTGATCCTTGACTCTACCCTCTCTTTCAAGCCACATATCCAAGCCCTTGCCTCCTCTTGCTGATTCCAACTCAAAAACATTTCCCAGATCCGTGCATTCCTTGACCATGAAACCACAAAAACACTAGTACATGCCCTTATCATCTCCCGCCTCGACTACTGCAACCTCCTACTCTCTGGCCTCCCCTCTAGCACTTTGGCACCACTCCAATCCATCCTAAACTCTGCTGCCCGACTAATCCACCTGTCTCCCCGTTACTCCCCAGCCTCTCCTCTCTGCCAGGCCCTTCACTGGCTTCCTATTGCCCAGAGGCTACAGTACAAAAAACTAACAATGACATACAAAGCCATTCACAATCTGACTCCTCCATACATTTGTGACATGGTCTCCCATTACCTACCTACACGCAACCTTCGATCATCTCATGATCTCCTTCTCTACTCCTCTCTCATCTCTTCCTCCCACAACCGCATCCAAGACTTCTCCCGTGCTTCCCCTATACTTTGGAACTCTCTACCACAACACATCAGACTCTCACCTACCACGGAAACCTTCAAAAGGAACCTGAAGACCCACCTCTTCCGACAAGCCTACAACCTGCAGTGATCCCTAGTCTACTGAACCGCCACATGACCAGCTTTACCCTCACCTAGTGTATCCTCACCCATCCCCTGTAGATTGTGAGCTCTCGCGGGCAGGGTCCTCTCTCCTCTTGTACTTGTGTGTGCCTTGGTTTACTCATGTTTATTGTCCTTGTCTATATTTGCACCGTTCACATGTAAAGCGCCATGGAATAAATGGCGCTATAAAAATGAATAATAATAATAATAATGGTGAAACAGTTTTTAGGGAGAAAAAAAGCCAACAGGGCAGTGTCCGACCATTTGCAAAAATCAGACCCCTTCCTTGTCATGTCAGTAAAGGGTTTCTCAATTACTGAAGAATTTTGGATGAATTTTTGGCAAAAATTAGTAAAGGCTAGGAAACGTTGTAGGACCTTCAGGTTCTTGGGATAGTCCCAATTAAGGACAGCATGGATCTTCTCCGGATCCATCCAAAAACCCAAAGATGACAACAGGTACCCCAAAAACTGCACCTCCTGGAGGGCGAAAACACATTTGTCCAGTTTGTCATACAATTACTTACCTCTTAATATTTGCAACACCTGTTTAACATGCCCCCGATGTGTCTCCAAATCAATTGAGTTAACCAAAATATCATCTAGATAGACCACCACAAACCTACCCACTAAATGATGGAAAATATCGTTAATGAAATGCTAGAATACGGCAGGCGCATTGGTCAAACCGAAAGGCATGACCAGACTCTCAAAATTACCCTCAGGGATATTGAATGCCATTTTCCATTCATCTCCTTCTCTGATTGTAACGAGGTTGTAGGCCCCCCTTAAATTCAACTTGGAGAACACCTTAGCTACCACAACCTAGCTGAACAGATCTGGAATCAGAGTAAGAGGGTATGGATCTCGAATGGTAATTTGATTTAATTCCAGAAATCTAAACAGGAACGTAGCCCACCATCTTTTTTCTTCACAAAGAAAAACCCTACCACCACTGGTGAAGATGAGGGTCTGATGTGTCCCTTCCCCAAAGTTTCTGCAATGAAATCCTTCATCCTTTTAGGACCAGAAAGATTATACAGTCTGTATTTTGGCAGATTAGCTCTGGGAACAAGATTAACAGGACAGTCATATTCACGATGAGGAGGCAAATCCTAACATGCCCTCTCAGAAAAAACATCCTCAAACCCAGGCAAAAAGACAGTAAAGGTTGTGTAGAGATTGAAGAAAGAGAAATATTTAAACAGTTCTCCTGGCAGTAATCCCCCAACTCAATGACTTCCCTGGCTTACCAAACCACCAACAGATTATGTTTCACCAACCAGGGAAGAAGCAGTACAATTAGAGTGGGAAGACCGTCCAGGACATAGCAAGGAATTACTTCACAATAAACCGACCCCATCCTCAGTCTTACATTACGATTCTGAACAGTGTGAGTGAAAGATTTCTATGCAAGTGGCGCTGAGTCAAAGGCAAAGATGGAAATGGCTTTAGCTAAAGCACAACAAACCAGCCCGCGAGTTCTGGCAAACTTAGCATCAACCATCAACCATGCTGACTCAAGCTTCACTGTCAACAAACAGAAATTTCCTGGGTTTTTGTCTCCAGCACCACCTCTGCTGACAGGACAAACCAGGAACTGCAGATTGATGAAAAAAGCACCCCTTCAGCATTTATCTCCAGACTACCAAGGGTTAAACTAGTCTCCCTTTGTTTCGGCATCAAAGGACAGACCCCAATAAAATGTCTCTTTTTTCCATAAAAAAACACCCCCTTTTTTTGCGAACCTCCTGTGAAATGTTCGATGCAGAGGCAACGCCTAACTGTATGGGCCCCTCCACCCTCTCCAGTACAGGCTTACCGCTAGACTGCTCCTTGGCAAAGGGACAATACCCCGAAAAAAAGGCTGTGGAGAAGGTGTTCTTCTTCTTACCCATCTATCCTAGAGGCATCTATCCACATGAATAGACAAAGACATAGCAGCTTCCAAGGACGCTGGGGATTTGCACACTGCCAAATCATCCTTCATCCTTTTAGTGAGACCCTCAAGGAATAGGCTTCTGAGAGCTAGGTAATTCCATTTAGTATCAGTTGACCACCTGTGGAAATCAGAGCTACAGTTATATGAAAAAGTTTGGGCACCCCTATTAATCTTAAGATTAATGTTTTACAAAAATTGTGTTTTTTTTGCAACAGCTATTTCAGTTTCATATATCTAATAACTGTTGGACCCAGTAATGTTTCTGCCTTGAAATGAGGTTTATTGTACTAACAGAAAATGTTCAATCTGCATTCAAACAAAATTTGACAGGTGCATAAGTATGGGCACCCTTATCATTTTCTTGTTTTAAATACTCCTACCTACTTTTTACTGACTTACTAAAGCACTTTTTTTGGTTTTGTAACCTCATTGAGCTTTGAACTTCATAGCTAGGTGTATGCAATCATGAGAAAAGCTACTTAAAGTGGCCACTTGCAAGTTGTTCTCCTGTTTGAATCTCCTCTGAAGAGTGGCATCATGGGCTCCTCAAAACAACTGTCAAATGATCTGAAAACAAAGATTATTCAACATAGTTGTTCAGGGGAAGGATACAAAAAGCTGTCTCAGAGGTTTAACCCATCAATTTCCACTGTGAGGACCATAGTAAGGAAATGGAAGAACACAGGTACAGTTCTTGTTAAGGCCCTGAAGTGGCAGGCCAAGAAAAACATCAGAAAGGCAGAGAAGAAGAATGGTGAGATCAGTCAAGGACAATCCTCAGGCCACCTCCAGAGATCTGCAGCATCAACTTGCTGCAGATGGTGTCACTGTGCATCGGTCAACTATACAATGCACTTTGCACAAGGAGAAGCTGTATGGGAGAGTGATGCGTAAGAAGCCGTTTCTGCAAGTACGCCACAAACAGAGTCGGCTGAGGTATGCAAAAGCACATTTGGAGAAGCCAATTTCTTTTTGGAAGAAGGTCCTGTGGACTCATGAAACCAAGATTGAGTTGTTTGGTAATACAAAAAGGCGTTATGCATGGCGGCAAAACAACACAGTGCATTGTATAGTTGACCAATGCACAGTGACACCATCTGCAGCAAGTTGATGCTGCAGCTCTCTGGAGATGGTCTGAGGATTGTCCTTGACTGATCTCACCATTCTTCTTCTCTGCCTTTCTGATGTTTTTCTTGGCCTGCCACTTCTGGCCTTAACAAAAACTGTACCTGTGTTCTTCCATTTCCTTACTATGTTCCTCACAGTGGAAATTGACAGGTTAAATCTCTAAGACAGCTTTTTGTATCCTTCCCCTGAACAACTATGTTGAATAATCTTTGTTTTCAGATCATTTGACAGTTGTTTTGAGGAGTCCATGATGCCATTCTTCGAAGGAGATTCAAACAGGAGAAAAATTTGCAAGTGGCCACTTTAAGTAGCTTTTCTCATGATTGCATACACCTAGCTATGAAGTTCAAAGCTCAATGAGGTTACAAAACCAAAACAAGTGCTTTAGTAAGTCAGTAAAAAGTAGGTAGGAATATTTAAAACAAGAAAATGATAAGGGTGCCCATACTTATGCACCTGTCAAATTTTGTTTGAATGCAGATTGCACATTTTCTGTTAGTACAATAAACCTCATTTCAAGGCAGAAACATTACTGTGTCCAACAGTTATTAGATATATGAAACTGAAATAGCTGTTGCAAAAAAAACCTATTTTTATAAAACATTAAGCTTAAGATTAATAGGGGTGCCCAAACTTTTTCATATAACTGTATATGTATCCACTGAAGGACTCCCTTGCTGAATGCAATGCAGCCTGGATTCACCCAAGGAAACACAGTCAGGGTCGTAAAAGATGAGGGCAATAGCCCTGAAAAAAACTCCTACAACAACTGGAGACACATAGAATCTGGCAGTAGAGAAAAAGCCCAGGACTGCGGTTTCCCCTCCAGCAGTGAAATAACAATTACTACTCGTTGCTACTCATCTCCAGAAGAGTAAGGGCGCAGCTTAAAGTACAATTTGCATGCCTCTTTAAACACAAAAAAACTTGTCCCTTCACCCAGAAAACCTGTCCGGAGGGCAATTTTGGGTTCAAGCTGGACTTGTCTACCTGCAGCGTCCCCCACAAAAGGTGCGTGCAGCTGCCGTTGCTGCTGAACCTCAGAACGAAGGTCAGTCATCTCCATTGACAACCTCTGCAGCTGCTCTATCAGCACAGAAACAGGATCCATGAACCCAGCAAAAGAAAAGAAACCCCACACAGAAAAAATCCACACGAAAAAAATTAAAAACCCACAGGTCAACATTTTTCTTTTGCAAACGTGAACAGTAGGTGTTAATATCAGGCACAGTGTAGGACAAAGTGCAACAAAAAGGGATAAGTGAAGGGGAGCCAAACACAAGGGAAGGAGAGAGTGGGGACCCCTAGACCGATGTAACATCACCCTGTCGGTCCTATTGTCCCTATATAGGTTCTGCACCTATTGCCGAGCAGGATAGCTAATCCCTGCCTGGCGCTGAAGCCTTGCACCAGGGAGGTCAGAATTGGTGGTAGTCAGTCCTCACTACCACTAAAGACAACTGGGATAGACAAATGAAACAAGGGAACACTTAGCTTGAGAAGATTTAGAGAGAAACACAAACATCCTCCAAACTCCTAAAAGGACGATAGCTGAGAGCTACTGCTCCAAGCTTCAACAAAATAACACTCACAACTCCCAACAGGAAGTTGGGAGTCATAAACACCTGGGCATGCTCCTGATGAGGAGGCGGATGGTCTCCTGAGGGATCTCCTCCCAGACCTGGACTAAAGCATCCACCAACTCCTGGACAGTCTGTGGTGCAACGTGACGTTGCTGGATGATGCGAGAAATGATGTCCCAGATGTGTTCAATCGGATTCAGGTCTGGGGAATGGGCGGGCAAGTTCATAGCCTCAATGCCTTCATCTTGCAGGAACTGCTGACACACTCCAGCCACATGAGGTCTGGCATTGTCCTGCATTAGGAGAAACCCAGGGCTAACGGCACCAGCATATGGTCTTACAAGGGGTCTGAGGATCTCATCTCAGTACCTAATGGCAGTCAGTCTACCTCTGGCGAGCACATGGAGGGCTGTGCGGCCCTCCAAAGAAATGCCACCCCACACCATTACTGACTCACTGTCAAACCGGTCATGCTAAAGGATGTTGCAGGCAGCAGATTGCTCTCCACGGCGTCTCCAGACTCTGTCACTTCTGTCACATGTGCTCAGTGTGAACCTGCTTTCATCTGTGAGGAGCACAGGGCACCAGTGATGAATTTGCCAATCCTAGTGTTCTGTGGCAAATGCCAATCATCCTGCATGGGTTGAGTTTCAAGAAATTCTCAAATCCCCATGAATTTGAGTACTCTGGGATTCAGTTAGCTAGCATTGGTCAAGAAAAAAAATGCCCAGTTCTATTTCACACAGTGCTGGAGAATCAGAGTGGGCTAATAGGAGCGGTCAGGTGGGCTGCCCATAATGCACTGTGGGATGTGGGATTTTAGTGTTTTCTTAATTTTTTTGAGCAGTGAATTTAAGACCAGAGAAGTTTATACCTTCTGCTTTGCTTTGTATTTCAGATTTCATGTTCTATTACCTGCACATACCTGAATGTGTTCATTTCTGGTTGCATTCAGTCCCTTCAGAGCATTCATTCTAGGTGTCAAGCTTTCGTAGAGCCTTTGTGAGGGGCCACGCACTGAAGTCTAGGCATACACAATTATTTGTATTTCATTTACATTTGACAGAATCATTCTCTCAGAACAACAATGCTTAAAATAATTATTAATCATGCTTAGCATAAATTACCATAACATGAATAATTAACATACTAAAACTGAAGATTATTTATAGCTCCATTGAAACATCACAAAATCTAAAGTTTACAAATGTAATACAAACCAAGAAGATTAACTTATTATTCACCATGTTACTCATCAGTGAAGATCCGTTTGTAAATGTAGATTCCCGGAAATTTATGCATTTTATGTATTTGTGTCTTGTTTTCTCTTTTACTCTGCTACAAATTTTTGGACTTACAGCTTAGCATGAAATTTGATTAATACAGTTTGTTTAATTGGTTCTAATAATTTAATGACTAATATTCTGTAAGCCCATAATGTCCATTAACCCAGAATGCCGTAAATTACATATAAGCAGCATTACTGCAGTTTGTGGGATTTACATTGGCATTTTTAGCAGTTTTCAAGGTTACTGATGTTTAGTTAAAAAAAACTTAGCGTGCTCGGGCCATGGCCATTTTTTGGAGTGTTTCTTTTATTGGCTTCTATACCAGACTATTGGATGTAAGAAGGTTTCAAACAGATACAATTTTACAAATAAAAAATAAATGCTACAAAAACACTTTTCGTAGTTTATTTTAAAAGTGTTTAAAACTTATGAATAGTGTATGATATGATTTTTAAAGAGTAAGTGAAGTAAGTGAAGGCATATTGCAAGGATAGTCAAAACTTGATGATTATTCGGGTTAAACAGTGGGAATCCCCAACCAATTATGACAATGAATGCCTCTTGGTCACTTTCTCATCACAGCATCTGGATCAGCTTAACCTAATCTCGGCATATGGATTCTGTAATGCTTTCATGGTTGAAGTGTTTTGCAGACAAAAAAACTACAAGGATAAGGAATTCACAGTTTTGCATCAAGCCCTTCATTCTAGTAATCGGTGGAGGTTCCAGCACTTGGACCACATAGATGAACAAGTGACAGGATATTTCACAATGGGACATGACTTTCTACTCTTTGAAATTCCATTAAAACCTTCATTTTATCTGTCAACCTATCTTCTTAGAAGGAGTCTATCAGCACAAAATGACTGTCCAAACCAAGCACAAGCACTCAGTTCCCACTTACAGTGGACAAATAACTCAGTGCACCTTCTCACCAATTTGCTTTCCATTTATCTTTATCATCCTTTTCTTTGATTAACAGCTGTGGCATGATAGGAGTCAGAGAAAGGTGAAGATAGATGAAAAACCAGTAGGTGACGAGCTGTGTCAAGTGCTTGTGCTTGATTTAAACAGTTACCGCATGTTGTGGATTATAAGATGCACCGGATTATAAAATGCACTCTAAATTTTGGGGAGGAAAAGAGGAAAAAATATTTTTTCAAAAAAGTGGTGTGTCTTTTAGTTTGGTTTTACGGCAGCTTACCTGGTAGGTGGCAGTGGTGGAGTGGGTTATCAGGAGGCAGGGTCGCTGCTGCAGGAAGCTGGCGGCAAAGGTCAGAGTGGGATGATGCTGCGTGCCCAAGGGTGGTAGGAGGGAGTGTTTGGTGGTGAAGGGCCTTCGCCAACATTTTGTGAAAGCTGGAGCCCTCACACTTTCCATGGTTCTCAATGTGGTAGGCCTTCAGGAAAATGGCCGCTGGAGGCGTTGCATTCACAGATTGAGATTTCGGCAAGCCCACTGCATTGAAAACCATGGAACATGTGGAGGCTCTAGACTTTCACAAAATGTTGGCAGTGCCCCCACACCGCTGAACACCCCTTTCTACCAGCCGGGGACCCACAGCATCACCCCACTCCTGCCGCCACCAGTTTCCTGCAACAGCGATCCTGGGACACCGCACCGCCACAGCTGGTAAGCTACATTTGGATTATAAGATGCACCCCCATTTTCCCAAACATATTGGGGTAAAAAAAATAATATTATAATCTGAACAACACAGTATTTTGTGCTTTCAGACTCCCTTGAGTAGCTTTTTTTTAACAAATTGTACATATGCACAATATCAGTTATTGGTGACCTATATTAACATAACAGCTTCCACTGCATGTCAATTGGCTGATCTCACATTTTATACATCTTTTGACTTGATATGGACAACTATAATTACAACTGTGTTTAAAGAAGCAGGCCTCCTCTCATCAAAGTTTTTATCCTCTTAATATATTGCAATGATCATATTGTATAGCACTGTGTACTTACAACAATTGCTCATTTTGCCTTTCTACCCAGATAATTATTCTGTTTTCATTTATCATTCTGGAAAAGAGAATAATTAACTGGGTAGAAAGGCAAAACGAGCAATTATAAGTACACAGTGATATAAAATATGATGATTGCAATGTATTAAGAGGATGCACATTTTGATGGGAGGAGTGTGTCTTTAAATACTACAGTGACTTCAGTAAGATTAGCAATTTTCATAACAAATGATGCAAACTTTCTAGTTGTACCTATGCTTGAAATGGTAAAGCAAAGCATCTATGTAAAATATATACATACTAAAAATATTGAGGAACTTCACAGATAGCAAAAACCATATCAGGGAACAAATATCAATTTTAATACACCTATTTTTTTAATACTTGTATGCAATAAAATGTAAAAATTACATCAATCATTTTGCATTTTATTCTGCAAGGTATCACAATTACAACATTCCTAATTGGCATACAGTGTAATTTTTGTAAGTTCTGCCATTTCTGCACAATAAAAATACTTTTTTTCATTTAAATAATTTGTTTTTGTGTTGCATTATCACGAGACCCATCGCTTTCTTCTGTCAATGTTGCTTGATAAGCGCATGTTTTTACAAGACAATGTGTAGCTTTTATTGGTATCTTTTTGGAATACTTATACCTTTTAGACTGTTTTTTATTTGCTTTTTTTGTGCTAGGTGGGAATAAAGTATTGAACTTTTTTAAATGATTTATTTTAGCCCACTAGCGATTGTGTGAATTCTAACAGAATGTACTGAGTTGTAGTGTATTATACCTGGGAGTACAAGGCCTCATTCAGACGTTCGTGAATAACAGATGTATTCTATCTGTGATTTTCATGGATAAAAAAGCATACCAAATAAAATCATACAGACAGGTCCATTTTTCATCTGAGTCATGGATCAAAATCACCCTTACAAGCCTATGGGTCTGTGAAAAAACAAGCAGCACATGGAGGGTATCACTGAACAATCCGTGTGCTGTCCGTGTGGTAACCATGATTAACTTTGCAATTGATCCTAGAAGCTTTGCAAATTATTTATTTTTATGTCACTGATGACAACTAATGGTAATGATTGAAAAACTAATGAAAAACTGAAATGAAACACTTATGAACAATAGTTCTTGTTTTTAAGTATGAAAACATTCAAAGATGTCTAAATAAGGCCTAAAACTGCCAGGAAGCATAATAAATGAAAGACGTAGTAAAGCAACCCAAAAACTAATACTCACCGCTCACCTCTCCTTATCCCCCCACCCCAGGTTGCTGCCTCTCTATGATCCTCAATGCTTCTTCTTACCACTGTCATGTGGTGAAACTGTGAACCTTTTCACATTAAGCTGGGACACATGAGCATGATCAAGCCTGGTACATTCCTGCACATGTGCATTCGAGAGCCAGCGAGCAGCAGAGTTGTCTCTACTAATTAGGTTTTATAAATGGCAAACTTTGCCATTAAAGGGAACCTGTCACTTGAAAAAATGCTGTTAACCTGCTGATGTGGAGTTAATCTGCAGGTAAGTAGCATTCTGAATCTGTGCGGAGATGGCACTTAGAGCTCCCCTGCCGTGGGGAAATTAACTTCATTCCCTTAGGGAGTGTTCTGGGGCAGTGCCAGCATGAGTTCAGTCACCGCTCTAAGTATAGTGAGCATAGGCTGTAAACGCGCCCTCAACACTGAATGACAGCCGGCCCTAATGCTGCTGTTAGTCAATGACTGGGACGTGGTTAACGCTGCTGGTGGAATAAAGTAAAATTTCTTCCTAGCAGCAGGGGTATAAGTGCCGGTGCCAGGCAAGTTCAGAACACTATTAACCTGGAGATTAACCCCATATCTGCAGGTTAATAGCGTTTTTTCATGTGACAGTTTCCCTGTAAAGCCAGAGCTTACAAACTGCAAAAAAAGTTTAGTGCCCTGTAATCATGTGGCATCTACACTCATGAGCTTACAAAAGACTGTTCCTTACAAAAATACCACTTAGATGCTGCGTTCTATTGGCCACATCATCAAAGGGGTTAAATAGCCACGATCATAAAATTCTGAACCTGGCCAATGTAGCAAAGTATATGTCAATGCTAGCTAATAAGCATGAACAACCCTTTAGCGATGAAAATTCTTTACCAACAAATTGGCCAAAGGGGCAAATAAACCCTATCTATAAAGGTTATATTAAAACATGACTTTTGTTTAAATCTATATAAAAAGATCTATAATACTATAAAATGTGCTAAAGTGATCCTGTATTAATGATACATGTACTTGGTTTATTAAACTAGCAACTAATACCTATTCTACTAATCATCCCTAATATATACTGGTGCTAGGCTCCTGTCATGGTATAGGGCGCATGGTTCATGTCCTGCTCTCTCAGGATTAATGTTGCTGGCCTCTCTTTGGATCTGGGAGGGGTATTTATACATACTCCAGTCCAGGATTCCCTGTCAGCTATACTTTCCCTTTGTCTGTGTGTCTGAACTCTTGAGTGTGTGATTGGTTTGCAATTGCTTGTTTGTTCTGCTGGCTTTCTGACCTTTGGCTTCCGTTTCTGTCTATCCCTTTGTCTCACCTCTTGGTTAGCTCATTATCTCTTGGTTTTGATCTTGGCACATTTAACTACTCTCCGGTGTACGGCGTCTCCTCTCTACCCCGGCGTCTAGCACTGCCCTCAATCACCTCCATTCCTGTCACGTGGTGCAGGTCCTGTTTGCTACCCAGTGAGTTCCCCACCAGTCTGTTCTCAGTTCCCTTGCTGTGGCGCGCAGCTCTCCCCGCAGCAATATACTTGGGAGTTGTGAAAGCTACCTTAACCACCATGGCTGCAGTCCATGGTTAACAAAACCTCTCAGTGAACGTATTGCCAAAAATGTATACAGGATTTTCACATAAGCAGCTAGAATAAATCCATAGCCACTCCAACAAGTTTCGCCTTAGCAGGCCTCCTTAGGGGGCTGGGGTTATAATGAGGTACACTACCGGTCAAAGGTTTAGGGTAACTTAGAAATGTCCTTATTTTTGAAAGAAAAGCACAGTTTTTCCAATGAAGCTAACATTAAATGATTCAGAAATACACTCTATACATTGTTAATGTGGTAAATGACTACTTTAGCTGCAAATGTCTGGTTTGTAATGCAATATCTTCATAGGTGTATAAAGGCTCATTTCCAACAACCATCACTCCAGTGTTCTTATGGTACTTTGTGTTTGCTAACAATGTAAGAAGGCTAATGGATGGTTAGAATACCATTGAAAACCCTTGTGCAAGTATGTTAGAACAGCTGAAAACAGTTTGGCCAATTAGAGAACCTATAAACCGGACTTTCCTTTGAGCTAGTTGAGAATTTGGAGCATTACATTTGTTGGTTCCATTAAACTCTCAAAATGGCCAGAAAAAAAGAACTTTCATGTGAAACTCGACAGTCTATTCTTGTTCTTAGAAATGAAAGCTATTCTATGCGAGAAATTACCAAGAAACTGAAGGCTTCCTACAATGGTGTGTATGACTCCCTTCAGAGGAGAGCACAAACAGGCTCTAACCAGAGTAGAAAGAGAAGTGGGAGGCCCCGCTGTACAACTGAGCAACAAGACAAGTACATTGGAGTCTATAGTTTGAGAAATCGACGCCTCACAGGTCCTCATCTGGCAGCTTCATTAAATAGTACACGCAAAACGCCAGTGTCAATGTCTACAGTGAACTCTGGGATGCTGGTCTTCAGGGCAGAGTGGCAAAGAAAAAGCCATATCTGAGACTGGCTAATAAAAGGAAAATATTAATATGTGCAAAAGAACACAGACATTGGTCAGAGGAGGATTGGAAAAAAGTGTTATGGACAGATGAATCCAAGTTTGAGGTTTCTGGATCATACAGAAGAAAATTTGTGAGACGCAGATCAACTGAAAAGATCCTGGAAGAGTGCCTGATGCCATCTGTCAAGCATGGTGGAGGTAATGTGATGGTCTGGGGTTGCTTTGGTGCTGGTAAAATGGGAGATTTGTACAAGGTAAAAGGGATTTTGAATAAGGAAGGCTATCACTCCATTTTGCAATGCTATGCCATACCTTGTGGACAGCACTTGATTGGAGCCAATTACATCCTACAACAGGACAATGACTCAAAGCACAACCCCAAATTATGCAAGAACTAATTAGGGAAGAAGCAGGCAGCTGGTATTCTATCTGTAATGGAGTGGCCAGTGCCGTCACCAGATCTCAACCCCATTGAGCTGTTGTGTGAGCAGCTTGACTGTATGGTATGCAAAAACTGTCCATCAAGCCAAACCAACTTGTTGGAGGGACTTCTGGATGCATGGGGTGAAATTTCTCCAGATTACCTCAGCAAATTAAAAGGGAGCATTCTTTGACGAAAGCAAAGTTTAAAGGAGAAAATTATTATTTCAAATAAAATCTTTTTTCGAACCTTGTCAATGTCTGTACTAGATTTTCAATTCATTTGGCAACACAACTCATTTGATTAATAAAAGTATGAGTTTTCATGGAAAACACAACATTTTCTGGGTGACCCTAAACTTTTGAACAGTAGTGTATGAAAGTAGACATTGGACTTTTTAAAGCTTTTGCTCTATTTTCATTTGTCCTCATTTAGGTCAATGAGATGTCTACTATTAAATGACCAATACAAATTATATACCCCAGTGGCCATTCTTAGTGTATCTGACTAAATACCTTGAAATCAGTTTCACAGTGCATATTAGCACAAGTGATGAGCGAGTATACTCGTTTCTCGGGTTTTCCTGAGCACGCTCAGGTGGTCTCCGAGTATTTGTGAGTGCTCGAAGATTTAGTTTTTGTTGACGCAGCTGCATGATTTACGGCTACTAGCCAGCCTGAGTACATGTGGGGGTTGCCTGGTTGTTAGAGAATCCCCACATGTATTCAGGCTTTCTAGCAGCCGTAAATCATGCAGCTGCGTCGACAAAAATTAAATCTCTGAGCATTGAAAATACTCAGAGACCACCCGAGCATGCTCGGAATTCCCGAGCAACGGGTATACTCGCACATCACTTATAAACACCTGTTCGTTGGTCCCATCAGGGCTTATGTCCCAACCCCCCGCAACACGGAATTAGGGAATATGCACTGATAGGACCTTAGACTATAATGGGGGTTCGGACTTAAGCCCCGATGGGACCAACAAACAGGTACTAAAACACAGTGTGAAAGCACCCGTATTTTCAATTTCAATCCTATTATGAATAGAATGTAAGCTAAAGAAGAATGAACAAGTAAAGAAATTTAGTTCCTATCAATAGAATTCAGATTTTGAAAATAACTTGCACTGCAAATATTTTTATTTCCATTTTGTAAGATGTACACAGTTTATTATGTGGAAATATTATTACGTGGGAAACATACATACAGTACTTTACATTTTAAAATAGCACTTTAATCAAGAGAATTCCCAGTTGGTTGCTGGAGCATACTTAGCACAGCAAAAATGTTTGCACGGAATGAAAACAAGTCATAAAATATGCCATGCTTCACTGCAAGCAGTAGAATAAACTCTTGGCTTCTGCAAAGAATCTAAGGGAAGAAATCTGTATACAGAAATAGGTGTGCTGTGTATTGCCAAGACCAAACAGTACTTCTTGCACTTATCAGCCATAGTGCCACTGTGTATGAACTGGTACTTGAATCTGTGCAAATGATTTTCATTTTTTGTTGCTACAATGAGACGGTGTGTGAAAGATTTTTGTCAGTGGCTTCTACTTTCATTCTGATTTGCTTATATTTGCATGGCAGAGCAGTCACTATAAAGCTATATTCACACATTCAGTGTTTTGTCAGTATTTTACGTTGGTTATTGGTCGGGTCAGTTTAGCACCCTATGTGATATGCTAATGACCGTTGACTCTAAAGGTACCTTCACACTAAGCGACTTTACAATGATAACGATAGCGATCCGTGACGTTGCAGCGTCCTGGATAGCGATATCGTTGTGTTTGACACGCAGCAGCGATCAGGATCCCACTGTGAGATCGCTGGTCATTGCTGAAAGTTCAGAACTTTATTTTGTCGCTGGATCTCCCGCTGACATCGCTGAATCTGTGTGTGTGACACCGATCCAGCGATGTCTTCACTGGTAACCAGGGTAAACATCGGGTTACTAAGCGCAGGGCCGCGCTTAGTAACCCGATGTTTACCCTGGTTACCATTGTAAAAGTTAAAAAAAAAAACACATACTCACATTCCGGTGCCCGGCGTCCGCTTCCCTGCACTCCTCCTGCATCCTGTGTAAGTGTCGGCCATAAAGCAGAGCGGTGACGTCACCGCTCTGCTCTGTGGGAGATGCCGGAGATGTTCGGCACTGACACAGGATGCAGGAGGAGTGCAGGAAAGCGGACGCCGGGCACCGGAATGTGATTTTTTTTTTTTTTTTACTTTTACAATGGTAACCAGGGTAAACATCGGGTTACTAAGCGCGGCCCTGCGCTTAGTAACCCGATGTTTACCCTGGTTACCCGGGGACTTCGGCATCGTTGGTCGCTGGAGAGCCATCTGTGTGACAGCTCTCCAGCGACCACACAACAACTAAACAGCGACGCTGCAGCGATCGGCATCGTTGTCTGTATCGCTGCAGCGTCGCTTAGTGTGAAGGTACCTTAAGGGTATGTGCACACGTCAGGATTTCTTGCAGAAATTTCCTGAAGAAAACCGGAAATTTTCTGCAAGAAAACCGCATTTTTTTTTGCGTTTTTTTTCCAGGTTTTTTCACTTTTTTTAGCATTTTGCAAGTGAAATTAGCTTGCAGAATGCTAAAGTTTTCCAAGCGATCTGTAGCATCGCTTGGAAAACTGACAGGTTGGTCACACTTGTCAAACATAGTGTTTGACAAGTGTGACCAAATTTTTACTATAGATGCTGCCTATGCAGCATCTATAGTAAAAGATAGAGTGTTTAAAAAAAATAAAAAAAATGGTTATACTCACCTGCAGACAGCGGATCTCCTCAGCGGCGTCCGTTCCTATAGATGCTGTGTGTGTGCAGGACCTTCCATGACATCGCGGTCACGTGAGCGGTCACATGACCGGTCTCGCGACCAATCACAAGACCGCGACGTCATCGCAGATCCTTCACCACACACCAGCTATAGGAACCAAAGCGGCAGCATGCACCCGAGAGGCGGGAAGACTCCGGGGGCCATCAAAGGTGAGTATATCACTATTTTTTATTTTAATTCTTTTTTTTTACCAATTATATGGTGCCCAGTCCGTGGAGGAGAGTCTCCTCTCCTCCACCCTGGGTACCAACCGCACATAATCTGCTTACTTCCCGCATGGTGTGCACAGCCCCGTGTGGGAAGTAAGCAGATCAATGCACTCCTAGGTGTGCGGAATCCCCGCAATTCCGCATTTTTTATGAACATGTTGCTTTTTTTTCCGCGATGCGATTTTTTCGCGGAAAAAAATGCAACATTTGCACAAAATGCGGAATACACTGTAAATAATAGGAGGCATATGTTAGCGTTTTTTTCGCGTTTTTATCACATTTTTATAGCGAAAAAACTCGAAAAAAACGTGAAAAATACTGAACGTGTGCACATGGCCAAACTCTGCTGTGAGCCTGAGCCAAGTGTCATGCTACTGTGATCCAATCTTCTTGCATGTGAGAATTGGATCACAGGTTAGGAGAAGAAGGAGAGATTAATCTCCCCATCTTCTCCATTGCTTGTCTCGATGTAAATGTTTTGCACGCACCCATTGACTTGAATATGTGAGCGCGACGTGCAAGATACGCTGCCACTTGCATCATGCTGCGATTTTTTTTCTCATTTTCTCATGCCAAATCGGCATGAGTAAAAAAATCCCAGATCTTCTCTGCCTCATTGAATAACATTGGTTATAGTGCAAGGCAAGAATTTTTTTGCATTGCTCTCCACCATATATTACACAGTATGAACAAGCCCTTTCCAAGCCAAAATCAGGAGTGGAACAATTGAGGTATTGTCACGCCGAAAATGGCGATAAAGGGGCAGGACGGCGTACTGGGACCCGCGCCTGTCCCTGACACTGTAAAGGGGCCCTGACTTGCCCTTACCTCAGGGGTACCTATAATGGTTAGGAGGCCTGAGCCGCCAGCGTATCCCTGTCTCCTGTGTAGACCCTATCAGTGGCCCCCTCTCTCCCCCAGGAAGGAGGACTGCACAAAAATAGCAAAATGACAAATAGACAGGGGATACAGACAAGGTAACTTAAATAGCACACACCAAAGCTCACACAACCACAGAGGAAACACTGAGTAGGAAAAAGGGGAGCAACAACAAAGGAGAGAAAACAGGTTTAACATGCAACCAAATAGCAGACAACAAACTAAGTAGATAAACCTCCAAGCTCCTAACACCACGCTCCTTCACACTCCAAGCCAGGCAGCTGAACTGATCACTGATAACAGTTGCAGTCAAAGCTAGGTCTATATAGAGGATGAGATTACAAAATCCAATTCAGCTGAGAGACCAAGCTCTCAGCAACTTCAGCAACAAGGTTAACTCCTGCACTGCTGGCACAAGGCAGCCAGGTCAGAATTCAGGAGAAGAGCTTCTGTTCACTGTGTGTGAACGAGGCCCAGAGCGCTGCGGTTCTCTGAAGCCTCTCAGTCGCGGTAGCCCCGTGACAGGTATAATACAAACACATCACCACTTCTGTATTTATCACCCACTCCTGGTTTTGGTTTACAATTACAAATACTGACGTAAAATACTGACCAAATACTGAATGTGTGAACGTGGCCTTAATCATATTGTTCCTACTAGTGATGAGCGAGTGTACTCGTTGTTCGGGTTTTCCCAAGCACACTCGCGTGATCTCCGAGTATTTGTTATTGCTCGGAGATCTAGTTTTCATTGCCTCAGTTGCATGATTTACGGCTTCCAGATAAGCTGAATACATGTGAGGAATGCCTGTTTGTTAGGGAATTCCCACATGTATTCAGCGTATCTGGAAACCGTAAATCATGCAACTGAGGCGATGAAAACTATATCTCCGAGTAATAACTAATACTTGGACACCACCCGAGCCTGCTAGGGTAAACCCGAGCAACAAGTATACTCGCTCATCACTAGTGCCTACCCCATTTAAAATGAATCTGGCAGGACTATTTTACCACTGGAACATATAGCTGAGAAATCAAGCTTCAAAGCCACATGATAATTAACCTGGATGTGTGCTAGGGGTGCGTTGATACACTTTATATGCCCCTAATGCTCTTCCCATTTAATTTTTCATGTGGCTTCAAAGCTTGATTTCTAAGTACTGGCACATTGGGTTAGTACCAAACAGGTATCATTTTTTATTATTATGTACAGCCACTTTACCTTGTTAAGTAGTAAAATAATGCTGATACATTCCCTTTAATCTAATTTCATATTGAGTGCATAGCCTTTGTTGCAAGCCACTCTGATAGGACAACTCGTGTGTGGTCAGCTATTCTTAGATGTCTTATGACATATTAACTTGTATGCTTCTTTTGAAAAGGAAAGTCGTCATTATATGTGATTGCAGAAAATCCACTCGTGATAGTGTGCAATGAGTACACTGTCGCAATTTTACTTTATGAGTGGTGTGAGTATGCAGGAATGTGACCCCCATGATATTTTCATACTTCTGGTAACATTTCAATTGAAATATGAGCCACTTCTTTTAAAGTCGTGGTAAGGCACCTAAAATGTATTTTTTAAAAAATATAAATCATTACACCATTATCAGTTTTGTAATTTGCTTTCTAACACAATATTACTCTTTACCCCATCTGCTAATTCCTAAATTTTTTATTTACTGCACTTCCTGTGACATCATAAGTGTCTCAAGCATGGCATCACATGAGGCTGGAACTGTACTCACCTCCTGCAGCGTCTATCTCTTCTCCTGGAACATGACATCATCAGGGGCAGCGCTGTAGTTACTCATTATTTTCTTGCATCATCGCCCTTTGAAGATGCAATAGATCCTAAGTGTTGGATGATGTGGGAGATGTCACTGCAGCACCAGCTCTCTGTTACCTCTATAGCTTCTAAATGAAAGTAGATGTCATCAGGGGGTGGAGACAGAAGCAGTGAGTATTGGTGTCACCCACTGCTTCTCTCATCACCTTCTACTGATGATTAATGTGAGGTTTGTGCTAGAAGATGTGGGGCTACACCGCTGTCACTCACTGCTTCTCCACCTCCTGATGATGCCTTCTTTCAGTTAGAGGCTGTGGTGGTGGTGGAGATAGAAGCAGAGTGGTGATGCTGCTCCCACCTTTCCCAAAATGTCCATCACCAAGAATCTATTGCGTCTTCAAAGGGTGATGATGCAAGAAACTAGTGAGTGGCAGCAACACTGCACCCTGATGATGCATTGATGGACACTGAAGGGAGTAAGTGCAGCCCCAGCTTCCTGTGATGTCATGTTTGAGACTCCTCTCAAATTGTCACATATATTACAGTAAAAACACATTTTGGGATTAGATAGATAAGGAAGGGTTATGTAATAACGATCATTACAAAAGTTGTTAGGATTTAAGGATAGGCTTTTAGAAATTACATTTTTGGTGCTGGCCCAGCCCTTTAACCCCTTCACGACCTTGCCCTTTTCCGTTTTTGCGTTCTCGTTTTTCACTCCCCTCCTTCCCAGAGCCATAACTTTTTTATTTTTCCGTCAATATGGCCATGTGAGGGCTTGATTTTTGCGGGACAAGTTGCACTTTGGAATTACAACATTGGTTTTAGCATGTTAAGTACTAGAAAACAGGAAAAAAATTCCAAGTGCTGTGAAATTGCAAAAAAAGTGCAATCCCACACTTGTTTTTTGTTTGTTTTTTTTGCTAGGCTCACTAAATGCTAAAACTGACCTGACATTTTGATTCTCCAGGTCATTGCAAGTTCATAGACACCAAAAATGTCTAGGTTACGTTTTACCTAAGTGGGGTCAGGTGAGGGCTTATTTTTTGCCTGCCGAGCTGACGTTTTTAATGATACCATTTTGGTGCAGTTACGTTCTTTTGATCGCCCGTTATTGCATTTTAATGCAATGTTGCGGCGACCAAAAAACGTAATTCTGGCATTTCGGATTTTTTTCTCACTACACAGTTTAGTGATCAGGTTAATCTTTTTTTATTGATAGATCGGGCGATTCTGAAGACCGCGATACCAAATATGTGTAGGTTTGATTTTTTTTTTTTTTTTTATTTTGAATGGGGTGAAAGGGGGGTGATTTAAACTTTAATATTTTTTTTATTTTTTCCATATTTTTTAAAACTTTTTCTTTTTACTTTTGCCATGCTTCAATAGCCTCCATGGGAGGCTAGAAGCTGGCATAGCCTGATCGGCTCTGCTACATAGCAGCGATCATCTGAATTACAGGCTTGCTATGAGCGCCGACCACAGGGTGGCGCTCACAGCAAGCCGGCATCAGCAACTATAGAGGTCTCAAGGAGACCTATGGTTGCTATGCCAACGTATCGCTGACCCCAATCATGTGACGGGGTCGGCGATGCGCTCATTTCCGGCCCGATGCGCTGGTTAAATGCCTCTGTCAGCATTTGACAGCAGCATTTAACTAGTTAATAGTGGCAGGTGAATAGCGATTTCACCCGCCGCTATTGCAGGCACATGTCAGCTGTTTAAAGCAGCTGACATGTCCTGGCTTTGAGGTGGGCTCAGCGACGTAGCCCACATCAAAGCAGGGGATCCGACCTCTGCTGTAATAATACGGCGGAGGTCGTGAAGGGATTAATGTTCTATTGAGAGAAACGGATAAAAATCAAGTCTATAAGTGACCGCAACTATGCAAATAGCATACCTGTGGTCACCTGATGACTTTCTTGAAAAGCAAATAGAGGGTAATTGTGATAACGTGAAGTGAATGCAGACTTATCTTTTCAGCCCTGAAAACCCCTTTAATACATTACTTTTCTCTAAGTGCTTAAAATATTTTCTTACTTATCAGTTTATAATAAGAGCTTTATAAAATTGCCTTACTCTACTTGCCCTAATATAAATATTTCATAACAGCCTATTAACATTTTTTCCGTAACAATTTATTTTAGTTTTATGGAATCATATTCTGCGTGCACTATTTTAGGCGCTCACAATTCAGTACTGCTCCAATCAATAAAGCATCCATGCATAGCTGACTTACTTCCATCACTCATATTTCTATTTTTTCTGCATTGTGAGCCAAGAAATACATTAGCCATGCTTTATAATAATTAAGCAAGATTGAGTGCACCATAGATGAATGGACATTTGAGCAAATATGCCTTCATTATGAAAAGCAGAATCGTAAAGTATTATCAATACACCATGTCAGAAATGCATCAACCACCCACTTAGAAATTACACTTGATTTCCAAATAAGAAATCCTATATTTGACCTATATTCATGACAAGTGTTTTGTAAATTTAGAGCATTATGACTAGCATGTTTTTAACCTCTGAATCATAAGATGATATTCTATTGGTATACACATTATACTGCAGTATTGAATACTATTACTACAGATAATGAGGATGACAGTACAAATATATTTATATGTTATCCAATTAAAACGAATGAAAATAATCCCTATGAAAGTAAAGCTTCCTTGACCTTTATAATAATCTCTACAATACAGCTCTCATTGTGCAAAAGTTTCTACTTAACAAATAATAATTGCACTTGCAAATTGCCACATTCATATTAATAAGAGTAGGATGAGCTGTGAATTACTGTAACACTTTCCTTTCTCCCTGCTGATGTCAGCTCTAAAGGTACCTTCACACAAAACGACTTTGTAACGATATCGCTAGCGATCCGTGACGTTGCAGCGTCCTCGCTAGCGATATCGTTTCGTTTGACACGCAGCAGCGATCAGAATCCTGCTGTGATGTCGCTGGTCGCTGAATAAAGTCCAGAACTTTATTTGGTCGTCCGATCGCCGTGTATCGTTGTGTTTGAAAGCAAAAGCAACGATACCAGCGATGTTTTACACTGGTAACCAGGGTAAACATCGGGTTACCAAGTGCAGGGCCGCGCTTAGTAACCCGATGTTTACCCTGGTTACCAGCGTAAAAGTAAAAAAAAACAAACAGTACATACTCACCTGCGCGTCCCCCAGCGTTTGCTTCCTGACACTTACTGAGCGCCGGCCCTAAAGTGAAAGTGAAAGCACAGCGGTGACGTCACTGCTCTGCTGTTAGGGCCGGAGCTCAGTCAGTGTCAGGAAGCAGACGCTGGGGGACGCGCAGGTGAGCATGTACTGTTTGTTTTTTTTACTTTTACGCTGGTAACCAGGGTAAACATCGGGTTACTAAGCGCGGCCCTGCGCTTAGCAACCCGATGTTTACCCTGGTTACCCGGGGACCTCGGCATCATTGGTCGCTGGAGAGCGGTCTGTGTGACAGCTCCCCAGCGATCAAACAGCGACGCTGCAGCGATCGGCATCGTTGTCGCTATCGCTGCAGCGTCGCTTCGTGTGAAGGTACCTTAAGAGTGCACAATGAGCAAAGTAAAGTTTTTACTTTTCAGTGGTATTATTGTTATTTATTATTGTAGCGTCATTTATTCCATGGCGCTTTACATGTGAAAAGGGGTATACACAATTTGTGCATGTGTTAAGCACCTTCTACCAACTACTGTTTCATGTCGTCAATCTCAATTTTTTAATACATTGCTTTCAAATGCGGAAATGTAAGTAAGCAGGTAAATATTATTACAATATCTAAATTAAACTTTTTGAACCCTCTACAATGAATCGGCCTTCGTTGCAAATGCCACTTTGTTGTTTTCATGGAGTTTTTGCTGGCTAGTAAAGCGAGTTGGCGGCAGAATGGTTAACAAGCCAAAAAACGCAGAGGGGATTAATTTCCAAATGAGCAAGGTAAGCGAGAACCAATGCCACGCCAAATTTAGATGTAGAAAACAAATGACATAAGATCAAACTGTCTGAGCAGTGCTCTCACTAACCAGTAGAAGATGATGAAGTGAGCTTGGCTGGGCGGCAAGAGCACCACCCAGCATGTGTTGTCACCATGTGTGCCATTGTTGAATGGTGTGAACACACCACCCAGCAATGATGTCTCCACTGTTAGCGCCATTTGCTGAATTAGATCAATGGGAGCTGACAGCAAAGGCAGTTAGCTCTGGAAAACTGCAAGGTGTGCATTTGGTAATTCATTTTAACTAAATAACGTCCAATCCGCAGCGTCCAAATGTTGCAGCATAGCGGAGGGGATTTTATGAAATCCCGTCTCCACTATGCGTGCAGGGCCGCATCTGGCGGCCCTGCGTAACCGGACATGCGACGCATCTTTCCAGACCGCAGCATGTCTATTTATCTTGTGGAGACACTCAGTCTCCGCATGATAAATAACCCAGTCTATGAATACGATGCGGTGATTCCGGATGTGTTCAAGGACCACATCTGGAATCACCGTGCGTACAACAGGGGGCGGCACTTTGGGTGGAGCGGGGTATCCACTGCATCCAAAGTGCAGGGATTCCTGACAGTGGAAACATACCCTAATAATGAATTTCATTTCAAATGTAAGCAAGAAGCAAAAAATGACAAACACCTTCATCTCCCTTGAAAAGACAACTTGTCATTTAATTCCACAAGATCTGTTCTTAATTGTTTAAAAACATCTCTATATTTTCATTTTACTGTACACATCTTTTCAATAGACCTATCTGATTGACTTTTTTTCTATAGTGACTTTGAAAAAGTATTCATGCCCCTTCACTTCTGTGAAGTTATCAGAGATTTGTTTCAGAACATTGGGGATGAAACAGCATTATGAAATCAAGGAACTCACCAGACAGGTTAGGGATACATTTGTGGAGAAAAGTAAAGTAGGGTTGGGTTATAAATTTTTTTCCATGCTCTAAACATCTCATGGAGCACTGTACAATCCATCATCCAAACATGGAGGGAGTATGGCAGAACTGCAAACCTATCAAGACATGGCTGGCCATCCACCTAAACTGACATCTGAAGAAACGAGAGCACTAATTAGAGAAGCATGTTTTTAACATCTGAATCATAAGATGATATTCTGTTGGTAAATACAATATATTGCTGTATTGAATGCTATTACTACAGATAATGAGGATGATGGTACAAATATATGTATGTTATCCAATTAAAACAAATGAAAATAATCCCTATCAATGTAAAGCTTCAGTGACCTTTATAATAATCTCTACAATACAGCTCTCATTGTGCAAAAGTTTCTACTTAAAGGGAACCTGTCACCAGGTTTGGCCAATATGAGTTACAGCCACCGCCTTTCAGGGCTTATAGACAGCATTCTATAAAGCTGTAGATAAGCCCCTAATCCGATCTGAAAGATAAGAAAAATAAGTTTTATTATACTCACCCAGGGGGCAGTACGGTCCGATGGGTGTTGCAGGTCCGGATCCGGCGCCTCCCATTTTCTTATGATCGCCACCCTCCTGCTAGCTTTATGGCTCCCTAGCATCCGCTCCTGTGCAGGCGTACTTATCTGTCTTGTTGTGGGCATAGCAAAGTACTGCAGTGCCCAGGCGCTGGGCCTCTCTGACCTTTCCCGATGCCTGCGCACTGCAGTACTTTCCTAGGTCTGGGCCTAGGGTTGTGAAACAGCTGGTTAAAAGAGGGGAAGGGAACACTCCACATGAGTGAGTAAAAGCAAGGAATGCATGCTGGAATTGGGAATAGGCTTGGTGTTCAAGGTGTACGTAGGATAGGTGGTAATATTGCTGAAAACTCTACTGTACAAACACGGTCTTGTCCTTTCCAAAGAAAGCTGACAACTTGTGTTACTGGATGATCTAGTCAACTGCCTTTGTTTGGCAGTTGCACAGTGGTACGCCTTGTAGATGAGGGCCAGAAAGAGTGCATCACAGTGTGCATCACAGTTATAGACTTCCAACCCTGGGAACGTCGAGTCGTCAATGCAAAATCATTAGTAGCAGCAGTGTAGGTGGCATAAGCAATTTCTGTTAGTTGTTTCACACATTTTTTACACCAGCTCACTCACCAGAAGAACAGAGTACAAGTCTGATACATAGTGAATGACTGGAGAGGATGGTGCAGGAGTATCTCAAGCTCAATATCAATGCCATCAGGGGGGTTTGGACCCTTTTGCATTTTGGTCTTCTAAACTGGAAGAGTTTTCTGATCTTGCTTGTCACACCTTTGAGGTTTTGTTATGTCCGGCAGCCAGCATTCTCTCAGAACTTGTCTTCAGCACTGCTGAGGGTGTCCTGACCGATATGCACATCCGGATTTCCCCTGAAAGTGTAGACCATCTAATTTTCATCAAGATGAGCAAGTCATGGATCTCCAAGAACTTTTGCACCCCAGTCGCATTCTGGACAGACTAGACGATGGTGTAATTTTTAGCGTGCTGCATTGATCTTGTGTTATTGCAGTCTGTGACACCTTTTGTTGTGGCTTCTCTGGCTGCTGTTGCTACTGCTGCTGATTTTACTAACACTTTTTTTAAAATATGGAGACTCCAAGTTGGGTCCCCATTTGGTGGGTTGCCTGTAATTCAAGGGTTGTCAGAGCCCCATTATACTATATCTAGTCTGGGGAAATTGATTGCACTTTTCCTCATGTCTGACCCTAACTTTTCTGTAAATTTTTGCATTACAAGTTGGTTCTCCCTCATGTGTGTTGCCTGTAGCAGTATGGCTCCCAGACCTGCAGGCCTGTACTTACTTTCAGTCAACTTCCTGTGTTACAATCCTTAAACGTTTCTAACAATTTAGCCTATGAATCTGATATTTGCGCCACCTGGTTGTAACTGAGGAGAAAAGCAGTTTGAGCTGTTACATGATGTATCAGGGCTCCCAGCATAGCAGGCCTACACTGATCCCTCACCCAGCTCGTCTCAATTTAAACTTATATTCAAAGCTGTAAATGCTGGTTCAGACCTCTCATGTCTCATGCATGGCCCATGCTTTACTTCTGCTGTTCCATTATAACTAGTGTTGAGCGATACCTTTCCGATATTTGAAAGTATCAGTATCGGATGGTATCGGCCGATATCCGAAAAATATCGGATATCGCCGATACCGATACCCGATACCAATACAAGTCAATGGGACACAAGTATCGGAAGGTATCCTGGATGGTTCCCAGGGTCTGAAGGAGAGGAAACTCTCCTTCAGGCCCTGGGATCCATATTATTGTGTAAAATAAAGAATAAAAATAAAAAATAGGGATATACTTACCCTCTGACGCGCCCTGGTAGTAACCGCTGTAACCGGCAGCCTCCGTTCCTAAGAATGAGCGAGTGAAAGACCTGCGATGACGTCGCGGCTTGTGATTGGTCGCGTGACCGCTCATGTGACCGCTCACGCGACCAATCACAAGCCGCGATGTCATCGCAGGTCCTAAACTCCTCATTCTTAGGAACGGAGGCTACCGGTTACATCGGTAAGGTCCAGGGGCCGCCGAAGGGGTGAGTATTATTATAATATTTTTTATTTTAATTCTTTATTTTTTACATGAATATGGATCCCAGGGCCTGAAGGAGAGTCTCCTCTCCTCCAGACCCTGGGACCATACACTGGGAACTTCCGATTCCGATTTCCGATATCACAAAAATATCGGAACTCGGTATCGGAATTCTGATACCGCAAGTATCGGCCGATACCTGATACTTGCGGTATCGGAATGCTCAACACTAATTATAACATTCCTACGGTGGGTCAGTTGATGCCACTTTTCCTGGTGTCTGCCCCTAATTTGAGTATGTCAGCTTTTGGTCCTCCCTGAAGGTGTTGTATATGTGTTTTGTTTTGCCTCCCATTGAATTCAATGGGGTTCGGTTATGCCCGACGAACATCAGGAAGTTCGCCGATCCAAACCAAACCTTGAAAGGCTTGCTCATCTCTAGTAGAGATTAGTGATGAGGGAGTATATTCGTTACTCGGGTTTTCCCAAGCATGCTCGAGTGGTCTACAAGTATTTGTGACTGCTCGGAGATTTAGTTTTCCTTGCTGCAGCTGCATGATTTGCAGCTACTAGACAGCTTGATTACATGAGAGGATTCCCTAGCAACCAGGCAACTCCCACATGTACTCAGGCTGGGCAGCAGCTGTAAATCATGTAGCTGCATAAGCAAAAACTAAATCTCTAAGCAGTCACAAATACTCGGAGACCACTCGAGCGTGCTCTGGAAAACCCGAGCAACGAGTATACTCACTCATCACTAGTAGAGCTATATCCCAAAATACCTGCAGCAGTAATTGCAGCAAAATGTGGTGCTACAAAGTATTGATTCAGAGGGACTGTATACAAATGCTCAACACAATTTTCAGATTTATTTTTTGGAAATATCTAGAAAACCTTGTATCTTTTCCTTTACATGTCACCAATACTTGCTGCTTAGTGTTGGTATATCACATAAAATCACAATAAAGTACATTTCTCATTTTCATTTAAAATGATTTCTCCTACCAGGCATTTTTCTTGTGTAGGCTGTTGCAGAGAAAATGAATGAATGACAATCACTTTTGCAAAGTAACTCTTGATTTTGGCTTGTACAAGTGGGATGATGAGCGGAGGATCCCTTATAGAGGTCCATATGCACCAATAAAACATATGAACAAGAGTTGTCTTCATGAAACCGTCTCTTCAATATGAAAACATAAAGGCCACACTGGAGTCAAAGGATTTTTCAATTTCCCTATGCAATTAGGCAAAATAAGCTTTTCACTATTATTACACGCTTGGAATTTGGTGGCTAAAAGCGGCCTGGTCTCTTGTAAAACACGGCTCATTTTCCTTTCCTTTGGAATAACTGTAAGCAAATCCACATTGCAAAAAATGTTGTGTATTTTGATATTTAATGCTTTGAACACTGACTTATCTTGTGTTTGTTCTGATTCAATCAATACGACAGAACAGAGAACTCTGTGTGTCGCGCTCCTGCTGAAACTGTAGCATCAAATGGAATTGAAAATACACATATAACATGTACAGTAAACTAGACGTTTTTATTTTTCTTAGTCTGAATTACATCCTTGAGGGTCTGGATTTTAGACTTGCACACATACTAGAATAAAGGCAGCTGAACTGACGATTACGATGGGAGTGTCTGACTAATGATAACTACCAAACAAATAATTTTGGTGTAGCTAAGGATCAGGCTTGTTGAATTTCAATTCCCAATCCTTTTATTCTTCAGGAATAAAACTTGACACCAAAGGTGTTTAGCAGTGGCTTAATTTTCTCTACTTTATAAAGCGCACATGCACTATCAACCAAACCAAGCATGCACATGTATCGGAAGATCAAAAAAGATAACTGTTGGACAAAGAAATGTTTTGATGTGACAGTTAGTCCACGTTATGATTGATTACATAGGAAAATCAGACAAAACTTGCTGGATATTCTGGGCACTGCCAGTGGATGAAAGATGCCCAAAATCACGTAGATGAAGAGTTTTTATTGTATTACACATTCCGAAGTTGATCTAACTCCTTCCTTAGATAAATTAGAGTTGGATCAGCTACGAAAGAAGAAATACAATAAAACTCTTCATCTACCTGATTTTGAGCATCCTTCATCTATTGGCAGTGCCTGGAATATCCCTCAAGTTTTGTCTGATTTTCCTATGTAGGTTTTCCAGTTCCAGCAGTAGGAGCCTAGGATTCAGCGATCGGAACTTCAGCCGTCTATAGTGAACTAGAGTTGCGCAAATGTTTTCGGGTCCCCTCTTATTCGGCAAGCTATAGCGCTTACTGAATAAGCTGCAGAGGGAACTCGCATACATGGAGCGCGCCAACTGATCAGGTGATCGGCGCTGCAGCTGCCTGTGTCACAGCTGTGTCACTGTCACAGCACATGCATGGACAGCCTATGTATCCAGGTTCCCTCTGCAGCTTATTCGGTAAGCGCTATAGCTTGCAGAATAAGCGGGGACCCGAAGAAATTCGCTCAAATCTATAGTGGACTCAAACACCCTCTTCAGTAAAGAAGAGAGAAAGAAGTGTGTAAACAGGCAAGGATCACCATTAAATAACAAAAAAATAAATATTTCATTACAATTCAATATAACATGCAACACAAAAAACCATATAATAACAATTAAGAAGCCAAAAAAGGCTTAAAGAAGAATCACAACTGTAGGGCCGTGTAGGGACCCTCCCGACTCCTCCACTATGTGCACCAGGGTATACCAAGGTATTACTCACTGAGAAAAGTCCAGACACTTAATAAATTTAAAGAAGGTTAGAACCTAAATAATAATAATAATAATAATAATAATAATAATAAAAACTTCTTGTAGGTTTTGTATGCTATATTGCAAATGTGAACATACGTTTTTGTGCTGCACGTATACAAAATTAAACCAAGCTCAATTTTTGTGTTTTTTCTTTGTAATTTTGCATTCTGTGCAAGCCGGGGTATGGCCTCCCTCTCCTGAGCTGGTAATTAAATTTAAAGGCTCTCTCAGACTGGTGTCCACAGGTCGGGACCCAGTCCTTTTGTCTGACCTTATTCACACACTGAGGTCAATTCTGACTCATGGTAAGGTTTTTAATATTAGACAGCATGGGACTGTCCCAATAAGGGTCACCTTATCAACAGTGGGATGGCTTTTATGCTATTTTTAATCAAAAACAGTATTATTAAGAACCCTGTGTTATTTAGATGCACTTTTGCTCTTTACTTATTTAGTTACAGCAGGGTTTTTGCTCATTTTGCTTCTTGTAGGTTTAGAATGTAAATAATGCAGAGAATATGCCATAGACCAAATTAAAAAAAAAGAGTCCTTCAACCATAAACCCCCAAACAGTAGGTTCCTATTGGAAATAAAGAGAACAAAAGCAAAATGCAAGAGTATCCCAAAGATGACTGGATGACCCTTTTATACTTACCAACAGGTCTTTTACAGCCTGACTTACTTGTTCTTCTAAGCCCTTTCTTCTATGTTACTGTGTCCCTTATCTTTGGGATACTCTTGCATTTTGCTTTGGTACTCTTTATTTCCTATAGGAACCTGCTGCTTGGGCGTTTATGGTTAAAGGACTCTTTTTTATCTGGTCCATAGCATATTCTCTTCATTATTTAGATTCAAAACTTGTTTAAATGTATTAATTGTCTGGACTTTTCTCGGTGAGTAATACCTTGGTATACCCTGGAGCACATAGTGGAGGAGTCTGGAGGGTTCCTACACGGCCCTACAGTTGTGATTGTTTTTAGCCTTTTTTGGCGTCTTAATTGTTTTTAAATGTTTTCATGTCTTGTTTGTTATATTGAATTGCAATAAAATATTTCATTTTTTGTTAATTAATGGTGATCCTCACCTGTTTACACTCTTCTTTCTCTCCTCTCTATTTGATACTTCTTAAGTGTGTGGCCAGTGATCCCATTTAGATATTTCTTAAGTAGTGCCCTCAGTTTGTTTCCTTCCACGCGCCCTCTCCAGTGTTGTGCCTGCTATGAACAGATTCTTCCGGTTAGCAGTGCCCGATCTGTTACTGAAAATAAATCCACAGATTTACACACAAATAACTTTTTTTGCATTAAATTACTTTTCTTTTCATTTTAATTGTCAGTACTGTGACTCAGTGGTTAGAACTGTTGCTTTTCAGTGCTGGGGTCCTGCAAGGAGTTTGTATGTTCTCCCCTTGTTTGCGTGGATTTCCTCTGGAATCTACAGTTTCTTCCCGCACTTCAAAGACATACTGATGGGTGATTTAGATTGTGTGCCCCAATGGAGACAGTGATGATAATATCTGTAAAGTGCTGGTGAATATGATGGCGCTATATATATAATAATATCCTATAATCAATTTGTTTTATTTTTATAAAAAAAAACCTGTTGACTTAAAATAGCTTTTATAATAACATAAATCTGGTGATGAATTGTGTTTTCTTCCATTAAAAAGAAATTGTCTTAATTCTTAGAGTAGAGATATCCTTGATCTGAGGATTCAGGCAGCATAAGATCTTCCCATTCTAAGAGCTTCCCTTTCTTTTGTCTGCATTTTCCTTCTGAAACCTATTTCCTGGGTTCACACATATTCAGATCACTGCTGGCAACTAGACAGTGGCTTCCCATTGAGCCAATAGTTCCCACTGCGCTAAATCAGAACATCAGCAGGTAGTCAACCCTCACTCTGCATGACTGATGGCCAAGGGTTTTACAATATAGTTGAATTAATGAACTAATGGAAAAGTTGTCCAGTGCTTACAAGCATGACAAGCATTGTACTATACTTATGACACACTACTACTATATTATGTAGTGATTTCCATATTGTATTCTGAGGAGCATTGTACTAACAGCGTGATCAACATCGATCTGCTGTACGAATGCAAAATCTCAAAGTCATAAAAATAAGTTTAAAAAATCTTGGTAATGTAATCACTGTAAAAAGTACAACAGAACTTTAAAGTTACATATTCATGTCCCCACCACTGTTTGGTAAAACATGGTAATGGCTCACAGTTCTTGAAAAAAGGTAATAGACCTGCTGTTGGAACCAATGTCATCTTTTACTTATTTTAGTTCTAGGAGACGTTCTACCCATATGTGGGTCTCTTATGTATTTATACATGTTCCTAAAGGGAATAGGTCAACAGGTTTTAGCTACCTCATCAGAGAGTAGTGTAACATAGGAAAAGAGACCCCGATCCAGCACTGTTTAGTGGGTGCAGTTGTTCTGACACAATCAGTGTTCTTAGATGTAGAATGTAGCAGCTTAATAAATGACACATCACTAAAATCCATGTTACGGCCTCAATCCCCTTTCTAGCAAAAGCCTGCTGTATATAGCAGGGTCTCCTGCTATATACATACTGTATATGAGATAATGATGAGACTGGGTTCTCTACTTGGGACTTTCTTCTCTAAGGGGGTTGTCTTGACATCATAAAATCATAAATGGGTACATTGTAAAGTATTCTGTGCAACTGTGCAATTCACTTGTTATTAAAAATGCTCTCTGTTATTTAGCACAGCCAGTTTAGAACAGAGCGGATTTGTAATTTTATTGTGTAGTGCTTGTCGACTAAATTACAGGCCACTACTGCAGTCTGTCCAAAGTGGTCAGTTTCCTTTGCACAGACTGCAGTACTTACAAACTCTATTTTTAGAGCTTATAAGTGCTCCTCTGAATCTCATCAAATCACTGGAACCCACCAACAGCAGTGCCACTGCTCTCCTCTGATGCTGTATTACAGTGCACACACTTTGGACCAGCAGCGCCACTATGTTACTGGTCCAAGCTGTCAATGAATTAGGAGTGGAGCTCCTGACGGCAATCAGGAAGTGGGAAGACAGTGTTCACCTATTATTATCTTGTAGTTTATACATGTAAATAGCCGGTGTTTAATATTACATATACCCTGTATTATGGCCAGGGGCTCCAGGACTCCAGGGTGGTCTGGGGAGGGATTCCCATACAGCATCTTCAATCAGTAAAGTATGCAAAGATTTATTGAGGCAACATATTTCAAAAAACTAATTACCGTATTTTTCGGATTATAAGACTCACTTTTTCCCAAAAAAAATTGTGACGAAAATGGGGGGTGCGTCTTATAGTGCAAACGCAGGCTTATCGGTTGGTTCTGGCAGTGGTGTGGTGGCGTCAGAGGTGCGGCAATGCTGAGGTGCGGTGGGCGGTATGGCATGCACCTGAGCAGGGTCCCTTCCTCAGGTGTGGTGATGCCATAACCTGCTGGCCATGGAGGGCAGAGCCAGGTGAATCACGGGTTTCTCGGTGGCGGCAGCCATCTTCCTGAGGCTGCGCATGCACAGATTGCGTTCTCTGCTTCCTGGGGCTTCAGGAAAATGGCCGCTGGAGGCCACACATGCGCAGATTGAGATTGCGGCGGCCATTTTCCTGAAGCCGAGTTCGCAGATTGTGATCTCGGCTTCACTCGACTTCAGGAAAATGGCGGCTGCGATCTCCATCTGCACACGCGCTGCCTCCCGCCACCATTTTCCTGAAGCCCCGGGAAGCAGAGTACTCAATCTGCGCACACACAGATGCATGTGATGCATGCAACTCATTTGTACATGGGTAACGGAAATAATAAAGCCTATGTCACAGAGAAGCCATATCCATACATTACTGGTCCCTGTACAGACTAGACAATCCCTAGCCATACAACTAAAAACACCACCTCGGACCTGGCTACCTAACAGGCCATCAAGGTGTTTCTCATAACTCCTGAGGAACCAGGAGCGGAGGTCGTTTTGGACACCTAACCAGAGGAGGGAAAGTGTGCAGAGGGACAAAAGAAAAAAGGGTGAGGAAGAGCACGTGCAAAAGGAGGGAAAAAAGGAGAAATAAGGACAATAATAAATGAAACAAGAATAATCTCCTACCAACTTAACTGAGGAAAAAGGAAAGATGGAAAGGCAGACAAACAAACACACAGCAGAAATTCACATGGCATTTGCCTAGCAGGGAAAATCTCTTCTCTGAAGAACTGGAATTCCTTGGCACTAGTCCACTTAGAAAGTATAGCCAACAAGGAAGTGTAGCGAAGGGATAGTATATATAGCCCAATCCAGAATGCAATAGGGCAAACCAAAATGGGACAATGAGAAAACACTTGAAGAGGAGAAAACCCAGAAAGATAAAATAAAGGCAATAGCAAGAATCAGCATAAGGACAGGGAAGAAAAGGGCAATAGCTCAACAGACAGAAGAATCGACCATGGCTCCAGAAGTCAATGGATTGAATCCCCAAGCCATGAAAGTTGTACTGTCTAATGCGGACTGCAGAATGAGTTAAATGGTTTGACCACTTTCTCTTGTTAGTGCAGCTTTCCTCACAAACTGACTGGCACTTCTGTCCATACATTGGCTGCTGGTGGAAGTGACCAGACATATTTTTTTATTAGCTAAACCTTTGTAAATGAATCTCTAATGTAGTGTGTGATAATATACTTAGCAATCGCTATCCTTTATTTTCAGAGCCACGCTCATCTTCTTCTGAGTCCCTTGACTTCTATTCCAACTCGCTGGATTGCAGATGAGTTCATGGGTGAGATGGATGTCGCTTTTACATTGTAAGAGAATGCAGCGCCTTAACGAGGCTCCATAAACTAACATTGTAAAAGCAACTTCCGGTAAACATATAAACCTCAGTGTCACGTGACCCAGAAGAGAATCAACATGATGCTGGAAATGGAGGAAGATTGTGATCAGCAAGAATAGTAACAAACTTGCACCACATTAGACACACATTTACACATTTTATTTAATTTGGAGTTATTCTTTAACTGGTCTGTCATTAGGATCAACCCCCCCATGTCGTCTATATGCACATGCAGGTCATAGAAAGTTAAAGAAAAAGATTCCTTGATATTTGCAATCTGATGTCACTATGGAAACATGTGAGAATGTTAGAAAGAGGAAAAATGTGGGAGACAGTGTTGGCAAATGAACTGAATGTCAGTAGTCTTCACTATGAAGGTCGCACAATGTAAACCTCTACACCTACAATATTAGGAAGTCCCAATTTAATCTTTTTGCGTAATATCTGAACAGTATTAGAGCGGATTCAATTATGTAACAACAATGTAATTTAGCATCAGATTTAAAATTTGGAGATTTTAGTTTCAAATGAAATATATGAAATATCAAACCTTATTTACAATGTTCATTATATTTCGGGACATAAATCAGATTTACCAATGAATTAAACTGAAAATAAAAATAGCCTAATACATAATAAGTTAGGAGCATTTTACATAATTCAATACATCTTCAGACCTCTACATTTGTATTCATCTTTTCTGATGTTATAATTCTCTTCTTCCAATTTAGCACATTGAAGTAATAAAATAATAATTGGAATTGATATTAAATTGTGACCATTAAAATGACATATTTTTAGGATCTTGTTAGCCGTTAGTTTTTACAAGATCTACAAGGAGTTATTAACATTTTTGGGAGAAAAAAATGTGCAGGGTGAAAAGAATATTTTATACTTTTAATGCACTGTAAAAGTAATGAACTAAAACTAGGAGTGTCATTAGGATTTAACTGTAAAGAGTCAGACGAAAGATTTTAGCATTTAAGATTTCAATGTGGGAAAGCTGTTAACCACTGAATACTCACTTTTTGGAATTATTATACTTTTTTTTTTTTTGATAAAGAGAAATTTATGATTGCACCATCATGAAAGATAATAAACCCAAGGAGTTTAAGTCAATGGCTACCATTAGAGGTAATCAATCACGAAGCAGAAGGGAACATCAGTACCAACGTATTATATACAGAATTTCTCACTTCAGATTTTCAAGCCTCATCAGTGAGAACAGAAATCTAAGGACTGCATCAATTTTGCATAAACTAGAGAAACTTGCAGAGAAGTTTGCAGAGAAATTAATACAGAAACTGACACTCCATTTCAGCTTCTTGTAATGAAAAATTTAGCTTTGCCTGAAGGGTTCTGGGCCTCATCCCTGCTGGCCATAGCTACGGTATGTGCTGGGAATGGTGTTTTTTACATGACCTTTATATTAGGCTCTGTTCACCTCTCCATGGGATGTATTGAGCAGGGGGTTGGACAAAAGGACCAGGAGGTCCCTTCCAACTCTATCATTCTAAGATTCTTTGATACTATGTTTAAATATTATTCAATGATCTTTTTCCTATCAAAATAAAGGACATCTGAAAGAACCCAATATAAATCAGTAGTGTGTTTTGTACCATGCATCACAGTGGTGCAGCCTCCAATATAAATGGCAATGTAGATATGAACCTTGCCTAAGACATGCATTATATACGCCCTACTGCACCATGCACACAGCCATGTGTATTTTGCCTTGTAATACAGTCTGCATGATGGACATGCATTTAGCACCTTATTGGCTGCATTGTGATTGCCTACGAATTGCAATTCTAGTTGTACCATAAAGCTTGATATACAGTTTTCAACCAGGGTGGTGCCAAGATGTGACCATCCCAGCTGAAAACCACTGGTGAATGAGATGATGAGCGTGCAGCATCATTCACCAGCAGTGACATCATCACCAGCTTTTTCCCGTGGTCCAGAGGTCACCTCAGTTCAGCCCTGCCGTGATGATGTCACCGCTGGTGAATGATGCTGTGCTCTCAGCAGCTCATTCACCAGTGGTTTTCAGCATGGACGGTCGCATCTTGGCACCGTCCTGCTTGAAAACTGTGTATCCCACAGATATGGATTACAGTGTGGGACACAATGACGGACAGGTATGGGTATATTGTTGGTTTATTATTTTACTTTTATTACATTAGATCGAGGGCATCAGGGAATTATGTGTGGCAGTAAGAATGGTTTAATTTAGAACATTAAAGATGTCTGTGTAATTTTTTCAAATAAAATACTTTATTCTGACTGTGTCTTTATTTAACATTGCAACTATAGGATTAGCAATGGATAGATGTCCTATAGGCGTCTCTCCATTACTAAGCCGTGGGATTGATATCACCTGAAAGGTGACATCTACCCCACAATTATTACCCCACTTGCCACCGCTACAGGGCAAGTGGGAAGAGCCGGGCAAAGCACCAGAAAAGGCACATCTAATTGATGTGCCTTTTCTGGGCAGCTGTGGGCTGCTCTTTTTAGGCTGGGGGCCGATATCAATGGCCCCTTACCAGCCTGAGAATAGCAGCCCCCAGCTGTGAGCTTTATCAAGGCTGGTTGTCAAAAATGAGGGGGACCCCACACCGTTTTTTTTAATTATTTATTTAAATAATTAAAAAAACAGCATGGGAGCCCCTCTATTCTTGATAACCAACCTTGCAGAAAATGACAGCTGGGAATTGCTTTCTCTGGCTGGTTCAATAAAATAGGGGGGAACCCACGTCTGTTTTTTCATTCATTTATTTCTGAGCAATCACAGCCAGCGGCTGTGGAATACCCCGATCATCCATACCTACTGTCATTATTATTAGCAGCAGCAGGTGAGGGATGATGGGGGTAACAGTCCCAAAAGTCCCCACCTGATGTCGTTCGGACTTAAATTTAATGCTCATCATTCTCCTCTGCTTGCCGGTGTAATAATTATAGGGGATAACTCAGGAGACTCTTTGCGTGGAACAAGACAACTACAGGACACAGTTTTATAAGTGTTAAAGTCTATATTATCACACGGTGATTCAAACAGGTGCAGAGAGAAACTCAAGTCCACAACACTTGGTGTAAATATTAAACGCAGCTTAGCAGTCTATAGGGAACTTCAGGGGAAAATGCAATTACGCAGAAAGTCTATGAAGCACAGTTATTCTTGAGGATACTTGACACGAATAAGTCCTTGCTTTAGGGTACCGTCTCACAGTGGCACTTTTGTCGCTACGACGGCACGATCCGTGACGTTCCAGCGATATCCATACGATATCGCTGTGTCTGACACGCAGCAGCGATCAGGGACCCCGCTGAGAATCGTACGTCGTAGCAGATCGTTTGGAACTTTATTTCGTCGCTGGATCTCCCGCTGTCATTGCTGGATCGGTGTGTGTGACACCGATCCAGCGATGCATTCGCTTGTAACCAGGGTAAACATCAGGTTACTAAGAGCAGGGTCGCGCTTAGTAACCCGATGTTTACCCTGGTTACCATCGTAAATGTAAAAAAAAACAAACAGTACATACTCACATTCCGGTGTCCGTCAGGTCCCTCGCCGTCCGCTTCCTGCACTGACTGACTGCCGGCCGTAAAGTAAAAGCAGAGCACAGCGGTGACATCACCGCTGTGCTCTGCTTTCACTTTACGGCCGACACTCAGTCAGTGCCGGAAGCGGACGGCGAGGGACCTGACGGACACCGGAATGTGAGTATGTAGTGTTTGTTTTTTTTTACATTTACGATGGTAACCAGGGTAAACATCGGGTTACTAAGCGCGGCCCTGCGCTTAGTAACCCGATGTTTACCCTGGTTACCCGGGGACTTCGGCATCGTTGGTCGCTGGAGAGCTGTCTGTGTGACAGCTCTCCAGCGACCACACAATGACTTACCAACGATCACAGCAAGGTCGTATCGCTGGTCGTGATCGTTGGTAAATCGTTTTGTGTAACAATACCCTTAGTCCAAACACAGATAGATATGCTTATAAGGCAGTTCAAGCAATGTCTTATCTCAACCAGGAAGGCCTGGGTGATAATCTCAGGTTTAAGCAGAGCAGCAACAGCTTACATGTCCAGCAAATGCAGATGGAAGTAAACACAAGCAGCAGATGAAGGAGGATTACTGGAAACTGGTGTATGCAGCAGGAACTCAGAGCAGAGTAGCAGGATCACCACACAGGTTCACAGGAGCAGGTATATAGCCAGGGAGTCACCAGAGTCAAGAGCTGGATGCAAGGCAGAATACTCTAGCACAGACTGAAGGCTGGGGTGGAGTTTTATAGCAGGAAGACACAGTGTACATGAGACCAAAGACGCCATCTTGGAAAAGGGCAGTAATGCACAAAAGGTAATAAAAATGTCCAGAGTCCTTACAGCCGGCAGAGCAGGGGATAATGATGGAAGCCAGCTTCAGCACCTGCCACCGGGGAACAGTGCTTACAGTAGCGTTCATCCCCGACGGCCGTTCATGTCACATGGAGGACATGAATGTGTGTTCTTTGTGTGCACATGTGCGGGACATTTTGCCGTGCCTGCTGATGGCAAAAAATTGACATGTCAGCGTGTTTTGCCCACGGTCACATGGTCCGTGGAAACACACTGACATGTACACAGACCAATTCATTTTAATGGGTCTACGTGTGTATGTGTCTCCGGTACATGTGAAAACTCACCACACATACCACAGACATGGACGTGTGAAAGGGGCCTAATGTTGTTTACTTTTATAAAAAAAAAATTCTTAGGATTCTACAGATCCACAAGGAAGGAATAAAAGGTACTGGAATGGTATGGGTTCACCTGCGCTGTCATCAATAGATGATAAGAAAACAGAAATCCAAAGACAAACCGTGGTTTTGTCCTGATGAAGAAGTCTGAAACCTCGAACCATATTGACCAATAAACCGCAGCAATTGATCTTTGGATTCCTGTCTTCTTATCATCTATTGATGGCAGCACAGTTGAACCCATATCATTTCAGCTCCTATGATCAAGTGTAGATGCTGCTAAGCATCTTCATGTGAACCATGTTGAACTCTGACTCTGCAGACTTTTATTGGACTCTTACACAAAGGATATATACAATATGTATGATATTGCTTGTGCCACTTTTGTCTTGCTTCTTTTGTGGTGAGTGCAACATTTGGCAGCCATGTTATTCTCCCATTGTTTTGAAAATACAGTGAAACTTTTTTTCAAATGACCACCTCTTTGTGGAGACCACCCTCTTATGCAGGAAATATTTCTTGTCACACGCTTTCTGTTCCACCATATATTATGCACATTTGTTATCCTGTTTTTGACAAACACCCCACTAGACAATGACTTTTAATGTGTACCTGTAGTTTAACCCCTTAACGACCGCCGATACGCCTTTTAACGGCGGCAGTTAAGGGTACTTAAAAGTGAATAGTGCCCCCAGAGTCAGATTTTCTCTGGGGTCTTGGTTACCAGGGGTAGCCGAGACCCCAGAGAACATGATTCGGGGGGTTTTACCGACCCCCGGGTTGCAATCGCCGGTAATTAAGAAAAGAAAAATGTGATTTCCCATTAAATTTCTCTGTCCTCCGATGTGATCGCACATCATAGGACAGAGAAATGGGGTCCCCGATCGCCCCCCTATACTCACCTGTCTCCCCTGGTACTCCTCGTAGCTCCCGATGGGCACCGCCTTCTTGTTCCGGCCAAAAAATGGTGGGCGCATGCGCAGTGTGCCCGCCGGCTGGCACCTGGAGGATCTTTGGGGTCTCGGCTGCCGGGGGTAGCCAAGACCCCAAAGAACATGATCGGGGTCTGTTTTTACCGACCCCTGTTTTGCGTTCGCCGGTAATTAACTGTTTACCCGTGACCGCAAAAAAAAGCGATGTGTAATTCTCTGTCCTCTGATGTGATCGCACATCAGAGGACAGAGAAATAGGGGGATTCGGGGACCCTGTTATACTTACCGGTGTCCCTGGGTCCTCCTGTGTCCTCTCCTGGCCGCCAGCTTCTTCCTCTGATAAGAAAATGGTGGGCGCATGCGCAGTGCGCCCACTGTGATCTGCCGGCCGGCAGCTAAAGGAGTTGGGGCTAAAATTAGGGTTAGGGTTGGGGCTAAAGTTAAGGTTAGGTTTGGGCTAAATTTAGGGTTAGGGATAGGGTTGGGGCTAAATTTAGGGTTAGGGTTGGGGCTAAATTTAGGGTTAGGGTTAGTGTTGGGGCTAAATTTAGGGTTAGGGTTAGGGTTGGGGCTAAATTGAGGGTTAGGGTTAGGGTTGGGGCTACATTTAGGGTTAGGTTTAGGGTTGGGGCTAAAGTTAGGGCCAGGGTTAGGGTTGGGGCTAAAGTTAGGGCTAGGGTTAGGGTTGGGGCTAAATTTAGGGTTAGGGTTAGGGTTGGGGCTAAAGTTAGGGTTAGGGTTGGGGCTAAAGTTAGGGCTAGGGTTGGGGCTAATATTAGGACTAGGGTTGTGGCTAAAGTTAGGGTTAGAGTTGGGATTAGGGTTAGGGTTTGGATTAGGGTTGGAATTAGGGTTACGTTTGGGATTAGGGTTAGGTATGGGATAAGGGTTAAGATTAGGGTTGGGATTAGGGTTAGGGGTGTATTGGGATAAGGGTTAGGTTTGAGGTTAGGGTTGAGATTAGGATTAGGGGTGTGTTGGATTTAGGGTTCTGATTAGGGTTAGGGTTGTTTTGGGGTTAGGGTTGTGATTATGGTTAGGGTTGTGATTAACCCCTTTCTGACCTCAGATGGGATAGTACGTCCGAGGTCAGAAGCCCCGCTTTGATGCGGGCTCTGGTGGTGAGCATGCATCAAAGCCGGGACATGTCAGCTGTTTTGAACAGCTGACATGTGCCCGTAATAGGCAGGGGCAGAATCGCGATCTGCCCGTGCGTATTAACTAGTTAAATGCCGCTGTCAAATGCAGACAGCGGCATTTAACTACCGCTTCCGGCCGGGCGGCCGGAAATGATTGCATTGCTGTCCCCATCACATGATTGGAGGTCGGCGATGCTTCAGAATAGTAACCATAGAGGTCCTTGAGACCTCTATGGTTACTTATCCCCGGCAGCTGTGAGCGCCACCCTGTGGTCGGCGCTCACAGCACACCTGCAATTCTGCTACATAGCAGCGAACATCAGATCGCTGCTATGTAGCAGAGGCGATCGTGTTGTGCCAGCTTCTAGCCTCCTATGGAGGCTATAGAAGCATGGCAAAAGGTAAAAAAAATGTGAAAAAAATAAAAAAATATAAAAGTTTAAATCACCTCCCTTTCGCCCCAATCAAAATAAATCAATAAAAAAAAATCAAATCTACACATATTTGGTACCACCGCGTTAAGAATCGCCCGATCTATCAATAAAAAGAAAGCATTAACCTGATCGCTAAACGGCATAGCGAGAAAAAAATTCGAAACGCCAGAATTACGTTTTTTTGGTCGCCGCGACATTGCATTAAAATGCAATAACGGGCGATCAAAAGAACGTATCTGCACCAAGATGGTATCATTAAAAATGCCAGCTCGGATCACAAAAAATAAGCCCTCAACCGACCCAAGACCATATGAAAAATTGAGATGCTACGGGTATCGGAAAATGGCGCAATTTTTTTTTTTTAGCAAAGTTTGGAATTTTTTTTCACCACTTAGATAAAAAATAACCCAGTCATGTTAGGTGTCTATGAACTCGTAGTGACCTGGGGAATCATAATGGCAGGTCAGTTTTAGCATTTAGTGTATCTAGCAAAAAAGCCAAACAAAAAACAAGTGTGGGACTGCACTTTATTTGCAATTTCATCGCACTTGGAATTTTTTTCCCGTTTTCTAGTACACGACATGGTAAAACCAATGATGTCATTCAAAAGTATAACTCGTCCCACAAAAAATAAGCCCTCACATGGCCAAATTGACGGAAAAATAAAAAAGTTATGGCTCTGGGAAGGAGAGGAGCGAAAAACGAACACGGAAAAAACGGAAAATCCCAAGGTCATGAAGGGGTTAGAATTATGGATCGGGTTGGGATTAGGGTTAGGGGTGTGTTTAGGCTTTAGGGTTGGAGTTAGAATTGGGGGTTTCCACTGTTTAGGTACATCAGGTGGTCTCTAAACGCCACAGCCAATTTTGCGCTCAAAAAGTCAAATGGTGCTCCCTCCCTTCTGAGCTCTGCCGTGCGCCCAAACAGTTTTTTACCCCCACATATGGGGCATCAGCGTACTCGGGATAAATTGGACAACAACTTTTGGGGTCCAATTTCTCCTGTTACCCTTGTGAAAATAAAAACTTGGGGGCTAAAAAATATTTTTTGTGGAAAATTGTTTTATTTTTTATTTTCACGACTGCATTATAAACTTCTGTGAAGCACTTGGGCATTCAAAGTTCTCATCACACATCTAGCTAAGTTCCTTGGGGGGTCTAGTTTCCAAAATGGGGTCACTTGTGGGGGGTTTCTACTGTTTAGGTACATCAGGGGCTGCTGCAAACGCAACATAATGCCCGCAGATCATTCTATCAAAGTCTGCATTCCAAAATGGTGCTCCTTCCCTTCCGTGCTCTGCCATGCGCCCAAACAGTGGTCCCCCTACACATGAGGTATCAGTGTACTCAGGACAAATTGGACAAAAACTTTTGGGGTCCAATTTCTCTTGTTACCCTTGTAAAAATAAAAATTTGGGGGCTAAAAAATCTTTTTTGTGGAATATTTTTTATTTTTTTATTTTCACGACTCTGCATTATAAACTTCTGTGAAGCACTTGGGCATTCAAAGTTCTCACCACACATCTAGATAAGTTCCTTGGGGGGTCTAGTTTCCAAAATGGGGTCAATTGTCGGGGGTTTCTACTGATTAGGTACATCATGAGCTCTGCAAACGCAACATAATGCCCGCAGACCATTTTATCAAAGTCTGCATTCCAAAATGGCGCTCCTTCCCTTCCGAGCTCTGCCATGTGCCCAAACAGTGGTTTACCCCCACATATGGGGTATCAGCCTACTCAGCATAAATTGCACAATAAATTTTGGGGTCCAATTTCTCCTGTTACCCTTGTGAAAGTAAAAATTTGGGGGTGAAAAGATCATTTTTGTGGAAAAAATATGATTTTTTTTATTTTCATAGCTCTACTTTATAAACTTCTGTGAAGCAGGTGGGGGGTTCATAGTGCTCACCACACATCTAGATAAGCTCTTTGGGGGTCTAGTTTCCAAAATGGGGTCACTTGTGGGGGGTTTCTACTGTTTAGGTACATCAAGAGCTCTGCAAATACAACATGACGCCCACAGACCATCCCATCAAAGTCTGCATTCCAAGCGGCGCTCCTTCCCTTCCGAGCCCCGATGGGTGCACAAACAGTTCCCACCCCACATATGGGGTATCAGCGTACTCAGGACAAACTGGTCAACAGATTTTGGGGTCCAATGTCTCCTGTTACCCTTGAGAAAATAAAAAATTGCAGGCTAAAAAAATCATTTTTGAGGAAAAAAAAAGGATTTTTTATTTTCACGGCTCTACGTTATAAATTTCTGTGAAGCACCTGGGGGTTTAAAGTGCTCACCAGACATCTAGTTAAGTTCCTTAAGGGGTCTAGTTTCCAAAATGGTGTCACTTGTTGGGGGTTTCCACTGTTTAGGCACATCACGGGCTCTCCAAGCTCGACATGGCGTCCGATCTCAATTCCAGCCAATTCTACATTGAAAAAGTAAAACGGCACTCCTTCACTTCCAAGCTCTGCGGTGTGCCCAAACAGTGGTTTACCCCCACATATGGGGTATCGACATACTCAGGAAAAATTGCACAACAACTTTTGTGGTCTATTTTCTTCTGTTACCCTTGTCAAAATAAAAATTTTGGGGCAAAATGATCCTTTTTTAAAAAATGTAATTTTTTATTTTCACGGCTCTACGTTATAAACTTCCATGAAGCACCTGGGGGTTTAAAGTGCTCACGACACATCTAGATAAGTTCCATAAGGGGTCTAGTTTCCAAAATGGTGTCAATTGTGGGGGGTTTCCACTGTTTAGGCACATCAGGGGCTCTCCAAACGTGACATGGCGTCCGATCTCAATTCCAGCCAATTGTACACTGAAAAAGTAAAACGGCACTCCTTCTCTTCCAAGCTCTGCGGTGCACCCAAACATTGGTCTACCCCCACATATGGGATATCAAAGCACTCAGGAGAAATTGAGTAACAACTTTTGTGGTCTAATTTCTCCTGTTGCCCTTGTGAAAATAAAAATTTTGGGGCAAAAAGATCATTTTTGTAGAAAAAATGCAATTTTTTATTTTTACGGCTCTACATTGTAAACTTCTGTGAAGCACCTGAGGGTTTAAAGTGCTCACCACACATCTAGTTAAGTTCCTTAAGGGGTCTAGTTTCCAAAATGGGGTCACTCGTGGGGGGTTTCCACTGTTTAGGTACATCAGGGGCTCTCCAAACGTGACATGGCGTCCGATCTCAATTCCAGCCAATTCTACATTGAAAAAGTAAAACGGCACTCCTTCTCTTCCAAGCTCTGCGGTGCACCCAAAACAGTGGTTTACCCCCACATATGGGGTATCATCGTATTCAGGAGAAATTGCACAACAACTTTTGTGGTCTAATTTCTCCTGTTACCCTTGTGAAAATAAGAATTTGTGGGCAAAAAGATCATTTTTGTGTAAACAAATGCGATCTTTTTATTTTCACGGCTCTACTTTATAAACTTCTGTGAAGCACTTGGTTGCTCAAAGTGCTCACCACACATCTAGATAAGTTCCTTAAGGGGTCTAGTTTCCAAAATGGTGTCACTTGTGGGGGGTTTCCACTGTTTAGGCACATCAGGGGCTCTCCAAATGCGACATGGCGTCCGATCTCAATTCCAGCCAATTCTGCATTGAAAAAGTCAAACGGCGCTCCTTCTCTTCCAAGCTCTGCGGTGCGCCCAAACAGTGGTTTACCCCCACATATGGGGTATCAGCGTATTCAGGAGAAATTGAACAACAAAATTTATGGTTAAATTTCTGTTTTTAAATTTGTGAAAATAAAAAAAATGGTCCTCAAGTAAAATGTTTGCAAAAAAAAGTGAAATGTTCATTTTTTCCTTCCACATTGTTTCAGTTCCTGTGAAGCAAGTAAAGGGTTAATAAACTTCTTGAATGTGGTTTTGAGCACCTTGAGGGGTGCAGTTTTTATAATTGTGTCACACTTGGTTATTTTCTATCATATAGACCCCTCAAAATGACTTCAAATGTGATGTGGTCTCTAAAACAAAATGGTGTTGTAAAAATTAGAAATCTCTTGTCAACTTTTAACCCTTATAACTACCTAACAAAAAAAAAATTTGTTTCAAAAATTGTGCTGATGTAAAGTAGACATGTGGGAAATGTTATTTATTAACTATTTTTTGTGACATGTCTCTCTGATTTAAGGGAATAAAAATACAAAGTTTGAAAATTGCAAAATTTTAAAAATTTTCGCCATATTCCGTTTTTTTTATAAATAATCACAAGTAATATCGAGAAAATGTTACCACTGACATGAAGTACAATATGTCATGAAAAAACATTCTCAGAATCAGCAGGATCTGTTAAAGCGTTCCAGAGTTATAACCTCATAAAGTGACAGTGGTCAGAATTGTAAAAATTGGCTCGGTCATTAAGTACCAAATTGGCTCTGTCACTAAGGGGTTAAGGTGACTTTCCAGAACACAATGTCGTGTGTACATGCAGAATTACTTGCATTTTACATTGTTTACCCTTTTTCCATATAAAGTCTCTATCTCTAATTTTCAGTTGTCTATGAGCCAGCGAGTAAAGACTAGGTGCTATAATGTCTCTCATACACAGAACATAGACACATAAGGAGTTTCTGCTTCCCCAACATCCCTACCTATGTGCTATGTAGTTTATTTTTTAAAAAGAGGTCGGTGTGAGCACAAAATGTGTAAAAATAAAAATCATGAAATTAGTATTCCATTCTGGAACTACTTCCTCTTTATAGCTCTGCAGTCTATTTAGAATTTCTCCTATTACTTATATAGAGAGAGGGTGGAATGGCACAGCAACAAAAAAAGGGAGATGTGCCATATACTCAAAATCAAATACGGAAAAGCAAAGGAAAAACAGAGGGATATTAAATCAGCACCAATGACCCAAACATATATCTGAAAACAGAAGTATTGCAAATAATTATATTTTATTATCTCCTTTTTCTACTATCTCCCCTACCTAACACATATTCTGAAACAATAGCAGCATAGGGAACATTGTACATTGTTACTGAGCAGTGTAGCTGTGAATCCAGCACTGAGGTAAGATAAAGCACATGATAGAAAGCAGCACTGTTGTGTGTTTCTCTTTGCCTCTCTCTTACTCTCACAGTCGTTGATGGATTTTAGCAATTTCAGAGTGAATGATGGGTTTACGAGAAAGGAGGGAGGAGATGAGATAAAAGGAAACATATTTATGACATAGGACTTACTACAAAATTAATTATATTTGCTGGTACTGGGGTTATGTAACATGTGTGCCATGTTCTGGGAATGTGCTTGCTAAAGGAAGCAGAGGAAACATGGACAATCTTGTAATTTATGCCTGAGGCAAAAGGACACCTTGTCCTAGGTTTGTAATGTATACCCTCGAATATAACGTTTCATATCAACATATTTGCTTGACTGTGTTTACCGGGGTCATTGCTCTTACCGTCTAATGGTGCTTAAAGAAAAATGTTTATTCAAAGAGTCCTGTACAGCACAAGTTGTGTTAGACACCGGCAGGAAATGTGAATTATAGATACATGAAACCTTTTTTAAATTGCATGGTAAATGTAGTAAAGAGAGACAGATATCATAAGAAAGATGGAATGTTGTAAGCCTGGTGGCACGGATGACTGGGATTACATTAACCTTTATTACCGGAGCCATCTGCAGTAATTATCATTCTTTGTGATTTTTGTCTGAACCCAGAAAGGTGCCATTGTTCTCCAGAAGGTTCAGAAGCGGCACAATTTTTTTCATTTTTCTGACTTTCAGCCTTATCTGCAAAACAATGACAATATTATTACGAGGTTATTCAGTTAACCTTTCATTTTATGAAGTTAACTCATAGTCCTCTAGCAATATATTTCCACTGTTTCATTAACCAGTGTTATGTTGAGAAAATTCTCTCTGCCGCACAAGAGGATTAGCATTTTAAAATTCTTTATTTCTGATCAGATTGAACAATTTTCAGATTAATGCTCGTTAGTCTGATTATGTTACTATAGCAATTAATGCCGGTTTGTGTGCTTAGGATATTGTAGCAATTAAGATAAATCTATGATAGGGATAATTACCTGATGTGATAACGTTACATTGTAAGCTGGCGTGTTTGTTATCTCATTAGAGCCGTGACCATTTTACAGCATATAGTCACATTCCAACCTTTATCTCACGTCTTACATGTATAATTGAAAGACCACTTGTCCCTGCTTGACTACAAGAACTGAGTCAACAATATATGTTTATAGTTAAGGCCTAAAACTGATTTTTATTTTTCCATTATTTTTATTAGCTACTTTCATTTTTTTTTTCCTTTTTTTTATTTTTTCATGTTCATATGGGAACCAAACCAGAACAGAGCAAAAGTTGAAGCCCTTGGGTAAACATCTGAGGAAATATCTGGTGCAGCAAATGCAGTGAAGTCTCTTTAACCCCTTCATGACCTTGGGATTTTCCGTTTTTCCGTGTTCGTTTTTGCTCCCCTCCTTCCCAGAGCCATAACTTTTTTATTTTTCCATCAATTTGGCCATGTGAGGGCTTATTTTTTGCGGGACGAGTTGTGCTTTTGAATGACATCATTGGTTTTACCATGTCGTGTACTAGAAAACAGGAAATAAATTCCAAGTGCAGTGAAATTGCAAAAAAGTGCAATACCACACTTGTTTTTTGTTTGGCTTTTTTGCTAGGTTCACTAAATGCTAAAACTGACCTCCCACTATGATTCTCCAGGTCAGTACAAGTTCATAGACACCTAACATGTCTAGGTTATTTTTTATCTAAGTGGTGAAAAAAATTCCAAACTTTGCTAAAAAAAAAAATAAAAAAAAAAATTGCGCCGTTTTCTGAGGGCTTATTTTTTGCATGCAGAGCTGGCATTTTTATTGATACCATTTTGGTGCAGATAAGTGCTTTTGATCGCCCGTTATTGCATTTTAATGCAATGTCGCGGCGACCAAAAAAACGTAATTCTGCAGTTTCGAATTTTTTTCTCGCTACACTGTTTAGCGATCAGGTTAATGCTTTTTTGTAGGTTTGATTTTTTTTATTGATTTATTTTGAATGGGGCGAAGGGGGGTGATTTAAACTTTTATATATTTTTTTTCACATTTTTTTTTACTTTTTTTTTTTAACTTTTGCCATGCTTCAATAGCCTCCATAGGAGGCTAGAAGCTGGCACAACCCGATCGGCTCTGCTACATAGCAGCGATCATCAGATCGCTGCTATGCAGCAGAAATACACGTGTGCTATGAGCGCCGACCACAGGGTGGCGCTCACAGCTACCGGCGATCAGTAACTATAGAGGTCTCAAGGACCTCTATGGTTACTCTGCAGAAGCATCTCTGACCCCCGATCATGCACCCGGCCTGAAGCACCAGTTAAATGCTGCTGTCTGCGTTTGACAGCGGCATTTAACTAGTTAATAGCGACGGGTGAATCGCGATTTCACCCGCCGCTATTGCGGGCACATGTCAGCTGTTCAAAACAGCTGACATGTCCCGGCTTTGTTGCGGGCTCACTGCCGGAGCCCTGCATCAAAGCGGGGGTTCTGACCTTGGACGTACTATCCTGTCTGAGGTCAGAAAGGGGTTAAAGAGAACCTGTCACATACAATAACGCTATTAACCTGCAGATATGGGGATAATCTATAGGTTTTTAGTGTTCTCACATTGTGCAGCAACAGCACTTAGAGCCCCTTTGCCGGTGGGAAATTAACTTTATTCTACCCAGCAGCATTCGACGTTCAGTTGGGGTGGCACCGGCATGGTTTCTGTTACCGTTCAGTGTATAGAGAGCGGTGGCAGTAACTGCCTCCCCGACACTGACTGACAGCCGGCCTTTATGCTGAGCCGGCTGTCAGTCAGTGCTGGGGACTCAGTTACAGCCACCGCTCTATATTCACAGAGCAGTGACTGAAACTGTGATGGCGTCGCCCCAATGACTGAAAAAGGAAAGCAACTGGAGCGAACAAAGCTCATTTTCTCCCAGCAGCGGGGCTCTAAGTGCCACTGCCGCAGCATGTCAGAATGATATAAACCTGCAGATTAACCCCATATCTGCAGGTTAATAACATTATTTTACATGACTGATTCCCATTAAGGATTAAATCCATTAAAGTAAATCATTAAAATCAAATTAAAGAAATAAAACTAAGAAGTTCAATTGACCTATCATACTCATTGCTACCAGTTTCAGTCTCTAGTTCCTGCATCCTCTAACAAGGCAACTGGTATACACAGCTTACATCACAAGAAAGATACCATTTCATTCCAGTAACCTATTCAAATGTACATTTGTTTCTTATTTACTTATGTGTCATTTTGTCTCTATTACTCATGGCCACCTCCTGCAACAAAGGTACAGATGACTGTACTAAACGACAGTCTGCTCATATCCTCAAATTACAGACATGACTGACTCTGTTTGCAACTCCATGTCTTTGTCCATTTAGCAGATGAATGTAAAAGCTGTTTGCTATGGACATGCACTAGTCTGCTCCATAAAACTGATGCATGGTGTGATTTTTTAATGAAATTGCTGGTGTTCCCAAGACCATTGGTTAATAATGGATCAGTGCGCTGTCCAATGAGCAAATCAACAATGACATCAATGGACAAGGTCTCCAAATCGAAGGACATTTCACTGGCAACGAATAGGGTTGAGCGAAACGGGTCGATCATTTTCAAAAGTCGCCGACTTTTGGCTAAGTCGGCGTCTCATGAAACCCGATCCGACCCCTGTGCTTGTCGGCCATGCGGTACGCGACTTTCGCGCCAAAGTCGCGTTTCAATGACGCGAAAAGCGCCATTTCTCAGCCAATGAAGGTGAACGCAGAGTGTGGGCAGCGTGATGACATAGATCCTGGTCCCCACCATCTTAGAGAAGGGCATTGCAGTGATTGGCTTGCTGTCTGCGGCGTCACAGGGGCTATAAAGGGGCGTTCCCGCCGACCGCCATCTTACTGCTGCTGATCTGAGCTTAGGGACAGGTTGCTGCCGCTTCGTCAGAAGCAGGGAGAGCGTTAGGCAGGGTCCACTAACCACCAAACCGCTTGTGCTGCAGCGATTTCCACTGTCCAACACCACCTTCGGTGTGCAGGAACAGTGGAAGCTATTTTTTTTTTTTTTTCCCCTCAGCGCTGTAGCTCATTGGGCTGCCCTAGAAGGCTCCGTGATAGCTGTATTGCTGTGTGTACGCCACTGTGGAAACCAACTGCTTTTTTCAAAGCACATATCCTCTTGTTCCTTCCTTTCTGCACAGCTATCTTTTTTGTTTGTCCACACTTTTTATTTAATTTGTGCATCAGTCCACTCCTATTGCTGCCTGCCATACCTGGCTTACATTACTGCAGGGAGATAGTAATTGTAGGACAGTTTTTTTTTTGTTTTGTTTTTTTTTTGTGGGAGATTAAGATTGGCATTTCTGCTACAGTGCCATCCCTGTGTGTGCCATCTCTCACTGAGTGGGCCATAGAAAGCCTATTTATTTTTCCCGTGATTTGTGTTCTAAAATCTACCTCAACACAGAAACACTACATCAATCAGTGGGAGAAAAATATTGGCCTCAGTCAGGGCTTGTGTGCCACTGCTGTGTGTGCGCTATCATTCAGTGGGCTATAGCAAGCCTATATTTTTTTTTTTTTTTTTTTTTTAATATTATTTGGTTTCAAAAGTCTCCCTGAAAAAAAAAAAAAACCTAAAAAAACAGTGGGAGAGTAATATTGCCCTTTCAGCTTGTGTGCCAGTCTTGACTCCTGGGTGTGCCACCTCTCTCCCTCTCATTCAGTGGGCCATAGAAAGCCTATTTATTTTTTTTTTTAAATATTATTGGGTTTCTAAAGTCTCCCTGAAAAAAACAAAAAATACATAAAAAAACAGTGGGAGAGTAATATTGCCCTTTCAGCTTGTGTGCCAGTCTTGACTCCTGGGTGTGCCACCTCTCTCCCTCTCATTCAGTGGGCCATAGAAAGCCTATTTATTTTTTTTTTTAAATATTATTGGGTTTCTAAAGTCTCCCTGAAAAAAACAAAAAATACATAAAAAAACAGTGGGAGAGTAATATTGCCCTTTCAGCTTGTGTGCCAGTCTTGACTCCTGGGTGTGCCACCTCTCTCCCTTTCATTCAGTGGGCCATAGAAAGCCTATTTTTTTTTTTTTAATATTATTTGGTTTCTAATTCTCCCTGAAAAAAAAAAAAAAACCTAAAAAAACAGTGGGAGAGTAATATTGCCCTTTCAGCTTGTGTGCCAGTCTTGACTCCTGGGTGTGCCACCTCTCTCCCTCTCATTCAGTGGGCCATAGAAAGCCTATTTATTTTTTTTTTTAAATATTATTGGGTTTCTAAAGTCTCCCTGAAAAAACAAAAAATACATAAAAAAACAGTGGGAGAGTAATATTGCCCTTTCAGCTTGTGTGCCAGTCTTGACTCCTGGGTGTGCCACCTCTCTCCCTTTCATTCAGTGGGCCATAGAAAGCCTATTTATTTTTTCCGTGATTTGTGTTCTAAATTCTACCTCAACACAAAAACACTACATCAATCAGTGGGAGAAAAATATTGGCCTCAGTAAGGGCTTGTGTGCCACTGCTGTGTGTGCTATCTCTCATTCAGTGGGCTATAGCAAGCCTATTTTTTTTTTTTTTTTTTTTTTTTTAATATTATTTGGTTTCTAATTCTCCCTGAAAAAAAAAAAAAAACCTAAAAAAACAGTGGGAGAGTAATATTGCCCTTTCAGCTTGTGTGCCAGTCTTGACTCCTGGGTGTGCCACCTCTCTCCCTCTCATTCAGTGGGCCATAGAAAGCCTATTTATTTTTTTTTTAAAATATTATTGGGTTTCTAAAGTCTCCCTGAAAAAACAAAAAATACATAAAAAAACAGTGGGAGAGTAATATTGCCCTTTCAGCTTGTGTGCCAGTCTTGACTCCTGGGTGTGCCACCTCTCTCCCTTTCATTCAGTGGGCCATAGAAAGCCTATTTTTTTTTTTTTTAATATTATTTGGTTTCTAATTCTCCCTGAAAAAAAAAAAAAAACCTAAAAAAACAGTGGGAGAGTAATATTGCCCTTTCAGCTTGTGTGCCAGTCTTGACTCCTGGGTGTGCCACCTCTCTCCCTTTCATTCAGTGGGCCATAGAAAGCCTATTTTTTTTTTTTTTAATATTATTTGGTTTCTAATTCTCCCTGAAAAAAAAAAAAAAACCTAAAAAAACAGTGGGAGAGTAATATTGCCCTTTCAGCTTGTGTGCCAGTCTTGACTCCTGGTTGTGCCACCTCTCTCTCTCTAATTGTGGGCCATAGAAAGCCTTTTTTTTTTTTTTTTAATATTATTTGGTTTCTAAAGTCTCCCTGAGAAAAAAAAATAAATAAATTAGGTGGGAGATTAATATTGACATTAGTGCTTGAGTGACAGTCCTGCGTGTGTGTCATCTCTGTGATTTTGTGCCACAGAAAACAGAGTGTGTAACATTGTGCCTGATTTTCCTTGTGGTCTCACCAACCTGTTAAGGGATATTGAAATCATACTGAAGTTATAGCTCACCGTGTAAGTTGTTTGATAGCAACAAATAAAGTTACTTTGGTTAAGATTTTAAAACAATGAGGAAGTCTGGTGCAAGAGGTCGTCGTGGGCGTTCATTGTCAGCTGGTAATGATGGTAGTGGTAGTGGAGCATCAGGTGGTCGTGGGGATAAAAATATTCCACCTAAGTCTGGAGCTGTGGAGCCAGTTTCGTCGTCAGGCTACACAAGGCCTCGAACGCTCTCTTTTCTGGGAGTAGGAAAACCGCTTTTAAAGGCGGAGCAGCAACAGCAAGTTTTGGCTTACATTGCAGACTCAGCCTCTAGCTCTTTTGCCTCCTCTTCCGAAACTGGTAAATGTAAAAGCAGCGCGTCGCTTGTGGATGTTCACGGTCAGGGACAAGTCGCTTCCTTGTCCTCCTCAGCAAAAACTACAACAAGAGAGAAGGATGCAGCAGGCGACACAACGGGTCACTCCATGGAGCTCTTTACACATACCGTCCCTGGCTTAGAAAGTGAAACATTTAACAGGCCATGCCCATTACAAGTATATTCTGACATGGAGTGCACTGATGCACAGCCACAGCCAGAGTACTATGCTGCTCCTTTGACTCAGACCACCACATTGCCCTCTCAGGGTACAGATCCACAATCAGACCCTGATGAGACTATGTTGCCCCGCCACGAACGCTATACCACCGACCGACACAGTGACACAGACGAAGTTGCACACGAGCTCGAAGAGGAGGTAATAGATGACCCAGTTATTGACCCCGATTGGCAGCCATTGGGGGAACAGGGTGCAGGCGGCAGTAGTTCAGAAGCGGAGGTGGAGGAGGGGCCGCAGCAGGCATCAACATCGCAACAGGTTCCATCTGCCGGGCCCGTATCTGGACCAAAACGCGTGTCAAAGCCAAAACCTGTTGGAGCACAGCGTTGCCATCCGGTTAAAGCTCAGTCTGCAATCCCTGAAAAGGGATCAGAGTCTAGGAAGAGTGCAGTCTGGCATTTTTTTAAACAACATCCAACTGATCAGCGCAAAGTCATCTGTCAAAAATGTTCAACTAGCTTAAGCAGAGGTCAGAATCTGAAAAGTCTAAATACTAGTTGCATGCATAGACACTTAACCACCATGCATTCTCAAGCCTGGACTAACTACCAAACGTCCCTCAAGGTTGTAGCACCCTCGGCCAATGAAGCTAGTCAGCAACGCAACATCCCTTCCGTCACTGTAAGGCCACCATTTTCCGCACCACCGGCAGTATCTGTGCAGGTTTCTTTGCCAGCCAAAAGCAGTCAGGGTCAGGGAATCACCAGTTTTGTAGGAGGAAATATTGCATGTAGGGCACCGGCGGAAACAATACCGTCTCCAACCGTCTCTCAGTCTGCCATGTCCACCGGCACACCCGAAAGTTCCACGATCTACAGCTCTCCAGTCCAGCTCACCCTACATGAGACTCTGGTTAGAAAAAGGAAGTACTTATCCTCGCATCCGCGTACACAGGGTTTTAACGCCCACATAGCTAGACTAATCTCGTTAGAGATGATGCCCTACCGGTTAGTTGAAAGCGAAGCTTTCAAAGCCCTGATGGAGTACGCTGAACCACGATACGAGCTACCCAGTCGACACTTTTTTTCCAGAAAAGCCATCCCAGCCCTGCACCAGCATGTTAAACAGCGCATCGTCCATGCACTCAGGCAATCTGTGAGTACAAAGGTGCACCTGACTACAGATGCATGGACCAGTAGGCATGGCCAGGGACGTTATGTGTCCATCACGGCACACTGGGTGAATGTGGTGGATGCAGGGTCCACAGGCGACATCAATTTAGGGACAGTTGTGCCTAGCCCACGGTCTAGGAAACAGTTGGCTGTAGGCGTTCGCACCCCCTCCTCCTCCTCCTCGTCCTCCTGCAGAAGCTACAGCTCTTCCACAGAACGCAGTCGGCCAACCACTCCATCGGCAGATGACACTGTTGCACACCAGTTGTCCCATTATGGGCCAGCTACTGCCAAGCGTCAGCAGGCTGTATTGGCTATGAAGTGTTTGGGCGACAACAGACACACCGCGGAAGTTCTGTCCGAGTTCTTGCAACAAGAAACGCAGTCGTGGCTGGGCACAGTAGATCTTGAGGCAGGCAAGGTAGTGAGTGATAACGGAAGGAATTTCATGGCTGCCATCTCCCTTTCCCAACTGAAACACATTCCTTGCCTGGCTCACACCTTAAACCTGGTGGTGCAGTGCTTATTGAAAACTTATCCTGGGTTCTCCGACCTGCTCCTCAAAGTGCGTGCACTTTGCTCACATATCCGACGTTCGCCTGTACACGCCAGCCGTATGCAGACCTATCAGCGGTCTTTGAACCTTCCCCAGCATCGCCTAATCATAGACGTTGCAACAAGGTGGAACTCAACACTGCACATGCTTCAGAGACTGTGCGAACAGAGGCGTGCTGTTATTTATTTGTGGGAGGATACACGGGCAGGCAGTAGGATGGCAGACATGGAGTTGTCAGGTGTGCAGTGGTCGAAGATACAAGACATGTGTCAAGTCCTTCAGTGTTTTGAGGAATGCACACGGCTGGTTAGTGCAGACAACGCCGTAATAAGCATGAGCATCCCCCTAATGCGTCTGCTGATGCAAAGTTTGACGCACATAAAGGAGCAGGCGTCTGCACCAGAGGAAGAGGGAAGCCTTGATGACAGTCAGCCATTGTCTGGTCAGGGCAGTGTACAGGACGAGGTAGCGGGCGAAGAGGAGGTGGAGGACGAGGAGGATGATGGGGATGAGTATATTTTTAATGCGGAAACTTTCACGGGGGCACAGGAAATTGGTTGCGTGTCACGGCCGGGTTCTGGTTTTTTGAGGGACACAAGTGACGTAGATTTGCCTGCAACTGCCCCTCAACCAATCACAACCGGAGATTTGACAAGTGGAACTTTGGCCCACATGGCGGATTATGCCTTACGTATCCTACAAAGGGACACACGCATTACGAAAATGATGAACGATGACGATTACTGGTTGGCCTGCCTCCTTGATCCACGCTATAAAGGCAAATTGCAAAATGTTATGCCACATGAGAACTTGGAACTAATATTAGCAACCAAACAATCAACTCTTGTTGACCGTTTGCTTCAGGCATTCCCAGCACACAGCGCACGTGATCGTTCTCACACGAGCTCCAGGGGGCAGCAGACTAGGAGTGTTAGGGGTGCACACATCAGAAGTGGCGTTGGACAGAGGGGTTTTCTGACCAGGTTGTGGAGTGATTTTGCTATGACCGCAGACAGGACAGGTACTGCTGCATCAATTGAAAGTGACAGGAGACAACATTTGTCCAGTATGGTTACTAACTATTTTTCATCCCTTATCGATGTTCTCCCTCAACCGTCATTCCCATTTGATTACTGGGCCTCCAAATTAGACACCTGGCCAGAATTGGCAGAATATGCATTGCAGGAGCTTGCTTGCCCGGCAGCAAGTGTCCTATCAGAAAGAGTATTCAGTGCTGCAGGGTCAATATTAACCGAAAAAAGGACTCGTCTGGCTACCCAAAATGTTGACGATCTAACATTCATTAAAATGAACCACAACTGGATTTCAAAATCTTTTGCCCCACCTTGCCCGGCCGACACCTAGCTTTCCTATGAAAAGCTCTTGCCTGTGAATTACTTTTCTAATGTCTAATTTGCTGCTGCAGATTGTACAGCATACGACATGTTTACACCTCCCTAAATGGCCAAACTCCCCACACGGGGCCGTGGTATCGCGACTTGGCGCAAGCACCCGTGAGACTGCTGTTTGTCTGAAGAGGTGGGTGTGCTCGCTTTTGGTTGACGGCATTGCTACTGGGTCCCTCATAGTACAATGTAGTGTCTCTGGCGGTGGTGGTGCGCACCCAACGTCAGACACACCGTTGTAACATGAGTGGCCCTGGGGCGGTCCCGCCGGCCTCAAGAGAGTTCCCCCCTACCCCAGCTCAAACTGGGCTGTACTACGTGCAAAATTATGTCGCACAGCTCCACCAATCTTTAGTCTATTCGCTGACATCATTCAATGTCTGGCACTGACAATACAAATTTGTAGACATCTATGATGCAACTTAAAGTAGTCTGTGTCTGTGTCCTATATTGGCACCATTAAATAGTTACTGCCAAATTACTATGTCAGAAACACAGCAGATGAGCCCACCCCTGTACCTAAGTATGCCATCTTTTTTTTTGTTTTGGTTGTTTTGCGAGACATTAACATCTATTTATATTTTGGGAGTACTGGGACAGACACTCCTTGCACTACTCCTCCACTCAGCACCAAGCTGCCTGCCCGTGTATCCATGTAACCGCTGTAAAACTGCCATGAGCCTATTGTTTGTTATTTTAGGCCTTTGATAGCCTGTCTGCGGTCCCTACTCCTCCACTGACCACCAAGCTGCCTGCCCGTGTATCCATGTAACCGCTGTAAAACTGCCATGAGCCTATTGTTTGTTATTTTAGGCCTTTGAAGCCTTTCTGCGCTCCCTCCTTCCACTAGTCCTCCACTGACCAGACCACTGCTGCCCGTGTACCCCTGGAACCAATTTTAAAGTGCCTACAGCCAGCCCATTTTATTGTGTTAGGCCTTCGAAGCCTGTCTGCGGTCCATACTTCCACTAGGCCTCCACTGACCAGACCACTGCTGCCCGTGTACCCCTGGAACCAATTTTAAAGTGCCTACAGCCAGCCCATTTTATTGTGTTAGGCCTTCGAAGCCTGTCTGCGGTCCCTCCTTCCACTAGGCCTCCACTGACCAGACCACTGCTGCCCGTGTACCCCTGGAACCAATTTTAAAGTGCCTACAGCCAGCCCATTTTATTGTGTTAGGCCTTCGAAGCCTGTCTGCGGTCCATACTTCCACTAGGCCTCCACTGACCAGACCACTGCTGCCCGTGTACCCCTGGAACCAATTTTAAAGTGCCTACAGCCAGCCCATTTTATTGTGTTAGGCCTTCGAAGCCTGTCTGCGGTCCCTCCTTCCACTAGGCCTCCACTGACCAGACCACTGCTGCCCGTGTACCCCTGGAACCAATTTTAAAGTGCCTACAGCCAGCCCATTTTATTGTGTTAGGCCTTCGAAGCCTGTCTGCGGTCCATACTTCCACTAGGCCTCCACTGACCAGACCACTGCTGCCCGTGTACCCCTGGAACCAATTTTAAAGTGCCTACAGCCAGCCCATTTTATTGTGTTAGGCCTTCGAAGCCTGTCTGCGGTCCATACTTCCACTAGGCCTCCACTGACCAGACCACTGCTGCCCGTGTACCCCTGGAACCAATTTTAAAGTGCCTACAGCCAGCCCATTTTATTGTGTTAGGCCTTCGAAGCCTGTCTGCGGTCCCTCCTTCCACTAGGCCTCCACTGACCAGACCACTGCTGCCCGTGTACCCCTGGAACCAATTTTAAAGTGCCTACAGCCAGCCCATTTTATTGTGTTAGGCCTTCGAAGCCTGTCTGCGGTCCCTCCTTCCACTAGGCCTCCACTGACCAGACCACTGCTGCCCGTGTACCCCTGGAACCAATTTTAAAGTGCCTACAGCCAGCCCATTTTATTGTGTTAGGCCTTCGAAGCCTGTCTGCGGTCCATACTTCCACTAGGCCTCCACTGACCAGACCACTGCTGCCCGTGTACCCCTGGAACCAATTTTAAAGTGCCTACAGCCAGCCCATTTTATTGTGTTAGGCCTTCGAAGCCTGTCTGCGGTCCATACTTCCACTAGGCCTCCACTGACCAGACCACTGCTGCCCGTGTACCCCTGGAACCAATTTTAAAGTGCCTACAGCCAGCCCATTTTATTGTGTTAGGCCTTCGAAGCCTGTCTGCGGTCCATACTTCCACTAGTCCTCCACTGACCAGACCACTGCTGCCCGTGTACCCCTGGAACCAATTTTAAAGTGCCTACAGCCAGCCCATTTTATTGTGTTAGGCCTTCGAAGCCTGTCTGCGGTCCATACTTTAAATACTCCTCCACTCACCACCAAGCTGCCTGCCCGTGTATCCATGTAACCGCTGTAAAACTGCCATGAGCCTATTGTTTGTTATGTTAGGCCTTTGATAGCCTGTCTGCGGTCCTTACTTTAAATACTCCTCCACTCACCACCTAGCTGCCTGTGTATCCATGTAACCGATGTAAAACTGCCATGACTGCCTACTGTTTGTTATTTTAGGCCTTTGATAGCCTGTCTGCGGCCCCTACTTGCAATACTCCTCCACTGACCACAATGCTGCCTGGAGTGCCTGCCTGTGTATCCATGTAACCGATGTAAAACTGCCATGACTGCCTACTGTTTGTTATTTTAGGCCTTTGATAGCCTGTCTGCGGCCCCTACTTGCAATACTCCTCCACTGAGCACAATGCTGCCTGGAGTGCCTGCCTGTGTATCCATGTAACCGATGTAAAACTGCCATGACTGCCTACTGTTTGTTATTTTAGGCCTTTGATAGCCTGTCTGCAGCCCCTACTTGCAATACTCCTCCACTGACCACACCAATGCTGCCCGTGTACCCCTGGAACCTATTTAAAAGTTCATAGAGCCTAGTTATATATTTTATTTACTATTAATAAGGCCATGATGGACTACGCTGTACCACGCTACAAGCTAACCAGTCGACACTTCTTTTGCGAGAAAAGCCATCCCAACCCTCCACCAGCATGTAGAAGACCGCATTGTCCATGCACTCTGGCAATCTGTGAGTACAAAGGTGCACCTGACAACAGACGCATGGACCTGTAGGCATGGCCACGGAAGATTACGTGTCCATTACGGCGCAATGGGTTAATGTGGTGGATGCATGGTCCACAGGGGACAGCCTACTAAGTCTGTCTGCAGTCCCTAATTCAAATTGTCCTCCACTGTCTAAATCGGAACTTCCACCTTCTGGCTTTCGGCCTATAGTATCAGAAATTAAACTGCATTTGGCCTTCAACTTTGGTTAGGGCCTACTAACGGCTTCTGCCCCTCCCTGGTGTTGTCCTCAACTAAATAAAGCTGAGCTTCAACCTTCCGGCTCTCATTAAGTGGTTTTTAAAAAAAAAAAATTGGTGGTTAGGGCCTACTAACGGCTTCTGCCCCTCCCTGGTGTTGTCCTCAACTAAATAAAGCTGAGCTTCAACCTTCCGGCTCTCATTATGTGGTTTAAAAAAAAAAAATGGTGGTTAGGGCCTACTAACGGCTTCTGCCCCTCCCTGGTGTTGTCCTCAACTAAATAAAGCTGAGCTTCAACCTTCCGGCTCTCATTAAGTGGTTTTAAAAAAAAAATGGTGGTTAGGGCCTACTAACGGCTTCTGCCCCTCCCTGGTGTTGTCCTCAACTAAATAAAGCTGAGCTTCAACCTTCCGGCTCTCATTAAGTGGTTTTTAAAAAAAAATGGTGGTTAGGGCCTACTAACGGCTTCTGCCCCTCCCTGGTGTTGTCCTCAACTAAATAAAGCTGAGCTTCAACCTTCCGGCTCTCATTAAGTGGTTTTAAAAAAAAAAAAATTGGTGGTTAGGGCCTACTAACGGCTTCTGCCCCTCCCTGGTGTTGTCCTCAACTAAATAAAGCTGAGCTTCAACCTTCCGGCTCTCATTATGTGGTTTAAAAAAAAAAAATGGTGGTTAGGGCCTACTAACGGCTTCTGCCCCTCCCTGGTGTTGTCCTCAACTAAATAAAGCTGAGCTTCAACCTTCCGGCTCTCATTAAGTGGTTTTAAAAAAAAAATGGTGGTTAGGGCCTACTAACGGCTTCTGCCCCTCCCTGGTGTTGTCCTCAACTAAATAAAGCTGAGCTTCAACCTTCCGGCTCTCATTATGTGGTTTTAAAAAAAAAAAAAATGGTGGTTAGGGCCTACTAACGGCTTCTGCCCCTCCCTGGTGTTGTCCTCAACTAAATAAAGCTGAGCTTCAACCTTCCGGCTCTCATTAAGTGGTTTTAAAAAAAAAATGGTGGTTAGGGCCTACTAACGGCTTCTGCCCCTCCCTGGTGTTGTCCTCAACTAAATAAAGCTGAGCTTCAACCTTCCGGCTCTCATTAAGTGGTTTTAAAAAAAAAATGGTGGTTAGGGCCTACTAACGGCTTCTGCCCCTCCCTGGTGTTGTCCTCAACTAAATAAAGCTGAGCTTCAACCTTCCGGCTCTCATTATGTGGTTTTAAAAAAAAAAAAAATGGTGGTTAGGGCCTACTAACGGCTTCTGCCCCTCCCTGGTGTTGTCCTCAACTAAATAAAGCTGAGCTTCAACCTTCCGGCTCTCATTAAGTGGTTTTAAAAAAAAAATGGTGGTTAGGGCCTACTAACGGCTTCTGCCCCTCCCTGGTGTTGTCCTCAACTAAATAAAGCTGAGCTTCAACCTTCCGGCTCTCATTATGTGGTTTTAAAAAAAAAATGGTGGTTAGGGCCTACTAACGGCTTCTGCCCCTCCCTGGTGTTGTCCTCAACTAAATAAAGCTGAGCTTCAACCTTCCGGCTCTCATTAAGTGGTTTTAAAAAAAAAAAAAATGGTGGTTAGGGCCTACTAACGGCTTCTGCCCCTCCCTGGTGTTGCCCTCAACTAAATAAAGCTGAGCTTCAACCTTCTGCTCCAAATTACCATTTTAAAAAATGCAATAGGCTTTTCCGGCCTACTAAAGGTGTCTGCCCCTCCCTGGTGTTGTCCTCAACTGAACAAAGCTGAGCTTCCACATTCTGGCTTTCGCCCTATACTATCAGATATTAAACTGCATTTGGCCTACTAGTGTGGTTAGGCCCTTGAAACAGTGTCTGCTGCTCTTGGGTTTGCTACTCCACTGAACAAAGCAATGCCGCCTGTTTAGTCCTGTTACCAATTTTGAACTGCATGTAGCCTACTTTATTCTTTGGCCCTATATCTGTTTCCTCCTCATCCTGCCCATTGCCCAGCCACTGCTAAATGAGTCTGCTGGTACATTGACCTAGACCACTACATTCCCCTTGTACTCTACACAGCCAGAATCTGACCCTGCTGAAAGTAAGGTTCCCCTTCCCGCATGTTATACCACCTTACACAGGGACAAAGAGGAAGGTGCAGATGAAAGTGCAGGTTCCTTCATCAGGTGGGGGGGCATACTCGTTGGCGACGTCACTGGCACAGGGCCCCTCAGAGTACGCAAAAGTGTCGCTGCTGGTGGGAGGCGCCCCCGCCATGCAAACACACCGCCGTACTTTGAGGGGCCCTGTGCCAGTGGCAATGCGAACGAGTGGGCCCCCCCTGCTTGCTCAGGATCACAGCACTTGCAACTTTTAAATACTTACCTTTCCCTGCAACACCGCCGTGACGTAGTCCGCATTTCCTGGGCCCACGAAAAACTTGAGCCAGCCCTACTCCCCCCACAACTTTCCCCCAATTCCTTATGCCCAACTATTATTATACAGTTAATTAAGATTGGCAAGCTTCAGAAACAAGAATGGATGTTTTTGGCATTAAAATGGGCACTGTAGGTGTTTTCCTGGCCTCCACTCACTGCCGACTATGCTTCCCCATTGACTTGCATTGGGTTTCGTGTTTCGGTCGATCCCCGACTTTTAGCGATAATCGGCCGACTGCACTCGACTCGACTCTGGACAAAATCGGGTTTCCCAAAACCCTACTCGATCTTAAAAAAATGAAAGTCGCTCAACCCTAGCAACGAAGATACAGCTCGTATATTGTCTTGTCTTTTTTGTAGAAACATATGGATGAGAAACCTGGACGATAAAGATACAAGACAGAAGAAGAATTAATGCATTTGAAATATGGTGCTAGACATGAATATACTGTATCAATAAAATCTTCCAGATCCTGGCCCTCATTCCTCTTGGTATCTGTTTTGATCTGTGTGTTTATTGTTATGCTGTAATGTCTATTGTCTGTAAAAGTCCCCTCTAAAATGTAAAGTGCTGTGGAATATGTTTGTGCTATAGAAATAAAATAATAATTATTATTATTATATCCTGAGAATTGTCTTGCCAAGACCGTTCTCATTCCTCTCCGGATTGTATCCTACATCTCCTATTGCTACCTCCAAGGACTACCACTACCTCTTGCTGTTCCCTTCTAGTGCTCCTCAGGCCATTGGAAACAGCCTTGCTTTGACAGTATCATAACAAGATGATATGAAGAACAAGCAAATCAATCTTTGAACAAATTAAGCCAGACATGTCACTCAATGCAAGGATCGCCAAGCTACGACTCACCTACTTTGGATACATCATAGGACGAGAGCAATCACTGGGGAAGGACATCACAGTCTGAATATTAGAAGGAACAAGGTGAAAAGGAAGACCAGCAACCCGATGGCTTGACACAATAAAATTAACGGCGCAGAAGACCTTGGTGATCCTATCTAAGCTTGCACAAGATCAACCTTCCTACTTATTGTTCATCCATTAAGTCGCCTTGGTTTTAGATTGAGCTGAAGGCTGCTAAATAATAATAATAATGCTGTCCAATGAGCACATGGACAACATACTGATCTCGTACATACATGAGTCCTTACAATAGCTTCTTTTACTATGCAACACAAACTTTCTTTCAGCTGCTTCTATTGATAAAGTCATGAAGGTTTTCTATCTTAAACCTGCTATTCCTCTAACTCATTTAGTGTCAGTATATATATCAAAGTTCACTCTGGCTTCTCCTGGCCTTGTTCCTGCTTTTATGTTCTTGCTTTTTTTGTTGGATATTCTTCTTAGATATTCCAGTTTCTGAACCCTGGCTACTTCTGACTACACTCCTGCTTTTTCTTTTGGATACCATGTCTGGAACTTGAAGATATGTAGATTGTACCAAATATTGTTTACTTCTGACTCCGTTTCGGCCAGAAACTCAACCTCTCCAAAACTGAACTTCTTCTGCTCCCACCGTCTACTAACATCCCTAAACCTGACATTTCCCTCTCTGTGGGTGGCACCATAGTAACACCCCGGCAGCAGGTGCGCTGTCTGGGTGTTATGTTTGACTCACATCCCATATACATATTGCCCGCTCTTGCCGCTTACAACTAAAGAACATCTCTAGAATCCACCCTTTTCTCACCATGGAAACAAGAAAAACCCTCACTGTCACCCTGATCCACTCCCGCCTGGACTACTGCAATTGTCTATTAATTTGCCTCCTTCTCACTCGACTTTCCCCTCTCCAGTCTATCCTTAATGCAGCAGCCAGGGTTGTCCATCTAGCTAATCGGTATTTAGACATGTCCGCTCTTCGCCAGTCATTACACTGGCTGCCCATTCATTATAGAATCCAATTCAAAGTACTTGTTCTCACCCACAAAGCTCTCCACAGTGCGGCACCCCCATACATCTCCTCCCTCACTTCTGTCTATCGGCCTAACCGACCACTGCGCTTGACTAACCTCTGCACTGATCCGTACCTCCCACTCCCGACTCCAAGACTTCTCCCATTCTGTGCCAATCCTCTGGAATGCTCTACCCCAAGATATTAGGCCCTTCCACAATTTGCACAGTTTTCGGCTCTCCCTCAAAACACATTTGTTCAGAGCGACCTATCATGTTCCCTAATCAGTTATTTTATGTTTGTGTGTAGCCCATTCACTACTTCCATCTATCCCCCACCCCCTGAAGATGGCTGGACCATCATTGTAAATACATCATTGTAAATACACACCTGTCCTTTGTATCTCCCCCACCTCATTGTAGATTGTAAGCTCTCACGAGCAGGGTCGTCTTATTTTGCTTTAATTATTTTATTGTTAACTTTGTTACTTATGACTGTTGTGTTTGAAACTGTTAAACTGTAAAGCGCTGCAGAATATGTTGACGCTATATAAATAAAGATTATTATTATTATTTTGGATTACATTCATGTTAGGCTAACCAAATGAGGTGGATCCACTAAACCACAGATCTCAGTGGGCACCTCTGTTATGAACTGGTGGTTTAGGAGCAACATGGGATGAGCTCTGGAGGAGGTGGTACCTGTACTAACTGCAGTTCCTGAGCTTATCACAACACTAGAAGTAGCCGTGGGATGTTCCTGTCACTCCCTAGACACCTCGTCACAGCCGGAGGACTAACTACCCCTAAAGATGGAAACAGGAAAGCTATCTTGCCTCAGAGAAAATCCCCAAAGGAAAGGCAGCCCCCCACAAATATTGACTGTGAGTGGAGAGGGAAATGACATACGCAGAATGAAATCAGAATGTAGCAAAGGAGGCCAGTCTAGCTAGATAGATGGAACAGGAGAGAATACTGTGCGGTCAGTATAAAAAAACTAGAAAAATCCACCACAGAGTTTACAAAAATCTCCACACCTGACTAAAGGTGTGGAGGGTAAATCTGCTTCCCAGAGCTTCCAGCTTAACTGAATAAATCTATATTGACAAGCTGGACAGGAAAAAACATAGAAAGAGCTGAACGATTAAGTCCACAATATGTGGACAGCAAAAGAACAAGCAAGGACTTATCTTTGCTGAACTGGTCAGAATATCAGGGAAATCCAAGCAGAGATGTGAATCCAACCAGGAACCATTGACAACTGGCCCAGGCTGAAGGATAGAGCCAGGATAAATAGCCGAGCCAGAAAGACGATCAGTGGAAGCAGCTGCTGACTGCTAAATCCAAGGAGCAGCAGTTCCACTCAAAACCACCAGAGGGAGCCCAAGAGCAGAACTCACAAAAGTGCCACTTACAACCACCGGAGGGAGCCCAAGAGCGGAATTCACAACAGTACTCCCCCTTGAGGAGGGGTCACCGAACCCTCACCAGAGCCCCCAGGCCGATCAGGGCGAGCCAAGTGAAAGGCACGAACCAAATCGGTGGCATGGACATCGGAGGCAACAACCCAAGAATTATCCTCCTGGCCATAACCCTTCCACTTGACAAGATACTGAAGCCTCCGCCTCGAAAAATGAGAATCCAAAATTTTCTCCACCACATATTCCAAGTCCCCCTCAACCAACACCGGGGCAGGAGGATCAACCGAGGGAACAACGGGCACCACATATCTCCGCAACAAAGATCTATGGAAAACATTATGGATGGCAAAAGAGGCTGGAAGGGCCAAACGAAAAGACTCCGGATTGATAATCTCAGAAATCTTATAAGGACCAATAAACCGAGGCTTGAACTTAGGGGAAGAAACCTTCATAGGAACATGATGAGAAGATAACCAGACTAAATCCCCCACCCGAAGCCGGGGACCAACACACCGACGGCGGTTAGCAAAACGTTGAGCCTTTTCCTGAGACAACATCAAATTGTCTACCACATGAGTCCAAATCTGCTGTAACCTGTCCACCACAGAATCCACACCAGGACAATCAGAAGGCTCAGCCTGCCCCGAAGAAAAACGAGGATGAAAACCAAAATTACAAAAGAAAGGCGAAACCAAAGTAGCCGAACTAGCCCGATTATTAAGGGCAAACTCGGCCAATGGCAAGAAAGCCACCCAATCATCCTGATCAGCAGACACAAAGCATCTCAAATAGGTTTCCAAGGTCTGATTAGTTCGCTCAGTTTGGCCATTTGTCTGAGGATGGAACGCCAAAGAAAAAGACAAATCAATGCCCATCCTAGCACAAAAGGCCCGCCAAAACCTAGAAACAAACTGGGAACCTCTGTCAGACACAATATTCTCCGGAATGCCATGCAAACGAACCACATGCTGAAAAAACAATGGAACCAAATCAGAGGAGGAAGGCAATTTAGGCAAAGGTACCAAATGGACCATTTTAGAGAACCGTATAGTAATTTATATAAGCGGTGCAGCCCTGCTAATCTCATGAAAATGGGGTGCAAAACCTGGTCAGTAAAATGAATACTAGAAATACCAGAGAAAAAAAGACTAGGCCAATAACGGTATGCACACCCATAGAATATACAAAAAATCTCAAAAATGTTTATTATACCTCAAAAAAGACAAATACAATAAAACCATTTAAAAAGGCCTGAATACAGAACCATGAACCACCACCCCTAAGCACATATGCCATGGAATGACAGACACAACACTAAAGTGCAAGAAAAATACACAATGTCTCCTATCTATACAGATAATGGCTCAATATAGCATGCATGAACATATGAAAATGTAAAGGACTGAACAGAGATATATATTGACTTATAATAATACACTGGCGGATAGTCAAGTGATGAAATTACTGCAGTTCAGTGTATTAAGTATGGAAATATAAAGTGTTATATGAGCATGCTGTTTGCCCAGGATGATAAAGATATCAGTATTGGCATGTTAGGCCGGAGACACACTGGTGCGAGATACGGCCGAGTCTCGCTGGTTAAAAGCAAGCTGTGGCACCTGCACTCCAGAGCGGAGCGTGCAGCTGCATTGCAATACATGGAGCCGCACGCTCCGCTCCGGAGTGCAGGTGCCACAGCTTGCTTTTAACCAGCGAGACTCGGCCGTATCTCGCACCAGTGTGTCTCCGGCCTTAGTCTGGGCTTCGGTTGTAAGCAAAAAACCTCAATCAGGTGTGCACTGGCAACCCCATATTATCTAGAGTGCAAAGTAATGCAAATGCAGCCTAATGAATACATAATAGTAAGTAAGCTGAAACAGAGGAAAAAAGTGTCCAGCAAGGACAATACCAACGCTGAGCAATGAACCCAGATGCCTGAGAAAGACAGGAGACGGGCTAAGGGGTGAGGCAGAAGCCCCACGCGTATCGCTGCAGGCGCAGCTTCGTCAGGGGAAGTGAGAGGGTACGCCCATTCTGAGGTTAATATAAGCGAAATGAAATGAATCAAATACAGACCGGTGTGCAGTTCAGATGTGACTCACAATGGAGGCCGCCGCATGGAGCATTCAGGAAGTGGCTATAGCCAGAAGTGTATGCCGTCGTCATAGTGCAGATGCACATGCGGGAAGGCAACACTAGGGGGAGACATTGGGGCTAGGGTTGAGCGACTTTCATTTTTTTAAGATCGAGTAGGGTTTTGGGAAACCCGATTTTGTCCAGAGTCGAGTCGAGTGCAGTCGGCCGATTATCGCTAAAAGTCGGGGATCGACCGAAACACGAAACCCAATGCAAGTCAATGGGGAAGCATAGTCGGCAGTGAGTGGAGGCCAGGAAAACACCTACAGTGCCCATTTTAATGCCAAAAACATCCATTCTTGTTTCTGAAGCTTGCCAATCTTAATTAACTGTATAATAATAGTTGGGCATAGGGAATTGGGGGAAAGTTGTGGGGGGAGTAGGGCTGGCTCAAGTTTTTCGTGGGCCCAGGAAATGCGGACTACGTCACGGCGGTGTTGCAGGGAAAGGTAAGTATTTAAAAGTTGCAAGTGCTGTGATCCTGAGCAAGCAGGGGGGGGGCCCACTCGTTCGCATTGCCACTGGCACAGGGCCCCTCAAAGTACGGCGGTGTGTTTGCATGGCGGGGGCGCCTCCCACCAGCAGCGACACTTTTGCGTACTCTGAGGGGCCCTGTGCCAGTGACGTCGCCAACGAGTATGCCCCCCCACCTGATGAAGGAACCTGCACTTTCATCTGCACCTTCCTCTTTGTCCCTGTGTAAGGTGGTATAACATGCGGGAAGGGGAACCTTACTTTCAGCAGGGACAGATTCTGGCTGTGTAGAGTACAAGGGGAATGTAGTGGTCTAGGTCAATGTACCAGCAGACTCATTTAGCAGTGGCTGGGCAATGGGCAGGATGAGGAGGAAACAGATATAGGGCCAAAGAATAAAGTAGGCTACGTGCAGTTCAAAATTGGTAACAGGACTAAACAGGCGGCATTGCTTTGTTCAGTGGAGTAGCAAACCCAAGAGCAGCAGACACTGTTTCAAGGGCCTAACCACACTAGTAGGCCAAATGCAGTTTAATATCTGATAGTATAGGGCGAAAGCCAGAATGTGGAAGCTCAGCTTTGTTCAGTTGAGGACAACACCAGGGAGGGGCAGACACCTTTAGTAGGCCGGAAAAGCCTATTGCATTTTTTAAAATGGTAATTTGGAGCAGAAGGTTGAAGCTCAGCTTTATTTAGTTGAGGGCAACACCAGGGAGGGGCAGAAGCCGTTAGTAGGCCCTAACCACCATTTTTTTTTTAAAAACCACATAATGAGAGCCGGAAGGTTGAAGCTCAGCTTTATTTAGTTGAGGACAACACCAGGGAGGGGCAGAAGCCGTTAGTAGGCCCTAACCACCATTTTTTTTTTAAAAACCACATAATGAGAGCCGGAAGGTTGAAGCTCAGCTTTATTTAGTTGAGGACAACACCAGGGAGGGGCACACAGACAGACACCTTTAGTAGGCCGGAAAAGCCTATTGCATTTTTCAAAATGGTAATTTGGAGCAGAAGGTTGAAGCTCAGCTTTATTTAGTTGAGGGCAACACCAGGGAGGGGCAGAAGCCGTTAGTAGGCCCTAACCACCATTTTGTTTTTTAAAACCACTTAATGAGAGCCGGAAGGTTGAAGCTCAGCTTTATTTAGTTGAGGACAACACCAGGGAGGGGCAGAAGCCGTTAGTAGGCCCTAACCACCATTTTTTTTTTTAAAACCACATAATGAGAGCCGGAAGGTTGAAGCTCAGCTTTATTTAGTTGAGGACAACACCAGGGAGGGGCAGAAGCCGTTAGTAGGCCCTAACCACCATTTTTTTTTTTTAAAACCACTTAATGAGAGCCGGAAGGTTGAAGCTCAGCTTTATTTAGTTGAGGACAACACCAGGGAGGGGCAGAAGCCGTTAGTAGGCCCTAACCACCATTTTTTTTTTTAAAACCACATAATGAGAGCCGGAAGGTTGAAGCTCAGCTTTATTTAGTTGAGGACAACACCAGGGAGGGGCACACAGACAGACACCTTTAGTAGGCCGGAAAAGCCTATTGCATTTTTCAAAATGGTAATTTGGAGCAGAAGGTTGAAGCTCAGCTTTATTTAGTTGAGGGCAACACCAGGGAGGGGCAGAAGCCGTTAGTAGGCCCTAACCACCATTTTTTTTTTTTAAAACCACTTAATGAGAGCCGGAAGGATGAAGCTCAGCTTTATTTAGTTGAGGACAACACCAGGCAGGGGCACACAGACAGACACCTTTAGTAGGCCTGAAAAGCCTATTGCATTTTTCAAAATGGTAATTTGGAGCAGAAGGTTGAAGCTCAGCTTTATTTAGTTGAGGGCAACACCAGGGAGGGGCAGAAGCCGTTAGTAGGCCCTAACCAAAGTTGAAGGCCAAATGCAGTTTAATTTCTGATACTATAGGCCGAAAGCCAGAAGGTGGAAGTTCCGATTTAGACAGTGGAGGACAATTTGAATTAGGGACTGCAGACAGACTTAGTAGGCTGTCCCCTGTGGACCATGCATCCACCACATTAACCCATTGCGCCGTAATGGACACGTAATCTTCCGTGGCCATGCCTACAGGTCCATGCGTCTGTTGTCAGGTGCACCTTTGTACTCACAGATTGCCAGAGTGCATGGACAATGCGGTCTTCTACATGCTGGTGGAGGGTTGGGATGGCTTTTCTCGCAAAAGAAGTGTCGACTGGTTAGCTTGTAGCGTGGTACAGCGTAGTCCATCATGGCCTTATTAATAGTAAATAAAATATATAACTAGGCTCTATGAACTTTTAAATAGGTTCCAGGGGTACACGGGCAGCATTGGTGTGGTCAGTGGAGGAGTATTGCAAGTAGGGGCTGCAGACAGGCTATCAAAGGCCTAAAATAACAAACAGTAGGCAGTCATGGCAGTTTTACATCGGTTACATGGATACACAGGCAGGCACTCCAGGCAGCATTGTGGTCAGTGGAGGAGTATTGCAAGTAGGGGCCGCAGACAGGCTATCAAAGGCCTAAAATAACAAACAATAGGCTCATGGCAGTTTTACAGCGGTTACATGGATACACGGGCAGGCAACTTGGTGGTGGTGAGCGGAGGAGTATTTAAAGTAGGGACCGCAGACAGGCTATCAAAGGCCTAAAATAACAAACAATAGGCTTATGGCAGTTTTACAGCGGTTACATGGATACACGGGCAGGCAGCTTGGTGGTCAGTGGAGGAGTATTTAAAGTAGGGACCGCAGACAGGCTATCAAAGGCCTAACATAACAAACAATAGGCTCATGGCAGTTTCACAGCGGTTACATGGATACACGGGCAGGCAGCTTGGTGGTGGTGAGTGGAGGAGTATTTAAAGTAGGGACCGCAGACAGGCTATCAAAGGCCTAAAATAACAAACAATAGGCTCATGGCAGTTTTACAGCGGTTACATGGATACACGGGCAGGCAGCTTGGTGGTCAGTGGAGGAGTATTTAAAGTAGGGACCGCAGACAGGCTTCAAAGGCCTAACATAAGAAAATGGGCTGGCTGTAGGCACTTTATAATTGGTTCCAGGGGTACACGGGCAGCAGTGGTCTGGTCAGTGGAGGAGTATTTAAAGTAGGGACCGCAGACAGGCTATCAAAGGCCTAAAATAACAAACAATAGGCTTATGGCAGTTTTACAGCGGTTACATGGATACACGGGCAGGCAGCTTGGTGGTGGTGAGTGGAGGAGTATTTAAAGTAGGGACCGCAGACAGGCTATCAAAGGCCTAAAATAACAAACAATAGGCTCATGGCAGTTTTACAGCGGTTACATGGATACACGGGCAGGCAGCTTGGTGGTCAGTGGAGGAGTATTTAAAGTAGGGACCGCAGACAGGCTTCAAAGGCCTAACATAAGAAAATGGGCTGGCTGTAGGCACTTTATAATTGGTTCCAGGGGTACACGGGCAGCAGTGGTCTGGTCAGTGGAGGAGTATTTAAAGTAGGGACCGCAGACAGGCTATCAAAGGCCTAAAATAACAAACAATAGGCTCATGGCAGTTTTACAGCGGTTACATGGATACACGGGCAGGCAGCTTGGTGGTCAGTGGAGGAGTATTTAAAGTAGGGACCGCAGACAGGCTTCAAAGGCCTAACATAAGAAAATGGGCTGGCTGTAGGCACTTTATAATTGGTTCCAGGGGTACACGGGCAGCAGTGGTCTGGTCAGTGGAGGAGTATTTAAAGTAGGGACCGCAGACAGGCTATCAAAGGCCTAAAATAACAAACAATAGGCTTATGGCAGTTTTACAGCGGTTACATGGATACACGGGCAGGCAGCTTGGTGGTGGTGAGTGGAGGAGTATTTAAAGTAGGGACCGCAGACAGGCTATCAAAGGCCTAAAATAACAAACAATAGGCTCATGGCAGTTTTACAGCGGTTACATGGATACACGGGCAGGCAGCTTGGTGGTCAGTGGAGGAGTATTTAAAGTAGGGACCGCAGACAGGCTTCAAAGGCCTAACATAAGAAAATGGGCTGGCTGTAGGCACTTTATAATTGGTTCCAGGGGTACACGGGCAGCAGTGGTCTGGTCAGTGGAGGAGTATTTAAAGTAGGGACCGCAGACAGGCTATCAAAGGCCTAAAATAACAAACAATAGGCTTATGGCAGTTTTACAGCGGTTACATGGATACACGGGCAGGCAGCTTGGTGGTGGTGAGTGGAGGAGTATTTAAAGTAGGGACCGCAGACAGGCTATCAAAGGCCTAAAATAACAAACAATAGGCTTATGGCAGTTTTACAGCGGTTACATGGATACACGGGCAGGCAGCTTGGTGGTGGTGAGTGGAGGAGTATTTAAAGTAGGGACCGCAGACAGGCTTCAAAGGCCTAACATAAGAAAATGGGCTGGCTGTAGGCACTTTATAATTGGTTCCAGGGGTACACGGGCAGCAGTGGTCTGGTCAGTGGAGGAGTATTTAAAGTAGGGACCGCAGACAGGCTATCAAAGGCCTAAAATAACAAACAATAGGCTTATGGCAGTTTTACAGCGGTTACATGGATACACGGGCAGGCAGCTTGGTGGTGGTGAGTGGAGGAGTATTTAAAGTAGGGACCGCAGACAGGCTATCAAAGGCCTAAAATAACAAACAATAGGCTCATGGCAGTTTTACAGCGGTTACATGGATACACGGGCAGGCAGCTTGGTGGTCAGTGGAGGAGTATTTAAAGTAGGGACCGCAGACAGGCTTCAAAGGCCTAACATAAGAAAATGGGCTGGCTGTAGGCACTTTATAATTGGTTCCAGGGGTACACGGGCAGCAGTGGTCTGGTCAGTGGAGGAGTATTTAAAGTAGGGACCGCAGACAGGCTATCAAAGGCCTAAAATAACAAACAATAGGCTTATGGCAGTTTTACAGCGGTTACATGGATACACGGGCAGGCAGCTTGGTGGTGGTGAGTGGAGGAGTATTTAAAGTAGGGACCGCAGACAGGCTATCAAAGGCCTAAAATAACAAACAATAGGCTTATGGCAGTTTTACAGCGGTTACATGGATACACGGGCAGGCAGCTTGGTGGTGGTGAGTGGAGGAGTATTTAAAGTAGGGACCGCAGACAGGCTTCAAAGGCCTAACATAAGAAAATGGGCTGGCTGTAGGCACTTTATAATTGGTTCCAGGGGTACACGGGCAGCAGTGGTCTGGTCAGTGGAGGAGTATTTAAAGTAGGGACCGCAGACAGGCTATCAAAGGCCTAAAATAACAAACAATAGGCTTATGGCAGTTTTACAGCGGTTACATGGATACACGGGCAGGCAGCTTGGTGGTGGTGAGTGGAGGAGTATTTAAAGTAGGGACCGCAGACAGGCTATCAAAGGCCTAAAATAACAAACAATAGGCTCATGGCAGTTTTACAGCGGTTACATGGATACACGGGCAGGCAGCTTGGTGGTCAGTGGAGGAGTATTTAAAGTAGGGACCGCAGACAGGCTTCAAAGGCCTAACATAAGAAAATGGGCTGGCTGTAGGCACTTTATAATTGGTTCCAGGGGTACACGGGCAGCAGTGGTCTGGTCAGTGGAGGAGTATTTAAAGTAGGGACCGCAGACAGGCTATCAAAGGCCTAAAATAACAAACAATAGGCTTATGGCAGTTTTACAGCGGTTACATGGATACACGGGCAGGCAGCTTGGTGGTGGTGAGTGGAGGAGTATTTAAAGTAGGGACCGCAGACAGGCTATCAAAGGCCTAAAATAACAAACAATAGGCTTATGGCAGTTTTACAGCGGTTACATGGATACACGGGCAGGCATCTTGGTGGTGGTGAGTGGAGGAGTATTTAAAGTAGGGACCGCAGACAGGCTTCAAAGGCCTAACATAAGAAAATGGGCTGGCTGTAGGCACTTTATAATTGGTTCCAGGGGTACACGGGCAGCAGTGGTCTGGTCAGTGGAGGAGTATTTAAAGTAGGGACCGCAGACAGGCTATCAAAGGCCTAAAATAACAAACAATAGGCTTATGGCAGTTTTACAGCGGTTACATGGATACACGGGCAGGCAGCTTGGTGGTGGTGAGTGGAGGAGTATTTAAAGTAGGGACCGCAGACAGGCTATCAAAGGCCTAAAATAACAAACAATAGGCTCATGGCAGTTTTACAGCGGTTACATGGATACACGGGCAGGCAGCTTGGTGGTCAGTGGAGGAGTATTTAAAGTAGGGACCGCAGACAGGCTTCAAAGGCCTAACATAAGAAAATGGGCTGGCTGTAGGCACTTTATAATTGGTTCCAGGGGTACACGGGCAGCAGTGGTCTGGTCAGTGGAGGAGTATTTAAAGTAGGGACCGCAGACAGGCTATCAAAGGCCTAAAATAACAAACAATAGGCTCATGGCAGTTTTACAGCGGTTACATGGATACACGGGCAGGCAGCTTGGTGGTCAGTGGAGGAGTATTTAAAGTAGGGACCGCAGACAGGCTTCAAAGGCCTAACATAAGAAAATGGGCTGGCTGTAGGCACTTTATAATTGGTTCCAGGGGTACACGGGCAGCAGTGGTCTGGTCAGTGGAGGAGTATTTAAAGTAGGGACCGCAGACAGGCTATCAAAGGCCTAAAATAACAAACAATAGGCTTATGGCAGTTTTACAGCGGTTACATGGATACACGGGCAGGCAGCTTGGTGGTGGTGAGTGGAGGAGTATTTAAAGTAGGGACCGCAGACAGGCTATCAAAGGCCTAAAATAACAAACAATAGGCTTATGGCAGTTTTACAGCGGTTACATGGATACACGGGCAGGCAGCTTGGTGGTGGTGAGTGGAGGAGTATTTAAAGTAGGGACCGCAGACAGGCTTCAAAGGCCTAACATAAGAAAATGGGCTGGCTGTAGGCACTTTATAATTGGTTCCAGGGGTACACGGGCAGCAGTGGTCTGGTCAGTGGAGGAGTATTTAAAGTAGGGACCGCAGACAGGCTATCAAAGGCCTAAAATAACAAACAATAGGCTTATGGCAGTTTTACAGCGGTTACATGGATACACGGGCAGGCAGCTTGGTGGTGGTGAGTGGAGGAGTATTTAAAGTAGGGACCGCAGACAGGCTATCAAAGGCCTAAAATAACAAACAATAGGCTTATGGCAGTTTTACAGCGGTTACATGGATACACGGGCAGGCATCTTGGTGGTGGTGAGTGGAGGAGTATTTAAAGTAGGGACCGCAGACAGGCTTCAAAGGCCTAACATAAGAAAATGGGCTGGCTGTAGGCACTTTATAATTGGTTCCAGGGGTACACGGGCAGCAGTGGTCTGGTCAGTGGAGGAGTATTTAAAGTAGGGACCGCAGACAGGCTATCAAAGGCCTAAAATAACAAACAATAGGCTTATGGCAGTTTTACAGCGGTTACATGGATACACGGGCAGGCAGCTTGGTGGTGGTGAGTGGAGGAGTATTTAAAGTAGGGACCGCAGACAGGCTATCAAAGGCCTAAAATAACAAACAATAGGCTCATGGCAGTTTTACAGCGGTTACATGGATACACGGGCAGGCAGCTTGGTGGTCAGTGGAGGAGTATTTAAAGTAGGGACCGCAGACAGGCTTCAAAGGCCTAACATAAGAAAATGGGCTGGCTGTAGGCACTTTATAATTGGTTCCAGGGGTACACGGGCAGCAGTGGTCTGGTCAGTGGAGGAGTATTTAAAGTAGGGACCGCAGACAGGCTATCAAAGGCCTAAAATAACAAACAATAGGCTCATGGCAGTTTTACAGCGGTTACATGGATACACGGGCAGGCAGCTTGGTGGTCAGTGGAGGAGTATTTAAAGTAGGGACCGCAGACAGGCTTCAAAGGCCTAACATAAGAAAATGGGCTGGCTGTAGGCACTTTATAATTGGTTCCAGGGGTACACGGGCAGCAGTGGTCTGGTCAGTGGAGGAGTATTTAAAGTAGGGACCGCAGACAGGCTATCAAAGGCCTAAAATAACAAACAATAGGCTTATGGCAGTTTTACAGCGGTTACATGGATACACGGGCAGGCAGCTTGGTGGTGGTGAGTGGAGGAGTATTTAAAGTAGGGACCGCAGACAGGCTATCAAAGGCCTAAAATAACAAACAATAGGCTTATGGCAGTTTTACAGCGGTTACATGGATACACGGGCAGGCAGCTTGGTGGTGGTGAGTGGAGGAGTATTTAAAGTAGGGACCGCAGACAGGCTTCAAAGGCCTAACATAAGAAAATGGGCTGGCTGTAGGCACTTTATAATTGGTTCCAGGGGTACACGGGCAGCAGTGGTCTGGTCAGTGGAGGAGTATTTAAAGTAGGGACCGCAGACAGGCTATCAAAGGCCTAAAATAACAAACAATAGGCTTATGGCAGTTTTACAGCGGTTACATGGATACACGGGCAGGCAGCTTGGTGGTGGTCAGTGGAGGAGTATTTAAAGTAGGGACCGCAGACAGGCTATCAAAGGCCTAAAATAACAAACAATAGGCTTATGGCAGTTTTACAGCGGTTACATGGATACACGGGCAGGCAGCTTGGTGGTGGTGAGTGGAGGAGTATTTAAAGTAGGGACCGCATACAGGCTTCAAAGGCCTAACATAAGAAAATGGGCTGGCTGTAGGCACTTTATAATTGGTTCCAGGGGTACACGGGCAGCAGTGGTCTGGTCAGTGGAGGAGTATTTAAAGTAGGGACCGCAGACAGGCTATCAAAGGCCTAAAATAACAAACAATAGGCTTATGGCAGTTTTACAGCGGTTACATGGATACACGGGCAGGCAGCTTGGTGGTGGTGAGTGGAGGAGTATTTAAAGTAGGGACCGCAGACAGGCTATCAAAGGCCTAAAATAACAAACAATAGGCTTATGGCAGTTTTACAGCGGTTACATGGATACACGGGCAGGCAGCTTGGTGGTGGTGAGTGGAGGAGTATTTAAAGTAGGGACCGCAGACAGGCTTCAAAGGCCTAACATAAGAAAATGGGCTGGCTGTAGGCACTTTATAATTGGTTCCAGGGGTACACGGGCAGCAGTGGTCTGGTCAGTGGAGGAGTATTTAAAGTAGGGACCGCAGACAGGCTATCAAAGGCCTAAAATAACAAACAATAGGCTCATGGCAGCTTTACAGCGGTTACATGGATACACAGGCAGCTTGGTGGTGAGTGGAGGAGTATTTAAAGTAGGGACCGCAGACAGGCTATCAAAGGCCTAAAATAACAAACAATAGGCTCATGGCAGCTTTACAGCGGTTACATGGATACACAGGCAGCTTGGTGGTGAGTGGAGGAGTATTTAAAGTAGGGACCACAGACAGGCTATCAAAGGCCTAAAATAACAAACAATAGGCTCATGGCAGCTTTACAGCGGTTACATGGATACACAGGCAGCTTGGTGGTGAGTGGAGGAGTATTTAAAGTAGGGACCGCAGACAGGCTATCAAAGGCCTAAAATAACAAACAATAGGCTCATGGCAGCTTTACAGCGGTTACATGGATACACAGGCAGCTTGGTGGTGAGTGGAGGAGTAGTGCAAGGAGTGTCTGTCCCAGTACTCCCAAAATATAAATAGATGTTAATGTCTCGCAAAACAACCAAAACAAAAAAAAAGGTGGCATACTTAGGTACAGGGGTGGGCTCATCTACTGAGTTTCTGACATAGTAATTTGGCAGTAACTATTTAATGGTGCCAATATAGGACACAGACACAGACTACTTTAAGTTGCATCATAGATGTCTACAAATTTGTATTGTCAGTGCCAGACATTGAATGATGTCAGCGAATAGACTAAAGATTGGTGGAGCTGTGCGACATAATTTTGCACGTGGTAGAGCACATTTTGAGCTGGGGTAGGGGGGAACTCTCTTGAGGCCGGCGGGACCGCCCCAGGGCCCCTCATGTTACAATGGTGTGTCTGACGTTGGGTGCGCACCACCACCGCCAGAGACACTACATTGTACTATGAGGGACCCAGTAGCAATGCCGTCAACCAAAAGCGAGCACACCCACCTCTTCAGACAAACAGCAGTCTCACGGGTGCTTGCGCCAAGTCGCGATACCACGGCCCCGTGTGGGGAGTTTTGCCATTTAGGGAGGTGTAAACATGTCGTATGCTGTACAATCAGCTGCAGCAAATTAGACATTAGAAAAGTAATTCACAGGCAAGAGCTTTTCATAGGAAAGCTAGGTGTCGGCCGGGCAAGGTGGGGCAAAAGATTTCGAAATCCAGTTGTGGTTCATTTTAATGAATGTTAGATCGTCAACATTTTGGGTAGCCAGACGAGTCCTTTTTTCGGTTAATATTGAACCTGCAGCACTGAATACTCTTTCTGATAGGACACTTGCTGCCGGGCAAGCAAGCTCCTGCAATGCATATTCTGCCAATTCTGGCCAGGTGTCTAATTTGGAGGCCCAGTAATCAAATGGGAATGACGGTTGAGGGAGAACATCGATAAGGGATGAAAAATAGTTAGTAACCATACTGGACAAATGTTGTCTCCTGTTACTTTCAATTGATGCAGCAGTACCTGTCCTGTCTGCGGTCATAGCAAAATCACTCCACAACCTGGTCAGAAAACCCCTCTGTCCAACGCCACTTCTGATGTGTGCACCCCTAACACTCCTAGTCTGCTGCCCCCTGGAGCTCGTGTGAGAACGATCACGTGCGCTGTGTGCTGGGAATGCCTGAAGCAAACGGTCAACAAGAGTTGATTGTTTGGTTGCTAATATTAGTTCCAAGTTCTCATGTGGCATAATATTTTGCAATTTGCCTTTATAGCGTGGATCAAGGAGGCAGGCCAACCAGTAATCGTCATCGTTCATCATTTTCGTAATGCGTGTGTCCCTTTTTAGGATACGTAAGGCATAATCCGCCATGTGGGCCAAAGTTCCAGTTGTCAAATCTCCGGTTGTGATTGGTTGAGGGGCAGTTGCAGGCAAATCTACGTCACTTGTGTCCCTCAAAAAAACAGAACCCGGCCGTGACACGCAACCAAATTCCTGTGCCCCCGGGAAAGGTTCGGCATTAAAAATATACTCATCCCCATCATCCTCCTCGTCCTCCACCTCCTCTTCGCCCGCTACCTCGTCCTGTACACTGCCCTGACCAGACAATGGCTGACTGTCATCAAGGCTTTCCTCTTCCTCTGGTGCAGACGCCTGCTCCTTTATGTGCGTCAAACTTTGCATCAGCAGACGCATTAGGGGGATGCTCATGCTTATTACGGCGTTGTCTGCACTAACCAGCCGTGTGCATTCCTCAAAACACTGAAGGACTTGACACATGTCTTGTATCTTAGACCACTGCACACCTGACAACTCCATGTCTGCCATCCTACTGCCTGCCCGTATATCCTCCCACAAATAAATAACAGCACGCCTCTGTTCGCACAGTCTCTGAAGCATGTGCAGTGTTGAGTTCCACCTTGTTGCAACGTCTATGATTAGGCGATGCTGGGGAAGGTTCAAAGACCGCTGATAGGTCTGCATACGGCTGGCGTGCACAGGCGAACGTCGGATATGTGAGCAAAGTGCACGCACTTTGAGGAGCAGGTCGGAGAACCCAGGATAAGTTTTCAATAAGCACTGCACCACCAGGTTTAAGGTGTGAGCCAGGCAAGGAATGTGTTTCAGTTGGGAAAGGGAGATGGCAGCCATGAAATTCCTTCCGTTATCACTCACTACCTTGCCTGCCTCAAGATCTACTGTGCCCAGCCACGACTGCGTTTCTTGTTGCAAGAACTCGGACAGAACTTCCGCGGTGTGTCTGTTGTCGCCCAAGCACTTCATAGCCAATACAGCCTGCTGACGCTTGGCAGTAGCTGGCCCATAATGGGACAACTGGTGTGCAACAGTGTCATCTGCCGATGGAGTGGTTGGCAGACTGCGTTCTGTGGAAGAGCTGTAGCTTCTGCAGGAGGACGAGGAGGAGGAGGAGGAGGGGGTGCGAACGCCTACAGCCAACTGTTTCCTAGACCGTGGGCTAGGCACAACTGTCCCTAAATTGATGTCGCCTGTGGACCCTGCATCCACCACATTCACCCAGTGTGCCGTGATGGACACATAACGTCCCTGGCCATGCCTACTGGTCCATGCATCTGTAGTCAGGTGCACCTTTGTACTCACAGATTGCCTGAGTGCATGGACGATGCGCTGTTTAACATGCTGGTGCAGGGCTGGGATGGCTTTTCTGGAAAAAAAGTGTCGACTGGGTAGCTCGTATCGTGGTTCAGCGTACTCCATCAGGGCTTTGAAAGCTTCGCTTTCAACTAACCGGTAGGGCATCATCTCTAACGAGATTAGTCTAGCTATGTGGGCGTTAAAACCCTGTGTACGCGGATGCGAGGATAAGTACTTCCTTTTTCTAACCAGAGTCTCATGTAGGGTGAGCTGGACTGGAGAGCTGGAGATCGTGGAACTTTCGGGTGTGCCGGTGTACATGGCAGACTGAGAGACGGTTGGAGACGGTATTGTTTCCGCCGGTGCCCTAGATGCAATATTTCCTCCTACAAAACTGGTGATTCCCTGACCCTGACTGCTTTTGGCTGGCAAAGAAACCTGCACAGATACTGCCGGTGGTGCGGAAAATGGTGGCCTTACAGTGACGGAAGGGATGTTGCGTTGCTGACTAGCTTCATTGGCCGAGGGTGCTACAACCTTGAGGGACGTTTGGTAGTTAGTCCAGGCTTGAAAATGCATGGTGGTTAAGTGTCTATGCATGCAACTAGTATTTAGACTTTTCAGATTCTGACCTCTGCTTAAGCTAGTTGAACATTTTTGACAGATGACTTTGCGCTGATCAGTTGGATGTTGTTTAAAAAAATGCCAGACTGCACTCTTCCTAGACTCGGATCCCTTTTCAGGGATTGCAGACTGAGCTTTAACCGGATGGCAACGCTGTGCTCCAACAGGTTTTGGCTTTGACACGCGTTTTGGGCCAGATACGGGCCCGGCAGATGGAACCTGTTGCGATGTTGATGCCTGCTGCGGCCCCTCCTCCACCTCCGCTTCTGAACTACTGCCGCCTGCACCCTGTTCCCCCAATGGCTGCCAATCGGGGTCAATAACTGGGTCATCTATTACCTCCTCTTCGAGCTCGTGTGCAACTTCGTCTGTGTCACTGTGTCGGTCGGTGGTATAGCGTTCGTGGCGGGGCAACATAGTCTCATCAGGGTCTGATTGTGGATCTGTACCCTGAGAGGGCAATGTGGTGGTCTGAGTCAAAGGAGCAGCATAGTACTCTGGCTGTGGCTGTGCATCAGTGCACTCCATGTCAGAATATACTTGTAATGGGCATGGCCTGTTAAATGTTTCACTTTCTAAGCCAGGGACGGTATGTGTAAAGAGCTCCATGGAGTGACCCGTTGTGTCGCCTGCTGCATCCTTCTCTCTTGTTGTAGTTTTTGCTGAGGAGGACAAGGAAGCGACTTGTCCCTGACCGTGAACATCCACAAGCGACGCGCTGCTTTTACATTTACCAGTTTCGGAAGAGGAGGCAAAAGAGCTAGAGGCTGAGTCTGCAATGTAAGCCAAAACTTGCTGTTGCTGCTCCGCCTTTAAAAGCGGTTTTCCTACTCCCAGAAAAGAGAGCGTTCGAGGCCTTGTGTAGCCTGACGACGAAACTGGCTCCACAGCTCCAGACTTAGGTGGAATATTTTTATCCCCACGACCACCTGATGCTCCACTACCACTACCATCATTACCAGCTGACAATGAACGCCCACGACGACCTCTTGCACCAGACTTCCTCATTGTTTTAAAATCTTAACCAAAGTAACTTTATTTGTTGCTGTCAAACAACTTACACGGTGAGCTATAACTTCAGTATGATTTCAATATCCCTTAACAGGTTGGTGAGACCACAAGGAAAATCAGGCACAATGTTACACACTCTGTTTTCTGTGGCACAAAATCACAGAGATGACACACACGCAGGACTGTCACTCAAGCACTAATGTCAATATTAATCTCCCACCTAATTTATGTTTTTTTTTTTTTCAGGGAGACTTTAGAAACCAAATAATATTAAAAAAAAAAAAAAAAAAAAAAAAAAAAAGGCTTTCTATGGCCCACAATTAGAGAGAGAGAGGTGGCACACCCAGGAGTCAAGACTGGCACACAAGCTGAAAGGGCAATATTACTCTCCCACTGTTTTTTTATGTATTTTTTGTTTTTTAAGGGAGACTTTAGAAACCCAATAATATTTTTTTAAAAAAATAAATAGGCTTTCTATGGCCCACTGAATGAGAGGGAGAGAGGTGGCACACCCAGGAGTCAAGACTGGCACACAAGCTGAAAGGGCAATATTACTCTCCCACTGTTTTTTTAGGTTTTTTTTTTTTTTTCAGGGAGACTTTAGAAACCAAATAATATTAAAAAAAAAAAAAAAAAAAAATAGGCTTGCTATAGCCCACTGAATGAGAGATAGCACACACAGCAGTGGCACACAAGCCCTGACTGAGGCCAATATTTTTCTCCCACTGATTGATGTAGTGTTTTTGTGTTGAGGTAGAATTTAGAACACAAATCACGGAAAAAATAAATAGGCTTTCTATGGCCCACTGAATGAAAGGGAGAGAGGTGGCACACCCAGGAGTCAAGACTGGCACACAAGCTGAAAGGGCAATATTACTCTCCCACTGTTTTTTTATGTATTTTTTGTTTTTTCAGGGAGACTTTAGAAACCCAATAATATTTAAAAAAAAAAATAAATAGGCTTTCTATGGCCCACTGAATGAGAGGGAGAGAGGTGGCACACCCAGGAGTCAAGACTGGCACACAAGCTGAAAGGGCAATATTACTCTCCCACTGTTTTTTTAGGTTTTTTTTTTTTTTTCAGGGAGACTTTAGAAACCAAATAATATTAAAAAAAAAAAAAAAAAATAGGCTTGCTATAGCCCACTGAATGAGAGATAGCACACACAGCAGTGGCACACAAGCCCTGACTGAGGCCAATATTTTTCTCCCACTGATTGATGTAGTGTTTTTGTGTTGAGGTAGAATTTAGAACACAAATCACGGAAAAAATAAATAGGCTTTCTATGGCCCACTGAATGAAAGGGAGAGAGGTGGCACACCCAGGAGTCAAGACTGGCACACAAGCTGAAAGGGCAATATTACTCTCCCACTGTTTTTTTATGTATTTTTTGTTTTTTCAGGGAGACTTTAGAAACCCAATAATATTTAAAAAAAAAATAAATAGGCTTTCTATGGCCCACTGAATGAGAGGGAGAGAGGTGGCACACCCAGGAGTCAAGACTGGCACACAAGCTGAAAGGGCAATATTACTCTCCCACTGTTTTTTTAGGTTTTTTTTTTTTTTTCAGGGAGACTTTAGAAACCAAATAATATTAAAAAAAAAAAAAAAAAAATAGGCTTGCTATAGCCCACTGAATGAGAGATAGCACACACAGCAGTGGCACACAAGCCCTGACTGAGGCCAATATTTTTCTCCCACTGATTGATGTAGTGTTTTTGTGTTGAGGTAGAATTTAGAACACAAATCACGGAAAAAATAAATAGGCTTTCTATGGCCCACTGAATGAAAGGGAGAGAGGTGGCACACCCAGGAGTCAAGACTGGCACACAAGCTGAAAGGGCAATATTACTCTCCCACTGTTTTTTTATGTATTTTTTGTTTTTTAAGGGAGACTTTAGAAACCCAATAATATTTAAAAAAAAAAATAAATAGGCTTTCTATGGCCCACTGAATGAGAGGGAGAGAGGTGGCACACCCAGGAGTCAAGACTGGCACACAAGCTGAAAGGGCAATATTACTCTCCCACTGTTTTTTTAGGTTTTTTTTTTTTTTTCAGGGAGACTTTAGAAACCAAATAATATTAAAAAAAAAAATAAAAAAATAGGCTTGCTATAGCCCACTGAATGAGAGATAGCACACACAGCAGTGGCACACAAGCCCTGACTGAGGCCAATATTTTTCTCCCACTGATTGATGTAGTGTTTTTGTGTTGAGGTAGATTTTAGAACACAAATCACGGAAAAAATAAATAGGCTTTCTATGGCCCACTCAGTGAGAGATGGCACACACAGGGATGGCACTGTAGCAGAAATGCCAATCTTAATCTCCCACAAAAAAAAACAAAAAAAAAAAAAAAACTGTCCTACAATTACTATCTCCCTGCAGTAATGTAAGCCAGGTATGGCAGGCAGCAATAGGAGTGGACTGATGCACAAATTAAATAAAAAGTGTGGACAAACAAAAAAGATAGCTGTGCAGAAAGGAAGGAACAAGAGGATATGTGCTTTGAAAAAAGCAGTTGGTTTCCACAGTGGCGTACACACAGCAATACAGCTATCACGGAGCCTTCTAGGGCAGCCCAATGAGCTACAGCGCTGAGGGGAAAAAAAAAAAAAAAAAGCTTCCACAGTCCCTGCACACCGAAGGTGGTGTTGGACAGTGGAAATCGCTGCAGCACAAGCGGTTTGGTGGTTAGTGGACCCTGCCTAACGCTCTCCCTGCTTCTGACGAAGCGGCAGCAACCTGTCCCTAAGCTCAGATCAGCAGCAGTAAGATGGCGGTCGGCGGGAACGCCCCTTTATAGCCCCTGTGACGCCGCAGACAGCAAGCCAATCACTGCAATGCCCTTCTCTAAGATGGTGGGGACCAGGATCTATGTCATCACGCTGCCCACACTCTGCGTTCACCTTCATTGGCTGAGAAATGGCGCTTTTCGCGTCATTGAAACGCGACTTTGGCGCGAAAGTCGCGTACCGCATGGCCGACAAGCACAGGGGTCGGATCGGGTTTCATGAGACGCCGACTTAGCCAAAAGTCGGCGACTTTTGAAAATGATCGACCCGTTTCGCTCAACCCTAATTGGGGCATTTAGCAGCATAATAGAAGACAAGCAGCATTCAAGTGTGGCAGCAGAAGGGATCTAAGTACACATTGATATATGCAAACAATGAGTGTGATATCTGCACACATATATAGGCATAATGAAATAAGAAGTGAAATAATGTTATACTTATCCCCCATGTATTAAAAAAATAAATAAATAAATAAATAAATAAATAAATAAAATTATTCAAAGGGACAGCAGGAGAAAGAATCATGATAAGGCAACCATGGAAACAAATATAAGAGCACCTATGTAAGGCGACCATAAGGACAAATGCAAAAGCACCCAAATAATGATGGAATGACTGCGATATAAAGGACAATGAAACCAACTGCTATCCAGGTGATGTTTAAATGGACCAAAGCAAAATGCATAATGATGCCCAGCAAGGCAAGACTATAAAGGGGGGAGAGAGAGAGTGTCCTAAAAAGGGCGAGCATCCCAAGGGAGATGTGTTGGTAAAGTGTGCCCAGAGTCTAGGTGGATTTTCAATCTTAGGTCCGTGGCTCCGTTGGGACTCAACGAAGAACTATTATTTACCGGTTTTCTAGGCTAAGTAGATGTGGCAGACATTTTTCTATGTTCAGGAGGACTCTCTGTATATGCTGTTCACCCTGCTGCGATTTTCACGTGTTTGTTTTTTGCCTTTGTCTTATTTTCATGTCCAGAGCACCATCTCATTTGTCGTAATAGAAGATCTATTCGGCCTTGGACACCTTGCCTGGCTTTCTTGTTGATTTACAAACAAATCAGGTCTGACGGACTCACATATCTGGTTAATCTGGAAAAACAACGTCCTATTTGGAGCACCACATCCACATCATCCTGAGGACCACGCATTGCAGTTTTTTTAGATTTTTGGACACCAATGATAACTATGACAACAAGCTCGAATATCTTTATAGGATGGACCGGGACTATGTGATCACATATATGGTGTCTTTTGGAGCCCTTGCCCTTGCTTTCATTTATATCACCTGCGTCACACCATCCGGAGACAGTGGCTTCACACACTGCCCGGGACCCCTCTGGACACCTACCCCACTACTATAAGGCCCAATATGTCTTCATTCCTATTTGGGTATCTACAGGTATTGAGCTTTAGTTCTTATAGCATTTAAATCTATACCCATACTGTGTCTCCTCACTTGGGTCCAGGTGGGCATTTATGTGCATTATAGTGCAAGTATATGTGGCCCCATTTGAGGACAGTTACCCTTTTTAGGTGTAATTTAATTTATTGCAGCTTATACTATCTGGTCATAAAATTTGGCTCAACTTTAGGCCATCTTACCGATGTTTTGTCAATATAACTTATCTGGGCACACTTTACCAACACATCTCCCTTGGGATGCTCGCCCTTTTTAGGACACTCTCTCTCTCCCCCCTTTATAGTCTTGCCTTGCTGGGCATCATTATGCATTTTGCTTTGGTCCATTTAAACATCACCTGGATAGCAGTTGGTTTCATTGTCCTTTATATCGCAGTCATTCCATCATTATTTGGGTGCTTTTGCATTTGTCCTTATGGTCGCCTTACATAGGTGCTCTTATATTTGTTTCCATGGTTGCCTTATCATGATTCTTTCTCCTGCTGTCCCTTTGAATAATTTTTTCTTTTTTTTTTTAATTTATTTTATTTTTATTTTTTTTAATACATGGGGGATAAGTATAACATTATTTCACTTCTTATTTCATTATGCCTAATATGTGTGCAGATATCACACTCATTGTTTGCATATATCAATGTGTACTTAGATCCCTTCTGCTGTCCACACTTGAATGCTGCTTGTCTTCTATTATGTTGCTAAATGCCCCAATGTCTCCCCTGTTGTGAAATTGGATTCTGGGCTCCCCCGGTGGCCACTTGTGGAATTTAACTTGTGTGCATCATCCCCTCTGTTCACCTGCTCCTATCAGGATGTGGGAGTCGCTATATAACCTTGCTCCTCTGTCAGTTTCATGCCGGTCAACAATGTAATCAGTAGCCTTTCTGTGCTTGTTCCTGCTACTAGACAACTCCCAGCTAAGTTGGACTTTTGTCCTTGTGTGTTTTTGCATTTTGTTCCTGTTCACAGCTGCTGTTTCGTTACTGTGTCTGGAAAGCTCTTGTGAGCGGAAATTGCCACTCTGGTGTTATGAGTTAATGCTAGAGTCTTAAAGTAATTTCTGGATGGTGTTTTGATAGGGTTTTCTGCTGACCATGAAAGTGCCCTTTCTGTCTTCATGCTATCTAGTAAGCGGACCTCGATTTTGCTAAACCTATTTTCATACTACGTTTGTCATTTCATCTAAAATCACCGCCAATATATGTGGGGGCCTCTGTCTGCCTTTTGGGAAAATTTCTCTAGAGGTGAGCCAGGACTGTCTTTTCCTCTGCTAGGATTAGGTAGTTCTCCGGCTGGCGCTGGGCATCTAGGGATAAAAAAAACGTAGGCATGCTACCCGGCCACTTCTAGTTGTGCGGCAGGTTTAGTTCATGGTCAGTATAGTTTCCATCTTCCAAGAGCTAGTTCTCATATATGCTGGGCTATGTTCTCTCGCCATTGAGAATCATGACAGTTTGACCGGCCAAAAAAAGGGTTAAATTACTGGCTGAGAAAGGAGAGAAAAAAGAAGTCTGCTACAATTTTTTTTTTTTTTTTTTTCCCTCTAGTTCTGAGTGTGCTCTTAATTGAATCACTTGCTAGTCTGCCTATACTGCAGCCTTCCTCTCTTCCTCTCCTTCTAATCCTTGAATGGCTCTGTGTTCACCTGTTTCAAATGGATCTTCAGAGTGTAGCTACAGGTTTGAATAATCTCGCCACAAAGGTACAAAATTTGCAAGATTTTGTTGTTCATGCACCTATGTCTGAGCCTAGAATTCCTTTGCCTGAATTCTTCTCGGGGAATAGATCTCACTTTCAAAATTTTAAAAATAATTGCAAATTGTTTTTGTCCCTGAAGTCTCGCTCTGCCGGAGACCCTGCACAGCAGGTCAGGATTGTAATTTCCTTGCTCCGGGGTGACCCTCAAGACTGGGCTTTTGCATTGGCACCAGGGGATCCTGCGTTGCTCAATGTGGATGCGTTTTTTCTGGCCTTGGGGTTGCTTTATGAGGAACCTCATTTAGAGCTTCAGGCGGAAAAGGCCTTGATGTCCTTGTCTCAGGGGCAAGATGAAGCTGAAATATACTGCCAAAAATTCCGCAAATGGTCTGTGCTTACTCAGTGGAATGAGTGCGCCCTGGCGGCGATTTTCAGAGAAGGTCTCTCTGATGCCATTAAGGATGTTATGGTGGGGTTCCCTGTGCCTGCGAGTCTGAATGAGTCCATGACGATGGCTATTCAGATCGATAGGCGTCTGCGGGAGCGCAAACCTGTGCACCATTTGGCGGTGTCTACTGAGAAAACGCCAGAAAATATGCAATGTGATAGAATTCTGTCCAGAAGCGAGCGGCAGAATTTTAGACGAAAAAATGGGTTGTGCTTCTATTGTGGTGATTCAACTCATGTTATATCAGCATGCTTTAAGCGTACTAAGAAGCCTGACAAGTCTGTTTCAATTAGCACTTTACAGTCTAAGTTTATTCTATCTGTGACCCTGATTTGTTCTTTGTCATCTATTACCGCGGACGCCTATGTCGACTCTGGCGCTGCTTTGAGTCTTATGGATTGGTCCTTTGCCAAACGCTGTGGGTATGATTTGGAGCCATTGGAGGCTCCGATACCTCTGAAAGGGATTGACTCCACCCCATTGGCTAGTAATAAACCACAATACTGGACACAAGTGACTATGCGTGTTAATCCGGATCACCAGGAGGTTATTCGCTTTCTGGTGCTGTATAATCTACATGATGTTTTGGTGCTGGGATTGCCATGGCTGCAATCTCATAACCCAGTCCTCGACTGGAGAGCTATGTCTGTGTTAAGCTGGGGATGTAAAGGAACTCATGGGGACGTACCTTTGGTTTCCATTTCATCATCTATTCCCTCGGAGATTCCTGAATTCTTGTCTGACTTTCGTGACGTTTTTGAAGAACCCAAGGTTGGTTCACTACCTCCGCACCGGGAGTGCGATTGTGCCATAGACTTGATCCCGGGTAGTAAATACCCTAAGGGTCGTTTATTTAATCTGTCTGTGCCTGAACACGCTGCTATGCGAGAATATATAAAGGAGTCCTTGGAAAAGGGACATATTCGTCCTTCGTCATCTCCCTTAGGAGCCGGTTTTTTCTTTGTGTCTAAGAAAGACGGCTCTTTGAGGCCGTGTATTGATTATCGACTTTTGAATAAAATCACGGTTAAATATCAATATCCGTTACCACTGCTTACTGATTTGTTTGCTCGTATAAAGGGGGCCAAGTGGTTCTCTAAGATTGATCTCCGTGGGGCGTATAATTTGGTGCGAATCAAGCAGGGGGATGAGTGGAAAACCGCATTTAATACGCCCGAGGGCCATTTTGAGTATTTGGTGATGCCTTTTGGTCTTTCAAATGCCCCTTCAGTCTTCCAGTCCTTTATGCATGACATTTTCCGCGATTATTTGGATAAATTTATGATTGTGTATCTGGATGATATTCTGATTTTTTCGGATGACTGGGACTCTCATGTCCAGCAGGTCAGGAGGGTTTTTCAGGTTTTGCGGTCTAATTCCTTGTGTGTGAAGGGTTCTAAGTGTGTTTTTGGGGTTCAGAAGATTTCCTTCTTGGGATACATTTTTTCCCCCTCTTCCATCGAGATGGATCCTGTCAAGGTTCAGGCTATTGGTGATTGGACGCAACCCTCTTCTCTTAAGAGTCTTCAGAAATTTTTGGGCTTTGCTAACTTTTATCGTCGATTTATTGCTGGTTTTTCTGATGTTGTAAAACCATTGACTGATTTGACTAAGAAGGGTGCTGATGTTGCTGATTGGTCCCCTGATGCTGTGGAGGCCTTTCGGGAGCTCAAGCGCCGCTTTTCTTCCGCCCCAGTGTTGCGTCAGCCTGATGTTGCTCTTCCTTTTCAGGTTGAGGTCGACGCTTCTGAAATCGGAGCTGGGGCGGTGTTGTCGCAGAGAAGTTCCGACTGCTCCGTGATGAGACCTTGTGCTTTTTTTTCCCGTAAATTTTCGCCCGCCGAGCGGAATTATGATATTGGGAATCGGGAGCTTTTGGCCATGAAGTGGGCTTTTGAGGAGTGGCGTCACTGGCTTGAGGGGGCCAGACATCAGGTGGTGGTATTGACTGACCACAAAAATTTAATTTACCTTGAGTCTGCCAGGCGCCTGAATCCTAGACAAGCGCGCTGGTCGTTGTTTTTCTCTCGGTTTAATTTTGTGGTGTCTTACCTACCGGGTTCTAAGAATGTTAAGGCGGATGCCCTTTCTAGGAGTTTTGAGCCTGACTCCCCTGGTAATTCTGAGCCCACAGGTATCCTTAAAGATGGAGTGATATTGTCTGCCGTTTCTCCAGACCTGCGGCGGGCCTTGCAGGAGTTTCAGGCGGATAGACCTGATCGTTGCCCACCTGGTAGACTGTTTGTTCCTGATGATTGGACCAGTAGAGTCATCTCTGAGGTTCATTCTTCTGCGTTGGCAGGTCATCCTGGAATCTTTGGTACCAGGGATTTGGTGGCAAGGTCCTTCTGGTGGCCTTCCCTGTCACGAGATGTGCGAGGCTTTGTGCAGTCTTGTGACGTTTGTGCTCGGGCCAAGCCTTGTTGTTCTCGGGCTAGTGGATTGTTGTTACCCTTGCCTATCCCGAAGAGGCCTTGGACGCACATCTCGATGGATTTTATTTCGGATCTGCCTGTTTCTCAGAAGATGTCTGTCATCTGGGTGGTGTGTGACCGTTTCTCTAAGATGGTCCATCTGGTTCCCTTGCCTAAGTTGCCTTCTTCTTCCGAGTTGGTTCCTCTGTTTTTTCAAAATGTTGTTCGTTTGCATGGTATTCCGGAGAATATCGTTTCTGACAGAGGGACCCAATTCGTGTCTAGATTTTGGCGGGCATTCTGTGCTAGGATGGGCATAGATTTGTCTTTTTCGTCTGCTTTCCATCCTCAGACTAATGGCCAGACCGAGCGGACTAATCAGACCTTGGAGACATATTTGAGGTGTTTTGTGTCTGCGGATCAGGATGATTGGGTTGCTTTTTTGCCTTTGGCGGAGTTCGCCCTCAATAATCGGGCCAGCTCTGCCACCTTGGTGTCCCCGTTTTTCTGTAATTCGGGGTTTCATCCTCGATTTTCCTCCGGTCAAGTGGAATCTTCGGATTGTCCTGGAGTGGATGCTGTGGTGGAGAGGTTGCATCAGATTTGGGGGCAGGTGGTGGACAATTTGAAGTTGTCCCAGGAGAAGACTCAGCTTTTTGCCAACCGCCGTCGTCGTGTTGGTCCTCGGCTTTGTGTTGGGGACTTGGTGTGGTTGTCTTCTCGTTTTGTCCCTATGAGGGTTTCTTCTCCTAAGTTTAAGCCTCGGTTCATCGGCCCGTACAAGATATTGGAGATTCTTAACCCTGTGTCCTTCCGTTTGGACCTCCCTGCATCCTTTTCGATTCATAATGTTTTTCATCGGTCATTGTTGCGCAGGTATGAGGTACCAGCTGTGCCTTCCGTTGAGCCTCCTGCTCCGGTGTTGGTTGAGGGTGAGTTGGAGTACGTTGTGGAAAAGATCTTGGACTCTCGTGTTTCCAGACGGAAACTCCAGTATCTGGTCAAATGGAAGGGATACGGTCAGGAGGATAATTCTTGGGTCACTGCCTCTGATGTTCATGCCTCCGATCTTGTCCGTGCCTTTCATAGGGCTCATCCTGATCGCCCTGGTGGTTCTGGTGAGGGTTCGGTGCCCCCTCCTTGAGGGGGGGGTACTGTTGTGAAATTGGATTCTGGGCTCCCCCGGTGGCCACTTGTGGAATTTAACTTGTGTGCATCATCCCCTCTGTTCACCTGCTCCTATCAGGATGTGGGAGTCGCTATATAACCTTGCTCCTCTGTCAGTTTCATGCCGGTCAACAATGTAATCAGTAGCCTTTCTGTGCTTGTTCCTGCTACTAGACAACTCCCAGCTAAGTTGGACTTTTGTCCTTGTGTGTTTTTGCATTTTGTTCCTGTTCACAGCTGCTGTTTCGTTACTGTGTCTGGAAAGCTCTTGTGAGCGGAAATTGCCACTCTGGTGTTATGAGTTAATGCTAGAGTCTTAAAGTAATTTCTGGATGGTGTTTTGATAGGGTTTTCTGCTGACCATGAAAGTGCCCTTTCTGTCTTCATGCTATCTAGTAAGCGGACCTCGATTTTGCTAAACCTATTTTCATACTACGTTTGTCATTTCATCTAAAATCACCGCCAATATATGTGGGGGCCTCTGTCTGCCTTTTGGGAAAATTTCTCTAGAGGTGAGCCAGGACTGTCTTTTCCTCTGCTAGGATTAGGTAGTTCTCCGGCTGGCGCTGGGCATCTAGGGATAAAAAAAACGTAGGCATGCTACCCGGCCACTTCTAGTTGTGCGGCAGGTTTAGTTCATGGTCAGTATAGTTTCCATCTTCCAAGAGCTAGTTCTCATATATGCTGGGCTATGTTCTCTCGCCATTGAGAATCATGACACTCCCCCTAGTGTTGCCTTCCCGCATGTGCATCTGCACTATGACGACGGCATACACTTCTGGCTATAGCCACTTCCTGAATGCTCCATGCGGCGGCCTCCATTGTGAGTCACATCTGAACTGCACACCGGTCTGTATTTGATTCATTTCATTTCGCTTATATTAACCTCAGAATGGGCGTACCCTCTCACTTCCCCTGACGAAGCTGCGCCTGCAGCGATACGCGTGGGGCTTCTGCCTCACCCCTTAGCCCGTCTCCTGTCTTTCTCAGGCATCTGGATTCATTGCTCAGCGTTGGTATTGTCCTTGCTGGACACTTTTTTCCTCTGTTTCAGCTTACTTACTATTATGTATTCATTAGGCTGCATTTGGATTACTTTGCACTCTAGATAATATGGGGTTGCCAGTGCACACCTGATTGAGGTTTTTTGCTTACAACCGAAGCCCAGACTAACATGCCAATACTGATATCTTTATCATCCTGGGCAAACATCATGCTCATTTAACACTTTATATTTCCATACTTATTACACTGAACTGCAGTAATTTCATCACTTGACTATCCGCCAGTGTATTATTATAAGTCAATATATATCTCTTTTCAGTCCTTTACATTTTCATATGTTCATGCATGCTATATTGAGCCATTATCTGTATAGATAGGAGACATTGTGTATTTTTCTTGCACTTTATTGTTGTGTCTGTCATTCCATGGCATATGTGCTTAGGGGTGGTGGTTCATGGTTCTGTATTCAGGCCTTTTTAAATGGTTTTATTGTATTTGTCTTTTTTGAGATATAATAAACATTTTTGAGATTTTTTGTATATTCTATGGGTGTGCATACCGTTATTGGCCTAGTCTTTTTTTCTCTGGTATTTCTACCATTTTAGAGAACCGGTCACAAACCACCCAGATAACAGACATCTTCTGGGAAACAGGAAGATCCAAAATAAAATCCATGGAAATATGCGTCCAGGGCCTCTCAGGGACCGGCAAAGGCAAAAGCAACCCACTAGCGCGGGAACAGCAAGGCTTGGCCCGGGCACAAGCCCCACAGGACTGCACAAAAGAACGCACATCCCGCGACAAGGAAGGCCACCAAAAGGACCTAGCAACCAAATCTCTGGTACCAAAAATCCCAGGATGACCAGCCAACACTGAAGAATGAACCTCAGAAATTACCTTACTAGTCCATCTATCAGGAACAAACAGCTTCCCCACTGGACAGCGGTCAGGTTTATCAGCCTGAAATTCCTGAAGCACCCGCCGAAAATCAGGGGAGATGGCAGAAAGAATCACCCCTTCCTTAAGAATGCCAACCGGCTCAAGGACTCCAGGAGAATCAGGCAAAAAACTCCTAGAGAGGGCATCAGCCTTAACATTCTTAGATCCCGGAAGATACGAGACCACAAAATCAAAACGGGAGAAAAACAGGGACCATCGAGCCTATCTAGGGTTCAGCCGCTTGGCCGACTCGAGGTAAATCAGATTCTTATGATCGGTCAAGACCACAACGCGGTGCTTGGCTCCCTCAAGCCAATGTCGCCACTCCTCAAATTCCCGCTTCATAGCCAACAACTCCCGATTGCCAACGTCATAATTGCGCTCCGCAGGCGAAAACTTTCTGGAAAAAAAGGCACACGGTTTCATCAAAGAACCATCAGAATTCCTCTGAGACAAAACGGCCCCTGCCCCAATCTCAGAAGCGTCAACCTCAACCTGAAAAAGAAGAGAAACATCCGGCTGACGCAACACAGGGGCAGAAGTAAATCGGTGTTTAAGCTCCTGAAAGGCCTCAACCGCCGCAGAGGACCAATTCGTCACATCAGCGCCTTTCTTTGTCAAATCGGTCAGGGGCTTAACCACACTGGAAAAGTTGGCAATGAAACGGCGATAAAAATTAGCAAAGCCCAAAAATTTCTGAAGGCTCTTCACCGATGTGGGTTGAATCCAGTCATGAATGGCTTGGACCTTAACAGGATCCATTTCTATAGACGAAGGAGAAAAAATAAAACCCAAAAAAGAGACCTTCTGAACTCCAAATAGGCACTTAGACCCCTTCACAAATAAAGCATTATCACGAAGGATCTGGAATACCATCCTGACTTGTTTCACATGAGACTCCCAATCATCGGAAAAAATCAGAATATCATCCAAATACACAATCATGAATTTATCAAGATAATTGCGGAAAATATCATGCATGAAGGACTGAAATACAGAAGGAGCACTAGAAAGCCTGAAAGGCATCACAAGGTATTCAAAATGGCCTTCGGGCGTATTAAATGCAGTTTTCCATTCGTCACCCTGTTTAATACGAACAAGATTATATGCCCCTCGAAGGTTAATCTTAGTAAACCAACTAGCCCCCTTAATCCGAGCAAACAAATCAGAAAGCAAAGGTAAAGGGTATTGGAATTTGACCGTGATCTTATTAAGAAGGCGATAATCAATACAGAGTCTCAAGGAGCCATCCTTCTTGGCAACAAAAAAGAATCCCGCTCCCAATGATGACAAAGACGGCCGAATATGCCCCTTTTCCAAAGACTCCTTGACATAACTCCGCATGGCGGCATGCTCTGGCACAGACAGATTGAAAAGTCGGCCCTTAGGGAACTTACAGCCAGGAATCAAATTAATAGCACAATCACAGTCCCTATGTGGAGGAAGGGAACTGGACTTGGGCTCATCAAATACATCCTGGAAATCCAACAAAAACTCAGGAACTTCAGAAGAGGGGGAAGAGGAAATTGACATCAAAGGAACGTCACAATGTACCCCTTGACAACCCCAACTAGTCACAGACATAGATTTCCAATCCAGCACCGGATTATGTTCCTGTAACCATGGAAAACCCAGTACAACAACATCATGCAAGTTATGCAACACCAGAAAACGGCAATCTTCCTGATGTGCTGGAGCCATGCACATGGTCAGCTGAGTCCAATACTGAGGTTTATTCTTGGCCAACGGTGTAGCATCAATGCCCCTCAAAGGAATAGGGCTCTGCAAAGGCTGCAAGGAAAAACCACAGCGCCTGGCGAATTCCAAGTCCATTAAGTTCAGGGCAGCGCCTGAATCCACAAATGCCATGACAGAAAAGGACGATAATGAGCAAATCAGGGTCACAGATAAGAGAAATTTAGGCTGTACAGTACTGATGGTAACAGACCTAGCGACCCTCTTAGTATGCTTAGGGCAATCAGAAATAACATGAGCAGAATCACCACAGTAAAAACACAGCTTATTCTGACGTCTGAATCCCTGCCGTTCTGCTCTAGTCAAAATCCTATCACATTGCATAGGCTCAGGACTCCGCTCAGAGGACACTGCCATATGGTGCACAACTTTGCGCTCACGCAGGCGCTGATCAATCTGAATGGCTAGAGACATAGATTCGCTCAAACCAGCGGGTGTGGGGAACCCCACCATAACATCTTTAAGGGCTTCAGAAAGACCCTTTCTGAAAATTGCTGCCAGAGCCTCCTCATTCCATTTAGTGAGCACAGACCATTTTCTAAATTTCTGGCAGTATAATTCTGCCGCTTCCTGACCCTGACATAGGGCCAACAAGGTTTTTTCTGCATGATCCACAGAATTAGGTTCGTCATACAATAATCCGAGCGCTTGAAAAAATGCGTCTACATTAAGCAATGCCGGATTCCCTGATTCAAGGGAGAATGCCCAGTCCTGAGGGTCACCACGCAGCAGAGAGATGACAATCTTAACCTGCTGAATGGGATCACCAGAGGAACGGGGTTTCAAAGCAAAAAACAATTTGCAGTTATTTTTAAAGTTCAAAAACTTAGATCTGTCCCCAAAAAACAAATCAGGAGTAGGAATTTTAGGCTCTAAAGCCGGAGTCTGGACAACATAATCTTGGATACTCTGTACTCTTGCAGCAAGTTGATCCACACGAGAAAACAAACCCTGAACATCCATGCCAGCGCCAAAATCCTGAACCACCCAGAGATTAAGAGGAAAAAAAAGACAAAACAGACTGCAAAAAAAAAATGGCTCAGAACTTTTTTTTCCTTCTTTTGAGATGCATTTAATTCATTTTTGGCCAGTTGTACTGTTATGAACTGGTGGTTTAGGAGCAACATGGGATGAGCTCTGGAGGAGGTGGTACCTGTACTAACCGCAGTTCCTGAGCTTATCACAACACTAGAAGTAGCCGTGGGATGTTCCTGTCACTCCCTAGACACCTCGTCACAGCCGGAGGACTAACTACCCCTAAAGATGGAAACAGGAAAGCTATCTTGCCTCAGAGAAAATCCCCAAAGGAAAGGCAGCCCCCCACAAATATTGACTGTGAGTGGAGAGGGAAATGACATATGCAGAATGAAATCAGAATGTAGCAAAGGAGGCCAGTCTAGCTAGATAGATTGAACAGGACAGAATACTGTGCGGTCAGTATAAAAAAACTAGAAAAATCCACCACAGAGTTTACAAAAATCTCCACACCTGACTAAAGGTGTGGAGGGTAAATCTGCTTCCCAGAGCTTCCAGCTTAACTGAATAAATCCATATTGACAAGCTGGACAAGAAAAAACATAGAAAGAGCTGAACGATTAAGTCCACAATATGTGGACAGCAAAAGAACAAGCAAGGACTTATCTTTGCTGAACTGGTCAGAATATCAGGGAAATCCAAGCAGAGATGTGAATCCAACCAGGAACCACTGACAACTGGCCCAGGCTGAAGGATAGAGCCAGGATAAATAGCCGAGCCAGAAAGACGATCAGTGGAAGCAGCTGCTGACTGCTAAATCCAAGGAGCAGCAGTTCCACTCAAAACCACCAGAGGGAGCCCAAGAGCAGAACTCACAAAAGTGCCACTTACAACCACCGGAGGGAGCCCAAGAGCGGAATTCACAACACACCCCAGCTAGTGTAGCAATCAGATAGACATGTGGAAAAAAAGCTCGGCACAGGCAGGAAACTCAGGCCAGTCGAACAGGTTAAGTGAAGCAAAGCAACATTGAATGCAACTGAACTGAGTCCAGCTGAAGTTCATTTGTCTGCAACAACCGATCATTAAATGCAGAAATATTGAGGGTAAATTTGTTGAGCTGTAGGTATGCAGGATCAGAGAGTTGACATACAAATGGTGGAGCACACCAAACACAGGACACTAGAGTCTTAAGGCAGTTGCAGACCAGGAGCTGATGGAGGAAAACAGCAAACACTCAGGAATAATGGTCTTAAAGGGATATCCATGACTTAAAAAATGTGCCTAAGCACTAACAGGCAAGTAGTTGCTACCTACCGGCCTGTTGTGCCAAGCGCTGTTCTCTACTGGCACTGAGTGGTCACAGACTTTCACGGATATCAAGTCAATAGAGGGGCAGTTTCTTTTGCTGTTGACAGGGCGTGACTACTGGTGTCATGCTGCTTGACAGCTGGCTCACCGCTGTCTAATTTGGGGAAGCCAGGTGTTAATAAGCATTATGCCAGAAGTCCCGCCCAGTCACTGGGAATAGAAACTGCTGTTTGGTTGCCAGGGAGCAGCTGAATCTTCGGCAGGAGCGGTCATTGATCAGTGCAGGGTACATCAGACAGGTAATTGCCTCTGTTAGCAACTACATACCTGTTGGTTACTAAGCATTTTTTAAAATCCTGAATATCACCTTTAATACCAAGACACAGGTATGGTTCCTGCAGTGTTTGTGCTTTTGACCTTAAATTTATGTCATGTCTATGGTATTTGTGCTCCTGGTTCTAGCTTCTTGCCAAATCACTAGCATCTTTGTTCTTGGTTCCAACTTTGGGCCATGAGGCTGGTTCTGAATTGGGATCCCAATGCCATTTTCCTGCTACCAGCCCCTGTTTGAAAGGAAGAGTCAGTATTTTGGGCAATATGTTATTGAATGGGAAGGGGGCATTCCCTCAATTTATTGTATCTAAGGGTGTTTTCCACGGTCAGGAAACGCTGTGTGTTTGACGCTGCATAGAGCCGCAGCGTCAAACACGCAGCGTCCAGATGTTACAGCATAGTGGAGGGGATTTCCTGAATTCCCATCTCCACTATGCGTTAAAACACGCAAGTGGCAGACCCGCATAAACGGACATGAGGCACGTCTTTTCAGAACGCAGCATGTCTGCGCCGTAAATTTACCATAGACAATCATTAGATGTGGTAAAGCCGCATCTAATGATTAGTCACATGCATAGTAACTGCGTAAATGCAGCTTACTACGCATGTCTACTAATTCACATGCCGGCTCACCTGTCCCACCGCCGAAAATCCCTCGTCCACTGCAGTTCTCGCGATAACTTAGCTTATCACGAGAACTGCCGTGCATGTGACCGGGGGTTAACTCCGGTCACTAGGCTGTTTCTCACGGTCAGCTGATCAGCTGATTGTGAGAACGCTGCAGTGTAGGTGATTGCTGGAGAGTTATCTCCAGCGATCATCTACAAGCTCTGCTACATCTGGATGTCAGGCATCCAGATGTAGCAGAGCTGGATTTGTCTAGACTGTGTGCACATACCACACACAACATACAACATTGAACATACAACATAAACCATACAACATACAACATACACCATGCAACATACAACATACAACATGCAACATACAACATACACCATACAACATACACCATACAACATACAACATGCAACATACAACATGCAACATGCAACATACAACATGCAACATACACCATACACCATACAACATACACCATACACCATACGACATACACCATACAACATGCAACATACACCATACAACATGCACCATGCAACATGCAACATACAACTTACAACATGCAGCATATAACATACTTCATACACCATGCAACATGCAACATACACCATACAACATGCACCATGCAACATGCACCATGCAACATACTACATACACCATGCAACATACAACATGCAACATACAACATGCAACATACAACATACACCATACAACATGCACCATGCACCATGCAACATGCACCATGCACCATGCAACATACTACATACACCATGCAACATACAGCATAAACCATACGACATGCAACATACAACATGCAACATACAACATACTACATACACCATACAACATACAACATGCAACACACATCATACAACATGCACCATACAACATGCACCATGCAACATGCAACATACAACATACACCATGCAACATACAACATACACAATACAACATACACCATTCACCATACACCATACAACATGCACCATGCAACATACAACATGCAACATACAACATACACCATACAACATGCAACATGCACCATGCAACATACAACATACACCATGCAACATACAACATACACAATACAACATACACCATACAACATACACCATACAACATGCACCATGCAACATACAGCATGCAACATACAACATACACCATACAAAATACAACATGTAACATACACCATACAACATGCACCATGCACCATGCAACATACAACATGCAACATTCAACATACTACATACACCATACACCATGCAACATACACCATGCAACATGCACCATGCAACATACAACATACACCATGCAACATACAACATACACCATACAACATACACCATACAACATGCAACATGCAAAATACAACATGCAACATACAACATACACCATACAAAATGCAACATGCCACATACACCATACACCATGCAACATACACCATGCAATATACAACATACACCATGCAACATACAACATACACCATACAACATACAACATACACCATACAACATACACCATACAACATACAGCATGCAACATACACCATGCACCATGCAACATACAACATACAACATACAACATACAACATACACCATACAACATACACCATGCAACATACACCATGCAACATACACCATGCAACATACACCATGCAACATACACCATACAACATACACCATAGAGCATGCAACATACACTTTGCAACATACAGCATGCACCATGTGACATGCAACATACAACATGCGACATACAACATGCACCATGCAACATACAACATGCACCATGCGGCATACAACATGTGACATACAACATGCCACATCCAACATGCAACATGCGACATACGACATGTGACATACAACATGCACCATGCGACATGTGACACACAACATGCACCATGCAACATGCAACATGTGACATACAACATGCACCATGCAACATACCACATGTGACATATAACATGAAACATACAAAATGCGACATGCGACATACACCATACAACATACAACATGCAACATACACCATACAACATACACCATACAACACGCAACATACAACATGCAACATACAACATACACCATGCAACATACAACATACACCATACAACATACACCATACAACATGCAACATGCAACATACAACATGCAACATACAACATACACCATACAAAATGCAACATGCAACATACACCATACACCATGCAACATACACCATGCAATATACAACATACACCATGCAACATACAACATACACCATACAACATACACCATACAACATACACCATGCAACATACACCATGCAACATACACCATACACCATACAACATACACCATAGAGCATGCAACATACACCTTGCAACATACAGCATGCACCATGTGACATGCAACATACAACATGCGACATACAACATGCACCATGCAACATACAACATGCACCATGCGGCATGCAACATGCGACATACAACATGCCACATCCAACATGCAACATGCAACATACGACATGTGACATACAACATGCACCATGCGACATGTGACACACAACATGCATCATGCGACATGCAACATGCAACATGTGACATACAACATGCACCATGCAACATACCACATGTGACATACAACATGAAACATACAACATGCGACATGCGACATACAACATACACCATACAACATGCAACATACACCATACAACATACACCATACAACACGCAACATACAACATGCAACATGCAACATACAACATGCACCATGCAACATGCAATATACAACATGCACCATGCAACAAACAGCATAAAACATGCAACATACAGTATATACAGCATACACCATACAACACATACATACACTACATGCAACATACATATAGACATACAGTACATTAAACATAGAGTACATACTCACCATCACTTGTCACCTTGATCCCCGAAGCCATTGTCACCTGTAAAAAATATTAAAATAATAAACAAACAATATACTCCCTGATCTGCAGAAACCCAATTAAAACGAGTGTCCCACAACGATCTACCGTGGAGAGCAGCCACATCAGCTGATGCGACCGCTCTCCAGGGGCTCCAGGAATACAATGATGGAAGGTATCCTTCAGCAATGTATTCCTCTGCCTCTGTGAGAAATAGTCCCTACTCTCACTTGCGGCACTGCTGTATGGGAAAATTCCCATGCAGCTTTGCCATAAATTGAGACCGTGAACTAAGGTAACCTCTTCAGTGATGCACTGAAGAAGCCATTGTCTCCTGTCAGTGTGTCACTGAAGGTTTATAGAGCAGTGACATCACCCAATGTCACTGTTCTATAGGATAGATCATCGTGGGATGCTCGTTATTAATTGGACTACGGTGGAAAGGTAGTATACGGTTGGTTTATTATTTTTAATTTTTTGCAGGCGATTGAGTATGGTAAGTATGGTGAAATTAAGAATATTAAAATACTTTTTTCTGGCTGTGTCTTTTCTTTTAACCCTTTCACTACTATAAGATTAGTTATTGGATAGGCATCTTATTGATGCCTTTCAAGTATTAGCCAGGCTTAATGTCACCTTACAATAGCAAGGTGACATTAACCCCTTATTACCCCATATCCCACTGCTACAGGGGAATGGGAAGAGAGGGGCTAAACTTACAGATGCGCCATTTCTGGGGCGGCTGGGGGCTGGTATTTGTAGCCAGGGGGGCCAATAAGCATGGCCCCTCTCTAGGCTATGAATATCAGCCCGCAGCTGTCTGCGTAGCCTTTCCGGCTATAAAATATAGGGGACCCCACTTCATTTTTTTATCTTTATAGCCAGTAAAGGATACGCAGACAGCTGCGGGTTGATATTTGTAGCCTGGGAGGCGGCCATGGGCATTACCCCCTTCCCAGGCTACAAATATTGGCCCCCAGCCATCAGCTTTCCTCCTCTGGTGCAGAAAATTGCGCGGGAGCCCACGGCATTTTTTTCCCGTTTTTTTTAATTAAACGTTCATTCATAAACATCGGCCTTGCTATTACAGATCTAATAGATGGTGGCCCGATTCTAACACATCTGGTATTCTAGAATATGTATGTAGTTTATTAACAAAGTGGTGTTTAAATCCCTCTGCAGTATCGCCAATTGGTCGCGGCTGGCCGGGTGAGAGCAATCAGCGAAGCGTGGTTTAAATCCCACGCCAATTCGCGGCCGGACTGCACCTATCGATGATTGGTCGCGACAGCCGCCCGCGACCAATCAATGACGTGGGATTTCCGTTACAGACAAACAGACCCTTAGATGAGTATATATATACTAGATGGTGGCTCGATTCTAGCACATTGGGTATTCTAGAATATGTATGTATGTATGTACATCGCGCTGTGAGTGGGGGTAAAATTCCGTGCCAATATTGCTGATTGATCGCAGCCGACCGTGTAGTATATAGCACAGCCATATAGTATATAGCAGCCACGTAGTATATAGCACAGCGATGTAGTATATAGTACAGCCCACGTAGTGTATAACACAGCCACGTAGTATATAGCACAGCCCATGCAGTAGATAGCACAGCCACGTAGTATATAACAGCCACGTAGTATATAGCACAGCCACATAGTATATAGCACAGTGATGTAGTATATAGCACAGCCCACGTAGCATATAACACAGCCACGTAGTATATAGCACAGCCCATGCAGCATATAGCACAGCCACGTAGCATATAGCACAGCGATGTAGTATATAGTACAGCCCAGGTAGTGTATAACACAGTCACGTAGTATATAGCAAAGCCCATGCAGTAGATAGCACAGCCTCGTAGTATATAGCAGCCACGTAGTATATAGCACAGCCACATAGTATATAGCACAGTGATGTAGTATATAGCACAGCCCACGTAGCATATAGCACAGCCACGTAGTATATAACACAGCCCACACAGTAGATAGCACAGCCACATAGTATATAGCAGCCACATAGTATATAACACAGCCCATGTAGTATATAACACAGCCCACGTAGTATATAACACAGCCCACGTAGTATATAACACATCCCACGTAGTATACAGCAGTGTGGGCACCATATCCCTGTGAAAAAAAGAATTAAAATAAAAAATAGTTATATACTCACCTTCCGTCGTCCACCGAAGCTGTCCCGCTCCTCGCGATGTGGCCGGCAGCTTCCGTTCCCAGAGATGCATTGCGTAATTACCCAGATGACTTAGCGGTCTTAGCCAGAGACCGCTAAGTCATCTAGGTAATTTCACAATGCATCTCTGGGAACGGAAGCTGCCGAGAGCATCGGGAGGAGCGGGAAAGCTGTGGAGGTGACGGAAGGTCAGAATAGCATGATTTTTTTAAATTATTTTTACTATTTTTAACATTATATCTTTTTACTATTGATGCTGCATAGCCAGCATCAATAGTAAAAAGTTGGTCCGGGATAGGGCGCCACACTGGCGCTGACTGGAGGGGAGTAGGGAGGGGGCACTGACTGGTGGAGAGTAGGGAGGGGCCAATTCGAGGCCAGACTAAGCCTGTCGCTGATTGCTCACGGCCGGCAGGGCCAATCAGCGACTCAGGATTTCCGTTACAGACAGAAAGACAGACAGACGGAAGTACCCCTTAGATGATTATATAGATATTAGATATTAGATGATTATATATAGATAGATGGATAATCTAGCTATAGATATATTGATAGATATATATATATTGATAGATATATCTATAGATACATAGATATATCTATAGATACATAGATATACTAAACATCGGGCTTGGTATTATCTATCTATCGTATCTATCTATTATCTATCTATCATCTATCTATTTATCTATCTATTATCTATCTATCGATATATCTATCTAGCTATCTATAGATATATCTATTGATAGATATATTTATAGATAGATAATAGATACGATAGATACGATAGATACAATAGAAACAATAGATAGATACGATAGATACGATAGATCTATCTATTATCTATCTATTATCTATCTATCCCATATCTATCATCTATCTATCATCTATCTGTCTGTGTGTGTAAACATTATTCTTCAATGAAGTACGTAAATGAAGAGGTTGGACAAGAAATTACATCACCCTTTTTTTTTTTGGTATATCTTTATTGAGCTTACAAAAACACACACAAATCCGCATGAAAAAAAAGCATGAAAAACGCGTCAAAAACGCATGAAAAACACGTATAAAAAACGCATGAAAAATGCAGGTGACCTGCCAGTGACCTCAGGTGCAGATTTGGTGCAGATTTTAACTGCGTCAAATCCTGATCAAATCCTGCACGTGGACACATAGCCTAACAGGGAGAAATGCAACATTCTACATAAGTGCAAGAAAAATGAAAGCTACATCTACAGAATGTGAGTAATAGAACAAAGCAATAGCACGTGTGAAAAAGACTTGGGTAAACTAATAGTTCACAGACTGCACATGAGTCAACAGTGTGATGCAGTAGCAAAAAAGGAAAACTCAGTTCTGGGAAGTATTAAGAGAAGCATAGACTCTAGATCATGTGAAGTAATTATCCCCCTCTACTCCTCCTTGGTCAGGCCTCATCTGGAATTCTGTGTCCAGTTCTGGGCACCACATTTTAAAAAATAATTGAAAAACTGGAGCAAGTTCAGAGAAGAGCTACAAGGATGGTAAAGCTGACAGCAAAGTATGTCTTACAAGGAACGCTTAAGGGATCTGGGAATGTTTAGCTTGCAAAAAAGGAGGCTAAGAAGAGATTTAATAGATGTCTACAAATATCTGAAGGGATGTCACAGTGTAGAGGGATCATTTTTATTCATATTTGTACATGGAAACAAGAGACACAATGGAATGAAACTGAAAGTGAGAAGATACAGATTAAATATTAGAAAAAGCTTTTGACTGTGCTGGTGATTAATGAGTGAAATAGGCTCCATGAGAGGCAGTGAGTTCTCCTTCAATGGAAGTCTTCAAACAAAGGCTGGGCAGATATCTGTCTGAGATGGTTTATTGAATCCTACATTAAGCAAGGGTTGGACAAAATGGTCCCTTCCAAGTCTAGCATTCTATGAGTCTATGATTCTATGTCTCATTAAACCTTGTGCCTACCCTCATTGTCAGCACACGTCAGGAACTGAGCTATGTAAATGAGAGTAAAAATTAGGTCACATTTGTGACTTAATATACCCTGTTACCCCAAAAATAGGGCGCCCCCCAAAAGTAAGGCATGCTAGGGGGAGCACTGTGCCTGCTAATATAAGGCACCCCCTGAAAATAAGGCATACCTTGTTCTGTGCATGGAGCATGCAGTTCTGTCTTGCTCCCGCTGTCCCCGTTGTCCGGTGCCCGCCACTGCAGCCATGCTGTTTGCAGGAGTTAATCACAGCCTCGGAGCTGTGTGCCGATCTCTGCCCATGAGCCCTGTGCCAATCACAGCGCAGGAACCATGTGCCAGCTGACGTCATCCATAGCCTCTGATTGTTTCTGGGCTGTGATTGGCCCAGGGCTCGTGCGCTCTGATTGGCCCAGGGCTCCTGCGCTCTGATTATCCCAGGGCTCCTGCGCTCTGATTGGCTCAGGGATCCTGCACCACCAAAGCACTGAAAGCAGCACCGCAGAGGAAACCAGTAAGAGTGAAAGTGTGTGTCTGTGTAACGATGTGTGTGTGTGTGTGTGTACGGTACACACATGGGAGGCTGCAGTGGGATACTGTGATAATGGGAGGCTGCAGTGGGATGATGTGGGATGATGGGAGGCTGCAATACTGTACTGTAGAATGATGGGGCTGTAATGGAATGATGGGGTGGGCTATCGGGGACTGTAAAGGGATGATGAGGGCTGCAATGGGATGATGGGAATATTTGGGGCTGCAAAATGATGTTGGGGCTGCTACGATAAAGCAACTGCTGTGGGTGATTGTTACAGTAGGGTACAGTGTCCAGAAAGTGTGTGGGAGCCATTTTAGAGCCCTTATGTTTTGTGGCCCTGTGTGGGAGTCAGGCAATTACAGTACCGTACCCTAGTGTGTTACTTTGATTTGTTGTTGCTTTTCTGCTGAACGGTCTACCGTAAAGTACCATACTGTAAAAGAAATACCGTAAACAATGGTGATACAGTATATTTTTACCCCTAGACATGAGTGCTAAAAGAAAGAGCTATTCTGTCGAGTACAAAAAAGGAATCGTGGAAGAATCTTGGGGCAAAAATCTTACTGAATTCTGCAAAGAGAAAATGTTAAGTGTCCGATTGGTCCATTGGTCCAAAAATGGCGAGCAGATTACGGTAACCACAGTCATCAAGTGGACAGCGGAAATGCTAAAAAGCGCAAGGTTGGATCTGGTCGGCAACCATTATATTCTGAGCTGGAAGACCTGATCTGTGAGTGGGTTGCTGACAGGAGAGCAAAGACATTGGTTGTGACTAGGGCTCAGATTCAAGAATTTGCCCTTGCAATGGCACCACAGTTTGAAATTTCCCCTGAAGAATTCAAGGCATCACAACACTGGCTGGATTACTTCCTTCAATGAAGTGAACTGTCTTTGAGAAGATCCACAACACTCTTTAGGCTGGAAGATGCTGAAATTATTAAACGTGCATTTGCATTCAAGACCTTTGTTGATGACGCTGACTTCTCTAAATACAATCTTTCCAACATGATTGCCATGGATTAAACTGCAGTGTTTATGGGCCAAGCATCTCAAACAACAATTGAACAATGAGGCGCCTCCTCAGTGTATGTTCCCTCCACTGCTTATGAAAGTGCACGTGTTACCTGTATTTTGGCGATGCGTCTGGATGGCACTAAAGTCCCACCTTTACTCATTTCAAAGGGCAAGAAAGACAAGATTGAACATGTTTCAGGCATTTATATTCTTGAAACTGAAAAAGCCTGGGCCACACAAGCAGTCATAAGGAAGTGGGTCGATTTAATGCTGCCGCTTGTTATGCGAGGGAGCCAAAGAGGAATGCTGATCTGGCATGCAGCCTGCACACACCGTGCCAAAAGCATGAAAAACTTCCGTCATGAGAGAAAAATAGATCAAATAATGATTCCTGTAGGAATGACGGCTTATCTCCAGTCTTTTGATATCACCATTAACAAGCCATTCAAGGACAATTTGCGTGTGGAAATCAATGACTACATTGAAAATAGAATGGAGAGAAATCAACGTGGAAAGTTTGTGAAACCTAAACTGCCATAGATTGTGACTTGGGTAAAGAATTCATGGGAGAAAATCACTGGCACTTGCATTGCAAATGCACTACGAGTAGGCTACCTTGACAAGAAGTGCTCATTTAAGGACAGTGCTAGACATGAGAGATATGGGCCAATGATTCTGAAAGAAATGGAGTCACAAGAAATTCCACAGGAACTTCAGAGTTTGGATTGTTATGATGATGTTCCAAAAGATGATGACATGGTTGTCATTGAATAAATCTTGTTTTGTGTTATTAAATATTGAGATCAGTAAATGAATCATTGTTTGTTGTTTTACATGTTGTACATGGAAATACCATAATTATACAGTAGTAACAAGAAATTCTTGATACGATTCACAGTTTATTTGATTCTACTGTTTTGTGATGACTACTGTTCAGCATACGCTGGTATGTTAATAAATGTTAATTTTCTTGTTCCAAAAAAAATTGTCAATTCTTTTTCTTGAGAAAATAAGACCCCTCCCCCCAATACCCCCCCCACCCCTCCCGAAAATAAGACATGGTGCAACTTTCGGAGCAAAAATTAATATAAGACAGTGTCTTATTTTTGGGGAAACAGGGTAGTTAGTTTAATTGAACCTCAGTTTTCTACTTGTAACTAGTGTTGAGCGATACCGTCCGATACTTGAAAGTATCGGTATCGGAAAGTATCGGCCGATACCGGCAAAGTATCGGATCCAATCCGATACCGATACCCGATACCAATACAAGTCAATGGGACTCAAGTATCGGACGGTATTCCTGATGGTTCCCAGGGTCTGAAGGAGAGGAAACTCTCCTTCAGGCCCTGGGATCCATATAAATGTGTAAAAGAAAGAATTAAAATAAAAAATATCGCTATACTCACCCTCCGACGCAGCCTGGACCTCAGCGAGGGAACCGGCAGCGTTGTTTGTTTAAAATTCGCGCTTTTACTTGGTTACGTGAAGTCCCGGCTTGTGATTGGTCAGGGCGGCCATGTTGCCGGGACGCGGACCAATCACAGCAAGCCGTGACGAAATTACGTCACGGCTTGCTGTGATTGGTCCGCGTCCCGGCAACATGGCCGCCATTAACCAATCACAAGCCGGGACGTCACGGGAGGCTGGACACGCGCGCTTTTTAAAATGGGCGCGTGTCCAGCCTCCCGTGACGTCCCGGCTTGTGATTGGTTGCGCCGCGGTCAACCAATCACAAGCCGGGAGGCTGGACACGCGCGCATTTTAAAATTTTAAAATGGGCGCGTGTCCAGCCTCCCGGCTTGTGATTGGTTGACCGCGGCGCAACCAATCACAAGCCGGGACGTCACGGGAGGCTGGACACGCGCCCATTTTAAAAAGCGCGCGTGTCCAGCCTCCCGTGACGTCACGGCTTGTGATTGGTTAATGGCGGCCATGTTGCCGGGACGCGGACCAATCACAAAGCCGGGACGTAATTTTAAAATCCTTAAGGACCTGAAATTACGTCACGGCTTGCTGTGATTGGTTGCGTCTCCCATGTGACTGCGACGCAACCAATCACAACGCCGGAACGTAATTTTAAAATCCTGAAGGACCTGAAATTACGTCACGGCTTGCTGTGATTGGTTGCGTCCCGGTCACATGGGCGGCACGCAACCAATCACAAGCCGGGACTCACGTAAAGGAAAGAAAAGCGCGAATTTTAAACAAAGAACGCTGCCGCTTCCCTCGGTAAGGTGCAGGCTGCGTCGGAGAGGTGAGTATAGCAATATTTTTTATTTTAATTCTCTCTTTTACACATTTTTACATTAATGTTGTTTCGATACCGATACCCGATATCACAAAAATATCGGATCTCGGTATCGGAATTCCGATACAGCAAGTATCGGCCGATACCCGATACTTGCAGTATCGGAATGCTCAACACTACTTGTAACTGATTGGAAAGTTTTGATACAAAACTAAGACATGGTTGTGGCAAATATATGAACAAGATTCACATAATTGTGATCTGAATAGCTTTTATATAGTTATGTCCTTCTTTACTTTTTCTTTTTGCTGGAAATAATTTTATATGAATGACATGGGATGATCAGGTTGAAAAAACAAGCAAAAAATAATTTTGCAATATTTCAGGACTAGTTTTCTACTATATGTGTCTACACATGGACAAACAATGGCTGTGATTTTCATAGTAGCCTGTTGAGGGTTTTTCTAGTTTTCAAGATAAGCAATTGTTTGTAATACAATATATTTTTCCTCTGTGATTCCTTTTGTAGGCTGAAAGAGAAAGTATTGCACAAGTTATTGTAATCATTATAATTTTACAAGTCCTAGTACCATCTGTCAGTGTGTTTGTAATAGTATTTCAAGCTTTAGACAGATGTCACTTATAATCCTTACATGATTACATTTAGTTTCTTTTTCAAGAGAAGTTTTACAAATGGTAAAAAAGTTGGATTTATATTTACATTTTTAAGTGCAAATTCACTGCAGGAAATTAAAAACATGCATCTTATTCCTTGTATAAAATACAGATGCAGATTAATTTTTTTAGAGCTGTACTTCTTTTATCTACTGTGAGACATAATGGTACGCCCTGGTGACCAGTGCAGTAGCCCAGTTGTGATTGACAGTTCCATTCCTGCTGTTACACCTACGAACAAATACAAACAGCTTCTTAAACATTGTCAGCCTTGACATTGATAACATCGGGGCTAACAATTTCAGCATGACAGCATGGGTCCTTAGTAATTCCTTTACAGCGGATCTGTGATAGAATATCTTAGGTACACACTCAGGCTGTGTTATTTTGGAGCATACGGATATTTCAATATATTTCAGTTAAAAAAAAGATCAAAAATTAACATCTCCTAGTGAGACTTAAACATAGTAAAATAAAAAATAAAACTTCAATGTAATATTTAAATAATAAATATAAATAATTTTCATTAAAAGTGAATATAAGTGTAACCCCTGTGGGAGGAGACTGGTAAACCGAAACTGTGTCTGATAAGAGCAGACAGTGTTTGTAAAAAAATAAACATGAGTCCCTGCTTAGCTGCATTGCCTTGGCACCTTGGAAGAGGTGTTGCAGCAGCAGAGGACAGGACTGATTGGCTGAGCAAGCTGGAGAAGACCATACAAGAGAACATGAGAGTTGTCAGCCATTACTGAAAGAAGACAGTAGTGATCCAGAAAGAGAGCACAGTATGTGGACTGATAGTTCTGCAGCTCCACATGAGAGGATATTGAGCCTTGGAGCTGCACCACAGCTACTGACCAGCCAAGTTGACCTTGGGTTGCTCACCTCCACCTGACTTCCCTTTAAGGAAAATAACTCTGCCTTAAATTCCTAGGCAGCTGAATCATGAAGCTCAAGGCAGGAACCCTGTGTGACTGTAGAACTGCCATATCAAGAAAAGAGTATTTTCCTGGGACTTGTGGCTCCACTGAGTAGAAGTAAATAAGAGCTATCTAAAAGGAAGCATTAGTAGGACTTGTGATTCAACACAGTAGGAGTTATAATATGATTAGCTGTGGAGGGTATCTTGTTCCTATGGTATTATGTGCACCAACGGATTTTGCAAGCTCATCACCATCCGTGACAATCAGGCCGCAATATTGAACTGTATTATTTCCATTGCTGCAGCCATTTATTGTTTAGGCAGTATTAGTTAGGAGTGTGCTTGTTGTAATTTAAAGGTGAAGCATCATTCCTAACTTTCAGGCTAGCTAAAAGCCCCATCTCTTATTTGTTTTTGTAGATTGTGTAATACTGTTGTTTCATTGTTACTTGCTATTCCCCTTTCAGTATTCATCATTTATCCCCTCTATAAATAAACCTGTTAATTGATTCAACCTCATCTGTTGTGAGTGTGTACGGAACGTGAACAGGGATTTACCGAGTCGACGCCTGGAAGAAGCGAAAGACGCTTCTGCATCCCACTACAGCTCCCAGAAAGATTGGGGTGGGGGCTCTTCATCATATTGAGGTGAGAACTACTGGACCCATTGCCCACAGAGGTGGCTTAAAGTGATATTACATAAGGTACACCTATCTCTAAAAAAATAAAACTTGCACAAATTTGATTTGTGGAGATATATTTGTCCAAATTGCATAATCAAAAAGACTAATTGCCTGGAAAATATATGTAGAACACAGTGAATTCCACTTGAAGTCAAATGAATATGTTTTTAGCTGTGTAATGCAAACATAAATTTTTAATATTCAAATAATGTCCACCTATCTTGATAGGGGCAAACAGATGGTATCCAGAGGTAACCAACATCACAATTAACAACACACTGCACTGCAACAGTAGTCTTGTTAGATTATCTAAATGTTATAAAATGTCTAAAGATTATTCTTTTTGAAGAGGCAGGCTTAAGCATTGCTGTTGTTTATAGGTAGGTGTTAAATCTTTTATAAAGTTTTTGATTGTCCCCCTTAGTTGGCAGTGCTAGATCATGTGATGTGAAAACTGCAAGACATTCATTCACCCCCCACATCCGATCACTGGCTCGCTCTTCTTATCTGCATCTCAAAAACATTTCTAGAATTCGCCCTTTTCTTACTTTCGACTCTGCAAAAACTCTTACTGTTTCACTTATTCATTCTCATCTGGACTATTGTAACTCTCTACTAATCGGCCTCCCTCTTACCAAACTTTCCCCACTCCAATCTGTCCTGAATGCTGCAGCCAGGATCATATTCCTCACCAACTGTTACACCGATGCCTCTACCCTGTGCCAGTTATTACACTGATTACCCATCCACTCCAGAGTCCAGTACAAAACTACTACCCTCATCCACAAAGCACTCCATGGCTCAACACCACCCTACATCTCCTCTCTGGTCTCAGTCTACCACCCTACCTGTGCCCTCCGCTCCGCTAATGACCTCAGGTTAGCATCCTCGATAATCAGAACCTCCCACTCCCGTCTCCAAGACATTACACGTGCTGCGCCGATTCTTTGGAATGCACTACCTAGGTTAATACGATTAATCCCCAATCCCCACAGTTTTAAGCATGCCCTAAAAACTAATTTATTCAGATTGGCCTACCACCTCAAAGCATTAACCTAACGATCCCTGTGTGGCCTATCATAAAAAAAACAAACAAACAAAAAAAAACCCCATAATCAGGTTCCTCGTATCATGTTCTCATACATTTTATGCAGTTAATAGCACTCTGTGTCTGTACTGCTACATACTTAGGCAATTAACTGGTTCATGCAGCTTTACATGAACACCCGAGCCTTACACTACGGTTGGTCCAAATAACTAAAGCAATTGTTACCATCCACCTCTCGTGTCTCCCCTTTTCCTCATAGTTTGTAAGCTTGCGAGCAGGGCCCTCATTCCTCCTGGTATCTATTTTGAACTGTGATTTCTGTTATGCTGTAATGTCTATTGTCTGTACAAGTCCCCTCTATAATTTGTAAAGCGCTGCGGAATATGTTGGCGCTATATAAATAAAATTATTATTATTATTATAGAAAAAACCCAAGCGGTCTTGCCTCATGTCATTCCAGCAGGCTCTGTGGCTGATGCAGTCTTCATCAAGTTATGAAATGTCACCAGGCTTTTTTTTTAGCGATTTATGAAAATCAAATTGTAAATTGTTTTAATTTGCCAGGACCTGTGAATTTCATGAAATTTGACTTGAAGTTAATTTGCAGTTGATTGATTCGATCATCTCATTATTACAGATGAGTAGATCAATTCATGGGACTCCGGTTAAGCATCAAGGTTAGTGATGCTGGTGGCTAGATGGGAGGCCCGACAATTTTTTGCTTTCTGGCTCCCCCAGCACAGAATTTGATTAAACAAGGCTGAAGCATCATTATCAATGTGACGTGATGCATAGATGACATTGCGCCATCCCTGAAGAATCAAATGCTACTCCAGGAATGCCAGACGGTAAGAGATTCATCGGCCTCCCATATAGTTGCCTGGTACCACTGACCTGAACACTGGACCGGAGCCCCCCAAATCAATTGTCTCATCTTTACTCATCGTAGTATTTACTGTATATCAGCTAACAGATCATTACCTATACAGAATACAAATTTTTATGAATTTACTCTCAGTGGAAAATAGGACTAGCTGGTCATGGATTTGTAGACTTTAAATGTAACCAAAAGTGTTAAAACTTACAGGTAACAAATAAAAATTTACTCCAGCATTAATGTTTTTTCACAATTTGTGCTACAGTAACTCTTATGTAGGGTTCATGTAGACAGGTTAGTCTGGTTGCCAGTGTTCTGGTTGTCCCTTTTTGGACCAATTCTGGTAGGTATTGGGAATACCCCACAAAACATGCCAATTTGGAGATCCTCCGACCTATAATGTAAGTTTTGACAACACATCAATTATAGGAACCGACTGTTCACTTGCTGCATAATATATACGAACCCTCGACAGACATATAAATATATTGTACCCATGTTTTTTGAGTCCTTTGTACAGAAGAATTAAGACTTCTTTATATTCCACCCTTCTGTCTAGATAGTGTTGTCCTCAGAGTGGGACCTCATGAATGTTTCTATGGTGGCAGAGATAAAGGGTTGCAGTAAGTGAGAATAATTACTTCTTTCAGCTTCTGCATTTGTATAAATTAGTTCAACACTCTGGGTGTATATATTTCAATGCTGAAATTAAATGAAATCTACCCTGTAGAATGTTATAATTATATTTTATTTAATACCAAATAGTTCACTTTCTCTATATATAATGCTGTGCCAGTGTTCATAAACCTGATTTTTTATCAAGAACTTCATCTCCTTAAATATTGATCTAACAATGCCAGTCTTCCATCTTACTTAAAGAAAGCTTGTCATTGAAGTGCATGGAACAATCCTTTCTCCAATTAACTTGGCTATAGTCACATAACCTCAGAACAAGGTTAAAAGATATTTATCCACCTATTCATCATAAACCTTCTGTCCCCACTGACCCCTTGGCAATGGTTTGGCCTGTGCCTCTGAAGTAGGTACACCACTGGAGAGAGGAAATAGCCTGATGTAATGATCTGTTTTTCTTGTAACATGGTGTATTAAAGGGAACCTGTTGGAAACAATGATATTTAGCTGCAGCCATAGTGGAATCTGCAAGTATATACCAATTAAGGTTTGTGCACTCGACTGTTTTAATCAAATGAATGCTATCCATTGTTTTGACGGCTATGGTCACCATATTGGGACATGAATTCTGCTATGAAGAACAATGGACTTTCAAGGTACCGTTGAGGAGTAGAACCAACGTACCTCAAGAAGCTGGGTCCTCATTAGTTAGTTGGGAACTGAGAGTAGCTATGACGGGCCGTAGTGTTACTCCTCGGCCCATGCAGTCCTCACAAGAGAAGACATGGCTTTCGACTCTCGTGACATGCAGAATTGTGAAGTGCAAGCAAAGAGAAGTGTCAGTAAATGTAACCAAGATGTGCCCATGCCTGCTTAATACAAGTAAAACATCTGAGAAGAATTGTACCTGCTATCTGATGTACATAGTTCTCAACAAGTTACTGTTGTGCAAAAAGAAGTTCATTTTTGGACTCTGGTCTCCATCATTTCTGCAACATTCATTCTAGCCTGCCAAGTACAATGGCAGCATGTAGTTTGCAGAGGCATATTGCCCAGGTTACAAGAGCACACACACCTAGCCAGGATCCCCATTTTTAAGTATTGTGGTGAGGTGTAGAGGGCGAATACCTCTCCCATGTCTGCCGCCCTGCACCACGTTACACAGCTGTTTTGATAAAGTTTGTGCTCTGCTTTCACTTTACGGCGGCACTCAGTCAGAGCGGGAAGCAGACGGCAAGGGACCTGACGGACACCGGAATGTGAGTATGTACTGTTTGTTTTTTTTTACTTTTACGATGGTAACCAGGGTAAACATCGGGTTACTAAGCGCGGCCCTGCGCTTAGTAACCCGATGTTTACCCTGGTTACCCGGGGCCTTCAGCATCGTTGGTCGCTGGAGAGCGGTCTGTGTGACAGCTCTCCAGCGACCACACAAGACTTTCCAACGATCACGGCCAGGTCGTATCGCTGGTCGTGATCGTTGGAAAGTTGCAGAGTGTGACAGTACCCTTAGTCTAAATTCACAAACGTCAGATTTCTTGAAAATTATTTATTTAACTTGCTCATATAGTGTCATTATCTTAATTGGGGATCAATCTGAATTTTTTTTTCAGTATATCTTTGTAGTGTGGGAGAAAACACATGCAAACATGGATAACAAATACATACCCCTTGAGGAAGATGGCAGTGATGGGACTAGAAAACAGGACTGCTAAGCAACGGTGATAACCGGTAAGTCACAGTGACCCAGGGTCTAACATTATAAAAGCACAAAATTGAGCTCATTTTGACACAGATTTTCTTGTTGATTTTTTTAAAGATGATTTAGCAAAAGCTAATGGGGAGAAGCAAAATCAGTTTAGTCACCTTCTACAAATTTTACTGATTACCGTGTACCTTATGGCTTCAGTGATCACATGTCGATGAATGTGCCTACTGAAGCCTGAGAAAAGGTGTATCGTCAGACACAGTGACGAAACTAAGACCAGCAGAAGAATACTCGTAAGAGGACTATATTTTTTTGTATATCAGAAAATGTCCACATTTGCGGACTTTGTTGCAGGTTCACTTATAATCCACAGAGAAATTTGCAACACGAAGATTTATTTACAGGCTTTGACTTTCACATTTCGATCAATGGAGGAAATTAACAATTTATTCTTGCTCTTTTCTTAGCAAAAATAAACATAATTCCGAATTAAAATTGTGCACTGGAAGGACAATTTTCTATGCAGAAAATCCAGATCCGTTAGCATGTATGGCACGTCACTATCTGCCAGTACAAACACCACTGTGGGTCAGTCTTTCAGTCTGAACGTAGGACAGCTGATGACTAAGTGAAGGCTAAATGAGGAGGGTACGGCTAATGCTATATATTAGCTTGTACACTATAGGAACACAATTGCTACTCATCTTTATTACTTTATATCCCAATGAGCCTTTGTATCCTAACAAGCCTACTTTGCTCCTAAAAAACATTAGAAGCAAAGTAGGATCAAAATGATGGCACGCAGGGTGGTTGAGGTTTATTTGGAGTTACTTTTTGATTTATAACTTGTTATTAATAAATGTTAAAGGGGTTATCCGGGACTTCTTTTTATAATATGCCTAAGAATTAGCAAGAAAGTCAAGTAGTAGCTAACTATCTGCCTTCTGTGCCCGTGGTTGATCTGTGCTGGCACGTGGTGGTCACAGCCCACTCCTGCTGTCGATTTAGCCACTTCTGCTGACATCATGTTGACAAAACAACTGCTTCTACTACACTGTGCTTTGCTGACAGGGCGGGACTGCCGACATCATGCTGATTGACAGCCAACTCCTCACTGTCTATCTGCTGGCAATCAATCAGCATGATGTCAGAAGTCAGCTGAATCCCTGGCCACTTAGCCAGTGCTGGGTACAACAGACGTATAGATACCTCTGTTAGCAACTACCTACCTGTTAGTTTTCAGGGGCATAGTTAAAAAGAGTTCTTGGACAACCTCTTTAAGGTTTTCCAGCACTTATAATAGTTTAATGTAGGTATCAAGTCAACTATACGAAAGATGGTGCAGTTATCACAGCTGGAATTTGAGCCAGGGAGATAATTCCATCCAATTGGAAGTGATAAAGTAGAAGCAAAGAAGAGTGCTTTTGACAGCACTACCTCAAGGAAGTGAAAGTCTTAGGGCTTAGACCGAGAACTGGCCTCCAAGAAAGTAAACTGTAGAACCTCAGAGGGCAAATGTACTGTACAGTGAGTACATGTGATTGCCAAGTTACGACCATAGACCGTAATTGTTATGTGTTGCTAAATTAGTGACTTATACAATCAATAATTAATGCATTGCTTTAAGAAACCGTGTTCTAGTCTTAATTTATTAAATTGTTCCCCCTGCTGTGGAAAGCTGTTGAACCCTATTCCCAATGAAACTGTATTGCTTTAGTCCTTCAATAATGCCCCGAATCGATGGCTTGCTCTGGGAAAAGCAACGTCTGAAGCCATTTCTTTTTATGCCATTTCCAAATCTACTCAACAAAGTACCTCCATGACTAGGACATCATGGGATGTTTGTTTTCAGTAAAATTAAAAGCTAATGCAATGAATTCCAGCACTGCAACTATGAGAATAAAAAATCCTGCTCTCCTATAACGATATTTTGACCTTCTCAGTATGTTCTATGTGAAACTATATTTTGTTGCTATGGTAACTAATAAACACTTAAGCGATTGCAGCTTTGAAAATACACACAAAAAAAGAACACACAGGTAACGACGTAAGTCCCAAAGGTTAAATCAATATTTCTGTCATGGATAATACATGTATAACTGTTTTCACCCAGACCATTCTCTGCATCCTTGGCTTGTCCTCTAACTTCATTAGTGAGCATTGTTCTTCTGTTTTCCCTTTCCCTTTTGTTAATTTTCACTATGTGCATACTCTACATTTTTGATTAAGGTTGGCAGGAAGGAGAGGTAGATATTCATTATACGCATTGCTGTTCCATCAGTTACTATGACTACATGATTGTATCAGCACAAATCCAATCCATTTGTCTCCCAGGCATCGCCTTTTTAAGCAGGTAGTGTAAAAATTTCATAAAGCCTTGTTGAAAGTGCATGAGATACACATAGCCTGTTCCAGATGCGCTTTGCCTAGGTACATGTACAGAGTTGAGTGCCAAGTATCGAAAGTGTTGCTGTAAATGTTGTCCAGCACATTAGAAATACTTTGTTTTATATTATGAAATTTAGTTATTTCTGTTTTTCTAAGTAGTTGCCTGAAATGTATAAGAAATAAAGCTACGGCCCACTTTAAGTGATTCTGTAACTTTTTCACCTTTTTTAGGGCCAACATTTTGTGTTGATTAATATCTTAGCATTATTATTAATGATCCATTTGTCCATTTGTCTTGTACACAGCTCCAAATCTCCTGCATAGAGATATAAAATATAAAATGCCGCCAGCAGTAACAACTAGAGGGAGTTTTGGAGCTGACTGTGTACTGTGCTACTATTTATGTCTTTCTACACCAACTAATTAATGTGCTCTTCAAACCATTTGGGGGCATCAGGACCATGGACCAGTCTTCAATCCTAGAACAATACCATTTTCACACTCCTTATCTATGAACTGTTCCAATAATTACAGCCACAACTGTTTATCCCTCTCCCATAATGATAGTTCTGCTTCACGTCACTTCTCTTATCTATTGCATTATTCCTGTGTCCTGTTGTGCATAAGCATGTGATTCTTCAGATTTTGTATTAGTCTATGCCTGATGAAGGGACCTGAGTAGCCTTGTAAGCTTACAATTTGTTACCGTCTTTTCAGTTAGCCATTAAATGGTATTGTTGTAGCTGTTTGCATTCTGACCCAATGTCAGACATGCCAGATCACCAGTGAGGCCAAATCAGGAGGTTACGCCCGTCATATACAAGCGCGCTTGGAGACAAAGGAATCGCACACGTTCTGTGAGCAAAGTCACTTTTTTCTGATGTAATGCAGAAAGAGGCAGTATTTTATACCATTTACAACAAATGTAACTCTCAATGTAATTCATATAGCCCTCCCCCGTTACCCCGAGTCATACTGACCTTTATTACTCACGCACCCAGAACATGCTGTTTGCTGACTATTGAAAACATAAAAGATAAGAAGTATAAAATCCTTGAAGAGGAGACTAACAGACTACAGTGTCATAAGAATACATTCTAGCAATTAAAGGCAAAAGACAATTAAAGGCAAAACATTAACCCTTCTATATCAGTATCAACCACTGAAGACTTCCACAGTAAGCTCCCTCTTACAGTGGCTGCAGTTAGACACCATCTTATTTTTAACCACTTCCTACTGCGGCCAGTTTTTATTTTTGCATTTTTATTTTTCCTCTCATTCTTCTTTTTTTAATTTTTACAGATGCTGCACTACCAAAAATGTTGATTTGCTTTTACTGTTTATTTCTTTATATTTAAAGTGTACCTGTCAGCTGATACATGCTGCCTTATCCATGGGCAGCATATACCAGGCACTGGCTGTATGATCTCAGCTAGGTATGTTTGACTTTGAAACGCTGCAGCGTTTCGGAGAAAAAGATACATTAGATGCCACCAAGACCACACTGTAATCTAGTTGGGCAGATGGCTCCCCAACACTATCCCCCTGCACTGGATTGACACGTCTCTGCCTATAAGTCACGTATGGAGGCTTGTCTCTGCAGTGCTGTGAGCAAGGAGAATCTGCCCAGACCCAAGAGTTCCAACTAGTCTATAGCACGGTCTCGGTCTGCGTTGGCTTTAAAAGTGTGTTTTTCTTTGAAAAGTAAAGCTAGTGCCCGATACATGTTGCCCACCAATTGGGCAGTATGCGTTATCAGACAAGTTCTCTTTAAGCTAGGAAAAGGGGTGTGATTCAAATTTTTTTTTTTTTTTTGCATGTTCAAACCTACCACAATTTTATTGAAATGCCCCTGTCAGGGATTGACAGTTAATTATCTAAACATCAGAAATTGCAGCTTTTTCTGGTTACTGCTGTTATAGAAAAGTTGCCAACCATCCAGAAATTGCAAGACAGTCTGTAAAAATATGGCACTTTATTGTTCTGTCCCAAAAAATAAATAAAAATCCATGTTATTTTTGAAGCTGAAGAAACTTTTACAGATTATTTTGACTTGAATTATCATCATTTTACAATTATGGGCTGTAGATACATATAACTTTTAATCAGAATAACTTATTATGGGTTTTCCAACATGTCTGTAAAAAATATTGTCTGTGCATGATTTTTTGATAAGCAATCCATGAAAAAAGAAAAATATTAAGTTATCAACGTAGTGTTATCGGCAGATGCAGGCTGTATAACACAACTGGCATCTGCCAGATATGGTGTGGCCTCAGTTGCTCAGTCTACTCCATCAGCACCCAAAGTAAGACATACTGTTAAGTCTTATGTACAGAAGGAAATAAGGGTCATTTGTTACCATCTTGTGCTGCCCTTTCTGGTGTCACAGATCTCACTCTTCTATGTTGTTTCTCGGTCCTGTAGCTTTGAAGAAACATATACCTTTTACATTAACATAATGTTTATAGAGTACAGGTCCAGATCTGCTTTCCCATGCTTATAAATAGGGATGGGCGAACCTGAACTGTAAAGTCCTGGACCAGTCACAAGGTCCCGAATGTATTGTGTATTATCCTTCGTTATATTTCTCCTTCCTATATTTGTATTGTTTTGCCCTGTGAACATTATAGTGTTTTCCTGTGTGTCTGCGGCGTGGTGCGTTTTTTAGTTTTCCCTGTCTGTGCTTTCTGTAGGGGTTGGTGAGAGGTCTTATCACTGGGTGGCGGGTGGAGGTTTCAGCTTAGTACTGAAACAGGACTCAGGGTCAGGCCTGGCGGCCCAGACATGCACACCTTCAGTGTAAACTCTGGGAGAGGGACAGACAGGCTTTCCCTAGTTTGAGGGATATTGCAGGGGCCCGGGTAATCAGCTGTAGTCTACCCAGTACCCCCGTGACATATACTTACCTTTTCAGCGACGCGTCCTTCCATCCTGCTGTCTCCCGGCAGCATCTGCTTCCGGGGCTGCTCATTAACTTCCGGTGGTATTCACTGCACTCGGCAGTCTTCGGCTTTTTCCGGCAGTGTTCGTGCGGTGATGTCAGGGAGACAGCGGGATAGGAGGATGTGTCGCTGGACAGGTAAGTATAATTATAATGTTTATTATTAATGTTATGCTTTGCTTTTAAGCCCCCCCTGCCCCATCCCATATCTGCAAAGTCCAAGCTCTGGGTTTGGACACAAGTTTGCGTCATCTCTGGCGTCATCTCTGGCCCCGAGCTCGAACTTTACAAAAAAACTCGAATTTGCCGATCCCGATCATCCGGGGGTTCACCCATCGTTACTTATAAACAGCTTTATCCATACTACTACTCATGACTAAGACCACCTGGTCGAAATGCATAGATCATCATTAGGTTCTATAGCCAGTGTGTACTGAGTGCTAGTAGATACCATATACGGTATATGGATATATTTTTTATTTATTTTCTTTTAAAGTAATTTTTTACCTTCACCACTCGCTGGACACACCTGCTTTTCTGCTGGATTCATTGTGGCTACTTCACCCTGGTCCATGCAAGGTGTTTGGTGATCACACAGGAGGTCAAGATAAAAGAGATGGTGAGCTGATTTTTTTTTCTCTACTTTGTTACAAATTAAAAGTGCACATTTCTCCAACACTCCAGGACATGAACACATAACAGGCAGAACACTGAATTGGACAAGTCTATCATTAGCTTATGCTCCCACAGTGTATGTCATATATTTACATTATCATGTTTTACATTGGAGTGTGGGTTCCTAATATGTGAACTTATTACTTAATTTATAAGTTCTATGAATTCAAGAAGCCATACTTTTTACATATATTTATATATGTCCAGTTTCGACATGTCTCATGATCCAAAAAAAAGAATAAAAAGCAAAATATATGTTTCCTACACACAGTGATGGCTATAAGAGGCAGATCCTGACTGCAACGCGCAACCATTACCTCCCGGGTGTGGGAGTCAGCCTGTGACCCCTCTCCGCATACCTGCTTCTGACTTGCCCCTTACATGTGTGTTAGATGTCGGGAAGTTGTTTAAACAAGTGGATGGAGCTTTGCCAGGAAGGGGAGTAGCTTAATGCAGCAAGAAAATTCATCATAATTTATGCCACAATTGAGGAGTAAATTACTAGAGTCCCTGCCTACAGTATATTTCTTATGGTGGTGCATAACAGCTCATCAAAATTCATTAAGAACTGCATTCGATAAGAGTGCATACAGAGGTAGCTGTCAATCACTGATAGGACTGCCCACTGGACCGAAAACTCGAGGAAGAGTAGATGATTAAATAAATAAAACACAGGTTGCAATGAATCTTTTCTCATAAACCTATAATTTACTCAGCATCTCCTGCTCTATAACAAGGTGACTGTATATTGGATTGCATTTTCATTGAAATAGGATCAATTTAAATGTCAGTATTTTGGGGTAATTTTTTTTCTATGTGTATAAAATTATTAAAAGTATTACCCCTTCACAAAGTGCGAAACGATTGGGAAGGAGATGTCAGTCCTGCGCTACTGCTGATGAATGCACAATGGTTTCCAATGGATAAAAATTTATTAAACAGGTTTACAGGGTCAACGCGTCTCAAGGTCACGCAGGACCTCTTCATCAGGACAGAAACCTGGTGTGAATGTCAGGAATGGTTGTACTTTTATACTGTATTCTTTTGAAAAAAAAAAACACCAAACCGGGAACATGACAGTGTCAAAGTTCAGCAGTGTCATGGGCCGAATGTTAGATCAGATCTTTCCTGCTAAGTCCAGGAATTTCCAAACTGCTTGAGGTACTGTATGTCACATAGAGATCTCCTCCTTGTTCAATCATTGTTATCAATGGGGGTTTAACAGTGATCCAACCTGATCAGGAATGAGGGAGGAGGAGGATCATGGCCTGGTCTTGAACTGGTTACACTGTTTCTCTACGCGGTCCCAATGAGAGCCTCCAAGTCCAAATATGCAAAATTCTAGTGAGCTGAAAGACCTTACATGAAAGTAATGGAAATTCTCCGATTCCTGGACTTAGCAGGAAAGATCTGCAAATAACATTTGGCCCTTGACACTGCTGAACTTTGACACTGTCATGTGCCCGGTTTGGCTATGCATATCTATGCATATCACATACATCACCATCATTCCTGGCTCAGAAATCGGCAAATCCTCACTGCACACAATTCCTGCGCTGACGGGATTCAAAAGTCTGCAGTCACCCAATGTGACTTCAGACTTGACAACTCCTTTAAGATGAATCCTATGATATCATTCCATTGAAATAAAATGTCTTTAATCATGAACACAATAGTATAAAATTCTGCTGATGCACCATGCAAAACCGTTAAGGTGAAAATCCAAAATTTAATTTTATTCTAGAGTTATTGACACAAGTGAATATGCAAAATCAAGGCATAGATCTGGCATAGAAGTAAAAGGTATTAGATTTGGATCAGATTCCATAAGTGCCTTTAGTAGTATTAAGTGTTTTTTTTGACTTTCAAAAACCATTTCAAGAGGAACACGATAACCTCTAGATGTGATCGAGGCTTTAAAAATTCTGTTAACAATTCACCTAAATGTGAATGAATCTGATTCACTACAAATCTCAAACCTGGTGTCTAGTCTCTATTAACTATAAGGGTGAGCTAATTTTCATCAGCAAAAAATAACCCAGAGAGACAAAATAAAGGACTCGCATAGCTGCTATAATCAAATGGATGTGCTATCTTAATATCGAGAAACGCGGCAGCTGAGAAAGAGTTTTTCAAGCTGAAGGTCTATTGAAGTTTTCCATTAGAGGAAAATTGCAATTCAATTATTTCCTAATATAGAATTATATGTATACCAGGTCTTATTATCTTAGATAAATTGACTTTGGATTACATCTTTCAAATAGACATTCTATTGAAGCTTATTCATATAGTAATTAGTTTTATCAAAAGTGAAAACATAATTCATTACTTTGCATATCAGATTTGGAGATATATTTATGATATTTTTAGCCTGCCTTTAATACTGACTGCAAGTTTAATGGCAAACAAATGATGTATACTTTATATATATAGAGAAATATATATATATATATATATATATATATATATATATATATATATATACACATACAATCGCCAGATGTGTCTTCCGGCCGCTGTCCCTGAATTCCACTAGGCACCGCGGCAGTGTCAATTGCGCATACGCAGTTCGTGGCCGCAAGGCCACGAACTGCACTTGCGCAAGTGACATAAACGTCTCTGCTATTCCCACGCAGGCGCAGTAACAGCCACGTCATTACTACGCATGCGCCGGAATAGCGGTGACGAACTACGCATGCGCAAGTGACATTCACGTCACCACTATTCCTGCGCATGCACAGTAACAGCCACAACTGCTCGCTCTACCCACGCATAAGCGGTAACAACGTGGCTGTTAATTGAATAGTGGTGATGTCTATGTTCTACTTGTGCAGCCGCAGTAATAGCCTTATGGCCACGAACTGCGCCTGCGCAAGTGACAGATATACGTCACTGCTATTCCCAGTAACAGTCATAACTGCGTGGTGTACCAATCACACACACATACAAACTGCACAAAATAATGTACTACCTCCAATTATAGTCACAACAGCTTACAAGAGACCACATAGGGTAAATAGACACACAACACACAGGAGAGACACCACATAGCAAACACCGCTCAAGAAACACTACACCAGATACCAAAATACAGCACACATTAAGGAACAAACAGTGTACAAGGGGTGAAAGAGGTCAAATGACCCAACACATACAATGCTAAAATGCAGCAGGAAGATTTAGAACAGATATGTTGGAAAGCGCAAACGGTGTGAGACATGTCAGCCCCACTAAGCATACACAGATATTAATTTCATTGCACTCCCAATGCGATAGCATCAGGTCTATTTCTAGTATTGATATATATTTCTCTGTGAATACTTGCATCAGATTTAAGAACATTTGTATTTACCGTATATTGATTGGGCCGTTATTGGGTTATATAGGTTTATATATTCTAGCTCATACCCTGTTTCAGTCATTTACACCATAAACACAGCAAAATATTGCAGGAGCACACATGATTCATTGGTTAGGTCATTTTAAAAAAAATATGAAGAGGTTAATACTTAGAACAATATATGTACAACTTCAATTAGTTCAATTAGAAGAAAGTTAAGACACTGTGTAAAATATAAAGAAAACAAGTATGCAATTGTAACAGCCACTGGTGAGTCCGTACAGGGCCGCCATCAGGGCATTACTGCTGTATGGGGCCCGGTCAGCAGCAGTGCACAGAGGGGCCCGCAGATCCGGGCCCCACTGTTGTGGTTCTACTGATCGGGCCCCATCGTGCACTATAATACTGTGCACTGCGGCGCACACGTCGGTGCTGGGGCCCGGGAGCCGTCTTGGAGCTGTGCACGGCCGTCTAACCTAGTCGGCTGCGCAGCTCCTGCTCTAGTGATGTGTCGTTCGTGAACGAGCCGACACAAAGAGCCGGCTCCCTGCTGTGAACGATGGGAGCCGGCTCTGCAGCGTGAGTGAACCGACTCTTTTTTTTTTTTTTTTTTTCCTTGTCTGGCGCCTGCAGCCTATCAGATTCAGCGAGCTCAGTGAGTGTGACTCATGTGGGAGGAGCAGACAGGAGAGAGGGAGATGTGAGTCTGTGGAGTGTAAAGAAATGCCTGTGAGTCCAGTGATGTGATGTGACCATCAGTCCCCAGGAGGAAGGCACAGCCGGGTGCGGTTGAAGTGTCGCTGTATTGTTCCCCTCAGCACCCGGGCATTCCCCTCACACAAGTCCCGCAGCTGTGCAGCCTGTAGCCTCCCATCAGGCCAGGCTTGTGCTGGAGAGGTGGCCATGCTGTTATTATCAGCTCCCTCTAACAACGGCTGCAGTTCTGTGCCATCTCCAATTATCTGACACTCTGCAGCTCTTCTTGTCTTTACACTTTTGCAACCTTTTTAATGCACCCAAAATATCTGCAAATCATGGTGATTAACCCCTTCATGTTGCAGCTATTGTTCTTTTTCTGCCACACCTTTCAGGAGCCTTTGTAAGGGCTTGGGGTTTTGTGTTTCTTTTTTTGCAGGACAAGTTTTAGTTCTGGATGAGCCCATTTTACCATATAATGTCCTGAAAAACCAGGAAAAAAAAAGTTCACAGTGAGGTAAAATGAAGGTGGGGAAGCAATTCCACCGTATAGTTTGGGGGATTTGTTTTGCGTAGTTCAGAGTGCACGGTTTCATTTGAGGTGGTCTCACACATGGCATCACAGGAGGCTGGGGCTGCACTCGCTTCTCTGCAGCGTCTCGCCACATTGATCACCTACAGTAAGGGTACCGTCTCACAGTGGCACTTTGGTCGCTACGACGGCACGATCCGTGACGTTCCAGCGATATCCATACGATATCGCAGTGTCTGACACGCAGCAGCGATCAGGGACCCCGCTGAGAATCGTACGTCGTAGCAGATCGTTTGAAACTTTCTTTCGTCGCTGGATCTCCCGCTGTCATCGTTGGATCGGTGTGTGTGACAGCGATCCAGCGATGTGTTCGCTTGTAACCAGGGTAAACATCGGGTTACTAAGCGCAGGGCCGCGCTTAGTAACCCAATGTTTACCCTGGTTACCATTGTAAATGTAAAAAAAACCCAAACACTACATACTCACCTTCTGATGTCTGTCACGTCCCCCGGCGTCTGCTTCCCGCACTGACTGTGAGTGCCGGCCGTAAAGTAAAAGCAGAGCACAGGGGCGACATCACCGCTGTGCTTTACGGCCGGCACTGACACAGTGCGGGAAGCCGCCGGCGGGGGACGTGACAGACATCAGAATTTGAGTATGTAGTATTTGTTTTTTTTACATTTACAATGGTAACCAGGGTAAATATCGGGTTACTAAGCGCAGCCCTGCGCTTAGTCAACCGATGTTTACCCTTTGTTACCCAGGGACTTCGGCATCGTTGGTCGCTGGAGAGCGGTCTGTGTGACAGCTCCCCAGCGACCACACAACGACTTACCAACGATCACGGCCAGGTCGTATCGCTGGTCGTGATCGTTGGTAAATCGTTTAGTGTGACAGTACCCTAAGGCCAGGCCATCAATGTTAGTCATGGACAATCTCTTTAAACTTGTTCTATCTGTAATACTACCTCAATCATATTTACTGTAACTTAACTGTTAATAAAGTTGGTATGTAACTAGGGTTGCAGTGCCATATTCTGTTTGACTTGCTGGGATTTGTAGTGCTGTGCACCACCAGCAGGAGAAGTTGATACCATGGTATAGTAGCATTTATACATTTCTGTTCCACGTTGTGTTGAAATAAACTGTTTACTATTCCGTATGCTTTGCACAGTGTGTGTGTGTGTGTGTACAGTGTATACATTGTGTATGTATACAGTGTATGTGTGTGTGTAGAGTGTGCGTATACAGTGTGCGTGTAAGGCTACTTTCACACTAGCGTTGTTTGGTGTACGTCGCAATGCATTGTTTTGGAGAAAAAACGCATCCTGCAGAATTATCTGCATGATGCTTTTTTTCTCCATAGACTTTCATTAGCGACACATTGCGATGTATGGCCACACGTCGCATCCGTCGTGCGACGGATGCGTTGTGTTTTGGTGGACCGTCGGCACAAAAAAAGTTCCATGTAACTTTTTTTGTGCGTCACGTCCGCCATTTTCGACCGCGCCCCCTCCTCCCCGGACCTTACAATGGGGCAGCGGATGCGTTGAAAAACTGCATCCGCTGCCCCCGTTGTTCATTTCTTTCACAACGTGCGTCGGTACATCGGGCTGACGCATGGCGACGGCCCCGTACCGACCCTAGTGTGAAAGTAGCCTTAGCACAGTGCTTGCAGCATGCCTTTATTTTTATGAATTACACTCTTATACAACACCAACATATAGCACAGCACTTACTAATTCAGAAAGGACGTGTACAAAAAACGGCACATATTACAAAGTAATACAGGTTAGGCTGGGTTCACATTGCGTTAGTGGCGTCTGTTAGACGGACTACGTTACACAGCGGCATAAACGCGGTGTAACGCAGTCCGTTACGGCCACCATTGACTCCAATGTCGGACGCATCAGTAGCGCACACCCACAATGGGCGTGCGCTAGCGATGTGCCGTCATTGAGTGACGGACCCTGAGATGCGGGCTGCAGCGTTTCCGGGTCCGTCACTGCTAGCGCAGATAGAGCTAGAAGATGCTCTATCTGCGCTAGCGCAATGTAAACGTCGGCACTTGCGCTAGCAGCAGCCCGTTACCGTATGTGCTGAGCGGGCTGCTGCTAACGCAGTGTGAACCCAGCTTAGGACTACAACCGAGTAGCGCGGGCTCTGTTCACAAGAGCCAACAATATGCAGAAACAGCAATGCTAAAAAAGTCTTTACTGCTTCACTAGATACTTACACAGGTGTATCATGAGGCTGTCACTTTACAGGCAAAGACTGGGAACGATGACAGTGTAAAATCTAGTTTTATTTAAAAAAAGAGCCGGTTCACGAGCCGAAAGAGCCGGATCACCAAAAAGAGCCGGACTGCCCATCACTATCCTGCTCGGCTGTAGCTAGAATGTATGGGCTCCCTGCAGGTCCTGACTACAGCCCATCCATTCTAGCCAGTAGCGTAGGGGGGGGGGGCATCGCCCCGGGCCCTGTCACATGAAGGGGCCCACGGGGAGCCAGGGCAGGGCCACTTCTGTGACGAGGCAGAACACATAGGAGCAGAGCAGTATAACGTCTGCTCCCGTCTGACAAGCTGCACGCTGGCTACTAGCACAGTGGCCGGCTGCAGTCTCCCCCCTGCAGTGAATGGTTTTGCCCCCTCTGACCTGATCATGAAGCTTTTCCCCGGCTGCAGTTTTCTTCACTCTGTGCACTCTGGGATTGGCTCAGGCACGCTGGGTCCTAGTGCCCACACTCTGCATTTCACTGACACTTCCTGGTCCTGCAGTGCAAACTTTATCAGTAAGTGCTGGGGATGGGACATTTTAGGTTTATTAAATTCAGGTATGTCACTATGAGACCGTTGGGGTATTGGGGGGCTGAAAGTGGGTGAGGGGGGACAGGGTACTGGGGGGTGAATGTGAGCCCATGGGGGTATTGTGGGGAAGGGGAGACAGGGCACTGGGGGGTGAATGTGAGCCCATGGGGGTATTGTGGGGGAGGGGAGACAGGGCACTGGGGGGTGAATGTGAGACCATGGGGGTATTGTGGGGGAGGGGAGACAGGGCACTGGGGGGTGAATGTGAGACCATGGGGGTGTTGTGGGGGAGGGGAGACAGGGCACTGGGGGGTGAATGTGAGACCATGGGGGTGTTGTGGGGGCTGAAGGTGGGTTAGGTGGGACAGGGCACTGAGGGGTGGATGTGAGACGATGGGGGTATTGTGGGGGAGGGGGACAGGTCACTGGGGGCTGAATATTATAATGTTATGTTATGATAGTATATGTACGGGGAGGCTGGAGATGGGGGGTAGGGGGCCTTTGATACGTACCACCTGGATATTTTATGAGGGTGCATACTAAAACCCTATGTGCCAAATTAACCTATACCTATGCCTATGGTAGATATTTTAGTCGTATTCATCTATACCTATGCCTATTTTAGATTTTTTTTACCGTTTCATTTTCTTAATTTAGTTTTCCTTTCCACTTCACTCTATTTGAAGCAGAGTAACCAATTTATTTACTTATGTATTTATTTTGACATAAAGTTGCTATACATGAATGTAGGGGTTCACTTTTTTGGAAACGGAATAACGGTTTTAAGCTCCGTTTTTTTTATTGGAATATGTTCATATTAGTCCAACAAGGTTATCTGCCAAGTTTCATTAGGATCTTTTTAGGGATTCAGTCTTTATGCGCCGCCATATTCTGCCATACCTATGCCTATGGTATTTTTTTTTCTAAAGTTGTATTTTTTTAATGTATTTTTCCTTTCCACTTCACTCTATTTAAAAATAAATTAGCGGAGGTTAAACTTTAATTGCGTTTTCAACAAGGCAAACCCATACATTTCTATATAGTAACTTTAAATTTTAAATAAACACTGAATCCCTAAGAAGATCTTGATGCAACTTTGAAAATAAGTTTGTCATTAATATGAACTTTTTCCAGCAAGAAAAACAGAGCTTAAAAATGTAATTCTGTTTTCAACCATGTTAATTCATACATTCCTATATAATAACTTTACATTTCAAATAAACAGTGAATCCCTAAGTAGATCTTTATCGAAAAATTTTGCCTTAAGCCGGCCTCACACTAGCGTGTTTTACGGACGTATGAGAGGTGCTGAAAATACGGATTGCATATGGTACAATGCTTGTCTATGCCCCAGCTCCTATCAGCCATATTTTACTGATCCGTATATTATACGGTCTTCTACGGCCGTAGAAAATCACAGCATGCTGCGTTTGTCACCGTATTGCGCAAAAAAATACGCCAATGAAAGTCTATGGGGGTGAGAAAAATACAGATTACACACGGACCAGCAGTGTGACTTGCGAGAAATATGCAGCAGTGTGCTATAGAAAAGCCAGCAATTCAGTGCGGTGTACAGTAAAATCACACTGACAGGTTACATTAGAATAGCTAAAATAAATGTCTACACATAATATAGGGGTGTGTGTATATATATATGTGTGTATATATATATATACAGTGGGGCAAAAAAGTATTTAGTCAGTCAGCAATAGTGCAAGTTCCACCACTTAAAAAGATGAGAGGCGTCTGTAATTTACATCATAGGTAGACCTCAACTATGGGAGACAAACTGAGACAAAAAAATCCAGAAAATCACATTGTCTGTTTTTTTATCATTTTATTTGCATATTATGGTGGAAAATAAGTATTTGGTCAGAAACAAAATTTCATCTCAATACTTTGTAATATATCCTTTGTTGGCAATGACAGAGGTCAAACGTTTTCTGTAAGTCTTCACAAGGTTGCCACACACTGTTGTTGGTATGTTGGCCCATTCCTCCATGCAGATCTCCTCTAGAGCAGTGATGTTTTTGGCTTTTCGCTTGGCAACACGGACTTTCAACTCCCTCCAAAGGTTTTCTATAGGGTTGAGATCTGGAGACTGGCTAGGCCACTCCAGGACCTTGAAATGCTTCTAAGGAAGCCACTCCTTCGTTGCCCTGGCGGTGTGCTTTGGATCATTGTCATGTTGAAAGACCCAGCCACGTTTCATCTTCAATGCCCTTGCTGATGGAAGGAGGTTTGCACTCAAAATCTCACGATACATGGCCCCATTCATTCTTTCATGTACCCGGATCAGTCGTCCTGGCCCCTTTGCAGAGAAACAGCCCCAAAGCATGATGTTTCCACCACCATGCTTTACAGTAGGTATGGTGTTTGATGGATGCAACTCAGTATTCTTTTTCCTCCAAACACGACAAGTTGTGTTTCTACCAAACAGTTCCAGTTTGGTTTCATCAGACCATAGGACATTCTCCCAAAACTCCTCTGGATCATCCAAATGCTCTCTAGCAAACTTCAGACGGGCCCGGACATGTACTGGCTTAAGCAGTGGGACACGTCTGGCACTGCAGGATCTGAGTCCATGGTGGCGTAGTGTGTTACTTATGGTAGGCCTTGTTACATTGGTCCCAGCTCTCTGCAGTTCATTCACTAGGTCCCCCCGCGTGGTTCTGGGATTTTTGCTCACCGTTCTTGTGATCATTCTGACCCCACGGGGTGGGATATTGTGTGGAGCCCCAGATCGAGGGAGATTATCAGTGGTCTTGAATGTCTTCCATTTTCTAATTATTGCTCCCACTGTTGATTTCTTCACTCCAAGCTGGTTGGCTATTGCAGATTCAGTCTTCCCAGCCTGGTGCAGGGCTACAATTTTGTTTCTGGTGTCCTTTGACAGCTTTTTGGTCTTCACCATAGTGGAGTTTGGAGTCAGACTGTTTGAGGGTGTGCACAGGTGTCTTTTTATACTGATAACAAGTTTAAACAGGTGCCATTACTACAGGTAATGAGTGGAGGAAAGAGGAGACTCTTAAAGAAGAAGTTACAGGTCTGTGAGAGCCAGAAATCTTGATTGTTTGTTTCTGACCAAATACTTATTTTCCACCATAATATGCAAATAAAATGATAAAAAAACAGACAATGTGATTTTCTGGATTTTTTTGTCTCAGTTTGTCTCCCATAGTTGAGGTCTACCTATGATGTAAATTACAGACGCCTCTCATCTTTTTAAGTGGTGGAACTTGCACTATTGCTGACTGACTAAATACTTTTTTGCCCCACTGTATATATACTAGATGGTGGCCCGATTCTAACACATCGGGTATTCTAGAATATGCATGTCCACTTAGTATATTGCCCAGCCACGTAGTATGCTGCCCAGCCACGCAGTATGCTGCCCAGCCACGTAGTATATTGCCCAGCCACGTAGTATATTGCCCAGCCACGTAGTATATTGCCCAGCCACGTAGTATATTGCCCAGCCACGTAGTATATTGCCCAGTGACGTAGTATATTGCCCAGCCACGTAGTATATTGCCCAGTGACGTAGTATATTGCCTAGTGACATAGTATATTGCCCAGTAACGTAGTATATTGCCCAGTGACGTAGTATATTGCCCAGTGACGTAGTATACAGCACAGAGCCACGTAGTATATTGCCCAGTTACGTAGTATATTGCACAGCAACGTAGTATACAGCACAGAGCCATGTAGTATATTGGCCAGTCACGTAGTATATTGCCCAGCTACGTAGTTTATTGCCCAGCCAGGTTTGTCACAGTTTAAAAAATAAAAAATAAACATATACTCACCTTTCCGAGGTCACCTTGTAGTCCACGGCAGCTTCCGGTCCCAGGGATGGTATGAGCGCAGGACCTGTGATGACGTCGCGGTCACATGACTGTGATCACGGTGATGCGCCCTCTGCTGGATGTCCTCATATGAACTCGAGCCTGGGAACTTTTCTTAATATTTTCCCACGCTCGAGTTCATATGAGGACATCCAGCAGAGGGCGCATCACCGCGACTGAAGGTAACTACAGGTCATTGACCTACATTCCATTCATTCCCCGGGGTTATACAGGCAGGAGCACAGCTGCATTAGCAGAGCTTCTGCTTATAAAATTAGTTAACCCCTTCAGATGGATTTACATCATGGGACGTGACAGAACGACGGAAGGTATGGGATATTGTTGTTTTTTTATTTTACCTTTTTTACAGACCGAGGGTCTTCAGGTGGATTACCAGTATAATAAAATATTACAAAAACCTGTGTATTTATTTCATTAAAATACTTTGTAATAATGTGTGTGTTTTTTAACCATTTCATACTATTGGATTAATAATGGATACGTGTCATAATTGACGCCTCTCCATTATTAATCTGGCTTAATGTCACCTTACAATAGCAAGGTGACATTAACCCTTCATTACCCCATATCCCACCGCTACAGGGGAGTGGGAAGAGAGTGGCCAAGTGCCAGAATAGGAGCATCTTCCAGATGTGCCATTTCTGGGGTGACTGGGGGCAGATGTTTTTAGCCGGGGGGGCAATAACCATGGACCCTCTCTAGGCTATTAATATCTGCCCTCAGTCATTGGCTTTACCATTCTGGCGAAGAAAATTGCGCGGGAGCCCACACCAATTTTTTCCGCGATTTAACCCTTTAATTTAATAGCTAGAGCGCCCAAATTTTGCACATACACACTACTAACATTAGTAGTGTGGAATATGAAAAAAAAAAGGAATGTGAGATGGTTTACTGTATGTAAACCATGTGTCATATCATGTCGGGTTTGGGAGGAGGTAGGAAAAGCCGGCAATTGAATTACCGGCTTTTCTCCTATCTACCGCTGTATGAAATATTAACATATATACATATATGTGTCTCACTGACATTTTATAATATTATATATATATATATATATATATATATATATATATATATAATAAATATCTATATATAATTGTCTAATGGTTTAATTGTCTGTCTGTCCTGCAAATCCCGCGTCTCTGATTGGTCGAGGCCGCCAGGCCTCGACCAATCAGCGAGGGGCATTGTCCTCCACTGCTGTCAAGTGCTGCCATTGTGTTGTCTAAGGGTCTAATTGTCTGTCTCGGAAATCCCAACTTGCTGATTGGTCGAGGCCAGCCGGCCTTGACCAATCAGCGACGGGCACAGTCTGCCGTGAATTCTGGAATCATAAATTGTCCTCCACTGCTGTCAAGTGCCGCCATTGTGTAGGGTGTGTGCCTGTATCTCCCTGTATGGGCGGCATCTCCTTGTGTTTCTATCTTAGAATGGGTCGTAAACGAAAATACGCCAATGAGGATGACAGAAAAGCAGCAGCAAGAAAACGACAACATCGGGAACAGGAGACACCACAACAAACTGCCGCCCGACAAGCCAAGGGTGTGGAATCTCACAACAACGTCGCCAACAGGAGACACCACAACAAACTGCTGCTAGACAAGCCCAGGATGCGGCATCTCACAGACACCTTCGTCAACCGGAGACACCACAACAAACTGTTGTACGACAGGAACAACATGATCGCCAAATTCATAAAAAACGAATGCTCTACCAACTAAGGCACGACCAGGACAATATTCAACAACTTGCACATTACGTAACAGACAATGAATGTACAATTCGTGAACACTAGTGTGGGAATATGAATGCAGTTTGCTCTAAATGCGACTCTCTGAATTTCATTGATGAAAAACCATCTGACAATCAGTTTACTCAATGCTGCCAAAAAGGAAAAGTTATGCTACCGAGACCTAACTACTCAGATCTGTTTGAGCAGTTAATGAAAGGAATGCATCATCACAAGTCCTGCGCGGAAAGGACCTGCCGTGACGTCACGGTCATGTGATCGCAACACGGTCATGTGACCGCGACGTCATCACAGGTCCTGCGCGACAAGGACCTGTCGTGACGTCACGGTCATGTGACCGCGACGTCGTCACGTGACCGCAACGTCATCACACCCTGGGACCGGAAGCTGCCGCCTGCACCCCACACAGGCGACAGAGCTACAACGCGCCTGCGGAAGGTGAGTATATGTTTATTTTTTATTTTTTTAACCTGTGTCATACATGGCTGGGCAATATACTACGTCGCTGGGCAATATACTACATCACTGGGCAATATACTACGTCACTGGGCAATATACTACGTCACTGGGCAATATACTATGTCACTGGCCAATATACGTCACAGGGCAATATACTACGTGGCTGGGCAATATACTACGTCGGCTGTGCAATATACTACGTGGCTCTGTGCTGTATACTACGTCACTGGGCAATATACTATGTAACTGGGCAATATACTATGTAACTGGCCTATATACTATGTAAGTGGCCAATATACTACGTAACTGGGTAATATACTATGTGGCTCTGTGCTGTATACTACATCACTGGGCAATATACTACGTGGCTGGGCAATATACTACGTGGGCTGTGCAATATACTACGTGGACATAGATATTCTAGAATACCCGATGCGTTAGAATCGGCCACCATCTAGTATACTATATAATTGTCTAAGGGTCACTTCCGTCTGTCCTTCTGTCTGTCTGTCTGTCACGGTTATTCATTTGCTGATTGGTCTCGCAAGCTGCCTGTCATGGCTGCCGCGACCAATCAGCGACGGGCACAGTCCGGAAGAAAATGGCCGCTCCTTACTCCCCGCAATCAGTGCCTGTCGCCCGCATACTCCCCTCCGGTCACCGCTAACACAGGGTTAATGGCGGCGGTAACGGACCGCGTTATGCCGCGGGTAACGCACTCCGTTACCGCTGCTATTAACCCTGTGTGTCCCCAACTTTTTACTATTGACGCCGCCTATGCGGCATCAATAGTAATACATGTAATGTTAAAAACAATAATAAAAAAAAAAAATACTATACTCACCCTCCGTAGTCGCTCGCGCCGGCCGTCATCTTCCGTTGCAGGTTCCGGTGGCAAAGATGGTATGGGAGGAAGGACCTGCCATGACGTCACGGTCATGTGACTGCGACGTCATCACAGGCCCTGCGCGCCTGCGCTAGAAAGACCTGCCATGACATCACAGTCATGTGACCGCGACATCATCACAGGTCCTGCGCTCATACCATCCCTGGGACCGGAAGCTGCCGTGGACTACAAGGGGCCCTCGGAAAGGTGAGTATATGACAGACAAACCTGGCTGGGCAATAAACTACGTAGCTGGGCAATATACTACGTGACTGGCCAATATACTACATGGCTCTGTGCTGTATACTACGTTGCTGTGCAATATACTACGTAACTGGGCAATATACTACGTGGCTCTGTGCTGTATACTACGTCACTGGGCAATATACTACGTCACTGGGCAATATACTACGTCACTGGGCAATATACTACGTGGCTGGGCAATATACTACGTGGCTGGGCAATATACTACATGGCTGGGCAATATACTGCGTGGCTGGGCAGCATACTGCGTGGCTGGGCAGCATACTGCGTGGCTGGGCAGCATACTGCGTGGCTGGGCAGCATACTACGTGGCTGGGCAATATACTACGTGGACATACATATTCTAGAATACCCGATGCGTTAGAATCGGGCCACCATCTAGTATATATATATATATATATATATATATATATATATATATACCCCCCTATACTATGTGTAGACATTTATTTTAGCTATTCTAATGTAACCTGTCAGTGTGATTTTACTGTACACCGCACTGAATTACCGGCTTTTCTATAGCACACTGCTGCATATTTCTCGCAAGTCACACTGCTGGTCCGTGTGTAATCTGTATTTTTCTCACCCCCATAGACTTTCATTGGCGTATTTTTTTGCGCAATACGGTGACAAACGCAGCATGCTGTGATTTTCTACGGCCGTAGAAGACCGTATAATATACGGATCAGTAAAATATGGCTGATAGGAGCTGGGGCATAGACAAGCATTGTACCGTATGCAATCCGTATTTTCAGCACCTCTCATACGTCCGTAAAACACGCTAGTGTGAGGCCGGCTTAAGGCAAAATTTTTCGATAAAGATCTACTTAGGGATTCACTGTTTATTTGAAATGTAAAGTTATTATATAGGAATGTATGAATTAACATGGTTGAAAACAGAATTACATTTTTAAGCTCTGTTTTTCTTGCTGGAAAAAGTTCATATTAATGACAAACTTATTTTCAAAGTTGCATCAAGATCTTCTTAGGGATTCAGTGTTTATTTAAAATTTAAAGTTACTATATAGAAATGTATGGGTTTGCCTTGTTGAAAACGCAATTAAAGTTTAACCTCCGCTAATTTATTTTTAAATAGAGTGAAGTGGAAAGGAAAAATACATTAAAAAAATACAACTTTAGAAAAAAAAATACCATAGGCATATGTATGGCAGAATATGGCGGCGCATAAAGACTGAATCCCTAAAAAGATCCTAATGAAACTTGGCAGATAACCTTGTTGGACTAATATGAACTTATTCCAATAAAAAAACGGAGCTTAAAACCGTTATTCCGTTTCCAACCATGATAACACAGTAGGCATAGGTATGGAAGACTATGGCGCATAAAGACTGAATCCCTAAAAAGATCTTAACGAAACTTGGAAGATAACCTTGTTTTACTAATATGAACTTATTCCAATAAAAAAAATGGAGCTTAAAGCCGTTATTCCGTTTCCAACCATGATATCACACTAGGCATAGGTATGGCAGAATATGGTGTATAAAGACTGAATCCCTAAAAAGAGCTTAACGAAACTTGGAAGATAACCTTGTTGGACTAATATGAACTTATTCCAATAAAAAAAACGGAGCTTAAAACCGTTATTCCGTTTCCAACCATGATAACACAGTAGGCATAGGTATGGCAGAATATGGCGCATAAAGACTGAATCCCTAAAAAGATCTTAATGAAACTTGGAAGATAACCTTGTTGGACTAATATGAACTTATTCCAATAAAAAAAACGGAGCTTAAAACGGTTATTCGTAATACTTACCAAAGTGATGATGGGAGAGCCTCGTGTTGCAGCTTGACTTCTGTAAGATATGCCCCAGCTAGCATGTCCACTTTCTCTGCATTCTCTGGTTGCTAGGGTACTGGATGTGTGAGAGGAGGGTTTATATACTATCTCAAGGTAGACAATATTAACATTAGCTTCTAGCCTATAGGTACCGTCACATTAAGCAATGCTGCAGCGATATAGACAACGATGCCGATCGCTGCAGCGTCGATGTTTCGTCGTTGCCGACGATGCCGAAGTCCCCGGGTAACCAGGGTAAACATCGGGTTACTAAGCGCAGGGCTGCGCTTACCCTGTTTACCCTGGTTACCAGTGTAAATGTGAAAAAAACCAAACATTACATACTTACATTCCGGTGTCTGTCGCGTTCCCCGGCGTCTGCTTCCCTGCACTGTGTAAGCGCCGGCCCTAAAGCAGAGCGGTGATGTCACCGCTGTGCTCTGCTTTACGGCCGGCCTGCGCTGACACAGTGCAGGGAAGCGGACGCCGGGGGACCCGACAGACACCGGAATGTAAGTATGTAGTGGGTTTTTTTACATTTACAATGGTAACCAGGGTAAATATCGGGTTACTAAGCGCGGCCCTGCGCTTAGTAACCTGATGTTTACCCTGGTTACCAGTGAAGACATCGCTGAATCCGTCACACACACCGATCCAGCGATGTCAGCGGGTGATCCAGCGATGAAATAAGGTGCTGGCCTTCTAGCTCCGACCAACGATGTCACAGCAGGATCCTGATCGCTGCTGCGTGTCAAACACAACGATATCGCTATCCAGGACGCTGCAACGTCACGGATCGCTATCGTTATCTTTGTTAAGTTGTTCAGTGTGAAGGTACCTTTATCTCACTCAAAACATCACCCTCCCTCTCAGTTCAGGTACACAGAGAAGGGAGTTGTAAGGCTATGTGCACACGTTCAGTATTTATCGCGTTTTTTTCGCGATAAAAACGTGAAAAAAATGCTTACATATTGTTCCCAATCATTTCTATGTAATCCGCAAAACTTGTGCAAATGTTGCGATTTTTTCCGCGAAAAAACGAATCGCGGAAAAAAAAGCAACATGTTCATTAATTTTGCGGAATCGCTGATTTCCCGCACACTGTACAAAATCTACCATAGGCATAGGTACAGACAAAAATGACTAAAAAAATCTACCATAGGCATAGGTAAAATCTACCATAGGCATAGGTAAAATCTACCATAGGCATAGGTAAAATCTACCATAGGCATAGGTATAGACAAATATGACACATAGGGTTTTAGTATTTTCCTTTTATGAGTGTTAGTATAAGGAGCCGCATACAGTAACCTAGAGCTGCATCACATTTACAGCACCACTTCCAGGTGCTGAATATCCCCGTCCCCTGCCCCCTGTCTGATACTCACCTTCTGGCGTCTTCATCTGTTTTAGTCTCTGCTCGGCTCCGTCTCCTGCAGTTTGTGACCTGTCCGAGGCTCCAGTGTTTCATGGAGCAGCGCAGAGGTCACTAATCAGTGTGAGTCTGTGGGAGCCTCGTTCTGGCCTCGTTCTCACTCTCAGGCTATGTGCACACGGTGCGGATTGGCCGCTGCAGATCTGCAGCAGTTTTCCATCTGGTTTACAGTACCATTTAAACCTATGGAAAACCAAATCCACAGTGCACATGGTGCGGAAACGCTGCATTGTATTTTCCGTAGCATGTCAGTTCTATTTGCAGATTCCGCAGCATTTTACACCTGCTCCTGTATAGGATTCCGCAGGTGGTAAAACGCAGGTGAAATCTGCACAAAAAAAACAGCAAATCCGCAGTAAATCCGCAACAAAGTGCACATAGCCTCATAGTCTTACATTGAGCGCTTGTGACATAGCTTCTAACTTCTGGCCTGTCAGAAACTGCGCTCACAAGTTTGAGCAGCGGCACTGCAGCAGTGCCACAAACTACTGAATACGCCGGAGGATGAGTAAATGTCCATCATACTGTGTATACGGGAGCTGCAGGTCCATCATACTGTGTATAAGGGAGCTGCAGGTCCATCATACTGTGTATAAGGGAGCTGTGAGTCCATCATACTGTGTATAAGGGAGCTGTGGGCTCATCATACTGTGTATACGGAAGCTGCGGGCTCATCATACTGTGTATACAGGAGCTGCGGGCCCATCATACTGTGTATAAGGAAGCTGTGGGCTCATCATACTGTGTATAAGGGAGCTGTGGGCTCATCATACTGTGTATAAGAGAGCTGCGGGCCCATCACACTGTGTATAAGGGAGCTGCGGGCCCATCATACTGTGTATAAGGGAGCTGTGGTCCCATCATACTGTGTATAGAGGAGCTGCAGGCCCATCACACTGTGTATAAGGGAGCTGTGGTCCCATCATACTGTGTATACAGGAGCTGCAGCCCTATCATACTGTGTATACGGAAGCTGTGAATCCATCATACTATGTATACGGGAGCTGCGGGCCCATCATACTATGTATAAGGGAGCTGTGGGCCCATCATACTGTGTATAAGGGAGCTGGGGGTCAATCATACTGTGTATACGGGAGCTGCGGGCCCATCATACTCTGTATAAGGGAGCTGGGGTCCATCATACTGTGTATACGGGAGCTGCGGGCCCATCATACTGTGTATAAGGGAGCTGTGGGCCCATCTTACTGTGTATATGGGAGCTGCGGGTCCATCATACTGTGTATACGGGAGCTGCGGGTCCATCATACTGTGTATACGGGAGCTGTGGGTCCATCGTACTGTGTATAAGGGAGCTGCGGGCCCATCATACTGTATATATGGGAGCTGCGGGCCCATCATACTACATATAAGGGAGCTGTGGGCCCATCATACTGTGTATACGGGAGCTGCGGGCCCATCATACTGTGTATAAGGAAGCTGTGGGCCCATCATACTGTGTATAAGGGAGCTGCGGGCCCATCATACTGTATATATGGGAGCTGCGGGCCCATCATACTACATATAAGGGAGCTGTGGGCCCATCATACTGTGTATACGGGAGCTGCGGGCCCATCATACTGTGTATAAGGAAGCTGTGGGCCCATCATACTGTGTATAAGGGAGCTGCGGGCCCATCATACTGTATATATGGGAGCTGCGGGCCCATCATACTACATATAAGGGAGCTGTGGGCCCATCATACTGTGTATACGGGAGCTGCGGGCCCATCATACTGTGTATAAGGAAGCTGTGGGCCCATCATACTGTGTATAAGGAAGCTGTGGGCCCATCATACTGTGTACAGGAGAACTGTGAGGGACATCATACTGTTTGACGGGAGCTGCCGGCCCATCATACTGTGTATAGGAAACTGTGAAGGCATATTGTGCATATGGGAGCTGTTGGCCCATTACACTGTATATAGGGGAGCTCTGGGGGGCATTCTACTTTCTATAGTGGAGTTCTGTCAGCATTATACTGTGTATAGGGGAGCATTGGGCTCATTATAGGGGAGCAGTGGGAACATCATACTGTGTAAATAGGGGAGAAGTGGGAACATCATACGGTGTATGGGGGAGTTATAGAATCATTATACTGTGTATAGGGGAGCTGTGGGGGCCTTATACAGTGTATATGGAAGCTTTAAGCTCACCATACTGTGTATAATGGAGCAGTACAAGGGGGAACTTAGGGGACATTATTAAATGTTAAGTGGGCACTTAAGCATCATTGTTATAGGGGCACTCGGAGTATTGTGACCATCAAAGTTGCATATTATCACAATATGGCGGTAAAATCAATGTTCGTTTTTGTATAGAGATTTATTTTCAATAACAGTGCGGTCATATTCTGAGGTTCCCCTATATTCACAATAAGTGCTCAACCGTAGCTGTAATCAGGGTTAGCTGGTTAGGGGCCCACTCAGATGTTTCGCCCCCCCCTAAGTTGAAACCCTAGCTACGCCTCTGATTCTAGCAGTCTCAGTAGTGAATGTGCTAGAATGTAGGGTCTCCTGTCAGGTCCTCTCAGCAGCCCATCCATTCTAGCTGCTGCTTCACTGCTGGAAACACTAGACGCCCTGGGAACAACTGAGGTAAGTATAAAAAACATTTTTATTTTTGTTTTTTTAAATGGGTGAGGTGGGTGAGAGTGAGACTGCAGATGATGAAGTGTGTTTAAGGGGGCACTGCGCATGATGAAATGATAGGGGGCTGCAGATGATGAAGTGTGTTTGAGGGGGTACTGCGCATAATGAAATGATAGAGGGCTGCAAATGATGAAGTGGGGGTGATGGGGACTGCAGATGATGAAGTGGGGGTGATGGGGACTGGAAATGATGAATTGTGTTTGAGGGGGTACTGCACATGATGAAATGATAGGGGGCTGCAAATGATAAAGTAAGGGTGATGGGGACTGCATGCACATCAATTGAGTGTGAGGGACGGTGGACAGCAATTGATTTGTAGGTGGGGGTGGGGAGAGCCAATGGTATATTGAAGGTAGGGAGAGCAAATAATGAATTTTGAGGGTGGGGAAGAGCAGTTGATAATGAATAGTGGGTGGGAGAGAGAGAAGACATGACAATGAATTGAGGCAGAAGGGGCATGTAACTATAATGAATCGGAGTTAGGGTTAGAGCGGGAGGTGCATAGTGGGATCGTTGAGGATAAAGTGACTGGAAATAAATTGGGAGAAAGAGTACAGGTGCTAATTAATTTATATATTAAATGGGGAAAGTGGCTATGTATAGCTAGAAGGGGCTCAGTGGCGTATTATAATTTATATTTGGAATGGTGGGTTGCATAATAACCAATTACAGTATATATTAATGGTGGGTGAATGTCTGTATTCAGATGGGTAGTGTAGAAGAAAGGAAAAAAGTGGGGAATGTGCTCTGAAAGCGGTGCTCTAGATAACTGTGTTATTTTATGCAGAGACGAGTCCTGGCTGAAAGAAGTGATGGCGGTCTGCGCTGGATTAAAAAGAAACGCAAAGATGAAGGACTTCAGCTAGAGACATCACTGGTGAGTCAGTACATTACCTGTACACTGACACCATACGCTATATACTGTATACAGAGCTCCTGTGTATCATGTCACTAGTGATCCCTGTATTACCTATACACTGACACCATATACTGTATACAGAGCTCCTGTGTATAATGTCACTGGTGATCACTATATTATCTGTACACTAAACACTATATACAGAGCTCCTGTGTATAATGTCACTAGTGATCACTGTATTACATGTACACTGACACTATATATAGAGCTCCTGTGTATAATGTCACTGGTGATCCCTGTATTACCTGTACACTGACACTATATATAGAGCTCCTGTGTATAATGGCATCGGTGACCACTGTATTACCTGTACACAGACACTGCATACTAAGTACAGATCTCCTATGTATAATAGCACTTATGGTGATAGTATTTTTTTTTATTAATGATCAGTATTGTACTATTCAGTCACAATGTGGTGGTAATATGTTGTCCGGCCATGGTGTGGCGGTATTTGTTCCTTGTATGTGCTATTATTTGGTCACTATTTGGTGGTAATATGTGGTCTGGTCATGGTGTGGTGAAAATTTGTTCCTTGTACGTGCTATTATTCGGTCACCGTGTGGTGGTAATATGTGGTCTGGTCATGTTGTGTTGGTATTTGTTCCTTGTATGTAGTTGGTCACCATGTGGTGGTAATATGTGGTCTGTACATGCTGCTTTGGTATTTGTCCCTTGTATGCGATATTGTTCGGTCACTGTGGTGGTAATATGTGGTCTGCACATGGTGTGGCAGTATTTATTCCTTGTAGATAGTATTATAGGTCACTATGTGGTGATAATGTGGTGTCTGGTCATGGTGTTGTGTTATTTGTCCCTTGTATGTGGAATTATTGGTCATTTGAAAAATTGAAAAATAAATAAAAATATACCTAAGTTGTATTGCATATTTTAACAAATGTTTAATAAGTTAGAGTAGAGTATGGCCCGGCCAAAAGAGTCTACCTTGTCATCGTGGCAGATTAAAAAAACCTTTTGGCCAAAACAAAATCTGCTGGCTATGTGTGTGATCTGGTGATGGGAACTGTTAATGTGTGATTGGTGAGAAGTGTAGTTTTTCCAAGAGTCAGCGGTGGTGCTGTAGACAGTTCGAGGGTTGGAGGCGGGGCTGGGGTGGAGCCTGGGCGGAGTCTTAAGGGGGCCCCGAAAATGTTGCCAGTATGGGGCCCTGAAATTTCTAGTGGCAGCCCTGAGTCCGTAGCCATGGTTGAGGAACCCGTCTCCTCCTTTTACACCCTGGTGTGTTATATGAAAGCATGGGTCCCAGCTGGGGTTGTGTACTTGTGCTGTGAGGGTCTCACGTCCATGCCAGCTGCTTGTAGCCAGTGGTGTGGGTTGACCAGGACCAGGTGTTCCATAGTTCAATAAGGAGACTGTCGCTCAAACAGTCCTTATTGAACGATGACTTGGCAAAGGATATATACAATATAGAGTGAGCACAAACTCTTTTGGACGTTTCCTGTACGGCATAAAGCATATTTTCCTCATACCGTATCATTCCTTTGTAGTTTTATTCTAGGGCCCTACAGCGTATCTGTTTCATCCTACTTTGCCACAACTCAGCTTAAATGTCAAAGTACTGATCAACGAGTCTCTGTACTCGCTCAGCGCTTCTGCATCCACTTTCTTGCACTACTGGCACCCTGGATCTATTGCTCGGGAATACCCAATTGTCCAATGAACTCAGACCTATTTTGGGGTCATTACCTTCAGCGTTGCAAGGTCAGGGTTCGTGACTCGGTTCCTATCCATGGATGACTCCTCCTGAAGTCACTGTGACTAATCGGTCTCCTTTCTTTAGGATCTTGATATCCATACCCTTAAGTCTCCTCTTGACCATGGATCACCCCAATGGCTGCACTGCTCTCTTTACTGTCCAAAACCCTATCTCACTATCTACAAGAAGCAATCTTTTGCCCTAACACTAAGCCCCTCCCACTATGGACTAATCTCAAACATTAACTCTGTCTTACCCTAATGTCATTACCCTAACCACTGTCAATTATCTATTCCAATACTACCTATCTTATACACTATGTCCTACACTGTTCATTATCACATCCCACATTATACAGTGGGCACGGAAAGTATTCAGACCCCTTTACATTTTTCACTCTTTGTTTCATTGCAGCCATTTGGTAATTTCAAAAAAGTTCGTTTTTTTCTCATTAAAGTATACTCTGCACCCCATCTTGACTGAAAAAAAACAGAAATGTAGAAATTTTTGCAAATTAACCCCTTTCTGACCTCGGATGGGATAGTACGTCCGAGGTCAGAACCCCCGCTTTGATGCGGGCTCCAGCGGTGAGCCCGCATCAAAGCCGGGACATAGCTGACAGCGGCATTTAACTAGCGTTCCTGCCATCGGGCCGGAAATGCACGCATTGCTGACCCCGTCACGTGATTGGTGGTCAGCGATGAATCGGCATGACAACCAGAGGTCTATTGAAGACCTCTATGGTTGTTGATGCTGGATTGCTTTTAGCGCCACCCTGTGGTCGGCCTTCATAGCAATGCAGTAAATCTACTACATAGGAGCGATCTGAGCATCGCTCCTATGCAGCAGAGCCGATCAGGCTATGCCAGCTTCTAGCCTCCAGTGGAGACTATTTCTACAAAAGTAGAAAAAAATGTTTTAAACAATATGAAAAAAATAAAAAAATTTAAATCACCTCCCTTTCAAAATAAAACAATAAAAAAAAAAAATACACATATTTGGTATCGCCGGGTTCAGAATCGCCCGATCTAGCAATTAAAAAAAAAAGCAATTAAAAAAAAGACTAACCTGATCACTAAACGGCATAGCGAGAAAAAAATAAGCCCTCTCCCGACCCCAGATCACGAAAAATGGAGACTCTACAGGTGTTGGAAAGTGGCACAATTTTTTTAAGCAAAGTTTGGAATTTTTTTTACCACTTAGGTAAAAGATAACCTAGACATGTTTGGTGTCTATGAACTCATAATGATCTGGAGAATCAAAATTGTAGGTCAGTTTTAGCATTTAGTGAACCTAGCAAAAAAGCCAAGCAAAAAACAAGTGTGCGATTGCACTTTTTTTGCAATTTCACTGCACTTGGAATTTTTTTACTGTTTTCTAGTACACGACATGCTAAAACCAATTATGTTGTTCAAAAGTACAACTAGTCCCACAAAAAATAAGCCCTCACATGGCCATATTGATGGAAAAATAAAAAAAGTTATGGCTCTGGGAAGGAGTGGAGCGAAAGACGAACACGGAAAACCGAAAAAAGCTGAGGTCATGAAGGGTTTAAATAAGAAAAGCTGAAATATCACATGGTCATAAGCATTCAGACCCCTTTGCTCAGACACTCATGTTTAAGTCACATGCTGTCCATTGAGATGGTTCTACTCCTTCATTGGAATCCCGCTGTGTTTAATTAAACTGACCAGGCCAATTTTTACAATTCTGACCACCGTCCCTTTATGAGGTTATAACTTTGGAACGCTTCAATGGATCCCGGTGATTCTGACATTGTTTTCTCGTGACATATTGTCCTTCATGATAGTGGTAAAATTTCTTTGATATTACCTGCGTTTATTTGTGAAAAAAATGGAAATTTGGCGAAAATTTTGAAAATTTCGCAATTTTTTATGCCCTTAAATCACAGAGATATGTCATGCAAAATACTTAATAAGTAACATTTCCCACATGTCTACTTTACATCAGCACAATTTTGGAACCAAAATTTTTTTTTTGTTAGGAAGTTATAAGGGTTAAAAGTTGACCAGAAATTTCTCATTTTTACACCACCATTTTTTTTAGGGACCACATCTCATTTGAAGTCATTTTCAGGGGTCTATATGATAGAAAATACCCAAGTGTGACACCATTCTAAAAACTGCACCCCTCAAGATGCTCAAAACCACACTGAACAAGTTTATTAACCCTTCAGGTGTTTCACAGGAATTTTTGGAATGTTTAAATAAAAATGAACATTTAACTTTTTTTCACACAAAATTTATTTCAGCTCCAATTTGTTTTATTTTTCCAAGAGTAACAGGAGAAAATAGACCCCAAAAGTTGTTGTACAATTTGTCCTGATACGCTGATACCCCATATGTGGGGGTAAACCACTGTTTGGGCGCATGGTAGAGCTCGGAAGGAAAGGAGAGCCATTTTACTTTTCAATGCAAAATTGACTGGAATTGAGATGGGACGCCATGTTACGTTTGTAGAGCCCCTGATGTGCCTAATCATTGAAACCCCCCACAAGTGACACCATTTTGGAAAGTAGACCCCATAAGGAACTTATTTAGATGTGTGGTGAGTAGTGTTGAGCGATACCTTCCGATACTCAAAGGTATCGGTATTGGATGGTATCGGCTGATATCCAAAAAATATCGGATATCGCCGATACCGATACCCGATACCAATGCAAGTCAATGGGACACAAGTATCGGAAGGTATCCTGGATGGCTCCCAGGGTCTGAAGGAGAGGAAACTCTCCTTTAGGCCCTGGGATCCATATTCATGTAAAAAATAAAGAATTAAAACAAAAAATCTGGATATACTCACCCCTCCGGCGGCCCCTGGACCTTACCGATGTAACCGGCAGCCTCCATTCCTAAGAATGAGGAGTTTAGGACCTTCGATGACGTCGCGGCTTGTGATTGGTCGCGTGACCGCTCATGTGACTGCTCACGCGACCAATCACAAGCCGCGACGTCATCGCAGGTCCTAAACTCCTCATTCTTAGGAACAGGGGCTGCCGATTACATCGCTAAGGTCCAGGGTCCGCCGGAGGGGTGAGTATATCCATATTTTTTATTTTAATTTTTTATTTTTTACATGAATATGGATCCCAGGGCCTGAAGGAGAGTCTCCTCTCCTCCAGACCCTGGGAACCATACACTGGGAACTTCCGATTCCAATTTCCGATATCACAAAAATATCGGAACTCGGTATCGGAATTCCGATACAGCAAATATCGTCCGATACCCGATACTTGCGGTATCGGAATGCTCAACACTAGTGGTGAGCACTTTGAGCCACCAAGTGCTTCACAGAAGTTTATAATGCAGAGCCGTAAAAATAAAAAATCATATTTTTTCACAAAAATGATATTTTCGCCAATTTTTTTTCTCCAAGGGTAAGAGAAGAAATTGGACCGAAAAAATTGTTGTGCAATTTGTCCTGAGTACGACGATACCCCATATGTGGGGGTAAACCACTGTTTGGGCGCATAGCAGAGCTCGGAAGGGAAGGAGCGCCATTTTACTTTTCAATGCAAAATTGACTAGAATTAAGATGGGACGCCATGTTGCGTTTGTAGAGCCCCTGATGTGCCTAAACATTGAAGCCCCCCACAAGTGACACCATTTTGGAAAGTAGACCCCTTAAGGAACTTATCTAGATGTGTGGTGAGCACTTTGACCCAACAAGTGCTTCACAGAAGTTTATAATGCAGAGCCGTAAAAATAAAAAATCATATTTTTTCACAAAAATGAACTTTTCGCCCCCAATTTTTATTTTCCCAAGAAAGAAATTGGACCCCAATAGTTGTTGTGCAATTTGTCCTGAGTATGCTGATCCCCCACATGTGGGGGTAAACAACTGTTTGGGCGCATGACAGAGCTCAGAAGGGAAGGAGCGCCGTTTGACTTTTCAATGCAAAATTGACTGGAATTGAGATGGGACACCATGTCACGTTTGGAGAGCCCCTGATGTGCCTAAACATTAAAACCCCCACAAGTGACACCATTTTGGAAAGTAGACCCCCTAAGGAACTTATCTAGATGTGTTTTGAGAGCTTTGAACCCCCAAGTGTTTCACTACAGTTTATAACGCAGAGCCATGAAAATATATATATTTTTTTCACAAAAATGATTTTTTAGCCCCCAGTTTTGTATTTTCACAAGGGTAACAGGATAATTTGGACCCCAATAGTTGTTGTCCAATTTGCCCTGAGTGCGCTGATACTCCATATGTGGGGGAACCACTGTTTGGGCGCATGGCAGAGCTCGGAAGGGAAGGTGCACCATTTGGAATGCAGACTTAGATGGATTGGTCTGCAGGAGTCACGTTGCTTTTGCAGAGCCCCTGATGTACCCAAACAGTAGAAACCCCCAACAAGTGACCCCATACTGAAAACTAGACCTCCCAAGGAATTTATCTAGATGTGTTGTGAGAACTTTGAACCCCCAAGTATTTCACTACAGTTTACAACGCAGAGCCGTGAAAATAAAAAATCCTTTTTTTTTCCCACAAAAATGATATTAGCCCCCCAAATTTTTATTTTCCCAAGGATAACAAGAGAACTTGGACACCAAAAGTTGTTGTCCAATTTATCCCGAGTACACTGATGCCCCATATGTTCGGGTAAACCCCTGTTTGGGCGCACGGGAGAGCTCGGAACGGAAGGAGCACTGTTTTACTTTTTCAACGCAGAATTGGCTGGAATTGAGATTGGACGCCATGTCGCGTTTGGAGAGCCCTGATGTGCCTGAACAGTGGAAACTCCCCAATTCTACCTGAAACCCTAATCCAAACACACCCCTAACCCTAATGCCAACAGTAACCCTAACCCCTAACCCTGACACACCCCTAACTCTAATCCCATCCCTAATCCCAACCGTATATGTAATCCAAACCCTAACCCTAACTTTAGCCCCAACCCTAACCCTAACTTTAGCCCCAACCCTAACCCTAACTTTAGCCCCAACCTTAACCCTAACTTTAGCTCCAACCTTAGCCCTAACCCTAGCCCTAACCCTAACCCTAGCCCTAACCCTAACCCTAGCCCTAACCTTAGCCCTAGCCGTAACCCTATCCCTAACCCTAGCCCTAACCCTAACCCTAGCCCTAACCCTAATGGGAAAATGGAAATAAATACATTTTTTTTATTTTATTATTTTTCCCTAACTAAGGGGGTGATGAAGGGGGGTTTGATTTACTTTTATAGCGTTTTTTACAGCGGATTTTTATGATTGGCAGCTGTCACACACTAAAAGACGCTTTTTATAGCAAAAAAGTTTTTGTGTCTCCACATTTTGAGACCTATAATTTTTCCATATTTTGGTCCACAGAGTCATGTGAGGTCTTGTTTTTTTGCGGGATGAGTTGACGTTTTTATTGGTAACATTTTCGGACACGTGACAGTTTTTGATCGCTTTTAATTCCGATTTTTGTGAGGCAGAATGACCAAAAACCAGCTATTCATGAATTTCTTTTGGGGGAGGCGTTTATACTGTTCCACGTTTGGTAAAATTGATAAAGCAGTTTTATTCTTCGGGTCAGTACGATTACAGCGAAATCTCATTTATATCATTTTTTTATGTTTTGGCGCCTTTATACGATAAAAGCTATTTTATAGAAAAAATAATTATTTTGGCATCGCTTTATTCTGAGGACTATAACTTTATTATTTTTTTGCTTTTGATGCTGTATGGCAGCTCGTTTTTTGCGGGACAAGATGACGTTTTCAGCGGTATCATGGTTATTTATATCCGTCCTTTTGATCGCGTGTTATTCCACTTTTTGTTCGGCAGTATGATAATAAAGCGTAGTTTTTTTTTTGTTTTTTTTTCTTACGGTGTTCACTGAAGGGGTTAACTAATGGGACAGTTTTATAGGTTGAGTCGTTACGGATGCGTCGACACTAAAGATCTGACTTACAGCGCTGCAGGCTTACCAGTGCCTGCTCTGGACCCGGAAGTAGTCCCTGCAGGACCCGGATGCAGCTCCGCGGCCATTTTGGATCCGGGGCCTGCAGGGATAGGAGGTAAGAGATGCTCGGAGCAACGCGATCACATCACGTTGCTCCGGGGGTCTCAGAGAAGCCCGCAGGGAGCCCCCTCCCTGCACGATGCTTCCCTATACCGCCGGAACACTGCGATCATGTTTGATCGCAGTGTGCCGGGGGTTAATGTGCCAGGGGCGGTCCGTGACCGCTCCTGGCACATAGTGCTGGATGTCAGCTGCGATAGTCAGCTGACACCCATTCGCAATCGGCCGCACTCCCCCCGTGAGTGTGGCCAATTGCGCTGGACGTACTATTCCGTCGGTGTTCATACGAGCCCACCCCACCTCGACGGGATAGTACGTCCGATGTCAGAAAGGGGTTAAACAGGTATTCAAAAATAAAAATGTGTCATTTTTTTTAAAGATGAAAAAAATAACACTATCCCCAGTCTTTTACTTAAAGGGATGGGACGAGAAAAGCTACTGTAGGTAGATTGAGTTCCCAAAAGCAATCACGTCCCACAGACGATGTTATGACTCACAGATGACATCTTGCCAACCCTGTCTAAACAAAAGCTACGTTATGGCAGCCAGAGTTTAAGAGATTGAAAGGCCTCCCATCTAGCTGCCAGGTGTCACTGAACAGGGTGCTGAACCAGAATTTCACAAATAGATCCATTTATCTCCGTTAGTAATGAATAAGTTCCATAAACAAGACAATGAGTTTCCCTTGCTTCTTTGGCCTTCTTTGGACACCAATGGATGGACTTCTTGGTAGCCAGGAGTGGGTGCAGTTGTAATACGCTGGATGTGTTTTCACTGCATTGGATAATCCATGACTAATGATTCCAGGCTTCTATATGTCTACAAGGTCATGTTAGTCCAATGATTAGTGTTGAGCATTCCGATACCGCAAGTATCGGGTATCGGCCGATACTTGCGGTATCGGAATTCCAATACCGAGTTCCGATACTTTTGTGGTATCGGGAATCGGTATCGGATCCATATTACTGTGTAAAATAAAGAATTAAAATAAAAAATATTGATATACGCACCTCTCCGGAGGCCCCTGGACATCACCGCTGGTAACCGGCAGCCTTCTTTGCCTAAAATGAGCTGTTTAGGGCCTTCCATGACGTCACGGCTTCTGATTGGTCGCGTGCCGCTCATGTGACTGCCACGCGACCAATCACAAGCCGTGACGTCATTCTCAGGCCCTAAACTCCTCATTCTAGGAATTTAGGACCTGAGAATGACGGCGCGGCTTGTGATTGGTCGCGTGGCGGTCACATGAGCGGCACGCGACCAATCAGAAGCCGTGACGTCATGGAAGGCCCTAAACGCGCTCATTTTAAGCAAAGAAGGCTGCCGGTTACCAGCGGTGATGTCCAGGGGCCTCCGGAGAGGTGAGTATATCAATATTTTTTATTTTAATTCTTTATTTTACACATTAATATGGATCCCAGGGCCTGAAGGAGAGTTTCCTCTCCTTCAGACCCTGGGATCCATCAGGATACCTTCCGATACTTGGTGTCCCATTGACTTGTATTGGTATCGGGTATCGGTATCGGCGATATCCGATACTTTTCGGGTATCGGCCGATACTATCCGATACCGATACTTTCAAGTATCGGACGGTATCGCTCAACACTACCAATGAATAAAGCTCTTCTGTTGATATTAGATCCTGAGGCAGACAAGAACTCAATAATGAGAATTTTAACTGAGTACAGATCATTTTAAAACACATTACATATTTAAGGCGCAAATCTAATGTTGCTGAGATTTTCTATGTCAATATTTTGACAGGTAGAACTCAGACTTCCCTAGCAATGTTTATTTTATGAAGGTAAACTTTGCATTATAGTAATTGCCAGCATCTAGGATGTTGTGTTTAACTGTGAGCGTATACTTTAAAAAAGTTTTCTGATATAATTTACATTTTGAACAAAAAGGATTCTTGCTCTAGTTTATAGAGATGAGCAAAAAGATTCTGTTCCACATCTACACTAGTACATCAAAGCAACTGTAAGAAGAAGAACCGGACCGGGGGTACCTTTCTTGCGCCGGGTCTGGAACTGTCGAGGCTGCCTCCTCTGTTGTCTGGGGGAAAGCTTAGGGGACCGGACTGACCTTTGCACTTGACAGTACTGGGCGTAGCAATGGAGAAAAAGGGAGAGCGCGCAAGGAAGTGTTCAGACTTGGCGGTTACGTTCAGCGTGCAGCAAGGGAAAGAGAGTGCTCCGTCCCTTGAGCACTGCAGCAGTATAGCCCCACGCCGCAGTGTTCCCACTGGTGCTCACAGAGACTGTGACCAGAGACGCGCTAAGTGCCCGTTGGTTCCCATAACACAAAGTGCCAAACACCCCAGGGCTGTGAGTACCACACACACACCGCTAAAGAAAGACTGGGGTTGGCACCGTGAACTGTACCCTCGCTTCATGGTCTGTCTGCCGAGCTTAGTTAGGCTCTGACAACTCTGCTAACTGTGCTTTTCTTCCCCAGACCAAACAACCCGCGAAAGACACCGGAGACTAACCGTCGATGCCAGGACCCTGCTCATCGACGTCACTAGGACTACACCTTACATACTACACCCTAACGTTGTTAGCGCCATTCTCCATCCTGTGGACATTACATACTGGATGTCATCAGGACCTAATAAGTTATACCGTTAATCTTGTTGTTATTGTTGTACCTTGTCTCTCCCCAAACGGCTTATCCTTTATTCCTTTATATCCCTGTTTCGCCATCCTCCTCCCTGCATGGAGTATACACATGATAGAAGTAAAACTGTTAACCCTTGCTCTGCCTCCGGTCCATCACGCAACTTGCTCACACAACCAAACCAGGAGGTTCATGTGAACTTTTTCAACTGGCACTCAAATGCTAGCATCCTCGATGCCTCTGACGTTTACAAGCACCCTACAACACCATGACATCACATGAGAACTAATCACTAGGTTTCACGCAACATCATGAAGTGTGTGGAACAAAGAAAACAAGATAGTGTGGTGGCCTTTTAAAAGCCAGAGGCACCAAGGATCCATCATTTGAGGGTCAGTTGTTCACAGGGCCTTGGTGCGGTTTCCATGAATACCAATGTTGGACCAGTGTGTTTTATTTATGCTCATATATAATAGCTTCCTATAGCTTATACTTAACATGACATATTTGAATGGTTACTGCAAGAAAGAGTGGGCAAAGATTGGCAATTATAGATGTGCCATTCTAATAGACTTTTACCCAAAGAACTGAATGCTGTCATAAATTCAAAGGGTATTTCAACAAAGCTTTAGTTTAAGGATATGAATATTTCTGAAAACATTATTTATTTATTTTCTTCATTTTGGGGAGGAAAGTAGGAAAAGTTGGTGGTGTGTCTTATAGTCTGCTTTTATGGTAGTTTACCAGGTGGTGTCGACAGCAGTGGGACTGGGGTCCCAGGAGGCAGGGGTGCTGCTGCAGGAAGCTGGCAGTAGCAGGATTGGGGCAATGCTGCAGGCTCCGGGCTGAGAGGAGGGGGTGTTCGGCAGTGCGAGGTTGCGCGGGCTCCGGACACTTTCAGAATATGTTGGGAGTCCCGCACTTCCCATTCTTTTCACTGTAGTGATCTCTTGCCTCCTAAAATCTCAATCTACACAAGCGCCGCCTCCGGTGGTCATTTTCCCGAAGTCCATCACAGTGAAATAGATGGAAGTGCAGGGGCTTCCATCAATTTTCTGTAAGTCTGGAGCCTGTGCAGCCTCGCACCACTGAACATCCCCTCCTCCCAGCCAGGGGCTCCCAGCATTGACCCACTCTTGCCATCAGCAGCTTCCTGCAGCAGCGCCTCTGCCTCCTTGGACTCCGCTCCATCGCAACCACCCCCCATCAAGCTACATTTTACCCCCGAATTTAGAAAAAAATAGAATCTTATAATCCAAACAATAAGGTATATATTTACATATAAGATTAAACCAGCCTGTTTTCTTATTTTTACTAAAGAAAAAAAGAAATGTAATTCGATTCGCCATGTCTGTATGTACCAGATAATAAATCTATGGGTCTCATAATATAGCAAATATGGCCATTTGAAGATGAAAAAACAAAAGTGGCCTGATTCTTAGGGGTCAATATAGCCTTAAATTTGTTGTTTTGTTTTTAATCACTTTTCCAGAAGTGAAATAGAATCAAACATTTAAATTCTGTCAGCAGCCACCACTAGGGAGGATGATAGAAGATTTAAACATGCACCTATCCATTTACCTTAATAAAATAGAATGCAGTAAATTCCCCAATGTTGTAAATTTAGAGCTCTGAAATGAAATACATGACAGTGGGGATTCCATCTTACTTACTTAGATACATGGCAATCACTACTTTTACCATAGCCAATAAGAGTATCTACATTTCTAGGCAATTCATGAGTAGAGATGAGCAGTGTTCGAGTCGAACTGTTCGCCAATTTCAAATTCGAGCTGTTTTGGGCGGTGTTCTAGTCGTTCGACGAACTCGAACAATTTGCTTAAAATTCGGCTGTTGGAGTTTCTGTTCGATAACTGTTTGTTCACTAAAAGCCTAGCTTGATTTGTACATTAAAACTGTTTATCATTGTTAATACATGGTTTCAGTGTATAATGGGCGGGGGGGGGCAGGGGATGGATCTGTGCTGAAATAATACCGATCTCCATTTCTTTTTGTTTCCCACATTTACAGCGGGGCGGTGCAGTCTCAGCCTATCAACAGTGCACACACACAGCAATGTGCATGTGATGCACACAAGCAGGGGCATGTGTCATTGGCTGTGTATGTCACATGTCCTTTCCCTATAAGAACCAGCCATTTTCCCCATCGCCACCATTTCTTCACTGCTGCAGCTTAGATGGCACCACTGCTGCTGTGGGCGCTATACAAACTAAGAGTCTTTTTTGAGAGCGAATTTTCAGAGAGATAGGTTTAGGGAGTTGGGAGTTGGGATTAGTTGTAAAATCAGCCCTTTTCAGGGTAGGTTACAGCTTTTCATAGCACTTTTTGCCAGGCAGGTCTGTGCAAGTGCTTGTCACAGCATTTGGTGTAATCTAGCTCAGCCAATCCTTTTGGGCTAGTAGCATTGTCTGGTAGTCATCTGAGTAGCCTGCCTGTGAAGCTAGCTACACCGCCTGTGTATCTAAATTTTTACTGCATCTAACCCAGGAAATTGTTTTGGGCCTAGGTGCAGTGTCTGCTCGTCAGCGGAGTAGCCCGCTTGTAAAGCTACACCACCTGTGTATCTAAATTTTTATTGCATCTAACCCAGTAAATCGTTTTGGGCCTAGGAGCAGTGTCTGCATGTCAGCGGAGTAGCCCGCCTGTGAAGCTACACCGCCTGTGTATCTAAATTTTTAATGCATTTAACCCAGTAAATCGTTTTGGGTCTAGGAGCAGTGTCTGCACGTCAGCGGAGTAGCCCGCCTGTGAAGCTAACTACACCGCCTGTGTATCTAAATTTGTACTGCATCTGACCAAGTAAATTGTTTTGGGCCTAGGAGCACAGTTTGGCCACTCAGGTCCGTTCGGTTTCCATCCATCGTTTTTTGTGCCAACAACTACAGATACAGAGTTGCCAATTAGTAAAGCACCAAAATGAGTGGCAAAAGACCTGCTGCTGGTGGAAAGGGGAATAGGCGTGTTGGAAATGGAAAAAAAAGGTTGTGTCCGTGGAGTAGGTGGTAAAGCAACATTAACATCTGTAGAAGAAAGACCATCTTCCAGCCAAAGTAAGATGTCTACTTCTTTTCATGGACAATCTGATATGATCCCTTTCTTACGACCATCGCTACGAGCATCGCTACAAATTCCAGATGAGGCACAAAAACAGCAGGTGCTTGAACGGATATCAAGTGCTCGTTCAAGTGGGCTGTCCTCCACTTCAACATCACAAATACTCCAGTCCTCAGAGGTGTCACCCCAATTGCACTTGCTTCCTAACAGCTCCCAAGTCTCAAGCCGCCCATCTGAGTGTGGGGTAACACAGATGGTTGAGTCTGCAGAGTTGTTTACTCATACTATAGGCTGGAAAACAGAGGTCTACTCCAGAGCTTCTGTGAATCCAGACGAGGAAATGATCTGCACTGATGCCCAGAATCTTTGTGAGTCAGATCCAGGCCCAGATGAAGCAGGTTCTGAGCATAATGTAGACCCTCGTTCCCAAACTGTAACTCCTGCTGGTGGAGACAATGAGGAAGATGATGATGAAACTGAGATACATGATTAGAAAGAAAACTTGACTTTTCAGTCAGGGCAGGAAGAGGTTGGCTCTAAGGACAACGGGTGTGAGAACACACAGGGTGATGATGATGAGGTTGGAGACCCCACTTACTGTCAACCCACAGTCTGCCAGTCCATGAGGTCAGCAGAGGAGGTGGAGGAGGATGCTAGTGACGAGTCTGACGATGAGGTTAGGTTGCACCTTCCTGGACAGAGACAGAGTGCTGGAAGCACATCAACAACTGCATCCTCAACCCCAACTGTGCCTCTGAGCAGAAGTCGTGGTGGCTTTTCAGGTCGCATGGGCTCTAAGCCTTGCATAGCCTGGGCATTTTTTGAGATCGCAAAGGATGATGCAACTCATATTGTCTGTAAGATTTGTCAACAAAATCTCAGTAGAGGGCAAAAAATGAATAGTTTGAGTACTTCATGCATTAACCGTCACATGGATATGAGGCATAAATTGCAGTGGGAAGCTCACTGCGCTACAATGCGGCCTAGTAGGCCGGGCCAACCACTGTCTGCCCCATCAAGTGCATCCGTGGCCTTTTCATCCTCTGTGACTGTGGGGACAGCAGTCGCACATGGTTTTGGACGCTGACCTTTCACCTCTTTGCCCACAACAGCTAGCGTGATTGACAGGTCGTCAGGACATTTGCAAGTGGAAATACTTGCTGATGTTGAGCACTCTCCAGCATCGAGACCACATTTTGATCAAGGCAACATAATATCTCCGCGTGCACCTTCCTCACAGACCAGCAGTTTGCCGGGGACACCCTACTCAACACTGTCTAAGCAAGGCAGCCAGCCCTCGGTCCCTCAGATGTGGACTGGTAAAAGACCATTTCCTCCTAGCCATGACAAACCTAAGAGGTTGAATTTCACCATCTGCAAGCTGTTGGCTACAGAAATGCTGCCTTTCCGCCTCGTGGACACAGAGGATTTTCGAGACCTTATGTCCGTCGCAGTGCCCCAGTGCCAGATGCCCAGTCGCCAATACTTCTCAAAGAAACCTGTGCCTGCGCTACACCAGCATGTCACACACAACATGAGTTTCCTTGAGAAACTCTGTGTGTGACAGGGTGCATTTCACCACAGACACTTGAACGAGTAGACATGGACAGGGGCGTTACATGTCGGTGACTGGCACTGGGTAAATATGGTGACATCAGGAGAAGGGGCTGCTGTCCAAGTCTTGCTGTCCCCACGAGTTGCATGTCGATCCTCTGTATCTCTAAGTTCCTCCACTGCTTCTGCCTCCTCAACCTCCTCTCTGTCCTCCACCTGCACCCAAAGCCTGTCTGGTAATGCCACCCACGTTCTATCTGCACAGAAGGAATCCTGCACAACTCCTTACTATGCTGTCACCAGGGCTCAGCAGCATCAGGTGGTGTTTACCTTGAAATGTCTGGGAAATGTGAGTCACACAGCTGAGGAGTTGTGGTCAGCTCTGGAGACTGAGTTCCATCAATGGTTGTCTCCACTGAACCTGCAGCCAGGGAAGGCTGTGTGCGACAATGCTGCAAACCTGGGTGCGGCCCTTCGTCGTGGCAATGTCACACACGTGCCTTGTATGGCTCACATTTTGAACCTGGTTTTCCAGCAATTTTTATCCAACTATCCCGGACTAGATGGGCTTCTGCAGATGGCATGGTCGCTATGTGCTCACTTCCACCGTTTGCATCCCGCAGCTCAATGACTTACATCTCTACAGAAGTCGTTGGGCCTGCCAGTTCACCGGCTGAAATGCGATGTGCCCACATGGTGGAATTCAACTCTGCACATGTTGCAGCAACTGTGGCATCATCAACGAGCTCTGGTGCAATACATTATGACGTATAGCTTGGGCCAATGAGATCCAGAGGTGGGGCAAATCATGCTGTAGGAGTGGTCTCAGATCAGGGACCTATGCACCCTTCTGCACAGTTTTGAAATAGCGACAAAGCTGTTTAGTACTGACGATGCCATTATCAGCACGACTATTCTGGTCATTTACATGCTGGAGCATACGTTAAACACTATTCGGAGTCAGGTGGTGGGACGAGAGAAGGAGGAGGAGGAACAGGAGGAGTCGTATGTGGAAGGGATAATATCTCCAAGGGTTAGACGGTCGGCAGCACCAAGGTGGCTGGCATTGGAGGGTGGGGGAGAGGGATTACCGAGGGCGCATGGTAACAGCCAAACTGTTGAGGAAGGTGCAGGAGGCGAAGAAGAAGTGGAGGACGAACTGGCGTTGGGCATGGAAGACTCATTCGATGAGGGAGACCTTGATCAAATTTCTGTTGTGCGAGGTTGGGGAGAGAGGGCAGAGGAAGGAAGCATTATTCTCACCTCGCCGCCATCAAGACAACAAGGACTTGGTCCTCCTGGATGTGCAAGACACATGAGTGCCTTTTTGCTGCACTACCTGCAACATGACCCTTGGATTGTCAGAATCCGAAGTAATGCCGACTACTGGGTTGCCACACTCTTAGATCCCCGGTACAAAAGTAAATTTGGTGAAATAATTCCTGCCATAGAAAGGGATTCACGCATGCAGGAGTATCAGCAGAGACTGTTACAGAATCTTACATCTGCTTTTCCACAAAACACCAGTGGTGCACGTAGTGAATCTCTGAGTTCTAACTTGCCAACCGTGGGACTGTCGAGTCATCACTCAAACCGTAACAGTAACATCGTAACTGGTGGTAACAGCAATTTTTTCCAATTGTTTCAAGAATTTTTTAGACCATCCTTTGCAAGGCCACAGGAGACAAGAAGTCTGACGCATAGCCAACGCCTAGAGAGGATGGTACAGGAGAATCTCCAAGTTAACATCGACGCCATGACTGTGGAACTGGATCCTTGCTCATTTTGGGCTTCCAATCTGGAAAAATGGCCTGAGCTTGCCACTCACGCCTTGGAGATCTTGTTGTTCCCAGCAGCCAGCATTCTCTCTGAATGTGTGTTTAGCGCTGCTGGTGGTGTGCTGACAGATAAACGCACGCGGCTGTCCAGTGACAATGTAGACAGACTAACATTCATCAAGATGAACAAATCCTGCATACTGCAAGGACTTCTCTACCCCTGTGTCATCCTGGGGAGACTAAAAGCTTGATGATTTTTGAAAATCACCTCACCAACCATTTTAAGAAACTCTGGCAAAATTGATGCCACTTAAGTGGTGTCTGTGGCACAATTTTTGGAAAAAATTGAGACTCTTTTTGGAGTCCCCTTGCTGTGTTAAACATGACGTTGTCATCGTCAATTCCAGGTGGGTGGGGTCGCTCCCCCCTCCTTTAACCTTTAGAAACTACATACACTATAGCTTGGGGTAACACAGATGGTTGAGTCTGCAGAGCTGTTTACTCATACTATGGCCTGAGATTCAGAGGTCTGCTCCAAAGCTTCAGTGTCTGCTAGTCAGCAGAGTAGCCCACCCATGAAGCAAGCTACACAGACTGTCTATCTAATTATTAATTTTTAACTGCATCTAGCCCAGAAAATCCTTTTGGGCCTATTAGCATTTTTTGCTACTCAGCAGAGTACCCCACCCATGAAGCAAGCTACACAACCTGTTTATCTAAGTACTAATTTTTAACTGCATCTAGCCCAGGAATTCCTTTGGGGCCTAGTTGCATTTTGTGCTACTCAGCAGAGTACCCCACCCAGAAAGCAAGGTACACCGCCTGTTTATCTAAGTACCAATTTTTAACTGCATCTAAGCCAGGAAATCATTTTGGGCCTAGTAGCATTTTGCTTTACTCAGCAGAGTACCCCACCCAGGAAGCAAGCTACACCACCTGTTTATCTAAGTACTAATTTTTATCCGCATCTAGCACAGGAAATCCTTTTGGGCCTAGTTGCATTTTGTGCTACTCAGCAGAGTACCCCCCCATGAAGCAAGGTACACCGCCTGTTTATCTAAGTACTAATTTTTAACTGCATCTAGCCCAGGAATTCCTTTGGGGCCTAGTTGCATTTTGTGCTACTCAGCAGAGTACCCCTCCATGAAGCAAGGTACACCGCCTGTTTATCTAAGTACTAATTTTTAACTGCATCTAGCCCAGGAAATCATTTTGGGCCTAGTAGCATTTTGTGCTGCTCAGCAGAGTACCCCAACCATGAAGCAAACTACACCGCCTGTTTATCTAAGTACTAATTTTTAACTGCATCTAGACCAGGAAATCCTTTTGGGCCTAGTAGAATTTTGTGCTACTCAGCAGAGTACCCCACCCAGGAAGCAAGCTACACCACCTGTTTATCTAAGTACTAATTTTTAACTGCATCTAGCCCAGGAAATCATTTTGGGCCTAGTAGCATTTTGTGCTGCTCAGCAGAGTACCCCAACCATGAAGCAAACTACACCGCCTGTTTATCTAAGTACTAATTTTTAACTGCATCTAGCCCAGGAATTCCTTTGGGGCCTAGTTGCATTATGTGCTACTCAGCAGAGTACCCCACCCAGAAAGCAAGGTACACCGCCTGTTTATCTAAGTACCAATTTTTAACTGCATCTAGGCCAGGAAATCATTTTGGGCCTACTAGCATTTTGTGCTACTCAGCAGAGTACCCCAACCATGAAGCAAACTACACCACCTGTTTATCTAAGTGCTAATTTTTATCCGCATCTAGCCCAGGAAATCCTTTTGGGCCTAGTTGCATTTTGTGCTACTCAGCAGAGTACCCCCCATGAAGCAAGGTACACCGCCTGTTTATCTAAGTACTAATTTTTAACTGCATCTAGCCCAGGAAATCATTTTGGGCCTAGTAGCATTTTGTGCTACTCAGCAGAGTACCCCACCCATGAAGCAAGCTACACCACCTGTTTATCTACGTACTAATTTTTAACTGCATTTAGCCCAGGAAATCCTTTAGCGTAATGTGACTTTTCAGATGGCTATGTCAACTATGTCAACTAGGTCTCCTCTCCTTAAAGAAAGTTGTCTCTAGTGCTACCTATTGGAGCTTGCTACCTTTAATTTGGCAGCACTCAAAAAAAATAATTACTCCAAGAGGTGAGCAAATTTGCTAAACTTTACTCTAAGTGATGTGCGATATGACCCACGTGATCGCCTGGGTTGCAAACTGTCCAGAAGTTCCAAGACAGTACATAAATACAGGACACTTTTTAACACTGTCCATAAAAAATGAAATGAGTTATCCTGGACTATTTTTTTTTTCTTATGAGACTAATAACTTACAGGAAGATAGTTGATAACTGGCAGACTGTTTTGCCTGCTACCAATCTTTGCGGGTTCAGGGCAGTCACAGATCACTGCTGATGGCGATTCTTTGGCTTCTGGTGATGTCACATTGGCTTAACTACGGGGAGCCCACTGTCAATTAACATAGCATCCATAGTCACACTCTATGGACAGAGCAGCCTGGAAGAGGAAGAGCTGCTTTTTTCACTTGAAGCAGCTGAACCACAGGCAGGAGTGGTCCATGACCATATTGACCCGGGTAGAACATGTGCTGGGTCAGTGCAACCTGTCATTTCTTAGCTCAATAGGGAAAAAAGTTAAATAATCCTGGAAAACCTCTTTAAGGCATCCATTATTTCAAAGCTGAAGAAATTTACAGATTATTTTGACTATATTTATTATTATTTTACAGTTCACACTGAACGCAGCTAACATCAACATATCAGAATTCTGGTTTTCCAAAGAGTCCACAAAAAATATTGTCTGCCTGTGATTTTTGGATAAGCTGTCCAAAAATAATAAAAAGTCAAGTTGCCAACCCTGGTGATTGGGTGAGTCCTAATCAGGAGTGGAATCCGGTCGAAATGGAGGAGTATACTAAAGTGGAGCCTATCAGAGGACTGGGCATGGAACAGTGAAGGAGTTTGTTGCTTTTTAGCCCCCTTCATGGCCCTCAGAAAACAGCAAAATGGTGAATGAACGGCCATCATTTTGCTGGATTAGTGCAAAACAAAACTGACAAAAATGTGGATTAGTCAGAATTAGATTTGTTTGTGAGATTAATTGCACTTTTTACCCCATCGGTCCACACAAAGAGAAGCCATACCCCCATGGACTCATGAGACTCCTTCTGTCTCAGATGTCCTGAGGTTTACTGAGTTGTATATTGCAGCATAGAAACTCCATGCAAATCATTAAAATTATTCTTGTGTCATTTTCAAGGTTCATAAATTTGCTCATTGGGGTCAAACTTGAAATAAAAATCAAATGAAGATGGCAATCTGTAGAATGCATTGGGCTATGGTAGATTTGTACAGTATGTGTATTTTATAATAGGGCACGGTTGGTAACATATGTTATCTTTCTGAGTTTTAGAAAGTAAAACAGTGTTAATTGTTACCAATTTAATTTTAAAAAATCATCAAACTCCCTTGGAAAAGTCTAAAACCATCTGGCCAGTGTGACACAGTTCTATTTATTGCTCACAACTGCCTGGATACTGCCGGAGCATAAACAGTAATTAAGTACACAATTCAGCCATGCATGCCAAATTTGCTAGAACTATCCTTTGAGTATCTTAGACTTTCCAAGCCAGTGACTTTATTGAAGCTTTGGCTGGTAATTAAACATTAATGATTTATGGTATGAATAGGGTTCATTTACTGCTCACTGAAATATGCTTGACAATGTCTTTGCGGTTTTCCTCCTCAGACTCCTACTTTTATATATGCTCTATTACAAAAGCAGGTAAGGTAAATTAAAAAGCCATATATAATGCAAATGTATTGTACCATAGCAATGTTCTTATTCTCTTCACGCTTGTCTCTTTCACACAGTTACAATAAAATACAAAAAAATGCTGTAAAAACTACATCAAAATCTACAGCAGAGGAATCATAGACAGTGGCAGTTTTGGAGCAGGGTTTTTATTTTATTTCAAATTGATGTATATTTATAGGAAAAGAGGGATTGTGAGTTCTTTGTCCATAAAAGGGTTAACCAGGATTTGAGGTTTTATTGCTTTTGGGGCTAACAAGTTACTGGCTGGTATTTGCTAACTGCCTGCTCTGTCTGCCAGGTGCTGATCTCTCCTGGCAATTCTGCTGATTCCTTTAATCTCATGTCTACAGAGCAGCTCCTTTTCTTCTGCTCTGCTTCCCTCTAAAGGTACCGTCACACTAAGCGACGCTGCAGCGATAGCGACAGCAATGCCGATCGCTGCAGCGTCGCTGTGTGGTCGCTGGAGAGCTGTCACACAGACCGCTCTCCAGCGACCAGCGATGCCGAGGTCCCCGGGTAACCAGGGTAAACATCGGGTTGCTAAGCGCAGGGCCGCGCTTAGTAACCCGATGTTTACCCTGGTTACCAGCGTAAAAGTTAAAAAAACAAACAGTACATGCTCACCTGCGCGTCCCCCAGCCTCTGCATCCTGACGCTGACTGAGCTCCGGCCCTAACAGCACAGCGGTGACGTCACCGCTGTTGCTTTCACTTTCAGTTTAGGGCCGGCGCTTTAGTGTCAGGAAGCAGAGGCTGGGGGACGCGCAGGTGAGTATGTACTGTTTGTTTTTTTAACTTTTACGCTGGTAACCAGGGTAAACATCGGGTTACTAAGCGCGGCCCTGCGCTTAGTAACCCGATGTTTACCCTGGTTACCAGTGTAAAATATCGCTGGTATCGTCGCTTTTGCTGTCAAACACGGCGATACACGGCGACCTAGCGACCAAATAATGTGCAGACCTTCTAGCAGCGACCAGCAATTTCACAGCGGGATCCAGATCGCTGCTGCGTGTCAAATACAGCGATATCGCCATCCAGGTCGCTGCAACGTCACGGATTGCTGGCGATATCGCCTAGTGTGACGGTACCTTAAGATGTGCCATTACCAATGTCATGCTGATTAACACCCCACAAATAGGCAGCAGACATTGACAGTAATGCCTAGTAAACAGAGCAGAATGGAAGAAAAGGAACTGCTCTATATATGTGATAGGAAGCAGAAGACTTCCGGGCAGTAGTGGTCCGTGACTATTCTGACTCAGATGAGATCAGCAACTACCTGTTGAAAGTTCTTAGTCCCATAAAGAAAATAAAACAAAGTCCCAGATTACTTTTTACATTCATGCAAGTTGCTACTTGGATTAGCTAGAATGTAGAAATTCAGAAGACACCAAGACATGGTACAAAGACGATGGGCAGGAATCATAGTCAAAAGGTACACAGGTCAAAGCAGGCAGAATTCGGTCACAAGTAGGAAAGATCACAAGCTACAGTCATGATGAAAGCTAAGTATGACCTCTTTGAATTCAGTGCTTTTATGTATTAGGACATAATATTAATAAAATCTGGTCCTTAGACAGTCTTAGGGCTCTTTCACACATCCTGATATTTCCGGTACTCGAAAAACCAGTACCGGAGTTATCTGTGTCTGTGTATCCATGTGTACGTGTGTTTCATATGTGTGGTAACTGTGTGCTGCCCGTGTGCCACATCAGTATCACACATACTAGCGCCTGGGAATAAGGAGTGCTGTTTTCACTGGTCCCTGGCTCCAGGAGCTGAAGACAGCTCACATCATTGTCCCCTGTTTGCGCTGCAATCAGCGCGAGCAGGGGACAGTGTTGACTGTTGCATTCAACTGATAACAGCAAGAGAAGGCGGCGGCTATTGGAATTATTCATCATCAGCCAATGAGAAACAGAGAGCACAGACTCAGTAACATCACTGCTAGTTACTGAGCCTGCGCCCGCAGCATCTCATTCATTCCCCAGTAGTTTACAGCCGGGAGCGGTTGCATTAACACCTCTCCCGGTTGTAAACTGTACATTCCCCTTGATATGGATTACTGCATGGAACTGACTGTACGCCGGACAGGTATGGTATATTGTTGTTTTTTGATTTTGACTTTTTTTTACAGGAGATCGAGGGCTTCTCTTGGAATGGCAGACTAATAAAGAAGGCAAAACTGTGGTTATTGTTTTATTTAATTAAAATACTTTTTTCTTAGTGTGTGGTGTTTTATTAAACCTTTCACAACTATAGGATTAGTAATAGAGAGGTGTCTTATTGACGCCTCTCCATTACTAAGCCGGCTTAATGTCACCTTACAATAGGAAGGTGACATTGACCCCTCATTACCCCACTTGCCACCACTGCAGAGCAAGTGGGAAGAACCAGACAAAGCTCCAGAATTGGCGCCTTTTCTGGGCAGCAGTGGGCTGCTGTTTTTAGGCTGAGGGGTTCATATCCATGGCCCATTACCAGCCTGAGAATAGCAGCCCGCACCTGTAAGTTTTGTCTGGTTGGTTAATAAACTATGGGGGACTGTTGTGAAATTGGATTCTGGGCTCCCCCGGTGGCCACTTGTGGAATTGAACTTGTGTGCATCATCCCCTCTGTTCACCTGCTCCTATCAGGATGTGGGAGTCACTATATAACCTTGCTCCTCTGTCAGTTTCTTGCCGGTCAACAATGTAATCAGAAGCCTTCTGTGCTTGTTCCTGCTACTAGACAACTCCCAGCTAAGTTGGACTTTTGTCCTTGTGTGTTTTTGCATTTTGTTCCTGTTCACAGCTGCTGTTTCGTTACTGTGTCTGGAAAGCTCTTGTGATCGGAAATTGCCACTCTGGTGTTATGAGTTAATGCTAGAGTCTTAAAGGAATTTCTGGATGGTGTTTTGATAGGGTTTTCTGCTGACCATGAAAGTGTCCTTTCTGTCTTCCTGCTATCTAGAAAGCGGACCTCGATTTTGCTAAACCTATTTTCATACTACGTTTGTCATTTCATCTAAAATCACCGCCAATATATGTGGGGGCCTCTGTCTGCCTTTTGGGAAAATTTCTCTAGAGGTGAGCCAGGACTGTCTTTTCCTCTGCTAGGATTAGGTAGTTCTCCGGCTGGCGCTGGGCATCTAGGGTTAAAAAACGTAGGCATGCTACCCGGCCACTTCTAGTTGTGCGGCAGGTTTAGTTCATGGTCAGTATAGTTTCCATCTTCCAAGAGCTAGTTCTCATATATGCTGGGCTATGTTCTCTCGCCATTGAGAATCATGACAGTTTGACCGGCCCAAAAAAGGGTTAAATTACTGGCTGAGAAAGGAGAGAAAAAAGAAGTCTGCTACAATTTTTTTTTTTTTTTTCCTCTAGTTCTGAGTGTGCTCTTAATTGAATCACTTGCTAGTCTGCCTATACTGCAGCCTTCCTCTCTTTCTCTCCTTCTAATCCTTGAATGGCTCTGTGTTCACCTGTTTCAAATGGATCTTCAGAGTGTAGCTACAGGTTTGAATAATCTCGCCACAAAGGTACAAAATTTGCAAGATTTTGTTGTTCATGCACCTATGTCTGAGCCTAGAATTCCTTTGCCTGAATTCTTCTCGGGGAATAGATCTCACTTTCAAAATTTTAAAAATAATTGCAAATTGTTTTTGTCCCTGAAGTCTTGCTCTGCCGGAGACCCTGCACAGCAGGTCAGGATTGTAATTTCCTTGCTCCGGGGCGACCCTCAAGACTGGGCTTTTGCATTGGCACCAGGGGATCCTGCGTTGCTCAATGTGGATGCGTTTTTTCTGGCCTTGGGGTTGCTTTATGAGGAACCTCATTTAGAGCTTCAGGCGGAAAAGGCCTTGATGTCCTTGTCTCAGGGGCAAGATGAAGCTGAAATATACTGCCAAAAATTCCGCAAATGGTCTGTGCTTACTCAGTGGAATGAGTGCGCCCTGGCGGCGATTTTCAGAGAAGGTCTCTCTGATGCCATTAAGGATGTTATGGTGGGGTTCCCTGTGCCTGCGAGTCTGAATGAGTCCATGACGATGGCTATTCAGATCGATAGGCGTCTGCGGGAGCGCAAACCTGTGCACCATTTGGCGGTGTCTACTGAGAAAACGCCAGAAAATATGCAATGTGATAGAATTCTGTCCAGAAGCGAGCGGCAGAATTTTAGACGAAAAAATGGGTTGTGCTTCTATTGTGGTGATTCAACTCATGTTATATCAGCATGCTTTAAGTGTACTAAGAAGCCTGACAAGTCTGTTTCAATTAGCACTTTACAGTCTAAGTTTATTCTATCTGTGACCCTGATTTGTTCTTTGTCATCTATTACCGCGGACGCCTATGTCGACTCTGGCGCTGCTTTGAGTCTTATGGATTGGTCATTTGCCAAACGCTGTGGGTATGATTTGGAGCCACTGGAGGCTCCGATACCTCTGAAAGGGATTGACTCCACCCCATTGGCTAGTAATAAACCACAATACTGGACACAAGTGACTATGCGTGTTAATCCGGATCACCAGGAGGTTATTCGCTTTCTGGTGCTGTATAATCTACATGATGTTTTGGTGCTGGGATTGCCATGGCTGCAATCTCATAACCCAGTCCTCGACTGGAGAGCTATGTCTGTGTTAAGCTGGGGATGTAAAGGAACTCATGGGGACGTACCTTTGGTTTCCATTTCATCATCTATTCCCTCTGAGATTCCTGAATTCTTGTCTGACTTTCGTGACGTTTTTGAAGAACCCAAGGTTGGTTCACTACCTCCGCACCGGGAGTGCGATTGTGCCATAGACTTGATTCCGGGTAGTAAATACCCTAAGGGTCGTTTATTTAATCTGTCTGTGCCTGAACACGCTGCTATGCGAGAATATATAAAGGAGTCCTTGGAAAAGGGACACATTCTACCTTCGTCATCTCCCTTAGGAGCCGGTTTTTTCTTTGTGTCTAAGAAAGACGGCTCTTTGAGGCCGTGTATTGATTATCGACTTTTGAATAAAATCACGGTTAAATATCAATATCCGTTACCACTGCTTACTGATTTGTTTGCTCGTATAAAGGGGGCCAAGTGGTTCTCTAAGATTGATCTCCGTGGGGCGTATAATTTGGTGCGAATCAAGCAGGGGGATGAGTGGAAAACCGCATTTAATACGCCCGAAGGCCATTTTGAGTATTTGGTGATGCCTTTTGGTCTTTCAAATGCCCCTTCAGTCTTCCAGTCCTTTATGCATGACATTTTCCGCGATTATTTGGATAAATTTATGATTGTGTATCTGGATGATATTCTGATTTTTTCGGATGACTGGGACTCTCATGTCCAGCAGGTCAGGAGGGTTTTTCAGGTTTTGCGGTCTAATTCCTTGTGTGTGAAGGGTTCTAAGTGTGTTTTTGGGGTTCAAAAGATTTCTTTCTTGGGATACATTTTTTCCCCCTCTTCCATCGAGATGGATCCTGTCAAGGTTCAGGCTATTGGTGATTGGACGCAACCCTCTTCTCTTAAGAGTCTTCAGAAATTTTTGGGCTTTGCTAACTTTTATCGTCGATTTATTGCTGGTTTTTCTGATGTTGTAAAACCATTGACTGATTTGACTAAGAAGGGTGCTGATGTTGCTGATTGGTCCCCTGATGCTGTGGAGGCCTTTCGGGAGCTCAAGCGCCGCTTTTCTTCCGCCCCAGTGTTGCGTCAGCCTGATGTTGCTCTTCCTTTTCAGGTTGAGGTCGACGCTTCTGAAATCGGAGCTGGGGCGGTGTTGTCGCAGAGAAGTTCCGACTGCTCCGTGATGAGACCTTGTGCTTTTTTTTCCCGTAAATTTTCGCCCGCCGAGCGGAATTATGATATTGGGAATCGGGAGCTTTTGGCCATGAAGTGGGCTTTTGAGGAGTGGCGTCACTGGCTTGAGGGGGCCAGACATCAGGTGGTGGTATTGACTGACCACAAAAATTTAATTTACCTTGAGTCTGCCAGGCGCCTGAATCCTAGACAGGCGCGCTGGTCGTTGTTTTTCTCTCGGTTTAATTTTGTGGTGTCGTACCTACCGGGTTCTAAGAATGTTAAGGCGGATGCCCTTTCTAGGAGTTTTGAGCCTGACTCCCCTGGTAATTCTGAGCCCACAGGTATCCTTAAAGATGGAGTGATATTGTCTGCCGTTTCTCCAGACCTGCGGCGGGCCTTGCAGGAGTTTCAGGCGGATAGACCTGATCGTTGCCCACCTGGTAGACTGTTTGTTCCTGATGATTGGACCAGTAGAGTCATCTCTGAGGTTCATTCTTCTGCGTTGGCAGGTCATCCTGGAATCTTTGGTACCAGGGATTTGGTGGCAAGGTCCTTCTGGTGGCCTTCCCTGTCACGAGATGTGCGAGGCTTTGTGCAGTCTTGTGACGTTTGTGCTCGGGCCAAGCCTTGTTGTTCTCGGGCTAGTGGATTGTTGTTGCCCTTGCCTATCCCGAAGAGGCCTTGGACGCACATCTCGATGGATTTTATTTCGGATCTGCCTGTTTCTCAGAAGATGTCTGTCATCTGGGTGGTGTGTGACCGTTTCTCTAAGATGGTCCATCTGGTACCCCTGCCTAAGTTGCCTTCTTCTTCCGAGTTGGTTCCTCTGTTTTTTCAAAATGTTGTTCGTTTGCATGGTATTCCTGAGAATATCGTTTCTGACAGAGGGACCCAATTCGTGTCTAGATTTTGGCGGGCATTCTGTGCTAGGATGGGCATAGATTTGTCTTTTTCGTCTGCTTTCCATCCTCAGACTAATGGCCAGACCGAGCGGACTAATCAGACCTTGGAGACATATTTGAGGTGTTTTGTGTCTGCGGATCAGGATGATTGGGTTGCTTTTTTGCCTTTGGCGGAGTTCGCCCTCAATAATCGGGCCAGCTCTGCCACCTTGGTGTCCCCGTTTTTCTGTAATTTGGGGTTTCATCCTCGATTTTCCTCCGGTCAAGTGGAATCTTCGGATTGTCCTGGAGTGGATGCTGTGGTGGAGAGGTTGCATCAGATTTGGGGGCAGGTGGTGGACAATTTGAAGTTGTCCCAGGAGAAGACTCAGCTTTTTGCCAACCGCCGTCGTCGTGTTGGTCCTCGGCTTTGTGTTGGGGACTTGGTGTGGTTGTCTTCTCGTTTTGTCCCTATGAGGGTTTCTTCTCCTAAGTTTAAGCCTCGGTTCATCGGCCCGTACAAGATATTGGAGATTCTTAACCCTGTGTCCTTCCGTTTGGACCTCCCTGCATCCTTTTCGATTCATAATGTTTTTCATCGGTCATTGTTGCGCAGGTATGAGGTACCGGTTGTGCCTTCCGTTGAGCCTCCTGCTCCGGTGTTGGTTGAGGGTGAGTTGGAGTACGTTGTGGAAAAGATCTTAGACTCTCGTGTTTCCAGACGGAGACTCCAGTATCTGGTCAAATGGAAGGGATACGGTCAGGAGGATAATTCTTGGGTCACTGCCTCTGATGTTCATGCCTCCGATCTTGTCCGTGCCTTTCATAGGGCTCATCCTGATCGCCCTGGTGGTTCTGGTGAGGGTTCGGTGCCCCCTCCTTGAGGGGGGGGGTACTGTTGTGAAATTGGATTCTGGGCTCCCCCGGTGGCCACTTGTGGAATTGAACTTGTGTGCATCATCCCCTCTGTTCACCTGCTCCTATCAGGATGTGGGAGTCGCTATATAACCTTGCTCCTCTGTCAGTTTCTTGCCGGTCAACAATGTAATCAGAAGCCTTCTGTGCTTGTTCCTGCTACTAGACAACTCCCAGCTAAGTTGGACTTTTGTCCTTGTGTGTTTTTGCATTTTGTTCCTGTTCACAGCTGCTGTTTCATTACTGTGTCTGGAAAGCTCTTGTGATCGGAAATTGCCACTCTGGTGTTATGAGTTAATGCTAGAGTCTTAAAGGAATTTCTGGATGGTGTTTTGATAGGGTTTTCTGCTGACCATGAAAGTGTCCTTTCTGTCTTCCTGCTATCTAGAAAGCGGACCTCGATTTTGCTAAACCTATTTTCATACTACGTTTGTCATTTCATCTAAAATCACCGCCAATATATGTGGGGGCCTCTGTCTGCCTTTTGGGAAAATTTCTCTAGAGGTGAGCCAGGACTGTCTTTTCCTCTGCTAGGATTAGGTAGTTCTCCGGCTGGCGCTGGGCATCTAGGGTTAAAAAACGTAGGCATGCTACCCGGCCACTTCTAGTTGTGCGGCAGGTTTAGTTCATGGTCAGTATAGTTTCCATCTTCCAAGAGCTAGTTCTCATATATGCTGGGCTATGTTCTCTCGCCATTGAGAATCATGACAGGGGACCCCTCGTCCTTTTTTATTTTCATTCATTCTCCCCTGCTCACGATGCTTGCCGGCCAAGCAGAGAAGAAGGCATGACAGCCAGCTTCAGCACCACATGCAGGGGAACAGCGCTTACTGTAGCGCTGCTTCCCCGGCAGCCCTCCGTGTGGTACTGATGCGGCACACGGTTGCCACACGTGTGCCTCACACAGTACACACACAGACACAGGGACACTGATGTCTTCGGTGTTTACTGGTACCAGAAATATCAGGACGTGTGAAACCGGCCTTTAATAGTTCCCGCTAGGGTTGAGCGAAACGGGTCGGCAATTTTCAGAAGTCGCCGACTTTTGGCAAAGTCGGGTTTCATGAAACCCGACCCGACCCCTGTGTGGGGTCGGCCATGAAGTCGGCGATCTTCTGAATCTGGAATCTGAATTCCGATACCGATTCCCGATATGTTTAAGATATCGGGAATTGGTATCGGAATTCAGATTTAAGTGTAAAATAAAGAATTAAAATAAAAAATATCGCTATACTTACCCTCTGACGGGCCCTGGTACTTACCGGGAACCTTCCTTCCTTAGAATCAGCCTTCCAGGACCTCGCGGTGACGTCGCGGTGACGTCGCGGTGACGTCGCGGCTTGTGATTGGTGCGCGGCCGCCCATGTGACCGTGACGTCACCGGAGGTCCTGAAAGGGCTGATTCTTAGGAAGGAAGGCTGCCGGAACGACGCAGGGCGTATCCGAGAGTGAGTATATACCTAATAGGTATATAATCACCCTCGGCTTCGTTCCGGCAGCCTTCCTTCCTAAGAATCAGCCCTTCCAGGACCTCCGGTGACGTCACGGTCACATGGGCGGCCGCGCACCAATCACAAGCCGCGACGTCACCGCAACGTCACCGCGACGTCACCGCGAGGTCCTGGAAGGCTGATTCTAAGGAAGGAAGGTTCCCGGTTAGTACCAGGGCCCGTCAGAGTGTAAGTATAGCGATATTTTTTATTTTAATTCTTTATTTTACACTTAAATATGGATCCCAGGGCCTGAAGGAGAGTTTCCGCTCCTTCAGACCCTGGGAACCATTGCAAACCCAATGCACTGCATTGGGTTTCGAGTTTCGGCCGACTCCGACCCCGACTTTTTTTATAGGATCGGCCGATTTCACTCGACCCGACTTTTGAAAAAGTCAGGTTTCGTGAAACCCGACCCGATCCTATAAAAGTGAAGGTCGCTCAACCCTAGTTCCCGCTGATAGACTGTGCTGTGATAGATGCAAAGCATTATAAGGAATCCCAAGTGGTCACGCCAGAGGTAATGTCATCTATCTGTGGCTGATGCAATCTTCTGCAATGTGTAAAATGCATTTTTTTGGGTGACTTGTGTAAATCAAATTACAAATTATTTGAAATCAATGGGACTTACAAAATTCAGCTCAAAGTTCATTTGGATTTATTCGATCATCTCAAGTGGTAGCATTATTTTTTTCTGAATAGAATTGAGTCATTATCTATGACTTCTGCATATAGATCTTGGAGATGAAGCCCTTGTAGCTGACATTAAAAAAAAAGTAAAAATAAGTCCCAAATAATGGTTGAACACAAAATTTCTGGTTTCATGCTACGCCATCCATTCAGTTACTAAATGATTTTCACTTTGAGAAAAATAATAGTGAAAATAATGTTATCAACAAGTATTCAAATGCAGAGATTTGTGTGTTAACAACAAAATTATATCTTTTGGGAGAAAATAATGTAAAGACTGAAAAGACCAACCCTGATTGCATTTTCAGCTATACACCCACAATGATTGTGTTTTGTAAAATTGATTTGATAATGGTTTGCATCTTTCCTTCCAGGACTTAGTATTAGATATAACTATTGACACAGCTCAATAACAGTTTTCTCTGATTGAGAAGCTCTAGTATAACATGATTGACATTTGTTGATTACTCCATGAGCAAATTACAGCACAGTCAATACTGCAACTTGAAGTTACATCACTTGAACAGTAACTAACTATTAAAGACAACAGAGGCTTTTTATGGTACATCGAAAACAAGTAAGTGTTCTTCATAGCTTCTATTCTGAGATACTATTACTTGAAGTTACAATTCCAAAGTCTGGGGCCCGTCTACTGACACATTCAATTCTAATTTCTGTCACATGCAGTGAATTGCACTAAAATCCCAGACAGTAGTGTTCAAAATAAAAGCAGTCCAATATAACTAACTAGGATTAATCACTGTTTTTCATATAAATTATATTACCACATGCCAAACAATTTACCAGTTGTGCAGAAGATTCTAGGAAAACCAACAGACTCCGTGTTTACAAAATAATAGCAGTGTGGAGTTCAATTAGTGAGGTCAATCATTCTGTGAAGAAACAGGTGTGAATCAGGTGGCCTTTATTTAAGGGTGAAGTCAGAAAATGTTGTACATGCATTTCTCCTTGAAAGCCTGAGAAATATGGGTCGTTCGAGACATTGTTCAGAAGAACAACGCACTTTGATTAAAAAGTTGATTGGAGAGGGTAAAATTTATATAGAAGTGCAGACAATGATCGGCTCTTCAGCTTAAATTATCTCCAATGCTTTAAAATGGAATGTCAAACCAGAGAGACGTGGAAGAAAATGGAAGACTACCATTCGAATGGATGGAAGAATGGCCAAAATGGCAAAGGCTCAGCCAATGATCAGCTCCAGGAGGTTCATAGACCGTCTCAAGTTACCTGTGAGGACTGTGACAGTTAGAGGATGCCTGTGTGAAGTTAATTTCTTAGCAAGAAGTACCCGCAAAGTCCCACTGCTAAAATGAGACATGTACTGAAGCAGATACAATTTGCCAAAGAACACATCAACTAGCCTAAAGAGAAATGGGAAACATTTTGTGGACTGATGAAAGTAAAATTGTTCTTTTTGGGTCCAAGGCCCACAGACAGTTAATCAGACGACCCTCACAATATATAATTAATAATGATGAGCGAACGTGCTCGCCGCTATCCGTTACTCACCCGAGTATCGGGGTACTCGGGGTACTCGCCGAGCAGCGAGCATTTCCGGGATTATTCGGCGGTAACTGCAATCTCCACCCCACATTTTTGGCGGACCTTAGAGACACAATCACGGTCAGGCCAGGCCATGTAACGCCGCAGCCATCTTTGTTCTGGTCGTTCAGTGATTGGCTGGGCCGCACAGCATCATCCCGAGTATAAGAGACCTGGCGCCGCCCTGCTCGCCACATTCTGCTCCGGATTCAGCGAGAGTAGGGAGAGCTGCTGCCGAGACAGGGTCAGAATCGTGGTTTTTAGAGTTAGTGTAGGTCTGCAACTCTTACATCCACAACTCCTGAGAAACCAACAGTCCTTTTTAGGGCTAATTTGTGGGTCCCAATATTGCAGCACTAGGAAGGCAGGGCACAGCATATCCACATCAGTGCAAGGCCTGCAGGCACTGTATGTGCGTCCATTGGTCCGACTGCATCCTTCCCAAAGCTCCATAACTGCCTTCTGCTGCAGCTTATTTACTGTCTATATACCTTTTTTTTCCCAAAAATCCCCCACCCAAAAAAAATATACAGTCTGTTCTGTCAGACTGAGGCCTGTTGAAAAATTCTAGTTTGTCAGGCATACATAGCATAGTTGTGTGTACTTCCCTTGTGCCCCTTTTTTTTTGTGTGTTTTAAATTCACCGAAAAAGGCCTCATATATCTCTGTGCTCTAAGTTTTGCCATTGGAGGCCGGTGTACTTATTTTTTGGCTGTGTGATACTCAAATTCTATACAGCGCTATTCAGCCTAAAAAAAATTTGAAAGGCCACAGATTTGCCAGTGTGGTATTTCTGTTACAACCGTCATATATCTCTGCTCCAAGTTTTGCCATTGGAGGCCAGTGTACTTATTTTTTGGCTGTGTGATACTCAAATTCTATACAGCGCTATTCAGCCTAAAAAATTTTTGAAAAGCCACAGATTTGCCAGTGTGGTATTTCTGTTACAGCCATCATATATCTCTGCTCCAACTTTTGTCATTGGAGGCCGGTGTACTTATTTTTGGCTGTGAGATACTCAAATCCTATACACACTATTTTACATAAATTAACTTGAAAAAAAAAAATTGTGCAGTCTGTTAGGTCAGGCTGAGGCCTATCTGGTGATTGGGTTTGAAAAATCGTAGATTTGCAGGCATACTGATCACATATTATTTTGCTACTAAGAAAGATATTTGTGTTGAGCATTTGAAATAGTGCAGTAGTCCATTTAAAATGGTTAAGGCCAGGGGCAAGGGACGGGGAAGTGGACGTGATGCTGATGGTGAATCCAGAGGACGAGGCCATGGGCAAGGTGAAAGTGGGCAACAACAAAGACCCACATCTTCTCTCTCGACCTTCCTGTCCCAGTTTCTAGGGGACCGCAGCACACCACTATTGAAGCCAGAGCAGTGTGAAACGGTTGTTGGTTGATAGCTGATAATGCTTCCAGTCACTTAGCCACCACCACCTTGTCTTCCACATGGTCAAGTCTGAGTAGCCGTTAGTGTTGCCAGGATATTCCTCACCCTGATCCTCCTTCCTCCCACCAAGCCGAGTGCCCTGAGACAACTGATTCCACACTTGGACACTCTGAAGAGCTGTTCAGTTTTCCATTTCAAGGTAAAGAAATCTCTGCCGGTCAACTTGAAGTGGGGAAGCATGAGATCGCATGTAGAGCTGCCCAAAGCTTTGACCAGCCCCGGTCACACGAAGGCGATGGTGGGAAAGTGTCACAAGAGGTGGACGATGATGAGACACAATTGCCAGAAAGTCAGGAGGAGGAGCAGGGTGCGGATGTGGAAGATGAGATGGTGGATGACATAGTGACTGACCCAACCTGGCAGGAGGACATGCATAGCGAGGACAGCAGCACAAATGGGGAAGGAGGCATATCCCACCCACAGGCAGGAAGAAGCAGTGTGGTGGCCACAGACAAAAGGCATGCATCTGTTCCCCATAACACCAACATGAGTGAAGTTGCCATTCCACCTGTGAGATCTTCCCGAGTCTGGCTATTTTTTAAAGACTCTGACGATAACCCCAAACAGGCCATTTGCCGCACCTGCCATGCCGGCATCAACAGGGGTAGCAAAACAACCAGCCTGACCACCACCAGCATGATCAGGCACATGCAAGCAAAGCACCTGACTTTGTGGGCCAAACTCCAGGCTCCAGGACCACTGCCTGCTGGTCACACCACTGCTTCTTCCACTGTTTTGCGTAGAAGCCAATCCCCAGTATACCGTGCATGTGAGGATGCCTCTTGTTGTGAATTTGCTTTTTGCTCCCTCTAGTGGTTACTAGTTTTTTGACTCTGGTTTTTCTGTCATTCCTTTTATCCGCACCTGGGTCGTTAGTTAGGGGTGTTGCTATATAAGCTCCCTGGACCTTCAGTTCAATGCCTGGCAACGTAGTTATCAGAGCTAGTCTGCTGTGCTCTTGTCTACTGATCCTGGTTCCAGTTATATCAGCTAAGTCTGCCTTTTGCTTTTTGCTATTTGTTTTGGTTTTGTATTTTTGTCCAGCTTGTTCCAAATCTATATCCTGACCTTTGCTGGAAGCTCTAGGGGGCTGGTGTTCTCCCCCCGGACCGTTAGACGGTTCGGGGGTTCTTGAATTTCCAGTGTGGATTTTGATAGGGTTTTTGTTGACCATATAAGTTACCTTTCTTTATTCTGCTATCAGTAAGCGGGCCTCTCTGTGCTAAACCTGGTTCATTTCTGTGTTTGTCATTTCCTCTTACCTCACCGTCATTATTTGTGGGGGGCTTCTATCCAGCTTTGGGGTCCCCTTCTCTGGAGGCAAGAAAGGTCTTTGTTTTCCTCTACTAGGGGTAGCTAGATTCTCCGGCTGGCGCGTGTCATCTAGAATCAACGTAGGAATGATCCCCGGCTACTTCTAGTGTTGGCGTTAGGAGTAGATATATGGTCAACCCAGTTACCACTGCCCTATGAGCTGGATTTTTGTATTCTGCAGACTTCCACGTTCCTCTGAGACCCTCGCCATTGGGGTCATAACAGCCTCTAGCCATGCACCTCTTGTGGCCCACAGTCAAGCAGCACCATCAGCAAGCACGTCCACGTCTTTGTCCCAGCACAGCATTCAGTTGTCTATAACCCTGTCTTTGGAACACAAGCGGAAATACCCAGCCAACACCCCACAGGCCACAGTCCTCAATTCTAATATTTCTCTTCTGCTTGTGCTAGAAATGCTTCCTTCTAGGCTTGTTTAGATGAAAGTTTTCCGCAACCTGATGGCGGTAGCTGTCCCAAGGTACTCGGTCCCCAGTCGCCACTATTTCTCCCGGTGTGCCGTACCGGCATTATGCCAGCATGTGTCCCACAACATTACCCGTGCCCTCAACAATGCTGTTACCGGGAAAGTCCACCTAACCACGGACATGTGGACAGGTGCTTGTGGGCAGGAACGGTACACCTCAATGACGGAACACTGGGTTAACATAGTGGAAGCCGGGACCCAGTCGGACCTTGGGATGGAACACATCCTCCCCACGCCGAGGATTACTGGCCCTACGTCAATCAGGGTTGCCCCCACAGTCTACAGCTCCTGCACCTCCTCCTCTTCATCCTCCATGTCTGAAATCAGCACATCAGTCAGAAGCTGGAAGCATTGCAGCACTGCCTCAGCCAAGCGGCAATAGGCTGTGTTGAAGCTAATTGCATAGGTGACAAACCACACAATGCAGAAGAGTTGTGGACAGCGCTGAAAGAGCAGTCAGATGTTTGGATGACACCGCTGAACCTATAGCCAGGCATGGTCATGTGTGACAATGGCCGTAACCTGGTGGCAGCTCTGAGGCAAGGTGAGCTCACACACACACCTTGCTTGGCCCATGTGCTTAACCTTGTGGTTCAAGGTTTTTTGAAAAGCTACCCGGAGCTGCCGGATTTGCTAGTGAAAGTACGCTGTCTGTCTGCCCATTTTAGAAAGTCAGCTACAGCTTCAGCTGCTCTTGCCATGCTACAGCAGCGGTTTCAGATTCTAGCTCACCGACTGTTGTGTGATGCGCTCACGCGCTGGAACTCAGCGCTGCATATGTTGGAAAGGATTTGTGAGCAGAAGAGGACCATTGTTGACTACCAACATCAACAAGGCCGTCGAATTTCAGGTCAGACTCCACACATAAAATCTCAGGAGTGGACATGGATGTCAGACATATGTAACATCCTCCAAAACTTTAAGGACTGCCCCAAGATGGTGAGCGGCGGTGACGCCATAATTAGCATCACCATCCTGCTTCTCAGCATTCTGAAAAACTCTGCTCACAATCAAAGAGGATGCATTGCAGGCAGAGCACGAGGACATGGAGCAAGGAAACATAGGGGGGGATTACACTCAGCCCAGCCTCATGTCTTCTCAATGTGGATTGGTAGGCAATGAGGAGGAGGAGGAAGAACAGGAGCTACTTTCATGCGCTATAGACGGTACTACAAACACATCTGTATTAGCACCTGTTCAGTGGGGATGGCCTGAGGACATGGAGGAGGAGGGTGAGGAGGAGGAGGACAGCATGGTCAGTCATCCTGTTGGTGAGGACATGGAAGTCTTGCCTGTTAGCAGCCTGGCACGCATGTCTGACTTTATGTTGCGCTGAATTTCACGTGACCCTCGGATTATCAAAATTTTGGGTGACACTCATTACAGGTTGGTGACACTTCTAGACCCATGCTACAAGGAGAACTTTCAATCTCTTCTGCCTCAGTACAAAAATGTTGCAGTACCACAGGGCCCTTGTAGCGGAATTACTTAGAAAATTCCCATGTGAGAATGCTGGTAGCAGATATCAGAGATTGTTGTACAACCAAGGACTCCAAGCGAGAGAGACAGAAGTACAATCCAGCTCAGGCAGGGGAAAAATGGATAAGTTCTGGGACAGTTTTCTCAGACCCTCCCATCATGGTGGCACAGAGACAAGGGGTGCTGTGCTGTCACAAGAAGTGCAGTGTTTGGGAAGATAGTGAGGTAGTACCTTGCATATCATACAAACGTCCTCCGTGATTCCTCTTTGCCTTTTAATTATTAGGTATCCAAGCTGGACACGTGGCATGAACTGGCTCTCTCGCGAAACATAACCTCAAATATATTCTCTGTTTTGGGGAGGTGTATTCTCATGCACCTGTTCTCAACCACACATGGGTATACGCTTCCAGATTTGGTCTGTTTGTTTTTATCCTCCTCCTTATCCTCATCCTCATGATCCAGAACCACTATATCACCAGGGTGAATGTGGCCCTTTGGCCAAGAGTGCTGTAATGGCACTCTTTTATTTTTTAAAAAAGGACATCACATTGGGGAATTGGGCATAACATTTCTTTGGGCCTACTTCTTAACTTGGTCTCCTGCAATCTGTCCTGTACCTGCCAGTAGATCACCAGGGTAAACGTGCTCTGTACGGTGCATGTTGGCCAAGGGGCCTGTGATGGCACTCTTTTCTTTTAAAAGAAAGGATTTTACATTGGGGAATTGAACATTACATTGGGCCGACTTCTTAACTCAGTCTCCTGCAATCTAAAATGTACCTTCCAATAGATCACCAGGATGAACATGCTCAGTACTGTTATAGGCTGTTGAAGTTTGGGCTAGGGGCATGCGATGGCACTAGTGTATTTTTAAAAAAGGCAACCCATTCGGGAATTGTTTGGCAGATCATGCACTCCATTAAAAGTCTCAGGGACCCACATCACTACATTAGCCCTAATTCTTAGCTCTGTCTCCTGCAATGTCTCTTCCCTATCTCCGACAACATGACCAGGGTGCACGTGCTCAGTACTGTTATAGACCGGTGATTTTTGGGCATGGGGGTTGTGAAGGCACTATTTCATTTTGTAAAAACAGGACCCCACATTGGGGAATTACATTACATTAGGCCTACTTCTTAAGTCTGTCTCCTGCAATGTGTCCTTTAACTGCCACTAGATGATCAGGGTGCACGTGATCAGTACTGTTATAGGCCGGTGATTTTTGGGCACGGGGACTGTGAAGGCACTATTCCATTTTGTAAAAACAGGACCCTACATTGGGAAATTGGGCATTACATTACATTGGGCCTACTTCTTAAGTCTGTTTCCTGCAATGTGTCCTTTAACTGCCACTAAATGACCAGGGTGCATGTGCTCAGTACTATTATAGGCCGGTGATTTTTGGGCACGGAGACTGTGAAGGCACTATTTTATTTTGTGCAAACAGGACCCCACATTGGGGAATTGGGCATTACATTACATTGGGCCTACTTCTTAAGTCTGTCTCCTGCAATGTGTCCTTTAACTGCCACTAGATGATCAGGGTGCACGTGATCAGTAGGGTTGAGCGACCTTTACATTTATAGGATCGGGTCGGGTTTCACGAAACGCGACTTTTTCAAAAGTCGGGTCGAGTGAAATCGACCGATCCTATAAAAAAGTCGAGGTCGGGGTCGGCCGAAACTCGAAACCCAATGCAGTGCATTGGGTTTCCAATGGTTCCCAGGGTCTGAAGGAGCGGAAAACTCTCCTTCAGGCCCTGGGATCCATATTTAAGTGTAAAATAAAGAATTAAAATAAAAAATATCGCCATACTTACCCTCTGATGCGCCCTGGTACTAAGCGGGAACCTTCCTTCCTTAGAATCAGCCTTCCAGGACCTTGCGGTGACGTCGCGGTGACGTCGCGGCTTGTGATTGGTCGCGCGGCCGCCCATGTGACCGCTCGCATGACCAATCACAAGCCGCGACGTCACCGTGACATCACCGAAGGTCCTGGAAGGGCTGATTCTTAGGAAGGAAGGCTGCCGGAAAGAAGCCGAGGGTGAGTATATTCCTATTAGGTATATACTCACCCTCGGACGCGCCCTGCTTCTTTCCGGCAGCCTTCCTTCCTAAGAATCAGCCCTTCCAGGACCTTCGGTGACGTCACGGTGACGTCGCGGCTTGTGATTGGTCGTGGGAGCGGTCACATGGGCGGCCGCGCGACCAATCACAAGCCGCGACGTCACCGCGACGTCACCGCAAGGTCCTGGAAGGCTGATTCTAAGGAAGGAAGGTTCCCGCTTAGTACCAGGGCGCATCAGAGGGTAAGTATAGCGATATTTTTTATTTTAATTCTTTATTTTACACTTAAATCTGAATTCCGATACCAATTCCCGATATCTTAAACATATCGGGAATCGGTATCGGAATTCCGATTCCAGATTCAGAAGATCGCCGACTTCATGGCCGACCCCACACAGGGGTCGGGTCGGGTTTCATGAAACCCGACTTTGCCAAAAGTCGTCGACTTCTGAAAATTGCCGACCCGTTTCTCTCAACCCTAGTGATCAGTACTGTTATAGGCCAGTGATTTTTGGGCACGGGGACTGTGAAGGCACTACTTCATTTTGTGCAAACAGCATCCCACATTGGGGAATTGGGCATTACATTACATTGGGCCTACTTCTTAAGTCTGTCTCCTGCAATGTGTCCTTTAACTGCCACTAGATGATCAGGGTGCACGTGATCAGTACTGTTATAGGCCGGTGATTTTTGGGCACAGGGGCTGTGAAGGCACTATTTCATTTTGTAAAAGCAGGACCCCACATTTGGGAATTGGGCATTACATTACATTGGGCCTACTTCTTAAGTCTGTCTCCTGCAATGTGTCCTTTAACTGCCTCTATATGATCAGGGTGGACATGCTCAGTACTGTTATAGGCCAGTGACTTTTGGGCACGGGGACTGTGAAGGCACTATTTCATTTTGTAAAAACAGGACCCCAGATTGGGAAATTGGGCATTACATTACATTGGGCCTACTTCTTAAGTCTGTCTCCTGCAATGTGTCCTTTAACTGCCACTAGATGACCAGGGTGCACGTGATCATTACTGTTTTAGGCCGGTGATTTTTGGGCATGGTGGCTGTGAAGGCACTATTTAATTTTGTAAAAACAGGACCCCACTTTGGGGAATTGGGCATTACATTACATTGGGTCTACTTCTTAAGTCTGTCTCCTGCAATGTGTCCTTTAACTGCCACTAGATGACCAGGGTGCACGTGCTCAGTACTGTTATAGGCCAGTGATTTTTGGGCACGGAGACTGTGAAGGCGCTATTTCATTTTGTAAAAACAGGATCCCACATTGGGGAATTGGGCATTACATTGCATTGGGCCTACTTCTTAAGTCTGTCTCCTGCAATGTGTCCTTTAACTGCCACTAGATGACCAGGGTGCACTGTTATGAACTGGTGGCCTAGGAGCAGCATGGACGAGCTCTGGAGTAGGTGGCCTCTATACTGACCGCAGACCCTGAACTTAACACATCAACTAGAAGTAGCCGTGGGATGTTCCTGTCCCTCCCTAGACACCTCGTCACGGCCGGAGGACTAATTACACCTAAAGAAAGAAACAGGAATACTTTCTTGCCTCAGAGAAAATTCCCAAAGGAAAGGCAGCCCCCCACAAATATTGACTGTGAGAGGAGAGGGAAATTACAAACGCAGACTGAAAACAGAATTTAGCAAAGGAGGCCACGCTACCTAGAAAGAAAAGACAGGAAAGAGTACTGTGCGGTCAGTATAAAAAATACTACAAAATCCACCACAGAGAATACAAAAATCTCCACACCTAACTAAAGGCATGGACGGTAACTCTGTGACTCCAGAGCTTCCAACTTGGCTGAATAAATCTTAACACAGACAAAGCTGGACAAGAAAAAACATAGCAATTCACAGAACTATTAAGTCCACCGCATGTGGACTGCAAAACCAGAGCCAGGACTTATCTTTGATGATTTGGAAAATCCAGAAGGAGAAACCAAGCAGAGATGTGGATACCTAGAAAACAATGGACAACTGGCACTCACTAAAGGAAGGAGCCAGACTAAATAGCCCCGTCCAACGTGGAAGCAGCTGATGACTGTTGTGAAGGACAAACAGCAGCACTACCACTTATAACCACCGGAGGGAGGCTAAGAGCAGAACCCACAACAGAATTCACAACAGTGCACGTGCTCAGTACTGTTATAGGCCGGTGATTTTTGGGCAAGGGGGCTGTGAAGGCACTACTTCATTTTGTGCAAACAGGACCCCACATTGGGGAATTGGGCATTACATTACATTGGGCCTACTTCTTAAGTCTGTCTCCTGCAATGTGTCCTTTCACTGCCACTAGATGATCAGGGTGCACGTTATCAGTACTGTTATAGGCCGGTGATTTTTGGGCACAGGGGCTGTGAAGTCACTTTCATTTTGTAAAAACAGGACCCCACATTGGGAAATTGGGCATTACATTACATTGGGCCTACTTTTTAAGTCTGTCACCTGCAATGTGTCCTTTAACTGCCACTAGATGACCAGGGTGCACGTGATCAGCACTGCTATAGGCTGGTAATTTTTGGGCATGGTGGCTGTGAAGGCACTATTTAATTTTGCAAAAACAGGACCCCACTTTGGGGAATTGGGCATTACATTACATTGGGCCTACTTCTTAAGTCTGTCTCCTGCAATGTGTCCTTTAACTGCCACTAGATGACCAGGGTGCATGTGCTCAGTACTGTTATAGGCCAGTGATTTTTGGGCATGGTGGCTGTGAAGGCACTATTTAATTTTGCAAAAACAGGACCCCACATTGGGGAATTGGACATTGCATTACATTGAGCCTACTTCTTAAGTCTGTCTCCTGCAATATGTCTTTTAACTGCCACTAGATGACCAGGGTGAACGTAGTCTGTATAGGGCATTAAGGTGTAGGTGGCTTTGATGGCACTATTTTAATCAGTTCAAAAAGGACCCCACATTGGGGAGTTGGGCATGGCATTCCATTGGGCCTACTTTTTAACTCTGACTCCTGAAATGTCTCTTGTTTAACTGCCACTAGATCACCAGGGTGAACGTGCTTTGTACTGTTATAGGCAGGTGAAGTTTGGTCAAGAAGGGTTGTGATGACACTAATCTATTTTTACAAAAGGTACCCCCCATTGGTGAACCCATATCCTTGTTGGAAAACACTTCATAACATTAGTGTATCTTAAAGAGCTCACTTGAAAAGCTCCTTTTTGTGTTGCCTGGTTGCTAACATTGGACACAATACACTTCATATAAATTTGATAAAGCAATGCTGTTACTTTGCCTCAGTAGTTCATTTAAAATATATCTTTGTCCAGTATATTTGTTTCTCTCCTTGCGAGCCTTAACTTTGTCTCCCTCAAATGTACAAATGGAGAATATACAAATGGCAATTTGTAAACAAGATTGAAATACTGTATACCAAATGCATTCAGACAATCACTTAGCTGCATTTCATGTAAAACATTTAGAGATGTGACAGACAATGCTCAAAATGACACAATCTTGATAAATGTTTGTTTATTCACTTCACAAACAGTTCTAAGCCTCTATTAGAGGGGGGATGAGGAATATAGAAGGGTGGTGTCGAATTTCGTGGATTGGTGCAATGGTAACTAACTACAACTAAATGTTAAGAAAACCAAGGAGTTGGTGGCCAACTATAGCAGGATTAAGTTGGAATGCTTACCGATCACTATTGCTGGTCAGGAGGTAGAGCAGGTGGAGAGTTATAAATATTTGGGGGTCCATTTGGATAGCAAACTGGACTGGAGATGCCACTCAGAGACTGTCTACAAGAAGGGGATGAGCAGATTGTATTTGCTAAGGAAACTGAGGTCTTTTAATGTGTGCAGCAAAATGTTAGAAATGTTCTACCAGTCTGTGGTGGCAAGTGCCATCTTTTTTGCAATAATATGCTGGGGTAATAGTGTGCGGGCCTCTGATGCTAATAAGCTGAATAAGCTTATCAAAAAGGCAAGCTCTGCTGTCGGCTGCAATCTGGACTCTCTTGAGGAGGTAGTGGAGAGAAGAACTCTGAGAAAGTGTTGGGCAATTATGAACAATAATGCACATCCATTATATGAGCTATTCATGAGACAGAAGAGCACCTTCAGTAACCGGCTAATACTTCTGAGGTGTAAGATGGAAAAATTTAGGAAATCGTTTGTGCCAACTGCTATGGGGATGTACAACAATAACATTAGGGTTAAATCATAAAGGGGATTGTCTACTTTATTTCTTCTACTTTCCAGTTCACCCGCTGTGTATGTCCTATTCTAATGTATAATGTCCTTCTGTCAACAAACTGTCATGTCAATTAAGTAATTCATTTTATGATTCTTATGATGTAAGTTGTGCTGCTGTGATACCATAATATCCCACGGGATCAATAAAGTGTATCGTATTGTATCGTATTTGTTTGCTGTTTGTCATTGTAAAACATTAAGGTTTACTAAAACTATGCCAGCGGTGGTTTGATCTAAATCCTTGTGGCTTTTATTTTCTAAGGGTTTATGGCCCCTCGTCTGATGACTCCATGATATTTCAGTTTCATCCAACCTTGAAAAGTGGCCACTTGAAGGTGTGGGTGAAACTAGAGTTACTAAATAGTGTTATTTACTATATAAGACCAGAGAAACATGACTAAGACAGATGCCAAAACTGGGGTACCTGTACATGTACAGTGTGCTGATACCTGCATAATTGGGGATGCCCATGCAGTGTAGGTAATCTCTCAGCGGTTCTCTGTCTTGTTGTTGCTTCTCTGATATTCCAGATAGATGATGTTTAAAAGCCTCTTGGTAATGATCTAACTATACTGTATGTAGTTAATCTTCATATATATGTAATAAGTATATTTATGTAATCCTTATATGTACTTATTAACCTTTGTATGTTATTGTTAACATATAAAAAATGTATGCACTCAAACTATTCAATCTAAGGATTCCTTGAATGTTGTAGTTTGCAATGAAATTGCTTTGTATTGCAAGGATTAGCCTTATTTAAAGCCGTATCTGAACCTTAGTGTTAAAAACATGGCAAACACAATTGCCAAATTCTCCTGTAAATAATTGTGAGGGAAGCATCATACCATTAAAAAATACGAGTGAATTTTCCTGGGCCCATCCAATATCTGGGTTCCAAGGCCTAATGGGGTGCATATGACTATGCAGCAGGGCTCGCCTTCCTGCCAATGTTTAAAACAAAGGAGTATGGAGCACACAAAGCATATTGTGAAGTGGATTTTCCTGGGCCCATCCAGTATGTGGGTTCCAAAGCCTAATGGGGTGCATATGACTGACTATGCAGCAGGGCTGGTCTTGCCCCCAATGTGTAATACGAAGGAGTACGGAAGTACAAAATGCGTATTGTGAAGTGGATTTTCATGGGCCCATCCAGTTTGTGTGTTCCAAGGCCTAATGGGGTGCATATGACTGACTATGCAGCAGGGCTGGCATTGCCACAATGTATAAAACAAAGGACTGTGGATCAGAAAATGCATATTGTGAAGTGGATTTTCCTGGGCCCATCCAGTATGTGGGTTCAAAGGCTTATTGAGGTGCGTATGAATTGGTAGCAGGGCAGGCCTTGAATTCAATGCAACACTTTTTCAGGAGTCCCCCCTGGACATCTTATGACAGGGGTATTGTGGTGCGTCGTTAATTCTTGGGAGCCCATCCACTCACAGCATAGGCTACAACAGCTTGGGAGACCCACTGTTTAATAATGACCCTTTAAGAAGGTTAATGCCGCCTGATGCACCAGTAAAAATAGGCCCTGTGACTTTAAGAGTCCCATTCTTCGCAAATGAAATAGGATGGGTCATGTGTCGCACACCACATGGCCAGCTAGGGGTGTTAAATGTTACAATGACATGTCCCAGTGAATGCATTTGTAGTAGTAGAAAGCAATGTTAAAGTTGAAAAACGGTTAAAAAACGCAGCGTCTGAACTAAGCCTAAGTGGGAGAGGAAATTTTTGGTCTGGGGTTAAATATTTGGCCTTACAGGCAAGTCATTAACCTACAAAGGATGTACCTTGACATATTTCCAAGCAAAACCTGTTTTGGTTTTGTTTTCAGGTGTTTTTTGTGGCACCGGGAAAAATGGCATGAGGTCCCTGTGTCATTTGAGCAGTGTTTCCATCATTTTGAGATGTTTTTAAACCTTAAAAAGATCCACGGAGGGGATCGCGGTAAAAATACTCGGGTCTCCCATAGACTTACATTGGGCTCGTTGTTCTGGCCGAGCACCCGAGTATTCCAATTTGCTCGACCTGAGCAACGAGCACCCGAGCATTTTAGTGCTCACCCATAACTAATAATTAACTTATGTTTTTGAACACACTGCTATTATTTTGAACACTATGTTACATCTACATCAATATCTAGATTTTAGTTTTCTGGTATGCTAGTTGTACAGTATATGTGTGTATTCTGTATGTGTGAATAGAGATGTGAATTGTGACTTCTAAAAGTTTATGGAAACAAGTCCGTACTTCATGTCCAAACTCTTCTTCCCATGCCTTATTTTTTTCCACTGGTGTGATTGAGTTTTTTCACCCCTCATTTCAGTATTCTGGTTTTCATGCATTTAATATAGCAGTAAAGTGATTTTTTTAATTCATTCTATCCGTAATCCCTCAATATATACTGGTTATGCTTTTATATATATATATATATATATATATATATATATATATATATATATATATATATATATATATACAGTTGACACCAGAAGTTTACATACACTATATAAAAAGACATACTGGTATATGCATGTTTTTCTCCATATCTGACATGAAATCAGAATAAACCTTTCCCGTTTTAGGCGAATTAGGATTACCATAATTATTAATATTTGCCAAATGCCAGAATAAGGAGAGAGAGATAATGTTTTTAGGCATTTTCATCACTTACTGCAAAGTCAAAAGTTTACATACATTTCATTAGTATTTGGTACCATTGCCCTAAAATGACTTGGGTCAAACGTTTGGGATGCCCTTCCACAAGCTTCTCACAATAGTTGGTCGGTATTTGGGTCCATTCCTCCTGACAAAGCAGTTGTAACTGATCCAGGTTTGTAGATCGCCTTGCTCGCACCTGCCTTTTCAGCTTTGCCCATAAATTTTCATTAGGATTGAGATCAGGGCTTTGTGATAGCCACTTCAAAACAATTGCTTTATTATCCCTAAGCCACTTTGCTACCATTTTGTCTGTAAGCTTCGGGTCATTGTCCATTTGTAAGACCCATTTCCGCACAAGCTTTAACTTACTGGAAAATGTCTTGAGATGTTGCTTCAGTATTGCCACATGATCTTCTTTTCTCATGATGCCATCTATTTTGTGAAGTGCACCAGTCCCTCCTGCAGTAAAACAACCCCACAATATGATGCTGCCTCCCCCGTGTTTCACAGTTGGGATGGTGTTATTAGTAGTGTTGAGCATTCCGATACCGCAAGTATCGGGTATCGGCCAATACTTGCGGTATTGGAATTCCGATACCGAGATCCGATACTTTTGTGGTATCGGGAATCGGTATCGGGATTAATATCAATGTGTAAGGCTACGTTCACATTTGCGGTCAGCGCCGCAGCGTCGGGCGCCGCAGCGGCGCCGCATGCGTCATGCACCCCTATATTTAACATGGGGGCGCATGGACATGCGTTGTGCTGCGTTTAGCGCCGCATGGCCGCAAGCGTTGGACGCAAGAAACGCATCAAGTTGCATTTTTTTTGCGTCCAACTTGCTGCCAAAAACGACGCATGCGGCGCAAAACGCAGCGTTTTAGCGTGCGTTTTGCCGCGTTTTTGTTTGCGTTGTGCGCTGCGGCGCCGACGCTGCGGCGCACAACGCAAATGTGAACGTAGCCTAAAAGAAAGAATTAAAATAAAAAATAGGGATATACTCACCTCTCCGGCGGCCCCTGGACTTTACCGCCGTAACCGGGAGCCATTGTACCTAAGAATGCACGCTTGAAGGGCCTTAGATGACGTCACGGCGCTCTGATTGGTCGCGTAGCGGTCACGCGACCGCTACGCGACCAATCAGAAGCTGCGGACGTCTTCTAAGGTATTTCAAGCGCTTGAAAGACCTTAGGTGACGTCACGGATTTGTGATTGGTCGCGTAGCGGTCACGCGACCGCTACGGACCAATCAGAGCGCCGTGACGTCATCTAAGGCCCTTCAAGCACGCATTCTTAGGTACAACGGCTCCCGGTTACGGCGGTAAAGTCCAGGGCGCGTCAGAGGGTGAGTATATCCCTATTTTTTATTTTAATTCTTTCTTTTACACATTGATATGGATCCCAGGGCCTGAAGGAGAGTTTCCTCTCCTTCAGACCCTGGGAACCATACAGGATACCGTCCGATACTTGGTGTCCCATTGACTTGTATTGGTATCGGGTATCGGTATCGGATTAGATCCGATACTTTGCCAGTATCGGCCGATACTTTCCGATACCGATACTTTCAAGTATCGGACGGTATCGCTCAACACTAGTTATTAGGCTTCTCCCTTTTTCCTCCAAGCATAGCAATTGTAATTATGGCTAAAATTTTCAATTTTAGTTTCATCAGACCACAGGACATGTCTCAAAAAAAAAACCTTCATGACCGGAGCTTTTTTCGGTTTTGTGTTTTCGTTTCTCGCTCCCTTCCTTCCCAGAGCATAACTTTTTATTTTTCCAATAAAATGGCCATATGAGGGCTTATTTTTTGTGGGATGAGTTGTACTTTTGAACGACAACGGTAGCTTTACCATGTCGTGCACTAGAAAATGGTAAAAAAATTCCAAGTGCAGTGAAATTGCAAAAAAGTGTAATCCAACAATGTTTTTTGTTGTTTTCTTTTTTTCTAGGTTCACTAAATGCTAAAACTGACCAGCCATTATGATTTTACAAGTCATTATGAGTTCATAGACACCAAACATTTATAGGTTCTTTTTTGTCTATGAGGTGAAAACAAATTACAAACTTTGCTAAAAAAAAATAAAATTGCGCCATTTTCCGATACCAGTAACATCTCCACTTTCCGTGATCTCAGGTTGGGTGAGGGCTTATTTTTTGCATTATGAGCTGACATTTTTAATAATTCCATTTTGGTGCAGATGCTTTCTTTTGATCGCCCGTTATTGCACTTTAATGAAATGTCGTGGCAACCAAAAAAACATAATTCAGGTGTTTTGACTTTGCCGCCGTTTAGCTATCAGGTTAATCCCTTTTTTTATTGATAGAGCAGGCGATTCTGAACGCAGCGAAACCAAATATGTGTATGTTTGATTTTTTTATTGTTTTATTTTCAATGGGGCAAAAGGGGAGTGATTTGAACTTTTATATATAAATATTTTTTTTATATTTTTAAAAACATTTTTCTTTAACTTTTGGCATGCTTCAATAGTCTCCATAGGAGACTAGAAGGTGCCATAGCCCGATCGGCTCAGCTACATAGAGGAGATGATCAGTTCGCCTCTATGTAGCTGAATTACTGACTTGCTATGAGCCTAGACCACTGGGTGGAGTTCATAGCAATCCAGCACTGACAACCATAGAGGTCTCCAGGAGACCTCCGGTTGTCATGCTGACGAACCAATGACCGCCGATCACGAGACGAAGGTCACCGATGTGCGTATTTCCAGCACGATTGCCGGAAGCGCAATTTAAATGCCACTGTCAGAGTTTGACAGCGGTATTTAACTAGTTAATAGCCACGGGTTGATCGCAATTCCACCCACAACTATTGCGTTCACATGTCAGCTGTTCAAAACAGCTGATATGTCCCAGAAAAGATATGGGCTCACTGCCAGAGCCCACATCAAAGGGAGGGATACTGACATCGGCGTACTATTGCACCCGATGTCGGTAAGGGGTTAAAGTCCTTTTCCTGTGTGTATTTGCAAACATTAATCTGGCTTTTTAATATTTCTTTTGGAGTTATGGCTTCTTCCTGGCAGGGTGACCTTTCAGCCCAAGTTGATACAGTATTCGTTTCACTGTGGATATTGACACAAACTTACCAGCTTCCACCATCATCTTCACAAGGTCTTTTGGTTTTGTCCTTGAGTTGATATGCACATGTCAGACCAAAGCACATTCTTCTCTGGGACACAGAAACCATTTCCTTCCTGAGCAGTATTATGGCTGGACATTCCCATTTTGTTTGTACTTGCGTATAATTGTTTGTACAGATGAATGAGGCACATTCAGGTATGTTGAAATTGTACCCAAGGATGTACAGTTATGCTCAAAAGTTTACATACCCTGGTAGAATTTTTGCTTTCTTGGCCTTTTTTCAGAGAATATGAATGATAACACCAAAACTTTTTCTCCACTCATGGTTAGTGGTTGGGCGAAGTCATTTATTGTCAAACTACTGTGTTTTCTCTTTTTCAATCATAATGACAACCCAAAACATCCAAATGCTTACATACCCCATTTCCTAATACCGTGCATTGCCCCCTCTAACATCAATGACAGCTTGAAGTGCTAGTTGTGGATGAGGTTATTTATTTTCTCAGATGGTAAAGCTGCCCACTCATCTTGGTAAAAAGCCTCCAGTTCTTGTAAATTCCTGGGCTGTCTAGCATGAACTGCGTGCTTGAGATCTCCCCAGAGTGGCTTAATGATATTGAGGTTCAGGAGACTGAGATGGCCACTAGGGTTGAGTGAAACAGATCGGCACTTTTCAAAAGTCGCCGACTTTTAGCAAAGTCGCGTTTCGTGAAACCCGACCCGATCCCACTCTGGGATTGGGTCGGCGGTACACGATCTCTAATCCAAAGTCGGGTTTCGTTTTTTTATATATATATATACTGTATATATATATATATATATATGTCATAGAGACACATATATATATATATTTATATTTACTTCAGCGCGATAATGTTGAAAAGCCAGTAATTCAATTGCCGGCTTTTCATTTCTCCTGCCTAAACCCGACATGATATGAGACATGGTTTACATACAGTAAACCATGTCATATCCCCCTTTTTTTTGCATATTCCACACTACTAATGTTAGTAGTGTGTATGTGCAAAATTTCGGCACTGTAGCTATTAAATTTAAGGGTTAAATCGCGGAAAAAATTGGCGTGGGCTCCCGCGCAATTTTCTCCGCCAGAGTGGTAAAGCCAGTGACTGAGGGCAGATATTAATAGCCAGGAGAGGGTCCATGGTTATTGGCCCCTCCGTGGCTAAAAAATCTGCCCCCAGCCACCCCAGAAAAGGCACATCTGGAAGATGCGCCTATTCTGGCACTTGGCCACTCTCTTCCCACTCCTGTGTAGCGGTGGGATATGGGGTAATGAAGGGTTAATGCCACCTTGCTATTGTAAGGTGACATTAAGCCAGATTAATAATGGAGAGGCGTCAATTCTGACACCTATACATTATTAATCCAATTGTATGAAAGGGTTAAAAACACACACACACACATGATTAAAAAGTATTTTAATGAAATAAACACCCAGGTTGTTATAATATTTTATTGCTCTCTCAATCCACCTGAAGACCCTCGCTTGGAAAAATAATAAACCAACAATATACATACCCTCTGATGAACTGTCACGTCCCACGAGGTAAATCCAACTGAAGGGGTTAAAATAGTTTACAGGCAGGAGATCTGCTATAATGCAGCTGTGCTAGTGCCTGTAAACCCCGGCGAACGAAGGAAATGTAGGTCAATGACCTATAGTTACCTTCAGTCGCGGTGATGCGCCCCCTGGTGGATGTCCTCATATGACCTGGAGCGTGGGAAAAAGTTCCCAGGCTGCAGTTCATGAGGACATCCAGCAGAGGGCGCATCACTGCGACTGAAGGTAACTACAGGTCATTGACCTACATTTCCTTCATTCGCCGGGGTTTACAGGCACGAGCACAGCTGCATTATAGCAGAGCTCCTGCCTGTAAACTATTTTAACCCCTTCAGATGGATTTACCTCATGGGACGTGACAGTTCATCAGAGGGTATGTATATTGTTGGTTTATTATTTTTCCAAGCGAGGGTCTTCAGGTGGATTGAGAGAGCAATAAAATATTAAAACAACCTGGGTGTTTATTTCATTAAAATACTTTTTAATCATGAGTGTGTGTTTTTTAACCCTTTAATACAATTGGATTAATAATGGATAGGTGTCAGAATAGACACCTCTCCATTATTAATCTGGCTTAATGTCACCTTACAATAGCAAGGTGGCATTAACCCTTCATTACCCCATATCCCACCGCTACACGAGAGTGGGAAGAGAGTGGCCAAGTGCCAGAATAGGCGCATCTTCCAGATGTGCCTTTTCTGGGGTGGCTGGGGGCAGATGTTTTTAGCCACGGGGGGGCCAATAACCATGGACCCTCTCCTGGCTATTAATATCTGCCCTCAGTCACTGGCTTTACCACTCTGGCGGAGAAAATTGCGCGGGAGCCCACGCCAATTTTGTCCGCGATTTAACACTTAAATTTAATAGCTACAGCGCCGAAATTTTGCACATACACACTACTAACATTAGTAGTGTGGAATATGCAAAAAAAAGGGGGATATGACATGGTTTACTGTATGTAAACCATGTCTCATATCATGTCGGGTTTAGGCAGGAGAAATGAAAAGCCAGCAATTGAATTACCGGCTTTTCAACATTATCGCGCTGAAGCAAATATTAAAAAAGTATGCTTCCCCATTGAATTGCATTGGGTTTCGTGTTTTGGCCGATCCCCGACCCCGACTTTTCAATAAGATCGGCCGATTTCACTCGACCCGACTTTTGAGAAAGTCGGGTTTCGTGAAACCCGACTCGATCTCAAAAAATGAAAAGTCGCTCAACCCTAATGGCCACTCCAAAGCCTTCACTTTATTCTGCTGTATCCAATGACAGGTCTACTTGGCCTTGTGTTTTGGATCATTGTCATTTTGGAACGTCCAAGTACACACCCCATGTGCAGCTTCCGGGCTGGTGAGCGGAAATTTACAACCAGAATTTGCTGATAACTAGTGTTGAGCGATACCTTCCGATATTTGAAAGTATCGGTATCGGATTGTATCGGCCGATATCCGAAAAATATCGGATATCGCCGATACCGATACCCGATACCAATACAAGTCAATGGGACACAAATATCAGAAGTGCTCCTGGATGGTTCCCACGGTCTGAAGGAGAGGAAACTCTCCTTCAGGTCCTGGGATCCATATTCATGTGTAAAATAAAGAATACAAATAAAAAATAGGGATATACTCACCCTCTGACGTGCCCTGGTTGTAACCGCTGCAACCGGCAGCCTCCGTTGCTAAGAATGCAGTGAGTGATGGACCTTCAATGACGTCGCGGCTTGTGATTGGTCGCGTGACCGCTCATGTGACCGCTCACGTGACCAATCACAAGCCGCGACATCATCGCAGGTCCTTTATCTCGGCATTCTTAGGTACGGAGGCACCGCTAAGAGCAGGGGCCGCCGGAGGGGTGAGTATATCAATATATTTTATTTTTATTCTTTATTTTACACATGAATATGGATCCCAGGGCCTGAAGGAGAGTTTCCTCTTCTCCAGACCCTGGGAACCATACACTGGGAACTTCCGATTCCGATTTCCGATATCACAAAAATATCGGAACTCGGCATCGGAATTCCGATACCGCAAATATCGGCTGATACCCGATACTTGCGGTATCGGAATGCTCAACACTACTGATAACGTGCTGCATTCATCTTTTCTTCAACTGTGACCAAGTTTCCTGTGCCTTTGTAGCTCGCACATCCCCAAAACATCAGCGATCCACCTCAGTGCTTTACAGTAGGAATAGTGTTCCTTTCATCATAGGTCTTGTTGATCTCTCTCCAAATGCAACATTTATGGTTGTGAACAAAAAAGTTCAATTTTGGTCTCATCACTCCAACTCTTGTTCCAGAAGTTTTGAGGCTTGTCTTTGTGCTGTTTTGCGTATTGTAGGAGAGATACTTTGTGGCATTTGCGCAGTAATGGCTTTCTTCTGGCGACTCGACCATGCATCCCATTTTTCTTCAAGTGCCTTCTTATTGTGCAGCCACACCGCTAGTTTTCAGAGAGTCCAGTATTTCAGTTGATGTTATTTGTCAGGTTTTTCTTGCATCCCGAATAATTTTCCTGGCAGTTGTGGATGACATTTTTGTTGGTCTACCTGACCATGGTTTAGTTTTTACAGAGCCCCTTATTTTCCATTTCTTAATCACAGTTTGAACGCTGCTGACTGGCATGATCGTTTTCTTGGATATCTTTTTGTTTCCCTTTTCTTTTTTGTACGGTTCAACTACCTTTTCCCATAGATCCGTTGACAATTCTTTTGCTTTCCCCATGACTCACAATCCAGAAATGTCAGTGGCTGGATGAAAGATGCAAGAGTCTGTCTGGATCCCAGAAACTCACTCAGCTTTTATGCACATACACTGATTAAAAGCAAACAGGTAACAGGTGAGGATGTTACCTTTAGTAGTCATTCAAACTCATTTGTGTCAACTTCTGTACATGTTATGAGGTCAAAATCATCAGGGTATGTAAACTTTTGATCAGGGTCATCTGGATCTTTTGAGTTGTCATTATGATTTAAAAAAGAGAAAACACAGTAGTTTGACAATAAATGGCTTCACCCAACCACTAACCATTAGGGTTGAGCGAAACGGGTCGGCCATTTTCAGAAGTCGCCGACTGTGTGGGGTCGGCCATGAGGTCGGCGATCTTCTGAATCTGGTATCGGAATTCCGATACCGAGTTCCGATATGTTTGCGATATCGGGAATCGGTATCGGAATCCATATTTGAGTGTAAAATAAAGAATCAAAATAAAAAATATTGATATACTCACCCTCGGACGCGCCCTGGTACTAACTGGCAGGCTTCCTACCTAAGAATGAGCACGTGAATGACCTGCGGTGACGTCGCGGCTTGTGATTGGTCGCGAGCGGTCACATGGACAAGCCGCGACGTCATCTAAGGTCCTTCACGCGCTAAGGTCCTATTAGGTATATACTCATCCTCGGACGCACCCTGCTTCTTTCCGGCAGCCTTCCTTCCTAAGAATGAGCACGCGAAGGACCTTAGATGACGTCGCGGCTTGTCCATGTGACCGCTCGCGACCAATCACAAGCCGCGACGTCACCGCAGGTCATTCACGCACTCATTCTTAGGTAGGAAGGCTGCCGGTTAGTACCAGGGCGCGTCCGAGGGTGAGTATATCAATATTTTTTATTTTGATTCTTTATTTTACACATTAATATGGATCCCAGGGCCTGAAGGAGAGTTTCCTCTCCTTCAGACCCTGGGAACCATAGTATCCCATTGCACTGCATTGGGTTTCGTGTTTCGGCCGACCCCGACCCCGACTTTTTTATAGGATCGGCCGATTTCACTCGACCCGACTTTTGAGAAAGTCGGGTTTCGTGAAACCCGACCCGATCCTATAAAAATAAAAGTCGCTCAACACTACTAACTATGAGTGGAGAAAAAGTTTTGGTGTTATCATTCATATTCTCTGAACAAAAAAAGCCAAGAAAGCCAAAATTCTGTATATAAACTTTTGAGCACAACAGACACGGACTCTTTACTGTAAGAGCAGTGAGCTTATGGAACTCTCTGCTGTATGATGTTTTAATGAGTGATTCATTACTAAAAGTTAAGAGGGGACTGGATGCCTTTCTTGAAAAGTATAATGTAACAGGTTATATGCACTACATTCCTCAATAGAGCGTTGATTCAGGGAACTAGTTTGATTCCCGTATGTGGAGTTGGAAAGGATTTTTTTTCCTCCAATGTGGAGCTTACTGTTTGCCACATGGGGTTTTTTTTTGCCTTCCTCTGGATCAACATGTTAGGGCATGTTAGGTTAGGAAATGGGTTGAACTAGATGGACTTAAAGACTTCCTTCAACCTTAAAAACTACGTTACTATGTTAACTATATATATACAGTGCCTTGCAAAAGTATTCAGCTCCCTGGATCTTTCAACCTTTTCCCACTAGTGTTGAGCGATACTTTCCGATATCGGAAAGTATCGGTATCGGAAAGTATCGGCCGATACCGTCACAGTATCGGAATCCAATCCGATACCGATACCCGATCCCAATGCAAGTCAATGGGACGAAAATATCGGAATCAAAATAAACCCTTTATACACTTGTAGGTTCATTCTACATGAAGGAAAACAACTAAGAATATTGTAGGATGTATTGGGGGACGTGGCGGAGATATTAAAGGGACAGAGGTTTAGCCCAATGTAATAGAATAGCAGGATTTTTTAATTTTTTTTATGAAGTTCGGCGTTAGAAAGAATTTGACTATGTTTTTTTTTTTTTTTTTATGTCAGATATTGATGTTTCACTACTTCCACGCCCTTCACCTTCCTTTTTACTTCTCCCACGCTTTCTTCTTAATTATCCTCATCATCAGCTTCTTTGACATCAACTTCTTCACCTTATTCATCTTCTTCTTCATCTTCTACCTATTATTTTTTGGGTTACATTGTTCATATTCTTTTTATTTTACTATTATCTTCATCATATTCAACTTGTTCATCATATTCTTATTTGTGACAGGCATTCCCGTAGTTGTTATCTATAAAAGTTTGAAGATTACACCTTCCGTTCTGCCTGTCACAAAACAGTTACATTTGTCCGCGTTCAGTTTGGCCTGCAGCATCAGGCTTTATCCAGGGGCACCACGAGGAGGAACGGACTCACCCCCATACACTGCTTAGTCTTCTTCTGCTTATAATTTACATAATATTTTTTGCTCTGATATTTTGTGTTATGCTTAATGTCCTTCTGCTCTTTGTTCTGCAGCCTCTTGTTCTTCTGCTTCTCGGTCTTCCAGGTCGTCGTCGTCTCCAGGGTCGTCGTCTCCGGGGTCGTCGTCATCGGGGTGGTCTTCAGGGTCGTCGTCTCCGGGGTCGTCGTCATCGGGGTGGTCTTCGGGGTCATCGTCTCCAGGGTCGTCGTCATCACGGTGGTTGTCGTCTCTGGTGTCGTCGTCATCTTAGGGGTGGTCTTCTGGGTCATTGTGTTTAGTCTCTTGAACTTGGAAATGTAGCAGAAGGTACAAGAAGGCTGAGAAAATGCCGAGAACCAGCTGATGGAACTGGAACTCGGATGGCTACCCGAAGGTCCAAGAGCCAATGGAACTACCGAGGACCAGCTGACGTTACTGGAACCCGGTTACTAAGCAGGAGGTACCTGTGCTGAAAGCACTACCAAGGACCACCTGACGTTGGTGGAACTCGGATACCCAGAGGGAGGCACCTAAGCCAAAGGCTCTGCCCGGAACCAGCTGACGGTACTGGAACCAGGATGGGGAGCAGAAGGTACAAGAGCAAAAGACACTGCCGAGAACCAGCTGACGGTGCTGGAACCCGGATGGGTAGCCGAAGGTCCAAGAGCCAATGGAACTACCGAGGACCAGCTGACGTTACTGGAACCCGGTTACTAAGCAGGAGGTACCCGTGCCTGAAAGCACTACCAAGGACCACCTGACGTTGGTGGAACTCGGATACCAAAGGGAGGCACCTAAGCCAAAGGCTCTGCCCGGAACCAGCTGACGGTACTGGAACCAGGATGGGGAGCAGAAGGTACAAGAGCAAGTGTCTGCGTGGCTTTTGCAGGACACGATGCCGGCTGCACAGCAGGGGAACAGCTGGCGGTGCTGGACCCCACTGACACATTGGCGAGGTGTTTTTCTCTGTGCAGCTAGCACATCTGGGCCCCAACTGGCGGTTTGTTAGAGCCCAGGGTCAGCAGGAGGAGGAGCAGGAGGAGGAGGAGCAGGGGGAGGGGAGTGTAGGCCGAAGCCTGCACTGGCGGCAGCTTTGGGTCTGTTGTGTCTGCGTGGCTTTTGCAGGACACGTTGCCGGCTACACAGCAGGGGAACAGCTGGCGGTGCTGGACCCCACTGACACATTGGCGAGGTGTTTGGCTCTGTGCAGCCAGCACTTCCGGACAGCAACGATCGGTGTTGGAGCCCGGGCTCTGCAGGGGGAGCAGAGTGTAGGCCGAAGCCTACTTGAACCGATTTCAAAGTTCACCTTTAACCCCCCCTCAGGGGTTAGAAAGTAGAAGAGCCACAGCTTATGCAGCAGTAGTGCTGCACAAGTCAAAGGTTGCTCTTTTAATTTTTCTCCTTGCACACGCTGAATGAAACACGTATAACATTTAGCCCTTTATACAGTCAAACTGTGTTGGAGGCGCGAGTTCCCTTTGTAATGAGACGCAGCACAGATGTCAAGAATCCCACCTTGGTGCTGGGTGCAGCCTCCCGAGCGTTGTTATTTGCTGTACAGGAGTCTGCGCTGTCGTGTTATCCCCTGGCCTAGCGCCGTTAGCGCTGCCCATCTTCTGGCATCATGTAATGTCGGCCGGTGCGGTTCGCGATGCCCATGAATCCCAGCCCCGCAGTGTCTTAACATTGTTAAAACACTGCGGGGCTGGGATTCAGGGCCTGGCGCAGCACATATGTTGGCCTCTCACACTCGGGTCCTTACACCCGCTTCAGACTGTGCGGCGTCATCTGATCCCTTATCGCATGCCACGGCCATGAAGCCGCACAGTCCGAAGAAGGCGGAAGGAGAGGAGGGACAGGCGAACTGATGCACTGATCCTGCCCATGAATCACACCCTCGCAGTCCCAATAAATAAGACACCGAGGGGCGTTGTGTGGGTCAGGGCGGCCGCAGAGGCGCAGGCAGCCAAACAATGATGCCAGAAGACGGGCAGCGCTACCAAGGGGGTTGCAGCGTGTCATTACAAAGGAAAGTCACACCACCGGGACGGTTAAATGGTCACACAGAGGACACATTTCAGACGTGTTTTCAGTTCCACATGTGCGAGGAGAATACGTTTCTGAGCCACCTTGCACACATGCAGCATTACCGCTGTACAAGGTGGCTGGATAACGTAAAAACGCCTGGGGGAGGGGGGACAGGTTCCCTTCAATTTCAGTTCTTGTGTCTGCGTGGCTTTTGCAGGACACGTTGCCGGCTGCACAGCAGGGGAACAGCTGGCGGTGCTGGACCCCACTGACACATTGGCTGGTGTTTTTCTCTGTGCAGCTAGCACATCTGGGCCCCAACTGGCGGTGTGTTAGAGCCCAGGGACAGCAGGAGGAGGAGCAGGAAGAGGAGGAGCAGGGGGAGGGGAGTGTAGGCCGAAGCCTGCACTGGCGGCAGCTTTGGGTCTGTTGTGTCTGCGTGGCTTTTGCAGGACACGTTGCCGGCTACACAGCAGGGGAACAGCTGGCGGTGCTGGACCCCACTGACACATTGGCGAGGTGTTTGGCTCTGTGCAGCCAGCACTTCCGGACAGCAACTAGCGTTGTTGGAGCCCGGGCTCTGCAGGTGGAGCAGAGTGTAGGCCGAAGCCTAATTGAACCGATTTCAAAAGTCACCTTTAACCCCCCCTCAGGGGTTACAAAGTAGAAGAGCCACAGCTTATGCAGCAGCAGTGCTGCGCAAGTCAAAGGTTGCTCTTGTAATTTTTCTCCTTGCACACGCTGAATGGAACACGTATAACATTCAGCCCTTTATACAGTCAAACTGTGTAATGGAGGCAAGAGTTCCCTTTGTAATGAGACGCAGCACAGGTGTCAAGAATCCCACCTTGGTGCTGGGTGCAGCCTCCCGAGCGTTGTTATTTGCTGTACAGGAGTCTGCGCTGTCGTGTTATCCCCTGGCCTAGCGCCGTTAGCGCTGCCCATCTTCTGGCATCATGTAATGTCGGCCGGTGCGGTTCGCGATGCCCATGAATCCCAGCCCCGCAGTGTCTTAACATTGTTAAAACACTGCGGGGCTGGGATTCAGGGCCTGGCGCAGCACATATGTTGGCCTCTCACACTCGGGTCCTTACACCCGCTTCAGACTGTGCGGCGTCATCTGATCCCTTATCGCATGCCACGGCCATGAAGCCGCACAGTCCGAAGAAGGCGGAAGGAGAGGAGGGACAGGCGAACTGATGCACTGATCCTGCCCATCAATCACACCCTCGCAGTCCCAATAAATAAGACACCGAGGGGCGTTGTGTGGGTCAGGGCGGCCGCAGAGGCGCAGGCAGCCAAACAATGATGCCAGAAGACGGGCAGCGCTACCAAGGGGGTTGCAGCGTGTCATTACAAAGGAAAGTCACACCACCGGGACGGTTAAATGGTCACACAGAGGACACATTTCAGACGTGTTTTCAGTTCCACATGTGCGAGGAGAATACGTTTCTGAGCCACCTTGCACACATGCAGCATTACCGCTGTACAAGGTGGCTGGATAACGTAAAAACGCCTGGGGGAGGGGGGACAGGTTCCCTTCAATTTCAGTTCTTGTGTCTGCGTGGCTTTTGCAGGACACGTTGCCGGCTGCACAGCAGGGGAACAGCTGGCGGTGCTGGACCCCACTGACACATTGGCTGGTGTTTTTCTCTGTGCAGCTAGCACATCTGGGCCCCAACTGGCGGTGTGTTAGAGCCCAGGGACAGCAGGAGGAGGAGCAGGAGGAGGAGGAGCAGGGGGAGGGGAGTGTAGGCCGAAGCCTGCACTGGCGGCAGCTTTGGGTCTGTTGTGTCTGCGTGGCTTTTGCAGGACACGTTGCCGGCTACACAGCAGGGGAACAGCTGGCGGTGCTGGACCCCACTGACACATTGGCGAGGTGTTTGGCTCTGTGCAGCCAGCACTTCCGGACAGCAACTAGCGTTGTTGGAGCCCGGGCTCTGCAGGTGGAGCAGAGTGTAGGCCGAAGCCTAATTGAACCGATTTCAAAAGTCACCTTTAACCCCCCCTCAGGGGTTACAAAGTAGAAGAGCCACAGCTTATGCAGCAGCAGTGCTGCGCAAGTCAAAGGTTGCTCTTGTAATTTTTCTCCTTGCACACGCTGAATGGAACACGTATAACATTCAGCCCTTTATACAGTCAAACTGTGTAATGGAGGCGAGAGTTCCCTTTGTAATGAGACGCAGCACAGGTGTCAAGAATCCCACCTTGGTGCTGGGTGCAGCCTCCCGAGCGTTGTTATTTGCTGTACAGGAGTCTGCGCTGTCGTGTTATCCCCTGGCCTAGCGCCGTTAGCGCTGCCCATCTTCTGGCATCATGTAATGTCGGCCGGTGCGGTTCGCGATGCCCATGAATCCCAGCCCCGCAGTGTCTTAACATTGTTAAAACACTGCGGGGCTGGGATTCAGGGCCTGGCGCAGCACATATGTTGGCCTCTCACACTCGGGTCCTTACACCCGCTTCAGACTGTGCGGCGTCATCTGATCCCTTATCGCATGCCACGGCCATGAAGCCGCACAGTCCGAAGAAGGCGGAAGGAGAGGAGGGACAGGCGAACTGATGCACTGATCCTGCCCATCAATCACACCCTCGCAGTCCCAATAAATAAGACACCGAGGGGCGTTGTGTGGGTCAGGGCGGCCGCAGAGGCGCAGGCAGCCAAACAATGATGCCAGAAGACGGGCAGCGCTACCAAGGGGGTTGCAGCGTGTCATTACAAAGGAAAGTCACACCACCGGGACGGTTAAATGGTCACACAGAGGACACATTTCAGACGTGTTTTCAGTTCCACATGTGCGAGGAGAATACGTTTCTGAGCCACCTTGCACACATGCAGCATTACCGCTGTACAAGGTGGCTGGATAACGTAAAAACGCCTGGGGGAGGGGGGACAGGTTCCCTTCAATTTCAGTTCTTGTGTCTGCGTGGCTTTTGCAGGACACGTTGCCGGCTGCACAGCAGGGGAACAGCTGGCGGTGCTGGACCCCACTGACACATTGGCTGGTGTTTTTCTCTGTGCAGCTAGCACATCTGGGCCCCAACTGGCGGTGTGTTAGAGCCCAGGGACAGCAGGAGGAGGAGCAGGAGGAGGAGGAGCAGGGGGAGGGGAGTGTAGGCCGAAGCCTGCACTGGCGGCAGCTTTGGGTCTGTTGTGTCTGCGTGGCTTTTGCAGGACACGTTGCCGGCTACACAGCAGGGGAACAGCTGGCGGTGCTGGACCCCACTGACACATTGGCGAGGTGTTTGGCTCTGTGCAGCCAGCACTTCCGGACAGCAACTAGCGTTGTTGGAGCCCGGGCTCTGCAGGTGGAGCAGAGTGTAGGCCGAAGCCTAATTGAACCGATTTCAAAAGTCACCTTTAACCCCCCCTCAGGGGTTACAAAGTAGAAGAGCCACAGCTTATGCAGCAGCAGTGCTGCGCAAGTCAAAGGTTGCTCTTGTAATTTTTCTCCTTGCACACGCTGAATGGAACACGTATAACATTCAGCCCTTTATACAGTCAAACTGTGTAATGGAGGCGAGAGTTCCCTTTGTAATGAGACGCAGCACAGGTGTCAAGAATCCCACCTTGGTGCTGGGTGCAGCCTCCCGAGCGTTGTTATTTGCTGTACAGGAGTCTGCGCTGTCGTGTTATCCCCTGGCCTAGCGCCGTTAGCGCTGCCCATCTTCTGGCATCATGTAATGTCGGCCGGTGCGGTTCGCGATGCCCATGAATCCCAGCCCCGCAGTGTCTTAACATTGTTAAAACACTGCGGGGCTGGGATTCAGGGCCTGGCGCAGCACATATGTTGGCCTCTCACACTCGGGTCCTTACACCCGCTTCAGACTGTGCGGCGTCATCTGATCCCTTATCGCATGCCACGGCCATGAAGCCGCACAGTCCGAAGAAGGCGGAAGGAGAGGAGGGACAGGCGAACTGATGCACTGATCCTGCCCATCAATCACACCCTCGCAGTCCCAATAAATAAGACACCGAGGGGCGTTGTGTGGGTCAGGGCGGCCGCAGAGGCGCAGGCAGCCAAACAATGATGCCAGAAGACGGGCAGCGCTACCAAGGGGGTTGCAGCGTGTCATTACAAAGGAAAGTCACACCACCGGGACGGTTAAATGGTCACACAGAGGACACATTTCAGACGTGTTTTCAGTTCCACATGTGCGAGGAGAATACGTTTCTGAGCCACCTTGCACACATGCAGCATTACCGCTGTACAAGGTGGCTGGATAACGTAAAAACGCCTGGGGGAGGGGGGACAGGTTCCCTTCAATTTCAGTTCTTGTGTCTGCGTGGCGGTCGCAGGACACGTTGCCGGCTACACAGCAGGGGAACAGCTGGCGGTGCTGGACCCCACTGACACATTGGCTGGTGTTTTTCTCTGTGCAGCTAGCACATCTGGGCAAAAACTGGCGGTGTTAGAGCCCAGGGTCAGCAGGAGGAGCAGGGGGAGCGGAGTGTAGGCCGAAGCCTGCACTCGAGCAAGTTGAAAGGAAACCTTTAACCCCCCCCCCCCCCCCAGGCGTTTGTAGCTGAAAGAGCCATTGTGTACAGCACTAATGCTGGAAAAGGTAAACTTAGCTCTTTCAATTATGGTCCTTGTACATGCGGAACCTAACATTTATGAAATGTGTCTCCTCACAGCGTTAAACCGTCCGGTAGGTGGAACTTTCCTTTGTCGTGTGACGCAGCACAGCCATCATTTTTACCCCCTTGGCGCCGTGCGCCGCCTCCTCAGCGTTGTTTGAATCTGTCCCGGAGCCTGCGCTGTTAGGTTAGCCCTTGGCCATGCACACATGTTGCGCTGCCCGTCTTCTGACCTCATTTGGTGTCAAGCTGGCTGCGCCTGTGCGGGTGCGCTGGCCGAGATCCCGCCTCGCAGTGTCGTCTAATGTAATCCCACCGCGGGCCTGTGATCCGTGCCCGTGCGCAGTGCATATCCTCTCCTCTCACTCCCCTCCCTACGGCTTTTTCAGACTGTGCGGTGTCACGGCCGTGGCATGCTATTAGGGACCAGCTGACATCGCACAGTCTGAAGAAGCCATAGGGAGGGGAGTGAGAGGAGAGGATATGCACTGCACACGGGCACGGATCACAGGCCCGCGGTGGGATTACATTAGACGACACTGCGAGGCGGGATCTCGGCCAGCGCACCCGCACAGGCGCAGCCAGCCTGACACCAAATGAGGTCAGAAGACGGGCAGCACAACATGTGTGCATGGCCAAGGGCTAACCTAACAGCGCAGGCTCCGGGACAGATTCAAACAACGCTGAGGAGGGGGCGCACGGCGCCAAGGGGGTAAAAATGATGGCTGTGCTGCGTCACACGACAAAGGAAAGTTCCACCTACCGGACGGTTTAACGCTGTGTGGGGACACATTTCATAAGTGTTTGGTTCAGCATGTGCAAGGAGCATCACGAAAAGAGGCACTTTTTCCCTTTGCATCATTACTGCTGCACAAGGTGGCTCCTTCAGTAACAAACGCCTGGGGGGGGGGGGGGTCAGGTTCCCTTACATTTAACTTGTTGTGCCTGCGTGGCGGTCGCAGTACACGTTGCCGTATACACAGCAGGGGAACAGCTGGCGGTGCTGAACCCCACTAACACATTGGCGAGGTGTTTGGCTCTGTGCGTACAGCACTTCTGGACGGCAACTGGCGGTGTTGGAGCCCAGGGACAGGTGGAGGAGGTTGGAGGAGGTTGGAGGAGGTAGGAGGGATTGCCACACACACAGCAGGGGAACAGCTGACGTTACTGAACCCCAATAACAGAGGAGGGACTGTTGACTGTGCGTACAGCACTTCTGGACGGCAACTGGCGGTGTTGGAGCCCAGGGACAGGTGGAGGAGGAGGAGGTTGGAGGAGGTTGGAGGAGGTAGGAGGGATTGCCACACACACAGCAGGGGAACAGCTGACGTTACTGAACCCCAATAACAGAGGAGGGACTGTTGACTGTGCGTACAGCACTTCTGGACGGCAACTGGCGGTGTTGGAGCCCAGGGACAGGTGGAGGAGGAGGAGGTTGGAGGAGGTAGGAGGGATTGCCACACACACAGCAGGGGAACAGCTGACGTTACTGAACCCCAATAACAGAGGAGGGACTGTTGACTGTGCGTACAGCACTTCTGGACGGCAACTGGCGGTGTTGGAGCCCAGGGACAGGTGGAGGAGGAGGAGGTTGGAGGAGGTAGGAGGGATTGCCACACACACAGCAGGGGAACAGCTGACGTTACTGAACCCCAATAACAGAGGAGGGACTGTTGACTGTGCGTACAGCACTTCTGGACGGCAACTGGCGGTGTTGGAGCCCAGGGACAGGTGGAGGAGGAGGAGGTTGGAGGAGGTTGGAGGAGGTAGGAGGGATTGCCACACACACAGCAGGGGAACAGCTGACGTTACTGAACCCCAATAACAGAGGAGGGACTGTTGACTGTGCGTACAGCACTTCTGGACGGCAACTGGCGGTGTTGGAGCCCAGGGACAGGTGGAGGAGGAGGAGGTTGGAGGAGGTTGGAGGAGGTAGGAGGGATTGCCACACACACAGCAGGGGAACAGCTGACGTTACTGAACCCCAATAACAGAGGAGGGACTGTTGACTGTGCGTACAGCACTTCTGGACGGCAACTGGCGGTGTTGGAGCCCAGGGACAGGTGGAGGAGGTTGGAGGAGGTTGGAGGAGGTAGGAGGGATTGCCACACACACAGCAGGGGAACAGCTGACGTTACTGAACCCCAATAACAGAGGAGGGACTGTTGACTGTGCGTACAGCACTTCTGGACGGCAACTGGCGGTGTTGGAGCCCAGGGACAGGTGGAGGAGGAGGAGGTTGGAGGAGGTTGGAGGAGGTAGGAGGGATTGCCACACACACAGCAGGGGAACAGCTGACGTTACTGAACCCCAATAACAGAGGAGGGACTGTTGACTGTGCGTACAGCACTTCTGGACGGCAACTGGCGGTGTTGGAGCCCAGGGACAGGTGGAGGAGGAGGAGGTTGGAGGAGGTTGGAGGAGGTAGGAGGGATTGCCACACACACAGCAGGGGAACAGCTGACGTTACTGAACCCCAATAACAGAGGAGGGACTGTTGACTGTGCGTACAGCACTTCTGGACGGCAACTGGCGGTGTTGGAGCCCAGGGACAGGTGGAGGAGGAGGAGGTTGGAGGAGGTTGGAGGAGGTAGGAGGGATTGCCACACACACAGCAGGGGAACAGCTGACGTTACTGAACCCCAATAACAGAGGAGGGACTGTTGACTGTGCGTACAGCACTTCTGGACGGCAACTGGCGGTGTTGGAGCCCAGGGACAGGTGGAGGAGGAGGAGGTTGGAGGAGGTAGGAGGGATTGCCACACACACAGCAGGGGAACAGCTGACGTTACTGAACCCCAATAACAGAGGAGGGACTGTTGACTGTGCGTACAGCACTTCTGGACGGCAACTGGCGGTGTTGGAGCCCAGGGACAGGTGGAGGAGGAGGAGGTTGGAGGAGGTTGGAGGAGGTAGGAGGGATTGCCACACACACAGCAGGGGAACAGCTGACGTTACTGAACCCCAATAACAGAGGAGGGACTGTTGACTGTGCGTACAGCACTTCTGGACGGCAACTGGCGGTGTTGGAGCCCAGGGACAGGTGGAGGAGGAGGAGGTTGGAGGAGGTTGGAGGAGGTAGGAGGGATTGCCACACACACAGCAGGGGAACAGCTGACGTTACTGAACCCCAATAACAGAGGAGGGACTGTTGACTGTGCGTACAGCACTTCTGGACGGCAACTGGCGGTGTTGGAGCCCAGGGACAGGTGGAGGAGGAGGAGGTTGGAGGAGGTTGGAGGAGGTAGGAGGGATTGCCACACACACAGCAGGGGAACAGCTGACGTTACTGAACCCCAATAACAGAGGAGGGACTGTTGACTGTGCGTACAGCACTTCTGGACGGCAACTGGCGGTGTTGGAGCCCAGGGACAGGTGGAGGAGGTTGGAGGAGGTTGGAGGAGGTAGGAGGGATTGCCACACACACAGCAGGGGAACAGCTGACGTTACTGAACCCCAATAACAGAGGAGGGACTGTTGACTGTGCGTACAGCACTTCTGGACGGCAACTGGCGGTGTTGGAGCCCAGGGACAGGTGGAGGAGGAGGAGGTTGGAGGAGGTAGGAGGGATTGCCACACACACAGCAGGGGAACAGCTGACGTTAATGAACCCCAATAACAGAGGAGGGACTGTTGACTGTGCGTACAGCACTTCTGGACGGCAACTGGCGGTGTTGGAGCCCAGGGACAGGTGGAGGAGGAGGAGGTTGGAGGAGGTTGGAGGAGGTAGGAGGGATTGCCACACACACAGCAGGGGAACAGCTGACGTTACTGAACCCCAATAACAGAGGAGGGACTGTTGACTGTGCGTACAGCACTTCTGGACGGCAACTGGCGGTGTTGGAGCCCAGGGACAGGTGGAGGAGGAGGAGGTTGGAGGAGGTTGGAGGAGGTAGGAGGGATTGCCACACACACAGCAGGGGAACAGCTGACGTTACTGAACCCCAATAACAGAGGAGGGACTGTTGACTGTGCGTACAGCACTTCTGGACGGCAACTGGCGGTGTTGGAGCCCAGGGACAGGTGGAGGAGGTTGGAGGAGGTTGGAGGAGGTAGGAGGGATTGCCACACACACAGCAGGGGAACAGCTGACGTTACTGAACCCCAATAACAGAGGAGGGACTGTTGACTGTGCGTACAGCACTTCTGGACGGCAACTAGCGGTGTTGGAGCCCAGGGGCAGGTGGAAAAGCAGAGGAACACAATGTAGGCCGAAGCCTGAGAAAGTCGAAAGGGAACCTTTAACCCCCCCCCCCAAGGTGTTTGTAGCTGAAAGAGCCAGCTTGTGCAGCACAAAAGATGCAAAAGGAAAAGGTGGCTCTTTTCATCATGCTCCTTGCAAACACAGAACTAAACACTTATAAAATGTGTCCCCTGAAGCCGTGAAACCGTCCCGGAGGTGGGACTTTCCTTCGTAATATGACGCAGCACAGCCATCATTACTACCCCCCCGCCGCCGTGCCCCGGCTCCTCAGCGTTGTTTGATTCCGTCCCGGAGCCTGCGCTGTTATGTTATCCCGTGGCCAGGCACACTTAGCGCTGCCCATCTTCTGACATCATTTGGTGTCAGGCTGGCTGCGCCTGTGCGGCCGCGCTGGCCGAGAGCCCGCCTCGCAGTGTCTTCTGATGTAATCCCACTGGGGGCCTGGGATCCATGGCCATGCGCAGTGCATATCCTCGCCTCTCACTCCCCTCCCTACGGCTTCTTTTCCAGACTGTGCGGTGTCACGGCCGTGGCATGCTATTAGGGACCAGCTGACACCGAACAGTCTGAAGAAGCCATAGGGAGATGAGTGAGAGGTGGAGGTTCAGATATGCACTGCGCATGTCCATAGATCCCAGGCCCCCAGTGGGATTAAATCAGAAGACACTGCGAGGCGGGCTCTCGGCCAGCGTGGCCGCACAGGCGCAGCCAGCCTGACACCAAATGATGCCAGAAGACGGGCAGCGCTAAGTGTGCCTGGCCACGGGATAACATAACAGCGCAGGCTCCGGGACGGAATCAAACAACGCTGAGGAGCCGGGGCGCGGCGCCGGGGGGGTAGGAATGACGGCTGTGCTGCGTCATATTACGAAGGAAAGTCCCACCTCCGGGACGGTTTTACGGTATCAGTGGACACATTTTATAAGTGTTAAGTTTTGCGTGTGCAAGGAGCAAAACCAAAATAGCTACCTTTTTCCTTGTGCAGCATTACTGCTGCACAAGGTGGCTCTTTCAGTAACAAACGCCTTGGGGGGGGGGGGGACAGATTCCCTTACATTTCAGTTGTTGTGTCAGCGTGGCGGTCGCATGACACATTGCCGGCTACACAGCTGGGGATCAGCTGACGTTACTGAAACCCAATAACACTGGGTCGTATGTTTTCACTGTGCAGACGGCACGTCTGAGCCTCAACTGGCGGTGTTGGAGCCCAGGAATTTAAGTTCAGGTGGTAGAAAGATGAACACAACAGGAGACCTGGATAACGTATACAGTGACCTAATTTTTTAATCAGGAGGAGGAGTGGCAAATTCCTGCGAGATCCAGGCCTTGTTCATTTTCAGGAAAGTAAGCCGGTCAACGTTATCGGAGGATAGTCGCATGCGACGGTCAGTTAGTACACCACCTGCAGCACTAAAGACACGTTCCGATAATACACTGGCCGCAGGGCAAGACAGCACCTCCAATGCATACTGGCTTAGCTCTGGCCATGTATCCAGCTTTGAGACCCAAAACTTGAAAGGGGAAGAGCCGTCTGGGAGTACAGCAAGAGGGCAAGACATGTAGTCTGTCACCATCTGACGGAACCGTTGCCTCCTGCTGACTGGAGCCGTCTGTGATGGTGTAGACTTTTGTGGGGGGCACACAAAACTGTGCCACAGTTGGGCCATACTGGTCTTGCCTTGGGCAGAGGCACTGCTTCTGCTCCCTCTTTGTGCAGAGCCTCCACCACTGCCTGGACGCACTGAGCTGCTTTGGAATGCAGTAGCAGCACTTCTCTCAGTTGGAATGGAGAAGATGATGGAACTGACCAGTGTGTCTTGGTACTCCCGCATTTTTCGCTCCCGGTTCAACGGTGTGATGAGGCTTTCTACGTTGTCCCGGTAGCGAGGATCGAGGAGGGTGAACACCCAATAATCAGACATGTTGAGAATGTGGTCGATGCGGCGGTCGTTTCTCAGGCACTGCAGCATGTAATCCACCATGTGCTGCAGACTGCCAACTGCCCAAGAAACGCTGTCCCCAGCTGGAGGCGTGATCTCTGCCCGCTCGTCATCACCCCACCCTCGCTGTACACACTGAGTACTGGACAATTCGGGAACTCCCTCCTCTGGACGGATGTCTTCCTCCTCCATTGACTCCTCCTCATCCTCCTCACAAACTGTCCCCTGCCTACGCGTTTGTGAGGAACCACGTGGCGCTGACTGTCCAGAAGATGATGGAAGTGGTGAATCCTCATCCTCCACCTCTTCCACAACATCATCCCTTAGCGCTTGCAGTGATTTTTCAAGCAGGCAGATAAGGGGGACAGTCATGCTGACTAGTGCATCATCTGCACTCGCCATCCGCGTGGAATAATCAAAGGGACGCAAAACCTGGCAGACATCCTTCATAGTGGCCCACTCTGTGGTTGTGAAGTCTGTACGGCGCTGACTGCGACTTTTTTGCGCCTGATACAGCTGGTACTCCATTACAGCTTGCTGCTGCTCACACAACCGCTCCAACATATGTAACGTGGAATTCCACCTGGTAGGTAGGTCACATATGATGCGATGTTCCGGCAGGCGGTGTCGGCGCTGCAGAGCCGCAATGCGCGCTTTTGCCGTGCTGGAACGCCGCAAGTGAGCACACTCTAGGCGGACCTTGTGCAGCAGTGCATCAAGATCCGGATAGTCCCTCAAAAAACTCTGCACGACCAAATTGAGCACATGTGCCAGACATGGGATGTGAGTGAGGTTGCCGAGGCCCAGGGCTGCCACCAGATTTCGGCCATTATCACACACTACCATGCCTGGCTGGAGATTCGCTGGCTCAAACCACACATCGCTCTCCTGCTTGATGGCATTCCAGAGCTCCTGCGCTGTGTGGCTACGATTCCCCAAAAAAATTAATTTCAAGACGGCCTGTTGACGTTTGGCCACGGCTGTGCTCATGTCGGTCGTAACAGGTACACGTTCATCACGGGTCCATGTGGAGGTGGACTGTGACGGCTCCTGCAGCGATGATTCTGAGGAACTGGTGTAAGAGGAGGAGTCAATGCGTACAGAATGGATTCCTGCAATCCTTGGAGTGGGCAGGACACGTCCTGCGCCACTCGCACGGTCTGTACCCGGCTCAACTACATTAACCCAATGGGCAGTGAGGGAAAGGTATCGCCCCTGTCCATGTTGACTGGTCCACGCATCGGTGGTGAGGTGGACCTTGCTACTGACGGCGTTCAGTAGCGCGTGTTTTATGTGTCCCTCAACATGCTTGTGCAGGGCAGGGATGGCTTGCCTGCTGAAGTAAAAGCGGCTGGGCACACTGTACTGTGGAACTGCCAATGACATCAAGTCACGGAAGCTGTCAGTCTCCACCAGCCTGAATGACAGCATTTCCAGTGACAGAAGTTTGGCAATGCCTGCAGTCAGAGCCTGTGCTCGTGGGTGGTTTGACGAGAAAGGCCGCCTTTTCTCCCATGCCTGTACTACCGATGGCTGTAGACTGGGCTGGGAGTGTGTGGTTGACTGGGAAAGTGGTGCTGCGGGTGGAATGACAGCGGGTCTCTGGACAACAGGGCCAGAGGTTCTTCCACGGCGATCCTGGGAGGAAGCCGAACCAGCTGCGTGTGAGCTAGAGGAAGAGGCAACACGAGCTGAAGAGGTGGTAGCTGCCGCTGTTGGTTGGCCTAGCTCTTCAGTGTGTTTGTCTAACTCCGCCGGGTGCCTGTTGCGCACATGTTTCCACATGTTGGAGGTATTGAGGTTGGCGACTTTTTGACCTCTTTTGATTTTTTGATGACACACCTTGCATCTGACATAGCAAATGTCATCTGCAACTGTGTCAAAAAAGGACCAGGCACTGCAAGTCTTGGGAGCCCCCCTTTTGACTTTTGGAAGAGACATGCTCCTTACGGGTGCCAAAGCGGAGGCTGCAGGATCCGCAGTCTTCCCCCTCCCTCTCCCTCTTTGGGCCGTACGGGGAATCTCTTCCTCAGAGCTGCTCCCACCACCTTCCTGTCCCTGACGCCAAGATGGGTCAAGGACCTCATCATCTACACTACCCTCTGCCCCCAACTGCTCCTCCTGGGTAGTCTCAGCAGCAGAGCACGCACCAGTAAGTGGCACCTGAGTGTCATCATCAGCTGATGCGGCCTGCGAGGTGGTGACCGGAGCCACTGGCCCACCCGCCTCTTCAGAGGAAGACAGAAAAAGCGGTTGGGCATCACTGCACCCTGCCTCTTCTTCCATTTCTCCAATGCTGCTTGGCTGGCCCCCTGTTTCCAAGCCAAGAGATGATTCAGAGAACAGAAGTAGAGACTGCTCCTGTCCTGGGATCTCTGTCTGCCTGGGCAATTTTGCAGGTGGTGAAGAGACAGATGGCTGCTCTCCAGTGCTCTGTGTCTGAGAGGATGTGGCACTAATGGAAGTTGATGCATTAGCTGCCATCCATCCCACAACGGCTTCAATTTGGTCTTGACGCAGCAGCGGTGTACGGCGCTCGGCGACAAAGCTGCGCATGAACGACTGTTCCCTTGTGAAAGTGGGTGCTGATGACTCACCGGTGCCCGCAGCAGGCACAGAATCCCCACGTCCCCTCCCTGCTCCGCGCCCACGCCCACGCCCACGTGCCTTACTCACTGCCTTCTTCATCTTGGTTGACTGATAAAGATAAGCAGAAAAGTACTAACGGCTTTGTGTGCTTATTCCTGAGCAACTCCTCCTAACAGGTATAAGACACACTAATTTTCTAAAGTGTGGACTAGACTTGAATATGAGCTAATGTGGCCTACACAAATGTAAAGTGGTGTAACTGGTGTGTTTGGTGAACTTTATTATTTATTTATTTTTTTGGGGCTGAACTGACAACGGATAGAGCTGCAGTCACACGGAGACCGTGCAGACAGCCGTAAACGGCGCTGCAAGGCCCAAAAACCCTCCTCTACTTTATCCTATGTAGTGTTTTTCCACAAATTAGCTGGAGACGGGTGGAAAGACACTAATAGGATTTTTTTAAATTAATTAGCAGCAGACTACACTACTTGAAAACAAAATGAAAATTGATTTGGCGGTATGACGCAGTGAACAACCCTGAGCTGGAGACAACCAAGCTACGGCTGCTCACAGACTACAGGGCGAGCTGCAGTCACACGGAGACCGTGCAGACAGCCGTAAACGGCGCTGCAAGGCCCAAAAACCCTCCTCTACTTTATCCTATGTAGTGTTTTTCCACAAATTAGCTGGAGACGGGTGGAAAGACACTAATAGGATTTTTTTAAATTAATTAGCAGCAGACTACACTACTTGAAAACAAAATGAAAATTGATTTGGCGGTATGACGCAGTGAACAACCCTGAGCTGGAGACAACCAAGCTACGGCTGCTCACAGACTACAGGGCGAGCTGCAGTCACACGGAGACCGTGCAGACAGCCGTAAACGGCGCTGCAAGGCCCAAAAACCCTCCTCTACTTTATCCTATGTAGTGTTTTTCCACAAATTAGCTGGAGACGGGTGGAAAGACACTAATAGGATTTTTTTAAATTAATTAGCAGCAGACTACACTACTTGAAAACAAAATGAAAATTGATTTGGCGGTATGACGCAGTGAAGAACCCTGAGCTGGAGACAACCAAGCTACGGCTGCTCACAGACTACAGGGCGAGCTGCAGTCACACGGAGACCGTGCAGACAGCCGTAAACGGCGCTGCAAGGCCCAAAAACCCTCCTCTACTTTATCCTATGTAGTGTTTTTCCACAAATTAGCTGGAGACGGGTGGAAAGACACTAATAGGAATTTGTGGAAAAAATGTGCAGCAGCCTGCACTACTTCAAAAAAAAAAAAAAAAAGGACAGTATGAGGCAATGAACCACCCTCCCTGAACTGAATACAACCAGCTATGGATGGCCTATGTGGCTGCACTCAGACTAGAGAGTGGGCTGCACTCACACACACACACAGAGAGACCTTGCAGATCGCTGTGAAAACAGCGCTACAAGGCAAAAGGAAGGTGATTAGTAGGTGAACACAGCGGTTGCTAAATTAGCCTTTGGAAAGCACAAAGAAGCAAATCGCTATCTCTAAACTGTCCCTCAGTCAGCAAACAGCGTCCTGTCACTAACTGAATTCACAGCAGAGTGATCGCAAAATGGCGCCAGCGACTTTTAAACTGCATCATGACATCATTTAAGCAGCCAATCACAGCCTTGCCAGTAGTTTCATGCCCTCCATGCTAAACAGGATGTGCCCACACTTGGAATCTTTCTCATTGGCTGAATTTCTGAATTTTGAATCATGGAACTTCCGATTCCGGTATCCGATACGCGCCAAGTATCGGAATCCCGGTATCGGAATTCCGATACCGCAAGTATCGGCCGATACCCGATACTTGCGGTATCGGAATGCTCAACACTATTTCCCACATATCATGCTTCAAACATAAAAATACCAAATGTAAATTTTTGGTGAAGAATCCACAAGTGAAACACAATTGTGAAGTTGAATGAAATTTATTGGTTGTTTTGAATTTTTGTGGAAATTCAAAAACTGAAAAGTGGGGCCTGCAAGTAACTTGGGGTATGTCTCTATCAGTTTTGTACATTGAGAGACTGAAATTCTTGCCCATTCTTCCTTGGCAAACAGCTCGAGCTCAGTGAGGTTTGATGGAGATCGTTTGTGAACAGCAGTTTTCAGCTTTTTCCACAGATTCTCGATTGGATTGAGGTCTGCACCTTGACTTGGCCATTCTAACACCTGGATACGTTTATTTGTGAATTCCATTCCATTGCAGAAATTTGCTTTTGTTTGGGATCATTGTCTTGTTGGAAGACAAATCTCCGTCCCAGTCTTTTGCAGACTCAAACAGGTTTTCTTCAAGAATGGTCCTGTATTAGGCTTCATCTATCTTCCCATCAATTTTAACTATCTTCCCTGTCCCTGCTGAAGAAAAGCAGGCCCAAACCATGATGTTGCCACCACCATGTTTGACAGTGGGGATGGTGTGTTCAGGGTCATAAGCTGTGTTGCCTTTATGCCAAACATATTGTTTGGCAATGTTGCCAAAAGTTCTATTTTGGTTTCATCTGACCAGAGCACCTTCTTCCACGTGTTTAGTGTGTCTCCCAGGTGGCTTGTTGCAAACTTTTTATGGATATCTTTGAGAAATGCTTTCTTCTTGCCACTCTTCCATAAAGGCCAGATTTGTGCAGTGTACGACTGATTGTTGTCCTATGGACAGACTGTCCCACCTCAGCTGTAGATCTCTGCAGTTCATCCAGAGTGATCATGGGCCTCTTGGCTGCATCTCTGAATAAGTCTTCTCCTTGTTTGAGATGAAAGTTTAGAGGGATGGCCGAGTGTTGGTAGATTTGCAGTGGTATGATACTCCTTCCATTTCAATATGATCGCTTGCACAGTGCTCCATGGGATGTTTAAAGTTTTAGAATCATTTTGTATCAAAATCTGGCTTTAAACTTCCCCACACAGTATCACGGACCTGCCTGTTGTGTTCCTTGGTCTTCATGATGCTCTCTGTGCTTCAAACAGAACTCTGATACTATCACAGAGCAGGTGCATTTATACGGAGACTTGATTACACACAGGTGGATTATATTTATCATAATTGGGCATTTAGGACAACATTGGATCATTCCGAGATCCACAATGAACTTCTGGATTGAGATTGCTGCGCTGAAAGTAAAGGGGCCCCACTTTTCAGTTTTTGATTTTTCACAAAAATTTAAAATAACCATTAAATTTCATTCAACTTCACAATTGTGTTTCACTTGTTGTTGATTCTTCACCAAAAATTTACATTTGGTATCTGTTGAAGATGAAATGTTCTCTGAAAGGCCTAAAGTTAAAGATAGTATAAATACATAAATTTGTATAGGTGTTGTGTATCCACTAGAAATAAAGAGGTAAAAACATAATACACAACCAGATATATAGATAATAAATTGTTTATTTGCAGATTGCATATAATCAGAGAGGTAGTATCAAGGAAACAATCATCAGATGGCAAAAAAATGCAAGGCAGGTACGGCGTATATGTTTACATGTAAATAGGATATTAATAGTTTAGAGCACAGACATGGATCACAAGAATAAATTATGTATATTAGGCAAAAAATAGAAATAACTCGCTGATGTAATAAATAATATAAATAAATAGATGATGTGTTTAAATACATAAGCATTAAATCCTAATAAAATGCATACTATGTACAGTATATGCCAAATTGAAATGTGCTATATTTAGCAATATTATATATTAGAGTATAGTAATAGTATGGTCAGATGTTGAGTAAATATATCACTTAAATAGCGACAGTCACCTGTTCCAATGCGCAGTAGCAATATTATATAGAGATAAAGCTTGTTTTATTACCCTTGTGGGGACTGCTAATATCTAGACAGGGGAGCATCAGTAAAAATCAACGATCAGTGTCACATATCATAGAAAAAAACAGCATACCAAAGTGCTACTACATACAAAGTGCTAATGCAAGGAAATTGCTAATGCACAAAGGAGCAGGAATGTGCTGACCAGTCAATACAAACCCTACATCTGACTCGCAGGATCCCGATGCGCGTTTTGCCTTAGTTTTGGCGAGGTACATAGAGAGGAGGTGTGTGATAAGGTATATAAAGAGAAGGATGCCAATCATGAGGTATGTTTAAGATTTTAATCGTTCACAGGTGCACAAAATCCTTAACACACCTCATGTGTGGGCACACGGTAGAGCTCATAAGGGAAGGAGCGCCATTTGAGTTGTTGAATGTCAAATTTGCTGGAATAATTAGCGTACGCCATGTCGCATTTAGAGGTGTGCCTAAGCAGTGGAAACCTCCCACAAGTGACCACATTTTGGAAACAACACCTGGAGCGCCCCGAGACGCAGGGCCATGGGGTACTCGGTACTGGGCCTCTCTGTCTCAGTCCTGGGGTTGTCACGGTGGCTAGACCCGGTCCATGACCCTGCTAGGGGGCGTCCAATGAAAGGTGTGATGGTGGTGCATGGTGCAAGTCGCGATGAATAACGAGGACACAGGGTTGCAGTCTCTTTACCTCTTACTGAAGGCTTCGGGATCCGCAATCCAGAGCACTGCTAACAGGGCTGGCTGAGACCGGCCGGTCCGAAGGCACATCCAGAGTTCCCTTTGCAGGTGGAAATCAGTGTCCCTCCTACCAGCGCCTGTGTGTTGTAGTACCTCCCTGCTGAGCACCACGGGATAGTCCTCACAACTGTCGTGTATGTTTCTGTTCTCTCTCTCCGTCCCCCAGATGATATGAAAGGGACGCACCCGTATGACGGGGTAGGCCTGGAGCTATTTTATAGGGACCCTAGAGATGCCCCTCTCCCACCATTGCCTCCATTGTCTTCATTAGGTGATTTAGGTGAGGCAGCCAACCTATAATTAACTGCCCGGCTGTAGTTTAAAGTAATGCGTGAAGTCTCTTACTTTCTCGGCTTTCCGGCCGCCGGCTACGCGCCTCAGAAGGATATACAAAAAGAGAACGTCAGTTAGTTTGTTAAACATACGGCCACTCGATCATTATCTATTTAAACTGGAGAAAAACGAGTCATTTTAAGCCTAGATATATATGAAAAATATCCTGTATTATAATTGTGAAACCAATAAAAAATCTTTTTCACACAATTATGCACATAATGTATAATGAATAATAATAATTCACAAGGTTAGTATAGAGTGACTACTCATAAGGTGCAACCCATAAACCAGGACACAAGAACAGACACTGGTAGCTTAAGTAGTAAGGGGTATCTAGTACGTACCCGTGAAAAATAACAGGCCCAGTAGTTGGCACATAACAGAGTGTAGCAATCTTTACAAGGCTATACCGCCAAAATCAATGCCACCATCATGCACTACATCAATACTGCCCATGCTACATAAATTAGAAAAAGGGTGAGCGTACTAATTACCCATGTAATAGAGTGTCCAGACTGGATCCCGGTCCCGTACCCCAACGCGCGTTTCGCGTTCACGTGTTGCCGCTTCCTCAGGGGGCGTGGCTAAATCCGGCTCTCCATCCGGTATAAATACAACTTACTTCCGATCACGTGTGACAATAAAAACATGTGCGTTGCGGTGAACCGCAAGTGACTATGCCATGTAGCGCCTCACACCTCAATCTCATCAGGCAAGGCCGGGTCACATGAGCGGGTCGGCGCCACGCCCACACCACATGACACCGGACCGCCGACGAGAAAACAGAGACAAGAGGCAGGTAAAAAGTGCAAATGACTATATTATATACTAGAAATAAAGTGAAAAAAATAAAAAGATAAATACTAAGTGTGCATAACAAGTATGCACACTTTTAAAAGTGAATATGCATTAAGGTGACTCGTGCAAAAATAGTGCCCAATATAACAACATATAACAACCTTACAGCTCATCATTGTCAAATATTATACAGATTATAGAGTATGCACAGATTGTAACACCCATCACACAGATGTATTGATAAAATAAAATAACTATCTCAGTTGTAACTAGTGTTGAGCGATACCGTCCGATACTTGAAAGTATCGGTATCGGAAATTATCGGCCGATACCGGCAAAGTATCGGATCTGATCCGATACCCGATACCAATGCAAGTCAATGGGACTCAAGTATCGGACGGTATCCTGATGGTTCCCAGGGTCTGAAGGAGAGGAAACTCTCCTTCAGGCCCTGGGATCCATATTACTGTGTAAAATAAAGAATTAAAATAAAAAATATTGCTATACTCACCTCTCCGACGCAGCCTGGACCTTACCGAGGGAACCGGGAGCCTTCTTTGCTTAAAATGCGCGCGTTTACTGCCTTCCGTGACGTCACGGCTTCTGATTGGTCGCGTCGCGGTCACATGGGCGGCACGCGACCAATCACAAGCCGTGACGTAATTTTCAAATCCTGAATGCCTAGAATTAGGCATTCAGGACCTGAAATTACGTCACGGCTTGTTGTGATTGGTCGAGTCGCCGTCACATGGGCGGCACGCAACCAATCAGAAGCTCTGACGTCACGGAAGGCAGTAAACGCGCGCATTTTAAGCAAAGAAGGCTCCCGGTTCCCTCGGTAAGGTGCAGGCTGCGTCGGAGAGGTGAGTATAGCAATATTTTTTATTTTAATTCTTTATTTTACACATTGATATTAATCCCGATACCGATTCCCGATATCACAAAAGTATCGGATCTCGGTATCGGAATTCCGATACCCGCAAGTATCGGCCGATACCCGATACTTGCGGTATCGGAATGCTCAACACTAGTTGTAACCCATTTTATACATCAATTTCTTATAGATAGAACGATCAACCAATGGGCACTGATCTTCCTCCATCTCCATCAGGTAAGTGGAGTCCGTCCATCTTCTATTTTCTCCCATATATGCTTCACCGTCAACTATCATATGAACGCTGGCATAAATATAAATGTACTAAAATTAATAAAAAAATGAAGACACCAAATTAAAATTGATGGTCAGAGGCAGGGACAACACAGAAAACCTCCCCTCAGACGAGACTAAAGAAATGATGAAAAACCATGCGTCTCATTAAGGCCTTTGGGTGTCATGGTTCCTAAAGTAGAAATCCAGCGACATTCTCGTTGCGCCAAAATGCGCCTAACATCACCGCCTCTTACACCACACTGTACGTGATCGATCCCACGTGCCATAAAGGACTTGGGATCACAGCCATGAAATTGTTTAAAATGGCGTGGTATGGTCTTAAGTTTTGCCATATCAGTTTCCTTTGCCGCCTCAGAAGGATGTTGCTGATCTTGGGGCACGACTCCTTCTGGTTCTATCTCCTTTGTGCTGTGATCCCTTTTCTCACTTCTCCACAATATGCTTCGCTTCATGTCCTTTCTTAGGAGTCTGCCTCTATAAGGCACAGGCACGGCTCCGTAAAGATCTGTCCTTTTCTAGGCCTCTGTCAGGATCCCACCCCTGACAGATCCTCTCTCCAGCTCTTCCCAGCTACTTTCTGACTAACTTCCTATCCAACCCCCCAGTTTTACCAGAGTGTGAAGAGTGGCCTACTAGATAGAACCACTCCCCCTGGTGGCCGGAGTGTGAAGTGTAATGTGTGTCTGTGATACCTGGTCAGGTGAACTCCTTAGGTGCCATCAGACGTACCATCACTCCCATTAGTGGCGGAGCAACAGTACTGCAACGACCAGGACTCTGGGGCGCTGCACTCCCCCCCGGTTAAATCCAGTACTCCTGGACTGGGAAAAGAAGAACAACAATACATGTAAACAAAAGGCATACAAAATTTTGAAATGCAATGAACAAGTAAATTTAACAGTGCTTCTCTTTATGGGAGGTGAGGACGCTTGAACGTTGCGAAGGTTTGGTCATGCACAGTTTATGACTCTCAGTTCGGTGGTTGTAACTTTGACTTTGAAACAGCAGGGACCCCGGGTAAACAAAGGGGTCCCTTCTGAAAGTTTTGGAGCAATTCACTGTCCATTACTCCATTGTGTATTTTTAAACCTGTAACAAAGATATTTACACAAACATTTTCAACCAAATAGCAACCTCCGTTAATATCTTCAAGTTTTGTAGCGAAGTGGAGTTTGATTCTTGGTGCTACGTGTAGACGTCCGCAGTGCAGGGGTTGCTTTTGGCCTAACAGGGCCCGCTATGCTTGCTACCGCTGGTGTAGTGCACTGCCTTCTAGCTACACTTCTAGTGAGTCTGGGTAGCACTGGCATGCTGGAGCTCTCAGAGCTGCTGCTACCAACAGTGGGTACAGCAGATTCACCGACAGCAGAGGGAGGACTTGCCGGTTCAACGGTTGGCATGGCATCTTCTGGCGGGGTCTGCTGTGATTGCGGGCCCGGATGATCTGGCACCACATTTAGTTCTGGCAGGTTCGGTTGACGAAACTTTAGGACAGGTACCACGATGGCCTGATTTATTTGAGTCCAAGACTGGGGAAAATCACCAAGAACAGTGTGTATCATCTTCTCCTCTTCTACAGGTGGAGAGGTTCCTGGATCTGTTTCCCTCTCTCTCAACTCATCAGGGCATATTTTAAGGTGGTCTCTGGATATTGCCGTTGAGGTTTCCCCTCCATCTTTGCTGATGAGATAGACCTTCGTGTTGTCGAAATCGGATGGCAGGATGGTATACGGTTCCGCTTCCCATTGGTCATCAAGTTTGTATAGCCTCCTCTTCCGTTTGAGTACTTGCTCACCGGGTGACAAGGGAATTGCAGGAGCATGCTGGTTGTAGTCTCTTTCTTGTTTCTGCCTGGCCTGAGCGAGACTTCTTTCCACGCATTCCTGTACTTTGCGGTCCTTTGTTGCCTCACTGTATCCCAATCTGCATCCGGCGAGGTATCTTCGGGGGTTAGGACCCCCATGTCCAGATCAACGGGTAACTTGCTATATCTTCCTCGCATCAGGTACGCTGGAGTGAAGTTGGTGGAATTCACTGGGATGTGGTTGTACATGTCTACCAGGTCAGGCAACTTAGTTGGCCACAAGTTCCGCTCCTCTACAGGCAAGGTCTTCAGTAAGTCGATCACAACTTGGTTCATCTTTTCACACATCCCATTGGTTTGGGGGTGGTACGGTGTGGTTCTGATCTTCTTACACCCGTACAGATTGCAGAACTCCTGGAACACCTCTGCTTAAAATGCTGGTCCCTGATCGGTCAGTACCTTCTCCGGGTACCCATGGGGCCTACAGAAGTACTGCTGGAAGGTTTTGGCGGCCGTCCTGGCCATTAGATCTTTGACAGGTACAACCACCAGGAATCTGGAGTAGTGATCCACGATGATAAGAGCGTAGATATAGCCTGACCGGCTAGGTGTCAGCTTCACATGATCCAGCGCGACCAGTTCGAGTGGCCGTTTGGTGATGATGGGCTGCAAGGGAGCCCATTGGCTGTCACGGTCCTTCCTGCGTAAGCTACATGGACCACACTCCCGACACCACTTCTCGATGGCTCTCTTCATGCCAATCCAATAGAACCTCCCTCGGAGTAGCCTCTCCAGCTTCCTCCATCTGAAGTGTCCGGCCCCATCGTGGTATGCTCCCAGAACCATTGGCACATCTCACCTTGGCACAACTATCTGCCATACCAATTCATGAGTGCGTGGGTCGATGCTTCTCCGGCACAGCTTACCATCGTGAATAAACAGTTTGCTTCTCCCCTTCCACAGCTGTTGTGTTTCCTGTGGATCATCTGGGCCGGGATGCAAACCTGCCTGTGTCAGGAGCTCTTTCACCCGACGGACCGCGAGGTCACCATCCTGGGTCTCTGCCCATCTGTGGTGGGGCAGGGGATTCAGCGTGGCATCCTGTTTGTTCTTTTGCCTGTTCTTCACATGATGGGAGCACTGAGTGGCTTTGGGGCGATGGAAAGCGGGCAGCTCTACCTCTTCAAGTGCCTCCGGGTCCTCCCCCATTTCTGGCAAATTGGGCATTCTTGCGTCCTGCCCGGTACTTGATGGTGAAGTCGTAGTTGGACAGCCGAGCCATCCACCACTGTTCCAAGGCCCCGAGTTTGGCTGTGTCCAAGTGCGTCAGTGGATTATTATCCGTGAAGACGGTGAATTTTGCTGAGGCCAGGTAGTGTTTGAACCTTTCCGTCACTGCCCAAACGATGGCGAGGAATTCCAGCTTAAAGGAACTGTAGTTGTCAGGGTTCCTTTCCGTGGGGCGAAGTATCCTGCTGGCGTAAGCGATTACCCTCTCCTTGCCTTTCTGGACCTGGGACAACACAGCTCCCAATCCTACATTGCTGGCATCCGTATACAGCACAAACAGTTGGTCATATTCAGGGTAGGCCAGTACCTCTTCTCCAGTCAGCGCCGACTTCAAGCAAGTGAATGATCCTTCCAGTCCCTTGTTCCAGTCAAATGGGGTATTCTTCCCCTTGGTCTTTTTGGATTGGCCCACCAACAGGTCTTGCAATGGTGCGGCTTTCTTAGTGAAGTCCTTGATAAATCTCCTGTAATAGCCTACCAACCCGAGGAACTGCAGGACTTCATGGAGGTTGCTGGGCTTCCGCCAGTCCTTGATCACTGTAACCTTGTTGGGGTCTGGGGCCACTCCTTCGGCACTCACCACATGGCCCAGGTACTGCACTTTGGGTTTTAGTAGATGGCATTTGGACGGTTTCTGTTGTGAATTCCGTTCTGGAGCTCCCTCCTGTGGTTGCTAATGGTATTTTTGCGAGTTCTGCCCTTGGGCTCCCTCTGGTAGTTTCGAGTGGAACTGCTGCTCCTTTAGGTAGCTGTAGCAGCTGCCTCCACTGATCGCCTTGCCTGGGTTTGTTATTTAAACCTGCTCTGGGCTTTAGTTCATGCCAGCTGTCAATGTTCTTGGTTGGATTTGGTTCTCTCCTTGGATTTCTCTTATGGCCTGTCCTTGTCAGCAAAAGATAAGTTTTTGCTAGTTCTTGTTTGTCCATTTGTTTGGACTCTATTGCTCTGCAAATTTGTCTCTTTTTGTCCAGCTTGTCACTATGTCATATTCAGGCTAGCTGGAAGCTCTGGGGAAGCAGATTTGCCCCTCCATACCGTAAGTCGGTGTGAAGTTCATTTTTGTAAACTCTGCGTGGATTTTGTAGTTTTTAATACTGACCGCACAGTATCCTTTTCTCTCTGTCTATCAAGTTTAGTATTGGCCTCCTTTGCTGAAATCTGATTTCATTTCTGTGTACGTCATTTCCCTCTCCACTCACAGTCAATATTTGTGGGGGGGCTGTCTTTCCTTTGGGGGTTTTCTCTGAGGCAAGATAGCTTTCTATTTCCTACTTTAGGGGTAGTTAGCTCTTAGGCTGTGACGAGGTGTCTAGGGAGAGTCAGGAACATCCCACGGCTATTACTAGTATTGTTGTTAGGATTAGGAACTGCGGTCAGTAGAGATACCACCTCCTCAGAGCTCGTCCCATGTTGCGTTTTAGCCACCAGGGCATATCAGTGTGGCCTCTTAACCACCAGGTCATAACAGGTTTCACCTTTAGGCCAAAGTTGGACAGGGCTTCAAACACCTCGGCCAGATGCTTCAGATGGTCTTCATAGGTCTTAGAGAAGACAATGACATCGTCCAGATACAGCAGCACGGTTTCAAAGTTCTTGTGTCCCAGACAGCACTCCATCATGCTCTGGAACGTTCCCGGAGCATTGCACAATCCGAAGGTCATGTAGTTGAATTCGCAGAGTCCCATCGGCGTCGTAAAGGCCATCTTCTCCTTGTCCGCCTCTGCCACGGGAACCTGCCAGTACCCACTGGTGAGATCCAAGGTAGAGAAGTAGTTAGCAGATTTTAAAGCAGCCAGGGACTCCTCTATCCTGGGTAGTGGGTATGCGTCCTTATGTGTAATGCGATTTAGCTGCCTACAATCAACACACATCCTCATTGTGCCATCTTTCTTCTTAACGAGAACTAATGGAGCTGCCCAGGGGCTACAACTGTCTCTCACTACCCCAGCCTCCTTCATCTCTCGCAACATGTCTTTGGCACACTGATAATGAGCTGGGGGTACAGGGCAGTATCTCTCTTTTATGGGTCGATGATCTCCTGTGGGGATATGATGTTGAATCCCTTTTACGTGCCCAAAGTCTAGGGGGTGCTTGCTAAATACCCGCTCGTACTCATAAACCACCCTGTAGGCCCCCTGTTTCTGGTGAGATGGGGTAGGGTCAGTGCCCACGTGCAACTCCCGACACAAATCTTTCAGTTGCCCTGCAGAACCGTTGTCCTCCGCCGGATTGGACGGGACCAAGGGTGCCTATATCACACTATTATTAACAGTAAACAGCTTAGCAAGTGTGACGTATTTGGTTAGATGGACCTCCTCCTCCCCACAATTAAGAACGCGTACAGGCACCCTCCCCTTTTGGACTTCAACCACCCCTCTGGCTGTCAGGAGAGTAGGCCTATTATCTGAGTATACGGGTTCTACCAGGGCCTGATAGTCTTTACCCCTGAGGCCGATGGCTGCCCGACACCATATTAGCATTTCACTCCTGGGGGGTATTGCAATGGGGTTTGAATCACTCACTGTGACACGACCAATTTCACCACCAGTCAGCTCCACCTGCTGTCTTTGCATCAGAGCCCTGATTTCTTTTTGCAGGGCGTGTTGTTCACTGTAGCCAGCTGTTTCTGCTACCTGTTGCAACAAGACAATAACTTCTGCAAGACAATTTTCTATGACATTAGTACCAATGGTCATCATGGGATTACATTCACGGCGGTCAATATCAACAATTACAATCCCTTGGGCCTTCAATTCTACCTGCCCCACTTTGATGGTGACCTCTTTATACCCCACTTGTGGCAATGGCTGACCATTACTGGCTATTATTGTGAAATCATCATCGGGGCCACGAGAAATATCGGTGTCCTCCCAATAACGCTTTAAAGTAAGTAAGGCATAGTTGTCACCTGAGAACCGGTGTCCAGCAACGCATTTATGGGGATACCGTCGATCACAATAGGGAGAACTGGTCGCCCTCCAATGTATTTGGCTCTCCAGTTTTGCGGGCCTGATCGTCCTACTCCTGGGGGTTGGCCCTCTGCCCCAGGGGTTGCTCGTTTAAATGACAGTACCTTGCAAGGTGGCCCACCTGGTGGCAGCGGCGGCAGATAGGTCGTCCGTCCCGATGAAAGCGATCGTCGTCCCTGCCTCTGGTCGGCGGAATCCTCCTCTGTCGCATCCAAGGGACATCATCTGGTCTGGAAGCCAGCTGGATCTTCTCCTCGGGGGCCTCCTGTAGGGACTGTATGGTCCGGGCTAGGGCAGCAACGCTCTTGGTCAGCTCCTGCATCTGGAGGCGTAGTCCTGCAGGGGAATCGTCATCTAGGATCTGGGCATCGGCCTCGGCAGCAATCGGGGCATCTGGCGCCACCTCCTGGTGGTACGTGAGAGCTTGACGTCTGGGAGGTACACTGGGCTGTCACTCCTGTAACGCCTGGATGGCTTTATCTTTGAATTGCGCGAAGGTCAGGTCTGGATTCTGCGTAACCAGGAAGTGCAGTTGGGCCCTTTGGTGACTGCACAGGAGCCCCTTGATAAACTGCTCTTTCAGGAGTTTATACTCATCCTGCATGCTGTTTGGGTCATTCTGTTTGATGGCCCGCAGTGCCTCCTGGAGATTAAGGGCATAGTCCCGTAAGCTATCCTGCGGTCTCTGCTTACACTTATAGAACGTCAGTTTAATTACTGTAGCAGTGCGGGTGTCAAAGGTGATTTTAAGCTTTGCAAAGATCTGCTGCGCAGTTTTCTTATCCGCAGCGGGCCAGGACTTCACTTCTCTCAGAGCCGTCCCAAAGAGTTGGCCGGTTGTCATATGAACTTTCTGAGGCTCTGTCAGGGGATAAAACTCGAGCAGGCTGCAGATCCCCTCTTTAAAGTCAGTTAACGTATGTGACTCTCCAGAGTATCGCGGGAGCCAGGCTGCTCCAGGTAGATACGGCATAGAGAAGGGCATTATGGCTGTTGTAGCCGTGGCAGTATCCGGCTGGCTGATGGGGGCGGCAAGCTCTGCGGCGACCGATGGGGGTACAAGGCCCACGGCTGCGTCTACTGCGGGGCCCGGAGGCGCCCCTGGGTCTGCGGCTGCGACCGCCGCCTCCGCTCCTCCCGAATCAGACATGCCGTTCCTTTCCCCTGCTAACCTGCTGAGAGTCGGGGTTCCTCTTCCGGAATCGGCGCTTCACCGCGTCTTCTTGTTCAGCGCTTTTTTCGCAGTGATGGCGGATTTTGGCGGCAAATGGCAATACACAGTCTGTGCAATAAATCACGGTTCAATCACAATTCCATGGCACACATGACCTGATTCTTCAGGCTTGAGTAGATCCTGTTCATGACGCCAAGTTGGAGTGCCCCCAGATGCAGGGCCACGGGGTACTCAGTACCGGGCCTCTCTGTCTCAGTCCTGGGGTTGTCATGGTGGCTAGACCCGGTCCGTGACCCTGCTAAGGGGCGTCCAATGAAAGGTGTGATGGTGGTGCATGGTGCAAGTCGCGATGAATAACGAGGACACAGGGTTGCAGTCTCTTTACCTCTTTACTGAAGGCTTCGGGATCTGCAATCCAGAGCACTGCTAACAGGGCTGGCTGAGACCGGCCGGTCCGAAGGCACATCCAGATTTGCCTTTGCAAGTGGAAATCAGTGTCCCTCCTACCAGCACCTGTGTGTTGTAGGACCTCCCTGCTGAGCACCACGGGATAGTCCTCACAACTGTTGTGTATGTTTCTGTTCTCTCTCTCCGTCCCCCAGATGATATGGAAGGGACGCACCCGTATGACGGGGTAGGCCTGGAGCTATTTTATAGGGACCTTAGAGATGCCCCTCTCCCACCATTGCCTCCGTTGTCTTCATTAGGTGATTTAGGTGAGGCAGCCAACCTATAATTAACTGCCCAGCTGTAGTTTAAAGTAATGCGTGAAGTCTCTTACTTTCTCGGTGTTCCGGCCGCCGGCTACGCACCTCAGAAGGATGTTTGCTGATCTTGGGGCACGACTCCTTCTGGTTCTATTTCCTTTGTGCTGTGATCCCGTTTCTCACTTCTCCACAATATGCTTCGCTTCGTGTCCTTTCTTAGGAGTCTGCCGCTATAAGGCACAGGCACGGCTCTGTAACGATCTGTCCTTTTCTAGGCCTCTGTCAGGATCCCACCCCTGACAGATCCTCTCTCCAGCTCTTCCCAGCTACTTTCTGACTAACTTCCTATCCAACTCCCCAGTTTTACCAGAGTGTGAGGAGTGGCCTACTAGTTAGAACCACTCCCCCTGGTGGCCGGAGTGTGAAGTGTAATGTGTGTCTGTGATACCTGGTCAGGTGAACTCCTTAGGTGCCATCAGGCGTACCATCACTCCCCTTAGTGGCAGAGCAACAGTACTGCAACGACCAGGACTCTGGGGTGCTGCACTCCCCTAAAGGATTTTATCCAGGGGTAGAAATGAGAAAACCTTTCAAGATTCGGTTCGATTTGGCAAACATTTAGACATTCGCCATGCGGCTTAACAAACGTACCCAAACGCCATTAAATTCAATGGGAAGCCAAACCAAACAGATACACAAATCCTTAAGGTGGGACAAAAAGCTAAAATTAGGCTCAGACACCATGAAAAGTGGCACCAATTTGACCCAGAGTACAAATTTTCAAATGGCACAGCAGCAGTCAGCCATGGGCTATGCATGAGGTAGCAGGGTCTGGCCTAGCATTTGCAGCTTTGAATTGAAGTTTCAATGAGGACTTTGTGGTTAAGGGAGAGGTGTAATCCTTCTTTGCTGGGAGCCCTGATACCTCATGCAGCACCTGCAATTTTTTTTTATTCCACCCACACTCATATGTCACAAACATAAGTTTCATAAAGTACTATTGGTAGAAAAATGTAAGGAAAGTAACACAGGTAGCTGACTGAAAGTAAGTGCACCTTCACTAACAGTTTGTCTGGTACCATGAGTCCCCCTTGATCATTGTGAGCCACCTTCCCATGGCACCCGCTTGTGTAACGACAGTCTGGAAAATTGTGATGTTGTTATTCCTTCTGCTTCCACCTTTTCCTGTGGGACCACTACCTCCTCAAACAGACTATTCAATGTGTGCTCCAGCATGCAGATAACCAAAATAGTGATGTGGTTTACAGCATCATCAGCACTAACCATCTTAGTAGCCATATCAAAACTGTGCAGAAGGGTGCAGAGGTCCTTCTTCTGTGCCCAATCCGCAAGTGAGATTTGCACCACATCCGTACTGCACTGGCCCAGGCAATGCAAAAGGACATACTACACCAGGGTCATCGCACTGTCGCTGCAACAAGAGCATAGTGGAATTCAACCATGTAGGAACATCGCAAATCAAATGGATAATCGGTAGGCCAAAAAACCTCTCTAGCAATGCAAGTCGATGACCTGCGGACTGCGATCGGTGGTAGTGAGCACACAGTGACCATGCTTTCTGAAGTAGCACATCCAGACCTAAATAGTGGCAGAGAAATTGCTATACCACCAGGTTAAGGATGTAAGCCATGCAAGGTAGGTGTTGGAGGTTGCCCTGGTGTAGGGCCACCACCAGGTTTGCACCGTCATCGCAAACAGCCTTCCTTGGCTCCAAGGTTCAGTGGAGACAGCGATTGCTCTAACTCGGCCTGGATAGCTTTCCATAACTCTTGCACTGTGTGACTGCAATCTCCATCTTTTCGAATACTGCCTGACTAAAGCAAGCCATGGCAACGCAGTACAGTGATGGGGGATTCTATCTGCAATGTTGAAATGCGTGTCTGATTAAAGGAGAGGTTGAGGGCACAGGTGAAGGTGCCAGAACCAGTGGAGGAACTGTTAGATATAGAGGTCTGTCCCACAAGCCTTTGGGATTCAAAGACTTGTGGAGCAGCCACTTGACCGCCTGCCCCCACAGCCACCAGAGTCACCCAGTGCCCAGGCAGTGAGATGTACCGCTCCTGCCCATGTTTGCTTGTCCAGTTGTCAGTGGTGAAATGCATCCTGGCAGATATAGATTTTTTCAGGGAACAGGTGATGTCTGTGATGTGCTGGTGTAGCGCAGGCACAGCTTACCTAGAGAAATAATGGTGACTGGACATCTGGTACTGCGGGACTGCGACGGCCATTGACTTTCTGAAACCATCTGTATCCACCAGGCAGAAGCGCAGCATTTCAGTGGCCAACAGATTGGTGAAGTTCAAGCTCTTAGCTTTGCCATGTCTAGGAGGAAGCCGAGGGCTGGCTGCTGTGCTGCGAGTGGGTGGAATATGGAGAAAAGCTGCTGGTCTGTGAATGAAGTGCAGTCAGAGATGTTATAGATTGAGAAAGATGTGTTGTGCTAGGTGATACAAAAAAAGCAGTCATGTCCGTTTCCATAATATCTGATGGGCTATCACTCACCCCAACTGTAAGGAGTAAACAAGTGGAGTTTCTGAGTCCGGAGATCTGTGTGAGAAGATTTATCTCAATGACGGAGGAGGCAGAAGCAGCAGATGGGGTTGATGGGATGGCGGATGGTTGGCGAAGCTCACCAGTCCGCATTTTAGCCCAGTGAGATTCCCACACTAAGGCATGTTGATCGCAAATGTGCTGGTTTATGCATATGGTTGTTAAATTCTTGCAATTTTTGCCTCTACTGAGTTTTTTGAAAATTTGGCAGATAAGGTGTGTTGCGTCATCTTTTGCAGTCTCAAAAAAGGTGCAGGCTAAACAACCCTTGCCGTCCCTGCAAACTGCACACTCGCGACCGGTGCTGGCAACAGCCAGAGTTACGGCTGAGGACGCAGTGCTTCTCATGGTTGCATCACTGCGTGTCTGTGTGGGAAGCCACAACATAACCTGAGTCTCATCAGGATCACCTAGACACTTGGTGGTTAACATCTGATGATGAGGGTCTAGATTCTGCTTGGACCCAACTTTGTCCATTCCCAAATCCAGCTTGAAAAATTTTTGGGCATTGGTGCAGATGCTTTTCTCCTCTCGATTCTGTGAATCTTCGGACCAGACCTCTGATGCCCATGGAATAGAATGTGATATGAACATAAGGATGAATGACCTCGGGGAGATCAAAACATCCAACACCGCGAAGACACCATCACATGTTTCTCAACGCAGTGATCCAGAACACTGCCCCATCCATCATGGGAAATATGCAAATGCATGTAGAAAAGCCACGGAGACACCATCACGTGTTTCTCAATGCAAGCAATGAACAGCCAGGTCTTTCACCAGGAAGGAACAGCCATGGGAAGGGCAGCATCCAATAAAGGAAAACCACCTATGCCAAAACATGGTATCCATCCACAGACAGCTGTTTCGGGGTATTTGCCCCTCATCAGTGTGGAGTAGGAAACTGGCTATTAGGAGCAGTGCCTAATGAAAAGGCTATGAACATAAGGATGAATGACCTCGGGGAGATCAAAACATCCAACACCGCGGAGACACCATCATGTGTTTCTCAATGCAGTGATCCAGAACACTGCCCCCATCCTTTATGGGAAATATGCAAATGCATGTAGAAAAGCCGCGGAGACACCATGACGTGTTTCTCAACGCAAGCAATGAATTTCGGCAGGTGCATGCAGTAGCTGTCATTTTTTTTCCCAAGAAGATAACACTGGGTGGGGGGCAGATCAGGAGAGTCCGCGGATGGCGGAGGTACCAGTGGGTCTCAGGGGGCATCATTTCTCTCTCCTCTGACCTGTATATCATGTCAGAAGAGCGAGAAATCATTGTAACAGCAGGCACACTTTTTTTGTGGCTGGAGACTGGAAAATCCATCTCTCATCGTGTTGTCCATGGTTTCAGCCGAGACAACGGAGATTTTCCGACTCTGGGGGCGTAACAACCTTATTCATTACGGTACAGTACTTTGCATTATAAGAACCCTTAGCGGACACCATTTTAATGCATATTGGTGGTCATTAAAGAGTTAAACTATTGGTAATCAGTTGTAAATATTAGCCTAACAGACTGTGGCAACAGACCACAGTATATATGCGGGGTGTACAGTTGTTTAACTTGACTTATTTAAAGGATATGCAACAAATGAAATGTGTGTATTAATTTTTACATTTTTATTTTATTTTTAATTTTAAACACTTTCCCACTCCAACAAAAAAGCAGTAACAAAGAAGGCTAAATTGGTAAAATGGTAGGTAGATACACACACACAAGGAAATGAAGATTCTGCAACATCCCACAAAAGGCTAACACTAGTGTGCATGAGTGTAATATTGGACTGCTACAAGTCTGCTAAATAGTTTAACAATTTATTAAAACAAGCACACTTTAACAATTGCATGCAATCTTCTGGAATATTGAGAATTTTCTTTTGTCTTTTAAACAAAAAATCAATAAATAAAACTTTCTTTACAAAAAGAAATGCAAAATAAATGCAAAGAGGCATCTCTTATGGCTCGTCCACCTCACAAGCCATGAAGCACACTTTCTCAGACAGATTAGCCTTGTTTTCAGGATTAGAACTGTTAGGACTGAGAACACTTAAACTGTCCTCATTGTAGTGAGTCAAAATTCAAAAATGGTTGTTTGTAAGATACTGCACAGACTCTGCAAATCCTACACCTCCTTATCACTTAAATATGTGTATTATTATTCACAGACTGAGACTACCACTACAGTTTTCTACATTCTTCAGCGCTGCATTGCTGTAGTACTCCAAACTTTGCTTCAGGTCTTTCTATCACTATCTCTGATGATGAGTTGAGCACATTGACCTCCTATCCCTAGTATGTAAAGCCCTACAATGGTCACAGCTTTATAGTTTCTGTGATCGTGATCACTGATTGATTTATATAGGCAATTTATCTCCAACCTTTATTACCTTGAGAGCCACATTCAGGTCTGAAAGATGGTGGCGAGCCACATTTTGATCCCTTCCCTGAAGTACTGACACCAAGAACCTGGTATAAAAATAGCTAAAGCTTCCCCACAAGAAAACACAAAGTGGCCTTGTGCCCCTTCCCTTATAGACAGAATACTAACATACTGGAGTGTCCACTATACCCCCATTCAGTATTCTTACATCAAGCATAATTTCCGTACTGTTGCCATTCAGGTTCAAGCACTTCTCTAAAGGTACCTTCACACGAAGCGACGCTGCAGCGATAGCGACAACTATGCCGATCGCTGCAGCGTCGCTGTTTGATCGCTAGGGAGCTGTCACACAGACCGCTCTCCAGCGACCAACGATGCCGAGGTCCCCGGGTAACCAGGGTAAACATCGGGTTGCTAAGCGCAGGGCCGCGCTTAGTAACCCGATGTTTACCCTGGTTACCAGCGTAAAAGTAAAAAAAACAAACAGTACATGCTCACCTGCGCGTCCCCCAGCGTCTGCTTCCTGACACTGACTGAGCTCCGGCCCTAACAGCACAGCGGTGACGTCACCGCTGTGCTTTCAGTTTCACTTTAGGGCCGGCGCTCAGTCAGTGTCAGGAAGCAGACGCTGGGGGACGCGCAGGTGAGCATGTACTGTTTGTTTTTTTTACTTTTACGCTGGTAACCAGGGTAAACATCGGGTTACTAAGCGCGGCCCTGCGCTTGGTAACCCGATGTTTACCCTGGTTACCAGTGTAAAACATCACTGGTATCGTTGCTTTTGCTTTCAAACACAACGATAAACGGCGATCGGACGACCAAATAAAGTTCTGGACTTTATTCAGTGACCAGCGACATCACAGCAGGATCCTGATCGCTGCTGCGTGTCAAACGAAACGATATCGCTAGCGAGGACGCTGCAACGTCACGGATCGCTAGTGATATCGTTACAAAGTTGTTTCGTGTGAAGGTACCTTAACTTGTAGTTTTTTTCTAAGCAGATTATCATATTTATCTTGAGAATCCAAAGCTTCTCTTCTGTGCTGGTTCTTCTCAGAAAAGTCACCATCAGGAAACCTGCTCTTCATAGCTGTTTATTAGAACTAATGCCAGTTCTGGCAGGTAGCCACGAGCCAGACATCATGGGCCTGACAAGATAACAAGGCTCCCGAGCAACAGGTTGGACACCACTTCTCTAGACCATGTGAGGTAAGACATTTTGGGGAAGCCCGTGCGTCCGTGCATGACATCATTTGAGCTCATTTTCTGGCTGATCCAATCCTTGGCAATGTATGAAACGGCAATGAGCATTGTTTTTAGTGATATGTGAGAATCAAATTGCAAACTGTTCAAAATCACAGAGGCCTGAGAATATCACAGAAGTCAATTTTAAGTCAATGCAAAGTGAAATGATTTGATTATCCCTTATCAATGCCCATGTCTGCGATTTTATTACGGTAATTTCATGGCATTTGAATTCAAAGACATGTATTCAAGCTCTGCAAAGAAGAATATGGTGCAGCACTCTATATTCCCTCAGAATACTCCAAACACAGACTAATCCGTATGTACATATCCTAAATCCATAGTTGAGACTTTCGCAAACAAATATTGAGCTGTACAATACAGCACTTCTGATGCTCTTCTAGTTCAAATTGCTTGTACAAAAGAAACCCACAGAAACTTGTAAAAAGCATGGTAGTGGTGCCTTCATCTCCCACCAGTTAGGATTGTTTTTGGTACATACAGTATATTAGTTTAATCTTTCTAGAAACTTTCCAGAGGCTAATGCTCTTTAACTTTCCATCCAATCACCCAACACTATGGGTGTTGTAACCTCATTTCTAAGGTTGAGCGAAACGGATCCGACATTTTCAAAAATCGCCGACTTTCAGCAAAGTCGGGTTTCATGAAACCCGACCCGATCCCACTGTGGGATCGGCCATGCGGTCGGCGATCTTCGCGCCAAAGTCGCATTTCATATGACGCTTTCCCCGCCATTTTTCAGCCAATGAAGGAGTGTGGGCAGCGTGATGACATAGGTTCCGGCTTGCTTTCTGCGGCGTCACAGGGGGTAAAACCGCCATCTTACCGTTAGGGATGTAGCGATTTCCACAGTCCAACACAACCTCTGCTTTGCAGGGACGAGAGAGAGAGAGACTTTGCTCCCCCATTGACTTACATTGGGTTTCGTGTTTCGGTCGATCTCCGACTTTGCGCGATAATCGGACGATTTGACTCGACTCGACTTTTGACAAAGTCGGGTTTCACGAAACCCGACTCGATCCTAAAAAAGTTAAAGTCACTCAAGCCTACTCATTTCCATCACATCTAGCACACCCCAACGTGAAAGCTTGCCTCTCTGTTATGCCTGTATGAAAGACAAAGAGCTGGAACTGAAAGATAAAGATTCACAACCAATTCTAGCAAAGAGAAGAAGATCTGAACCATGACAGGATCATGGGGTGCATTAAAAGAGGTCTGGATACACATGATGAGAGCATTATACTGCCTCTGTACAAATCCCTGGTTAGACTGCACATGGAGTACTGTGTACAGTTTTGGGCACCAGTGCTCAGGAAGGATATAATAGAACTCGAGCGAGTATAAAGGAGGGCAAAAAAATTAATAAAGGAGATGGGGAACTACAATACTCAGAGAGATTAGCAAAATTTGAATTATTTAGTCTAGAAAAAAGATGGCTAAGGGCGATCTAATAAACATGTATAAGTATATAAGGGGACAATACAAATATTTCTCCGAGGATCTGTTTATACCAAGGAAGGTGATGGTCACAAGGGGGCATTCTCTGGATGGATAACATTAAATAGGCAATGGGCAAGATCTTTGACAGACGGTAGACAAGTAGCGGGCAATGCTTTTGAGTCATTCTTCAGGTGTATGATTACATAATTTTAAAAGTTTTTTGCAGATTTCCTGTTTATCTCAAGATCTATCAAATAAGATCAAGGTGTCTGACAGTACAGTGACACTTATTTGCACTTAAACTCTAAAAATTGAATTGTGACTATAAGTATCTGCCCACCTTCTAAATGCAAAACTAATTGATCTGTTCAGAAGAGTCTGTGGTCATCAATGAATCAGAAAATTTGTCACAAGGTTTTGGCTAACCCATTTGAGAGTAGTATGATGTAGGGGTAGAGAACGGATTCCAGATAAGCATCACTTACTGGGCTGCTTCCTGCAGTTTTGATAAAATCTCTGCATTATCTGCTGAAGATCTACCAATTCTCTAAATACTGAGCTCTTTATAACCCTGTCCACACCACTAATTGGTAGTTTTCTGTGTACACTGTGCATAGGCAGAAAGCTCCCAATCAATAGTGGGGGCAGGGTTATACAGAGCTCGTGAATATGGAAACCTGCCTGGCAGCAGGTTTACTAGTCATCTATTGATAATCTCCTTCTTAAAAACTGTAATCAAAACTACACTAAGCAGCCCAGTAAGTGACATATTGCTGGAATAAGGGTTTCTGCCCCTACATCATGTTGCTCTCAGATTAGGTGGTAAAAACCTCATGACAGAGTCCCTATGAAGAAAACAAAATAGCCACAGAGAACTGCTATTTTTTAAGTCAGGAAATAAAATTTTCAGAATGATAAGATTTTAAAAACAGCTTGTCAATTTAAAAGAAACCACTTTTTTGTTGCATTTTGCACAGATTCTTGGAAAATCACTGTAAATCAGAATGGGTTTGCATATCACTATTTATTCTACAGAACTTTTTTTAAGGCCTAATTCAGACATAACATTCTTTCACATACAAGAAAATTGAACAAATTATTCTGATCAAATTCTGATCACAGTTGGATCAGCATTTGACCAGAGTGTGGTTCAAGTGTCATCTGATTTTCTTGCACATGAAGAAATTAAAGAAAAATAATTCTCCACCTTCTTCATTCTGACAGTCAATGAATGACGGACTTCACTTGGATGTCATCCGAGTGCAGTATGACTTTTTCACGGACCTATAGACTTTTATTGCAGATTTGGCTCCAACCCTCAGATCAAAATCAGACATGTCTCCGATATCTTCCTTTGACCTCTCAGTCTGAGAATAAAATCAGACATGAATGGCCACATAGACTATCATAGGTCAGAGTGCTGTCTGTGACAAACATGGATAGCACTTGTATGCAAAAATCGGACTTCTGAATGAGGCCTGAAAGAGCAACAAAACCACAATGTAACTGTGTAGATGAACTCATGATTTGTAGTGAAGTTGCCAGATATGCTGTAAATAATTACTGCAATGTCCAAAGCATTTTTAGATTTGTCATTCAAAGTATATTTCCTAGTAGAGCAATAAATTTATTTTTAAAGGTAACAAACAGTAATTGTACCAAGCAAGACTTCATAAATCATCTGTGCAGGCTGCTCCCATTTACTAATATATTGTAGACTGTTATTCACTAAGCATCTCAGGAGATGTGAACAACACTTATTTCTGATTCCTTTGTCTTTACTGACACATAGATATATATATATATATATATATATATATATATATATATATATATATATATATATATATATATATATATATATATATATATATATATGTTTTAGGCTTGCTCATTTTTAAAAGCCATGGAAAATCCCCAATCTCGGGAAGATCTGTCATGCAGTCTTTGGGAATGCAAATATGTAATAATATGATAAAGAAAGAATGTTACTGTTTGTCTATACAGCTGAACTACTAAAGTAAAGGTTTAGACATTGAAATGTATTTTCCTGCTTCTTAAAATTTTATATCAGTAAAATATATATATAAATATATATATATATATATATATATATATATATATACATACTCTGCTAAAAAAAAATAGAGAGAACACTTAAACAACAGAATATAACTCCAAGTAAATCAAACTTCTGTGAAATCAAACTGTCCACTTAGGAAGCAACACTGTTTGACAATCAATTTCACATGCTGTTGTGCAAATAGAATAGACAACAGATGGAAATTATCAAGACACACTCAATAAAGGAGTGGTTCTGCAGGTGGGGACCACAGACCACATCTCAGTATCAATGCTTTCTGGCTGATGTTTTGGTCACTTTTGAATGTTGGTTGTGCTTTCACACTCGTGGTAGCATGAGACGGACTCTACATCCCACACAAGTGGCTCAGGTAGTGCAGCTCATCCAGGATGGCACATCAATGCGAGCTGTGGCAAGAAGGTTTGCTGTGTCTGTCAGAGTAGTGTCCAGAGGCTGGAGGCGCTACCAGGAGACAGGCCTGTACACCAGAAAAGGAGGGGACCATAGGAGGGCAACAACCCAGCAGCAGGACCGCTACCTCAGCCTTTGCGCAAGGAGGAATAGGAGGAGCACTGCCAGAGCCCTGCAAAATCACCTCCAGCAGGCCACAAATGTGCCTGTGTCTGCACAAACGGTTGGAAACCGACTGTATGAGGATGGTCTGAGTGACTGACGTCCACAGATGGGGGTTGTGCTCACAGCCCAACATCGTGCAGGATGCTTAGCCACAGAACACCAGGATTGGCAAATTTGCCACTGGCGCCCTGTGCTCTTCACAGATGAAAGCAGGTTCACACTGAGCATATGTGACAGACGTGACAGAGTCTGGAGACACCATGGAGAGCGATCTTCTGCCTGCAACATCCTTCAGCATGATCAGTTTGGCAGTGAGTCAGTAATGGTGTGAGGTGGCATTTCTTTGGAGGGCCGCACAGCCCTCCATGTGCTCACCAGAGGTAGCCTGACTGCCATTAGGTACCGAAATGAGATCCTCAGACCCCTTGTGAGACCATATGCTGGTGCGGTTGACCCTGGGTTCCTCCTAATGCAGGACAATGCCAGATCTTACGTGGCTGGAGTGTGTCAGCAGTTCCTGCAAGATGAAGGCATTGAAGCTATGGACTGGCCTGCCCATTCCCCAGACTTGAATACGATTGAACACATCTGGGACATCATGTCTCGCACCATCCACCAACATCACGTTACACCACAGACTGTCGAAGAGTTGGTGGATGCTTTAGACCTGGTCTGGGAGGAGATCCCTCAGGAGACCATCCAGCGCCTCATCAGGAGCACGCCCAGGCATTGTAGGGAGGTCATACAGGCACATGGAGGCCACACACACTACTGAGCATCATTTTCTTGTCTTGAGGCATTTCCACTGAAGTTGGATCAGCCTGTAACTTCATTTTCCACTTTGATTTTGAGCATCATTACAACTACAGACCTCAGTGGGATATTAGTTGTGATTTACATTGATAATTTTTAGGTTTTATAGTTCTCAACACATTCCACTATGTAATGAATAAAGATTTACAACTGGAATATTTCATTCAGTGATATCTAGGATGTGGGATTTTAGTGTTCCCTTTATTTTTTTGAGCAGTGTATTAAAGGGAACCAGTCACGCTGTACTAACTTTCCAAACCTTGGAAAGCATGGTATAGAGAAAGAGCAGTGGAGCAGAAAGATATATATGTTTGTTGGATTAACTTTAGCATAACATCTCTTTTATTAATTGAAACCACTGGTGTATGCATGCATCAGTCCACTAGGTGGTCCTATTAGTGATTGACAGCTATTTTTTATGGAGAGTCATACAGAGAGGACTGTTAATCACTGAAAAGGACTGAATAGAACTGTCCACTGGATTCATATTCATGCTAACATCTGGGATTTTAATTAAGAAAATGCAAATTTTACTGAAACAAAAATGTATCTGCTCCTGTGTCATCGCTTTCCTGGTCTCACATTGGTCAATGTATGTTTGATTGAAGACTGGCATGTGATTCATTTGAGGTCACCACTGCTTTCAACCAATAAATTGTAACCAGAATACAAAGCTGCTTTGTATGAAAAGAAAAAAAAATATATGTACTATATATATATATATATATATATATATATATATATATATATATATATATATATATATATATATATACATACATATATATATAGATATAAATATACACACACGTGGTCAAAATTGTTGGTACCCCTCGTTTAATGACAGAAAAACCAACAATAGTCACAGAAATAACTTGAATTTGACAAAAGTAATAATAGATAAAAAATCTATGAAAATTAACAACTGAAAGTCAGACATTGCTTTCCAACCATGCTTCCACAGAATTAAAAAAAAAATAAAACTTATGAAATTGGCCTGGACAGAAATGATGACAAATAATGTGACAAAAGGGACATGTTAAATCAAAGTGTGTCCACTAACTAGCATCACAGGTGCCTACAATCTTGGAATCAGTGAGTGGCCTGTATATAGGGCTACAGATACTCACTGTGCTGTTTGGTGACATGGTGTGTATCACACTCATCATGGACCAGAGGAAGCAAAAGAAAGGGTTGTCTCAGGAGATTAGAAGGAAAATTATAGACAAACATGTTAAAGGTAAAAGTTATTAGACCATCTCCAAGCAGCTTAATGTTCCTGTGACTACAGTTTCACAAATTATTCAGAAATTTAAGATCCATGGGACTGTAGCCAACCTCCCTGGACGTGGCCGCAGGAGGAAAATTGATGACAAATCAGAGATGGATAATATGAATGGTAACAAAAAAGCCCAGAAAAACTTCTAAACAGATTAATGGTGAACTTCAAGCTCAAGGAATATCAGTGTCAGATCGCACCATCTGTCGTTGTATGAGCCAAAGTGGACTTCATGGGAGACGACCAAAGAGGACACCATTGTTGAAAAAAAATCATTAAAAAAGCCAGACTGGAATTTACCAAACTACATGTTGACAAGCCACAAAGCTTCTGGGAGAATGTCCTATGGACAGATGAGAAAAAAATGGAACTTTTTGTCAAGGCACATCAGCTCTATGTTCACAGATGGAAAAATGAAGCATATCAGGAAAAGAACACTGTCGCTACTGTGAAACATGGAGGAGACTCTGTTATGTTCTCGGGCTGCTTTTCTGCATCTGGCACAGGGTGTCTAGAATCTGTGCAGGGTACAATGAAATCTCAAGACTATCAAGGGATTCCAGAGAGAAATGTGCTGCCCGGTGTCAGAAAGCTTGGTCTCAGTCACAGGTCATGGGTCTTGCAACAGGATAATGACCCAAAACACAGCTAAAAACACCCAAGAATGGCTAAGAAGAAAACATTGGACTATTCTGAAGCGATCTTTTATGAGCCCTGACCTAAATCCTATCGCACATCTTTGGAAAGAGCTGAGAAAGGCAACCTTCAAACACGAGACAACTGGAGCAGTTTGCTCTTGAGGAGTGGGCCAAAATACCTGTCGAGATGGGCAGAAGTCTCATTGACAGTTACAGGACTCTTTTTATTGCAGTGATTGCCTCAAAAGGTTGTGCAACAAAATATTAAGTTAAGGCTACCATCATTTCTGTCCAGGCCTATTTCATGAGTTTTATTTTTATTTTAAATCCTGTGGAAGCATGGTTGAAAAGCAATGTCTGACTTTCATTTGTTCATTTTCATAGATTTTTTATTTATTATTACTTTTGTCAGATTCAAGTTATATCTGTGACCATTGTGGTTTTTTCTGTCTTTAAACGAGGGTTACCAACAATTTTGACTATGTGTGTATATATATATCTCATAAAAGGAGTGTGGGACACAGGGACACAGGATCCCTACTACCCAGGAGACAGATGAACAAACAGTTAAGAAAGTAGAAGTATATAAAAGAAATAATACACACTCACATAGGTTTATATACACGCATTAACATATGCAAATAAATATTCAGCCATTAATAGTGCCAAATAGTTTCAGAAATATTAGTGTAAAATACATTAAAATAAATGAGTGCTAGAGAGACCTGAGAGACCTGGAAGGATAAGGACCAGGATCCCAAAGAGCTTTTCGCATTAGCTTCTTCCAGGAGTATCAACAGTAAGTTTATAAGAAAATACCTTTCCCTCCTAACGGGGCATGAACCAATGATCAGCTGTAGTGGCTGCAATTTGAAAGAGGTTGCCTCTGGTAAGAACATCTCTACAAAGATCATGTTTGAATTTGCAATAATTCTTTTCTTTGATAGTAAAATAGAAAGCACACTAAGAAAATGTATAAATTGAAAACAGTTCTAAGGCTTTCTTCTTGCCTTCTGTGAAATTAACCATATATTGTCTACATTATAATACATTAAACCTGTCCAGATTATCGCAGTGACTCTGGAGGTCCCATCCAATGCTAACATTTTATGATAACAGTAAGTGTTTTTTTAAAAAAACTGAGAATTTAAACTCATTTTAATTAAGCACACATCCCAAAAAAATAACTTTTGGCTTGTTTATATTAGTCTTCTTATGTGCTTCTACATTTCAAGTCTTCCTTAACTAGAGAGTTTTGAAATTGCCCAGGTCTAACATATTAACGGTAAAGTCTATTTGCATGAATGGCTTCATTAATATGATTTTATTAATTACTGAAATATTATGGCCCTCAATTAAGGAGTGTGTCAAATTATTTTTATGAAGCAGCATTTACACTTGCATTATATGTCTCATAATTTAATGTAATCGGATTGAATGAACTTTTAATTCCACCTTTCTGCACCTGTTTCCATTTGTAGAAGGACAAAGCTCTAGGCTTATATTTTATGCAGCACAATTTTATTATTACCATTCATTTTCCTGCTTTCAAACTAACTTCAAACATCTGCTTTTATGGCCTTAGACAAAGAAAGCCCAGGAGATGAAACAACAACATGATAGAAATAACGAATGACTATTATAGCAACAAACATCAGGCTGCACTGTTTTTGAGCCTGCTAGAATAATTTTGCACTAAAAGATATTTTCTATTCTCCTAGCTATTGATTTTCTCGTTTTGACAGAGAGTAGACATTTAATAGGGCTTATTTCTCCTATGTTGCTAAATTAACTTATATGTGATTTGCAATAGTTTTTTTTATGTTTTCTTGTAGTTGATTTTGTGCTCTTTTAAAAAACGCTTTACTATAAAATATACCAATGTCCAGCTTTATTTCAACTTTTCATCATCCAAAGCTTTGGATGATGTCCTGAGAAGAGATGAGCAAATCTTTCAAGGTCTGATTTGGTTCAGGTTCACCAAATGGACGGCCAATTGCCGAATATATTGCCGAAAGGTTTGACGAACGTACCCGAACCCCATTATGGAGGAAAAACCAAATGCATAGACAACACCTTACGGGGTGACAAGAGCTTCCCAAACAGCTAAAATTAACCCCTTTCTGCCATTGGACGTACTATTCCGTCCATGTGGGGTGGGCCCTAATTCCCAAGGACGGAATAGTACGTCCAGCGCGATCGGCAGCGCTCACGGGGGTAGCGCGGCCGATCGCGGCCGGGTGTCAGCTGCCTATCGCAGCTGACATCCGGCACTATGTGCTAGGAGCAGTCACGGACTGCCCCTGGCACATTAACCCCCTGCACACCACGATCAAATATGATCGCGGTGTGCCGGTGGTACAGGGAAGCATCGCGCAGGGAGGGGGCTCCCTGTGGGCTTCCCTGAGACCCCCGGAGCAACGGAATGTGATTGCGTTGGTGCGAGGGTCTCTTACCTCCTATCCCTGCAGGCCCCGGATCCAAAATGGCCGCGGGGCTGCATCCGGGTCCTGCAGGGATTACTTCCGGGTGCAGACCAGGCTCTGGTAAGCCTGCAGCGCTGGAACTCAGATCGGTGATCTGACAGAGTGCTGTGCAAACTGTCAGATCAGCGATCTGTGATGTCGCCCCTGGGACAAAGTGAAAAAGTAAAAAAAAAATGTCCACATGTGTAAAAAAAAAAGAAAAAAAAGATTCCTAAATAAAGAAAAAAAATAATAATTCCCATAAATATATTTCTTTATCTAAATAAAAAAAAATCACACAATAAAAGTACACATATTTAGTATCACCACGTCCGTAACGACCCCACCTATAAAACTGTGTCACTAGTTAACCCCTTCAGTGAACACCGTAAAAAAAAAAAAAAAAAACGAGGCAAAAAACAATGCTTTATTCTTATAACACCAAACAAAAAGTGGAATAACACGCGATCAAAAAGACGGATATAAATAACCATGGTACCGATGAAAACGTCATCTTGTCCCGCAAAAAACGAGCTGCTATAGAGCATCATCAGAAAAAAAGTAAAAAAGTTATAGTCCTCAGAATAAAGCGATGACAAAATAATTATTTTTTCTATAAAATAGTTTTTATCGTATAAAAGCGCCAAAACATAAAAAAATGATCAATTTTACCAAACGCGGAACGGTATAAACGCCTCCCCCCAAAAAAATTCATGAATAGCTGGTTTTTGGTCATTCTGCCTCACAAAAATCAGAATAAAAAGCGATCAAAAAATCTCCCGTGCCACGAACATATTACCAATAAAAACGTCAACTCGTCCCGCAAAAAACAGGACCCCACATGACTCTGTGGACTCAAATATGGAAAAATTATAGCTCTCAAAATGTGGTAACGCAAAAAATATTTTTTGCAATAAAAAGCGTCTTTCAGTGTGTGACAGCTGCCAATCATAAAAATCCGCTAATAAAACGCTATAAAAGTAAATCAAACCCCCCTTCATCACCCGCTTAGTTAGGGAAAAATAAAAAAATTTAAAAAAATGTATTTATTTCCATTTTACCATCAGGGTTAGGGTTAGGGCTAGGGTTAGGGTTAGGGCTAGGGTTAGGGCTAGGGTTAGGGCTAGGGTTAGGGTTAGGACTAGGGTTAGGGCTAGGGTTAGGGTTGGGGCTAGGGTTAAGGCTACAGTTAGGGTTGGGGCTAAAGTTAGGGTTAGGGTTGGGGCTAAAGTTAGGGTTAGGGTTTGGATTACATTTACGGTTGGGAATAGGGTTGGGATTAGGGTTAGGGGTGTGTCTGGGTTAGAGGTGTGGTTAGGGTTACCGTTGGGATTAGGGTTAGGGGTGTGTTTGGATTAGGGTTTCAGTTATAATTGGGGGGTTTCCACTGTTTAGGCACATCAGGGGCTCTCCAAACGCGACATGTTGTCCGATCTCAATTCCAGCCAATTCTGCGTTGAAAAAGTAAAACAGTGTTCCTTCCCTTCCGAGCTCTCCCGTGCGCCAAAACAGGGGTTTACTCCAACATATGGGGTATCAGCGTACTCGGAACACATTGGAGAACAACTTTTGGGGTCCAATTTCTCCTGTTACCCTTGGAAAAATACAAAACTGGGGGCTAAAAAATAATTTTTGTGGACAAAAAGTATTTTTTATTTGCACGGCTCTGCGTTATAAACTGTAGTGAAACACTTGGGAATTCAAAGCTCTCACAACACATCTAGATGAGTTCCTTAGGGGGTCTACTTTCCAAAATGGGGTCACTTGTGGGGGGTTTCTACTGTTTAGGTACATTAGGGGCTCTGCAAACGCAATGTGACGCCTGCAGACCATTCCATCTAAGTCTGCATTCCAAATGGCGCTCCTTCCCTTCTGAGCCTTCCCATGAGCCCAAACGGTGGTTCCCCCCACATATGGGGTATCAGCGTACTCAAGACAAATTGTACAAAAACTTTTGCAGTCCAATTTCTCCTGTTACCCTTGGAAAAATACAAAACTGGGGGCTAAAAAATAATTTTGGGGGGATTTTTTTTTTTTTTAATTTTCACGGCTCTGCGTTATAAACTGTAGTGAAACACTTTGGGGTTCAAAGTTCTCACAACACAACTAGATAAGTTCCTTGGGGTGTCTAGTTTCCAATATTGGGTCACTTGTGGGGGGTTTCTACTGTTTAGGTACATTAGGGGCTCTGCAAACGTAATGTGATGCCTGCAGACCAATCCATCTAAGTCTGCATTCCAAATGATGCTCTTTCCCTTCCGAGCTCTGCCATGCGCTCAAACGGTGGTTCCCCCCACATATCAGGTATCAGCGTACTCAGGACAAATTGGACAACAATATTTAGGGTCCAATTTCTCCTGTTACCCTTGGAAAAATACAAAACTGGGGGCTAAAAAATAATTTTTGTGGAAAAAAAATATTTTTTATTTGCACGGCTCTGCGTTATAAACTGTAGTGAAACACTTGGGGGTTCAAAGCTCTCACAACACATCTAGATGAGTTCCTTAGGGGGTCTACTTTCCAAAATGGTGTCACTTGTGGTTTTTTTTACTGTTTAGGTACATTAGGGGCTCTGCTAAGGCAATGTGACGCCTGCAGACCATTCCATCTAAGTCTGCATTCCAAATGGCACTCCATCCCTTCCGAGCCCTCCCATGCGCCCAAACGGTGGTTTCCCACCACATATGGGGTATCAGCATACTCAGGACAAATAGGAAAACAACTTTTGGGGTCCAATTTCTCTTGTTACCCTTGGGAAAATACAAAACTGGGGGCTAAAAAATAATTTTTGTGGAAAAAATTTTTGTTTTATTTTTACGGCTCTGCATTATAAACTTCTGTGAAGCACTTGGTGGGTCAAAGTTCTCACGACTCCTCTAGATAAGTTCCTTAGGGGTCTACTTTCCAAAATGGTGTCACTTGTGGGGGGTTTCAATGTTTAGGCACATCAGTGGCTCGCCAAACGCAACATGGCGTCCCATCTCAATTCCTGTCAATTTTGCATTGAAAAGTCAAATGGCGCTCCTTCGATTCCAAGCTCTGTCATGCGCCCAAACAGTGGTTTACCCCCACATATGGGGTATCGGCGTACTCAGGACAAATTGTACAACATCTTTAGGGGTCCATTTTCTCCTGTTACCCTTGGTAAAATAAAACAAATTGGAGCTGAAGTAAATTTCGTGTGAAAAAAAGTTAAATGTTCATTTTTATTTAAACATTCCAAAAATTTGTGTGAAACACCTAAAGGGTTAATAAACTTCTTGAATGTGGTTTTGAGCACCTTGAGGGGTGCAGTTTTTAGAATGGTGTCACACTTGGGTATTTTCTATCATATAGACCCCTCAAAATGACTTCAAATGAGATGTGGTCCCTAAAAAAAAATTGTGTTGTAAAAATGAGAAATTGCTGGTCAACTTTTAACCCTTATAACTCCCTAACAAAAAAACATTTTGGTTCCAAAATTGTGCTGATGTAAAGTAGACATATGGGAAATGTTACTTATTAAGTATTTTATGTGACATATCACTGTGATTTAATTGCATAAAAATTCAAAGTTGGAAAGTTGCAAAATTTTCAAAATTTTCGCCAAATTTCTGTTTTTTTCACAAATAAACGCAGGTAATATCTAATAAATTTTACCACTATCATGAAGTACAATATGTCATGAGAAAACAATGTCAGAATCACCAGGATCCGTTGAAGCGTTCCAGAGTTATAACCTCATAAAGGGACAGTGGTCAGAATTGTAAAAATTGGCCTGGTCTTTAACGTGCAAACCACCCTTGGGGGTGAAGGGGTTAAGGGCCGACACAATGAAAAGTGGCATGAAGTTACCCATGGTGGAAATGTCACAACAGCAGTCAGCCATGGGCCATGCATGAGGTATCAGGGCTTGGCCCAGCATTTACAGCTTGGTATTGAAGTTTCAATGAGGACCTGAGGTTAAGGGAGCGGTGAAAGTAAGCCTTCTTAGCTGGGAGACCTCATACCTCACATAACACCTCCAATTTGATTTTTTTTAGGCCAGCAACACTCAGATGGCACAAACATCAGTTTCATCGACTACTATTGATAGAAAAATGTAAGAATAGTAACACAGGAAATTGACTGATCAATTAACCCACAGCAGAACCTGCTATAATGGCACAGGAGCAGCCAGCCATTCCCATGCGTGAGGTATCAGGGTATGTACCAGCATTTACAGCTTGGAATTGAAGTTTCAATGAGAACCTGGTGGTTAAGGTAGCAGTATAAGCCATCTTAGCTGGGAGACCTCACACTTCATGCAACACTTCTGATTTTTTTTTTTCACCCACACTCAGATGGCAAAAACGATCATTTCATACAGTAATATTGGTAGAAAAAATTTAAGGAAAGTAACACAGGTAGTTGAATTAAAGTGCAGGCCTGCCTGTCTGGGAGCTCTATTTACACGGGCAACCCATCAGATGAAGACTCAACTTGGAGTCTCCACTCTCCACATTTAAAAAAAAAATTGTCACACAGCACTAAAGTGACATCAATTTCCAGAAAGTAGAAATCATATAAAAGGCCTCTGACACACCTTCTACTACAGGGAACCCACCAGATGGAGATGCAACTTGGAGTCTACACATTTCCAAAAATTATTTGTAGCATCAGCAGCAGTAGCATCAGCAGGTACAGAAGACACCACAAAGATGGCACAGACTGCAATACCTCAAGATCAATACATGACGCTAAAAATGACACAATTGCCCAGTCTCCCCAATTTGTGACTCAGGTGCAAAAGTCATCGGAAATCCAAAACTTGTTCATTTTGATGAAAGTTAGGCAGTCAGATGCGCTTATGCATCAGGAGTCTACCAGCAGCACTTAAGACACATTCTGAGAGAACGCTGTCTGCCTGGCATAACAAAACCTCCAAGGTCTGACAAAATGTAAAAGGGTCCAAACCCTCCCTTGATGGCATTAATATTGAGCTCCAGATACTCCTGCACCATCCTCTCCAGTCGTTCACAATGTGTCAGACTTGTACTCAGTTCTGCTGGTGCACGGGCTGGTTTAAAAAATGTGTTAAAAGACTCACAGAAATTGCTTATGCCACTTACGCTGCTGCTAATGTTTTTGCGATGATGCCTTGGGGAAAACCATTCTTAAGATTGTCTGCAAGCATATTTCAATACTCCAGCACGTGTGCATCCCTTTCCAGGGGTGGAAGCATCTGGCTAAATTTACTCTTGTAAAGTGGATGTAGCAGAGTGGCAACCCATACCTACTTAAAATTTGTGAATAAACCAAATCCAAAAGGTGTATATAAAATATATAATTTTATTAAATCATGATATTAAAATATATGAGAAATAAAAAATAAAGGGGACCAGTCAACAAAATATACAGAGACCACTGCATAAGGATTTTAGTAATGGGTATACTGACTAAATTACTATTATTATTTATTCATATAGCACCATTAATTCCATGGTGCTGGACATGAGAAGGAGTTACATATAGTGTTGAGCGATACCGTCCGATACTTGAAAGTATTGGTATCGGATAGTATCAGCCGATACCCGAAAAGCATCAGATATCGCCGATACCAATACCCGATACCAATACAAGTCAATGGGACACCAAGTATCGGAAGGTATCCTGATGGTTCCCAGGGTCTGAAGGAGAGGAAACTCTCCTTCAGGCCCTGGGATCCATATTAATGTGTAAAATAAAGAATTAAAATAAAAAATATTGATATACTCACCCGTCCGGAGGCCCCTGCACCTTATTGCTGTTAACCGGCAGCCTGCTTTGCTTAAAATGAGCGCGTTCAGGACCTTCCATGACGTCACGACTTCTGATTGGTCGCGTGCCGCTCATGTGACCGCCACGCGACCAATCACAAGCCGCGACGTCATTCTCAGGTCCTAAATTCCTAGAATGAGGAGTTTAGGGCCTGAGAATGACGTCGCGGCTTGTGATTGGTCGCGTGGCGGTCACATGAGTGGCACGCGACCAATCAGAAGCCGTGACGTCATGGAAGGTCCTAAACGCGCTCATTTTAAGCAAAGCAGGCTGCCGGTTAACAGCAGTAAGGTGCAGGGGCCGCCGGAGAGGTGAGTATATCCATATTTTTTATTTTAATTCTTTATTTTACACATTATTATCGATCCCGATACCAATTCCCAATATCACAAAAGTATCGGAACTCGGTATCGGAATTCCGATACCGCAAATATCCGCCGATACCCGATACTTGCGGTATCGGAATGCTCAACACTAGTTACATACAAATTTATAGATATCGGTTACAGTAAACAAATTTACATATAATTATATAATAACAATAATAATAAAAATAGTATACTGACTAAATAACATGATCATACACATTAAAATCCCATATAAATGTTATATTAAATAAATATAAATAAGTATAGCAAACATACACATCTGTTGTGAATTTGGATTCTGGGCTCCCCCGGTGGCTACTGGTGGAATTGAACTGGTGTCTTCATCTTCTCTGTTCACCTGTTCCCATCAAGATGTGGGAGTCGCTATATAACCTTGCTGCTCTGTTAGTTGCTTGCCGGTCAACAATGTTATCAGAAGCCTCTCTGTGCTTGTTCCTGCTCCTAGACAACTACTAGATAAGTTGGACTCTTGTCCATGTTTGTTTTTGCATTTTGGTTCCAGTTCACAGCTGTAGTTTCGTTACTGTGTCTGGAAAGCTCTTGTGAACAGGAATTGCCACTCTGGTGTTATGAGTTAATGCCAGAGTTTTAAAGTAATTTCTGGATGGTGTTTTTGATTAGGGTTTTCAGCTGACCATGAAAGTGTCCTTTCTGTCTTCTGCTATGTAGTAAGTGGACCTCAAATTTGCTAAACCTATTTTCATACTACGTTTGTTATTTCATCTTAATTCACCGCCAATACATGTGGGGGGCCTCTGTCTCCTTTTGGGGTATTTCTCTAGAGGTGAGCTAGGACTAATATTTTCCTCTGCTAGCATTATTTAGTCCTCCGGCTGGTGCTGGGCATCTAGAATCAACGTAGGCATGCTACCCGGCCACTGCTAGTTGTGTGTTAGGTTTAGTTCATGGTCAGCTCAGTTCCCATCTTCCAAGAGCTAGTTCCTATATATGCTTATGCTATGATCTCTTGCCATTGAGATCATGACAGTTTGACCGGCCCACTAAAGGGTTAAAATCCTTGGCTGAGAAAGGAGAGAAATAAGTAGTCTGCTGAAATTTTTTTTTTTTTTTTCTCTCCTTTGAATGGCTCTGTGTCCACCTGTTTGTAATGGATCTTCAGAGTGTATCTGCAGGTTTGAATAATCTCGCCACGAAGGTACAAAATTTGCAAGATTTTGTTTGTCATGCACCTGTATCTGAGCCGAGAATTCCTTTGCCGGAATTTTTCTCGGGGAATAGATCTGGGTTTCAGAATTTTCGAAATAATTGCAAATTATTTTTGTCCCTGAAATCTCGCTCTGCCGGAGACCCTGCACAGCAGGTCAGGATTGTGATTTCCTTGCTCCGGGGCGACCCTCAAGACTGGGCTTTTTCATTGACACCAGGGGATCCTGCGTTGCTCAATGTGGATGCGTTTTTTCTGGCCTTGGGGTTGCTTTATGACGAACCTCATTTGGAGCTTCAGGCAGAAAAAACTTTGATGTCCCTATCTCAGGGGCAAGATGAAGCGGAAATTTACTGCCAAAGATTCCGTAAATGGTCTGTGCTTACTCAGTGGAATGAGTGCGCCCTGGCGGCGACTTTCAGAGAGGGTCTCTCTGATGCCATTAAGGATGTTATGGTGGGGTTCCCTGTGCCTGCGGGTCTGAATGAGTCCATGACAATGGCTATTCAGATCGATAGGCGTTTGCGGGAGCGCAAACCAGTGCACCATCTGGCGGTGTCCACTGAGAAATCGCCAGAGAGTATGCAGTGTGATAGAATTCTGTCCCGAAGCGAGCGGCAGAATTTTAGACGGAAAAATGGGTTGTGTTTCTATTGTGGTGATTCTACTCATGTTATATCAGCATGCTCTAAGCGCACTAAAAAACTTGGTAAATCTGTTTCCATTTGCACCTTACCGTCTAAGTTTATTCTATCTGTGACCCTGATTTGCTCTTTGTCATCTATTACCACGGACGCCTATGTCGACTCTGGCGCCGCTTTGAGTCTTATGGATTGGTCCTTTGCCAAACGCTGTGGGTATGATTTAGAGCCTTTGGAGACTCCTATTCCTCTGAAGGGGATTGACTCCACCCCATTGGCTAATAATAATAAACCACAATACTGGACACAAGTAACTATGCGTATTAATCCGGGTCACCAGGAGATTATTCGCTTTCTGGTGCTGTATAATCTACATGATGATTTGGTGCTAGGATTGCCTTGGCTGCAATCTCACAACCCAGTCCTCGACTGGAGAGCTATGTCTGTGTTGAGCTGGGGATGTAAGGGGGCTCATGGGGATGTACCTGTGGTTTCCATTTCATCATCTATTCCCTCTGAAATTCCTGAGTTCCTGTCTGACTATCGTGACGTCTTTGAAGAATCCAAGCTTGGTTTGTTACCTCCGCACCGAGAGTGCGATTGTGCCATAGATTTAATCCCGGGTAGTAAATACCCAAAGGGTCGTTTATTTAATCTGTCTGTGCCTGAACATGCTGCTATGCGAGAATATATAAAGGAGTCCTTGGAAAAGGGACATATTCGTCCATCGTCATCTCCCTTAGGAGCCGGTTTTTTCTTTGTGTCAAAAAAAGACGGCTCTTTGAGACCATGTATTGATTATCGGCTTTTGAATAAAATCACTGTTAAATATCAATACCCATTGCCGTTGCTGACTGATTTGTTTGCTCGCATAAAGGGGGCCAAGTGGTTCTCTAAGATTGACCTTCGTGGGGCGTATAATTTGGTGCGAATCAGGCAGGGGGATGAGTGGAAAACCGCATTTAATACGCCCGAGGGCCACTTTGAGTATTTAGTGATGCCTTTTGGTCTTTCTAATGCTCCGTCAGTTTTCCAGTCCTTTATGCATGATATTTTTCGCGATTATTTGGATAAATTTATGATTGTGTATCTGGATGATATTCTGATTTTTTCGGATGACTGGGACTCTCATGTCCAGCAAGTCAGGAGGGTTTTTCAGGTTTTGCGGTCTAATTCTTTGTGTGTGAAGGGTTCTAAGTGTGTTTTTGGGGTACAGAGGATTTCCTTTTTGGGATATATTTTTTCCCCCTCTTCCATTGAAATGGATCCTGTCAAGGTTCAAGCTATTTGTGATTGGACGCAGCCCTCTTCTCTTAAGAGTCTTCAGAAGTTTTTGGGCTTTGCTAACTTTTATCGTCGATTTATTGCTGGTTTTTCGGATATTGCTAAGCCATTGACCGATTTGACTAAGAAGGGTGCTGATGTTGCTGATTGGTCCCCTGATGCTGTGGAGGCCTTTCGGGAGCTTAAGCGCCGTTTTTCCTCTGCCCCTGTGTTGCGTCAGCCTGATGTTGCTCTACCTTTTCAGGTTGAGGTCGACGCTTCTGAGATCGGAGCTGGGGCAGTGTTGTCGCAGAAAAGTTCTGACTGCTCCGTGATGAGGCCTTGTGCCTTCTTTTCCCGTAAATTTTCGCCCGCTGAGCGGAATTATGATGTTGGGAATCGGGAGCTTTTGGCCATGAAGTGGGCTTTTGAGGAGTGGCGCCATTGGCTTGAGGGGGCCAGACATCAGGTGGTGGTATTGACTGACCACAAAAATTTGATTTATCTTGAGACCGCCAGGCGCCTGAATCCTAGACAGGCGCGCTGGTCATTATTTTTCTCTCGGTTTAATTTTGTGGTGTCATACCTACCGGGTTCTAAGAATGTTAAGGCGGATGCCCTTTCTAGGAGTTTTGAGCCTGACTCACCTGGTAACTCTGAGCCCACAGGTATCCTTAAGGATGGAGTGGTATTGTCAGCCGTTTCTCCAGACCTGCGGCGGGCCTTGCAGGAGTTTCAGGCGGATAGACCTGATCGTTGCCCACCTGATAAACTGTTTGTTCCTGATGATTGGACCAGTAGAGTCATCTCTGAGGTTCATTCTTCTGCGTTGGCAGGTCATCCTGGCATTTTTGGTACCAGGGATTTGGTGGCAAGGTCCTTCTGGTGGCCTTCCCTGTCACGAGATGTGCGAGGCTTTGTGCAGTCTTGTGACGTTTGTGCTCGGGCCAAGCCTTGTTGTTCTCGGGCTAGTGGATTGTTGTTGCCCTTGCCTATTCCTAAGAGGCCTTGGACGCACATCTCGATGGATTTTATTTCAGATCTGCCTGTTTCTCAGAAGATGTCTGTCATCTGGGTGGTGTGTGACCGTTTCTCTAAGATGGTCCATTTGGTTCCTCTGCCCAAGTTGCCTTCTTCTTCCGAGTTGGTTCCTCTGTTTTTTCAAAATGTTGTTCGTTTGCATGGTATTCCTGAGAATATCGTTTCTGACAGAGGGACCCAATTCGTGTCTAGATTTTGGCGGGCATTCTGTGCTAGGATGGGCATAGATTTATCTTTTTCGTCCGCTTTCCATCCTCAGACGAATGGCCAGACCGAGCGGATTAATCAGACCCTGGAGACATATCTGAGGTGTTTTGTGTCTGCTGACCAGGATGATTGGGTTGCTTTTTTGCCATTGGCGGAGTTCGCTCTCAATAATCGGGCCAGCTCTGCCACTTTGGTGTCCCCGTTTTTCTGTAATTCGGGGTTTCATCCTCGATTTTCCTCTGGTCAGGTGGAATCTTCGGATTGTCCTGGAGTGGATGCTGTGGTGGAGAGATTGCATCAGATCTGGGGGCAGGTGGTGGACAATTTGAGGTTGTCCCAGGAGAAGACTCAGCTTTTTGCCAACCGCCACCGTCGTGTTGGTCCTCGGCTTTGTGTTGGGGATTTGGTGTGGTTGTCTTCTCGTTTTGTCCCTATGAGGGTCTCTTCTCCTAAGTTTAAGCCTCGGTTCATTGGCCCGTATAAGATATTGGAGATTCTTAACCCTGTTTCCTTCCGTTTGGACCTCCCTGCATCCTTTTCTATTCATAACGTTTTTCATCGGTCATTATTGCGCAGGTATGAGGTACCGGTTGTGCCTTCCGTTGAGCCTCCTGCTCCGGTGTTGGTTGAGGGTGAGTTGGAGTACGTTGTGGAGAAAATCTTAGACTCTCGTGTTTCCAGACGGAGACTCCAGTATCTGGTCAAGTGGAAGGGATACGGCCAGGAGGATAATTCTTGGGTGAATGCATCTGATGTTCATGCCTCTGATCTGGTTCGTGCCTTTCATAGGGCCCATCCTGATCGCCCTGGTGGTTCTGGTGAGGGTTCGGTGCCCCCTCCTTGAGGGGGGGTTACTGTTGTGAATTTGGATTCTGGGCTCCCCCGGTGGCTACTGGTGGAATTGAACTGTTGTCTTCATCTTCTCTGTTCACCTGTTCCCATCAAGATGTGGGAGTCGCTATATAACCTTGCTGCTCTGTTAGTTGCTTGCTGGTCAACAATGTTATCAGAAGCCTCTCTGTGCTTGTTCCTGCTCCTAGACAACTACTAGATAAGTTGGACTCTTGTCCATGTTTGTTTTTGCATTTTGGTTCCAGTTCACAGCTGTAGTTTCGTTACTGTGTCTGGAAAGCTCTTGTGAACAGGAATTGCCACTCTGGTGTTATGAGTTAATGCCAGAGTTTTAAAGTAATTTCTGGATGGTGTTTTTGATTAGGGTTTTCAGCTGACCATGAAAGTGTCCTTTCTGTCTTCTGCTATGTAGTAAGTGGACCTCAAATTTGCTAAACCTATTTTCATACTACGTTTGTTATTTCATCTTAATTCACCGCCAATACATGTGGGGGGCCTCTGTCTCCTTTTGGGGTATTTCTCTAGAGGTGAGCTAGGACTAATATTTTCCTCTGCTAGCATTATTTAGTCCTCCGGCTGGTGCTGGGCATCTAGAATCAACGTAGGCATGCTACCCGGCCACTGCTAGTTGTGTGTTAGGTTTAGTTCATGGTCAGCTCAGTTCCCATCTTCCAAGAGCTAGTTCCTATATATGCTTATGCTATGATCTCTTGCCATTGAGATCATGACACACATCTGAAAGAAGGCATAGAAAAAGAAGGGGATATGATAAGATACATGTAATCTGTACCCCGTGGCTCCTATGACTCCAGCGCACATTTTACCTAGTGGCTTTCTCAATACTTACACTCCTTGAGAAAGCCACTAGGTGAAACGTGCGTTGGAGCTATAGGAGCCACAACCTGGTTGTACAGCAATTTCTCCATCACTAATCAGTCAGCGAGATGTAATGCCCCTGCCCATGTTTGCTCGTCCAAGTGTCAGTGGTGAAATGCACCCTGGCAGACAGATTATTTTCAGGGAATGGGCGACATTGTCGGCGGTATGCTGGTGTAGCGCAGGCACAGCTTTCTTAGAGAAGTAATGGCGACTGGGCAACTGTGACAGCCATCAACTTTCAGAAACCGTCTGTATCCACCAAGTGGAAAGGCAGCATTTCTGTGGAGAACAGATTGGAGATAGTGAGGTTCAAGCTTTGCCATGTGTAGGAGGAAAACAGTCTTTTACTTGACCACAACTGCGAGACCGAGAGCTGGCTGCTGTGCTTAGAGAGGGTGGAGTACGGACAACAGCACAAACTGCTAGACTGTGAGTGAGGTGTAGTTGGAGATGTTATGGTGGATTGAGAAAGATGTGATGCAAAAGCAGCAGTCATGTCTGTGGAGACACTGGGGGTCGGCGGGTGACCCGGGTCTGCTAGCTGGAACCGCAGGGACTAGGGATCGTCCTGATGAACATTCATTCTCCCTTTAACATGGGCATAACACTACTCAGACAACACAGGGTGAGGGTAAAGCTTTATTGAACCAGGAAACTGGGAGATAAAACATAGAACAGTCCCAGCCCAGTACCCAAAATGGTGCACATTCAGAGTCTCACCCTTCCACTAACTCACTGGGATAATAGCAGCTGTATCATCAGATTTTCCAGGGTCCCTACCCCACTGTGGCACACACAAAGAGAGGAGGTAACCACAACCATAGGAAGATGACAGTCCATTGAGTCCATACAAGATAGAAGGTCAGTTGATCCGAGGGTCACAACCTGGCTCCTCCAAACATATCCATGGTTCAGCGATGGTCAATGGAGCAGACCTGTATTCTTCTGACCGGGGTCAAAAACTCCTAGGTTGCTTCATGTAGAATTATAGATCTATGTCCCTCATGATGGAGCCATGATATTAGCTGCTGTTCTGTCTCTGGTCCTTTGGATGTTTTGATGTCTAGGCTGAATCTCTGTCTTTCTCTCTGTCTTTGAGTCTCTTTATACAGAGGCATGTAACCTATTTTTAGATTTAACAAATGTCCTTCAGTCCAGCATCACAGATAAGGGGAAGAATGATGATGAAATCAAGTAGCATTACTTGATTATTTCATCTATTTGCATAATTTTTCCCTTTCTGCTTTTGAAGTAAAAAAACTGGATCCATTACACAATGCATAATTAGCATATCAGCAAATATCACTAGTCATCATAGATAAGAGCACACTATGTTATATGAAATATCAGCTTACAAGTCAATATTACAGGCTTATACAAACAAAAGTATAGATAACAGCTTATTTTTCTTTTTTTGCCAAAAATAGTCATCTGGGTAATTAAGATACAATGCCGTGTTGTCACAATTTCTACTTCCATAACAGCTGACGGGCTTTCACTCACACCAACTGTGGTGTATAAACAATTGTAGAGACCTGTGTTTGAAGACTTGGAATGGTGATGGAGCAGAAAGAACCAGCAGATGGGGTTGATGGGATAGCTGGGAGTCCACATTTTAACTCAGTGAGATTCCCACACTAAGGCATGTTCATCGCGCATGTGCCAGTTCATGCATATAGTTGTCAAATTACTGCAATTTTTGCCTCTACAGAGTTTTTTCTTGCAAACTTGACAGATATCGTGTGCTGGGTCATCCTTTGCGGTATCAAAAAATGCCCAGGCTAGGTAACCCTTTCTTCCCCTGCAAACTGCACACTTGCAACCGGTGCTGGCCACAGCCAGAGTTGAGGCTGAGAATGCTTGTTGTGGTTACATCACTTTGCGTCTGTGTGGGAAGCCACAACATAACTTCCTTATCTTTCTCCTTCTCCTCCTCCTCTGCTAAGCTACTCACTGCATACCTCTGGGTTCACACCAAGTGGGATCTACAACTCCTCTCTGTTCTCACACTCCTCTCCCTGAGAGTCACCCTCCTCCTCTTCCTGCCATGACAGCACAGTACAGTCTGCATGCGCCTCTGATATCTGAGTCTCATCAGGTTCACCTCCACCCTTGGTTGTTAACATCTGGTGATGAGGGTCTGAATTATGCTCAGACCCTACTTCATCTGAACCAACATGTATACACTTTCCTCCTCTGGATTCTGTGATTCTTTGGAGCAGACCTCTGATGCCCATGGAATAGAATATGTGAACAACTCTTCAGAATGGTCCATCTGAGGTTCCCCACAGTCAGTTGGGAGTTTGGAAATTTTTGACACTGGGCGAAACAAAAGTGATTGGGGTGCCACCTTTGAGGATTGTATTGTGAGTGATGTTAAGGTGGAGGAAGAGGAGAGGGAAGGCCACTTGATGCAGCGCTTTCCATCCACTTGAGCATATGTTCTTTCTGATCCTCATCTACAAGACCTTTATGCAGCTGCCAAAGATAGGGAGTTAAGTAGGTCGGCTAGTAACAGATGTTGTCAGTGGTCTTTGGATAGGATGAGACGGTGTTTCTTCAGTTGAGCTTTCATTAACATTAACACCTAACCCACGTACACGTCAAACACAAAACCTATTCCCCCTTCCACTTCCACTTCACTTTTTCCCATTCATGTTACAAGTGGCCTTCCCCTGTTGTATCCTGCTGTTTCACAACCTTAGGCTCACAGTGGCTAATCATTTTTACCTGGAAATCTGGCCTTCTGATTTGCCACTGAAACACAGTTTTAGCACAAACAATTTGGAGCAGCTAATTTGGCCTCATGGTTGCACCACTATATTAGGCCTAAAAAATCTTACGTGTAAATCTGCCCTTCTGATTTGACACTAAAACACAGTTTTAGCACAAACACTTTGGAGCAGTTAATTTGGCCTCATGGTTGCACCACTATATTAGGCCTAAAAAAATCTTATGTGGAAATCTGGCCTTCTGATTTGCCACTGAAACACAGTTTTAGCACAAACAATTTGGAGCAGCTAATTTGGCCTCATGGTTGCACCACTATATTAGGCCTAAAAAATCTTACGTGTAAATCTGCCCTTCTGATTTGACACTGAAACACAGTTTTAGCACAAACACTTTGGAGCAGTTAATTTGGCCTCATGGTTGCACCACTATATTAGGCCTAAAAAAATCTTATGTGGAAATCTGCCCTTCTGATTTGACACTGAAACACAGTTTTAGCACAAATTATTTGGAGTAGCTAATGGGGCTTCCAGAAACTTCCACATAGTTTTTGCACAATCTACTTTGATGCTGGAAGATCGAATTCACACAAAACAAGTTCACGTTCAGCAGCACCAGCTCCAGCACAGGAGCGACCATTCTGCACTGTGACACTGAGGAAATGGTGCCAGTAAAACATGATGTTCGCTTTTTATATGGCCAGGGACATGTGATTTCAGCAACCAATCACAGAAGACCCTCCGTCATGATGTTATGAATAGTTTCTGCACCCTGATTGGTTGCCGGAATCAACACACATAAAGTTAAGTGAAAAAAAAAATGTTTTTTGCAGCTCCTGTAATCTTTTGAGACTCTCCTTTATCGTATTAACACCCCCTACCCTCATCAAACGTGGTAAATCAACAAATCATGTGGCTTTTATATGGAAATTTGACTTTCAGCAAAGTTATTGGAAGCTAATTGAATATTTCTTATTATGCCTTCTGTTGTTCACCTGTTGCACTATCCCTGCGGTCTGCCATCTGGTCCTGTATGCTCATTCGTTCCTCATACACCATCACTTGCATTCTCCATAATGTTTACTTCATGGCTAAGCCTCTCATGTACCTGTGCTCCTTTCCATGACTTAGGAGACATGCATCAAGACATCAGAGGTCTAGTCGTGCCAGAAATCCTGATCTGAAATGAAGAAGATGAAGAGAATTGATGAAGGAGGAAATAAGAGTCACATTAGACTAGGGTTTACAGGACAGTTCAGCTTTGAGGCTGACCTGGCCCTCTACGGGTTCAGCATAATGGCGGCAACAGCTGGTCACTATTTTGCTAAATTTGCAGTGAGCAAATTGTAAAAAAAAATCTATATTGTGGAGAATACAATTTTTTTTTTTAAACTCAAGAAGAATTCAATTTTACTTGAATTAATTCACTCTTTTGCATTGTAGAACAATTGCAAATATTCAAAAACCTAAGTAGTTCTTATACTTTTCTCTGGAACAGTAGGATCAGTACAGAAATAATGTTTTCAGCAAAAGTGGCAAATAATTTATCCATTAGTACTGTAATGTAACCAATCTGGTCTGTTCAGTATGCTGAAGTATACTTTTATATGAAAAATCTGGGCTTTGAAGAAAAAGAAAATCATATACAGTATGTTGTTAACTTGACACCTTGTAAATTGATCTCTCATGTAAGAATCTAAGTGTGATAATAAAAAAGTTAAGTAAGTTAAGTGTGTACTTCAAAAAATAGGACACAAAAAGCAGACAATATTGTAGAAAAAAAATTCTATGCTTTTCCTTATAATAATTGTAAAATAATATGGCATTTAAATAGAATTTCTAGAGGCATGAACAGAAACGGTGCAGGTTTTACTGCAATACAACACAATTTAATAAGAAGATCCATTTCTTAAAAATGCCGTGCCACTTACCACTTTTCATGGAGGCGGTCTGTCAGAAAGATTTCTAATCATAAGAAAATGTTTTATTAAAGTCACTTATAAATAATATTTCCCAGAATCTTTGTTAAATAAAAATAAAAAAATTAACTTTGCAACATTAGAAACTATAAAGAATATATATAACTTGTTTATGAAATGTAAAGAACTTATAGAATTTCTAGGAATTATTTAGAAGATTTAAAGAAGGATAAGAGCTCTGAAAATGTGAACACTTCTATTTTGTACAAAATCACATTTTGTATCTCATATACTGTACATTGACTCAATCAACATTAAAGTGTAAGTCTCATATTCTTATATGGTTAAAATTGCAAATCTTTGTAAAAAAACATTCTTAAGAATGGAGTCGTTATTTTTTTTATGGCTCTTTTGCTAGGATACCAGCCATCTTTGCAGTCTAGCATTGGTAGCCAACAAGTTCAGTGTTTACAAGTCCTTTTTATTATTATTTATTATTATAGCATTTATTTATGGCACTTTACATGTGAAAAGGGGTATAAAAAAGCAAGTACAATAATCTTAAACAATACATGTCACCGACTGGCACAGGAGAAGAGAGGACCCTGGCCACGATGGCTCATAATCTACAAGGGACCGGTGAGGATACAGTATCTGAGAGTAGAGCTGGTCATGCAGTGGTATAGTGAAGTTATGGTTACTGCAGGTTGTACGCTTATCGAAAGAGGTCTGTCTTCAGGAGGTTTTCACAGTAGGTAAGTGTCTGATTTTTGTGGTAAAGAGTTCAAGAGTAGAGGGATAGGCAAGAGAAATATTGTTTGCAATTGTGGGAAGAGGAGAAAAGAGGGGAGTAGGAGCTCTTGTGAGGAATATCGGTTGCGTACAGGTAACTACTGGGAGACTAGGTCACAGATTTCTGGAGGAGAAAGGGCAATGGGGAACCAGTGATGGGACTGACAGAGAGGAGGGCCTGGGGAAAAGCGTGAGGACAGGTAACTTAGTTGGGTAGCAGAGTTAAGGATAAATTGGAGGGGTGCAAGAGTGTTAGAGGGAGGCCACAAAGCAGGAGGTTGCAGTATTCGAGGTGGGAGATGATGAAGGCATGCACTAGTGTTTTTGCAGATTCTCGATTAAAGAATGTATGGATCCTCAAACTATTTTTGAGCTGAAGTCTGCAGGAAGTTCAAAGTACTTGGATATGTAGTTTAAAGGAAAGGCTAGAGTCAAGGGTTACCCCTAGGCAGCGAGCTTGCGGGACTGGAGAGAGTGAGAAGCCATTGACTTTGATGGATATGTCTGTTGGGAGGATTAAGTAAGATGGAGGAAAGATGATGAATTCTGTTTTATCCATGTTAAGTTTTAGAAATCTAGCAGAGAAAAAAGATGATGTAGCGGACAGACATTGAGGGATTCTGGTTAGTAAGTAGGGGATATCAGTTCTAGAGAGGTAGATCTCTGTGTCATTAGCATAGAGGTGATCCTGAAAGACGTGGCAATCTATGAGTTATCCAGAGGCCAAAGGTGTAGATGCAGAAGAGCAGGGGTGCTAGAACTGAACCTTGGGGGACACCAACAGAAAAGGGGTGAGATGAGGAGGTGGTGTGTGAGTGGGAAAAACTCAATGTTCGGTCTGTTAGGTATGAACAGATCCAAGATATGGCCAAGTCTGTGGTGCCAAGAGATGAGAGAATATGTAGTAAGAGGAAATGGTCCACTGTGTCGAAGGCAGAGGACAGGTCTAGGAGGAGGACAGAATAATGTTGCATGAATTTGGCAGTTAGTAGGTCATTGGTGACATTACTCAGGGCAGTTTAGGTGGAATGATGAGTTGGAGGCCAGATTGTAAGTGGTTGAAAAGGGAATGAGAGGAGAGGTGGGAGGACAGTTCAAAATGAACATGTTGTTCCAGTAGTTTTGAGGCATATGAGTGAAGTGATATGGGGTGATATCTAGACATAGAGGGTCAAAGGACGGCTTTTTTAGGAGGAGTATGATTGAGGCATGTTTGCAGCATGAGGGGAAGACACCAGTTGCTATTGACAGGTTGAAGAGATGGGTTATCGTTGGGATGAAGACTGTAGTGATGAGGTGGGATCGGTTTTGTTCAATTCCATGTAAAGCGCCATGGAATAAATGGTGCTATAACAATAAATAATAATAATAATAATTCCTTCCCAATAGATTAGCTGATTGGCGTTGCTGGAGTTTATTGTTGGCTCGTGATCCTGGCCAACTTTGCTGCATTCCTCTGATGCTGTAGAGGCAAATATGCATTGTATAATAACATCAGTGTGCACAGTTCAGGCACAGTTCAGGCCAGAGGAGCAATGATGCTGCTTGCCTTAAACATCAATCAAGCAGGAGCATACAGCAATCTTTGCCTTAAAGATCTAATAAGAAATTAAACCACTTCACATGGCCCGCTGATAACTATGGTTCCTAGTCATTGTCTTGTTTAAATATGACAGAGATTAGCTGCTTGGTAATCACTTCTCTGCCTACGTGCATCAGTATTATTGTAGTCAATTGCATGTGTCTATGTAAAAGGTATATGCTTACAATATACATACTCTATAAAGACTTCTTATTAACGAAGGCCATAAAACATTAAACAATGTTATATCTGATTGGCACTCATTCAGGCAGGGAATCTGTGTAAATCAGCTATAGACCTTTGTACCATAGGAGCAAAACCCAGAACTGAAATGGTGGAGACTATTGTATTCTTTCATACGAAGCCTCCTTTTCTCTACATACACCATTACCACTGACATTAAACTATCTCCCGTTTCCAAGCTTGTAAAATCAAACAAAAGTCAAGGATAGAGGACATAACACATTTAAATTCCTGCACAAAACTAGAACGATTTCATATTATTGTTTTCCTCTGAGATCACAAAGTTTTTCAGCAATAAATAAATGTTCTGTAAAATGTTTCTGCTTCCTTTCTTTGGCTAATTTCTGGTACAATACTTTCAATCACATTAAGAAACTCTATAGAACATTTCTTATTCAAACTGAACACTGAATTGCTCAAATAGTACAGTACACAACAACTCCTCCGAGAACCTGGAAAGTACAAAGCCTTCAAAACTAATCTCAGGAATATTTATGCTGAAAGTCAGGTTGTTAAACCTTTGATGTTGAAATGTGCTTTCATTTGAATACACATATCAGTGCTCTCAATAATAGATGCTCCATTAACTTGATTTAGTATTTCTGAACAGAGGCAGTCAACAATTTCTGAACATTACGACAGCTGTGAATCTCTCCTGTAACTTGCCAACTTGTAGCAGAACATAAAGTGATAAATGTCTGAACAGTGTCTTAACTACAACACCTTTTGTACTGTCAGAAATGAAGAAATGTTTCTCATGGACCTAAACTATTATTGCTTCTTTAACTCTCCTTTGACTTAGTGACTTTGACATTGGTGATGTTCTCCTAAGTATCAGAGGTGAAAACCTGATCAAATGAAAAATATTTTGTAATGAAAATGATTTTATAGCAGTGGTTATTATGCAGTTCTAAAAGGTGTTGTTTTACCAAAAAATAACTTTTTCAACACCTTTAGAATGTGTTCTATTTTGGAATTCAGGCACACAGCAATTTTTTTTTCATTTTCACATTTCAAAAATCAATTTTTTTTTTCCATCAACTTAGCCATATGCAAAGGCACCAATATGTAGTAAACAGGTTATAGTTGTAATTAATTTTTAAGGGGGAAATCGGCAATGCCATCACAACGTTTTTATTTTTTTTCAGTCTTACTAAGAATTAGAAATTACATAAAACTTCCAGTCGATACTCATCATTTTAATTAAGGCAAAGCCTAATTTATATATTTTTATGTTTATGTGCTTTTGCACACAAAAAACTAACAAAAATATTTGTTTTTAGGTTATGGAATGTATGAACCCTTTTTTTTAATCTCTTAACCCCTTTTGTGTCTCTTATAATGACTCCTGCCCTGACAAGGGTAGTATCTAAGTGTCAATCTACCTCCAGTGAATTAACCCTTAAATTCCCTCCGACACATTTTATCCTAATTTCTGAGGACTCATCAGGGCAGTGTAGTTGCAAAGGTGCCTGAAGAGGAAAAAGTGACCCTTAGGCTACTTTCACACTAGTCTGTCAGTACGGGCCGTCGCAAACCGTCGGCCCGATGTACCGACGGACAGTGTGTTAAGTAGCACAACTGGGGCAGCGGATGCAGTTTTTTAATGCATCTGCTGCCCCATTGTAATGTCCGGGGAGGAGGGGGCGGAGTTCCGGCCGCGCATGTGCGGTCGGAAATGGCGGACACGACGCACAAAAGAAGTTACATGTAACTTTTTTTGTGCCTACGGTCCGCCAAAACACGACGCATCTGTCGCATGATGGATGTGACATGTCGCCATACGTCGCAATGCATCGCTAATGCAAGCCTATAGAGAAAAAACGCATGCAGCGGGGAACTTTGCAGGATGCGTTTTTTCACCAAAATGACGCATTGCGACGTACAGCAAGCGACGCTAGTGTGAAAGTAGCCTTAGAAAACATGACATGCATCGACATGCAGATTGCTGCTCCACCTAAATAAAATAGAATAGGTGAGAAGAATGCTGCTATGCCTATAGCTCGGATCGTATCATTACTTATTTGTGGCGGTGAGGCACTCTACACGCCGAGCTTGTAGGTGGTGCAACATTCCACACACTGATATTATTTCAACCAGGTGGAGTAGCACTTGCCAGTTTATGGGGTCCTGGTTACTAAGGGTCAGGCGTTATTGACAGGGGTTAACAGATAAACAAAAGAGATCCTACCTACCCGATCTAGGTCTATATGGTCACTTGAAACACCCCTTTAGATGCTGCACTCTTTTTTAGTTGAGAAATAACCTCTACTACCTGAGCACTACCTTAGGGTGAGATCTAACACCTAACTGGAATGGTGAACACTTTTATAAGGTATATTCAGGTATGTTGTTGCTATACGCAATGTCATCAAGTGCTACGTAGTAATCTCCATGGTATAACTGTATATATTAAGTTTTTTATTTTGCAATGATTTATTATTGAGACTGTCCCCCTTATAACTAGTGTTGAGCATTCCGATACTGCAAATATCAGGTATCGGCCGATATTTGCTGTATCGGAATTCCGATACCGAGCTCCGATATTTTTGCGATATCGGAAATCGGAATCGGAAGTGTGCGGTGCGTATGGTTCCCAAGGTCTGGAGGAGAGGAGACTCTCCTTCAGGCCCTGGGATCCATATTCATGTAAAAAATAAATAATAAAAATAAAAAATATGGATATACTCACCCCTCCGGCGGACCCTGGCTCTTAGCGGTGCCTCCGTTCCTAAGAATGCAGGGAGTGAAGGACCTTTGATGACGTCGCGGTCACGTGAGCGGTCACATGAGCGGTCACACGACCAATTACAAGCCGCGACGTCATCGCAGGTCCTTCACTCCCTGCATTCTTAGGAACGGAGGCAGACGCTTGGACCGGTGAGAGCTGGGGCCGTCGGAGGGGTGAGTATATCAATATTTTTTTTTTTTTATTCTTTGTTTTATACATGAATATGGATCCCAGGGCCTGAAGGAGAGTTTCCTCTCCTTCAGACCCTGAAAACCATTCCGATATTTTGTGTCCCATTGATATGCATTGGTATCGGGTATCGGTATCGGCGATATCCGATATTTTTTGGATATCGGCCGATCCAATCCGATACCGATACCTTTGCATATCGGAAGGTATCACTCAACACTACTTATAACACTTTATAATGAACATTAGGTTTTATTAATAATGTATCTCTCCCTACAGTGTTACACATATAGTAAGAGACTGTTGTCCTCTCTAATTGAGGAGTTTTTCCTATTGGCTTCTATTTTGTTTTTATGTTACTACATTCAAAGACCCTAGTACCTAGAGCGGGGGCACCACATAAGAACCGGGGATCCAACCAGGCCTATGTATTACTGAACCATAGAAACAAACCAAGAATAGACCATAAACGGGGATCACCCAAGGCAATGGACTAAATATGAAAAAAATACAATCTTTATTGAAATGTCATTTGTGGACATACAAAAACCCACATGGAGCACACACATTAAAAACATTTAAAAATGGTCAATGGGACCTATATACATAAACACTCGGCTCACAATAGAACCCTCCCCCTCGTACGGCACCTCCCACGCCCTTTCTGTAATAAAAAAGGCTAAGGTTGCATGGAGTGTGGGACGTCTGCATGAACAGCACCAAACATATATGATGGAATATTTGTATCTTAGGGCAACAATTGCCCAAAAGAGGAGATGCACCAGTAAACAAATGCCTCACTTCAACAGGCTGTCTTATGACATGAACGAACAGATACGTGTGGAACAAACAACCCCACTAGCGATGTGAATATAATATAAACAACAAACCATATTGCATCAGTATATATACATATCAATAATAAATTGGGTTCTGAACCACAATAATGACCAACAGCATTGCTTGCTATAGAACATAACAATATGTAATCAAATAGATTATATAATGGTTCCACTAAAAGATGAAGTCATATAGTGAAACCTTACGCATACAATGCCACAGCCCCTGTGGTAAGGCACACAGACAACCTGCTGGTGGATGAAAAAAAATGAAAGAAACTGGCATGCAAACCCAAACGCTGTTCAGGCCCCATACACAATGGGGGGTGCCGACAGGAGGAGCAGAGACCCGACGCGTGTCGCCACAGCAGTGGCTTCGTCAGGGGTAGCTCCTGTGGAAATCCGGCGTCCTTATCTAGTCCGGTGATTGCTTTTTACGCAGCTGCAGCTGTGTTGCCTGGCAGAGGCAAACACGTTCAGAGATTCCAGGGGCGGTGCTGCACGAAAACACAGCCAATGAACATACAGGACTCCACCACTCCTCCTACCTCTATCTTAATGCACGTGCTACGGTCGCCATGGTGCCCTAGGGACGCGACAGTCTCTCATTTACCCACCGCGTGTAACACAGAGGCTTTACCGTCACACTTCCAGTCTGATGCCCATAGCTGGCGGCTGTGTACGATCACAGCCAAAAAGCTGGCAGGGCTTCATCACTCTTATCCCTATCTTAATCTATGTACTGCGGTTGTCATAAAGCCCTGAGGACACGGCAAACTCCTGATCATCCACCTCAAGCATGCAGGAGACTCCTCCTACCCATTGCCGTCACACTTCCGGTCTGGTCCCATGGTTACCGGCTGTGTGCGGCAGCTGAGTGGCATAACGGCGCGTGCACACACAGTAACTCATGCTCAACGGCAACAGCGTGCCTATGATCCGGAATGTCCCCAGTAGCCATCCCGCAGCGATTTGCCATTGTTATAGAGCTCTCTGGACGCAACACATTCTAGCTCGGCCACATCAGCAGATGAGCCCTAAAGCTCGAGCCCTTCTCCTGCCTATATTTTGCCATTCCCCCATTAGTCATTACGCCCTGTGGGCATGACAGTTCAGGGCCAAAACCTGAGGCACATGAGGGAGGATCATGTGTGTTCGTGAAGCTCGTGTGCACTTCAATGCTTCAATACACATCAAGTTTCCAACCAATATGCATTTGGGGAGAGAGAACACGCCCTTCTGACCCCGTGGATACATTATGATAGCCCTGCCACACATCATGAATCAGATGACATAAAAGGCTGCTCACAACTGTAAATAGGCACAGTTCCTACACCACATATTTCAACGAGCAAGAGAGCATCCAGTGAAAATTCACTTAGCTACAGAATACAAATCTCCCAAAATACATCTGAAGTCCTCGGACACGAGCCATACCAGATCCTTCAATTACCAAAGGACGGATAACAACACATATTTCTATACATTCAAAGACCCATAACCTCTAACATTTTTATGTTTTCAATGACAGATATGAGGCCATTTTTTTGCAGAACAGTTTAAAATTTTCGTTGATACTATTTTTGGGTACATATGACATTTTTATTTTATTTTTTATTTTGGCATTGCTTTTATTTTATTTTGTTAGAGTGTTCATTGTGCAGGATTAATCTTGAATTATTTTTATTATAGCAGTGATTCTAATTACTGTGTGCTTGCAATATTTTACTGTGCCTCGTAGGAGAAACAAATATATCTGTTGAAATTTGAATTGACTGAATTAGCTACATTTTCCCCAAAAAAATTGGAATTGCAGAGAATAAATTTGCCTTAGAGAACCTGGCTTACCATGAGAGCTTACACTCCACCAAAGAGAAAGGCTTACCGAGTGACTCTATCTCTAGAAAATGACTCTGCCTCACACACTGTGCCCCAATGGGAACTGTTTTTCTGTAATGGCCCAGGGACTTACCCCCACTGTAGATGGCATCCACTCGATGACACAGATGAGGGCATTATGGGAAGGGCTGTGCAACAACGCAAAATTACGTTAATCTGCTCTCTTATGCTTCAGCAGTATGGGTAATGATGCCATCAATTTTGTTATCCTCTTAATATCTTAATATATTGCAATCATCATATTAAATAGCAGTGTTGGCAAGATTCATTATGGGATTCGTGACAACTCTGGTTCTGCTGTAATTTTAATGTTGTTTTTTCCTTTAGGTCCCGTAAGAGTTAATGTCAGTCTCCTGCTGGAAGCATTTTTTAGGATGGTCAGCTGATGTTGGTTGGTAACCACTTCCACCTTCCTTTCAATAGTCACATGATCCATCAGCTAATCATCGGTAATAGAGTTATTTTATGCAGACCAGCTTGAAATGAGGAGCTCTCTTGTGTCGGTGTTTTTGCTGCTGCTGTGGGAGTTAGGATTCTTGGTGCCATTTTCTGTGCTGCTTTGGAGCTTTGCAGCAGAGCTTGAAGCTGAGTATTTATTTCTTCATCTTGGTATGTCCCTTTTTTGTCACTTCTACTGTGTTTTTACCATCTGCAGTGAGGAGGCTAGTTTCTTTGCCTTCCAGTGCACTAGCTAGGGTACTTTGAGATTACAGTCAGGGCTTGGCACGTGATGGTGGGTGGGAAAGGACCCACATAGGGCATTAGGGGAGCTTAGGGACAGGCACAGGTTGGTGTCAGGAGGTGCCCCATCCTTTGCTTACTACTTTTAGGACCTTCCTCTCCCTTTTCCATCATGTTGCATCTGTATGCTGTGTCATCGGTCGGACTTACCCATGTCCAAATGTAACAACTGTTCTCACAATTGCTCATTTTGCCCTTCCACCCATCTAATTATTTTCTTTTCCATTAGGTCTATTATATCACATGATTACAAATGAAAAGCTAAATCATTCAAAGCAGAAACATTCTATGTGGAAACAGGAAGCCTCTTTTCCCTGTGTGAATCTTAAGTCACTGCAAAAGTCTCTGGAAGGGAGGAAGGAGCAGCTGGTTCAGGAGTTGAAGATGAGGTTGATTTATGCAGGGAAAAAGACTTCCTGCTTCTACATTCAAGAGAGAAAAAAAATGAATCATCTGGGTTGAAAGGCAAAAAGAGCAATTGTAAGTACACAGCGCTGTATGATATGATGATTGCAATATATTAAGAGGATAAAAACTTTGCTGGGAGTGCTTCTTTAAATGGTTAAGTGGCTGTATTTGGAGCTAAGTCCAGCTGTATGTGATGGCTTTCAAGCTTTCGCCATTATAACTCTGTAATAAGTTGGTGTTCCGATCATTAGTGCACATTTTGATGAAATTGCGTGAGTAAACAGGCAATGACAAAGCCTCACTCGAATGGTTCTTAATGAAAATTCGGCAGGTAAGCCTGCTTTTCACTTTTTTGTTTAATATGCCTCTTACATGATAAAATTGCTATTTTTCCTAAAGAGCCGGTGGCTGGAAGAAAAAATATGTTTATATTTAAAGAATCTGTCCCCGATCTGTAATTATATTCTATATTAGCCTACAGACATAGATAACAGGTGATTTCTGAGATTATTCAATTACTTTGAGCAGAGTTACATTTCATATTATGGTAATTTTCTTTCTTCTATGTCAGTTTTAATTCATTAGAAATAAGTAAAATTAGATGGCTGAGCTGTCATGTTTGCTCAATTAGCAGAAGGAGGCAGTGTACAAATGTTCTTACTTTCCATTAACACCCTGTAGCATTGTCCAAGATAACAGGTGTTTATTCTTGCATTGTTCTTAATCTAAATCAGTTTTGCTACCATAAGTAACAGGATATTGCTGAAAATCATGCATCGATTGACATATTTAATGCATTTCATTGAGCACCATCTGTGCTTACTAAAGTGATTCATTACTGAACTTTATTTTTCAGAAAAATCTGATTGAAAGAACTGGATGACATAAGAATATCATGGCTCAACCACTGTTAACATTCTCAACCTGCCCAGCTTCCAGGTGGAGCAGACAAACTTTTTGAGACAAACTGGTGTTAGGGAAAGTAGGGAATTTTTCCAGTCAACTGCAGCCTTTTACTTTCCATAGGAAGTCAGGGAATGTATATCTGCCAACAGGGCCGGTTTTAGAGAAAGTGGGGCCCTGGGCAAAAGTTTAAAGTGGGGCCCCAAATGCTCACATATTCCATGCCACACAGACATTTTGGTTGTATTTACAGGTGCAGAGTTCAAGCCGTAAACAAGTGTGATCGACAATAACGAAGCCATTTGACGTTCTTTACACCGATTGAGGAAGAATGATGGGGACAGATAGGTCTTGATACAGTATAACGCACTGCACATGGTCCTTGATAGAGTATATTGCAGCACCCTCAGGGTATACTGCAGAGACAAGCCAGGGGGTCAGTAACAGTCAGGAGCAGATAAGCCAAAAGACAAAGGACAGAAACAGGTCAGGATACAAGCCAAGTCAAAACCAGGGAGTCTGCACACTAAAGGGAAACACTGAGTCAAGACAGGACTAGGTGAAAACGGAGACACGGGTTCAGACAGTTTCACGACCAGGACAAGAGGGAAGGGACAAGGCTTAGCTTAGTTAGCTTAAGCTCCCACGCCGCCAGGCCACAGCGACGTGGGGCATGTATCCCAAGTGGTAATGGAATGTGGACCCACTGGACCACAGAGGGGGACCCGGGCCTACCCGGACTAGGGAGGGCAATGACCAGGGTCTGTGGCAGCTGAGCATGTGGACAAGGTGGTGATATGCAGGACCAGATGACACCGCATAACTTCAGGTATGAAGAAACAATAAAGTTTACTTAGACAAAGTCATGATAGAGAAAATCAGACATAATGCTAGGCTCCAGATTCCGCACATCAAGGAAGGGTGAACATCACATGACAGCAGATGTTACACGATGGCAAGAGGTCATCACGGGTTGATGGAGTCCAAGGTCATCTGGCAGGGGCATATCAGGAGAACCTCTCTCTCAGGCCTCAGGTGTAGCACTGGCACAATAGGAGAACATCAGACACCGGCTTCAGACAGACGTCATCACAGGATGGACCCCAGGGCACAGGCAGGACATTGGGACATAGGCAAAACATGGACAGCACAGATCCTGGAACATCAACATGGAAGCTCAAGACATCGGCTGATCAGATCCAGGACTCACAGGCAGATCCATCACCAGGAAGCAAGACTGGAGACTCCCCAGGGACACAGAGGAGGAGCCTGTCCAGGAACATGAGCGGAACCAACTCTGAAACACGAGCTGGATCACCAGGACCACGGACTGGATATCAAGACACTGGCTGAACATAGGGACACAGGCAAGACACGGACAGCACAGAATCAGGAACATTGACATGGTAGCTCAGGACATTGGCTGGTCAGATCCCAGACAAATGTGCAGAGCCGTCATCAGGAAACAAGCCTGGAGACACCCCAGGAACATAGAGGAGGAGCCCATCCAGGAACAAGAGTGGGACCGACTCTGAAACATTGGCTGGGCCACCAGGACCACGGATTGGATATCTGGACACAGGCTGGACATAGGGACACAGGCAAGATATGGACAGCACAGAATCAGGAACTTCGATATGGCAGCTCAGGACCTAGGCTGGTCAGATCCAGGACCCACAGGTAGAGCCATCACCAGGAAGCTAGACTGGAGACTCCCCAGGAGGAGCCCATCCAGGAACACAAGTTGGACCAACTCTGAAACACCGGCTGGACCACCAGGACCACAGACTGGATATAAGAATGCAGGCTGGACATCTAGGACAAAGGCAGGACATCTGGACTCCGCATAACAGACACGACTCTAGGCGGAGAACATCAGGACCCAGGCAGGACATCAGAGACACCGGCAGGACATCATGGACACCGGCAGGACCTCAAGGACACCGGCAGGACATCACGGAATCCGACAGGACATCATGGACTTCAGGAGGACATCAGGGACTCTGGCACGGCATCAAGCAGCAGTCATCAGGCTCCAGGTACCAGACAGCAGTTGCCAGACTCCGGACATCAGACACGACCTAGAAAGGAACTCAAGCGGTATGTACAAGCACCGCAGCATTGGACCAGAGCTGGACGGAGCTAGCACCGGATAATAAACTGAGCACAGCATAGTAGACACTCAGCAGGAACACCAGATTTCATCTTCAGAAACGAACACAGGTTTATTCTCAAGACACAGGTTACAGGAAACTCACAGTCACTGGATACATGGTTCAAGACACAGAAGGACTTCAGGAACATCACACAGCAGGAATCCATATTCATGGCAACGACTTTGGTACCAAACACATAGACAGGACAGGTCCAGGGACAAAGATATCAGCTTTCCTAGAACTGATAGCAGGCAGAGCAGGAGCTGAAAACCAGGCAGACCAAGAGCAACATAGAGGACCAAACACATGGCTATGTTCAGAATCCTAATGAGAAGCTCTGGCAACAGCCAACAGGGAAGAGGAACTTTAAATAGGAGCTGCCCCTCAGCAATAGGCTGGGGACAGCAATTCAAGTGCACACACTACCCCTAATAAAAGCAAGGAAGGTCTGGCCACATGCACCCTAAGCACAGACAGAAACCAGTACAGCATTTCCAGCACAGGAACTGAGGCTTAAGGCACCTGGCAGTGGCTGTAAGCCTAGAAACACGTGGAACATCATGCACCAGCTGCAGAGGTCCTCGCAACCCTCAGTTAGCATCCACAGCAGCAACCAGGGACTGCACACGTGGATGGTCATGCAGTAGAGCAAAGACATTACAACACATGTATGGCTACGCAGCAGAGCAGGGAACTGAGCAGCATCCATACAGGTAACAGTCAACAGTATCCCAGCTGATTAGGGTAAAAGGAGCAAAGGGTAAGAGCACAGACATGCAGAGTAATGCCGAGGAAACAAGGCACAAACACACTGGAGTTACAGACAGCAAAAACAGCAGGACCAATCAGGGCAATCAGAATCAGCTGTAGCAGCACCAGGCAAACACTATGCAGGGAGCAGGGCCAATAAATAGCCAACCTGAACCCAGACAGAGTCTGAAAAAGGTTAACTCTCTACATGACCAGACCGGGAAAAAGGGAAAACAGGACTCAAAATCCAGTCTGAATCATGACAATAGTATAGTGCAGCTGCGACCCACACACAGTATAGTGCAGCTGCCCCACACGCAGTATAGTGCAGCCACCCTCCACACACAGTAAATGCAGCCCCTTTCCACACACAGAGTATAATGCAGCTCCCCCTACACACAGTATAGTGCAGCTCCCCCACACACAGTATAGTGCATGTCCCCCACACATAGTATAGTGCAGCTCCCCAACACACAGTATAGTGCATTTCCCCCACACAGTATGGTACAGCTCCCCAACACATAGCATAGTGCAGCTCAGCTCCCCCAACACATAGCATAGTGCAGCTTCCCCGCACACAGTATAGTGCAGCTCCCCCAACACACAGTATACTGCAGCTCCCAAAACACACAGTATAATGCAGCTCCCCCAACATATAGTTTAGTGCAGCTTCCCCCACACACAGTATAGTGTAGCTCCCCCAACACGCAGTATAGTGCAGCTCCCGAACACACAGTATAGTGCAGCTCCCAAAACACACAGTATAGTGCAGCTACACCAACTCATAGTGTAGAGTGCCCTGCCCCCCACCCACAGTAAAGTGCAGCTACCCCAACATGCAGTATAGTGCAGGTCCCCTCCAACACAGTATAGTGCAGCTCCCCCACACAGTATAGTGCAGCTCCCCAAAACACAGTAAAGTGCAGCTTGTCCCAACAAATAGTATAGTGCAGCTCCCCCATTTACAGTACAGTGCAGCTCCTCCCACACACAGTATAGTGCAGCTCCTCCACAACACACAGTACAGTGCAGCTCCCCAATACACAGTATAGTGGAGCTTCCCCACAACACACAGTACAGTGCAACTCCCCAACACACTTTACAATGCAGCACTCCAACACACAGTATAGTGCAGCTCCCCAATACATAATATAGTGCAGCTTCCAAAACACACAGTATAGTGCAGCTCCTTCAACACATAGTATAGTGGAGCTTCCTCCATATACAGTATAGTGCAGCTCCCCCAACATGCAGTATAGGCAGCTCCCCACCAACACACAGCATAGTGCAGCTCCCCCAACACATAACATAGTGCAGCTTCCCCCCACACACAGTATAGTGCAGCTTCCCCAACAAATAGTATAGTGCAGCTCCCCCACACACTACAGTGCAGCTCCTCCCACACACATTATAGTGCAGCTTCCTAAAAACACAGTACAGTGCAGCTCCCCAACACACAGTATAGTGCAACTCCCCAAACACATAGCATAGTGCAGCTCCCCTCACACGCAGTACAGTGCAGTTCCCCACACACAGTATAGTGCAGCTCCTCTCAACACACAGTATAGTGCAGCTCCCCCACTCACAGTATAGTGCAGCCACCCTCCACACACAGTATAATGTATCCCTCTTACACACAGTATAATGCAGCTCCCCCAAAAATTATAGTGTAGTGCAGCTCCCCCACACACAGTATGGTGCAGCTCCACCCCAAAACACAGTATAGTGCAGCTCCCCACACACACAGTATAGTGCAGCTCCCCACTCCCTCTGTCCTGGGCTCTGTATTGTTCAACATCTTTATCAATGATTTAGATGAAGGAATTGAGGGTAAGCTGATAAAAATTGCTGATGACACAAAGCTAGGAGGAATAGCTAATACTAGAGAAGAGAGAGGATTCAAAAGATATAAATAAACTGGAGCAGTGGGCAGCAACTAACAGAATGGCTTTTAACAGGGAAAAATGCAAAGTACTACATCTGGGCAATAAAAATGAAAAAAGCATATACAGAATGGGAGGAATAGGGCTAAGCAAAAGCACATGTGAAAACGACTTGGTTATACTAATAGATCACAGACTGAACATGTGTCACCAGTTCGATGCAGCAGCAAAAAAGGTAAATACAATTCTGGGATGTAATAACAGAATCATACAGTCTAGATCACGTAAAGTCATTATTGCCCTCTACTCTTCTTTGGTCAAACCTCATCTGGAATACTGTGTCCAGTTTTGGTCACCACATGAACAAACTGGAGCAAGTTCAGAGAAGAGTGACCTGAATGGTGACTGGTCTGCAAACTATGTCCTATGAGGAATGTTTACAGGATTACAGGAATGTTTAGCTTGCAAAAAAGAAGACTGAGAGGAGACTTATCTGCTGTCTACAAATATCTCATGGGCTGTCACATTGTAGAAGGATCATCTTTATTCTCATTTGCACAAGGAAAGACTGAAAGCAATGGGATGAAACTGAATGGGAGGAGACACAGATATTAGAAAAAACTTTTTGACAGTTAGGGTGATCAATGAGTGGAACAGGCTGCCACAAGAGGTGGTGAGTTTTCTTTCAATTGAAGTCTTCAAACAGAGGCTAGATAGACATCTGTCTGGGATGATTTAGTGAATCCTGCTGTCAGGACTCTGAACATTTTTTACCTTTTGTGCATTACTGCCCCTTTCCAAGATGGCGTCTTTGGTCTCATGTGCACTGTGTCTTCCTGCTATAAAACTCCACCCCAGCCTTCAGTCTGTGCTAGAGTATTCTGCCTTGCATCCAGCTCCTGATCTGATTACTCCCTGGCTATACACCTGCTCCTCTGAACCTGTGTGGTGATCCTGCTACTCTGCTCTGAGTTCCTGCTGCATACACAAGTTTCCAGTAATCCTCCTTCATCTGCTGCTCGTGTTTACTTCCACCTGCATTTGCTGGACATGTAAGCTGCTGCTGCTTTGCATTAACTTGAGACTATTAACCAGGCCTCCCTGGTTGAGCTAAGATATGATGTGAACTGCCTATAAGCATATCTATCTGTGTCTTGACTAAGACAAGGATTTATTCGTGTCAAGTATCCACAAGAATAACTGTGCTTCATAGACTTTCTGCTTGATTGCATTTTGCTCTGAAGTTTCCTATAGACTGCTAAGCTGCGTTTATTATTTGCACCAAGTGTTGTGGACTTGAGTGTCTCTCTGCACCTGTTTGAATCACCGTGTGATAATATAGACTTTACCACTTATAAAACTGTGTCCTGTAGTTGTCTTTTTCCACGCAAAGAGTCTCCTGAGTTATCCCCTATAATTATTACAGGATACTCTAGCATAAAAAAAGGAGACTGCTGGAACCATGGCTGCAGAAAGCAGATTAGAGCAGGTGTTTTCCATAATTAGATCACTGCAGAAAGATGTGGAAGGTCTGCAAAAGAAGTTTGGAAGCTCTGAACTCAATCAACAAGTGTTTGGACAGACTTTGCAGGACTTGAGCAACCGCATGGCAGCCCAGGAAAACAAACTTGCTGGCATAGAGTCCCAGTCTGGACGGGCTTTTCAGGACATAAGCACGCAAATAGCTGCACAAGTGACTTTACCCTCTGAGCAACCGCCACCAGCTAGCCCACCTAAGTTGCCCCCATTCAGATTTAATGGTGATTGCGACAAATTTTGTGGCTTTGTGAATCAATGTATGCTATATTTTGATGTGCATGCTGACCGTTTTCCTACTGATAGATCCAAAGTATTGTGTGTAATAATGCTACTGACCTCACGAGCGCTTGCATGGGTGAATCCGATGATTGAGTCTCGTGACCCACGGTTAAATGACTTGGATGATTTCTTGGCCGCTATGGCATTAATGTTTGATGACCCTAATCGCCGTGCAACCGCTGAATCTGCTTTTTTGTCTTTACGCCAGACTAAACGTTCTGTTTTTGAGTATGCCACTGAAATCAGGAGATTGGCGGTAGATACCAATTGGGACAGTTATGCACAATTGCCTATTTTTAAAAGGGGTCTGTCTAGTATTGTAATAGATGAACTAGCCCGCTCTGAGTCACCACAAGAGCTAGAGACATTTATACAGCATTGTGTGCGCATAGACATTCGCCTTACTGAGCGTAGGCAGGTGAAATTTGCTGCATATTACCGTGTGTCTAACTTTTCCCTTTCTTCCAAAGAGCCTGCAGGAAAAAACCTCTCGGGAGGTGGAGGATGTGCCCATGCAAATTGATTCCGTTCAGAGGCGCGAGATCAATGAGCGCCGGGAGCATCGCCTTCGTGAAAGTCTATGTTTCTACTGCGAGCAGTCTGACCACTTCTTGATCAATTGTCCTAAGTGTCCTAGACGGCCTAACAAGGTGCTAGCAGCAATAGGGGAGTATGACAACTGTGATGATGAATCTGACATCTCTGAATGTAGCCGGCCTTTAAACACTGTATTCCATTCACTTTCTTTGACTTCACCCCCCAAGGAGCTGAAGGAAAAGAACTCTCACTGTTCTCTCCCTATTAAGATCCTGTGTTCAGGACAGTGGATTTCCAGTTCAGCTATGATTGATTTTGGTGCAGGTGGCAATTTCATGGATATTGCATTTACCAAGGAGCATGGTATTAAAATTCAGCAAAGAGCCTCTCCAATTACCATGGAAACAGTGGATGGGTCACCTTTAATCTCTGGGCCTGTGGATCAGGAGACCGTACCCCTTGAAATTTTGTTGGAGCCTAATCATCAGGAGCAACTTTCTTTCTTGCTAATTTCTTCTCCTCATTTTCCTGTGATTTTAGGCATTCCTTGGTTGCGTTCTCAGAACCCAATTATCAACTGGGAGACCAAGGAGATTATCTTACCAACAAGGAGCAACTCAGCGTTAACAGAAGCTGTCCCTGAGTCCACAACTACGGAACCACATGTACAGGTATTTTCTTTACCTCTAGCTTATAAAGAGTTCTCTGACATCTGTGACAAGAAGAATGCAGATCAGCTTCCTCCACACAGGCATTATGACTGTCTCATTGAGCTGCTTCCCGGGGCAGCCATTCCTTTTGGTAACTTATACCCTTTGGCTGCACCTGAGCTTCAAGCCTTAAAAGAGTATATTGATGAAAATCTGGCCAAAGGCTTCATACGTCCTTCTTCCTCACCAGCAGGGGCACCTATCTTTTTTGTAAAGAAGAAGGATGGGACCCTGAGACCCTGTGTTGACTATCGAGAACTCAATAAGGTAACCGTACGAAACCGTTACCCTTTGCCTCTGATTCCCGAATTACTGGAAAGAGTCCGCCATGCTAAGGTGTTCTCTAAACTGGATCTTCGTGGGGCTTATAATTTGGTGCGTATTCGTCCAGGGGATGAGTGGAAGACAGCATTCAGATGCCGGTATGGACACTTTGAATCTCTTGTGATGCCCTTCGGGCTTTGTAATGCCCCTGCAACATTTCAACACCTTGCTAATGACATTTTCAGAGATTTGTTGGACAAGTTTGTGGTGATCTATTTGGACGATATACTAATCTTTTCTGACTCTCTACAGGAACATGAAGAAGATGTCAAAACTGTTTTAAGATGTCTGAAAGAGAACCATCTGTATATTAAGCCGGAGAAATGCGAGTTCCATCATTCTGAGATACAGTTCTTAGGGTATATCATCTCTCCCCAGGGGCTGAACATGGAATCTGGGAAGATTCAGGCTATCCTTGACTGGCCAGTACCCAAGAACGTTAAGGAGGTCCAACGTTTTATTGGTTTTGCATATTTCTACAGACGCTTCATTCGAAATTTTTCTGATATTGTCCGTCCCATTACTTCCTTGACAAAGAAGGAAAAGCCCTTTAAGTGGTCATCACAGGCTCAAGAAGCTTTTGATCGGCCTAAGATCTGTTTCACTTCAGCACCGTTGTTGATACACCCAGATCCAACACTTGCTTTCATTGTGGAGGTGGACGCTTCTGATAATGCTTTGGGGGCTATTCTCTCCCAAAGACCTGGAGAGAAGGGTCTGCTACATCCTTGTGCTTTCTTTTCCCATAGACTAACCGCAGCAGAGAAGAATTACGACGTGGGAGACAAGGAATTGCTGGCTATTATTGCGGCTTTCAAGGAATGGAGGCATCATCTGCAAGGAGCTGCACAACAGATCATAGTGCTAACTGACCATCGCAATTTAGAGTTCCTTAGATCCGCTAGATGTCTTTCTCCTCGTCAGGCTCGTTGGAACTTATTTTTAAATCAATTTAACTTTGTTATCTCGTACCGTCCAGGTTCTCGTAATGGGAAGGCTAATGCTTTATCCCAAATCCATGCTGCGGATTCCCTACCTGGAGCCCCGTCCAAGACCATTCTATCTGATGCCAATTTAATCGGAGTTATCCACGATCAGGACTTGTGGAAGGAGTGCAGGGAGGACTATGAAGGTGATGTATTTCTAGCCAACCCACCTGTGGATTTTAATCTTGTCTTTAAGGGTGGCATGTGGTTCAGAGATCAACGTATCTACGCCCCGGAGGTCGTCCGTCTGCAGATCCTCAAGTTGGTACATGACTCCAAGTTGGCTGGTCACAGGGGGTACAGAAGACACAAGAGTTCCTGAGCCGATTCTTCTGGTAGCCAACTTGCCTGAAGGATACCAAGGACTATGTTCTCTCTTGCGAGGTATGTGCCCATTACAAGACTCCTCATGTGGCACCTATGGGTCTTCTACAACCATTACCTGTTCCGTCCCGCCCTTGGGGGTCTATATCAATGGACTTTATTGTGGAGCTGCCTACATCAGGGGGCATGAATACAATCATGGTGGTAGTTGATCGCCTGACTAAAGCTGCTCATTTTGTTCCGTGCACCGGCCTCCTCTCAGCTAAAGATACAGTGAACTTGGTTATACAGACTGTCTTTCGGTTGCACGGGGTTCCGGATGAGATTATCTCTGACCGTGGAGTACAGTTCACTTCAAGATTATGGAAGGGGTTTTGCTCTGCACTCAATATTAATGTCTGTCTCTCTTCTGCTTACCATCCCCAGACAAATGGTCAGACTGAGCGTACCAACCAGACGTTGAAAACAATATCTAAGATGCTATGTCAGCCGTCTCCAGGATGATTGGTTGGAGTTGTTGCCGTTAGCTGAATTATCATATAATAATTCTCAGAGCGCCTCCACTACATTTACACCTTTCTTTGCCAATCTGGGTTATCATCCGTGTATTTTACCTATGTCTCCAATTAATTTTCCGGTTCTGGCAGTGGAGGAAAGGCTGACTGCGATGAGACAAAATCTGGAGGTTCTGAAGGAATCCCTGACCACAGCTCAAGAACGTTATAAGAGATCGGCTGATAGATTCTGCAAACCTGCACCCATGTTCAAGGTAGGAGATTCCGTGTGGTTAGCAACTAAGAATATGAAGGTAAACGTTCCTTCACAAAAACTTGGACAGAAATTCATTGGCCCTTTCAAGATCAATGGTATTGTGAGCTCTGTGGCCTGCCGGCTGAAGCTGCCTAGGACAATGAAGGTACACCCAGTTTTTCATGTATCTTTACTAAAGCCTGTATCTCCTAACACCTTCCAGGGATGTGTTGTGCCACCTCCGTTGATGAGCAAGAACAATTTGTGGTGAAGGAAATTATTGATTCCAGGATTCGCAGGAATCGGCTCCAATATCTGATAAGATGGCAGGGATATCCCCCTGAGGAAGACTCTTGGGAACCTGTGGAAAACATCAATGCCCAACAGAAGATTTCTCGTTTTCATCAGAGATTCCCTGAGAAACCAGGTCCAGGATCGTCCTGAGGCCGCTTCTAAGGAGGGAGTAATGTCAGGACTCTGAACATTTTTTATTACCTTTTTGTGCATTACTGACCTTTTCCAAGATGGCGTCTTTGGTCTCATATGCACTGTGTCTTCCTGCTATAAAACTCGACCCCAGCCTTCAGTCTGTGCTAGAGTATTCTGCCTTGCATCCAGCTCCAGATCTGATTACTCCCTGGCTATACACCTGCTCCTGTGAACCTGTGTGGTGATCCTGCTACTCTGCTCTGAATTCCTGCTGCATACACAAGTTTCCAGTAATCCTCCTTCATCTGCTGCTCATGTTTACTTCCACCTGCATTTGCTGGACATGTAAGCTGCTGCTGTTTTGCATTAACCTGAGACTATTAACCAGGCCTCCCTGGTTGAGCTAAGATATGATTTGAACTGCCTATAAGCATATATATCTGTGTCTGGACTAAGACAAGGATTTATTCGTGTCAAGTATCCACAAGAATAACTGTGCTTCATAGACTTTCTGCTTGATTGCATTTTGCTCTGAAGTTTCCTATAGACTGTTAAGCTGCGTTTATTATTTGCACCAAGTGTTGTGGACTTGAGTTTCTCTCTGCACCTGTGATAATATAGACTTTACCACTTATAAAACTGTGTCCTGTAATCTTGTTCCATGCAAACAGTCTCCTGAGTTATCCCCTATAATTATTACACCTGCTTTGAGCAGGGGTTTAACCAGATGACCCAGGAGGTCCCTTCCAACTCTACTATTCTATGATTCTATGATTCACAGTATAGTGCAGCTCCCCCACTCACAGTATAGTGCAGCCACCATCCACACACAGTATAATGTATCCCCCTTCCACACACACAGTATAATGCAGCTCCATCAACACATAGCATAGTGCAGCTCCCCCCACACAAACTATAGTAGCACCCCAACACACAGTATAGTGCAACTCCTGCAATACATAATATAGTGCAGCACCCCAATGCACAGCATAGTGCAGCTCCCCAACACGCAGTATAGTGTAGCTCCCCCAACACACAGTATAGTGCAGCTCCCCAACACATAATATAGTGCAGCTCCCCCCACACACAGTATAGGGCAGCTCTCCCAACACGCAGTATAGTGCAGCTCCCCACCAACACACAGTATAGTGCAGCTCACCCATCACATAGTATAGAGCAGCTCCCCCACACACAGTAAAATGCAGCTTCCCCAACACATAGTATTGTGCAGCTCCCCCCACACACAGTATAGTACAGCTCCCCAACACACAGTATAGTGCAGCTCACTCCTAACACATAGTATAGTGCGGCTCCCCTACACACAGTACAGTGCAGCTCCTCCCACACACAGTATAGTGCAGCTCCCCCACAACACACAGTACAGTGCAGCTCCCCAACACACAGTGTAGTGCAGCTCCCCCACAACACACAGTACAGTGCAGCTTCTCCAACACATAGTACAGTGCAGCTCCCCCAACATACAGTATAGTGCAGCTCCCCCAACACATAGCATAGGGCAGCTCCCCCACACACAGTACAGTGCAGCTCTCTCACACACAGTATAGTGCAGCTCCCCAACACACAGTACAGTGCAGCTCCCCCAACTCACAGTACAGTGCAGCTACCCCAACACACAGTACAGTGCAGCTTCCCCAATACATACCTATAGTGCAGACATTCACACAGTGTAATGCAGTCCCCGCACTCACACAATACTCACCACTCCTCTTTGTTCCCGCACTGCTCCAGCCTCTGCTGCTCCAGTCTTATCAGCTCCACTGCTAGCACAGTGTGGCACACAATGAAGTGATGTCATTGCACGGCAGCTGAGTCACAAGCAGAAAGGGAGTGATGGGAGGGGGAGCGTCTGACGCTCTCTTCTCCATCACTGCTTTCAACTGTAAAGGCATCTATGATGCTGATAAGTTGAATGACTGATGGGGGCTGCACCTGGCCCCATAGTGACATGCCACTGGCTGGGGGCCCCTGGAAGAGCGGGGGCCCTAGGCAGTTGCCTGGTCTGCCTGCCCCTAAAGTTGGCCCTGTCTGAGTCTGCTTCATATTACAAGTTTTTAAGCAATGCTCAAATTATTATTAAGGTGCAAGCTGAAAGGAGGAATTTACTCTATTCATGCCTTGATTATGGACTATATATGAAGGATGTAAAGCCACTCCTGTATGACAAGTTGTTACCAATTGGGACCGAAGCTAACTCTTGTAGCTCACCTCTTTACAGCAGAAGTAAAAATAGATAAGGGCAGAGCAGGACCCGGGTTCCAACTTGTTAAATGGCCATACCATATGCTCTGGCTCAATTTTTGTAGGTTATTGTAGCTTATCAGTTCTTTATTAAGGCCCCCTGAACCAGATATTGATGTGTTCGGACAACAGTCTATTGTGTATTTGGGTGTTGGCCAACTGATGGGGGAGATGTCAATCCACATGTCTGATTTAATTTTGCCAATCAAATTTTAGTCCTGGAGTAAGGAGGCCAAAGTGTCAGTCAGTAGCTACATCATAGAGAACACAGGATTGCTTAACTGAATGAGCACTCCTATGTATTGGACATTTGGCCAAGATGGCTGTGGGCCAATTGATCAACAGAAGCCTTGATCAGCCATTCAATGTCTATGGCTGGCTTACGTTAACAACATTTTTGAATGGTCATTTATTCAAGTCATTAGAGGGCTCCATAACAATTTTAGCACATATTTGCAACTAGAGTTGAGCAAATTTGTTCGGATTCGGTCGCCGAATCTGAATTTGCCATATTCGTGCCATTATGATACCCTATTTGTGCCGAATTTATGCTTGATGATCGGTTCCAAACATATTCAGTAAGTTCTATTCCCATTGACTCTACTGTAATGACCTTCAGCTGTGTTTGACGAATATTGCAAAAACAATATTCGCGTCTGAATTCGGAACTAAGTCCGAACAAATTCGCTCACCTCTACTTTGAACACACAAGTATGTAAACAAATTGTTTTTATTTATTTATTTTATTCACTTATATATAGTGATGAGCAGCATGAATATGGCACACTCGGATTCGTGATCGTAAACAAGAGCAAAATTTTATAAAATCGGAAAAAATCGGTAACATTCGGTTAAAGTGTGGAAAAATATATGCGTTGCCACAAAAGTTTTTTCAGCACTTTAGCAACAATAATATCATGAGTGTTTGGCACTTGTTTGATGAGGAGAGGGGGATTGCAGAACTCAGGGTTGTGGCGTTCTTGTAAATAGTCATTTTTGTTTCTTTCCTAACTTTATGTGTGCGCATTGTGGCTAGCCAATCAGGGTGCAGGAAACACCCACAATGTCCTGACACAATGGCTTGTGTCATTGGCTGCTGAAATCACATGTCCATCTACATATAAATAGCGGACATCTTGTTTTAGCGCCATTTTGACACTGTAACAGCGCAGAGAGGCTGCTCCTGAGGCTGGCACTGTTAGCAGCAAGATTTTAGCTAATTGGCTAGGCAGTTGTATATCAGTTAGATAGTGTAGCTAGCTACTGTCCAGTGTGGCTGTTAAATTTACCATCCAGCATTGATTTTTTTTGGCCACAGACAAAGCCAGCAGGGCACATGTTCTATAAGTGTGTTGTGCACTGCTTCTATTGTGCTCCATGCACGAGTATAGAATTCTAAATAATATCTTTTCACTTGTTAAATCTGAAAAAGCCTGCTGTATTCCAGATTTTAGCTAGTTAGCTAGGTGGTTGTATATTAGTCAGATAGTGTAGCTAGCTAGTGTCCAGCGTGTCTGTTAAATTTACCTTCCTGCAATTTTTTTTTGCCAATTGCTGAGGTCCGCAGACAAAGCCAGCAGGGCACATGTCCTACAAGTGTGTTGTGCACTGCTTCTATTGCGCTCCATGCACGAGTATAGCATTCTAAATATTACTTTTTCAGTAGCTAAATGTGAAACAGCCTGCTGTATACCACCTTGTCATTTTGTGCTGTGGTGATATGAAACTGTCTGCAGACCTAAGGCACATTAAAAAATATATAATTTTTCAGTTGCAAAAAGTTAGACAACCCGCTGTGTCACACTTTGTCATTTTGTTGGGTTGAAATTAAGCTGCAAAGGCTTGGTTCAGAGGCCACCAAAAAATTATTCTGTTCCTAGTGTCATACAGTAGGAGACCTGACTTTCAAATAGTTTGTAGCAGATACTGTGTTATAGAGGCCTGATACAGAGGCCACAAAAAAATTCTTCTGTTGCTAGTGTCATACAGTAGGGAACCTGACTTTCAAATAGTTTGTAGCATCTAGTGTGTTATAGAGGCCTGATACAGAGGCCACAAAAAAATTCTTCTGTTCACAGTGTCATACAGTAGGGGACCTGACTTTCAAATTGTTTGTGGCATAACTTCTTTGTCATACTGGTCTTATCCACACTCAAACAATCATTTTTTCTGTGACTACGACAATACAAGATGCAATAATTCAACTTGGAATTTACTGTCGCTGAAATTTAGCTGTTTGCAGAGGTGGTGCAGAGTTTAAAATCTAATTTTTTGTTGCTAACACTGTTCTCCTACCACAATATCTGAGCAATATGATTGAGAAAAAAATGAGGCCGTGGTGGAAGGGGAATTAGGCTCAGTGTTCAAGGTGTATGTGGGGTAGGTGGTAATGTTTGTGAAAGCACTAGTGAACCAACGTCACGTCCTATGCAAAGACATCTCACAACTTCTGTTACTGGATGGGCTACTCCACTACCTTTCTTTGGCAGATGCTCGGTGGTACACCTTGTCAATGATGCCCAGAAAGAAAAGAGCATGTGCTCAAATGGATGGCAAGTGCAGCTTTAAGTGGCTTCTCATCTTCCTCCACCTTAACATCACACTTAATACAGTCCACAGAGGTGGCACCCAAATTCTCCTTGCTTCTCTCCCAACTCTCCAACCGTACAACTGACTGTACGGAACCACAGATAAGTGAGTCTGAAGAGCTGTTCACACATTCTATGTCATGGTCATTAGCAGTGTACTCAAAAGCATCACAGAGTCAAGAGGAGGAAATCTGCACCAATGCCCCAAATATTTTTAGCTTGGATCCAGGGCCAGATGAAATAGGGTCCAAATAGCATCCTAACCCTCTTCATCAGACTTTTACCCCTGGGGGGAGGTGATCCTGATGAGACTCAGATATCTGAGACTCAGGCGGACTGCACTGTGCTGTCAGGGCAGGAAGAGGAGGAGGGTTACTCCAAGGGCAAGGAATGTGGTAACACAGAGGATAATGATGATGAGGTGTTAGATCTCAGTTGGTGTGAACATAAAGGCACACAGCTGAGTCGGTCATCTGAGGAGGAAGACTAGGAAGTTACATTGCGCCATACATTGCAGACATGTAGGGATGCAGCCACGATGAGCAATGCATTCTAAGCCACAACGGTGGCTGTGTGTTGTGGATTCTGTTTGTGGGCTCCCTCTGGTGGTTACTGCTGGTACTGGGTGACTTTGGTGGGTTGCGGCCTTTGGTTTCCACCTGTCCATCAGAGGCTGGGTGTTTCCTATTTTACCTGGCCTTTCTGTCATTTCCTTGCCGGCTATCAATGTATTCAGATGTGCTCTGTTTGGTTCCTGCCTACCTGCTCCCAGATCTTTCAGGATAAGCTAAGCGCTGATTTTCAGTTGTTTGGTTTTTTGTCCAGCTTGCTTATTATGTCTCTATGCTAGCTGGTAGCTCTAGTGGACGGAGGTTCTCCCCATGTGCCATGAGTTGGCACATGGGTTCTTGTAATCTCAGGATGGTTTTTTGATTAGGGTTTTTTGCTGACCGCTCAGTCCCCTTTTGTATCGTTCTGCTTTCTAGTTTACAGCGGGCCTCAATTTGCTAAATCTATATATATCATCTCTATGTGTGTGCCTTCCTCTCATTTCACCGTCAATACATGTGAGGGGGCAACTATATCTTTTGGGGTTCATTCCTCTGGAGGCAAGTGAGGTCTTTATTTTCTCTGCAGTACTAGTTAGTTCTTAGGCTGGTGCGTGGCGTCTAGAACCAACGTAGGCACGCTCCCTGGCTATCTCTAGTTGCGTTTGTCAGGCGTAGGGCAGCGGTCAGCCCAGGTTCCATCACCCTAGAGCTCGTCCGTTATTTATTTGTACTTTGCTTGTCCTGTGCTATCCCTCGCCATTGGGGATTCATGACAGTATAGCCGGCCTTCAAAGTGTTAATTGTTTGGGCTGAAGCAGGAGAAAAAGAAGTGTTTAAGGGAATTTTTTTTTTTTTTTTTTCCCTTCAGAGTTTTGCTGCCTAGCCCTTAATTGCTGTCTAGCTGCTTCTTACCTCCTCTTAACCCTTGAATGGCTCTGATCTTAGCTGTTTAACATGGATGTCCAGAGTTTGGCTTCCAGCCTGAGTAATCTCGCGGCAAAAGTTCAAAACATACAGGATTTTGTTGTTCACACTCCCATGTCTGAACCTAGAATTCCTATTCCAGAGTTCTTCTCTGGAGATAGATCTACCTTCCTGAATTTCAGGAACAATTGTAAATTGTTTCTTTCTTTAAAATCTCACTCCTCTGGAGACCCTGCTCAACAGGTCAGGATTGTAATATCTTTCCTGCGGGGCGACCCTCAGAATTGGGCATTTGCATTGGCACCAGGGGATCCTGCATTGCTCAGTGTGGATGCGTTTTTTCTGGCATTGGGATTGCTCTATGAGGAACCCAACCTGGAGATTCAGGCTGAAAAGGCTTTATTAGCCCTCTCTCAGGGGCATGACGAAGCGGAAATATATTGTCAAAAATTTCGGAAATGGTCGGTGCTTACTCAGTGGAATGAGTGCGCCCTGGCTGCAAACTTCAGAAATGGTCTTTCTGAGGCCTTTAAGGATATTATGGTGGGGTTCCCTACGCCTACAGGTCTGAATGAGTCTATGGCTATGGCCATTCAGATTGATCGGCGTTTGCGGGAGCGCAAACCCGTGCACCAGTTGGCGGTGTCTTCTGAACAGGCACCTGAGACTATGCAATGTGATAGAATTCAGTCCAGAAGTGAACGGCAAAATTATAGGCGGAAAAATGGATTGTGTTTTTATTGTGGTGATTCAGCTCATGTTATATCAGCATGCTCTAAACGCACAAAAAAGCTTGATAAATCTTTTGCCATTGGTACTCTGCAGCCTAAGTTCATTTTGTCTGTGACTCTGATTTTTTCACTGTCTTCCATTTCCGTTGATGCCTATGTGGATTCGGGCGCTGCCCTGAGTCTTATGGATTGGTCATTTGCTAAACGCTGCGGTTTTAGTCTGGAGCCTCTGGAAGTCCCTATTCCTCTGAAGGGAATTGACTCTACACCATTGGCTATGAATAAACCGCAGTATTGGACACAAGTGACCATGCGCATGACTCCCGTTCATCAGGAGGTGATTCGCTTCCTTGTACTGTATAATTTACATGATGTACTAGTGCTGGGTCTGCCATGGTTACAAACTCATAATCCTGTCCTGGACTGGAAAACAATGTCTGTGTTAAGCTGGGGATGTCAGGGGGTTCATGATGATGCACCTCCGATTTCTATCGCTTCATCTACTCCTTCTGAGATCCCTGAGTTTTTGTCTGACTATAGGGATGTTTTTGAGGAGCCTAAGCTCAATTCGCTCCCTCCTCATAGAGATTGTGACTGTGCTATAGAATTGATTCCTGGCAGTAAGTTCCCTAAGGGTCGTTTATTTAATCTGTCACTGCCAGAGCATACTGCTATGCGGAATTATATTAAGGAGTCCTTGGAAAAGGGACATATTCGTCCATCTTCGTCCCCTCTGGGAGCAGGTTTTTTTTTTCGTGGCAAAAAAAGATGGTTCCCTGAGGCCTTGTATAGATTATCGCCTTCTGAATAAGATTACAGTCAAATATCAGTATCCATTGCCATTATTGACTGACTTGTTTGCTCGCATTAAGGGGGCTAGGTGGTTCACTAAGATAGATCTTCGCGGTGCGTATAATCTGGTGCGGATAAAACAAGGTGATGAGTGGAAAACCGCATTTAATACGCCTGAGGGCCATTTTGAGTATTTGGTAATGCCTTTTGGACTCTCCAATGCTCCGTCAGTCTTTCAGTCCTTTATGCACAATATTTTCCGTGAATATCTGGATAAGTTTATGATTGTGTATTTGGATGATATTTTGGTGTTTTCTGATGACTGGGAGTCTCATGTTCTACAGGTCAGGAAGGTGTTTCAGGTTCTGCGGGCCAATTCTCTGTTTGTGAAGGGCTCAAAGTGTCTCTTCGGAGTCCAGAAGATTTCTTTTTTGGGGTACATTTTTTCTCCTTCTACTATTGAGATGGATCCCGTTAAGGTTCAGGCAATTTGTGACTGGACACAACCTACATCTGTTAAGAGCCTACAGAAGTTCTTGGGGTTTGCTAATTTTTATCGTCGGTTCATTGCAAATTTTTCCAGTATTGTTAAACCTTTGACTGATTTAACTAAAAAGGGTGCTGATGTTGCTAATTGGTCTCCTGCGGCTGTGGGGGCCTTTCAGGAACTTAAGCGCCAGTTTTCTTCTGCTCCTGTGTTGTGTCAACCAGATGTTTCACTTCCTTTTCAGGTTGAGGTTGATGCTTCCGAGATTGGAGCGGGGGCGGTTTTGTCACAGAGAAGTTCTGATGGCTCGGTGATGAAGCCATGTGCATTCTTCTCTAGAAAATTCTCGCCCGCCGAGCGCAATTATGATGTGGGTAATCGGGAGCTTTTGGCCATGAAGTGGGCATTTGAGGAGTGGCGTCATTGGCTTGAGGGTGCTAAACATCGTGTGGTGGTCTTGACTGATCACAAGAATCTCATTTACCTTGAGTCTGCCAGGCGTTTGAATCCTAGACAGGCTCGTTGGTCGTTGTTTTTTTCTCGTTTCAATTTCGTGGTTTCATACCTGCCAGGTTCAAAGAATGTGAAGGCAGATGCTCTTTCCAGGAGTTTTGTGCCTGACTCTCCTGGAGACTCTGGGCCTACTGGTATCCTTAGGGATGGGGTAATATTGTCCGCCGTATCCCCAGACTTGCGACGTGCATTGCAGGAGTTTCAGGTGGATAAACCGGATCGTTGTCCACCAGAAAGACTGTTTGTTCCGGATGATTGGACCAGTAGAGTCATCTCCGAGGTCCATTCTTCTGTGTTGGCTGGTCATCCTGGAATATTTGGTACTAGAGACTTGGTGGCCAGGTCTTTTTGGTGGCCTTCCTTGTCTAGGGATGTGCGTACCTTTGTGCAGTCTTGTGAAGTGTGTGCTCGAGCTAAGCCTTGCTGTTCTCGGGCCAGTGGGTTGTTGTTATCCTTGCCCATCCCGAAGAGGCCTTGGACGCACATTTCCATGGATTTTATTTCTGATCTCCCGGTTTCACAGAAAATGTCCGTTATCTGGGTTGTGTGTGACCGCTTTTCTAAGATGGTTCATTTGGTGCCCTTGCCTAAGTTGCCTTCCTCCTCTGAGTTGGTCCCTTTATTTTTTCAGAACGTGGTTCGTTTGCATGGGATTCCGGAGAATATCGTTTCTGACAGGGGATCCCAGTTTGTGTCTAGATTTTGGCGGACGTTTTGTGCCAAGATGGGCATTGATTTGTCTTTCTCGTCTGCATTCCATCCTCAGACGAATGGCCAGACGGAGCGAACTAATCAGACCTTGGAAACTTATTTGAGGTGTTTTGTTTCTGCTGACCAAGATGACTGGGTTGCTTTTTTGCCACTGGCCGAATTTGCTCTTAATAATCGGGCTAGTTCTGCCACGTTGGTCTCTCCTTTTTTTTGTAATTCGGGGTTTCATCCTCGTTTTTCCTCTGGTCAGGTGGAGTCTTCGGATTGTCCTGGAGTGGACATGGTGGTGGACAGGCTACATCAGATTTGGAATCAGGTGGTGGACAATTTGAAGTTATCTCAGGAGAAGACTCAGCAGTTTGCTAATCGCCGTCGCCGCGTGGGTCCCCGACTTCTTGCTGGGGATTTGGTGTGGTTGTCTTCTCGTTTTGTCCCTATGAAGGTCTCTTCTCCTAAGTTCAAGCCTCGGTTCATCGGTCCTTATAGGATCTCGGAGATTCTTAACCCTGTATCTTTTCGTTTGGATCTCCCAGCATCGTTTGCTATTCATAATGTGTTCCATCGGTCGTTGTTGCGGAGGTATGAGGTGCCCGTTGTTCCTTCGGTTGAGCCTCCTGCTCCGGTGCTGGTGGAGGGAGAATTGGAGTATGCTGTTGAGAAGATCTTGGATTCTCGTGTTTCCAGACGCAAACTCCAGTATTTGGTTAAGTGGAAGGGTTATGGTCAGGAGGATAATTCCTGGGTGATCGCCTCCGATGTTCATGCGACTGATTTGGTTCGCGCCTTCCATAGAGCTCACCCTGATCGCCCTGGGGGTTCTCGTGAGGGTTCGGTGACCCCTCCTCAAGGGGGGGGTACTGTTGTGGATTCTGTTTGTGGGCTCCCTCTGGTGGTTACTGCTGGTACTGGGTGACTTTGGTGGGTTGCGGCCTTTGGTTTCCACCTGTCCATCAGAGGCTGGGTGTTTCCTATTTTACCTGGCCTTTCTGTCATTTCCTTGCCGGCTATCAATGTATTCAGATGTGCTCTGTTTGGTTCCTGCCTACCTGCTCCCAGATCTTTCAGGATAAGCTAAGTGCTGATTTTCAGTTGTTTGGTTTTTTGTCCAGCTTGCTTATTATGTCTCTATGCTAGCTGGTAGCTCTAGTGGACTGAGGTTCTCCCCATGTGCCATGAGTTGGCACATGGGTTCTTGTAATCTCAGGATGGTTTTTTGATTAGGGTTTTTTGCTGACCGCTCAGTCCCCTTTTGTATCGTTCTGCTTTCTAGTTTACAGCGGGCCTCAATTTGCTAAATCTATATATATCATCTCTATGTGTGTGCCTTCCTCTCATTTCACCGTCAATACATGTGAGGGGGCAACTATATCTTTTGGGGTTCATTCCTCTGGAGGCAAGTGAGGTCTTTATTTTCTCTGCAGTACTAGTTAGTTCTTAGGCTGGTGCGTGGCGTCTAGAACCAACGTAGGCACGCTCCCTGGCTATCTCTAGTTGCGTTTGTCAGGCGTAGGGCAGCGGTCAGCCCAGGTTCCATCACCCTAGAGCTCGTCCGTTATTTATTTGTACTTTGCTTGTCCTGTGCTATCCCTCGCCATTGGGGATTCATGACAGCTGTGACTGTTATGGTTTCCAATGGCAAGGAAACATCAGAAGCATAGAATAAACGGACAAGCTCTCGGGTGATGGAAACTAGAGCTGACCGCGATGCTAAACCTACACACCACACTAGAAGTAGCCAGGGGGCATTCCTGTGTTGTCTCTAGATGCCGCGCACCAGCCGGAGAACTAACTACCCCTGGTAGAAGAAAACACAGTCCTGGCTTGCCTCCAGAGAATGTCCCCACAGGAGATAGCAGCCCCCCACATATAATAACGGTGAGAGCAGATGAAAAGACACACGTAGTATGAAAGCAGATTTAGCACAGAGAGGCCCGCTAACTAAATAGCAGAAAGATACAACAGAGGACTTCGCGGTCAGCTGCAAAACCCTTCAAAACACCATCCTGAAATTACCTTAACTCATGTGACAACTCATGCCACTGGAGTGGTAATTTCAGCCCAACAAGAGCTTCCAGCTGCAGAGATTCACATAAGTGCAAACTGGACAAAACATACAAAAATAGACTTAAGGACTAAAGTGTCCGGCTGGGGTCACACATGCGTGTTTTACGGACGTAAGAGCGCAGAAACTACGTCCGTAAAACTCGCATTACATACGGCACAATTATTCTCAATGGGGCTGCTCCTATTAGCCGTATATTACGGTTCAGTATTATACGGCTTTCTACGGCCGTACAAAATCGCAGCATGCTGCGTTTGTCAGCGTACTGCGCAAATAATACGCCAATGAAAGTCTATGGGGGCGCGAAAAATACGGATTCCACACGGACCTGCAGTGTGACTTGCGAGAAATACGCAGCGCTGTTAGTGAAAAGTCGGTAATTCAATTGCCGGCTTTTCATTTCTCCTGCACAAACCCGACAGGATATGAGACATGGTTTACATACAGTAAACCATCTCATATCCCCTTTTTTTTTGCATATTCCACATTACTAATGTTAGTAGTGTGTATGTGCAAAATTTCAGCGCTGTAGCTGCTGAAATAAAGGGTTAAATGGCGGAAAAAATTGGCGTGGGCTCCCGCGCAATTTTCTCCGCCAGAGTGGTAAAGCCAGTGACTGAGGGCAGATATTAATAGCCAGGAGAGGGTCCATGGTTATTGGCCCCCCCGTGGCTAAAAACATCTGCCCCCAGCCACCCCAGAAAAGGCACATCTGGAAGATGCGCCAATTCTGGCACTTGGCCACTCTCTTCCCACTCCCTGTAGCGGTGGGATATGGGGTAATGAAGGGTTAATGCCACCTTGCTATTGTAAGGTGACATTAAGCCAGATTAATAATGGAGAGGCGTCAATTATGACACCTATCCATTATTAATCCAATTGTAGGAAAGGGTTAAAAAACACACACACACATGATTACAAAGTAGTTTAATGAAATAAACACAGCGGTTGTTGTAATAATTTATTGTTCTCCCATTCCATTTCCAGGACCTCGCTTGGCAACATAATAAACGCACAAGATACATACCTTCTGCTGTCAGATCTCGTCCCACGAAGTAATCCATCTGAAGGGGTTAACTAATATTACAGGCAGGAGCCCTGCAAATGCAGCTGTGCTCCGTGCTTGTAATCCCCGGGGAATGAATGAAATGTAGGTCATTGACCTACATTTCCTTCAGTCGCGGTGATGCGCCCCTGCTGGATGTTCTCATGAACTGCAGCCTGGGAACTTTTTCCCACGCTCCAGGTCATATGAGGACATCCACCAGGGGGCGCATCACCGCGACTGAAGGAAATGTAGGTCAATGACCTACATTTCATTCATTCCCCGGGGATTACAAGCACGGAGCACAGCTGCATTTGCAGGGCTCCTGCCTGTAATATTAGTTAACCCCTTCAGATGGATTACTTCGTGGGACGAGATCTGACAGCAGAAGGTATGTATCTTGTGCGTTTATTATGTTGCCAAGCGAGGTCCTGGAAATGGAATGGGAGAACAATAAATTATTACAACAACCGCTGTGTTTATTTCATTAAACTACTTTGTAATCATGTGTGTGTGTGTTTTTTAACCCTTTCCTACAATTGGATTAATAATGGATAGGTGTCATAATTGACGCCTCTCCATTATTAATCTGGCTTAATGTCACCTTACAATAGCAAGGTGGCATTAACCCTTCATTACCCCATATCCCACCGCTACAGGGAGTGGGAAGAGAGTGGCCAAGTGCCAGAATTGGCGCATCTTCCAGATGTGCCTTTTCTGGGGTGGCTGGGGGCAGATGTTTTTAGCCACGGGGGGGCCAATAACCATGGACCCTCTCCTGGCTATTAATATCTGCCCTCAGTCACTGGCTTTACCGCTCTGGCGGAGAAAATTGCGCGGGAGCCCACGCCAATTTTTTCCGCCATTTAACCCTTTATTTCAGCAGCTACAGCGCTGAAATTTTGCACATACACACTACTAACATTAGTAATGTGGAATATGCAAAAAAAAAGGGGATATGAGATGGTTTACTGTATGTAAACCATGTCTCATATCCTGTCGGGTTTGTGCAGGAGAAATGAAAAGCCGGCAATTGAATTAGCGGCTGTTCACAGATATCGCGCTGAATGAAATCTAAATACAGACTATATATATATGTGTCTCAATGACATATATATATATATATACTGTATATATGTTTTCCCTAACATTTGAGCACATAAATCCATTAGATGTCGGTTTTGCAAGCCTGCGCGAAAATCTCGCAGTACGGATGCCATACGGATTACATACGGAGGATGCCATGCGCAAAATACGCTGAAACACCCTGACTACGGATCAATATTTTGGGGACATTTCTCCGTATTACGGCCGTAGTACGGACGTATAATACGTGGCGTATTGTCTTACGCCATGTGTGACCCCAGCCTCCAACTTAGCTGAGCAGAAAACTGGGAGCAGGAACATGCAACAGAATCACTCTGGATACATTGATGGCCAGCATTAGAATGACTGAGGAGCAAGGTTAAATAGGATACTCCCACATCCTGATAGGAACAGGTGAACTGAGAAGGCAAAGCTTGCAGGACACCAGTACCACAAGAGACCACCGGGGGAGCCCACGAACCGAATCACAACATGTGACCAGCAGCATCCATGGGTCTGCAGCTCGCATGGGTGGCAAGGGTTGCCTAGTCTGGGCCTTTTTTGACAGTGCAAAGGATGAGCTAACTCATGTAATCTGCCAACTTTGCAAAAAAAACTAAGTCGAAGTAAAAAGTGCAATAATTTGACTGCTGCATGTATAAACCTTCACATGAGCAATCAACATGCTTTATTGTGGAAATCCCACTGCGCAAATATGTGGACCAGCAGACCTCAACAACCATCAGCCGCCCCTTAAATCGCATCTTCTGCTTCTTCCTATTCCTCTGTTACCGTGCCAACTATTGAGATGCAGGTCTTTGACCGCAGAACCTCTGGGTTCTTTACGCTCGCTGACTGAGACCCCGCCATCAGCTGTAATGGAAGTGGACATGCCTGCTGTTTTTGACCGATCTCAGAGAACGCGCACACCACAAGTTTCTCAATCCACTGTAACATCTCAGCCTGCACCTCTCTCTTGGTCCAGCAATTTGTCCGGTTCACTGTACTCCACCCTCTCTCAGCACTACAGCCACCCCACGGTTTCACAGTTGTGGTCATATAAAAGATTGTTTCCTCCTATACATGACAAAGCTAAGAGGTTGAATGCCAAAATCAACAATCTGTTGGTCACGGAAATGCTGCCTTTCCGCCTGGTAGATATAGATGGTTTCCGGAAGCTGATGGCCATCGCAGTCCACCAGTACCAATTGCCCAGTCGTCATTACTTTTCCAAGAAAGCTCTGCCTGCGCTATACAAGCATGTCGCAGACATCACCCGTTCCTTGACAAAATCTCTGTCTGCCAATGTGCATTTCACCACAGACATTTGGACGAGTAAGCATGGCCAAGTGCATTACATCACGCTGACTGGGCACTGGGTGACTCTGGTGGCTGTGGGGACAGGCAATGCTCCACAAGTCTTGGAATCCCCAAGGCTTGAAGGATAAACCTCTACATTCAACACTTCCTCCATTACTTCTGCCTCCTACTTTATCTCCTCTAGGGCCTCCCTGCACCCTCAACCTCTGCCTTAATGAGACACACATTCCAACAATGCAAAGTGAATCCCCACCACCCTTGTACTGCGCAGCCAGGGCTCACTGCAATTAGGCAGTATTAAAATTGATATACCTTGGAGATCGCAGTCATACAGCTGAAGAGTTGTGGACAGGTCTCCAGTCTGAGATAGATCAATGGCTGTCTCCTCTGAACCTGCATCCAGAGAAGGCTGTGTCTGATAATTGTGAAAACCTGGTAGCGGCCCTACGGCGAGGCAAGTTCAAACACATGCCTTGTATGGCTCATGTCCTCAACCTGGTGGTTCTGCATTTTCTCCGTCATTATCCTGATCTGGGTGAGCTACTCCAGAAAGCACGTAAACTGTGTGCTTATTTACGCCATTCGCACCCCTCTGGTCATCGACTTGCATTGATACAGAGGTCTTTGTCTATGCCAGTTAACAGGTTGATATGCAATGTGATGACACAATGGAATTCCACTTTGCACATTTTTGAGTGAGATGGAAGAGCATATGTAGAGCAGATATCACGGTCTAAGGAGCGCTCAAGACAGGGTCGCAAAAGGCAATATCTTTATTCCACAACGTGTTTCAACGGCCAGTCACCTTCTTCATCAGGTGGCATGACAATTGGGGGAAGAGAGGGAGTATTTAAAACAAGGATCACCAATAGAAACAATCAGCTAATTAACAATAAAATACAAAAATAATCTGCTAATTAACAATTAAAATCTGAAAGCACTCAATGGACAATAATATCTTGAATAAAATGAAACAAAAGACTATTAAAATGCAATAGGAATATATTAAAAATTTATTAAATTAGATTATATGCCAATTCGGTGGTGTCTGCCAATTATTTTTGGAAATGTGAAAACTCCTGGTTGGGTGTCCATCTGTTGGATTGGGTGTAGTGGAAGACCTATCAGTCCCTATTATACTATTTCTACTATGGTCAAATTGATGTAACTTTTGTGGTGTCGGCCAGTAATCTTTGGAAATGTGAACACTCCTAGTTGGGTGTCCATCTGCTGGATTGGATTTAGTGGAAGATCTATCGGTCCCTATTATACTATTTCTACTGTGGTGAAATTGATGCCAATTTTGTGGTGTCAGCCAGTAATCTTTGGAAATGTGAACACTCCTGGTTGGGTGTCCATCTGCTGGATTGGGTTTAGTGGGAGCTATCAGTCCCTATTATACTATATCTACTGAGGTGAATTTGATGCCACTTTTGTGGTTTCTGCCAGTAATTTTTGGAAATGTGAACACTCTTGGTTGAGATATTGTTCTGTGGTAATGTGGTAATATATGTTATGATTGGAAACTACTTCTAATCATTGAAGAAAGGGGAAATCCATCGTGATGAACTGTGACCAATAGTAACATAGTAACATAATAACATAGCATTTAAGGTTGAAGGAAGACTATCAGTCCATTTAGTTCAACCCATAGCCTAACAAATTGATCCAGAGGAAGGCAAAAAAAAAAACATGCAGCAAACACTAAGCTTAACATTGGGGAAAAAAATTCCTTCTCGACTCCACATACGGCAATCAGATTAGTTCCCTGGATCAACGCCCTATCAAGCAATCTAGTATATGTAACCTGTTACATTATTCTTTTCAAGAAAGGTATCCAGTCCCCTCTTAAATTTAATTAATGAATCACTCATTACAACATCATACGGCAGAGAGTTCCATAGTCTCACTGCTCTTACAGTAAAGAATCCGCGTCTGTTATTATGCTTAAACCTTCTTTCCTCCAGACGTAGAGGATGCCCCCTTGTCCCTGTCTCAGGTCTATGATTAAAAAGATCATCAGAAAGGTCTTTGTACTGTCCCCTCATATATTTATACATTAAAATAAGATCACCCCTTAGTCTTCGTTTTTCCAAACTAAATAGCCCCAAGTGTAATAACCTATCTTGGTATTGCAGACCCCCCAGTCCTCTAATAACCTTGGTCACTCTTCTCTGGACCCGCTCCAGTTCAGCTATGTCTTTCTTATACACCGGAGACCAGAACTGTGCACAGTATTCTAAGTGTGGTCGAACTAGTGACTTGTATAGAGGTAAAATTATGTTCTCCTCATGAGCATCTATGCCTCTTTTAATACATCCCATTATTTTATTTGACTTTGTAGCAGCTGCCTGACACCGGCCACTGAATATGAGTCTGTCATCCACCCATACACCCAGGTCTTTTTCATTGATGGTTTTGCCCAGAGTTTTAGAATTAAGCACATAGTTATACATCTTATTACTTCTACCCAAGTGCATGACCTTACATTTATCCCCATTAAAGCTCATTTGCCATTTATCAGCCCAAGCTTCTAGTTTACATAAATCATCCTGTAATATAAAATTGTCCTCCCCTGTATTGATTACCCTACAGAGTTTAGTGTCATCTGCAAATATTGAAATTCTACTCTGAATGCCCCCTACAAGGTCATTAATAAATATGTTAAAAAGAAGAGGGCCCAATACTGACCCCTGTGGTACCCCACTGCTAACCGCGACCCAGTCCGAGTGTGCTCCATTAATAACCACCCTTTGTTTCCTATCCCTGAGCCAGCTCTCAACCCACTTACACATATTTTCCCCTATCCCCATTACTCTCATTTTATGTATCAACCTTTTGTGTGGCACCGTATCAAAAGCTTTGGAAAAGTCCATATACACTACGTCCACTGGGTTCCCTTGGTCCAGTCCGGAACTTACCTCTTCATAGAAGCTGATCAAATTAGTCTGACATGAGCGGTCCCTAGTAAACCCGTGCTGATACTGGGTCATGAGGTTATTCCTCTTCAGATACTCCAGTATAGCATCCCTTAGAATGCCCTCCAGGATTTTACCCACAGTAGAGGTTAAACTTACTGGCCTATAATTACCGAGTTCAGTTTTTGCCCCTTTTTTGAATATTGGCACCACATTTGCTATACGCCAGTCCTGTGGTACAGACCCTGTTATTATGGACTCTTTAAAGATTAAAAATAATGGTCTATCAATGACTGTACTTAGTTCCTGTAGTACTCGGGGGTGTATCCCATCCGGGCCTGGAGATTTGTCAATTTAAGTGATTTTTAGACGCTGCCGTACTTCCTGCTGGGTTAAGCAGGTGACATTTAATGGGGAATTTTTATCACTAGTCATATTGGCTGCCATGGGATTTTCTTTTGTAAATACTGATGAAAAAAAGTCATTTAGCAGATTGGCTTTTTCCTCATCCTCATCCACCATTTCACCCAGACTATTTTTAATGGGGCCAACACTGTCATTTTTTAGTTTCTTACTATTTATATAGTTAAAGAATATTTTGGGATTATTTTTACTCTCTCTGGCAATGAGTCTCTCTGTCTCAATCTTTGCTGCCTTGATTTGCTTTTTACAGAATTTATTTAATTTTCTGTATTTATTTAATGCCTCATCACTACCTTCTTCCTTTAATTCTCTAAATGCTTTCTTTTTGTTCCTTATTGCGCCCCTAACAGCTCTATTTAGCCATATTGGTTTCCTCCTATTTCTAGTATGTTTATTCCCATACGGTATATACTGTGCACAGGTCCTATCCAGGATGCTAATAAACGTCTCCCATTTTCTTTGTGTATTTTTGTGTCTCAGGATATCGTCCCAGTTAATTGCACCAAGATCCTCTCTCATCCGTTGGAAATTTGCCCTCCTGAAGTGTCCTTGTCACCCCCCTACTACCCATCTTATTAAAGGTTACATGAAAACTTATTATTTTATGATCACTATTCCCCAAGTGACCCCCAACCCTTATATTTGATATGCGGTCTGGCCTGTTGGTTAATATTAGGTCTAGCAGTGCCCCCCTCCTTGTTGGGTCCTGAACCAGCTGTGAAAGGTAATTGTCTCTCATAGTTGTCAAAAACCGATTACCTTTGCTGGAACTGCAGGTTTCTGTTCCCCAATCTATTTCAGGGTAGTTGAAGTCCCCCATAATAATGACTTCTCCTTGAGTCGCAGCTTCATCTATTTGCTTTACGAGGATATTCTCCATTGCTTCCATTATTTTTGGAGATTTATAACAAACCCCTATCAGTAATTTATTATTTTTCCCCCTCCCCTTATCTCCACCCACAGGGACTCCACATTTTCATTAAATTCACCTATATTATCACGCAGGATGGGTTTTAAGGAAGATTTTACATATAGACACACCCCTCCCCCTCGCTTATCTGTACGGTCATTTCTGAACAGGCTATAGCCCTGCAAGTTAACAGCCCAGTCATGGCTCTCATCCAGCCACGTCTCAGATATCCCCACCATGTCATAATTATGCTCCAACAACATTAGTTCTAATTCGTCCATTTTGTTGGCGAGGCTTCTGGCATTAGTATACATGCACTTGATGTTACTCTCTGTACCTCTATTCTTTCTTAAATTATTAACTGTTCTAACCCCACCCCCCATGCCACCGCCACCCCAACTTCCTTATTTGTGCCCAGCTCTCTATCTGCACTATCTTCCCCTCCTATAAAATGAATACCCTCCCCCCCAATCCCTAGTTTAAACACTCCTCCAACCTTCTAACCATTTTCTCCCCCAGCACAGCTGCCCCTTCCCCATTGAGGTGCAGCCCGTCCCTAGCGTTGTGGTTACTGTGATTGGCTGGCCATCTGACATCTTCAGGGACTATAAAAGGACATGCATCGCCCAACACGACACGCAGCTGTTTACAACATCATTTCTTGATTGTGGCCTCTCAACCTGCATGTTCCAAGAGGGACAGGACGACATGCTGTAAAGTGATGCACAGACTTTAGAGCAGCCAAGGCCACAAGAACATGAGAGTGGGGAATGGCAAATTTGGGAAAGGGAGGAAGATTATGATGGGACACAGTTGCTGCTAAATCTTGTTGTTGTTAAGTCACGAAGTCAGGAGGACAAGGGTGTGGTGATGGAGGATGCGGTGGTGGATGACGAACTCACCAACCAAACCTGTGTAGCTAGCATGCAGAGCGAAACCAGCAGCACTGAGGGGGAGAGATCGGCTGTACCAAAACTGACAGGAAGAGGCAGTGGGGTGACCAGAGGGAGAAGGTGCCCACTGTTCTGAAGAGCACTGTTACTCCTGAATTTCTCCATCAAAGAGTTAGGTGCTCCCCATCTGGGACTTTTTTAAAGAGAGTTCTGAAACAAACAAAATGTTCATTTACAACCTGTGCCTTGCAAATATCAGCAGGGGCCTGACCACTTGTTATTTATTTTTACTTGTTCGTGGGAACATTTTGTTGGAATATAACCCTGAAAAAACTTTTTCAAAATTTTATTGTTATTTTATTGATCACCCATAGACTATTTTGTAGTCTAGAGTATATTTCTTTGGTATATGACCCTTAAAAAACTCTTCTTCAAAATTTATTGGTATCATATTGCTCATCTATAGGGTATTACATCTTGTTGGGTAAATTTCATTGCCATATGGACAGAAAAAATTGTTCAAAATTTTATCTGTATTATATTTCTCATATATGGTCTGGAGTACATTTCATTGGTATATAAACCTCCCAAAACTTGTTTGAAAAATGTTTCTGTATTATATTGCTCATTTAAAGGGTATTACTTCTTATTGGGTAGCATTTCGTTTCAATATAAGCCTTAAAAAAAAGTGTTTAAAATTTATCAGTGCACATCTTTAGGGTACATTTCATTGCAATCTCTCGGGTACATTTCATTGCAATAAAAGCCTTAAAAAACTTGTTCGAAATGTATTGATATTATATTGCTCACCCATAGGATATTACATCTTCTTGGGTACATTTCATTGGTATATAACCCTCAAAAACTAGTTAAATATAACCTGTGCGCAGATTTGATGCATATTGGTCTCGTCTAGTGTTGAGCATTCCGATACTGCAAATATCAGGTATCGGCCGATATTCGCTGTATCGGAATTCCGATACCGAGTTCCGATATTTTTGGGAAATCGTAAATCGGAATCGGGATCCATATTCATGTAAAAAATAAAGAATAAAAATAAAAAATATGGATATACTCATCCACCGACGGCCCCTGGCTCTCAGCGGTGCAACCGGCAGCCTCCGTTCCTAAGAATGCAGTGAGTGTACAGGACCTGCGATGACATCGCGGTCTTGTGATTGGTCGCATGACCGCTCATGTGGCCGCTCACGTGACCGCGACATCATCGAAGGTCCTTCACTCTCTGCATTCTTAGGAACGGAGGCAGACGCTTGCAGCAGTGACAGCCAGGGTCCGTCAGAGGGGTGAGTATATCCATATTTTTTATTTTTATTCTTTATTTTTTACATGAATATGGATCCCAGGGCCTGAAGGAGAGTTTCCTCTCCTTCAGACCCTGGGAACCATATAGGATTGCTTCCGATATTTGTGTCCCATTGACTTGTATTGGTATCGGGTATCGGTATCGGCGATATCCGATATTATTTGGATATCGGCCGATCCAACCCGATACCGATACGTTCAAATATCGGAAGGTATCGCTCAACACTAGTCTCGTCTTTTCTTATTGGAGTTGTGACAAAACCTGAAGCAAAACCTGATTCCAGCTAAGTAAATGAGAAACCTGAGGTGTCATGCACATGTTGAGTATTTTTTACTTGCAGATTTGGTGCAGAAAATAATCTGCAGCATGTCAATTCTTTGTGCGGTTTGCCCTGAGTTTTTCAGCCTTCACTTTACTCAAATCAATAAAAAAAAAGGCAAAAACGCACCAAAAATGCACATTTTTGCAGCTGTGTTTTTCCTGCCAAGAGATGCAGTAATGATGCAGAAATTTTACTCGAAATGTGCACATACCCTTATCTATATTATATTGCTTATCCATTGACTACTAAGTGGTCTGGAGTACATTTCCTTGGTATATAACCATTAAAAGTGCATAGCCTTTATGAGTCTTGGAGTACCAATACATGACAATTTGAGCAGAATGTGTCTTTACACCTAATACAGAGTGTATCTCTGTTCCTTGTTTTTGACTTTTCCTGCCTCCTTCATAAATGAACTTGAAATTTCACCAATTTTGGTTTACTTAAACTATATAATTTTTACATACTTTTAAAATTTTGCCTTATATACAAGTCATTATACAGGAAAAAAATGTTTCTTAACATTTTTGTTTCCTTGTTAATGCAATTTCTAGTGGGTTTGAATTGTTCTATTGTCACCCTTAAAGTGGAGTAAAAGTGTGCCACCATTGTTCTTAGCAGCGATCTTGGTGTCAGAGATGCTTTCAGTGGTCTTCCCTTTGCTGTTCTCCTTCCAATCAGCATGTTTCCCATACATTTGAACATTTTCACTGCCCCATGACCTATTTGTAGGGTCTGCAGGAAAAAAGCAAAGCTTTCCCATTGATTCCTATTATACTCGTTACTCGAAACGAGTATGTGAGTGTTAAGAACTGCTCGGTTCAAGCAACGGGCACCCGAGCATTTTAGTGGTCACTCATCCCTAGTTACCAAACTTTATTCACGGACGTGCTTGGTGGAGGACAAAACAAAAGATCAGCAGTTTATGATTAAGGGTGCGAGGCCACCTGAAACACGTTGATGTCTCATATCATGTAAGCTGTACTGCTGATCTTTTGTTTTATCCTCCAGCAAGTACTTCCATGAATAAAGTTTGTTCACAGTTTGTCGAGCTGGATTTTCTTTTTCTTCATTGATTGCTTCAAGCCTTGACACAGAATTCTCCAAGCTCCGAACACTACAAGGTGTGTTTGATGATGAGTTGGATTTAAAAATGTTTTGACTACTCTACTTTTAATACAATATTAAAACTTTAAAGGGGTTAGTTGTCCAGGTAAAAAAAATTTTTTTCAAAAGCACTCTGCTATAAAGACTGTTTGTGGTATTGCAGCTGAGCCCTGTTTAAGGCTGGTTTCAAATTTGTATCAGGAAGGCTACGGATGGCTGGATACTTCCTCCCTTCTTCCTCCCTGAAGTTCCGCCTAAGCTCCAGAAAATTTCTGTATGCGTCCTGCGTTTCCCTGCGTACCTATCTTTAACATTGGGTATAAAAGGACATGCGTTGTATGCGGATGCGTCTGCATGCAGTAATTTGACGTGTGCGGCGACTGCATGGAAATGCATAAATTGCCGCATGTACAACACATGTCCCTGCATACCCAATGTTAAAGATAGGTACGCAGGGAAGCACAGGACACATACAGAAATAGGTGGAGCGTAGGCGGAGCTGCAGGGAGGAATAAGAGAGGAAGTACTCAGCCATCCGCAGCCCTCCTTAACGCAAATGTGAAACCAGCCTTAGGTACAGTTTTCTAGGCATGCTCTGTGACCTGTGCAGAGACCACAGTGCAGGGAAAGTGAGGACATTAGCTGTTACCATCACTATGTAATCCTTGTTATCGCTTTGTAATCCTGCTTGTGTTAATAATGAGCTGACAAGTATAAAGTATCAGTCTATAATTAGGCTTAAAATTTTTCTTATTTTAGGATTTTTTTAAAATGCTGTGATAAGGAAAATAGTAAAAAATACAGAAAAAAATGTATTGAATTAAAACCAATAAATGCAACTTAAACTGGATTAACTGTGCTGAGGAGACAGGAAATGGCATTGGGCAAACTATTACAATTCAATACTGTACTTTGTGACCTCTCAATTGTTTTGTTTCAGTCATTTTGTTCTGCATAACCACATTCATGTTGTGGTTATGCAGAAAATGGTAGCTGTAAGAACAAAGCAAAACAATTCATTTTCCAATAAATAAAGTCTGAGAGCTGGATAATTCTGCTGAAAGATGAAATCTGCAACAGTATCCATTTTAGGTTCAACACAACATAAGTTTATGCACTTGGGTTTTTCACTTTTTTTTTATAACAAACTCTTTTTAGAGAATGTTTTCATACTGGGAGAGGCTGGAAAATCCTTTTATTTTGATTAAATCTCCTATACAATGTTTATTGACTGACTGTCATTGTTATTACTTTTGTCATTGCTGTAACTGCCCTGTTCATGGAGATCATGGAAAATGCCTATGTGAATTACAAAGAAATGTAAATTGTAATATTATTGCACCATGGTTTGGTGCATAGTGAAACTTATAGAAATATGATAAACAATTATTTTCTCTTTGTTATGTAATCTACTTTATTTCATGCTAGGATGTATCCATATCATAATAACAAGGTCAGAATGCTTTTGTTTAATAGAAATTAATATCAATTTAGCACTGAAAATGTTACATAGCTATGAAGCCTCTGCCAAAACTGTAATCTTTAGTAATTGTAAGTAAATTGAATTTTGTTGTTTATAATCCCATAAATATAATTGACATGGGAGAAGTAATGTGATGTATCATAAATTTGGGAAAGTCAATTTATGTTTGTTACCATGCTTAGAGAAATAACTAAAGCTACAGAATTCCAAATGTACTTTTCAGTATTAAAGTAAAAAATAATAAAAATTAGAATTTGAGAACATAAACTTTTGTGTGTCAAATATCAAATGTAGGGTAGGGTAGGTTGATTTTAACATTGAGAGATAGAATATCAAAAATAAAATCCAGAAAATCACATTGTATAAATTATATAGATTTATTTGCATTTTGCAGTAAGAAATAAGTATTTGATCCCCTACCAACCAGTAAGAATTCTGACTTCTACAGACCAGTTAGACGCTCCTAATCAACTCTTTACCTGCATTAAAGACAGCTGTCTTACATAGTCACCTTTATAAAAGACTCCTGTCCACAGACTCAATTAATCAGTCAGTCGCTATCTTCTACAACATGGGCAAGACAAAAGCGCTTTATAAGGATGTCAGGGACAAGATCATAGACCTGCACAAAGCTGGAATGGGGCTACAAAACTATAAGTAAGACACTGGGTGAGAAGGAGACAACTGTTGGTGCAATAGTAAGAAAATGGAAGAAATGCAAAATGACTGTCAATCGACATCGATCTGGGGCACCATGCAAAATCTCACCTCGTGGGGTATCCTTGATCATGTGAAAGGTGAGAGATCAGCCTAAAACTACACAGGGGGAACTTGTTAATAATCTCAAGGCAGCTGGGACCACAGTCACCAAGAAAACCATTGGTAACACATTACGCCATAAAGGTTTAAAATCCTGCAGTGCTCGCAAGGTCCCCCTGCTCAAGAAGGCACATGTGCAGGCACATCTGAAGTTTGCCGATGAACACCTGGATGATTCTGTGAGTGATTGGGAGAAGGTGCTGTGGTCAGATGAGACAAAAATTGAAAGTCTTTGGAATTAACTCAACTTGTCATGTTTGGAGGAAGAGAAATGCTGCCTATGACCCAAAGAACACTGTCCCCACTGTCAAGCATGGAGGTGGAAACATTATGTTTTGGGGGTGTTTCTCTGCTAACGGCACAGGACTACTTCTCTGCATCAATGGGAGAATGGATGGAGCCATGTACCGTAAAATCCTGAGTAATAACCTCCTTCCCTCTACCAGGATATGTGGCTGGGTCTTCCAGCAAGACAATGACCCAAAACATACAGCCAAGGCAACAAAGCAGTGGCTCAAAAAGAAGCACATTAAGGTCATGGAGTGACCCAGCTAGTCTCCAGACCTTAATCCCACAGAAAACTTATGGAAAGAGTTGAAGCTGCGAGTTGCCAAGCGACAGCCTCAAAATCTTAATGATTTAGAGATGATCTGCAAAGAGGAGTGGACCAAAATTCCTCCTGACATGTGCGTAAACCTCATCATCAACTACAAAAAACTTCTGACTGCTGGGCCTGTCAACAAGGGCTTTGCCATCAAGTATTAGGTCTTGTTTGCCAGAGGGGTGAAATACTTATTTCTCACTGCAAAATGCAATTACATTTATATAAATTTATACAATGTGATTTTCTGGACTGTATATTTAATATCCTATCTCTCAATTTTAAAATTATCCTACCCTTAAAATTATAGACTGGTCATGTCTTTATCAGTGGGCAAACTTACAAAATCAGCAAGGGATCAAATAATTATTTCCTTCACTGTATATATATATATATATATATATATATATATATATATATATATACAGTATATATATATATATATATATATATATATATATATATACACTAATTGAAAACAGTATACTCTATAGAGCAGTAAAGAAGTGTAAACCATGTTAATTTTTGCTGAGCACTGTATATAATAGATAGTTAGTTAGATAGGTGAAGGCGTCAATAACATATACCCAACTTGTCCACTAAAATAAAATAATAAAATGAGGCAGCACTCCAATTTCTTCTGCAAAAGGTGAACTTTGATTATCTCATTTGGCATCATATTGATAGATAGATAGATAGATAGATAGATAGATAGATAGATAGATAGATAGATAGATAGATAATAGACAGATGATAGATAGATAATAGACAGATGATAGATAGATGATAGATAATAAATAGATTGATAGATAACATAGATAGATAGGTAGATAGATAGTTAGATAGATAGATAGATAGATAGATAGGAGATAGATAGATAATAGATAGATAATAGATAGATGATAGACAGATGATAGATAGATGATAGATAGATAGATAGATAGATAGATAGATAGATGGGAGATAGATAATAGATAGATAGATAGATAGATAGATAGATAGATAGATAAAAAAGAAAGAAAAATTGGAGGCAGTACACCGTTTTGCAGTGAAAAAGAGTTATTTAATCGGCCCAGAAAGCTTTCTGGGCTGATTAAATAGCTCTTTTTCACTACAAAACGGTGTACTGCCTCCAATTTTTCTTTTTTATAATTGAGGTTTGGTATTTGCCGGGGGGGGGGGGGGGGGGGCTCTGCACCCGGACTCTTTCTTTGTGCTGCTCTAATTCTCTTTTTTTCTAAATGGATAGATAGATAGATAGATAGATAGATAGATAGATAGATAGATAGATAGAGGAAAATGAAACAGCACACCATTTAGTCTGTGCACCCACTCCCAAGCAAATTATCCATTATTTGCTAAAAAAAATATAGAAGAATAAAAGAAAGAAGAACTCCAATAATTACCAAAAAGCCAAGTGGACTTTATTTGGCCCACATGGCGTTGCTTGAGAAACGTCGCCATGCCATGTGGGCCAAATAAAGTCCACTTCACTTTTTGGTAATTATGGAGTGCTACTTCCTTTTTTTCTTCTAGATAGATAGATATATGGATAGGTGTAACATAGATAGATGGATAGAATGAAATGGGATAGATAGCCCCGATCTTTTTGATTCTGATCTGGCTTGTTCACATTTGTCCCTAAACTTACTCCACCAACTGGCAACCACTCTATGGACGTCATCGAAAGGTTCATGTGGCAAAGTGCAGGTCTTTTAGGGCTGGCGGAACGCACCGAGTAAATCGAGAGATGATATTTGGTGCGTTTGCAGCCCGGGGTCCACCGTGCAGGAAAGAACCTGCTGCTGGCAAATGGCGACACAATATGGCGGTAAAAGCGAACTCTGTTACTTCACAGAGTCGCTATAAAGAACGCACTGTGTCCTGTTTAGCTCATAGGTGTACACAGTAACTGCCGAGCAGATAGCAGCTTGTGGTCACGCAGTCAAAGAGACAAACATACAATCTCCTCATCGGAGGAGCCGGTATTCTATTGGCTTATTTCAGCTGGGGCCCTGAAACCATACACACAATCTCCTCACCGGAGGTGTCGGTGTTCTAGTGGCTTATTTCAGCCGGGTCCCTGAATACACACAAGAGTGACCACATTGGCGCAAAACTCATCACATGAATTGATACTAGAGCATGGCCGTGCGGTCATGCGCACCTTTTAAAGCTGCAGCAAGTACAGGACCTTCCCAGAAGGACCAATGGGAGGCTGCCACAGATGTTTGAGCACCTTCCGGACCTTCCTAGAGGACCAATGGGTTTTGCTGCAGTATCTAAGCATGTGACCCTTAATCTCCAATGAGAGATCTAACCCTGGGCATGCTCAGAAGGGGAAAAGTGGGACTTAGTCTCAAAAACATCTGCTCGCCGCTGCCCAGTACTGGCCACAGTGGCAAAAGCTGGAAAGGCAGCAGTAACCCTCTGCACAGAGTCTGACTGAGCAAGACACTGGGACCGACGCCTCCGCTGAACAGGCTCCACTGCGGCAGGAGAAGCATGGGAGACTGCAGCAGAGATGGCTTGAGATTCCCCTGTGCAAAGGCAGGAACTTGACCCCTAACAAGGTCCTTGTATAAGGGTGAAAATGTGAATATCAGAGAGTCCATGTAATTTCCTAAGCAGAGTTGCCAGCACGAAGTTTGTCCATAGATCTCTATTTTATTTGATGGATTCCTTACAGTCTTTTCGTTTTACAAGTGGAAAGATTATAAAACAGCAGGAGAACGCTGTTTTTTAGCACAAAAACTACTTTTATTATCCAACCTAGTTCAATATAGAAAACCATTAATATTTAGTTTCGGCTACGTACAGCATCACAAAAAGCACTGTGAGGAAAACTAGAGAATTTCACTATAAAATATTTCCCAGCATTCTGCACCATATCATTTCATCGCTTTTATATGTATTCCTGTGGGGTTTACTATCACAGTTATTGTTATATACAGTATCCTTAGCAATATGAATTCATTTTAACATGACATTAATGTTTTGTCCTTGAGGGGAAAAAACACTGAAATTAAAAACACTGAAATTACAAAAACATTTTTTGCATATGTTAGTGATTGTTTTAAGTAAAAAAAAAAAGTTGTTGTAAGTTTAAGGCTGAAATCTTTATTCCTACATTTATTCTCAGACAACTGATTGGAAATTGGTGACTGGATTCTTGTTTTAGAATTTTGTTATGTGATCATGTTCCTCCCAGTAATACAAGCTGGATGTTTATGCTGCAACCATCTCTAGCACCGCATAATTCCTGTACTGTCTTTAGTTCTACAGTCGATGAGTGTTTTTTTCTACTTTGTGCTGAGTTTATAATCCTCCCATTTAAACTACAAAGCTGGGGATTTTCACTTTTGTCAACACTTCTCGCTCATGTTTATGGGAATTAAACTCTTCCCATGCGGACTGCCTTGTGTGACCTTTCCTCCCCTTCCGTAGAATATAATATCTGCTCTCTTTAAAAACTTGGATGCCCCACCTCTACATTTTGTTCTGCCATGTATACATTATTCCTTGCTCTTTCTCCACTGAGAAGAAGGAGATGGAGATCATAGAGCAAACACAGCCAGAAGGTGTACACTAACAGATCTCCCTTCGAAGCAGCAGAGCAGCTGGCTTGGTGAAGAGGTTACACAGAATCTGCATCAACAAAATGTTCAATTCACACAAAAAACGCATAATGAAAGATTTTTCAAATAAGCAAAAATAACTGTTTTTCTTTAACTACAAGAATACGTTTTCTAAGCATCTTTAGGTATAACATTTCATTCCACACACAGTTATTTATTTTCATACATTTATTTATTATTCTGTTGCTATAAAATGGAAAATGTAATAACTTTACAAATAGCCCTAATCAAAAATTTCTACCATTTTTGTATCTAACTTTTATGCAGCTAAACGCTTCCACATGATAAACAACAACAACAAAAACATGTGCAGCCTTATTGTCTTACGGACTCATACTCAATTTGTCACCAATTTCTAGTAAAAATTAGTGTACTGATGAAATAGAACATGATCATAGATAGATGGATCTCCATAATAGAACTATCATTTTTTTTAAATAAAAGATGGCTGAGCTTATATACCTTTTCACAGGTTTGCTATCTCATTATATTTCTAATTTTGTTGCATATTCCCTTTGGATCATCAAGTATATTGCTATCCCTTCCATAACATCTGGAAAATTCCTGGAAATAAGGAAAACATTTTGGTAGAGTTGACAAGTCTCCCAAGCACTGCTAGAACCTCTTTAAGGATTCTCATGCATTATGCTGGGATGCCCAGTCACCATGTGGAACCCATGAATCGAACTGAAAAATTACCAGAATTTAAGAACTCCTTTGGCTTGTCAAACTGGAAAAACATCAATAAAGTCCTAAGGAAAAGTTGGCACGGGTATTGTACAAAGCTGCAGAATATGTTAGTACTAGTGATGAGCGAGTATACTCGTTGCTCGGGTTTTCCCCAGCAAGCTCGGGTAACCTTCGAGTATTTGTGAGTGCTCGGAGATTTAGTTTTCATTGCGGCAGCTGAATGATTTACAGCTACTAGCCTGCTTGATTACATGTGGGGATTCCCTAGCAACCATGCAACCCCCACATGTACTCAGGCTGGCTAGTAGCCATAAATCATTCAGCTGCCGCAATGAAAACTAAATCTCCGATCAGTCATAAATACTCGGAGACCACCCGAGCGTGCTGGGGAAAACCCGAGCAACGAGTACACTCGCTCATCACTAGTTAGTACTATATCACAAAAAGCTTCTAGCAGCTAGTGCATTTTAATCAAGATCATTATGTTTCATTATTTGTGTATTCATGCAATAATGCATCTAAACAAATTTGGGCTGCGGACGCAGACATAAATTAACTTGTGACTTAATGACGCGTTTTTGCGTTTCTGTTTTTCGCTCCCATTCTTCCCAGAGCCGTAACTTTTTCATTTTCCCTTCAATATGACCATGTAAGGGCTTGATTTTTGCAAGACAATTTGTACTTTTGACCAACACAATTGGTTTTACCTTAGCATGTGCTCGAAAGCAGGAAAAGAAAATTCCAAGTGCGGTGAAATTGCCGAAAAAGTGCAATTCCAAAACAGTTTTTTGGATTTTTTTCACCATGTTCACAAAATGCTACAAGTTCGTAGATACCAAACATGCATAGGTTGTTTTTTGCTTAAATGGTTTAAAAAAAGTTCTAAGTTTGGTAAAAAAAAAAATTGTGTCATTTTCCGAGACCCGTAGCATCTCCACTTTTCGTGATCTGGAGCTGGACGGGAGCTTATGTTTTGTGCGCCTAGATGATGTTTTTAAGTATACCATTTTGGTGTGGATACGATCTTTTGATCTCCCATTGTTGCATTATAATGCAATGTTGCGGAGACCAAAAAAACATAATTCTGGCGTTTTGACTTTTTTTTCGCTACATAGTTTATCAATAGGATTAATCATTTTTATATATTGATAGATCAGGCGATTCTGAACGTGGCAATACCAAATATGTGTGTTTTTCATTTTTTTAATTGTTTTATTTTGAATGGGGTGAATGGGGGGTGATTTGAACTTTTATTTTTTTTCATTTTTTTAATATTTTTAAAAACATTTTTTTTTAACTTTTCACTTGCCTTAATAGCCTCTATGGGAGACTAGAAGCTGCGATAATCCGATCACCTCTGCTACACACAGGTGATGATCAGATCACCTTTGTGTAGCAGAAATGCTCACTTGCTATGAGCGCCGACCGCTGGACTGTGCTCATAGCAATCCGGCAATGACAACCACAGGAGTCTCCTACAGAGGTCATGCCAATCCATCGGCAACCCACAGTCATGTGACACAGGCGCCATTGTGCAGAATTATTGATGTGCTTCCAGCGTGATCACATTACATGCTGTTGTCAGAGAATAACAGCGGCATTTAATGGGTTAACAGCCGCGGGCGGATCGCGATTCCACTCGCGGCTGTTAGGGGCACATGTCAGCTGTTCAAAAGAGCTGACATGTGTCAGGAAAGATGTGGGCTCAGCACCAGAGCCCACATCAAAGAGAGGGACATGACATGTGCAGTACATGTACAGCGCATGTCGTGAAGGGATTAAAGTCAAGAATATCTTATGCTTACACAGACAGGGGCACATATACTGTACAATCCTCACTTTCAAAGCACTAGTAATATTCTATTTAATTAGACAAATTTAGCAGTACATTATCCACGGGTATCTGTATCCAAAGATATTTGTCTCACTTCATTCTTATTCCAGTTATTTACCGCCCCCCAAAAAATTCTAGATACAATAGTACACTTACATACCAACAAGAGAAAATGACAGAGAGAACAAAAAGCAATGTACAAGTTCTAAAATAAAAACTCCACATCAAAATGGTGTTAGAGAGAATCTGTCAGCAGTTTTTTGCTATGTAATATGAAAATATGACAGCAGCATGAGGGGACAGAGACCCCAATTCAAGTGATGTATCACTGATTTACTGGATGACACAGTTTTCTCTGTCGCAGATCTAGCAGAGCTCGGTGATAATGTCCTGCTTATAAAACACTGATTGTATTGAAACAGCAAAATACAGCCTAGTAAGTGATACCTTGCTGTAATCAGGGTCTATGCTCCTGTATTATGGTGCCCTCAGATTACATAGCAAAAACATGCTGACAGATTCCCTTGAATGAATAAAAAACACTATACAAAGACCATTTCACATAATCCTTGATGCTCCCTCAATGCCGTGAGTCAACCAACTTCAAGGCTCTGTAGCCAAATCCTACTTGCTGCTCTCTGGAAAACTTCAGAGCAATCTGTTGTTGCCCAGCGAGTATTTCGAAGGTGTTTCAATTATTTGTGTATGATACTTGCTGGACATCAGATGGTTGGCTCACAACGTACATTGTATCTTCCATGCTCAATTTCAGATCAAGTAAAAGAATATGCCTGGGGGTTCCTTTAAATATGTATTCTAGTGAGAAGTCATCTATCATCAAAATAGGTAAGTTCTTTGATTGGTGTAGGTCCGTCTGCTGACTTCAACTAACCAGAATGGATCATTTAATTTGCATCCTTCATTGCTGCTCCATTCATTCTCTATGGGGCTGTTGGAAATAGCTGAGTGGTAGAAATGAATGAATAAAAAAAAAATGCTTATAAAAAACCTTTTAGGCCCCTCCACATCACCTGTCTCTTCATCCCCACATCTTCAGATCACTTCCGTTTGCACTGATATTCCAGGGTCTCTCACTCAAGGCCGGGATTTATGGCTTTGATAAGGGTCTGGAAGGATTCTACACAAGCAAAAGGTTACGGCATCAGGAACATAGCAATGTGCGCTGTAATCTTGCATGTGTATGCGCAGAACCCTCCTGAGTTCTACGAAAGCCAAAAGTCCTAGGCCAGGATGAGAGGCCTGGGATTTCAACAAGTGGCTACAATTTGAAGATGCAACGAGGACTTGATTAGTGATGCTGAGGATTAGAGGATTCAGAGAGGTGAGTCATAAGGTGAGTATAAGAATTTGGATATTTATTTTTTACATATTACATACTATATATATATATATATATATATATATATATATATATATATATATATATATAAATTTAAAAAAAACTGACCAACCTCCTCCCATTGACCTGCAGGGGGGTGTTCTCAACCAATTCTACTTGCCCATTCAAATTGTAGGCTTGCAGAGAGACATGTTTGTCCATTATTGTAGGCTTTTTAGCCTAAAAGTGGCATGTACAGTAGGATAGGGAAGGGTTGTGATAGGACCCGTCAGAAAAGTGTCACCTTGCCGTGGTTGATGGGCACATATGAATTGGTCAATTTATGAGCTAATTACTTTCGCTTTTTTTGTAAGTACATCTTGCTGAGGGACAATGCAGTTGGAAGTTGTTATTTCAATTGACACTATATGTCTTGGCATTCACAGAGTGCTGCTGTGCTTTTTTTTATACATATGATAAGCATAAAAAACTTCCAATTTATTCCATTGTGTTTTGGAGTACAACCTACTCCTTCCCCAGGCTGTAGGTTCTTTTCTGAAACACAGTGCAATAAATTGGAAGATTTTATTCTCAACGCTTAAATTAACCTTTGTCCTCTGCAGCGCCCGGGATCCACCGCACTCATCTCTCCTTTACTTCTTATGTTCTCTCTGTTTGGTGTGAGTACAGCAGCCAGAGCAGCAACTACGATTGGATTATACATCATTCTTTACATATATGTTACACATACAACCTCATCCGGTGATCAATCAATCCTCCAACTCACCTTTACCTGTTGTTCACATTGTTACAAAGCGAGTGCCTTTTATTTTTTATCTCTATTAAGCATAATAAGGGACATTAATTTTTCTGAGAAAAACCTCTCCGCAATTTGAATTTCCTGGGAAAAAATGCGGGAACAGGTGAATTAAAATTTTGCCTGATCCGCTCATCTCTACTTAGTGGCGTACTCAGCTATGTTTGGCAGACATCTGTTAATGAACGGTTCTTCTATGGAATCCAATGCTGCTGATCCATTGAAATGTGGAACGGAATTGCCTTTTTCTGATGATTGTTGAGGGACTCAGTAGTCAGACACCTACCAACCCATTCTTGTAGATTAGGTGATAACGTATTCTTACCGTAACACCACTTTAAATTATAATTACTTAAGACAAAATTGACTTCATCATCACATCAGCATCAGCATGAAAACAATTTTAACATGGCAACTGTTTTTATAATACTACTGCATACTAGTAATGGTTGGTGATGGTGATATTCAAGGTTTATTACTGTATGCTGTCTGGAGCCCTCGCCGATGTGCACAACTGGAAATCAGATATCAAATCAACTGCTCAAAATTACTCATGACAGCTCAATTTTAAACAAAGTGACAAAGGCCATAGAGCTGATGAACTCAGATGAAATGTTCAATGCATGTGCATCTCTATTAGCTCTGTGCAAATCAGTACGCATTGCATACCGCAGCTCCGAGCACAAGAAAGGAATGCAGACAACAGGCCTTTATTAGAATATTTTTGAAATGATTTGTCTGAAATACCTTCACCTTCTGCCTCTTGCACAAACATAATGTCAATGCCGTGAATTCTATGTTTCTATAAAGCAATTTTTTTTCTAGAAGAAACTGTTATTTCCTATGAGGTTATTTAAAATTTTGTCCTGTTCCGATATAGAATGTGTATTTGTGATCTTCCAGGCAACACAAATAAGAAATGAAATGTGAGCAAACATAGCAAAAAGGAACAGGAAAAACAGTATTGAAAACCATGAACAATGTTTTCTAATTAGATTATAAAGGATTGGAACATGATTGCCATCATTATTGGCATGTTTAAAATTCTTCCTATTTATATCAATAAGAAAAAACTTATCTGCTACATGGCCATTGTGCAGTAGCAATAGTCATCACCAGCAATGGTAGTTTGTGTATTACTATTGCAATAGGTGGAACTGTGGAAGATAGCCTTTAGCCTGGAGTCACAATAGTGATTTTAAAATCAGTCTGTTGAGTAAATTAATTCAATACTTGGTTGAGGCTCCTTTTGCCTCAATTACTGCATCAACGCAACTTGGCATGGAGGCGATCAGTCTGTGACGCTGCTGAGCTGTTATGGGAGCCCAAGCTGCTTTGATAGCAGCCTTCAGCTCATCTGCATTGTTGGGTCTAGTGTCTCTCATCTTCCTCTTGACAATACTCCATAGATTCTCTATGGGGTTAATGTCAGGTAAATTTGCTGGCCAATCAAACACAGTGATACTGTTGTTTTTATACCAGGTATTGGCACTTTTGGCAGTGTGGACAGGTGCCAAGTCCTGCTGGAGAATGAAATTTCCATCTCCAAAAAGCTTGAAGGCAGAGAGAAGCATGAAGTGCTCTAAAATTTCCTGGTAAATGGCTGCGCTGACTTTGGTCTTGATAAAACACAGTGGACCTACATCAGCAGATGACATGGCTCCCCAAACCATCACTGATTGTGAGAACTTCACAAAAGACCTCAAGCAGCTTGGATTGTGGCCTCTCTTTTCTTTCTCCAGACTCTTGGACCTCGATTTCTAATTGAAATGCAAAATTTACTTTCATTTGAAAACAACACCTTGGACCACTGAGCAACAGTCCAGTTTTTTTTCTCCTTGGCCCTGGTAAGAAGCTTCTGGCATCTATTGGTCATGAGTGGCTTGACACAAGGAATGTGACACTTGCAGCCCATGTCCTGGATACGTTTGTGCATGGTGGCTCTTGAAGCAATCACTCCAGCAGCAGTCCACTCCTTATGAATTTTTGAATGGCCTTTTCTTAACAATCCTTTCAAGGCTGCAGTTATCCTGGTTGCTTGTGCACTTTTTCTACCACACTTTTTCCTTCCACTCAACTTTCTATTATTATGCTTGGATACAGCACTCTGTGAGCAGCCGGCTTCTTTAGCAGTGACCTTTTGTGGCTTACCCTCCTTGTGGAGTGTGTCAATGACTGCCTTCTGGACGTCTGTCAAGTCAGCAGTCTTCCCCATGATTGTGGAGCCTACTGAAACAGACTAAGGGACTTTTCTAAACACTTAGGAAGCCTTAGCATGTATTTTTTGTTAATTATTCTAATTTACTGAGATAATGACTTTTGGGTTTTTATTGGCTGTAAGCCATAATCTTCAACACTGGAAATACATCATGGACCCGTTGAAGCAAGCATGCAAAACGGCTGTCGGCCGTCTGTGTTCCCCGCATTCCTCTACACACCTGCCCACACCCCCGGTCTCCTTGTTCAAGCCTCGGATGGCATACTAAAGGACTCTGGTTTACAACAATCCAGTGTGTGCTGCACAGTTTTTTCTGCAAACACTATAGCATACAAATTTATTTTTTCATGTGATCACCGCATACCGGCTGAAAGAAACCGACTTGCATCTGTTCGTTTGTGGACACACATTCAGGGTGAGACCTTGGTGCCGTTCACTTGTGGACTTCTTTTACTGTAGTATTATATATTTGTTCTTTTTTTTAGGATTATATATTACATTAGAAAATATACAATTCATATCAAGAAGAGGTTTTTTAATTTTTACTTCTTATTAAATAGAAAATACTTTAACTGCCTAATGACCTATGATGTACATTTTCATCATGGGTCTCTAAGAAAGGTATGAAGCTAGCTCCAGAGCTGAGCCTGCGCCATTATGCAACAACTGACAACTGCATTACATTACACAGCATGCATTTGACTATATATGCAGTGATTTGGGATTTCTCTGATCGCTTCAGTTAATCATTTAAATGCTCCTGTCAATCTCTAAATGATAACTTAATGAGTTCATTGCTGGTGCATGCCTGCACTAGCTACCATTTCCCCCTGCAACAGGAGGACTACCAGGCTATCTGCTATCTTAGTTCTCCTGTGAAGCTCAGACACTTACAGGGCCTCAAAGAAAAATTGTGATTTCACAGTTTATTGCAATAGTTTGGCAATTTGGCAATATAGTCTAAGCAGTATGATCGGAGGTTAAAATATTCTACTGGCACTAAAAATAAAGTAAAAATTAAAATATAAATGTTTTAAAAATATAAAACAAAATTAAAATGCATACCCATATTTCCCGCCTTTAAAAATATAAAAATATATAAAAAAATAAACATATTTAGAATTGTGTGAAAAATTCTGAGCTGTTAAAACACTATTTATCTATATGCAAAATGACAAAAAAATTATAAAAACAGCAGAATTGCCATTCAGTCACTGCACTCCTATCCAAAAGACTTTGAAAATTGAATGTTATGTGTACTAATATCAATATAAACATTGATTTAGCAAGCAAGAAAACAAGCCCTTACCTAGCTCAACAAGCAGAAAAAATAAAAAAATTTACAGGTCTCAGAATATGGTGAAACATACAAATTTATTATACAACCACTAAAATGTAAAACTAACCTTATATGCTTGGTATCACTGCAATCATACTGATCTGGAGAATCATGTTGCCAGGTTATTATAATCACACAATGAAAGCCATGAAAACAAAACTGAAAAGCAATAGCAGAATTGTTTTTTTTTACCATTTCATCCCACTTGGATTTTTTTTATCCTGTTTTTCAGTATATTTTATGGTCATTCAATAAAAACTACAACTCACCCCACTAAAAGAATCAAGCCCTCTTATAACTATGTCAAATAAAAAAGAAATACGGTAGCTCTTGGAACAAGGGAAGGAAAAAATGAAAGCACAAAATTGAAAAATATCCACGTCCTCTAAGGATCAAGGCAGTAATGGAAATGGTAATAAGAATGTTTTAATTGCAATGGAAATTTAAAACAAAAACTAAATGAAATATTAAATATTATTATTACACATAATTTCATTTTATTACAAATTTATATTACAACTCAAGGAAAATTCCCATTCTCATCCTTATTGGTTTCTGATATATGAGACACGAGGTGAGCAGTACATCGTCAATTGTATAGATTAGACAATAAGCATTTCTATAATCTAAAAGAAAATTAAAACAGTTATCATAAAAACTAGTTCTTGCTTGATGCTGAAATCTCTCTTAAAGCTCAGCATGGTTTATGACAGCACAAAGGTGATTTTTCGAAAAATGGACAAAACAAATGATAATCAACAGCAAGCACAAAATTATTTTAAAAAGTCATGACTTACGTATTATATTTGCCTAATCTCCACTATTGAATTCGTACTACTGAAAAGCTCTAGTACATTTAATGGAGCAATAACTATTTTCTGTGTAAAATAATACAATATTTTCTATTACAGCTATTGGGCATTTTACTTGAACTACTCACCACATGAGTAAAATCTTGTTTAGGCTTGGGTAACTTGACCGTTTTCTCTCATCCGAGAAAATTGGTCTGATTTTGTTCTCAGAGGTTGATCATAGTGTGATCCGATTTCTTCATATGTGGAGGAATAAAAAGGTTTCTCCATCTTCTACATGCAGTGTTTCTGTGAAAATAGGACCGATGTTTTTCACGGACCAATAGACAGGAATGGCTGAGTCCAATATAAAGACAAAAAGCTGGCATCTCGGATTAAATATTGGCAGCTTTACCACACTTTCTTAAAAAGCAGGTCACAAATAGGAGAGTGTTCTGGTGTCGATGCGTTTCAACTTAAAAAATTTTAATCTTAACATGTCTTAGCTGGAGACACCAGCTTTTTGTTTTTATATTAGATTTACTTTCCCGGGCTTGATGATCCTCTGAAACCTATATGAATGACGATGCACACCTACATCAGTAAGCTCATCCAGTTTTATGAATGGTTGAGTGCCATTCGATAAGAGGCAAATCGTGTATGCTGAATTGATCCAAGGGAAAAAATCGGACATGGCCATGAACTAATAGAATGACATGGTGACGAATGATATCTGTCAAAACGATAGATTCCACTCGTCCGATTATTACGGTCACGTGCAAAAGCCCTTACAAGTATGACACAACTCTTTAAAACCTTATTACTTTCTCAAACATTTCTGGCTAAGTTACAAATGCTGCCTATGTATACAGTGTAATGTAAAAGTTTAAGCTCCACTGGTCAAAATTTCTGTTATTGTGAACAGTTAAGCAATGTGAAGATGTGATGATCTCTAAAAGGTCTAATGTTAAAATGACATATTAGCTTTGTATTTTAGGCAAAAAAAGGTAATTTTTAACATTTTAAAAATTGTGGAATGGAAAATGAGTCAATGCAATAGGTTAGACACTCTTGGAGATTTGTATGCTCAGATAACTTTTACCAAGGTTTCTGACCTTAATTAGCATGCAAGGGTTATGGCTTGTTCACTATCATCGTAAGGAAAGGTCAAGTGATGCAAATTTCCCAGCTTTATAAAAACACAGTCTCCTCTAAACTTGTGTCAAAAAACTGCAGCCATGGCTTCTTCTAAGCAGCTGCTTAGTACTCTGAAAATGAAAATGGAAGAGACTCACAAATTGGGAAAAGTCTATAAGAAGATAGCAGATAATTTTCAAGTTGGCCTTTCATCAGTTTGAAATGTAATTAAGAAATGTCAGTTAACAGAAACAGTGGAGGTTAAGATAAGGAAAACCAAGCAAATTTTCAGTGAGAGCTGCTTGTAAGGATTGATAGAGAGGGAATCAGAACCCCCCACATAACTGGAAAAAACCTTCAGAAAGATTTAGCATACTCTGGAGTTCTGGTTCAACTTTTCATAGGCACTTGCACAAAGATGTCCTTCATGGAAGAATCATCAGAAGAAAACCTCTCCAGGATCCTCACCAATCATAAAATTCAGCATCAGAAGTATGCAGAACAACATCTAAACAAGCCTTATGCATTTTAAAAACAAGTCCTGTGAATCAATTAGGCTAAAATAGAACTCTTTGGCCACAATGATGAAAAGTATGTTTGGAGCAAAAAAGGCACAGAATTTATTCATAAGAATATCTTGCCAATCATTAAGCATGGGAATGGATAAATCATGCTTTGGGGTTGTGTTGCAGCCAATGGCATGGGGAATATTTTACGGGTAGAAGAAAGAATGGATTCAATGACATTTCAAGAAATTCTTGATGCAAACATAACACTAACTATAAAAAAAGCTGAATTTGAAAAAAGGATGGCGTCTACAAATAGATAATGATCTTAAGCACACATCAAAATCCACAATAGGCTACCTCTTAAGGCACAAACTGAAGGTTTTACAATGGCCCTCACAGTGCCCTGATCTGAACATCATTGAAAATCAGTGGCTAGCAGTGTGTACCCAAGAATCTCACAGAACTGGAAGAATTTTCCAAGAAAGTATGGATGAAAATCCCTCAAACAAGAATTGAAAGGCTCTCGGCTAGCTACAAAAAGCATTTACAAGTTACTTTCAGAAAGAGTGCTACTAGGTACTAACCACACAGGGTGCCGAGACTTTTGCATCAACTCATTTTCATTTTTGTAGTTTTTAAAAAGTAAAAGATGACAATGTACAGTACACAGTATATATATATATATATATATATATATATATATATATATATATATATATATATATATATATACTGTATATATATGTATGTATAAATATATATATATTTTTTACCTAAAACACAAATGAAATGTGTCATCTTTAACCCCTTATTCCCACATAAAGTACTATCCCGTCGAAGTGACCTGGGACTTAATTCCCTGGGATGGGATAGTATGTCATAGGCGATCGGCCGCACTCACGAGGGCTGACATCCGACACTATGTGCCAGGAGCGGTCGTGGACCGCTTTCGACACATTAACCCCCAGAGCACTGCGATCAAACAGGGAAGCATCGCGCAGGCAGGGGGCTCCCCGCATGCTTCCCTGAGACCCTCAGAACAATGCAATGTGATCGTATAAAGGCGCCAAAACATAAAAAAAATATAAAGGAGGTATCACTGTAATTGTACTAACCCAAAGAATAAAACTGCTTTATCAATTTTACCAAATGCGGAACGGTATAAACGCCCCCCCCCCCCCCAAAGAAATTCATGAATTGCTGGTTTTGGTCATTCTGCCTCACAAAAATCACAATAAAAAATAATCAAAAAATGTAACGTGTCCAGAAATAGTACCAGTAGAAATGTCAACTCGTCCTGCAAAAAACGAGACCTCACCTGACTCTGTGGACCAAAATATGGAAAAATTATAGCTCTCAAAATGTGGAGACGCAAAAACTATTTTTTGCAATAAAAAGCGTCTGTTAGTGTGTGACAGCTGCCAATCATAAAAATTTGCTAGAAAACCTGCTATAAATAGCAAATCAAACCCTCCTTCATCCCTCCCTTAGTTAGGGGAAAATAATAAAATTAAAAAAAGTATTTATTTCCATTTTCCCATTAGGGTTAGGGTTGGGGTTAAAGTTAGAGTTAGGGCTACAGTTAGGGTTGGGTCTAAAGTTAGGGTTAGGGTTGGGTCTAAAGTTAGGGTTAGGGTTGGGGCTAAAGTTAGGGTTAGGGTTGTGGCTAAAGTTAGGGTTAGGGTTGTGGCTAAAGTTAGGGTTAGGATTGGGGCTAAAGTTAGGCCTACAGTTAGGGTTAGGGCTAAAGTATGGGTTAGGGTTGGGGCTTAAGTTAGGGTTGGGGCTAAAGTTAGGGTTGGGGATAAAGTTAGGGTTAGGGTTGGGGCTAAAGTTAGGGTTAGGGTTTGGATTACATTTACGGTTGGGGATTAGGGTTGGGATGAGGGTTAGGGGTACAGTTAGGGTTAGTGTTGGGATTAGGGGTGTGTTCGGGTTAGGGGTGTGGTTAGGGTTATTGTTAGGGATGGGATTAGGGTTAAAGTTGTGTTCGGGTTAGGGTTGAAGTTAGAATTGAGGGGTTTCCACTGATTAGGCACATCAGGGGCTCTCCAAACACGACATGGCGTCTGATCTCAATTCCAGCCTATTCTGCATTAAAAAAGTAAAACAGTGCTCCTTCCCTTCCGGGCTCTCCCGTGCGCCCAAACAGGGGTTTACCCCAACATATGGGCTATCAGCATACTCAGAACAAATGGACAACAACTTTTGGGGTCCAATTTCTTTTGGTACCCTTGGGAAAATAAAAAATTGGCAGCTAAAAATCTTTTTTGTGGGAAAAAAAGATTTTTTGTTTTCATGGCTCTGCATTATAAACTGTAGTGAAACACTTGGGGGTTCAAAGTTCTCACAACACATCTAGGTAAGTTCCTTGGGGGGGTTAGTTTCTAGTATGGGGTCACTTGTGGGGGGTTTCTACTGTTTAGGTACATCAGGGGTTCTGCAAATGCAACTTGACGCCTGCAGACCAAACCATCTAAGTCTGCATTCCAAACGGCGCTCCTTCCCTTTCGAGCTCTGCCATGCCCCAAAAAGGTGGTTCCCCCACATATGGGGTATCAGCATACTCAGGAAAAATTGCACAACAACTTTTGGGGTCCAATTTCTCCTGTTACCCTTGGGAAAATACAAACTGGTAGCTAAAAATAATTTTTGTGAAAAAAAAAACAGAATTTTTATTTTCATGGCTCTGCGTTATAAACTGTAGTGAAACACTTGGGGGTTCAAAGTTCTCACAACACATCTAGATAAGTTCCTTAGGGGGTCTACTTTTCAATATGTGTCACTTGTGGGGGGTTTCCATTGTTTAGGCAAATCAGGGGCTCTCAAAAAGAGATATGGCGTCCTATCTCAATTCCAGTCAATTTTGCATTGAAAAGTCAAATGGCGCTCTTTCCCTTCCGAGCTCTGGCATGCACCCAAACAGTGGTTTAACCCCACATGGGATATCAGCATACTCAGGACAAATTGCACAACAACTTTTTGGGGTCCACTTTCTTCTGTTACCCTTGGGAAAATAAAACATTGGGGGCGAAAAGATCATTTTTCTGAAAAAATATGATTTTTTATTTTTACTGCCCTACATTATAAACTTCTGTGAAGCACTTGGTGGGTCAAAGTGCTCACCACAAATCTAGATAAGTTCGTTAGGAGGTCCACTTTCTAAAATGGTGTCACTTGTGGGGGGTTTCAGTGTTTAGGCACATCAGGGGCTCTCCAAACGCGACATGGCGTCCTATCTCAATTTCAGTCAATTTTGCATTGAAAAGTCAAATGGCACTCCTTCCCTTCCGAGCTCTGCCATGCTCCCAAATAATGGTTTACCCCCACATATCGGGTATCAGGGTATGTGCACACGCTGCAGATTTTGCTGCGGATCTGCAGCGTTTCCGCAGCGGTTTCCCATGCATTTACAGTACCATGTAAAGCTATGGGAAATGAAATCTGCAGTGCACATGCTACGGAAAAAAACGTGCGGAAATGCAGCGGTTTATTTTATGCAGCATGTCAATTCTTTGTGCGGATTCCGCTGCGGGTTTACACCTGCTCCAATAGAAATCTGCAGGTGAAAACCCGCAGAGGAAACTGCAATAGAAACCGCGATAAATCCGCAGTAAAAACTGCAGCGGTTTTGCACTGCGGATTTATCAAATCTGCTGCGGAAAATTCCGCAATGGAATCTGCAGCGTGTGCACAAGCTCTCAGGGTACTCAGGACAAATTGCACAACAACTTTTGGGGTCCACTTTCTTCTGTTACCCTTGGGAAAATAAAACATTGGGGGCTAAAAGATCATTTTTCTGAAAAAATATGATTTTTTATTTTTACGGCTCTACGTTATAAACTTCTGTGAAGCATTTGGTGGGTAAAAATGCTCACCACACATCTAGATAAGTTCCTTAGGGGGTCCACTTTCCAAAATGGTGCCACTTGCAGGAGGTTTCAATGTTTAGGCACATCAGGGGCTCTCAAAACGCGACATGGCGTCCTATCTCAATTTCAGCCAATTTTGCATTGAAAAGTCAAACGACGCTCCTTCCCTTCTGAGCTCTGCCATGCACCCAAACAGTGGTTTACCCTCACATATGGGGTATCAGCGCACTCAACACAAATTGTACAACAACTTTTGGGGTCCAATTTCTCCTGTTACCCTTGGTAAAATAAAACAAATTGGAGCTGAATTAAATTTTTTGTGAAAAAAAGTTAAATGTTCATTTTTTTTTAAATATTCCAAAAATTCCTGTGAAACACCTGAAGGGTTAATAAACTTTTTGAATGTGGTTTTAAGCACCTTGAGGGGTCCAGTTTTTAGAATGGTCTTATACTTGGGCATTTTCTATCATATAGACCTCAAAGTTACTTCAAATATGATGTGGTCCCTAAAAAAAAATGGTGTTGTAAAAATGAGAAATTGATGGTCAAATTTTAACCCTTATAACTCCCTAACAAAAACAAAAATGTTGGTTCCAAAATTGTGCAGATATAAAGTAGACATGTGGGAAATGTTACTTATTAAGTATTTTGTGTGACCATATCTCTGTGATTTAAGGGCATAAAAATTCAAATTTGGAAGATTGCAAAATTTTCTAAATATTTGCCAAATTTCCCGTTTTTTTTTCACAAATAAACGCAGGTAATATCAAATAATTTTTAACACTGTCATGAAGTACCATATGTCATGAGAAAACAATGTCAGAATCATCAGGATCCATTCCAGAGTTATAACCTCATAAAGGGTCATAATTGTAAAAATTGGCCTGGTCATATTGCCTTGCGCAGGCGTGTACTCCGGAGGACAGAGAATGAACTTCAATCCAATATTGCAGCCAGCATGCAGCCAGCGGGTAAGGAAAGGGTGAATCAAACACCCCAAAACCCCACCCATATGACCCAAAACTGGTCCCGCCAAATTCAGGTGACAGGTTCCCTTTAATGTGCAAGCCACCCTTGGGGGTTAAGGGGTTAACTATAGCCCTTTTAGAGATCATTTCATCTTCAACTTGTTTAGCTGTTCAAAATAACAGTAATTTTCAGAAGGGGTGCAAAAACTTTTATATGCCACTGTATATGCCATGGCCAAAGTTGGTTGGAATTACAGAAATAGCCAAGTGGGTTGTGGTAAGCTTTTTCTTTAATTCCTTTACAGATTGTCGAATGTCCAGCAACTGAGCAGCTCCCTGTTGCTAAGACAAGTTATAGGTATTAATGACAGTAGTTTTTCTGGGGGTAATGTGGGACAGCATCTTGTTATAGGTTGACCATATGATATAGCAAACATGTTAACTTTATATCTATGGGTGAACACAATTACAGCCTTGACTATTTATTATAGTTTTTTTCTTTTATTTTGGTTTCACCATATTCTGAGAACAAATTTATCAGTTTTAAGAATTATGTGAATGTTGTTTTCTGCAAAATAAACTGCAGTCTTTATTAATACAATTTTACAATTCATTTAACATTTTTTATCATTCTTTTTATTCCTTTATTTTGGATTATAATATAACAAAAACAGCAATTCTGTCAATTTTTATGGCTTGTTTGTATATCAATTAATATACTGTAAATGAGAAGATAGCTTTTTGTAGTTTTTTGTATGGTGATACCATATTTAGTGCATATATTTTGTATGCTTTTCTACTTTTGAACAATAAGAAAGCTTACAATGTTTTTGATTTGCTGCATTCAAATACATAAAACATTTTTATTTTTCCATTAACAGCTGTAGTTTATATTGTCACATTATCAGAATATATACATTTTTTTTATTCTTTTACTGTTATTATCTTTGAAGCAAGATAAAAAGAACAATTTTACCATTTGTTTTGTTTGCTGTTATAACCATTACAGTAATAAATTTAGAGTTCAGACAGTTTTAGATGCAACACTGCCAGTTATTTGCTTCATCCTACTAGTCATGCCTATTGCAGGGTCTATAACATGTATTAAAATGGCAGACATGGGGAACAGTGTCAGGCCCTAGATGCCAAAACCAGCCATTGACTCTCTCATAGTATTCTTTGATTACAGCCGGGCTGTGTTTTACATCTGGAATCTGTTGCAGCTTCTGTATGGCAGCTGTTTTTAATAATCTAATGGCAACCCTGCATATATCTAGACAGAGGATGGTCATGGAAAACATTTATCCCTTACCCATTGGATATTAATGCTAGACTGTGGGGGTCCCACTAGGTTAAAAATGAAATAATCTCTGATCCTGTCCATAGCAGCATAAACCCAGCGGTGGATTACTTATAGCACCTGTGGCAGATACAGAAGCTCATTTCCTAGATGTTAGCTGTCTTTAAAGAGAACCTGAAATTAGAGATTGATTGTTTATCATTAGAAAAAAAAAAAAAAGAAACCAAAAACACAAGGACCCCTAAAATATAACTTTTAATAGATAAAGCTAAAACCTCGTTCCAGATTTGAAGACATTAATCACAAATATATATACATAAAACCACAGGGATGAAAATATATTATCAAAATTTATTTTTTCACTATTTTGCTGATTTTTTATATTAATTTCATTCTCTTTGGATGACTGAATTATTGATATACGACCTATTAGGGACCACATGGATTATCTAGGGCTACCAGGGCCAGCCGTCGCTGAGCGGGGGCGCCAACCGCAGAAACTTAGGGTGCCAACCTCCGCTGACAGGTAGCTAACAGCACTAGGGTACTGTAACAAAACAGTCCGGGATCGCCTTTGCTGGGGTCAAAGGTCACGTGGTTTGTGCATTGAATTCTGAGGCGACAGCAGGTTTCCAAGTTGACTGACCTCAGGTCAGGTTTATTAAAGCGAAAGCAACATAGGAAAAACAAAACATAAAAATAAATCCTAGCCTGCCCGGCACTAACTAAACAAATATGCTGCTATCTAACAACTGGGGGGGCTTCTCCCACCCAGCTAACAACACACAGTCCCTGAGCACAGCTCTCACTCACGTTTATCTCACACAGACAGGCAATCTGTGTGCCCCAGGCTGACACCGGAAACCCCCAGCTGGTCATGCTTTATTCCTGCACTCATTAACCCATCATTATCCTGAATACACTGAGCGGTCTAATTCACATAGGACAAATACCTGGGCGAGATATACCTGCCCCCGACTACCAGACCGACATGATTCTTACATATCCTCCCCCCCTGCTCAGACCACTCAGGTCGAGCAAGAACACTCTCGAAACAGTGTACTCGGGACAGGGCATCAGCGTTCCCCATTTGCACCCCGGGGCGGTGCTCCACCGTGAAAGAGTAAGCCTGCAGGGCAAGGAACCACTGGGTTACCCGACTATTACGGTCTTTGTGGAGGTGCATCCACTTGAGAGGGGCATGGTCCGTGACCAGCCTAAACTTCCTACCTGCCAGGTAATACTTGAGGGAGTCGAGAGCCCATTTAATGGCTATGCACTCTTTTTCAACCACGGCATACCTCTGCTCATGTACATTCAGTTTCCGGCTGAGGTAGAGGACCGGGTGTTCGACTCCGTCCCTCACCTGGGAAAGTACAGCTCCGACCCCAGTATCAGAAGCATCAGTTTGGACCACAAACTCGCGGCTGAAATCAGGAGTCACTAGTACGGGCTGAGAGCACAAAGCTTGTTTCAGGCTGTGGAAGGCCTCTTCAGCCGCTGAGGACCATTTTACCATGACGGAATCCTTCCCTTTGGTAAGATCCGTCAAGGCAGTGGCCATGGCTGCAAAATTGGGTATGAACCGGCGATAATAGCCGGCGATCCCCAGGAAAGCTTGTACTTGTTTCTTGTTCACTGGTTGCGGCCAGCCCTGAATTGCCTGTATTTTGTCGATCTGTGGTTTAACCACTCCTCTGCCAATCACGTAGCCCAAGTATCGGGCTTCTTCAAGCCCGATGTGACATTTCTTGGGGTTCGCCGTTAAGCCTGCGTCTCGCAGGTCATCAATCACCGCCTGTACCTTCCGGAGGTGAGTTTCCCAGTCCATGCTGTAGATTACGATGTCATCCAGGTAGGCCGAAGCGTACTGTCTGTGGGGCCTCAAGACTCGATCCATCAATCTCTGGAACGTTGCTGGAGCTCCGTGAAGTCCAAACGGCATGTAGACATACTGAAACAGCCCTTCTGGGGTAGCAAATGCCGTCTTCTCTCTGGCCGCCTCGGCCAGAGGGATCTGCCAGTACCCCTTTGTTAGATCCAGGGTCGTAATATATCGGGCTTTGCCAAGCCGGTCGATTAACTCATCGACCCGAGGCATAGGGTATGCATCAAATTTAGAAACCACATTCAGTTTCCTAAAGTCATTACAAAACCGTATGGAGCCATCCGGCTTAGGTATCAATACGATTGGACTGGACCAGGCGCTGTGTGACTCCTCAATGACTCCTAAATCCAACATTGCCACCACCTCCCGGGAGACGGCTTCACGGCATGCTTCCGGAATCCGGTATGGCTTCACATGAACTGTGACACCAGGCTCTGTAACAATCTCATGTTTCACCAGCTTAGTCCGGCCAGGTTTTTCCAAAAAAAACTGTCGGTTCTGTAACAAAAACTGCTTAACCTCAGATTTTTGTTGTTCCGAGAGAGTCTCGGTAATCTGTAGCTCCGGTACGGTAGGTGCGTAAACCGGACGGGGCAGATCCGCCGTTAGGGCAGAGCGGTCTTTCCAGGGTTTTATCAGATTCACATGATAAATCTGTTCTGGTTTTCTCTTACCGGGCTGGTACACTTTATAGTTCACTTCACCAACTCTTTCCATGACCTCAAAGGGGCCCTGCCATTTCGCCAGAATTTACTATCCACTGTAGGGATTAGGACCAACACCCTATCCCCGGACGCAAATGTACGGACCTTAGCGCCTCTATCATAACTTTGCCTCTGGGCTCCCTGGGCCCGTAACATATGGTCCTTAACCATGGGCATGACAGCGGCAATACGGTCCTGCATTTGTGTTACATGGTCGATCACCGTTTTAAAGGGAGTGACTTGACCTTCCCAGGTTTCTTTCGCGACGTCCAACAGTCCCCAGGGACGTCGGGCGTATAACAGTTCGAAAGGCGAAAACCCCGTGGAAGACTGGGGAACCTCCCTAATGGCAAACAGTAAATAGGGTAGCAAGTAATCCCAGTTCTTCCCATCTTTGTCTATCGCCTTCCGGAGCATCTGTTTTAAGGTTTTGTTGAACCGCTCAACCAGGCCATCTGTTTGAGGGTGATAGACAGACGTACGCAACTGGTCTATTTGTAAGAGCCTGCAGAGCTCCTTCATCACCCTTGACATAAAGGGAGTCCCCTGGTCGGTGAGTATCTGTTTTGGAATTCCCACCCGACTAAACACTTGTACCAACTCTTTGGCGATCGTTTTGGTAGCAGTGTTATGCAAAGGGATGGCTTCTGGGTAACGAGTGGCATAGTCCATGATGACGAGGATATGTTGGTGCCCACGTGCGGACCGGGGAAGGGGCCCAACCAGATCCATCCCAATTCTCTCAAAAGGGACCCCAATGATAGGGAGGGGTACCAAAGGGCTACAGAACCGAGTTTTAGGCGCAGAGATTTGGCACTCTGGACAGGACTCACAATAGTTACGCACATCATTATGTATTCCGGGCCACACAAAACAATGCGATATCCTTTCTGTGGTTTTCTGTACCCCCAGATGTCCCCCCATTACATGTCCGTGGGCCAGGTCCAGTACCTTCCGCCGATAAGGTTTGGGTACCACTAACTGTTGCACAATATCTTCCCCTTTTTTCTCTACCTGGTAGAGTAAATCATTTTCAAGAACCATGTACGGGTACGCTAGCCTAGTGTCAGGTTCTACGGGTACCCCATCTATCATTTTTACATTTTTCCTAGCCGGAGTCAGGGTAGGATCTCTCATTTGCTCGCTGTGTAAGTCATCCAACTGGACTCCCAAATCTGGTAGGCAGGGTGCTGGATGGCTGTCTGCCTCCGCCTCTCGCTGAGTTTCCTCAGTTTCCTCAGTTTCCCCTGCCATAACTGAGAAGGGGAACTGAAGGTTAGATTCAATAACCTCCCCAGTAACATCTGCCTGTGGGACCTCCTCTAGGAGTTCGGGACCTCCAGATGGCATGGGAAAAGATTCACAGCTACGGTGAAGGAGAAACTGATTCTCCCACAACTGCCAGAAATGGGGAAAATCCCTGCCCAGGATTACATCCTGTAACAATGCGGGAACGAGTCCCACTTTGTGTTGCACAGACCCATAGGGAGTGGAAATCGATATGACCGCCGTTAGCTACGAGCAGGTGTCACCATGCACACACGTTACAGAAAATTTGTCAGACGAACCCGATGGAAGTGCCACCAGACTAGCTTTCACCAGAGTCACCACACGTCCAGAGTCTAGTAACGCCACAACACTTTTCCCATCAACAGATAATTCACACAGGTGTTTCGCTATATCATTTTGACCTGCATTCACATTCACTAGCCGTGTAACCAAAGACATGCGTTTCTTAGAGTCTGTAACATCGCATTGCATGGGTTCAGTGGTAACAGGACAGTTCGCAGAAATATGGCCCTTCTCATGGCAGCGGAAACACCTAACAGGCCCCCTATTGAGCCCACCGTCCATCACTCTCGGTCTCGGAGTGCGAGCAGCGCCGTGTTCCTCCCCCACAGTTTTTGGCGATTTTTCTTCACCCGTAGTCGCTGGAACAGTCTTACCGGTTCCACGAGGAGAAGGCACAGACCGGGTGCCAGTGGTTTCGTCGGGAAGTCCTTCTGCCACGGAATAACGCTCGACCAACTTCACAAGTTAATCCGCTGTCGTGGGATTTCCTTGGCTTACCCACCTTTTCAGCGCTGGAGGTAGCACTCTCAGATACTTGTCCAGGACAACCCGCTGAATTATTTCTGGGGTTGTCAGTACCTCGGGTTGCAGCCATTTCTTTGTCAAGTAGATCAGGTCGAACATCTGAGACTGAGGCGGTTTATCTGGCTGGTATGTCCACTGATGTACCCTCTGTGCACGGACAGCCGTCGTTACACCTAGCCGGGCCAGGATCTCAACTTTCAGCTTCTCAAAGTCCTGAGCGACTTCCGGGTCCAAGTCATGGTAAGCTTTTTGGGCCTCGCCGGAGAGAAACGGAGCAATCAAATTGGCCCATCGTGCCTTCGGCCACTTTTCCCTCAACGCCGCCCGCTCAAACGTTGTCAGGTATGCTTCGACGTCATCTTCTGCAGTCAACTTTTGCCAGTACCGACTCACATGGATCCTTCTGGACTCTGCTTCCGGGTCTACCTCAGGCATGCTCACCAGGCGCTGCACCACCTGTTGGAGAAGGTGGCGGTCTGCAGCCGTCATGTCCACTAATTCCTTCAGCTGTGCGGCCATCAAGCGATTAGCTTCATGCTGTGTGGCAGTGGCCTGCACTAGGGCTTTCACCACGTCTTCCATACTGTCGCCTGTGCCACGTGTTGCCCGCATTCTCCACCACAATGTAACAAAACAGTCCGGGATCGCCTTTGCTGGGGTCAAAGGTCACGTGGTTTGTGCATTGAATTCTGAGGCGACAGCAGGTTTCCAAGTTGACTGACCTCAGGTCAGGTTTATTAAAGCGAAAGCAACATAGGAAAAACAAAACATAAAAATAAATCCTAGCCTGTCCGGCACTAACTAAACAAATAAGCTGCTATCTAACAACTGGGGGGGCTTCTCCCACCCAGCTAACAACACACAGTCCCTGAGCACAGCTCTCACTCACGTTTGTCTCACACAGACAGGCAATCTGTGTGCCCCAGGCTGACACCGGAAACCCCCAGCTGGTCATGCTTTATTCCTGCACTCATTAACCCATCATTATCCTGAATACACTGAGCGGTCTAATTCACATAGGACAAATACCTAGGCGACATATACCTGCCCCCGACTACCAGACCGACATGATTCTTACAGGTACCTTATAGGGTCAGTTAATTTTGATTATATATTTTCATCCCTGTGGTTTTATGTATATATATTTGTGATTAATGTCTTCAAATCTGGAATGAGGTTTTAGCTTTATCTATTAAAAGTTATATTTTAGGGGTCCTTGTGTTTTTGGTTTCTTTTTTGTTCTAGGACTCCGTTTTGGTATTGAATATAGGTTTTTTGTGTTGTTTATCCTTAGGAATGGTCATTCTGTCTGATCGGTGTGGGTGTTACACCCAGCACCCCAACTGATCAACTGCTCAGAAGTGCTCAGTTATGGGCCATTTACTGATAGTGGCAGCGGCCAGGTACTACACATCCGACCCCTATTGATCTGATCTAAGGATAGTCACTCAAGTGGAATAGTGCAGGAATCTGACTTTTCAAACTTAATACCTGTCTGAAATGACGCAGCCAGATGCTGATTTATGCTGCCTGTGATTTGGGCAGCAATAATCTAATGACAGGTTCCCTTTAATGCTCTGTATATACACAGTGGATGTCATAAAGGGTTAAAGAGGTATTCTGCCCTGGACCAATTATCACCTTATCTCAATTATGCATTGGATAGGTAATAAATGCTAGATCATTGCGACCACCACAGATTATTAGAAATGGGGACAAATAACCCCCCAACTGCAAGACCTCAACCAAGAGGCATTTGAATGGATTGATGGTGAGGTTTGTCTTTAACGCCATCCAGAGACAGTCAAACATTTCACAAGGTGATAAATGTTTCTAGATGGAACATGTTTATTCTGGTAGATCTAAAGCCCCATTGTTTAACTAGCTGTAGAAACACTAATCATATCCATTCATAATTTCGAATCTATATAAAATACCATTACTTTATAACAATGTTTTGATGGACATGGCAAAGCTTGAATTCTAAATCCTGGAAAGATTTGTTCCTGCAGAATATTCATATTTGTGAGACGATCTCTTACAGTGGTGTTATTCTTCTCTGGCATACATTATGTATTTGGTGCAGACATTTCATAGCGTCTTTGGAAGATTGCTGTTATGACAGATATATTTGTATATAAACACCATTGTATTGTGCTTTGTATTCAGACTGCGAAATAATAATATGATTGCTCTTACTGCAGCATATGTTATCAGCTAGGATCATCTGTTAGTTTTGTATTCTGGAATACAAATTTATTGTCACGATCCCGAAGATATAAATATTTATTTATTTATTCACACCCAACAATAAGGAGAGAATAAAAAAGTTTATACTTTCTCTTGAACGCTTTGTAGCTTGTTCATAATTCATCTATTCAAAATAGGTGCTTTTATCATGATGTGCTGCTCTGTGACACCATCTTTTTGCAGTCATATGTCATAATTTGTACACAACATTCCCTCCTTAGATTTTTTTGCTCTTATTAAATTGTAAAATGATTAACACAAAACATGTTAACACTGAAAAATGTATTAACAGCTGACAATTGTTATACATTTTTTCTGTAAAACAGGAAAATGGGAATAGATGAAACTTTTTGTTATATTTTAAAAGGGAAACTGACTGCTAATACACGCTACCCGATCCATGGGCATCACGTATCAGACACTGGGCCAATAATTTCAATGACTTGGTCCCTGATGTTTTTAAAGTGTGCCTTTCTCTGAATTAAACATGTCATATTACAACAGCCTATTATGCCATTGGGCTTGGAGAAACCTCCGCTGACCAGACTGTCCAATTAGTCTGTGCGACTTGGTCCCTGGTGGTTTTTAAAGCATGTTTTTCCCTGAAACTCCACAGCATTTCAGAGTCAAATATATTTGACTGAGATCATACAGCCAGGATCTCATATATGTTGTTTTTGGATCAGGCAGCATGTATCAACTGTCAGATTCCCTTTAATATATATCAAACATATCACATTACAACAGCCTGAAGTGCCATCTTGCCCAGTAAAATACTTAGAATATTTTGGTAGAATAATAATTGCAAGTAGAATTTAAAAATAAATAGTAAATAATATATGAGGGAGAGAAGAGAAAGAGGGTGTGGATGCAGCATCTCCCCCTTACTGTATTTGTGTAATTGCAAAGTGACGTCATTTAATAAGCTCAGATTACATCTCTTCCAATATAATGTCAATGTCAATGACTGCTCACTTTCCCCAGTCCCACACGCCCGATGCCTCGGGGTGATTCTCGACTCTGCCCTCTCTTTCAAGCCACATATTCAAGCCCTTGCCTCCTCCTGCCGTCTCAAACTCAAAAATATTTCCCTGATCCGCGCATTCCTTGACCGCGACACCACAAAAACACTAGTGCATGCCCTTATCATCTCACACCTTGACTACTGCAACCTCCTACTCTCTGGCCTCCCCTCTAGCACTCTGGCACCACTCCAATCCATCCTACACTCTGCTGCCCGACTAATCTACCTGTCTCCCCGCTATTCCCCAGCCTCTCCCCTATTTCAAGCCCTTCACTGGCTTCCTATCGCCCAGAGACTCCAGTTCAAAACCCTCACAATGACATACAAAGCCATCCACAACCTATCTCCTCCATACATCTGTGACATGGTCTCCCAGTACCTACCTACACTCAATCCTCTCAATACCTCCTTCTCTACTCTCCTCTCATCTCTTCTTCCCACAACCGCATCCAATACTTCTCCCGTGCTTCCTCCATACTCTGGAATCTCTACCCAAACACATCAGATTCTCGCCTACCTAAGAAACCTTCAAAAAGAACCTGTAGACTCCCCTCTTCCTATAAACCTACAGCCTGCAGTGATCCTCAACCTACTGACGCCACACAACCAGCTCTACCCTCTCGTAGTGTATCCTCACCCATCCCCTGCAGACTGTGAGCCCTCGCGGGCAGGGTCCTCTCTCCTCCTTTACTTGTGTGTGCCTTGTTTTACTCATGTTTATTGTACTTGTCTATATTTGCCCCGTTCACATGTAAACCACCATGGAATAAATGGCGCTATAAAAAATGTATAATAATAATATATAATAATAATAATAACAAAGTGCACAGCCAAAACAAAATGAACAAATGTAGAAATGTAGATTAAACATACTTTTTTTAATTGACTAATTACATCTAAGGCGCATCTACAGATGAAGCATCATGCTTGTTCTTTGCAGAAATCAGGTGCAGTCTTACTATTGTATTTCAGGTTTACATTCTCAGAGCAGGGACTCCCACATATTAAGTCAGAAATCTTTTTGCAGAATTGATAAGTTAATGTTAGAAATTAGAATTATCAACTGACAAGTAAATACAACGTAAGCCTACGATTATGTGCAGAAAAAAATAAACTGGAAACAACCTACAAAAAAAATAAATGAGGCTTGCTGTGCATATTGTTGAGAATTAGACACATTTTACACATTGAAGTGGGGAAATCCAAAGGTAGACAAATACTAAAGCCGAATCTAGTGACTTATTCTCTCGATAGGTCATCAATTAATTTTACCTTTTCCCAGGTGAGTTAGACATTTTTGTACAATTCCAACCAATTTATTCATCTCTCAATTATACATTTACACCAACCTAATTAGCAAAACCAAAGAAATTAGTTAGAACTTAAGTTGGTATACGTGTAATGCGTAAGTATGAAACCCAACAAAAGACAAAATGAGCATATACCATGTAGCAAGTAAATAGTAATAGTACATTTAAATAACATAGTGTACTTAGTTAACCCTATTTTGATTGGGACCGTCCCAAGGCATACCCAATTGGGAATGTTCTATCCTGTTTCTAGTCGGAGGAGCCGGGCTCTGTCCTGCTCTGCCCTTATTCACAATGAGGTCGACTGATACAAGATGAGGTTTTAGTACTAGAGACAAGATAGGACCATCCCGATTGGGTACACCTTGTGGTGGTTAGATGGCTTTTACCTCTTTGATCAAAGTAGCATTAACTAAGTACCCTATGTTATTTACAGGTATGATTACAATTTACTTATTCACTTACTACAGGGTGCATGGTGAGTTAGTTTTTTCTTTGGGCTTTGTGAAATGGCTGCTGTGTGAACATGCTTTTACACATTGCACATATACTAACATACGCTCTGGATCATTTCTTTTGTTTTGCTTTATTTTTTTGTTTTAGTACAGACAGGGATATGGTCTCTTTTTCTGAATTAGGCATTTCATCTATATAGCGTCCTATGGACAGATGTCAGAACAGTCAGGCCCCTGGTCTGCTCTGCCCTTATCTACATTGAAGTATTCTGACAGAAGGTAAGGTTTTAATACAAGAGACCAGATAGGACCATTGTGTATGAGTACACCTTGTCATGATGGAATGGTTTTTACATTATATCAACATAGGGTCAACTAAGTACCATATGGTATTTACATGTTCTATTACTATATACTTATTTACTTACTACAAGGTATATGTTCATTTTGTTTTTTATCTTGGGTTCTACAACCTGATTAGGTCTAAAGGTACCTTCACACTAAACGACTTTGCAGCGATAACGACAGCGATCCGTGATGTTGCAGCGTCCTGGATAGCGATATCGTTGTGTTTGACACGCAGCAGCGATCTGGATCCTGCTGTGATATCGCTGGTCGTTGCTGAAAGTTCAGAACTTTATTTGGTCGTCAGATCGGCGTGTATCGTTGTGTTTGACAGCAAAAGCAACGATGCCAGCGATGTTTTACAATGGTAACCAGGGTAAATATCGGGTTACTAAGCGCAGGGCCGCGCTTAGTAACCTGATATTTACCCTGGTTACCATTGTAAAAGTAAAAAAAAAAAACAGTACATACTCACCCTCTGATGTCTGTCACGTCCCCCGGCGTCCGCGCTGCTGCTCAGAGCTTCCTGCACTGAATGTGTCAGTGCCGGCCGGAAAGCAAAGCACAGCGGTGACATCACCGCTGTGCCCTGCTACTGCCGGCGCTTACACAGTGCAGGGAAGCGGACGCCGGGGGACGCGAATGTAAGTATGTAGTGTTTGTTTTTTACATTTACACTGGTAACCAGGGTAAACATCGGGTTACTAAGCGCGGCCCTGCGCTTAGCAACCCGATGTTTACCCTGGTTACCCGGGGACTTCGGCATCATTGGTCGCTGGAGAGCTGTCTGTGTGACAGCTCTCCAGCGACCTCACAGCGACGCTGCAGTGATCGGCATCGTTGTCGATATCGCTGCAGCGTCGCTTAGTGTGAAGGTACCTTAAGAGATCTTTTAAAATTATTTATTTATTATGCTTTGCTTATATAGCGCTATCATATTCTGCAGCGCTTTACATACATTATCATCGCTGTCTCTATTGGGGCTCTCAATCTAGCTTCCCTATCAGAATGTCTTTAGAATGTGGGAACAAACCGGAGAACCCGAAGGAAACCCACGCAAACACGGGGAGAACATACAAACTCCTTGCATAAAACCCAATGACAAATTCCCTTTAACCTTTTGCACAGCCTGAGATGTGTTACATTCTTCATAAATTCCAGTCTTTCATGTTTTAAAAATATATTAACAATTTAGATGTGGAAAATTTACAATTCGGAAAAAATCTTTTGATTTATGCAAAAACTTTTTAAACTTTGAAAGTTAAATTCTTTTATCTGACATATAGTTTTTCAAAGTAAACCTTAAGGATTTTCTCAATAACATTATTATTATTGCCCTTCAGGTGCTGTCGTCTTATATTTGCTCCATTTCCTGTTATCATTATCAATAGTAATTATATTTATCACAAATCAGAATTTGCAACTATACAACCTTGTCAGTTTACATTTAAAAACCTGTCATGCACAATTTAGTGTTACCTTTGTTCTCTATATCATAGCGATGTCTCCTCTCTGTGGCTGGCAGCCAGGAACTTTATTGTTTCAAGTATTTGTAGAAACATGAAGTCATTCTCAACCACTGAGCTGGTACTTCATGTTATTGTTTTGTAGTCAGTAAGTTTTCACAAGGGAAAGACTCTTTTTACTTGTAGAACAACATTCCAGTTTTCTCACATTGTGATAAGGTAGGCTGCCACTACATTTGATGAATTTGCGCCAATATACAACGTGTGTAGATAAATATACTAAGACTGGTATAAAGTTATCTGCAGCACCAATGTGAGATCGATAGTTAAAATAAAGCATTTCAAATTACTTATTTATAAAAGAGAAAAACAATACTAATAGCATCACATACTCTACATAGAATAGATAATAGGTGGTTATGCAATTATTGCAATTATCACCTGCAACTCCATAAAAACTACTCCATTAGTGAGGGGATCAAGTTGGTAAAAAAGACACAATTGTCCATACATTTGAAAATCACCATATGTATAGTGTGTGCTAATTAATTACATCTGCATCAGAAGAGTACATGTTGACAATGGTCCGGTTTTATAGAAACATTCATCTTTTTCTATGTACGTGACACACAGTGTATACTGATATCTCGAGGTTTTGTGCTACAGGCAATCCATAATCAACATAAAGGATTCCAAACTGAAACCATAGTCAGGCTTTTAACCAGGCAAAATGTACCCCCCATATTAGACATGCATTACACATGAATAGATTGGATAAGGGGTTGGAGTAGCCAACAGTCGTCAGACATAAATTAAACTAAAAAACACCCCCAAAACAACAATGTGCTACAAAATGAGACATAAATCTGACAGGAATCGCAGGAAAACACTTCTCACGTAAGATTGTAAGAGTTATGTTAATACAAGGGCACAAACATGACAATTTGTGAAATTATGGGGCAATTTGGGACATTGAGGGGAAGTCATGGGGCAATTTGGAACATTATGTGGAAATTTAGGACATTATGGGAAAATTTTAGGGAAGCGTGGGACATTATGGGGCATTTAGGGGTGATTGTGAAAGGGGTCATAGTATAGAAAGGGACAGTGGGGTGGGGGACTTGGAAAGAGGCAGTTTGGAAGAGATATGGAAAAGGGCAGTATGTGGGGGAACATTATGGAGATGGGTTGTGTGTGGAATAATATGTGCGGATATGTTTTATAGATGAGCAGTGTGGGGGGCATATTTTGGAGAGGGTACTATGGGGGAATACAATATTACAAAGAGGGCCAGTGTGGGGGATATTTTGAACTGGAACAGTGTGGGGCAGAGTGGGGAAATATTTTTGGAGAAGGGTAGTGTTTGGGGGGTATTTTATAGAAGGGCAGTTGGGGGAAGCATGTATTGACATTTCTGTCTCTGCATTCAAGTACCAACAGTGGTTCTGGTGCTGTATTCATGTACTGGCAGTGGTTCTGGTGCTAAATGCATGTACTGATGGTATTTCTAGCACTGCATTTATATACTGACAGTGTTTCTGGTGTTGCATTCATATAGTGACAGTGGATCTGACGCTGCATTCATGTACCAACGGTGGTTCTAATACTGAACTAATGTATTGATGGAAATTTTGGTGCTGCATTCATTTAGTGATGGTGGTTGTGATGCTTAGTTCATGTACTGACAGTGGTTCTGGTGCTGCATTCATGTAATGATTGAGACCTATAAGCGACTAGGAGTTGAAAAAGTCCAGAAAACATTCACCTAAAAATATAAAAATTAATGTACTGATGGTAGTACTGGTACTTCACTTATGTGTTGACAGTTGTTCTGATCTCATACACACATAGCAATGCATAATGTGCTTCATTGCTATATTAAAACTTAAAAAGCGTTAAAACCTAGAGAAATTATCATGATTTGGCAAATATTTGCTCCAAACAATCTCAGGTTAAGCTGGCTTGTATTCATACTGATTTTTTGATTTTTAAATACATGTCTAAAAAAACAGCATCTGCAACTGAGCACTGTTTTGGTGTGGCGTGTACAGATGTACAATATATTTTAATTAGTAAAATAGATTAAAAAATAGTTTGATAAACGCATACTTTTTTTTTAAGTAGATATGTAGAAATGTGGCCCATCTAGTATCTTGCTCATCTCTGGTCCACTGGCAGCGCAGATTTTAACCCACTCTTCTCTAGCTTCACAAGCTCTTCATACCATGGATCTGCAGCAGTTTTTCCTAAGCCTTTACAGGTGTTGTGACTTCACAACCCTATTAGGTTCGCATAACTGCACTTTGTCTCTGTTTTTTCATAGATAAGACCCTATTGCACTTTTTGTCTTTCGAGTTTATCTTGTCCACAGTTAAATGTCCAGATTTCGGGAATTTTCTTTTGAAGTTTTAGAAAACAATTAATCCTCCCTTCACAATACTGACTGCATAAGTAATGCAAAAATTCAGTACAGTCACTTGTGACAAGTACTGTAAGTACACCGTCTCTCAATGACAGTGAATGCAAATTTTTTTTTGTAAAAATAATGTGATGACTTGCTGCTTCTTAGTGCATTTAAAATGAAGAAAAACTGTGCAATTGTAATTCAAATGCAGCAAGACAGCTGTCCGCTACATCATAATCACACTGATTCTGACCCTGCTGCTGGTACCTCTTTGATCTATTTCTACACCTATCAATTGATTCTCTGTATTATTCGCAGACTACTATACTAATCTTCTTCAGTATTACAGTTGTATAACATCTTACTGTTCAGATTATTTGTCCAATGTTTTAGGGCTTTCTCTTCCTATCTATATTGCTGTTCTGTGAGCTATATTCTCTCACTATCCAAAATCATCATAAAATGGCTGCTGCACTCCCAGCGTTGGCTTTTATGCAGTCTATGACAGTCCCTACTGATTGACTATGCTACTACGACTGGTGTGATAGCTGCAAGGCATTATGTGGAAGCCTACGCAGTCATGCCTGTGGTTATGTGAGCATTCTTTGACTGTCTTCTGCAATATATAGAAGGTAAGTAAACATTTTTTAAGCAATTTGTGCAAATGGAATTAAAAAAAAATTAAATTCCCTGAGACTTATGAATTTCATAAAATTCAAATTACATTGAGTTTGTCCATTTATGTTGTATTGAAATGCCTAGTAAAGGTTGTTTCTGCCAAAAGGTATGATTGTATATATATTAGACCCAAGGTTCGATTTGTTGTATAAAAATGAAATTGCAATAAAAATAAAATACTAATAGCTTTACAAGAGCTAAAAAATATTGAATGCCTTTATCATCTAAAAATAGATAGATGATAGATAGATAGATAGATAGATAGATAGATAGATAGATAGATAGATGACAGATAAAACATATATCTCCAAAAAAGGTTTTGACTTTCTCTTTTTCTGACTGGGAATTCCTCCCATCAGCATAAGCCTGTTTTTAATTAGTGTTGGGTCAATATTTGCCCTGTAAATTTGTAGGCTTTTAACCCGGTAGAGGGATGTTTGATAAATATTACGTTAGAGTTCCCCCAAAAAAGGTAGACCTTGACGCGGCTTGGGAAGATCTCTCATGAATTGGCCAATTAAAGAGGTTGTCCACTACATTGTATAATTTCCCCACTGACGTAAACCTTGTAAATAATTATTATTGTAAATACCTCTTGTTGCCATGTGTGCCTGTAAGCAGTGCCATCACTGACCGCTCACTGGGCACCACGTGACCCGGGCTGCAGCCTCCGCTGATATCTGCTGATGTCACATCATTGGGCATGACCCAGTTGCACGCACTCCTCCTGATTGAATGGGCTGTGGGTGGTGTTTCACCACAGATCACACCTCAGTGTCTAGCACGCACTTTCCCGCTCTGCTTTCATTAGCTGCAAGGTAGCGCTGGCTACTGGGCTGTGACATGCGGTGAAGCACTGCCCACTACCCAGTTAATTAGGAGAATTTTGCACAACTGGATCACGTCAGGGGAGGAATGCAGATCTGGAACTTTACATGACATCAACGAATATCAGTGGAGGCTACAGCCGGGGTCACGTGAAGCCGAGTGGTCACCGATGGCAACAAGAGGCATTTACAAAACTACTTCTTTACAAGGTTTATCCAGTAGGGAAAAATACAATGTAGTGAACAACCTCTTTAATGCACTAAATACCTTCATTTCTATGTAGGAGCAATGTTTCCATCTTAGCGCATAAAGTGCTGCTGTGTTCCTTTGTTTGTACAGTGAGGAAAATAAGTATTTGATACACTGCTGATTTTGCACATTTTCCCACCTACAAAGCATGGAGAGGTCTGTAATTTTTATCGTAGGTACACTTCAATTGTGAGAGACAGAATTTAAAAAAAAAATCCAGAAAATCAAATTGTATGATTTTCACATAAGTAATTTCCATTTTATTGCATGAAATAAGAATTTGATACAATAGAAAAACAGAACTTAGTATTTGGTACAGAAACCTTTGTTTGCAATTACAGAGGTAAGACGTTTCCTGTAGTTCTTGACCAAGTTTACACATACTGCTATACTCTATTAAATTATAAGCATGTAATCAGCCTTGGCACAAAAAGAAAAACTAAAATAACTTAAATAGATTGTGCTATACTGTTGTTTTATCAGGTTTATTTTATTTTGTTCTATAGTCCTGCATATCTTTAAAATTCATACAATTGTGTCTACTTTGCAGTTGGAATATTTTGCACCAGTTGATCCTGTTATCTTTGCCATCTATGTGTCACACATATATTTAGCACTGATTTACAAGCCATGAGCAGAAAACAATGACCTTTGGTATTTAGTTTCTAAGTAAAGTTTACCATCAATTTGCTATCAAAAACCTGCAGTGGTCAGCAGCAAAACAAAGAGCAGGCATAGTGCTCATTCTAGAAAATCAGTAGGCAACTCATGAATCAAATGAGTTCAGGAAATAATGAGACCTTATCAGAGAGACCCATGCCACATAATTAGGGGTATTAAAAATGTCCTTTCACATCAATCACAAAATCTAATATATAAAGCTGAATGTGTGTGTGTGTGTATGTATGTATGTATGTATGTATGTCCGGGATTGGCATCTGAACCGTAGCAGCTACAGCCACAAAATTTTGCACAGTCACACGTCTGGACCCCGAGAGCGTCATAGGCTATGTTGTGAGGTGAAATTTTAACCCCGCGCTTTCCAATTCACCAAACAATTTTGCCCCTATCTACATAATGGGGAAAAAGTGAAAGGAAAAGTGTTGGAGGCGTCGCAGCTACAGGCACAAAATTTTGCACAGTCACACGTCTGGACCCTGAGAGCGTCAAAGCTATATTGTGAGGTGAAATTTTAACCCCGCGCTTTCCAAGTCACCAAACAATTTTGCCCCTATCTACATAATGGGGAAAAAATGAAAGGAAAAGTGTTGGAGGCAAATTAACAGCTGCCAGATGTGAACAAGGGGGACTTAAAGAATGACAGCGATGGCACCAAAGAGTATATACTGTACAGTTGCTAAGGTGGGGCCCCAACATGGGATAATCACACCACCACGGGGATATGAACACACACACAAAATGCGCCACACACTACCACGTGCTCGAACACATATACCACCCTCAGTGCACATTTCACCACACATACACCAACCTCGCCACATAAAAGTAGAAACACAAAAGTCGCCGCTCAAAACTCGCCACGCGCAAAACTCTCCACATGCAAAACTCGCCACACGTGCAAAACTCGCCACACGCAAAACTTGCACACGCAGAAAAATTGCCACACGCAGAAAAATTGCCACATGCACAAAAGTTGCAACACATGCAAAAGTTGTCTCACACAAAACTTGCACATACTCAAAAGGCACCACACATAAAACTCGCCACGCGCAAAACTCGCCATGCGCAAAACTTGCTGCACACAACTTGCTACACTAACCTGTCACATGCAACTCGACACACAAAAAGTTGCTACACGCATGTCGCCACACAAAACTCATCTCACAAAAGTCCCTACATGCATGTCGCCACACGCAACTCAACACACACAACTTGACACACGAAACTCGCCCTAAAACACACACAAGTCTGGTATCCTTCAAAAATAAAAATCTGATTAATAAGCAGACAAACTACAAGAGCAACAAATGTACCATATAGGAATCCGGCAGCTGTCAGTCACATGACCAGTCTATTATGTGTATGTGTGAGCTAATATATACTGCCAGGGGGTGGGCTTACTGTTGGCTGGGGATTTATCAGGCTGCCATTTTAGCTTACAAATACTGAGGTAAAAATACTGACCAAATAACGTGTGAACGAGGGCTAATACAGGAGGAGATGGCATACAGCTATATACTATATACAGGAGATGACACACAGGTATATACTATTTACAGGGGAGATGACACACAGGTATATACTATATACAGGAGGAGATGACACACAGATATATACTATATACAGGAGAGATGACACACAGGTATATACTATATAGAGGAGGAGATGACATACAGGTACATACTACATACAGGAGGAGATGACATACAGGTATATACTATATACAGGAGGAGATGACACACAGGTATATACTATATACAGGAGCAGATTACCTACAGGTATATAGTATATACAGGAGGAGATGACACAGGTATATGCTATGTATAGGAGGAGATGACATACAGGTATATACTATATACAGGAGATGACACACAGATATATACTATATATAGGTGAGATGACACACAGGTATATACTATATACAGGAGATTACATACAGGTATATCTAATATATAAAGCTGAATGTGTGTATGTATGTATGTGTGTATGTCCGGGATTGGCATCTGTACCGTCGCAGCTACAGCCACAAAATTTTGCACAGTCACACGTCTGGACCCCGAGAGCGTCATAGGCTATGTTGTGAGGTGAAATTTTAACCCCGCGCGTTCCAATTCACCAAACAATTTTGCTCCTATCTACATAATGGGGAAAAAGTGAAGGGAAAAGTGTTGGAGGAAAATTGACAGCTGCCAGATGTGAACAATGAGGACTTAAAGAATGAGAGCGATGGCGACAAAGAGTATATGGAAAACTCACCTCATGCAAAACTTGCACACACAGAAAAATTGCCACATGTACAAAAGTTGCACCACATGCAAAAGTTGCCTCACACAAAACTTGCACATACTCAAAATGCACCACACATAAAACTCGCCACGCGCAAAACTCGCCATGCACAAATCTTGCTGCACACAACTTGCTACACTAACCTGTCACATGCAACTCAACACACAAAATGTTGCTACACGCATGTCGCCACACAAAACTCATCTCACAAAAGTCGCTACATGCATGTCGCCACACGCAACTCAACACACACAACTTGACACATAAAACTCGCCCTAAAACACACACAAGTCTGGTATTGTCCTTCAAAAATAAAAATCTGATTAATAAGCAAACTACAAGAGCAACAAATGTACCATATAGGAAATACGGCAGCTGTCAGTCACATGACCTGTCTATTATGTGTATGTGTGAGCTAATATATACTGCCAGGGGGGAGGGCTTCCTGTTGGCTGGGGATTTATCAGGCTGCCAATAGCAACCAATCACAGCTCAGCTTCTATTTTGCTACAGTTAATTAACCTGAGCTCTGATTGGTTAATATAGGCAACAAAGACATTCTCAGTATAACAAAGCTAATATATGTTGTGAAATGCTTCTATTTGCTTAGTTTTTGCCTTTTAATAATTACATTTCTATCTATTTGTTTTGTGGTTTTTGTGTGCAGAATAAATTTTTGTTAACACATTCTATTTTGCTAACAGCAGTCATTAACCCGGGCGAAGCCGGGTAGTACAGCTAGTCTAATATATAAAGCTAATTGTGTGTATGTATGTATGTATGTATGTGTGTATGTCCGGGATTGGCATCTGCACCGTCGCAGCTACAGCCACAAAATTTTGCACAGTCGCACGTCTGGACCCCGAGAGCGTCATAGGCTATGTTGTGAGGTGAAATTTTAACCCCGCGCGTTCCAATTCACCAAACAATTTTGCCCCTATCTACATAATGGGGAAAAAGTGAAGGGAAAAGTGTTGGAGGAAAATTGACAGCTGCCAGATGTGAACAATGGGGACTTAAAGAATGAGAGCGATGGCGCCAAAGAGTATATACCGTACAGTTGCTAAGGTGGGGCCCCGACATGGGATACTCACCACACACGGGGATATGAACACACACACAAAATGCGCCACACACTACCACGTGCTTGAACACATATACCACCCTCAGCACACATTTCACCACACACACACAAACCTCGCCACATAAAAGTCGAAACACAAAAGTCACCACTCAAAACTCGCCACGCGCAAAACTCGCTACATGCAAAACTCGCCATATGCAAAACTAGGCTCACGCAAAACTCGCCACACGTGCAAAACTCACCTCATGGAAAACTCACCTCATGCAAAACTTGCACACACAGAAAAATTGCCACATGTACAAAAGTTGCACCTCATGCAAAAGTTGCCTCACACAAAACTTGCACATACTCAAAACGCACCACACATAAAACTCGCCACGTGCAAAACTCGCCATGCAGAAATCTTGCTGCACACAACTTGCTACACTAACCTGTCACATGCAACTCGACACACAAAAAGTTGCTACACGCATGTCGCCACACAAAACTCATCTCACAAAAGTCGCTACATGCATGTCGCCACACGTAACTCAATACACACAACTTGACACACGAAACTCGCCCTAAAACACACAGAAGTCTGGTATTATCCTTCAAAAATAAAAATCTGATTAATAAGCAGACAAACTACAAGAGCAACAATTGTACCATATAGGAATCCGGCAGCTGTCAGTCACATGACCTCTCTATTATGTGTATGTGTGAGCTAATATATACTGCCAGGGGGTGGGCTTACTGTTGGCTGGGGATTTATCAGGCTGCCAATAGCAACCAATCACAGCTCAGCTTCTATTTTGCTACAGTTAATTAATCTGAGCTCTGATTGGTTAATATAGGCAACAAAGACATTCTCAGTATAACAAAGCTAATATATGTTAAGAAATGCTTCTATTAGCTTAGTTTTTGCCTTTTAATAATTACATTTCTATCTATTTGTTTTGTGGTTTTTGTGTGCAGAATAAATTTTTGTTAACACATTCTATTTTTCTAACAGCAGTCATTAACCCGGGCGAAGCCGGGTAGTACAGCTAGTTAAACTATAAAACTCTTATCTGCTTGTTTACTGCTCAACCTTTGGAAGAAAGTTTGCTATAATAAACCGACCAAGTGCATCTTTATCTGAATTGTTGGGATAAATGACGTAACCTAAAAAAAAGTCACCTTTCTGTCCAAATTAAGCCCCAATATCTAGCACAAAGTAAAGGAAATACTGTGTTTATGGGTAAACAAGAATTGTTAGTAAATGTGGATAAAGTGAATAATTAAAATCTATAGAAAAATATGTAGCTATGAAAGGGTAAATTTCAATGTAATCTATGTATTGGATAATATGATAATAGACTAAAAATTCATACAACTAGTTGGCAAAATTTTCGCAAAATTTCAGGAGAATCAAGCTGGTCAAATGTTAATGTACTTAATGAGATGATGAACACAGAGAGGTATTTATATATGTAGATTGGTAATACAATAAATTGGTTTGATAAGTAGAGGCTAAAAAATTGTCTTGAGGTTGTGGTGCCACCTGCAGGTTATTGTTTTTTTCTGCAAGTTTCTGAAAATGAATGTTTAAACTGTATTTATTGATCAAATCGTGAATGTGTGCTTTGTTTGTGTCTTTTCTTGCTGAAGGGGGCAAGTTTACCTTTCAAATGGTGTATTATTTGTGCGTGTGGGGTGAAGTAATCACCGAAAAAGCAGTGCATGTTTACAAATGTGTTTGCATATGTGACTCACCTGCAGTGAAGTGTGCAATCCTCGAATTTGCTGGGTAAGCACTTCGGCAAGCTGAAATGACTCCAAGGCAAATGCCACCTGCAGGTAATTTGACATTTGAAATGGTGTATAATTTGTGTGTGTCAGTGGAGTATAAATGGAGCAAGTGTGCAATTGAATAGGCAGTGCATATGTGACTTACCTGCAGTGAAGTGTGCAATCCTCCAATGTGCCTGAAATCGGCTGGGCAAGGAGTTCGGCAAGCTGGAAAGCCCCTAAGGCAATCCCTTAGGATTTGTTTGTGATGTCTGTAAGCAGATTTATGGTAGTGAGCTTTGGGGTAGTGTGGTGCCACCTGCAGGTCACTTTTCCTTACTGAAGATGTATGAAAATTAATGTTTAAACTGTATTTTGTGATCACATCATGGATATGTGGTTTGTTTGGCTATTTTCTTGCTGAAGGGGGCAAGTTTACCTTTCAAATGGTGCATCACTTGTGTGTGTGGGTGCAGTATGAATGGAGATACAAAGTAATCACAGAAAAAGAGTGTTTAGAAATAATATATAAGGATTAGTGGGAGAAGCACAAAACAAAGTGCATGAGAATAGGATCAGACATGAGGACCAATGCACAAGCCAGCTACAAATTGATGTAAAATTGAATAAATGGCATAGTCAATGTATACATAAATAACTACCAATTTTAGTATTTGATTCCAGGAGACATACAGTGGGGAAAACAAGTATTTAGTCAGCCACCAATTGTGCAGGTTCTTCCACTTAAAAAGATGAGAGAGTCCTCTAATTGACATCATAGGCAGACCACAACTGTGAGAGTCAAAATTGAGAAAACAAATCCAGAAAATCACCTTGTCTGTGTCATGATCCAGTTCGGAGTTTATTTGCTGCTGTTCCCTCTCTGGACTGGTCATGTGGGAGATAATCCCCTCTGCCACGTTTTGGAGCTGGCTGGGCCTTTAACGTCCTCTGTAGTCTGCTGGCCGGCATCTTTGATAGTTCATGCTTCCTGGCTAGAGCAGCTGACCCGTATACCCTGGTGTTCCTTCTGCATATGACTTCCCTTATTTGTTTTAGACCCATTCCCTACACTGTATGACTCTGCCTGATCTCTTACCCCGCCTCTCTGTACCATGTTCCCCAACCGGCTTTTGACTCTCTGGCTTGTACCCCGACTTCGTCTTATGTTTCACGTTTTGGATACCGCTCTGACTTCTGGCTTGTCTGACTACATGCTATGCTGTAACTTCTGGCACCTCGTCTCCTGTTTGTTGTGGATCGGCCTGTCTGACCACTCTACCGCCTCTTAGTAGCGTTGGACATCTTGCACTGTGGTGCTACACGGTGAGTGCTACCTTGTCCCCCTTACCTGGGCCCCCTGGGGGAGGTTGCGTGCAACTGCCTTGCAGATGCATCACATTATCACTGACCACGCATTTAAAGGGGATTTTGCTTTTTTTTTTTCCGGTCATGGATCCGCTTTTTAACTTGGCAGATCAAGTATCCAGTTTGACCCAGATGATGCGGGATTTTACTAAAAGCCATGCCTACCTGCTTGTCTATCAGCCATGCCCACCTGCCTACCTATCAGCCGAGTCCAACTGTCTGTCTATCAGCCAGTCCAGCTTGCATCTGCCAGTGCTCATCTCTACATCAGCCAGTTCAGCTGCACCTGCTAGTGCTTTTCTCTACATCAGTCAGTCCAGCCACACCTGCCAGAGCTCATCTGTACATCAGCCACCTACCTACATCTACTGTACCTGCCTTCGGGAGTCAGCTGCCAACTACCCAAGATAGTTCATGGTGTAGCACCTTATCCACCTCATTTGTCTCTTCTCGTATCACAGTATTATATGCTGCTTTGTATCAGAGGTCAGATTAGGTGAGGCTTCTAGTTATGCCCCTCCAGGATTTGCTTGGGCCACAGCACGGTGGTTCCACCACCCAGCATGTTACATGTTTTAGTTCTTAATTCTTTGTACTCAGTACATTTGGGGTTTGGCCTCTCTCTTGGGCTGTGCACCTTACATATCCAGCTTTACACAGACAGGTGTAAAGCACAGTCAGGTCCAAGTCCTTCTCTGCCCCAACTATTTTGAGGCCTGCTAACATGTTCCAGGGTGAGTTACTAGACCTAGGGAGCAACCTCATTGATTACACCTTGTCGCAGTGGAATGGCTTTTACTTTTTTTTTTAAGAAAAAATATCAACTGAGTACCCTATGCTTTCTACATATATTATTATTATTATTTACTTGCTATAGGGTATCTATGTTTTTATTCTAGGTTATATTTGTCATGAGATGTAAAAGAATCAAGGCAGGCCTAGTCAAGGGGAAAAGACTTCCTGGCAGAGATCTGCCTCTTGACCGCCTTCTGAAACTTACTATTGTCACAATACCTTAGCGCAGATACTCCTATTAGCTCCTCTACCATCCTAGTCTATACAATCACCTTTTGCCACAGTGGGTACTACATACTCACTCTCCATTACAATCAGGAACAGAATTACATAGTTACATAGTTACATAGTTACATAGTTAGTAAGGCTGAAAAAAGACATTTGTCCATCCAGTTCAGCCTATATTCCATCATAATAAATCCCCAGATCTACGTCCTTCTACAGAACCATAGAACAAAAGCTTACAGCCACACCACGTCTCGTACAGGCCCGAACTCACCGGATCTCAGAGGCTAAGCAGGCTCAGGGGTGGGTCAGAACTCAGTTAGGACATCTCCCATCCAAGCACTAACCCAACCCGACCCTGCTTAGCTTCCCGAGAAACTAAGCAGGCTCAGGAGCCCAAGCACTCGGTAAGGACGTCTCCCATCCAAGCACTAACCAGGCCCGACCCTGCTTAGCTTCCGAGACCAGATGTGATCAGACGTGTTCAGGGTGGTGATCTGTAAATTCAAGGATGAAAGAGAAAACCACTAATAATAATCTTCAAAATGTATTTGAAGGGTGCCGCATCATGTAAAGAAAGCTAATGACATAAAAACAAGAAAAAGGCACCACATATTGATGAGCACACTCAAATATCAAAAATATGCAAAAGTTTATTGAGTGACATGGACAATGTTTAAAAACATTTAAAATCAAGAGCAGCTCTCAAGTATTCCTCCCCATTGATGACATTGCGCCAGAATAAAAGTTCACAGTATTCAAATATCTGTAGTAGAGGAACAGGTCCAAGTGTTTTATCAACAACAAAACGGTTGTGGGTGGAAAAAACCTACATATAATAAACATATGTTTACACAACAAGTCTGTTATTGGAATGTGGAGCCCATCCGAGCACCTGATCTGTTCGATTCGAGTAAAGAGCACTTGAGCATTTTATTGCTCGCTCATCACTACTTGTAAGCCAAAACTCAGTGGGTTAAAAAAGCTGACGTGGTGCATATGTTTCTATTATACCTTTCCTCTGATTCTTCAACACCTGATTTTAGCTTATAAATAGTGATTAGCGAATATACTCGTTGCTCGAGATTTCCCGAGCACGCTCTGGTGTCCTCCGAGTATTTTTTAGTGCTCGGAGATTTAGTTTTCATCGCTGCAGCAGTACATGTGGGGGTTGCCTGGTTGCTAGGGAATCCCCACATGTAATCAAGCTGGCTAACAGATGTAAATCATTCAGCTGCGGTGATGAAAACTAAATCTCCGAGCACTAAAAAATACTCGGAGGACTCCCGAGCATGCTCGGGAATTCGCGAGTAACGAGTATATTCGCTCATCACTACTTATAAATACTGATGTAAACTACTGACCAAATACTGAACATGTGAACTTGACCTTAAGAAAAATATTTTCACTTTTACTATTTCAGTGATGTTCTTGATAAATAATACAAAGGAGATATGTGTTGAATAATATTTTATTACCTTTAGCTGTAGCATATATTCACTTATGTGCTGTAAATTCTACATAAAAATACAGTATAAAAGTAATTATGTCAGGATGCCAAATTGCATGACACACTCAGGATATTTTACAGCAAAATAATCGTTCCTGAAGCTAATCTGTATGCATAGGCAGCAGCTGACGGCACCTGTGCTGGACTGAAAACTATTGTTGAAAAATATCCCTGTCATAGAAAACAATTACTTTCCATTCCATATAGTATTCTGATTCTTTAACTTCAATGCATTTCGAGTGATTTATAAGAATCTATAATGGAAAGAAAAAATTGAAAACTAGGAGGTGTTGCTCATTGCAGTAAACCTAGTAAAAGGCTGTGATCTGATAGGTCAAAGATGGAACAGTTAATTATTTTATCAGTTACAGTATGAATAAGGCCACTTTCACACATTCGGCATTTGGTCAGTATTTTACATCAGTATTTATAAGCCAAAATCAGGAATGGAACAATCAGAAGAAAAGAATAATAGGATCACATCACCGCTTCTACATTTTTCACCGACGATGGGTATTGGCTTACAAATAATGATGTAAAATCCTGACCAAACACTGAAAGTGTGAATATGGCCTAAGCATGTAAATGTATACTTTCTTCATCAATTTTATTTGCTGGGAGTGACATTCTACAGCACACACACTCTTTTGACTTTAACAGCACGTCATAACTGCAGAAAGGCTGACCTCTGCACCCGAATACCCACCCCTATAACCTTCACCGCCCATAACTCCCTTTCCATTTAACTATTCTTACCCTTTTCCCACAATAAAGACTGATACTGTGACTTAAATGAAATGGCGATAGGGACCTTTATTTAACAACGTTAACATATTACATTAACATATAAATTAACTTGAATCTGAGAAATGGTCTTTGGAAGCAACCACATTGAAAACCTGTCACCATCAGCTATTCCTCTATTGCCTCCAACCGCAAAGTGCTGATTTGAGGACCCACTTGCTGAATGGTACCCCATCCATTTCCCACTGAGACCTTTGCCCAGTAGGGACATTGATTATTGCTTAACATCTTGCAAAGGAGGGAGGTGACCATATCAAAACAGGGTCTGCCCCTCTCCTTTACAATACCACCTTAGCTTTTCAAAGACCCGATCCTGCTAGCTGCCATAACATGACCTTGCCCTTCCATCCATACTTAATACATTGTACTTAAACAGAATAGTTAACATATAAAATAAATGAGGGAGGGTGGGACACTGATCTTCCAACAGACTGCCCTAGGACCACCCATGGAGCCCTATATACCCAAGAGACAGTGACTAATCAGGCATGTCCAAGACCCCAAAACTACATCCCCCTCCATGTGTGACCCAACCCCTATTTTAAATATGTACCTGCCCTTTTAACATAACAAAAATGCCACTTGTGAATCTTGTTCCCTTGACATAAACTGACCCTCTAAACTGAATGCTATGGCATACATCTCAGTAATGGGTCACTCCCTTTTAGGCCCTTTAAGTCACAATCCCTGGCCTTACTTGAAAGCAGAATGGCTGACCTCTGCTCTCTGGACCACAATACCCCACCCCTATAACCTTTACCTCCTGTAACTCCCTTTCCAGTTAACTACGCTTATCCCCTTTTCCCACAATAAAGACAGACACTGTGACTTGGATGAAATGACCACAGCAGCCTTTATTCAACAACCTTAACATATTAAATTAACATATAAAATAACATGCAAATTAACAAATAAATTAACCTGAATCTAAGAAAGGGTCTTTGGAAGCAACCACATTGAAAACCTGTCACCATCAACTACTCCTCCATTGCCCCCCCACTGTAACGCGCTGATTCGGGGGCCCTCCTACTGAATGGTGCCCCATCCATTTCCCTCTGAGATCTTTGCCCAGTAGGGACCCTGATTATTGCTTAACATCTCGAAAAGGAGGGAGGTGACCTCCCAAAACATGTTCTCCCCTTTACCATGCAACCTTAACTTTCCAAAGACCCGCTCCCACCATGACATATAGAAAAAACCCAAAATGAAAGAAAACAATAAAAAGTTCCTCCGCATACTCACAACCACAGTGGGGGAGACTACCAGGAGGACATATTTTATATAGTAAGGACACTCCTAAAGCCAATATAATCAAGCAGAAAGAGAAAAAACGGAGTTTCATGTCCAAAGAACATTTATATAAATATTTTATTAATTTACAGCAATTTATACCAATAATTTACAACTACAAACAAATACATAAAGATAATACTCAAGCGCTTTTAGAAGGGTAGGGGTAGCACAGACAAGAAAAACGGTGCAGAAATCGGTCTGATGCCACATATAAAGCAGATCACTTGTATTGTGCAGAGTATAACATGGGTCTAGAGGCGGGGAGCGTATAACCAATTGTATACCAATACCATGAGCCCTGTACACTGACTCATATCTCACATGTCAACCATAAAACCTCCCCCCAGACTCTTACCCATGTGCTGGCACCACGACCGGACCACACCGTTGCCCCAACGCACGTTTCGCGTCAGCTTGCTTCCTCAGGGGGCGGTCCCCTGAGGAAGCAAGCTGACGCGAAACGTGCGTTGGGGCAACGGTGTGGTCCGGTCGTGGTGCCAGCACATGGGTAAGAGTCTGGGGGGAGGTTTTATGGTTGACATGTGAGATATGAGTCAGTGTACAGGGCTCATGGTATTGGTATACAATTGGTTATACGCTCCCCGCCTCTAGACCCATGTTATACTCTGCACAATACAAGTGATCTGCTTTATATGTGGCATCAGACCGATTTCTGCACCGTTTTTCTTGTCTGTGCTACCCCTACCCTTCTAAAAGCGCTTGAGTATTATCTTTATGTATTTGTTTGTAGTTGTAAATTATTGGTATAAATTGCTGTAAATTAATAAAATATTTATATAAATGTTCTTTGGACATGAAACTCCGTTTTTTCTCTTTCTGCTTGATTATATCCCACCATGACATGCATGAGTGACCACCTCACGAGAGCATTACCCTCCACAACTGAACAGCTTTTTCCAGGGCCTTTCTTAAATCTAGGGTCCATATATCAGTACCTATGGGAGACAAATGCACCCCATCCCAACGCAAATGCTTTCGGGAAGGAACCTCTAAATCCTGATGCCTTACCACATTGGTCCCATTCCCAGAAGGAAAACAGAATACCTATCTATTGACCTTTGCTCAACCTTTATTCAAATGGTCAGTGGAGCAGCCATGTTTCCATGTCAGTCGGGTGACAATGTCCAACCAAACCAACACTAAATGCGGCTTGTAAGACATCATGTGTAGGCAGTCAAAATTAATGTCCCTGATCAAATCTCTAGAGGTCCGAATGTCCAAGTCTTTCCCACCAGCATGTATCACCAAAATATCCGGGGCCTATCCAAACTGGCATGGAGATAAAACTCACGCTTCTTGTCTACGGAGTCCGAACTGACGGCCATCAGGCCTGACATCAGCCCACAGAGCTCCCTATACCACAAAAGAGTGGCCTAGAATCCAAACCAGCAACCTAGAAAAGAGAAGGATGAATACAAATTGCTGCCCACAGTACCCTCCCAAAATAAACTCTGCATATACAGTATTTTTTTTATAACATACTTGGATGCACATACAAATGAAATCGCTTTGGCTCCCATCGCCCGATTCTCCTCACCATGTCAGGAGGTAAACCCCATGTAGATGCCTCAGTGGCTGCCCCTATTGTGAATGAATGTAACCCATAATCCGAACCCGTCAGACATCTCTTGCAAATAGCCATGAACTGGAACCATGACAATGCTGAGCTGCACTAATTTACCAATAAAGAACCTGGATTCGTCTCTCTCATTCTCAAAAATTCCCTCATTCACTTCTTTGGGCATTCATTAAGGCATTCTACCACATTCAACTGAATTATTTGGCCTCTATCCCCAGCATCTGTCTTGGATTTTATTAATAAAAGATGAAGTGCCCCCTCCTCTGCAAGATCGTCTCCATATTGTAGTTTGCCCTACTAGGGTCGCTGTTACTTCCTAATTCGCTAATTCTGACAGCCCCCAAAAAGGCCAATATAAAAGCTAAATGAAAATATAGACCTTCCTATCCCAAAGAACAATTCCCCCACAGAATAGCTAAAAGTTTATTTAATAACTCAAAAGAGACTGGCTTACTCCAGTCCCTGACCACTCGGTCTTTTCTGTAACCCTTAAGAGCCTGTCTGACCATAAAATCCTTTGCAACATCCTTCTTCCTGGTCAATTTAAATAAGAATGCTAAGGCAGACATGTGATCTGTCAACACAGACACAGATATGCCGTAGTCCCTTCCCTGACCTATCATATGTAACAACAACCCCACTCTCTCTTCATCTGACCAACACACATCATTCTCCACCTCCAAACACTGCCTAAATTCCCACACTGCCAAATACATAGCCCATGTGCCCAGAGCCACTGACTAATCTAAGTGCTAATCCAAGACAGATCCAATAGTTCCCGAGGCCAGGAGGCTCTGTGCTGCTGCTGTGTCAGCTCCTGGAACTGCCCCCACTGAAAACGAGAGAGAGTGTCTGCAATGGAATTAGTGACTCCAGGTGTTAGGTGTCGATGATGTCAAACCTGTGACCGTACGAGTGGTAAATGGGTCGACACTGCCCTCACAGATAACACACCAAACCATCCCATTTACTCTTTTCATGTCTCCTTCACATCACGAGATAATCTCCCTGCTAGTCATTCCCGAGAGAATTGATGAGGTCCTCTTAGGGATACCTTGGCTACGTTACCACTCCCCTCATATAGAGGGGTCCTCAGGGAGAATTCTGGGATGAAGTGAATCTTGTGAAGGTAGATGTCTGAGGAAGTGCATTCAGGTTGCTACTACAGAGGTTCCTGCAGATCTTTCCACTCTCCCCAAGCACTATTGGCCCTTTGCGGATATGTTCTCCAAGAAGGCTGCGGAGACCCTTCTGCCTCACCACCCCTATGACTGCCCTATGGACCTCTTGCTTGGTGCTGAGACTCCCCGGGGTCGAGTCTATCCACTATCTCTCCCGGAGACGGAGGCAATGACTAAGTACATTCAGGAGAATCTGGCAAGAGGATTCATTAGGAAATTGGTGCTACCCACAGGGGTGGGGCTCTTCTTCGTGCAGAAGAAGAACGGAGAACTACGTCCCTCCATAGATTACAGGGGTCTTAACGCCATGACCGTTAAGAACAAGTACCCTCTGCCCCTGATATCTTAGCTCTTTGATAGGTTGCAGGGAGCGAGGGTTTTTACTAAGCTTGATCTGCGGGGTGCTTACAACCTGATTCGCATCCGTGAGGGGGACGAATGGAAGACGGAATTTAATACCAGGGATGAGCACTATGAATACCTGGTGATGCCCTTCAGGCTTTGTAATGCCCCTGCCATTTTCCAAGACTTTGCAAACGTAATCTTCCAGGATATGCTCACCACCTCGGTCGTAGTCTATCTGGATGATATTCTCTTCTACTCTAGAGATATAGACTCCCACCGGAGAGATGTTTGCAAAGTCTTCAAACTCCTAAGGGCAAGCTCCCTCTATGCCAAGTTGGAGAAGTGTGTGTTTGACTAGGTTTTATGAATCTGCAACACAGGACTAAGGTAGAAGGGGAAAAAATAACCCTGCAATTTGACTAGGCTGAAACCCCACGAAGGAGTGGGCAACCCATTCCTTGCAAATAGACCCACCGATGATCCTAGGTTAATCTCAAGCAAAGACCTATAGATAAGGGGAAGGGGTTCCCTAAAAGAACTAAGGACTGGGTACAAAAACGGGTCACCTCCCAATAGAAAACAAAGTGAAAGCTGGAGAAACCAATAGAAAACAGAAACTAAGGTTAGCAGAACCAGAGGGACCAGCACAGCACATATAACACACACAGAAGACAAAGCAAAGCACCAAGCTAGAGCTCAAGCAGATAAACATTGTTGTGCACCTCGCTACACAGGTCCTTCAAGGTCCTGGAACAGGTAAACCCGTGGTCTGTCTTCTGGCCCTTCCTCCACGAATAGGTATCACTGACACATTTCATGTGTCCCTCCTAAAACCCGTTCACATGTCCCGGTTTTCAGAGTCATCCGCCGGGACATCGGGTTCGTCAATGGATGATTATGATGTGAACGCTATTGTTGGGTGCAAGGTGGTACGTGGCAAAAAGTACTATTTGGTGGACTGGAAGGGTCATGGCCCAGAGGACAGGACCTGGGAACCTACTGAATGCATTTAGGCTCCTCAACTCATTGCAGTTTTTGAACATAGTGAGGCCCAAGGAGGGGGCGTAATGTTAGGTTCCCTGTCATGATTCCCAATGGCAGGGAAACATCAAAACACAAAAATAACGGACGAGCTCTGGGTGATGGAATCTCGAGCTGACCGTGAGCTAAATCTCCCACACAACTAATAGTAGCCAGGGAGCATACCTGATTAACCCTAGATGCCACGCGCCAGCCGGAGGACTAACTACCCCTGGTAGAGGAAGGAACAGACCTGGCTTACCTCTAGGGAAATACCCCAAAAGATGATAGCAGCCCCCCACATGTAATGACGGTGAGTTTAGAGGAAAAGACATACACAGTATGAAGGTAGATTTAGCAAAGAGAGGTCCACTTACTAGATAGCAGAAGGATACAAAAGAGGACTTCACGGTCAACTGAAAACCCTATCAAAAAACCATCCTGAAATTACTTTAAGACTCCTGTGTCAACTCATGACACAGGAGTGGCAATTTCAGCCCACAAGAGCTTCCAGCTACAGAGAATAACAAAACTGCAAACTGGACAAAGATACAAAACAAAAGGACAAAGTCCACTTAGCTGATCAGCAGACTAGTAGCAGGAACATGCAACCGAAGGCTCTGGTTACAATGATGACCGGCAAGGAAATGACTGGAGAGCAAGGCTAAATAGGAAACTCCCAAACACTGATGGGAGCAGGTGAACTGAGACAGAAAAGACACACAAGTCACCAGTACCACCAGCAACCACCAGGGGAGCCCAAAAGCGGATTCACAACAGTACCCCCCCCTTAAGGAGGGGGCACCGAACCCTCACGAGAACCACCAGGACGATCTGGATGAGCCCTATGAAAGGCACGAACCAAATCCGAGGCATGAACATCAGAGGCAGTTACCCAAGAATTATCTTCTTGACCATAGCCCTTCCATTTAACCAGATACTGAAGTCTCCGTCTGGAAATATGGGAGTCCAGGATCTTCTCCACAACGTACTCCAATTCACCCCCTACCAGCACAGGAGCAGGAGGTTCAGTAGAAGGAACCACCGGTACCTCATACCTCCGCAACAACGACCGATGGAATACATTATGGATAGCGAAAGATGCCGGGAGGTCCAAGCGAAAAGACACAGGGTTAAGAATCTCCAAAATCCTATAAGGACCGATGAACCGGGGCTTAAACTTAGGAGAAGAAACCCTCATAGGGACAAAACGGGAAGACAACCACACCAAGTCCCCAACACGAAGGCGAGGACCAACACGACGCCGGCAATTAGCAAACTGCTGAGTCCTCTCCTGGGACAACTTCAAATTGTCCACCACTTGTCCCCAAATCCGATGCAACCGATCCACCACAGCATCAACTCCCGGACAATCCGAAGATTCCACCTGACCAGATGAAAAACGAGGGTGAAACCCTGAATTGCAAAAGAAAGGGGAAACCAAAGTGGCAGAACTAGCCCGATTATTAAGAGCAAACTCTGCCAACGGCAAAAAGGCAACCCAGTCATCCTGATCCGCAGACACAAAACACCTCAAATAAGTCTCCAAAGTTTGATTAGCTCGCTCCGTCTGGCCATTAGTCTGAGGATGGAATGCAGACGAAAAAGACAAATCAATTCCCAACCTGGAACAGAATGTCCGCCAAAATCTAGACACGAACTGGGTTCCCCTGTCAGAAACGATGTTTTCCGGAATCCCATGCAGGCGAACCACATTTTGAAAAAACAGAGGGACCAATTCAGATGAGGAAGGCAACTTAGGCAATGGCACCAAATGGACCATTTTAGAAAAACGGTCACACACCACCCAGATGACAGACATCTTCTGAGAAACAGGGAGATCAGAAATAAAGTCCATAGAGATGTGCGTCCAAGGCCTCTTCGGAATAGGCAAGGGCAACAATAACCCACTAGCCCTAGAACAACAAGGCTTGGCCCGAGCACAAACATCACAAGACTGCACAAAAACACGCACATCTCGAGACAGGGAAGGCCACCAGAAGGACCTAGCCACCAAATCTCTAGTACCAAAAATTCCAGGATGACCTGCCAGAGTAGAAGAATGAACTTCCGAGATGACTCTACTGGTCCAATCATCAGGAACAAACAGTCTACCAGGTGGACAACGATCAGGTCTATCTGCCTGAAATTCTTGCAAAGCACGTCGCAGATCTGGGGAGACAGCAGACAAAACCACCCCATCCTTAAGGATACCAGCAGGTTCAGAATCCCCAGGAGAGTCAGGCTCAAAACTCCTAGAAAGAGCATCTGCCTTCACATTTTTAGAACCCGGTAAGTATGAGACCACAAAATCAAACCGAGAAAAAAACAACGACCAGCGTGCCTGTCTAGGATTCAGGCGCCTGGCAGACTCCAGATAAATCAGATTCTTGTGATCAGTCAAAACCACCACCTGATGTCTGGCACCCTCAAGCCAATGACGCCACTCCTCAAACGCCCACTTCATGGCCAAAAGCTCCCGATTACCAACATCATAGTTTCGCTCGGCGGCCGAAAATTTACGAGAAAAGAACGCACAAGGTCTCATCACTGAGCAATCGGAACTTTTCTGCGACAAAACCGCCCCTGCTCCGATCTCGGAAGCATCGACCTCAACCTGAAAGGGAAGAGAAACATCAGGCTGGCGCAACACAGGAGCAGACGAAAAGCGGCGCTTAAGCTCCCGAAAGGCCTCCACAGCAGCAGGGGACCAATCGGCAACATCAGCACCCTTTCTAGTCAAATCAGTCAAAGGTTTAGCAACGCCAGAAAACCCAGTTATAAATCGACGATAGAAATTAGCAAAGCCCAAGAATTTCTGAAGACTCTTAAGAGAAGTAGGCTGCGTCCAGTCACAAATAGCCCGAACCTTAACAGGGTCCATCTCAACAGAAGAAGGGGAAAAAATGTACCCCAAAAAAGAAATCTTTTGAACCCCAAAAACACACTTTGAACCCTTTACACACAAAGAACTAGTCCGCAAAACCTGAAAAACCCTCCTGACCTGTTGAACATGAGACTCCCAGTCATCAGAAAAAATCAAAATATCGTCCAAATACACAATCATAAATTTATCCAAATATTCACGGAAAATATCATGCATAAAGGACTGAAAGACCGAAGGTGCATTTGAAAGGCCGAAAGGCATTACTAAATGCTCAAAATGGCCCTCAGGCGTATTAAATGCGGTTTTCCACTCATCCCCCTGCTTAATTCGCACCAAATTATACGCCCCACGAAGATCAATCTTAGAGAACCACTTAGCCCCTCTTATGCGAGCAAACAAATCAGTCAACAAAGGCAACGGATACTGATATTTGACTGTAATTTTATTCAGGAGTCGATAATCAATACAAGGCCTCAGAGAGCCATCCTTCTTAGACAAAGAAAAAACCAGCTCCTAAAGGAGATGAAGAAGGACGAATATGTCCCTTTTCCAGGGACTCCTTAATATACTCTCGCATAGCAGCATGTTCAGGCACAGATAAATTAAACAAACGACCCTTTGGAAATTTACTGCCAGGAATCAGATCTATGGCGCAATCACAATGTCTGTGGGGAGGGAGAGAACCAATCTTAGGCTCTTCAAAAACATCACGATAATCAGACAAAAATGCTGGAATCTCAGAGGGAGTAGATGACGAAATGGAAACCAAAGGTACATCCCCATGAGCCCCCCGACATCCCCAGCTTATCACAGACATTGTTTTCCAGTCAAGGACTGGGTTATGAGATTGTAACCATGGTAATCCAAGCACTAAAACATCATGTAAATTGTACAACACAAGGAAGCGAATCACCTCCTGATGGTCTGGAGTCATACGCATAGTCACTTGCGTCCAGAATTGTGGTTTATTACTAGCCAAAGGGGTAGAATCAATACCCTTCAGAGGTATAGGGACTTCCAGTGGCTCTAAATCAAACCCACAGCGCCTGGCAAAGGACCAATCCATAAGACTCAGGGCGGCGCCAGAGTCCACATAGGCATCCACAGTAATAACTGATAATGAACAAATCAAGGTTACAGACAGAATAAATTTAGACTGTAAAGTGCAAATAGACTTGTCAGCCTTCTTTGTGCGTTTAGAGCATGCCGATATAACATGAGCAGAATCACCACAATAGAAACATAACCCATTTTTACGCCTGTAATTCTGCCGCTCGCTTCTGGACAGAGTTCTGTCACATTGCATATTCTCTGGCGACTTTTCAGAAGATACCGCCAAATGGTGCACAGGCTTGCGCTCCCGCAAACGCCGATCAATCTGAATAGCCATTGTCATGGACTCATTCAGACCTGTAGGCGCAGGGAACCCGACCATAACATCCTTAACGGCATCAGAGAGGCCCTCTCTGAAATTTGCCGCTAGGGCGCACTCATTCCACTGAGTAAGCACAGACCATTTACGAAATTTCTGGCAGTATATCTCAGCTTCATCTTGCCCTTGAGATAGGGCTATCAAAGCTTTTTCAGCTTGAATCTCCAAATTAGGTTCCTCATAAAGCAAGCCTAAAGCCAGAAAAAAGGCATCCACATTGAGCAACGCAGGATCCCCTGGTGTCAATGAAAATGCCCAGTTTTGAGGGTCACCTCGCAGCAAAGAAATCACAATCTTAACCTGCTGGACAGGATCTCCAGAGGAGTGAGGTCTGAGAGAAAGGAATAATTTACAATTACATTTGAAATTCAGAAACCGAGATCTATCTCCGGAAAACACCTCTGGTGTAGGAATCTTAGGTTCAGACATCGGAGTATGTATAACAAATTCTTGTAAATTTTGAACCTTAGTAGCAAGATTATTTAAACCTGCAGCCAAGCTCTGAGGATCCATCTTTAAACAGGTGAGATCAGAGCCATTCAAGGATTAGAAGGAGAGAAAGGCAAAGGCTGTAATTAGAGCTGAAATACAACTGATCCAACTATGGAGCAAACATAGGAAAAAAAAAAACTCTACAGACTTCTTTTTCTCTCCTATCTTCTGCCAGTAACTTTAACACGGGCCGGTCATACTGTCATGATTCCCAATGGCAGGGAAACATCAAAACACAAAAATAACGGACGAGCTCTGGGTGATGGAATCTCGAGCTGACCGTGAGCTAAATCTCCCACACAACTAATAGTAGCCAGGGAGCATACCTGATTAACCCTAGATGCCACGCGCCAGCCGGAGGACTAACTACCCCTGGTAGAGGAAGGAACAGACCTGGCTTACCTCTAGGGAAATACCCCAAAAGATGATAGCAGCCCCCCACATGTAATGACGGTGAGTTTAGAGGAAAAGACATACACAGTATGAAGGTAGATTTAGCAAAGAGAGGTCCACTTACTAGATAGCAGAAGGATACAAAAGAGGACTTCACGGTCAACTGAAAACCCTATCAAAAAACCATCCTGAAATTACTTTAAGACTCCTGTGTCAACTCATGACACAGGAGTGGCAATTTCAGCCCACAAGAGCTTCCAGCTACAGAGAATAACAAAACTGCAAACTGGACAAAGATACAAAACAAAAGGACAAAGTCCACTTAGCTGATCAGCAGACTAGTAGCAGGAACATGCAACCGAAGGCTCTGGTTACAATGATGACCGGCAAGGAAATGACTGGAGAGCAAGGCTAAATAGGAAACTCCCAAACACTGATGGGAGCAGGTGAACTGAGACAGAAAAGACACACAAGTCACCAGTACCACCAGCAACCACCAGGGGAGCCCAAAAGCAGATTCACAACAGTTCCCACTGCTGCACAGGGAGAACCATGTCCTCTGCGGTCTCCCATTCTTCCCCAGCCACAGAGGAGCCTGCTCAGCAGAGACATCGGTCCCAGCATCTTGCTCAAGCTGATGCTGTGCATCTGGTTACTGCTGCCATCCCAGGTTCAGCTATTGTAACCAGCATTAATCAGCGGCGAGCAAACGCTCCAGGGTCTAAGTCCTGCTTTTTGTCTACCGATCATGCCCGTGGGACGACCTATCATTGGAGGTCGGAGGTCACATGCTCAGGTACTGAAGGGGCTCTGATTGGACCACTGAGAAGGTCCCGGAAGGCTGCAACTATAAAAGGTTTGCTTGGCCGCTCGACCATGCGCGAGTATACACTAAAATAGTGTATGTGTGAATGTGTTTTTGATATCTGGTGAAAGCTCCTAATCAACCCCCTCCCTAGCGTTGTTGCATGTGGTTGAGTGTTTGAGCTGACTAACGCCAGATTGTGCCATCCAGCACAAGTCACGAGCATACAGCATCAAATAAGCAGCGTCCGACAGTGCGGCGCCATGCGGAATTAGTGCGCTTTCCAGGCCCCAGTTAGGGTGGTTAGTGGCATCCGCCAGAGCGGCGCTGCGCACACATAGTGCGCTAAATCTATTAGCGTAGTTTCTCCTTGGCACAGCAGTTGCGGCACCAAGTGCTAATAGGTCTAGAAGGACTCTAACCCTGTGTCCTTGGGGCAGAGTCCTGTGACCAAACACTAGCATTCACTCAGCGGTATTGCAGCTCTGTGATACAACAGGGTTCGCCTCCTTACATACCGGGTAAAGAGAACCTGTTTGTGTTTTCATTATACCGCCATATACTGTCCGCCATTACCAAGCAGCAGGTGTCATCTCTGCATGGTGGACTCCGGGCTGCGAATGCACCTTATATCTTCCATTATATCATTTGGTGTGTTCCACCAGCCCTAACACCAGGCATATGAGCCGCACACAATCACACATTCAGCTTCAGACTGCAAAACACCAAATGCTGCATCAGGCTCAGCACAGGAAGAGATTGAGCTGACAGATGCACATTCCCCTCACACACAGACACACTTGGATTTTTCAGGCTCTTTCTTATTTAGTCTTTAGATTCATTATTAAAAAAATAGTTAAGGGACTGGAGAGATTACAGTCACCTCTCACTACACAGTGAGCATTGCTGTAAGCACTCACAATCACAATGACTGACAGCATGCTCTGCACACACATGCTGCACACACTCTGCAGAGCAGACTGTCAATCAAAGTGCTGAGGAGTGATTATAGTTGTGTTCATTGTATAGTGAGCAGTGACTACCAATCCCCCGCACTGCCACAATGACTGGAGGTGAGCAACTGCATTGAGATTCAAACTTCATGTTCTCCCAGCAGCGTCTGCTCCAGTTAACTGGCTACACAGGATTTAAATGCTGTTTACCTGGAGATTAACTCTATATCTGTATGTAAGTATAATTTACGGATATGACAAGTTTCCTGTAATAACGTTCACTTGTTACACTATTAGGCGTGCACACTTTACTGTGGCACATACAGTGGGTATTGAAAGTATTCAGACCCCTTTAAATTTTTCACTCTTTGTTTCATTGCAGCCATTTGTAAAATCAAAAAAGTTCATTTTTTCTCACTAATGTATACTCTGCATCTTGACAGAAAAAAGCCCAGAAATGTAGTAATTTTTGCAAATTTATTAAAAAAGAAAAACTGAAATATGATATTATTATTATTTTATTATTATTGAACATTTTTATAGCACCATTTATTCCATGGCGCTTTACATGTGAAAAAGGGGCAAATATAGACAAATACAACTAAACATGAGCAAAAACAAGGCACACAGCAACATAAGGAGGGAGGACCCTGCCAGCGAGGGCTCACAGTCTGCAGGGGATGGGTGAGGATACACTAGGGGAGGGGAGAGCTGGTTGTGAGGCAGTTCAGTAGGTTGAGGATCACTGCAGGCTGTAGGCTTGTTGGAAGAGGTGAGTCTTCAGTAGTGTTGAGCGATACCTTCCGATACTCAAAGGTATCGGTATCGGATGGTATCGGCCGATATCCAAAAAATATCGGATATCGCCGATACCGATACCCGATACCAATGCATCACCAATGAGACGGAATCAGTGCTACAGGACCCCTGCAGACTCTGCCCACTCCGGACTGCTTCTGTACCTTTTCTACCCTCCATTAGAAGTGTGGTTTTGACAAAGAACAGCCTTGGTCGAAACGTTAACCGTAACTTAAAGTATCCGTCATTTTCTCTGAACACTAATAAGCATTTGGTGATGCCTGTACTAATAATAAAAAATACAACTTTCACGTAAAAATCTGCAAGTCTTGAGTGTGCGGCTGTTTTTTCTATAGACAATGGGACACAAGTATCGGAAGGTATCCTGGATGGTTCCCAGGGTCTGAAGGAGACCGTCCGGCGGCCCCTGGACCTTACCGATGTAACCGGCAGCCTCCGTTCCTAAGAATGAGGAGTTTAGGACCTTCGATGACGTCGTGGCTTGTGATTGGTCACGTGACCGCTCATGTGACCGCTCACGTGACCAATCACAAGCCGCGACGTCATCGCAGGTCCTAAACTCCTCATTCTTAGGAACCGAGGCTGCCGGTTACATCTGTAAGGTCCAGGGGCCGCCGGAAGGGTGAGTATATCCATATTTTTTATTTTAATTCTTTATTTTTTGCATGAATATGGATCCCAGGGCCTGAAGGAGAGTCTCCTCTCCTCCAGACCCTGGGGACCATACACTGAGAACTTCCGATTCCGATTTCCGATATCACAAAAATATCGGAACTCGGTATCGGAATTCCGATACAGCAAATATCGGCCGATACCCGATACTTGCGGTATCGGAATGCTCAACACTAGTCTTCAGGTTCTTTTTGAAGGCTTCTATGGTAGGCGAGAGTCTGATGTGTTGTGGTAGAGAGTTCCAGAGTATGGGGGAAGCACGGGAGAAGACTTGGAAGCGATTGTGGGAAGAAGAGATAAGAGGGGAGTAGAGAAGGAGGGCTTGAGAGGATCGGAGGTTGTGTGTAGGTAAGTACCGGGAGACCATGTCACAGATGTATGAAGGAGACAGGTGTGGTTGTGGGAAGAAGAGATGAGAGGGGAGTAGAGAAGGAGGTCTTGAGAGGATTGAGTGTAGGTAGGTACTAGGAGACCATGTCACAGATGTATGGAGGAGATAGGTTGTGGATGGCTTTGTATGTCACTGTAAGGGTTTTGAACTGGAGTCTCTGGGCGGTAGGAAGCCAGTGAAGTGCTTGTCATAGGGTAGAGGCTGGGGAATAGTGGGGAGACAGTAGATTAGTCAGGCAGCAGAGTGTAGGATGGATTGGAGTGGTGCCAGAGTGCTAGAGGGGAGGCCAGAGAGCAGGAGGTTGCAGTAGTCAAGGCGGGAGAGGCATGCACTAGAGTTTTTGTGGTGTTGTGGTCAAGTAATGAGTGGAGATATTTTTGCATTTGAGATGGCAGGAGGTGGCAAGGGCTTGGATATGTGGCTTGAAAGAGAGGGCAATGTCGAGGATCACCCTGAGGCACCGGGTGTATGGCACTGGAGAAAGTGAGCAGCCATTGACATTGATAGATAGGGCTGGTGGAGGGGTAGAGTGAGATGGGGGAAAGATGATGAATTCTGTTTTGTCCATGTTCAGTTTTAGAAAGCGAGCAGAAAAGAAGGCCAAGATAGCAGACAGACAGACAGTGTGGGGTTTTGGTAAACAAGGAGGTGAGGTCAGGTACGGTTAGGTAGATCTGCGTGTAACCGGCGTAGAGATGGTACTGCATACCATGGGATTCTATGAGCTGTTGTAGGCCGAAGGTGTAGATGGCGAAGAGTAGAGGTCCTAGAACAGAGCCTTGAGGAACACCGACGGACAAGGGGTGGAGTGAGAAGGTGGTGTGGGGGAGGGAGACACTGAATGTTCTGTCTGTCAGATATGACGATATCCAGGATAGGGCCAAATCTATGATGCCAGGAGATGAGAGGATCTGTAGCAGAAGGGAGTGGTCCACAGTGTCAAAGGCAGAAAACAGGTGCAGGAGAAGGAGGACAGAGTAGTGTCGCTTGCTCTTGTTAGTTAGTAGGTCATTGGTGACTTTAGTTAGGGCAGTTTCGGTTAAGTGATGGGGTCAGAAGCCAGATTGTAACAGGTCAAAGAGGGACCAGGAGGAGAGGTGGGAGGACAGTTCAAGATGGACATGTTGTTCCAGTAATTTTGAGGCATAAGGGAGAAGAGATATCGGGCAATAGCTAGACACAGAGGATGGGTTGAGGGAGGGCTTTTTGAGAATGGGTGTGATCATGGCATGTTTGAAGGATGATGGGAAGACACCGGTTGTGAGTGAAAGGTTTAAGAGGTGTATTAGGGTTGGGATGAAGACTGCGGCAAGGTTAGGGATGAGGTGGGATGGGAGCAGGACAAGAGTGCAAGTGGTGAGGTGTGATACTTGACAGGAAGCTGGAGAGCTGATCTTCTGCCATGGTGGAGAAGCTGGTTTTAGAGGAACAGGGTTGAGCAGCTAAGAGGACAAAGGGCGCTGTGGGCCAAAGCTTTCTCTGATCGTATCGATCTTCTGTTTAAAGAAAGAGGCAAAGTCTTCAGCAGAAATGAGAGGGGAGTGAGGGGGTGCGGGGGGATGGAGTAGAGAATTTAAAGTGTTGAAAAGCTGTTTAAGGTTGTGAGACAGGGAGGGTATAATAGATGAGAAGTAAGTTTGTTTTCTGGCAGTGAGCGTGGACTTGAAGCTGGCGAGGGACTGCTTGTATGCAGTGAAGTGGTCAGCAGGGCGGGATCGCTTCCATCTCTGCTCAGTGATCCTGGAAGCCAGTCTCAGTTCTTTGGTCAGGCTGGTCAGCCAGGGCTGCCTGTTGAGTGTACGAGTTTTGCTATGCATGAGCGGGGAGGTCAAATCAAGTGTAGCTGTTATTGTGGTGTTATAAAAAGTGGCAGCAGCATCTGTATCATGAAGGGAGTCTATGTCTGTAAGAGGGAGAAGGGACTCAGAGAGTGATTGTAAATTGAGGTGTTTGAGATTTCTGTGAGGGTGAGTGAGTTCGTGGAGTGGGGGTTGCACACTAGTAGAGGAGAGGGAACAGAATATCAGTAGGTTGTGGTCAGACAGGGGGAGGGGTGAGTTAGTGAGATTAGTAAGGGAGCAGAGGCGGGTGAAAATGAGGTCCAGCGTGTGGCCATCTTTGTGAGTGGCCTCAGAGGACCATTGAGTGAGGCCAAAGGTGGAAGTCAGTGATAAAAGTTTAGAGGCAGCTGAGATGGAAGTGTCAATGGAGATATTGAAGTCACCCATGATGATAGTGGGGATGTCAACTTAGAGGAAATGAAGTAGCCAGGTGGTGAGCTGGTCGAGAAAGGTGGAGATGGCTAGTTCTGGTTGCGGTAGATGCCTGCTAGCTGGAGGTTGGAGGGGGAATAGATGTGGATGAGAGTGCACCTCAAACAAGGTAAGGGTAGCAAAGGGTGGTAGCAGGATTGGAGTAAAGGAGCAGGTGTCGGACAGGAGCAAGCCAACTCCCCCACCACGTTTGTTGCTGGGGTGAGGGGTGTGACAGAGGTGGAAACTGCCATAGGAAAGCGCAGCTGGAGAAGCTGAGTCAGAGGGGGTGAGCCAGGTTTCCGTGATGCCAAGGAAGGAGAGTTCAATGGTGATGAAGAGGTTATGGATAAATGGCAATTTGTTGCAGACAGAGCGTGCATTCCATAGTGCTCCAGGTAGGGGGTCGGGGGAGTGGGGGCTGGATGAATGGGTATGAGGTTATCATGGTTGGGAAAACGTGCAGAGGATCGTGGCCGGGGGTTAGAAATGAGTGTGGGGATGTGTTAAGGAGGGCAGGGATTTGGGGACACATCACCAGAGATGAGGAGTAGCAGACAGAGCATTAGAAGGTGGTCATAAGCATTCCGACTAGGGTTGAGCGAAACAGGTCGGCCATTTTCAGAAGTCGCCGACTTTTGGCAAAATCGGGTTTCATGGGTTAAATAAAGAATCAAAATAAAAAATATTGATATACTCACCCTCGGACGCGCCCTGGTACTAACCGGCAGCCTTCTTTCCTAAGAATGAGCGCGTGAATGACCTGCGATGACGTCGCGGCTTGTGATTGGTCGCGTGAGCGGTCACATGGGCGGTCACGCGACCAATCACAAGCCGCGATGTAATCTAAGGTCCTTCACGCGCTCATTCTTAGGAAGGAAGGCTGCCGGAAAGAAGCAGGGCGCGTCCGAGGGTGAGTAGATACCTAATAGGAATATACTCACCCTCGGACGCGCCCTGCTTCTTTCCGGCAGCCTTCCTTCCTAAGAATGAGCACGTGAAGGACCTTAGATGACGTCGCGGCTTGTGATTGGTCGCGTGACCGCCCATGTGACCGCTCACGCGACCAATCACAAGCCGCAACGTCACCGCAGGTCATTCACGCGCTCATTCTTAGGAAAGAAGGCTGCCGGTTAGTACCAGGGCGCGTCCGAGGGTGAGTATATCAATATTTTTTATTTTGATTCTTTATTTTACACATTAATATGGATCCCAGGGCCTGAAGGAGAGTTTCCTCTCCTTCAGACCCTGGGAACCATAGTATCCCATTGCACTGCATTGGGTTTCGTGTTTCGCCAGACCCCGACTTTTTTATAGGATCGGCCGATTTCACTTGACCCGACTTTTGAGAAAGTCGGGTTTCGTGAAACCCGACCCGATCCTATAAAAATAAAAGTCGCTCAACCCTAATTCCGACCCTTTTTCTCAGTATTGAGTAGAAGCTAGTACAGCCATGAGTCTTCTTGGGAATGATGCAACATGTTTTTCACACCTGGATTTGGGGATCCTCTGCAATTCTTCCTTGCAGATCCTCTCCAGTTCCGTCAGGTTGGATGGTGAACTTTGGTGCACAGCCATTTTCTGGTTTCTCCAGAGATGTTCAATTGGGTTTAGGTCAGGGCTTTGGCTGGGTCAGTCAAGAATGGCCACAGAGTAGTTCTGAAGCCACTCCTTTATTATTTTTACTGTGTGCTTAGGGTCATTGTCTTGTTGGAAGGTGTACCTTTGGCCAAGTCAGAGGTCCAGAGCACTCTGGAAGAGGTTTTTTATCCAGGATATCTCTTTACTTGGCCGCATTCATGTTTCCTTCAATGTCAACCAGTCATCCTGTCCCTGCAGCTGAAAAACACCCCCATAGCATGATGCTGCCACAACCATGTTTCACTGTTTAGATTGTATTGGGCAGGTGATGAGCAGTGCCTTGTTTTCTCCACACATACCACTTAGAATTGTTAGAATTGTCACGAAAAATGTCTATCTTCGTCTCATCAGACCAGAGAATCTTGTTTATCATAGTCTGGGAGTCCTTCAAGTGTTTTTAGCAAACTCAATGAGGACTTTCATATGTCTTGCACTGAGGAGATGCTTCTGTTGGGCCAAACTGCCATAAAGGCCTGACTGGCCGCTCGGCCATGCGCTAGTATAAACTAAAATCGTGGGTGTGTGGATGTGTGTTTGATATCTGGAGAAAGCTCCTAATCAACCCCCTCCCTATCGTTGTTGATTGAGTGTGGGTGATTGGAGCTGACTAGCGCCAGTTAAGTGCCATCCAGCACTGAGCATGTTTCTTACTGTGCCATTAGCAGCATTCACCAGTGTGGCGCTGTGCGCAACTAGTGTGCTTTCCGGTCCCAAGTTAGGGCGGTTAGTGGTGTCCACCAGAGCAGAGCTGCACCCTACTTTTTTTACTTTAGTTTTTCCATAGCACCGCAGGTGTGGAGCCAAACGCTAGTGGGTCTAGAGGGACTCTTACCCTGTGTCCTTGGGATAGAGTTCTGTGACCGAACACTAGCATTCGTTCAGCTGTATAGCGGCTCTGTGATGCAACAGGGTCCGTCTCCATACATACCGGGTGACATTCATCTGTGTGTGTTCTCATTATACCGCCATACATACTGTCCGCCATTACCGAGCAGCAGGTAATATCTCTGCACGGTGGACCCCGGGCTACGAATGCACCTTATATATTCCTTTATATTATTTGGTGCGTTACGCTAGCCTTAACACCCAATTTCCTCTTAAAAGTCATTATGCCTAATATACTGTAGGGGATCAGCCAGGAGGCCCTATTTGCTAATCCAGATCGCTTGGGATAAAACTGTGAAGCATTGAGGAATCAGGAGGCCACATTTCCTCTTAAAAATCATTAGGCCTAATATTGGGGTGAAGCCAGGAGGCTCTATTTGTTAATTCAAATAGTTTGGGAAAAAACTGTGTTGCATTGAGGAATCAAGAGGCCCCATTTCCTCTTAAAAGTCTTTAGGCCTAATGTAGGGGTTCAGCCAGGAGGCCCTACTGCTAATCCAAATTGTTTGGGATAAAACTGTGTTGCATTGAGGATTCAGGAGGCCACATTTCCTCTTAAATATCATTGAGCCTATCATTGGGTTTCAGCAAGGAGGCACTATTTGCTAATCCAAATCATTTGGCATAAAAGTGTGTTGTAATGAGAATTCTGGAGGCCACATTTCCACTTAAAAATCGTTAAGCTTAATACTGGGGTTCAGCCAGGAGACCCTATTAGCTAATCCAAATCATTTGGGATAAAACTGTATTGCAGTGAGGAATGAGGAGGCCACATTTCCTCCTAAACATCATTAAGCCAAATAATGGGATTCAGCCAGAAGACCCTATTTGCTAATCCAAATCGTTTGGGATAAAAGTGTGTTGCATTGAGGATCCTGGAGGCTACATTTCCTCTTAAAATTTGTTAGGCCTTATATTGGGCTTCAGCCAGGAGGCCCTATTTGCTAATCCAAATCATTTGGCATAAAACTGTGTTGCACTGAGGACTCATGAGTAGGGTTGAGCGAAACGGGTCGGCCATTTTCAGAAGTCGCCGACTTTTGGCAAAGTACCGACCCCTGTGTGGGGTCGGCCATGAGGTCGGCGATCTTCTGAATCTGGTATCGGAATTCCGATACCGAGTTCCGATATGTTTGCGATATCGGAAATCGGTATCGGAATCCACATTTAAGTGTAAAATAAAGAATTAAAATAAAAAATATTGATATACTCACCTCTCCGGAGGCCCCTGGACATCACCGCTGGTAACCGGCAGCCTTCTTTGCTTAAAATGAGCGCGTTTACGGCCTTCCATGACATCACGGCTTCTGATTGGTCGCGTGCCGCACACGTGACCGCCACGCGACCAATCACAAGCCGTGACGTAATTCTCAGGTCCTAAATTCCTCATTCTAGAAATTTAGGACCTGAGAATTACGTCACGGCTTGTGATTGGTCGCGTGAGCGGTCACATGGGCGGCCGTGACCAATCACAAGCCATGACGTCACCTAAGGCCCTTCACGCGCTCATTCTTAAGAAGGAAGGCTGCCGGAAAGAAGCAGGGCACGTCCGAGGGTGAGTATATACCTAATAGGAATATACTCACCCTCGGCTTCTTTCCGGCAGCCTTCCTTCCTAAGAATGAGCGCGTTCAGGGCCTTAGATGACGTCACGGCTTGTGATTGGTCGCGGCCGCCCATGTGACCGCCACGCGACCAATCACAAGCCGTGACGTAATTCTCAGGTCCTAAATTCCTAGAATTAGGAATTTAGGACCTGAGAATTACGTCACGGCTTGTGATTGGTCGCGTGGCGGTCACATGAGCGGCACGCGACCAATCAGAAGCCGTGATGTCATGGAAGGCCCTGAACGCGCTCATTTTAAGCAAAGAAGGCTGCCGGTTACCAGCGGTGATGTCCAGGGGCCTCCGGACGGGTGAGTATATCAATATTTTTTATTTTAATTCTTTATTTTACACATTAATATGGATCCCAGGGCCTGAAGGAGAGTTTCCTCTCCTTCAGACCCTGGGAACCATAGTATCCCATTGCACTGCATTGGGTTTCATGTTTCGTCCGACCCCGACCCCGACTTTTTTATAGGATCGGCCGATTTCGCTCGACCCGACTTTTGAGAAAGTCGGGTTTCGTGAAACCCGACCCGATCCTATAAAACTGAAAGTCGCTCAACCCTACTCATGAGTAGGAAAAAGCGAAGTCGTTGTGGAAGGGGAAATAGGCTTGTTTTTCGATGTGTACGTGGGTTAGGTGTTAATGTTAGTGAAAGCTCATCTGAACCAGTCATCATCTCATCCTATCCAAATACCACTGACAACATCTGTTACTGGACAGGCTACTCCACTGCCTTGCTTTGGCAGCTGCACAGGGGTACGACTTGTAGATGAGGGCCAGAAAGAGCATGAGTTCCAGTGGATGGCAAATGCTGCATTTCCTCCCCTTCCTCTACCTTAAAATCAACTCACAGAGCTTTGGATAAGTGCTTATGCGAATAGCTATAGCGCTTCCCGAATAGCTGCATCGGTAACCTGGATACCTGGAGTGCTCCCAATAATCAGCTGTTTGGCGCCACTGGGAGGGTGTCATGAAATTGGCCTATGACAGAAAAACGACTGGCACATCCAGACTAGTGCGAATAGGTGCATACCAGGAGCAGCTACCTCCATATACAATATACAAAAAAAGGTTGCACTCTATCGTGCCAAAGCATGTCGAATATGAAATACATGAAATATGAATAGCAAAATGGCTTTTGAACATTAGGAAAAATATTTATGAGATGCTTTGCACAAAATTTGGCCAAATAGTGTGAGCCCATCAACCATCGTCAAGGTGGCCTCATTAATCGGATGGGTCCCTGACCTCCCTGTCCAAATGTGAACACTTACCTAAGGCTAATTGTTGTGAATTCTGCTCTTGGGTTCCCTCCGGTGGTTGTTGGTAGTAATGCAGTTGTCCCTGGGTTGCAATCCTGGGCAGGTGTCCCTGCTGATTGCAGCTCTGACTGGGATATTTAGGTGTGCAGGATTCATTAGCCCTTGCCAGTTGTCCATTGTTCTTGGAGGTTTTGCATCTCTGTCTGGTTCCTCCTGCCCTGCTGCCAAATCTGCAAAGATAAGTGTCTGGTTTTGTTTCTACAGCACACATGCTGTGTGCTTTACAATTCAGTACTATTCAATGTTTTTTCTTGTCCAGCTTAGACTGTGTTTGGATATTTCAGTCAAGTCGGATTCTCAGGAGATGCAGATATACATTCCATGTCTTTAGTTAGATGGTGGAATTTTTGTATTATCTGCTGTGGATATTTTTAGGGTTTTAATACTGACCGCTTAGTATTCTGTCCTATCCTTTCCTATTTAGCTAGCGTGGCCTCTTTTGCTAAATCCTGATTTCTGCCTACGTGTTTCTTTCCTCTAATACTCACAGTCAATATTTGTGGGGGGCTGCCTATCCTTTGGGGTTCTGCTCTGAGGCAAGATAGAATTCCCATTTCCATCTATAGCGGTATTTAGTCCTCCGGCTGTGTCGAGGTGTCTAGGATGTGTTAGGTACACCCCACAGCTACTTCTAGTTGCAGTGACAGTTTAGGGTTTGCGGTCAGTACAGGTTCCACCTACTCCTGAGAAAGTCTCATGCGGCTCCAAGGTCACTGGATCAGAACAGTACAACTGGCCAACAATGAGTTAAATGCATCTCAGAAGAAGGGAAGAAAGAGCCATTTTTTTTCTGTAGCCTGCTTTGTCTTTTCTTCCCTCTTTTTCTCTGGGTGGCTGAGGAGTCTTGTGCTAGCATGGATGTTCAGGGATTAGCTTCTCGTGTCGACCAGCTTGCTGCTAGTGTACAGGGTATTTCTGATTATATTGTTCAGACTCCAGTTTTAGAGCCTAAGATTCCTACTCCTGATTTGTTTTTTGGGGACAGGTCCAAATTTTTGAGTTTTAAAAACAACTGTAAACTGTTTTTTGCTCTGAGATCTCGATCCTCTGGTGATTCCATTCAGCAGGTTAAAATTGTCATCTCCCTGCTGCGTGGCGATCCACAGGATTGGGCATTTTCCCTGGAATCTGGGAATCCGGCCTTGCTTAATGTAGACGCCTTTTTTCAGGCGTTAGGATTATTATATGATGAACCAAATTCTGTGGATCAAGCGGAGAAGACCTTGTTGGCCCTGTCTCAGGGTCAAGAAGCGGCAGAATTGTATTGTCAGAAATTTAGAAAATGGTCTGTGTTGACTAAATGGAATGATGATGCTTTGGCGGCAATTTTCAGAAAGGGTCTTTCTGAATCCGTTAAAGATGTTATGATGGGGTTTCCCACACCTTTCGGTCTGAGTGATTCTATGTCTCTGGCCATTCAGATTGATCGGCGTTTGCGGGAGAGCAGAACTGTGCGCGCTGTGGCGTTGTCCTCAGAGCAGATGCCTGAGTCAATGCAGTGTGATAGGATTCTGTCTAGAACGGAACAACAGGGATTCAGACGTCAGAATAGGTTGTGTTTTTATTGTGGCGATGCTTCTCACATCATTTCAGTCTGTCCTAGGCGTACAAAGAGGATCGCTAGTTCAATTACCATCAGTACTGTACAACCTAAATTTTTATTATCTGTGTCCTTGATCTGCTCATTATCATCATTTTCTGTCATGGTGTTTGTGGATTCAGGCGCCGCCTAGAACTTAATGGACTTTGAGTTTGCCAGGCGTTGTGGTTTTCCCTTGCAGTCTTTGCAGAACCCTATTCCTTTAAGGGGCATTGATGCTACACCTTTGGCTAAAAATAAGCCCCAGTTCTAGACACAGGTGACCATGTGCATGGCGCCAGCCCATCAGGAAGATTGTCGATTTCTGGTGTTGCATAATTTACATGATGCTATCGTGCTGGGTTTTCCGTGGTTGCAGGCACATAATCCTGTGTTGGATTGGAAGTCTATGTCTGTGACTAGTTGGGGATGTCAGGGGGTTCATAATGATGTTCCTTTGATGTCAATCTCCTCTTCTTCCACTTCTAAAATTCCAGAGTTTTTGTCTGATTTTCAGGATGTATTCGATGAGCCCAAGTCCAGTTCCCTTCCACCGCATAGGGACTGTGATTGTGCGATTGACTTGATTCCAGGCTGTAAGTTTCCTAAGGGCCAACTTTTTAACCTGTCTGTGCCTGAATATACTGCCATGCGGAGTTATGTTAAGGAGTCTTTGGAGAAAGGACATATTCGGCCATCTTCTTCACCATTGGGAGCAGGTTTTTTTTTTGTTGCTAAGAAGGATGGCTCCTTGAGACCCTGTATTGATTATCGCCTCTTGAATAAGATCGCGGTCAAGTTTCAATACCCTTTACCTCTGCTTTCCGATTTGTTTGCTAGGATTAAGGGGGCTAGTTGGTTTACTAAGATTGACCTTCGGGGGGCATATAATCTTGTTTGTATAAAGCAGGGTGATGAATGGAAAACTGCGTTTAATACGCCCGAATGCCATTTTGAATACCTTGTGATGCCATTCGGGCTCTCTAATGCTCCATCTGTTTTTCAGTCCTTCATGCACGATATCTTCCGGACTTATCTTGATAAATTCATGATTGTATATTTGGATGACATTTTAATTTTTTCCGATGATTGGGAGTCTCATGTGAAACAGGTCAGGATGGTATTTCAGATCCTTCGTGATAATGCTTTGTTTGTGAAGGGGTCTAAGTGTCTCTTTGGAATGCAGAAGGTTTCTTTTTTGGGCTTTATTTTTTCTCCCTCATCTATGGAGATGGATCCGGTTAAGGTTCAGGCCATTCATGACTGGATTCAACCCACATCTGTGAAGAGCCTTCAGAAATTTTTGGGCTTTGCTAATTTTTATCGCCATTTCATTGCTAACTTCTCCAGTGTGGTTAAACCCTTGACCGATTTGACGAAGAAAGGCACTGATGTGACGAATTGGTCCTCTGCGGCTGTCTCTGCCTTTCAGGAGCTTAAACGCCGATTTACTTCTGCCCCTGTGTTGCGTCAACCAGATGTTTCTCTTCCGTTTCAGGTTAAGGTTGACGCTTCTGAGATTGGGGCAGGGGCCGTTTTGTCTCAGAGGGATCCTGTTGGTTCCTTGATGAAACCGTGTGCCTTCTTTTCCCGTAAGTTTTCGCCCGCTGAACGCAATTATGATGTCAGCAATCGGGAGTTGTTGGCTATGAAGTGGGCGTTTGAGGAGTGGTGACATTGGCTCGCGGGAGCTAAGCACTGTATTGTGGTCTTGACCGATCATAAAAATCTGATTTACCTCGAGTCTGCCAGGTGGCTGAATCCTAGACAGGCTCGATGGTCCTTGTTTTTTTCCCGTTTTGATTTCATGGTCTCGTATCTTCCGGGTTCTAAGAATATTAAGGCTGATGCCCTCTCTAGGAGTTTTTTGCCTGATTCTCCTGAGGTCCTTGAACCGGTCAGCATTCTGAAAGAAGGGGTGGTCCTTTCTGCCATTTCCCCTGATTTACGATGGGTTCTTCAGGAATTTCAGGCTGACAAACCTGACCGCTGTCCAGTGGGGAAACTGTTTGTTCCTGATAGATGGACTAGTAGAGTGATTTCTGAGGTTCATTGTTCTGTGTTGGCTGGCCATCCTGGTATTTTTGGTACCAGAGATTTGGTTGGTAGGTCCTTTTGGTGGCCTTCTTTGTCGCGTGATGTGCGTTCTTTTGTGCAGTCCTGTGGGACTTGTGCGCGGGCCAAGCCTTGATGTTCCCGTGCTAGTGGGTTGCTTTTGCCTTTGCCGGTCCCTGAGAGGCCTTGGACGCATATTTCTATGGATTTTATTTCTGATCTTCCGGTTTCCCAGAAGATGTCTTTCATCTGGGTTGTTTGTGACCGGTTCTCTAAGATGGTCCATTTGGTGCCTTTGCCTAAATTGCCTTCCTCTTCTGATTTGGTTACATTGTTTTTTCAGCATGTGGTTCGTTTGCATGGTATTCCGGAGAATATTGTGTCCGACAGAGGGTCCCAGTTTGTTTCTCAGTTTTGGCGGGCCTTTTGTGCTAAGCTGGGCATTGATTTGTTTTTTTCTTCCACATTTCATCCTCAGACAAATGGCCAGACCGAGCGAACTAATCAGACTTTAGAAACTTATCTGAGATGCTTTGTGTCTGCTGATCAGGATGATTGGGTGGCTTTCTTGCCATTGGCCGAGTTTGCCCTTAATAATCGGGCTAGTTCGGCTACCTTGGTTTCGCCCTTCTTTTGTAATTTTGGTTTTCATCCTCGTTTTTCTTCTGGGCAGGTTGAGCCTTCTGACTGTCCTGGTGTGGATTCTGTGGTTGACAGGTTGCAGCAGATTTGGGCTCATGTGGTGGACAATTTGGTATTGTCTCAGGAGGAGGCTCAACGTTTTGCTAACCGTCGTCGGTGTGTTGGTTCCCGGCTTCGGGTTGGGGATCTGGTCTTGTTGTCTTCCCGTCATGTTCCTATGAAGGTTTCTTCCCCTAAGTTTAAGCCTCGCTTTATTGGTCCTTATAGGATTTCTGAGATTATTAATCCGGTGTCTTTTCGATTGGCCCTTCCGGCTTCTTTTGCTATCCATAATGTCTTCCATAGATCTTTATTGCGGAAATATGTGGTGCCCGTTGTTCCCTCTGTTGATCCTCCGGCCCCTGTGTTGGTTGATGGGGAGTTGGAGTGTGTGGTTGAGAAGATTTTGAATTCTCGCTTTTCGAGGCGGATGCTTCAGTACCTTGTTAAATTGAAGGGTTATGACCAGGAGGATAATTCTTGGGTTTTTGCCTCTGATGTCCATGCTGCTGATTTGGTCCATGCCTTTCATCTGGCTCATCCTGATCGGCCTGGGGGCTCTGGTGAGGGTTCGGTGACCCCTCTTCAAGGGGGGTACTGTTGTGAATTCTGCTCTTGGGTTCCCTCCGGTGGTTGTTGGTGGTAATGCAGTTGTCCCTGGGTTGCAATCCTGGGCAGGTGTCCCTGCTGATTGCAGCTCTGACTGGGATATTTAGGTGTGCAGGATTCATTAGCCCTTGCCAGTTGTCCATTGTTCTTGGAGGTTTTGCATCTCTGTCTGGTTCCTCCTGCCCTGCTGCCAAATCTGCAAAGATAAGTGTCTGGTTTTGTTTCTACAGCACACATGCTGTGTGCTTTACAATTCAGTACTATTCAATGTTTTTTCTTGTCCAGCTTAGACTGTGTTTGGATATTTCAGTCAAGTCGGATTCTCAGGAGATGCAGATATACATTCCATATCCTTAGTTAGATGGTGGAATTTTTGTATTATCTGCTGTGGATATTTTTAGGGTTTTAATACTGACCGCTTAGTACTCTGTCCTATCCTTTCCTATTTAGCTAGCGTGGCCTCTTTTGCTAAATCCTGATTTCTGCCTGCGTGTGTCTTTCCTCTAATACTCACAGTCAATATTTGTGGGGGCTGCCTATCCTTTGGGGTTCTGCTCTGAGGCAAGATAGAATTCCCATTTCCATCTATAGGGGTATTTAGTTCTCCGGCTGTGTCGAGGTGTCTAGGATGTGTTAGGTACACCCCACGGCTACTTCTAGTTGCGGTGACAGTTTAGGGTTTGCGGTCAGTACAGGTTCCACCTACTCCTGAGAAAGTCTCATGCGGCTCCAAGGTCACCGGATCAGAACAGCTAATGTCTGTATGCATGGGTGAATGTGGACACCTCTCTCAGTAAAGCCTACATATATGGGTTGGCCGGAACCAAATGTGATTAGATGTAATTAAAAACCACATGGTGAAGGGAGGAGTGCTCAGTCAGTAAGCTAACATAGAAATGATAGAAAAACGACTGGCACATCCAAACTAGTGTGAATAGGTGCATACCAGGAGCAGCTACCTCCATATACAATATACAAAAAAAGGTTGCACTCTCTCGTGCCAAAGCATGTCGAATATGAAATACATGAAATACGAATAGCAAAATGGCTTTTGAACATTAGAAAAAATATTTATGAGACGCCTTGTACTCCTCCCTTCACCATGTGGTTTTTAATTACATCTAATCACATATATGTAGGCTTTACTGAGAGAAGTGTCCACATTCACCAGTGCATACAGACATTAGCCTTAGGTAAGTGTTCACATTTGGATAGAGAGGTCAGGGACACATCAGATTAATGAGGCCACCTTGACAATGGTTGATGGGCTCACACTATTTGGCCAAATTTTGTGCAAAGCGTCTCATAAATATTTTTCCTAATGTTCAAAAGCCATTTTGGTATCCATATTTCATGTATTTCATATTCTACATGCTTTGGCACGATAGAGTGCAACCTTTCTTAGGCTAGTGTGTCCACTAGCCTAAATGGACATTTCCACAATAAGCAGCTTTAAAATGTGCCCAATTAGCATTTGAACCCGTCGGAGGGTGACTGTGAACTCTCTTTTGCATTCTAAGGCCTCGGGTAGGGACAGCCGAACATCGTGATCGGACAAGTACTTGAAAGTACTTGTTGATGGTGCCTCAGAATGTGCAAGTAAAAGGTGCAGGACAGGAGGCATCGGCACCAGTGTCATGAATAGAGGATATGGAAGCACCTAACACAGCAGAAGAGGCAGTGATGTAACCCGCTGCCACTAATCGTTGACCCAGGCGTTCGGCCTACTAAGTCGGGTGCTTAGATGACATATGCCTTATAATGCTGGTGGTCATTAAGCTCTCAGTGGTCAGAATCCTCCTGATCTTGGCATGGCACGGGTGGCAAATGACCATTTTTTTGTCTCACAATTCTCTTTAAAAATGTCCCCAACTAGAGAACACCAAATTTTTTGATGGAGAAATTCACGAGTGTCAATGCTCTGAGGAACAGTTGCCTGCTTTGTCCCTCTAGGCACCCCACTGCCGCTTCCTGCCTGTTTTGGTGCTCCCGATCCCTTAGCTTTAGTACGCTGGCCTCACTCTGCATGCCAACTTCCTTGGTTGGGTCAGTGGCTTCATCATCCACCACCTCGTCTTCCACCGGTGCACACTGATCTTCCTGACTTGGTGACTTAACAATAACCTGACTTATCAGCAACTCTGTATCACCATCATCTACCTACTTAGACAAAATTTGCCATACTCCATCGCCATCTTCTTGTTACTGTAGCTGCTCTAAGTTGTGGGCATCACTAAACAGCATCTCCTTCTGTCCCTCTTGGAACATACAGGATGAGAGGTCACAATCAAGAAATGATGTTGAAAAGAGCTCGTCAGAGTGTCCTAATGTGGGATCACTGGTCTCTTGGGATTCAACATAGTGGGAGGAAAGAGGATCAAGGTGAAGATTAAGTGATCTAGACTGTTGGCTGGTGGGACTAGGCTGTGTGGATTACTGGGTGGTGCTGACAAGCATGCTGGAAGCATTATCTGCTATACAGCTGACCACCTAATCGCACTGGCATGGCTTGAGAAGTGGTGTCCCGTGCCTCCCTGCAAAGTGGGACAGAAAGCTATGTATTGTTGATGGGTGTTTTTGTGCTCCAGCAACAGATGTTAGTCGCACCTGCCCTACATCTTCGGTGTCTGCGTGCACTATCATCAGCACTACCACTTCCCAATCCCTTACCTCATACCATAGTTTCTAATTGCTAAGTCTCTGGAAACCAGGTTTATTTATAATTTTAAAAAAATTGGTCACCTGCAGCAGGCAAAGCGTTTTTTTGCAGTTTAGTAGCACCATAATGTAATACAAATACCGTAAAATTGTATGGACGACCAATTGAATCCACAAAAATTTTTTTTACGGTTTTCTGGAATTTTATATACCACCATAATGTAACAGTAACCACATTAAACTCTATGGATGAATAATTGAATCCAGAAAAAAATTGTGAACGTTTTTTATGAGTTTTATATACCACCGTAAAGTAACACTAAGCAGTACATTAAAGGGACTCTGTCACCTGAATTTGGAGGGAACAATTTTCAGCCATAGAGGCGGGGTTTTCGGCTGTTTGATTCACCCTTTCCTTACCCGCTGGCTGCATGCTGGCTGCAATATTGGATTGAAGTTCATTCTCTGTCCTCCGTAGTACATGCCTGCACAAGGCAATCTTGCCTTGCGCAGGCGTGTACTACGGAGGACAGAGAATGAACTTCAATCCAATATTGCAGCCAGCATGCAGCCAGCGGGTAAGGAAAGGGTGAATCAAACAGCCGAAAACCCCGCCTCTATGGCTGAAAATTGTTCCTTCCAAATTCAGGTGACAGAGTCCCTTTAAAGTCTATGGATAACTAATTGAATCCAGAAAAAAGTTAAAGGATTTTTTTTAGTTTTATATACCACCGTAATGTAACACTAACTACAGTAAACTGTATGTATGACAAACTGAATACAAAAAAAAGTTTTTAACTTTTTTTTAGTTTTATATACCACCATTATGTAACACTAAGTATGTATGGATGACAATATATTCAATTTAATTTTTTCATCCCCCAAAAAAGAATGTGGTCACATGCAGCAGCTAAATATTTAGCAATGGACTGCAGAGCTCTAAGCCCTGCCTAGGGTCTGTATTCTGCCACTCTCCCTGCTCCTGCAACTGTCCATTGGTTAAATGCAGAATTTATCTGATACAAAGAGCAGAGCACAGGATTAACCTTTAGAAGGATTGTTAGTATGATGCTTCAGTATTATCACTAGAGGACTCTGATTAGTTAAACTGTGCACATACTTGCCTGGATAATTGTTCTCTCCCTCCAATGACAACTGTTCCTGAGCTGTGCAATAGTGTCAGTGTGCCAGTGTTTTTCCTGGTTTTGTAGTTTGTAGTTTGTGCAAAACATTTATAAGTGTAGGAGTGCAGAGACTAAACATGTTTACTGGCTGTGTAACAAGCGCCATACATGTGGGATGGGGATTTAAGCTTCAAATCCGACCACCAGCCAATGCTCATCAAGTGCCGAGCATATCCGATCAGCCAGATACTCGAGTGATATTCGAGTATTACTGAGCACATTCACTCATCCCTACTATCCTTCCGCAACACTTCCCCATACAGTCATCCACATCCTTCAGGTCTATTCTTTACTTCTCTAGTGTTTACAAGGTAGGACAGGAAGAGGAGCACAGTGGAGCAGTAAAAACAAGGGCGGAAGGAAAATTTTGTTGGACCACGCAGGGACAAGTGAGTGGAGCGGTTGGTATTATTGGTTTCAAAATAGCTTCAAGCTGACTGGCATTTTGCTTTTATCATACAAAGTAGATCTAAAAAAAATTATATTTGGGAGAATTCACATTTTTTTGCCAAATTAATGGCAAATTCATTTAGCTTTAAATCAATTTGATCATTTCTAAGTGTCATTTCCCCTGATAATGTGTTCCTAGCCTATAACGGAAAATCTGCAGCTGGAGATACTCCAATGTTAACTGTACATTGGTACTCTGACAATGCATGTGAAAACTGAGTGACTACTTTGGCCATCCATTGATTTCACTGAATGAATACTAAAATAAAAATATCCCTGCTAAAAATAGGAAAGCTGCATGTAATCAGTTTCAACTTTCTCAGTGTCATTCACAATATCAGAAGGTGTAAAAAACTAGACATTATATTATTTAAACAATTTTTAATACTTATGCATATTGGCATTGTGAATTATTTTTTTTTTTCAGAATACAATAGGATTACGATGGATCCGTTATGGTCTATTATGAGCCGCCATAATCCATTTTCTTCACCCGATTCAAGTTACATGGGTCCATCAGGTTTTTCTTTGTATAAGTTGATAGAATAGAGAAGCATACTTCAACTTTCAAATGAATAGAAAGCCAGTGAATAACAATTAGCACAAATGTGAACAGAGCCTTACATTTCATCTGTACTTAAAACGTTGCACATATTGTATGCAGTAAACCAGACAGCTAAGAGTATAATACATAAAATTAAATATCAGCTTCCTCAGTAATTCTATGCAATTAAGTTTAATATGCAAACAATTAAAAGCACCATTATATGTATTTTAAGTAACAAAACTATAAAGCAAATATGAACAGACTGTCTGCAATGCAGTGTCCTACTTATCGAGAAGAGTGAAAGCAATGCTATATTAGCAGCAATAAAAGCACCATATTTCTTTCAAATGACCTTTTATGCCACAAATGTGTAATTATAGAAAATAGAAAAGCTTTTTTTAAATTTGCAGTAAAAAGATTGTTGCTGCCTGCTGCTAAATTATTTTACTGTTTCAACTGATAGCTCCAGGTAAGCCACAAAATCACAAGAAAGCAGTTAGAAGGGAAAAAAATGTAAATGATTAAAAATGGCACAGTTCAGTTCTCTGTCAATGAATGCTTTTAATGTATATTTTATGAAGGAAACCTAAAATTCGCAGATCCCTGTGAGTGCGAACCATTTGCAATTGGATTTGTGCCGATAGCAAAATAAATTTTAAAAAAAGCCCAGCATCATTTCAAACATTGCCAAAGATTACATCAGTGAGAAAGTGGGCACATGATGTCATATGCAGCTGCCTGGGCTTCCCCGTAGTGCCTTACATCTATCACATCACATGATGTAGTGAAAAAACAGGTGTACTTCTCTGCCCTGTTGAGGGCAGAGTTTAGAACTGCAGAGCACATGCGTTGGAGTTCTTTGAACTTTCCTGGCTCCTGTGCACTGCAGTTAGTGTTGAGCATTCCGATACCGCAAGTATCGGGTATCGGCCGATACTTGCGGGTATCGGAATTCCGATACTGAGATCCGATACTTTTGTGGTATCGGGAATCGGTATCGGGATTAATATCAATGTGTAAAATAAAGAATTAAAATAAAAAATAGGGATATACTCACCTCTCTGGCGGCTCCTGGACTTTACCGCCGTAACCGGGAGCCGTTGTACCTAAGAATGCGTGCTTGAAGGGCCTTAGATGAGGTCACTGCACTCTGATTGGTCCGTAGCGGTCGCGTGACCGCTACACGACCAATCACAAAGCAGTGACGTCACCTAAGGTCTTTCAAGCGCTTGAAATACCTTAGAAGACGTCACTGCTTTGTGATTGGTCGCGTAGCGGTCACGCGACCGCTAGGCGAACAATCAGAAGCTGCGGACGTCTTCTAAGGTATTTCAAGCTCTTGAAAGACCTTAGGTGATTTCACTGCTTTGTGATTGGTCGCGTAGCGGTCACGCGACCACTACGGACCAATCAGAGCGCAGTGACCTCATCTAAGGCCCTTCAAGAGCGCATTCTTAGGTACAACGGCTCCCGGTTACGGCGGTAAAGTCCAGGCTGCGTCGGAGGGTGAGTATATCCCTATTTTTTATTTTAATTCTTTCTTTTACACATTGATATGGATCCCAGGGCCTGAAGGAGAGTTTCCTCTCCTTCAGACCCTGGGAACCATACAGGATACCATCCGATACTTGGTGTCCCATTGACTTGTATTGGTATCGGGTATCGGTATCGGATTAGATCCGATACTTTGCCGGTATCGGCCGATACTTTCCGATACCGATACTTTCAAGTATCGGACGGTATCACTCAACACTAACTGCAGTACTTTGCTCTGCCTTCAACAGGGCAGAGAAGCGCACCTGTGCAGGAGCACAGTGCCAAGGAGACTGTGTGGATAACGCAGGGTTGGGTTATCCACATGAAGCAAGAAGGAGGACAGCGGTCATAAGAAGATGGGAAGCGCCGGACCAAGAACATTGACACTACATGGACCGAACCGCCTCGCAGGTGAGAATAGCAAAAGTTATTTTTCTTCTCTTACAGGTTATGTTGGGGGCAGATATACAGTATTATAGAATGCTGTATATAAGCCCTGGAAGGCGGTGGCCATATCTCATATCGGCCAAACCTGGTGACAGGTTCGCTGTAAGTTCACTAAAGGGAACACAATAAAAAGTAAAAATAAGAAATGTTTTAAAAAACTAAAAAATATAAACATTATCCCTCTTTTCCCATACTGGAAATAAAGATTTAAAAAATTAAACATATTTGTAAACGTCACATTCATAAAAGTGAGATCTACCAAAATCTAAAATGAACCCTTTCACCCCTGGGCCATTTGTTTGTTTTTTCCTCCCATTCCTCCAAAAGCTATACATTTTTCATATTTCTGTCAATATATCAATTTGTGGGTTTGTTTTTTTGCGGAAAGAGTCGTACTTTTGAATTGGCACCATTGATTTTACCATATTGTGTCCTGGATAATGGGGAAAAAATTCCAAGTGCGGTGAAATTGCAAAAAAGTGCAATTCCACAAGCAGATTATGACAGTGGAATTTAACTAACGAAGCACCGATCCACCTGCGGCTGTTAAAGGCACATTACAGCTGATTAACTCACCTTAAATCTAAATTCCTTAGAAAAAGGTCTGCATGTGGGCTTTTACGTGGATGGTTCTAGACCAGTGTATGAGTGCTGTATTGGAATGGTGGAATTAAATACTGTGTATTGCAGCGATTTGCTCATAGTAAAATGTTGTGCATGAACTGCATTTCAGGGTTTTTATTGCAGGGATGTTTATAATATGAACCTGTCACTACACAGCCAAAAATGGCATAATTCTGATGCTAGAATTCCCTGCAATGTTAGTGAATATGAAAACACGAAATACTAGTGGAAAAAAGCTTGAGACATCTGAATTTCTTACAACCTGCATTATAGCATTTACTTACATTATAGTACCACAAAGCAACAGCGTAACCTGATGTTTGGATGTCAGATTTGTGTCAAAACCAAAGAGGTAGTATACTATCAGCCTGAAGGTTCATATTCATCTGCGAGAAAAACGGATGAATGCAATCCGATAAAGATTCGGATTGCACCCTGACCAATCTTAATCTAAGATTCACTGCTCATCTGCATTTTTTTTTCCCTCAGCTACGATTGTCCTTGTATCTTGGATGAGACTTGCCAATGCAAGTCAATGGATACGAGAAAAAAAATGCACAGCACTCAGTCCATGCGAGTGCTGTCCAACTTTTACACACCAATGTCCTTGAAAACCCGAAATTTCAGTAGCCATGTACAGTAAAACCACAGCATGACCCACAAAAGTAAATGGATAGAATAGACATACATATAGCATAGAGAGATATAAAGATGCCAGTAACATATATAATTTGTGCAGTACGTGTGTAGCTTACTGTACATGTATTTAATGATTAAATAAATAAATATATTTATTAACTAGCAGAAGGAAAGTGGACAGGTGGGGCAGATGTTTATAGGCTGGGAAGGGAGTAATACTCATGGAGCTTTCTAGGCTATTAATATCAGCTCACAGCTATACACTTAGCATTTACTGGTTATTAAAATGAGGGACCCCCCAAAAATTATGTAGGGTTCCCCTCTATAATTAATAACCGGCAAAAGATAGGCAGAGAGCTGTGGGCTGATATTAATAGCCAAGGAAGTAGCCATTAATATTGGCCCCCTCCCAGACTAAAAACTTTAGCTCTCAGCCACTCCAGAAATGGCACATTCATAATATGCGCCAATTCTGGCACTTAACCTTACTCTTCCCATATATATATATATATATATATATATATATATATATATATATATATATATATTATTTATATATATATATATATATATATATATATACATACATATATATATATATATATATATATATATATACATATATATATATATATATATATATATATATATATATATATATACATATATATATATATATATATATATATATATATATATATATATATATAATGTAAAACAAATGGCAGACAAACAAATAAAGTGCTCATAAATACCAGTGCGCGTAATAAAATGGTGCAATCTCACCCAGTTGTTATTTCCTGATTCTCCAAAGTTCCGTACAGGAACAATACATCCATGTTTTATGTGGCCAGGGACATGTGACTTCAGCAGCCAATCACAGAAGACCTCTTTTAATGAAGCTGTGGATGGTTTGTGCGCCCTGATTGGCTACCGGAATCAACACACATAAAGTCAAGGGAAAATAAAAAAAGAGCTTGGTGCTCTTCTAACCTCTCCACATGCTCCTCTAACCTCTCCACACTCCTTACCCTCATTAAACACGTTCCCCCGTCACTCCTGGTCATCATACAGCACCATTATCCTAGCCAAAGTAAAAACAAAAGAAATTAGACAAAACATGATGATTTACCGAACTGTGACCAAATTTTGCCGACCTCGAGTAAAAATGCTGGTGAAAACAAACACGAATCCGAATGTGCTGTGTTCGTGCTGAATTTGAAATTGGCAAATGTTTTCCAAACAAGTTCGCTCATCTCTAATAATGACATCAAAATGTTCAATGCACATCACCAAAGTGAAGGCACGATGTATAGTGATGTCTGAGACCTAGACATCTAGCTACATTAGCTGCATGGTTGGTGCAGGTAGTGAATACAGTGTTATAGACATGGTCGTTCTTAGTAGGGAAATTGCATTCCAATCAGCGAAATAGATACTATAGGTACTAGTATACTTAGAATATTTAATGCTACAGTATCAATATTTTTCTTCATTGATTTTCATATTTTAGAATTATTGTTCACATTTTAGAATTTTCCTAGAATAAGATATTATAATGACTAAAAAAGTGTTGATATTACATGATGACTGCTATGTTTGTTATTTCTCACCTAGTGCAGTTAATCCTCGACACCCATGGACTGTCAGAGCAGACAGTTGGCCAGTACTGGACAAAAATCCAGCCTTGGTACACAAAACCAACCAGCCCATATGCTATAACACCCTTTTACCTCCACAAGAAGGAAAAATGTTACTTTATTTCGTCATGGACGCACCACTCAAGTAAACAGGCTATTCAGGATTCATTTTTATTTGCCCATAGACATAGAAAATAACAAACACACTAATACTCGACTCTGGTGGTGCAATACAGTGATGTCAACGTCACCTGTGTGCGATGGGCTCCAGCATGTCCCCTGCATAAAGGATTCCCAAGGAATGTATAAGTAAGTGACGGAACCTGCGACTCTGTGCTAGTTCACAATTGTTAAAGGGAATCTGTCACCCCCAAAATTGCGGGTGAGGTAAGCCCACCGGCATCACGGGCTTATCTACAGCATTCTGGAATGCTGTAGATAAGCCCCCGATGTATCCTGAAAGATGAGAAAAAGACGTTAGATTATACTCACCCAGGGTCCGGCCCCTCCCATCTTCATCAGATGACGTCCTCTTCTGGTCTTCACACTGTGGCTCCTGCGCAGGTGTACTTTGTCTGCCCTGTTGAGGCAGAGCAAAGTACTGCAGTGCGCAGGCGTGGGCCTCTCTGACCTTTCCCGGCGCCTGCGCACTGCAGTACTTTGCTCTGCCCTCAAAAGGACAGACAAAGTACGCCTACGCAGGAGCCGCAGCGTGAAGACCAGAAGAGGACGTCATCTGATGAAGATGGGAGGCGTCGGACCCGGACCAGCAGCGGGAATGCCCCTGGGTGAGTATAATCTAACGTTGTTTTCTCATCTTTTAGGATACATCGGGGGCTTATCTACAGCATTGCAGAATGCTGTAGATAAGCCCCTGATGCCAGTGGGCAAACCTCACCCACGGTTTTGTGGGTGGCAGATTCCCTTTAATAATGTCGGATTCCTATTGGGAAACTATTAATAGTATAGCAAGTAATGCGGCCCACGGCCAGACTGAATAACAGCTGCCTGCTTCTTCCCTAAATAGTTCTTGCATAATTTGGAGGTGTGCTTTGGGTTATTGTCCTGTTGTAGGATGAAATTGGCTCCAATCAAGTATTCTCCACAGGGTATGGCATGGCATTGCAAAATGGAGTGATAGCCTTCCTTATTTAATATCCCTTTTACCTTAAACAAATCTCCCACTTTACCAGCACCAAAGCAACCCCAGACCATCACATTACCTCCACCATGCTTGCCAGATGGCATCAGACACTCTTCCAGCAACTTTTCAGTTGTTCTGCGTCTCACAAATATTCTTATGTGTGATCCAAACACCTCAAACTTGGATTCGTTTGTCCATAACACTTTTTTCCAATCTTCCTCTGTCCAATGTCTGTGTTCTTTTGCCCATATTAATCTTTTCCTTAGTTAGTCTCAGATATGGCTTTTTCTTTACCACTCTGCCCTGAAGGCCAACATCCCGGAGTCACCTCTTCAATGTAGATGTTGACACTGGCATTTTACGTGTACTATTTAATGAAGCTGCCAGTTGAGGACCTGTGAGGCGTCGATTTCTCAAACTACTGACTCTAATGTACTTGTCTTGTTGCTCAGTTGTGCAGCGGGGCCTCCCACTTCTCTTTCTACTCTGGTTAGTGCCTGTTTGTGCTCTCCTCTGAAGGGAGTAGTACACACCGTTGTAGGAAATCTTCAGTTTCTTGGCAATTTCTCACATGGAATATCCTTCATTTCAAAGAACAAGAATAGACTGTCGAGTTTCACATGAAAGTTCTTTTTTCTGGTCATTTTGAGAGTTTAATGGAACCAAGAAATTTATTGCTCCAGATTCTAAACTAGGTCAAAGAAAGGTCAGGTTTATAGGTTCTCTAATCAGCCAAACTGTTTACAGCTGTGCTAACATACTTGCACAAGGGTTTTCAAGAGTATTCTAACCATCCATTAGCCTTCTTACACAGGTAGCAAACCAGGGCCAGCCCGAACGTATAGGCAAACTAGGTGGCCGCCTAGGGCGCCGACCCTAAGGGGGTGCCAGAGTAAAAATGGAAAAAATTATAAAAAATCTTTTCAAAAGGCAAAAGGTGTATGGAGCGGAGCTGAATGTGTATGAGTTGTATGGAGCGGAGCCGTGTGTGTATGAGGTGTACGGAGCGGAGCCATGTGTATGAGGTTTACGGAGTGGAGTCGTGTGTGTATGAGGTGTATGGAGCGGAGCCGCATGTGTATGAGGTGTATGGAGTGGAGCGCGTGTGTATGGAGTGCAGCCGCATGTGTAGGAGTAGCTATGTGGGGCCATTATACGGTACGAAGTATCATGTGCGGCCAATATACAGTATGGAGCATCATGTGTGGTCATTATACAGTATGGAGCATCATGTGTGGCCATTATACAGTATGGAGCATCATGTGTGGCCATTATACAGTATGGAGCACTGTGTGGCCATATTTTTTTGTTTATAATTATTCTTTACTAGATTGTGGCCCGATTCTAATGCATCGGGCATTCTAGAATATGCATGTCCCTGTAGTATATGGACAATGATGATTCCAGAATTCGCGGCAGACTGTGCCCGTCGCTGATTGGTCGAGACAACCTTTATGACATCATCATCGCCATGGCCACCATTATGACATCTACGTCGATACTGTGCCCGTCGCTGATTGGTCGAGGCCCAGGTGGCCTCGACCAATCAGAGACGCAGGATTTCCAGGACAGACAGAAAAACCCTTAGACAATTATATATATAGATGAAACAGTGTGATCAGCAGTGCTAAATGGGTGTGGTTGGGACGTGGATATGGGTGTGGCTAGTTATGAATGGGTGTGGTCAGAGGCGTGGCCTAAAATTTGCCGCGGCGCGCCACAAACTGTGTCCCTCTTTCCCATCTTCAAAAGTTGGGAGGTATGTTAAAAGTAGTAGGGGCGCAACAAAATAGTTTCGCCTAGGGCGCCGTAATCTCTCGGGCCGGCCCTGTAACAAACACAAAGTACCATAAGAACACTGGAGTGATAGTTGTTGGAAATGGGCCTTTATACACCTATGAAGATATTGCATTACAAACCAGACGTTTGCAGCTAGAATATTCATTTACCACATTAACAATGTATAGAGTGTATTTCTGAATCATTTAATGTTTGCTTCATTGGAAAAAAATGTGCTTTTCTTTAAAAAGTAAGGAAACTTTTGGTCGGTAGTGTATACTATATATATAAATATGATTTTTTTATATATATTGAAAGAGATTAGCTAGATATACAGAGAAATAGATAGACAGATATATACAAAAAGAGAGATATAAATATGTGAGAGAGATATATAATAAGTGCTTTGTGTGAATAGATTGCTGTACATTTTTTTTTGGTAAATCAATTCCTTTCGGGAAAAAAATGTTTTATATCCCCTGATATTTTATTAACTAGCAGAGGGAAAGCGGACAGCTGGGGGCAGACATTTATAGCCTGGGAAGAGCGTAATACCCATAGAGCTTTGCAGGCTATTAATATCAGCACACAGCTATATACAAGCTGAAATAGCCTTTACTGATTATTAAAATGGGGAACCCCACAAAAAAGATGTAGCGTTTCCCTATAATTAATAACCAGCAAAAGGTAGGCAGACAGCTGCGGGCTGATATTTATAGCCTAGGATGGGGCCATGGATATTGGTCTCTTCCCAGCCTAAAACATCAGCTCTCAGTCACAACAGAAATGGCGCATATATAACATGCACCAATTCTGACACTTAGCCTCACTCTTCCCACTTGCTCTGGTGCGGTGGCAAGTGGTGTGGAGTTGATGTCACCTTTGCATTGTCAGGTGACATCAAGCCCAGGGATTAATAATGGAGATGCATCTATAAGATACCCCCATTACTAACCCTACGGTCAAATAGTAAAAAAACCCCACTCAGAATAAAGTCCTTTATTTGAACACATGACACAAACTTCTTTATTGACTTTAAATTAACCAAAATCACTTTCACTCACCTTATGTCCAATCCATTGAAGACCATGTCTCATGTAAGAAAAAAAATAAATCAACATCATCCTCATCTGTCCCTGAAGTGAAGATAATAATCAATTTGTCCTGCAACGCATCTAGCTCTGCTACATCTAGGTGGCAGGCAGCATTGTTGCATGATCCAACTATGTAGCCTTCCATCCAGCAGGGACACTGAGCTGCATTTCCTTGCGCAGATCAGTGACTCAAGGTGACTTGATAAAATTGAGTGGATTTCATATCCAATCAACTCCTTTGTCCTCACTGACATCAACATGAGCCTGAGAAAGTTCTCATGCTCGCGGTGCCATCAGAAAGGTCATCGGCGTTCAGAGCCAGTGAGCTCAGTACAACTCAATTATGTCAGCACAAACACCGTTAGAACCTTTCCCAGTGCGCTCTCACTGACATAATTGAGTTGAACTGAGTTCATAGGCTCTGAACTTGGATGACCTTTCAGATGGCACTGCGAATGTGAGAACTTTCTAACGCTCGCAGTGATGTCAATGAGGTAAAAGGAGTTCACCACTAGGCACTGAGCTGAGGGAGCACGCACAGCTCAGTGCCTCTGCTGGATGGCAGGCTCTATAGTTGGATCATGCAACAATGCAGCCTACCATCTAGATGAATCAGAGGTAGATGTGTCGCTGGACAATTGGCTTCAGTGGATTGGGCATTGAGGTGAGTATATACGTTTTTGGTAAATTTGGATTCATTAATGGAGTCTGTGTTATTTGTTCAAATAAAGGACTTTATTCTGGGTGTGTGTATTTTTTCACAATATCACTATAAGTTTAATAATGGGGGCATCTTCTAGACGCTTCTTCATTATTAACCCCTGGAATTGATGTCAGCTGCCAATACAAAGCTGATATTTGCTCAGCAAACAAAATCTGAGCGATCTGATCTAGATTATTCTGACTAGTATATATATATATATACACTATCTAGCATAGCCAGCTCCTCAACTTGATAAAACTTAACCTTTAATATATATAATATAAAACAAATGGCACACTTCGGCCACAGAAACTCCACTTGGTTACCCCCTACAGTCAGAAAAAGTGAGAGCCCATCATCTGTTATGGAAGTGGACATGGCTGCTGCTTTTTTGTCACCTAGTTCAACACATCTTTCTCAATCCACTATAACATCTCCACCTGCACCTCCTTCTCTCATGATCCAGCAGTCAGTCCAGTTCACTGTACTCTGCTCTCTATCAGCACAGCAGCCAGCCCTCGATCCCGCAGTTGTGGTCAAGTAAAAGAAGGTTTCCTCCTACACATGCCAAAGCTTAGAGCTTGAATAACACCATCTTCAATCTGTTGGCCACATAAATGTTGCCTTTCCCCTGGTGGATACAGATGATTTCAGAAAGTTGATAGCCATTGCTGTCCCCTAGAACCAGTTGTCAAGTTGCCATTACTTCTCTAGGAAAGATGTGCCTGCACTACACCAGTGCCCTCAATCTCTCCATTAATTTGACGCATGCTTCAACATTGCAGATAGAATCACCCCTATCTCCATACTTTGCTGCCATGGCTCACCGCAGTTAGGCAGTGTTCAAATTAATATGCCTGGGAGATTGCAGTCACACAGTTCAAGAGTTATGGACAGCTATCCAGGCCGAGATAAAGCAATGGATGTCTCCACTAAACCTGGAGTCAGTGAAGGCCATGTGCAATAACGGTGCGTACCTAGTTGCAGACCTGCACCAGGGCCTGGATACACTGCTGCAGAAAGCACTGTCTCTGTGTGCTCACTTATGCCAATTGCACCTCGCAGGTCATCGACTTGCATCGCTACACAGGTCTTTCAGCCTACCGGTTAACCGTTTGATTTGCGATGTTCCAACACAGTGGAATTTGACTCTGCACATGTTGCATCAACTGCAACTGCAGCTAGAGCCCTGGTGCAGTATGTAATTTTAAACAGCCAGGGTCGATGCTGTCTGTACGTGGTACAAATCACGCTTGCGAAGTGGGCACAGAAGAAGTACATCTGTACCCTGTTTTGAAATGGTTACTAAGATGGTTAGTGCTGACAATGCTGTCATCAGCATCACTATTCTGGTCATCTACATGCTGGATCACACTTTGAATAATCTGCGTGAGGAGGTGGTGGTCCCAGAGGAAGAGGGGGAAGCAGAGGAGGATGCAGAAGGGATAACAATATCTCAAATTTCCAGACTGTTGTCGCAAAGGCAGATGCCATGTGAGGAGGGCTTATGGTACCAAACACCGAGAGTGAAGGTGGAGGAGCTAATTAACAAATTGCGGAGGAGGAGGTGATGGACACGCAACAGTCAGTAGATGAAGAAGATAATGATTCCCTCTCTGTTGTCCATGGTTACTGGGAGGGGACAGAGGAAGCAACCTTGAGTGTTCGCCCTCCACCAACACACGATGGACTTGGACCTCATGGAAGCCCTCAACACATGTGCACCTTCTTGCTTCACTATCTTCAACATGATGCCCGTATTCTTAGGGTTAAAAATAGCGCTGACTACTATATGAATATACTCACCCTCGGACGCGCCCTGCTTCTTTCTGGCAGCCTTCCTTCCTAAGAATGAGCACGTGAAGGACCTTAGATGACGTCGCGGCTTGTGATTGGTCGCGTGACCGCCCATGTGACCGCTCACGCGACCAATCACAAGCCGCGACGTCACCGCAGGTCATTCACGCGCTCATTCTTAGGAAGGAAGGCTGCCAGTTAGTACCAGGGCGTGTCCGAGGGTGAGTATATCAATATTTTTTATTTTGATTCTTTATTTTACACTTAAATATGGATTCCGATACCGATTCCCGATATTGCAAACATATCGGAACTCGGTATCGGAATTCCGATACCAGATTCAGAAGATCGCCGACCTCATGGCCGACCCCACACAGGGGTCGGGTCAGGTTTCATGAAACCCGACTTTGCCAAAAGTTGGCGACTTCTGAAAATGGCCAACCCGTTTCGCTCAACCCTACTGCTGATGCTACAAACAATTTTTTGAAGTGTGGAGACTCCAAGTTGGGTCTCCATCTGGTGGGTTGCCAGTAGTAGAAGGTATGCCAGAGGCCTATTATACTCTTTCTACTCTGTGGAAATTGATGCCATTTTAGTTCTGTGTGACAATTATTTTTTGAAATGTGGGGACTCCAAGTTGGGTCTCCATCTGGTGGGTTGCCTGAGGTGGAAGGTGTGTCAGAGACCTATTTTACTGTTTCTACTCTGTGGAAATTGATGCCACTTTAGTGGTGTGTGGCAATTATTTTTTGAAATGTGGAGACTCCAAGTTGTGTCTCCATCTGGTGTGTTGCATGTAGGACTCACAGTCAACTACCTGTGTTACTTTCCTTACATCTTCCTACCAATAGTACTGTGTGAAACTGATGTTTGTGCCATCTGAGTGTGGCTGGATAAAAAAATTGGAGGTGCTGTATGATGTATCAGGCCTCCCAGCACAGCAGGCCTACACCGGTCCCTCACCCACCTTTTAGTTTCAACCTAATTTCAAATATGTAAATGTTGGCTCAGAACCTGTCTCATGCATGGTCCATGCCTGACTGCTGCACCATTATAAAATTTCTACTGTGGGTCAACTGATGCCACTTTTCATGGTGTCTGCCCCTAATTTGAGCTTTTTGGGCAGCTTTTGACCCCCCTGAAGGTTTGTCTATGCGTTTGGTTTTGCCTCCCATTGAATTTAATGAGGTTCTGATACGTTCGACGAACCGTTCATCACACTGTTCAGCAAACATCAGTCCGTTCGCCAAATCCGAACCGAACCTTGAAAGGTTCACTCATCTCTAGTCTCTATGCCATGATGTCACAGTGTTTAAGGGCATCTGATGCCTCAAAACTATGGCTTGAAGTGAAGCTGCCAAAGAGAATGTAAGAAAGGGGGAAGAAGAACATAAGAGGCACAAAGGGCCATACTGCAGGCCGCATGGATGACAGGACAGATGAGAGGTGAGTATTTTATTTGTTTTTTAAAACGTTTGCCCTCCCTCTACTATTCAAGAAGATGGCGACCACAGCACACTGCCATTTTTCAGAATTTGCACGAAGCGAATAACAAAAAAATATATATTTTGGATAATACAATTTTTGGCTAAATTCAATTACACTTGAATAAATTTGCACATCTTTAGTGACCACACTTTGCCTTCAAAACATTATCGAAGCATCAGTTCTCTTAGGTAAACTTGCAAACAGTTTTTTAAGGAACTTGTCATAAAGTTTGTTCCAAACATCTTGGAGAATTAAGTACAGATCTTTGGTGTATGTAGGCTTGTTGAAATCCACACCTATTATTGAGTTGATATAGATTTTTTTTGTTCTCTCAATTTGCCTTTTGTTGATTGATAAAAATAAACTATTAACACTTCTAATTTTTAAAGTATTCTTTTTTTGCAGCATTTTTTCACAGTGGCTGAACCTTTTGCATGGTACTATATATTAAATATGATAGTTGGGCCATGTTATTTATTTTGGATTGAGAACTTGGCTTTAGGAACCACAAGCTTTGCCAAGAAAGGATGGGAATGTAATAAAGGAAATAAGAAAGATAAGGTTCATAAGCAGTGAAAATAGTATTGCTTGGCAAGAAATAAAAACCCCAGGCCTTTCCCACATCACAGTCATTAATAAGCCTTCCAATTATCATAGCCAAAAGAACTGCAAACAAGCACTTAGCATAAATGTGAGAGGCTTGTATCTATTTATTCAAAATAATTTTATCCCAGATTTATTTTTTCTATTTCAGACAATGTAGTAGTGACATTGGCAAAAATCTTCTCCTGGTAACAGTCTACTGTCCTATGGCTCGTTGTACACATATATGCTATGGCCACCATAATAATAATAATAATAATAATAATAATAATCTTTATTTATATAGCGCCAACATATTCCGCAGTGCTTTACAGCTTAGCAGTTTCAAACACAACAGTCATAAGTAACAACGTTAACAATACAATAATTAAAGCGAAATAAGAGGACCCTGCTCGTGAGAGCTTACAATCTACAATTATGTGGGGGAGATACAAAGTACAGGTGTGTATTTACAATGGTGTATTTACAATGATGGTCCAGCCATCTTCAGGGGGTGGGGGATAGATGGGGATAGTGTATGGGCTACAAACACACACAAATATAAAATGAGTTTGATTAGTGAACGTGGTAGGCCGCTCTGAACAAATGTGTATTGAGGGAGTGCCAAAAACTATGCAAATTGTGGATGGTCTTAATATCTTGGGGCAGAGCATTCCAGAGAATTGGCGCAGCACGGGAGAAGTCTTGGAGTCGGGAGTGGGAGGTACGGATTAGTGCAGAGGTTAGTCGGAAGTCTTTTGCAGAGCGCAGAGGTCGGTTAGGCCGATAGAAATGAGGGAGGAGATGTAAGGGGGTGCCGCACTGTGGAGAGCTTTGTGGGTGAGAACAAGTACTTTGAATTGTATCCTGTAATGAATGGGCAGCCAGTGTAATGACTGGTGAAGAGCGGACGCGTCCGAGTAACGATTAGCCAGATGGACGACCCTGGCTGCTGCATTGAGGATGGACTGGAGAGGGGAAAGTTACGTGAGGGGGAGGCCAATTAATAGATCGTTACAGTAGTCCAGGCGGGAGTGGATCAGGGTGACAGTGAGGGTTTTTGTTGTTTCCATGGTGAGAAAAGGGCGGATTCTAGAGATGTTCTTTAGGTGTAGGCGGCACGAGCGGGCAAGAGATTGTATATGGGAGGTGAAGGAGAGATCGGAGTCAAACATAACACCCAGACAGCGCGCCTGCTGCCGGGGTGTTATTATGGTGCCACCCACAGAGAGGGAAATGTCAGATTTAGAGAGGTTAGTAGATGGCGGGAGCAGAAGAAGTTCAGTTTTGGAGAGGTTGAGTTTCAGATAGAGAGTGGACATGATGTTGGAGACTGCAAGACAGACAGTCAGTGGCATTCTGTAGTACAGCGGGGGTAAGGTCAGGGGATGACGTGTATAGTTGTGTGTCATCAGCATAAAGATGATACTGAAAGCCAAATCTGCTGATGATCTGTCCAATTGGGGCTGTGTAGAGGGAGAAGAGAAGGGGGCCAAGGACTGAGCCCTGAGGTACCCCGACAGTGAGAGGAAGAGGAGAGGAAGTGGAGCCAGAGAACAGAACACTGAAGGAGCGGTCAGAAAGGTAGGAAGAGAACCAGGAGAGAGCAGTGTCCTTAATGCCTAGTGACTGGAGCCTAGAGAGTAGGAGAGGGTGGTCAACAGTGTCAAAAGCTGCAGAAAGGTCGAGAAGAATGAGCAGAGAGTGGTCACCGTTACGTTTTGCTGTCAGAAGGTCATTGGTCACTTTGATGAGTGCAGTTTCAGTCGAATGTAGGGGGCGGAAATACCAGGAATATCAATTAAAAAATGAAAGTGTCAAGGCTACATTGTCTTAAGATGTAGTAAACAGTGGAGCTGTTTATTTGTGCATTTTTTGTGGGCATGGTTAAGGAAATAAAATTTGTGGTTATGCAAATATGGGCCAATTGCTTTCAGCGGTGCAAGCATTATCCATCCAGTGATTCTGTTGTGTCTTGCAAAATAGGTAACCATGCTGTCCAGCATCTCAGCAGGTGTGGTCAGCTTTCTGCTGTTCCAAATGGGGCAGAACCACACCCTACTTAAGCTCTCAGGATGCTGCTGAAAGTTAACAGTTTTCAAATTTTACTGTGCCTGCTCTTTGTCTCCTGCTATTCCCAGTTATCTGAACAGCTTGTTTGATACCTGTTGCTGACCTTGGACTGTATAACCTTCCACTTGTCTGACGATTTTTCCTCAGACCCTGTTCTCCTTGTTCTCACTTCTGATTTTCATCTGACTAGTTGACTGTCCCTCCCAACTCTTTGGAAACAACCTAATAGACCTTTTTGTAAATACAGATCCCTGTTGTATAGAGTCTTGTGCAAAATCTGTCCGTGAAAGCCCTAATACTGTCATGTTTGCTTACCAAATCCTCACTGCCCTCTACTTTCTTGTTAAAAAATAAAACTATGTTACTATAAACATATATTTTTTAATGTTTATAGCACTGTACTCTAATTTAATGACTTTTTGACAAAATGAATTCAATATATTTTGAGCATGTGAGAAGCTTTAGCAGGGTCCTAAATGTTTAGGAACATCACACCATAAATAAAATAGATGCATAAATATAAAAAAGACAACTTTCTAATGTGATAGGATGGGATTCAAAGGTTCAGCAGTAAGCTTTCCTTGCATATTACTTAATAATAAAAATCAGTTATAAAAGGTCTGGAATTTAGTTTTGTAGATAACATTCTCGAAAATAACATACAGTTTCTTTAAAATGAATGTATTGTATGTTTGATAATATACGCCTAAATAATAAAGTCATACAGCTACTATATAATACCACTATGTAAAGGAGTAAATAAATGTCACGACATATGACCACCACATAGCGTGTCAATAATCCACCATATTGTTATTCCACGCTAGTAACATTCGTTGACATCTTCATGACTACTGTAATTTTTACTCCCAATTTTAAGTCACAATACATTATACCAGTGGTGTGTCTCCTGGAATCAAATACTAAAATTGGTAATTATTTAAGCATACATTAACTATGCCATTTATTCAATTTGTCATCATTTTTTACATTTTCATAGAAGTGAATACCTAAGTTGATAATTCTCAGATGTCTGAACTTGCTGTATAATTTGGATTTCTGCTTTTTTGCATGTTCGGTATATCAATCATATTACACCGGAAAGAACTGCCTGTAATATCTCCACTGATGTAGACCTTTCATACATATTCATATGGACAACACCAGAGAGGTTTAAATTCTGATCCATTCCTTTCTGTCTGTCAAAGAGGCAAAAAAAAGCTATTTGAATGAATCGCTGATAAGCCGTACTGCCAAGTACAGGGAACAAAAGATATCAATGTGACGATGTCTTCATGTCTTGGATGTGAAGTTTATTCTTGCTGTGTGTTCTGTTAAATAATATTTAGCAGTTTGAGATTTGAATCATAATCTTGTAAACCAAAATCACTCTGGGATTTGCAGAGGTGCATCTCTCGACATAGCACTGTCACTGTGCCACTTGTCTACTGCTATGGTATGGTACAGAATACATTATTAATTTCTATTTTTTATTGGCATGTGATATAACTCTATATTGTGTTTGTATAGCTTAGGATAAAATTGAACATTTGTTAATTTCGCTAATAATATTTTCGTTTGGTAGACTATTTCATTTTTGAATGTTTTTGCGATGACTTTGTCTCTGATTAGAGTTGAGCAAATCTACAGAAATTTGATTCAGGCAGATTTGATCAATTTAAGGGGGTGGGGGGGGGTATAGAGCATTGAATAAACTTGATGCAATTTGTTTCAGCTTGGAGGAGATTCAGCTCTCCTTGTCCCATGCAGTTCCTATCCCACCACCCCAAGTCTGTCCTACAGTATGAAGATAGAAGGAAAGAAGGAAAGATAGGAAGGAAGGAAGGAATAAGATAGAAGAATTGATTGTAAGAATGGTTGTAAAGGTACAGTTATGATACAGCCAAGAAGAGTGGAGATATAGATTTATTGAACACCTTCTGGCTTTCCACAATCATGGAAAATAGAGGACAGACAGCATCCATTTTCCTTGACTCACTAGAAATGATTAGCAAAAGTTATGTTTCGTACAATTCAAGGTAAATTTGATTTTACTTGAATTGCTTCTAAATTTTTCATGAAAGTCAAAATGAATATGATTTGTTTAAACTAAATCTGCTAACTAATTGATTATGATAAACGTCATACAAAGTTTAATTGTTCTAGTTGGAATTTCCTAATATGTTGCTAGTTGCATTTTGCAGCAAAAACCATAGTCAGTAAACAACAAAGATAAAAGATCTCAGTGTTGAACATTGAATCAATATAAGAGTAAAAAAAAAACTGTCAAAGTATTAGATATACCATGGAACACTGTGAAGAAGGTCAACAAGACATGGCTTGAAATTGACAGCACAACAGTGAATTTACTTAAAATGTATGTGTCTGAAAACTTGATGAAATGAACTAAATTGGTTCAGGATGTTGCCAAAAAGCCTACAGCAACATTAAAGGAGCAGCAGGAATTTCATTCAAGCACTCGTTGTGTACTTTATGTGATAGCCTTCTCCCATATTCTTCATTTGTCTGTCCTGTGAGATAGGATGGCAAGCCCTCCTTATAAAGAAAAACTCTAGGCCCAGCTATCTTATGCTAAAACCTACAATCTCCAATCAGCCAAAAGCAAGTGGAAAATATCTTATGATGAGATGAGATAAGGTTGAGCTTTTTGACCATAATTGGAAAAGATATGTTTGGCACAAAGTCAACACTGCACATCAGTAAATTATCACCATACACACAGAGAAGCATGGTAGATGCAGCATTATGCTTTGGAACTGTTTTTTGGCAGTTGGAACTGGGCTTTAGTGAAGGTGGAGAGAATTTTGAATCGTTCAAAATGTCAGTTAATTTTGCAGCAAAACCTTCAATCCTATATTATTATAAATCTGAAGATGAAGAAGAATTTCACTTTTCACCAAGACAACAACCCCAAGCTAACGTCCAAATCTAGACTTCGCCAAAAGAGGGTCAAAGTTTTAGAATGGCCCAGCCAGAGCCTCGACATGAGTCCAGAGAAAATCTATGGGTTGACCTGAAGATGGCGCTATATACAGGCAATGACCGTACAATCTGATATATCTGGAGCGCTATTGCAAGGAAGAAAGGATAACATGCTGTCATAAATTCACAGTGTATTTCTGCCAGTTGTAACTAGTGTTGAGCGATACTTTCCGATATCGGAAAGTATCGGTATCGGAAAGTATCGTCCGATACCGTCAAAATATCGGATCCAATCCGATACCGATACCCGATCCCAATGCAAGTCAATGGGACGAAAATATCGGAATTAAAATAAACCCTTTATACACTTGTAGGTTCATTCTACATGAAGGAAAACAACTAAGAATAATGTAGGATGTATTGGGGGACGTGGCGGAGACATTAAAGGCACAGAGGTTTAGCCCAATGTAATAGAATAGCAGGATTTTTTTTTTTTTGGATGACGTTCGGCGTTAGAAAGAATTTGACTATGTTAATTTTTTTTTTTTTTTTATGCCACATATTGATGTTTCACTACTTCAACGCCCTTCACCTTCTTTTTTTCTTCTCCCACGCTTTCTTCTTCATTATCCTCATCATCAGCTTCTTTGACATCAACTTCTTCACCTTATTCATCTTCTTCTTCATCTTCTACCTATTATTTTTTGGGTTACATTGTTCATATTCTTTTTATTTTACTATTATCTTCATCATATTCTACTTCTTCATCATATTCTTATTTGTGACAGGCATTCCTGTAGTTGTTATCTATAAAAGTTTGAAGATTACACCTTCCGTTCTGCCTGTCACAAAACAGTTACATTTGTCCGCGTTCAGTTTGGCCTGCAGCATCAGGCTTTATCCAGGGGCACCACGAGGAGGAACGAACTCACCCCCATACACTGCTTAGTCTTCTTCTGCTTATAATTTAGATAATATTTTTTGCTCTGATATTTAGTGTTATGCTTAATGTTCTTCTGCTCTTTGTTCTGCAGCCTCTTGTTCTTCTGCTTCTCGGTCTTCCAGGTCGTCGTCGTCTCCAGGGTCGTCGTCTCCAGGGTCGTCGTCTCCCGGGTCATCGTCATCGGGGTGGTCTTCAGGGTCGTCGTCTCCGGGGTCGTCGTCATCACGGTGGTCTTCAGGGTCATCGTCTCCAGGGTCGTCGTCATCACGATGGTTGTCGTCTCTGGTGTCGTCGTCATCTTAGGGGTGTTCTTCCGGGTCATCGTGTTTAGTCTCTTGAACTTGGAAATGTAGCAGAAGGTACAAGAAGGCTGAGAAAATGCCGAGAACCAGCTGATGGAACTGGAACTCGGATGGCTACCCAAAGGTCCAAGAGCCAATGGAACTACCGAGGACCAGCTGACGTTACTGGAACCCGGTTACTAAGCAGGAGGTACCCGTGCCTGAAAGCACTACCAAGGACCACCTGACGTTGGTGGAACTCGGATACCCAGAGGGAGGCACCTAAGCCAAAGGCTCTGCCCGGAACCAGCTGACGGTACTGGAACCAGGATGGGGAGCAGAAGGTACAAGAGCAAAAGACAGTGCCGAGAACCAGCTGACGGTGCTGGAACCCGGATGGGTAGCCGAAGGTCCAAGAGCCAATGGAACTACCGAGGACCAGCTGATGTTACTGGAACCCGGTTACTAAGCAGGAGGTACCCGTGCCTGAAAGCACTACCAAGGACCACCTGACGTTGGTGGAACTCGGATACCCAGAGGGAGGCACCTAAGCCAAAGGCTCTGCCCGGAACCAGCTGACGGTACTGGAACCAGGATGGGGAGCAGAAGGTACAAGAGCAAGTGTCTGCGTGGCTTTTGCAGGACACGATGCCGGCTGCACAGCAGGGGAACAGCTGGCGGTGCTGAACCCCACTGACACATTGGCGAGGTGTTTTTCTCTGTGCAGCTAGCAGTACCGGGCCCCAACTGGCGGTGTTGGAGCCCGGGCTCTGCAGGGGGAGCAGAGTGTAGGCTGAAGCCTAATCGAACCAATTTCAAAGGTAACCTTTAACCCCCCCTCAGGGGTTACAAAGTAGAAGAGCCACAGCTTATGCAGCAGTAGTGGTGCACAAGTCAAAGGTTGCTCTTTTAATTTGGCTCCTTGCACACGCTGAATGGAACACGTATAACATTTAACCCTTTATACAGTCAAACTGTGTTGGAGGCGCGAGTTCCCTTTGTAATGAGACGCAGCACAGATGTCAAGAATCCCACCTTGGTGCTGGGTGCAGCCTCCTGAGCGTTGTTATTTGCTGTACAGGAGTCTGCGCTGTCGTGTTATCCCCTGGCCTAGCGCTGTTAGCGCTGCCCATCTTCTGACCTCATTTAATGTTGGCTGGTGCGGTTCGCGATGCCCATGAATCACAGCCCCGCAGTGTATTGACATAGTTAAAACACTGCGGGGCTGGGATTCATGGCCTGGCGCAGTACATATGTTCGCCTCTCGCTTGGGTTCTTACACCTGCTTCAGACTATGTGGCGTCAGCTGATCCCTTATCGCATGCCACGGCCATGAAGCCGCACAGTCTGAAGAAGGCGGAAGGAGATGAGGGACAGGCGAACTGATGCACTGCTCATGCCCATCAAACACACCCTCGCACTCCCAAGAAATAAGACACCGAGGGGCGTTGTGTGGGTCAGGGCGGCCGCAGAGGCGCAGGCAGCCAAACAATGATGCCAGAAGACGGGCAGCGCTACCAAGGGGGTTGCAGCGTGTCATTACAAAGGAAAGTCACACCACCGGGACGGTTAAATGGTCACACAGAGGACACATTTTAGACGTGTTTTCCGTTCCACATGTGCGAGGAGAATACGTTTATGAGCCACCTTGCACACATGCAGCATTACCGCTGTACAAGGTGGCCTTAAAAACGTACAAACGCCTGGGGGAGGGGGGACAGGTTCCCTTCAATTTCAGTTCTGGTGTCTGCGTGGCTTTTGCAGGACACGATGCCGGCTGCACAGCAGGGGAACAGCTGGCGGTGCTGAACCCCACTGACACATTGGCGAGGTGTTTTTCTCTGTGCAGCTAGCAGTACTGGGCCCCAACTGGCGGTGTTGGAGCCCGGGGTCAGCAGGAGGAGGAGAGGGAGCAGAGTGTAGGCCGAAGCCTGCACTGGCGGCAGCTTTGGGTCTGTTGTGCCTGCGTGGCTGTTGCAGGACACGTTGCCGGCTGCACAGCAGGGGAACAGCTGGCGGTGCTGAACCCCACTGACACATTGGCGAGGTGTTTTTCTCTGTGCAGCTAGCAGTACCGGGCCCCAACTGGCGGTGTTGGAGCCCGGGCTCTGCAGGGGGAGCAGAGTGTAGGCCGAAGCCTAATCGAACCAATTTCAAAGGTAACCTTTAACCCCCCCTCAGGGGTTACAAAGTAGAAGAGCCACAGCTTATGCAGCAGTAGTGGTGCACAAGTCAAAGGTTGCTCTTTTAATTTGGCTCCTTGCACACGCTGAATGGAACACGTATAACATTTAGCCCTTTATACAGTCAAACTGTGTTGGAGGCGCGAGTTCCCTTTGTAATGAGACGCAGCACAGATGTCAAGAATCCCACCTTGGTGCTGGGTGCAGCCTCCTGAGCGTTGTTATTTGCTGTACAGGAGTCTGCGCTGTCGTGTTATCCCCTGGCCTAGCGCTGTTAGCGCTGCCCATCTTCTGACCTCATTTAATGTTGGCTGGTGCGGTTCGCGATGCCCATGAATCACAGCCCCGCAGTGTATTGACATAGTTAAAACACTGCGGGGCTGGGATTCATGGCCTGGCGCAGTACATATGTTCGCCTCTCGCTTGGGTTCTTACACCTGCTTCAGACTATGTGGCGTCAGCTGATCCCTTATCGCATGCCACGGCCATGAAGCCGCACAGTCTGAAGAAGGCGGAAGGAGATGAGGGACAGGCGAACTGATGCACTGCTCATGCCCATCAAACACACCCTCGCACTCCCAAGAAATAAGACACCGAGGGGCGTTGTGTGGGTCAGGGCGGCCGCAGAGGCGCAGGCAGCCAAACAATGATGCCAGAAGACGGGCAGCGCTACCAAGGGGGTTGCAGCGTGTCATTACAAAGGAAAGTCACACCACCGGGACGGTTAAATGGTCACACAGAGGACACATTTTAGACGTGTTTTCCGTTCCACATGTGCGAGGAGAATACGTTTATGAGCCACCTTGCACACATGCAGCATTACCGCTGTACAAGGTGGCCTTAAAAACGTACAAACGCCTGGGGGAGGGGGGACAGGTTCCCTTCAATTTCAGTTCTGGTGTCTGCGTGGCTTTTGCAGGACACGATGCCGGCTGCACAGCAGGGGAACAGCTGGCGGTGCTGAACCCCACTGACACATTGGCGAGGTGTTTTTCTCTGTGCAGCTAGCAGTACCGGGCCCCAACTGGCGGTGTTGGAGCCCGGGGTCAGCAGGAGGAGGAGAGGGAGCAGAGTGTAGGCCGAAGCCTGCACTGGCGGCAGCTTTGGGTCTGTTGTGCCTGCGTGGCTGTTGCAGGACACGTTGCCGGCTGCACAGCAGGGGAACAGCTGGCGGTGCTGAACCCCACTGACACATTGGCGAGGTGTTTTTCTCTGTGCAGCTAGCAGTACCGGGCCCCAACTGGCGGTGTTGGAGCCCGGGCTCTGCAGGGGGAGCAGAGTGTAGGCCGAAGCCTAATCGAACCAATTTCAAGGTAACCTTTAACCCCCCCTCAGGGGTTACAAAGTAGAAGAGCCACAGCTTATGCAGCAGTAGTGGTGCACAAGTCAAAGGTTGCTCTTTTAATTTGGCTCCTTGCACACGCTGAATGGAACACGTATAACATTTAGCCCTTTATACAGTCAAACTGTGTTGGAGGCGCGAGTTCCCTTTGTAATGAGACGCAGCACAGATGTCAAGAATCCCACCTTGGTGCTGGGTGCAGCCTCCTGAGCGTTGTTATTTGCTGTACAGGAGTCTGCGCTGTCGTGTTATCCCCTGGCCTAGCGCTGTTAGCGCTGCCCATCTTCTGACCTCATTTAATGTTGGCTGGTGCGGTTCGCGATGCCCATGAATCACAGCCCCGCAGTGTATTGACATAGTTAAAACACTGCGGGGCTGGGATTCATGGCCTGGCGCAGTACATATGTTCGCCTCTCGCTTGGGTTCTTACACCTGCTTCAGACTATGTGGCGTCAGCTGATCCCTTATCGCATGCCACGGCCATGAAGCCGCACAGTCTGAAGAAGGCGGAAGGAGATGAGGGACAGGCGAACTGATGCACTGCTCATGCCCATCAAACACACCCTCGCACTCCCAAGAAATAAGACACCGAGGGGCGTTGTGTGGGTCAGGGCGGCCGCAGAGGCGCAGGCAGCCAAACAATGATGCCAGAAGACGGGCAGCGCTACCAAGGGGGTTGCAGCGTGTCATTACAAAGGAAAGTCACACCACCGGGACGGTTAAATGGTCACACAGAGGACACATTTTAGACGTGTTTTCCGTTCCACATGTGCGAGGAGAATACGTTTATGAGCCACCTTGCACACATGCAGCATTACCGCTGTACAAGGTGGCCTTAAAAACGTACAAACGCCTGGGGGAGGGGGGACAGGTTCCCTTCAATTTCAGTTCTGGTGTCTGCGTGGCTTTTGCAGGACACGATGCCGGCTGCACAGCAGGGGAACAGCTGGCGGTGCTGAACCCCACTGACACATTGGCGAGGTGTTTTTCTCTGTGCAGCTAGCAGTACCGGGCCCCAACTGGCGGTGTTGGAGCCCGGGGTCAGCAGGAGGAGGAGAGGGAGCAGAGTGTAGGCCGAAGCCTGCACTGGCGGCAGCTTTGGGTCTGTTGTGCCTGCGTGGCTGTTGCAGGACACGTTGCCGGCTGCACAGCAGGGGAACAGCTGGCGGTGCTGAACCCCACTGACACATTGGCGAGGTGTTTTTCTCTGTGCAGCTAGCAGTACCGGGCCCCAACTGGCGGTGTTGGAGCCCGGGCTCTGCAGGGGGAGCAGAGTGTAGGCCGAAGCCTAATCGAACCAATTTCAAAGGTAACCTTTAACCCCCCCTCAGGGGTTACAAAGTAGAAGAGCCACAGCTTATGCAGCAGTAGTGGTGCACAAGTCAAAGGTTGCTCTTTTAATTTGGCTCCTTGCACAGGCTGAATGGAACACGTATAACATTTAGCCCTTTATACAGTCAAACTGTGTTGGAGGCGCGAGTTCCCTTTGTAATGAGACGCAGCACAGATGTCAAGAATCCCACCTTGGTGCTGGGTGCAGCCTCCTGAGCGTTGTTATTTGCTGTACAGGAGTCTGCGCTGTCGTGTTATCCCCTGGCCTAGCGCTGTTAGCGCTGCCCATCTTCTGACCTCATTTAATGTTGGCTGGTGCGGTTCGCGATGCCCATGAATCACAGCCCCGCAGTGTATTGACATAGTTAAAACACTGCGGGGCTGGGATTCATGGCCTGGCGCAGTACATATGTTCGCCTCTCGCTTGGGTTCTTACACCTGCTTCAGACTATGTGGCGTCAGCTGATCCCTTATCGCATGCCACGGCCATGAAGCCGCACAGTCTGAAGAAGGCGGAAGGAGATGAGGGACAGGCGAACTGATGCACTGCTCATGCCCATCAAACACACCCTCGCACTCCCAAGAAATAAGACACCGAGGGGCGTTGTGTGGGTCAGGGCGGCCGCAGAGGCGCAGGCAGCCAAACAATGATGCCAGAAGACGGGCAGCGCTACCAAGGGGGTTGCAGCGTGTCATTACAAAGGAAAGTCACACCACCGGGACGGTTAAATGGTCACACAGAGGACACATTTTAGACGTGTTTTCCGTTCCACATGTGCGAGGAGAATACGTTTATGAGCCACCTTGCACACATGCAGCATTACCGCTGTACAAGGTGGCCTTAAAAACGTACAAACGCCTGGGGGAGGGGGGACAGGTTCCCTTCAATTTCAGTTCTGGTGTCTGCGTGGCTTTTGCAGGACACGATGCCGGCTGCACAGCAGGGGAACAGCTGGCGGTGCTGAACCCCACTGACACATTGGCGAGGTGTTTTTCTCTGTGCAGCTAGCAGTACCGGGCCCCAACTGGCGGTGTTGGAGCCCGGGGTCAGCAGGAGGAGGAGAGGGAGCAGAGTGTAGGCCGAAGCCTGCACTGGCGGCAGCTTTGGGTCTGTTGTGCCTGCGTGGCTGTTGCAGGACACGTTGCCGGCTGTACAGCAGGGGAACAGCTGGCGGTGCTGAACCCCACTGACACATTGGCGAGGTGTTTTTCTCTGTGCAGCTAGCAGTACCGGGCCCCAACTGGCGGTGTTGGAGCCCGGGCTCTGCAGGGGGAGCAGAGTGTAGGCCGAAGCCTAATCGAACCAATTTCAAAGGTAACCTTTAACCCCCCCTCAGGGGTTACAAAGTAGAAGAGCCACAGCTTATGCAGCAGTAGTGGTGCACAAGTCAAAGGTTGCTCTTTTAATTTGGCTCCTTGCACACGCTGAATGGAACACGTATAACATTTAGCCCTTTATACAGTCAAACTGTGTTGGAGGCGCGAGTTCCCTTTGTAATGAGACGCAGCACAGATGTCAAGAATCCCACCTTGGTGCTGGGTGCAGCCTCCTGAGCGTTGTTATTTGCTGTACAGGAGTCTGCGCTGTCGTGTTATCCCCTGGCCTAGCGCTGTTAGCGCTGCCCATCTTCTGACCTCATTTAATGTTGGCTGGTGCGGTTCGCGATGCCCATGAATCACAGCCCCGCAGTGTATTGACATAGTTAAAACACTGCGGGGCTGGGATTCATGGCCTGGCGCAGTACATATGTTCGCCTCTCGCTTGGGTTCTTACACCTGCTTCAGACTATGTGGCGTCAGCTGATCCCTTATCGCATGCCACGGCCATGAAGCCGCACAGTCTGAAGAAGGCGGAAGGAGATGAGGGACAGGCGAACTGATGCACTGCTCATGCCCATCAAACACACCCTCGCACTCCCAAGAAATAAGACACCGAGGGGCGTTGTGTGGGTCAGGGCGGCCGCAGAGGCGCAGGCAGCCAAACAATGATGCCAGAAGACGGGCAGCGCTACCAAGGGGGTTGCAGCGTGTCATTACAAAGGAAAGTCACACCACCGGGACGGTTAAATGGTCACACAGAGGACACATTTTAGACGTGTTTTCCGTTCCACATGTGCGAGGAGAATACGTTTATGAGCCACCTTGCACACATGCAGCATTACCGCTGTACAAGGTGGCCTTAAAAACGTACAAACGCCTGGGGGAGGGGGGACAGGTTCCCTTCAATTTCAGTTCTGGTGTCTGCGTGGCTTTTGCAGGACACGATGCCGGCTGCACAGCAGGGGAACAGCTGGCGGTGCTGAACCCCACTGACACATTGGCGAGGTGTTTTTCTCTGTGCAGCTAGCACATCTGGGCCCCAACTGGCGGTGTTAGAGCCCAGGGTCAGCAGGAGGAGCAGGGGGAGCGGAGTGTAGGCCGAAGCCTGCACTGGAGCAAGTTGAAAGGAAACCTTTAACCCTCCCCCCAGGCGTTTGTAGCTGGAAGAGCCATCGTGTACAGCACTAATGCTGGAAAAGGTAAACTTAGCTCTTTTAATTATGGTCCTTGCAGATGCTGAACCTAACACTTATGAAATGTGTCCCCTCACAGCGTTCAACCGTCCGGTAGGTGGAACTTTCCTTTGTCATGTGACGCAGCACAGCCGTCATTTTTACCCCCTTGTCGCCGTGCGCCGCCTCCTCAGCGTTGTTTGAATCTGTCCCGGAGCCTGCGCTGTTAGGTTACCCCTTGGCCATGCACACATTTTGCGCTGCCCGTCTTCTGACATCATTTGCTGTCAGGCTGGCTGCGCCTGTGCGGGTGCGCTGTCCGAGATTCAGCCTCGCGGTGTCGTCTAATGTAATCCCACCGCGGGCCTGGGATCCGTGTCCATGCGCAGTGCATATCCTCGCCTCTCACTCCCCTCCCTACGGCTTCTTAAGACTGTGCGGTGTCACGGCCGTGGCATGCTATTAGGGATCAGCTGACACCGAACAGTCTTTAGAAGCCGTAGGGAGGGAAGTGAGAGGCGAGGATATGCACTGCGCATGGACACGGATCCCAGGCCCGCGGTGGGATTACATTAGACGACACCGCGAGGCTGAATCTCGGACAGCGCACCCGCACAGGCGCAGCCAGCCTGACAGCAAATGATGTCAGAAGACGGGCAGCGCAAAATGTGTGCATGGCCAAGGGGTAACCTAACAGCGCAGGCTCCGGGACAGATTCAAACAACGCTGAGGAGGCGGCGCACGGCGACAAGGGGGTAAAAATGACGGCTGTGCTGCGTCACATGACAAAGGAAAGTTCGACCTACCGGACGGTTGAACGCTGTGAGGGGACACATTTCATAAGTGTTAGGTTCAGCATCTGCAAGGAGCACCACGAAAAGAGGCACTTTTTCCCTTTGCATCATTACTGCTGCACAAGGTGGTTCCTTCAGTAACAAACGCCTGGGGGGGGGGGGGACAGGTTCCCTTAAATTTAACTTGTTGTGCCTGCGTGGCGGTCGCAGTACACATTGCCGTATACACAGCAGGGGAACAGCTGGCGGTGCTGAACCCCACTAACACATTGGCGAGGTGTTTGGCTCTGTGCGTACAGCACTTCTGGACGGCAACTGGCGGTGTTGGAGCCCAGGGACAGGTGGAGGAGGAGGAGGTTGGAGGAGGTAGGAGGGATTGCCACACACACAGCAGGGGAACAGCTGACGTTACTGAACCCCAATAACAGAGGAGGGACTGTTGACTGCGTACAGCACTTCTGGACGGCAACTGGCGGTGTTGAAGCCCAGGGGCAGGTGGAGGAGGAGGAGGTTGGAGGAGGTAGGAGGGATTGCCACACACACAGCAGGGGAACAGCTGACGTTACTGAACCCCAATAACAGAGGAGGGACTGTTGACTGTGCGTACAGCACTTCTGGACGGCAACTGGCGGTGTTGGAGCCCAGGGACAGGTGGAGGAGGAGGAGGTTGGAGGAGGTAGGAGGGATTGCCACACACACAGCAGGGGAACAGCTGACGTTACTGAACCCCAATAACAGAGGAGGGACTGTTGACTGTGCGTACAGCACTTCTGGACGGCAACTGGCGGTGTTGGAGCCCAGGGACAGGTGGAGGAGGAGGAGGTTGGAGGAGGTAGGAGGGATTGCCACACACACAGCAGGGGAACAGCTGACGTTACTGAACCCCAATAACAGAGGAGGGACTGTTGACTGTGCGTACAGCACTTCTGGACGGCAACTGGCGGTGTTGGAGCCCAGGGACAGGTGGAGGAGGAGGAGGTTGGAGGAGGTAGGAGGGATTGCCACACACACAGCAGGGGAACAGCTGACGTTACTGAACCCCAATAACAGAGGAGGGACTGTTGACTGTGCGTACAGCACTTCTGGACGGCAACTGGCGGTGTTGAAGCCCAGGGGCAGGTGGAGGAGGAGGAGGTTGGAGGAGGTAGGAGGGATTGCCACACACACAGCAGGGGAACAGCTGACGTTACTGAACCCCAATAACAGAGGAGGGACTGTTGACTGTGCGTACAGCACTTCTGGACGGCAACTGGCGGTGTTGGAGCCCAGGGACAGGTGGAGGAGGAGGAGGTTGGAGGAGGTAGGAGGGATTGCCACACACACAGCAGGGGAACAGCTGACGTTACTGAACCCCAATAACAGAGGAGGGACTGTTGACTGTGCGTACAGCACTTCTGGACGGCAACTGGCGGTGTTGAAGCCCAGGGGCAGGTGGAGGAGGAGGAGGTTGGAGGAGGTAGGAGGGATTGCCACACACACAGCAGGGGAACAGCTGACGTTACTGAACCCCAATAACAGAGGAGGGACTGTTGACTGTGCGTACAGCACTTCTGGACGGCAACTGGCGGTGTTGGAGCCCAGGGACAGGTGGAGGAGGAGGAGGTTGGAGGAGGTAGGAGGGATTGCCACACACACAGCAGGGGAACAGCTGACGTTACTGAACCCCAATAACAGAGGAGGGACTGTTGACTGTGCGTACAGCACTTCTGGACGGCAACTGGCGGTGTTGGAGCCCAGGGACAGGTGGAGGAGGAGGAGGTTGGAGGAGGTAGGAGGGATTGCCACACACACAGCAGGGGAACAGCTGACGTTACTGAACCCCAATAACAGAGGAGGGACTGTTGACTGTGCGTACAGCACTTCTGGACGGCAACTGGCGATGTTGGAGCCCAGGGACAGGTGGAGGAGGAGGAGGTTGGAGGAGGTAGGAGGGATTGCCACACACACAGCAGGGGAACAGCTGACGTTACTGAACCCCAATAACAGAGGAGGGACTGTTGACTGTGCGTACAGCACTTCTGGACGGCAACTGGACATGCGCAGTGCATATCCTCGCCTCTCACTCCCCTCCCTACGGCTTCTTAAGACTGTGCGGTGTCACGGCCGTGGCATGCTATTAGGGACCAGCTGACACCGAACAGTCTGAAGAAGCCATAGGGAAATGAGTGAGAGGTGGAGGTTCAGATATGCACTGCGCATGTCCATGGATCCCAGGCCCCCAGTGGGATTAAATCAGAAGACACTGCGAGGCGGGCTCTCTGCCAGCACGGCCGCACAGGCGCAGCCATCCTGACACCAAATGATGCCAGAAGACGGGCAGCGCTAAGTGTGCCTGGCCACGGGATAACAGAACAGCGCAGGCTCCGGGACGGAATAAAACAACGCTGAGGAGCCGGTGCGCGGCGCCGTGGGGGTAGGAATGACGGCTGTGCTGCGTCACATTACGAAGGAAAGTCCCACCTCCGGGACGGTTTTACGGTATCAGTGGACACATTTTATAAGTGTTAAGTTCTGCGTGTGCAAGGAGCTAAACAAAAATAGCTACCTTTTCCTTGTGCAGCATTACTGCTGCACAAGGTGGCTCTTTCAGTAACAAACGCCTTGGGGGGGGGGGACAGATTCCCTTACATTTCAGTTGTTGTGTCAGCGTGGCGGTCGCATGACACATTGCCGGCTACACAGCTGGGGATCAGCTGACGTTACTGAAACCCAATAACACTGGGTCGTATGTTTTGACTGTGCAGACGGCACTTCTGAGCCTCAACTGGCGGTGTTGGAGCACAGGAATTTAAGTTCAGGTGGTAGAAAGATGAACACAACAGGAGACCTGGATAACGTATACAGTGACCTAATTATTTAATCAGGAGGAGGAGTGGCAAATTCCTGCGAGATCCAGGCCTTGTTCATTTTCAGGAAAGTAAGCCGGTCAACGTTATCGGAGGATAGTCGCATGCGACGGTCAGTTAGTACACCACCTGCAGCACTAAAGACACGTTCCGATAATACACTGGCCGCAGGGCAAGACAGCACCTCCAATGCATACTGGCTTAGCTCTGGCCATGTATCCAGCTTTGAGACCCAAAACTTGAAAGGGGAAGAGCCGTCTGGGAGTACAGCAAGAGGGCAAGACATGTAGTCTGTCACCATCTGACGGAACCGTTGCCTCCTGCTGACTGGAGCCGTCTGTGATGGTGTAGACTTTTGTGGGGGGCACAGAAAACTGTGCCACAGTTGGGCCATACTGGTCTTGCCTTGGGCAGAGGCACTGCTTCTGCTCCCTCTTTGTGCAGAGCCTCCTCCACTGCCTGGACGCACTGAGCTGCTTTGTAATGCACTAGCAGCACTTCTCTCAGTTGGATTGGAGAAGATGATGGAATTGACCAGTGTGTCTTGGTACTCCCACATTTTTCGCTCCCGGTTCAACGGTGTGATGAGGCTTTCTACGTTGTCCCGGTAGCGAGGATCGAGGAGGGTGAACACCCAATAATCAGACATGTTGAGAATGTGGGCGATGCGGCGGTCGTTTCTCAGGCACTGCAGCATGTAATCCACCATGTGCTGCAGACTGCCAACTGCCCAAGAAACGCTGTCCCCTGCTGGAGGCGTGATCTCTGCCTGCTCGTCATCACCCCACCCTCGCTGTACACACTGAGTACTGGACAATTCGGTAACTCCCTCCTCTGGACGGACGTCTTCCTCCTCCATTGACTCCTCCTCATCCTCCTCACAAACTGTCCCCTGCCTACGCGTTTGTGAGGAACCACGTGGCGCTGACTGTCCAGAAGATGATGGAAATGGTGAATCCTCATCCTCCACCTCTTCCACAACATCATCCCTTAGCGCTTGCAGTGATTTTTCAAGCAGGCAGATAAGGGGGACAGTCATGCTGACTAGTGCATCATCTGCACTCGCCATCCGCGTGGAATAATCAAAGGGACGCAAAACCTGGCAGACGTCATTCATAGTGGCCCACTCTGTGGTTGTGAAGTCTGTACGGCGCTGACTGCGACTTTTTTGCGCCTGAAGCAGCTGGTACTCCATTACAGCTTGCTGCTGCTCACACAACCGCTCCAACATATGTAACGTGGAATTCCACCTGGTAGGTAGGTCACATATGATGCGATGTTCCGGCAGGCGGTGTCGGCGCTGCAGAGCCGCAATGCGCGCTTTTGCCGTGCTGGAACGCCGCAAGTGAGCACACTCTAGGCGGACCTTGTGCAGCAGTGCATCAAGATCCGGATAGTCCCTCAAAAAGCTCTGCACGACCAAATTGAGCACATGTGCCAGACATGGGATGTGAGTGAGGTTGCCGAGGCCCAGAGCTGCCACCAGATTTCGGCCATTATCACACACTACCATGCCTGGCTGGAGATTCGCTGGCACAAACCACACATCGCTCTCCTGCTTGATGGCATTCCAGAGCTCCTGCGCTGTGTGGCTACGATTCCCCAAAAAAATTAATTTCAAGACGGCCTGTTGACGTTTGGCCACGGCTGTGCTCATGTCGGTCGTAACAGGTACACGTTCATCACGGGTCCATGTGGAGGTGGACTGTGACGGCTCCTGCAGCGATGATTCTGAGGAACTGGTGTAAGAGGAGGAGTCAATGCGTACAGAATGGATTCCTGCAATCCTTGGAGTGGGCAGGACACGTCCTGCGCCACTCGCACGGTCTGTACCCGGCTCAACGACATTAACCCAATGGGCAGTGAGGGAAAGGTATCGCCCCTGTCCATGTTGACTGGTCCACGCATCGGTGGTGAGGTGGACCTTGCTACTGACGGCGTTCAGAAGCGCGTGTTTTATGTGTCCCTCCACATGCTTGTGCAGGGCAGGGACGGCTTGCCTGCTGAAGTAAAAGCGGCTGGGCACATTGTACTGTGGGACTGCCAATGACATCAAGTCACGGAAGCTGTCAGTCTCCACCAGCCTGAATGACAGCATTTCCAGTGACAGCAGTTTGGCAATGCCTGCAGTCAGAGCCTGTGCTCGTGGGTGGTTTGACGAGAAAGGCCGCCTTTTCTCCCATGCCTGTACTACCGATGGCTGTAGACTGGGCTGGGAGTGTGTGGATGACTGGGAAAGTGGTGCTGCGGGTGGAATTACAGCGGGTCTCTGGACAACAGGGCCAGAGGTTCTTCCACGGCGATCCTGGGAGGAAGCCGAACCAGCTGCGTGTGAGCTAGAGGAAGAGGCAACACGAGCTGAAGAGGTGGTAGCTGCCGCTGTTGGTTGGCCTACCTCTTCAGTGTGTTTTTCTAACTCCGCCGGGTGCCTGTTGCGCACATGTTTCCACATGTTGGAGGTATTGAGGTTGCTGACATTTCGACCTCTTTTGACTTTTTGATGACACACGTTGCATCTGACATAGCAAATGTCATCTGCAACTGTGTCAAAAAAGGACCAGGCACTGCAAGTCTTGGGAGCGCCCTTTTTGGCTTTTGGAAGAGACATGCTCCTAACGGGTGCCAAAGCGGAGGCTGCAGGATCCGCAGTCTTCCCCCTCCCTCTCCCTCTTTGGGCCGTACGGGGAATCTCTTCCTCAGAGCTGCTCCCACCACCTTCCTGTCCCTCACGCCAAGATGGGTCGAGGACCTCATCATCTACACTACCCTCTGCCCCCAACTGCTCCTCCTGGGTAGTCTCAGCAGCAGAGCACGCACCAGTAAGTGGCACCTGAGTGTCATCATCAGCTGATGCGGCCTGCGATGTGGTGACCGGAGCCACTGGCCCACCCGCCTCTTCAGAGGAAGACAGAAAAAGCTGTTGGGCATCACTGCACCCTGCCTCTTCTTCCATTTCTCCAATGCTGCTTGGCTGGCCCCCTGTTTCCAAGCCAAGAGATTCAGAGAACAGAAGTAGAGACGGCTCCTGTCCTGGGCTCTCTGTCTGCCTGGGCAATTTGGCAGGTGGTGAAGAGACAGATGGCTGCTCTCCAGTGCTCTGTGTCTGAGAGGATGTGGCACTAATGGAAGTTGATGCATTAGCTGCCATCCATCCGACAACAGCTTCAATTTGGTCTTGACGCAGCAGCGGTGTACGGCGCTCTGACACAAAGCTGCGCATGAACGACTGTTGCCTGGTGAAAGTGGGTGCTGATGAGTCACCGGTGCCCGCAGCAGGCACAGAATCCCCACGTCCCCTCCCTGCTCCGCGCCCACGCCCACGCCCACGTGCCTTACTCACTGCCTTCTTCATCTTGGTTGATTGATAAAGATAAGCAGAAAAGTACTAACGGATTTGTGTGCTTATTCCTGAGCAACTCCTCCTAACAGGTATAAGAAACACTAATTTTCTAAAGTGTGGACTAGACTTTAATATGAGCTAATGTGGCCTACAGAAATGTAAAGTGGTGTAACTGGTGTGTTTGGTGAACTTTATTATTTATTTCTTTTTTGGGGGCTGAACTGACAACAGATAGAGCTGCAGTCACACAGAGACCGTGCAGACAGACGTAAACGGCGCTGCAAGGCCCAAAAACCCTCCTCTACGTTATCCTATGTAGTGTTTTTCCACAAATTAGCTGGAGACGGGTGGAAAGACACTAATAGGATTTTTTTAAATTAATTAGCAGCAGACTACACTACTTGAAAAAAAATTAAAATTGATTTGGCGGTATGACGCAGTGAACAACCCTGAGCTGGAGACAACCAGGCTACGGCTGCTCACAGACTACAGGGCGAGCTGCAGTCACACGGAGACCGTGCAGACAGCCGTAAACGGCGCTGCAAGGCCCAAAAACCCTCCTCTACTTTATCCTATGTAGTGTTTTTCCACAAATTAGCTGGAGACGGGTGGAAAGACACTAATAGGATTTTTTTAAATTAATTAGCAGCAGACTACACTACTTGAAAAAAAATTAAAATTGATTTGGCGGTATGACGCAGTGAACAACCCTGAGCTGGAGACAACCAGGCTACGGCTGCTCACAGACTACAGGGCGAGCTGCAGTCACACGGAGACCGTGCAGACAGCCGTAAACGGCGCTGCAAGGCCCAAAAACCCTCCTCTACTTTATCCTATGTAGTGTTTTTCCACAAATTAGCTGGAGACGGGTGGAAAGACACTAATAGGATTTTTTTAAATTAATTAGCAGCAGACTACACTACTTGAAAAAAAATTAAAATTGATTTGGCGGTATGACGCAGTGAACAACCCTGAGCTGGAGACAACCAGGCTACGGCTGCTCACAGACTACAGGGCGAGCTGCAGTCACACGGAGACCATGCAGACAGCCGTAAACGGCGCTGCAAGGCCCAAAAACCCTCCTCTACTTTATCCTATGTAGTGTTTTTCCACAAATTAGCTGGAGACGGGTGGAAAGACACTAATAGGATTTTTTTAAATTAATTAGCAGCAGACTACACTACTTGAAAAAAAATTAAAATTGATTTGGCGGTATGACGCAGTGAACAACCCTGAGCTGGAGACAACCAGGCTACGGCTGCTCACAGACTACAGGGCGAGCTGCAGTCACACGGAGACCGTGCAGACAGCCGTAAACGGCGCTGCAAGGCCCAAAAACCCTCCTCTACTTTATCCTATGTAGTGTTTTTCCACAAATTAGCTGGAGACGGGTGGAAAGACACTAATAGGATTTTTTTGAATAAATTAGCAGCAGACTACACTACTTGGAAAAAAAAAAAAAAAAAAAAAAAGAACAGTATGAGGCAATGAACCACCCTCCCTGAACTGAATACAACCAGCTATGGATGGCCTATGTGGCTGCACTCAGACTAGAGAGTGGGCTGCACTCACACACACACACACACACACAGACCTTGCAGATCGCTGTGAAAACAGCGCTACAAGGCAAAAGCAAGGTGAATAGTAGGTGAACACAGCGGTTGCTAAATTAGCCTTTGGAAAGCACAAAGAAGCAAATCGCTATCTCTAAACTGTCCCTCAGTCAGCAAACAGCGTCCTGTCACTAACTGAATTCACAGCAGAGTGATCGCAAAATGGCGCCAGCGACTTTTAAACTGCATCATGACATCATTTCAGCAGCCAATCACAGCCTTGCCAGTAGTTTCATGCCCTCCATGCTAAACAGGATGTGCCCACACTTGGAATCATTCTCATTGGCTGAATTTCGGAATTTTGAATCTGGGAACTTCCGATTCCGGTATCCGATACGCGGCAAGTATCGGAATCCCGGTATCGGAATTCCGATACCGCAAGTATCGGCCGATACCCGATACTTGCGGTATCGGAATGCTCAACACTAGTTGTAACTGCATTATTTTAGTGTTTTATTTTAATTTTTTTTAACCAGAATAGATTTCAGTTTATTTTTCAGTTTAATTGTACAGATTATGGATGACATTAATGATGGAAAATTTTAAGAAATGATTCTTCTTGGTGTGTTTTTTTGTAAAGTATCAAAAACCTGGCATTTTAACAGTGCTGTATTGTCTTTTTATATCTACTGTAAGATACTCATGTGTGTTAGTACGCTATGGCAAAACAGCTAAATGTGATAGTAATTTTAACAGTGCATTGTAAGTTGACACGTGATATTAGAGATTTGTTCATGTTAAAATGGAAGATTGGAAATAATCTATTATAGACATATGATCCTTTGTAATGTTATATGCACTTACATTATAAGACATGTTAACAAGCTCCGGCAGGCTCTATATTATTATCAGCTATTTGCCAGAGGAACAAGAATACATTTATATCAACATATTCTAAACCGGTCTCTCACACTAATAGGCCTGTCACTGTGGTATATTATTGTCATTGATATCTGATTGTGGCTTTGTCATACCTAGACAGATATATTACTTCACTCCTTGTTCACCGGTCACATTTCCAACTCTTTTTTTTTTCTCGCAGTAAATTACATTTTTTGCTTTTCATTCAGATTGACAAAATTCTATTACTAATGTACTACAGAATGTAATGCACATTGTAGAATTTCAATGCAGCTGGCTGGCATGTCACCAGAGTTCATTGTTGAAACCTTACTATCTCCATTAATTCATGCATACAATAAGCTGAGAGGGAGAATAAAATGTTCTTAAAGGAAATTAAAGTAACATTGTTAGCCAAAAAAGAAATGTCAATTGCACGAAATTGGGTTTTGCTAAATTAAGAGGACGACAATTTATAATAAAATACATTAAAGATAATAAAGCGCTATGTAATTTTCATTACTGTGGCTAAATAGAGGAAGTGATGTTAAAGAAATCTCAGATGTGTCGCTGGCAACAAAAGTAGCACTGAGCACATAAAATGGATGAAACGAAAAAACACTCCCATCAAAGTTTTTAACCTCTTAACCCTAGAACACATACCTGGGGCCTCGCAGGCCTGCCAGGTTACTTGTTTTCTATTTTCTGTAAAAGTACTTTAGTTAGAATTTTGAAAAACTAGGTAATCCTCAGGTATATAGTTGTTAGTAATTTTCAGTTATTCATATATTTTTATGTTACAGACATTTCGGTATAACAACCTTTTTTTGGGGTTACCCCATATTCACGCACCTGGGGCCTTTTAGGCCTATACTAGGTTTACATGTGATACTCAGTCTTTTTGTCTGTATTGTTGCTGGGGAAGAACTTTTATGACTCTGCTATTGCTGGGAAGAGTGTGGATTCTGCATGACAACATGGTCATGTGATCTTGGAAGGGAGGCTCCCTCACAAAGTCATGTGTCTCTGACCTCATCGCAGGTCTTTTTGTCCTAATTGCTGGAGAGACTTTGGAGGAAGAAGTCAGCTTTCTTTTGTCTGGAAATAGAAACTTTCTGAGCTCCAAAACCAGAGGCTTCTACTGCACTACAAGAAAGTGATCTGTTGAAGGTAAGAGGAGGGGGGCTGCACTTTACCCGCTTTATATCGCTTGGTGTGCTGGGACCCTAACAAAGAGTCTTATCACATACTGTTTACAGTGCACAAGCCTGATTGTAATATATTTTTTTTCTTTTTAGTTTACTGACATCCAAAATTACAATGGCACAGTCTACTTCCAGGGGATTGACTGACCATAAAATCGAGGAGATTGTTTTCAATAGTGATGAAGAAAGTGAAATTTCTTTGTCTGATGAAGAGTACATGCCACCAGCTAATGTATCAACTTCATCGTCCAGAGGTTCTTCAGATGATGAAGAAGTAGCGGATCCAGCAGAACGTTCAAATAGAACATCTAAAATGAATATTTTTTGGAACAGTACTGCTGCGGCTCCTGCACGTACCCCATCACATAACATTATTAGAGTTGCTCAAGGAGCTGTCGGAATTCCCCAATTCATGTCCAAAAGAGATGTTTTCTGTAAATTTGTTTCGGATGATATTGCAGATGAGGTAGTTTTGTGTACTAACGTAGAAGGAAAACGTATCGCGTCAGGAAGAAAAAAAACATGGAAAAATATAACTAAAGAGGAACTATATGCTTATATTGGCCTTACTCTTCTGGCAGGGTCGACAAAATCATACGATGTTCCAATCAGAGAGTTATTTCAGAACCCATTTGCAGATCCACACTACTAAGCTACTATGTCCATCAATAGATTTGAGGGTATTCGGAGATGCCTTCGTTTTGATGAAAAGAGAACTCGCCCTGTGAGGTTGGCAACTGATAAATTAGCCCCTATTAGCTATATCTGGAATCTTTTTATCAAGAACTGTACAAAGCTTTACTATTCCAGTGATAATGTGACAGTGGACGAGCAACTTCTTGCCTTTAGGGGCCGTTGCAAATTCATTCAGTATATGCCCAGTAAGCCAGCTAAGTATGGCATAAAAATTTTCTGGATGTGCGATTCAGCAAGCTATTATGGGATGAATGGTCTGATTTACTGTGGCAAAGAAGCTGATGCTCCAGTCCAGAAAGACCTATATTCCGACATAGTAAAAACACTTGCTCTACCAATTTTCAATTCAGGAAAAAATATTAAAATGGATAATTACTTTACCAATTTTGAAATGGCCAACTTTTTGCTTCAAAAGCAACTTACACTTGTTGGTACTATGAGGCCAAACCGCCGCGAAATTCCTCCAATCATGAAGCACAATGCACAGCGAACAATCTACGAGAGTGTATTCGGTTTCTGCAATCAAGCAACAATGGTGTCTTATAAAGCCAAGAAAGAAAAATCCATGATATTATTGAGTAAAATGCATCATGATGGAAGTATTGACACCAATGACAGGAAAAAAAAACTGAAATCATACTGCATTATAATAAGACAAAAGGAGGTGTCGACAAGATGGACACAATGATTGGAGAGTATTCGTGCAAAAGGCAGACTAAACGTTGGCCTGTTGCCCTTTTTTTCCAATATCCTTGATGTGTCAGCCCTCAATAGCTACATTGTTTATTGTCAAACTAATCCAGAATTCCATGCCAACAGGAAAGACAAGAGACGTCTATTTTTGCAGAACTTTGTTATGAACTTTTGATGCCTACTATGATGGAGAGAAGCAGCATGATATGCTTATCAAGGCAAATTATGGAGGCAATGATCCGATGTGGAATACGCTTTCTGGAACATCCAGAGCAAAGAGAAAAAAAAAGAAAGCGCTGCTATGTTTGTCCAGCAAAGAAGGAAAGAAAATCGGAGCCTTTCTGTTCTACTTGCGGACAAAATGTATGCAAGGTACATTCAGCCGAAAAAATAATATGCGAGAATTGTCGGGGGAATATGTTAAGTTACAAATAAATATTCCTGCACCTAGTTTGCTACAACCAAAAAATGTTTTCATAAAATAATTGCATATAGAATGCCTATATTTGGCGTGCCCGTTTACTTACTTTTTTGTTGTTTTATGCACATAATTATGTTTTGAAATATACACATCTAAGGTTAGTTTCACATTTGCGTTTAAAAACGCAGCGTTTTTAACGCAAACGCATGTGGTGAAAAAACGCATGTAAACGCGTGCAAACGCTGCGTTTTTTAGACGCATGCGTTTTTGCATGCAGAAAAAAAAACGCGGCATTTTGCCACGTTTACATGCGTTTTTTCCTGGGTTTGCGTTTTTGAAACGCATGCTGAGAAGTGTGTGACAGCTGCCAATCATCAAAATCAACAAGAAAACCCACTATAAATAGAAATAGCTAGGATTAGGGTTAGGGTTAGGGGTAGGGTTAGGGTTAGGATACCTAGGGTTAGGGGTAGGGTTAGGGGTAGGGTTAGGGTTAGGGTTAGGATACCTAGGGTTAGGGGTAGAGTTAGGGGTAGGGTTAGGGTTAGGATCCCTAGGGTTAGGGGTAGGGTTAGGGTTAGGGGTAGGGTTAGGGTTAGGATCCCTAGGGTTAGGGGTAGGGTTAGGGTTAGGGGTAGGGGTAGGGTTAGGGTTAGGGGTAGGGTTAAGGTTAGGATACCTAGGGTTAGGGGTAGGGTTAGGGGTAGGGTTATGGGTAGGGTTAGGGGTAGGGTTAGGGTTAGGGTTAGGATACCTAGGGTTAGGGGTAGGGTTAGGGGTAGGGTTAGGGGTAGGGTTTGGATCCCTTTATCACCTTGATGGTGGGGGGTGGCTTATCAGTGTGTATTCTTGTTTTTTCTATAAAAATGCATGCGTTTTTAATGCAAACAAACACATGTGCTTAAAAACGCATGCGTTTACATAGACAGCAATACGTTTTTTTGCCGCAAAAAAACGCATGTGTTTTTTGGCGGCAAAAAAACGCCTCTAGAAATTACTACATGTTGCATTTCCGCAACAAAACGCATGCATGGAAAAAATGCATGCGTTGTAAAACGCGGCAAAACGCATGCAAAAAAACGCATGCGTTTTTAATGTTAAACATAGGAAAAAAACACATGCGTTTTTTTGCGGAAAAACGCAGCGGCAAAAAACGCAAATGTGAAACCAGCCTTAGGCTGTGTTCCGAGTAGCGCTGGGGTTCGCCAGAAGGGGATCTATAATGGATCTGACCTCCTGGTAACTCCAGCTAAGGCTGCCGGAATGGCGGGATTCCACCAGCCTTAGCTGGGGTCACCAGGAGGTCAGATCCATTACGGATCCCCTCCTGGCGGACCCCAGCGCTAGTTGGAATGCATCCTTACTTTGCAATTGTAAAATACATTTTGAAAAGTATTTTTATTTGAGTTATTCCGTGTTATTTGCACACAGGCCTAAAAGGCCCCAGGTGCGTGAATATGGGGTAGTCCCAAAAAATGGTTGTTATACCGAAATGCCTATAACATAAAAATATATGAACAACTGGAAATTACTAACAACCATATACCTGAGGAATACCTAGAGTTTCAAAATTCTAACTAAAGTAATTTTACAGAAAATAGAAAACAAGTAACCTGGCAGGTCTGCGAGGCCCCAGGTATGCGTCCACCAGCCTTAGCTGGGGTCACCAGGATGTCAGATCCATTATGGAATCCCATCCTGGCGGACCCCTGCACTAGTGGGAATGCATCCTTACTTTGCAATAAACTTTGAAAAGTATTTTTATTTGAGTTATTCCATGATAATTGTAAACAGGCCTAAAAGGCCCCAGGTGCGTGAATGTGTAGATTTCTATGGGTATGCGTTCTAGGTGTTAATATATTGCAATCATCATGTTATAAAGCACTGTTTACTTACAATTGCTCGTTTTACTTTTCTACCCAGCTAATTCTTCTCTTTTGCATTAGGTCAGTGAAATAACATGATTAAAAACAGACTTGCTGCATCTTTCTAAGCTCTGTGAAGAAACAGGAAGTCTCGTTTCCCTGCATGAGTCATCATTAGAAATACAATTCTACATCACTGCAAATTCCTCAGCAGGGGGTAGAAGTGAAGCAGCTGGGTCAGAATTAGAGGAGGAGGTGGATCTGAGCTGCCAGGGACTTTGCAATGATGTAGAATTGTAGCTGTAGAAGCTATGACAAGCAGCCCAGGAAGTAATACATCCCTGGAATAATACATTCTTGCCCTATGCTATGCTGCCTGCACATTAGATAACAAAAACCTGACAGATTCCCTTAACCCCTTCTGTCAGGACTCTGAACATTTTTTACCTTTTGTGCATTACTGCCCTTTTCCAAGATGGCGTCTTTGGTCTCATGTGCACTGTATCTTCCTGCTATAAACCTCCACCCCAGCCTTCAGTCTGTGCTAGAGTATTCTGCCTTGCATCCAGCTCCTGACCTCTGATTACTCCGTGGCTATACACCTCCTCCTGTGAACCTGTGTGGTGATCCTGCTACTCTGCTCTGAGTTCCTGCTGCATACACAAGTTTCCAGTAATCTTCCTTCATCTGCTGTTCGTATTTACTTCCATCTGCATTTGCTGGACATGTAAGCTGTTGCTGCTTTGCAATAACCTGAGACTATTAACCAGGCCTCCCTGGTTGAGCTAAGATATGATTTGAACTGCCTAATAAGCATATCTATCTGTGCCTGAACTAAGACAAGGATTTATTTGTGTCAAGTATCCTCAAGAATAACTGTGCTTCATAGACTTTCTGCTTGATTGCATTTTCCTCTGAAGTTTCCTATAGACTGCTAAGCTGCGTTTATTATTTGCACCAAGTGTTGTGGACTTGAGTTTCTCTCTGCACCTGTTTGAATCACCGTGTGATAATATAGACTTTACCACTCATAAAACTGTGTCCTGTAGTTGTCTTGTTCCACGCAAAGAGTCTCCTGAGTTATCCCCTATAATTATTACAGGATACTCTAGCCTAAAAAAAGGGAGACTGCTGGAACAATGACTGTAGAAAGCAAATTATAGCAGGTGTTTTCCATAATTAGATCACTGCAGAAAGATGTGGAAGGTCTGCAAAAGAAGCTTGGAAGATTTGAACACAATCAACAAGTGTTTGGACAAACTTTGCAGGACTTGAGCAACCGCATGGCAGCCCAGGAAAACAACCTTGCTGGCATAGAGTCCCAGTATGGACGGGCTTTTCCGGACACAAGCACGCAAATAGCTGCACAAGTGACTTTACCCTCTGGGCAACCGCCACCAGCTAGCCCACCTAAGTTGCCCCCATTCAGATTTAATGGTGATCGCGACAAATTTCGTGGCTTTGTGAATCAATGTATGCTATATTTTGATGTGCATGCTGACCGTTTTCCTACTGATAGATCCAAAGTATTGTGTGTAATAACGCTACTGACCTCACGAGCGCTCGCCTGGGCGAATCCGATGATTGAGTCTCGTGACCCACGGTTAAATGACTTGGATGATTTCTTGGCCGCTATGGCGTTAATGTTTGATGACCCTAATCGCCGTGCAACCGCTGAATCTGCTTTGCTGTCATTACGCCAGGCTAAACGTTTTGTTATTGAGTATGCCACTGAATTCAGGAGATTGGCGGTAGATACCAATTGGGACAGTTATGCACAATTGCCTATTTTTAAAAGGGGTCTGTCTAGTATTGTAAAAGATGAACTAGCCCGCTCTGAGTCACCACAAGAGCTAGAGACATTTATACAGCATTGTGTGCGCATAGACATTCGCCTTACTGAGCATAGGCAGGAGAAATTTGCTGCATATAACCATGTTTCTAACTTTTCCCTTCCTTCCAAAGAGTCTGCAGGTAAAACCTCGTGAAATCGCCTTTGTGAAAGTCTATGTTTCTACTGCGGCCAGTCTGACCACTTCTTGATCAATTGTCCTAAGTGTCCTAGACGGCCTAACAAGGTGCTAGCAGCAATAGGGGAGTATGACAACTGTGATGATGAATCTGACATCTCTGAATGTAGCCTGCCTTTAAACGCTGTATTCCATTCACTTTCTATGACTTCACCCCCCAAGGAACTGAAGGAAAAGAACTCTCACTGTTCTCTCCCTATTATCCTGTGTTCAGGACAGTGGATTTCCAGTTCAGCTATGATTGACTCTGGTGCAGGTGGCAATTTCATGGATATCGCATTTGCCAAGGAACATGGTATTAAAATTCAGCAAAGAGCCTCTCCAATTACCATGGAAACAGTGGATGGGTCACCTTTAATCTCTTGGCCTGTGGATCAGGAGACCGTATCCCTTGAAATTTTGTTGGAGCCTAATCATCAGGAGCAACTTTCTTTCTTGCTAATTTCTTCTCCTTTACCTGTGATTTTAGGCATTCCTTGGTTGCGTTCTCAGAACCCAATTATCAACTGGGAGATCAAGGAGATTATCTTCCCAACAAGGAGCAACTCAGCGTTAACAGAAGCTGTCCCTGAGTCCACGGCTACGGAACCACATGTACAGGTATTTTCTTTACCTCCAGCTTATAAAGAATTCTCTGACATCTGTGACAAGAAGAATGCAGATCAGCTTCCTCCACACAGGCATTATGACTGTCCCATTGAGCTGCTTCCCGGGGCAGCCATTCCTTTTGGTAATGTATACCCTTTGGCAGCACCTGAGCTTCAAGCCTTAAAAGAGTATATTGATGAATATCTGGCCAAAGGCTTCATACGTCCTTCCTCACCAGCAGGGGCACCTATCTTTTTTGTAAAGAAGAAGGAGGGGACCCTGAGACCCTGTGTTGACTATCGAGAACTCAATAAGGTAACCGTACGAAACCGTTACCCTTTGCCTCTGATTCCCGAATTACTGGAAAGAGTCCGCCACGCTAAGGTGTTCTCTAAACTGGATCTTCGTGGGGCTTATAATTTGGTGCGTAGTCATCCAGGGGTTGAGTGGAAGACAGCATTCAGATGCCGGTATGGACACTTTGAATCTCTTGTGATGCCCTTCGGGCTTTGTAACGCCCCTGCAACATTTCAACACCTTGCTAATGACATTTTCAGAGATTTGTTGGACCAGTTTGTAGTGATCTATTTGGACGATATACTAATCTTTTCTGACTCTCTACAGGAACATTAAGAACATGTCAAAACTGTTTTAAGACATCTGAAAGAGAACCATCTGTATATCAAGCCGGAGAAATGCGAGTTCCATCGTTCTGAGATACAGCTCTTAGGTTATATCTTCTCTCCCCAGGGGCTGAACATGGAATCTGGTAAGATTCAGGCTATCCTTGACTGGCCGGTACCCAAGAACGTTAAGGAGGTCCAACGTTTTATTGGTTTTGCAAATTTCTACAGACGCTTCATTCGAAATTTTTCTGATATTGTCCGTCCCATTACTTCCTTGACAAAGAAGGAAAAGCCCTTTAAGTGGTCATCACAGGCTTAAGAAGCTTCTGATCGGCTTAAGATCTGTTTCACATCAGCACCACTGTTGATACACCCAGATCCAACACTTCCTTTCATTGTGGAGGTGGACGCTTCTGATAATGCTTTGGGGGCTATTCTCTCCCAAAGAACTGGAGAGAAGGGTCTGCTACATCCTTGTGCTTTCTTTTCCCGTAGACTAACCTCAGCAGAGAAGAATTACGACGTGGGAGACAAGGAATTGCTGGCTATTATTGTGGCTTTCAAAGAATGGAGGCATCATCTGCAAGGAGCTGCACAACAGATCATAGTGCTAACTGACCATCGCAATCTAGAGTTCCTTAGATCCGCTAGATGTCTTTCTCCTCGTCAGGCTCGTTGGAACTTATTTTTAAATCAATTTAACTTTGTTATCTCGTACCGTCCAGGTTCTCGTAATGGGAAGGCTGATGCTTTATTCCGAATCCATGCTGTGGATTCCGTACCTGGAGCCCCGTCCAAGACCATTCTATCTGATGCCAATTTCATCGGAGTTATCCACGATCAGGACTTGTGGAAGGAGTGCAGGGAGGCTTATGAAGGTGATGTATTTCTGGCCAACCCACCTGTGGATATTAATCTTGTCTTTAAGGGTGGCATGTGGTTCAGAGATCGACGTATCTACGTCCCGGAGGTCATCCGTCTGCAGATCCTCAAGTTGGTACATGACTCCAAGTTGGCTGGTCACAGGGGGGTACAGAAGACACAACAGTTCCTGAGCCGATTCTTCTGGTGGCCATCTTGCCTGAAGGATACCAAGGACTATGTTCTCTCTTGCAAGGTATGTGCCCATTATAAGACTCCTCATGTGGCACCTACGGGTCTTCTACAACCGTTACCTGTTCTGTCCCGCCCTTGGGGGTTTATATCAATGGACTTTATTGTGGAGCTCCCTATATCGGGGGGCATGAATACAATCATGGTGGTAGTTGATCACCTGATTAAAGCTGCTCATTTTGTTCCGTGCACCGGCCTCCCCTCAGGTAAAGATACAGTGAACTTGGTTATACAGAATGTCTTTCAGTTGCATGGGGTTCCGGATGAGATCATCTCTGACCGTGGAGTACAGTTCACTTCAAGATTCTGGAAGGGGTTTTGCTCTGCACTCAATATTAATGTCTGTCTCTCTTCTGCTTACCATCCCCAGACAAATGGTCAGACTGAGCGTACCAACCAGACCCTGGAACAATATCTAAGATGTTATGTCAGCCATCTCCAGGATGATTGGTTGGAGTTGTTGCCGTTAGCCGAAATTTCATATAATAATTCTCAGAGCGCCTCCACTAAATTTACACCTTTCTTGGCCAATCTGGGTTATCAACCGTGTATTTTACCTAGGTCTCCAATTAATTCTCCGGTTTCGGCAGTGGAGGAAAGGCTGACTGCGATGAGACAGAATCTGGAGGTTCTGAAGGAATCCCTGACCACAGCTCAAGAACGGTATAAGAGATCGGCTGATAGATTCTGTAAACCTGCACCCATGTTCAAGGTAGGAGATTCCGTGTGGTTATCAACTAAGAATCTGAAGTTAAACATTCCTTCACAAAAACTTGGACAGAAATTCATTGGCCCTTTCAAGATCAACGGTATTGTGAGCTCTGTGGCCTGCCGGCTGAAGCTGCCTAGGACTATGAAGGTACACCCAGTTTTTCATGTATCTTTACTAAAGCCTGTATCTCCTAATGCCTTCCAGGGACGTGTTTTGCCACCTCCGCAGCCTGTGGTGATTGATGGGCAAGAACAATTCGTCGCGAAGGAAATTATTGATTCCAGGATTTGCAGGAATCGGCTCCAATATCTGATAAGATGGCAGATATATCCCCCTGAGGAAGACTCATGGGAACCTGTGGAAAACATCAATGCCCAACAGAAGATTTCTCGCTTTCATCAGAGATTCCCTGAGAAACCAGGTCCAGGATCATCCTGAGGCCACTTCTAAGGAGGTAGTAATGTCAGGACTCTGAACATTTTTTACCTTTTGTGCATTACTGCCCTTTTCCAAGAAGGCGTCTTTGGTCTCATCTGCACTGTGTCTTCCTGCTATAGAACTCCACCCCAGCCTTCAGTCTGTGCTAGAGTATTCTGCCTTGCATCCAGCTCCTGACCTCTGATTACTCCCTGGCTATACACCTGCTCCTGTGAACCTGTGTGGTGATCCTGCTACTCTGCTCTGAGTTCCTGCTGCATACACAAGTTTCCAGTAATCCTCCTTCATCTGCTGTTCGTGTTTACTTCCATCTGCATTTGCTGGACATGTAAGCTGTTGCTGCTTTGCAATAACCTGAGACTATTTACCAGGCCTCCCTGGTTGAGCTAAGATATGATTTGAACTGCTTAATAAGCATATCTATCTGTGCCTGGACTAAGACAAGGATTTATTCGTGTCAAGTATCCTCAAGAATAACTGTGCTTCATAGACTTTCTGCTTGATTGCATTTTCCTCTGAAGTTTCCTATAGACTGCTAAGCTGCGTTTATTATTTGCACCAAGTGTTGTGGACTTGAGTTTCTCTCTGCACCTGTTTGAATCACCGTGTGATAATATAGACTTTACCACTTATAAAACTGTGTCCTGTAGTTGTCTTTTTCCACGCAAAGAGTCTCCTGAGTTATCCCCTATAATTATTACACCTTCACTCCCAAGCCTGTTTTAACCTTGATGACCAGGCCAAATTTTACAATTCTGATCAGTGTCAATTTATGAGTAGTGTTGAGGGATACCGTCCGATACTTGAAAGTATCGGTATCGGATAGTATCGGCCGATACCCGAAAAATATCGGATATCGCCGATACCGACACCCCATACCAATGCATTTCAATGGGACGCAAAGTATCGGAATGGTTCCCAGGGTCTGAAGGAGAGGAAACTCTCCTTCAGGCCCTGGGATCCATATTCATGTGTAAAATAAAGAATTAAAATAAAAAATATGGATATACTCACCTCTCCGGTGGCCCCTGGATCTTACCGCTGTAACCGGGAGCCTCCGTTCCTAAGAATGAGCACGTGAAGGGCCTTCGATGACGTCGCGGCTTCTGATTGGTCGCGTGACCGCTCATGTGACCGCTCACGTGACCAATCAGAAGCCACGACGTCAGCCGCGACGTCATTGAAGGTCCTTCACGGGCTCATTCTTAGGAACGGAGGCTCCCGGTTACAGCGGTAAGGTCCAGGGGCCGCCGGAGAGGTGAGTATATCCATATATATCCATATACTCACCTCTCCAGCGGCCCTTGGACCTTACCGCTGTAACCGGGAGCCTCCGTTCCTAAGAATGAGCCCGTGAAGGACCTTTGATGATGTCGCGGCTGACGTCGCGGCTTCTGATTGGTCGCGTGAGTGGTCACATGAGCAGTCACGCGACCAATCAGAAGCCGCGACGTCATTGAAGGCCCTTCACGTGCTGATTCTTAGGAACGGAGGCTCCCGGTTACATCAGTAAGATCCAGGGGCCGCCGGAGAGGTGAGTATATCCATATTTTTTATTTTAATTCTTTATTTTACGCATGAATATGGTTCCGATACCGATTCCCGATACCACAAAAGTATCGGAACTCGGTATCGGAATTCCGATACCGTAAGTATTGGCCGATACCTGATACTTGCGGTATCGGAATGCTCAACACTATTTATGAGGTAATAACTCTGGAACGCTTCAACGGATCCCACTGATTCTGAGATTTTTTTTCATGACATATGGTACTTCATGATAATGATAAAATTTGTTCATTATGACTTCCGTTTATTTGTGGAAAAAATGGAAATTTGACAAAAAAATTGCAATTTTCAAGCTTTTAATTTTAATGACCTTAAATCAGAAAGTTATGTCACACAACATACATAATAAATAACATTTACCACATTTGAAGAGACTTTGAGGAGTCTATATGACAGAAAATACCCAAAACTGACACAATTCCAAAAACTGCACCCCTCAAGGTGTTCAAAACCACATTCAATAAGTTTATTAACTCTTCATATGTTCCACAGAAATTATTGCAATGTGGAAGGAAAAAATGAACATTTAACTTTTTTTTTATCAAAAAATTATTTTAGACCCTATTTTTTTTTATTTCACAAATGTTTCAGGAGAAAATGCACCACAAAATTTGTGGTGCAATTCCTCCTGAGTATGACAATATGTGGACAAAAACTCCACATTTGATTTGCTCATTTCTAGAACATATATGCCATTGGCACTCATACATACTGTAGATGGATTGCACTAATTATCTAAAAAACGTCCAATTCTTATATATTTTTTTGTTCCTAATCTTTTATTATTACCCATAATTCTAAATTTCTGCTACTGCCAATTCATTTAAGAGAGTATAAGTTTACATTTCTATGTGACATTCAAGGAACAGGAAAATATGACCTAGAGTGCAAAGATAAAAAGCATTCCCATATGCTGAACTTACCATTCCTATTTTGCACTGATCCCCCGTCACAGCCCAGGTCTCTCTGCTTACCTATTTATTTGAGATATTGTTATTTTTATAAATCATTCATAAGGAGAACACATCACATTGAGTACAGTTTCCAATTACAGAGCACCATTGTGAAATGTCGCCCATAAGGACATTAACATTGAAAATCGCTATTAGTTACAGAACTTATATATTGACAATGCTCTCTGTATATTAGGCTAGTTTCACATTTGGGTTTAAAAATGCAGCATTTAAAACGCAAATGCAGGTGTTGAAAAAACGCATGTAAATGCGTGCAAACGCTGCGTTTTTTAGACGCATGCGTTTTTCTCATGCGGTAAAAAAATGCGGCGTTTTGACGCGTTTACATGCATTTTTTTCCTCCGTTTGTGTTTTTGAAACGCATGCTGAGAAGTGTGTGACAGCTGCCAAACATCAAAATCAACTAGAAAACACACTATTAATAGAATTAGCTAGGGTTAGGGTTAGGGTTAGGGTTAGGATCCCTAGGGTTAGGGTTAGGGGTAGCTTTTTATTAGAATGTCCTGGTCACCAGGTCACTGATAAGCCACCCCCCACCATCAAGGTGATAAAGGGATCCAAACCCTAACCCTAACCATAACCCTTGGGATCCTAACCCTAACCCTAACCCTACCCCTACCCCTAACCCTACCCCTAACCCTAACCCTAACCATAACCCTTGGGATCCTAACCCTAACCCTAACCCTACCCCTAACCCTAACCCTAACCATAACCCTTGGGATCCTAACCCTAATCCTAACCCTACCCCTAACCCTAACCCTAACCATAGGGATCCAAACCCTAACCCTAGGGTTAGGGTTAGGATCCCTAGGTCTAGGGTTAGGGTTAGGATTTCTAGGGTTACTAGGGATCCTAACCCTAACGCTAACCGTTACCCTAGGGATCCTAACCCTAACCTTAACCCTAACCCTAAGGGTTAGGGTTAGGGTTAGGATCCCTAGGGTTAGGGTTAGGGTTAGGATCCCTAGGGTTACTAGGGATCCTAACCTTAGGGTTAGGGTTAGGGTTAGGGTTTGGATCCCTATGGTTAGGGTTAGGGTTTTTTTTTGTTTTTTTGTGTGTTTTCTTGTGTTTTTCTATAAAAACGCATGTGTTTTTAACGCAAACAAACGCATGTGCTTAAAAACGCATGCGTTTACATAGACAGCAATGCATTTTTTTGCCGCGAAAAACGCCGCTAGAAATTACTACAGGTTGCATTTCTGCAAATGAACGCACGCGTCAAAAAACGCATGCGTTGCCGAAAACGCATCAAAACGCATGTGAAAAAACGCATGCGTTTTTAATGTTAAGTATAGGAAAAAAAAATGCATGCGTTTTTTAGCGCTAAAACGCAGCTTACAAAAACGCAAGTGTGAAACCAGCCTGAGTATATCCCATATTTTTTTTTTTTTTTTCCATGAATATGGATCCCAGGGCCTGAAGGAGAGTCTCCTCTCCTCCAGATCCTGGGAACCATACAGGACCGCTCCCTGCACATGCCGTACCCGGCGTATAAGAGGACCCACGACTTTTGAGATGATTTTCAGGGGTTAAAAAGTCATCTTATACGTCGGAAAATACGGTAGTTTTGCAATCAATATATCTCATCACTAGTGTTGAGCGATACCGTCCGATACTTGAAAGTATCGGTATCGGAAAGTATCGGCCGATACCGGCAAAGTATCGGATCCAATCCGATACCGATACCCGATACCAATACAAGTCAATGGGACTCAAGTATCGGACGGTATTCCTGATGGTTCCCAGGGTCTGAAGGAGAGGAAACTCTCCTTCAGGCCCTGGGATCCATATAAATGTGTAAAAGAAAGAATTAAAATAAAAAATATCGCTATACTCACCTGTCCGACGCAGCCTGGACCTCAGCGAGGGAACCGGCAGCGTTGTTTGTTTAAAATTCGCGCTTTTACTTGGTTACGTGAAGTCCCGGCTTGTGATTGGTCAGGGCGGCCATGTTGCCGGGACGCGGACAAATCACAGCAAGCCGTGACGAAATTACGTCACGGCTTGCTGTGATTGGTCCGCGTCCCGGCAACATGGCCGCCATTAACCAATCACAAGCCGGGACGTCACGGGAGGCTGGACACGCGCCCATTTTAAAAAGCGCGCGTGTCCAGCCTCCAGTGACGTCCCGGCTTATGATTGGTCACGTCGCCATGTTGCCGGGACGCGGACCAATCACAGCAAGCCGTGACGAAATTACGTCACGGCTTGCTGTGATTGGTCCGCGTCCCGGCAACATGGCCGCCATTAACCAATCACAAGCCGTGACGTCACGGGAGGCTGGACACGCGCGCTTTTTAAAATGGGCGCGTGTCCAGCCTCCCGTGACGTCCCGGCTTGTGATTGGTTGCGGCGCGGTCAACCAATCACAAGCCGGGAGGCTGGACACGCGCGCATTTTAAAATTTTAAAATGGGCGCGTGTCCAGCCTCCCGTGACGTCACGGCTTGTGATTGGTTGCGTCTCCCATGTGACTGCGACGCAACCAATCACAAAGCCGGGACGTAATTTTAAAATCCTTAAGGACCTGAAATTACGTCACGGCTTGCTGTGATTGGTTGCGTCTCCCATGTGACTGCGACGCAACCAATCACAACGCCGGAACGTAATTTTAAAATCCTGAAGGACCTGAAATTACGTCACGGCTTGCTGTGATTGGTTGCGTCCCGGTCACATGGGCGGCACGCAACCAATCACAAGGCGGGACTCACGTAAAGGAAAGAAAAGCGCGAATTTTAAACAAAGAACGCTGCCGCTTCCCTCGGTAAGGTGCAGGCTGCGTCGGAGAGGTGAGTATAGCAATATTTTTTATTTTAATTCTCTCTTTTACACATTTTTACATTAATGTTGTTTCGATACCGATACCCGATATCACAAAAATATCGGATCTCGGTATCGGAATTCCGATACAGCAAGTATCGGCCGATACCCGATACTTGCAGTATCGGAATGCTCAACACTACTCATCACCCTTCTCATTGCAATTTGTTGGACCCAAAAAAAATTTTTTATGGCCTGGTGTGTGTTTTCTAGTACTTTTGCAAATCAATATATCACATCAGACTTCTTGTTGCCATTTATAGGTCCCAAAAATATACATATGCATCAGCTGTGTCATTGCCAATTATAGGCACCAAAAATGCTTTTTCAGACCTGGTACCTTTTTCTAAATGTTTTAAAAATTAATATATTGCATCATCCTTCTTGTTGCCATTTCTAGACCCCAAAAATACTTTCTCAGGCCTGATGTGTGTCTTCTTGTAGCTTTGCAAATCAGTATATCGCATCAGCTGTGTCGCTGCCATTTCTAGGCCCCTAAACTAATTTTTCAGGGCTGGTGTGTGGCATTTATTAGTCTGGGGAAAAAAAATTGGCATCAGATGTCTACTTGCCATTTGTATTATTATTATTATTATTTATTTACATAGCACCATTAATTCCATGGTGCTGCACATGAGAAAGGGGTTACGTACAGAGTTATAGATATCGTTTACAGTAAACAAATTTACAATGACAGACTGATACAGAGGAGAGAGGACCCTGCCCTTGCGGACTTACAATATATGGGATAATGGGGAAGAGACAGAAGGTCGGGGGTGCAGCAGCTCTGGTGGTGGTGAAGCAGCAGCTCTGGTGGTGGTGAGGCGGCAACTCGGGTGGTGGTGAGGCGGCAGCTTGGGTGGTGGTGAGGAGACAGAATGGTTATTGCAGGCTGTAAGATTTCCTGAAGAGATGGGTTTTCAGGTTCCTTCTGAAGGTTCTAAGGGTGGTGGATAATCGGACGTGTTGAGGCGTGGAATTCCAGAGGATGGGGGATATTCGGAAGAAATCTTGGAGGCGGTTGTGTGAGGAATAGTGTTGAGCGATACTGTCCGATACTTGAAAATATCGGTATCGGAAAGTATCGGCCGATACCGGCAAAGTATCGGATCCAATCCGATACCGATACCCGATACCAATACAAGTCAATGGGACTCAAGTATCGGACGGTATTCCTGATGGTTCCCAGGGTCTGAAGGAGAGGAAACTCTCCTTTAGGCCCTGGGATCCATATTAATGTGTAAAAGAAAGAATTAAAATAAAAAATATTGCTATACTCACCTCTCCGACGCAGCCTGGACCTCACCGAGGGAACCCGGCAGCGTTGTTTGCTTAAAATTCGCGCGTTTCCTTCCTTACGTGAAGTTCCGGCTTGTGATTGGTCGCGTGCCGCCCATGTGGCCGCGACGCGACCAATCACAGCAAGCCATGACGTAATTTCAGGTCCTTCAGGATTTTAAAATTACGTTCCGGCTTTGTGATTGGTCGCGTCACGGTCACATGGACGACGCGACCAATCACAAGCCGTGACGTCACGGGAGGCAGGACAAGCGCGCATTTTAAAATTACGTCACGGCTTGCTGTGATTGGTCGCGTCGCGGCCACATGGGCGACGCGACCAATCACAAGCCGTGACGTCACGGGAGGCAGGACACGCGCGCATTTTAAAATGCGCGCTTGTCCTGCCTCCCGTGACGTCACGGCTTGTGATTGGTCGCGTCGCCCATGTGACCGCGACGCGACCAATCACAAAGCCGGAACGTAATTTTAAAATCCTGAAGGACCTGAAATTACGTCACGGCTTGCTGTGATTGGTCGCGTCGCGGCCACATGGGCGGCACGCGACCAATCACAAGCCGGGACTTCACGTAAGGAAGGAAACACGCAAATTTTAAGCAAACAACGCTGCCGGTTCCCTCGGTGAGGTCCAGGCTGCGTCGGAGAGGTGAGTATAGCAATATTTTTTATTTTAATTCTTTATTTTACACATTAATGTTGTTTCGATACCGATACCCGATACCACAAAAATATCGGATCTCGGTATCGGAATTCCGATACAGCAAATATCGGCCGATACCCGATACTTGCGGTATCGGAATGCTCAACACTAGTGAGGAATGAATAAGTGTGGAGGAGAGTAGGAGGTCTTGGGAGGATCGAAGATTACGTGAGGGAAGATATTGGGAGATTAGTTCAGAGATATAGGGAGGGAACAGGTTGTGGATGGCTTTGTAGATCAGTGTTAATAGTTTGAACTGGATTTGTTCGGGAATTGGGAGCCAGTGGAGGGATTTGCAGAGGGGAGAAGCAGGGAAGTAGCGAGGTGAGAGGTGGATTAGCCGGGCAGCAGAGTTGAGGACAGACTGGAGCAGTGCAAGAGAGTTAGCAGGGAGGCCACAGAGAAGGGTGTTTGAAGGTTATAATAATTATAACATTTCCTCAGCCGCTAAACATTTTTTTTCTTACCATTAACCCAGTATTGCTTCGTTTCAAGTGTGTGGAATAGAACAACTTAGTAAACCATTGCGTATAGGAGACATCAGGAAATGTCTTCTTACACATGAAGCTTTCTGGATCTACAACCTGGGCACCAGAGCCCCTGATGTTCTAAACAAGCATAATGAAATCGTGTTTCATGATCCTTTCATCCTTTCATGCATTCTCTGTATGTTTTGCATGTTGTTTTCTGAACACGAAAAGAAAAGGATATGCAAACCAATGGGATCCACCTTAAATAGTCAATTTTATTGTACAAAAATAGTAATCCACAAACAGAACCAGGCAAAACATACATTTAAAAACATTTAAAACACTAGTATGGCTAAATAGGCCATAAGTAATTTTACCCGAGGGAAATGAAGGAAGCTAATACTTCACAGCATATGTGAGACAGGAGAAATAACCAGAGAGAAAAAATTTGCTAGGTATGTGGGTACACCAATCTTAGTCAAATATACATATAGGAAGCCTATTGTTTACTGCCAACTGACCCCCTGAGTACTATGACAGGTAACATATACTCCAGCCTAATATCAGGAAGAAATACGTCATGGATCCTATTTTGTTCAACACAGCATGCGTGCGCACAGTTGGTAAGCAAATGAAAGCAGACCCCTATAGAAAGTTAATCAGGGAAATAGATATACTGCAGTACTACAATATCCTAGCTATTTGGATAAATGTATGCATACAGACGCCTTGTGGAAATACAAAAAATGAGGATCCACTGTCCTAAGGCTTGGAAAAATGCCAGGCCATGCATGAAGTAAATAAATGTAATTCCATAGCAGTTGTGAAGATAAGTTACCCAGTCCTGTCCCTCGGGAAAAACAAAAGAAGCCCTGAACCCCACGCGTATCGACGCTACTAAAGTGTCTTCATCAGGGGAAAAGTGCATGTTGTTTTCTATAATTTTTTATTGCAAATGCCATCTTTATATATTTTGTATATCAGTACCTTGTATGTATATATACAGTATATATAATGTGATGTTTTCAAACTATTCCATTGGTCCTGTGTTGAAAATACTTATTATGGGTATTGAGGTGATAAAGGCTCAGATAAAGATAGCGAGGCTGAGATCAAAACGCTTCGCCTTATCTTCCTCATATGGGTTCTGTCTTTTTGAATTTTTATATAGACTGAATAAATTTGGGATTTTACTCTAAAAGAAGCTGGAACAGAATTCGCTTTTCCAAGTGTTTGATCACATCTCATCAGGACCGGGTTCCACGCACCTGTCAGGACAGTTGGTGAGCTGGCTTACTCTCCACTTCAAATTTTACATCAGTATTTGTAAGTCAAAATCAGGAGCAGAACAATCAGAGGAAAAATACAACAGAAACACGTACACCACGTCTGCATTTTCAGCTACTTCTTGTTTTGGCTTACAAATACTGATGTAAAAATACTGAACAAATAGTGAAAGTGTGATCGTGGTCTCAAAGTGACTGTGTCATTGCCCTAGGTAACATCATCCTGCTGTGAGTGAGATGAATCAGTAGCGTAGCTACTGGGGGGCAGAGGGGGCCATCGCCCCTGGCCCCATGCTCTGAGGGGGCCCACCTGGAGCTACGCTACTATAACTGTACCGGCGTGTGCAGCACGCTGATACAGTTACATTCTGTGGCAGAGCAGGGAGAATCGATCTCCCTGCAATGCCACCTGGCCGCTATGGGGCCCCTGAGCAGGTGGGGGGCAGGTGCCAGCAGTGGGCCCCCCACCCATCATCGCAGGTTCAAATGTATTGGCTACTTGCCGAAACAGCTGACCGCATTGATGAGAGGTAGCGTAACGTTCCTTCTCCCATCATCCCCCTTTCAGAGTCTGACGTCACCAACACTGACAGGGGTTACGATGATGTCACTACCCAGCGCCTGCGGTCTGGAGGTGTGCGGGTGCTCAGAGCAGCGGTGGAACAAGGAAAAAGAGAGATGAATATATATATTTTTTTTTTGGTGGCTGCTTTATACTACAGAGTTGTCTATGAGGGGATTCCTTATACTATAGTGTCTGCCTATGGGGGGCTTCCTTATACTACAGAGTCTGCCTATGGGGCTGCCTTGTGCTATGGAGTCTGTCTGTGGGGGGCTGCCTTGTGCTAGAGAGTCTGCCTATGGGGGCTGCCTTATGCTGCAGAGTCTGCCTATGGGGGGCCGCCTTATACTATAGAGTCTGCCTATGGGGTCCGCCTTATACTACAGAGTCTGCCTATGGGGCTGCCTTATGCTGCAGAGTCTGTGTATGGCGGCTGCCTTATGCTACAGAGTCTGCCTATGGGGCTGCCTTGTGCTATAGAGTCTGCCTATGGGGGCTGCCTTGTGCTATAGATTCTGCCTATGGGGGCTACCATGTACTATAGAGTCTGCCTATGGGGGCTGCCTTATGCTACAGAGTCTGCGTATGGGGGCTGCCTTATACTACAGAGTCTGCCTATGGGGGCTTCCATATGCTTCAGAGTCTGCCTATGGGGGCTACTTTATGCTACAGAGTCTACCTATGGGGGGCTGCCTTATATTCTAGAGTCTGCCTATGGGGGCTGTCTTAAACTACAGAATCTGCCTGTGTGGTGTTGTCTTATACTACAGAGTCTGCCTATGGAGGCTGCCATATGCTACAGAGTCTGCCTATGGTGGCTGCCTTATGCTACAGTCTGCTTATGGGGGTCTGCCTTATACTACAGAGTCTGCCTATGGGGTGCTGTCTTATACTACAGAGTCTGCCTATGTGGTGCTGTCTTATACTACAGAGTTAGCCTATGGGGGCTGCCTTATTCTACAGAGTCTGCCTATGTGGTGCTGTCTTATACTGCAGAGTCTGCCTCTGCCTATTGGGGCTGCCTTATTCTGCAGAATCTGCCTATGGGGGCTGCCTTATGCTACAGAGTTTGCCTATGGGGGCTGCCTTATACTACAGAATCTGCCTATGGGGCTTCCATATGCTTCAGAGTCTACCTATTGGGGTTGCCTTATGCTACAGAGTCTGCCTATGGAGGCTGCCTTATGCTACAGAGTCTGCCTATGGGGGGCTGCCTTATGCTACAGAGTCTGCTTATGGGGTCTGCCTTATACTACAGAGTCTGCCTATGGGGTGCTGTCTTATACTACAGAGTCTGCCTATGGGGGCTGCATTATGCTACAGAGTGCCTATGGGGGCTGCCTTATGCTACAGAGTCTGCCTATGTGGTACTGTCTTATACTACAGAGTCTGCCTATGGGGGCTGCCTTATGCTACATAGTCTGCCTATGGGGGCCGCCTTATGCTACAGAGTCTGCCTATGTGGTGCTGTCTTATACTACAGAGTCTGCCTATGGGGGCTGCCTTATGCTACAGAGTCTGCCTATGGGGGCTGCCTTATGCTTCAGAGTATGACTATGGGGGTTGCCTTACACTACAGAATCTGCCTATGGGGGCCCCCCATATGCTTCAGAGTGTGCCTATGGGGGGATGACATATGCTACAGAGTCTGCCTATGGGGGCTGTCTTATTCTACAGAGTCTGCCTATGTGGTGCTGTCTTAAATTACAGAGTCTGCCTATGGGGGCTGCCTTGTGCTATAGAGTTTGCCTTTGAGGGACTGCCTTGTGCTAGAGAGTCTGCCTATGGGGTCTGCCTTATGCTGCAGAGTCTGCCTATGGGGGCTGACTTATGCTGCAGAGTCTGCGTATGGGGGCTGCCTTATGCTACAGAGTCTGCCTATGTGGTACTGTCTTATACTACAGAGTCTTCCTATGGGGGCTGCCTTATGCTACAGAGTCTGCCTATGGGGGCTGCTGTGTGCTATAGAGTCTCCCTATAGGGGCTGCCTTATGACACAGAGTCTGCATATGGGGGCTGCCTTACACTACAGAATCTGCCTATGGGGGCTTCCATATGCTTCACAGTCTGCCTATGGGGGCTGCCTTATGCTACAGAGTCTGCCAATGGGGGGCTGCCATATACTCTAGAGTCTTCCTATGGGGGATGCCTTATACTACAGAGTCTGCCTATGGGGTGCTGTCTTATACTACAGAGTCTGTCTGTGTGGTGCTGTCTTATCCTACAGTGTCTTCCTATGGGGGCTGCCTTATGCTACAGAGTCTGCCTATGGGGGGCTTCCTTATGCTACAGAGTCTGCTTATGGGGTCTGCCTTATACTACAGAGTCTGCCTATGGGGTGCTGTCTTATACTGCAGAGTCTGGCTATGGGGCTGTCTAGTGCTATAGAGTCTGCCTTTGGGGGCTGCCTTATGCTACAGAGTCTGCCTATGTGGTACTGTCTTATACTACAGAGTCTGCCTATGTGGCGCTGTCTTATACTAAAGAGTCTGCCTATGGGGGCTGCCTTATGCTACAGAGTCTGCCTATGGGGGCTGCCTTATGCTACAGAGTCTGCCTATGGGGCTGCCTTATGTTACAGAGTTTGCCTATGTGGTGCTGTCTTATACTACAGAGTCTGCCTATGTGGCGCTGTCATATACTACAGAGTCTGCCTATGTGGGCTGCCTTATGCTACAGAAACTGCCTACGGGGGATGCCTTATGCTATAGAGTCTGCCTATGGTGGTGCATTATACAATGTAGAATAGGCCTATGAGGAGTGCATTATGCTATATTGAGGATTATCTAGTGCATTATACTATATGGAGGCTATCTAGGGGGCCATCATACAGTGTGGAGATTACAGTGTGGAGGCCATCATACAGTGTTGGAGCCATCAAACAGTTTGGGGACTACTAATTGGTCAGTATACTGTGTGGGTAGTACTATTCAGTGAGGGGGCATTACATTGTGTATAAGAGAGCATCATACTGTGCATAGTGGAGCTGTACAGGGGGGGAGACTCGGGACATTATTAAATGTGAGGTGGCCACTTAAAATTTTATACGGGAACTCAGGTTTCTGTGACTGACAAAGGGGCACACAGAGGGCAATATTACTTTCTAGGGGGCAAAATATGGGCACTGTTTTATAGGGCACTTACACCTGGTATCACTATATTATAGAGGGTTGCTTTAAGCTCAGTGCACACATTGCAGAATTGCCAAGGAAATTTCCACGGCAATTCCGCAACTCCTGCCGTGGGTATATCGCATGCGTATTCCCGCTAAACAATAGCGTTTTGTAAGCGTAATTAGCTTGCAGAATGCTAGCGTTTTCCAAGTGATCTGTAGCATCGCTTGGAAAGCTGATTGACAGGTTGGTCACACTTGCCAAACATAGTGTTTGACAAGTGTGACCAACTTTTTATTATTGATGCTGCCTATGAGGTTGTAACAAAGGCTACCTGGTTAGGGGCCCACTCAAAATTTTTGCCCCCCTGAACCGAAACCCTAGCTATGCCTTTGAGTTGAAGCAAAGTGCCATATATTTGGTATCATCCTTTGCATCCTCCCCACTATACATAGCACAAAATGGAAGGTAGGTAGGTTTCAAAAGCAAAATGTGACAGCAGGCTGCAATATTGGTGTGGCATGTATGATTGTCAAATTGGACTAGTAAAACAGGTGATCAGAAAAAAAGGGGGTGTGATCCAGCAGAAAGCCAAATCTTCAATTAAAAAGACGTTTATTGATCCATGGCATGCCATGATTAAGACGTTTATCGAAACGCGTTGGTTAACGCTGAGATTGTGCAATATGCTGTAATGTGCGTGACTATTTTTAATTTTTTGTGGTACACCAATGTGATCATTTTTAGAAATAGATCAATAAACATGGTTTTTTAATTGAAGATTTGGCTTTCCGCTGGATTACACCCCCTTTTTTTCTGATTGTCTTGGACTGGCTGCTCAGCCTCTATCCGTGCGGACATGGATGTGGAGTAGCCCATATGCAAGTGAGCTAAAACAGAAATGCATAGCTAAATATCTAAATGTTTCATTTTTTTTTAAACAAAATTCAACCATTCACAAAAATGGCATTATGAAAAATGCTTAGTAGTAGTGTTGAGCATTCCGATACCGCAAGTATCGGGTATCGGCCGATATTTGCTGTATCGGAATTCCGATACCGAGATCCGATACTTTTGTGGTATCGGGAATCGGAATCGGAAGTTTCCAGTGTATGGTTCCCAGGGTCTGAAGGAGAGGAAATTCTCCTTCAGGCCCTGGGATCCATATGAATGTGTAAAATAAAGAATTAAAATAAAAAATATTGATATACTCACCTGTCCGGAGGCCCCTGGACATCAATGCTGGTAACCGGCAGCCTTCTTTGTTTAAAATGAACGCGTTCAGCACCTTCCATGACGTCACGGCTTCTGATTAGTCGCGTGCCGCTCATGTGACCGCCACGCGACCAATCACAAGCCGCGACGTCATCCCTCAGGTCCTAAATTCCCTTCTAGGAATTTAGGACCTGAGGGATGACATCACGGCTTCTGATTGGTCGCGTGGCGGTCACATGAGCGGCACGCGACCAATCAGAAGCCGTGACGTCATGGAAGGTGCTGAACGCACTCATTTTAAGCAAAGAAGGCTGCCGGTTCACAGCGGTAAGGTCCAGGCTGCATCAGAGAGGTGAGTATATCAATATTTTTTATTTTAATTCTTTCTTTTACACATTAATATGGATCCCAGGGCCTGAAGGAGAGTTTCCTCTCCTTCAGACCCTGGGAACCATCAGGGATACCTTCCGATACTTGAGTCCCATTGACTTGTATTGGTATCGGGTATTGGTATCGGATCAGATCCGATACTTTGCCGGTATCGGCCGATACATTCCGATACCGATACTTTCAAGTATCGGATGGTATTGCTCAACACTACTTAGTAGATACATTTCCAGAAAGGAAGTTACACATCTAAAACAAGGTGATGTATTGGCATTGCAAAAAAAGTTGTTGATTCCCTTATTCACAGTAAGAATTGCATAAGAAATGCAAAAAATGTGTAAAATAATTTGTGATAAATAAGTACACTGCCTCTGATCAACATTATTTTCAGATTTTTTTTCTCCAATAAGCAATCACTTTTACGTTTTAATCAAATACATTTCGCCAATATTTTATGGCCTATTCTTTTTATCTCTATTGCTGTGCTGTGTGCTCTGACATCCTCTTGCTTTCTTAAATCATCCTAGAATGCTGCATTCCCTGCCTAGACTGTTAAACAGGCTTAGATAGTCCCTCCTGATTAGCGTTACTATGTCATTTAATGTCATAACTGTAAGGCCTCTTTCACACTTCCATCTTTTTCCTCCCTTGGAAATCCGTCAATTTTTGAAAAAACAGGATCCTGCAAATTTTTGTGCAGGATCCTGTTTTTTTCCCATAGACTTGTATTAGCAACTGATTGTGACAGATGGCCATCCGCTTTATCCATTGTGCACTGGATCTGTCGGAAATTAGCGGTCCGTCGGGTGGAGAAAACACTCAGAGGAACGTTTTTTCTGCACGTCAGAAAATCCCTCAGCGACGGGTCCTGCGCTGTCCGTCGTTGGCTATAATGGAAGCCTATGGACGCAGGGTCCATTGCTGACCGTCAAACAAAGGAATCCAGCGACATATCCCGTTTTTTCATTCTGAGCATGCCTGGAAGGATTTTCTCTCTCTCTCTCTCTAGAATTTTATGCATTAAAATTCACATACTACCAAATTCGATGAATCCATCAGATTACTGGATGCGTTACATCCGTTTGGCAATCTTTTTACAACGTCCGTCGATATGTCGCGTCGACATATTATGACGGCCGTCTCAAGATGGAAGTGTGAAAGAAGCCTAAGGCATTAAGGCAAGCCTGCATGGTAGTGCCATAGGTTATGTCAGCCTTCTTTGTCTGATGCAATATTTTGCAATGTGTAAAAAGGCACCAAATCAATTCATTTAACCTTAGTACCCTCTCTTTGATTCTGGATTTTAAAACTGCCATCATTTTTGCATGAATATAGTATGTGTTCCCTCTGTGCCCTCTTTTTTAAATTCTTGCATGCCCTGACAAAAATAGACTGAAACTCTCCTCAACCCACCTTCACAATGGGAGTTGGTGGCCTCTTCCTTCTCCTCTGCACTTTGCAGCCTGGTACATTGCACTGCTGGATGAGGCAAATGAGATTTAATGTTGATAAAAGTAGAGTAATTCACCTAGAATGGAGTAATCCTAATGATGCATATACATTAATAATACTCGGGACTACAGTACAGGAGAAGGACTCTGGTATTCAGGTTACATGTAAGCTGAGCAGCAGTACTCAATGTCTTGAGTACGCTTGTCTGACGCTTGTCTGGTTGAAGATGCTTATTTTTGAAGAAACTATCGAATAAAATTATATATTTTACACTTTTTTCGTCTGTCCTCAGATTGATCTATTTTTTAGTACTCAATGTCAAGCAGCAGCTGTAAAAGCAAACAAGATTGTAGGGTCCATAAAAAGAGAGAGAAAATCCAGCGATCCCAACATATTGTTACCCCTTTTTAAATCACTGGTGAGGCCACATCTAGAATACGGGATCCATTTTTGGGCTCCACATTTTAAAAAGGATATTCAAAAGTTAGTAGGTTCAAGGGCAGACAAATAGGCAGTCAATTATTACAATGGATGAAAAGCATCTCATATGATGAGAGGTTGGAAAAGTTTGGCTTGTTTAACTTATAAAAAAGACACAGCAGAGAAGATCTCATTTACATGAATAAATATACAGTGGGGAAAAATTGACATCATAGGTAGCTACAACTATGAAAGTCAAAATGAGAAAACAAATCCAGAATATTACCTTGTCTGATTTGGCAAGATTTATTTTGCAAATTGTGGTGGAAAATAAGTATTTGGTCATTAACAAAAGGTCATCTCAATATTTTGTTGTATATCCTTTGTTGGCAATGACAGTGGTCAAACAAGGTTGGCACACACTGTTGGTGGTATGTTGGCCCATTCCTCCATGCAGATCTCCTCTAGAGCAGTGATGTTTTGGGCCTGTCGCTGGGCAACACGGACTTTCAACTCCCTCCAAAAGATTTATATGGGGTTCAGATCTGGAGACTGGCTAGGCCACTCGAGGACCATCATATGCTTCTTACGAAGCCACTCCTTCATTGCGCTGGCAGTGTGCTTGGGATCATTATCATGCTGAAAGACCCATCCACATTTCATCTTCAATGCCTTGCTAATGAAAGAAGGTTTGCACTAAAAATCTCAAGATTCATGGCTTCATTCATCCTTTCATGTACACAGATCAGTCGTCCTGGACCCTTTGCAGAGAAACAGCCCCAAAGCATGATATTGCCACCTCCATGCTTCACAGTAGGTATGGTGTTCTTTGGATGTAACTCAGCATTCCGTCTCCCCCAAACATGATGAGTTTTGTTTCTAACAAGCAGTTCTACTTTGGTTTCATCAGACCATATGATATTCTCCCAATACTTTTCTGGATAATCCAAATGCTCTCTATCGAACTTCAGACAAGCCCGGACATGTACTGGCTTAAGCAGGGGGACTCATCTGGCACTGCAGGATCTGAGTCCCTAGCATCGTAGTGTGTTACGGATGGTAGCCTTTGTTATGGTGGTCACAGCTTTATGCAGGTCATTCACTAGGTCCCCCCGTGTGGTTCTGGAATTTTTGTTCGCCGTTCTTGTGATCATTTTGAGTCCACGGGGTGAGATCTTGCGTGGAGCCCTTGATCAAGGGAGATTATCAGTGGCATTGTATGTCTTCCATTTTCTTATTATTGCTCCCACGGTTGATTTCATCACATCAAGCTGCTTGCCTATTGCAGATTCAGTCTTCCCAGCCTGGTGCAGGGCTACAATTTTGTTTCTGGTGTCCTTCGACAACTCTTTGGTCTTCACAATAGTGGAGTTTGGAATGTGATTGTTTGAGGTTTTGGACAGGTGTCTTTTATACTGATAACAAGTTCAAACAGGTGCCATTACTACAGGTAATGAGTGGAGGACAGAGGAGCCTCTTAAAAAATAAGTTACAGGTCTGTGAGAGCCAGAAATCATGCATGTTTTTAGGCGACCAAACACTTATTTTCCACCATATTTTGCAAAATAAGTCTTGCCAAATAACACAAGGTGATTTTCTGGATTTGTTTTCTCATTTTGACTCTGAGAGTTGTGGTCAACCTATGATGTCAATTACAGGCCTCTCATCTTTTTTTTAAGTGGGAGAACTTTCACAATTGATGGCTGACTAAATACTTTTTTCCCCACTGTATGTGTAGTCAATAAAAAGGCCTGGCATATGACTTATTCCATCCAAAGACCATACTTAGGCCAAGGAGGCATTCATTATGGGAGAAAGGTGATTCTGACAGCTAAATAGGAAAGGGTTCTTGGGTTAATGGCAGATAGTATAACAGCTTTTAAAAAGCACTGGATGATTTCCACAATATACATAACAATATGGGTTATAGTAAATTTAGTAGCAATATGTATTATTGGTGGAGAAAAGTTGAACTTGATGGATCTAGGTCTTTTTTCAACCTATGTAACTATGTTCCTGCATGACCCTAACCTTTTGCAGACACAATGCTGACGACAACATTCCAGTGTAGGTGGGAGACCAATGAACTATCTGCTGTGCCACCTATTTTAATTCCTTAATGACCAGCAGTTAAGGGAACTTATTCCTCACAACTGCTTTTTAATGACACTGAGAAATAAGGTTATAGTGCCCCCTAGCATTGGAAAATCTCCAGGGTCTCAGATACAGAGGGAAGCTGACACCACGGAAAACATGATTTGGGTCATTTTTTACCTTCCCCAGTCTCGTGATCACCATTATTCACGGAATAATAGCGATCGCAAAAAAGTCTGATTTTCCATTCATTTCTTCCCTGAGCAAAACCCGGTACCTACGGTGTCCCTGGACGCTCCAGCTCTTTCCCACAGCCCTCAACATCTTCTTCCAGGAAGAAAATGGAGGGCGCATGTGCAATGCACCTGCCGAGATCTGCCGGCCGGCACCCGGCAACAATAGGAGATTTTTCCTATTGGTTCATTTTGATCACTGTGATAGACCCTATCCCAGTGAACAAAATAAAAAAAATAGTAAATCAAACTACCCCTTTATCACTCCCTTAGTTAGGTAAAAATAATAAAATAAAAAAATGTATTTATTTCAGTTTTTTTCCATTAGGGCTAAGGTTGGGGTTTGGGTTAGGGTTAGTGTTGGTGTTAGGGTTAAAGTTGGGATTAGAGCTAGGATTAGGGTTGGGGCTAAGGTTAGAGTTGGGGCTAAGGTTGGGGTTAGAGCTAGGGTTATTTTTGTGGTTAGGGTTGGGGTTAGGGTTAGGGCTGAGGTTAGAGCTAGGGTTAGGGTTGGGGCTAGGGACAGGGTTGGGGCTAGTGTTAGGATTGTGTTGGTTGTGGTGTAGGGTTACAGTTGTGGTGTGGGGGTTATAGTTGTGGCGATGGGGTTAAAGTTGTGTTGTGGTTAGTGTTGTGCTGTGGATACAGTTGTGTTGGGGTTATAGTTGTGTTGGAGTTATGGTTGGAGTGTTGGGGTTAGGGTTGGGTTGGAGTTGGGGTTAGTGTTGTGGTTAGGGTTGGGATTAGGGTTAGGGTTGGGATTACGGTCAGGAGTAGGGCTGTGTTAGGGTTCGAGTTAGAATTGGGGGTTTCCACTGTTTAGGTTCATCAGGGGGGTTTCCAAACGTGACATGGCACCCACCATTGATTCCAGCCAGTTTTGGGTTCAAAAAGTCAAACAGTGATCCCTCCCTTCTGAGCCCTGCCATGCCCCATGGGGCCATGCGCAGTGGCTTTCCACCACATATGGGGTATCGGTGTACTCAGGAGAAATTTCAGAACAAATTTTGTAGTCCATTTTCTTTTGTTACCCTTGTGAAAATAAAAAAAAGTTTGGGTCTCAAGTTAATTTTTCTGATATAAGTAAAATGTTCATTTTTTCTTTCCACATTGTTTTAGTTCTAGCGAAGCACCTGATTGGTTGATAATCTTCTTGAATGGTTTTGCAGGTTTTACAATGGTCTCACTTTTGGGTATTTTCTGTCATATTGTCCCCCAAACTCACTTCTAATGTGAGGTGGTCCTTAAAAAAATGGTTTTGTAAATTTTGTTGGAAAAATGAGAAATTGCTGGTCAACTTTTAACCCTTCCTAACAAAGAAAATGTTTCCAAAATTGTGCTGATGTAAAGTAGACATGTGGGAAATGTAATTTATCAACTATTTTTGTGCAATATGACTCTCTGATTTAAGAGCACAAAAATGAAAAATTTGAAAAGTGCAAAATTTGCCAAGTTTCTGTTTTTTTCATAAACAAATGCAAGTCATATAGAAGAAATTTTAACACTAACATGAAGTACAATATGTCATGAAAAACCATTCTCTGAATCAGCGTGATACGTTGAAGCGTTCCAGAGCTTCATAAATTATCAGTGGAGAGAATTGTAAAAATTGGCTTGGTCATTAAGTACAAAATTGGCTCTGTCACTAAGGGGTTATTTGTATCTCCATCTTATTGCTGCAGACAGTCTTACAAGTAATACAAACCCAAAATGCCCCCTGACAAACTGTCCCACCTAGCATTTGCCTGAATTACAAAATGGACAGTCTGGCCATGGCTAAAAGTAAGGACATGTAAGGAGTTTTCTTTTTTTTTTGCTGACACTTTTGTGTAATAAAAGCGTTTTATGATGATACTGTTGAAATTCTAGATTGAAAAACAAATTGTGGATACAAGCATAAAAAGGAAGAGACACCAAATTTTGAATGCAAATTACATGAAAAGTTTGTTACATAACCGACATTTTCAAAACAAATCCTCCCTCTTTTATGTGTCTGACACACCAAAGAACTTTTTTCAATAGCAATGCCTGAAGTTAATATGACAGTTTAATATGCCTGCTGCTCTTCAGATGCATCATTTGAATAAAAGATAATGAGCCGCCTAAAACAATTAGATACAGAAGGCAAATGTATTTCTCTAATGCATAATTCTTCTGCGCCAAACTAATGAGTGATTCAGTGCTATTAGGATGCAATCTGATAATCATTTGTTTAGCTGTTAGCGCCTCTGCCCAGCGATCTGCCATTTTTTTTTCAACAGACTCTAGTCATCATTATGCGTCTTCCAGAAATAAATGAATGTGAACAGACTGGAGGTGTTCTCAATTGTCTGAAAGGAGTGTGTTGGACTGAAACAGATCATAAGTGAGGCATTTTCATTAATGGCCTAAATTCATCCAGTATATGGAAAAGTCAGATTATAGGTACATAACATGTATTTTAAATCTTCAAATATTATTGCATAGATTTGCAAAAAAAATTTTTTTTAAAATTTAGAATTTACAGTTTACTATTTGTTCAGCTGTTTCTGCCTCAGACATCTTATGCCTGCAGACATTGTGACATGAAGTAGTTCCTGTTAGTCAAACTAAAAAAACACATCATGAAAAGCAGACTCACCAAAACCTGGTCAAATGACAAATGCACTAGCATTTGCACTAGGACTCACAAGTTAATGAGGACCATTGGAGTTGTTTTGCGAGCTTATCTATTTTGGCCAAAATAGTAACCAATACCTCATTTAATGTATTATATGCATTAATTTTTTCATCTTTTTATTGCACTTTTTATCATTTTTTTGCAGGGTGCGGCAGGGTCCCTTTTTGTTGGCTTGGTTTTTGTATGGTGCATTTATATATAGTGCTAGACGGCCCACCTGCTAATACTATGGTACTATGGGCATGATCAATAGGTTGTCCAGACACTGTGCATCACACCTATCTGTGTGATTAGTGTCTTATGCAAGCCTTACCTGTGTGCATTTTTGCTACTATTTAGGTGAGTGGGTGGTTGTTCTCATCAGTAGCTTGCACCTGTGCTGCTCCAGCCTTTATCAGTGGGGGCCTGCTGTATCCTGCTAGTGCATTTGTCATTTGACAAGGTTTTGGTGAGTCTGCTTTTCATGATGTGTTAGCCAAACTACCATCTTTCATCCAAAGACCTATTATGCTTTCTCATTCTTGAGTTCCACCTATCAAGCCCACAGCTGTCAGCGTTATCTGCGCTGGTTATCAATAATGGAGGGGACCACACATCTTTTTTTTATTATTATTTATTTATTTTTTAACATGATTCACCGGCCAATCACAGCTAATCAGCTGATGTCTGACCAGCTGTAAACTTTTCACCCCTAGTCTCAGCTGCCGGCTCACCAGTCACAGCTGCCGGCTCCGATATCCCTCAGAGGTTGCTAAGGTATATTTAAATGGCACCTCCTGCACACAACACACTGCCCTCCAGAAGAAGCAACACCGAAATGTGCCTTGGGGCTCCAGCGTATCAGTATGGCATGGTAATTATGGGTAAGAGGCAATTATATTATTTCCTTACGTGCACATGTGGCACCATAAACAGTTAATACTGTGTTTGGCAATCTCTTTATGCCTATATATTGATCAGGTTACAATTATAAAGAATGGAGGTTGCCAAATATTATGATGTCTCCTCTTTTCCCATTTTAAGGAGTTTTGTGGGATTACATTAGTACATGCATACATTCTTCATATTTAGCATTATGTACGGTGATATATATTGTTACCAGGGCATTATGGATTCTCCCTCTTGATTATACTATATGCCTCCCTTTGCTCCATGGTTATACTGCTGTATGCATATCTTTTAGCATAAATAAATATTTATGGTGTATGGATTTGATTCACTTTTGTACTGTCTTGTCCATGTGTACTTTTGGAATAATAGAGATAATTTTACACTTTGACATAGCAAGTCTTCAATATTTAGATACACCCTTTTGGGGTCATTCCATGCCATTATAAGGATATTTAGACTCTCTATGTCTCTTATTCACTCTTTAAAATAGTTTGCAGCATCTAGTTTGTTATAGAGGCCTGATCCAGAGGCCACCAAAAAATCCTTTTGTTCCTAGTGTCATACAGTAGGGGCCCTGACTTTAAAATAGTTTGTAGCATCTAGTGTGCTATAGAGGCCTGATCCAGAGGCCGCAAAAAAAAATTCTGTTCCTAGTGTCATACAATAGGAGAACTGACTTTCAAATACTTTGTAGCAACTAGTGTGTTATAGAAGCCTGATCCAGGGGCCACAAAAAATTATTCTGTTCCTAGTGTCATACAGTAGGGGACCTGACTTTAAAATAGTTTGCAGCATCTAGTGTGTTATAGAGGCCTTATTCAGAGGCCACCAAAAAAATGTTGTGTTCCTAATGTCATACAGTAGGGGACATCTGACTTTCAAATTGTTTGTAGCATATCTTCTTTGTCATACAGGCCTCATCCATACTCAAACAATTCTTTCTTCTGTGACTAACATGATACAGCACGCCATATTTCACCTTGGGATTTACTGTCGCTGAAATTCAGCTGTTTGCAGAGGTGGTGCAAAGTTTAAAATCAATTTTTTGTTGCTAATACTGTGCTCCTACCACACTATCTGAGCAACATCACGGGGAAAAAGCGAGGCCGTGCTGGAAGGGAAATTAGGCATGGTGGTCAAGCTGTATGCGGGTTAGGTGGTAATGTTTGTGAAAGCACTAGTGGACCAAGGTCACGTCCTATGAAAAGACAGCTGACAACTTCTGTTGCTGGATGGGCTATTCCACTACCTTTCTTTGGCAGATGCACAACGGTACACCTTATTGATGAGGCCCAGAAAGAGCATGTGCTAAAGTGGATGGTAAGCGCAGCTTCAAGTGGCCTCACCTCCTCATCCTCCACCTCAGCATCACACCCAGTACAGTCCACAGAGGTGGCTCAGAAATTCCCCTTGCTTCCCTAGGTTCCCAACTCTCCAACTTTGCAACTGACTGTACGAAACCACAGATAGGTGAGTCTGAAGAGCTGTTCACATTCTATGAAATGGTCATCAGAAGTGTACTCAAAAGCTTCACAGAGTCAAGAGGCAGGAGGAAATCTGCATCGATGCCCAAAATCTATTTAGCTTGGATCCGGGGCAGGATGAAGTAAGGTCCGAACAGCATTCTAACCCTCGTCATCAGACATTAACCCATGAGGGGAGGCAATCCTGATGAGACTCAGATATCTGAGGCTCACAAGGACTGTATTGTGCTGTGAGGGCATTAAGAGGGGGAGAGTGACTCCAAGGGTGAGGAATGTGGTAACACATAGGATGATGATGAGGTGTTAGATCCAAGTTGGTGTGAACATAGAGGTACACAGCTGAGTAGGTCATCTGAGGTGGAAGACAAGGAGGTTATGTTGCACCATACGTTGCAGACACGTAGTGATGCAACCACGATGAGCAGTGCATCCTCAGCCCCAACTGTGGCTGTGGCCATCAGCATCCATGAGACTGCAGCTCACAGGGGTGGAAAGGGTTGCCTTGCCTGGGCATTTTTTGTCACTACAAAGGATGAGCCAACCCATAGTCAGTCAACTTTACAAAAAACTGAATCGTTGTTAAAAATGCAATAATTTGACTATTACATGTATGACCCTTGACATACACAATCAACCTGCGTTACTGTGGGAATCTCACTGCAAAAAAATGCAGACCAGCAGACCTTAACAACATCAGCCGCCCCATCAATCGCATCTGCTGCTTCCTCCTCATCTGTTATCGTGCCAACTATTGAGACACAGGTCTTCGACCGCAGAACCTCGGGTTCTTTACCAGCTCCAGTTATGCTGACTGAGAGTTTGCTGTCAGCTGTAATGGAAGCAGACATGCCTGCTGTTATTGACCAATCTCAGAGAATGAGCACACCTCAAGTTTCTCAATCCACTGTAACTTCTCCGCCTGCACCTCTCTCATGGTCCTGCAGTTTGTCTGGTTCACCATACTCAGCCCTCTATCAGCACTGCAGCCAGCCCACAGTTCAGCAAAGATATAGTATGTTTCCTCATGCTCCTGACAAAGGTTGAACTCCACCATCTCCAATCTGTTGGCCACAGAAATTGTTGCTTTTACATGGCTGGTATGCAGACAGGCAGGTGCTGGCAGGCATGACCGATATGCAGACAGGTGCTGGTGGTTAAGGCTGATACACAGGCACAGCTAGGACATAGCTCAGACTGGACTGACAGGAACAGCTTTAGGAAGATCTGGGTCACTGGCAGGTACAACTGAAACACAGACACGAGTAGGAGTCAGTTCAGACTGGATGAATAGGAAATGCTTCGGGAAGAACTGGTTCACTGGTAAGACCCAGTTCAGAGTAGACAGACAAGGAATGACAGATGCAGAGAGGAAAGGGACTGCAGGTGTGGACAAGCAGGGACCCGCAGATGCAGAGAGGTATGGAGCTGCAGGTTTCCACAGGAAAGACAGGATTTGGTTCACGTGGAACAGACAGGATAAGGTCAGCACAGAACAAATACAAGGACAAATACACACAGGACAGACAGGACCAAGTTCACTCAAATCCATTAAAAGGACAGGTAAACACAGGACAGACAGGGCCATGATCACACAGGGTACTTACAATGAAGTAGCAAATGTACACACTAATCACTAATGTTGCACAGCGACAACAGATTAGAGATAGGTACTAATTCAGACTGGGCTGGCTTAGAAAAGGTACAGGTTCTAACAGCAGGTTTAAGGAAAGGTACAAAGTCAGACATAGAAGGTAAAGGGATCCAGACATAGATACAAACAGTTTCAGGGATAGGTGCTAATACAGACAAGAACGGATGCGGGTAAAGGTTGTAAGAGCTTACACTTTACAGGACAGAGAGGACACAGCTGATCATTTTTTATTTATTTATTTTACTCTCTTATATATTGACATTCATTCCACAGAGCATTACAGACATTATCGGCACTGTCCCCATTGGAGCTCTGAATCTATATTTCATATCAGTATTTGTTTGGAGTTTGGGAGGAAACTGGAGAAGTCAGAGGAAACCCACACAAACATGGGGAAAATATACAAAATCCTTGCAGATGTTGTCCTAGGTGGGATTTGAACCCAGGACCCCAGCACTACATAAGAGCTTACACTCTACAGGGGGAAGGTAGGAAGAATCTCGCTGGTTATAAGAATTTACAATATACAGGTCGGGTGGAGAGAGAGAGAGGGCCCCACTGATCATAACAGTTCACAGTCTACAGGAGGGTGAGAGAAAGGATCCTGCTGACCATAAGAGCTTGCATTCTACAAGTGAGGGAGAAAGAGAGGAATCCATTGAGATCTTACACTCTATAGGGGAGAAAGAGATACCCTTGCTGATTATAACAGCTTACACTCTACAGGAGAGAGAGAGATGGCCCTGCTGACTAGAAATGAGCGGTGTTCGAGTCAAACTGTTCGTCAATTTCAAATTCGAGCTGTTTTGGGCGGTGTTCAAGTCGTTCGTCGAACTCAAACAATTTGCTTAACCCCTTAATGACCGCCGATACGCCTTTTAACGGCAGCAGTTAAGGGTACTTAAACCACAGCGCCGTTAATTAACAGCGCTGTGGAAAAAGTGAATAGTGCCTCCCAGAGTCAGATTTTCTCTGGGGTCTCGGTTGCTGGAGGTAGCCGAGACCCCAGAGAACATGATTCGGGGGGGTTTTACCGACCCCCGCGTTACGATCACCGGTAATTAACCGTTTACCGGCGGTCGCAACAAAAAAACCAAAACGCGATTTGCCATTTAATTTCTCTGTCCTCCGATGTGATCGCACATCGGAGGACAGAGAAATGGGGTCCCAGATCGCCCCCCCGATACTCACCTATCTCCCTCGGTGCTCCTCGTGGCTCCCGATGGGCTCTGCCATCTTTTTCCAGGAAAAAAATGGCGGGCGCATGCGCAGTGCGCCCGCCGCCCGGCACCCTGAAGATCTTTGGGGTCTCGGCTGCCGGGGGTAGCCGAGACCCCAAAGAACATGATCGGGGTCGGTTTTTACCGACCCCTGTTTTGCGATCGCCGGTAATTAACTGAAAAAAAAAGACAGAGGACAGAGAAATAGAGGGATTCGGGGACCCTGTTATACTTACCGGTGTCCCTGGGTCCTCCTGCTTCTGCTGGCTGCCGGCTTCTTGCTCCAGTAAGAAAATGGCGGGCGCATGCGCAGTGCGCCCGCCATGATCTGCTGGCCGGCAGAGGAAGATTTTTCCACTTGTTTTATTTTGGTCACTGTGAGATCCTATCACAGTGATAAAAACAAAAAAAATAGTAAATAACCCCCCCTTTATCACCCCCTTAGTAAGGAAAAAATAATAAAATAAAAAAAATGTATGAATTTCTATTTTCCAATAAGGGTTAGGGTTAGGGGTAGGGGTAGGGTAAGGGTTAGGGTTAGGGTTAGGGAAGGGTTAGGGGTAGGGGCAGGGGTAGGGTTAGGATATGTGCACACATAGAATGGTTCTCTGCTGATTTTTCCGCAGCAGATTTGATAAATCCGCAGGGCCAAAACGCTGTGTTTTTCCTGCGGATTTATCGCGGATGTACCACGGTTTTTGTGTGGATTCCCCTGCTGTTTTACACCTGCGGTTTTCTATTATGGAGCAGGTGTAAAACCGCTGCGGAATCCGCAGAAAGAATAGACATGCTGCGGAATGTAAACCGCTGCATTTCCGCATGTTTTTTTCCGCAGCATGGGCACAGCATTTTATGTTTCCCATAGGTTTACATTGTGCTGTAAACTCATGGGAAACTGCTGCGGACCCACAGCTGCGGAAGTGCTGCGGATCCGCAGCAAAATCCGCAACGTGTGCACATAGCCTTAGTGTTAGGGCTAGGGTTAGGGCTTGGGTTAGGGCTAGGGTTAGGGTTAGAGCTAGGATTAGGGTTAGAGCTAGGGTTAGGGCTAGGGTTAGGGTTGGGGTTAAAGTTAGGGTTAGGGTTGGGGCTAGGTTTAGGGCTAAAGTTAGGGTTTGGGCTAAAGTTAGGGTTAGGGCTAGGGTTGGCTCTAAAGTTAGGGTTAGAGTTGGGATTAGGGTTTGGATTAGAGTTGGCATTAAAGTTACATTTGGGATTAGGGTTAGGTTTGGGATTTGGGTTAAGGTTAGGGTTGGGATTAGGGATAGGGGTGTATTGGGATTAGGGTTTTGATTAGGGTTATGGTTAGCTTTGGGATTAGGGTTAGGGGTGTTTTGGGGGTTAGGGTTGTGATTAGGATTATGGATCGGGTTAGGATTAGGGTTAGGGGTGTGCTGGGGTTAGGGTTGGAGTTATAATTGGGGGGTTTCCACTGTTTAGGTACATCAGGGGGTCTCTAAACGCACAGCCAATTTTGCGCTCAAAAAGTCAAATGGTGCTCCCTCCCTTGTGAGCTCTGTCGTGCGCCCAAACAGTGGTTTACCCCCACATATGGGGCATCAGCGTACTCGGGATAAATTGGAAAACAACTTTTGGGGTCCAATTTCTCCTGTTACCCCTGTGAAAATAAAAACTTGGGGGCTAAAAAATCATTTTTGTGGAAAAAAAATATTTTTTATTTTCACGACTCTGCATTATAAACTTCTGTGAAGCACTTGGGCATTCAAAGTTCTCAACACACATCTAGATAAGTTCCTTGGGGGTCTAGTTTCCAAAATTGGGTCACTTGTGCGGGGTTTCTACTGTTTAGGTTCATCAGGGGCTCTGCAAATGCAACATGACACCCGCAGACCATCCCATCAAAGTCTGCATTTCAAGCAGCGCTCCTTCCCTTCCGAGCTCTGCCATGCGCCCAAACTAGTGATCCCCCCACACATGGGGTATCAGTGTACTCAGGACAAATTGGACAATAACTTTTGGGGTCCAATTTCTCTTGTTACTTTTGTGAAAATGAAAATTTGGGGGCTAAAATATCTTTTTTGTGGAAAAAATATATATTTTTTATTTTCACAACTCTGCATTATAAACTTCTGTGAAGCACTTGGGCATTCAAAGTTCTCACAACACATCTAGATAAGTTCCTTGGGGGGTCTAGTTTCCAAAATTGGGTCACTTGTGGGGGGTTTCTACTGTTTAGGTTCATCAGGGGCTCTGCAAATGCAACATGACACCCGCAGACCATCCCATCAAAGTCTGCATTTCAAGCAGCGCTCCTTCCCTTCCGAGCTCTGCCATGCGCCCAAACAGTGGTTTACCCACACATATTGGGTATCAGCCTACTCACCATAAATTGCACAATAAATTTTGGGGTCCAATTTCTCCTGTTACCCTTGTGAAAGTAAAAATTTTGGGGTGAAAAGATCATTTTTGTGGAAAAAATATGATTTTTTTTATTTTCATGGCTCTACATTATAAACTTCTGTGAAGCAGTTGGGGGTTCATAGTGCTCACCACACATCGAGATAAGCTCTTTGGGAGGTCTAGTTTCCAAATGGGGTCATTTGTGGGGGATTTCTACTGTTTAGGTACATCAGGAGCTCTGCAAATGCAACATGACACCCGCAGACTATCCAATCAAAGTCTGCATTTCAAGCAGCGCTCCTTCCCTTCCGAGCCCTGATGGGTGCCCAAACAGTGCCCTCCCCCCACATATGGGGTATCAGCGTACTCAGGACAAACTGGACAACAGATTTTGGGGTCCAATGTCTCTGTTACCCTTGAGAAAATAAAAAATTGCAAGTTAAAAAATCATTTTTGAGGGAAAAAAAAGGATTTTGTATTTTCACGGCTCTACGTTATAAATTTCTGTGAAGCACTTGGGGGTTTAAAGTGCTCACCACACATCTAGATAAGTTCCTTATGGGGTCTAGTTTCCAAAATGGGGTCACTTGTGGGGGGTTTCTACTGTTTAGGCACAGCAGGGGCTCTCCAAACGCGACATGGTTTCCGATCTCAATTCCAGCCAATTCTACATTGGAAAAAGTAAAACGGCACTCCTTCTCTTCCAAGCTCTGCGGTATGCCCAAACAGTGGTTTACCCCCACATATGGGGTATCGACGTACTCAGGAGAAATTTCACAACAACTTTTGTGGTCTAATTTCTCCTGTTACCCTTGTGAAAATAAAAATTTTGGGGCAAAAATATCATTTTTGTAGAAAAAATGTGATTTTTTATTTTCACGGCTCTACGTTATAAACTTCTGTGAAGCACCTGGGGGTTTAAAGTGCTCACCCCACATCTAGTTAAGTTCCTTATGGGGTCTAGTTTCCAAAATGGTGTCAGTTGTTGGGGTTTTCCACTGTTTAGGCACATCAGGGGCTCTCCAAACGCGACATGGCCTCCGATCTCAATTCCAGCCAATTCTACATTGAAAAAGTAAAACGGCACTCCTTCTGATCCAAGCTCTACAGTGTGCCCAAACAGTGGTTTACCCCCACATATGGGGTATCGACGTACTCAGGAGAAATTGGACAACTTTTGTGGTCTAATTTCTCCTGTTACCCTTGTGAAAATAAAAATTTTTGTTGGCAAAAATATAATTTTTGTAGAAAAAATGCGATTTTTTATTTTCACGGCCGTACGTTATAAACTTCTGTGAAGCACATTGGGGTTTAATGTGCTCACCACACATCTAGTTAAATGTCCAATAAAATAGAAAAAAGAAGTGGCACTCACCCGGAATTTGCTGAACGATGCTTGTCCTTTATTGGAATATTACAACATTGCGGACATTACATGGAGAGGCGGCAGGTAGAAGAGGGGATGCGGGGAGTGAGGAGAGGACTACGGCCGTTTCGCGCTCGTGCGCTTCCACGGGTCCAGGTGCACAAATAACAACGTCATATCCTTTATAGGGGAGCAGACTTAATTAAGTGAATAAAAACGTGCATAAATTGACCTTAAACAGTATAATTCTGGAAGTAACAATAATTACATCAATATTTCTGAATAATTTCACTGTTTTACAGCTTAAAGAAATATCGCCATGTCCAATTTATCGTTGAGACCTATGGGTCCCTGCGCTTTGGTCTCAATAATCCACCTCGCCTCACGCGGAAGTAGTATTTTATTGCGGTCACCGCCTTGAGGTGGACTATTAACCACCTCTAGACCTGCAAAGCGTAATAGATTTGGATTTGCATTATGCGTTTCACGCATATGTTTGATCAAGCGGGGACAGCCTTTCCCAGTAGATATTGAATTGTGATGTTCTCTAAATCTATTAACAAGCGGGCGGATAGTTTTACCGATGTAAAAAAATAAACACGGACAAAAAACAATATAGACTACAAATTTAGTTTTGCAAGTAATAAAATGTCGGACTGTATAATTAACCGCACCAATGCGTATAGGGTTGTTCAAAAATCTGAGGTGGCAAAAACTGCAGTTCCCACATTTGTGGTTCCCCTGCGGTTGTAGTTTCTGTAACCAATTATTTCTAACGGGTAAGAGACGATTTTGTACCAAAAGATCTCCTAGATTCTTAGTGCGCTTATACGCAAATCTTGGGTGATTTGTAGTGATTTCTGCCAGATCTTTATCACTTTGAAGCACATGCCAGTTTTTATTAATGGCTGAGTAAATTTCCTTGTCTATGGGACTATGTGTGAATGTAAAGACAAATTTTTGGTAACCACTTTCCTGGGAAAGGGGTTGTTTAACTTTTTTACGATTTCTCAAAAGATCTTTTTGTTTGAGTTTCCTTACCCTATTTTCCGCTGCTACCAAAATATCCGAAGGATAATTTCTCTTTAAAAAATTAGTTTTTAGTTCGGATATTTGCTCTTTAAATATTGCATCATTGTTATTCATTTTTCTATAACGCACCATCTGGCTATATGGTATACTCTTTTTTGTATGAGCCGGATGTGCACTACTGAAATGCAATAGATTGTTCGTCGCAGTCGGTTTTTTGTGTACCCGTGTATTCACCCTATCATTCACAATATCAATTTTTACATCAAGGAATTCAAGCGAATTACCTGCAAAACAGGCAGTAAATTGCATATTCTCATCATTAACATTATTGAGATGATCAACAAATGCCTCAAAATCATTCTTAGAACCGTCCCAGACAATAAAAATGTCGTCGGCAAATCTCAAATATGTGCGCACACGACTCAGGCGGTTTCTCCAGGCAATTGAATTGATCTCTTTCAAGATTTGGTTGTAAAGGACGTGGAAGCCATTCTATATAGAAAACCTAAGAAGAATCTCTCCATTAAGGAAGAGAAAGCAATACACGAAATGCAACAGTGGAATGACGTGGTCATAAGAAAGGCGGACAAGGGGGGCAATCTAGTTATATTGGAAAAAAGTTATTACATCAAGGAAGCTCTGTCACAATTAAATGATAGAACCACTTACATCCCCCTTGATTATAACCCTACCAACAGGTTTAAAGAGAAATTAAGAACTCTACTCAATAAATATGTGACTAAAGGCACTTTAATGAAAAGTAAAGCTGAAAAACTGCTTCCTGACTTTCCCAGTATACCGCATTGGTATAGTTTACCTAAGATCCATAAAAATGCCACTAAGCCCCCTGGGCGTCCTATCATATCCGGAATTGGATCACTCACGGAACCCTTGTCCCAATTCCTTGATTGGCTACTGAAACCACTGTTGCAAAAAATCCCTTCCTTTGTGAAAGACTCGGGTGATTTTTTGTCTGCATTACAATCTTTCGATTGGCAACCGACCTTTGCTTTGGCATCCATAGATGTCGTTAGCTTGAACACGAGGATACCACAGGCCAAGGGCATTGATGCAATTTGAACAATACTGACCAATACTGATAAAGATCAGGATTTTGTTGCATTCATTACCGAAAGTTTGGAATTTGTCCTTTCACACAATGCGTTTAAATTTATTGATAAATGGTTCTTGCAATGCACAGGCACTGCAATGGGTACGCCCGTTGCATGTGTCTTTGCTAACCTTTTCCTTGCTGCTTTCGAAGAAAAATATATAACGTCTGCGACAAATCCTTTCTTGAGTCATGTGCGCACATATTTGAGATTTGCCGACGACATTTTTATTGTCTGGGACGGTTCTAAGAATGATTTTGAGGCATTTGTTGATCATCTCAATAATGTTAATGATGAGAATATGCAATTTACTGCCTGTTTTGGAGGTAATTCGCTTGATTTCCTTGATGTAAAAATTGATATTGTGAATGATAGGGTGAATACACGGGTACACAAAAAACCGACTGCGACGAACAATCTATTGCATTTCAGTAGTGCACATCCGGCTCATACAAAAAAGAGTATACCATATAGCCAGATGGTGCGTTATAGAAAAATTAATAACAATGATGCAATATTTAACCCCTTCACCCCCGGAGCTTTTTCCGTTTTTCCGTTTTCGTTTTTCGCTACCCTCCTTCCCAGAGCCATAACTTTTTTATTTTTCCGTCAATTTGGCCATGTGAGGGCTTATTTTTTGCGGGACGAGTTGTACTTTTGAACGACATCATTGGTTTTAGCATGTCGTGTACTAGAAAATGGGAAAAAAATTCCAAGTGCAGTGAAATTGCAAAAAAAGTGCAATCCCACACTTGTTTTTTGCTTGCCTATTTTGCTAGGTTCACTAAATGCTAAAACTGACCTGCCATTATGATTCTCCAGGTCACTACGAGTTCATAGACACCTAACATGACTAGGTTATTTTTCACCTAAGTGGTGAAAAAAAATTCCAAACTTTGCAAAAAACAAAACAAAACAAAATTGCGCCATTTTCCGATACTCGTAGCGTCTCCATTTTTCGTGATCTGGGGTCAGGTGAGGGCTTATTTTTTGTGTGCCGAGCTGGCGTTTTTAATGATAGCATTTTGGTGTAGATTGCATTTTAATGCAATGTCGTCGCGACCAAAAAAACGTAAATCTGGCGTTTCGAATTTTTTTCTCATTACGCCATTTAGCGATCAGGTTAATGCTTTTTTTATTGATAGATCGGGCGATTCTGAACGCGGCGATACCAAATATGTGTAGGTTGGGGGTTTTTTTATTGATTTATTTTGATTGGGGCGAAAGGGGGGTGATTTAAACTTTTATATTTTTTTTATTTTTTTCACATTTTTAAAAACTTTTTTTTTTTACTTTTGCCATGCTTCTATAGCCTCCATGGGAGGCTAGAAGCAGGCACAGCCCGATCGGCTCTGCTATGCAGCAGTGATCATAAGATCGCTGCTACACAGCAGATTTGCAGGTGTGCTGTGAGCGCCGACCACAGGGGGGCGCTCACAGCCACCGGCAATCAGTAACCATAGAGGTCTCAAGGACCTCTATGGTTACAATGGAGGAGCATCGCCGATCCCCGATCATGTGACGGGGGTCGGCGATGCGCTCATATCCGGCCGCACGGCCGGATGCGGTAGTTAAATGCCACTGTCTGCGTTTGACAGCGGCATTTAACTAGTTAATAGCGGCGGGTGATCGCGATTTCACCCGCCGCTATTGCGCGCACATGTCAGCTGTAAAAAACAGCTGACATGTCGTGACTTTGATGTGCGCTCACCGCCGGAGCGCACATCAAAGCGGGGGTCCCGACATGTGACGTACTATACCGTCACATGTCGGGAAGGGGTTAAAGAGCAAATATCCGAACTAAAAACTAATTTTTTAAAGAGAAATTATCCTTCGGATATTTTGGTAGCAGCGGGAAATAGGGTAAGGAAACTCAAACAAAAAGATCTTTTGAGAAATCGTAAAAAAGTTAAACAACCCCTTTCCCAGGAAAGTGGTTACCAAAAATTTGTCTTTACATTCACACATAGTCCCATAGACAAGGAAATTTACTCAGCCATTAATAAAAACTGGCATGTGCTTCAAAGTGATAAAGATCTGGCAGAAATCACTATAAATCACCCAAGATTTGCGTATAAGCGCACTAAGAATCTAGGAGATCTTTTGGTACAAAATCGTCTCTTACCCGTTAGAAATAATTGGTTACAGAAACTACAACCGCAGGGGAACCACAAATGTGGGAACTGCAGTTTTTGCCACCTCAGATTTTTGAACAACCCTATACGCATTGGTGCGGTTAATTATACAGTCCGACATTTTATTACTTGCAAAACTAAATTTGTAGTCTATATTGTTTTTTGTCCGTGTTTATTTTTTTACATCGGTAAAACTATCCACCCGCTTGTTAATAGATTTAGAGAACATCACAATTCAATATCTACTGGGAAAGGCTGTCCCCGCTTGATCAAACATATGCGTGAAATGCATAATGCAAATCCAAATCTATTACGCTTTGCAGGTCTAGAGGTGGTTAATAGTCCACCTCAAGGCGGTGACCGCAATAAAATACTACTTCAGCGTGAGGCGAGGTGGATTATTGAGACCAAAGCGCAGCGACCCATAGGTCTCAACGATAAATTGGACATGGCGATATTTCTTTAAGCTGTAAAACAGTGAAATTATTCAGAAATATTTGATGTAATTATTGTTACTTCCAGAATTATACTGTTTAAGGTCAATTTATGCACGTTTTTAAAGTAACACATTTTTATTCACATTCACTTAATTAAGTCTGCTCCCCTATAAAGGATATGACATTGTTATTTGTGCACCTGGACCCGTGGAAGCTCACGAGCGTGAAACGGCCGTAGTCCTCTCCTCACTCCCCGCATCCCCTCTTCTACCTGCCGCCTCTCCATGTAATGTCCGCAATGTTGTAATATTCCAATAAAGGACAAGCATCGTTCAGCAAATTCCGGGTGAGTGCCACTCCTTTTTTCTATTTTATTGGACATTTTGCATAATCTTTTTCAGTAGAGCACCGCTCTTATATTGCTGTCTGCAGACGTACCATACACGTCCTTCAAGGAATCCTGTCTCCAAACGCATGGGAGTTGGTTTATGTTGCCTAGTGGCGTTCGTTTTGTGACTTTTTTTATACACATCTAGTTAAGTTCCTTATGGGGTCTAGTTTCCAAAATGGTGTCACTTGTGGAGCGTTTCCACTGTTTAGGCACATCAGGGGTTCTCCAAATGCGACATGGCGTCCGATCTCAATTCCAGCCAATTCTACATTGAAAAAGTAAAACGGCACTCCTTCTCTTCCAAGCTCTGCGGTGCGCCCAAACAGTGGTTTACTCCCACATATGTGGTATCGACGTACTCAGAAGAAATTGCACAACAACTTTTGTGGTCTAATTTCTCCTGTTACCTTGTGAAAATAAGAATTTGTGGGCGAAAAGATCATTTTTGTGTAAACAAATGCGATTTTTTGTTTTCACGTCTCTAGTTTATAAACTTCTGTGAAGCACTTGGGGGCTCAAAGTGCTCACCACACATCTAGTTAAGTTCCTTAAGGGGTCTAGTTTCCAAAATGGTGTCACTTGTGGAGCGTTTCCACTGTTTAGGCACATCAGGGGCTCTCTAAACATGACATGGCATCCGATCTCAATTCCAGCCAATTCTGCATTGAAAAAGTCAAACGGCACTCCTTCTCTTCCAAGCTCTGCGGTGCGCCCAAACAGTGGTTTACCCCCATATATGGGGTATCAGCGTATTCAGGAGAAATTGCACATCAAAATGTATGGTTAAATTTCTGTTTTTACACTTGTGAAAATAAAAAAATATGGTTCTGAATTAAAATGTTTGCAAAAAAAGTTAAATGTTCATTTTTTCCTTCCACATTGTTTCAGTTCCTGTGAAGCACGTAAAGGGTTAATAAACTTCTTGAATGTGGTTTTGAGCACCTTGAGGGGTGCAGTTTTTAGAATAGTGTCACACTTGGTTATTTCTATCATATAGACCCCTCAAAATGACTTCTAATGTGATGTGGTCCCTAAAAAAAATGGTGTTGTAAAAATGAGAAATTGCTGGTCAATTTTAACTCTTATAACTCCCTAACAAAAAAAAAATTGTATCCAAAATTGTGCTGATGTAAAGTAGACATGTGGGAAATGTTATTTATTAACTACTTTTTGTGACAGATCTCTCTGATTTAAGGGTACAAAAATACAAAATTTGAAAATTGCAAAATTTTAAAATTTTTTGCCATATTTTCATTTTTTTCATAAATAATCGCAAGTAATATCGAAAAAATGTTACCACTATCATGAAGTACAATATGTCATGAAAAAACAATCTCACAATCAGCGGGATCCGTTAAAGCGTTCCAGAGTTATAACCTCATAGAGTGACAGTGGTCAGAATTGTAAAAATTGGCTCGATCATTAAGTACCAAATTGGCTCTGTCACTAAGGGGTTAAAATTCGGCTGTTCGAGTTTCTGTTCGATAACTTTTCATTCACCAAAAGCCTAACTTGATTTGCAAATTAAAACTGTTTATCATTTTTAATAGACTGTTTCAGTGTATAGTGGGAGGAGGGGAGGGGGATAGATCTGCGCTGAAATAATGCCGATCTCCATTTTTTTTCTTTCCCGCATTTACAGTGGGGTGGTGCAGTCTCTCAGCCTTTCAGCAGTGCACACACAGCAATGTGCATGTGATGCACACAAGCAAGGGCATGTGTCATTTGCTGTGTATTTCCCATGTCCTTGCCCTATAAGAACCAGCCATTTTCCCCGTCGCCACCATTTCCTCACTGCTGCAGCTTAGTGTTAGGCGGCACCACTGCTGCTGTGGGCGCTATACAGTCAAAGAGTCTTTTTTTGCGAGTGAATTTTCTGAGAGATAGGTTTAGGGAGTCGGGGCTAGTTGTAATATCAGCCCTTTTCAGGGTAGGTTACAACAGTTCATAGCAATTTTTGCCAGGCTGGTCTGTGCCAGTGCTGTGCAAGTGTTTGTCACAGAATTTGGTGTAATCTAGCTCAGCCAATCCTTTTGGGCTAGTAGCAGTGTCTAGTAGTCATCTGAGTAGCCCTCCTGTGAAGCTAGCTACACCGTCTGTGTATCTAAATTTTTACTGCATCTTACCCAGTAAATCTTTATGGGCTTAGTAACAGTGTCTGAAAGTCAGCGGAGTAGCCCGCCTGTGAAGCTAGCTACACCGCCTGTGTATCTAAATTTTTACTGCATCTAACCCAGTAAATAGTTTTGGGCCTAGGAGCAGTGTCTGCACGTCAACGGAGTAGCCCGCCTGTGAAGCTAACTACACCGCCTGTGTATCTAAATTTATACTGCACCTAACCCAGTAAATTTATTTTGGGCCTAGTAGCATTTTGTGCTACTCAGCAGAGTACACCACCCATGAAGCAAGCTACACCGCCTGTTTACCTAAGTACTAATTTTTAACTGCATCTAGCCCAGGAAATACTTTTGGGCCTAATAGAATTTTGTGCTACTCAGCAGAGTACCTCACCCATGAAGTAAGCTGCACCGCCTGTTTACCGAAGTACTATTTGTTAACGGCATCTAGCCCTGGAAATCCTTTTGGGCCTAGTAGCATTTTGTGCTACTCAGCAGAGTACCCCACCCATGAAGCAAGCTACACCACCTGTTTATCTAATTAATATTTTTTAACTGCATCTAGCCCAGGCAATACTTTGGGCCTAGTAGCAATTTCTGCTACTCAGCAGAGTACCCCACCCATGAAGCAAGCTACACCGCCTTCTTCCTTTCTCAATCTAACCCCTCGGCTCTGGGGTGTCCGCTCTCCCTCCAGCTCTCTCCTTCTCACAGGTGGACTACCATGTGTATTCACACTGTTGCGAATATTTTGGGCCCAGGCATAAGAAATCGTCGAGGTAATGGATAAGGGAAGCACAGTGGCGCAGTGGATAGCACAGCAGCCTTGCAGCGCTGAAGTCCTGGGTTCAAGCCCCACGAAGGACAACATCTGCAAAGAGTTTGTATGTTCTCTCCATGTTTGTGTGGGTTTCCTCCGGGTTCTCCGGTTTCCTCTCACATTCCAAAGACATACTGATAGGGAATTTAGATTGTGAGCCCCAACGGGGACAGCGATGATAATGTGTGCAAACTGTAAAGTGCTGCGGAATATGTTAGCGCTTTATAAAAATAAAGATTATTATTATATGTGCCCCCTTAGAAATGTCCATGACGACCAATTCGAGGAAGCAACTAAACGCCTCAAATAGTGAGCAGGATATGGAGCACTCCATGGGCAAACAGCGATCTATGTAGTATGCTCCTTTACAGAAGCAGCCCAATGGGAGGACACTATTCGGAGTCACAGGTAATAACCAGAACGCCCCCTCAATGTCTGTTTTGGCCATTAGGGTGCCCCTTCCCAACTTCTTGACCCATATGATTGCCTCGTCAAAGGAGGTCCAGTACATAGTACTGTATTTGGTTCTGCATCGATGTTGTCGTTTACTGACCTGCCCCTTGGATATGACAAATGGTGGATTAGTCTGAATAAATTGGGTTCCTTTTTTGGCACAACTCCCAACGGGGATACCACTATGTCTTCTAAGGAAAGTGTTCTGAATGGACCCGCCGCCATTCTACCTAAAGATATTTCTTTTTTAAATTTTTTTGTCACGACATCTGGGTGTTGGTAGGGTGATTTTAGATTTTTACTCCAGCCTTTCTTGATTTTAGAAGGGCATGACATGCCTATATCTGTGTCTCCTCCTCCTTTTACTTCTCCACCTCTTTTCTTTTCACATGACTATATGTAGGTTTGACTTTTCCATGTGTTTGTTGTGTCTTCTGAGCAGTTTTTCAGCTTTTGGACACCTTTTAAGGTGTTTTCTATGTGTTTTCTATGTGTTTGTATGTGTTTGTGTTTGCCTGCCATTGGTTTCAATGGGTTTCTACGAACATTCGTCGAACACGCCCCAATACGACGAACTGAACCGAACTCGAACACAAGGGGGGTGGCTCAACACTACTGCTGACCATGAGAGCTTAAACTCTAAAAGTGAGAGAGGACCGAGCTAATCATATGATCTTACACTGTAAAGGTGAGTGAATGAGGATCCCATAGGAATTTACACTCCATAGCAGAAAAAGAGAGCCCTGCTGAACATAAGAACTTACACTCTACTCTACAAAATAGAGAGAGAGGACCCAGCTGACCATAAGAGCTTACACTCTTTAGGGGAGAAAGAGAAAGAGAGAGAGGACCCAGTTGAACTTAGGAGCTTATACTCTACATAAAAGAGATAATTGCCCAGTGACTCTGGAGATAGAAATCAATACAAACTGTGCTCCACTGGGAACCTCTAATCTGTGATGGCCTTGGTACTAAATACTACTGCACAAGGTATGATAATCTGTAAGATGTTATAGCTACAGGGCATTATGGGGAGGATCATGCAGTGGCCTAAAATGACCTTCGATCACTCTCTGATGCAGTACTGTGGGAAATGGTGAGGGGCAGATATCTGTTTACAAACGAAATATCAAAATGTTTGAATTCACACAAAACCATCAATTTAAGGAAATTCAACTTGAAGTTGATCATCCGCAAATCTATCTGCTCATCTCTAGCCTTGACATCATGATGTGCACTGTGACCTTGCACCCATACGCACAGAAGTGTCCTGGGTCTCATAAGTTTAAGTATTCCATTTATTTGTTTAACATTTTGATGGCTCTTTGCATCTCAGCAAAATAGTGGACAACAGCAGTCATATTACTTAGTGCACACAGAAGCAAATTACAAGAAATCTGCATTTTGTTGATTGCAGATGTTTGCAACATTCAAGTAGAATTCTATTCCAATAGAATATATTCGCTCATTTCTAGTCGAAAGGCATCCATAAAACAAAGTGCTAATTAGAAATAATGAAATCTGCACTAAAGAGAAACCAGCACTTACAAGTATTCTTTCTTGGAAAATGTAAATCATTTTGCACACAAAGTTCTATTAATAGAGAACTAAAACAAATAAAACAAAACTATGTATTTTCTTTAAAGTTTAACATAACAAAATTTAACTTTTTTTTTATATTTCACATTTTCCCTAATTAAATCCAATATTAATATAAAAAATGCTATGTTATATGATGACCATGGTCCCTCTGCTCTGATGCTACATTCCGGTTGTATAGAAATTTTCAGAAAGACAAATATACAATGAATGGAGACATCTAATAGGAGGACAAACCTGTTGTAGCTACAAATAGTAGGATATTGATCTAGTTACAATTTATTACTTGCAATTTAAACATGGAAACCTCAAACATACTTTAGACTCACAAGAGACATTGATAACATGTACAAACTAAGAACTCTATTTCAAAGAACATTTAACAACATGGGAGGGGAAGAGTTAGCAAAATTGCAGAGACAATGACAAATATACCAAACTTCTATATCTGTATGGCCACATTCACACATTCAGTATTTTACATCAGTATCTGTAAGCCAATACCAGGAGTGGGTGATAAATACAGAAGTGTTGGTGACGTGTTTCTATTATACTTTTTCTGTGATTGTTCCATTCCTGGTTTTGTTTTACTCATACTGATGTAAAATACTGACCAAATACTTAAAATGTGAATGTGAAGAAATACGGAATGTGTGAACGTAGCCTAACATGGCAAAGGAAGAATATGTCTGCACCATCAACAGATGAGCTTTGGAAAGCAAGATTGAATTAAAGCTCCTGAGGAGAGGAACACTGTGAAACGTTTTATTTCAAAAGATACAATTTAAAGGAATAACTGGTTTTAATTTTTTTTGCAAATGAAGATAAGAAACCTTACAACTTTGCAATTTCTATTATTTAAGAAAATAGTCCTTCCCCTAATTATCAAACATTCTTTTTTTCTAAATCCATTGTTCAAATTTATTTTCATTGAACAGAGATACTCAATTCACTGAGGTATCGGATTATAGTTGCAGCCTCAATAAATCTATTGAGAAAGAGGAAGGAGTTAAAAGCAGAGACAAAGAGACAAACAGAAAAACGGCAAAAAAATTCATGCAGGATGCAAAGGTCAGAAATATTGTTATTTTTCTTGTACACATACAGTACAGACCAAAAGTTTGGACACACCTTCTCATTTAAAGATTTTTCTGTATTTTCATGACTATGAAAATTCTACATTCACACTGAAGGCATCAAAACTATGAATTAACACATGTGGAATTATATACTTAACAAAAAAGTGTGAAACAACTGAAATTATGTTTTATATTCTAGGTTCTTCAAAGTAGCCACCTTTTGCTTTGATGACGGCTTTGTACACTCTTGACGAGCTTCAAGAGGTAGTCACCAGGAATGGTTTTCACTTCACAGGTGTGCCCTGTCAGGTTTAATAAGTGGGATTTCTTGCCTTATAAATGGGGTTGGGACCATCAGTTCTGTTGTGCAGAAGCATCGTGGATACACAGCTGATAGTCCTACTGAATAGACTGTTAGAATTTGTATTATTGCAAGAAAAAAACAGCTAAGTAAAGAATACGAGTGGCCATCATTACGTTAAGAAATGAAAGTCAGTCAGTCTGAAAAATTGGGAACACTTTGAAAGTGTCCCCAAGTGAATGGCAAAAACCATCAAGCGCTACAAAGAAACTGGCTCACATGAGGACCGCCCCAGGAAAGGAAGACCAAGAGTCACCTCTGCTTCTGAGGATAAGTTTATCTGAGTCACCAGCCTCAGATATCGCAGGTTAACAGCAGCTCAGATTAGAGACCAGGTCAATGCCACACAGAGCTCTAGCAGAAGACACATCTCTACAACAACTGTTAAGAGGAGACTTTGTGCAGTAGGCCTTCATGGTAAAATAGCTGCTAGTAAACCACTGCTAAGGACAAGGACAAGCAACAAGCAGAAGAGACTTGTTTGGGCTAAAGAACACAAGGAATGGACATTAGACCAGTGGAAATCTGTGCTTTGGTCTGATGAGTCCAAATTTGAGATCTTTGGTTCCAACCACCGTGTCTTTGTGCGATGCAGAAAAGGTGAACAGATGGACTCTACATGCCTGGTTCCTACCGTGAAGCATGGAGGATGAGGTGTGATGGTGTGGGGGTGCTTTACTGGTGACACTGTTGGGGATTTATTCAAAACTGAAGGCATACTGAACCAGCATGGCTACCATAGCATCTTGCAGCGGCATGCTACTCCATCTGGTTTGCGTTTAGTTGGACCATCATTTATTTTTCAACAGGACAATGACCAAGAAGGAGAGTGATGGGGTGCTACGCCAGATGACCCGGCCTCCACAGTCACCAGACCTGAACCCAATCAAGATGGTTTGGGGTGAGCTGGACCGCTGAGTGAAGGCAAAAGGGCCAACAAGTGCTAAGCATCTCTGGGAACTCCTTCAAGATTGTTGGAAGACCATTCCCGGTCACTACCTCTTGAAGCTCATCAAGAGAATGCCAAGAGTGTGCAAAGCAGTCATCAAAGCAAAAGGTGGCTACTCTGAAGAACCTAGAATATAAGACATATTTTCAGTTGTTTCACACTTTTTTGTTAAGTATATAATTCCACATGTATTAATTCAAAATTTTGATGCCTTCAGTGTGAATGTAGAATTTTCCTAGTCATGAAAAAACTGACAAATCTTTAAATGAGAAGGTGTGTCCAAACTTTTAGTCTGTACTGTATATGACACACCTTACCCTGAAAAGACAATTGAATTGATGGTGACACTTTAAGTAGCATATAAATATTCTACATACTTTCTATAAATCAGATGCTGCATGACCTTTTCTCTTTCCATATTCAAACCTGAATTCATCGAAAAATTAGTTTGGGGTGTTTCAATGCTAGTTACAGAAGAACTGATACATTAGGTATAGCAATGTGATAGACAAAAGAATTAGAAATGCCACAAAATAGGAAAGAATATACCGGCGCTGTTGTTTTTCAGGAATTATTGAATTAAAGTGAAAGTTCCCTTTCTCCAGGGCCTAATGCTTTGAGCTGAGTGATATATAAGTCTCTACAGAATACAATATGCAGTTCTAGGTTAGAATAGGCAATATATGTACAATATAATGATATAACGCAACTAGTGTTGAGCGATACCTTCCGATATGCAAAGGCATCGGTATCGGATTGGATCGACCGATATCCAAAAAATATCAGATATCGCCGATACCGATACCCGATACCAATGCATATCAATGGGACACAAAATATCGGAATGGTTCCCAGGGTTTGAAGGAGAGGAAACTCTCCTTCAGGCCCTGGGATCCATATTCATGTATAAAATAAAGAATAAAAATAAAAAATATTGATATACTCACCCTTCCGACGGCTCCGGCTCTCACCGGTCCAAGCGTCTGCCTCCGTTCCTAAGAATGCAGAGTTAAGGACCTTCGATGACGTCGCGGCTTGTGATTGGTCGCGTGACTGCTCACGCGACCAATCACAAGCCGCGACGTCATCGAAGGTCCTTCACTCTCTGCATTCTTAGGAACGGAGGCACCGCTAAGAGCCAGGGTCCGCCGGAGGGGTGAGTATATCAATATTTTTTTATTTTTATTATTTATTTTTTACATGAATATGGATCCCAGGGCCTGAAGGAGAGTCTCCTCTCCTCCAGACCCTGGGAACCATACGCACCGCACACTTCCGATTCCGATTTCCGATATCGCAAAAATATCGGAACTCGGTATCGGAATTCCGATACAGCAAATATTGTCCGATACCTGATATTTGCAGTATCGGAATGCTCAACACTAAACGCAACATAAAAAGCTGCATAAATAACTCAAAAGCAGCACAAAATAAAGCAATGCATTTGTAAAGTTACTCAATAACTTATGCTCATTCAAACTGCAATGAAGACTTTTTCCAAGTCTTTTTCTTTTCTAAAATGACTAGCAGTAAATATGAACAGAAGGAGGAATATACAATTACAACATTATACATAGTAAGTAATAATGAATCGAACACCTGCATGGTAGAAAAGAGTTTAATAAATGTACCAAGTTGTATTCAATTGATCATTTTTATCTTTTCCATTTCTGCATCCATCTCGAAGAATTTTAAAATGTGGATTGTTTAAGATGTACAAATACCACATCAAGTGAATCCATAATGAGCATTTTGTTAATTTCCATAAGAGTAATAAAACTGAATATGTAGATCTATCCTTTCATGTAGGAAAAAAAAGAATGCATGCAAATCAACCATAACCTGAAAGTCAGAACACAAAGGCATAACAGGTTTCCAATGTGCTTTGATGCAGTCAGTGCATACAGGGAACAAATGCTCAGATTACAGCCATTTATATTACATTGCAAGGAATTTAACTGAATATGCTAATCTTTTTCTGTGTAATGCTATGCTAAACCTATTAACATAAGTACAATTCCAGAGAAGTCATAATAAAAAAAGTTTCAAATACATGATGAGAGGTCGAAGATGTTTATTCAAAATAAATAATAACTTTGATAGGGTACTCTGGAGCGTGTAGTTTAACAACTGATGTAGACACTTTGAAGCTTTATAAGTCATCAAATCTAAATGAAATATGCATTATTATACTCTGAGCACTCTTCAGGCCCCAGAGCATAATGAACACAGGGCTCACCTAGGCTAGGTCTCAAGCAAAGTTATATCATGCTTATTGAGCAACAAAGGCTACAAAGTCCACTGCAGTGGTGAAAGACCGAACCATACGGATCTAGCTGTGTAGGAAATTTAGCAGGATACTGCGTAAGTGGGACAGGTGAGGGCTGTGGAGAGGGGAGTAGAGATGAGCGGATCTTTTGAAATCTTTGCTTTTTGATATTTTTGAATTAATTTGCTGTGAACTGCAATGCTGAATAAGCACTAAGATGGGCTTCATATTAGTGTTCTGGGGCTTTGCGGAGGGCTGCGAAAGTCCTCCGTTAAGCTCCGCCTACTTTCGCATACTTCTGCATGCATCCAGCTTACCTATCTTTAACACTGGGTACGAAGGACATGCAGATGTATGTGGATGCATCGTTTTGATGGGCCGGCCGTCCGCAGAAAATGCAACTTGTTGCATTCCTGTGCGGTCAGTGGGTGCATCAAAACAACGCATCCACATACATCCGCATACAACTGCATGTCCTGCGTACCCAATGTTAAAGATAGGTAAGCAGGACACATGCAGAAGTATGCGGAAGTAGGCTGGGCTTAATGGAGGACGTACGCAACCCTCCGCAAAACCCCCAAAAGCTAATGTGAACTTAGCCTAACTGTGTTTGAGACAGAAGCTGACTTAAAACTGAGTGGCTTAATATTGTCCTCCTTGTTTGAAGTTTGGTCTTTGACACATGTTCTTATCCCTGCTGTGAGCCTCATCAGGGCAGAGGTCCTGTCCTAGTGTGAGAAGCCCACTAATGTTCAGGGCATAAGCGTCCAAGGTCACGGCACATGTTGTGACCTTTCACACACTTGCATAGAATCCTCCCGGGGATCATCAGAGCCAGAAGTCTTTAGCGTGAGGAGGTCTGGGATTCAGCGCTTATGATGGTGATAAGAAAATGCAACAAGGACCAAACTGGTGATGGTGATGAGTGGAGGGGTCTAAGAGATGAGTAGTGATGAGCGAACACTAAAATGTTCGGGTGCTCGTTGTTCGAGTCGAACATCTCCCGATGTTCGAGTGTTCGTTTCGAATAACGAACCCCATTGTAGTCAATGGGAGACTCGAACATTTTTCAGCGGGACCAAAGCTCTGCACAGGGAAGGTCGCCTAAAAACCTGGGAAGCTCAGAAAATGATGGAAACAACACTGGAATGGACAGGAAACAGCAGGGGCAGCATGCATAGTTGCCTCTGAGGCTGCCCAAATGCACCATTATGCCAAATTATGGCCAACAGCTTTGTGGTGACAGAGTGACCCACTTTGATGAGGTAGCAGGTGAAACACACCGAAATTGAGCCTGACACAGCATGGCAGCTATGGGCACGGCATGCGGAGGCAGCATCAGGCCGGAGAGCGGCACAGTGACGGACCCTTGAGGAGGCGGCAGCAGCATCATTCCTTACACATTGAGGCCACAGAGTGGCACAATTACATAGTTTGGAGGTAGCGAAGACCCAGCATGTGGAGGCGTCAGCACGGAGAGTGGCACGGTGACGGACCCTTGAGGAGGCGGCAGCAGCATCATTCCTTAATCCTTACACATTGAGGCCACAGAGTGGCACAATTACATAGTTTGGAGGTAGCGAAGACCCAGCATGTGGAGGCGTCAGCACGGAGAGTGGCACGGTGACGGACCCTTGAGGAGGCGGCAGCAGCATCATTCCTTTCACATTGAGGCCACAGAGTGGCACATTTACATAGTTTGGAGGTAGCGAAGACCCAGCATGTGGAGGCGTCAGCACGGAGAGTGGCACGGTGACGGACCCTTGAGGAGGCGGCAGCAGCATCATTCCTTACACATTGAGGCCACAGAGTGGCACAATTACATAGTTTGGAGGTAGCGAAGACCCAGCATGTGGAGGCGTCAGCAGCGTCAGCACGGAGAGTGGCACGGTGACATGACAGACTTCAGTTTGAGCTGCTTTAACACGGTGGCGAGTGGAAATCTGTAGAAATCCATGCTTTATTCATCTTGATAAGCGTCAGCCTGTCAGCGCTGTCAGTTGACAGGCGTGTACGCTTATCGGTGATGATGCCACCAGCTGCACTGAAGACCCGCTCTGACAACACGCTAGCGGCAGAGCAAGCCAGCACCTCCAAGGCGTACAGTGCCAGTTCTGGCCACGTGTCCAGCTTTGAAACCCAGTAGTTGTATGGAGCAGAGTGATCATGCAGGACGTTGGTATGGTCACCTAGGTAGTCCTTCACCATCTTTCTGTAAATCTCACCTCTACTCTGTCTAGACTGTGGATTGGTGGCATACTCTTGCATGGGTGACATAAAACTGGCAAAGGCCTTGGAGATTGATCCTCTGCCAGCGCTTGACAAGCTGCCTGCTCCCCTCCTCTCCCTCGCTTGTTGGCCTTCAGAACCACGTCCTCTGCCGCTAGCGGTGTCAGATGGGAAGGCTATTTTCAGCTTGTGCACCAGGGCCAGTTGGTATTGATGCAGTCTCATACTCCTTTCCTCTATAGGAATTAGAGTGGAAAAGTTGTGCTTGTACCGGGGGTCCAAGAGGGTGAACACCCAGTAATCGCTGGTGGAAAATATTTTTCTCACGCGAGGGTCACGGGAAAGGCAGCCTAACATGAAGTCAGCCATGTGCGCCAGAGTCCCAACACGTAAGAATTCCCCCTCCGCAACAGGCCGACTCTCCATTTCCTCCTCCTCCTCCTCCTCCAACTCCTCCTCCTCAGCCCAAACACGCTGAACTGAGAAGAGGGAATGGGTACCGTCTTCAGTCTCGCCCACAGTCTCCTCCTCTTCATCCTCATCTTCCTCCTCCCCCTCCTCAGTTACACTCTGAGAAACAGACTGGCTGGTGTTCTGGCTCTCAGTCAACTCTTCTTCCCCCATCTCCTGTGACAATCGATGCGCCTCAGACTTCATGCTGAGCAATGATTTTTTCAGCAGACAAAGCAGCGGGATGGTGACGCTGATTATGGCGTCATCCCCGCTGACCATCAGTGTTGACTCGTCAAAGTGGCTTAACACCTTACATATATCAGACATCCACGTCCACTCCTCATTGTAGATTTGAGGAAGCTGACTAACTTGACTACCGGTTCTGGTGGAAGTGGTCATCTGACAGTCTACAATGGCTCTGCGCTGCTGGTAAACCCTGTTTAACATGTGTAGGGTGGAATTCCATCTCGTTGGCACGTCGCACAACAGTCGGTGAGCTGGCAGTTGTAAGCGCCGTTGCACTGCCCTCAGGGTGGCAGCATCAGTGGTGGATTTGCGGAAATGGGCACAGATGCGTCTCACCTTGGTGAGCAAATCTGACAGATTGGGGTAGGTCTTGAGGAACCGCTGAACCACCAGATTGAACACGTGGGCAAGGCATGGAACGTGTGTGAGTCTGCCCAGTTGCAGAGCCGCCACCAGATTACGCCCGTTGTCACACACGACCATGCCTGCTTTCAGGTTCAGCGGCGCCAGCCAAAGATCCGTCTGAGCCGTCATGCCCTGTAACAGCTCCTGGGCAGTGTGCCTCTTGTCACCTAAGCTCAGCAGTTTTAGCACCGCCTGCTGGCGCTTGCCCACTGTGGTCCTGCTGCGACTGCAGCTGCCGACTGAAGGTGGCGTGTCCACGGATGGAAATTTACAAGTGGTGTTTGTGGAGGAGGAGGAGGAGGAGGAGGAGGGGGGAGAAGTATAGTAATCCTGGGAAACAGTCACCGAGGTAGGCCCCGCAATCCTGGGTGTCATGATTCTCAATGGCGAGAGAACATAGCGAGAGAACATAGCCCAGCATATATAAGAACTAGCTCTTGGAAGATGGAATCTAAACTGACCATGAACTAAACCTGCCGCACAATTAACAGTGGCCGGGTAGCGTGCCTACGTTTTATCCCTAGACGCCCAGCGCCAGCCGGAGGACTAACTAATCCTAGCAGAGGAAAATACAGTCCTGGCTCACCTCTAGAGAAATTTCCCCAAAAGGCAGACAGAGGCCCCCACATATATTGGCGGTGATTTTAGATGAAATGACAAACGTAGTATGAAAATAGGTTTAGCAAAATCGAGGTCCGCTTACTAGATAGCAGGAAGACAGAAAGGGCACTTTCATGGTCAGCTGAAAACCCTATCAAAACACCATCCAGAAATTACTTTAAGACTCTAGTATTAACTCATAACACCAGAGTGGCAATTTCAGATCACAAGAGCTTTCCAGACACAGTAACGAAACAGCAGCTGTGAACTGGAACAAAATGCAAAAACAAACAAGGACGAAAGTCCAACTTAGCTGGGAGTTGTCTAGTAGCAGGAACATGCAAAGAAAGGCTTCTGATTACATTGTTGACCGGCATGAAACTGACAGAGGAGCAAGGTTATATAGAGACTCCCACATCCTGATGGGAACAGGTGAACAGAGAGGATGATGCACACAAGTTCAATTCCACCAGTGGCCACCGGGGGAGCCCAGAATCCAATTTCACAACAGTACCCCCCCCTCAAGGAGGGGGCACCGAACCCTCACCAGAACCACCAGGGCGATCAGGCTGAGCCCTATGAAAGGCACGGACAAGATCGGAGGCATGAACATCAGAGGCAGTCACCCAAGAATTATCCTCCTGACCGTATCCCTTCCATTTGACCAGATACTGGAGTTTCCGTCTGGAAACACGGGAGTCTGAGATCTTTTCCACAACGTACTCCAACTCACCCTCAACCAACACCGGAGCAGGAGGCTCAACGGAAGGCACAACCGGTACCTCATACCTGCGCAATAATGACCGATGAAAAACATTATGAATAGAAAAAGATGCAGGGAGGTCCAAACGGAAGGACACAGGGTTAAGAATCTCCAATATCTTGTACGGGCCGATGAACCGAGGCTTAAACTTAGGAGAAGAAACCCTCATAGGGACAAAACGAGAAGACAACCACACCAAGTCCCCAACACAAAGCCGAGGACCAACACGACGACGGCGGTTGGCAAAAAGCTGAGTCTTCTCCTGGGACAACTTCAAATTGTCCACTACCTGCCCCCAAATCTGATGCAACCTCTCCACCACAGCATCCACTCCAGGACAATCCGAAGATTCCACCTGACCGGAGGAAAATCGAGGATGAAACCCCGAATTACAGAAAAACGGGGACACCAAGGTGGCAGAGCTGGCCCGATTATTGAGGGCGAACTCCGCCAATGGCAAAAAAGCAACCCAATCATCCTGATCCGCAGACACAAAACACCTCAAATATGTCTCCAAGGTCTGATTAGTCCGCTCGGTCTGGCCATTAGTCTGAGGATGGAAAGCAGACGAAAAAGACAAATCTATGCCCATCCTAGCACAGAATGCCCGCCAAAATCTAGACACGAATTGGGTCCCTCTGTCAGAAACGATATTCTCCGGAATACCATGCAAATGAACAACATTTTGAAAAAACAGAGGAACCAACTCGGAAGAAGAAGGCAACTTAGGCAAGGGAACCAAATGGACCATCTTAGAGAAACGGTCACACACCACCCAGATGACAGACATCTTCTGAGAAACAGGCAGATCCGAAATAAAATCCATCGAGATGTGCGTCCAAGGCCTCTTCGGAATAGGCAAGGGCAACAACAATCCACTAGCCCGAGAACAACAAGGCTTGGCCCGAGCACAAACGTCACAAGACTGCAAAAAGCCTCGCACATCTCGTGACAGGGAAGGCCACCAGAAGGACCTTGCCACCAAATCCCTGGTACCAAAGATTCCAGGATGACCTGCCAACGCAGAAGAATGAACCTCAGAGATGACTCTACTGGTCCAATCATCAGGAACAAACAGTCTACCAGGTGGGCAACGATCCGGTCTATCCGCCTGAAACTCCTGCAAGGCCCGCCGCAGGTCTGGAGAAACGGCAGACAATATCACTCCATCCTTAAGGATACCTGTGGGCTCAGAATTACCAGGGGAGTCAGGCTCAAAACTCCTAGAAAGGGCATCCGCCTTAACATTCTTAGAACCCGGTAGGTATGACACCACAAAATTAAACCGAGAGAAAAACAACGACCAGCGCGCCTGTCTAGGATTCAGGCGCCTGGCAGACTCAAGGTAAATTAAATTTTTGTGGTCAGTCAATACCACCACCTGATGTCTGGCCCCCTCAAGCCAGTGACGCCACTCCTCAAAAGCCCACTTCATGGCCAAAAGCTCCCGATTCCCAATATCATAATTCCGCTCGGCGGGCGAAAATTTACGGGAAAAAAAAGCACAAGGTCTCATCACGGGGCAGTCGGAACTTCTCTGCGACAACACCGCCCCAGCTCCGATTTCAGAAGCGTCGACCTCAACCTGAAAAGGAAGAGCAACATCAGGCTGACGCAACACAGGGGCGGAAGAAAAGCGGCGCTTAAGCTCCCGAAAGGCCTCCACAGCATCAGGGGACCAATCAGCAACATCAGCACCCTTCTTAGTCAAATCACTCAATGGTTTAACAACATCAGAAAAACCAGCAATAAATCGACGATAAAAGTTAGCAAAGCCCAAAAATTTCTGAGGACTCTTAAGAGAAGAGGGTTGCGTCCAATCACAAATAGCCTGAACCTTGACAGGATCCATCTCGATGGAAGAGGGGGAAAAAATGTATCCCAAGAAGGAAATCTTTTGAACCCCAAAAACGCACTTAGAACCCTTCACACACAAGGAATTAGACCGCAAAACCTGAAAAACCCTCCTGACCTGCTGGACATGAGAGTCCCAGTCATCCGAAAAAATCAGAATATCATCCAGATACACAATCATAAATTTATCCAAATAATCGCGGAAAATGTCATGCATAAAGGACTGGAAGACTGAAGGGGCATTTGAAAGACCAAAAGGCATCACCAAATACTCAAAGTGGCCCTCGGGCGTATTAAATGCGGTTTTCCACTCATCCCCCTGCTTGATTCGCACCAAATTATACGCCCCACGGAGATCAATCTTAGAGAACCACTTGGCCCCCTTTATACGAGCAAACAAATCAGTCAGCAGTGGTAACGGATATTGATATTTAACCGTGATTTTATTCAAAAGCCGATAATCAATACACGGCCTCAAAGAGCCATCTTTCTTAGACACAAAGAAAAAAACGGCTCCTAAGGGAGATGACGAAGGACGAATATGTCCCTTTTCCAAGGACTCCTTTATATATTCTCGCATTGCAGCGTGTTCAGGCACAGACAGATTAAATAAACGACCCTTAGGGTATTTACTACCCGGGATCAAATCTATGGCACAATCGCACTCCCGGTGCGGAGGTAGTGAACCAAGCTTGGGTTCTTCAAAAACGTCAGGATAGTCAGACAAGAATTCAGGAATCTCAGAGGGAATAGATGATGAAATGGAAACCAAAGGTACGTCCCCATGAGTCCCTTTACATCCCCAGCTTAACACAGACATAGCTTTCCAGTCAAGGACTGGGTTATGAGATTGCAGCCATGGCAATCCTAGCACCAAAACATCATGTAGATTATACAGCACCAGAAAGCGAATAATCTCCTGGTGATCCGGATTAATACGCATAGTTACTTGTGTCCAGTATTGTGGTTTATTACTAGCCAATGGGGTGGAGTCAATCCCCTTCAGAGGTATAGGAGCTTCCAAAGGCTCCAAATCATACCCACAGCGTTTGGCAAAGGACCAATCCATAAGACTCAAAGCGGCGCCAGAGTCGACATAGGCGTCCGCGGTAATAGATGATAAAGAACAAATCAGGGTCACAGATAGAATAAACTTAGACTGTAAAGTGCTAATTGAAACAGACTTGTCAAGCTTCTTAGTACGCTTAGAGCATGCTGATATAACATGAGTTGAATCACCACAATAGAAGCACAACCCATTTTTTCGTCTAAAATTCTGCCGCTCGCTTCTGGACAGAATTCTATCACATTGCATATTTTCTGGCGTCTTCTCAGTAGACACCGCCAAATGGTGCACAGGTTTGCGCTCCCGCAGACGCCTATCGATCTGAATAGCCATTGTCATGGACTCATTCAGACCCGCAGGCACAGGGAACCCCACCATAACATCCTTAATGGCATCAGAGAGACCTTCTCTGAAAATCGCCGCCAGGGCGCACTCATTCCACTGAGTAAGCACAGACCATTTACGGAATTTTTGGCAGTATATTTCAGCTTCATCTTGCCCCTGAGATAGGGACATCAAAGCTTTTTCCGCCTGAAGCTCTAAATGAGGTTCCTCATAAAGCAACCCCAAGGCCAGAAAAAACGCATCCACATTGAGCAACGCAGGATCCCCTGGTGTCAATGCAAAAGCCCAATCTTGACGGTCGCCCCGGAGCAAGGAAATTACAATCCTGACCTGCTGTGCAGGATCTCCGGCAGAGCGAGACTTCAGGGACAAAAACAATTTGCAATTATTTTTAAAATTTTGAAAGCAAGATCTATTCCCTGAAAAAAATTCAGGCAAAGGAATTCTAGGTTCAGACATAGGTGCATGAACAACAAAATCTTGCAAATTTTGTACCTTCGTGGCGAGATTATTCAAACCTGTAGCTACACTCTGAAGATCCATTTCAAACAGGTGAACACAGAGCCATTCAAGGATTAGAAGGAGAGAAAGAGAGGAAGGCTGCAGTATAGGCAGACTAGCAAGTGATTCAATTATGAGCACACTCAGAACTAGAGAAAAAAAAAAAAAAAAAATTTCAGCAGACTTCTTTTTTCTCTCCTTTCTCAGCCAATAATTTAACCCTTTTTGGCCGGTCAAACTGTCATGATTCTCAATGGCGAGAGAACATAGCGAGAGAACATAGCCCAGCATATATAAGAACTAGCTCTTGGAAGATGGAATCTAAACTGACCATGAACTAAACCTGCCGCACAATTAACAGTGGCCGGGTAGCGTGCCCTAGACGCCCAGCGCCAGCCGGAGGACTAACTAATCCTAGCAGAGGAAAATACAGTCCTGGCTCACCTCTAGAGAAATTTCCCCAAAAGGCAGACAGAGGCCCCCACATATATTGGCGGTGATTTTAGATGAAATGACAAACGTAGTATGAAAATAGGTTTAGCAAAATCGAGGTCCGCTTACTAGATAGCAGGAAGACAGAAAGGGCACTTTCATGGTCAGCTGAAAACCCTATCAAAACACCATCCAGAAATTACTTTAAGACTCTAGTATTAACTCATAACACCAGAGTGGCAATTTCAGATCACAAGAGCTTTCCAGACACAGTAACGAAACAGCAGCTGTGAACTGGAACAAAATGCAAAAACAAACAAGGACGAAAGTCCAACTTAGCTGGGAGTTGTCTAGTAGCAGGAACATGCAAAGAAAGGCTTCTGATTACATTGTTGACCGGCATGAAACTGACAGAGGAGCAAGGTTATATAGAGACTCCCACATCCTGATGGGAACAGGTGAACAGAGAGGATGATGCACACAAGTTCAATTCCACCAGTGGCCACCGGGGGAGCCCAGAATCCAATTTCACAACACCTGGGTGTGGGCAACACATGAGCTGACCCCGGTTCAGACTCTGTCCCAGCCTCAACCAAATTAATCCAATGTGCCGTCAGGGAGATATAGTGTCCCTGCCCCCCAGCACTGGTCCACGTGTCCGTGGTTAAGTGGACCTTTTCTGTAACCGCGTTGGTCAGGGCACGGTTGATGTTCTGAGACACGTGCTGGTGTAGTGCTGGGACGGCACATCGAGAAAAATAGTGGCGGCTTGGGACGGAGTAGCGAGGGGCAGCCACCGCCATCAGGTTGCGGAATGCCTCCGTCTCCACCAGCCTGTAGGGCAGCATCTCCAAACTCAGGAGTTTGGAGACGTGGACATTTAAGGCCTGTGCATGTGGGTGGGTGGAGGCATATTTGCGCTTGCGCTCAAATGTTTCATGCAAAGACAGCTGAACACTGCGCTGGGACACATTGGTGGATTGTGGGGGGGATGGTGAAGGTGCAGGGGTGGTTGCATGGCGGGAGTCGCTGGTGCCGGGCTCCTGGGCTGGGGAGTTACTGGCAGAGCCAGCATGTGACACAGGGGAAGGAGCAGCGGTGCGACCAGAAGGAGGTGAACGGCCTTGATTCCAATGAGTTGGGTGTTTAGCACTCATATGCCTGCGCATGCTGGTAGTGCTTAGGTTGCTAGTGGTGGCTCCCCTACTGAGCTTGGTGTGGCACAGGTTGCACAACACAGTCCGTCGGTCCTCCTCACTTTCTTTAAAGAAGCTCCAGACTTTAGAACACCGAGGCCTCGACCAAACTGGTTCACTTGTTGAACCTCTGTCTGATGAAATTACTCTGGCCCTGCCTCTCCCTCTGGTCGCACGTCTACCTCTTGCAACGTTTTCTGATGTTACACTTGCCTCCCCCTCCGAAGCACTCTCTTGACTAGGCCTAACAACCCAGCTGGGGTCAGTCACCTCATCATCCACCGGCTCCTCCTCCTCCCATTCATCAGCCTGCTCCCCCCTGGGAATTACTGCACTGACAAGCACCTCACTGTCTGACACCCGTGTCTCATCCTCAGACACCTCTCCACAGACTATTTGTAAATCCCCACTTTCATCACCCACAGACTGGGAAAGCTCTCTATTTTGGGCATCGGGACAGACCCACTGGTCAGGTTGCTGCTCAGCAGTGCTTTGTGAATCTAGGAAGGGTTGGGAAAACAGTTCCTGGGAGTATGCAGGATTTGAATCACTAATTTCCAAGGAGGGGCCAGGCTGGGCGGGAGGAGGTTGAGCTGAAAGATCCTGAGGTCCACTCCCTTGGCTAGCGTTGGTGGACTGCGTGGAAGACTGGGCGGTGGATAAACTACTGGATGCATTATCCGCTATCCAGTTGATCACCTGTTCGCACTGCTGGGGATCCAATAGGGGTGTGCCACGTGACACTGTAAATTGGGACAGGAAGCTAGAAAAGGGTACTCTGCGGCGTTCCAGTGCTCCATCAGAAGCAGGTACTGTGTCACCCTGCCCAGGACTACGGCCTCTGCCTGCAACCTCACTTTGACGCCCACGACCACGTCCTCGTCCTCGTCCCTTACCCCTGGGGTTCACCATTGTAAAGGTTATGCTAGAAAAGCTAGTTATGAAAGTGAAATACACTCTATTTGTCCAAACAGAGGATATATTGCGTGTTGCAAAAAGGACTATTCGGTAAAGAGCGTATTTTATGCAACCAAACCTTGGTTTACAGCAAACTGATGTGTATCAGTAACAGATATAAAACTGTGTTTTATATTTGTGGTATTTCTTCAGATCAAATACCCCTTCTTTATGTAACTATTAGATATGGCGTGCACAAAACTGGCCACAGGCCTAGTCACTAAATACAGAGCTTATTTTTGGACCACAAAACTTGGGTACCAGTAACAGATATAAAACTGTGTTTATATTTGTGGTATTTCTTCACATCAAATACCCTTTATTTCTTTAACTATTAGATATGGCGTGCACAAATCTGGCAACAGGCCTAGTCACTAAATACAGAGCGTATTTTTGAACCACAAAACTTGGGTACCAGTAACAGATATAAAACTGTGTTTATATTTGTGGTATTTCTTCACATCAAATACCCTTTATTTCTTTAACTATTAGATATGGCGTGCACAAATCTGGCAACAGGCCTAGTCACTAAATACAGAGCGTATTTTTGAACCACAAAACTTGGGTACCAGTAACAGATATAAAACTGTGTTTATATTTGTGGTATTTCTTCACATCAAATACCCTTTATTTCTTTAACTATTAGATATGGCGTGCACAAATCTGGCAACAGGCCTAGTCACTAAATACAGAGCGTATTTTTGAACCACAAAACTTGGGTACCAGTAACAGATATAAAACTGTGTTTATATTTGTGGTATTTCTTCACATCAAATACCCTTTATTTCTTTAACTATTAGATATGGCGTGCACAAATCTGGCAACAGGCCTAGTCACTAAATACAGAGCGTATTTTTGAACCACAAAACTTGGGTACCAGTAACAGATATAAAACTGTGTTTATATTTGTGGTATTTCTTCACATCAAATACCCTTTATTTCTTTAACTATTAGATATGGCGTGCTATAAAAATGCAATTTTTATCTAATGCGGTTTTTTGGACACACAAAACCTTGGATTAGAATGTAGGGTATTCTATACTATATATATATACTATATATGTGGCAGAATTGCGTATTCTGTACACTGCGCTTATGTGTACGCTAAACAAATATTTTTGGGCCAGGTGTGGTATATCTGTATCACTCAAAAATGCATTTTTATATCTTATGCGGTTTTATTTTTAGGCCGCAAATATTTCCTTTTTTAATGTATTAATTATTGTTATTAATTAATATTATTATTATTAAATGAGGTGACAGCGTGTGCTGTACCACTCTACGGAGTCTGAGGCACTACAAGTCCCAGACAGCAGCACAAATGAGGTTACAGCGTGTGCTGGAGTCTGAGGCACTACAAGTCCCAGACAGCAGCACAAATGAGGTTACAGCGTGTGCTGGAGTCTGAGGCACTACAAGTCCCAGACAGCAGCACAAATGAGGTTACAGACAGCGTGTGCTGGAGGCTAAATGGAGTCTGAGGAACATCCAGCAGCCGATATTCTAATAGTGCGGCGTTCGCCCAAAATGGCGGACGCCGCACTATAAAGCCCAGCCTAATGCACACACGATCCCTGCCTAATGCCTAATGCCTAATGCCTATAAAGATTGACTTGGAGACTGAGATTGAGACTTGGCACTGAGACAGTGAGTGCGCAGCTAAGGCTAGTTTCACACTAGCGTTTACTGCATTACGTCGCAAATCCGTTTTTTTGCCGAAAAAACGGATGCGTCAAAAAATTGAAAAACGGTGACAAACGTATGCCACGCATCCAGCATTTCGACGGATCCGTCGCAAATCCGCTAAACGTTTCCGTCGAAAATACTGGATGCGTTGCATACGTTGTATCCGTTTTACCATCCGTTGTATCCGTTTTTCCGACGGATCCGTTTTTAAAAGGGGAGGCTCCCAAAATTTGATTGGCTACTGGAAAATTTGAAAAACTATATAGTACTGTATTTACAGCCCATCTTTGTGGGTTTTAGTTTTGTGGCAGCGATGGAAGGTGTTCTTGGGAGGATTGCTAGTTTGGTTACCGACGTTATCTTTGAGACAAATCGCCTGGATATCATAGTGCGGGAGAAGGAGGCGGCAGCGGAAAGGCGTAGGATGCTTCTGCAGCAACGGAGACGAAGACGAATGTGGATTCATCCGATTAATCAACTACGGATGACCCGGGGTGTCCAGTCCACTCTGTACCTGGAGTTGCGGCACAATCCACACAAATTCCACAACTACGTGCGGATGAGGATTGAACATTTTGATTTTTTGCTTGCAAAACTGGAGGATGTCATCCGAAGACAGGATACAAGGATGAGGCTTGCCATCACACCGGCGGAGCGGCTGATGGTGACCCTGCGGTAAGCCTCTTTTTTTTATTTCATTGCTGATATTGAATGTTATATTACATGCTGCAGAAAATACTGCGCTGGCATATTGCGCACTATTTTCTGCAGCATGTAGTTTTGGTTTTCTTGGCGGACATTCAACTGCTTTATTTAAATGTCATTGCTGATATTGAATGTTAACAGACTGCAGAAAATACTGTGCTGAAATATTGCGTTGCATTTTCTGCAGTTTTTTTTTTTTTTGGTTTTTTTGGGTTTGATGACATGCAACTGCTTTTTTCCTGTCATTGGTCATTTTGAATGTTATATTACATGCTGCAGACAATACTGCGCTGACATATTGCGCACTATTTTCTGCAGCATGTAGTTTGTGTTTTCTTGGCGGACATTCAACTGCTTTATTTAAATGTCATTGCTCATATTGAATGTTAGATAACAGACTGCAGAAAATACTGCGCTGAAATATTGCGTTGCATTTTCTGCAGTTTTTTTTTTTTTGGGTTTTTTGGGTTTGATGACATGCAACTGCTTTTTTCCTGTCATTGGTCATTTTGAATGTTATATTACATGCTGCAGACAATACTGCGCTGACATATTGCGCACTATTTTCTGCAGCATGTAATTTGGGTTTTCTTGGCGGACATTCCACTGTTTTTTTACACCGGATTCATGCTGGTTTTATTGGGTCTCCTGTCATTTTAAAAAAAATTAACAGTGCCATATTATAAAAAATTGCACAGACAAACAATTTTTAACATTTTTTTTTTTTTTTTTTTTATAAAGTTTCCTAGCTACGGGTGAATCTATGACTTCGCTCCATTATCAGTTCAGGCTGGGCATTTCAACTATCTCTGGAATAGTGAAGGACACATGTCGGGCTGTTTGGACCACTTTGCAACCAGAGTATATCCCCCAACCATCCACGGAAATCTGGTTGCGAAGTGCTGAAGAGTTTCAGCAAATTTGCAATTTCCCTAATTGTGTGGGTGCAGTTGACGGGAAACACATAAGGATTGCGAAACCGGCAGGAACAGGATCGGAGTATTATAATTATAAGAAGTATTTCTCCATCGTCCTTATGGCTATTGCAGACGCCAACTGCAGGTTCCTTGCCGTGGACATTGGAGCGTATGGACGGTCCAATGATTCGCAAGTGTTTAAAAACTCTCCGATGGGTCGTTGCCTTTATGGAGAGAGCTACGATTTCCCGCCAGCCAGACCACTGCCAGGAACAAATGACCCAGCCCTGGAATATGTCTTTGTAGGTGATGAAGCCTTTCAACTGTCGCTGCACCTACTGAAACCGTACAGTAGCCGGAACTTAAACCATACCAAGCGGGTCTTTAATTACCGGCTTACTAGAGCACGAAGAGTAGTGGAGTGTTCCTTTGGCATATTGACGGCGAAGTGGCGAGTTCTGCTGACGGCTATCAAGCTGAAAACAACAACTATAGACGAGGTAGTTAAAGCCTGTGTGGTGCTCCACAACTTTGTCCTGTCAAAGGAGCCCGTTTCTTTGGATGATGAAGAGTTGGAGACCACCTTGTGGGACTACCGCAGCAGCTCGGTTCGCTCTACAAGTTCAGTTACAAGGATGAGGGACCAGTTTGCCGATTATTTTGTCTCACCTGTCGGGCGGATCCCGTGGCAAGACATGATTGTGTAACCTGTTTCCCATGTGTAACCTGTTTCCCATGTGTTTTGGTTATGTAAAAAAAGTGTTTCTGCCCCCCCCCCAAAAAAAAAGGCCCAAAAGCGTGGTTTTCTTGCTAGTAAAACCATTATGTTATACCCTTTACATGTCTGGTGTTTGTTTTTATTAAACCTTTTTTTATTATATTACCTTAATAAATCCACACACACACAAAGAGTAGAATTGTAATCCGAATTTTATTTTAACTCTTTTTTTTTTTTTTTTTTTTTGTTTTGCAAAAAAAATATATATATATTTTCCAACATTTTTATAGAAAAATTAGAACATTTTTTAGAATCTTATTTACACACTTTACAAATTTTCAAAGTGTTGGGTGGAGATATGAGAGGAGGATGTGCCGGAAGGTTGGACCACGTCGATAGGTGGGGAAACCCTACTTGTTTGGGGTGCAGTGGAAGTGGGGGTTAAACCAAGAGGCTGACCAGAGGGGGGTGGTGTTGGGGTAGGTGGAAGAGAAAAGTTCAGTAAGGAAAACATTGGGGAAGTAATTTGGTCTAGGGGCCGGGATTGTTGTGGGGACTGGGTCGGGTATTGTGACTGGGTAGGGTAGTGGGAGTGGCGTGGGGTTTGGTAATGGTGCTGGTGTGGGGATTGGAGCTGGGTTTGGTAATGCTGCTGGTGTGGGTATTGGGGCTGGGTTTGGTAATGGGGGGTATGGTGTGGAAATGGGGCCTGGTGTGGAATTGGAGTGGAGGTGCGGTGAGGTGTGTGGGTCGATTCATTAATGGCCTGCAGTGCAGCATTATGGCAGGTATTCATTACCCGCATCTGTTGCTCAAAAGAAAGCTTCTCCATGCTCATGAGCATGGATTGGAAAAAAAGGTTGGCCGGATCGGGACTTACAGCTGAATGCAGCCTATCCAAGCGACTGCTGGTTTCCTGGCTTGTTTCACTGATGCGTGATTGCACCATGTTGAAACCAGCAGTCACTTGCTCTCCCAAAATTTTGAAAGAGCCTTGGAAGGATGCATTCAGGTGTAAGAACTCAGGAGCATAGCTCCTTTCCTGACCCCTCTGGCGCTGCCGCCACGAACCTAATGGTGGTGTCGAGGTGGCAGGATCAGAGGGGTGGGGTAAAGGGAACGCTAACTGTTCAGCATCAGATGCGAGCAATGAAGCCTGCAATAATGCTCCACTGCTTGGGGCGGATGAAGTGGAGGGGACAGAGGGGTCAGAGGAGAGGACAGAGGGGTCAGAGGAGGGGACAGAGGTGTGGGGCCTACCGACGTGGCCCTCAGTGGCGGACTCAGGAGGGATCGCTTCAGAGGGCGCAGAGGAAGATGCAGGCGCCCGGTGGCTGGAGAAGGTGCTGTGAAAGAAAAAACAAAAGAAATTAATACATTGGAATGAAAAAGCCCTGACTGAAAGCAAACTAAGTAGACAGGTTAACATGGTTATAATTGGGCTGTAGAATACTTACACTCTGCTTAGCATGGTTCGCCTCAGGAAGGAGAGGGCCTGGCCATATTTATATCTGCTCCTCTTCCTTCCTGCAGAGCCACTCGGGGCCTTCATCTCATCATTGAATTCCCTCTTAAAGCGATCCCTCAGTGACCGCCACCGCTTCCTAACCTTTCCAACTGTGAAGACAAGAATCAAAAGAAAATACAAAAAATTGGTAAATGCAATACATTACAGTCAGCTCAAAACATCACTGGAAAGTGAATACTTACCTAGTTTGCTCTGCTGCTGAGGATGAAGGCTCTCCCGCCTTGGAAACAGGTTGCGACACACTTCGTCCCAGAGCCGACGGGTGACACCGGTATCAGCATGCCTGCGGTCAGCCATGTTCCACAGCGGCTCCCGCTCGCGAACCTCCTCGATGAGACAATCGATGTCAATGTCATCATCATCATCCTCCTCTTCTGCGGGAGCACGCTGTGAAGCCTGTGTCAAAAAAAAAAAAAAAAAGGAAAACAAACAAATTAGTACACTGAAATACTAAAGTACCAATAGAATCCCCCTCCCCCCCAAAAAAAAAACTCACTGATGGCCGACCGTGGCGACGAGTCCGCCGACTCTGGGACTGTCTGGGAGAGCCTTCAGCGGCAGCAGCAGGAGCAGCAGCAGCAGCCTGAAATGAAGGAAACAAATTCTCAGTTAAGGTAGGCAGGTGTTTAGTAATCTGTTTTGTGTATGGTGCAGTGTGATGTGCGAAGCAACTGTTTCACCACTACTTACACTTGGTTCCTCCTCCACTTGCATCTCTCCACCCGTCTCGCCCCCTTCTGACAGCTCCTCATCTGATTCAGCTTCCTGTTGAAACATAATGTATGCATGTAGTTATCCATAAAAATTTAATTTAAAGAAATTTAAAAAAAAAAAAAAATTTTGTGTTAACTTACCGATACACGCTGTTGCTGTGGAGGAGGGCTGTCAGAAGAGGACATCGTTTTGTGGTCCTGGTGGGCAGTGGCTGTGTCCTGGTGGGCAGCGGCTGTGTCCTGGTGGGCAGCGGCTGTGTCCTGGTGGTTCTGTAAGTTAAAGACACACTTGCAATCTGCTCGACACATTGAAGTAGCAGATTGGGGTCTTCAAAACTTACTTCTAGCTCTTTAGCTGTGGTCCTGGTGGGCAGCGGCTGTGTCCTGGTGGGCAGTGGCTGTGTCCTGGTGGGCAGCGGCTGTGTCCTGGTGGGCAGCGGCTGTGTCCTGGTGGTTCTGTAAGTTAAAGACACACTTGCAATCTGCTCGACACATTGAAGTAGCAGATTGGGGTCTTCAAAACTTACTTCTAGCTCTTTAGCTGTGGTCCTGGTGGGCAGCGGCTGTGTCCTGGTGGGCAGTGGCTGTGTCCTGGTGGGCAGCGGCTGTGTCCTGGTGGGCAGCGGCTGTGTCCTGGTGGTTCTGTAAGTTAAAGACACACTTGCAATCTGCTCGACACATTGAAGTAGCAGATTGGGGTCTTCAAAACTTACTTCTAGCTCTTTAGCTGTGGTCCTGGTGGGCAGCGGCTGTGTCCTGGTGGGCAGTGGCTGTGTCCTGGTGGGCAGCGGCTGTGTCCTGGTGGGCAGCGGCTGTGTCCTGGTGGGCAGCGGCTGTGTCCTGGTGGTTCTGTAAGTTAAAGACACACTTGCAATCTGCTCGACACATTGAAGTAGCAGATTGGGGTCTTCAAAACTTACTTCTAGCTCTTTAGCTGTGGTCCTGGTGGGCAGCGGCTGTGTCCTGGTGGGCAGTGGCTGTGTCCTGGTGGGCAGCGGCTGTGTCCTGGTGGGCAGCGGCTGTGTCCTGGTGGTTCTGTAAGTTAAAGACACACTTGCAATCTGCTCGACACATTGAAGTAGCAGATTGGGGTCTTCAAAACTTACTTCTAGCTCTTTAGCTGTGGTCCTGGTGGGCAGCGGCTGTGTCCTGGTGGGCAGTGGCTGTGTCCTGGTGGGCAGCGGCTGTGTCCTGGTGGGCAGCGGCTGTGTCCTGGTGGGCAGCGGCTGTGTCCTGGTGGTTCTGTAAGTTAAAGACACACTTGCAATCTGCTCGACACATTGAAGTAGCAGATTGGGGTTTTCAAAACTTACTTCTAGCTCTTTAGCTGTGGTCCTGGTGGGCAGCGGCTGTGTCCTGGTGGGCAGTGGCTGTGTCCTGGTGGGCAGCGGCTGTGTCCTGGTGGGCAGCGGCTGTGTCCTGGTGGGCAGCGGCTGTGTCCTGGTGGTTCTGTAAGTTAAAGACACACTTGCAATCTGCTCGACACATTGAAGTAGCAGATTGGGGTCTTCAAAACTTACTTCTAGCTCTTTAGCTGTGGTCCTGGTGGGCAGCGGCTGTGTCCTGGTGGGCAGTGGCTGTGTCCTGGTGGGCAGCGGCTGTGTCCTGGTGGGCAGCGGCTGTGTCCTGGTGGTTCTGTAAGTTAAAGACACACTTGCAATCTGCTCGACACATTGAAGTAGCAGATTGGGGTCTTCAAAACTTACTTCTAGCTCTTTAGCTGTGGTCCTGGTGGGCAGCGGCTGTGTCCTGGTGGGCAGCGGCTGCGGTCCTGGTTTATCTGTTATATGTATAATGGATCTATAGTTAGACCACCCCCTGAACTAGGTAATGTTCAATGATAAACACCCTACTAAAATGATGTCAGAAATGTTCATACAGGTGAACACCAAAACCCCCCCAAAAAGTTGCACGTTATACCATTCATTTCCATGTCCCAAAAAACAAAATTTTTTAATGTTAACACCATGAAAAAATATATTTGACACATTTTATTTAAAATAAATAACCTCTCCCCCCCCCAAAAAAAAAAAAAAAATACTTTACAGGTTAACCTTTATTAAAAAAAATGAGCCCTCAACCAACCCTGTATTGCATGTGTAACCATTGGTACATACACCAGTTTTAAATTTACCTTTATGAAATAATACTACGGACATTTTTTTAATAAACATTTTATTATAATTTTTTTTTTGCACTTTTTTTTTTAAAAATCACAAGGAGCTGACATGCTCTTTATTTTAAATACAAGTACTTCAACTGCAAATGGTTATAACTGTAATAAAAAAAAATTCAACACTTTTATTAAATAGAAAAACCCCACACTCACACATTCAAACCACAAGCTGCACACCGCTAGACTTTTTTAAAAAACACATCAGATTTAAAAAAAAAAAAAAAAAAAAAAAAAAAATTTAAACCACATGCTGCACAGACCACTATACAGTCAATACATCAGAAAAAGGCAAATAACCAATTATACAGCATGGACAAATGCACATGCCATCAACAAGACGTACCCAAAAAACATGCATGGTATGTGTCCACATTCAGGATCGCATCAGAATTTGGGCAGGATTTCCCATCAGTATTTGTAAGCCAAAACCAGGAGTGTAAAAATTAGGTAAAGTATAATACGAAAACAGGCACACTTTTGCTTTTATCACCCACTCCTGGTTTTGGCGTACAAATACTGATGGAAAATCCTGACCACATCCTGATGCAATCCTGCACATGGACACATACCCTCCCACATGAACAGGCATAAAATTGGCAAAGGCATAATATGGTGCAGGCACATGGTACAAAAGCACACAGCCGTCCAAAAATGCACACATACACATGCACGCACATAGCTTTATGCAAATACACATATGTACAACAAAGGCAGAAAGGTGAAACCAATCAGAAGACGCATACACACACACACATACAAAAGGCTGACAATCCTTTGGCTGAAGCAGCAGGTCTTCACAGTGGCTGGCATCATGGTGGATCTGGACTCTAGCATGGCACTGGCTGGTGCAGGACGATGGCAGGCCTCAGGTTCTCTTCAGGTTTTAAGCTCTTGCTGTAGTCAGTAGTACCTCATACACACAGAAATGCACAGGCACACAGATGCACACTAAAATTGCAATACTCACACTGGCTATGGTGGCTGGAGTCTTGTAGCAGGATGTCTGGAGTCTTGTGGCAGGATGGCTGGAGTCTTGTGGCAGGATGGCTGGAGTCTTGTGGCAGGCTGGCTGCAGTCTTGTGACAGGCTGGCTGGGGTCTTGTGCTTGGCTGGGGTCTTGTGGCAGGCTGGCTCTTGCTGGCAGGCTTCTTTGCTTCTCTGTGTCTTGCTGGCATATGTGGGGTTCAAGGCCCAGGCCAGGTTTATATAGATTTGGGGGTGTCTGACCAATTGGCAACAAAATACTTCTTCTGAGCATGCTCAGTGTAAAAAAAACGTATTGCAGCGCTGCATTGCGTCGTACGACGTGTCCCGACGCATCCGTCGCTCATAGGCTTCCATTGCAGCCAACGACGTATGCCGCAGGATGCGTCGCGACACGTTTTTTAGGCGGAGACAAAAAACGTTACAATCTACGTTTTTTTGAGACGACGTGTCGCCAAATTTCGACGCATCCGTCGTAAAACGTACACGACGTATGCCAATCCGTCGCCATACGTCGCCAATACAAGTCTATGGGAAAAAAACGCATCCAGCAAAAAGTTTTGCTGGATGCGTTTTTTCTGAAAAAAGACGTTTTGAAACGTAATGCAGTTAACGCTAGTGTGAAAGTAGCCTAAGATGGCGGCCGCTGCACTCCTGGTCCCAGCTGCCACACAGCTAGCCAGCAAATACAAGAGAGGACTAGTAGTAGTAAACGTAGATTAGCCCTGACAAGGGCTGTTGATTTCTGCACCCTGCCTGCCTGATTAATTCTGGTCTTTGTCCCTGCTCTAGTCCCTATCAATTCCCAGTCCCCCCAGCACGTCTGTCCCTATGCTCTTTCACACTGCAAATGGCTGAAAGCGCCGAACATAATGAAAGCAGTCTATTGGCTGGTCAGGTCACCTGATCTGGCCAGCCACTCACTGCTCTCATCTTGTACATGTCCCTACGTCATGCTAGTAGCTTAGAAGGCTCACCTAACATGATTGGCTCCTTGAAAAACCGCCAAAAATGAGAAAAACAAAAACGAGATTTCACTCGAGTACCGCGAGATGTTCGGCCGAATACCGAACACCTTCGAACGCCCTAATGTCCGATCGAACACCAGGTTCGAGTGAACACGTTCGCTCATCACTAGAGATGAGCATTAATATGAGCAGTTTTTTTCTACCTCTTACTTTAAGTATTCTAAGGGACCTGCAGAGATCACAGAGCATAGTAATGGACATTCAAATTGCAGAGAATAACTTGAATAGTCAAATTCTAATCCATTCATCTCTACTGCTAGTTATGAAAGGTAAAGTGTGCAGCCACATAAAATGTCATTAGTTCAGTTGCTGATGCAATGGTGAAATGGGTGAAATGGTGCTGGAATTTTTTATTTTTTTTTGCAATCCTTTGGAATTGAATTGCAAACAATTTGAATATACAGGAACCTGCAAATTTCAGATGCAAATTGCCTCTTCAGAGAAAAAGAGGACTTGAACTCTATAGCGCTACCTGTTGAAAGTAGCGATCCTACAAGCCACAATCTGATGTTGATCCTCTACAGATCAATGCGCATATCTCTAGTGAGTAACAATTTTTTTATCCCTGTCAAAGGTCTAAAGCAATTCAAACTTAACAGCAGCTTCCAATTGTTATTTTGCTGGATTTGAGCTAAATAAATTGCATACAATTTTTTTTTTTTTTTTTAAATGGAATTTTATTCTTGTTAAATTGATTCATATTTCTAGTCAAAAATTCAGTTGATTTATTTAAATAAATGTCACTGCAAAGTCTTCAATTATGTAAAAGAAGAGAACATTTTTCCTTTAAAATCTGGCCAAATACTTGTACCTATGACATCTATGATCCACAAGAATATAATGAAATTCACAAGGTAATTGGCAATTATATAATTTTAGGCAAAAAAAAATTCTTCCGATTTCAGGCACGACAATCAGAATAAATTCTTAGATCAATATCCGATTTTCAGTATGGCAGTAATAATTAATAATATTACATTGCTCTATCTCCCAGGATATCCACATCTAGTATGACGCATTAATGTGCTTCTTCAATCACTATCCATAGGAGCAAAGCCAAAGAGACTTCCTGCCCAAGTTATTAAGGTGGTCACCTTTAAAAAGACAAGTACAAAATAAAATTAAGTGAACTTTACTAAAAACAACTGTATATACTGTGGTACACAATATGTTGTGGTTACTGTTACATTAAGAGATACAATAAACTTAATAGTTTGCAAATTGAGATTATGGTTTGGCTTTTATCCTAGTCATGTGACAAGGCTTGTTAAAGGGTTGACATTGACTGTTAGGATTGCTACTTCCAATAGAAGGCACTAGAGTTCTAGTCCTCTTCCTCTCTGAAGAGACAATTTGCATATTTCCCAGAGGAGCATGGCGGCTTTAAGTCTCCTCACCTTGACATGCTTAACATATCACTCTCCGCAAGGAGAAACAATACTTCTTGGAACACTTAGAAGAGAAACAAATGTTAAACTTTAGAGAAGTGCAAAGCAGGGTAAGGTTACAAAAAAAAATAGCCTAAGCTTTGAACATCTCAGAGCACTGTACAATCCATCATACAAAAATGGAAGGAGTATGGCACAAATGCAAACCTACCAAGACATGACCATCCACATAAACTGACATCCTAAGCATGGAGAGCACTAATTAGAGAAACAGTCAAGAGGCCCATGGTAACTTTGAAGGAGCTGCAGAGATCCACAGCTCTAGGCTGGAGAGTCTATCCACAGAGCAACTTTTAGTCATGTACTTTCCAAATCTGGCCTTTAGTATCACAAGTTTTGGGACGTAGAATTAAGAAAAAAACACTGATCAATATTTAGTTTTAATTTAAAGAATCTTGTCATTAGGTGAAAAATATCCAGATTTTTCTCTTAATTTATTTTTGCTACCCACCTGAGTATTTCATTTTTTCTTTAAATCCACCACTCTATTTAAGAGACATATGCCTTTTTAATTAATGCAAATTATTTTGTTTTTTACCAATAAGACATATTACAAGGTAATTATGCAAAGCAGCCTAAAGACATGGCCCAAGAGAATCCTATGATCAATGTCCACTTAGTAAAAAAAACATAAAAATTAACAATTGAAAAAACGGTCGATAACTCTGGAACTTTTTGGCCAATTAAAAAAAAAAGAAAACATCAAAAATAATTTAAAAGCAAAAGCTGGATACTTTTGACCTGGTGACAGGTCCTATTTAATTAGAAGCAAAGCAAAAAACTGACCAGCCCCTCCTAAGAAAATGAGGCAAGTGTGAAAAAATGCAAACTGCTGTGAATATATTTTGTACAAATCAAAGAATAAAGCAGCTCAATGTCTGTGATACAATACATGCAAACTTTGAAAGTTAGAGATTTAAACTGCATTAGTGCTAAGCATAATACTCTAATAAAATAAAAGTACTTAGCAGGCAAATTGGCTAATTCATGTTTACCCATTAGCCGCAATAAAATGATATTTCGAGGACCTGGAGGAATTCTAACTATTTATCTAAAATATATCTCTCTTGGGTCAAAAGTCAACAAATGCAAATTTTTTATTTTACCACTGGAGTAGTGACACTAATTTAAGCTTCCTGCACCTAGTTTCATACTTCCCAGCAGGTTTTGCAGGTTGTGACTAGGGATGAGCGAACCCTAACTGTAAAATTCAGGGTTTTTGCAGAACACCTAGCATACCGAATCCTGATACTGAAGCCTGAATGTGGAATTTTTCCCTGAAGTCCAGTTTACTGTTTGGGTGCGGATGTCAAATATAGTTTGTCGAAAGGCTGCAGCACAGCCAATCAACAAGCTTTAAGAAAACCTACAAGTAAAGGAAGCTAATGCCACTTCCAATTTAAATAAAATCTTTTATTATCACGTAAACAGACATATCACAAAACATAAAAAAAATCAACAAGACTCCAGCCGTGAAGTACCTTCATTTGGTTGCACTGAAGGAGGGCAATGTGCTGGTGTGGCCTTCAAATGCCTAGGAAAGAGAGGCCTTTAGGCATCTAAGAGACACCATGTACTAAAAAAGATTAACATTAGTGTTGAGCATTCCGATACCGCAAGTATCGGATATCGGCCGATACTTGCGGGTATCGGAATTCCGATACCGAGATCCGATACTTTTGTGATATCGGGAATCGGTATCGGGATTAATATCAATGTGTAAAATAAAGAATTAAAATAAAAGATATTGCTATACTCACCTCTCCGACACAGCCTGCCCCTTACCGAGGGAACCGGGAGCCTTCTATGCTTAAAATGCGCGCGTTTACTGCCTTCCGTGACGTCACGGCTTGTGATTAGTCGCGTGCCGCCCATGTGACGGCGACGCGACCAATCACAAGAAGCCGTGACGTAATTTCAGGTCCTAAATGCCTAATTCTAGGCATTCAGGATTTGAAAATTACATCACGGCTTGTGATTGGTCGCGTGCCGCCCATGTGACAGCGACACGACCAATCACAAGAAGCCGTGACGTAATTTCAGGTCCTGAATGCCTAATTCTAGGCATTCAGGATTTGAAAATTACGTCACGGCTTGTGATTGGTCGCGTGCCGCCCATGTGACCGCGACGCAACCAATCACAAGCCGTGACGTAATTTTCAAATCCCGAATGCCTAGAATTAGGCATTCAGGACCTGAAATGACGTCACGGCTTGTTGTGATTGGTCGCGTCGCCGTTACATGGGCGGCACGCGACCAATCACAAGCCGTGACGTCACGGAAGGCAGTAAACGCGCGCCTTTTAAGCAAAGAAGGCTCCCAGTTCCCTCGGTAAGGTCCAGGCTGTGTCGGAGAGGTGAGTATAGCAATATTTTTTATTTTAATTCTTTATTTTACACAGTAATATGGATCCCAGGGCCTGAAGGAGAGTTTCCTCTCCTTCAGACCCTGGGAACCATCAGGGATACTGTCCGATACTTGAGTCCCATTGACTTGTATTGGTATCGGGTATCGGTATCGGATTAGATCCGATACTTTGCCGGTATCGGCCGATACTTTCCGATACCGATACTTTCAAGTATCGGACGGTATCACTCAACACTAATTAACATATAACACTACTCTGGTCTTTTAGGGTGAAAAGCAGGAAATTCTGGAGAAAGTATTCCAGGACAGAATAAGTAATAAACAACTGAGGGACAACTCAATACCTGAGTATCCAAGGATGGCATGTATTTATTTCCTGCCAAATATTCATTAAAGTCTGACAACCCCCCTGGACATCCCATTGTTTCAGGTAATGGAAATCTGTGTGAGGTGGTATGTATGTACCTTGACTTTTATCTAGAACCATTGGTTCAAAATCTACCCTTGCACATTAAAGATATATGGGATGTATTAAACAAAGTGGATGGTATACAGATGGACAATGACATGTGATCAGTTAAACTTCACTGTGTGCAGAGTTATTAGGCAAGTTGTATTTTGATCACATGATACTTTTTATACATGTTGTCCTACTCCAAGCTGTTCAGGCTTGAGAGCCAATTACCAATTAAGTAAATCAGGTGATGTGCATCTCTGTAATGAGGAGGGGTGTTGTCTAATGACATCAAAACCCTATGTAAGGTGTGCTTAATTATTAGGCAACTTCCTTTCCTTTGGCAAAATGGGTCAGAAGAGAGATTTAACGAGCTCTGAAAAGTCCAAAATTGTGAGATGTCTTGCAGAGTGATACAGCAGTCTTGAAATTGCCAAACTTTTGAAGTGTGATCACTGATCAATCAAGTGTTTCATGGCAAATAGTCAACAGGGTCGCAAGAAGCATGTTGGGCAAAAAAGGCGGAAAATAACTGCCCATGAATTGAGGAAAATCAAGCGTGAAGCCACCAGTTTTGCCATATTTCAGAGCTGCAACATCACTGGAGTAACAAAAAGCACAAGGTGTGTGATACTCAGGGACATGGCCAAGGTAAGGAAGGCTGAAAAACGACCACCTTTGAACAAGAAACAAGACTGGGCCAAGAAATATCTTAAGACTGACTTGTCAATGGTTTTATGGACTGACGAAATGAGAGTGACTCTTGATGGGCCAGAAGGATGGGCCAGAGGCTGGATCAGTAAAGGGCAGAGAGCTCCACTCTGATTCGGATGCCTGCAAGGTGGAGGTGGGGTACTGGCATGGGCAGGTATCATCAAAGATGAACTTCTGGTACCTTTTCGGGTTGAGGATGGAGTGAAACTCAACTCCCAGACCTACTGCCAGTTTCTGGAAGACAGTATCTTTCAAGAAAAACATGATTTTCATGCAGGACAATGCTCCATCACATGCCTCCAACTACTCCACAGCGTGACTGGCCGGTAAAGGTCTCAAAGAAGAAAAAATAATGACATGGTCCCCTTGTTCACCTGATCTGAACCCCATAGAGAACCTATGGTACCTCATAAAATGTGAGATCTACAGGGAGGGAAAACAGTACACCTCTCGGAACAGTGTCTGGGAGGCTGTGGAGGCTGCTGCACGCAATGTTGATCGTAAACAGATCAAGCAACTGACAATGTTGATCGTAAACAGATCAAGCAACTGACAGAATATATGAATGGAAGACTGTTGAGTGTCATCATAAAGAAAGGTGGCTATATTGGTCACTAAATTTTTGGGGGTTTGCTTTTGCATGTCAGAAATGTTTATTTCTAAATTTTGTGCAGTTATATTGGTTTACCTGGTGAAAATAAACAAGTGAGATGAGAATATATTTGGTTTTTATTAAGTTGCCTAATAATTCTGCACAGTAATAGATGCCTGCACAAAGAGATATCCTCCTAAGATAGCCAAATCTTAAAAAAACACTCCAACTTCCAAAAATATTAAGCTTTGATATTTATGAGTCTTTTGGGTTGATTGAGAACATAGTTGTTGATCAACAATAAAAATAATCCTCTAAAATACAACTTGCCTAATAATTCAGCATAATGACGGGATTACAGCAGCCAAAACTTTCTTGACAATGATCGACATGAACACAGATTTGATATTTTCAGCCCGGAGTCCACCGTGCAGGAGTGGAACCTGCTGCTAGCAAATGGCGGCACTATATGGTGGTATTTCGCCTGAACAGACACGGGTTCCATCACAGAGTCGCTGGGATAAAAGATAACGCTGTACCATGTTAACCTCACAGAGGGTCACAGCTCTCTAATGGAGCAGGTAGCATATAGTGGTCACACAGTCAGCAACAGCACTCATACAACCCCTCTCCGGAGGTGCTGGAATTCTAGTGGCTATATGCCAGCTCTGAATTCATACACACAAACTCCTCTCCGAAGGTGCCATAATTCTAAAGGCTATACGCCAGCCCTGAATTCATACACACAAACTCCTCTCCGGAGGTGCCGGAATTCTAGTGGCTATACAGCTGACCCTGAGCACATGCTGACAGTGACCACAAAAGTAGCTAGGCTCCTACACACCTGAACTTAAGTTGATACTAGCACATGGCCGTGCGGCCATGCAAACCTTTTATAGAGGAAGCTCTCCAGGATCTTCCTAGTGGTCCAATAGGAACTGCTTCAGGACTTGAGCATGTGACTCCTGACCTCTATTGAGAGGTTGTCCCTTGGGCATGCCCAGTAGAGGAAAAGCAGGACTTAGTCCCAGGAGCATATACTCACCGCAGAACAGTGCTGGTTACAATGGCTGAGTCTGGAAGATCAGCAGTAACCAAGCGCTCAGTATCTGCCTGAGCCAGACGTTGGGACCAACGTCTTTGCTGAGCAGGCTCCACTGCGGCTGGAGAAGAATGGGAGATCACAGTGGAGGTGGTTTGAGATTTCCCCTGTTCAGCAGCGGGAACTTGACACCTAACAGCTACTAGACTAGTAAATACAAACTGCATCTCCCACATGCCCAAAAATAAGTTCACACGCAAGGGAGCTAAAGCCACCCCCATGGCAGTTCCCTGGTTTGGTAAATAAATATTTAAAAAAATATTAATATTTTTCCTTGAATATTAAAAAAAATGTTTCAATGTTAAATCTAAGAGGACAATTTTTCTATCTACTGGCTAACGTGGTACCAAGATATTTATCTTTCCTGTAGGGTCACTTAGAAATTTCCTTATTTTTGAAAGAAAATCAGTTTTTTCCAAAGAAGCTAACATTAAATGATTCAAAAATACACTCTGTACATTGTTAATGTGGTAAATGACTATTCTAGCTGCAAACGTCAGGTTTGTAATGCAATATCTTCATAGGTGTATAGAAGCCCATTTCCAACAACCATCACTCCAGTGTTCTTATGGTACTTTGTGTTTGCTAACTGTGTAAGAAGGCTAATGGATGGTAAGAATACCCTTGAATACCCTTATGCAAGTATGTTAGCACAGCTGAAAACAGTTTGGCTGATTAGAGAACCTGTAAACCTGATCTTCCTTTGAGCTAGTTGAGAATCTGGAGTATTAAATTTGTTGGTTCCATTAAACTCTCAAAATGGCCAGAAAAAAAGAACTTTCATGTGAAACTCAACAGTCTATTCTTGTTCTTAGAAATGAAGGCTGAACTGCCGAGAAACTGAAAATTTCCTACAACGGTGTGTTTTACTCCCTTCAGAGGAGAGCACAAACAGGCTCTAACCAGATTAGAAAGAGAAGTGGGAGGCCCCACTGCAACTGAGCAACAAGACAAGTACATTAGAGTCTGTACTTAGATAAATTGATGCCTCACAGGTCCTCAACTGGCAGCTTCACTAAATAGTACATGGAAAACGCCAGTGTCAACATCTAGAGTGAAGCGATGACTCCAGGATGCTGGCCTTCAGGGCAGAGTGGCAAAGAAAAAGCCATATCTGAGACTGGCGCATAAAAAGAAAAGATTAATATGGGCAAAAGAACACAGACATTGGACAGAGGAAGATTGGTAAAAAGTGTTATGGACAGACAAATCCAAGTTTGAGGTGTTTTGATCACACAGAAGAACATTTTTGAGATGCAGAACAATTGAAAAGATGCTTAAGAGTGTGTGACACCATCTGTCAAGCATGGTGGAGGTAATGTGATGGTCTGGGGTTGCTTTGGTGCTGGTAAAGTGGGAGATTTGTACAAGGTAAAAGGGATATTAAATAAGGAAGGCTATCACTCCATTTTATAACGCCATGCCATACCCTGTGGACAGCACTTGATTGGAGCAAATTTCATTTTACAACAGGACAATCACCCAAAGCACACCTCCAAAATATGCAAGAACTATTTAGGGAAGAAGCAGGCAGCTGGTATTCTATCTGTAATGGAGTGACCAGCGCAGTCACCAGATCTCAACCCCATTGAGCTGTTGTGGGAGCAGCTTGACCGTATTGTACGCAAAAAGTGCCCATCAAGCCAAACCAACTTTTGGGAGGGGCATCTGGAAGCATGGGGTGAAATTTCTCCAGATTACCTCAGCAACTTAATTGCTAGAATGCCAAAGATCTGCAATGCTGGAATTGCTGCAAACAGAGCATTCTTTGATTAAAGCAAAGTTTGAAGGAGAAAATTATTATTTCAAATAATCTTTTTTTCAAACCTTGTCAATGTCTGGACTAGGGTTGAGCGACTTTTATTTTTATAGGATCGGGTCGGGTTTCATGAAACCCGACTTTCTCAAAAGTCAGGTCGAGCGAAATCGTCCGATCCTATAAAAAAGTCGGGGTCGGCTGAAACACGAAACCCAATGCAGTGCAATGGGATACTATGGTTCCCAGGGTCTGAAGGAGAGGAAACTCTCCTTCAGGCCCTGGGATCCATATTAATGTGTAAAATAAAGAATTAAAATAAAAAATATTGATATACTCACCTCTCCGGAGGCCCCTGGACATCACCGCTAATAACCGGCAGCCTTCTTTGCTTAAAATGAGCGCGTTCAGGGCCTTCCATGACGTCACGGCTTCTGATTGGTCGCGTGCCGCTCATGTGACCGCCACGCAACCAATCACAAGCCGTGATTGGAATTCTAGGAATTTAGGACCTGAGAATTACGTCACGGCTTGTGATTGGTCGCGTGGCGGTCACATGGGCGGCAGCGACCAATCACAAGCCGTGACGTCATCTAAGGCCCTGAACGCGCTAATTCTTAGGAAGGAAGGCTGCCGGAAAGAAGCCGAGGGTGAGTATATTCCTATTAGGTATATACTCACCCTCGGACGCGCCCTGCTTCTTTCCGGCAGCCTTCTGTTATGACCCCAATGGCAGAGGGTCTCAGAAATAATTACTAAGTCTGCAAACACAAAAAAAAACAGCTCATAGGGCAGTGGTAACTGAGCTGACCATATATCTAATCCTAGCACCACAAATAGCAGCAGCCGGGGAACGTGCCTAAGTTGGTTCTAGACGTCTCGCGCCAGCCGGAGAACTAACTAACCCTAGAAGGGAAAAGAAAGACCTTTCTTGCCTCCAGAGGAAAGACCCCAAAAGTTGGATACAAGCCCCCAACAAATAATAACGGTGAGGTAAGAGGAAAAGACAAACGTAAGAATGAGCTAGGTATTTAGCAAAGAGAGGCCCACTAGCTAATAGCAGAATATAGTAAGATGACTTATATGGTCAGCAAAAACCCTATCAAAATATCCACGCTGGATATTCAAGAACCCTCGAACCGTCTAACGGCCCGGGGGGAGAACACCAGCCCCCTAGAGCTTCCAGCAAAGTCAGGAATCACATTTAGTACAAGCTGGACAAAAATAAAAGCAAAGCAAATAACCAAAAAACAAAGAAGCAGGACTTAGCTTAATTTTGCACGAACAAGGAGCAGCAAACAGAAAGGATCTGATTACAACGATGCCAGGCACTGGACTAAGGATCCAGAAAGTTTATATAGCAACACCCCTGGACTAACGACCCAGGTGGGTGCCAAACTGAGGAAAGACAATCCCAGAGAATATCACTAGTAACCACAAGAGGGAGCCAAAAAGTCTAATTCACAACAGTACCCCCCCCCTTAAGGAGGGGTCACCGAACCCTCACCAAGACCACCAGGGCGATCAGGATGAGCAGCGTGAAAGGCACGAACTAAATCGGCCGCATGCACATCAGAAGCAACCACCCAGGAATTATCCTCCTGACCATAGCCCTTCCACTTGACCAGATACTGAAGCCTCCGTCTGGAGAGACGTGAATCCAAGATCTTCTCCACCACGTACTCCAACTCGCCCTCAACCAACACCGGAGCAGGAGGCTCAACAGAAGGAACCACAGGTACAACGTACCGCCGCAACAAAGACCTATGGAACACGTTGTGAATGGCAAACGACACCGGAAGATCCAAGCGAAAGGACACAGGATTAAGGATTTCCAATATCTTGTAAGGACCGATGAAGCGAGGCTTAAATTTAGGAGAGGAGACCTTCATAGGAACAAATCGAGAAGACAGCCATACCAAATCCCCAACACGAAGTCGGGGACCCACACCGCGGCGGCGGTTGGCAAAACGCTGAGCCTTCTCCTGTGACAACTTTAAGTTGTCCACCACATGATTCCAGATCTGCTGCAACCTATCCACCACGGAATCTACCCCAGGACAGTCAGAAGGCTCCACATGTCCCGAGGAAAACCGAGGATGGAAACCAGAGTTGCAGAAAAATGGCGAAACCAAAGTAGCAGAACTAGCCCGATTATTAAGGGCAAACTCAGCCAACAGCAAGAAGGTCACCCAATCATCCTGATCTGCCGAAACAAAACACCTCAAATAAGCCTCCAGAGTCTGATTAGTTCGCTCCGTTTGTCCATTAGTCTGAGGATGAAAGGCAGACGAAAACGACAAATCAATGCCCATCCTAGCACAAAAGGATCGCCAGAACCTGGAAACAAACTGGGATCCTCTGTCAGACACAATATTCTCAGGAATGCCGTGTAAACGAACCACATTCTGAAAGAACACAGGAACCAGATCGGAAGAGGAAGGCAGCTTAGGCAAAGGCACCAAATGGACCATTTTAGAAAAGCGATCACATACCACCCAGATGACAGACATGCCCTGAGACACCGGGAGATCCGAAATGAAATCCATGGAAATGTGTGTCCAAGGCCTCTTCGGGACAGGCAAGGGCAAGAGCAACCCGCTGGCACGAGAACAGCAAGGCTTAGCTCGAGCACAAGTCCCACAGGACTGCACAAATGACCGCACATCCCGTGACAGGGAAGGCCACCAAAAGGACCTAGCCACCAGATCTCTGGTGCCAATAATTCCCGGATGCCCCGCCAACACCGAGGAATGAACCTCGGAAATGACTCTGCTGGTCCACTTATCAGGAACAAACAGTCTGTCAGGTGGACAAGAGTCAGGTCTACCAGCCTGAAATCTCTGCAACACACGTCGCAAATCAGGAGAAATGGCTGACAAGATAACTCCCTCTTTAAGAATACCAACTGGTTCTGTGACTCCAGGAGAGTCAGGCACAAAGCTCCTTGAAAGAGCATCAGCCTTCACATTCTTTGAACCTGGTAAATACGAGACCCCAAAGTCAAAACGGGAGAAAAACAATGACCAGCGGGCCTGTCTAGGATTCAGGCGTTTAGCAGACTCGAGATACATCAAATTTTTGTGATCAGTCAAGACCACCACACGATGCTTAGCACCCTCGAGCCAATGACGCCACTCCTCAAATGCCCACTTCATGGCCAGCAGCTCCTGATTGCCAACATCATAATTCCGCTCAGCAGGCGAAAACTTCCTAGAGAAGAAAGCACATGGTCTCATTACCGAGCAACCAGGGCCTCTCTGCGACAAAACGGCCCCTGCCCCAATCTCAGAAGCATCCACTTCGACCTGAAAGGGAAGTGAGACATCAGGCTGGCACAAAACAGGCGCCGAAGTAAACCGGCGCTTCAACTCTTGGAACGCCTCCACGGCTGCAGGAGCCCAGTTAGCAACATCAGAACCTTTCTTGGTCATATCCGTCAAAGGTTTAACAACGCTAGAAAAATTAGCGATAAAACGACGGTAGAAGTTAGCAAAACCCAAGAACTTCTGAAGACTCTTAACTGACGTGGGTTGAGTCCAATCATGAATAGCTCGGACCTTGACTGGGTCCATCTCCACAGCAGAAGGGGAAAAAATAAACCCCAAAAAGGGAACCTTCTGTACTCCAAAGAGACACTTTGAGCCCTTAACAAACAAAGCATTCTCACGCAAAACCTGAAACACCATCCTGACCTGCTCCACATGTGAGTCCCAATCTTCAGAGAAAACCAGAATATCATCCAGATAAACAATCATAATTTTATCCAGATACTTCCGGAAAATATCATGCATAAAGGACTGAAACACTGAGGGAGCATTAGAGAGCCCAAAAGGCATCACCAAGTACTCAAAATGACCTTCGGGCGTATTAAATGCTGTCTTCCATTCATCTCCTTGCTTAATGCGCACAAGGTTGTACGCACCACGAAGATCTACCTTGGTGAACCACTTGGCACCTTTAATCCAGGCAAACAAGTCCGACAACAGAGGCAAAGGATACTGAAATTTAACAGTGATTTTATTCAGAAGCCGATAGTCAATACAAGGTCTCAAAGATCCGTCCTTCTTGGCCACAAAAAAGAATCCCGCACCAAGAGGGGAAGAGGATGGACGGATATGCCCCTTCTCCAGAGACTCCTTGATATACGAACGCATTGCGGCATGCTCAGGTACAGACAGATTAAATAGTCTTCCCTTAGGAAATTTACTACCTGGAATCAAATCTATGGCGCAGTCACAGTCCCTATGAGGAGGCAGCGCACTGGACCTGGACTCGCTGAATACATCCTGATAATCAGACAAATACTCAGGAACTTCCGAAGGAGTAGAGGAAGCAATAGACACCGGCGGGGAATCAGCATGAATTCCCTGACAGCCCCAACTTGACACAGACATTGCCTTCCAATCCAAGACTGGATTGTGGGTCTGTAACCATGGCAGACCCAAAACGACCAAATCATGCATTTTATGCAGAACAAGAAAACGAATCACCTCCCGATGTTCAGGAGTCATGCACATGGTTACCTGCGTCCAAAACTGCGGTTTATTTTCCGCCAATGGCGTAGCATCAATACCTCTAAGAGGAATAGGATTTACCAATGGTTCAAGAACAAAACCACAGCGCTTGGCAAATGACAGATCCATAAGACTCAGGGCAGCACCTGAATCCACAAACGCCATAACAGGGTAAGAAGACAATGAGCAAATTAAAGTCACAGACAAAATAAATTTAGGTTGCAAATTACCAATGGCGACAGGACTAACAACCCTTGTTAGGCGTTTAGAGCATGCTGATATAACATGTGTAGAATCACCAGTAAAAACACAACCCATTCTGACGTCTATGATTTTTCCGCTCATTTCTAGTCTGAATTCTATCACATTGCATTAATTCAGGTGTTTGTTCAGACAACACCACCAGAGGATTAGCGGTTTTGCACTCCCGCAAACGCCGGTCAATTTGAATAGCCAGCGCCATGGAATCATTTAGACTTGTAGGAATGGGGAAACCCACCATCACATTCTTAATGGCTTCAGAAAGGCCATTTCTGAAATTTGCGGCCAGAGCACACTCATTCCACTGAGTAAGCACGGACCATTTCCGAAATTTTTGGCAATACACTTCAGCTTCATCCTGGCCCTGAGAAATAGCCAGCAAGGCTTTTTCTGCCTGAACTTCAAGATTGGGTTCCTCGTAAAGCAATCCAAGCGCCAGAAAAAACGCATCAATGTTTGCCAATGCCGGATCTCCTGGCGCTAGCAAGAAAGCCCAATCCTGAGGGTCGCCCCGTAAAAAAGAGATAACAATTTTAACTTGCTGAGCTGAATCTCCAGATGAACGGGGTCTCAGAGATAGAAACAATTTACAATTATTCCTGAAATTCCTAAACTTAAATCGGTCTCCAGAAAACAGTTCAGGAATAGGTATTTTAGGTTCAGACATTGGACTACAGGTAACAAAATCTTGTATGCCCTGCACACGAGCAGCAAGCTGGTCTACACTTGTAATCAAGGTCTGGACATTCATGTCTGCAGCAAGCACAAGCCACTCAGAGGTAAAGGGGAGGAAGAGAGGAAAAAAAAAAAAAACTCAGAATTTCCTTTCTTATTATCCCACTTCTGCAATGCATTAAACATTCAATGTTGGCCTGGCATACTGTTATGACCCCAATGGCAGAGGGTCTCAGAAATAATTACTAAGTCTGCAAACACAAAAAAACCCAGCTCATAGGGCAGTGGTAACTGAGCTGACCATATATCTAATCCTAGCACCACAAACAGCAGCAGCCGGGGAACGTGCCTACGTTGGTTCTAGACGTCTCGCGCCAGCCGAAGAACTAACTAACCCTAGAAGGGAAAAGAAAGACCTTTCTTGCCTCCAGAGGAAAGACCCCAAAAGTTGGATACAAGCCCCCAACAAATAATAACGGTGAGGTAAGAGGAAAAGACAAACGTAAGAATGAGCTAGGTATTTAGCAAAGAGAGGCCCACTAGCTAATAGCAGAATATAGTAAGATGACTTATATGGTCAGCAAAAACCCTATCAAAATATCCACGCTGGATATTCAAGAACCCCCGAACCGTCTAACGGCCCGGGGGGACTACACCAGCCCCCTAGAGCTTCCAGCAAAGTCAGGAATCACATTTAGTACAAGCTGGACAAAAATAAAAGCAAAGCTAATAACCACAAAACAAAGAAGCAGGACTTAGCTTAATTTTGCACGAACAAGGAGCAGCAAACAGAAAGGATCTGATTACAACGATGCCAGGCACTGGACTAAGGATCCAGAAAGTTTATATAGCAACACCCCTGGACTAACGACCCAGGTGGGTGCCAAACTGAGGAAAGACAATCCCAGAGAATATCACTAGTAACCACAAGAGGGAGCCAAAAAGTCTAATTCACAACAGCCTTCCTTCTTAAGAATGAGCGCGTGAAGGGCCTTAGATGACGTCACGGCTTGTGATTGGTCGCGGCCGCCCATGTGACCGCTTACGCAACCAATCACAAGCCGTGACGTAATTCTCAGGTCCTAAATTCCTAGAATGAGGAATTTAGGACCTGAGAATTACGTCACGGCTTGTGATTGGTCGCGTGGCGGTCACATGAGCGGCACGCGACCAATCAGAAGCCGTGCCGTCATGGAAGGCCGTAAACGCGCTCATTTTAAGCAAAGAAGGCTGCCGGTTACCAGCGGCGATGTCCAGGGGCCTCCGGAGAGGTGAGTATATCAATATTTTTTATTTTAATTCTTTATTTTACACTTAAATGTGGATTCCGATACCGATTTCCGATTTCGCAAACATATCGGAACTCAGTAACGGAATTCCGATACCAGATTCAGAAGATCGCCGACCTCATGGCCGACCCCACACAGAGGTCGGGTCGGGTTTCATGAAACCCGACTTTGCCAAAAGTCGGCGACTTCTGAAAATGGCCGACCCGTTTCGCTCAACCCTAGTCTGGACTAGATTTTCAATTCATTTGGCAACTCATTTGATTAATAAAAGTATGAGTTTTCATAGAAAACACAAAATTGTCTGGGTGCGCCTAAACTTTTGAACAGTAGTGTATGTGTACAGTGCCTTGCGAAAGTAATCGGCTCCCTGGAACTTTTCAAACTTTTCCCACATATCATGCTTCAAACATAAAGATACCAAATATACATTTTTGGTGAAGAATCAACAACAAGTGGAACACAAATGTGAAGTTGAAGAAAATGTATTGGTTATTTTAAATTTTTGTGGAAATTCAAAAACTGAAAAGTGGGGCGTGCAATATTATTTGGCTCCTTTATCTTAATACTTTGTTGCGCCACCTTTTGCTAAGATTACAGCTGCAAGTCGCTTGGGGTATGTCGATATCAGTTTTGTACATCGAGAGACTAAAATTTTTGCCCCTTCTTCCTTGGCAAACAGCTCGAGCTCAGTGAGGTTTGATGGAGATCGTTTGTGAACAGCAGTTTTCAGCTCTTTCCACAGATTCTCAATTGGATTGAGGTCTGGACTTTGACTTGACCATTCTAACACCTGGATATGTTAATTTGTGAACCATTCCATTGTAGATATTGCTTTATGTTTCGGATCATTGTCTTGTTGGAAGACAAATCTCCTTCTCAGTCTCAAATCTTTTGCAGACTCCAACAGGCTTTCTTCAAGAATGGTCCTGTATTTGGCTCCATCCATCTTCCCATCAATTTTAACCATCTTCCCTGTCCTTGCTGAAGAAAAGCAGGCCCAAACAATGATGTTGCCACCACCATGTTTGACAGTGGGGAGGGTGTGTTCAGGTTGATGAGCTGTGTTGCCTTTACGCCAAACATATCATTTGGCATTGTTGCCAAAAAGTTCGATTTTGGTTTCATCTGACCACAGCACCTTCTTCCACATGTTTGGTGGGTCTCCCAGGTGGCTTGCTGCAAACTTTAATTGACACTTTTTATTAATTTCTTTGAGAAATGGCTTTCTTCTTGCCACTCTTCCATAAAGGCCAGATTTATGCAGTGTACGACTGATTGTTGTCCTATGGACAGACTGTCCCACCTCAGCTGTAGATCTCTGCAGTTCATCCAGAGTGATCATGTGCCTCTTGGCTGCATCTCTGATCAGTCTTCTCCTTGTTTGAAATGAAAGTTTAGAGGGACGGCTGGGTCTTGGTAGATTTGCAGTGGTATGATACTCCTTCCATTTCAATATGATCGATTGCACAGTGTTCCTTGGGATGTTTAAAGTTTTGGAAATCGTTTTGTATCCAAATCCAGCTTTAAACTTCTCCACAACAGTATCACGGACCTGCCTGTTGTGTTCCTTTGTCTTCATGATGCTCTCTGTGCTTCAAACAGAACCCTGAGACTATCACACAGCAGGTGCAATTATACGGAGACTTGATTACACACAGGTGGATTATATTTGTCATTATTAGGCATTTAGGACAACATTGGATCATTCAGAGATCCACAATGAACTTCTGGAGTAAGTTTGCTGCACTGAAAGTAAAGGGGCTGAATAATATTGCATGACACACTTTTCAGTTTTTGAATTTCCAAAAAAATTTAAAATAACCAATAAATTTCGTTCAACTTCACAATTGTGTTCCATTCCAATTTACATTTGGTATCTTTGTTTGAAGCATGATATGTGGGAAAAGATTGAAAAGTTCCAGGGAGCCGCATACTTTTGCAAGGCACTATATATACTGTATATACTAAGGGACTGTGCTATATATAAGAAGTGAGTACACTTTATACTAAGGGACTGTGTTAGACATAATAATCAATAATAATGTCTTCCTCCACCTCCCCCTGTTCCTAAATCCATTATAAATCCTCCTTCCTCCCATCCAAATCCCCCACCCCTCATTGTCCTCCTCTCCCCGCATCCCATTATTGCCTTCTCCCCACCCCATGATTGCCCTCTTCACCACCTCCATCATTGCTTTCACCTCACCACCTCATTATTGCCCATTCCACCACCTCCATCATTGCCTTCACCCCACCACCCCATCATTTCCCTTTCCACTGCCACCATCATTGCCTTCTCCCCCACCACCCGATCATTACCCATTCCACCACCTCCATCATTTCCTCCTCCCCACCACCACATCATTGTCCTTTCCACCACTATCATCATTGTCTTCTCCCCCACCTCCCCATCAATACCTATTCCACAACCTTCATCATTTCCTCCTCCCCACCACCCCCATCATTACCCATTCGACCACCTCCATCATTACCTCCTCCCCACCACCCAATCATGGTCCTTTCCACTGTCATCATCATTGTCTTCTCCCCATCTTTACCCATTCCACGACCTCCATAATTTCATCCTCCCCACATCCCCATCATTGACATTTCCACCACCACCATCATTGTCTTTTCCCCCACCACCCCATCATTGCCCATTACACTGCCTTCATCATTTCCTTCACCTCACCACGCCCATTATTGCCCATTCACCACCTCCATCATTTCCTCCTCCCCCACCACCCCCATTATTGCCCTTTCTACCACCCCATCATTACTTTTTCCCCATCATTGCCCTCTTTGTGAACCCAATCATTGCCTTCAGCCCCATCAACCCCATCATTGCCCTCTCTGTGAATCCAATTATTGCCTTCTGTCCCATCACCCCATTATTGCCCTCTCTGTCAACCCCATCATTGCCTTCTACCCCATCACCCCCATCATTGCCCTATCCTCCACCTACACACAGACACACACAGCACCGTTCACCTCTCTGCATACACATATACAGCTATTTAATAAGGGACGGCATCATATATAACTAGAGAGTATGGTATGTAATAAAGGACAGTGTTATACATAACAAAAGAGTAAACTATGTAATTAATTATTTTGTTATACAGAATTAGTAAGTACACTATATACTAAGTGACTGTGCTATACATAATTGAATACATTATATACTAAGGGACTGTGCTATACATAATAAGTGAGTACACTTTATACTAAGGGACTGTGTTGGACATAATAAGCAATAATAATGTCTTCCTCCTCCTCCCCCTGTTACTAAACCCATTATAAATCCCCCTTCCTCCCATCCCAATCCCCCTCACCCCTCATTGTCCTCCTCCCCGCATCTCATTATTGCCCTCTCCCCCACCCCCATGATTGCCCTCTTCACCACATCAATCATTGTTTTCTCCCCACCACCCCATTATTGCCCATTCCACCACCACCAACATTGCCTCCACCCCACCACTCCATCATTGTCCTTTCCACTGCCACCATCATTGCCTTCTCCCCCACCACCCCATCATTACCCATTCCACCACCTCCATCATTTCCTCCTCCCCACCACCCCATCATTGTTCTTTCCACTGCCATCATCATTGCCTTCTCCCCTTCATTACCCATTCCACGACCTCCATAATTTCCTCCACCCCACCACCCCCATTATTGCCCATTCACCACCTCCATCATTTCCTCCCCACCACCCCCATTATTGCCCTTTCCACCACCCCATCATTGTTTTCTCCCCATCATTGCCCTCTCTGTCAACCCAATCATTGCCTTCTGCCCCATCACCCCCATCATTGCCCTCTCTGTCAACCCAATCATTGCTTTCTGCCCCATCACCCCCATCAATGCCCTCTCCTCCACCTACACACACACTGACACACTCAGCACCATTCACCTCTCTGCATACGCATACAAACACAGACCCACACAGCACCATTCACCTCTTTGCATACACACAGCACCATTCACTTCTCTGCATACATGCATATACAGTACCATTCACTTCTCTGCATACATACACACAGACACACACAGCACCATCCACCTCTCTGCATACACACACAACACCATTCACCTCTCAGCATGCACACACAAACAACACACAAACCCATTATTTTTGGAGACTTACGACAAACCCATGTCAGTAATTTATTATTTTTTCCTCTGCTCTTATCTCCACCCACAGGGACTCTACATTTTCATTAGATTCACATATATTATCATGCAGGATGGGTTTTAAGGATGATTTTACATATAAACACACACCTCCCCCTCGCATATTTATACGGTCATTTCTGAACAGTCTATAGCCCTGTAAATTAACAGCCCAGTCATGGCTCTCATCCAGCCATGTCTCAGATATCCCCACAATGTCATAATTATGTTCCAACAAAATTAATTCTAATTCCTCCATTTTATTGGTGAGGCTCCTGACATTAGTCTACATGCACTTTATGTATCTCTCTGTACCTCTATTCTTTCTTAAAATATTAACTCTTCTAACCCCACCCACCATGCTACCGCTACCCCAATTTCTTTATTTGTGCCCAGGTCACTATCTGCACTATCTTCCCCTCCTGTAAAATGAATACCCTCCCCCCAATCCCTAGTTTAAACACACCTCCAGTCTTCTAGCCATTTTCTCTCACAGCACAGCTGCACCCTCCCCATTGAGGTGCAGCCCATCCCTAGCATAGAACCTGTAGCCAACTGAGAAGTCGGCCCAGTTCTCAAAGAACCAAAACTCCTCCTTCCTGCACCAATTCCTGAGCCACTAATTTATCTCCCTAATCTCCCATTGCCTCTCTGGCATGGCACATGGTACAGGCAGTATTTCAGAGAATACCACCTTGGTTGTCCTTGCTTTAAGCTTGCAGCCTAATTCCCTGAAATCGTTTTAAAGGACCTTCCATCTACCTCTAACTTTGTCATTTGTGCCAATCTGCACCATGACCACTGGGTCCTTACCAGCCTATCCCATTAATCTGTCAACCCTATCAGCAATGTGTCTGACTTGAGCACCAGGTAGGCAGCACACTATTCGACTATCCCTGTCTTTGTGACAGATTGTCATATCTGTTCCCCTAATAATTGAGTCCCCCACTACAGCACCTATCTGGCCTGCCCTGCTCTCCTATTTCCCCCCTTACTGGAGAAGACACTCCTCTGGCTTTCAGAGGACATGCCTTGCTGCAGCACTGCACAGCACTGACAACCCCTCATCTGCCAACTCATGGTTAGTGGTTGGGTGAAGCCTTTTTTGTCTGCATCAAACTTATTGGGGTGTGCCAGATAAGGACCAGCCTCCCTGGCTCTCTTCCCTCTACCCCACCTTCTAACTGTCACCCATCTAGCTGCCTCACTTTCCTTCAGCTCCATACTACCATCCTCCCCCACATCTGACCTATTGAGCATCTGCTCAGTGAGCAGCAGACTACTTTCCATATTGTCTATAGATCTCAGTGTTGCCAGCTGCACATTTAGATCCAGAACCTGGGCTTCCAAATGCACAAAGTGCTCACATCTTGCACAGCAGTATGCACCCTCGACCGGCTGTTCAAGGATTGTCAAATATGGAGCTCATATCCTAATGGGGATTGCACCAGAAAGAAAAGTAAAGTAAAAAAAAAAGTAGAATATTAATAAAATACAAACAGCAATTTGGTAATTCCTCTCTTGTAAACTCCCTGAATCCTAAGTTACTTAGTCACAAGTCACACATTTACTTCCGTTTCGCACTTACCCTCCAGTCACACGCAGCTTGTTCACACTCGTTCCGTTTTCACTTATGCTCCGGTCACACGCAGCTCGTTCACACTTGCTAAGGAAGAAGACTTAAAGAGATTTTTTTTCCTTTAGCACCAACCCAACCAACAGCTCAATGCACTACCATTATATCTAGTGCAAAGCAAAAATAGCATATTAAAAGGTTTTTTTTTCAATTGTGTTAGTGTAATAGTACAAAGATTATTTACTAAGTCAGAATCTAGCCAATTTGTCATTAATGAAGGAAGCTTAAATTATAATATGCAACTTTCTCACTATAACAAAAACAATGTCCATAAACATATTAATAATCCATCAGGGACCTTAAGGTAAAGAAAACAATAATCCCATCATAGTCAAAGACATGGGTGTGTTATAACTATAAGACCTAGAGAACGGATACAAAGTACCCAAAACACACCACTCAAAGGAGGCATACAAAAATAGTAATTTTTATTCAATGTGCAATACAGCTAATAACAAAAACATGAATCAAGGGGTAGAGATATGAAACATGTATGAGGAAACAAACAAAGAGAGAAAATACTCAAGTAAAGATGAGTGGTGGAGTGGAATAGCAACAGGCTATAGCAGAGGTCTCAAACTGCATTCCTCGAGGGCCGCAAACAGGTCATGTTTTCAGGATTTCCTTGTACTGCACAGGTGATAATTTAGTTACCTGCAAAAAATGATTCCAGCATCTTATGCATCTTATGCAATGCTAAGGAAATCTTGAAAACATGCATGTTTGAGGCCCTCGAGGAATGCAGTTTGAGACCCCTGGGCTATAGGGTAGCAAAGTACTAATGTAATAAATGGGTCCACATTGAGACCCAGGATGTCAGGCTGGTAACAAAGTGCATGTAATGCGACCATAACAGCCATTAAGACAGCCATGAGACAACCAAAAAATATGTAGAGTTTATAGCTTACCCAGAGTATAGCATCAAATGCCCGTCAACGGTACCAGAGATGACTCAACGCACGTTTCGTGGATGTGCTTTATCAAGGAAAGTGTGTCTCATCTTACTTCGTCTGATCTTTTATATCATGTGGCCAGAAAACCAGCTAATCCTGTGCTGCGCAAATCACCACCACCCCTAGGTCCAAGCTGCATTGTGTTAGAGCACTCAGCTCCGACGTGTGTGGAGGAAGTGCTTCTGTGACATCAGTAACACATGCCGGTAGTGGAAAGATGCCTTCTGAAATGCAAGGAAATCAGGTGCTGTGCACATGTGGGTCTCTATTTTTAAGATGTGCAATGTCCGTGGCCATTTTGGGATGTATACTTTTGAATGTAGTGCAAGTGCGCAACCGGGTCGCCATTTATAAGAAATACAATGTCCGTGGCCATTTTGGGATGGATATATTAGCTGCAAGCACGCTGTCAACATGGGAACAAGAAGGAAATAGGTAGATAAATAAATGCCAAAAAGCCCCAGGATTGGGAGATGAATACATGTGAGTGCCACCATGTGGAAAAAAGGCAGAAATAAGTGAAATTTACATCACTGTCGTTCCAGATTAAAAAAATGATGTGCAAATGCAAATAAAGGGCAAACTTTGTCGATATGTTTGTTTTTGTAAAGACATACATTGAATTCTTATCAGTGCCGAGAGCAAATAAAATGTGGCTCTTTAAACAGAATATGTCATTTTTCTTCACTCTTAATTCTGCCTATTACAGTTTTAATGAAACAGTTATTACTAAATGATATATTGTAAAATAAATTTAAGTTCATTTATATTTCCGTTATTTTATAATATGAATACTCAGGTAATTTAATATTCTAATTGAGGATATAATTGACATGCACAAATTGAAGAAAATACACAAAAATGTTATAGTAAAAAATTGTCAATTTTAGGAAAAAGTAATTTGTACATTTGTTATTCTATGTCATTTTTGGCCCCATGACATTTTTAAGAACACAACATGGGAACTTCGCGTGCCAATTATTTTAGCAAATCCCCTTAGGGATTTTTAGAATCGGTATTTTATTATTTGCATTATCCTCTTACTTGCTGTTATACTTAAAGAATGCCTGTCAGAATATTTGAACTAGTAATATAATTGGTGCAGATTCTATTTGCGCATTATTTTAAAATTTATGATACATTTTTAAGAAACATAGTGTATAGAGATGAGCGAGCATTAAAATGCTCAGGTGCTCGCTGCTCAAACCAAACAATTCCTAATGCTCGTAACGAGTATAATCTGAGTGTGTGGGAAATCTGAGCATTTTTCAGGCAGACCCTACAAAGAGGTCTGGTTGCAGTGAAAATGTTGAAATGGATGGAAAAAGTGCTGAATGGAAGGAGAACAGGATGGTGAAGACCCCTTGAAGCATCTCTGACTCCCAGATCGCCACTGAGAACAATGGTGTCACACTTTTGCTCCACTTTAAAGACTGACAATAAAACATTCCAAATCGAAATCGAAAAGAAATTGCGTTTTACAGGGAAAAAACCATTAGGAAACATTTTTTCCTGTATAATGACTTGGGTATAATGCAAAATTTTAGAAGGATTAAAAAAAATAATTTAAGAAAACCAAATTTGAATTTTTTTATAAAACAAATTGGAAATTTCAGTGTAATTTATGAAGGAAGCAAGAACTGCCAAAAATCAGAGGCACTCAGATACATCCTGTATTAGACATAAAGGAATGCTTCAGACACATTTCGTTCAAATTGTCATGTATTGGTAATCCTAGACTCATAAAGGCAATGTCTAAGTGCAAATCCAACCAAAAATTACAAGCAGGGTCATCCATTCACCCTTTAAGGCTCCAACCGTAGTGCATCATTCAAATATTGTGAACAAAGTGTAGTTGTGGTACTCTTACACTCATGAAGATGTTACACAAAGTGCAAAGCCAAGAAAATATTATAAATAGGGTCATTCATAGACCCTAGAAGGCAACAACTCGCATGAGTCATTCAAGTATAGAACATTAAAACACTTTATGTGCTGCTATCATTTGGTGGTGTGCAAAAGTCGGGTCTAAGCCAGGCTTTGTTCATTCTTATCAGAGTGAGCCTGTCAGCACTTTTTGTTGATAGGCAAAAGCGTCTGTCTGTTATAACCCCCTGTGGTACTAAAAATCTGCTAGGACAGGAGGCTAGCAGCAGGGCAGCACAACACCTCCAAGGTATTGAGGGACAGTTCATGCCTCGTTTCCAGCTTTGAGACCCAATAGCTGAAGGTCGCAGAGGAAAAGGTAGTACTCTGGTTTGGTCAGCCAGTTATTGCTTGACCATTAGTGGTGAACGAATACATTCAGAACTATTCGTTACTCGTATGAATACTACAGTATTCGGGCTATTCGTTATTTGGCGAGTAATTAAGTATTTGCCTCAGTATGTTGGAGTGACCTGCCCAGCATGTTTGGCGCTTTATTTGTAGTCAATGAACATGATGGGCTGGCTTGCCAATCACAGTAATGCTGGCACCATCTTTTGTGTGGGATTACTGTGATTGACTGGCCTTCCAGTATCATAGGGATTATTTAAAGGCTGCCAGCGCCATCTTGCGCACATTGCAGCCAGAAACAATGTAGGAAGAGCGTAGTTTCAGAGTAGGGAAAATGAAAGGAGTGTAGAGACAGTGATAGAAAGTTATAGTGAGTGTTATTTATTCCAAAAAGCTCTTTTAAGAGCTAAAGACTGTCAAGATTAATTGTTTTTTGTTTTTTTTAGGTGGGGATTTAGTAGGGAGATAATTAATGGAAAGAATTGGGTGGATGAAAGGCAGGCAGGCACCTGGTTGTTCTCATCCTTGGAAGTACATGCTGCAACTCTCTGCTATTTTCAACTTAAAATACCTAATATTTGTCTAGCAGTTGTGCAACTGGCACAATCTGGGTACAGATAACCGTATGTGACAATTTAACAGGGGCAATAATCTTCATTACTCCACATTTGAAGTGTGTCTGCAAGACAATTAAAAAAATTATAATTTTCTATTGTTTTTAAAAAATGGCAGTTCTGTATCTAGCAGTTGTGCGACTGGCGCAATGTGGGTAAAGATAATCATACATGACAATTTAGATGGAGCAATAATCTTCATTTCTCTGCATTTGGAGTGTATCAGCAAGGCGATCTAAAAAAAATAGCCACACATTGCTAGATACAGTGAATTTATACATTGAACCTTAGTAAGGGTGAAAAATGAAGCCAGCATTTTTTGGCTTTATAAGCATAACGCATTCAAGATGAGAAAAGGTGATGTTAAGGGACATGGATGTGGTGGTGCCCACCATGGCCGTTTGACAGATCCAAAGGTGACTGTATCTCGTTCTAGGTTGCTGTCAAAATTTGGTCAGTGCACTACATCACTAACGAACCCAGACAAGTGCGAGGATGTTGTGGGTTGGATAGCAGTCAAAGGCTCCAGTGTGTTGACAAGCACCACCACAAAGTCTTCCACACAGTCCAGTCTCAGTAGCCAAGAGGTTGGGCCTCTGAATCCTCAACCTGGTCCTTCTTCCTCCCACCATCAAAAGTCCCAGGAGACATGTGACCCCATCGCTGGCCACTCTGAGGAACTGTTTACGTTCCCTTGCAATTTGTAAGGCCTCTTAGCGTACACCCTTAAACAGGGTTATGAGGAGGTGGAATGCAGTAATGCCCAAACATTTGAGCACCCACGGCCAGGAGAAAGCCACATTGGGGAAGGTCAATTGATATCTGAAGAAGTGGAGGATAATCATGAGGCACAGTTGCCATCAGGTCAGCTTCAAATCGCAGCACAGAAGGAGGATCAGATTGAGGAATTGGAAGCCGACGTCATCAATGATGAGGCCATTTATCCAACCTGGCATGGTGGCACATATAGCAAGTACAGTAGTGCAGAGAGGGATGGATCCATAGCAAGAAAACAGTCAAGAAGAGGTAGTGGTTTGCCCAGAGGTAGAACTCGGTCAACTGTTCCACAGAGCCTCCCCATTCAGCTAGATAACAGGCCAAGGGTGCATTGTTGCAATGTATGGCAGTTTTTTTCTGAAAGTTATTCAGATAAAACAACTGTAATTTGCAGCATTTGCCAAACCAAGCTAAGAAGAGGCAAGAACACTGCCAACCTGAGCTCAACCAGCATGCAAAAGCACATGGCAGCCAAGCACCCCAGTAAGTGGGTGGAACACCTGGGTACCAAATCTGAGTCTGAGGGTAAAACTACTGCCCCTTCCTCTGTGTTATGGCCTTCCCAATCTGTTGACCATGAAGCAGGTGCTGATGCCTCCTGCCCACAACCAGCGGTTACACACACAAAAGTCAGCAACCACATCCAGTTTGTTGTCCCAGTTCAGCGCTTAGTTGTCCCTGCCCCAGACATTTACCAGAAAGCAGAAATATCCAGTCATCCACCCACAGGACCAAAACGCTAAACACCAGCATTGTCATATTGCTAGCCCTGGAAATTATGCTGTTTCGACTTGTGTGAACTGAGTCTTTCCATGAACTCTTGTATAAGTGTATTGTGATGTCCCCATCACAGTGTCTTTCAGCTGGTCAGAGAGATCCCTTGGGTAATTTTTTGACACCTTTGCACATTCTGCACTGATGAAACTTGTACTCCCTATGTCTACCTTTTGTAATAACTGCTCAATGTATTGTGAGGTACCCATCATGGCCTCTTTCAGCAGGTATGATACAGTCCCCTTGGGGCAATTTTTGGAAACCTTTGTACATTGTGCAAAGTCTGGTCATGTCTGTGTTTGTTGATGTGCATAAGACTACCACAATGGAAAATTAAACATCTTTACAATCATGTCAATCATATTGTAGGTAATTATGCTGTCTGGGCTACGTGTTAGAGCCCTGATGTTGGTTTAGGATATCAAGCAGGAACGCGGGATGTAGTGACGGATGGGAGGCAGAGCAAGGGTTAACAGGTTTATTTACAGGGGAGATACTTCACACTGAGAGGTAAAGAGTTAACGGTATTAAAGGCTCAGTAAAATGCAACAGTTCAAACACAGCAATTAGGAAACAAGAGTATATGGAAGTTCTTACACTGCAGCTTGCAGCTCCTGCTGCACTCTAAATAGCGCCTTATGCTATGACTAAGGGCAGTAGTACTGCCTGAAATGCGTCAGCTTGTTTTTATGATGTAAAGGACAAGATTTTATTCTATTTTCATTTCCTCCATTCAATATTTCCATGAGCTGGACAAGTGAGCGATTTGCACTAAATAGCGCAGCCATGGCGGGCACAGTGCCTCGTCCTTGAGGGTACTGCAGTCGCTGGTTCTGTCTTTTGGCGGTAGTGGTCGGTCTCCGGTACCTTCCACTGGGCCTAGTCCATATACTAATATGGCTATTAAAGGCACTGACCACAGTCCGGTGTGAGCCCAATTGGCTCATTAGCTATCTCAAATGGGGGGTAGTCAGGTAACAGACGGTCAGGACAACTATTCTCTCCCCACATCATGGTGGAAGTCTCAGCCCCTTGTGTGATCTCTCTTGGGGGCAATGCATGTGTGGTACTCACGGTCACGTTGTGTACAGCACCTGGTACTCTCTAGTTATCACTAGGCACACACCTTACGTCCTGTTCTCCCTGATCCCCGCTGTTGGTGGCAGGCGACGCTGACCTCCTTGGCACTGGTGTTACCGACTGGAGCACTCCTCTCTATATCTACTGCAGCACCCGGCCTAGCTCCACTCTGTGTGCATGGCTCTGCACATCTCTGTGTGCTACTGTACATGCCAGCCTCTGCAGGTGACAGGGCCCCCTCTATGCAGCCTGCTACAGCACCAGTACTCTCTGAGGGCAAAGGAGACCGAGCGCGCCACTCACTGCTCTGCGCGCTGCTCTGCTCAGGCTCACAACTCTCCTCTTGTGCGTGCTTTCTCCTCTTTGGCTGTGTGCCGTTTTACGGCTCTCCCCACCTCTCTGGGTCTGCAGGAAGGTCTCTCCCACTCAGGCTTCCCTCAGGCTGCAGGGAAAGGTCTGCCTCCTCAAAGCTGTCCCCCAGGAACAGAGGATGCAGCCTTTCTAGTTCCAGACCTGGTATGCAGGTACTCGAAGTCCGGTCCATCTCCTTACATTGGCACAGGCAGGGCAATGTTTTTTCTGTGTCTACTAGTCTGTCATACAGACATTTACTTTGCAAAAGCTTTGCAGAGAAGGTAACACCGATTATTTAGATAATAAGCCCATTTGGTCTACATTTCAAAAGATGTAAAAAAAACTTCCCTTTTTTTCCTTTATAATGAGGGTCAAAAGCATGGCTTTTCAAAAGTAATATCTTTGCTTTATGTTAACCCTGCTGTTTTGTTCGCATTTGCTATACACTTGTACTGTTCCTGGGTCAATATGACCCGACCTATTAACTCTTGATTTTTAGCTACTCTAAGTGTTTTATTTGAATACTTTTTTCATTATTATACTGTATGTGAACATGGTTGATCATAAACAAATGAAAAATTTAAATTCAAACTTAATAATTTATTTATTTTTCATAAAAAGGTTACACAGGCTTTTTACAATTATCTTTGACTGTTGGCATTCTGCACACAAATAACAAAGAAACTTTACATTACTATTACTAAAACATGAAATTTAACTTTTTGAAAACAATATTTATAAATCAACAAATGAAAAGTCATAAAAACTTCAACCTTTTTAGAAAGAAAAAACTGAACATGTTCATGCGTTTTTACAATTACATTTGTAAATTACAATTTTACTTTTACCAATATAAGCATTTAGAGCTGTCACATCTAATTTTTTCCATTTATCACCATAAACTACTTGTCCCTCAATGTTTGTTATTTGTATTATAATATTTAGGATAGTCATATTTAGGAACAATGCGAATGCTGATCCTATATCAGATATTCTTGATGTAGCGTACCTTGTAGGACCAGGAGTAGCTTTTATGATATTTTCAGAGGACAATCTACCAGCCTGACTAGGCTGCAAGTTCCAAATTACACACTTGTTTTTAGAAGGGATTTCTTGCATCCAGCTAGTTGTCTGGGTATCATGATCCTCTTCATACTCCACTTCAGAATCCAAATTTTCAACATTGCTTTCCATCTCTCTTATGTGGACCTCCTCTTCAGACATTATTTCCTGTGGGACATCATCTTCTGAATCAGAGGTGTTCACAAGCTCTTCCAATTCAGCGTCAGTCAATATACTTTTTCGAAACATTTTTATCTAAGTTTGGAAAAGAAAAGAATAGTTGTAAAGATATGTATTCACAGCGTCAGTCAATAGACATTTTAGATATTCAAATTGCCTCTTCTGAGAAAAAGAGGACTTAAACTCTATAGCGCCACCTGTTGGAAGTAGCGATCCTACAAGTCACAATCAACCCTTTAACGAGTCGTGCAACAGCCCGAAACACCGTGTCTGCGAATTGAGATACTGATTTGGCTTTTATCCTAAGTCATATTGCACGACTCGTTAAAGGGTTGATTGTGACTTGTAGGATTGCTACTTCCAACAGGTGGCGCTATAGAGTTTAAGTCCTCTTTTTCTCAGAAGAGGCAATTTGAATATTTAATTTCCCAGAGGAGCATTGCATGGCGAATAAGCCTCCTTACCTTGACAAGCCAGCTGGTATGTCACTCTCCATAAGGAGAAACGTTACCCCTTAGACATTTTAGAAACATTTATATCCAAGTTTTGAAAAAAAAAAGAATACCTGTAAAGATGTGTATTCACAGCTCAGTGCTCTCTCTCTCACAGATTCCAGTGTCTCTTTCACAGGACTTAGCTTCAGGGTGAAAGTCAAATGACTGGTGTCCAATTTAAAAGACAACAGTGTCTTCTCTCACAAACTGAAAATGCATTTGACTAAATAAATACTTGGTTACTCATAACAGTGAAACCCCCAGCCTTTGAATGATAGACAGCCAGTCTCCTCTCTCACAAACAGCAAATGGATAAGGGTACTGTCACACAGTGCCATTTTGATCGCTACGACGGCACAATCCATGACGTCGCAGCGATCGTATGATTATCGCTCCAGCATCGTAGACTGCGGTCACACGTTGCAATCACGGCGCTGGAGCGATGCCGAAGTCCCCGGGTAACCAGGGTAAACATCGGGTTACTAAGCGCAGGGCCGCGCTTAGTAACCCGATGTTTACCCTGGTTACCAGCGTAAACGTAAAAAAAAAAAACAGTACATACTTACATTCCGGTGTCTGTCCCCCGGCGTCTCAGCTTCTCTGCACTGTGTAAGCACAGCGGCCGGAAAGCACAGCGGTGATGTCAGACGTCACCGCTGTGCTCGCTTTCTGGCTGGCCGGCGCTCACAGTGCAGAGAAGCTGAGACGCCAGAGGACAGACACCGGAATGTAAGTATGTACTGTTTGGTTTTTTTACGTTTACGCTGGTAACCACGGTAAACATCGGGTTACTAAGCGCGGCCCTGTGCTTAGTTACCCGATGTTTACCCTGGTTACAAGCGAACACATCGCTGGATCGCTGTCACACACAACGATCCAGCGATGTCAGCGGGTGATCAAGCGACGAAAGAAAGTTCCAAACGATCTGCTACGACGTACGATTCTCAGCAGGGTCCCTGATCGCTGCTGCGTGTCAGACACTGCGATATCGTAACGATATCGCTAGAACGTCACGAATCGTACCGTCGTAGCGATCAAAATGGCACTGTGTGACAGTACCCTTATACTAGATAATTACTTGCTTACTGATAAGAACAGTGAAACCACCACCATTTTGAGATGAAGTACACATAAAAAAACATAACTTTAGCAGTCAGAAATAATCAGAGACCTGTAGAACAGTATAAAATGCTATCGGGTCATATTGACCCGAACAGTACAAGTGTAACAATCAGCGTGTAGCAAAAAGTAAACAAAAAAAAAAAATATAGAGCTCCACAAATAAGGAGAAGTCAAGATACCACTAGTTTCAAATCCTCATATAAAAAAATCTACAGGGTCTCAAAAATCATTTCGGGTCATATTGACCCGGACAGTACAGCAGGGTTAACTGTATGCCAGTCTTCCTACAAACATTGCGTCATACTGCTTGTCAAGCTCACCAGCATAACCAAGGGCTCTTTTGTTACTTTGTTATCTCCCTGCTTTGATGATTGGTTGTCATGGCCAGTGTCATTGTCATGATTAATTTGACTCTGTCTCCCTGTCTCATCTTCTGCCTGCACCAAGTCTATGTCTCTCTCCATCCACCGCTTGATGATCATTCTCCTCTTCATCTTTCTCTTCCTCCAAATCCTATAGCATGAGTCATGGACCTGGAGGGTCCAAAACTGACAAAAGATGTCACTGAACAGGTACAATTTGGTGTTCTTCCTTCATCCCCTCTTGTATTCTCTTGAGTGTTTTTTTCCCGGATAAATGTTAGTGGAAATACATAGTTGATTCCACATTTGACTCTACTCAGAAATGTAGTTGCCTCTTAAATAGACTTCAATTTTAGACACACAACCCTGAGCAATATCAGATCTCAAAGTAATCACTGCTTCAGTTTGACTGCGGGGTGTTGTAGTTCACCAGCACTTTGCACTGTTCATAGAAACGATGCAACACATACAGCATTTATTTCCATCGAGTTGTGATGTCGCAAACCAAGTTGGGTTGCTCATATCACATGAAAACGTCTGTTTAAAAAGTTGTGTAATTTCCGGTAAATTTACCATTAAAGGGAACCTGTCACCCCCAAAATTGATAGTGAGGTAAGCTCACCGTCATCAGGGGCTTATCTACAGCATTCGGTAATGCTGTAGATAAGCCGCCGATGTTACCTGAAAGAGGAGAAAAAGACGTTAGATTATACTCATCCAGGGGTGGTCCCACTCTGATGGGCGTCTCAGGTCTGGTACAGCGCCTCCCATCTTCATTCCATGATGTCCTCTTCTGGTCTTCATGCTGCAGCTCTAGCTCTGGCGCAGGCGTACTTTGTCTGCCCTGTTGGAGGGTAGAGTAAAGTACTGCAGTGCGCAGGCACCGAAAAGGTCAGAGAGGCCCGGCGCCTGCGCACTGCAGTACTTTGCTCTGCCCTCAACAGGGCAGACAAAGTACGCCTGCGCCGGAGCCGCGACGTGAAGACCAGAAGAGAACGTCATGGAATAAAGATAGGAGGCTCCGGACCGGACCTGAGACACCCATTTGACCAGACAGCAGCGGGACCGCCCCTGGGTGAGTATAATATAACCTCTTTTTCTCCTCTTTCAGGTAACATCGGGGGCTTATCTACAGCATTACAGAATGCTGCAGATAAGCCCCTGATGACGGTGAGCTTACCTCACCATCGATTTTGGGGGTGACAGGTTCCCTTTAAGGTGTAACGTGATGCTATTGGAGTATCAGGGTTGAAATATGTACACTAATGATTTAGGACAAATGTAAACATTTTTTTAAAAAATGTGGATCACCGTTTATAAAATCCTGCTTAAAAAGATGCTGTGCTTTGAATAGTCTCTTCTAAAGAAAGATATAAAGGATCAGCTTTATGAAAAAATAGAAATTTGTACAAAATCATTAGTGTACTAAATGTATCAAATGTCACAACATAAAAGGAATCTGTTGCCTCTCAAACCCCTAATTATATTCCGATATTGTGGTATTCTGCATGTAAATTGCATTTAACAAATGCCTGGCATAATGTTGCAGCGACAACAGGGAAAAAATTTAATTACATTCTCCCTTCAGAAGCTCATTTCCAGGTATCGCGATGTAAAAGGGAGCTGTTACCGTCACTATAACATGAGTGTGCTCAATCATAATAGCGACACATTAATTAACAGCCTGCTCTGCAGCATGTGCACAGGTGATTAGTGTTGAGCATTCCAATACCGCAAGTATCGGCTGATATTTGCAGTATCGGAATTCCGATACCGAGTGTTAGGGGTCAAATTCCCGCCTCTGCACAGTGGGAATCTCGGTCCATCTCCGCTGCAGTCTCCCATTCTTCTTCTGCCACAGTGGAGCCTGCTCAGCGGAGACGTCGGTCCCAGCGTCTTGCTCAGTCCCACTCTGTACAAAGAGTTACTGCTGCTTTTCCTGCTTCTGCCATTGAAGTCAGTGCTGGGCAGCGGCGAGCAGTTGCTTCTGGGACTAAGTCCTGCTCTTCTCATTCTGAGCATGCCCTGATTAAGATTTCTCAGTGGAGATCGAGGGTCACATGGTCAGATACTGCAGCTAAGTCCATTGGTCCTTTCAGGAAGGTCCTGTAGGTGCTAGCACTAAGTCCTGCTTGGCACACACTGAGCATGCCCAGGGCAAAATCTCTCAGTGGAGATTTAGGGTCACATGCTCAGGTATGGCAGCTTCTCATTGGTCCTTCTAGGAAGGTCTTTTACTTGCTGCAGCTATATAAGGCTCGCACGGCCGCATGGCCATGCGCTAGTATTGCTTTCATTTATGTACTTTGCGCCAGTGTGGTCTTGTATGAGTGTGTTTAGGGACCTGGCTGAAATAAGCCCCTAGAATGCTGGCACCTCCGGTGAGGAGTTCGTATGCTTGTGTGTTCAGGGACCTGGCCGAAATAAGCCCCTAGAATGCTGGCACCTCCGGCGAGGAGTTTCGTGTGCGTGCAAGACCACTGACTGCTCTTGTTTAGACAGTTAACCTGTGCCTCTGTGGAGTCTAACAGGGCACAGCGCTTTGAGATCATGGCTGCTCTGTGAAGTAACAGAGTTAGCTAACACTGCCATTAGTTCCGCTATTTGCTAGCAGCAGGTTCTCCTGCACGGTGGACCCCGGGCTGCGAACGCATCTATCCTAATAAAATATATACTTTCATTAGGTGCATTCCGCTAGCCCTAACATAATACTAGCGCCAGGGTCTGGCTAGTAAATGGCGGACATACAGCAATCTTTGCGGTATATCCAGCAGCTGGAGGGTAGGTTGGCGGCTCTCGAGAGCTCAACCTCAGCTGTGGATATTTCCGCAGTTGCTGTACAGGCTGCTAGCGTGGCTGCAGCAATTTTGTCCACTGCCACCCCTGTTCCGACATTTTCACGCCTCCCGCTCCCAGAAAATTTTCTGGAGAAAGCAGATCTTGTAGGGGATTTGTGAGTCAGTGCTCTATTCACCTTGAGCTTCTGGCTGCACGTTTTCCCACAGAGCGGGCTAAGGTGGGATTTATTGTGTCCCTCTTGTTGGACAGGGCGTTGGAATGGGCTACGCCGCTGTGGGAGCGTGGCAATCATGTGGTGCAGAGTGCTCCGTTGTTTCTGAGCACTCTGAAACAGGTCTTCCTAGGACCTCAAGTCACCCATGATACGGCGCTCCAACTGCTGGCATTAACTCAGGGTGAGTCCTTGGTCAGCCAATTCGCCATCCATTTCCGAACTTTAGCTTCAGAACTGGAGTGGTCGGATAAAGCCCTTATCCCCATATTTTGGAGGGGGCTGGCTGATCACGTTAAGGACGCTCTGGCCACTAGGGAGATTCCAGCCACACTGGAGGAGTTAATAACTGTCTCTACCCGTATTGACCTCCGTTTTCACGAGCGGAGGTTAGAGCGAGCCCAGTGTAGGCAGAGGTTTCGGCTGGCTCCTACCTTCGCTAGACCTCTGGAATCTCCGGTCCTGGTTCCTGAGTCACATGAGGCCAGGGAGGTGTCACGAGCGGATTCTAAGTCCCGGACCGCTTGGGCATCCAAGGTTTCGCATGTTTGCCAGCAATCTGGACATCTTGCCACCAGATGTTCTCAGCGGTCGAGGAGACATCAGCCTCTAGTGGTAGTCGGGGGAGGTACACTAGATACGGCGACGTTTGCCTCAAAATTGTCCTTTAAGGGGACAATTAACATTGGCTCATCTTCCCACTCTGTAGAGCTCTGCGTGGATTCTGGGGCAGAGGGCAATATCATGTCTTCCGCCTTTGCCCAACGTCGCGCAATACCCCTGGTTATGCTAGCGCAACCAGTTACGGTACGAGTGGTGAATGGGTCGACACTACCTTCACAGATAACTCACCAGACCATTCCTTTTACTCATAAAGAAAAAAATGGAGTTCAATACAAGATTTAATAGAAACAATATTTATTATAACCAAAGAATGTTTAAAAACCAGTGTACAAAGTACAATACATAAGAAGCAAGGAGACCCTAGTGGACATACATCCGGATCACATGCACCAAACTATATAACTATTATATCACCAAGGGTTTACATATCTGCCACATTTCTAATGATATGTTTAAATAATGCCGGCTTGATAATGGACAAGTGTCCCCCCTATATGGAGCAACCATGCATCAGAGCGGGCAGTCATATATATCAGATATCAAAAGTGGAATCTCTTACCCATGGAGAAGTAAATGGTGCCAGGGACCCTGGATATCCCCCTAACGCGCGTTTCGCGTAGCTTTTTCAAAGAGGGAGTGAAGAGAAGCTTCATATGTCCGGCGTTTTATACTGCTGGCCCATCTACCGAATACTCTAAAGTGCGCATGCGCGCCACGATCCCTGCAGGAAGTTGTGCTCACTGCCCGGCATTCACCAGGAGCGCACGTCAAGGGGAAATCCCCATCTGACGTCACAGACATGCGCACCTGGGGGAGATGAAGCCGAAGCAGAGAGAATTCCCTTGCAGGCGTGGGGCCCATGCGCAGAGATCGATAATGGACATTGTGACAAAGGTGCCTGAAACAAAGCACCGAAGTGCCATATGCGCTGTAAAAGCCAGAATTTAGATAGACAGTAGCTCAATAGCGCACATCAAGGGGAAATCCCCATCTGACATCAGGTACTGGGCATAATAAAGAAGGTGCCTAAAACAAAGCACTAAAGTGCCATATACGCTATAAAAGCCAGGATTTAAAGAGGCAGTGGCTCCATACAATACTGAGCCACTAAAGCACAAGTACTTACAGAAGACAAAAGCGAAACTACACGGGACACTGCATATAATAAAGTGTAAAGTGAAGTGAATATAAAAGTGAGATAATAATGCATATATATTCCTAAAAATAAATAAATAAAGAATAAAAAATAAAAAATAAATTACAATATATATATATAACATTCTTCCATGATGAAACAGTGTGAATGCCTATGAAACAGCAGTGCACCAATAATACACTTGATACATAATATGTGATACATATAAATGTTAAACAAAGAAGAAACATGTATTAATGCTGATACAGCAAGTGGAACATCTTCACGTAGTGTCCGCTACTGCAGGCTCACTAATGCTTCTGTCCTCATCCAAATGGCATAGTGGCAAAACACCGGACATTACGAAGCTAATTCAATCTAGGGATGTAAGGGATACAATAAAAATCAATAAAAAACAGAAAAAAACAACAAATAATTTTAAAATGTAATGACAGATTTATTAACCTCCTACCAACGCACGAAAAGTGCATAGTGGAACAGGGTTCTTATAGGAAGGGGGCGAAGCTGATAGTCTCATTGAGTCCCACCGGAGACATAGCATCCAAAGTAACTATCCATTTGCACTCTACCTGTGCGAGTAATCGTTTAATGTTACCTCCTCTATTGCCACAGTGAACCTGATCTATCCCAATGATCTGTAGGCCCGTGGGATCACATCCGTGACACATGTAGAAATGCTTAGGGATAGTTTTTAGGGTTCTTACATCCTCAGTCTTACGTGCATTTACGATGTCCCTTACGTGTTCTCTCACGCGTACACGAAGCTGCCGTGACGTAAGCCCAACATATATTTTGGAGCAAGGACATGTGGCCAGGTACACAACAAAGGTACTACTGCAGCGGATATGATGACGAATCTGGAACCTCTTTCTGGCACACGACGACGAAAAATGGGTGCCCCTAATAAGATTTTTTTCCCCACATGCCAAACAGTCGCCACAGGGATAGCAACCCCAAGTTGGACCTCTATTAGTAGGATTTAAGGGATTAGTAACTTTTGCCACATAGTGGCTTTTAACTAATAGGTCTCTGATACTTCTCCCCCGTTTTGCTGTAAAGCTCGGTCTTTGAGGGATGCTAGATGCCAGTACGGAATCAGTAAGGAGTACTGGCCAATGCCTGTTGATTATCTCCTGCATACGCTTCCAATAGCAGTTGTATGTGGAGATAAATCTAACGTTGTTATCCAATGTGGTTTTTTTCTCCTTTTTATACAATAACTGTTGTCTATCCGTTTTCTTGGCTCTAGCATACCCTTGCTTAATACAGCGATTGCTCAGGGCCGGTTTTAGGCAAAGTGGGGCCCTAGGCAAAGTTTAAAATGGGGCCCCAAATGCTAACATATTGCACATCACACAGAAGCATTTCGGTTGTATTTACCTGCGCTGATCTCAGGCCGCTAAACGAGTGTGATCGACAATACTGAAGTCGTTGGACGCTTGTTTCCCGGCCTCTTTCCACCATCTGAGGAATAATGATGAGACAGAACGATCACTAATAGATCACTAACAGATCACCATACAGTATCATGTTATCAGCAGCACATCTACAGTTTACATAGGGTGATGTGCTGCTGAGAACAATGATTTTTATTCCGGCATAAACAATCCAATCACCCAATGAATATGCAGCATTTTACTTGTTTAGTAAAATACACCCCATAGTCCTCCATATAATATAATGTGCTCCACAGTCCTCCATATAGTATAATACACTCTTCATAGTCCTCCATATATTAAAATGCACACGCCATAGTCCTCCATATAGTATACAGCAGAGCCCACAGTAGTATACAGCAGAGCCCACAGGGATATACAGCAGAGCCCACAGGGGTATACAGCAGAGCCCACAGGGGTATACAGCAGAGCCCACAGGGGTATACAGCAGAGCCCCCAGGGGTATACAGCAGAGCCCCCAGTAGTATACAGCACAGCCCCCAGTAATATACAGCAGAGCCCCCAGTAATATACAGCAGAGCCCCCAGGGGTATACAGCAGAGCCCCCAGGGGTATACAGCAGAGCCCCCAGTAGTATACAGCACAGCCCCCAGTAATATACAGCAGAGCCCCCAGTAATATACAGCAGAGCCCCCAGGGGTATACAGCAGAGCCCCCAGGGGTATACAGCAGAGCCCCCAGGGGTATACAGCAGAGCCCCCAGTAGTATACAGCACAGCCCCCAGTAATATACAGCAGAGCCCCCAGTAATATACAGCAGAGCCCCCAGGGGTATACAGCAGAGCCCCCAGGGGTATACAGCAGAGCCCCCAGGGGTATACAGCAGAGCCCCCAGTAGTATACAGCACAGCCCCCAGTAATATACAGCAGAGCCCCCAGTAATATACAGCAGAGCCCCCAGGGGTATACAGCAGAGCCCCCAGGGGTATACAGCAGAGCCCCAGGGGTATACAGCAGAGCCCCAAGGGGTATACAGCAGAGCCCCCAGGGGTATACAGCACAGCCCCCAGTGGTATACAGCAGAGCCCCCAGGGGTATACAGCAGAGCCCCCAGGGGTATACAGCAGAGCCCCCAGTAGTATACAGCACAGCCCCCAGTGGTGTACAGCAGTGCCCCCAGGGGTATACAGCAGAGCCCCCAGTAGTATACAGCACAGCCCCCAGTGGTGTACAGCAGTGCCCCCAGGGGTATACAGCAGAGCCCCCAGTAGTATACAGCACAGCCCCCAGTGGTGTACAGCAGTGCCCCCAGGGGTATACAGCAGAGCCCACAGTAGTATACAGCACAGCCCCCAGTGGTGTACAGCAGTGCCCCCAGGGGTATACAGCAGAGCCCCCAGTAGTATACAGCACAGCCCCCAGTGGTGTACACCACAGCTCACATCCCCCCCCTCTCCTCTCCTCTCCCCTCCTCCCCTCTCCTCTCCCCGTCCAGTAAAAAGAAAAAAAAAAAACACAAGCTCCTCACCTCTCCACACGTGCCCGCGCTGCTCCTGTGTCGGCGGCTGCAGCTGCTCTGCCTGGGACACAGTGAGTGCGCGCGCACCCGCTGTGTCAGAGAGGCAGAGCGGGGAATGATGGGAGAGGGGGCGTCAGGTGACGCTCTCTCCTCCATCATTGCTTTGAACTGTACCGGCAGATGCCGGTACAGTTCAATGCGGCGGGGGAGTCAGCGCTGGCGGCAGGCGGGCCCCCTGCCTCACAGGGGCCCGGGGCCCCATAGCGGCTGCGTGATTTGCCGCTAGCTGGGGGCCCCTGGGGGAGTGGGGGCCCCAGGCAGCTGCCTGGTCTGCCTGCCCCTAACGCCGGCCCTGCGATTGCTATAACCACGGGCTTGGAATCTACTTTTTAAATCATCCGATTGGGCCTCAAATTTCTGTTCGGTAGAGCAGATCCGCTTCATCCTGAGGATGAATGTGGCAAAAGTTACTAATCCCTTAAATCCTACTAATAGAGGTCCAACTTGGGGTTGCTATCCCTGTGGCGACTGTTTGGCATGTGGGGAAAAAAATCTTATTAGGGGCACCCATTTTTCGTCGTCGTGTGCCAGAAAGAGGTTCCAGATTCGTCATCATATCCGCTGCAGTAGTACCTTTGTTGTGTACCTGGCCACATGTCCTTGCTCCAAAATATATGTTGGGCTTACGTCACGGCAGCTTCGTGTACGCGTGAGAGAACACGTAAGGGACATCGTAAATGCACGTAAGACTGAGGATGTAAGAACCCTAAAAACTATCCCTAAGCATTTCTACATGTGTCACGGATGTGATCCCACGGGCCTACAGATCATTGGGATAGATCAGGTTCACTGTGGCAATAGAGGAGGTAACATTAAACGATTACTCGCACAGGTAGAGTGCAAATGGATAGTTACTTTGGATGCTATGTCTCCGGTGGGACTCAATGAGACTATCAGCTTCGCCCCCTTCCTATAAGAACCCTGTTCCACTATGCACTTTTCGTGCGTTGGTAGGAGGTTAATAAATCTGTCATTACATTTTAAAATTATTTGTTGTTTTTTTCTGTTTTTTATTGATTTTTATTGTATCCCTTACATCCCTAGATTGAATTAGCTTCGTAATGTCCGGTGTTTTGCCACTATGCCATTTGGATGAGGACAGAAGCATTAGTGAGCCTGCAGTAGCGGACACTACGTGAAGATGTTCCACTTGCTGTATTAGCATTAATACATGTTTCTTCTTTGTTTAACATTTATATGTATCACATATTATGTATCAAGTGTATTATTGGTGCACTGCTGTTTCATAGGCATTCACACTGTTTCATCATGGAAGAATGTTATATATATATATTGTAACTAGATGGCAGCCCGATTCTAAAGAATCGGGAGTCTAGAATCCATATATACTTTATTTATTCAAATGTAAGAATAATACAATTAATAAATAATAGTAAGAAGGAACAAAAAATGGCTGCACTCACCAGCTCTTGACAATTCTTGTTATTTAAGGTACAGTTACACAGGATCCATGAACATGCTTATGAGGGGAGTGATGAAAGACATCAGACAACAACTTTGCGTGTTGTGGCAAATGCCACCGATTTGGTGGGCGGGGCCCCTCGGCCTCCGATGTGGTGGGCGGGGCCCCTCGGCCTCCGCTTTGGTGGGCGGGGCTCCTCGGCCTCCGATTTGGTTGGCGGGGCCCCTCGGCCTCCAATTTGGTGGGCGGGGCTCCTCGGCCTCCGATTTGGTTGGCGGGGCCCCTCGGCCTCCGATTTGGTTGGCGGGGCCCCTCGGCCTCCGATTTGGTGGGCGGGGACTCTCGGCCTCCGATTTGGTTGGTGTGGACCCTCGGCCTCCGATTTGGTGGGCGGGGACCCTTGGCCTCCGATTTGGTGGGCGGGGACCCTCGGCCTCCGATTTGGTGGGTGGGGACCCTCGGCCTCCGATTTGGTGGGCGGGGCCCCTCGGCCTCCGATGTGGTGGGCGGGGCCCCTCGGCCTCCGCTTTGGTGGGCGGGGCTCCTCGGCCTCCGATTTGCTTGGCGGGGCCCCTCGGCCTTCGATTTGGTGGGCGGGGCTCCTCGGCCTCCGATTTGGTTGGCGGGGCCCCTCGGCCTCCGATTTGGTTGGCGGGGCCCCTCGGCCTCCGATTTGGTGGGCGGGGACTCTCGGCCTCCGATTTGGTTGGTGTGGACCCTCGGCCTCCGATTTGGTGGGCGGGGACCCTTGGCCTCCGATTTTGTGGGCGGGGAACCTCGGCCTCCGATTTGGTGGGCGGGGACCCTCGGCCTCCGATTTGGTGGGCGGGGCCCATCGGCCTCCGATGTGGTGGGCGGGGCCCCTCGGCCTCCGATTTGGTGGGCGGGGACCCCCGGCCTCCGATGTGGTGGATGGGGACCCCCGGCCTCCGATGTGGTGGGTGGCGCCCCTCGGCCTCCGATTTGGTGGGCGGGGACCCTCGGCCTCCAATTTGGTGGGCGGGGACCCTCGGCCTCCGATTTGGTGGGTGCGGACCCTCGGCCTCCGATTTGGTGGGTGGGGACCCTCGGCCTCCGATGTGGTGGTTGGGGCCCCTCGGCCTCCGCTTTGGTGGGCGGGGCCGGGCCCCTCGGCCTCCGCTTTGGTGGGCAGGGCCGCTCGGCCTTCGATTTGTTGGGTGGGGCTCCTCGGCCTCCGATTTGGTTGGCGGGGCCCCTCAGCCTCCGATTTGGTGGGCGGGGCCCCTCGGCCTCCGATTTGGTGGGCGGGGACCCTCGGCCTCTGATTTGGTGGGCGGGGCCCTTCTGTCTCCGATTTGGTTGGCAGGGCCCCTCGGCCTCCGATTTGGTGGGCGGGGACCCTCGGCCTCTGATTTGGTGGGCGGGGCCCCTCGGCCTCCGATTTGATGGGTGGGGCCCCTCGGCCTCCGATTTGGTGGACGGGGACCCTCGGCCTCCGCTTTGGTGGGCGGGGCCGCTCGGCCTTCGATTTGGTGGGCGGGGCTCCTCAGCCTCCGATTTGGTTGGCGAAGCCCCTCGGCCTCCGATTTGGTTGGCGGGGCCCCTCGGCCTCCGATTTGGTGGGCGGGGACTCTCGGCCTCCGATTTGGTGGGCGGGGACCCTCGGCCTCCGATTTGGTGGGCGGGGACCCTCGGCCTCCGATTTGGTGGGCGGGGACCCTCGGCCTCCGATTTGGTGGTCGGGGACCCTCGGCCTCTGCTTTGGTGGGCGGGGCCCCTCGGCCTCCGATTTGGTTGGCGGGGTCCCTCTGCCTCCGATTTGGTGTGCGGGGACCCTCGGCCTCCGCTTTCGTGGGCGGGGCCCCTCGACCTTCGATTTGGTGGGCGGGGCTCCTCGGCCTCCGATTTGGTTGGTGGGGCCCCTCGGCCTCCGATTTGGTGGGCGGGGACCCTCGGCCTCCGATTTGGTGGGCGGGGACCCTCAGCCTCCGATTTGGTGGGCAGGGACCCTCGGCCTCCGCTTTGGTGGGTGGGTCCCGTCGGCCTCCGATTTGGTGGGCGGGGCCCCTCGGCCGATTTGGTGGGCGGGGAACCTCGGCCTCCGCTTTGGTGGGCGGGGCCGGGCCCCTCGGCCTCCGCTTTGGTGGGCGAGGCCGCTCGGCCTTCGATTTGTTGGGTGGGGCTCCTCGGCCTCCGACTTGGTTGGCGGGGCCCCTCAGCCTCCGATTTGGTTGGCGGGGCCCCTTATCCTCCGATTTGGTGGGCGGGGACTCTCGGCCTCCGATTTGGTGGGCGGGGACCCTTGGCCTCCGATTTGGTGGGCGGGGCCCTTCGGCCTCCGATTTGGTTGGCGGGGCCCCTCGGCCTCCGATTTGGTGGGCGGGGACCCTCGGCCTCCGATTTGGTGGGCGGGGCCCCTCGGCCTCCGATTTGGTGGGTGGGGCCCCTCGGCCTCCGATTTGGTGGGCGGGGACCCTCGGCCTCCGCTTTGGTGGGCGGGCCGCTCGGCCTTCGATTTGGTGGGCGGGGCTCCTCGGCCTCCGATTTGGTTGGCGAAGCCCCTCGGCCTCCGATTTGGTGGGCGGGGCCCCTCGGCCTCCGATTTGGTGGGCGGGGCCCCTCGGCCTCCGATTTGGTGGGCGGGGACCCTCGGCCTCCGATTTGGTGGGCGGGGCCCCTCGGCCTCCGATGTGGTGGGCGGGGCCCCTCGGCCTCCGATGTGGTGGGCGGGGCCCCTCGGCCTCCGATTTGGAGGGCGGGGATTCCCGGCCTCCGATTTGGTGGGCGGGGCACCTCGGCCTCCAATTTGGTGGGCGGGGACCCTCGGCCTCCGATTTGGTGGGCGGGGACTCTCGGCCTCCGATTTGGTAGGCGGGGCCCCTCGGTCTCCGATTTGGTGGGCGGGGACCCTCGGCCTCCGATTTGGTGGGCGGGGACCCTCGGCCTCCGATTTGGTGGGCGGGGACCCTCGGCCTCCGATTTGGTGGGCGGGGACCCTCGGCCTCCGCTTTGGTGGGCGGGCCGCTCGGCCTTCGATTTGGTGGGCGGGGCTCCTCGGCCTCCGATTTGGTGGGCGGGGCTCCTCGGCCTCCGATTTGGTGGGTGGGGCCCCTCGGCCTCCGATTTGGTGGGCGGGGACCCTCGGCCTCCGCTTTGGTGGGCGGGCCGCTCAGCCTTCGATTTGGTGGGCGGGGCTCCTCGGCCTCCGATTTGGTTGGCGAAGCCCCTCGGCCTCCGATTTGGTGGGCGGGGCCCCTCGGCCTCTGATTTGGTGGGCGGGGCCCCTCGGCCTCCGATTTGGTGGGCGGGGACCCTCGGCCTCCGATTTGGGGGGCGGGGCCCCTCGGCCTCCGATGTGGTGGGCGGGGCCCCTCGGCCTCCGATGTGGTGGGCGGGGCCCCTCGGCCTCCGATTTGGAGGGCGGGGACCCCCGGCCTCCGATTTGGTGGGCGGGGCACCTCGGCCTCCGATTTGGTGGGCGGGGACCCTCGGCCTCCGATTTGGTGGGCGGGGACTCTCGGCCTCCGATTTGGTAGGCGGGGCCCCTCGGTCTCCGATTTGGTGGGCGGGGACCCTCGGCCTCCGATTTGGTGGGCGGGGACCCTCGGCCTCCGATTTGGTGGGCGGGGACCCTCGGCCTCCGATTTGGTGGGCGGGGTCCCTCGGCCTCCGATTTGGTGGGCGGGGACCCTCGGCCTCCGATTTGGTGGGCGGGGACCCTCGGCCTCCGATGTGGTGGTCGGGGCCCCTCGGCCTCCGATTTGGTTGGCGGGGCCCCTCGGCCTCCGATTTGGTGTGTGCTCTGCCTGGGGCCACTGTGCTCTGCCTGGGGCCCCATATGCTGCCTGGGGCCCCTGTGCTCTGCCTGGGGCCCCATATGCTGCCTGGGGCCCCTGTGCTCTGCCTGGGGCCCCTGTGCTCTGCCTGGGGCCCCATGTTCTGCCTGGGGCCCCTGTGCTCTGCCTGGGGCCACTGTGCTCTGCCTGGGGCCCCATGTTCTGCCTGGGGCCACTGTGCTCTGCCTGGGGCCCCATAAGCTGCCTGGGGCCCCTGTGCTCTGCCTGGGACCACTGTGCTCTGCCTGGGGCCCCATATGCTGCCTGGGGCCCCTGTGCTCTGCCTGGGGCCACTGTGCTCTGCCTGGGGCCCCATATGCTGCCTGGGGCCACTGTGCTCTGCCTGGGGCCCCATATGCTGCCTGGGGCCCCTGTGCTCTGCCTGGGGCCCCATATGCTGCCTGGGGCCCCTGTGCTCTTCCTGGGTCCCCTGTGCTCTGCCTGGGGCCCCATATGCTGCCTGGGGCCCCTGTGCTCTGCCTGGGGCCCCTGTGCTCTGCCTGGGGCCCCATGTTCTGCCTGGGGCCCCTGTGCTCTGCCTGGGGCCACTGTGCTCTGCCTGGGGCCCCATATGCTGCCTGGGGCCCCTGTGCTCTGCCTGGGGCCCCATATGCTGCCTGGGGCCCCTGTGCTCTGCCTGGGGCCACTGTGCTCTGCCTGGGGCCCCATAGGCTGCCTGGGGCCCCTGTGCTCTTCCTGGGGCCCCATGTTCTGCCTGGGGCCCCTGTGCTCTGCCTGGGGCCACTGTGCTCTGCCTGGGTGTAGGACACTGGTGACGTCACTTATCTCCGGACATTAGCTCCGGACATTAGCTCCGGACATTAGCTCCGGACATTAGCTCCGGACAAAGCCACGGAAGTTGGCACAAATTGCAGGAAGTAGTATTCTAGGCAATTATATATTAGATTTATTTTTTATTTTTTATTCTTTATTTATTTATTTTTAGGAATATATATGCATTATTATCTCACTTTTATATTCACTTCACTTTACACTTTATTATATGCAGTGTCCCGTGTAGTTTCGCTTTTGTCTTCTGTAAGTACTTGTGCTTTAGTGGCTCAGTATTGTATGGAGCCACTGCCTCTTTAAATCCTGGCTTTTATAGCGTATATGGCACTTTAGTGCTTTGTTTTAGGCACCTTCTTTATTATGCCCAGTACCTGATGTCAGATGGGGATTTCCCCTTGATGTGCGCTATTGAGCTACTGTCTATCTAAATTCTGGCTTTTACAGCGCATATGGCACTTCGGTGCTTTGTTTCAGGCACCTTTGTCACAATGTCCATTATCGATCTCTGCGCATGGGCCCCACGCCTGCAAGGGAATTCTCTCTGCTTCGGCTTCAGCTCCCCCAGGTGCGTATGTCTGTGACGTCAGATGGGGATTTCCCCTTGACGTGCGCTCCTGGTGAATGCCGGGCAGTGAGCACAACTTCCTGCAGGGATCGTGGCGCGCATGCGCACTTTAGAGTATTCGGTAGATGGGCCAGCAGTATAAAACGCCGGACATATGAAGCTTCTCTTCACTCCCTCTTTGAAAAAGCTACGCGAAACGCGCGTTAGGGGGATATCCAGGGTCCCTGGCACCATTTACTTCTCCATGGGTAAGAGATTCCACTTTTGATATCTGATATATATGACTGCCCACTCTGATGCATGGTTGCTCCATATAGGGGGGACACTTGTCCATTATCAAGCCGGCATTATTTAAACATATCATTAGAAATGTGGCAGATATGTAAACCCTTGGTGATATAATAGTTATATAGTTTGGTGCATGTGATCCGGATGTATGTCCACTAGGGTCTCCTTGCTTCTTATGTATTGTACTTTGTACACTGGTTTTTAAACATTCTTTGGTTATAATAAATATTGTTTCTATTAAATCTTGTATTGAACTCCATTTTTTTCTTTATAAATTATTAAGTATCTGGAGTATACATCACTGTCCTTATATATACATGGGTGGAGACCTGTTTTCGTCCCCAAGCACACATCTTGCTAATGTGATCCATGTTATTTCTGTGGGTGTGTTTTCATTCCTTTTACTCAGTCCATGTCGCCAACCCATCAGGAGACAATATCTCTGCTCGTCATACCTGAGGGTATTGATGAGGTCCTGTTGGGGATACCTTGGTTACGGTACCACTCTCCATATATCGAGTGGTCTTCTGGCAGAGTTTTGGGAAGGGGTGAGTCTTGTGAGGGTAGGTGTCAAAGGGAGTGCGTTTAGGTTGCTACTACTGAGGTACCCGCAGATCTATCCTCTCTTCCCAAGCAATACTGGTCTCATGCGAACGTGTTCTCCAAAAAGGCGGCAGAGACCCTTCCACCTCACCTGTTATGGACTGGTAATTTAGGAGTGACATGCGACTAGCTCTGAGCAGGTGGTAACTATACAGACCACAGTTCCTGATCTTAACACAACACTAGCAGTAGCCGTGGGATGTTCCTGTCACTCCCTGGACACCTCGTCACAGCCGAGGAACTAGCTACCCCTAAAGGTAGGAATAGGAAAGCTATCTTGCCTCAGAGAAGATCCCCAAAGGATAGGACAGCCCCCCACAAATATTGACTGTGAGAGGAGAAGGAAATGACATACGTAGTATGAAACAAGATTTAGCAAAGGAGGCCACTAGATAGATAGTACAGGAAAGAACACTGTGCGGTCAGTAATAAAAACTAGAAAAAGTCCACCGCAGAGATATGCAAAAATCTCCACACCTGACTAAAGGTGTGGAAGGAAAAATCTGCATCCCAGAGCTTCCAGCTTAGCTGAATAGATCCATACTGATAAGCTGGACAAATGAGCAAAACATAGAATGTGCTGAGCAAATAAGTCCACAACAAGTGGACTGCAAAAGGACAAGCAAGGACTTATCTTTGCTGAACTGGACAGAGTGTCAGGGAAATCCAAAAGAGCAGTGGCTCCAAGCAGGAACAATTGACAACTGGCATTGATTGAGGGATAAGGCCAGACTAAAATAGCCGAGCCAGAAAGACGATCAGTGGAAGCAGCTGCTGATGCTAAATCCAAGAAGCAGCTACACCACTCAAAACCACAGGAGGGAGCCCAAGAGCAGAATTCACAAAAGTGCTACTTACAACCACCGGAGGGAGCCCAAGAGCGGAATTCACAACACTCACTGCCCCTATGACTGTCCTATTGACCTCTTGCCTGGTGCTGAGCCTCCCCGGGGTCGAGTTTATCCGTTATCTCTCCTGGAGACGGAGGCTATGTCTCAGTACATCCAAGAAAATCTGGCAAGAGGGTTCATTAGGAAGTCAGTGTCGCCTGCTGGGGCTGGGTTCTTCTTTGTTCAGAAGAAGAATGGGGAACTGCGTCCATGTATTGACTACAGGGGTCTTAACGCCATCACCGTTAAGAACAAATACCCGTTACCCCTGATATCTGAGCTTTTTGATAGGCTACGGGGAGCAAGGGTATTTACAAAATTAGATCTGCGGGGTGCTTACAATCTGATTCGCATCCGTGAGGGGGACAAATGGAAGACGGCTTTTAACACCAGGGATGGGCACTATGAGTATCTGGTGATGCCCTTCGGGCTCTGTAATGCCCCAGCCATTTTCCAAGACTTTGTGAACGACATCTTCCGGGATATGCTCACCACCTCGGTCGTAGTCTATCTGGATGATATTCTCATCTACTCTCCAGATATCGACTCCCATCCGAGAGATGTTCGCAAAGGCTTTGACCTCTTATGGGCAAACTCCCTCTACGCCAAGTTGGAGAAGTGTGTGTTTGAGCAGGAGTCCTTGCCATTTCTTGGTTATATCATCTCTGCCCAGGGTTTGGCTATTGATCCTGCCAAGCTACAGGCTGTGATGGACTGGCAGGAACCCCATTCTCTTAAAGCGGTGCAGCGCTTTATGGTGTTCATTAACTACTATCGACAGTTCATTCCACACTTCTCAACGTTGGTAGCTCCCTTGGTTGCCCTTACCAAGAAGGGAGCAAATCCCAAATTTCGGTCTGTGGAGGTCTCCAAGGCCTTTAATTCCATAAAGTCACATTTCGCTAGCGCTCCCATCCTACATCGCCCCAATGTAGACAAACCCTTTATCATGGAGGTGGATGCCTCATTTGTTGGTGCAGGAGCAGTCCTCTTCCAAAAGGATGCTCAAGGTCGGAAGCATCCTTGCTTCTTCTTCTCAAAGACCTTTTCACCAGCAGAGAGGAATTATTCCATCGGGGACAGGGAGTTGCTGGCCATGAAATTGGCCTTCTCGGAGTGGAGACATCTCTTGGAGGGAGCTCATTTTCCTTTCCAAGTCTTCACAGACCATAAAAATCTGGTGTACCTACAGACAGTCCAGCGGTTAAATTCTCGCCAGGCTAGATGGTCCGTGTTCTTCTCCCGGTTCCATTTCACCCTCCATTTTCTTTTTGGGGAGAAGAACATTCGTGCTGATGCTCTCTCTCGCTCTGTGGTGTCATCTGTGGAGGGGGAAGAGGAGCCTCGGCTTATTGTCCCCACTGAGAGCCTGAGAACCGTAGTTCCGGTTTCGCTAGAGTCTGTGCCTTTGGGTAAGACTTTTGTACCACCCAACCACCCAATTTGCGACCGGAGGTTCTCTCGTGGGCTCATTCGTCCAGGGTGGGTGGACATTTTGGGACAAAAAGGACATCTGAGCTGTTGGCGAGGACGTATTGGTGGCCACATATGGTCCGTGATGTCAGGGATTATATTCTGGCGTGTGTCTTCTGCGCCAAAAATAAGTCTCCTCGACATCGGCCAGCTGGGTTACTTTATCCATTGCCGGTGGCGGACAGGCCTTGGGAGATGGTCGGGATGGACTTTGTGGTGGGTTTGCCCAAGTCTCGGGGCTGTACCATCATTTGGGTTATCACCGATCACTTCTCCAAGATGGTGCATTTGGTGCCGCTTCCGCGGTTACCTTCGGCACGGGCCTTGGCAGCATTGTTCATTAAGCACATCTTTTGCCTACAAGGTATGCCAGACAAGATTGTCAGTGACCGGGGTCCCCAGTTTGCGTCTCGGTTCTGGAGAGAGCTTTGTCGTCTTCTCAGCATTGAGTTAAATCTCTCCTCCGCATATCATCCCGAGATGAATGGATTGGTAGAGAGGGCCAATCAGACCTTGGTCACATATTTGCGACATTTTGTTTCAGCCAGACAGGATGACTGGGCATCCTTGCTACCGTGGGCAGAGTTTGCGCTCAACAATGCAGTTGCCGACTCCACTGGACAAACCCCATTCCTCCTCAACTATGGTCAGCATCCGCGGGTACCTGTGCCTATGCCCGTGTCTTCTGCCGACTCCAGGGTGGCAGACTGGGCTGTGGAAGCACGGGATATTTGGGACCGCACTCAGGATGCCATTCAGGCCTCCAAGGAGAGAATGAGGTCCTCCGCCAATGCACATTGGTGCCCCGCTCCGACTTTTGCTCATGGCGACTTAGTGTGGCTCTCCGCCCGTAACATCAGGCTGTGAGTGGAGTCCGCTAAGTTTGCACCTCGCTACTTGGGTCCTTTCAAGGTCCTTGAACAGGTTAATCTTGTGGTCTATCGTTTGGCCCTTCCGCCACGCCTGGGTATCACCGACACCTTTCATGTGTCCCTCTTGAAACCCGTATACATGTCCCGATTTTCCGAGTCATCTGCTGGGACATCGGGTTCGTCTACGGACGATTACGAGGTGAACGCTATTTTGGGGTGCAAGGTGTTACGTGGCAAAAAAATTTATTTGGTGGATTGGAAGGGTTATGGTCCTGAGGACAGGTCCTGGGAGTCTGCTGAGCACATTCGGGCTCCGCAGCTCACTGCTGCCTTCGAGCGAGCGAGGCCCAAGGAGGGGGGCCATGTTAGGGGTCGAGCTCCCGCCTCTGCACAGGGGGAATCTCGGTCCATCTCCACTGCGGTCTCCCATTCTTCTTCTGCCGCAGTGGAGCCTGCTCAGCGGAGACGTCGGTCCCAGCGTCTTGCTCAGTCCCACTCTGTACAAAGAGTTACTGCTGCTTTTCCTGCTTCTGCCATTGAAGTCAGTGCTGGGCAGCGGCGAGCAGTTGCTTCTGGGACTAAGTCCTGCTCTTCTCATTCTGAGCATGCCCTGAGTAAGATTTCTCAGTGGAGATCGAGGGTCACATGGTCAGATACTGCAGCTAAGTCCATTGGTCCTTTCAGGAAGGTCCTATAGGTGCTAGCACTAAGTCCTGCTTGGCACACACTGAGCATGCCCAGGGCAAGATCTCTCAGTGGAGATTTAGGGTCACATGCTCAGGTATGGCAGCTTCTCATTGGTCCTTCTAGGAAGGTCTTTTACTTGCTGCAGCTATATAAGGCTCGCATGGCCGCATGGCCATGCGCTAGTATTGCTTTAATTTATGTACTTTGCGCCAGTGTGGTCTTGTATGAGTGTGTTCAGGGACCCAGCTGAAATAAGCCCCTAGAATGCTGGCACCTCCGGCGAGGAGTTCGTATGCTTGTGTGTTCAGGGACCTGGCCAAAATAAGCCCCTAGAATGCTGGCACCTCCGGCGAAGAGTTTCGTGTGAGTGCAAGACCACTGACTGCTCTTGTTTAGACAGTTAACCTGTGCCTCTGTGGAGTCTAACAGGGCGCAGTGCTTTGAGTTCACGGCTGCTCTGTCAAGTAACAAAGTTAGCTAACACTGCCATTAGTTCCGCTATTTGCTAGCAGCAGGTTCTCCTGCACGGTGGACCCCGGGCTGCGAACGCATCTATCCTAATAAAATATATACTTTCATTAGGTGCGTTCCGCTAGCCCTAACACCGAGTTCCGATATTTTCCGCATATCGGATACCGAAATCGGAAGATCCCAGAATTCAAACTGCCTATTTCAGCCAAGGAGGAATGATTACAAGTGTGGGCACATCCTGTTCCGCATGGTGGGCATGTAACTACTGGCAAGGCTGTGATTGGCTGTTGAAATTATGTCATGATGCACTATAAAAATCGCTGCCGCCATTTCGGGCTCACTCTGCTGTGAATTCAGTTAGGGACTGGACGCTGTGTTCTGACTGAGTGGCAGTTTAGAGATAGCAATTTGCTTCATTGTGCTTTACCCAGGCTAATTTAGCAACCGCTGTGTGAGAACCTTGCTTTTGCCTTGCAGCACTGTTCACAGCTGTCTGCAAGGTCTCTGTGTGTGTGAGTGCAGCTTACTCTGTAGTCTGTGTGCAGCCACAGCCGGTTGTATTCAGCTCAGGGTGCTTCACTGCCTCATACTGTTCTATCCATTGTCCTTTTTTGCTATTAGTGCAGCCTGCTGCACTGTTTTTTCAAATATTTCATATTAGTGGCTTTCCACCCGTATCCAGCTGCATTGTGGAAAAACACTACATAGGATAACAGAGAGGAGCTTTTTTGGGCCTTGCAGCACCGTTTACCGCTGTCTGCACGGTCGCTGTGTGAGTGCACATCACTCTGTAGTCTGTCTGCAGCCACAGCCGGTTGGCATCAGCTCAGGGTGCATCAAAGCCTCATACAGTTAAATCCATTGTCCTTTTTTGCCAAATAGTGCAGCCTGCTGCACAGTTTTTCAAATATTTCCTATTAGTGGCTTTCCATCCGTATCCAGCTAAATTTTGGAAAAACAATACATAGGATAACAGAGAGGAGCTTTTTTGGGCCTTGCAGCGCCGTTTACGGCTGTCTGCACGGTCTTTGTCTGACTGCAGCTCACTCAGTAGTCAGTTCTGCAACTAACAAAAAAAAAGTCAAAAAAGTTCACCAAACACACCACTAGTGTTGAGCATTCCGATACCGCAAGTATTGGGTATCGGCCGATAGTTGTGGTATCTGAATTCCGATACCGAGTTCCGATATTTTTGTGATATCGGAAATCGGAATCGGAAGTTCCCAGTGTATGGTTCCCAGGGTCTGGAGGAGAGGAGACTCTCCTTCAGGCCCTGGGATCCATATTCATGTAAAAAATAAAGAATTAAAATAAAAAATATGGATATACTCACAGATGTAACCGGCAGCCTCCGTTCCTAAGAATGAGGAGTTTAGGACCTGTGATGACGTCGCGGCTTGTGATTGGTCGCGTGAGCGGTCACATGAGCGGTCACGCGACCAATCACAAGCCGCGACGTCATCGAAGGTCCTAAACTCCTCATTCTTAGGAACGGAGGCTGCCGGTTACATCGGTAAGGTCCAGGGTCCGCCAGAGGGGTGAGTATATCCATATTTTTTATTTTAATTCTTTATTTTTTACATGAATATGGATCCCAGGGCCTGAAGGAGAGTTTCCTCTCCTTCAGACCCTGGGAACCATCCAGGATAGCTTCCGATACTTGTGCCCCATTGACTTGTATTGGTATCGGGTATCGGTATCGGCGATATCAGATATTTTTCGGGTATCGGCCGATACTATCCGATACCGATACTTTCAAGTTTCGGAAGGTATCGCTCAACACTACACACCACTTTACAGTTGTGCAGGCCACATTACCTCATATTAAAGTCTAGTCAACACTCTAGAAAATCAGTGTTTCTTATACCTGTTAGGAGCTGTTCAGGAATAAGCACACTAAGCCCTTAGTAGAACTTTTCTGCTTATCTTTATCAGTCAACCAAGATGAAGAAGGCAGGGAGTAAGGCACGTGGGCGCGGAGCAGGAAGAGGATGTGGGGATTATGTGCCTGCTGCGGGCACCGGTGACTCATCATCACCCAGTTTCAGCAGGGAACAGTCCTTCATGAGCAGCTTTGTAGGAGAGCGCCATACACCGTTGCAGCGTGAAGACCAAATTGAAGCCGTTGTCGGATGGGTGGCAGCTAACGCATTGACTTCAATTAGTGCCACATCCTCTCAGGCACAGAGCACTGGAGAGCACCCATCTGTCTCTTTACTACCTGCCAAATTGCCCAGGCAGTCAGAGAGCCCAGGACAGGAGCCGTCTCTACTTCTGTTCTCTGAATCTCTTGGCTTGGAAACAGGGGGCCAGCCTAGCAGCATAGGAGAAATGGAATAAGAGGCAGTATGCAGTGATGCCCAACAGCTTTGTCTCTCTGACTCTGAAGAGATGGGTGGGCCAGTGCCTCCGGTCAGCACACCTCAGTACGCAGCTGATGATGAGACTCAGGTGCCACTTTCTGGTGCGTACTGTGTTGCCGAGACTACCCAGGAGAAGCAGTTGGTGGAAGAGGGGAGAGTAGATGAGGAGGTCCTGGACCCATCATGGTGTGAGGTACAGGAAGGTGGTGGGAGCAGCTCTGAGGAAGAGATTCCCTGAACGGCCCAAAGAGGGAGAGGGAGGGGGAAGACTGCGGAGCCTGTAGCCTCCACTTCGGAACCCGTTAGGAGCATGTCTCTTCCAAAAGCCAAAACGGGTGCTCCCAAGACTTGCAGTGCCTGGTCCTTTTTTGACACAGTTGCAGATGACATTTGCTTTGTCAAATGCAAGGTGTGTCATCAGAAAGTCAAAAGAGGGAAAAATGTCAGCAACCTCAATACCACAAATATGTGGAAACGTGTGCCGAGCAGGCACGCGGCGGAGTTACAAAAACACACTGAAGACCTAGGCCAACCAACAGCGGCACCTACCACCTCTTCAGCTCGTGTTGTTGCCTCTTCCTCCAGCTCACACACAGCTGGTTCGGCTTCCTCACAGGAATGCCATGGAAGAACCTCTGGAACTGTTGTCCAGAGACCCACTGTAATTCCACCCACAGCACCACATTCCCAGTCATCCTCACAGTCCCAGCCCAGTCTACAGCCATCGGTAGCACAGGCATGGGAGAAAAGGCGGCCATTCTCGGAAAACCACCCCCGAGCACAGGCTCTGAATGCTGGCATTGCAAAACTACTGTCCCTTGAAATGCTCTCATTCAGGCTGGTGGAGACTGACAGCTTCTGTAACTTGATAGCATTGGCAGTCCCACAATACAACGTGCCCGGCCACATTTATTTCAGCAGGCAAGCCGTCCCTGCCATGTACAAGCATGTAGAGGGACACATAAAACACGCGCTACTGAACGCCATCAGTATCAAGGTCCACCTCACCACCGATGCGTGGACCAGTCACCATGGACAGGGGCGATACCTTTCCCTCACTGCCCATTGGGTTAATGTTGTTGAGCTGAGTACAGATCGTGCGAGTTGCGCAGGACGTGTTCTGCCAACTCCAAGGATTGCAGGAATCCAGTCTGTATGCATTGACTCCTCCTCATACACAAGTTCCTCAGAATCATCGCTGCAGGAGCCGTCACAGTCCACCTCCACATGGACCCGTGAACATTTACCTGTTATGACCGATATGAGCACAGCCGTGGCCAAACGTCAACAGGCCGTCTTGAAATTAATTTCTTTGAGGAATCGAAGCCACACAGCGCAGGAGCTCTGGAATGCCATAAAGCAGGAGAGCAACGTGTGGTTTGTGCCAGCGAATCTCCAGCCAGGCATGGTAGTGTGTGACAATGGCCGAAATCTGGTGGCAGCTCTTGGCCTCGGCAACCTCACTCACATCCCATGTCTGGCACATGTGCTCAACTTAGTCATGCAGAGTTTTTTGAGGGACTATCCGGATCTTGATGCACTGCTGCACAAGGTCCGCCTAGAGTGTGCTCACTTGTGGCGTTCCAGCACGGCAAGATCGCGCATTGCAGCTCTGCAGCGCCGATTCCGCCTTCCGGAACATCGCATCATATGTGACCTACCCACCAGGTGGAATTCCACGTTACATATGTTGGAGCGGTTGTGTGAGCAGCAGCAAGCAGTAATGGAGTACCAGCTGCATCAGGCGCAATGAAGTCGCACTCCGCGCCATTCAGACTTCACAACCACAGAGTGGGCCACTATGAAGGATGTCTGCCAGGTTTTGCGTCCCTTTCGATTATTCCACGCGGATGGCGAGTGCAGATGATGCACTAGTCAGCATGACTGTCCCCCTTATCTGCCTGCTTCAACAAACACTGCAAGCTCTAAGGGATGATGTTGTGGAAGAGGTGGAGGATGAGGAGTCACCATTTCCATCATCTTCTGGACAGTCAGCGCTACGTGGTTCCTCACAAAGGCGTAGGCAGGGGACGCTCTTGGGCTCCCTCCGGTGATTGTAGGTGGCATTTTTGTGAATTCTGTTCTTGGGCTCCCTCCTGTAGTTTTGAGTGGAATGGCTGCTTCTGGGATTTAGCATCAGCAGCTGTTTTCACTGATCGTCTTTCTGGCTCAGCTATATTAGTCTGCCTGTTCCCTCATTCAATGCCAGTTGTCAATTGTTCCAGCCTGGAGTCACGGCTCTTTGGATTTCCCTGACACTCTGACCAGTTCAGCAAAGCTAAGTCCTTGCTTGTTCTTTTGCAGTTCACTTGTTGTGGACTTTGTTGTTCAGCACTTTCTATGTTTTGCTCATTTGTCCAGCTTATCAGTATGAACCTATTCAGCTAAGCTGGAAGCTCTGGGCAGCAGAGTTTGCCCTCCACACCTTTAGTCAGGTGTGGAGATTTTTGCATTTCTCTGCGGTGGACTTTTTCTAGTTTTTATTACTGACCGCACAGTGTTCTGTTCTGTACTAATTCTATCTAGCTAGTAGTGGCCTCCTTTGCTAAATCTTGTTTCATACTACGTATGTCATTTCCTTCTCCTCTCACAGTCATTATTTGTGGGGGGCTGTCCTATCCTTTGGGGATTTTCTCTGAGGCAAGATAGCTTTCCTGTTTCTACCTTTAGGGGTAGCTAGTTCTCCGGCTATGACGAGGTGTCCAGGGAGTGACAGGAACATCCCACGGCTACTGCTAGTGTCTGCATTAAGATCAGTAATTGCGGTCTGTATAGTTACCACCTGCTCAGAGCTAGTCGCATGTTGCTCCTTAATCACCAGTCCATAACAGTCAATGGAGGAGGAAGACATCCATCCAGAGGAGGGAGTTACACAATTGTCCAGTAGTCAGTGTGTACAGCGAGGGTGGGGTGATGAACAGCAGGCAGAGATCACGCCTCAAGCAGGGGACAGCGTTTCTTGGCCAGTTGGCAGTCTGCAGCACATGGTTGATTACATGCTGCAGTGCCTGAGAAACGACCGCCGCATCGCCCACATTCTCAACATGGCTGATTATTGGGTGTACACCCTCCTAGATCCTCGCTACCGGGACAACTTACAAAGCCTCATCACACCGTTGAACCGGGAGCGAAAAATGCGGGAGTACCAAGACACACTGGTGAATTCCATCATCTTCTCCAGTCCAACTGAAAGCAGTGCTGCTAGTGCTTTACAAAGCAGCTCAGTGCGTCAAGGCAGTGGAGGGGGCTCTGCATAAAGAGGGAGCAGAAGCAGTGCCTCTGCCCAAGGCAAGACCAGTATGGCCGAACTGTGGCACAGTTTTGTGTGCTCGCCACAAATGTCTACACCATCACCGGCGGCTCCAGTCAGCAGGAGGCAACGGTTCCGTCAGATGGTGACAGACTACATGTCTTGCCCTCTTACTGTACTCCCAGACGGCTCTTCCCCTTTCAAGTTTTGGGTCTCTAAGCTGGATACATGGCCAGAGCTAAGCCAGTATGCATTGGAGGTGCTGGCTTGCCCTGCGGCTAGTGTATTATCGGAACGCGTCTCTAGTGCTGCAGGTGGTGTACTAACAGACCGTCGCATGCGACTATCCTCCGATAATGTTGACCGGCTTACTTTTCTGAAAATGAACCAGGCCTGGATCTTGCAGGAATTCGCCACTCCTCTTCCTGATTAAATAATTGGGTGTCTACAGTATCCAGGTCTCCTGTTGTGTTCATCTTTCTACCACCTGACCTGTAATCCCTGGGCTCCAACAACGCCTGTTGATGCTCAGAAGTGCCGTCTGCTCAGTCAAAACACATGACCCACTGTTATTGGGTTTCAGTAACGTCAGCTGATTCCCAGCTGTGTAGCCGGCAACGTGTCCTGCAAACGCCACGCTGACACAACAACTGAAATTTAAGGGAACCTGGCCCCCCCCAGTCGTAGGTTCCTGAAAGAGCCACCTTGTGCATCAGTTATGCTGCACAAGGAAAAGGTAGTTCTTTTACTTGTGCTCCATGCACACGCAGAACCGTAAAACCGTCCCGGAGGTGGGACTTTCCTTCGTAATGGAACGCAGCACAGCCGTCATCCCTACCCCCTTGGCGCCTTGCGCCGCCTCCTTAGCGTTGTTTTAATCTGTCCCGTAGCCTGCGCTGCTATGTTCAACCTTGACCATGCGCTGTTCACACTGCCCATCTTCTGACATCATTTGGTGTCAGGTGGACTGGGCCTGTGCGGCTGCGCTGGCCGAGATCCCGCCTCGCAATATCTTCTGATTTCATCATACTGCGGGCCTGGGACCCATGGGCATGCGCAGTGCATATCTTCACCTCAGCCTCTTACTCATCTCCCTCCGTGTTCTTCATACTGTGCGCCGTCAGCTGATCCCTAATAGCATGATGCCCCACTGTCTGAAGAAGCCGAAAGGAGGTGAGTGAGAGGCTACGATATGCACTGCGCATGCCCATGGATCCCAGGCCCACGGTGTGATTACATTAGACAACACAGCGAGGTGGGATCCCGGGCAGCGCGACGGCACAGGCACAGCCCACCTGACACCAAGTGATGTCAGAAGACGGGCAGCGCTAACTGCGCATGACCAAGGTTGAACATAACAGCGCAGGCTCGGTGACAGATTCCAACAACGCTTAGGATGCGGCGCACGCAGGCAAGGGGGTAGGAATAATGCCAGTGCTGCGTCCCACCATTAAGGAAAGTCCCACCTCCGGGACGATTTCACGGCATCAGGGGACACATTTTATAAGTGTTTAGTTCTGCATTTGCAAGGAGCATAATTACAAGAGCCACCTTTTTCTTTTTGCAGCATTTGTGATGCACAAGTTGGCTCTTTCAGCTACAAATGCCTGGGGGGTGGGGGGTTAAAGGTTCCCTTTCAACTTGCTACAAGTAGGCCTCAGCCTACTTTCGGCTCCTCCTGCTGTCCCTGGGCTCTAACACCGCCAGTTGGTGCTCGGAAGTGCTGGCTGCACAGAGAAAAACACCCGCCAATGTGTCAGTGGGGTTCAGTACCGCCAGCTGTTCCCCTGCTGTGTAGCCGGCAACGTGTCCTGCAAACGCCACGCAGACACAAAGCTGCCTCCAGTGCAGGCTTTGGCCTACACTCTGCTCCTCCTGCTGACCCTGGGCTCTAACACCACCAGTTGGTGCTCGGAACTTCCTTTGCGCCATGCGCCGCCTCATCAGCATTGTTTTAAGCTGCCACGGACCTTGCGCTGCTATGTTCAACCTTGGCCATGCGCAGGTAGTGCTGCCCGTCTTTTAACATCATTGGTTGGCAGGCTGGCTGTGCCTGTGCGGCCACCCTGCCCGGCACAACGCACCTCAGTGTCTTACTTATTTTGACAGCAAGGGTGTGATTGATGGGCATGAGCAGTGCATATCTTCGCCTCTCACTCATCTCCTTCCGCCTTCTTCAGACTGTGCGGCTTCACGGACGTGGCATGCGATAAGGGATCAGCTGACGCCGCACAGTCTGAAGCAGGTGTAACGACATGAGTGAGAGGCGAACATATTTACTGCACAAGGCCATGAATCCCAGGCCCGCAGTGTGAATAAATGAAAAGACACTGCGGGGCTGGGATTCATGGGCAGCGCGACCGCACCGGCTGACATCAAATGATGTCAGAAGACGGGCAGCGATAACAGCGCATGGCCAAGGGATAACACAACAGAGCAGACTCCAGGACAGAAAAAAGCAACGCTCAGGAGGCTGCGCCCAGCACCAAGGTGGTATTTTTGACAGCTGTGCTGCATCTCATTAAGAAGGAAAGTCCCGCCTCCAAGACAGTTTGACGGTATAAGGGGCTAAATTGTACACGTGTTTCATTCAGCGTGTGCAAGGAACAAAATTAAAAGAGCAATGTATTACTAGTGCAGCATTACTGCTGCACAAGGTTGCTATTCTAGTTTGCAACACCTGAGGGGGGATTAAAGGTTCCCTTTCAATTTGCTCCAATTAGGCTTTGGCCTACACTCTGCTTCCCCTGCTGTCCCTGGGTTCTAACACCACCTGTTGGTGCCCAGTAGTGCTGGCTGCACAGAGAAAAACACTCGCCAATGTGTCAGTGGGGTTCAGTAACGCCAGCTGTTCCCCTGCTGTGTAGCTGGCAACAACGTGTCCTGCAAACGCCACGCAGACACAAAGCTGCCTCCAGTGCAAGCTTCGGCCTACACTCTGCTCCTTCTGCTGACCCTGGGCTCTAACGCCGCCAGTTGGTGCTCGGAAGTGCTGGCTACACAGAGAAAAACACCCGCCAATGTGTCAGTGGGGTTCAGTACCGCCAGCTGTTCCCCTGCTGTGTAGCCGGCAACAACATGTCCTGCAAACGCCACGCAGACACAACAGACCTAAGACTGCCTCCAGTGCAGGCTTTGGCCTACACTCTGCTCCTCCTGCTGACCCTGGGCTCTAACACCGCCAGTTGGTGCTCGGAAATGCTGGCTGCACAGAGAAAAACACTAGCCACTGTGTCAGTGGGGTTCAGTAACGCCAGCTGTTCCCCTGCTGTGTAGCCGGCAACAACGTGTCCTGCAAAAGCCACGCAGACACCACAACTGAAATTAAAGGGAACCTGCCCCCCCAGGCATTTGTATGTATAACAGCCACCTTGTACAGCAGTAAAGTTGCATTTGAACAAGGTGGCTCATTAAGTTATTCTCCTTGCACACGTCAAACTCAACACGTCAAAAATGTGTCCCCTGATACCATTAAACCATCCCTGAGGTGTGACTTCCTTTGTAATGACACGCAGCAACCCCCTTTGCGCCATGCGCCGCCTCATCAGCGTTGTTTTAAGCTGCCACGGACCTTGCGCTGCTATGTTCAACCTTGGCCATGCGCAGGTAGCACTGCCCGTCTTCTAACATCATTGGTTGGCAGGCTGGCTGTGCCTGTGCGGCCACCCTGCCCGGCACAACGCACCTCAGTGTCTTACTTATTTTGACAGCGAGGGTGTGATTGATGGGCATGAGCAGTGCATATCTTCGCCTCTCACTCATCTCCTTCCACCTTCTTCAGACTGTTCGGCTTCACGGACGTGGCATGCGATAAGGGATCAGCTGACGCCACACAGTCTGAAGCAGGTGTAAGGACACGAGTGAGAGGCGAACATATTTACTGCGCAAGGCCATAAATCCCAGGCCCGCAGTGTGAATAAATGAAAAGACACTGCGGGGCTGGGATTTATGGGCAGCGCGACCGCACCGGCTGACATCAAATGATGTCAGAAGACGGGCAGCGATAACAGCGCATGGCCAAGGGATAACACAACAGAGCAGACTCCGGGACAGAAAAAAGCGACGCTCAGGAGGCTGCGCCCAGCACCAAGGTGGTATTTTTGACAGCTGTGCTGCATCTCATTAAGAAGGAACGTCCCGCCTCCAAGACAGTTTGACGGTATAAGGGGCTAAACTGTACACGTGATTCATTCAGCGTGTGCAAGGAACAAAATTAAAAGAGCAATCTATTACTAGTGCAGCATTACTGCTGCACAAGGTGGCTATTCTAGTTTGTAACACCTGAGGGGGGTTTAAAAGTTCCCTTTCAATTTGCTCCAATTAGGCTTCGGCCTACACTCTGCTTCCCCTGCTGTCCCTGGGCTCTAACACCACCAGTTGGTGCCCGGTAGTGCTGGCTGCACAGAGAAAAACACTCACCAATGTGTCAGTGGGGTTCAGTAACGCCAGCTGTTCCCCTGCTGTGTAGCTGGCAACAACGTGTCCTGCAAACGCCATGCAGACACAAAGCTGCCTCCAGTGCAGGCTTCGGCCTACACTCTGCTCCTCCATGATTCCCTGGGCTCTAACACCGCCAGTTGGTGCTCGGAAGTGCTAGCTGCACAGAGAAAAATACCCGCCAATGTGTCAGTGGGGTTCAGTAATGCCAGCTGTACCCCTGCTGTGTAGCCGGCAAAGTGTCCTGCAAACGCCACGCAGACACAACAGACACTAAGCTGCCTCCAGTGCAGGCTTCGGCCTACACTCTGCTCCCCTGCTGGCCCTTTGTTCCAAAACCGCTAGTTGGGGCTCTAGGAAGACAATCTTGAATAGGTCCCCATCCTGGTTCCAGTACCGTCAGCTGGTTCCGGGTAGAGCCTTTGGCGCCTCCTTCTGGGTATCCGAGTTCCACCAACATCAGGTGTTCCTTGGTAGTGCTTTCAGGCATGGGTACCTCCTGCTTAGTAACCGGGTTCCAGTAACGTCAGCTGGTTCTCGGCAGTGTCTTTTGCTCTTGTACCTTCTGCTCCCCATCCTGGTTCCAGTACCGTCAGCTGGTTCCGGGCAGAGCCTTTGGCTTAGGTGCCTCCTTCTGGGTATCCGAGTTCCACCAACATCAGGTGGTCCTTGATATAAAGCAAGCAAAGGAGTTCTATACGGAAATTTAAAATAAATATTTTATTACAACAATTTTAAAAGATATAACATAATCCAAAAATTACAATACAATAGTGGATGAAGGGAGACCCTAGTACAAAAACATCTGAGTCGCAGGCAAAAAGAAGGTAAAACACCATGGTATCGATATATAAATGAGCATCAGTATTGGCCCAAAACAATTTTTTATATATAGATATGGTATAAGTATTTATATGGTGCTAGTGTCCATGTGGACATATATCTACCATACACAAAGACCAATTAAGGTGCAAGCCTGAAGCAGAATTTCTTACCCATGATGAAGTAATGGTTGCCTGGGACTCTGAGAACCCCCTAACGCGCGTTTCGCGTTGCTTTCTCAAAGAGGGAATGAAGGGGTTTCACAGAACCTGGCGTTTTTATAGTGGTGCTCATAAACCGGCGTTTTGGATGCACAGGCGCATTACAGCCCGATCAAAAGGAAGTCATAAATCCCCAGCATTCAACAGGAGCGCACGTCAGGGGGAATCACCCACTGACGTCACAGACATGCGCTCTTCACTCACAGAAGTCCGTACCCGGCGTGTTAACTGCGCAGGCGCACCGCAACCCAATCAGGAGGGAGTCCTCAGTCCACAGCATTCACAGAGAGCGCACGTCAAGGGGAAATCCCCTGTTGACGTCACAGACATGCACTCTCAGGTAATTGAAGCCGGAGACACAAGGGCTTCCTACCAGGTGCAGAGCGCGTGCGCATGCCGGCAGTGGGACTCATAGGGAAATATCTGTAATGGTAAGAGATGACATCCATAACATACAATAATGCAGCCGCGGTACTAAGCGCTGATCAATACATAAAAAGCGCAGATATAAATATAGGAACAGAAAAAATATATCAGATAAAAAGACAGCAGATAACGATAAATACAAATAACTGTGACACTGTGAAAAATAATAAACAAAAAAATAAATTAACCATAAAGAAAAAAAATTATAAATCACCGCCGCATCGAAACATATTATTTTTGAACATGTACATTACAATAAATATAACATACTAAAAAATGCATATAATTATGTACATGTGCACGTGTGAATATGCATTATCTTATAAAGAAGTGCAATACTATAAATAAAGCTATCATACATATATGCAATATATAAAAACTTTTTTTCCGTGAACAATCTTCAAGTGATAACTACTGATGCGTTCACTGATGCCTTTATCTTAATTCTCATGTTCCTTATATACCGCTGGCCATTAACCACAACACACCAAATTCTGGAAAACGATTAGGTCTAAGGATGTAGAAGATGAAAAGAAAAATAAATATACAGAAAAAACATAAAATTAAGAATTTAAAATGTAAAAACAGATTAAGTCAAATCCACAACAGACGAGGACATGGGGGAACAGTGCTCCTCATAGAAAAGGGACAAAACTAATTGTCTCATTTAGTCCCACAGGAGACATGGAATCCAGGGTCACTATCCATTTGCATTCAACCTGTGCAAGTAATCTTTTTATATTTCCTCCTCTATTACCACCGTGAACTTGATCGATCCCAATGATCCGTAGACCAGTGGGATCGCACCCATGAAAATTGTAAAAATGCTTAGGGATGGTTTTAAGGGCATTAACGTCCTCAGCTTTACGTGCATTTACGATGTCCCTTACGTGCTCTCTCACACGTACACGCAGCTGACGTGACGTAAGCCCAACATACATTTTGGAGCAAGGACATGTGGCCAGATATACAACAAAAGTACTGGTACAACGAATGTGATGCCGAATCTGAAACCTCTTCCTTCCACACGACGACGTGAAATGAGTGCCCCTAACAAGATTCTTTTCTTTACAGGCCAGGCAATCGCCGCAAGGATAACACCCCCATGTTGGGCCTCTATTGGTGGGATTAAGAGGATTGATGGTTTTTGCTACGTAGTGGCTTTTTACGAGTAGATCTTTAATACTTTTGCCCCGTTTTGCTGTGAAACTAGGTCTCTGAGGGATATTAGATGCCAAGACGGAGTCAGTGAGAAGAACTGACCAGTGTTTGTTGATTATATCCTGCATACGCCTCCACTGGCAGTTATATGTAGAAATAAATCTAACATTATTCTCAGATGTAACTTTCTTCTCTTTTTTGTATAGTAACTGATGTCTCTCCGTTTTCTTGGCTCTAACATACCCTTGTTTTATGCAGCGATTGCTGTAGCCACGAGCCCTAAATCTACTTTTAAGGTCGTCAGATTGAACCTCGAATTTTTGTTCAGTAGAGCAGATCCGCTTCATCCTGAGGAATTGGCCAACTGGGATGGCCTTGATAGTATGTGTGGTATGAGAGGAGGACGCATGCAACAGGGAATTGACTGAAGTAGCCTTCCTAAATACATCTGTATGCAGCGTCCCCATCTCATCCACCTCAAGACAAATGTCTAAAAAATCAATTCTCTGTCTGTGTGCCTTGTATGTCAACTTAATATTATGAAGATTGCAATTGAGTTGACCCACAAATTCCATAATACCATGTTCGCTACCCTGCCATATAAAGAAGATGTCATCAATATACCTATGCCAACACTGCACCCGGTCCACGGCAGAGACCCCATCCTGGTGGAATATGGATCTCTCCCATAGACCAAGGAACAGGTTGGCATAGGCGGGGGCACAAGCTGCCCCCATGGCAGTACCACGTTTTTGGAGATAATACCTATCCTTGAAGAGGAACACATTGTGGGTCAAAACAAACCTCAACAAGGTCACAACAAAATCACGGATCTGGCCATCACAGTTGCCATTCTCCAGGAAGAAGTGGACCACCTCAATCCCGTCATCATGTGCAATGCAAGTATACAAAGACTCGACATCAGCTGATACCAGCCACATGTCCTGCTCCAAAGTCATCCCCTCTATTTTAGTCAGCATGTCGGTGGTATCCCAAACATACGAATGTAATGTCTCCACCATAGATTTTAGATAGAAGTCAATGTACTTGCAAATTGGGTCACATAGGCCTCCAATACCAGAGACTATTGGTCTCCCCAGAGGACTTGTCATATCTTTATGTACCTTAGGTAGTAGGTACAGTGTAGGAGTTTTCAGAAATTCTACAATCAGACCATCAAACACCTTTTTATTGATGGTCCCCTGATCCAAGGCGTTCCGTAAGATTCCATCCAATTCACACTTATATGTATCCATAGGATTATGAGACAGCCGAGGTGGTCCTTGGTAGTGCTTTCAGGCACAGGTACTTCCTGCTTAGTAACCGAGTTCCAGTAACGTCAGCTGGTCCTCGGTAGTTCCATTGGCTCTTGGACCTTCGGCTACCCATCCGGGTTCCAGTACCGTCAGCTGGTTCTCGGCAGTGTCTTTTGCTCTTGTACCTTCTGCTCCCCATCCTGGTTCCAGTACCGTCAGCTGGTTCCGGGCAGAGCCTTTGGCTTAGGTGCCTCCTTCTGGGTATGCAAGTTCCACCAACGTCAGGTGGTCCTTGGTAGTGCTTTCTGGCACGGATACCTCCTGCTTAGTAACCGGGTTCCAGTAACGTCAGCTGGTCCTCGGTAGTTCCATTGGCTCTTGGACCTTTGGGTAGCCATCCGGGTTCCAGTTCCATCAGCTGGTTCTCGGCATTTTCTCAGCCTTCTTGTACCTTCTGCTACATTTCCAAGTTCAAGACCCTAAAGACGACGACCAGGAAGACCACCCCTAAGATGACGACGACACCAGAGACGACAACCTCTGAGACAACGACCCTGGAGACGACGACCCTGAAGACCACCCCGATGATGATGACGACCCCAGAGATGACGACCTGGAAGACCGAAAAGCAGAAGAACAAGAGGCTGCAGAACAAAGAGCATTACATTAAGCATAAGATTAAACATCAGAGCAAAAGATATTATCTAAATTATAAGCAGAAGAAGACTAAGCAGTGTATGGGGGTGAGTCCGTTCCTCCTCGTGGTGCCCCTGGAAAAAGCCTGCTGCTGCAGGCCTAACTGAACGCGGACAAATACTGTTGTAACTCTTTTGTGACAGGCAGAATGGAAGGTGTAATCTTCAAACTGTTATACATAACGACAGGAATGCCTGTCACAAATAAGAATACGATGAAGAAGTAGAATATGAAGAAGAATAACAGTTTAATAACAAGAAGATGAAGAATGTAACAAGAAAAATAAGAGGTAGAAGATGAAGAAGAAGATGAATAAGGTGAAGAAGAAGTTGATGTCAAAGATGCTGCTGCTGAGGATGATGAAGAAAGTGTTCGAGAAGTAAAAAAGAAGGTGAAGGGCATGGAAGTAGTGAAACATCAATATCTGACAAAATTAAAAAAAACTTAACATTGTCAATATCTTTGTAACTCCGAACGTCTTAAAAAAAAAATAAAAAAAAAAATCCTGCTATTCTGTTTGATTGGGCTAAACCTCTATGCCTTTAATGTCTCCGCCACCTCCCCCAATACATCCTACATTATTCTTACTTGTTTTCCTTCATGTAGAATGAACCTACAAGGAAAGAAAGGGTTTATTTTAATTCCAATATTTTGGTCCCATTGACTTGCATTGGTATCGGGTATCGGTATCGGCGATATCCGATATTTTTTGAATATCAGCCGATCCAATCCGATACCGATACTTTCCGATATCAGAAGGTATCGCTCAACACTACATCTGATACATTTGGTGCAAATTACACATAGCTCAATTTTTAAGCATAATAGTAAACACCTAAGATCAATGAGGCAAATCTTGAAAGCCAATAATACAAAAATATGTTTGCCTGATTTTTTTTATGTTTGTTATTTGGTACACTTTCTAAAAAAGTGAGAGACCAAAGTGCAAAATGCCACACATTAATAAAAAATTTTGCACAAATTGTGACTTGTTATGCATGATGTAAAGTAAAAGTATTTGCTCCATTCATTTTTTAAGCAAGACCTAGAAAATATATAGTATTTCACGTCTAAAGTCTGGGCATAGGCACTGAAAAATAGAGTATCAAATGCCAATAAAACAATATATTGGGCTTAGGTGTTCATAACAATGAAATGTTTCAATTTGAGCAAAATTAATGACAAAGATAAATGTCCCCGCTACAACGCTAAAGGGATTTTCTCATGCTCATAAATGGGTAAAATTGCAAAGTGCTTGTAAAAGAAGCAATTTTTCAATTTACTGTCCTTCTAAAAAATGGAAGGAATGTTAATGCTATATTTTAATGGTCGTTGCCAGGGTTACCAGCTCCCTCTGACATTGGTGACTGGTCACCTAAGCAAGAAAAACACACTTGCAAGCTCTTTTCTCCAAAGCTTTCAATCTGCTTTGAAGTTTATTATCACTGTATCTGACCAGGTTTAGTCTCCCTATGCTCCTCTGACACTGCAGAGACAAACCTTCTTCTGCTATCAGCATGAGAGTGTGCACTGTTTGAGACAGGTTCCAGACCAATTTGTTAATCTTCAGGAGTCCACTCTCCAATGGTATCATAACCCTTTCATAGACAGAGGCAAATCTAGGTTTTCTTGTGCCAGAGGCGAAAATTCAGTTTGGTGCCCCCTTAATATGCAAAGCTTAACTTTCTTGAGTATTCATTGTGTGACTACTCATTTGTGATTTTCACACTTAGGCCAGGGTCACACTAGCGTAAAATACAGATGAGTGCTTTGCGAGAAAACATTGTTTAGCACTCAGACCAGTGTTAATCTATGGGACAGCTCCCATCACCATTTTTTCTCTGGTGTATTCAGCATGCGAGTGAAATTGCAGCATGCTGCGATTGTACGCCTATATCGCCCGAGTCTTGCCAATGCAAGTCTATAGGCATGAGAAAAAAACTGGACAGCACACAGACCATCAGTGTGACTTGCGAGAAATACGCACACATTTTCCTCATTTCAACCCATCGAGCCATTAAATTCAATCGGGAAAATCAGTTAAAAATGTAAAGCCATACGAATGTCATACACATGTCATACTGATGCCATATGAATACATAGGTGTGAGAAAATCGCACCATGCATTGCAAATGCATTGCACAGGGAGACTTGGACCGATTTTCCATACGGTAAGTGTGACCCTGGCCTTACAGTCACGTTATGACTAACTTTCCTTCTTGATTTTTTCAATTTTCAGTGAAAAACTCCAGCCCATGCTTCATTGACAGAAGCATATGAGTGCTTATGTGATGACTGCTAGAACCATCAAGCTGAGCTGAATCCTGACAGTGAGTACACTACACACTATTAGAATTTGGCATGTTACAGAATTAATGCTCCTCACGTAAATTATGTAGTAACTCTTAACTGGCCAGATGGTACAATTCTTTATTAATATAGCACTTTGTTACATTATTTGACTAATTTTGGATTGTTACATGTGATCAGGATCAGAACCAATGACAGTACAAGAATACAGCAACAGTAACAACATCAAAACAGAATAGATCACTAGAATCATCAACAGTACATAAATGCATCACTATAACCATCCAGAGTACAGAAATACATAATCAGATCTACCATCAGTACACAGATACAGCATAATAATCACTATTCAGGAATATATCACCAGAACCACCTGCAGTACATGAATACATCACCGGAACACCATCAGTACATGAATGCAACACCAAAACAATGATCAAACAACAGTACATCACTAGAAACTCCATATAGCAACTACCGTACCATAAAGAGAAAACAAATTGAAATACCAGAATTTACTTTTTTCTGGCATCACACATCCCTCGAAAATCCAATAAGAACAGATTAAAACATAATATACACGCCAAAATGGCATCAATAAAACCATTAGGTCCCTGTTAGTGATGAGCAAATATACTCGTTACTCGAGATTTCTCAAGCATGCTCGGGTGTCCTCCGAGTATTTTTTAGTGCTCGGAGTTTTAGTTTTTAGCCCCGCAGCTGAATTATTTACATCTGTTAGCCAGCATAAGTACATGTGGAGATTCCTTAGCAACCAGGCAACCCCCAGATGTACTTATGCTGGCTAACAGATGTAAATAATTCAGCTGTGGGGCTAAAAACTAAAACTCTGAGCACTAAAAAATACTCGGAGGACCCCCGAGCGTGCTCGGGAAATCTCGCGTAACGAGTATATTCGCTCATCACTAGTCCCTGTGCAAAAAATAAGCCCTCACACAGCTCTGTTGACAGAAAAATAAAAACATTATGGGTATCTGAAAATAAAACTTCAGAATTTTTTTCACATCTTAAATAATAAAAAAAAATCTGTTTAAATTTTGTATTGCTGTAATCATACCATGTAATTTTTACTGCACAAAGAACGGTGTAAAAAGAAAATAAAAAAGCTGTGTCAGAATTGCATTCTATTCATAATTTAATCCAACTTGAATTTATTTTCCCACTTATTTTTTTAGTAGATTAAAGGATACAATGAATGGCACTATTCAAAAAAACAGCTCGTCCCACAAAAAACAAGTCCTCATATGGCTTTGCTAACAGAAAAATAAAAAGTTAGGTCTCTTGGAAGTAGGGGGAAAAAAAGACAAAAGCATAAAAATAAAAAAATTGCCCAGGAGTAAAATTGCGAAGCAGAAAAAAAAAATGATATCTATACATGCTCTTTTACAAAATCTACTAATAGCATTGTAAAAATATATTTTTGTAGTTAAATACAGAATGCTATTCTTCCCTGAAAGTAAGGAATGATGCCACCCATATGTACCAGTATACCAGCATAATTTGCAAAATAAATCTTGCCAAATCAGACAAGGTGATTTTTTGGATTTGTTTTCTCATTTTGACTCTCATAGTTGTGGTCTACCTATGATGTCAATTATAGGCCTCTTTTTAAGTGGGAGAACTTGCACAATTGGTGGCTGACTAAATACTTTTTTCCCCACTGTATGATCTAAAAACTTCTACTTTCGCATTATCAACATCAATGTAAAATGTTAAATCCGTGCTTCTGTCTGGCTTTTTGTTGTTTTATGTTTTTTTTTTTATTATGTTATTTTCATGCACTATTGATATTTATTTATTCACTGCAGGGCATTTGCTCACTTTGCTTTTATTTGAATTTTTGTCTGTTTAGTGTGAACATGCGCCTACACTTTGCATGCATAGCAACTTATATTTCAGTGCATCACTTTTTTTGTTTCAGGTTTTTGCACTTAGCTCACACAAGAATGTGGCCTCCCTTTTCTTTGAGCTAGACATTACATTTATATAGCTTCCCATGACTGGGTTTCTATTTGTTGGGGTCTCAGTCCTGCTCGGCCCTTAATGACATTTATGTAATTTGACATAAGGCAAGGTTTTAATACTATAGGTTAGGACCATCCCAAATAGGGTCACCTTGGCGTGGTGGGATGGCTTCTACTTTTGTAATCAAAATTATGTTAACAAAGTATTCTCTATTATTTTCATGCACTTTTACTACCTTTTTACTTACTGCAGCGCATTTGTTCATTTTTTTAATCATAGGTTTTGTCTGTTAATTGGCCAGTGTGAACATGCTCCTACATGTTGCATGCATACCAACTTATATTCCAGTTCATATTTTTACATTTTTTATTTGGAGTTTTGTAAAAGTATTGTTTTCAGTTTCTGCAGGTGTCTCATGTTTGAGGAGATTCATACAATTACCTGTCCTTACTGCTAATGATCTAAAAGCGTCTACTTTCACATTATGAACATCAATGTCAAATGTTAAACTCCTCCGTGCTCCTGTATGTCTATTTCTGTCTGTCTTTGTATGTATTGTCTCTTATTGACCCAATAGCATACAATACGTCAGAGTACGCTGCTTCTGTTTTGCACAAATATTTCAAGGTTAAAGTTGGAAGAGCAACACAGTCACTTAAAGGACTGAACTGATATGTTTATACATTGTAAGTATTTCTGTAACCCTGTTTATCTGAAGCTGTAGTGCAGTTCATTGTGCTGTCCACCATTTTCACTGTAAAGCATCACAATTATTGTTCGTAACACATTAATAGGAACTGTTTGATTCCGTTACTCAGATAATTCAGCATTTTAGATGTGTTTTCATTTCATTTTTATGTTATTATATGTGTATATAAGAAAGTTTTCTTTTACAATCTGGATGCTAATTCAGGGGGTTCAAAAATGGATTTAATCAAGACCTGTTTCATTCTATTTGGGCAGGTGCAGATGATCGTGTATTCTCTCATCCAAGATAGATTGGTCGTTTATGCAAATCGCACTCTGATCCAACTCGGAGGTTGTCATTCTATAAATCAGCAAGATGTGGTGCCCTCGCTCAGATGGTGGCTCTCCCTAGATAACCCTAACAGACCCTGTTGTAATAAGAGATCCCTTATATATAATCAGGGATAATGATAACAAGGAAACAGGACATAACAGGTAGATAACTGAGAGCCCACAGTCTGAAAAGTAATCATAAGTATAAAACTAAAAAGTTAACATTCATTGCTTGTACCTCAACGTGTTTCCCCATATGTCCAGGTTCATCGGGAGGCATGATCTTATTAGATGAAGGCACTGAATTTGGCACCAGAATGATTCTTTGACCTGGAGCAATGTATCGAGGCAAAAGATATGTTATTGTCTATAAACTTATAATTATTTTTCAGACTGTGGGCTCTCAGTATTCTGCCTGACTTAGTGATCTCTTATTACAACAGGATCTGCTAGGGCTAGCTAGAGAAAGACATAATTTCAGTGAGGGTGCCACATCTTTTTTATTTACTGAGTGCCAACATTCGTGGCTAGGCAGTACCAGTTTGGGCTACCAGTTCAGAGTTTTAAGAGAGTCCTTGGTGTTGCCTGGTGTTTTGGGGTGGATTAAATCATGTCCACATTTCTCGACCACAGCATTATAGGTCCATAAGGCTAACTATTCTGTTTTTTTTTTTTTATTAATATAGTTTTTTGTGTTTGTTTTAATTTGCCCTGTTTTTATGTGGTGTTTTTTAATATATTTAATAAAAATTTACTTTAAGGGAATTACTGTACATGTTTCATAACATTTGATCATCTCCATCTTCTCCATTGCGTGAGTCTATGGAAATCAGATTGCACTCAGATATTATCCAAGTGCAATCCAATTTTACACACGCATGCTTTGACTTGCATGGCCAAGTGTGATCCAAATATCAGATTGACATCAGGCATGCAACAATTTTTTTTTTTGCCTTTTAGTCTACTCTACTTAGGCAGGTACTATTTAAGTGATTTCTTGATTAAGAACAGGTGTGGCTGCAATCAGGCCTGGGTGTGGTTAGGAAACTTGAACTCAGCTTCCCAAAGATGTGATAAACCACAGTTAAAGGGAACCTGTCACCCCAGGCATTTTTAACTAAAAGAGCCACCTTGTGCAGCACTAATGCTGCATTCTGTCAAGATGGCTCTTTTAGTTGGGGTCCCTGCCAACGCTGCAATATTTGCTTTTAAAATTTTCCTTTCCTTCCTGTACAAGGTGCCACCTCCACTTCCTTCATTAACGTCCCCGACGCCTGCTCTGTACATTTTTTTTCGGGCATGCGCAGTTTGCGCTGCCCTCCGACTCCCATCACATGATGGGAACTTACAGCGCAGGCGCCGGGGACGTTAATGAAGGAAGTGGAGGCAACGCCCGGCGCACGGAGGAGCTGAGTGATGGCTGGGAGGCGTTTGTGTCAGGGGGGAAAAGACATGCCCCCCCTAACAAACTACAGATAGGAAAGGCAAATTCTAAAAATGAATATTGCAGCGTTGGCAGGGACCCCAACTAAAAGAGCCACCTTATTTCCTACAATTGAACGGAGTATAAACAACCCAAAACCAATTTGTAAAAAAGTAGTAACAAATTTTATTATACAGATAACAACACAAATCGAAAAAACTCTATAAGGACAAGGTACACGTAGAGCGCATGTACTAAGGACACAGAACATTCAAAGTAGCACCATGGGGAGATACATCAGACATGGGCATATCAGACATAAGTATGTCGCCTCTGACTATGAATCAGGTAAGACAAATCTGTCGTATGAAAGTGCATAGTGCCTAGTGCAAAAAGAGTACTCATCTCATCAAAAAAATCCCACCTAGATTCAAAAGTAACCAGTCTGCCTGGGCTACCTGGACACACATTGGCATCGACTTATGGGTAAGATATATATGGCAGACTGGTTACTTTTGAATCTAGGTGGGACGTCACGGCTTGTGATTGGTCGCGTCGCCCATGTGACCGCGACGCGACCAATCACAAAGCCGGAACGTAATTTTAAAATCCTGAAGGACCTAAAATTACGTCACGGCTTGCTGTGATTGGTCGCGTCGCGGCTACATGGGCGACGCGACCAATCACAAGCCGTGACGTCACGGGAGGCAGGACAAGCGCGCATTTTAAAATGCGCGCGTGTCCAGCCTCCCGTGACATCACGGCTTGTGATTGGTCGCGTCGCCCATGTGACCGCGACGCGACCAATCACAAGCCAGAACGTAATTTTAAAATCCTGAAGGACCTAAAATTACGTCACGGCTTGCTGTGATTGGTCGCGTCGCGGCCACATGGGCGGCACGCGACCAATCACAAGCCGGGACTTCACGTAAGGAAGGAAAAGCGCGAATTTTAAGCAAACAACGCTGCCGGTTCCCTCGCTGAGGTCCAGGCTGCGTCGGAGAGGTGAGTATAGCAATATTTTTTTATTTTAATTCTCTCTTTTACACATTTTTACATTAATGTTGTTTCGATACCGATACCCGATACCACAAAAGTATCGGATCTCGGTATCGGAATTCCGATACCCGCAAGTATCGGCCGATACCCGATACTTGCGGTATCGGAATGCTCAACACTAGTTTTGAGTTGTTTATACTCCGTTCAATTGTAGGAAATATTAAATAGTGGAGTTTTTCCCTGTAACATATGTCCATTTTTAAAGCATATCCCTGTTCTAGGGTCTAGTTTGATATGCATCAGTGGTATTTATATAAAAGAGCCACCTTGTCAGAATGCAGCATTAGTGCTGCACAAGTTGGCTCTTTTAGTTAAAAACACCTGGGGGGGGGGTGACAGGTTCCTTTTAATTTATGTCTTAAGGGGGGAAGGGTGTGCAATTATTGTTTCACACAGGGCCCTGTAGGTTTAGATTTATTTTTCCCTTTACAATAAAGACCTTCATTTAATAACTGTATTTTATAGTTACTTGTGATATCTTTGTCTAATATTTAAATTTGTTTAATGATCTGAAACATTTAAGTATGACAAACATGTAAAAGAATAGGAGATTGGGAAAGGGGCAAACACTTTTTCACACTACTGTATATAGATAGATATAAACAATCTGATAGATATAATCTACAGTAGTAGAAAACACCTCCAGCACTCAAAAATATATATATAGAATCTGTTATATATGCACATCTTCTGATGTTTTGCCCATCAATTTTTTACTTGTATTTTGCAAGTGATTTTAAATTATTGCATAATCATTGTCTCAATCACTTTGCCTTTAAATATATGGCATTTGCTCTGTATCACTGCTTGAGAAAAGTTCACACTTCAGAACCAAAATGTTGCCATTATGAGCTAAGAAACCACTCTCATTGCAATAATGTTTTGGAGTGCTGCCTCCAGTTTTTACTTTCTTCTGGATGATCTGAACTCAAAGAAATAAAGCTTTTGCTTTGTACACAAAAAGCATTTTTCTCTCAAATATTGTTCACAAATTTGTGTAAATCTGTGTTAGTGAGCACTTCTCCTTTGCTGAGATAATCCATGCACCTCGGAGGTGTGGTTTATCAAGATGCTGATTAGACACATGATTATTGCACAGATATGTCTTAGGGTTGCCACAGTAAAAGGCCACTCTGAAATGTGCAGTTTTACAGTATTGGGGTTTTCCGAGGGGATCAGAACACCAGTCAGCATCTGGTGTGACCACCAGTACAACACATTTTCTCTGCATAGAGTTGATCAGGTTGTTATTTGTGGCAGGTGGAATGTTGATCCACTCCTCTTCAATGGCTGTATGAAGTTCTTGCAAGGCCAACATACTCTCTGGACATGTCGCCCATTAAGCATGTTTGGGATGCTATGACAGCATGTTCTAGTTCCTGCCAATATCCAGCAACTTTGCATGGCCATTGAAGAGGAGTAGACCAACATTCCACAGGCCATAATCAAGAACCTCACAAACTCTACATGAAGGAGATGTGTTGCAAAGCGTGAGGCAAATGATGGTAACATGAGATACTGGCTGACTTTCTGACTCCCCACTTCCAAGCCGAACACTGTAAAACTGCACATTTCAGAGTGGCGCCTGTGGAGGTGGATGGATTATCTTGGCAAAGGAGAAGTGCTCACTTACACATATTTAGACAAATTAGTGAACAAGATAGATAGATGGATGGATGGATGGATGGATGGATGGATAGATAGATAGATAGAATTCAGAAAAAAGAGGCAACACTACACTACTTTTTAAAAATACAAAAGGGACTTTAATAGCCCTGGTGGAGTGGCGACGGTTTGGCTACAATGAGCCTTTCTCAAGCCTTAATATATGTACAGTATATATAGATAGATAGATTTTTTTCCTAAAGGTACCGTCACACTCAGCAACTTTGCAAAGAAAACGACAACAATCAGTGACGTTGCAGCATCCTGGATAGCGATCTCGTTGTGTTTGACACGCAGCAGCGATCTGGATCCCGCTGTGCCATCGCTGGTCGAAGCTAGAAGTCCAGAACTTTATTTTGTCGCCAGGTCGGCGTGTATCGTCATGTTTGACATCAAAAGCAATGACGCTAACAATGGATGTAATGGAGCTAACAACCAGCGAGAACGAGAAGTGAGTCGCCGTTACATCACTGGATCGCTCCTGCATCGTTCTGGAGTTGCTGTGTTTGACGTCTCTACAGCGACCTAAACAGCGACGCTCCAGCGATCTAGTTTAGGTCGGCTCCTTGTCTATATCACCGCAGCGTCGCTGAGTGTGATGGTACCTTTAGCCTCTCAAAAGCCAATCTGTATTTTATCTTTATTGCATAAAATAAGAAGCAAACTATTTTTACTGTTCTTTTACACTTTGCTCAGTATCATTAGAGACACAATGCAAAATGTTGCATTTGCTCTTAATTTTCCATCTTTCTAAGAGGTGGTAACATTCAGATCAATCATGCAAATGGCAGCAGATTTCCGCTTGTCTTTCTTCTCTTCATGATATGAATCTAATTCTAACTATTGATTAGTAACATAGCTCTGGTGAAATAATGAATAGCATATTTCAATTGTGTTAGCTCACAAAGCTCTTTTACAATGAGAGACATGAAAAAAGAATTTAGGCTATAATTTAGAGCAAAATTAATGGCATATAAATATCATGAGAGCCATTGTGCATAAGCCTCAGTAAAAAGCCTAGATGAAATGGGTGCTATTAAATCTGCAATACAATTCTTTTTAATTTCAAATGAATATAAAGACAGACAGACAGTCAGATAGATTTATAGATATACACTGCTCAAAAAAATAAAGGGAACACTAAAATCCCACATCCTAGATATCACTGAATGAAATATTCCAGTTATAAATCTTTATTCATTACATAGTGGAATGCTTTGAGAACAATAAAACCTACAAATTATTAACGTAAATCACGACTAATATCCCACGGAGGTCTGGAGTTGGAATGATGCTCAAAATCAAAGTGGAAAATTAAGTTACAGGCTGATCAAACTTCAGTGGAAATGCCTCAAGACAAGGAAATGATGCTCAGTAGTGTGTGGCCTCCACGTGCCTGCATGACCCCCCTACAATGCCTAGGCATGCTCCTGATGAGGCGGTGGATGCTCTCCTAAGGGATCTCCTCCCAGACCTGGACTAAAGCATCCGCCAACTCCTGGACAGTCTGTGGTGCAACGTGACATTGGTGGATGGTGTGAGACATGATGTCCCAGATGTGTTCAATCGGATTCAGGTCTGGGGAACCGACGGGCAAGTCCATACCTTCAATGCCTTCATCTTGCAGGAACTGCTGACACACTCCAGCCACATGAGGTCTGGCATTGTCCTGCATTAGGAGGAACCCAGGGCCAACCGCACCAGCATATGGTCTCACAAGGGGTCTGAGGATCTCATCTCGGCACCTAATGGCAGTCAGGCTACCTCTGGTGAGCACATGGAGGGCTGTGCGGCCCTCCAAAGTAATGCCACCCCACACCATTACTAACCCACTGCCAAACCGGTCATGCTGAAGGATGGTGCAGGCAGCAGATCACTCTCCACGGCATCTTCAGACTCTGTCACGTCTGTCAGATGTGGTCAGTGTGAACCTGCTTTCATCTGTGAAGAGCACAGGGCGCCAGTGGCGAATTTGCCAATCCTGGTGTTCTGTGGCAAATACCAAGCGTCCAGCATGGTGTTGGGCTGAGAACACAACCCCCATCTGTGGACGTCAGGCACTCAGACCATCCTCATGGTGTTGGTTTCTAACCATTTGTGCAGACACATGCACATTTGTGGCCTGCTGGAAGTTATTTTGCAGGGCTCTTGCAGTGCTCCTCTCGTTCCTCCTTGCACAAAGGCTGAGGTAGTGGTCCCGCTGCTGAGTTGTTGCCCTCCTATTGCCCCTTCCACATATCTTGGTGTATTGGCCTGTCTCCCGGTAGTGCTCCAGCCTCAGGACACTACGCTGACAGACACAGCAAACCTTCTTGCCACAGCTCACATTGATGTGCCATCCTGGATGAGCTGCACTACGTGAGCCACTTGTGTGGGTTGTAGAGTCCGTCTCATGCTACCATGAGTGTGAAAGTACAACCAACATTCAAAAGTGACCAAAACATCAGCCAGAAAGCATTGGTACTGAGATGTGGTCTGTGGTCCCCACCTGCAGAACCACTCCTTTATTGAGTGTGTCTTGAAAATTGCCAATAATTTCCATCTTTCGTCTATTCCATTTGCACAACAGCATGTGAAATTGATTCTCAAACAGTGTTGCTAAGTGGACAGTTTGATTTCACAGAAGTGTGATTTACTTGGAGTTATATTCTGTTGTTTAAGTGTTCCCTTTATTTTTTTGAGCAGTGTATGTAGATCAATAGATAGATGATAGATAGATAGATAATAGATAGATACATAGATAGATACTAGATAGATAGATAAACAGTCTTCATCCCAACCCTAGCACACCTCTTCAACCTCTCACTCACAACTGGTGTCTTCCCCTCATCCTTCAAACATGCCAAAATCACACCCATCCTCAAAAAGCTCTCCTTCAACTCATCCTCTGTGTCTAGCTATCGCCTGATATCTCTTCTCCATTATGCCTCAAAACTACTGGAACAGCATGTCCATCTTGAACTGTCCTCCCACCTCTCCTCCTGCTCCCTCTTTGACCAATTACAATCTGGCTTCCGACCCCATCACTTACCTGAAACTGCCCTAACTAAAGTCACCAGTGACCTACTAACTACCAAGAGCAAGCAACACTACTCTTTCCTCCTTCTCCTGGACCTGTCTTCTGCCTTTGACACTGTGGACCATTCCCTCCTGCTACAGATTCTATCATCTCTTGGCATCACAGACTTGGCCCTATCCTGGATCTCGTTATATCTAACAGACCAAACTTTCAGTGTCTCCCTTTCCCACACCACCTCCTCACCTCGCCCCTTGTCTGTCGGTGTCCCTCAAGGCTCAGTTCTGGGACCCCTACTCTTCCCATCTACACCTTCGGCCTGGGACAGCTCATAGAATCCCACGGTTTGCAGTATCATCTCTATGCCGATGACACGCAGATCTACCTAGAAAAAAGATAGGGGTAACCAAAGGCAAAAAATATCTACAATATACCATCTGGGAAAATTATGATAATAATTTAAACAAGAAATATATTAAGTAACAGTCACTCCCAGTGGGAATTCTTTTGCTCAAATATTGGATCAAGACGGTTATCAAAAAAGCATATCATGCAAAGGGGGAGAAAGGAAATGAATCCAAAGAGATAACCTTGTGTCATTTAGTAAAATTGCTTTATTAAAGTGCAAGGCAAGGGGGCAATGGTGACAACAGAGTCGCCCAACAATATATAAAAACAACTAATACATACAGAACGCTGGGAAATCGCCTGCCGACCCACATCAAAGAATTATTATTAAAGCTATAAGCATATTGGGTCAAAATCACAAGACCAACAGGGGGGGCATAGCCAGTATCAAATTGGTCAATTTAGTAAAACACTATGTCCCATACATAATAGTACCATGATTAACATACAATACAATATAGCATAGTGAAGAGAGAGACTATAATAGGCGATAAGAAAAATGATTAATACATCACCCCAACGGTACGATACTTGGCAGATGCAGAGTCCCAGTGTCCGCCCCAACGCGCGTTTCAGAACACCTTCGTCAGGGGGCGCATAGTACACAGCAGAAAATGTGCAGTATAAAAAGGCCAGAAACCAGAAGTGAACTCCAACCGTACCCCGGAAGTGGCCGCGCGTATCCTAGCAGCCGCCAGCACAACAGGGGGAGATGGCGTCATCCAGGCTGTGCGGGCCGATACACATGGGGCCCCACATGATCCGCCCACAATAAATACTGGATCGCCATCAACCGAAGGATAAGCCAGCGGGCGCATGCGCAGCAACACAACAGAGGACGGAGGCGTCATAGAAGGTAAAACAAGGGGGGAAGGAGAAAGACAAAACACGGCAATCTGTAATAACCGAAAGAGCGCTATCAGACCAAGGACCATCATCATCATATAAAAGGTTTCTTTGTACATACTTAGACTTGAAAATGCAGGGAAATACTATATAAGGACAGTAATAAATAGCAAAAGTGCAGCATAAATACATAATACAGTAATATTGCAATTTAACATGCATAGCTTTCTCATAGATAAAAAACATATATCAATAACACAGGTCAACAAAAAAAAATTTTTTTTCTGGTGTCCAAAATATTTAAATGAATTTGGGGTATTTTTGGGGTGCTGATTCTGAATATGCTATCAGTTTTGCCAGATTGGCTCAAGTTTTTGAGATTTTTGGTATCTTATTTATAGCACTTGTTGGTAAATGCGACGCATCATCTCATTAATTTCTTTGGATTAGTACTTGAACTGAGCAGTTCTCAATATAGTTTTGTGTTAATTAGTGTTCTAAAAGTTTGTTCATAGCTTGATTTTTGCACTAACTTTATGTTGTTGTCTGTTTTCCAGTGAAAAGCATGAACTCATCAAGAAGAAGTTGTCTTAACGATCCAGACTCATTCTGTTACATTTGTGGTGAATACACACTGCCAAAACATAGAAGAAACATAACAGACTTCGTAAAAAAAGTGTATTTTGCCTATTTTGGGGTTATGCTTGGGGACCAAGACAAGTTTTGGGCACCACACATAGTGTGCAAAGCATGTATCGAATTATTACGAAAATGGAGCAAAGGACAAAGAAAAAGCTTCAAATTTGGTGTTCCAATGGTGTGGAGAGAGCCAAAAAATCATCATGATGACTGTTATTTCTGTGCAGTGCAAGTGCAAGGATTCAATAAGCATAAGAAACGAAAATGGGAGTAACATGGAATCTGCAAGAAGGCCTGTCCCTCATTGTGAAGATGTGCCTGTACCTGTGTTTACCATAAATAACAGTCATCATGATGATTTTTTGGCTCTCTCCACACCATTGGAACACCAAATTTGAAGCTTTTTCTTTGTCCTTTGCTCCATTTTCGTAATAATTCGATACATGCTTTGCACACTATGTGTGGTGCCCAAAACTTGTCTTGGTCCCCAAGCATAACCCCAAAATAGGCAAAATACACTTTTTTTACGAAGTCTGTTATGTTTCTTCTATGTTTTGGCAGTGTGTATTCACCACAAATGTAACAGAATGAGTCTGGATCGTTAAGACAACTTCTTCTTGATGAGTTCATGCTTTTCACTGGAAAACAGACAACAACATAAAGTTAGTGCAAAAATCAAGCTGTGAACAAACTTTTAGAACACTAATTAACACAAAACTATATTGAGAACTGCTCAGTTCAAGTACTAATCCAAAGAAATTAATGAGATGATGCGTCGCATTTACCAACAAGTGCTATAAATAAGATACCAAAAATCTCAAAAACTTGAGCCAATCTGGCAAAACTGATGACATATTCAGAATCAGCACCCCAAAATTCGATGAAATATCTTTGGCACCAAAAATGCTGTTGACCAGTGTAATTAATGAAAAAAGAGAAATAGCTATACAATAAGTCCATATATGAAAAGAATTTAGCTTTGATACAAAAAGCCGTCTCTCTCAGATAGTCTTTTGATTTAAATGCAGCGCCTGACCTCACCTCCTTACTCACCAAAATCCCACTCACCAAAATCTGCTCGCTTTCTAAAACTGAACATGGACAAAACTGAATTCATCATCTTTCCCGCATCTCACTCTACCCCTCCACCAGACCTATCCATCAATGTCAATGGCTGCTCACTTTCCCCACTCCCACATTCTCAGTGCCTCGGGGTGATCCTCGACTCTGCCCTCTCTTTCAAGCCACATATTCAAGCCCTTACATCCTCCTGCCGTCTCAAACTCACAATATATTTCCTGGATTCATGCATTCCTCAACAATGAAACCACAAAAACACTTGTGCATGCCCTTATCATCTCCCGCCTTGACTACTGCAACCTCCTACTCTCTGGCCTCCCTTCTAGCACTCTGGCACCACTCCAATCCATCCTACACTCTGCTGCCCGACTGATCTACCTGTATCCCCGATATTCCCCTGCCTCTCCCCTATGCCTTCACTGGCTTCCTATTATCCAGAGGCTACAGTTCAATACCCTTACTATGACATACAAAGCCATCCACAACCAGTCACCTCCATACATCTGTGACATGGTCTCCCGGTACTTACCTACACGCAACCTTCGATTCTCACAAGATCTCCTTCTGTACTCCCCTTTTATCTCTTCTTCCCACAACCACATCCAAGACTTCTCCCATGCTTCCCCCATACTCTGAAACTCTCTACCCCAACACATCAGACTCTCACCTACCATAGAAGCAATCAAAAAGAACCTGAAGACTCACCTCTTCTGACAAGCCTACAGCCTGCAGTGATCCTCGACCTACTGAACCGCCGCACGACCAGCTCTACCCTCTCCTAGTGTATCCTCACCCATCCCCTGCAGACTGTGAGCCCTCGCGGGCAGGGTCCTCCCTCCTTCTGTACCTGTTAGTGCCTTGCTTTTTACTCAAGGTTATTGTATTTTTCTATATTTGCCCCCTTTTCACATGTAAAGTGCCATGGAATAAATGGCGGTAAAAAAATGTATTATAATAATAATGATAGATAGATAGATAGATAGATAGATAGATAGATAGATAGATAGATAGATAGATAGATAGATAGCAAGTTATTTCAGACCCAGTTGGCATTTTTCATTACAGTAATTGCCACCACATAGGATCACCCTTTTCCACAGCCTACATAAATATGACATTGGCTTACTTTAGTATCATAGATGCGGCATATAGTTACCTAGTGGGCCCGCTATAGCAGTCATCTCATCAGACATATTGCTTTTTCCAATCAATTGATTTCTATAGTAATATATAAGGGCTAAGGATTAATGCATGCGTTTTCTAGCCAGTAATATAACTTTTTGTACGCCCCATCTCACCTGATCTTGGAAACCAAACAGGATCTGGCCTGGTTAGGACTTGGATGGGACACTGCCTGGGAATACCAGGTGCTGCAAGCTTCAAGGGACATTGACTAATCAAATGGTTTTTAGCAGGAAGGAATGAAAGATTATACAACTTGGCAAGAAAACAAAAATATCTACAGAATGGGAGGAATAGAACTAAGCAACGCCACATGTCAAAAAAACATTGGGTATGCTAATAGATTACAGACTGCACATGAGTTGACAATGTGATGCAGCAGCAAAAAGCAAACACAGTTCTGGTATGTATTAAAGAGGTTGTCCACTACTTTTACATTTATGACCTATCCTCAGGATAGCTTGTCAATGTCTGATTGAATGGGTTCTGACACTCGGAACTCCTGCGGATTAGCTGTTATCTGTGTCGGCGGTTGCGGCCACCAGCAAAAAGTACTCTCTTACTGAGCTGCTCTGTCTACTTGTAGTGGCTAACATTTGGTACTGCACATCCGCCTCCTATTCAAATCAATAGGACGTGGATGTGTAGTACCCTGCGGTGGCCACTATAATCACGGGGATTCAAAAGTCTGCAATCACACAGAGTAACTGCAAACTTCATTTTAGACTGGACAACTTCTTTAAGGAGACACGTCATCCACACGATGCAAGCAGGAGGACGGCATCGGTAGAAGAAGGGAGGCACCAGACCAAGACCAGCGGTGCTCATTGAACAGGACCGCCCTGCAGGTGAGTATAATAAAAGTTATTTTTCTTTTATTGCAGGTCGGGTTGGGGGCATATATACAGCATTATAAAATGCTTTATATCAACCCTGAAAGGTGATGGCTGTATTTCTTTTCAGCCAAACCTGATGACAGGTTCCCTTTAAGGGGAAGACAGGTCAGTAACTATATTGCACAGGAGGTGCAGTCACACCTGAGCACTGGAACCTGTGGGGCCACAAAGGACCCTTTAGTCCATTTGTCATGATCAATACTATTACAGAGCTGTGATTTTTGTAGTCCTGTCGGAAATTTTGCAATGAGACCAGCAAAGGCTTAATTTTTCGATTGTAGTCAGGCACTGAGAGTGAGAGTGAATGAGTGATGAAATAGACACAACTTTGCCTCTTGGGACATGTAGTCCAGAGACACAGATGGAGAGTTGGCAGGAAGTTCAGGATGTGAACAATAACAGAACCACAAAGACAGCTGTAGAGGGTGGAAAGGGGGTGAAAAAATTAAAAAGAAGTTAATGTCATTATATAGACTGTCAGATTGTTGTTGTTTTTTGCGCCTAGAAAACTTCTATAAGCAATCACTCTGGTCTCATCATCAGTGATCTCATCTGTCATGATCTCCATGGCCAGAGAACTAGCATAAGCCTCTATAGGAACAAGCTCTTGGAAGATGTAACTATACTGACCATGAACTAAACCTACCGCATCATCTAGAAGTAGCCAGGTAGCATGTCCTACTTTTTATCCCTATATGCCCAGCGCCGGCCGGAGAACTAAATAATGCTAGCAGAGGGAAATATAAGACCTGACTCACCTCTAGAGAAATGCCCAAAAAAAGAGAGACAGAAGCCCCCCACATATATTGGCGGTGATATGAGATGAAACAACAAACGCAGCAGGAAAATAGTTTTAGCAAATTTGAGGTCCGCTTTCTAGATAGCAGAAGACAGAAAGCATACTTTCATGGTCAGTAGAAAACCCTAACAAAACACATCCAGAAATTACTTTAGGACTCTGGCATTAACTCATAATACCAGAGTGGCAATTCCTGATCAACAAGAGCTTTCCAGACACAGTAACGAAACTGCAGCTGTGAACTGGAACCAAAATACAAAAACAAAACATGGACGAATGTCCAACTTATCTAGTAGATGTCTGGGAGCAGGAACAAGCACAGAGAGGCTTCTGATAACATTGATGACCGGCAAGCATCTAACAGAGAAGCCAGGTTATATAGCGACACCCAGATCTAATCAGAACAGGTGAACAGGGAAGATGATGTCACAAGTTCAATTCCACCAGTAGCCACCGGGGGAGCCCAGAATCCAAATTCACAACAGTACCCCCCCCTCAAGGAGGGGGCACCGAACCCTCACCAGAACCACCAGGGCGATCAGGATGGGCCCTATGAAAGGCACGAACCAGATCAGAGGCATGAACATCAGATGCAGTGACCCAAGAATTATCCTCCTGGCCATATCCCTTCCACTTGACCAGATACTGGAGTCTCCGTCTGGAAACACGGGAGTCTAGGATTTTTTCCACAACGTACTCCAACTCACCCTCAACCAACACCGGAGCAGGAGGCTCAACGGAAGGCACAACCGGTGCCTCATACCTGCGCAATAACGACCGATGAAAAACGTTATGAATAGAAAAGGATGCAGGGAGGTCCAAACGGAAGGAAACAGGGTTAAGAATCTCCAATATTTTATACGGACCGATGAACCGAGGCTTAAACTTAGGAGATGAGACCCTCATAGGGACAAAACGAGAAGACAACCACACCAAATCTCCAACACAAAGCCGAGGACCAACACGACGGTGACGGTTGGCAAAAAGCTGAGTCTTCTCCTGGGACAACTTTAAATTGTCCATCACCTGCCCCCAGATATGATGCAATCTCTCCACCACCGCATCCACTCCAGGACAATCCGAGGATTCCATCTGACCGGAGGAAAATCGAGGATGGAACCCCGAATTACAGAAAAACGGGGAAACCAAGGTGGCAGAGCTGGCCCGATTATTGAGGGCGAACTCCGCCAATGGCAAAAAAGCAACCCAATCATCCTGGTCAGCAGACACAAAACACCTCAGATATGTCTCCAGGGTCTGATTAGTCCGCTCGGTCTGGCCATTAGTCTGAGGGTGAAAAGCAGACGAAAAAGACAAATCTATGCCCATCCTAGCACAAAATGCCCGCCAAAATCTAGACACAAATTGGGTTCCTCTGTCAGAAACGATATTCTCAGGAATACCATGCAAACGAACAACATTTTGAAAAAACAGGGGCACCAACTCGGAAGAAGAAGGCAATTTGGGCAGGGGAACCAAATGAACCATCTTAGAAAAACGGTCACACACCACCCAGATGACAGACATCTTCTGAGAAACAGGCAGATCTGAAATAAAATCCATCGAGATGTGTGTCCAAGGCCTCTTAGGAATAGGCAAGGGCAACAATAATCCACTAGCCCGAGAACAACAAGGCTTGGCCCGAGCACAAACGTCACAAGACTGCACAAAGCCTCGCACATCTCGTGACAGGGAAGGCCACCAGAAGGATCTTGCCACCAAATCCCTGGTACCAAAAATTCCAGGATGACCTGCCAACGCAGAAGAATGCACCTCAGAGATGACTCTACTGGTCCAATCATCAGGAACAAACAGCCTATCAGGCGGACAACGATCCGGTCTATCCGCCTGAAACTCCTGCAAGGCCCGCCGCAGGTCTGGAGAAACGGCTGACAAGATAACTCCCTCCTTAAGAATACCTGTGGGGTCAGAGTTGCCAGGTGAATCAGGCTCAAAACTCCTAGAAAGGGCATCCGCCTTAACATTCTTAGAACCTGGTAGGTACGATACCACAAAATTAAACCGAGAAAAAAATAATGACCAGCGCGCCTGTCTAGGATTCAGGCGCCTGGCGGTCTCAAGATAAATCAAATTTTTGTGGTCAGTCAATACCACCACCTGATGTCTGGCCCCCTCGAGCCAATGGCGCCACTCCTCAAACGCCCACTTCATGGCCAAAAGCTCCCGATTCCCAACATCATAATTCCGCTCAGCGGGCGAAAATTTACGGGAAAAGAAGGCACAAGGCCTCATCACGGCGCAGTCAGAACTTTTCTGCGACAACACTGCCCCAGCTCCGATCTCAGAAGCGTCGACCTCAACCTGAAAAGGAAGAGTCACATCAGGCTGACGCAACACAGGGGCAGAAGAAAAACAGCGCTTAAGCTCCTGAAAGGCCTCCACAGCATCAGGGGACCAATTAGCAACATCAGCACCCTGTCTAGTCAAATCGGTCAATGGCTTAACGACATCCGAAAAACCAGAAATAAATCGACGATAAAAGTTGGCAAAGCCCAAAAATTTCTGAAGACTTTTAAGAGAAGAGGGCTGCGTCCAATCACAAATAGCTTGAACCTTGACAGGATCCATCTCAATGGAAGAGGGAGAAAAAATATATCCCAAAAAGGAAATTCTCTGAACCCCAAAAACGCACTTAGAACCCTTGACACACAGAGAATTAGACCGCAAAACCTGAAAAACCCTCTTAACTTGCCGGACATGAGAGTCCCAGTCATCCGAAAAAATCAGAATATCATCCAGATACACTATCATAAATTTATCCAAAAAATCGCGGAAAATATCATGCATAAAGGACTGGAAGACTGAAGGGGCATTAGAAAGACCAAAAGGCATCACCAAATACTCAAAGTGGCCCTCGGGCGTATTAAATGCGGTTTTCCACTCATCCCCCTGCCTGATCCGCACCAAATTATACGCCCCACGGAGATCAATCTTAGAGAACCACTTGGCCCCCTTTATGCGAGCAAACAAATCAGTCAGCAACGGCAATGGGTATTGATATTTAACCGTGATTTTATTCAAAAGCCGATAATCAATACATGGTCTCAAAGAGCCGTCTTTTTTTGACACAAAGAAAAAACCGGCTCCTAAGGGAGATGACGATGGACGAATATGTCCCTTTTCCAAGGACTCCTTTATATATTCTCGCATAGCAGTATGTTCAGGCACAGACAGATTAAATAAACGACCCTTTGGGTATTTACTACCCGGAATCAAATCTATAGCACAATCGCACTCACGGTGCGGAGGTAGTGAACCCAGCTTGGGTTCTTCAAAGACGTCACGATAATCAGACAGGAACTCAGGGATTTCAGAGGGAATAGATGATGAAATGGACACCAAAGGTACGTCCCCATGAGTCCCCTTACATCCCCAGCTCAACACAGACATAGCTCTCCAGTCAAGGACTGGGTTGTGAGACTGCAGCCATGGCAATCCCAGCACCAAATCATCATGTAGATTATACAGCACCAGAAAACGAATAGTCTCCTGGTGATCCGGATTAATACACATAGTCACTTGTGTCCAGTATTGTGGTTTATTATTAGCCAATGGGGTGGAGTCAATCCCCTTCAGAGGAATAAGAGTCTCCAAAGGCTCTAAATCATACCCACAACGATTGGCAAAGGACCAATCCATAAGACTCAAAGCGGCGCCAGAGTCGATATAGGCGTCAGTAGTAATAGATGACAAAGAGCAAATCAGGGTCACAGACAAAATAAATTTAGACTGTAAAGTGCCAATGGAAACGGATTTATCAAGCTTTTTAGTACGCTTAGAGCATGCTGATATAACATGAGTAGAATCCCCACAATAGAAACACAACCCATTTTTCCGTCTAAAATTCTGCCGCTCGCTTCTGGACAGAATTCTATCACACTGCATGCTTTCTGGCGTCTTCTCAGTGGACACCGCCAGATGGTGCACTGGTTTGCGCTCCCGCAGACGCCTATCGATCTGAATGGCCATTGTCATGGACTCATTCAGACCCGCAGGCACAGGGAACCCCACCATAACATCCTTAATGGCATCAGAGAGACCCTCTCTGAAAGTAGCCGCCAAGGCACACTCATTCCACTGAGTAAGCACAGACCATTTACGGAATCTTTGGCAGTAACTTTCAGCTTCATCTTGCCCCTGCGATAGGGACATCAAAGTTTTTTCTGCCTGAAGTTCCAAATGAGGTTCCTCATACAGCAAGCCCAAGGCCAAAAAAAACGCATCCACATTGCGCAACGCAGGATCCCCTGGTGCCAATGCAAAAGCCCAGTCTTGAGGGTCGCCCCGGAGCAAGGAAATCACAATCCCAACCTGCTGTGCAGGGTCTCCAGCAGAACGAGATTTCAGGGACAAAAATAGCTTACAATTATTTCTAAAATTCTGAAAGCTAGATCTATTCCCTGAGAAGAATTCCGGCAAAGGAATTCTCGGCTCAGATACCGGAGCATGAATAATAAAATCTTGCAAATTTTGTACTTTCGTGGTGAGATTATTCAAACCTGCAGTTACACTCTGAAGATCCATTATTAACAGGTGAACACAAAGCCATTCAAAGATTATGAGGAGAGAGAAAAAAAAGAAAGACTGCAGCATAGACAGACTGGCAAGTGATCCAATTAAGAGCACAGAGAAAAAAAAAAAAAAAAAAACTCTCAGCAGACTTCTTATTTCTCTCCTTTCTCAGCCAAGGATTTTAACCCTTTAGTGGGCCGGTCAAACTGTCATGATCTCCATGGCCAGAGAACTAGCATAAGCCTCTATAGGAACAAGCTCTTGGAAGATGTAACTATACTGACCATGAACTAAACCTACCGCATCATCTAGAAGTAGCCAGGTAGCATGTCCTACTTTTTATCCCTATATGCCCAGCGCCGGCCGGAGAACTAAATAATGCTAGCAGAGGGAAATATAAGACCTGACTCACCTCTAGAGAAATGCCCAAAAAAAGAGAGACAGAAGCCCCCCACATATATTGGCGGTGATATGAGATGAAACAACAAACGCAGCAGGAAAATAGTTTTAGCAAATTTGAGGTCCGCTTTCTAGATAGCAGAAGACAGAAAGCATACTTTCATGGTCAGTAGAAAACCCTAACAAAACACATCCAGAAATTACTTTAGGACTCTGGCATTAACTCATAATACCAGAGTGGCAATTCCTGATCAACAAGAGCTTTCCAGACACAGTAACGAAACTGCAGCTGTGAACTGGAACCAAAATACAAAAACAAAACATGGACGAATGTCCAACTTATCTAGTAGATGTCTGGGAGCAGGAACAAGCACAGAGAGGCTTCTGATAACATTGATGACCGGCAAGCATCTAACAGAGAAGCCAGGTTATATAGCGACACCCAGATCTAATCAGAACAGGTGAACAGGGAAGATGATGTCACAAGTTCAATTCCACCAGTAGCCACCGGGGGAGCCCAGAATCCAAATTCACAACACTCATCATTACTCTGATCCAGAAGTCTTAGAGTTTTTTATTTATTTTTTTTTATAAGAAAACTTACTTTTCCATCCAAAAACACAAGTTGTCAAAAGTACATCTACAATATTTCAATCCCGTTGTGTTCAGAACAAGTGTGAAATTGTTTAGAAGTAGATGCTTATCTTGTACTTATTTTTAAACAATGCTTTAAAATCCTGAATGTTTCCAAATGCATGCCTATCTGTCAAAGAGACTTTGTGTGATATTTCTATTAAACTAAAAATAAATGTGGTACTGTGAAAAGAATTTAAAATGATAAAATCATCAGGAAATCAAAGGTCAGGTTGTTACCATGGAAGCATTATTACAGACTGGGATTTCAAATAGAAAAAAAATAATAATCATAGGACAAGCTGCATCTATAATATTCAATCACAAAACAAGTTGATTTCTTTTACTATGATATGGTTCAAAAGATAAATCATTATACTGCACATTGTTAAAATGCATTTGTATTATTGTTGCAGCACTGACTGTTGTGCGGTGAACCTTACCGGTACTGAGCATAATAGAGAAAATGGAGGTAAAGCTGATATCTCTTTTTATTTTACATTTGAATGATAATAATATAATTTATCATTAAATATATAATTTATCATTATTATGTACTTTTACCTTTCTAGAAGTGGTATTAGTTCATAAAAACATATTAATTATTTAAAAAATCTGATGGCAATATTCAAGAGATGAGCATATCGATACCCAGAGGATATAGTTTGAGTCGAATTTCCCGAAATTCTCAGTTCCACGTGAATTGGAACATTATGAGATTTGATTGACAGTAGGGTTGAGCGAAACGGATCGGACAAATTAAAAAATCTCTGATTTTCGGCAAAAGTCAGGTTTCATGAAACCCGACCTGATATTAGTGTGGGAACGGCCATGAGGTCGCCGATCTGCGCGCAAAAGTCGCGTTTCATATGACGCTGTTACCGCCATTTTTCAGCCAATGAAGGAGGACGCAGAGTGTGGGCAGCGTGATGACGTATGTCTCGGTCCCCACCATCTTAGAGAAGGGCATGACAGTGATTGGCTTGCTTTCTGCGGCGTCACAGGGGCTACAAAGGGGCGTGCACGCCGACCGCCATCTTACTTCTGCCGATCTTAGCATAGGGAGAGGTTGCTGCAGCTTCATCAGAAGAAGGGATATAGTTAGGGAGGGAAGATTAACCCCCAAACTACTTGTGCTGTAGCGATTTCCACTGTCCAACACCACCTTTTTTTTGCAGGGACAGAGGAGGCTAGATTTTTGTGCATCAGCTCTGTAGCTTATTAGGCTGCCTTAGGCTGGTTTCACACTTGCGTTTTGATCTGCAGCGTTTGTACAGAAAAAAACACATGCGTTTTTTTCCCCTATGTTTAACATTAAAAACGCATGCTTTTTTTGTACGCGTTTGGCCGCGTTTAACGATGCATGCGTTTTTTTGCTGCATGCGTTCTGTCGCAGAAATGCAACATGTAGTAATTTCTAGAGGCTTTTTTTGCCGCAAAAAACCGCATGCGTTCATTTGCGTTTGATTTGCATCAAAAAATACATTGATGTCTATGGAAACGCATGCGTTTTTGCGTACATGCGTTTGCATGCGTTTTTGAACGCATGCGTTTCAATTAAGATAACCATGTCTAGACACTGATAAGACAACCCCTGCCAACAAGGTGATAAAAGGGAGGTTGGGGAAAGATTCCAGACACTTCTCATCAGACTCTCAAGAAGACAAGACCGCATTTTGGAGGACAAGACCCAGATCAATGTGAGTATATCCTACCAATGCCTTTATTTTCTATTTTTTGGCTCTACATGTCCTAATTTCTTCCATTTCTTTCTTTCTACATGCCTCAGAATGTCTTCTTCAGAGTCTTCATCTGGTGAGGAGTTTGATCCACGTCAGTCGGAAGTGGAGCATGTCAGTGAGGTGAGCATTTGCCTCGTCAGATTGGTAAGTATTCACTGTCACATCAACACATGTGACAATTTGATTTTTCCTTTTTTTTAGAGCACTTCTACTGAGGCACAGACCGGGCAGGAGCAGCGGAGTCAAGGTCCGGTGGGAAGACGGCAGCGGGTATGTATACAAGGCTGACTTTCCTCATTGTAAAATTCTTGAATCTTCCTTTCTTTACACTCGTATTTCTTTAAATTTTTCTTATGGAATCCATTTGTATGTTCACTTTCGTATTCATGCCATTTCTCATCATCTGTTCTCTTTCTTTTCCTTATGTGATTGAGAAAACTGTAATGATTGTCTTTAATTTTTAGGTTTCACGATGGGACGATGGCCTTATCGACAACGACCTCCTAATAACCCTGGTCCAGGAGCGAGTTCCGTTGTGGGACAGCCGGGATCCACTGCATTCGATGAACACCACGCTCCACCCTTTATGGAATGACGTGGCCCAAGCGTTGTGGGATGGATGGGACAATGCCACGCCACGGGTCCGTAGTGCATTTGGTAAGTATTGGACTGCAGTGTGAAGCAGCAGAGACCTTTGCCGTGCTCTCTTGACTGTGTGTGATGAAAGAAACTCTCCGGAGTTTCTTTCATCACACACAGTTGTCTTTGAACGTCAAAAATTCCATGTCCTGACCATATATATATATTTTTTTGTGGACAAAGTCAAAACACGTTGGCGTTCCATGAAGGACCGCTTCAACAAGGACCTGCACCAAGAGAGTCGTGCTGCCAGTGGTTCAGGAGCAAGGATCAGACTGTACAAATATCATCGCGTGCTGTCATTTTTAAGACCGGTCCTTCTCCAGAGAACGAAAGTTTTTCTCACATGCTTTCGGTTGTATTGTATTGACATAATCTGTATTTTAAAATTCCACAGGATTTAGCGTCTGGTTATTTTTTGGTATTAATTTTCTGTTTCCTTTTTTCACAGCACACACAGCACGACTGTCAGCCCAGGTTCTGGAGCGGTCCTTCATCCGGCAGCCACGGACCCGTCCCAGCCATTCAGCAGTGCAGCAGCAGGTGGGCCTTCCACACTAACTGGAGACCAGGGAGCTGGCCCATCAGGTCTTCCCCTTTCGCAGTCCTCTTCCACTGCACCCTTTTTTTTGGGCTCATCCCGGCAGCGACAGAGGGCTTCGGACAGGTCACTCATGCCCAAGTTTTTGCACTTGAGCTCGGTTTTACATGAAGCAATCAAGGCTTTAGGTGACCGAATGGATGTTTCTCATAACCTCTTGAATTGCCATATCCAGCAGGTCGCCAAAAGCCTTGATCAAGTGAAAGCCGACCTCCAGAGGCCAGCTCATCATTTTGTCAACCAAATTGAGCAGGGCATGTCGGAACACCTTAGCCCTGATCTCCTGCTCAGTGTTATGCAGGCCTGCAATGCTGCTTTTGTGCAGGCTATGCAGCAGAGTTGTTATTTACAGCAGACAGTGGCGGCATATCCAACTATGCCATCACTGTCACGATTAACCTCCATGCCAACCTCTGCTGCATACCACTGCACGGCCATCTCACTTCCTTCCACAGGCGGACTCCACTACAGTGCCAACACCATGACGAGTGCAGTTGGACATCCCACCGCCACCACCGTGACCACCACTGCTCCGGCTTGGACCTCCTCCACTGACACCACAATGCAGCAGGACCCTGGCATGGCTTTTCGGACCGGCCCCACCACGATGCGGCAGGACCCTGCCATGGCTTTCAGGACCTTCCCCACCACGATGCAGCAGGACCCTGGCGTGGCTTTCAGGACTGGCCCCACCACGATGCAGCAGGACCCTGGTGTGGCTTTCAGGACCGCCCCCACCACGATGCAGCAGGACCCTGGCAGGGCTTTATGTTTCACCCCCACCACTACGCAGCAGGACTCTGGCATGGGCGAGCGCTCGACAAGCGCAATGGACTGTGAGACAGTGCAGCCGGACCCTGACGGGTCTCCCGCCACCACGCTACAGCGTATGAGCCCACCAAGACCTCCCCCTACCAGGCAAAGCCCCCAAAAAAGTCAGAAAAAAAAAAAACTCCTAGTATTCCTCCCCTTTCACCTACCGATGTGTCTGTATTGTCAGTTTTGTCTCACCCTTCCAGTGCGTCTCAAGCCTCTCATGTGTCAAGCCCCATCCCCGAACTTCCAGAACCTTCTAGTTTCATTGCCCCTTCTCCTGCCTCCTCTGCGTCGTCCACGGTTAGCCAGGCCTCAGTTCTTCACACCCCCCGTTTACATCACTCAACCCCAAGCCGGCGCGGTTCCAAAAAATAATTTTTTTACATTGTTAACAAAATAAAACAAGTTTGATTTGCCACAATTATGTTTGGTTTATTGTGTCTATCGCCGCCGCCAACACACACCGTGCGCCAAGAAACTTGGCCACACACTTACTTTTTGGGCCACAACATATCTCCAGTAGTTAAAAATACAAGACTGCAGCTATATGTGTGTCTTTAGTATACAGATATGAGGTGGCCCCAAAAATATAACATGTATCTCCATAATCTCTTTTTGTATATGCCTAGTGTGGCAGTATTAAGAGAAAATGGGGAAATACAGTGCAGTCCTCTACTGAACAGGTCAGGTGTCCACAAACTCAAAAGTTATGACACCTGACCTGTTGAGTAGATAACTGCCTTGTATAACCACTAGGGTTGAGCGAAACAGATCGGCCAATTTCAATAGTCGGCGACTTTTGGCAAAGTCGGGTTTGGTGAAACCCCACCCGATCTCACTGTGGGATCGGATCGGCCGTCGGCGATCTTCGCTCCAAAGTCGGGTTTTTATATATATATATATATATATATATATATATATATATATATATATATATATACTAGCTATTGAACCTGTTCTACGCCCGGGTGGCGAGCATTTATATTGGTATATGGTCTCCATCCTGGTATGTGCTGCTCCCATCTTGCTCTCCCATCCTGTCATGTGCTGCTCCATCCTGCACCCCCACCCTGTCATGTGCTGCTCCATCCTGCATCCCCATCCTGTCATGTGCTGCTCCATCCTGCATCCCCATCCTGTCATGTGCTCCCATCCTGCGCCCCCATCCTATCATGTGCTGCTCCATCCTGCGCCCCCATCAGTGCGGGCGGCTGTGCTGAGTGCGGGCGGCTGTGCTGAGTGCGGGCGGCTGTATGTGGCTGTGCTGGGTGCGGGTGGCTGCACGTGGCTGTGCTGGGTTCGGGCGGCTGGGCGTGGCTGTGCTGGGTTCGGGCGCTGTGCGTGGCTGTGCTGGGTGCGGGCGGCTGCGTGGCTGTGCTGGGTGCGGGCGGCTGTGCGTGGCGGTGCTGGGTGCAGGTGGCTGTGCGTGGCGGTGCTGAGTGCGGGCGGCTGTGCGTAGTTGTGGGCGGCTGTGCGTAGTTGTGGGCGGCTGTGCGTGGCGGTACTGAGTGCAGGCGGCTGTGCGTGGCTGCGGGCGGCTGTGCTAGGTGCGGTGGCTGTGCTGGGTGCGGCGGCTGTGCTGGGTGCGGTGGCTGTGCTGGGTGCGGTGGCTGTGCTGGGTGCGGTGGCTGTGCGCCATCCTGCGCCCCCATCCTGTCATGTGCTGCTCCATCCTGCGCCCCCATGCTGTCATGTGCTGCTCCACCCTATCATGTGCTGCTCCATCCTGCGCCTCCATCAGTGCGGGCGGCTGTGCTAAGTGCGGGCGACTGTATGTGGCTGTGCTGTGCGTGGGCGGCTGTGTGTGGGGGTGCTGAGTGCGGGCGGCTGTGCGTGGCGGTGCTGAGTGCGGGCGGCTGTGCGTGGCTGTGCTGAGTGCGGGTGGCTGTGCGTGGCTGTGCTGGGTGCGGGCGGCTGTGCGTGGCTGTGCTCGATGTGGGCGGCTGTGCTGGGTGCGGCGGCTGTGCTGGGTGCGGCGGCTGTGCTGGATGCGGTGGCTGTGTGTGGCTATGCTGGGTGCGGCGGCTGTATGTGGCTGTGCTGTGCGTGGCGGTGCTGAGTGCAGGCGGCTGTGCGTGGCTGTGCTGGGTGTGGGCGGCTGTGCGTGGCGGTGCTGAGTGCAGGCGGCTGTTCGTGGCTGTGCGTGGCTGTGCTGGGTGCAGTGGCTGTGCGTGGCTGTGCTGGGTGTGGCGGCTGTGCGTGGCTGTGCTGGGTGCGGCGGCTGTGCTGGGTGTGGGCGGCTGTGCGTGGCAGTACTGAGTGCAGGCGGCTGTGCGTGGCTGCGGGCGGCTGTGCTAGGTGCAGTGGCCATCAGTGCGGGCGGCTGTGCTAAGTGCGGGCGACTGTATGTGGCTGTGCTGTGCGTGGGCGGCTGTGCGTGGCGGTGCTGAGTGCGGGCGGCTGTGCGTGGCGGTGCTGAGTGCGGGCGGCTGTGCGTAGTTGTGGGCGGCTGTGCATGGCGGTACTGAGTGCAGGCGGCTGTGCGTGGCTGCGGGCGGCTGTGCTAGGTGCGGTGGCTGTGCTGGGTGCGGCGGCTGTGCGGTGGCTGTGCTGGGTGCGGTGGCTGTGCTGGGTGCGGTGGCTGTGCTGGGTGCGGCGGCTGTGCTCCATCCTGCGCCCCCATCCTGTCATGTGCTGCTCCACCCTATCATGTGATGCTCCATCCTGCGCCCCCATCAGTGCGGGCGGCTGTGCTAAGTGCGGGCGACTGTATGTGGCTGTGCTGTGCGTGGGCGGCTGTGCGTGGGGGTGCTGAGTGCGGGCAGCTGTGCGTGGCGGTGCTGAGTGCGGGCGGCTGTGCGTGGCTGTGCTGAGTGCGGGCGGCTGTGCGTGGCTGTGCTGGGTGCGGGCGGCTGTGCTCGATGTGGGCGGCTGTGCTGGGTGCGGCGGCTGTGCTGGGTGCGGCGGCTGTGCTGGGTGCGGCGGCTGTGCTGGGTGCGGCGGCTGTGTGTGGCTATGCTGGGTGCGGCGGCTGTATGTGGCTGTGCTGTGCGTGGGCGGCTGTGCGTGGCTGTGGGCGGCTGTGCTGGGTGTGGGCGGCTGTGCGTGGCGGTGCTGAGTGCAGGCGGCTGTGCGTGGCTGTGGGTGGCTGTGCTGGGTGCAGTGGCTGTGCGTGGCTGTGCTGGGTGCGGCGGCTGTGCGTGGCTGTGCTGGGTCCGGCGGCTGTGCTGGGTGCGGCGGCTGTGCGTGGCTGTGCTGAGTGCAGGCGGCTGTGCATGGCTGTGGGCGGCTGTGCTGGGTGTGGGCGGCTGTGCATGGCGGTGGGTGGGTGTGCGTGGCGGTGAGTGGCTGTGCGTGGCTGTGCTGGGTGCAGTGGCTGTGCTGGGTGCGGTGGCTGTGCGTGGCTGTGCTGGGTGCGGTGGCTCAGGCTGTGCTGGGTGCGGCGGCTGTGCTGGGTGCGGCGGCTGTGCTGGGTGCAGCGGCTGTGCTGGGTGCGGCGGCTGTGCGTGGCTGTGCTGGGTGCGGTGGCTCAGGCTGTGCTGGGTGCGGTGGCTCAGGCTGTGCTGGGTGCGGTGGCTCAGGCTGTGCTGGGTGCGGTGGCTCAGGCTGTGCTGGGTGCGGTGGCTCAGGCTGTGCGCGGCGGTGCTGGGGGCCTGAGCAGGCGGGGTCACCGGCGCGCTGTGGGGGTCAGGTGCCGGAGTCGCCGCTAGCTCAGGCCCCCGGCACTTGCTATAGTTACCTGGGCCTGATCCAGCGCTGCGCGCCGGTCTGTCTTCCGGGTCCTCTGGCTGTGACTGTTCAGTCAGAGGGCGGCGCGCATTAAGCGCGTCATCGCGCCCTCTGAACTGTGAACGTCACAGGCAGAGGATGTGGACCGGAGGTCGGAGGAGCAGCGCGCAACGGAGGAACGGGACAGGTAAATATATCATACTTACCCTCCTGGCGGTCCCTGCTTCTCCGTTGGAGATCGCGGTGTGCGTTCAGTGTTTACGCATACCGCGATCTCCTGGGAGCGTCGCTCTGTGGGGTCTAGACTGCGCCGGCGCGTGCGCTTGCGCAGTCTATAGAGGCTTCGGACAGAGTGACGCTCCCAGCGTTATATTATAGATATATATATAATGTGTCATTGAAACACACATATATATATATATATATATATATATATATATATATATATATATTTATATTTACTTCAGCGCGATATATGTTAAAAGCCGGAAATTCAATTGCCGGCTTTTCAAACTGAACATGATATGAGACATGGTTTACATACAGTAAACCATGTCATATCCCCCTTTTTTTTGCATATTCCACCCTAGTAATGTTAGTAGTGTGTATGTGCAAAATTTCGGCGCTGTAACTATTAAATTTAAGGGTTAAATCGCGGAAAAAATTGGCGTGGGCTCCCGCGCAATTTTCTCCGCCAGAGTAGTAAAGCCAGTGACTGAGGGCAGATATTAATAGCCAGGAGAGGGTCCTTGGTTATTGGTCCCCCCCTGGCTAAAAACATCTGCCCACAGCCACCCCAGAAAAGGCACATCTGGAAGATGCGCCTATTCTGGCACTTGGCCACTCTCTTCCCACTCCCGTGTAGCGGTGGGATATGGGGTAATGAAGGGTTAATGCCACCTTGCAATTGTAAGGTGACATTAAGCCAGATTAATAATGGAGAGGCGTCAATTATGACACCTATCCATTATTAACCCAATTGTATGAAAGGGTTAAAAAAACACACACACATTATTAAAAGGTATTTTAATGAAATAAACACACCGGTATTTTTAATATTTTATTGCTCTCTCAATCCACCTGAAGACCCTCGCTCTGAAAAATAATAAACCAACAATATACATACCCTCCGATGATCTGTCACGTCCCACGAGGTAAATCCATCTGAAGGGGAATGAAGGAAATGTAGGTCAATGACCTGTAGTTACCTTCATTCGCGGTGATGCGCCCCCTGCTGGATGTTCCTAGAACGTGGGAAAATATCCAGAACATTTACCAGGCTCGAGGTCATATGAAGACATCCAGCAGGGGGCGCATCACCGCGAATGAAGGAAATGTAGGTCAATGACCTGTAATTACCTTCATTCGCGGTGATGCGCCCCCTGCTGGATGTCCTCATATGACCTCGAGCTTGGTAACTTTTCTGGATATTTTCCCACGTTCTAGGAACATCCAGCAGGGGGCGCATCACCGCGAATGAAGGTAACTACAGGTCATTGACCTACATTTCCTTCATTCGCGGTGATGCGCCCCCTGCTGGATGTCCTCATATGACCTCGAGCCTGGTAAATGTTCTGGATATTTTCCCACGTTCTAGGAACATCCAGCAGGGGGCGCATCACCGCGAATGAAGGTAACTACAGGTCATTGACCAACATTACCTTCATTCCCCGGGGTTTTTTACAGGCACGAGCACAGCTGCATTAGCAGAGCTCCTGCCTGTAAAATATTTTAACCCCTTCAGATGGATTTACCTCGTGGGACGTGATAGATCATCGGAGGGTATGTATATTGTTGGTTTATTATTTTTCAGAGCGAGGGTCTTCAGGTGGATTGAGAGAGCAATAAAATATTAAAACAACCAGTGTATTTATTTCATTAAAATACTTTTTAATAATGTGTGTTTTTTTAACCCTTTCATACAATTGGATTAATAATGGATAGGTGTCATAATTGACGCCTCTCCATTATTAATCTGGCTTAATGTCACCTTACAATAGCAAGGTGACATTAATCCTTCATTACCCCATATCCCACTGTTACACGGGAGTGGGAAGAGAGTGGCCAAGTGCCAGAATTGGCGCATCTTCCAGATGTGCCTTTTCTGGGGTGGCTGGGGGCAGATGTTTGTAGCCAGGGGGGCCAATAACCATGGACCCTCTCTAGGCTATTAATATCTGCCCTCAGTCACTGGCTTTACCACTCTGGTGGAGAAAATTGCGCGGGAGCCCACACCAATTTTTTCCGCTATTTAACCCTTTATTTTAAAAGCTACAGCGCCAAAATTTTGCACATACACACTACTAACATTTGTAGTGTGGAATATGCACAAAAAAAGGGGGATATGACATGGTTTACTGCCCGTTTTTGGGTAACCTTGGTTTGGAGAGGAAAAAGATAGGAGACACGGTCAACACAACCAACACTAAAGTTTATTAATGTGAAACATTATTTTCATTGTAGAAAATTACTGGTACAGATAAAGATACAACAGGACATTTACACAACATTGTCCTGCCATGACACCCATCCAATATCTGAATCAAAATAAGCAGCAAATTGGTCCCGCATGAGATCAACGGCTGCAGTTGACCGCAGCGGGTGATGCTGGTAATCAGGCAGAGGGTGTACAACTGGTTCATCCAGTTCAATGTGGGGTCGTTCCTTAGTAATTATGTAATTGTGGAGAACCACACAGGCTTTTACCACCTCGTCAACTGTTTCCACTTTTAGATTTAAGGCTGATGCAAGAATGCGCCATTTAGCGACCAGAATGCCAAAGGTACACTCTACTGTTCTTCGGGCCCTCGTCAGTCTGTAGTTGAAGATCCTTCTAGTGTTGTCCAAGTCACGACTGGAATAGGGCTTCAGTAGATTTTCACACATCTGGAAGGCCTCATCCCCAACCATAACAAATGGCAGCGGTGGGCCTTGAGTGTTGGGGAGAGGCTGTGGAGGGGGAAAATTGAAATTTTTGCCATACACACGCCGGCCCATATCCGAGCTCTTGAAAGTCTGGGAATCGTTGCCACGGCCAAAAGCTCCAATGTCCACGGCGATGAAGCGACAGTCCGCATCAGCTATTGCCATGAGCACTAGAGAAAAATATTTTTTGTAGTTGAAAAACTCCGATCCGGATCTGGCAGGTTTGATAATGTGGATGTGCTTTCCATCCACCGCTCCTAAACAGTTGGGGAAATCACACACATTCCAGAATTCTACAGCAATTTCACGCCACATGTCCGTGGTGGGTATTGGTATAAACTCATCACGGAGTGCATTCCATAATGCCCGACAGGTGTCCACAACTATTCCGGACAGGGTGGATATTCCAAGCCGGTATTGGAAGTGGAGGGAAGATAAACTCTCCCCTGTGGCAAGAAATCTAGAAGAAAAACACAAACAAAAAACAACATTACAATCTACTCTTTTTGTGGTGTTGTTAAAAATTGAAAAAAAAAAAAAGGAAAATACAAAAAAAAAAAAATGTCAGAATAACCAAAATTTGGACTGTCATTGGTTTAGATTTTGAACATACCTTAATGTCACCAGCAGACGTTCCTCGGGTGGAATCGTTCTACGGTGCAGGGTGTCCTGTCGCCGTATGGCTCCTTGGACACGAGACAGCAAATCCCGGAACGATTCTTGCGACATTCTCGTGTACTCCTGGAATTTCTCCGGGTTGGCATTCAGCTCGGCATAGAGCGTGTGATAGGCTCCACGCCTCTCATGCACTTCAATAATGGGGTGCCTCCAAAAATGCCTACGTTGTCTCCTTCTCCATCTTTCGCGGTTTCGGTCTTGCTCCCAAGCAAAAGCACAGGCCAGAAACATCTTGAAGCTGAAATCCAGGTTGAAATAAAAGCTCTCCATGCGAAGATCCATCATGACACAGGATACAGTAGCAAGCTGTTAAAATTTAAGTAGCCGTAGGGTCTATATATAGAGAGCCCATCATATACGCCCTCTGTAGTCCCATTGGTGGTGTCTGGTTATCTTGTTTTTGCTATTGTGAAATTTCTCTTCTTGCGCAAAAAACCCGCAAACGCATGAAAAAACGCATGTAAACGCGGTAAAACGCTGCGTTTTTTTAAACGCATGTGTTAACGCATGCGTCTAAAAAACGCTGCGTTTGTACACGTTTACATGCGTTTTTCCATGCGTTTGCAGATGCGTTTAAAACGCTGCAGATCAAAATGCAAGTGTGAAACCAGCCTTATAAGGCTCTCTGATAGCTGCATTGCTGTTTGCACGCTGCTGTGCAAACCAGCTGCTTTTTTAAAAGCAAAAATCCTGTTGCTTCTTTCTACACAGTTATCTTGTTTATTTGTCCACACTTTTGTGTGCAGCAGTCCTTTGTATTGCTGCCATACTTGTCCTGAGATCATTGTAGGGAGATTGAAATTGTACTACAGTCGTATATTTTCATATATCTTCCAGCCACTTACATTGTGTTGTTTTATACACTGGGCCTGAGTTTTGGTTCAGTCTCCAAAAAAAAAAAGTGTGATTCAAATTCTCACAAAGTGGATATACGTCAGTTCTGTTAGTTTGTCGTATGTCAGCCAGCCACTTTCTGCCACTTAGATTGTGTTGTTATATACACTGGGCCTGAGTTTTGGTTCAGTCTCTCCCAAAAAATAGTGAGATTCAAATTCTCACAAAGTGGATATACGTCAGTTCTGTTAGTTTGTCGTATATCAGCCAGCCACTTTCTGCCACTTACATTGTGTTGTTTTATGCACAGGGCCAGAGTTTTGGTTCAGTCTCCCCCCCAAAAAAGGGAGATTTAAATTCTCAACAAGTTTATATACACCTTCTACCTTGTTTTACAGTACCATATAACGGTTGTTATTTTGGTTAGATTTTCCAAAAAATGAGGAAGTCTGGTGGAAGAGCCCGTGGGCGGTGGTTGCCAGCTGGTACTGATGGTGGTGGTGGTCGTGCATCTGGTGGTAGTGGCAAAAGCATCTAAAATAGACACCTGGCCTGAATTGGCAGAATATGCATTACAGGAGATCGCTTGCCCTGCTGCTAGTGTGCTATCAGAAAGAGTCTTCAGTGCTGCTGGTTCAATACTGACCGAAAAAAGGACACGTCTGGCTACCCAAAATGTTGATGATCAAACCTTCATTAAAATGAACCAATCATGGATTTCAAATTATTTTGCCCCACCTTCCCCTGCTGACACGTAGCTTGCCTGAAAAATGTCTTGCTTTTGGCCTCCTCTTTCTGACTTCTCCAATTCCTCCATTTGCAGCTGCTGAATGTCCACCATAGGCCATTTTTATATCTCCCTAAATGGGCTGACTCCCCCCACAGGGCCGTGGTCACCACCTGGCACAAGCACCCGTGCGAGTGCTGTTTGCCTGGACAGGTGGGTGGGCCCACTCTTGTGCGACGACACTGGCACAGGGTCCCTCATAGTACAATGAAGTGTCTCTGATGGTGGTGGTGCACAACCAACATCAGACACACCGTCGTAATATGAGGGGCCCTGTGCCAGTACCGCCGCCCATGAGAGAGTGTTCCCCCCAGCTTGTACAGTGCTCTACCACTTGCAATACTTATCTCTCCCTGCTCCACCACTGTGTAGTCTGTGCTGTTAAATCCTTCAATGGCACTGCCAATACAAATTTGTTGAAATTTGTAGGAAGGCAAAGTTTGACCAGCTTAGAGATGCCCTTAATCTGGTAGACTGGGACAATATCCTCAGAAATAAGAATACAGATAATAAATGGAAAATGTTTAAGAACATCCTAAATAGGCACTGTAAGCGGTTTATACCTTGTGGGAATAAAAGGACTAGAAATAGGAAAAACCCAATGTGGCTAAACAAAGAAGTAAGACAGGCAATTAACAGTAAAAAGAAAGCATTTGCACTACTAAAGCAGGATGGCACCATTGAAGCTCTAAAAAACTATAGGGAGAAAAATACTTTATCTAAAAAACTAACTAAAGCTGCCAAAAAGGAAACAGAGAAGCACATTGCTAAGGAGAGTAAAACTAATCCCAAACTGTTCTTCAACTATATCAATAGTAAAAGAATAAAAACTGAAAATGTAGGCCCCTTAAAAAATAGTGAGGAAAGAATGGTTGTAGATGACGAGGAAAAAGCTAACATATTAAACACCTTCTTCTCCACGGTATTCACGGTGGAAAATGAAATGCTAGGTGAAATCCCAAGAAACAATGAAAACCCTATATTAAGGGTCACCAATCTAACCCAAGAATAGGTGCGAAACCGGCTAAATAAGATTAAAATAGATAAATCTCCGGGTCCGGATGGCATACACCCACGAGTACTAAGAGAACTAAGTAATGTAATAGATAAACCATTATTTCTTATTTTTAGGGACTCTATAGCGACGGGGTCTGTTCCGCAGGACTGGCGCATAGCAAATGTGGTGCCAATATTCAAAAAGGGCTCTAAAAGTGAACCTGGAAATTATAGGCCAGTAAGTCTAACCTCTACTGTTGGTAAAATATTTGAAGGGTTTCTGAAGGATGTTATTCTGGATTATCTCAATGAGAATAACTGTTTAACTCCATATCAGCATGGGTTTATGAGAAATCGCTCCTGTCAAACCAATCTAATCAGTTTTTATGAAGAGGTAAGCTATAGGCTGGACCACGGTGAGTCATTGGACGTGGTATATCTCGATTTTTCCAAAGCATTTGATACCGTGCCGCACAAGAGGTTGGTACACAAAATGAGAATGCTTGGTCTGGGGGAAAATGTGTGTAAATGGGTTAGTAACTGGCTTAGTGATAGAAAGCAGAGGGTGGTTATAAATGGTATAGTCTCTAACTGGGTCGCTGTGACCAGTGGGGTACCGCAGGGGTCGGTATTGGGACCTGTTCTCTTCAACATATTCATTAATGATCTGGTAGAAGGTTTACACAGTAAAATATTGATATTTGCAGATGATACAAAACTATGTAAAGCAGTTAATACAAGAGAAGATAGTATTGTGCTACAGATGGATCTGGATAAGTTGGAAACTTGGGCTGAAAGGTGGCAGATGAGGTTTAACAATGATAAATGTAAGGTTATACACATGGGAAGAAGGAATCAATATCACCATTACACACTGAACGGGAAACCACTGGGTAAATCTGACAGGGAGAAGGACTTGGGGATCCTAGTTAATGATAAACTTACCTGGAGCAGCCAGTGCCAGGCAGCAGCTGCCAAGGCAAACAGGATCATGGGGTGCATTAAAAGAGGTCTGGATACACATGATGAGAGCATTATACTGCCTCTGTACAAATCCCTAGTTAGACCGCACATGGAGTACTGTGTCCAGTTTTGGGCACCGGTGCTCAAGAAGGATATAATGGAACTAGAGAGAGTACAAAGGAGGGCAACAAAATTAATAAAGGGGATGGGAGAACTACAATACCCAGATAGATTAGCGAAATTAGGATTATTTAGTCTAGAAAAAAGACGACTGAGGGGCGATCTAATAACCATGTATAAGTATATAAGGGGACAATACAAATATCTCGCTGAGGATCTGTTTATACCAAGGAAGGTGACGGGCACAAGGGGGCATTCTTTGCATCTGGAGGAGAGAAGGTTTTTCCACCAGAATAGAAGAGGATTCTTTACTGTTAGGGCAGTGAGAATCTGGAATTGCTTGCCTGAGGAGGTGGTGATGGCGAACTCAGTTGAGGGGTTCAAGAGAGGCCTGGATGTCTTCCTGGAGCAGAACAATATTGTATCATACAATTATTAGGTTCTGTAGAAGGATGTAGATCTGGGGATTTATTATGATGGAATATAGGCTGAACTGGATGGACAAATGTCTTTTTTCGGCCTTACTATGTAACTATGTAACTATATAGATGACAGTTAAAATATACAGGGGCGCTGGCCTCCATTTAGACCAGTTAATACTTTGCGCCTACTAACACTGTCTGCTACTCAGCAGAGGAGCCCACCCCTGTACCTAGCTATGCCACCTGTTTATTTATGAACAATTGTTTGGCAGACATTTAGCCCACTTTATTATTTGGGCCTACTAACTGTGTCTGCCACTCATTACAGTTTTCCTCCACTGAACAAAGCAATGCCGCCTGTTTAGTCCTGTTACCACATTTGAACTGCATTTAGCCTACTTTATTATTTGGGCCTACTAACTGTCTGCCACTCATTACAGTTTTCCTCCACTGAACAAAGCAATGCCGCCTGTTTAGTCCTGTTACCACTTTTGAACTGCATTTAGCCTACTTTATTATTTGGGCCTACTAACTGTGTCTGCCACTCATTACAGTTTTCCTCCACTGAACAAAGCAATGCCGCCTGTTTAGTCCTGTTACCACATTTGAACTGCATTTAACCTACTTTATTATTTGGGCCTACTAACTGTGTCTGCCACTCATTACAGTTTTCCTCCACTGAACAAAGCAATGCCGCCTGTTTAGTCCTGTTACCACATTTAAACTTCATTTAGCCTACTTTATTATTTGGGCCTACTAACTGTGTCTGCCACTCATTACAGTTTTCCTCCACTGAACAAAGCAATGCCACCTGTTTAGTCCTGTTACCAAATTTGAACTGCATTTAGCCTACTTTATTATTTGGGCCTACTAACTGTGTCTGCCACTCATTTCAGTTTTCCTCCACTGAACAAAGCAATGCCGCCTGTTTAGTCCTGTTACCAATTTTTAACTGCATTTAGCCTACTTTATTATTTGAGTCTATATCTCTGTTTCCTCCTCATCCTGCCCATTGCCCAGCCACTGCTAGATGAGTCTGCTGGTACATTGACCCAGACCACTACATTCCCTTTGCACTCTACAATGCCAGAATCTGACCCTGCTGAAAGTCTGGTTCCCCTTCCCGCATACTATACCACCTTACATGGGGACAAAGAGGAAGGTGCAGATAAAAGTGCAGGTTCCTTCATCAGGTGGGGGGCATACTCATTGGCGATGTCCCTGGCACAGGGCCCCTCATAGTACGCAAAAGTCTCTCTGCCGGTGGGAGGCGCCACCCGCCATCAAACACACCACCGTACTATGAGGGGCCCTGTGCCAGTGCCAACGAGTGGGCCCCCCTGCTTGCTCAGGATCACAGCACTTGCAAAGTTGAAATACTTACCTCTCCCTGCTCCACCGCCGTGACGTATTCCGTGTTTCCTGGGCCCACGAAAATCTTGAGCCAGCCCTACCCCCCACAACTTTAGCCAAATGACCCCCAGTTTTCAATGCCTAACTATTATTATAAAGTAAATTAAGATTGGCAAGCTTAGGTAATAAGAATTGATGTTTTTGGCATTAAAATGGGCACTGTAGGTGTTTTCCTGTCCTCCACTCACTGCCGACTTTGATTCTCCATTGACTTGCATTGGGTTTCGTGTTTCAGTCGGCCCCCGACTTTTCGCAATAATCGGCCGATTTCACCCAACCGGATTTTTTACAAAGTCGGGTTTCGCGAAACCCGACTCGATCTGAAAAAAGTAAAAGTCGCTCAACTCTAATTGACAGTGCTCAAACAAAAAAATAAAAGCCGGCACCATTTTCCACACTACTGAAAAATTAAAAAGCAGACCACAGTCAATCATTTCGCTTTGCCATGTGGACCTCCCTACAATGCCCAACAGCTATGACATCTTACGTTTTATTATATCTTTTATCATAATCTATCAACTCAGGGGACCCCAGTGGAGCGCAGTTTGTATAGCAGAGTCACTGGTTAAGTCTATCTCCTGTAGAGTGTAAGCACTTGTGATCCTCATGCTCTCTCGCCTGTAAATTGTAAGTGCTTGTGATCAGTGGGTTCCTCTCTCTCTCCTCTCACCAATGTGTATTTCCCAAGTAATTACTGTACAAGCATGTCAGTATTGAGATTTATGCAAATATATTTGCCACAAATTGAATTTGTTTGGAAAATTTAGGCAAGTTGGTGAATTCAAATTTCAAAAGATCTGCTCATGTCTAGCATAATCTGCTCTAGGACCATCTAAAAGAAACAATGAAGTAGCCATATAAATAGCCTTAGAAATGGTTTAGTTTTCTTTCTATGCAGACATATCCATGGTTACAGACTACAAACAAGCAGTATGTGGTCAGTTATGTTCCTCATATCAATCTACAAAATGTACATTCAGTAGATTATGTTAAGCAGTAAGACAGACATGCTCTGTAAAAGAGTTCTCCCCATCCAACTATCTTCATTCCATAGGTCTGCCAGTACTGAAAATGACAAATAGGGCAATACTTATTCTCCCCTGTTCTAGTGATGCATCATAAATGTTTCTCCGGGTGACTGTTTAGAGGCCACAGAATTGACATCACATCTACAGCACATATGACTAGGGTTGAGCGACTTTTATTTTTATAGGATCGGGTCGGGTTTCACGAAACCCGACTTTCTCAAAAGTCGGGTCGATTGAAACCGGCCAATCCTATAAAAAAGTCGGGGTCGGGGTCGGCCGAAACACGAAACCCAATGTAGTGCAATGGGATACTATGGTTCCCAGGGTCTGAAGGAGAGGAAACTCTCCTTCAGGCCCTGGGATCCATATTAATGTGTAAAATAAAGAATCAAGATAAAAAATATTGATATACTCACCCTCGGATGCGCCCTGGTACTAACCGGCAGCCTTCCTTCCTAAGAATGAGCGCGTGAATGACCTGCGGTGACGTCGCGGCCTGTGATTGGTCGCGAGCGGTCACATGGGCGGTCACGCAACCAATCACAAGCCGCGACATCATCTGTTATGGACCTGGTGGTTAGGAGCACCCGGAATGACCTGATGAGTAAACTAGTAATCGGAACAAGCTCTGGGAAAGTGGGAACTCTGCTGACCGCAAACCCTACTCCTATCACACACACTAGAAATAGCCGTGGAGCGTACCTAACTCTCCCTAGACGCCTCTTCACAGCCTAAGAGCTTACTACCCCTAAAGATAGAAAGAGAGAACCTTGCCTCAGAGAAATTCCCCAAAGGTAAAGGCAACCCCCCACATATATTGACTGTGAGTTAAGAGGAAAGTCACAAACACAGGAATGAAACAGGTTTTAGCAAAAGAGGCCAGACTTCACTAAATAGTCAGAGGAAAGAAAAGGAAACTATGCGGTCAGCACAAAAAAACTACAAAAAACCACGCAGAGTATGCAAAAAGACCCCCACACTGACTCACGGTGTGGAGGTGCAACACTGCACCCCCAGAGCTTCCAGCTAGCAAGGAAATATCATGATAGCAAGCTGGACTAGAATTTAGCAGTACTAAGAAATATATTCAGGCAGCAGTAACAACAAATGAACTAGCAGGGACTTAGCTTCTGCTGGAGTAGACAGGTCCTCAGAGAAGTCCAAGAGAGATCTGAACCAATACTGAAACATTGACAGCTGGCATGAAGTAACGATCTGAGTAGAGTTAAATAGGGAAGCAAGCATAACAATAAACGAGGGCAGCTGAGAAAGCAAACCTCAGAGACCAGCAGTTCCGCTCAAAGCCACCAGAGGGAGTCCAAGAGCAGAACTAACCAAAGTACCATTCATGACCACAGGAGGGAGTCCGAGAAATGGAATTCACAACAGTACCCCCCCCTTGAGGAGGGGTCACCGAACCCTCACCAGGGCCCCCAGGCCGATCAGGACGAGCCAAATGAAAGGGATGAACTAAATCGGCAGCATGGACATCTGAGGCAACAACCCAGGAATTATCCTCCTGACCATAGCCCTTCCACTTAACCAGGTACTGGAGCTTCTGTCTCAAAATACGAGAATCCAAAATTTTTTCCACCACATACTCCAACTCCCCCTCAACCAACACCGGAGCAGGAGGATCAACGGAGGGAACCATAGGTGCCACATACCTCAGCAACAACGACCTATGGAACACATTATGGATGGCAGACAGAATTACCCCCTCTTTGAGAATACCAGCCGGCTCAGGGACTCCCGGAGAATCAGGCACAAAACTCCTAGAAAGGGCATCAGCCTTCACATTCTCAGAACCCGGAAGGTATGAAACCACAAAATCGAAACGGGAGAAAAACAGTTACCATCGAGCCTGTCTAGGATTCAACCGCTTGGCAGACTTGAGATAAGTCAAATTCTTGTGATCCGTCAAGACCACCACGCGGTGCTTGGCTTCCTCAAGCCAATGTCGCCACTCCTCGAATGCCCACTTCATAGCCAGCAGCTCCCGATTGCCAACATCATAATTACGCTCAGCAGGCAAAAATTTTCTAGAAAAGAAGGCACATGGCTTCATCACAGAGCCATCAGAACTTCTTTGAGACAAAACAGCCCCTGCTCCAATCTCAGAAGCATCAACCTCAACCTGAAAAGGGAGAGAAACATCTGGCTGACGCAACACAGGGGCCGAAGAAAAACGACGTTTCAGCTCCTGAAAAGCCTCCACGGCCGCAGAGGACCAATTCACCACATCAGCACCTTTCTTTGTCAAATCAGTCAAAGGTTTAACCACACTAGAAAAATTAGCGATGAAGCGACGGTAAAAATTAGCAAAGCCCAGGAATTTCTGAAGACTCTTCACAGATGTAGGTTGAGTCCAATCATAAATGGCCTGAACTTTAACAGGATCCATCTCGATAGTAGAAGGGGAAAAAATGAATCCCAAAAAGGAAACCTTCTGAACTCTGAAGAGACATTTAGACCCCTTCACAAACAAGGAATTAGCACGAAGGACCTAGAATACCATTCTGACCTGCTTCACATGAGACTCCCAATCATCTGAAAAGACCAAAATATCATCCAAATATACAATCATGAATCTATCCAGATACTTTCGGAAGATGTCATGCATAAAGGACTGAAACACAGATGGAGCGTTAGAAAGCCCGAATGGCATCACCAGGTACTCAAAATGGCCCTCGGGTGTATTAAATGCTATTTTCCATTCATCGCCCTGCTTAATACGCACAAGGTTATATGCCCCTCGAAGATCTATCTTGGTGAACCACTTAGTGCGCTTAGGACAATCAGAGATAGCATGAGTAGGGTCACCACAGTAAAAACACAGCCGATTCTGACGTCTGTGTTCTTGCCGTTCAGTTCTGGTCAAAGTTCTATCACATTGCATAAGCTCAGGCCTCTGCTCAGAGGACACCGCCAAATGGTGCACAACTTTGCGCTCGCGCAAACGCCGATCAATTTGAATGGCCAAGGACATTGATTCATTCAGACCAGCAGGCGTGGGGAAGCCCACCATAACATCCTTAAGGGCCTCAGAGAGACCCTTTCTAAAAATTGCTGCCAGGGCACACTCATTCCATTGAGTAAGCACAGACCACTTTCTAAACTTCTGACAATATACCTCCGCTTCATCCTGACCCTGACACAAAGCCAGCAAAGTTTTCTCTGCCTGATCCACTGAATTCGGTTCGTCATAAAGCAATCCAAGCGCCAGAAAAAACGCATCTACATTAAGCAATGCAGGATCTCCTGGCGCAAGGGAGAATGCCCAGTCTTGAGGGTCGCCACGTAACAAAGAAATAATAATTTTTACCTGCTGAATGGAGTCACCAGAGGAGCGGGGTTTCAAAGCAAGAAACAGTCTACAATTATTTTTGAAATTCAGAAACTTAGATCTATCCCCAGAAAACAAATCAGGAATTGGAATTCTAGGCTCTAACATCGGATTCTGAACTACATAATCTTGAATGCTTTGGACCCTTGCAGCGAGTTGATCCACACAAGAGGACAGACCTTGAATATCCATATCTACACCTGAGTCCTGAGGCAGCAGTAACAACAAATGAACTAGCAGGGACTTAGCTTCTGCTGGAGTAGACAGGTCCTCAGAGAAGTCCAAGAGAGATCTGAACCAATACTGAAACATTGACAGCTGGCATGAAGTAACGATCTGAGTAGAGTTAAATAGGGAAGCAAGCATAACAATAAACGAGGGCAGATGAGAAAGCAAACCTCAGAGACCAGCAGTTCCGCTCAAAGCCACCAGAGGGAGTCCAAGAGCAGAACTAACCAAAGTACCATTCATGACCACAGGAGGGAGTCCGAGAAATGGAATTCACAACAGTCATCTAAGGTCCTTCACGTGCTCATTCTTAGGAAGGAAGGCTGCCGGAAAGAAGCAGGGCTCGACCGAGGGTGAGTATATTCCTATTAGGTATATACTCACCCTCGGACGCGCCCTGCTTCTTTCCGGCAGCCTTCCTTCCTAAGAATGAGCACGTGAAGGACCTTAGATGACGTTGCGGCTTGTGATTGGTCGCGTGACTGCCCTTGTGACCGCTCGCGACCAATCACAAGCCGCGACGTCACCGCAGGTCATTCACGCGCTCATTCTTAGGAAGGAAGGCTGCCGGTTAGTACCAGGGCGCGTCCGAGGGTGAGTATATCAATATTTTTTATTTTGATTCTTTATTTAACACTTAAATATGGATTCCGATACCGATTCCCGATATCGCAAACATATCGGAACTCGGTATCGGAATTCCGATACCAGATTCAGAAGATCGCCGACCTCATGGCCGACCCCACACAGGGGTCGGGTCGGGTTTCATGAAACCCGACTTTGCCAAAAGTCGGCGACTTCTGAAAATGGCCAACCCGTTTCGCTCAACCCTACATATGACCATTGCAACCATTCACTGGGCTCAGCAGCTCCACCAACATACAGCTCTGGCAAAAATTAAGAGACCACTGCAAAATGTTCAGTTTGTCTGACATTTCTCTTTATAGGTATATTTTTGAGTAAACTGTAAATTGTTCTTTTATTCTATAAACTTCTGACAACATGTCTCTGAAGTTCCAAGCAATATTTAGTATTTTTTCTGACAAAAAAAAAAATAGTCAAAATTTAAAAAAAAAAGTGCTTTCAGACCTCAAATCAAGCAAAGAAAACAAGTTCATAATCATTAAGAAACAACAATACTAATGTTTTAACTCCGGCAGAGTTCAGAAATCAATATTTTGTGGAATAACCAAGATTTTTATCACAGCTTTCATGCGTCTTGGCATGCTTTCCACCAGTCTTTCACACTGCTCCTGGTACAAAAATGTAAGCAGTTCTTCTTTGTTTGATGGCTTGTGACTATCCATCATCCTCTTGATTACATTCCAGAGGTTTTCAATGGGGTTCAGGTCTGGAGATTGGGCTGCCCATGACAGGGTTTTGATGTGGTGGTCTCTTAATTTTTGCCAGAGCTGTAGATGGCTCAAGCTGCAGAGCCCAGTCTGCTGATGTAAGATGCATCAAATTTATTAAGAGTAGGGTTGAGCGACTTTTACTTTTTCAGGATCGAGTCGGGTTTCGCGCAACCCGACTTTGTCAAAAGTCGGGTCGGCTGAAATCGGCCGATTATTGCGAAAAGTCGGGGATCCGACCGAAACACGAAACCCAATGCAAGTCAATGGAGAATCAAAGTCGGCAGTGAGTGGAGGACAGGAAAACACCAACAGAGCCCATTTTAATGCCAAAAACATCAATTCTTGTTACTTAAGCTTGTCAATCTTAATTTACCTTATAATAATAGTTAGCCATTGAAAATTTGGCGGTCATTTGGCAACAGTTGTGGGGGGAGTAGGGCTGGCTCAAGTTTTTCGTGGGCCCAGGAAACACGGACTACGTCACGGCAGTGGAGCAGGGAGAGGTAAGTATTTCAACTTTGCAAGTGCTGTGATCCTGAGCAAGCAGGGGGGGCACACTCGTTCACATTGCCACTGGCACAGGGCCCCTCAAAGTATGGCGTTGTGATTGACGGCGGGGGCGCCTCCCACCGGCAGAGACACTTTTGCATACTATGAGGGGCCCTGTGCCAGTGACGTCGCCAACGAGTATGCCCCCCCACCTGTTGAAGGAACCTGCACTTTCATCTGCACCTTCCTCTTTGTCCCCGTATAAGATGGTATAGTATGCGGGAAGGGGAACCAGACTTTCTGCAGGGTCAGATACTGGCTATGTAGAGTGCAAGGGGAATGTAGTGGTCTGGGTCAATGTACCGGCAGACTCATCTAGCAGTGGCTGGGCAATGGGCAGGATGAGGAGGAAACACAGATATAGGCCCAAAGAATAAAGTAGGCAAAATACAGTTCAAAATTGGTAACAGGAGTAAACAGGCAGCACTGCTTTGTTCAGTGGAGGAGAACAGCAAGGAGCGGCAGACACCGTTAGTAGGCCCAACCAAACCAGTAGGCCAAATGCAGTTTTAAAATTCCTATAGGCCGAAAGCCAGAAGATTGAAGCTCAGGAGAAAAACACAGGAGAATACCAAGGAGCGGCAGACACTGTTAGTAGGCCCAACCAAACTAGTAGGCCAAATGCACTTTAATAAGTGATATCGGCTGCAAATTGAGGCTCTGCTTTGTGCAGTGAAGGACAGCTGTATTGAGTGGCGCAGACAGACACAGGTAGTAGGCCTAAATTAAAAAAGTTGGCTCAATGCAGTTTAAAATTGGTTACAGGGGTACACAGGCGGCAGAGCGTTGTTAAGCGGAGGACGATTGTCAGGACTGGAGTGGCCCAGACAGACTTAGTAGGCCTAAAATAAAAAAGTTGGCTCAATGCAGTTTAAAATGGGTAACAGGGGTACACAGGCAGCATTGTTTTGGTCAGCGGAGGACGATTAGTAGGAGTGGCGCAGACAGACTTACTATGCCTAAAATAAAAAAGTAGGCTCAATGCAGTTCAAAATGGGTAACGGGTACACAGGCAGCATTGTTTTGGTCAGCGGAGGACGATTAGTAGGAGTGGCGCAGACAGACTTACTAGGCCTAAAATAAAAAAGTTGGCTCAATGCAGTTTAAAATGGGTAACAGGGGTACACAGGCAGCATTGTTTTGGTCAGCGGAGGACGATTAGTAGGAGTGGCGCAGACAGACTTACTATGCCTAAAATAAAAAAGTAGGCTCAATGCAGTTCAAAATGGGTAACGGGTACACAGGCAGCATTGTTTTGGTCAGCGGAGGACGATTAGTAGGAGTGGAGCAGACAGACTTACTAGGCCTAAAATAAAAAAGTTGGCTCAATGCAGTTTAAAATGGGTAACAGGGGTACACAGGCAGCATTGTTTTGGTCAGCGGAGGACGATTAGTAGGAGTGGCGCAGACAGACTTACTATGCCTAAAATAAAAAAGTAGGCTCAATGCAGTTCAAAATGGGTAACAGGGGTACACAGGCAGCACTGGTTTGGTCAGCGGAGGACGATTGCTACGAGTGGCGCAGACAGACTTACTAGGCCTAAAATAAAAAAGTAGGCTCAATGCAGTTCTAAACTGGTAACAGGAGTAAACTGGTGGCACTGCTTTGTTCGATGGAGGACAACTGGAATAAGTAGCTGACACAGTATGTTGGCCTAAATAGTAAAGCGGGCTAAATGTCTGCAAAAAAAAGTTTGTAAATAAACAGGTGGCAAAGCAACGTACAGAGGTGAGTTCCTCTGCTGAGTACCAGATAGTGGTAGTTCGCGCACAGTATTCACATGTCAAAATGGAGGGCATGGTCCCTGTTAGGGTTGAGCGAAACGGGTCGGCAATTTTCAGAAGTCGCCGACTTTTGGCAAAGTCGGGTTTCATGAAACCCGACCCGACCCCTGTGTGGGGTCGGCCATGAAGTCGGCGATCTTCTGAATCTGGAATCGGAATTCCGATACTGATTCCCGATATGTTTAAGATATCGGGAATTGGTATCGGAATTCAGATTTAAGTGTAAAATAAAGAATTAAAATAAAAAATATTGCCATACTTACCCTCTGACGGGCCCTGGTACTAACCGGGAACCTTCCTTCCTTAGAATCAGCCTTCCAGGGCCTTGCGGTGACGTCGCGGTGACGTCGCGGCTTGTGATTGGTCGCGCGGCCCCCACGTGACCGCTCGCGTGACCAATCACAAGCCGCGACGTCACCATGACGTCACTGAAGGCCCTGGAAGGGCTGATTCTTAGGAAGGAAGGCTGTCGGAAAGAAGCAGGGCGTGTCCAAGGGTGAGTATATACCTAATAGGAATATACTCACCCTCGGCTTCGTTCCGGCAGCCTTCCTTCCTAAGAATCAGCCCTTTCAGGGCCTTCGGTGAGGTCACGGAGACGTCGCGGCTTGTGATTGGTCGTGCGAGCGGTCACATGGGGGCCGCGCGACCAATCACAAGCCGCGACGTCACCGCGACGTCACCGCAGGTCTTGGAAGGCTGATTCTAAGGAAGGAAGGTTCTCGGTTAGTACCAGGGCCCGTCAGAGTGTAAGTATAGCGATATTTTTTATTTTAATTATTTATTTTACACTTAAATATGGATCCCAGGGCCTGAAGGAGAGTTTCCGCTACTTCAGACCCTGGGAACCATTGGAAACCCAATGCACTGCATTGGGTTTCGAGTTTCGGCCGACCCCGACCCCGACTTTTTTATAGGATCGGCCGATTTCAATCGACCCGACTTTTGAAAAAGTCGGGTTTCGTGAAACCCGACCCGATCCTATAAAAGTAAAGGTCGCTCAACCCTAGTCCCTGTATATATTTACTATCATCTCTCAATTTGTATTGGCAGTGCCATTGAAGGATTTAACAGCACCGACTAAACAGCGGTGGAGCACAGTTTGAGCTGGGGGGGACACTCTCTCATGGGTGGCGGTACTGGCCCAGGGCCCCTCATATTACGATGGTGTGTCTGACCCCCACCGCCAGAGACACTTAATTGTACGATGAGGGACCCTGTGCCAGTGCCGTCGGCCAAAAGTGGGCATACCCACCTGTCCAGGCAAACGGCACTCGCACGGTTGCTTGCGCCAAGTGGTGACCACGGGCCCGTGGGGGGAGTCAGCCCATTTAGGGAGGTGTTAAAAATGGCCTATGGTGGACATTCAGCAGCAGCAAATGGAGGAATTGGAGCAGTCAGTAAGAGGAGTCCAAAAGCAAGACCTTTTTAAAGGAAAGCTACGTGTCAGCAGGGGAAGGTGGGGCAAAAGAATTTGAAATTCATGATTGGTTCATTTTAATGAAGGTTAGATCATCAACATTTTGGGTAGCCAGACATGTCCTTTTTTCGGTCAGTATTGAACCAGCAGCACTGAAGACTCTTTCTGATAGCACACTGGCAGCAGGGCAAGCGAGCTCCTGTAATGCATATTCTGCCAATTTAGGCCAGGTGTCTAGTTTAGATGCCCAGTAATCAAAGGGGAATGACCTGTGAGGGAGAACATCGATAAGGGAGGAAAAGTAGTTTGTAACCATACTGGACAAATGCTGTCTCCTGTCACTTTGAATTGATGCAGCTGTCCCTGTCGTGTCAGCGGTCATTGAAAAATCACTCCACAACCTTGTCATAAAACCCCTCTGTCCAACACCACTTCGGATTTCTGCACCGCTAGCACCTCTGCCATGTTGCCCCCTACGGCTCGTGTGAGAACCATCACCGCCGCTGTGTGCTGGGAATACCAGAACCAAACGGTCTACAAGAGTTGATTGTTTGGTAGCCAATATTTGCTCTAGGTTCTCATGTGGCATGATATTTTGCAATTTACCTTTGTAGCGTGGATCCAGTAGGCAGGCCAACCAGTAATCGTCATCGGTCATCATTTTGATAATGTGGGGGTCCCTATTTAGGATACGCAAGGCATTCTCAGCCATGTGGGCCAATGTTCCAGGTGTCAATTCACTGCTTCTGCTGGGTTGAGGAGCACTTTCTTGCAAATCTACATCACAAGTGTCCCACAAGAAACCTGTACCAGACCTTGCAACGGCACCAGTTTCTTTTGCCCCCTGAGAAGCTCCCTCCTCCCATACATATTCAGCCCCATCATCCTCCTCCTCATCCTCTTCGTCCGCCACCCCGTCCTGGACAGTTCCCTGACCAGACAATGGCTGACTGTCATCAAGGCTTCCCTCCTCCTCGGCTGCAGACGCCTGCTCCTTAATGTGCGTCAAACTTTGCATCAGCAGACGCATAAGTGGGATGCTCATGCTTATGATGGCGTCGTCTGCACTTACCAGCCGTGTGCATTCCTCAAAACACTGAAGGACTTGACAGAGGTCTTGTAGCTTCGACCACTGCACACCAGACAACTCCATGTCTGCCATCCAACTGCCTGCCCGTGTATGCGTATCCTCCCACAAATAAATTACAGCACGCCTCTGTTCACACAGCCTCTGAACCATGTGCAGTGTGGAGTTCCACCTTGTTGCAACATCTATAATTAGGCGTTGCTGTGGAAGATATAGCGATCGCTGATGGTTCAGCATACGGCTGGAGTGTACGGGCGACCGGCGGATGTGCGAACAAAGTTTTTGCACCTTCAGGAGCAGGGCTGGTAACTCCGGATAATTTTTCAGGAAGCACTGCACCACCAGGTTCAAAGTGTGAGCCAAGCAAGGTATGTGTTTTAGTTGTGAAAGGGCTATGGCAGCCATAAAATTCCTTCACTGACTACCTTGCCTGCCTCAAGATGTACACTGCCCAGCCATGACTCACTTTCTTGCGGCAAGAACTCGGCCAGTACTTCCGCGGTGTGTCTGTTGTCGCCCAAACACTTCATTTCCAACACAGCCTGCTGACGCTTACCACTAGCTGTTCCATAATGAGACACCTCTTGTGCAACACTGGCAGCTGCGGATGGAGTTGCCAGGCAACTGCGCTCTGTGGATGAGCTGTCGCTTCTGGAGGAGGAGGAGGGGTGTCGAACGCCTACTGCCAACTGTTTCCTAGACCGTGGGCTAGGCAGAACTGTCCCACTATGGCTGTCCCCTGTGGACCGTGCATCCTCCACATTAACCCAGTGCACTGTGATGGACACGTAACGTCCCTGGCCATACCTACTGGTCCATGCATCTGTGGTGAGGTGCACCTTTCCACTGACAGACTGCCTCAGTGCATGGACAATGCGGTCTTTGACATGCTGGTGGAGGGCTGGGATGGCTTTTCTCGCAAAGAAGTGGTGACTGGGTAGGTCATAGCGTGGTACTGTGTAGACCATCAGGTCTTTGAAAGCTTTGCTTTTGACCAACCGGTAGGGCATCATCTCTAACGAGATTAATCTGGCAATGTGGGTGTTCAAACCCTGTGTACGCGGATGAGAGGATGAGTACTTTCTTTTCCTCACGAGAGTCTCTTCTAGGGTGACCTGGACAGGAGACCTGCAGATGGTGGAACTAGCAGTGGTGGTGGTGGTGGACATGGCAGATTGAGAGACAGTTGGTGATGTTGGCCTACATACAGTGCTTCCTACAAATAACCTTCTGATTCCCTGCCTGCTTTGGCCTTGCGATGATCCCTCCACATTTGCTGCTGGTGGTGTCCGAACCCATGGGCTTACTGTGAGAGAAGCAATGTAGTGTTGCTGACTACCTTCATTCTGACCAGGTGCACCAATGGTACAGGACTAGTGTTGAGCGATACCGTCCGATACTTGAAAGTATCGGTATCGGAAAGTATCGGCCGATACCGGCAAAATATCGGATCCAATCCGATACCGATACCCGATACCAATACAAGTCAATGGGACTCAAGTATCGGACGGTATCCCTGATGGTTCCCAGGGTCTGAAGGAGAGGAAACTCTCCTTCAGGCCCTGGGAACCATATAAATGTGTAAAAGAAAGAATTAAAATAAAAAATATTGCTATACTCACCTGTCCGACGCAGCCGGGACTTCAGCGAGGGAACCGGCAGCGTTGTTTGTTTAAAAATCGCGCTATTACTTGGTTACGTGAATTCCCGGCTTGTGATTGGTCAGGTCGGCCATGTTGCCGGGACGCGGACCAATCACAGCAAGCCGTGACGAAATTACGTCACGGCTTGCTGTGATTGGTCCGCGTCCCGGCAATATGGCCGCCCTGACCAATCACAAGCCGGGACGTCACGGGAGGCTGGACACGCGCTCATTTTAAAATGGGCGCGTGTCCAGCCTCCCGTGACGTCACGGCTTGTGATTGGTTGCGCCGCGATCAACCAATCACAAGCCGGGAGGCTGGACGCGCTCATTTTGAAATGGGCGCGTGTCCAGCCTCCCGGCTTGTGATTGGTTGACCGCGACGCAACCAATCACAAGCCGTGACGTCACGGGAGGCTGGACACGCGCCCTTTTTAAAATGAGCGCGTTTCCAGCCTCCCGTGACGTCACGGCTTGTGATTGGTTAATGGCGGCCATGTTGCCGGGACGCGGACCAATCACAGCAAGCCGTGACGTATTTTCGTCACGGCTTGCTGTGATTGGTCCGCGGCCCGGCAACATGGCCGCCCTGACCAATCACAAGCCGGGACTTCGCGTAACCATGTAAAAGCGGGAATTTTAAACAAACAACGCTGCCGGTTCCTGCGCTGAGGTCCCGGCTGCGTCGGACAGGTGAGTATAGCGATATTTTTTATTTTAATTCTCTATTTTACACATTTTAACATTAATGTTGTTCCGATACCCGATACCACAAGAGTATCGGAATCCTGGTATCGGAATTCCGATACAGCAAGTATCGGCCAATACCCGATACTTGCAGCATCGGAATGCTCAACACTATACAGGACGTTTGGTAATTAGTCCAGGCTTGCAAGTGCATGCTGGTTAAATGTCTACGCATGCAAGTTGCATTTAAATTTTGAAGAATCTTCCCTCTGCTAAAGGTCTTTGAGCATTTCTTACAGATCACTTTAGACTGATCATTGGGATCTTTTTCCAAAAAATGCCACACTGCACTCTTCCTACTATGGAATTCCTTTTCAGGCATTGCACGCTGTGCAACTTTTAGCGGTTGGCCACGCTGTCCTAAAACTGTTTTTGTCACACGTTTTGGGCCTGATACGGGCCTGGCTGATGACAGCTGTTGCGATGTAGATTGGTGTTGCTGCGGATAACCCTCCTTCGCTTGTGAGCTAGTGCCAGCGGCACCCTCTTCTCCCAATGGCTGCCAATCTGGGTCAAGAACTGGGTCATCTATCACCTCCTCCTCCACAAATCATGTGCACCTTCCTCAGTGTCACCGTGTAAGCCGGTGCTATAGTGTTCGGGACAGGGCTCCATAGTCTCATCAGGGTCAAATTCTGGCTCAGGAAACTGCGAGATCAATGTAGTGATCTGAGTCAATGGAACATCATCATAATCTAGCTGTGGCTGTGCATCAGTGCACTCCATGTCCGATTCTTCTTGTAATGGGCAGTGTACAAATTCCCTTTCTAACCCTGGCACGGTATGGGTAAAGAGCTCCATGGAGTAACCTGTAGTGTCGCCTGATGCATCCTTCACTTTTGGTTTGGGAGAAGGACACAAGGAAACGTCTTTTTCCGGACCACTGACGACTGGCTGCTCTTAGATTTTGAACTTTGGGAAGAGGAGGCGAAAGAGCTAGAGGCTGAGTCAGCAAGGAAAGACAAAACATTTTCCTGCTGCTCCCGCTTTAAAAGCTGTTTTCCTACTCCCAGGTAAGGGATCCTTCGAGGCCTTGTGTAGCCAGACGATGACGCAGGCTCAACACCTCCAGCCTTAGGTGCTACTGTGCTTTTGCCACTACCACCAGATGCAGCACCACCACCACCATCAGTACTAGCTGGCAACCCCCGCCCACGGCCTCTTCCACCAGACTTCCTCATTTCTTGGGGGGAGACACTGAACCACAACTCTGGCCTAGTGGTATAACACAACACTATAAACGTGGCAGAAAGTGGCTGCCTGATATACGACACACTAGCAGTACAGCAGAATATAAACTGTGTGAGAAATACTATCTCACTTTTGGGAGGAGACACTGAACCACAACTCTGGCCCAGTGGTATAACACAACACTATGAACGTGGCAGAAAGTGGCTGCCTGATATACGACACACTAGCAGTACAGCAGAATATAAACTGTGTGAGAATTACTATCTCACTTTTGGGGGGAGACACTGAACCACAACTCTGGCCCAGTGGTATAACACAACACTATGAACGTGGCAGAAAGTGGCTGCCTGATATACAACACACTAGCAGTACAGCAGAATATAAACTGTGTGAGAATTACTATCTCACTTTTGGGGGAGACACTGAACCACAACTCTGGCCCAGTGGTATAACACAACACTATGAACGTGGCAGAAAGTGGCTGCCTGATAAACGACAAACTAGCAGTACAGCAGAATATAAACTGTGTGAGAAATACTATCTCACTTTTGGGGGAAGACACTGAACCACAACTCTGGCCCAGTGGTATAACACAACACTATGAACGTGGCAGAAAGTGGCTGCCTAATATACGACACACTAGCAGTACAGCAGAATATAAACTGTGTGAGAAATACTATCTCACTTTTGGGGGGAAACACTGAACCACAACTCTGGCCCAGTGGTATAACACAACACTATGAATGTGGCAGAAAGTGGATGCCTGATATATGACACACTAGCAGTACTGCAGAATATAAACTGTGTGAGAAATACTATCTCACTTTTGAGGGGAGACACTGAACCACAACTGTCGCAGTGGTATAACACAACACTATGAACATGGCAGAAAGTGGCTGCCTGATATACGACACACTAGCAGTACAGCAGAATATAAACTGTGTGAGAATTACTATCTCGCTTTTGGGGGGAGACACTGAGCCACAGCTCTGGCCCAGTGGTATAACACAACACTATGAACGTGGCAGAAAGTGGCTGCCTGATATACGACACACTAGCAGTACAGCGGAATATAAACTGTGTGAGAATTACTATCTCACTTTTGGGGGGAGACACTGAACCACAACTCTGGCCCAGTGGTATAACACAACACTATGAACATGGCAGAAAGTGGCTGCCTGATATACGACACACTAGCAGTACAGCAGAATATAAACTGTGTGAGAATTACTATCTCACTTTTGGGGGGAGAAACTGAACCAGAACTCTGGCACATTGGTATAACACAACACTATGAACGTGGCAGAAAGTGGCTGTAATTATTAAAAAAATAAATAAATTACTGCAATAACATGCTCCCTAGTCCCTACAATGATCTCAGGACAAGTATGGCAGCAATAAAAAGGACTTCAGACCAAAAAAGTGTGGACAAATAAACAAGACAGGTAACTGTGCAGAAAGGAGCAACAGGATTTTTGCTTTGAAAAAAGCAGTTGGTTTGCACAGCACCGTGCACACAGCTATGCAGCTGCTGCACTAAAATACGACCTCCACTGTCCCTGCACAAAAAGGTGTTGTGGGACAGTGAAAATCGCTCCAGCACAAGCGGTTTGGGGGCTTATATTTCCTTCCTAACTCTGTCCCTGCTTCTGACTAACTGCAGCAAACTCTCCCTATGCTCAGATCGGCAGAAGTAAGATGGTGGTCGGCGTGCACGCCCCTTTATAGCCCCTGTGACGCCGCAGACAGCAAGCCAATCACTGCCATGCCCTTGTCTAAGATGGTGGGGACAGAGACCTATGTCATCACGCTGCCCACACTCTGCGTCCTCCTTCATTGGATGAAAAACGGCGGTAACAGCGTCATACGAAACGCGACTTTGGCGCTCTGATCGTGTACCGCATGGCCGATCCCACACTAGGATCGGTTCGGGTTTCATGAAACCCGACTTTGCCTAAAGGTCGGCGATTTCTGAAAATGACGGATCCGTTTCGCTCAACCCTAATTAAGAGTCATTGACCTCTTAATGAATTTGTGGCTTGTTTAAAATGTCACAAGTCAGCATAAAAAATGTTTTCCAATGTACATTTCTATAATAACTTACGCCACTTAAGCTGAATTTGCCGGGCTGCGCTTGTCTGTACCTCCTCTACTAAGTGCCACTCTTTTTTTTTTAAAATAAGATGGATTTGGGGTTCGGACAAAAATTGATGAATTAGCCAGTCAGGGAGTTGACGAAGCGTTAGCGAAACGTACGTTGGAGTGGTGTGTGCAGGGGACGGTGGAGCTACAGACTGGTTGGTATCATGAATTAATATGAATTGATGTTATATTTATTGCACCAGCGATCCTTTGTCCTTTGATCACTTGATCTTTGGCCTTTGTATTTAATATTTGGTATTTTTTGGGCATTAGTTTCTTTTATTCATATATGTTTATCACATATATTGGTGCACTTGTTAATCACTTTGATTTTCACCATTTATTTATATTTTTTGGATTGCACTGTTATATTCTATTCATCACTACACCATTTATATTGAATTTTTTATATATTGCCTGCACATGGTTATTGTTATAATCCTTATATTTGGTGATGTCTTACAAGATAGCTATATATTAGTCGCTGGTGTATATGCATATGTATACCTTATTTGTTATAGTCTACCATACGGTCTGGTGTTCTTAATCCCCTGCTACACATTGTTTTTTATATACCTATTGTTGATTTTTTATTGCTATTTTTAAATTAATAAATTCTTTTTATCTCATCAATTGTCTTTTGTATGTGCATAATATTATTCACAATATTATTAACTAATTTTTGTGTAATCATGATTTTGTAATTATTAATAAAATTATAATTATTAATTATATTATTGGTTTTCTTGAATACTTTTTTGGGGTAATAGATTTTATTTGGCATTCATAGTTTTATATTCATACACTGTTGGTATTTCTTTTCTGTATAGGTATTGAACATTCCAAATCTGACTGCTCTAACTGTAAACAACCCTTTCCTGTTTAGCTGTCAGAATCGCCTTTCTTCCACCCATGATGAGTGCCCCCCTTAGTATGGTCCTTGGAAGGAATAAGTCATATTCCAGTCCTTTGTACTGACCACACATATATTTATACATTGTCAGGTCATCGGCTGGGACACTGGCATGGCAGCCCAGGGCATCTGGACTTCGGAGACAGGCTTGGACTCAGATGGCACAGGACCAGGTAGGTGGTGATCTTCAGGTTCCTAGCTACGGCCGTCAGGCCCCGGGCATCGGACCCAGGAAGGAACTCAAGCGTGATGGTGCAAGCACCGCCAGACAGGACCTGATCCAGATGGGGTTAGCACCGTATAACAGGCTGAGGACAGCATAGTAAGGGCTCAGCATAAACACCAGACTCCATTTTAAATATGAGCCCAGGAAGTTCAGTCACTGGGTACGGTGTGTCAGAGACAAAAGGACCTCAGGAACATAAAAGAGGATACAGTTCAGACAGGGTCAGGTACTGGATATGCAGCCTCCAGGATAGGCAGGTCTGGGTACTCTGCCCCAAGATTAGGCGGAAAAACAAAACACAAACTGATCTGGATATGCAGCCTCCAGGATAGGCGGGTACTCTGACCCCAGATTAGGTGGAAGGCAGGTATCAGCTCTCCCAGAACATACTGCAGACAGAACGGGAGCTGAATACCTAACTCACAAGGCAAGACACAGAAACACAATGCAATGCTCTGGCAACACCCAACAGGAAAAAGGGAGTTTATATAGGAGCTGCTCCTCAGCAATAGGCTGAGGAAGCAACACAGGTGCACACTCAAACCCTAATAAAAGCAGGGTTGGTGTGGCGCGCATACCCTAAGCACAAACAGAAACCCTTACTGCACAGACAGCACAGGAACTGTGGCTTAGGGAACCTGGCAGTGACTGCTAGCCTGAACACACGTGGAAAGTCGTGCACCAGCTGCAGAGGACCTTGCAAGTTGCGGATAGCTTCCACAGCGGCAGCCAGGGACAGCAAATGCGAGTGGTCATGCAGCAGAGCAAAGACATCACAGCACATGTACAGCTATGCAGCAGCACAGGGAACTGAACCGCATCCATACAGGTAACAGACTACAGTGTCCCTGCAAGTTAGGGGGAGAGGAGCAAGGGTTAAAGCAGAGACATGCAAAAGTAACGCCGAAGAAACAAGGTATAAACCCAGCGGCGTTACACTCTCCAGTCACCGGGTGACTGCACAGTTCAGCAACTGTCCTATGTTAGCGCACACAGTTCTTTCCCCATACCAGGGGTTACCTCTCAGGAGCTCCTGCTCCACAGGTTGACTCTATGTCAGTCCTGGCTTAGCCAGCAAAGAAGCCGGCCCAGGCTCTGTTGGTACACGGTCTCTCCAGGTGCCTCCAGGAAGACTCCACTGGCAGGAGCTACCAATACCAACCTTCTAGGACCTACAGCACACAGGCTACTTCGTGAAAAAGCCCAACCATGTGCTGTTCGGGAAACCTACTCCCAAGACTTCCAACACAGGCTTCCAGGACCTGCACTTGGACCAAATAGATCCAAACACTCTGAACAGGTGACCCACACCCTGGTCACATTATCTAGGTGTAACCACTCCCCCAGGTGGGAGTGTGTGGCTAGTTTGACCCACCTATCTCTCATAACTAGCCCTGTCAGTCTCGCTTTTTAAGCAACCCAATTTACTTGTAGGGCTACAGGTCCCAGAACATCCTTACTTCAGGCTGACTGTGCAGAGTGTCTTTCTCTGTGACACACATACCGGCCATTCACAATAATGCCAGACTTTGTCTTATCACCACAGTTATGCCTGTGACTGCCATGCATTCCTATGGCCTCAATACGCCTCCATGCATATTCTGTGGAGACCATACAGCGCCCCCTACCTATAACAGGGGTCACTGCACCACAACATGTAAATGACATCTTCTCTTAGGCATCTTTTTTCCAAGCTAAACAAGCCCAACTTTTCCAACCTCTCCTCATATGAGAGGCCTTCCATCCCTTGTAATAATCTAGTTGCCTGCCTCTGAACTGACTCTAACTTCTGAATGTCCTTTTTTAAATGTGGAGCCCAAAACTGAATCCCAAGTTGCCTCACAATCGATTTATAAAGGGATATCAAAACATTGGAATCACAGGATTTTATTTCTCTTTTATTATATGTAATGTTTTTGTCCCTCTTACATCACTGAGCTTTTCATAAAGACTAGCAAAGGAAAAACCGGTCCTGATTTGTTCCCTACTCTGTGTTTTTAAAAATGATAGTGTACTAAAAATATAGGGAATCATTCAAAGCAAGCAACACATTGTACTTTCATTCTGTGCTCAGAATTAGGTAAAGGAAAGATAATGGTGTGCACTCAGCCTTAGAGAATGAGGTGATGGTGTAATAGACCAGAGGTCTCAAATATGGTAAGATATAAGATTCACCACAATTTATGCTATCAAAGAGTGTGCAGTGAATCTTATATCTTACCAGAATTAGGTAAAGACAGATGAGGGACCACAAGTAATAACAAGACCATAATAAAAAGGCAATGGAACACATAGAACAATACTACAGGACATTAATCTCATGAGTCATAGCCAGTATCAGGGACAAAACCCATTTGCACTACAAATTGTGTATTAGCAGTGCTCGGCACTGGTGGTCACAGACTGAAGAAGGCCTTTTTGCAAGAACAATACAGTTGTGCTTAAAAGTTTACAAACTCCGGCCGAATTTTTGCTTTCTTGGCCTTTTTTCAGAGAATATGAATGATAACTAGTGTTGAGCATTCCGATACCGCAAGTATCGGGTATCGGCCGATATTTGCTGTATCGGAATTCCGATACCGAGTTCCGATATTTTTGCGATATCGGAAATCGGAATCGGAAGTGTGCGGTGCGTATGGTTCCCAGGGTCTGGAGGAGAGGAGACTCTCCTTCAGGCCCTGGGATCCATATTCATGTAAAAAATAAATAATAAAAATAAAAAATATTGATATACTCACCCCTCCGGCGGACCCTGGCTCTTAGCAGTGCCTCCGTTCCTAAGAATGCAGGGCGTGAAGGACCTTCGATGACGTCGCGGCTTGTGATTGGTCACGTGAGCGGTCACATGAGCGGTCACGCGACCAATCACAAGCTGCGACATCATCGAAGGTCCTTCACTCTGCATTCTTAGGAACGGAGGCAGACGCTTGGACCGGTGAGAGCCGGGGCCGTCGGAGGGGTGAGTATATCAATATTTTTTATTTGTATTCTTTATTTTGTACATGAATATGGATCCCAGGGCCTGAAGGAGAGTTTCCTCTCCTTCAGACCCTGGGAACCATTCCGATATTTTGTGTCCCATTGATATGCATTGGTATCGGGTATCGGTATAGGCGAGATCCGATATTTTGCCGGTATCGGCCGATCCAATCCGATACCGATACCTTTGCATATCGGAAGGCATCGCTCAACACTAATGATAACACCAAAACTTTTTCTCCACTCATGGTTAGTGATTGGGTGAAGCCATTCATTGTCAAACTACTGGGTTTTCTCTTTTTAAATTATAATGACAACCCAAAACATCTAAATGACCCTGATCAAAAGTTCACATACCCTGTTGATTTTGGCCGGATAACATGCACAGAAGTTGACACAAATGGGTTTGAATGGCTACTAAAGGTAACATCTTCACCAGTGACTGGTTTGCTTGTAATCAGTGTGTGCATAAAAGAAGAGTGAATTTCTGGGATCCGACGTTTCTGGATTTTGAGTCTTGGGGAAAGCAAAAGAATTGTCAACGGATCTATGGGCAATGGTAGTTGAACTGTATAAAACAGGAAAGGATACAAAAAGATATCCAAGGAATTGATAATGCCAGTCAGCAGCATTCAAACTGTGATCAACAAATGGAAAATCAAGGGCTCTGTAAAAACAAAACTAAGGTCACGTAGACCAACAAAGATGTCATCCACAACTGCCAGGAAAATTGTTAGGGATGCAAAGAAAAACTCACAAATAGCATAAGCTGAAATACAGGACTCTCTGAAAACTAGCAATGTGGCTGTTTCAAGATGCACAACAAGGAGGCCCTTGAAGAAAAATGGGCTGCATGGTCGAGTCGCCAGAAGTAAGCCATTACTGCGCATATGCCACAAAGTATCTCACCTACAATATGCAAAACAGCACAAAGACAAGCCTCAAAACTTCTGGAACAAGGTAATTTGGAGTGATGAGACTAAAATTGAACTTTTTGGCCACAACCATAAATGTTACATTTGGAGAGAGGTCAACAAGGCCCATGTTGAAAGGAACACCATTCCTACTGTAAAGCATGGAGATGGATCGCTGATGTTTTGGGATTGTGTGAGCTACGAATGCACGGAAACTTGGTCAAAGTTAAAGGAAAGATGAATGCAGCACATTACATATAACAGAATATAACAGAAATCATGGAAAGTCTACTACTAAGGCAGATAGATGAAGCTACAACCCATAATGAGGTCCTTGTTATGGGGGACTTTAACTACCCAGATATTAACTGGGAAACAGAGACCTGCGAAACCCATAAAGGCAACAGGTTTCTGCTAATAACCAAGAAAAATTATCTTTCACAATTGGTGCAGAATCATACCAGAGGAGCAGCACTTTTAGACCTAATACTATCTAATAGACCTGACAGAATAACAAATCTGCAGGTCATCAGGCACCTAGGAAATAGTGACCAGTGACCACAATATTGTACAGTTTCACTTGTCTTTCACTAGGGGAACTTGTCAGGGAGTCACAAAAACACTGAACTTTAGGAAGGCAAACTTTGACCAACTTAAAGATGCCCTTAATCAGGTTGACTGGGACAATATCCTCATAAATAAGAATACAGAGAATAAATAGGAAATGTTTAAGAACATCCAAAATAGGCACTGTAAGTGGTTTACTCCTTGTGGGAATAAAAGGACAAGAAATAGGAAAAACCCAATGTAGCTAAGCAAAGAAGTAAGAGGGGCAATTAACAGTAAGAAGAAAACATTTAAACTACTAAAGCAGGATGGCACCGTTAAAGCTCTAAAAAACTATAGGGAGAGAAATACTTTATCTAAAAAACTAATTAAAGCTGCCAGAAAGGAAACAGAAAAGCACATTACTAAGGAGAGTAAAACTAATCCCAAACTATTATTCAACTATATCAATAGTAAAAGAATCAAAAGTGAAAGTGTAGGCCCCTTAAAAAATTGTGAGGAAAGAATGGTTGTAGATGATAAGGGTCACCAGTCTAACCCAAGAAGAGGTTGGAAACCGGCTACATAAGATTAAAATAGATTAATCCCCGAGTCCGGATGGCATACACCCACGAGTACTAAGAGAACTAAGTAATGTAATAGACAAGCCATTATTTCTTATATTTAGAGACTTTATAGCGAAGGGGTCTGTTCCACAGGACTGGCGCATAGCAAATATGGTACCAATATTCAAAAAGGTCTCTAAAAGTGAACCTGGAAATTATAGGCCAGTAAGTCTAACCTCTATTGTTGGTAAAATATTTGATGGGTTTCTGAGGGATGCTATTCTGGATTATCTCAATGAGAATAACTGTTTTACTCCATGTCAGCATGGGTTTATGAGGAATCGCTCCTTTTTTATGAAGAGGTAAGCTATAGACTGGACCAAGGTGAGTCATTGGACGTGGTATACCTTGATTTTCCAAAGCGTTTGATACTGTGCCACACAAGAGGTTGGTACACAAAATGAGAATGCTGGGTATAGGGGAAAATGTGTGGTGTAAATGGGTAAGTTATTGGCTTAGTGATAGAAAGCAGAGTGTGGTTATAAATGTTATATTCTCTAACTGGGTCGCAGTGACCAGTGGGGTACCACAGGGGTCAGTGTTGGGACCTATTCTCTTCAACATATTTCTTAACGATCTGGTAGAAGGTTTACACAGTAAAATTTCAATATTTGCAGATGACACAAAATGATGTAAAGCAGTCAATGCAAGAGAAGATAGTATTCTGCTACAGCTGGATCTGGATAAGTTGGAAACTTGGGCCGAAAGGTGGCAGATGCGGTTTAACAATGATAAATGTAAGGTTATACACATGGGAAGAAGGAATCAATTACACACTGAATGGGAAACCACTGGGTAAATCTGACATGGAGAAGGACTTGGGGATCCTAGTTAATGATAAACTTACCTAAAGCATTCAGTGCCAGGCAGCGGCTGCTAAGGCAAACAAGATCATGGGGTGCATTAAAAGAGGTCTTGATACACATGATGAGGGCATTATACTGCCTTTGTACAAATCTCTGTTTAGACCGCACATGAAGTACTGTGTACAGTTTTGGGCACCGGTGCTCAGGAAGGATATAATGGAACTAGAGTGAGTGCAAAGGAGGGCAGTAAAATTAATAAAGGGAATGGGGGAACTACAGTACCCAGAGAGATTAGCAAAAATAGGAATATTTAGTCTAGAAAATAGACGACGGAGGGGCGATCTAATAACCATGTATAAGTATATAAGGGGACAATACAAATATCTCTCCAAGGATCTGTTTATACCAATGAAGGTGACAGTCACAAGGGGGCATTCTCTGCATCTGGAGGAGAGAAGGTTTTTCCACCAACACAGAAGAGGATTCTTTACTGTTATGGCAGTGAGAATCTGAAATTCCTTGCCAGAGTAGGTGGTGATGGAAAACTCAGTCGAGGGGTTCAAGAGAGGCCTGGATGTCTTCCTGGAAAGTAACAATATTGTATCTTACAGTTATTAGGTGCTTTAGAAGGATTTAGATCTGGGGATTTATTCTGATGGAATGTAGGCTGAACTGGATTTACAAATGTCTTTTTTCGGCCTTGCTGACTATGTTACTATGCTATCAGCAAATACTGGAGGCAAATTTGCACTCATCAGCCCAGAAGCTGTGCATGGGACGTAGTTGTATGTTCCAACATGACAACGATCCAAAACACAAGGCCATGTTGACCGGTCATTGGCTATAGGTGAACAAAGTGAAAGTTCTTGAGTAGCCGTCTCAGTCTCCTGACCTCAATATCATTGAGCCACTCTGGGGAGATCTCAAGCGTGCTGTTCATGCTAGACAGCCCAAGAATTTACAGGCACTGAAGGCTTTTTGCCAAGAAGTTTGGGCAGCTTTATCATCTGAGAAAATGAAATAAGGGACCTTATCTACAACTACCACAAAATACTTCAAGCTGTTATTGATGTTAGAGGGGGCAATATACGGTAGTAAGAAATGGGGTATGTGAACTTTTTATCAGGGTCATTTGGATGTTTTGGGTTGTGATTATGATTTAAAAAGAGAAAACACAGTAGTTTGGCATTAAATGGCTTCAACTAACCCCTAACCATGAGTGGAGAAAAAGTTTTGGTGTTATCATTCATATTCTCTGAAAAAAGTCAGGAAAGCAAAACTTCTGCTGGGGTATGTAAACTTTTGAGAAAAATTCATAATGCACAATTACACATGCTTTGGAAGTGAAAGAGGCCTCCTTACCCCTTGCGTCCCTGTGCGGTCGCACTGGTTACACTAGTGGTATGTCTACTATTGAACATAGTTTCAGAATATAAAAAAGCAGCAGCAGCAACATTGAAACTTTATTCAAGAACAGAAGGATTTTTTTCTTGTATCCTATTTACTACTCATTGCCTAAGTTAACAGCCACCTCAGCAGTTTATCCATGGTGTCTGGACTCCTAGTCAAGGAGCATAACACTTAGAGATGAGCTGATCTTTTGAAATTCAAAGTTACCAACTTCGTTTCACGATGATTGAATTTGGATTACTTTGGAATTTGTGACAATATCGACCTATCCTTATGTAAACCTAAGGCCACCAATTTACCCTACCCCTTACCCTAATTAAATGAAAACCTCACACTGCGTGACATTGGATGTAATAGCCAGAGCAAGCTTGGTTTATTAAATAACAGATCCCTAAGAATAGAACCTTTTCTTTATGGCTAAAACACATCTTTATTAATGTCAAAAATATTAAAAGGTGCAAATACATACATTTATTTAAAGATAAAAAGTTTCATAATATAAATAAGGAAAAGGGGTGTGTATACCTCAAAAATCGTATAATAATAAATTACTGATAGTCAATATGCAGACGTTTAACACATAAAATGATAGAAACAAAACTGGTATGCCAGGATCAGTTCATAGATTAATATATCAGGTGTAAAAACAAAACCATAGTACTCATCAACATGTATATGGATGTGGTCTAAGAGGTATAGTACTGCTACTACTACTACTAATAATAATAATAATAATAAAGGGGGCTGTTAATATACCTCTAAATCACTGTAGGAGATAATATATCCCTAGTAATCACTGTAATAAACCACAGAGCACAATGTGTATACAACTATATAGAGTACCCCTTAACATACACATACTTATAGTCTAAGAAATGTAACAATAATATAGAGCACTGATCATGGCGCCCTGAGTGCGTGGACAGACGACATGGGTTACCGCACCTCTACCTGTGTCGGCATAAAACTGTCACTGCGTGTTTACACTCCACAGGAGAGAGAGAGGACCCTGCTGATCAAAGAGCTTATACTCTACAGGAGAGAGGACCCAGCTGACCATAAGAGCGTACACTCTACAGGAGAGAGAGGACCCTGCTGACCATAAGAGCTTACACTCTACAGGAGAGAGAGAGGACCCTGCTGATCATAAGAGCTTACACTCTACAGGAGAGAGGACCCTGCGGACCATAAGAGCTTATGCAGCGCCCCAGAGTCCTGGTCGTTGCAGTAATGTCGCTCTTCCACCAGGGGGAGTGATGTTACGTCTAATGGTACTAAAGGAGTTCACCTTGCCAGGTATCACAGTCACACACTACACTTTACACTCCAGTCCACCAGGGGGAGCAAAGCTTCTATCTACTAGGGCACTCCTCACACACGGGTAAAACTGGTGGGTTGGATAGGAAGTTAGGGAGAGAAGCAGACTGGGCTTCGACCAGATAACATCGAGGGAGAAGCAGCCTGGGTTTGACCCAGAGAGGTCCTGTCAGGGGTGGGATCCTGACAGAGGCCTAGCAAGAGATAGAATGTTACGGAGCTGCGCCTGCACATCATTGCGGCAGCATCCTAAGAAAGGACACGAAGCGAAGTATATTGTGGAGAGTGAGAACCGAAGTCACAGCACAAGGAGATAATACTGGGAGGAGTCCTGCCCCGAGATCGGCAGCCTCCTTCTGAGGCGCGTAGCCGGTGGCCGGAACACCGAGGGAGTACTGACTCTATGCATTACTCCAAACAATGGCAGGACAGTCAATTCCAAGTTGGCTGTCCAACCTAAATACCTAAGAAGACATGGAGGCAATTGTGGGAGAGGGGCGTCTCTAGGGTCCCTATAAATTAACTCCAGGCCTACCCCATCATATGGGTTGTCCTATCCATATCATCTGGGGGACAGAGAGAGAGAACATCAGAAACATCTACAAAGGTTGTGAGGACTTTCCTGTGGTGCTCAACAGGGAGGTACTACAACACACAGGCGCTAGTAGGAAGGCTACTGATTTCTTCCTGGCTGAGGGAACTCTGGATGTGCCTTCGGACCGGCCAGACTCAGCCAGCCCTGTGATCGGTACTCTGGACTGCGGACGCTGAAGTCTTCAGTAAAAGGTAAAGAGACTGCAACCTTTGTGTCCTCGTTATTCATCACGCCTTACAACGTCCACTATCACCATCCGCACACTTTGGGAAGCCCTGGGGACATACTTCACCTGTGGGAAGGTATACCATCTGGCTGCCATTCCATCACCCCAGCGGATCCCCAACAGCGTCGGTCACCCTGACTGAATACCACAGGTGGCGTCACGAACACCGTACAAACTTACACCTTTAATTGGGCGCCCCTCAGCAGGGCCACAGACCGGGTCGGGCCACCGTGACATCCCCAGAACCGAGACCAAGGGACCTGGTGCCGAGTACCCCATTGCCCTGCGCCTGGGGGCAATCCAACTTTGGCGTCACGAACAGGATCTACTTAAGCCCGAGAATCGGTTCATGTGTGCCTTGGAACTGTGCCAGAATTGTGCTTGAACTGTCATTTATTGCAAAGACTTTGTATTGCCATTTGCCGCCAAAATTCCCGCCAAAACCGCTGCCATTGTAGCGCCACGAGGAGCGCAGGAGAAGAAGAAGGGTGTGGAATTGTGGGCGTGAACGAATTGAGAAGCGTGAAAAATAATGGCCGCCCAGTCTAAATATTTCTGTATTCTGAGGACGTGTCCGTCAGCAACCAAGGTCTGCCTCCTAATTCTCTATGGCGGGCAGAGACCCAAGAAACGAAGCTATGACTCAGAACGAATGGAGCTGGAGACCAGAGGGAACCTCCGAAAAAGAATGGCCCCGCACAGACCCCCGTCACCGGAGGACTACTCCAACATGCCACCGCTGGAGAGCCTGGACCCCTGGGAGCTGCCTATGGGGAGCCCACTGCCTGCGCTGTTACCAGCCCTGGTGCCTTCCTCAGGACAGTGGAGTGGCGCCAAAGGAGTCGACTCAAGTGCAGGTATCCGGTGCCATGACTCTCAGGGAGGTCGCCTTCCCCCCGCACCTGGTCTGTTCACCACTGCGACTGCTGGAGCCCAGGCGTTCCCGCCGCCTGACCCCAGACTACCGGGGGGCATGATCTTGGGCCCTTCCCATGGGGAGAGTACCAGAGGCATCTGATTGCTGAGTACGCGAGAGAAGTGGGGTGGGAGGCCCGCAGCGAGTTGCTGGGTGGCTCTTTGCCGAAATGGGGTGTCGTGATCGTTTACCAACCCCAGAGAGGGAAGGGCTTTGTCCAGGAGATCGGGTCATCAGTGAGGGTCCACGTCACCTGGGAGGAGGTGGAGTCCTGCTTGTGTGGAGATGGCGAAGACCCCATCCTGAAACCTGGAGACGAGGTAACCTACCGCAGGTACCAAAAAGGGAATGGCTTGTGGGCCCGGGATATACAGAGATGCACAGCCCTCTTGGCGGTCTCCAGGACCCTGGAGGAAGAGCTCGCCGCTGACGCCGCCGCAGCAACCCCTACCATCCCTGGCATCATCCACCGGACCACACAGACCTTCATTGCCGCGCACGACCTGATCATGCAGGAGGAACAGACTCATGGAGTGCATCTGGCGCCGGGAGTAGACTTGGATGTGAGTCTTCCTAAGCCACAGAGGTCTACCTGCACGGTAAAGGCCTGGTGGAGGCCGCCAGAGCAAGAATAAACCTCGGAGAACCAAAAACTGTAAATAGTTAAATGTTTGCTTTCCTGTTTTGCTGCTTTAAACCCGTCTAGGGTTAATTCTTAAAGGGGTCCCTTCGTTTACCCGGGATCCCTATTGTTTCTAGTTTTTTGCATCGGTTCATCACTGTTTTCTTCAAAAGAACATTGGAATCATGAACTGCACATGATTACAAACTGGCTGTACATAGTTTGCACCTTCTTAAAGGGAACCTATCACCCCGTTTTTTAAAGATTAGATAAAAATAGTGTGAAAGAGGGGCAGAGCTGGGCTTTACATTAGTGCCTTTTTGGTGCCTTTACACCCCCGTTAGGCTGCCGAAATACCTTTGTGAAGTGGCCGTTTTGTCCTGTCACTCAAGTTGGTCAGGTCGGATGGGCGTGGTCACAGCGCTGTTTCTCCCCCAGATCAGGCTCATCATTACGTTGGTGGCGTAGTGGTGTGCACATGTCCAAGGTCCCGAATCCTGCACAGGGGTGTGAAAATAGCAGCGATGTCCGTTATTTCATTGGTGGTCGGTGGGCGCGGCCATCTTGCTTTGGCCGCGCGTGCGCAGAAGCGGCGCTCTGCTGGCCGCAGCTTCAGGAAAATGGCCGTGGGCATCCGCGCGTGCGCAGATGGCTATCGCGGCGGCCATTTTCGTGAAGCCGAGATGCGAACTCTGCTTCACGAAAATGGCCGCCGCGATAGCCATCTGCGCACGCGCGGATGCCCGCGGCCATTTTCCTGAAGCCGCGGCCAGCAGAGCGCCGCTTCTGCGCACGCGCGGCCAAACCAAGATGGCCGCGCCCACCGATCACCAATGAAATAACGGACATCGCTGCTATTTTCACACCCCTGTGCAGGATTCGGGACCTTGGACATGCGCACACCACTACGCCACCAACGTAATGATGAGCCTGATCTGGGGGAGAAACAGCGCTGTGACCACGCCCATCCGACCTGACCAACTTGAGTGACAGGACAAAACGGCCACTTCACAAAGGTATTTCGGCAGCCTAACGGGGGTGTAAAGGCACCAAAAAGGCACTAATGTAAAGCCCAGCTCTGCCCCTATTTCACACTATTTTTATCTAATCTTTAAAAAACGGGGTGATAGGTTCCCTTTAAGGGTGCTCTCTACTGGTTTTACAAAGAAGAGCTTTTAGAAAAGAGACTGTTCCTGATTACAGCGTGAAAGTTTTTGCTTTAAACTGACTTGCAAACTGATTGTTTGCACTACCTCAGAAGAGACTTGGTTTCCTCTTAAAGGGAATGTTTAGTTGTTGCACTTCGCCTAAAAGGGATAATGTCGCCTTAAATAGTTAGATAGTAATAATATTCTTACATAGTGATAGTATGTAGCTAGGAGTAGAAATGTTAATGGTGTTCTTTGAATAAAATCGAAGTTAAAGTAATTATTAGAATTAATGAGAGAAAGCTAAAGAAAGATGCAGTAGGCCCATAGGGGTAGACAGATAATCCCGCATACGTGAAAGTGAAAGAGAAATGAAGAGAATTTTGATTTGCACTTTTGAAGTTTTATAGTATACCTTTAGTGGGTACACACCCTTAAAGGAAAAATACTGTTTTGTATTTAGTTGGTAGCATACCCGTATGGGTAATAACGGTTATTCATAGTTAGTTAATTAATAAGGGTTATTTAGAATCATAAGCACAATGTAAATATGTTCTTGTTTGCAACGTTCAAGTGTCCTCACCTCCCATAAAGGGAAGCATTGTTATATTCACTTGTTTACAGCATTCCAAAAATTTTGTATGTCTTTTGCTAACATGTATTGTTGTTCTTCTTTTCCCAGTCCGGGAGTACTGGATTTAACGGGGGGGGGGAGTGCAGCGCCCCAGAGTCCTTGTCATTGCAGTAATGTTGCTCTTCCACCAGGGGGAGTGATGTTACGTCTGATGGTACTAAAGGAGTTCACCTTGCCAGGTATCAGAGTCACACACTACACTTTACACTCCAGTCCACCAGGGGGAGCAAAGCTTCTATCTACTAGGGCACTCCTCACACACGGGTAAAACTGGTGAGTTGGATAGGAAGTTAGGGAGAGAAGCAGACTGGGCTTTGACCAGATAACATCGAGGGAGAAGCAGCCTGGGTTTGACCCAGAGAGGTCCTGTCAGGGGTGGGATCCTGACAGAGGCCTAGCAAGAGATAGAATGTTACGGAGCTGCGCCTGCACATCATTGCGGCAGCATCCTAAGAAAGGACATGAAGTGAAGTATATTGCGGAGAGTGAGAACCGAAGTCACAGCACAAGGAGATAATACCGGGAGGAGTCCTGCCCCGAGATCGGCAGCCTCCTTCCGAGGTGCGTAGCCGGTGGCCGGAACACCGAGGGAGTACTGACTCTACGCATTACTCCAGACAACGGCAGGACAGTCAATTCCAAGTTGGCTGCCCAACCTAAATACCTAAGAATACACGGAGGCAATTGTGGGAGAGGGGCGTCTCTAGGGTCCCTATAAATTAACTCCAGGCCTACCCCGTCATACGGGTTGTCCTATTCATATCATATGGGGGACAGAGAGAGAGAACATCAGAAACATCTACAAAGGTTGTGAGGACTTTCCCGTGGTGCTCAGCAGGGAGGTACTACAACACACAGGCGCTAGTAGTGAAGCAATGGCCGGGGGACCACCACTGTGCAGGAAGACTACTGTACACAAGATGAGGTGCAAACAACAAAGGGTAGATTTATTTGGAGGCAAGGAATGAAGGGAATGAGGAAGATGCAAACAGGGGTTAACAATAGCAAAAGACAATATAAATGAGTAATCTTGTCCAGAAAATAGCACGGTGCTCCAACAATCACAGACTCAGAATTTATCTCACAAGCAACTTTAAACAATAAAACCAATAACGATGCTACTCTATGTATAACCTCCCTGGCCTTTACTAAGCAGGCCACACGGCTCCCGTGTTCTGACTACCGAAGCCTGCACTAGGCCCTAACAGGTGCACCATACAGGAACAAACTCATGGTGATGTTGGGGACACAGGTCCAGTCCCAGGGGGCCCCCAGCAGTCTATACGGTGGTGCGCACGGATTTCTGTCATCTCTGTGAAGTGTGGTCTTCTCCTTGATTCCGGATCCTAGGGGTGCTCCTGGAAACTGCAAGTCCCTTTCTCAGTATCTTCGTGGCTTCACAAACTAGCACAGAACAGCCACCTTTGCTGCAACCTGGAAAAGTCTTGCCAATTTCAGAAGTAAACTCTGTCCCAGCCTGGGATCTTTCTTGTAGCAAACAGCAAGCAGTTCTCACTCTCTAGAAGCTTCTGCTCACACACGCAGTCCAGGCTCAACTCCTCCCCTAAAGATAGGGCAGTTCATCTTCACAGCCTAAAGCAGGGGAAAAGCAGAACATTCCATCTCACACCAGACAAGGGGGTGCAGTCTCTTAAAGTGACAGCGTGTTCCTTACTGTCCATAACAGCACCACCCTCTTACATGCCTCCCTTCTTAATGATGGTTGTCCTCGGCCATCACAGCATCAGGGTCAAAGTGTAATGGAGGGACGTGCAATGCAGAAACAGCACCTATAGGGGAGGTAACAAAGGTGTAAAAACAGACAGAGCACACTGTTCCACATATCGGACTTGTGGAACCCCTGCATTAGACCTCTGGGATCTCTGAAGCTCTTGGCTGTCAGGCAAGGCTTGACTATCTTCCAGAGGAACACTTGTTGCAGGGAACATTGTGAGCTCTTGTCTGGTCTCATCCTCGCATGGCGGTACTGGTACATCCATGGGATTACCGTCTCTGGGCAGCTGAGGACCCCCTACTGTGTCAGGGACGGTCCACCACTCCTCATCGATTTGGCCATCAGGCATGACAGATTCAGGAAGTGGAGCGGCGCCTTCAGGCGACAATGGCATAGAACAGACCTCATACCGGCAAGGCCGCAGCATATTTCGGTGAAGTACTCTAGGGGCGGATGCCCCATTCTCAATCTGTACCTTGTAGACAGGGCCGTTAGCATACACTCGCTCGATAACCTTGTATGGCTGTACTTCCCATCTCTCACTTAGTTTTCCCTTAGGGCGTTTCTCTCTGACCAATACTCAGTCTCCAGGTTGGAGCGGTAACTCTTGAGTCGGTTTGCGGGCAGTATGTTCTTTTTCTTGCAGTTGCTGACCCGCCAACCGCCGTATCGTTTGCAATTGTTGCCGATGCTCTTTCACCCATGAGGTGACAGTTCGTTCCATCAGCTCCTCTGGCTGTTCCAAATTCAGCTCAATGATCTCTCGTCCAGCTCTTCCAAACAACAGTAGATAGGGGGTATAACCCGTGGTGGAGTGGACCCGATTGTTGTAGGTCCAGACCAATTCTGGCAGATAGTCTGTCCAACACGCCTTCTTATCCTCCTCCAACGTTCTCAGCATCTGAAGCAAGGTTCTGTAGAAGCATTCACAAGCTCCATTGCCTTGAGGGTGGGTAAGGGGTGGTCCGGGACCACTCAATGCCATACATGCGATACAATTCTTCCATCACCTTGCCTTGAAAACATGCGCCTTGGTCAGAGTGGATGCGCTTTGGGCACCCATACACCCGGATGAAGTCTTGACAGATGGCTCGCGCCGCCGATTCCGCAGTCTGGTCTCTAGTCGGAGTGACTACTGCGAACTTAGAGAAATGATCGGTCATCACCAAACAGTATTGCAGCCCCCGGGCCAAGTGTCCCACAAGGAGATAGTCGATCATCAAGACTTCTAGCGGTTCCTTAGTTTGTATGGTCTGGATGGGTGCCCTCTGTTCAGTACTCTTAATGAGGTCACATACTCGACATTGCTGGCAAACCTCTTCCACCACAAGCTTCAACCGGGGGCAATACACATACCGCTGCAACCATTGGTAGGTCTTTGCGGGACCGAAGTGCGCTCCGAATTCGTGGGCTTCTTTAGCTATTTCTTGAGCCATTCTTCCTGGAATGACCACTTGCCATCTCACTTCCATATCTTTTGGCTGTTGCCTCTTACGATATAGTACTGACTCTCGCACTTCCAGTCTATCCCACTGGTGCAACACACTCCCCATTTCAGAGTCCAGATCATCTCTCTCTTGTTTGCCAGGCTTCCGCTTTTGCGTTACCCACCATTTCATCTGTCTCAGTCCTTCGTCGTCATCCTGAATGCGTCCCCATTCCTCATTGGTTCTCCCCAGGGACCGGGGTAATGCGCAGGCCTCCCTTCTTGACTGGGCCACAACCATTGGGGGCTTAAACTTATTAAAGTCTGGGGTTTCCTCCTCTTCGAGTTGCTCATCAAGATCCCCCACTGGAGTCTCCACAGGCACTCTTGACAGCCCATCCGCATTTGCGTTTTCAGTAGCAGAGCGATAACGGATGGTAAAGTCGAAATTGGCTAGGCGAGCCATCCACCGTTGTTCTAAGGCCCCCAATTTAGCATTCTCAAGGTGGGCCAGGGGATTATTGTCTGTTCGAACTTGAATCTTGGTACCTGTCAGGAAGCCTGCAAACTTTTCTGTCATGGCCCACACCAGGGCCAGGAGCTCTAACCGGAAGGAGCTGTAATTGTGAGGGTTTCTTTCGCTGTCTCGCAGGGACCTGCTAGCATACCCGATGACTCTCTCATGTCCATCCTGTATCTGAGAAAGTACTGCACCGAGTCCATGAAGGCTACCATCGGTGTACAACAGGAACAGTTGATCGAAGTCTGCGTAGGCCAAAATCGGGGCCGAAGTAAGGGCACTCTTTATAGCCTGGAAGGCCTCGTGTTGTCCCTGTGCCCAGGGGATGCGCTGGGTCTTCGGCACTCCAGCGGTCCCCCTCAGCAACTCATAGAGAGGACCTGCCACCTTCGCGAAGTCTTTAACAAACCGGCGGTAGTACCCAGCGAGTCCCAGGAAGGCCTGGAGTTCTCTCACTGTTTGAGGGACTGGCCACTTCTGGATAGCAGCCACTTTTTCTGGTGAGGGTAGAACTCCATCTTGTGACACTATGTGGCCTAGGTACTCGATCTCTCTCTTGAAGAGGTGGCACTTCTTTGTCTTCACCTTCAGGTTATGGGCCCGCAGTCTTCCAAGTACCTGTCCAAGCCGGGCAAGGTGTTCTTCGAATGAGGCTGAAAACACAATGATGTCATCCAGATAGATCAGGGTAGCCTCAAAATTTAAATCTCCCAAACACTTTTCCATCAGCCGTTGAAAGGTGCCTGGAGTATTGGAGAGCCCAAAGGGCATCCAGTTAAACTCGAACAGCCCCATAGGGAGGATGAAGGCGGTTTTCTCTCTGTCTTTCTCTGCCACGGCTACTTGCCAGTATCCGCTTGCTAGGTCCAGGGTGGAGAAGTACTTGGCTTTCCCCAATGCTGTCAAGGATTCCTCGATGCGGGGCAATGGATACGAGTCTCGAACAGTGCAGGCATTGAGTTTCCTGTAATCTACACAGAACCGGATGGTCCCATCCTTTTTCTTGATGAGCACCATCGGGGCTGCCCAAGGGCTCTGACTACTCTGCACCACTCCTGAATCCAGCATCTGCCTCAGTAATGTCTTCACCTCTTGATTAGTGTTGAGCATTCCGATACCGCAAGTATCGGGTATCGGCCGATACTTGCGGGTATCGGAATTCCGATACCGAGATCCGATACTTTTGTGGTATCGGGTATCGGTATCGAAACAACATTAATGTGTAAAATAAAGAATTAAAATAAAAAATATTGCTATACTCACCTCTCCGACGCAGCCTGGACCTTACCGAGGGAACCGGCAGCATTCTTTGCTTAAAATGCGCACGTTTACTTCCTTCTGTGACGTCACGGCTTGTGATTGGTCGCGTGCCGCCCATGTGGCCGTGACGCGACCAATCACAGCAAGCCGTGACATAATTTTCAGGTCCTGAATGCCTAATTCTAGGCACTCAGGATTTTAAAATTACATTCCGGCTTGTGATTGGTCGCGTCGTGGTCACATGGGCGACACGACCAATCACAAGCCGTGACGTCACGGGAGGCAGGAAACGCGCGCATTTTAAAATTACGTCACGGCTTGTGATTGGTTGCGTGCCGCCCATGTGACCGCGACGCGACCAATCACAGCAAGCCGTGACGTAATTTCAGGTCCTGAATGCAGAATTAGGCATACAGGACCTGAAATTACGTCACAGCTTGCTGTGATTGGTCGCGTCGCGGTCACATGGGCGGCACGCAACCAATCACAAGCCGTGACGTAATTTTAAAATGCGCACGTTTCCTGCCTCCCGTGACGTCACGGCTTGTGATTGGTCGCGTCGCCCATGTGACCGCGACGCGACCAATCACAAGCCGGAACGTAATTTTAAAATCCTGAATGCCTAGAATTAGGCATTCAGGACCTGAAAATTATGTCACGGCTTGCTGTGATTGGTCGCGTCGCGGCCACATGGGCGGCACGCGACCAATCACAAGCCGTGACGTCACGGAAGGAAGTAAACGCGCGCATTTTAAGCAAAGAACGCTGCCGGTTCCCTCGGTAAGGTCCAGGCTGCGTCGGAGAGGTGAGTATAGCAATATTTTTTATTTTAATTCTTTATTTTACACATTAATATGGATCCCAGGGCCTGAAGGAGAGTTTCCTCTCCTTCAGACCCTGGGAACCATCAGAGATACCGTCCGATTCTTGAGTCCCATTGACATGTATTGGTATCGGGTATCGGTATCGGATTAGATCCGATACTTTGCCGGTATCGGCCGATACTTTCCGATACCGATACTTTCAAGTATCGGACGGTATCGCTCAACACTACTCTTGATACATCTTGGGCGGGATCTGCCGGTATCGTTCTCGAATTGGATGAGCTTCGCCAGTTGTTATCTCATGCGTGATGGCTTCAGTACAGCCGAAATCTTCGGCGTGACGGGCAAATGCGGCCTGATTTTCCCACAGCATAGCTTCTATTGCTTGTACACGCTGAGGGCCCATAGCCTTCACATCCACTTCCATTTGATCAAGCATGACCAGTCCACTCCACTCCGGGGATGGTGTCTCTTCGTCTCCTGCAGCAACTGCTAGGGTCCACCCCACGCCTTCTTTCGGTGATAAAGACATCGCCTTCTGACTCACCACTTCACCCTTATGTAGGTACACCAGGGCCAGATCTGTCTCTCGTGGCAAGGTGACCTCCCTGGGGCTCACATTCAAAGCTCTTATGGGGACATGTCCTCGCTGGACCACAGCTATCGTACAAGCTATCATGACTTCTTGGTCCACTCCGCCTACCACAGGCTGAACAACCACTTCCAACCCATCAAGGTTGCGGTGAGTCACCACTGGAAGGTATACTATAGTTTCTCACTCGGGAGGTAGGATTACAGGTCCTTTACCAGGAGCCCTGATGACCCCTACTGTCTGGTAAGATGGCACACTCTTCTGCGTCCCACAGATGCGGATCAGTCGTTGAAGGGCTTCCTGAGTAGGCTTATGTGGAGTAGCCTTCTTCCAATATCCAGGTCCCCGTTTGGTAAACACGTAGGATATTCATTCCCAGTACTACAGGCACATCTTCCTTGATAGGCTCAGGGACTAGCAGGATCCCTTTTCTCCCAACTTCTTGCCCACAGATTCGAATATTCATCCACACGACCCCTGTGACCGGGATCGGTTGTTGGTTGGCAGCAAACAACCGGATCAATGTCTCTTTTTCTGGCTTGACCAGGTCCTGGAAATGCTGCTTGAAGTACGCTTCTGGCATCGTTGTCACTTGTGACCCGGTATCTACCAGGCAATCCACTAGAACTCCCTCAAATTCAGCACGTAGGATGGGACTCCCAGCAATCAAGTGTTCGTTATGATATGGGGCGGCCTCTCTCCTCGCCTCCATCTTGGTGACAGTACCCTGCTCGCAGCGCCACTTGAAGCAATGGCCGGGGGACCACCACTGTGCAGGAAGACTACTGTACACAAGATGAGGTGCAAACAACAAAGGGTAGATTTATTGGGAGGCAAGGAATGAAGGGAATGAGGAAGATGCAAACAGGGGTTAACAATAGCAAAAGACAATATAAATGAGTAATCTTGTCTGGAAAATAGCACGGTGCTCCAACAATCACAGACTCAGAATTTATCTCACAAGCAACTTTAAACAATAAAACCAATAACGATGCTACTCTATGTATAACCTCCCTGGCCTTTACTAAGCAGGCCACACGGCTCTCGTGTTCTGACTACCAAAGCCTGCACTAGGCCATAACAGGTGCACCATACAGGAACAAACTCACGGTGATGTTGGGGACACAGGTCCAGTCCCAGGGGACCCCCAGCAGTCAATACGGTGGTGCGCACGGATTTCTGTCAGCTCTGTGAAGTGTGGTCTTCTCCTTGATTCCGGATCCTAGGGGTGCTCCTGGAAACTGCAAGTCCCTTTCTCAGTATCTTCGTGGCTTCACAAACTAGCACAGAACAGCCACCTTTGCTGCAACCCGGAAAAGTCTTGCCAATTTCAGAAGTAAACTCTGTCCCAGCCTGGGATCTTTCTTGTAGTAAAAACAGCAAGCAGTTCTCACTCTCTAGAAGCTTCTGCTCACACACGCAGTCCAGGCTCAACTCCTCCCCTAAAGCTAGAGCAGTTCATCTTCACAGCCTAAAGCAGGGGAAAAGCAGAACATTCCATCTCACACCAGACAAGGGGGTGCAGTCTCTTAAAGTGACAGCGTGTTCCTTACTGTCTATAACAGCACCACCCTCTTACAGTAGGAAGGCTACTGATTTTCTCCTGGCTAAGGGAACTCTGGATGTGCCTTCGGACCGGCCGGACTCAGCTGCCCTGTGAGCGGTACTCTGGACTGCGGATGCTGAAGTCTTCAGTAAAAGGTAAAGAGACTGCAACCTTTGTGTCCTCGTTATTCATCGCACCTTACAACATCCACTATCACCATCCGCACACATTGGGAAGCCCTGGGGACATACTTCACCTGTGGGAAGGTATACCATCTGGCTGCCATTCCATCACCCCAGAGGACCCCCAGCAGCGTCGGTCACCCTGACCGAATACCACAGGTGGCGTCACGAACACCGTACAAACTTACACCTTTAATTGGGCGCCCCTCAGCAGGGCCACGGACCGGGTCGGGCCACCGTGACATCCCCAGAACCGAGACCGAGGGACCCGGTGCCGAGTACCCCATTGCCCTGCGCTTGGGGGCGATCCACTTACACTCTATAGGAGAGAAAGAGAACCCTGCTGACCATAAGAGCTTACATTCTACAGGAGAGAGAGAGAGGACCCTGCTGACCATAAGAGCTCACAGTCCACAGGAGAGAGATAGAGTGAGGACCACGATGACCATAAGAGCTTACTCTCCACTCAAATTTCACTGTGCTCCTCTGCTGCTAATGCTTGTTGTCAAGCAAGCATATGGGGACTGAAGTGCGATGTTCTCCTGAAAATACACTTGGAGACAACTCCTTTAACATGTTTCTTTATTTAATGGCACTCCCATCAGCCTACTTTTTTCTCATCTCATAAAATACTTTAAAGAATAACCATTTATTTCATAAATCTATAGTACACATGAAAATAAGTAACTTTGCAATATATCTAATCAGAGAAATCGGCTTCTTTCTAGTCATGGACTGAGCATTCATTTTTCAAAATTCTCAATTCACAGATAAAATCTGTATTCAGTGAAGAAAAAAAATAAAAAAATGCTCATTTCACAACTCACATGAGCCTGTATCTAGAGCCTAACTAGCCTCTGATGTGACAGCATGCTGTGCCACCGCGATGCACATCCTCAAAGCCTAGTCAACAATTAAAGCCACAGCATGGAGTGAAGTGGCCGAAAATGAAGTGGAAAATGGGAGAAGGGAAAAAGAAGAGGTACTGAGGGCCAGGCAGCAGTACAGTTTTTTACATCCATTTTTTATTATGTTTTGCAGCCAAGAGAGACCCCAGAGCATAATAAGTAACATATAGCACAATTGGCATTGAATAACTTTGCGGCAAATTGAATTTTTCAGTAAAATCCACATACTGTATATACTCGAGTATAAGCAGACCCGAGTATAAGCCGAGACCCCTAATTTTGCCACAAAAAACTGGGAAAACATATTGACTCGAGTATAAGCCTAGGGTGGGAAATGCAGCAGCTACTGTTCAATTTCAAAAATAAAAATAGATACCAATAAAAGTAAAATTGATTGAGACATCAGTAGGTTAAGTGTTTTTGAATATTCATATTGAATCAGCAGCCCCATATAATGCTCCATAGAATATTATGCCCCATATAATGCTGCACAAAGGTTGATGGCCCCATAAGTTGCTCCATAGATTATGCCCAAAATAATGCTGCAGAAAGGTTGATGGCCCCATAAGATGCTCCATAGATTATGCCCCATATAATGCTGCAGAAAGGTTGATGGCCCCATAAGATGCTCCACAGATTATGCCCCATATAATGCTCCATAAAGGTTGATGCTCCATAGTATAATATGCCCCATATGCTGCTGCAGCGATTAAAAAAAAAAATTACATAGTCACCTCTCGTTGCTGGTGGACAGGTGCCGGGATTCTGAGCAGGCGGGGACACCAGTGCGCGATGGGGGCTAGGTGCGGGAGTCACCGCAGGCTCAGGCCCCCAATACTTGCGATATTCACCCGTCCCCGTTCCACTGCCACGCGCCACTGTGTCTTCCGCGTCTTTGCAGTGAATGTTCAGGCAGAAGGCGTGCACTAACCACATCATCGTACCTTCTGACCTGAAGGTCACAGCCAAACAACGCGGAAGACGGAGCCCGACGGTGGAACTGGGACAGGTGCATATCGCATGGCTCACCCTCCCCCACTATACTCAAACCCTCCTGGCTCAGTCCCTGCTTCTCCGATGCGATGGTTTCTGGTGCTGGCAGCTTGTTTCTGTGTTCAACGGTCACATGGTAATACTCATTAAAGTAATGAATATGCTCTTGGAGCGCCCCCACACCGCCGCAGGGCCGAGGGGTACCCGGAGCCGGGCCTCTAGGTCTCAGTCCTGGGGTTGTCACGGTGGCTAGACCCGGTCCGTGGCCCTGTCCGTCAGTGGGGGGACGTCCGGTGAAGAAGGTGCTGTTAACGGTGGTGTAGCGGTGCAATTGTGGGGTGCAGGTCGCGGTAAATAACGAGGACACCAGGTTGCAGTCTCTTTACCTCTTTACTGGAGATCTCTTGGTCCTCAGTCCGGAATCTGGCCCACCAGGCTGCGCAAGTCCGGCCGGTCCAATGGCACCTCCAGAGTTCTCCTCACAGGTGGAAATCAGTGCCTTCCTTCTTAGCGCTGTGTGTTGTAGTCCTTCCCTGCTGTGCTCACGGAAAGTACCCCACAACTGTTGTGTCTGTTTCTTAAGTTCCCTCACAACTCGATTAGATGTTCCTCTCTTATTCCGTCCCTCCCTGGTATTCAGGTTGGAACGGCACCCGTTTGTCAGGTAGGCCTGGAGTTCTTCCGGGACCCTAGAGACACCCCTCTCCCGCAATTGCCCCCCAAGACTTCATAGGTGATATGTGGTAGACAGCCCGCCTGAGACTGACTGTCCTGCCGCTGTTTGGAGTATGGCTTAAAGCTGTATATTATTCCACTCCCTCGGCGTTCCGGCCACCGGTAATGCGCCTCAGCAAGGTGCTGCCTCTTTCAACAAAACCCCTGCTGGTATTCTCCGTCTGCTTGATCTCGTTTCTCACTCAGCACAATCTGTCTCGCTTCTAGTCCTTTCTTGGGCACCGCCGCTATGCTGAGCAGGCACGGTCCCGTTACGTTCTTTCCAATGCCAAGCCTCTGCCAGGGTCCCACCCCTGGCAGAGACCCTACTGTCTCTTCCTCCACAACACCCTCTCTCACTAGGTGTTGCTTCGTTCAATCCAGTCAGCGTTCTCTCTAACTTCCTGCCTGACCCCCAGTTTACCCACTATGGTGGGGAGTGGCCTAATGAATAGCACCCTTAGCTCCCCCCGGAGGCCCAGCTGTGAAACATATTGGTGTCTGTGATACCTGATTGGAGGAACTCCTTCAGTGCCATCGAACGCACCATGGCTCCCCTTAGTGGCGGAGCCACAGTACTGCAACGACCAGGACTCTGGGGCGCTGCACTCCCCCCTGGTTAAACACAGTACTCCGGGACTGGGAAGAAAACAACAATACAGGTTAGCAAAAAGACATACAAATTTGTTGAGTGCAAAACAATAAGCATACTTGAACAGGCTTCCCTTTATGGGAGGTGAGGACACTTTAACGTTACAAAACATAATCAAATATCATAGCAACAGGCTACAATTTACTCTCATTACCCAACCGGGTATTCTACTAAGTGCAAATGCTGGAACAATAAATTAACATTGCCTTTAAGAAACATACACTCTTAGTTTATCAAAGGCCTTCCTATAATCACATTACAGGGCAAGGTAACTCTTCATTCTCCTACTTTTGAACCTGCAGGACCGCCTGTCCCTATGGCACCAGACCTACTGCCTCTCCTTTCTTTTACAGGACCGCCCCGTTCAGCCAGGGCCTACTGCCTTTCTCTACTATACATAGTATAGACATAACATTCCTTTCAGTTTGAGAACATGGAGCCCACTCTGCCTGGCTCCTATAAGGACTCACTCACTAACCCCTACGGGTCTACTTTCTGTCCTTAGTAACGAACTAACTTTCTATGGGGACGCAGGGTTTACCTTCTATCCTCACCTTCATTATTACTTTCTTACGTTTCTATCCATGCAGAACTCTAGTCCACCTCAACAGGCTTTCTGCATCTTTCCTTTTGAAGAACATTATTCAAACTTCACATTTCAAACATATTAAACACATATAACTTTTCATGTAAAACGGTTACATTTCTTGCAAAGCATCATCATGACATTACTGTTCGGAAACAGTATCACTTTCCAAGTTCAATTCTAACCTCCCCTTTAAGAGGAGATCAAGTCTCTCTGAGGTAGCTCTTCTTCTCAGCCTACCAGTCCATACCAGAGCTCCGGAATGGCATCTTCGCAAAGTGTCTTTAACTAAAACCAGTAGGAAGCACCTTTAAGAAGGTGCAAACTATTTACAGGAAAGTTTGAATCATGCACAGTCCATGATTACTGCAGTTTGTGTAACTTTGTGCAAAACTTCTGGAAAACAACAATAGTGACCCCGGGTCAACAAAGGGGTCACCTTTTAAAGTTTACCCTGGACGGGTTTAGCAGCAACAGGAACAAAAGAACAAACAGTAACTATTTACATTTTCATAAAGCAATAAAATCTTAGAATCCCCCACGAGGCGCCACCTGGCGGGGGAACCCCTGCAATACAGGCAGTTCAGGTTCCAGGTTCACTCCCGCGGCCAGGTACACCCCATGGGTGCGGGTCTGTTGCACAACCAGATCGTGCGCGGTGATGAGGGTCTGCGTTCCCACTTCTCTCTGCACGGGTACATCAGGAACATCAATCACTCGAAGAGGCACCTCCTTGGCCGCTACGGTGGTCAGGCGGCAGATCGCAGGTTCTGTGATCAGACAGGGTGGGGCGACCGAAGTGGTCACAGATCGGTCACACGGTGGCACTTTGGCTACAGGGGCTGGTTTCTCTTGCTTGTAGACGTTCAGAGCGAACCACCCCTTCTCCCCAAGATGCCTGGTATAGATGACGCTGTCTCCCGGGTAGAGGTCTCGGTCGGGGTGGCCCTCTCTGAGGTGCGACTCGACATCCCGCTGGTTAACAAAGACCTCCGCGTATAGCCCCGGTTCTTTAATAAAGCCCCAGCCTCCTCGGAGCTTAAAAATGGTGACGATGCCCTGCCTGCGCGGGGCCTGGTGAGTGGTGGGGTCCTTGCGGGCCCGGTCCTTGACCGCCAGATCTTTCTGATGATGGGCCTCCCGCCCAGCCTGATGTATTTCCTCCTCCTCTCGCCACCGGTGCTCTAGCTGGATTCGGTATTCTTCCCAGCTTAGGGCCTGTACCATCTCCCCCTTCTGGGTCTCCACCCCGGGGAACCCCATAAGATTGGATCCGGGGTTCACCCAGCGGCACACCGTGTGCTCCGCGTGGACCTCACCCAACAAGGGAGTAGGGGTGATCGGGGCTCGCATGCGGTGTTCCATGCCCGTGGCTTCCTCCCATGGTAGCAGGCGCTGGAGTCTATGGGTTCCCGGGAGAGGTGGTGCCGCTACGGGACCCACTAACACACCCTCGGCTGGCGGGGCAGGATCGGCGGACTCACCAACTGGTGCAAGTTCACTTTCCGCAGCAGGTCCCGCTGGTTCTTCCGGTGAGGACTCCGACGTCCGGGAACCCTCTACCGGCGCCACCGGGTGCGGAGCCTGGACTCTCACATTCAGTTGGAGGAGCTGGTTATATAAGTCCTCCATCTCGGCTCTCAGGAATCTGGTGTTATCCACGGAGGACGGGCTGCTGGGCTCATCCGGGTAGTCGGGGGAGACTTCCACTTCAACCCCACTGTCGGGTTCGGAGCTGCTGGCCATAGCGTCCTCCACGTGGGTCACTTCCTGGTCCTTTTCCCGCTCTCTCCTTCGGGAGCGGTTTCGTTTTCTCTGCCTCCGCCCCCCATTAAGGATTAGGAGGCGGATCTCTGCTGCTGACGGACACGTCCTCACCGTGCAGAAATATTTAGACTGGGCGGCCATTGCTGTTCGCGCTCTCCAGCATGTCTACGCCCACTCCACGCCCCTCTTCTCTTCCTGCGCTCTCCTCAGCGCTGCAATGGCGGCGGATTTTGGCGGCAAATGGCACAACACAGTCTTTTCAATAAAGTACGGTTCAAGTACAGTAAATCACAGTCTCTAGGCACACATGACCTGATTCTTCAGGCTTAAGTAGATCCTGTTCGTGACGCCAAGTTGGAGCGCCCCCACACCGCCGCAGGGCCGAGGGGTACCCGGAGCCGGGCCTCTAGGTCTCAGTCCTGGGGTTGTCACGGTGGCTAGACCCGGTCCGTGGCCCTGTCCGTCAGTGGGGGGACGTCCGGTGAAGTAGGTGCTGTTAACGGTGGTGTAGTGGTGCAGTTGTGGGGTGCAGGTCGCGGTAAATAACGAGGACACCAGGTTGCAGTCTCTTTACCTCTTTACTGGAGATCTCTTGGTCCTCAGTCCGGAATCTGGCCCACCAGGCTGCGCAAGTCCGGCCGGTCCAATGGCACCTCCAGAGTTCTCCTCACAGGTGGAAATCAGTGCCTTCCTTCTTAGCGCTGTGTGTTGTAGTCCTTCCCTGCTGTGCTCACGGAAAGTACCCCACAACTGTTGTGTCTGTTTCTTAAGTTCCCTCACAACTCGATTAGATGTTCCTCTCTTATTCCGTCCCTCCCTGGTATTCAGGTTGGAACGGCACCCGTTTGTCAGGTAGGCCTGGAGTTCTTCTGGGACCCTAGAGACGCCCCTCTCCCGCAATTGCCCCCCAAGACTTCATAGGTGATATGTGGTAGACAGCCCGCCTGAGACTGACTATCCTGCCGCTGTTTGGAGTATGGCTTAAAGCTGTATATTATTCCACTCCCTCGGCGTTCCGGCCACCGGTAATGCGCCTCAGCAAGGTGCTGCCTCTTTCAACAAAACCCCTGCTGGTATTCTCCGTCTGCTTGATCTCGTTTCTCACTCAGCACAATCTGTCTCGCTTCTAGTCCTTTCTTGGGCACCGCCGCTATGCTGAGCAGGCACGGTCCCGTTACGTTCTTTCCAATGCCAAGCCTCTGCCAGGGTCCCACCCCTGGCAGAGACCCTACTGTCTCTTCCTCCACAACACCCTCTCTCACTAGGTGTTGCTTCGTTCAATCCAGTCAGCGTTCTCTCTAACTTCCTGCCTGACCCCCAGTTTACCCACTATGGTGGGGAGTGGCCTAATGAATAGCACCCTTAGCTCCCCCCGGAGGCCCAGCTGTGAAACATATTGGTGTCTGTGATACCTGATTGGAGGAACTCCTTCAGTGCCATCGAACGCACCATGGCTCCCCTTAGTGGCGGAGCCACAGTACTGCAACGACCAGGACTCTGGGGCGCTGCACTCTCCACCCCTATGGGAGTGGAGTCACGTCCATATTCATTACTTTAATGAGCAGCACCACATGACTGCTGAACACAGGAATAAGCTGCCGGCGCCAGATACCATTGCATCGGAGAATCAGGGACCGCGCTAGGAGCAGGTGAGCATGATGTGGCAGCTGACGCTCCCTCTCCCCACCGACCCCCTGGGACAATGACTCGAGTATAAGCTGAGAGGGGCACTTTTAACCTAAAAAAATGGGCTGAAAATCTCAGCTTATACTCGAGTATATACGGTAATTTTGGGAACTTACGTCTTTGAAGATTCAATCATCTCCAAGGTGCCTTCTATCTTTTGCTCCGTGGCGCCACACTCTCAAAACTGCAAAACCTGATACACTGTCTCTTTCATCCATGCATCTTTGTCTGGGGCTATAGATCAGTGCCACTGAACTGAATGCACATGGATCATTGCATTTCTTTTAGAAATTTACACATCATTTTTTTTTTATTGCAAGTACATTATAATATAGTAGACAAATGTAAAGCTTTCCGCTGTTGTTTCTGTTATAAATTGATAACCGACAGTTTTAATTTCAGGAACCTGCAGTATTTATTTTTTTTCAGTAAATTAACTTGTAATTTGTGACATTTATCTTTGTTTAATGTAATATTTATATTCATTTATAAAAAAAATAATATTTTATGGGATCATTCATCTACTGTAATAATGATAGGTTTTAATCTATTCCAGTTTACATAATGTTTTTTTACCACTTGTCATTTTTTTAATTGTATATATTTTTTATGTTCAGCAAACATATCCTATGTCTGATGAGTACAGTATATCAGGGCAGTCCTTAAAAATAGGGCACTTTATTCTCTGTCCATAATCCACAAAAAAAATTAAAGGTGTCCATGATTTTTTGAAGCTAAAGAAACTTTTACAGATTTTTTTCGAGGGTAATTATCATCGTTTTTCAGTTTACAGTGAATGCATCTGATGTCTTCATATCAGAGTTATGGGCTCTAGATATGTATCATTCTGTTTATGGTTTTCCAATGTGTCTGTAAAAAATGTTGGCTCTCTGATCTTTCAATAAGCTGTCCAGAAAAAATAAAATATAAAGTTGGCAACCCTGCCACTCTGTTATATAGGTTAATATTAATACAGGAAAACCATACTTATCACCTGAATCTATCCCTCACTCCAGTGTTGCCACTCCTATAATAATAAGAGCATTTTAGTCGGTAGGCTTAGCAGTTATGTCCCTGACAACAACCCACAATCAGGAGAGGAACAATCAGAGGAAAAGTATAAGGCCAGAGTCACACTACCGTGCGATACGGTAGAGTGCTATACGAGAAAACATTGCATATCCCTCTGCCCAGTGTTATTCTATGAGGTAGCTCAGATCTGCAATTATTTCTCATGCTGAAATGGCAGGCAAGAACAATCGCAGAATGCTGCGATTGTCACCGAAACTCAGCCGAGTCTCAGCTCACTCTCACCCATATAAGTCTATGGGTACAAGCGACACAACGCACAATACTCGGATATCATCCGAGTGTGGTGCGATATATGCCAATGCCAGCAGCGGAGAAGATGGATGGAGAAATTACTTTCTCCACCTCCTGCGCAGCTCTGCTCCAATTCTGTCTGTGCGAGAGGCTCGGACCACAGTAGCATGACACTCAGCTCCCGCTCGCAGCAGAGCAGGAGCAGAGGATCATTAGCACAAATATTACCCCACTTGCCACCGCTACAGGGCAAGTGGGAAGAGCCAGGTAAAGCGCCAGAAAAGGTGCATCTAATAGATTCTCTTTTTCTGGGCAGCTGCAGGCTGCTGTTTTTAGGCTGGGGGGCTTATATCAATGGCCCCTTACCAGTCTGAGAATAGCAACCCCCAGCTGTGACCTTTAGCAAGGCTGTTTTTCAAAAATAATAATAATAATCTTTATTTATATAGTGCCAACATATTCTGCAGCGCTTTACAGTTTAAAAGTTTCAAACACAAAAGTCATAGGTAACAACGTTAACAATACAGTAATAAAGCAAAATAAGACAAAATAAGACGACCCTGCTCGTGAGAGCTTACAATCTACAATGAGGTGGGGAGATACAAAGTACAGGTGTGTATTTACAATGATGTATTTACAATGATGGTCCAGCCATCTTCAGGGAGTGGGGGGTAGATGGAGATAGTGAATAGGTTACACACACACACACAAACATAAAATGACTTTGATTAGGGAACATGATAGGCTGCTCTGAACAAATGTGTTTTGAGCGAGCACCTAAAACTATGCAAGTTGTGGATGGTCCTAATATCTTGGGGTAGAGCATTCCAGAGGATTAGCGCAGCACGGGAGAAGTCTTGGAGTCGGGAGTGGGAGGTACGGATTAGTGCAGAGGTTAGTCGAAAGTCGTTTGCAGAGCGCAGTAGTCGGCTAGGCCAATAGACAGAAATGAGGGAGGAGATGTAAGGGGGTGCCGCAATGTGGAGAGCTTTGTGGGTGAGAAAAAGTACTTTGAATTGTATCCTGTAATGAATGGGCAGCCAGTGTAATGACTGGCGAAGAGCGGACACGTCCGAGTAACGATTAGCCAGATGGACGACCCTAGCTGCCGCAATAAGGATAGACTGGAGAGGGGAAAGTCATGTGAGGGGGAGGCCAATTAATAGAGCATTGCAGTAGTCCAGGCGGGAGTGGATTAGGGCGACATTGAGAGTTTTTGTTGTCTCCATGGTGAGAAAAGGGTGGATTCTAGAGATGTTCTTTAGGTGTAAGCGGCACAAGCGGGCAAAAGATTGTATGTGGGAGGTGAAGGAGAGATCGGAGTCAAACATAACACCCAGACAGCGTGCCTGCTGCCGGGGTGTTATTATGGTGCCACCTACGGAGATGGAAATGTCAGATTTAGGGAGGTTAGTAGAAGGCGGGAGCAGAAGAAGTTCAGTTTTGGAGAGGTTGAGTTTCAGATAGAGAGCGGACATGATGTTGGAGACTGCAGACAGACAGTCAGTGGCGTTCTGTAGTACAGCAGGGGTAAGGTCAGGGGATGACGTGTATAGTTGTGTGTCATCAGCGTAAAGATGGTACTGAAAGCCAAATCTGCTGATGGTCTGTCCAATTGGGGCTGTGTAGAGGGAAAAGAGAAGGGGGCCAAGGACCGAGCCCTGAGGTACCCCAACAGTGAGAGGAAGAGGAGATGAAGTGGAGCCAGAGAACAGAACACTGAAGGAGCGTTCAGAAAGGTAGGAGGAGAACCAGGAGAGAGCAGTGTCCTTAATGCCTAGTGACTGGAGCCTAGAGAGTAGGAGAGGGTGGTCAACAGTGTCGAAAGCTGCAGAGAGGTTGAGGAGAATGAGCAGAGAGTGGTTACCATTACATTTTGCTGTCAGAAGGTCATTGGTCACCTTGATGAGTGCAGTTTCTGTCGACTGTAGGGGGCAGAAACCGGACTGTGAAGGGTCTAGGAGGGAATGAGTGGAGAGGTAACGGGTAAGGCGGGAGAAGATCAGGCGCTCCAGGAGTTTTGAGATGAAGGGGAGATTGGACACCGGTCTGTAAATGTTTGTGCATGATGGGTCAAGGGTGGGTTTTTTAGTAATGGAGTAATGATAGGGTGTTTGAAGGAGGAGGGGAAAATGCCAGAGGAGAGGGAGAGATTAAAAATTGTAGTTAGGTGGGGGGGACCCCACACTTTTTTTTAAATTATTTATTTAAATAATTGATTTATTTAAATAATTAAAAAAAAACAGCATGGGGACCCCTCTATTCTTGGTAACCAGCCTTGCTAATGCTGAGCAGGGGAGAATGGTAGCTTCTGCAAACTGTCATCACACGTACCGGAGACACAGACGTGAGAAAGGGGCCTTAATCAGCTTTGAGAAAATGTTATTGATAAAGTCATGTGCGTATTACATTCTTTTTTACTTTTCTTCTGTTGCAAAAGTGCACTAAAAGTGTACGTTTTTTTACCTGTGGATTTTTTCTTGAATGAGATATTCAAGTCTATGTAGAAAATCAACAAATAAAATGCATTTTTAACATAAGAGAAACTGACATGCTGCAGATTTTAAAAAATACACCACAGGTCAGTTTACGCTATGTAGAAATAAAAGCACAGTGGGCATGAGATATCATGAATCCAATTCACTTTGCTGGAACTGAAATACCCTGAGAAAATAGGCAGTGTCAGAAAACGCACCAAATACTCATTGTCTCATTGTGGGGAATTAAAAATTGTACCTTTTCTACGTATAAAGGAGTACCTACTTTGGGTACAGTATTATCCCCCAATTTAATAATAGAAAATAAAAAGCAATATAATCATAGTTGGCTGAAATATACCATGCTAATTTTTATTTATGCAGTTCCCATACTTGCTTATGTGATTAATTTGTATCAAAATCACTGAAATTCGTAATGCAATAATGACAGTAATGTACATAAAATCAAACAATTTATTAATTGCAATTCTGCATGTGTAATCTATTGTGTGAAGTGTATAGAATACCGTTTAGCAAATATAGGTTGTACTAGCATAATTAAAGAATGCATTAGAGATTTCACTGATTGTGATGCACCTAATCCTTCAAATGTACCTAGACACTTTAAGACCTCATTCAGACATTGGATTTTTTGGGAGAAAATCCTATTGAGTATTCTGATCAGACTCTGATCAGAGTTTGATGATAGAGTGGTCAGTGTGTCATCCAATTTTCTTGCACGTGGAGAAATAAAATAAAAAAACAAAAACAAAAAAACAAGTGGAAATCAAAGCACACTGGAACTTAAGTGCAGTCCACCACCTCACTGACGTCAACGCGAGTGGTATCTGAAAGTTCTCCTGCTCGCGCTGACATCAGTGAGGTGAAGGGAGTTCATTGGCTATGAAGTTTGCTCATTTTTTTAACAATACTAGGATGTGAGTTCAGTGTCTCTGCTTGATGCCAGGCTTAACTGTTGCATCAGGCCACCATTAAGCAAGGAATTTAGATGGAGCAGAGCTAGTCTCATAAAGGTACAAATTAATTATCTTCTCAGGCAAGTGAGGAATATGCTTGTTCATTTTTTCTATTCTTTTACAGGGGACATGGGCATTGGAGGATTATCTTCACATCGGACAGGTGAGGGATATGGTTTATTATTTTTGGTGTTTTACAAATATGGGTGAAAGCTATTAATGACATGCCTCGGTCCACCATTATTTGGATTGGTACTTTGATGGTTACTGACTTTATAACATATATATTACACCTTGCTTCCCTTATGCGGTGTTAGGAGTCTGCTATTCCTTTTTGGCTTTCTCTACAAATAAATACACTGGCACTTTATGTTGTCATTGAACTTAATGTGAAGGCCCCTTTTCATATATTCATTCCTGTGAGGTGACACCATATTTTTGGTGCACCTTTGACCCAATTTGAACAGCTCTGTGAATGATAAATCTGTTGTGATATATGTATTGCATTGTATACTATGAATTACTTGTCATTAAAAATACACCTTTTAGAATACTTTCTAGTGGTTTATGTGCTCCATGTGTTTCTGTTTGAATGTTAATTGGGAGCTCCATAGGGCTATAGCCTATATCAGTCCTAATAGGTTAGGGACTGTTCCTTTATAATATGGTTTCTGTATCTGAGATTTTATATTATAGTGTCTTGTCTGAGCAGATTTGTAGTGCAGCTAGGGAGGGGTCCTAATCAACAGGTGCTTTCAGCTGTCAGCAGAAAATGCTGACAGGCTCACTCTGATAATAATGAACAAAGCCCAGATTAGCCCTGACTTTTCCACACAATCCAACATAAAATGTTTTTGAATTTCAATATTTGCATGAGGCCTGCCAGTTGTTGCCTTCATGGATCTATGGATGACTGGATGACCCTCCTTATCATTTTTTCCTCTGTCCTTGCATTTTGTGCAAAGATTTTATGAGTGTAATGGTACATCAACTACACTTAGTTATTTTTTAAGAGACTCTTCAATTGGTGCCTTCAAGGGTGTATAGATGACCCTGCTTGTAATTTTTGGCAGGCTTTGCACTATGTGCAGAGCTTTTATGAGTGTTGGACTACAACAACTACACTTTGTTCACAATATTTGAATGTGGAATTAGAATTAGCAGGAAAAATTCTCTTATTTCCCATTGACTCTCATTATACTCGGTACTCAAAACAAAATCCGAGGATTACGAATTGCATGGTTCAAGTAACGAGCATCTGAGCATTTTAGTGCTCACTCATGCCTAGTGGTTACCATGGTCTTATCCAAATGTCAACGCTGCTTAACCCCTTTCTGCCATTGGATGTACTATTCCGTCCATGTGGGGTGGGCCTTCCTTCCCAAGGACGGAATAGTACGTCCAGAGCGATCGGCCATGCTCACGGGGGGAGCGCGGCCGATCGCGGACGGGTGTCAGCCGGGTGTAACTATTGCAGCTGACATCCGGCACTATGTGCCAGGAGTGGTCACAGACCGCCCCCGGCACATTAACTCCCGGCGCACTGCGATCAAACATGATACAGCGGTACAGGGAAGCATCGCGCAGGGAGGGAGCTCCCTGCGGGCTTCCCTGAGACGATCGGTACAAGGTGATGTGCTCACCTTGTACTGAGCATCTCCTCCCTGCAGGCCCCTGGTCCAAAATGGCTGCAGAGCAGCATCTGGGTCCTGCAGGGAGGTGGCTTCACAGCTCCTGCTCAGAGCAGGCGCCGAGAAGCCTCCCTGCTGTGCATGTCAGATCGCTGATCTGACACAGTGCACAGCAAAGTGTCAGATCAGTGATCTGTCACTTTACTGTGATGTCCCCCCTGGGGCAAAGTAAAAAAGTAAAAAAAATAAATTACATGTGTGGAAAAAAAAAATCCTAAATAAATAATAAAAATATATATATTGTTCCAATTCCTTTATCTAAATTAAAAAAAAACAATAAAAGTACACATATTTAGTATCGCCGCATCCATAACGACCCGACCTATAAAACTGTCCCACTAAAACAAGGCAAAAAACAATGCTTTATTATCATACCGCCGAACAAAAAGTGGAATAACACGCGATCAAAAAGACGGATATAAATAAACCTGGTACCGCTGAAAACGTGATTTTGTCCCGGAAAAACGAGCCGCCATACAGCATCATCAGCGAAAAAATAAAAAAGTTATAGTCCTCAGAATAAAGCAATGAAAAAATAATTATTTTTTCTATAAAATAGTTTTTATCATATAAAAGCGCCAAAACATAAAAAAATGATATAAATGAGGTAATGCTGTAATCGTACTGACCCATAGAATAAAACTGCTTTATCCATTTTACCAAACACGGAATGGTATAAACGCCCCCCCAAAAGAAATTCATAAATAGCTGGTTTTTGTTCATTCTGCCTCACAAAAATCAGAATAAAAAGTTATCAAAAAATGGCACGTACCTGAAAATGTTACCAATAAAAAAAGTAAACTTGTCCCACAAAAAACAAGACCTCACATGACTCTGTGGACCAAAATATGGAAAAATTATAGCTCTCAAAATGTGGTAACACAAAAAATATTTTTTGCAATAAAAAGAGTCTTTTAGTGTGTGATGGCTGCCAATAATAAAAATCCACTAAAAAAATGCAATAAAAGAAAATCAAACCCCCTTCATTACCCCCGTAGTTAGGGAAAAATAAAAAAAAATAAAAAATGTATTTATTTCCATTTTCCCATTAGGGTTAGGGCTAGGGTTAGGGCTAGGGTTAGGGTTAGGGCTAGGGTTAGGGTTAGGATTAGGGCTAGGGTTAGGGTTAGGGTTAGGGCTAGGGTTAGGGTTAGGGCTAGGGTTAGGGTTAGGGCTAGGGTTAGGGTAACGGCTAGGGAGTTAGGGCTACGGTTAGGGTTGGGGCTGGGGTTAGGTCTACAGTTAGGTTTGGGGCTAAAGTTAGGGTTGGGGCTAAAGTTAGGGTTAGGGTTTGGATTACATTTACGGTTGGGAATAGGGTTGGGATTAGGGTTAGGGGTGTGACAGGGTTAGGGGTGTGGTTAGGGTTACCATTGAGATTAGGGTTAGGGGTGTGTTTGGATTAGGGTTTCAGTTATAATTGGGGGGGGTTTCACTGTTTAGGCACATCAGGGGCTCTCCAAACGCGACATGGCGTCCGATCTCAATTCCAGCCAATTCTGCGTTGAAAAAGTAAAACAGTGCTCCTTCCCTTCCGAGCTCTCCCGTGTGCCCAAACAGGGGTTTACCCCAACATATGGGGCATCAGCGTACTCAGGACACATTGGACAACAACTCTCAGCATCCAATTTCTCCTGTTACCCTTGGGAAAATACAAAACTGGGGGCTAAAAAATACTTTTTGTGGAAATTTTTTTTATTTTTTATTTTCAGGGCTCTGCATTGTAAACTGTAGTGAAACATCTGGGGGTTCAAAGTTCTCACAACACATCTAGATAAGTTCCTTGGGGGTCTAGTTTCCAATATGGGGTCACTTGTGGGGGATTTCTACTGTTTAGTTACATCAGGGGCTCTGCAAATGCAATTTGACGCAGACCAATCCATCTAAGTCTTCATTCCAAATGGCGCTCCTTCCCTTCTGAGCTCTGCCATACGCCCAAACGGTGGTTCCCCACACATATTGGGCATCAGCGTACTCAGGACAAATTGGACAACAACTTTTGGGGTCCAATTCCTCCTGTTACCCTTGGGAAAATACAAAACTGGGGGCTAAAATATAATTTTTGTGGGAAATTGTTTTTTTTTTATTTTTACGGCTCTACATTATAAACTTCTGTGAAGCACTTGGTGGGTCAAAGTGCTCACCACACGTCTAGATAAGTTCTTAGGGGGTCTACTTTCCAAAATGGTGTCACTTGTGGGGGGTGTCAATGTTTAGGCACATCAGTGGCTCTCCAAACGCGACATGGCGTCCCATCTCAATTCCTGTCAATTTTGCATTGAAAAGTCCAACGGCGCTCCTTCCCTTCCGAGCTCTCCCTTGCGCCCAAACAGTGGTTTACTCCCAACATATGGGGTATCAGCGTACTCAGGACAAATTGTACAACAACTTTTGGGGTCCAATTTCTTCTCTTATCTTTTGGAAAATAAAAAATTGGCTGAAAAAAAATCATTTTTGTGAAAAAATATGATTTTTTGTTTTTACGGTTCTGCATTATAAACTTCTGTGAATCACTTAATGGGTCAAAGTGCTCACCACACATCTAGATAAGTTCCTTAGGGGGTTTACTTTCCAAAATGGTGTCACTTGTGGGGGGCTTCAAAGTTTAGGCACATCGGGGGCTCTCCAAACGCAACATGGCATCTCATCTCAATTCCACTCAATTTTGCATTGAAAAGTCAAATGGTGCTCTTTCCCTTCCGAGCTCTGCCATGCGCCCAAACAGTGGTCTACCCCCACATGTCGGGTATCAGCGTACTCAGGACAAATTGTACAACAACTTTTGGGGTCCATTTTCTCCAGTTACCCTTGGTAAAATAAAACAAATTGGAGCTGAAGTAAATTTTTTGTGAAAAAAAGTTAAATGTTCATTTTTTTCAAACATTCCAAAAATTCCTGTGAAACACCTGAAGGGTTAATAAACTTCTTGAATGTGGTTTTGAGCACCTTGAGGGGTGCAGTTTTTAGAAAGGTGTCACACTTGGTTATTTTCTATCATATAGACCCCTCAAAATGACTTAAAATGAGATGTGGTCCCTAAAAAAAAAATGGTGTTGTAAAAATGAGAAATTGCTGGTCAACTTTTAACCCTTGTAACTCCCTAACAAAAAAAATGTTGTTCCAGAATCGTGTTGATGTAAAGTAGACATGAGGGAATTGTTACTTATTAAGTATTTTTTGTGACATATCTCTGTGATTTAAAGGGCATAAAAATTCAAAGTTGGAAAATTGCAACATTTTCAAAATTTTTGCCAAATTTCCATTTTTTCACAAATAAACGCAGGTAATATCAAAGAAATTTTACCACTATCATGAACCCCAATATGTCACGAGAAAACTTTGTCAGAAACACTGGGATCCGTTGAAGCATTCCAGAGTTATAACCTCATAAAAGGACAGTGGTCAGAATTGTAAAAATTGGCCCGGTCTTTAACGTGCAAACCACCCTTGGGGGTAAAGGGGTTAAGCAAGGAAGGCTGTGACAAACATTCTGTATATGAAGCAGTTGAATGAATGTTGGATGTGTTTCTCTGGCTTTGATGACAGCAAGTCGAGATTTTGAATATGGAATAATTAAGAATATAGTTTAGAAAATGTTGTATTCTTTCATTATACATGCTGTGGCGGGTCACTGGTGTCATACATGAGTGGAGATATGTGTCACAAAGATTGCTTTCCTGCGTGATGTGAAAGCCAAAAGTGTTTTCTCCAACATGTGCTGAGAGCAATACACCATATCTCCACCTCCAGGGTGTGACTGGAGGGAGTTAAATGTCCAGCCAGTTTTTTTCCCTTTCTCTGTTCTGTGAAGGAAGGAAGCCTCCATACTGAAGCTCCTGTGAGAGCTGCCATAGGTGTGTATGAACTTTTTACTTTCTTTTGAGCCAGACTGTTTTTTTGTTACCAGTTTGGGTTCCTGGTTTATGATGCGATAAACCACCTAGAGTATTTAACCAAACGTGGTCCTGTGTCTACCTCGAGGAGCAGCTAAGAGTGTCAACCCCTCACAATGCACTGAATCTGGAATGATAAATTAATTATCTGTTGTTGAATATTGAGACAATTTTTGCCAATTTATAAAAAGCGATTTGAAATGTTTAAACTCAGATTTTTCTTTAGTGCTATCATGGTTTTTCGAGGCCAACCGCTCTCCTTAGAGTAGAAGCAAAACAACATTCAATGTTTGAATCAGAAGTAGAAAAAATTTTACAATTTTAAATTTTCTAATCGAGAACTACAGTGTATTCTTTGTGTTTTTCAAAGTTGTTGAATACAGCACAACGGGGTAATGTGATACAAATAAAATGTTAAATATTAGATTTAAATGCACCATTCTTCGGCTTCAAGATATTTTGAAAATGCTTCAAAAATAAAGTCATTGAACATTAGGGAACAAGAACATTATGGTGCTGATAGAAGACTCTGTTTAACGGGAAATTATTCATGCCCAATTCAGATGACATTTTAGTTTCAGGCTGCCAAAGGGAGCTTTATTAGTATGTCATTAATCAGTGCCTTGGTGGTGTCACCTGGTGAAAATGATTTAGAAGAGATTAGAGCACTCAAATGAAACACAGAAAATATCAAATTTATTTCCTGCATTAATCAGTCAATGAAGTACATTTAGTAGAGAATGACATTTTTATTCATTCTTTTTCAGACAGTTTTGCAGCCACTTATTCAGTGTTAACCAATATTGCCTCCTATGCTAGAAAATTCTTATATCTTAATATTATCTTTCAGAGTTTTCTCTATGTATTCACAGTGTGAGAAGTATCTGGTTGAGGGGAAGTGCTTTGGGAAAGAAATCAGGCCTCGTTTTAATTTAGATTGCCTGGTCATTCCCACTTGGCATTGACAATTTCTCTGACAGAACCTGTTTGGGCAATAACCTAACATATACCACAGATAAGAGGATTTACTTGATGCAAATATTTTTTTATTATTATTTTTAGAAATTTACTAAAACTGGCAAAGCAATTTGCCATTGGCTTTACGCAAATTTCCTAAAATGACCACAGCCATTTTACACATGGTAAAAGACTACTTCATCCTGAGAAACAATGACCTGTATGCCAAGCCAGCACCCAAATTGCTCAGTGCAGAAAATGAAGGAGTATCAAAGGGTGCAAGGATGTATAGGACAAGGTTCAGTGCAAAACCATGAAAATCATACCAAGACAAAAGCACCAAATGAATGAAAAAATACTAAAAATATTAAACTTTATTGTTGCACAACAAATTATAATCATGCATATTGAAAATTAAACAGGGAAAAGACAATGGTAAGCCGAAAGATTAAACCATGGTGGTAAAACAGGTTAGCAAGTTGCAAAAAAAAAAACCAGGCAAAGTCAATAAGATAAACAGGTCATAAAGTGCAAATGCATTGAACTATAATGTGTATCATTGTGTAATAACAATATAGAGACAACATGTGGTAAGACACTCATTGCGCACAGAATACACAGGGGCTAACAGCCATCAAAAATAACAAGTGCAAGACCTGAAGTCATTGTTGTAAAGTACAAATAAAGGCAAAGGGGTTACCTGTAAAGCCATGGAGCCACCCACCCTAATGCGCGTTTCGGCAATAGTGCCTTCTTACGGGGGTATTCATCCTGAGAAAGTTCACATGACTTTGGGTGCATCTGGGCAGGTGTTACATACGTGGATTGTATCCTGGTCCATGCTTCCTTTCCTTGCCCTCTGTTGTAGTTTATGTGTGTTTTGCAAGTTTGCCAGCGTGGATCAACAACATCATCTCCCTACACCTATTTAAAGCCCATTAACACACACACCTATGTCTTGGGATTGAGTTTGTAAGACTCTTAGTCAATATGACAGGTGAGCTACACCATTTGTACTGTGCCTGTCTTATGATCATTCTTGACTTAATTCCTGCAGGGTTCATCTGGAAACGTCCTGATGATCCTGGATTACCTCACTGCCCATTTGTCTCCCTACTCGCTGAATCAACACCTAGGTTCAATGTCCCACCCAGATTTGGGGCTTAGAGGATTCACCTCATGTATTGAGCTGTGACATCTTGCTTCCCCATAAGCTTGCAGCTATCACATCATGAGGAATAGCAAAGCCAATCAGGAGGGAGCCTGCATAAAAGTGGAAGCAGGGAATAGAGAAGCTATTTTGGGATGAAATGGGAAAGTTAGAGGCTATCACAGCTTGGGACATGCAAACAATTTATGGGGCCAAACAAATCATAGATTTTAATTGCCAACACACACAAAATATTTTGTGAGGTCATATCTTCAAAATTTTCTAATCAGGGAGAGGGACATGTATTGCTGCACAAACACAAGAATTATGCCCCTATTGAAGGTCCATAAGCCCTTTTCATTATAGAGTTTGATGCTCTCATAAATGCCCCAGAGTATAATATCACCACATCAGTATGATGCCATCACAAGCATCACTCAGTATGATACCCCCACATCGCACCTACACTGTAACATTGCCCCAGGGGCTTACAATGCCTCACCAGCCCCACGGTATGATGTAAGATGCCAATTAGTATGACTATCCCCATAAGGGCTCCTTTTCACTTGCATGAAATACGGCCGAGTCTCGCAGGTTAAAACCCGACTCTGCCGCCGGCACTTGGGAGCAGAGTGTGCAGTTCCATGTATTGCTGTGTGGCCGCACGCTCCGCTCTGGAGTGCCGGCGGCAGAGCCGAGTTTTAACCTGTAAGCCGTATTTTACGCAAGTGAGAAGGAGCCCTTAGTATGATACCCCACACACTATCGTGGTCCTCACAAATCCATACAATATATAGATTTGAAACAGTTTCAAATTTTCAGCATGTGAATTCTTTCAGCTTTTTTGCAGCATTTTTCACCCATTCTAATTTATTGAAAAAAAAGCATAAAATAAGCATAAAAAAATGCATGAAATGCAATTTTTTACACAGTGTCTTTCTTGCCAAGGAACATGTTTTCATGCAGAAATATCTGAAGCAAACACTTAACGTGCAAATATCATGATAGCAGTTGTCAAGCATGTACAGTGCTTACAAGCTCTTTCTTTTCTATTGAGCTTGTGTAATGTCATGTGTGGCAGAAGATGTGGGCGAGGTACTTGTCTCTTGCACCCTGGCATGTTACTCGAAGGTTGAGGTCCTGGCTGGGTGTATGGACTTGTGCTGTGAGGGCGCTTATGCCTGTGCAGGCCGCATAAAACCTATGAAGCTGATTTTCCAGGACCAGATGTTAATCAGTTCATAAAAAGTGACCACCAGTTCGTAACAGACGATACTTTACAAAACATTCAGTGCATGACAACTATGTACACAGGTTAGCAGGCTCACAACTTCTCGCATGCTTCTTTTGCAGAGTATCTCAATAGACAGTCTTGTTATTTCCTCAGCCTCACACATTCCTGCCTCCACTGGTTTAATTTCCATTACCAACACCCAGCTTAGCATCACAATACAGTTTGTAAAAGTAATTCTCTCTCCCCGCAGTTCTGTGTCTGATTCTCCTAGTAGAGGAGAGGGTTTGCCAATATGGCCGGACTCAGCTTCAACTCTCTGATGCTTAGGGAACTGACCGCCTGGGGCACTCACTTTTTCTCACATTCTATTTTGTCCTGCCCCGTTACCTTTAAGAGCTGTAAGCTACTCATTGTCGAGCTGCTAGTCATATCTTCTATGAACCCTTCTCACTTTGTCACTCTGTTTTCTGGTCAGTCCTCTGAGCAGTCACTGTCCTTCTCTCTGCATCTTTGCAACTCTCTTTCTCTGTTTCTCAGGATCACGCTATCTCCGTCACGGTCTCTTTTCTCTCTTTCCACAGAACACCCACTGCATGCAGCCCTGCTGAGCATTCAAGCCAAATGTCTGCAATAGCTGCAAGCTATGCCCTGTCTGAGCTTCTAGATGGAAACAGTCACTGTGCCATCCATTATCCCCTCCCACTATGGGCTAGTCCAAAACATTAATTCTAACTGTCCCTACCCACTGTCTACAGTACAGTGCAAAACATAACAGTACATTACCATTACAATTCACGTTTAACCTCTATATCACAATAGTGCATGATATTACACTTTACATTATAACAAGTGTTCAAGGGGACACAGGGCAATATTTTCAACTCCTTACACTTGTAAGTACTGCACTGAAGCTGGCTGAGATCACTGAATCAAACTGCTAACTGCAGACGCTGGCCAGCTTTAATGCTACTGAGCTCTTTTGATGGTGCAGAGGTGAGGCCGCTTCATATAGCAGCCTCAGAGAGTGCAGTTCGAGCCAACAGGGTAACAATGCTGTCGATCAAAGCTATCATTCAAGAAGGAATGTCAGCCCCCAACAATCATGAAGTCGGCTGTCTGGAGAGTGGCGCACTGCCAAAAAAATGGATATACCTAACCCTTTACTTGATGTCAAATGTACCGCTTACTATTTCAAGAAACAATGTTAATTTTAACACTGCCCATGTACACTCACCGGCCACTTTATTAGGTACACCTGTCCAACTTCTTGTTAACACTTAATTTCTAATCAGCCAATCACATGGCGGCAACTCAGTGCATTTAGGCATGTAGACATGGTCAAGACAATCTCCTGCAGTTCAAACCGAGCATCAGTATGGGGAAGAAAGGTGATTTGAGTGCCTTTGAACGTGGCATGGTTGTTGGTGCCAGAAGGGCTGGTCTGAGTATTTCAGAAACTGCTGATCTACTGGGATTTTCATGCACAACCATCTCTAGGGTTTACAGAGAATGGTCCGAAAAAGAAAAAAAATCCAGTGAGCGGCAGTTCTGTGGGCGGAAATGCCTTGTTGATGCCAGAGGTCAGAGGAGAATGGGCAGACTGGTTCGAGCTGATAGAAAGGCAACAGTGACTCAAATCACCACTCGTTACAACCAAGGTAGGTCTAAGAGCATCTCTGAACGCACAGTGCGTTGAACTTTGAGGCAGATGGGCTACAGCAGCAGAAGACCACACCGGGTACCACTCCTTTCAGCTAAGAACAGGAAACGGAGGCTACAATTTGTACAAGCTCATCGAAATTGGACAGTAGAAGATTGGAAAAACGTTGCTTGGTCTGATGAGTCTCGATTTCTGCTGCGACATTCGGATGGTAGGGTCAGAATTTGGCGTAAACAACATGAAAGCATGGATCCATCCTGCCTTGTATGGAGCATCTTTGGGATGTGCAGCCGACAAATCTGCGGCAACTGTGTGATGCCATCATGTCAATATGGACCAAAATCTCTGAGGAATGCTTCCAGCACCTTGTTGAATCTATGCCACGAAGAATTGAGGCAGTTCTGAAGGCAAAAGGGGGTCCAACCCGTTACTAGCATGGTGTACCTAATAAAGTGGCCGGTGAGTGTATATACTGTATATTATGTAGAAAGGTATTTTACATTTTTTTTATACATATTTGTGTTTATGGTAGTTTATTATTTTGTTTTATACACTTATGTTTGTACTTATTCCTCTATGTAATTAGCACATTGTATCACGGCAAAGCTTTATGAAATTTTCCATCCACAATGATGTTATTTTGAGAAATATTCCTGTGTGTAAAGACGGGTTGAAAAGACACCTGCCGAGACATAACACATATTGTTCCATGCATTTGACATCTCTTTTAAAACGTCTTTGCACTTTCAATTCTTATTAAATATACAGGGCTGAAGTATTACAAACATAATTTTGCATTACTGAAAATATATGATAATATCACACTGAGAAATCTTATTACAAGCAAATTGTACTTTGTGCGATCTGTACAATCCACTATAGTACATGAATATAATAAATAATGTGGATCTTTCCCATTGAACATCTTAGCAGAATAATGAAATGGAATAGAAAGATATTTCAACAATTTCTAAGGCTTTCATCTTTTGAAAGGGAACAGAAATGATGCATGACTATATTACTCAAGCTCCACTACGACACATTATATATGAAATTATCAAGGACAGAGACATAATACAAGTCTATAGTTCCTTTTGTCAGCGTATTATTCAAATAATATATATGATAAAAACTTTCAAACTGTCAGAAAAGACGAGAGCTGAAAGTAATCATATTATGTGCGAGGATGATGAAATGTAAAGAAAAAGTATAAGTAAAAGATGAAGTTCATAATCTTGTGTTTGAAATTGAAAATCATCAAAGTCGCTTAAATTAAACATAGCAGTTCTTTCTTCTTTTTTCAGTTATCCTAATTTCTTCCCTGTTGTATAATTTTAGTTTGGCAATGGGGAATCATATATAATTTAAACACCATCTTATATAGGTTATATGAAATGTTTTTGGATTGCAGTTGGGAACTTTCTATTGCAGTGTAAAACTCTTCACTTAAAGAGAACCTTTCATGTGAAATAATGCTATTAACCTGCATGTCACATCGCTGCCACTGCCGCTCCCTGCCATACTCACGTGTCCTCGGCGTTCCAGCACGCCTCCACAGCTGCTGATCCCCGCCTGGCGTCCTCTCCTCTGTGCTCGCTCCCGGCTTCGGCCTCTCGTCGGCTGCTCACATTTCTGAGTCTGTTCTGGCTTCTCCTTCCTGTCCTATCTCCTTGGAGGACTCCAACCCTGCCCCTTCCTTCTTGCCTTGCCTTATGCTCATTTGTGTCTTATAAGTGATTCTGGCCGCTCGCCTGTTCAGCGTTCCCTGTTACCTAACTTTGTTCTTCTACCTGTTCTCTCCTTAGATCCGTTCCATGTTCTCCATGCTGTTTGTTCCCTCAGTATCCTGCCTGCCAGTCTGCGTCTCTCGTCCAGTCCATGTTCCAGTCTCCAGCCTGTCAGTTCTCACCCTCCGTCTGGTCTGAGACTCCCTCCAGTCCAAGTTCCCTGTCCTTTCTGTTCCTCTTGAGTCCTGCCTGCCAGTCCACTTGCTCCGCTCATTCTGCGTGCCTGTCTCCCGCCTGTCAGTTTTCTTTCTCCATCCAGTCCGTGTTTCCGTGAGTTCTTCCTTCTTGTCCATCCGTGCCTCTCAGCTGCCATGGCGATAGTCTCCCACGTGTCTGCCCCTAACGCTCCCTGTATAGAGGGTGGTCCATCTGGTCAGCTCGCCCCTGGGAGGATCGTTGTCTGCAGATATGAGGTTAATTTGCAAGTTAGTAATGTTCTGACTCCTCGTAGCCATCTCATGGAAAGCCCAACAGACTCAGGTTTTCAGTTATCGAGGTGGGGCTTCAGTCACTTCTCAGTCCATAGTGAGCGCCGGCTGTAACCAAACATCGGCACTGACTGGCAGCCGGCTCAGCCGGGCATCAGTGCTAAGTTGGCTGTCAGTCAATGGCAGAGGCGTGGTTACAGCTGCTGCTCACTATGTACTGAGTGGTGACTGAAGCCACACCAGCTGCATCTCTATGACTGAAAGCCTGAAGCTGCCAAGAGGAAAAAAGTTAATTTCTTCCTGGCAGTTGAGTTTTCCATGCCATGGCTGCACAGCTTCAGAATGCTCTAACCCTGAAGATTAACCATATATCTGCAGGTTAACAACGTCTTTTTTAATGTGACTGGTTCCTTGTAAATGGTGTTAGGGAATAAGACCTGAAACAACCTAATGATGCTATGTAATAAAAAAAAAATCAGACTCTTGTCAATTTCTCATGAAGGGGTATTCTAGTTGTGAAAAGTTTTTTTATCAATGTTCGCCTATCCACTGAACAGCTTACTGCTACTATGAACTGAGATAGCCAAGGTCAGCAATTGATTACTTTCAGCAGTTCCTGTAGAGTAAATGGAATGATAGCAGGCTTATTCAGAGGTTTCAGCACCTCTGATCATGGCCAAAGGTTGTTCCTGGTTCCTCATGATTTTCTAAGAACCAATTCTCCAGTGGATAAGTGAAAATTGGTAAAATATCTTTACAATTGGAATAACGCTAAGCATAGGCAAAGAAGAACCTAAAACAATAAATACTGTGTACTTGTTTTTGCTTCATTGCCTAGTATTATCTTTGTGTTGGTTATGTAAAACTGAAATGGCCATCAACTGTGTTGGGAAATCCACTGTTTAATAGCTATTTGCAAATCACTATTGAAATACGTTCATTAAACTTTATATTAACAACAATCTATAAGAAATTGTCTTAAAGGGTAGTCCATGACTCTGATAACCCCTTCTCAATACTATATTGCCTCTGCAAAAAAAAAAGTAGCCAGCTCTCACCTCCTGTGAAGGTGCTGTTCCAGCGGCATTGGAACCATGTCTGAAGGCAATAATGGCCGATAATGAACTTCTTCACTCTCACTTCCTTCAGACGAAACTGACATCAAGAAAAAGTGAAGGTTGCTGCTGCACTCTGACTTCACATCTAGGGGAGTAAGAGTGAAGCGGTTTATAAGTGAGCACTGATTGGCTGCAAGGTTCACAAGACATAACAATGTCCCGTGAGCACCAGGAGACCCATTGACAACACCGCTAGAATAGAAATCACCAGTTCCAGAGTTAAATACAGGTGTTTTTATTTCACCTTAGGGAATACAGTAATTGAGAAGTGCATGTCTGGGAAGTGAACAACCCCTAGAATTTTAAGGTACAATTTTGCTCTCCACTGGTCTATCATCCAATTTTCACCTCATCCTGTCACCTTAGTATTTTCCTCCGATAATGTACTTCAACTATTCTTTTTATTCTATCTGTGCAGTGGCAAATTTCTTTAGTCCATTCCTAGCTACTCTCTTCCTATCCTACACATCCCTTTGCCTAATTAAGGCTCCAAACTCATCTTCAGTAGTGTTGAGCGATACAGTCCGATACTTGAAAGTATCGGTATCGGAAAGTATCGGCCGATACCGGCAAAGTATCGGATCTAATCCGATACCGATACCCGATACCAATACAAGTCAATGGGACTCAAGTATCGGACGGTATCCCTGATGGTTCCCAGGGTCTGAAGGAGAGGAAACTCTCCTTCAGGCCCTGGGATCCATATTAATGTGTAAAAGAAAGAATTAAAATAAAAAATATTGCTATACTCACCTCTCCGACGCAGCCTGGACCTTACCGAGGGAAGCGGCAGCGTTCTTTGCTTAAAATGCGCGCGTTTACTGCCTTCCGGGACGTCACGGCTTGTGATTGGTCGCGTGCCGCCCATGTGGCCGCGACGCGACCAATCACAGCAAGCCGTGACGTAATTTCAGGTCCTGAATGCCTAATTCTGCATTCAGGACCTGAAAATTACATCACGGCTTGCTGTGATTGGTCGCGTCGCGGTCACATGGGCGGCACGCAACCAATCACAAGCCGTGACGTAATTTTAAAATGCACGCGTTTCCTGCCTCCCGTGATGTCACGGCTTGTGATTGGCCCATGTGACCGCGACGCGACCAATCACAAGCCGTAACGTAATTTTCAAATCCTGAATGCCTAGAATTAGGCATTCAGGACCTGAAAATTACGTCACGGCTTGCTGTGATTGGTTGCGTCGCGGCCACATGGGCGGCACGCGACCAATCACAAGCCGTGACGTCACGGAAGGCAGTAAACGCGCGCATTTTAAGCAAAGAACGCTGCCGGTTCCCTCGGTAAGGTCCAGGCTGCGTCGGAGAGGTGAGTATAGCAATATTTTTTATTTTAATTCTTTCTTTTACACATTAATGTTGTTTCGATACCGATACCCGATACCACAAAAGTATCGGATCTCGGTATCGGAATTCCGATACCCGCAAGTATCGGCCGATACCCGATACTTGCGGTATCGGAATGCTCAACACTAATCTTCAGTCTTACAAATCATGACCAGATGTTTGTTTTCCACTTAAAAAAAGTGAACCTAGTGGTTTCCCAACAGTACTCTAACATCACCTGTCAGGATAAAGATGGGAGGTCATATACAAATTATAGCTGTTTGCTCCTGATAAAAGGATCAAGTTTGTACAAATTATCTCTAATGTATCTGAGAAACATGGTTCAATCCTTGCTAACTTTTATCTCCATTCATTGGTCTTTGCCAATTCATCACTCTATTTGCCTGTAATCTGCTAATGTGCAGAGATGATAAAGCAAAAGTGGAAAAAATAAAACGTAACTTTTATTATCCCGGGACGTACTATACAGGGAGAGTGCAGGGCATGTGTATATAGGGGTAGCTGTGGACTGCCCTTGTAAGGGCAGGAGCTCTGGGGATAGCTTACTGATAGCCCCATAGGGACTGACATAGGGACTGTCATCTCTTCCCTCCGGATTTTCCCCTGACTAGAGGTTGTCCGGCGCTCCTCAGCCTACACCTAGGAACGGGTGAGATTGTTCCTTTTTCTACTATATGTACATAGCCACCAGTGGCATTGGTTATATCATATGCGTCTGCTACTGGCAATTCATTGTTTTTACATGTAACTAGGTATATGATGATGCTGAATGTTATTTATGTATCCTGACTCCAGCTCTCTTACAGGATATATCCTAGTGTCATTTTGATTTCTCTAGAAAAATCTATATAGATAAATCAATTAATCCTGTCAGGGGATAATTGGTCTTTATGGTTATCATACCATTTGCCAAAGACTTTTGTCCCAATTTTTATCCACTTGGGTGTTTGGTTTGGTTTTGTTTTTTGTGGCTTCAGATAATAAAAGTTACGTTTTATTTTTTCCACTTTTGCTTTGTTATATATGAATTATAGTGGTCTTGTCTATGTGACTAAGGGTACCGTCACACATTGAAATTTCCATCGCTACGACGGTACGATTCGTGACGTTCTAGCGATATCGTTACGATATCGCAGTGTCTGACACGCAGCAGCGATCAGGGATCCTGCTGAGAATCGTACGTCGTAGCAGATCGTATGGAACTTTCTTTCGTCGCTTGATCACCCGCTGACATCGCTGGATCGTTGTGTGTGACAGCGATCCAGCGATGTCTTCGCTTGTAACCAGGGTAAACATCGGGTAACTAAGCGCAGGGCCGCGCTTAGTAACCCGATGTTTACCCTGGTTACAAGCGTAAACGTAAAAAAACAAACCGTACATGCTCACCCGTCGGTGTCCTTCAGGTCCCTTGCCATCTGCTTCCTGCTCTGAGTGCCGGCCGGAAAGTGAGAGCAGATCACAGCGGTGCTGCGCTCTGCTCTCAGTGTACGGCTGCACTCAGAGCAGGAAGCAGACGGCAAGGGAACCTGAAGGACACCGACGGGTGAGTATGTACTGTTTGTTTTTTTACGTTTACGCTGGTATCCAGGGTAAACATCGGGTTACTAAGCGCGGCCCTGCGCTTAGTTACCCGATGTTTACCCTGGTTACCCGGGGACTTCGGCATCGCTCCAGCGCCGTAATTGCAACGTGTGACCGCAGTCTACGACGCTGGAGCGATATTCATACGATCGCTGCGACGTCACGGATCGTGCCGTCGCAGCGATGAAAATTTCAATGTGTGACGGTACCCTTACAGTCAGCATATAGATTGTTGCTTTTTTCTAATGTGCAGAGATGAGCAATTTTAATTGTGCTGCACTGCCCTGAGGTCGAGCCCATTTTCTCCATGTCCGCCTGCATTTACATCCTTGACTCGGCACCCTAAGGGTATGTGCACACGTCAGGATTTCTTGCAGAAATTTCCTGAAGAAAACCGGAAATTTTCTGCAAGAAATCAGCTTTTTTTTTTTGCGTTTTTTTCCCGTTTTTTTCGCGTTTTTTTTAGCATTTTGCAAGCGAAATTAGCTTGCAGAATGCTAAAGTTTTCCAAGTGATCTGTAGCATCGCTTGGAAAACTGACTGACAGGTTGGTCACACTTGTCAAACATACTGTTTGACAAGTGTGACCAACTTTTTACTATAGATGCTGCCTATGCAGCATCAATAGTAAAAGATAGAATGTTTAAAAATAATAAAAAAATTAAAAAAATGGTTATACTCACCTGCAGACAGCTGATCCTCCTCAGCGGCGTCCGTTCCTATAGATGGTGTGTGTGTGCAAGACCTTCCATGACGTCGCGGTCACGTGAGCGGTCACATGACCGGTCTTGCGACCAATCACAAGACCACGACGTCATCGCAGGTCCTTCACCGCACACCAGCTATAGGAACCGAAGCGGCAGCTTGCACCGGAGAGGCGGGAAGACTCCGGAGGCCATCGAAGGTGAGTATATCACTATTTTTTATTTTAATTCTTTTTTTTGACCAATTATATGGTGCCCAGTCCATGGAGGAGAGTCTCCTCTCCTCCACCCTGGGTACCAACCCCACATAATCTGCTTACTTCCCGTGCGGGAAGAAAGCAGATCAATGCATTCCTAGGTGTGCGGAACCCTGCAATTCCACAAATTTAATGAACATGTTGCTTTTTTTTTTGCGATGCGATTTTTTTCGTGGAAAAAAATGCAACATTTGCACAAAAAATGCGGAATACCCTGAAAATAATGGGAGGCATATGTTAGCGTTTTTTTCGCGTTTTTATCACGTTTTTATAGCGAAAAAACGCAAAAAAAACGCAAAAAATACTGAACGTGTGCACATGGCCTAAATGTTTCTGACACTAAACCTCATGTTGTCATGGGGTCCAGTAGGCACAAGACCATACAATGATCTGCATGACATATTGCTTCCTCAAGATTGATACATGCAAGAAAATAATCATATTTTGATGCTTTAATCTCCAGATCCCCATTGATAAAATAGCACTAATCCCTGATTTACAAACTAGTTGCATAATAGAAACATTTGACACCTAATTTCGACACACTTACCAACCAATTTCCAGCATTATTCCAACACATGAGACATCCAAATCTTACTGGTTTCATAACGGTTGTTTCACAATAGATGTGAGAATATGTTACTGGAGTGTATTTTCTCCTCTGAGATATTCTCACAGATCGTACATCAATAAATAACAATATAAATTGATTATGTGATTCATAAATACAAATCTGCACAAAATTGATCTGTAATGTGTTTTATCTTCTCACCTATAACCATGACATAAGCAGAGACCTTGTGTTTATTTCTGTCCAGAGTACAGACTCCAGGCGTCACCTCCATAAAATTAAACTGCCTTCGTTTAGGATAATTGCATGCATTCTAACGCTTTCATCATTTTTATTAGACATGTTGCTCAAACAATGTGTTAATCTTCAGAAAATGACTGGATTGCTTTGCAGTTCTGCCTGATTGGTTCATTTCTCAATGGAAACACTGAACTTTAAGGATAAGTAGGTAAATTGGAAAAGGCTCCCAGTGAAATCTTATCAATTTCAGATTTTGATGGTTTTTTTTCATGATCTTATGACTCATGAATATTCGTTTTCTAGTCATTTTTGAACATTATTACTTCCCAACCTGTAAAACAATGACAAAATATTATTGCTGGTGAATTTTTCTGACTCTGTCAGGTATGATCATGGCAGCGTTCCCCAATGTTCTCCTCTGTAGACATGACAGCTGCACAATGTTTAGAAATTATTACCAAGATTTTATACTAAAATCACGATGCTTTGCTGCTCTCAATTGGACTCGTGATAGAATAACAGGTACTAGATGATCAGATCAGCAGAAGAGTGAGTTTGTATATACATACACAATATATGAAGGTTGACTTTTCTTTTTAAACACAATCTTTAGTTCTGCTCTGTGTAATATGACAAGCTGTATTCTGACTCCATAACTACAGTTGGCTGTAATTTTTGGAGCTCTTCGGAGAGCATTTCTATTGATGCCTCTATTGAGCCAGTACTCACATCAAGAATTTCATTAGATAGCATCAACTCAACTGCAGAGGCATGTATCCTCCTCAGACCCAGAAGTCTTAGAATAGAAAAATTGTTGCACACTACAGTGTACGTGAGATGTAAGGAGGGTATGAAGGTTCCAGAAGAAGTTTATTCTAAGGGTACCGTCACACAGTACCATTTTAATCGCTACGACGGCACGATCCGTGACGTCGCAGCGATCGTATGATTATCGCTCCAGCGTCGTAGACTGCGGTCACACGTTGCAATCACGGCGCTGGAGCGATGCCGAAGTCCCCGGTAACCAGGGTAAACATCGGGTAACTAAGCGCAGGGCCGCGCTTAGTAACCCGATGTTTACCGTGGTTACCAGCGTAAAAGTAAAAAAATAACAAACAGTACATACTTACATTCCGGGGTCTGTCCCCGGCGTTCTGCTTCTCTCCACTGTGTAAGCGCCATAGCCGGAAAGCACAGCGGTGACGTCAGACGTCACCGCTGTGCTCGCTTTCTGGCCGGCAGGCGCTCACACAGTGGAGAGAAGCTGAGACGCCGGGGACAGACACCGGAATGTAAGTATGTACTGTTTGGTTTTTTTTTACTTTTACGCTGGTAACCACGGTAAACATCGGGTTACTAAGCGCGGCCCTGCGCTTAGTTACCCGATGTTTACCCTGGTTACAAGCGAACACATCGCTGGATCGCTGTCACACACAACGATCCAGCGATGTCAGCGGGTGATCAAGCGACGAAAGAAAGTTCCATACGATCTGCTACGACGTACGATTCTCAGCAGGGTCCCTGATCGCTGCTGCGTGTCAGACACTGCGATATCGTAACGATATCGCTAGAACGTCACGAATCGTACCGTCGTAGCGATCAAAATGGTACTGTGTGACAGTACCCTAAGGCTGAATTTTTGATTTATGCACAATAGTAACAGCAGTAGCTTCAACAGTTGCAGCAGGTAAAAAGACAATTCTGAACCATAGATGTTCAAAGATGGACCTTGAACGATGGCTGACAAACACTGATTGTGGAAGAAGGGAGAGGTTACAGAGAGCTGGAATACAGGAAGAGGGACAGGACAAAATTCTAAAGGCAAACCTGAATACATAGTGGTATAACAGCAACAATACAATGATAATACAATACTGTATGATTCCCCAGTCGTGGGATATGACAAGCTTTGACTTATTAGTATCAAAGTTATATTACTTCTTATATGTTGCAATTCGGACAATTACAGATATTCAATAGCCAGATACAATGGAAGAAATAGGAGTTGTCTTTATGATGATGAAAGATTTTTCTGAAATTCAAATTTGTCAGCTTTGCGAAATAAAAGAAAAAAAAATCGAATTGCAGAAATGGCGAACAGTGGAGGGGCGGAGGTGGAGCAGCTGGTGTTTTAACTAAATTTTGTATGAGCTCTGAATTGAATTTTTATTTGCCATATTTTCATATTTTTATGATTTTCCTAGTGAAGAGTTATACTTGAACTGTTGTAGCATATAACATCAATATGACAGACGTCTTTAAAAGTAGAGTATTTTTGCTTTTAAAGGGGTTTTCCTATCTCCAAAATCAGATCCCAATTTGTAGTAGGTATAATAATAATAGCAAATGTCTCCAATTAGAAATGTAGTACAGTTTTTCTGATTTGCTATGTCTCTTTCCTCATGTGCAGACATTGCAGGACCTTTGGTATCCATGGTTATGACCATTAGGAACTAGATAACTGTCACTATATCACTGGTCACTGTTGGATTTTAAAGTAATCCAAGCTCCAGTTTGACTGCTTACCAAAGTAGTTTGTAATTGCATTATGCTGCTAGTACAAACACTGCAACATATACAGCATCAGATTCAAGGGATCTTCAACATTATAGTGTTACATGGTCTGTGAACATTTCTGTGATCTCAAACTGCTAAAAAGCTTTTAAAAATTTGGCAGGTTTCCCTCTCTCAGACATACAGTGTTACATGCTCTATTTCCAATTATGGGATCTCTAAAAGTAATGAAAAGCTTTTAAAAAACCTTTAGGCTTCCATTTCTCAACCATACAGCGTTACAATGGTGAACATTTCTGAGATTCATAAAACTGAGAAAAAGCATTGAAACATTTTTCTGGTTTGAATAGGATTGTCATCCATACACTTTTGCATTCTTTCTTTTACATAACGGTGGAGTAAACTTCCAAAAACAGCTTAGATTGCTGCAGGTGACCATTTTTTCTTTTATTAAAATAAAATTGGCTTCAACAGACCTAGCAATTACATAATGCGTAAGGTGTGCGTTAAGGAACGGGAAAGTGGAAGTGCTGATGATGGTGCACGCAGATGCTGAGAACATGGGGCCGGTGCGACCATGCATGTTGATAGAGCACAAGAAATACGCCCATCCATGACACATAGGTTAATGTCCCACTTTGCAGGGAGGCATAGTTCATCACTTCTGAAGCCATAGCAGTGCCAACAGGTGGTAAGTTGGATTCCAGCAGGCTAGGCAGCACCACACAGTCTTCCACACAATCCAGTCACACCAGCTTCTCCTTCTTCCCACCATGTTGAGTCCCAGGAGACTAGTGATCCCACACTTGGAAACTACGAGGAGCTCTTTACAACATCATTTCTTGATTGTGGCCTCTCAACCTGCATGCTCCAAGAGGAACAGGACAACTTGCTGTTTAGTGATGCACAATCTTTAGAGCATGGAAGGCCACAAGAACATGATGGTGGGGAATGGAAAATTTGGGATAAGGAGGAGGAAGATGATGATGATATACAGTTGTCGCTAAGTCTTGTTATTGTTTAGTCACAAAGTCATTAGGACCAGAGTGTGGTGGTGGAAAACGAGGTGGTACATGAAGAAGTCACAGAGCCAACCTGGAAAGCTGGCATGCAGAGCGAGGCCAGCAGCACTGAGGAGGAGAGATCGGCAGCACTGAAACAGGTAGGAAGAGGCTGTGGGGTGACCAGAGGGAGAAGGCAGAACACCAACACTCCTGAATTTCTCAGTCAAAAGAGTTAGCTGTTCCCCAATCTGGGACTTTTTTAAAGAGAGTTCTGCGACAAATAAAATGGCCTTTTGCAACTTGTGCTATGCAATAATCAGCAGGGGCCTGACCACATGTACTCAAATTGGTAGTTCAGTGGTTTCTGAAAACATATCAAGATTTTCCAGAGCTTCTGGTCATGGTGCGCTGCATCTGAAGAGGGAAGAAGCCAGCACTGCTTATGGTCAGAAGGCAATACATAAAGTGCACATGCACATACTAATTTCTAACTGTATTTCAAAATGAGACATTTAGCAAACAATTGATCAATTTTTTGAGCTACCCCGCCACGTCACGGCATTCTCATAATGGGGCAGTCCTACTCTACGTTTTTTATATTCGCTGTGCCATAAAGGCCTCCTAAAAAGCAAGACCACATTAATTGCAAGCTGTACCTGAAGCATTTCTGAATCACTTCCATGGTGCCAGAAAGGGCAAACGCAGATAAAGGATGCCAAGATCCAGCCATAGACATTTCAGGTTTAACCCCCACACTGCCCAACCAGCACCACGGATAAAGGGTGAGACAGGCTGAGACACAGGTGCACAATTAAACAGCACCTGGGGCAGGGCAGGGCTGCTGTGTGTGGGTACAGCAGCTTATCACAGTGAACACAGAAAGAATGGCATACATATAACCCAAAATGAGCATATGAGTATTAGGAATTGCTCAGTTCATGCAACAAGCATCCAAGCATGTTAGTGCTCTCATCCATAGTAAATACTTTTGGCTATGTTCCCACGTTCAGTATTTGGTGAGATTTTTACCTTAGTATTTGTAAGCCTAAACTTCTGACTTTTCCACTCCTGGTTTTGTCTTTCAACAAGCTTTATTTTACTGGTGATCCTGAACAGGAAACTGGATGTAGTGAAAAGCATGTCTTCGGGGTTCGGTACTGGACACTAGATGTCTGGTACGGACCCTGAACTTTCTAGTTCGGGTTTTCCTACTTACAAATACTGAGGTAAAATACTGATCAAATACTGAACGTGTGAATGTGGACTTAATGTTTAGCCCATCAGATAGAACAGCTCAACAAATACAATAACAGTTTATCTCTTGGATGAGAGAATCAGAGCAAACTGTGACGAGAAGATGGAGAACAAACTGTCTCCATCTTCTTCATCGTGCGAGTCTGCGGAAATCGTCATCTGAGTGCAGTCTGATGATTTCCACAAACTTAGTGACTTGCATGGCTGAGTGTGATCCCATAGATGGATCAAACTAAGACATGTTGCAACTTTTTTCCTTGGATCAGCTTAAAAAAAAGGACATGTGTGCTGCCCGGATCATATTGGTCTGAGTGTGATCCAATATTTTTTTGGATCAAGCTTGGAGGGAAAATACGATGATCTGAGTGAGCCCTAACAATGAGGACCAATATGTCTTTGACACGGTATCTGGCATATCAGTGATTTTACTATAAGCCATCAGATATTTCATTCATTTAATTTCAGTAGCAATAGAGTGCAGATGCACATGCTCAACCTTTGCTCCATTTAGATTAGGGTGCTTAGATTTCCATTCTCTAGATCAGTTGGGTCTCGTCAGTCAGATTCCCAGTGATCAATAAGTTATTCCCTATTCTCTGGACAGGGGATAACTTCAAAACTTTGCACAATTCATTTCAAGACATTGTCCACTACTTGGACAATTTCTTGTCATACCCCTCACTTGGCCTCCAAAAATAATAAAGCCTATACTCACCACCCATGCTTCCACTGTTCTTGCAGTGTCTGCACTCACTCTCCCGGAGCTGTCATGCTATGTTGTCACACATGACCCAATTAGTGCTGGCATCACTGTGTCCGCCTTTGAACAAATCAAACATGAAGAGGAAGTCAAAGAGCAGCTGCTGGCATGGGAGGTGAATATACTGTAAGCTTTATTATTTTATGGGGGTCAAGCATTTTGATCAAGAAGGGGTGTCCTAGTAGTCAATTATTGCTTAATAAATAGCCTTGTTAAATCTTGCTGCTTAACATTGTAAAGTCTTAATTCAGGCATTCATTAAAACAATGGAAATGACTTTTAAAATATGCCATAAGATAATTGCTCTTCAAAATATTATTCCATAAGGACCTAATAATAATGGGTAATAATAATATTATTATACATAATAAGGAGCCCAAACTATTTAAATAGCATTAACCTGTCTGCTTTGTTATCTACCCAATTCTCTAACATGGAGCATTGTTAATTGCAATGTGCCCTCTGCAGCCCAAGAACTCAAATGTCAGAATTAATCTGCTTGACATGATAGTTTACTATGCCATGTTTAGTTAATTATACTTGTGTGGAAAACTTGATTAGAATTAACTTTAACAAGAGCTCAGAAGTTGCTGCTGAGGAAATGAATTCCATGTGTTATTCTCTAACTTTCCATATGTTAGTGTTTTTTACATCAATCTGCAAACATTTTTTATTCATCAAATATTAATTAACATAAAAGGACAGTCAGTTTAACAAATCTTTTAAAATGTATTTTGAATTTTATTTTTTATGATCTGACGTGTAGACAAGTACACTGTTTTCTCAAGATAAGAACGTTCACTATTGTAATCAACTAAGAAATCCCCCAGAGATATAACTTCATTATACTAAATATAAATATAAAAATTACAAAAGTAAAAGCAAAATAAATGTAAAACTAATCTAATATTACCAGTGATTAATGTTGAATTTACATTTTACATTACATGAAATGTTTGCTAATGTGTATTTCACACAGACAAATGTGAAGTTAGGAATCATTATTTAGCTTATTTCTTTCTTCAAACATAAGAAAGACTCAAAACTTTAGGTGAGTTCACATTGGAATAGTGAAAAAAAACAACATTAAAAGGGTTATTTATACTACAGTCATATACTACAGTATAGGTCCATGCATGGTGAGGTGAAAACTTTTGGACGCTGGCTTGGAGTCGAGAAAGGCAGCAAAGAAATCATTTTTCCCCAAAAATAAACATTCTGTAGAAAGTACAGGGATTTGACTGCAGAGGGCTGGGGTAATATTGTTTTCTGTGATGAAGCCCCCTTCCGACTAGAACATCTGGAACAATAATTGTATGGATAAGAATAGGTAAATGCTACCATGAATCCTGTTTAATGCCAATAGAAAAGTATCCTGACACTATATGTGTAGGCAGTTGTTTTATATCCAAGTGAGTAAAGTTCGGCATCCGTACCGTGCATGATAGTGCGACAAACACTGCTTCTGATCGGAGGTGAAACCATCCCCGCCGGTCAGAGACCCACGGTTCTCACGCTGTCAGAAGACAGCGAGAGCGCTCAGCTGTGATCGGAGGTATACATTTTTACCTCTGGTCACTGGCATCAGCTGATGGGAAACTGCTCCCATAGTCCAAACCCTGTATTTTTCTTAACCGGCTAGGCAAAACTCAAAGCTGGGGGCTGCAACCCTCAGCTGTCAGCTTCAGCAAGTCTAGTTATCAAGAATAGAGGGGTCCCCACACCGTATTTTTAAATTATTTAAGTGAATCATTTAAAAAAAAATGGCGTGGGGTCACCCCCTTTTTTGACAACCAAATAATAATTTAAAAATACGGAGTGAGGACCCCTATATTCTTGATAACTAGCCTTGCTGAACATGACAGATGAGGGTTGCAGCCCCCAGCTGTGAGGTTTTTTTTGTCTGGTTAAGAAAAATACAGGGGAACCCACGCCATTTTTTAAAATTATTTATTTACAGCGCAGGACAGGCTGATGAATACTCCCATCCTCTGCTCCTGTTCTCCTTGTTATTAGCATTAGCATGTGTCGGATGATGGGAGCAGTAGTCTCATCAGCTGACACCAGTGACCGGAGGTAAACTTTATACCTCCAATCACAGCTGAGCACTCACGCTGTCTTCTGACAGCATGGGAGCCGTGGCTCTCTTACCGGCAGATCAGAAGCGGTGTTTTCCATGCTGTCATACACATTACCGAGCAGAGAACACTGGATGTTCGGTCCCCCCATTCAAGTGAATGGGGTCCGGGTTCGGGTGTGGGTCCTGGTACCCGAACCCGAACTTTTTTTAACTGTTCGGCTGAGCCCACCTGATCCGAACATCCAGTTGTTCGCTAATCTCTACTCACAATTATTCCTAAGAATGCTGCCATGAATAGAGAATCTTAACTAAACATGCTGCAAGAGCAAAGTGTCCCAACAACCAAGGAGCTATTTTGTGATGAACAATGCTTTTTCCAGCATGATAAAGACTATGTCACAAGGCTAAAGTAAGAACTAAGTAGATGAAGAAAACATTGACATTTTGGGTCCATTACCAGGAAACTCCCCATTTATTAATAAGAACGTGTGTTCAGTCAAAAGTGGGTGGTCAAACAGAAATGCAGAAATTGTGATGAATTCCAAGCACTGATTAGGCAAGAATGGGTCAATAGTCTGGGTTTGGCCCAGAAGCTGATATCCATTTCAGGTTGAGTTGCAGAAGTCATCATCAGCAAGAATGTTGCTCTTTATTGGAAAACTAACCACAAAGATTTTCTGCGAATGTAGACTTGCCAAAACTATTCTGTCTTTTAATGCAATCCAAAGCGAATTTCTCGATCTTCTGGGTTCCTCGGTATAGCTTTGATTCGATTGCCAGGTGCAATGTTATCTGAATGCCATGTGGTGCATAGGTGATGACTAGAAATGAATTAACTTATTCTGAAAATGTTCGCCAATCTCAAATGCGGCACGAACATTGCACATTCGGATTTATGTTTTTATCACATTCAAAATAAAACAAGGTAAACAATACACATATTGGGCATCGCTGTGTCAGAAATGCCCACACAAGCAATCTAGCGATCTGCACCACTGGTCACCCAAGGCATAATAATCCTCTTCTGTGCAAAATAGACTCCAGGCATATGTAACTGGGTTCTCAGGTAGGTTCAGAAATGCCTGCTCTATCAAAATATAAAAATAATTAATCTGATCGGTATAAACGGCATAACAATAAATAAATTCAAAAATGCCAGAATTACTCTTTTTGGTCTCTGCAACAATGCAATAAAATGCGTGATTAAAATATCATATTTACTCCAAAATGGTGTCTATTTAAATGTCAGCTTAGCATGCAAAAAATAAGCCTTCACCTAGCCCCATATCTCCTAAAATGGAGACATGGAGACACTACAGGTCTCGGAAAATGACTTTGTTTTTTAAAAATTTATTTTTCACTGCTTTAAATAAAAAAGACCCTCTATACATGTTTGGTATCTGTAAATACATGGAAAGTCACAATGGTACGTCAGCTTAAGCATTTAGTGAATATGGTAAAAAAAAAACAACAAAAAAATTGTAGAATTGCACTTTTTTGCAATATCACCAGACATGGAATTTTTTCCTGTTTTCCGGTACACTATAAGGTAAAAATCAATGTTGTTTTTCAAAATTGCAAGTCGTCCCTACAAAAAAACAAACAAACCCTAACTCGGCTATATAGATGACAAATAAAAAGATATAAATTCCTATTTGCAGTTTTTTTAATTCTAGGTTCTTTTACTTTAGTTTAATATATATATATATATATATATATATATATATATATAATATATATACACATATATAACAACAAAAGCAGTATTGGATAGCTCCTCCCGTGCCTCTTCCACCTACACCGCCACGTGCACATTCACCTCTTCCACCTATTTTACCTCCTCCACTTAGACCTCTTACTCTTCTTCATTTTTATTTCTTCTTTGCTTAGCATAGGGATAGGATGCAGCTGTAGAGAGGGACAGTATTAATGTGTGTTTGAGATTTCCAAAAAGACTCTGTACGCGTACTCTGTGTCTGTGATAGCACTGCGCTTACTTAAAAGTGTTTGTAATCTACAAACTTTTCTGTGATAGTAATGTGTGTCAAACAAATTTTTCCACTCTCAGGCATCAATGCCTGCTAGTACTAGTGCCCCCTGACGAAGCCTTTGAGTGAAACGTGCATTGGGGCTGGTGGACCAGGACACATGTACATTATCCTCCTCCATTAACATACCATCTTGTTTGTAAGTATTTACTTATTTTATCTTTTTTCACTAAATTATTTAGTAACAGCCATAGCATTTGCTCAGTAACTGTGGAGATTTTTGGGTAGGGTTTATTACTTGTTTAAAGCTTGTCTCTAAATTTTACATTATGTGCTGAGTACATGTTTCTGGTGCCACTTGCAGAAACATTCTGTTTGGGTATGTGTATGTTTCTCAGATGTAAAATGTTTGTTTTAATTATAAATAAATAAATAAAATGTGCCATTTTATGAGATATATTTGTGCACTCATTTTCATATGTAGGTTTGTAGATTAGTTCCAGAGTTTGTCTTGAATATTTTTTCTTTGCTGCTCATTTTCTTTGTTGGAATGTTCTTATGCATCTATGTCTGAAACTACTGTGCATACAAATACATTTTTCTACTCTCATGCACCTATGCCTGTGATATTACTGTGCGTAAAAATTTAAAAATTAATTTTTCTATTCTGCAGCTGTGTTTATAGGAGTAATTTGCCTAAGCACCACTTAAAAAATGAGAAGAGCATAAAGTTCTTGCTTTTTACCATCATATTGTGTTTTTTCTTGTTTCAGATATGTATCATCTGCTGGAAATGAGTGTTCACTCTGTTCACATACTTCTCTTCAACAGTCGACAACATGCCAGCGGCTCTCCATGCATTCCTCTACTGGTTCACCAGTGCGCTAGATGCTACTGCGCAGGTGTGGCCACCGGCACCATTTTGAGAAAGCGATGTTTACAGTGAGGGCTCAGACAGTAGGAATACACCAATTACAAGCAAATATATGCACGGTATGTGTATACATATGTACTTAAAGGAAAATTATTAGCATAGTATGAACTTCACTATCAATTATGTTGTATAAACATGTGCAGTATATATATATATATATATATATATATATATATATATATATATATATTTATACAGTACAGACCAAAAATTTGGACACACCTTCTCGTTTAAAGATTTTTCTGCATTTTCATGACTATGACAATTGTACATTCACACTGAAGGCATCAAAACTATGAATTAACACATGTGGAATTATATGCTTAACAAAAAAATGTGAAAAAGCTGAAATGATGTCTTATATTCTAGGTTCTTCAAAGTAGCCACCTTTTGCTTTGATGACTGCTTTGCACACTCTTGGCATTCTCTTGATGAGCTTCAAGAGGTAGTCACCAGGAATGGCTTTCACTTCGAAGGTGTGCCCTGTCAGGTTTAATAAGTTGGATTTCTTGCCGTATAACTGGGGTTGGGACCATCAGTTGTGTTATGCAGAAGTCTGGTGGATACACAGCTGATAGTCCTACTGGATAGACTGTTAGAATTTGTATTATGGCAAGAAAAAAGCAGCTAAGTAAAGAAAAATGAGTAGCCATCATTACTTTAAGAAATGAAGGTCAGTCAGTCCGAAAAATGTGGAAAACTTTGAAAGTGGGCCCAAGTGCAGTGGCAAAAACCCATCAAGCAAGCGCTACAAATAAACTGGCTCACATGAGGACCACCCCAGGAAAGGAAGACCAAGAGTCACCTCTGCTTCTGAGGATAAGTTTATCCGAGTCACCAGCCTCAGAAATTGCAGGCTAACAGCAGCTCAGATTAGAAACCAGGTCAATGCCACACAGAGTTCTAGCAGCAGACACATCTCTACAACAACTGTTAAGAGGAGACTTTGTGCGGCAGGCCTTCATGGTAAAATAGCTGCTAGGAAAACACTGCTAAGGACAGGCAACAAGCAGAAGAGACTTGTTTGGGCTAAAGAACACAAGGAATGAATATTAGACCAGTGGAAATCTGTGCTTTGGTCTGATGAGTCCAAATTTGAGATCTTTGGTTCCAACCACCGTGTCTTTGTGCAACGCAGAAAAGGTGAACGGATGGACTCTACATGCCTGGTTCCCGCCGTGAAGCATGGAGGAGGAGGTGTGATGGTGTGGGGGTGCTTTTCTGGTGACACTGTTGGGGATTTATTCAAAATTGAAGGCATTCTGAACCAGCATGGCTACCAAAGCATCTTGCAGCGGGATGCTAATCCATCTGGTTTGTATTTAGTTGGACCATCATTTATTTTTCAACAGGACAATGACCCCAAACACACCTCCAGGCTGTGTAAGGGCTATTTAACCAAGAAGGAGAGTGATGGGGTGCTACGCCAGATGACTTGGCCTCCACAGTCACCAGATCTGAACCCAATCAAGATGGTTTGGGGTGAGCTGGACCGCAGAGTGAAGGCAAAAGGGCCAACAAGTGCTAAGCATCTCTGGGAACTCCTTCAAGATTGTTGGAAGACCATTCCCGGTGACTACCTCTTGAAGCTCATCAAGAGAATGCCAAGAATGTGCAAAGCAGTCATCAAAGCAAAAGGTGGCTACCTGAAGAACCTAGAATACAAGACATAATTTCAGTTGTTTCACACTTTCTTGTTAAGTATATAATTCCACATGTGTTAATAGTTTTGATGCCAACAGTGTGAATTTACAATTTTCATAGTCAAGAAAATACAGAAAAATCTTTTTAAATGTGAAGGTGTGTCCAAACTTTTGGTCTGAAATGTATATATATATATATATATATATATATATATATATATATATATATATATATATATATATATATATATATATATATATATATATATATCAAAAATTAAGAGACCACCACATCAAAACCCTGTCATGGCCAGCACAATCTCCAGACCTGAACCCCATTGAAAACCTCTGGAATGTAATCAGGAGGATGATGGATAGTCACAAGCCATCAAACAAAGAAGAACTGCTTATATTTTTGCACCAGAAGAAGTGTGAAAGACTGGTGGAAAGCATGCCAAGACGCATGAAAGCTGTGATTAAAAATCATGGTTATTCCACAAATTATTGATTTCTGAACTTTTCCTGAGTTAAAACATTAGTATTGTTGTTTCTAAATGATTATGAACTCGTTTTCTTTGCATTATTTGAGGTCTGTTTTCTTTTTTTTTTTTTTAATTTTGACCATTTCTCCTTTTTTGAAAAAAGAAAAAACAAATTCATTGTTTGAAAATTCGGAGACATGTTGTCAGAAGTTTATAGAATACAGTAATAGAAAAATTTACATTTTATTGAAAAGTATACCTATAAAGAGAAAAATCAGACAAACTGAACATTTCGCAGTGGTCTCTTAATTTTTGCCAGAGCTGTATATATATATGTATATATATATATATATATATATATATATATATTTATATGTGTATGTATGTATGCATGTGTGTATGTATGTGTATATATTATATACATATATTGAACGAAAAGGGAAACAGCACAAGAAGCTGTAAAAAAGAGGACTTTAATGCCCTGTGGCATGGCAACCTTTCCGATAAAATAAATCCTTTCTCAAGCTCGACACTGGAAGCAGCTGTCAGCGCCTGGAGAAAATCACCGGGGAAGCTGCCAGAGACCGTGCTAGGAGCAGGTGAGTATAATGGGGAGGGTGAGCAGCATTGCTTGATATTCACCTGTCCTCGTTCCACGGCCGGGCGCCCCTCCTTCTTCCATGTCCTCTTCTGTGACGCTCAGGTCAGTGGGCGCAATGACGTGGTTAGTGCGCGCCCTCTGCCTGAACGTCAATGCAGAGGACGCGGAAGACACAGCCATGCCCGGCGATGGAACGAGGACAGGTGAATATGGCAAGTGCCGGGGGCCTGAGAAACGAGAGGGGAGTTTGTCATTTTTTTTTTAATCCCAGCAACAGCAAATGGGGCAAATATCTCTATGGGGCATCTTATGGAGCCATAGTCAGCATTTGTGCAGCATTATATGGGGCAAATGTGTCTATGGAGCACCTTATGGGGCCATTATTAACCTTTGTGCAGCATTATATGGGGCATATTTTAATATGTAGCATCTTATGGTGCCCATCATGAACTGTATGGAGCATTATATGGGGCTCCTGATTCCATAAGGATATTCAAAAACACTTAACCTACTGATATCTCAATTAATTTTACTTTTATTGGTATCTATTTTTATTTTTGAAATTTACCTGCTGCTGCATTTTCCACCCTAGGCTTATACTCAAGTCATTAACCTTCGTCAGGCTGCATAATTTTAAAACATGAACAGGCTGCAGAGGTACAATTGTACCTTCATATATACCTCCACTGTGGGAAGACTTTCTCCTTTACTTGGTTTCAGAAACTAAAGTTCATTTAGCTACAAATGTTATGCTGATATCTATTGGCCAGTGTTGTTACTGCTCACTTATGTTGCTGTCAATTAAGTTGATTCAAACTGGGAGTGGCTTCTACTTCTCTTCCTGCCTCCCTCCACTCAGTAGCCATTTTGCTGTTTATCTCATTGCTGTGAGCACACACATTTCTAGGCTTGTGAAGTCTTCAATTTCTTGGATACGAAGGTAGGAAAGTCTCACAGCATCTAACAGCCAGTTATACCTTCATTCGCCTTATGTGGGGACAGAACAGTCAGAAATTGTCTTTGAGCCTGGACTTGGCTTACATATATTTTGTATGAAACGTATCACTATAGGTATGATTTTTATACGAAAAATGGATAATTAGTATCTTCATATTGTTTTACGATGTTTTACTTATATTCAGCACAAAACAAAGATGGTGGCTCTGTTACAATTTTCCTATTGGTCAAAAAAACAGTTGAAGATGGAATGAAAATTCTGAAACCGTATACGGTTTACATAATATATAAATGACATTTATAAATAATTATCACTAGAAATAATTTACTTTTTTATCTGCACTTTAGAATCAAGTTTCATTCTACTTGCCACGTATTACTGAACTAAATTACGAAGCCAAAATTCATCTACCAAGTCATCATGAGTGATAGTGATGCTAGATCTAGTTTCCGCCATAATCCAAGAAAACATGCAGGTTAGTATCATTTTGTGAAAAGCCAATAATGTAGTATTGTGTAGTATTTCGGAAAATTATTTATTTTTCATTTTTTCATATTTACAGATTTACATCTGAAGAAATAATGTGAATGCTAGAAGAATCTGATTCTGAGCATGAGGAAGAACCATATGTTGCATCTGATGATGAAAACTATGTACCACAAGTGGATGTTACTGAAGAAGATTCAGACATTGAACAAGAAATGGTCATAGAGCAGGAAAAAGAATACGACTCAGACGAAAGTGTTGAGGATGAGTCTGTGCCTCAAAGTGCAGGCGACATTTGGACTGCTAAGGATAAAACTCAATGGTGTAGTGATCCACTGCCAAATGCACAAACAAAATCTCGTAATGTCCTACGACAAAGAGGTGGCCCTGCAGCAATCAGCAACCTGTATACAGCAAAAGAGCTATTCAAGTCAATCATGACTCCCGAGATGTGTGACATCATATTACGAGAAACGAATCGAAAGGCCAAGAGAGTTTGTGATGCTTACAACAACGAACTGGTACAATGTTTTCTTGATTCTTCTGAACAACCACCACAAAAAACATTCAAGCAATTTACTGAAACTGAACTCCATGCATTTTTGGGCATACTGATTGCTGCTGGTGTGCACAGAGACAACAAAGAGAATCTGGAGGAAATGTGGAATGTTGCTGCTCTGCCTCTTATACGTGCAGCCATGTCTCATGACCGCTTCAAGATGATACTCAGATTTATCAGATTTGACAACGAAAATACATGTGCAGAACGTGTGCAAACAGATAAAGCTGCACCAATACGGGACATCTGGACAATGCTGAACAGAAATCTGGAGAGAGCCTACAAGCCATATAATTGGATCACTGTCGATGAGCAATTATTTCCATTTAGAGGCCATACTAAATTTACCCAGTATATACCTTCAAAACCAGCTAAATATGGCATAAAGATTTTCTGGGCTTGTGACTCATCAAACGCCTACCCATTACAAGGTCAGCTCTACACTGGGAAACCAACTGATGGTCCTCGACAAGTAAACATTGGTGAACGAACAGTATTGGACCTAGTGAGCTCATATAAAAGCTCTGGAAGAAATGTCACCACCGATAACTTCTTTACAACCATGGAACTAGCTAAGGTATTGAAATCCTGGAACATGACACTAGTTGGTACAGTGAGAAAAAACAAAAGGTTCCTACCTAGCAACATGCAGCCTGCCAAAGAAAGGCCTGTAAACTCGACAAATTTTGCCTACAATCATGATGCAACAGTCTGTTCATATGTACCAAAGAAGAACAAATCAGTCGTGCTTCTATCATCTATGCACATGACGGGAGAAGTTGAAGAGACACTAGCAGCCAAGCCAGAGATAATAAAGTACTACAACAAAAACAAAAGGCGGAGTTGATGTTATGGATAAAATGTTGGGAGAGTACACTGTGAAACGACGAACATTATGTTGGCCTCTGGCATTTTTCTACAATATGATTGACGTCACTGGGTTAGCATCCTACATCATCTACAGAGAACACAATCCAAGCTTCAGGACAAAGCATCAACGAAGAAAGTTCCTCAAAGATCTCGCAAATCAGCTGTGTATGCCTGCAATTGAAGATCGTAGTACAAACCGAATTATGAGAAACCATTTTATTCGAGGTGCAGTAGAAATGGTGCTTGGATGATGCATTCTGGTAGCATCGCAAGCAGCAGCTGGCCCTCAAATACCTCATGGTAGTCGTGGACCCTCCCCTGTTGTTGGTAGTTGCTATGTCTGCCGAGACCTGAGGCAAAAACAACGTAAGACTAGAAAGTCTTGTGTGGTTTGTGTGAAACCCATTTGCGATGAACACTCGGTAGCAAAGACAACATGCATTACTTGCGAAGAAAATCAATAAAAAAAGTTTCTTACATTTTCTTTTATAATGTAAATGAACAGTTTTTTTACTTGTTTATAATAATAAAATAGCATTATCATTAAAAAAATATTTTTTCCTTGCATTATTTTCATTCAAAATATATGAGGGTACATTTGTACCTATGCAGCTTGTTATGGATGCAAAAATATATCGACCCCTTATCTCGGAAGGGGGTGGAGATATTTTATTGAAATTTGGCCAATATATTCTGGACCAAAACTGCAAAGATGTCACGAAATTTCAGCCCTCTACGGCTTTTCGAAAAAAAGTTGTTGCAATTTTAAAACGGAATAGTTACAATTGTACATACTCAGCCGGACGAAGGTTAAGTTTTCCCAGTTTTTTGTGGCAAAGTTAGGGGTCTCGGCTTTTACTCGGGTCGACTTATACTTCAGTATATACGGTAATTACATCGAACCCCATTGCAATCAAATGTGACCCGAACTTTGGAGCTGGAAACTGTTTCTCTCTCTCTCTCTCTCTTCCCTGGATTCCCAAACAGTAAACCTGACTGGTTGACTCATCTATAAACAAAAGACAATGATTTTAGCTACTGTATTTGAACACTTCAAATTCTCATTCACAAAAATGATGCGGCTTTTAAATAAATGGTTAGTACTATGACACAAAAATTAATGCACTCAGCCAAAGAAATGTCAGCACTTCCCACATAGAAAGGCAAATGCCTTGCGTATACCTCTTTTATATAATTATACATTATGTTTTATAGATGGACAGATGTGACATCTTACCATCAGACAAGCTATGTGACAGTTTACTGCGCTCAGCATTTTGTGCCCAGCTACTCTATGCACTGTGATACAATACGAGCTGCAGGACCACATGAAGCTACATTTTTATAAATGTAAACCAGATTGTAAAAATATTTTTCAGTCTAAAATATATTCATTTAAAGGAAATGTGTCAGCAGGTTTTTGCTACCTCATCTTAGAGCAGTGTAATGTAGGTAAAGGGAAGCTGAATCCAACAATGTGTCACTTATAGTAGTTTACTGGGTGCAGCAGTTTTGACACAATCAATGCTTTTAGATTTAGAATGAAGCAGAGATTAAAAAGCTAACCCCGCCCACATCATAGTTTTGGTGTACAAAATCCATAGACTGAGAGTTGCTTATCACAGGACGGGGTGTTACAGGACTAGTCTGGCTAAATCCTAAAGGACTAAATCCTGCACAGCTTCCAGCTTCTGGCTGATGTGGATGATGTGTTCTTAGATAAAATATCAGAGATGGAGGATGAGGAGGAGCAGGAAGGGGTGCAGGAACTGATGTATGAGCTGGAGAAAACCCTCATAGAACTAGGGCCAGCAACTCTTCTATGGACCTTCATCTTTGTTGCTGGTCATACGTAACAACTTCCCCAAGTGATGCCTGCTGTCAGTAACTTGCGGCTAGAAGGCCCACTAGCCGGTCTCCAGCCCTGGTGCTCGCTTGCCTTTGTCTCTCTTCTGACCAGCCTAGGCCCCACAGTCCGCTCATTAGTTGCTGGATCCTGGCTCTCCTGTCTGCAGTCCGCAAGAACTCCAGCGGTGAGGGCTGTGACCTGTGTCTGGGCCTTGGTGGTTCTGTGAAAGTGGCTGGATCCGGATCTTGAGTTACTGCCGCCTCTGCTGCTGCACCAGCTTGGTCTGGCTCTGATATTGCTCCTGCCTCTCCCTCAGTAGTCTTGCAGGATTCTGCCATATTTGTGGCCCACTAAGCACTAAATACTCTATGGCTGACTAATTGAAAGGTGAAAATTTTTTCATCACTTTTTTGTATTGTTAAATACCATCGTAATGTACCATAGAGCACATAATGCTCTATGGGTGAGTAATTGTCCAGAAATATTTTTCATTGCTCTTTTGTAGTGTTATATATTACCAAAATGAAACAGAAAGCAATTAATACTCTATGGATGGCTAATTGAATGAAGAAAAACAATTTCAATGCGTTTTGGGAGTTTTACATACCACTGTAATGTAACAATAATTGTGTTAAACTGTATGGATCACTAATTGCATCCAGAAAATGTTTTATCTTACATATTTTTAAAGTGTAATTGATGTACTTCCACACTCATAAAGGCTTTGTACAAAGTGCAAAGTCAGGGTTTAAGTTACAAGGAGGGTCATCAAGTCTTCCATAGACTGAAAGGCAACAACTGGCATGCCTCATTCAAATATTGAACATTAAATACACTTTATGTGTTTCTCTCATCTGGTGGTGTGGGGGCTAATCCAGACTTTGTTCATTTTTATTAGAGTGAGCCTGTCAGCGTTCTCTCTTGACAGGCGAAAGTACCAGTCTGTTATGACAACTCTGGCGGCACAAAAAACCAGCTCAGGCAAAACTCTAGCAGCAGGGCATCAGAAAACTCCAATGCATGGAGGGACAGCTCATACCAAGTGTCCAGCTTTGAGACCCAACAGTTGAAAGTCGCAGAGGAAATAGGGAGTGTGCTGGTTTTCTTGGCCAGGTATTGCTTGACTATCTTTAAAAACTTTTCTCTCCTTATCGAAATACCAAGTCTTCAGGCCCTGTATGCTGGGCTGGTGTCATGAAATTGGCCAAGGCCTTTAACAGTGTACCCAGGCCTCTGCTGTACCTGGTATGTGTCTCCCTTGACTCTCCTCCTTGGTTGGTCAAGGAGAAAGCATGCCACCTCCTGCTGATGTTGTCTGATGGGAATTTTTTCAACATATTTTTTACAATTGCCTTCTGGTATACCACCATTTTAGAAGACCTCTCCCCCTTAGGAAGGAGAGATGCAAAGTTCACCTTATAGTGTGGGTCTAGAAGAGTGAACAACTACTTCTCTTTTTTGGCCAAGAAAATATAACACAAGAGTCACAGGAAAGGCAGTGATACATAAAGCCAAGCTCCCTACAGCAAACATTTTCCTGTCTCCACCATGATGATGACTCTGCATTTCCACCTCCCTCTCTGCCTCCTCATACCCTCCTCAGCCTATCCAAGTAGGAGAGACAAGACAAAGGTTGTGTGGGTACTAGCTTCTGTTATGCTAGCCACCAGCTCCTGTTACTCCTCCTCCACCTCCTCATTGTTACCCAATCCACATTGAGCAGATGAGATGAGGCTAGGCTTGGTAGAATCTCTCAGTCTCATGTCTTCCTCCATGTCCACATGGTCTGCATGCATAGCTTCATATTTAATTGTGAGCAGCAACTGTTTCAGTAGGCACAAAAGTGAGAGCATTGCACTGACTATGGTATCATTGAAATCTTTGTGGAGTCCTCAAAGTATTGGAGAACCTCACAAATGTCAGACATTCATGCCCATTTTTTAGTTGTTTTGTGTTGAGGCTGACGAGAATATTTCTGGGCATGTTGGAGCTGGTACTCAAAAACTGGCCTTTGCTGCTCACAATACCTTGCTAGCAGGTGCAGTTTGGAGATTCTGCATGTGGGCACATCACGCACAAGTTGGTGAGCTGGCACTTGCAAGCGCTGCTTTAGCACTGCCAGAGCTGCGGCAGATGTAGCCAACTTGTAGAAATAAGCGCTGATGTGGCATACCTTGACCAGAGATGGAGGGTGAGGAGGAGCAGGACGGGGTGCAGGAACTGATGTATGAGGTGATGGAAACTCTGATAGAAGTAGGGCCAGCAGTCCTCGGCTTCGGGAGCACATGTGACGTGACAGGGGGGGACTCAACTCCAGCCTCTACAATGTTCAACCAGTGTGCCGTCAGGGAAATGTAAAGTCACTGGCCATAAACGCATGTTTTCTGTGAATTGTTAAGTGGACTATCTCATTATTCATCTTGGTAAGGGTACAGGTGATGTTCCTGGACACATGCTGGAGCAAGGCAGGGACACCAGACCAGGAGAAAAAATGGGGATTGAGCACTGAAGAACGGCTGCCACCATGAATCTGCAGAAATCCTCTGTGTCAACAAGTCTAACTGGCAACATTTCCATGGCAAGCTGACTGGAAATGTACTCGATTAGCCTTTGCACCTGTGGGTGTGTGTGTTACTGGAAACTTTCTCTTTTGTTACAAAGCCGAGGGTTGGGACAGATGAAAGACAGAAGACTGGTTGGTGCTGCTAAGCATGCTAGTATCATAATCTGATATCCAGCTGACCACCTGTTCACACTGCTCTGGCTTCAGAAGTGGTATACTATTCTTCCCTGCAAAGTGGGACAGGAACCTATGTGGCATGAATGAACATGTTTCTTGTGTTCCAACTAAAGGCATAGTTGCACCTGCCCCACATCCTCAGCATTTGCATGCACCATCATCAGCACTTCCACTTCCCCTTCCCTTACCACACACCTTATGCATGTTCTAATTGCTAGGTCACTATAAACCAAGTTTATTTTTAATTAATAAATAAAAATAGTCCACCTGCAGCAGTAAAAGTGGTTTTGGAGTTTAATACCACAAATCACTCTATAGATGAGTAACTGAATCCATAAAAATTTTGACCGCTTTTTTGGAGTGTTATACACCACCAAAATGTACCACAGAACATGTAATACTGTATATATGAGTAATTGAATCCAGACACATTTTTTAACAAATTTTTGGAGTGTTATATACCACCAAAATGATCCACAAAGCACGTAATACTGTAAGGATGAGTAATTGAATCCAGAAAAAAACTTCAACCCTTTTCTGGAGTGTTTTATACCACCAAAATGTACCACCGAGCACAAAATAATTTATGGATGAGTAATTAAATCTAGACAAAAATTTTCAACTTTTTTTAGAGTTTTATATACCAATGAAATGTACCACAAATCAAACAATACTGTATGGATGAGTAGTTGACTCACCCGAAAATTTTCAATGCTTTTTTCAAGTGTTATATCCCACAGTAATATGCCTTTTGCATCAATTACTGCTTCAATACGGCGTTGCATGGAGACGATCAGGGTGGCATCGAGACGAACAGCCTGTGGCACTGATGAGGTGTTATGGAAGACCAGATTGCTTTTATAGCTGTCTTCAGCTCATCTCCGTTGTTGGGTCTGGTGTCTCTCATCTTCCTCTTGACTTTACCCAGTGGATGCTCTATGGGGTTAAGGTCAGGTGAGTTTGCTGGCCAATGTAGCACAGTGATACTGTAGCTGTAAACCAGATATTGGTACTTTTGGAGGTGTGGACAGGTGCCAAGTGCTGGTGGAGAATGAAATTTCCATCTCCAAAAAGCTTGTCGGCAGAGGGAAGCATGAAGTGCTCTAAAATTTCCTGGTAGATGGCTTTGGTCTTGATGAAACACAGTGGACCTACACCAGCAGATGACATGTCTCCCCAAACCATCACTGATTGTGGAAACTTCACACTAGACCTCAAGCAGCTTGGATTGTGTGCCTCTCCCGCTTCCTCCAGGCTCTGGGACCTTGATTTCCAAATGAAATGCAAAATCTACTTTCATCTGAAAACAACACCGCTCATGTGACCGCTCACGCGACCAATCACAAGCCGCGACATCATCACAGGTCCTAAACTCCTCATTCTTAGGAACGGAGGCTGCCGGTTACATCGGTAAGGTCCAGGGGCCGCCGGAGTATATCCATATTTTTTATTTTAATTCTTTATTTTTTACATGAATATGGATCCCAGGGCCTGAAGGAGAGTCTCCTCTCCTCCAGACCCTGGGAACCATACACTGGGAACTTCCGATTCCGATATCACAAAAATATCGGAACTCGGTATCGGAATTCTGATACAGCAAATATCGGCCGATACCCGATTCTTGCGGTATCGGAATGCTCAACACTATTAGTCATGAGTGGCTTGACACAAGGAATGCGACACTTGTAGCCCTTGTCCTGAATACATCTGTGTATGGTGGTTCTTGAAGCAATTGCTCTAGCAGCAGCCCACTCCTTGTGAATCTCCCCCAAACTTTTGAATGGCCTTTTCTTGACAATCCTTTAAAGGCTGTGGTTATCCCGGTTGCTTGAGCACCTTTTTCTAGCACTCTTTTTACTTCTACTCAACTTTCCATTAATATGCTTGGACACAGCACTCTGTGAACAGCTACCTTCTTTAGCAATTACATTTTGTGGCTCACACTCCTTGTGGAGTATGTCAATGATTGTCTTCTAGACATCTGTCAAGTCAGCAGTCTTCCCCATATTTGTGGAGCCTACTGAAACAAATTAAGGGACCTTTTTAAAAGCTTAGGAAGCCTTTGCAGGTGTTTTTTTTTAATATTCTAATTTACTGATATAACAACTTGGGTTTTCATTGGCTGTAAGCCATAATCATAAACATGAACAGAAATAAACACTTGAAATATATCACTCAGTAATGACTCTATATAATATGTGAGTTTCACTTTTTGTAGTAAAGAACTGAAATAAATTAACCTTTTGATGATATTCTAATTTTGTAAGATGCACCTGTATATTCTGCCACTCTCCCCGCTCTTGCAACTGTCCCTCCCTTGGATAAACACAGAATGTATCTGATGTAAACACCAAAGCACAGATTTAGCCCTGAAAAGGTCTGTTAGTTCAGAATCAACACCAGTATTAATGCTAGAGGACTCCGATTCATTCGACTGTGCACACACAGCCCTGGACAAGCACTGTCTCCCTCCAATAAGAACTGTCACTGATCTGTGGAATGATATCAGTGTGCCGTGTGGGATGGCACCTGTCCTTTTATAACCTCTGATGATTTCATACCGCCAGCCAATCACAGTAATGCCACTACTGAGATGGCTACGGCATTACAGCATCTCGCAGGCTATCCCTGCATGCTTATTGGCTGTGTAACAGGCGTCAAACATGAGGGGCTGGGATTCGAGTTTCAAATTTGCTAACTGAGTGCCGAGCACAATGAAGCACTAAGATACTCGAGTGATAACCGATTATTAGTGAGCACGTTTGCTCATCCCTATGCTTTATTTCCTTCCATTTTTTCATAATAGTTGTCTGCTATATGCTCCTTTATGATGACAGACACTTTTACTTTTCACCTTAACAAGCAATAAAAACAACATCCTTATAACTAGCTGTAAGCTGCTGGAGTTTGCCTTGTCTGCAATGTCTATCACGCCACGGTGTAAAACAGAAAACTTTCCCCTAGACGTTAGTTTGTGATTCATTCCTAAATGACAGAAACTGTGATCTGAAATGATGTGTTTCTCTTGACGTATAATCACCAGGTATTCTCCCGGAGGATCAAGTAATGCACTTTGTTTGACAGAGGAGAAACAGCCTGACATGACTTGCAGGCATTTGATATTTATTACAAGATTTAACAAAGAGAAAACTGCCCAACATTTCTTCGAATTTTTGTAAGGAAAAAAAAACAGTTGTGTATTTGTTCATCCTTTAATATTGATTCACATGCAAAATGCACATCATGAGCGGCACAAGGCAAAGAGCAGAGATGAATAATTCTCTTTTGACTATTTGTACTTTTTACTGTAGCCATTTTAAAACAATACTGTTCTTATTCTTTTTTTCTGCTCTGCTAAAATGTGATAGCAAATTTGTGAATTTTATTTCCATCCATCTTTTTTTGTTTTATATTTATACTGTGTGCTGTTGGAAAATTACTGTATGTGCAGTTTGATGGGATTCCAGTGTGTTCTCTACACTATCGGTCCTTCCCACTAAACGTAACAACAAAATATCTACAACATCGCCTCACAGACTTCCTACTTATCTTGCCCCCCTGCATGTGCATAGTGCAAATAATATAACATTCTGCCTCATTTTAGCTTTCTCTAGGGCATTTAAGAAAGAAAGCAGACAAAAGTCATGAAAGGGCAGTTTTTTCGGCAACATTTTCTTTAAAGCATTATAATATTGAGCCATTTTCTATTTTTGGTGTTTTTAAAAACCTAAACTGTACAGATGTACAGAGGGAGCTTATTAGAATCTTGGAAAGTCTATATGTTATACAATTTTATTTTAAATTGCAATAAATAATTATTAAATAAAGTCATCTTTGAAGATATTTCAAGATTTCCTATCTCAAATTTCATCTTTTTAATGGCCAGTTTGAGATAAGAAACAGAATCGCACAGTAGAAAACCAACAACACACATCAAACTCATTCTATAACTTGTTCCTATACTTAAAGCTCGGCAGGCACAAATTTACCTTGGCAATTTTTTTTTTTTTTTTTACACATCACACATTTCTTCACAATTTACAACTTGTTAATTTAATTATGCCATAGATGTTTTACACTTTTCACACCTCTTAGTAACATCTCATATTAGAAGGTTTGTGTTACCTTGGTAATAAGATTAAAGTAACTTAATTATTCACACGGGTATAATTCACAAGAAAAAATCCTTAGTTGAATGAATAGTCTACATGGTTTGCAAATATATGATGATTATTATAAATATTATTATATATCTTTTATATTCATGTGCTTTAAAGGAAACCTATCATTAAGGCTACTTTCACACTAGCGTCGGGAACAACCCGTCGCTGCGCGTCGGGCCGACGTTCCCGACGCTAGTGTGGTCTCCGCCGCACAACGGGGGCAGCGGATGCATATTTCCCACGCATCCGCTGCCCCATTGTGATGTGCGGGGAAGTGCGGGGAGGTGGGGGCGGAGTTCCGACTGCGCATGCGCGGTCGGAAAAAGCGGACCGTCGGGAGCAAAAAACGTTACATGTAGCGTTTTTTTCTCCCGACGGTCCGCTACCATACGCCCAAGCGTCGCAAAACGGATTCACCGTTTGGAAATGCGTCGCAAATGCGTCGCAAATGCGTCGCTAATGTTACTCTATGACGAAACAACGTATCCAGCAAAAACTTTTGCTGGATGCGGCGTTTCGCAAAAACGACGCATTTGCGACGTATTGCAGTTAACGCTAGTGTGAAAGTAGCCTAACCAGACATTACCAAAACAGAAAAAAAGTTTACAAATTGGCTGTGCTGCGGGAAAGAAGCCTTTTGCTGTGATAGTCTTAGAAGGTTCTTTATTGTCCACTATGCATTTCAAAGCCGTACTGGTATCTTTATAAAAAAAAAACCCTGTTTGTGAGAGAATAACAGAGATTGTGGCACCCTAAGTGCATTAACACAATATTATAGTCTTTAAAGGATGCACAATTTTATGTACTCACCTGATAGAAGACTAATATGGTTTTAGATTGTGTATTCTCAAAAATCCCTCTTAGATACTTTTCAATAGACAGGGCTTGCAGCTTGCCTCGGATGGATCCAAGTGAAAGGGCTCATTTCCACATGCGAGGTACACGTCCGTATCTCGCATGTGGAAACCAAGCTCTGGCGCCGGCACTTTGGAGCGGAGCTGTGCAGCTCCATGTGTTCCTATGCGGCCGCACGCTCCGCTCTGGAGTGCCGCCTCCACAGCTTGGTTTCCACATGCGAGATACGGACGTGTGCCTCGCATGTGGAAATGAGCCCAAAGAGTCAGAGTCAGGCTTACACAGGATGAGTAAATCAACAAAAGCACATCCAGCCCATGAATGGCAGCGCTAAGGCTACGTTCACATTTGCGTTGTGCGCCGCAGCGTCGGCGCCGCAACGCACAACGCAAACAAAAACGCAGTTGCGTTTTGAACAAAAAACGCTGCGTTTTGCGCCGCATGCGCCCCCCCAAAATCTATACAATGTTTTGCATATTTATTGGAAAACGCATGCGTCGTACAACGCACCACGACGCAAGTACTTGCGTCGTCTGCGTTGTCAATACAAATCAATGGGAAAAAAAGGCGCATCGACGACGCAAAAGCGACGCAAACACGACGCATGCGTTTTTTAAAAAGTCAGCGCCGCAAAAAAAATGCAACATGTTGCGTTTGCCGCGCCCTGACAGGTGCGCCCTAACGCCGCATGCGGCGTACGACGCACCAAAACGCATGACAACGCATGTACATGCGGCGCCATGCGGCCCCAATGTTAAAGATAGGGCCGCACGACGCATGCGTTTTGTTGCGGCGACGACGCTGCGGCGCACAACGCAAATGTGAACGTAGCCTTACAAGGACTCGCATCCAAAGATGATATTTCATTTTTTTTTTCTTCATAAGTTAAAATAGAGGAGAAGCAACTCATTTCGGATACAATATACAGTATACTTCTTCAGGTATCAAAAAAACAGTACAAATCCTACTAATATAAAATTCAATCACACTTATATATAGTAGCAAACCTTTTATCCCAGCCTCTGAAACTTGATTTGGGGTGTGAACCAAGTTCAGGAACACACTCACTGATTGATCCAGCCTTGTCAACATTGATGCAAGAGAGAAAAAAAACACAGAAAAAAAGCAATGTTTAACCCCTTAGTGACAGAGCCAATTTGGTACTTAATGTCCGAGCCAATTTTTACAATTCTGACCACTGTCACTTTTATGAGGTTATAACTCTGGAACGCTTCAACGGACCTTGCTGATTCTGAGACTGTTTTTTCGTGACATGTTGTACTTCATGTTAGTGGTAACATTTCTTCGATATTACTTGCGATTATTTATGAAAAAAATGGAAATATGGCAAAAAAATTTAAAATTTTGCAATTTTCAAACTTTGTATTTTTATGCCCTTAAATCAGAGAGTTATGTCACAAAAAATAGTTAATAAATAACATTTCCCATATGTCTACTTTACATCAGCACAATTTTGGAAACAAATTTTTTTTTGTTAGGGAGTTATAAGGGGTAAAAGTTGACCAGCAATTTCTCATTTTTACAACACCATTTTTTTTTAGGGACCACATCACATTTGAAGTCATTTTGAGGGGTCTATATGATAGAAAATAACCAAGTGTGACACCATTCTAAAAACTGCACCCCTCAAGGTGCTCAAAACCACATTCAAGAAGTTTATTAACTCTTTATGTGCTTCACAGGAACTAAAACAATGTGGAAGGAAAAAATGAACATTTAACTTTTTTTTGCAAACATTTTACTTCAGAACCATTTTTTTTTATTTTTACAAGTGTAAAAACATAAATTTAACCATAAATGTTGTTGTGTAATTTCTCCTGAATACGCCGATACCCCATATGTGGGGGTAAACCACTGTTTGGGTGCACCGTAGAGCTTGGAAGAGAAGGAGTGCCGTTTGACTTTTTCAATGCAGAATTGGCTGGAATTGAGATCGGATGCCATGTCACGTTTAGAGAGCCCCTGATGTGCCTAAACAGTGGAAACCTCCCACAAGTGGCACCATTTTGGAAACTAGACCCCTTAAGGAATTTATCTAGATGTGTGGTGAGCACTTTGAGCCCCCAAGTGCTTCACAGAAGTTTACAAAGTAGAGCCGTGAAAATAAAAAATCGCATTTTTTTACACAAAAATGATCTTTTCGCCCACAAATTCTTATTTTCACAAGGGTAACAGGAGAAATTAAACCACAAAAGTTGTTGTAAAATTTCTCCTGAGTATGTTGATACCCCATATGTGGGGGTAAACCACTGTTTGGGCGCACCGCAGAGCTTGGAAGAGAAGGAGTGCCGTTTTACTTTTTCGATGTAGAATTGGCTGGAATTGAGATCGGACGCAATGTCGTGTTTGGAGAGCCCCTGATGTGCCTAAACAGTGGAATCCCCCCACAAGTGACACCATTTTGGAACCTAGACCCCTTAAGGAAATTATTTAGATGTGTGGTGAGCACTTTAAACCCCCAGGTGCTTCACGGAAGTTTATAGCGTAGAGCCGTGAAAATAAAAAGTCGCATTTTTTCTACAGAATGATCTTTTTGCCCCAAAATTTTTATTTTGACAAGGGTAACAAGAGAAATTAGACCACAAAAGTTGTTAAGCAATTTCTCCTGAGTACGTCGATACCCCATATGTGGGAGTAAACCACTGTTTGGGCGCTCCGCAGAGCTTGGAAGAGAAGGAGTGCCGTTTTACTTTTTCAATGTAGAATTGGCTGGAATTGAGATCGGACACCATGTCGCGTTTGGAGAGCCCCTGATGTGCCTAAACAGTAGAAACCCCCCAACAAGTGACCCCATTTTGGAAACTAGACCACTTAAGAAACTTATCTAGATGTGTGGTGAGCACTTTAAACCCACAAGTGCTTCACAGAAATTTATAAAGTAGAGCCGTGAAAATAAAAAATCCTTTTTTTTCCTCAAAAATGATTTTTTTATCCTGCAATTTTTTATTTTCTCAAGGGTAACAGAAGAAATTGGACCGCAAAATTGATTGTGCAATTTATGTAGGCTGATACCCGATATGTTGGGGTAAACCACTGTTTGGGCACATGGCAGAGCTCAGAAGGGAAGGAGCGCCGTTTTGAAATGCAGACTTTGATAGAATGGTCTGCGGGCATTATGCTGCGTTTGCAGAGCCCCTGATGTGCCTAAACAGTAGAAACCCCCCACAAGTGACCCCATTTTGGAAACTAGACCCCCCAAGGAACTTATCTAGATGTGTGGTGAGAACTTTGAATGCCCAACTGCTTCACAGAAGTTTATAATGCAGAGTTGTGAAAATAAAAAATAAAAAATTTCCACAAAAAAGATTTTTAAGCCCCCAAATTTTTATTTTGACAAGGGTAGCAAGAGAAATTGGACCCCAAAAGTTGTTGTCCAATTTGTCCTGAGTGCACTGATACCCTATGTGTGGGGGGACCACTGTTTGAGCGCATGGCAGAGCTCAGAAGGGAAGGAACGCCATTTTGGAATGCAGACTTTGATAGAATGGTCTGCGGGCATTATGTTGCGTTTGCAGAGACCCTGATGTACCTAAACAGTAGAAACCCCCCACAAGTGACCCCATTTTGGAAACTAGAGCCCCCAAGGAACTTATCTAGATGTGTGGTGAGAATTTTGAATGCCCAAGTGCTTCACAGACGTTTATAATGCAGAGTCGTGAAAATAAAAAATATTTTTTTTTCCACAAAAAAGAATTTTAGCCCCCAAGTTTTTATTTTCACAAGGGTAACAGGAGAAATTGGACCCCAAAAGTTGTTGTCCAATTTATCCCGAGTATGCTGATGCCCCATATGTGGGGGTAAACCACTGTTTGGGTGCACGGCAGAGCTCGGAAGGGAGGGAGCACCATTTGACTTTTTGAGTGCAAAATTGGCTGTGGCATTTAGAGACCCCTGATGTACCTAAACAGTGGAAACCCCCCAAATCTAACTCCAACCCTAACCCCAACACACCCCTAAGGCTTCTTTCACACTTCAGTTGTTTGGCGTCAGTCAGCTTTGACATAGTGACGGATCGACGGATCCGTCACAATTGTTGAGAAAACAGTTCTAACGGATCCGTTATTTTGATGGATCCATTACTTGGGGGTTGTCTGGGAAAAATATCTACTTTTTGGAGCATGCGCAATTGAAAAAGCGGATTGGGGCGGCGGATCCGCCGAAATGACGGTAACGACGGATCCGTCGCCCATAGGCGGCCATTCTATGGAATGACGAATGCGACGGATCCGTTGCGAACCGCAATTCCGGTGCAGACAAAAAACGTTACAATGGCTGTCAATGTCTAGATGATGTCCGCCAAATCTCGACGGATCCATCGCATGGCGGATGGAACGGACAACCATCCGCCACAATCTGTCGCTAATGCATGTCTATGGGAAAATAGCGGATCCGCCAAAAAAAATGGCGGATCTGCTATTTGACGAAAATGGCAGGTTTCAGACTGACGCCAAAAGACTGAAGTGTGAAAGAGGCCTAACCCTAATGCCAACCCGATCCATAATCCTAATCACAACCCTAAGGATAATTGCAACCCTAACCCCAAAACAACCGAAACTCTAATCAGAACCCTAAATCCAACACACCCCTAATCCTAATCTCAACCCTAACCTCAAACCTAACCCTAATCCCAATACACCCCTAATCCCAACCCTAACCTTAACCCTAATCCCAAACCTAACCCTAATCCCAAATGTAACCCTAATGCCAACCCTAATCCAAACCCTAATCCCAACTCTAACCCTAACTTTAGCCACAACCCTAGTCCTAACTTTAGGCCCAACCCTAACCCTAACTTTAGCCCCAACCCTAACCCTAGCCCTAACCCTAAATTTAGCCCCAGCCCTAACCCTAAATTTAGCCCTAACCCTAACCCTAAATTTAGCCCCAACCCTAACCCTAAATTTACCCCAACCCTAACCCTAGCCCTAACCCTAACCCTAGCCCTAACCCTAGCCCTAGCCCTAACCCTAGCCCTAACCCTAGCCCTAACCCTAGCCCTAACCCTAACCCTAATATTAGCCCCAACTCCTCTCTCCTGCCGACCGGCAGATGGCAGCAGAGAGCGGGCGCACTGCGCATGCGCCCGCCATTTTCTTTCCATAGGAAGAAGCCGGCCAGCAGGAGAGGACGCAGGAGGACCCAGGGACACCGGTAAGTATGATAGGGTCCCCGAATCCCCCTATTTCTCTGTCCTCTGATGTGCGATCACATCAGAGGACAGAGAATCACAGATCGCTTTTTTTTTTTTTTGCGGTCGCCGGTAAACAGTTTATTACCGGCGATCGCAAAACAGGGGTCGGTAAAAACCGACCCCGATCATGTTGTTTGGGGTCTTGGCTACCCCCGGCAGCCAAGACCCCAAAGATCTCCCGGGGGCCGGCCGGCAGGCTCACTGCGCATGCTCCCACCATTTTTTTGCCGAAGAAGATGGCGGCGCCCATCGGGAGCCACGAGGAGCACCGGGGGAGATGGGTGAGTATCGGGGGCTATCGGGGACCCCATTTCTCTGTCCTCTGATGTGCGATCACATCGGAGGACAGAGAAATTAAATGGGAAAAAATGTTTTTGGGGTTTTTTTTGCGACCGCCGGTAATTGGTTAATTACCGGCGATCGCAACTCGGGGTCAGTAAAAAAATCCCGAATCATGTTCTCTGGGGTCTCGGCTACCCCTGGTAACCAAAACCCCAGAGAAAATCCAACTCTGGGGGGCGCTATTCACTTTTTCCACAGCGCCGTTAATTAACGGCGCTGTGGTTTAAGTACCCTTAGCGACAGCCGTTAAAAGGCGTATCGGCGGTAGTTAAGGGGTTAAACGCTCTCAATGATATCTTTCAATCCCTTTGGATATAATGTTCCCAAATGATATATTCAAAATGTTTCTTTCCAGTTTAAAAGAGACTTCCTGTTTGCAACACCAGAGGGTATCTGGTCTACCGGAGTTACTTTTATGTTAAAAATGTTATGTTTAGTTAGCAGATGCCTTGAGAGACTATGTTTTAAAAAGCCATTTTTTTGCTTTATTTCTGTGTCCTTTAGGCCTGTTTCACACGTCAGTGGCTCCGCTACGTGTGGTGACAGTTTTCTCACGTACCGGAGACACTGACTCACTTAGACACATTAAAATCAACGTGTCTCTGCACATGACAGTGTGTTTTCACGGACCGTGTGTCCATTTGAAAAACACGGAGACATGTCAGTGTTCATGGGAGCGCACGGATCACACGGATGCATTAAAGTCAATGGGTCCATGTAAAACGCGTACCGCACACGGATGCTGTCCGTGTGCTGTCCGTGTGCCGTGCAGGAGACAGCGCTACAGTAAGCGCTGTCCCCAGCGTGGTGCTGAAACCGCCATTCATCCCTTCTCTCCAGCAGTGTTTGCTGGAGAGAAGGAATGAAAAATCAATGTTTTTTTATTTTTTTGTGGTTAAAATAAACTCCATAGGGGTGGAGCCGCATATTCATCACTGTAATGAGCGGTACCACGTGACCGTTCATACAGGACAAGCTGCGGCGCTGAGAGGAAGCATTGAGGGAGCTGGGTGAGTATTTTATTTCCAGCGGGCAGGCGCACAGGGGGTGGGAGGGGGGAGGTTGCCAGGAAGTTTATTTTAACCACAAAAAAAATAAAAAAAGCATTTATTTTTCATTCCTTCTCTCCAGCGAACATTGCTAGAGAGAAGGGATGAATGGCGGCTTCAGCACCCAAAGCAGGGGACAGTGCTTACTGTAGCGCTGTCTCCTGCATGGTCCGTGTGGTACTCAGTCGGCACACGGGCGACACACGGCTGCCACACATGTGCCACACTGATGTGCCACGTGAGCTCACAGACACACGGACGCGGATAACTCCGGTACCGATTTTTCCGGTACCGGAATTATCTGAACGTGTGAGACTGGCCTTAATGTGGGACCACAGTGTCTGCACAGTGCGTCCCACATAATGCAAACCGCAATTGCATGTGATGACATATACAACATGATCACTATTACAGGTGAGTCTTTGTGAGATCTTCAAGAGATCAACAGTATTATTATATTTGATAGTTTTAGCCCCGTGATCTAGGATCCCACAGGTACAACATTTTTTGGAGTTACATTTAAAAACTCTGGTTCCTTGAAAAACGCCACATAAAATGTGATCCTTAATTTTATTAATGTTTTTTCTTTTTGAATCCAACTGTTTTTTTTTTATTTACTAGGGGGCACCAAATTTTTCAAAGTTTCCCCCCTTCTATATGTAATCCTTGTTTTATCAGGGAGTTGTTTTCCCAAAACAGGGTTACGCTTCAAGATATAACAATATTTTGAACGCACGGTGCTTATGACTTTATTTCCCCTAATGAATGTTGTCACAAAATTCAATTTCCAGCGATCATCACTTTTTTCTTTACCAATAGTCAAATTATCTCCCTTCCTGTTTTTTCCTCTTAAACATTCCTCCTGTATTTTTATTTTGTTATCCCTATATGCACCATTTATCACATTTTTGGGGGAATCTTTTTTCATTAAATTTTCTCTTTAGAATTTTAGACTGAGCTACATAATCAGATTCTCTCATACAATTCTTTCTTATACGAAAAAAATGGCTGTGGGTTATATTAACCTTCCACTTCTTATAATGTGCACTGTTGAAATCTAAAAAGCCATTTGAATCAACTTTCTTGAAGTGGGTTTTTGTAATAATTTTTTTTTCCCACTATGGCTGATCTCTAGATCAAGAAACACCATTTTTTCTTTATTAATTTGTGATGTAAAGGTTATCCTCCTGGTGTCATTATTGAGCTCCTTTATTAGTTGTGCTGCTTCCTCCTCTGTCCCCTTCCAAAATGGAAAATGGAGTATTATAATAACAGAATTGAGAGGAGAAAGTAGCTGTTATCATCCATTAAGAGCATGACTAATACAAGTTTGGATAATTCCTGTACTGAACCTATGATTGATATTGAGACAAAAAAGACGATCACTTTGAAAAACATATGAAGATGGAAATAAGACACCAGATCGATGCAGAATTTCTAGGTTTTTGTATTGATCATAAAATAATTCCAAATGGCTTGAACATACATTTATAATAGAACTTTCTCAGATTACAGTAATTTCACCAACAATTGGAATAATATTTTAAATGATTGTTCTTATAGTCTTATGAGTTTGTTAGAGGATATTTAAAAAAACTGACCTTCACATCCAAACATAGACTAAGTGTGAGCAGGTGCTGAAACTAGAGTCGCCAACTCGTATACAGTTAAATAAATAAGGCAGCACAATGTGGCGCCAAAACATGCAAACATGAAACATGAAAACTGAACTGCATTACTGCACTAGAAATATGAAAAAATTAGAGCGTTTAGCGCATAAATTGGCCAATTCATGTGTACCTGGTAGCCACATTAAGGCATCTCTCGTATACCAGGTCCTAGACTTTCCTTTCCTCGCTGAGAATAAACGTCTTCATCTGAATGGGAACCTGTGAATCCTCTTGTAAGACTAAATTTCTCTCTCTCTGTGGAGGGGTAATGGACCTGCTGCGATTAAAACACCTGTGGCTAAGAGGTGGAGGAGTGCTCAGTCAGAAGGCTAATGAATACAAATTTCAAAAAACTGACCGTCACATCCAAACATAGACTAAGTGTGAACAGGTGCTGAACCTAGAGTCACCAACTCATATAAAGTCAAATAAATAAGGCAGCACACTGCGGCGCTAAAACATGCAAACATGAAACATGAAAATTAAACTGCATTACTGCACTAGAAGTTAGAGGAAAAGCGTTCTGAGCTAGCTAGCAAAGCCGCAATGATTTGTGAAAAGAAATTACTTGAACTTGAAAGGTTTAAAAGTTTACATTTTTTTAATTTAGTGAATGATGACATTACTAGGAAACTCAAAGTATTTGAAAATGTACTAGTAGATGTAAAAATTAAATTTTTTTTTAGGGATACCACTAAAACTAAACCAATGTCAAAGGAACCGATCAGGAATAAAAACCTGATAGGTATCAATGAACCTACAAAGAAAAACCCTGGTAATTTAAGAACAGAAGTCCTGGTCCCACAGGAATTAGGTGTAAAACAATTAAGGACTATAATCAATTCAAATATAAAAAATATACATGATATTGAAACAACTATCTCTCAAATTAAATTACCTCTAAATACGTCTACCACCGAGAATCTTCACACTATATTTGATAAAAATGCACAAAAGAAAAAACCTCTAAATCACTTCTTAAGTCATGTGTACCTTCCTCTGCTGGGTCTCCATCCCCTCTGCCTCCTGTCTCAGTGAGTGGTCAAAATGAGTATGAAGTTGAACGGATTGTTGACTCTCGGATGGTTCGCAGTTCACTTCAGTATTTGGTCCACTGGAGGGGTTACGGTCCTGTGGATTGATCTTGGGTCCCGGTGCAATCTGTCCATGCTGATTGATTGGTTTGAATGTTTCATGCACCCTGGGAAACTTGGGGGTCTGGTGGCATTCCCTTCAGAGGAGGGTAGTGTCATGATCCAGACCGGGTTTTGAGTCCTTTCTACCCCTTTCCTGGTTTGGTCATGTCAGGGGTTAACTTTGCTCTGCCTCATTCTGGGTTCAGGTTTGCTATTTATCACCGCTACATCTTGCAGGCAGTGTCAGTTATATTTTCTGCCTATGGCGTGAGTATCTGACTCTGGTGCTGACTTTATTTGTCCTGCTGCTTGAGCTGACTTTGCTCGTGTCTATTCCCTCCTCTCTCCCATCCTGTCTTAGTGTTTCCCTTAGTATTTGGATTTCCCAGTGTTTGTCTAGGCTTTTATCTTGACCTGACTTTGTCTCTTGCTTCTGGTGCTTCTGACTGGTATTGACCCTCTGGCTCCCTGCAGACTCTGTATTTGGTGTTTTCCCTTTGTACTGCATTACTCTCTAGGTTTTGACCAGGCTTGTTTGCCTATTCTGCTGCCACCTGGTGGTAGCCTCACTGTAACGCTGCTGGTCTGCTCTAGCAGACTTGCTGTCCTCCCTCCACTCTATTGCCATCTATAGGAGCTTTTATCATCCTGCATAACTGCAGAGTGACACTACCTCTTTTCATAGAAGGTTGTTAAATTCATAATAATTAGAACACACTGGCATTGGATACAACACATACAAACACCAGGACTTAAACTGGCAAAGTTAGGTTGGGACATATCAAGTAGATGAAGATGGCCTATAATAATTCCTATCAAAATGTCATCAAGAAAAGAGGGGGGGACAATGCAGTATAGCCACCAAAGGAAACCCAATAAATTATGGTTTCCATGAACTGGGAGGAGTTTCATACGAAATATTTTGTCCCTATTAACAGACTATTCTAGCATTTAATCTACCTAGCCACAGGGGTTGGCAACCTAAAACCTGCACAATGGTGCCCTCGCTCAACAGTGGCTGTTTCTCACCGTTTGTTGATCCTAGTGAATTTTATTCTATTAGACAAAACAGCTAAAGGAAAGTTGTTTGTTTAATCCAAGGGGGTTACCAATCTAAGACAGTGAATCTATTTTGCCTTCTGCTGCAAGATGGCTTTATCCCAGACACCACCCCTTGGGGGTTTCTTAACCTTATGAATACCTATAAAACTAATACATGATGTGGCACTTCCGTGGTTTGAATTAATGTACCTGGCTAAAGGAGTATCAGATTTATTTATAAATAATTCAGATAAAAGTATGTGGCACTCACCATGGCAGCTTGAATGGCAGCTTCAACGTGTCCAGGTGGATCATCCACCTGGACCCGCTGAAACGTGATAACGCGAAACGGCCGTCATACTTTCTCCTCTCTCCCAGCACCCCTTTGCACCTTACAATATAAGATAAAAGTCATAAAATAAAGATTATTTTCCAAAATCCCTTTGCTATCTTGCCTACATATACGAGTCCACATACTGTACATAGGTAACCTTTGGAATAATGTATTTTTGTATGGCAATTAAAATGAGGTTTATGTAAAAATTCCTTTTTGTGACAATGTCTTAGTCACTGTGAGGAAAGGCCAAGCCACACACCCCACACACCTTTAATAGCCATTTGTATTGGAGGAAAGCCAAATAGTTAGTCCTGGAGAAGGTACATAATGGCTGTGTACGACTCAACTTCTCAAAGATCTTCTTTTTGTAAAGGTGATCTGAGGGTAGGATGCAATAGAGTCACCTATTTATTTATCCATTTTAAGGATCGGTCAGTAGTTTTCCAGTATGGACTTAATCTTATTGCTATAGGAGGTGATGAGTTTTATTTCACTATCTATCTTGCTCTCAAATGTAAATATACGCATCTGTGTCCTGTCCCTATGATTTTCAATATTAGTTGCTTCATTAATAATTCATTTGGGGTATCCCCTTTTAAGGAAACTGTGGCCTGTCTATTGAACATGGTATTGTTCAAATAGTTTGAACTGGCCCTTGGGAATGAATGCCCCTTTTCAAGGAGACAGGATGGCTGCTCTCCTATCTCAAAAGTGAGTTGGTAGAGGTGTAAGTCTGTGTGCTCGGGGTTCCCCCCAATATTCTTTCAATGAGAATGTTCAAAAAAGGGAACCTGTCCCGATTGATTTCAAACATTTATTGTGAATATGATATTTTGTGGGGTTTTTGGATACATTTTTCTCTTGTTAGATATTTATGATGTAAGTTTATATATTTGGCAAGAAACTGGATCCACATATTGTTTTCTTCACAGACTTCATTGCAATCTGTTTTTAAGCTAACACACTGTTGCTGTTTTCTCTGTATATGGTGTATATCTGGCATCTCTACTGTATGTCATTGATTAATTATTCAAGAAAGACGCCATATTTTCCCCATGTCCTCATTAGTGTATTTTGATCCATTCAAGATTTCCTTAGGGTTCACTGCTACTAATGATGCACTTCATTTAACACAATGACAGAATTACTAATTCTCTTAGAATTAGTTTTGTTCTCTGTTGAATTAACAGCATATTTATTGTACAGAAGGGCAGAAGCATTGGTGGCAGGGCACAGTGCATTATGAGAAATAATGTGCTATCATTGACAGGTTCTGGATTATTAATCAGTGTGACGGAATTGATTTTTTTTTTTGGAAACTGCTATGCGCATTAAGGCCAAGAAGAAGTCAAGAGTGGCGTTACTTTTTAATATCATGGATTTGTATAGATAAAGATTGTTATAAATAATTTAAAGGGTCATTTTCTTGTTATTGAATGTAAAACATAAAATTAAGTGTAAAATGTTACACAAGCAGAGGGGTAGCTATATGAGATTCACAGGGTGCACATGTTACTGGGTTCTAGTGCCTGGGTTATTCTGTGCTACCTAAGGAGCCATCAGTCCAGTCAATGTGGACCTTCTTACAGAGTTTCCCTTTTGGTCCAGGAGCTTCATCGTTTTTTAACAAGTGTTGTCCAGCAGCTAATTAAGAAAAAAAAACTCAAAAAGCTGTAAAATATTAAAATAAGCAATATTGACCTTACCAATCCCCACAACGATTATTAATTGGTTCCTAGGCTCCATGCTGGTCTCTATAAGTCCAGCAGCCTGGACAGACATGTAACTGCTGCAGTCAATCACTGACTGTAGCAGTCACACATTGATCACTGATTTACTGCAGCATTCATGTCTGTCCAGACCGAATAGGAAGAACTAAGACCAATAAAAAAACTGGAACCCATTGGAACAATCATGGTGGTAGACTGGTTAAATTGTTATTACTTCTTCTATTATTCCACAGCTTTCTGAGAATGTTTTCTTTAATGTTCACAGGCCAGGCAACTCCTTTCAAAAGCCCTATGAGATTGGAGTGGAAGGGAAGCATGTGCACTTCCTCTCCATTAATTCTCAAGCTAGCCTTGCACTATGCTAGTCTTTTCTCTTCAACTCCCATTAATGGGAATCTGTCAGAAGGTTTTTGCTATGGTCCCATGAGTTAGGAGCGGAGACACAGATTTTAGGAATGTGTCACTTATTAGACTGTGTGCGGTTGTTTCAATACAAAGAATGTTTTATCACTAGGAGATTATCATTGCCTGGACTACAGCTCCCGTGACCTATTGTCTGACCATGTCCACTCTGTTGATAAACAGCTTACTGTTAATATTCAGTATAGTCAGAAGTCTGTAGTGTGAACGGGGGCAGCTTTCTAAGCTCTGCTACATCCTACATCTAAAAACTCTGATTGTGTCATAATTGCTACACCCAGTAAATTAAGTGATACATTACTGGAATCAGGGTCTCTTTTCCCACATTATGCTGCTCTCAGATAAAGTAGCAAAAATCTGGTGACAGATTTCTTTTAGGAATATACAGAACAGAGGTGATAATGCTCCAATCACTTGGATCTCTACTGAGCCTCATTTTTGGGATTGGTTGGGGTTCCAGCGGTCAGACCCCCATCATTCAGGACATTATCCCCTATCCTATCAACAGTAGAGATGAGCAAATATGCTCGAGTTCCCTCTTATTCGGCAAGTTATAATGGAGTGCCTGTTTGTTTGACTTTCCATGCATGTGTTGTGACTGTCACTCAGCCGCGACACATGCAGATGCGGCACATAACAGCTTAATATCTGGAGCGCTCAAGTTATCCAGGTTACCAATACAGCTATTCGGTAAGCACTATAACAATTCAGATAAGCACTTATCCAAAGCTATTTGATCATCCCTAGTGGGGACCCTTCTATTCTTGATAACCAGCCTTGCTGAAGCTGACAGCTTAGGGTTGAAACCCCCAGCTGTGAGTTTTTCCTGACTGGTTAAGGTTTTGTATACAGCGCAGGCATCGGCTGATGCATACTCCCATCAGCTGCTCCTGCTCTCACTGTTGTTAGCGGCAGCAGGCGTCGGCTGATGAGAGCAGTGGTCCCTTCAGCTGTCACCAATGACAAGAGGTAAACTTTATACATCCAATCACAGCTGCGTGCTCACACTGTCTTTTGATAGTGTGGGAACCATGGCTGTCTGACCGGTTGTAGTAATTTTACCATCAATCACAGGCAATGTATACCACGCTGTCATTCACATGACAGCTCAGCAAACACTAGATGTTCAGGCCCCCCATTCAAGTGAATGGGGTCCTAGTACTGTTCTGGTACCCGAACCCAAATTTTTGTAACCGTTCGGCCAAACTTTCCAGATCCGAACATTCAGGTACCTGCCCATCTCTAACTATAACTTTGCTCCTTGATGCTCATTTTTTCTCATTTATTTTTTATGCCATTGTTATTGTTGACCGTTTTACTAGGAAACCTCATTACTTCTCAATCCCAACTCACTTATCCAGAAACCAATCTCTTGCCTGCACAAATGTGACAACTTTTGCTGTGGAAGAAATGCTCCACCTGCATTGCAGAATAAGATCAAAAGATTCCAGGGGACAACCATCATTTATACACCAGTTATTTTCCCATTTGTGTTAAAGGAAGACAGACAATTAAGATGCATGCTTCCTCACAAATTTAACATATGTGTGGCTGTACTTGTGCCAGAAATTGAAATCTATGCTTTGGTCATTTCCCCACGCTTCTTGCTACTTTTGAAAAGCAACGAGCAGATGTAAATCATTTAGTTGAAATTTTGCATTTTCCAAAATGTACAACTTCTTTTATGGGAAAATACTGGCCAATGATATATTTCCTCTAATATACCGTACTTGGAAAAGCACAATTGCCAGGGTCAAAAGCTAATAGCATCACATCACTAACAGCTAGACTGTCTGTTGCTAAAGATTTGCTTTAATTTAAAGCTCAGTGCAAAAGCTTTAACACATTTTGAAATTGTAAAGTTCTAAAAAATCTATACCTAGATAGATAGGTAAATTGACCAAAGCACAAAGTTTTATCAAGCAAGAAGCCCTGCCTTTCTTTTACCTTCATTCTCTGTGCATGCTTATGAATTGTTTGTGACCGTGTGGTTGTTGTCTGCCTTGTAAATAATGTTCCAGCTACTTTGTAATTGCTTCAGCATCCCTTCATTCTCTAAGGACCTCTTAGAAATGATGCCGAGCTCTTGGTTTCCTTCTGTTTGTAATTAAATTGCTGAACTGTGGGTAACATTTGTTTAGTTCAGCTGCCTGTATCAGCTGCTTCGTAAAGTTATTTAAAGAATTAGAAATCAAATAGGAAGGATTTTAAAGCAACTGACTATGTTATTTTCTATTAAAGGAAATGTTTGAAAAAAATGTAAGTTTGTTTTTTTTATCTCAGTTTCCTTTTCTTCAGGATTAGACATAAGTCATAATCCTGTGGATGTTCAAAGAGAATGTGCAATATGTTGTTCTATGTGCATGAAGTACATGCACATTACTTAGTACAGTTACATTCACTGCTTCACTGAAAATATTCATTGTCTTCTACAAAAAACCTGAAGACATAACTGTTAAAGGGGATCCGTCAGTTGGATCAACCCACCTGATTCGTCTGTATAGGCATGCGGGTCATAGAAAGTTGAATAAAATGATACCTTGAAATCTGTGATACAATATCTTATTTCAGAGAATTCAACATTTGTGAAATGTATGCTTGATGGATTTCACATCTGGTTATAGACTCGGCCATTGCAGAATATTCCACGTTTATGCCTTACTAGATGGTGGCCCGATTCTAATGCATAGGGTATTCTAGAATATGCATGTCCACGTAGTATATTGCACAGCCCACGTAGTTAATTGCCCAGCCACATAGTATATTGCCCAGCCACGTAGTATATTGCCCAGCCATGTAATATATTGCACAGCCCACATAGTATATTGCCCAGCCACGTAGTATAATCCCCAGCCACGTAGTATATTGCTCAGCCACATAGTATATTGCTCAGCCACGTAGTAAATTGCCCAGCCACGTAGTATATAGCACAGAGCCACATAGTATCTTGCCCAGCCACGTAGTATATTGCCCAGCCATGCAGTATATTGCCCAACCACGTAGTATATTGCCCAGCGATGTAGTATATTGCCAAGCCACGTAGTATATTGCCCAGCCACGTAGTATATTGCCCAACTACGTAGTATATTGCCCAGCCATGTGGTATATTGCCCAGCCACGTAGTATATTGCCCAGCCATGTAATATATTGCACAGCCCACATAGTATATTGCCCAGCCACGTAGTATATTGCCCAGCCACGTAGTATATTGCTCAGCCACATAGTATATTGCTCAGCCACGTAGTAAATTGCCCAGCCACGTAGTATATAGCACAGAGCCACATAGTATCTTGCCCAGCCACGTAGTATATTGCCCAGCCATGCAGTATATTGCCCAACCACGTAGTATATTGCCCAGCGATGTAGTATATTGCCAAGCCACGTAGTATATTGCCCAGCCACGTAGTATATTGCCCAACTACGTAGTATATTGCCCAGCCACGTGGTATATTGCCCAGCCACGTAGTATATTGCCCAGCCATGTAGTATATTGCCCAGCCACGCAGTATATTGCCCAACCACGTAGTATATTGCCCAGCCACATAGTATATTGCACAGTCACATAGTATATTGCCCAGTTACGTAGTATACAGCACAGAGCCACGTAGTATATTGCCCAGCCACGTAGTATACAGCACAGAGCCATGTAGTATATTGCCCAGCCACGTAGTATACAGCACAGAGCCACGTAGTATATTGCCCAGTCACGTAGTATATTGGCCAGTCACATAGTATGCACCGTATCCCTGTTGAAAAAATAATTAAAATAAAAAATAGTTACCTACTCACCCTCCGTTGGCTCGCGGAGTGGTCACGCGACCAATCACAAGCCGCGACGTCATCGAAGGTCCTAAACTCCTCATTCTTAGGAACGGAGGCTGCCGGTTACATCGGTAAGGTCCAGGGGCCACCGGACGGGTGAGTATATCCATATTTTTTATTTTAATTCTTTATTTTTTACATGAATATGGATCCCAGGGCCTGAAGGAGAGTTTCCTCTCCTTCAGACCCTGGGAACCATCCAGGATAGCTTCCGATACTTGTGTCCCATTGACTTGTATTGGTATCGGGTATCGGTATCGGCGATATCCGATTTTTTTCGGATATCGGCCGATACTATCCGATACCGATACTTTCAAGTATCAGAAGGTATCGCTCAACACTATTTGTAAGCCAAAACAAGGAGTGGAACAATTAGAGTTAAAATATGATATTAACATAATAACTAGCACCTCTGCTTTTATCACCCACTCTTGTTTTTGGATTGCAAAAACTGATATTAAATACAGATCAAATACTGCCAGTTTTAAGACAGCCTTGGTTTGGAGAGGAAAAAGATAGGAGACACGGTCAACACAACCAAAAGTAAAGTTTATTAATGAGAAATATTATTATCATTGTAGAAAATTACTGGTACAGATGTAATTACAGCAGGACATTTACACAACATTGTCCTGCCATGACACACGTCCAATATCTGAATCAAAAAAGGCAGCAAATTGGTCCCGCATGTAACCAACGGCTGCAGTTGACCACAGCGGGTGATGCTGGAAATCGGGCAGTGGGTGTGCAACTGGTTCATCCAGTTCAATGTTGGGTTGCTCCTTAACCATTATATAATTGTGCAGAACCACACAGGCTTTGACCACCTCGTCGACTGTTTCCACTTTTAGATTTATGGCTGATGCAAGAATGCGCCATTTAGCGACCAGAATGCCAAAGGTACACTCTACTGTTCTTCGGGCCCTGGTCAGTCTGTAGTTAAAGATCCTTCTAGTGTGGTTCAAGTCCCGACTGGAATAAGGCTTCAGTAGGTTTTCACACATCTGAAAGGCCTCATCCCCAACCATAACAAATGGCATCGGTGGACCTTGAGTGTTGGGGAGAGGTTGTGGCGGGGGAAAATTGAAATTGTTGCCATACACATGGTGGCCCATATCCGAGTTCTTGAAAGTCTGGGAATCGTTGCCACGGCCAAAAGCTCCAATGTCCACGGCGATGAAGCGACAGTTCGCATCGGCTATTGCCATGAGCACAACAGAAAAATATTTTTTGTAATTGAAGTACTCCAATCCTGTTCTGGCAGGTTTGATAATGCGGATGTGCTTTCCATCCACCGCTCCTAAACAGTTGGGGAAATCACACACATTCCAGAATTTTTCCGCAATTTCAAGCCACATGTCCAAGGTGGGTAGGGGTATAAACTCATCCCGGAGTACATTCCACAAAGCCCAGCAGGTGTCCACAACTATTCCGGACAGGGTGGATATTCCAAGCCGGTATAGGAAGTGGAGGGATGATAAACTCTCTCCGGTTGCAAGAAATCTGGAAGAAAAACAAACACAAAAAACATTACAATCTATTCTTTTTATGGTGTGATTATGCTAAAGAAAGAAAGGAAAATACCCCAAAAATACATGTCAGAAAACACTAAATTTGGACTGTCATTGGTCTAGATTTTGAACGTACCTTAATGTAACCAGCAGACGTTCCTCCGGTGGAATCGCTCTACGGAGCTGGGTGTCCTGTCACCGTATGGCTCCTTGGACACGAGAAAGCAAATCCCGGAACGAGTCTTGCGACATCCTTGTGTATTCCTGGAATTTCTCCGGGTTGACATTAAGCTTGCCATACAGCGTGTGATAGGCTCCACGGCTCTCACGTAGTTCGATAATGGGGTGCCTGCAAAAACGCCTATGTTGTCTCCTTCTCCATCTTTTGCGATTTCTGTCTTGCTCCCAAGCAAAAGCACAGGCAAGAAACAGCTTGAAGCTTAAATCCAGGTTGAAATAAAAGCTCTCCATGCAAAGATCCCTCATGACACAGGATACAGTAGCAAACTGTTAAAATTTCAGTAGCCCTAGGGTCTATATATAGAGAGCCCATAATACACGCCCTCTGTAGTCCCATTGGCGGTGTCTGGTTATCTTGATTTTTCTCTTGTGAAATTTCTCATCATGCACACCAAAAACGCAAACGCAGGAAAAAACGCATATAAACGCGTACAAACGCGGCGTTTTTTTAACCGCATGCGACAAAGCATGCGTCTAAAAAACGCCGCGTTTTTACGCGTATATATGCGTTTTTTCCACCACTTGTGGATGCGTTTTAAACGCTGCGGATTTAAACGCTAATGTGAAACTAGCCTTACCAGTGCTCCCGGATCAAAGCGGTTACAGATGGTCCTCGCGCGCTCCGGTCTGAAGAGTGCATTGCGGTCTCGTGAGATGATGACGTAGCGGTCTCGCGAGACCGCACGTCATCATCTCGTGAGAACGCAATGCATGGAGCGGTCACCGGGGCGTTGCGAGGAGAGTCAGTAACGGCTTCAATCCGGGAGCATCGGTAACCGCTTTGATCCGGGGGCCAACGGAGGGTGAGTATGTAACTATTTTTTTAAATTTTTTTTAACATTAGATCTTTTTACTATTCATGCTGCATAGGCAGCATGAATAGTAAACGTTGGTCACACAGGGTTAATAGCAGCGTTGACCGAGTGCATTACACCGAGGTCAACGCTGCCATTAACCCTGTGTGAGCGGTGACTGGAGGGGAGTATGCGGGCACCGGGCACTGACTGCAGGGAGTAAGGAGCGGCCATTTTCTTCCGGCCATCGCTGGCCATCGCTGATTGGTCATGGCTGTTTTGCCGTGACCAATCAGCGACTTGGATTTCCATGACAGACAGAGGCCGCGGCCAATGAATATCCATGACAGACAGAAGGACAGACAGATGGAAGTGACCCTTAGACAATTATATAGTAGATAAACTCCTGGGTTTCTTTCACAGTATTTTTGTGGGTCATTGTCGATCTGTCCTGTAAAGTGTTATCCAACCAACCTTGCTGCATTTGGTTGATTCTGAGCAGAAAGTCTAGACCTGCATACATCAGAATTGATCCAGCTGCTTCTGTCTAAAGTCGCATCATCAATAACCACTAGTGACCCAGTGCCATTAGAAGCCATGCATGCCCATGCCATCACACTGCCTCTACCATGTTTTACAGAGGATATGGTGTGATTTGGATAATGAGCCATTCTAAGCCATATCCATGTTTTGTTCTTCACATTATTCTGGTACGGGTTGATCTCACTTTCATGTGTCCAAAGAATGCTTTTCTAGGACTGGGCTGACTTTTTTAGACTTTTTGGGAAAAAGTATAATTTAGCTTTTCTATTTTTAAGGTTGAGTAATGATATGCATCCTGCGGTGAACCCTCTGTATTTGCTCTCATGAATTATTCTTTTGAAGGTATGATACCTACTTCCTGGAGAGTGTTCTTCACTTGGATTGATGTTGTGAAGGGTTTTTCTTCACCATGAAAAGGATTTTGTTATCATCCACTACTTTTGTATTACCTGAACATCTAGGCATTTATGAGTTCCCAAGCTCAAGTGCGTTCTTTTTTTTTTGCAAAATGTACCAAACTATTGATTTGACCACTCTTAGCATTTAAGCAATCTCTTGGATGGATTTCTTTTTTTCAGCCTAAAAATAGTCTGTTTCTCTTCCATTGAGAGCTTCCTTGACCACATGTTGAGAGATCACATCAACAGCTTCCAATGCAAATGGCACACCTGGAATCAGCTCCAGACCTTTTACCTGCTTAATTTATAATAGGTTAACAATGGAATAGCCCATAAAAGAGCTTTTGAGATAAATTCAAAATGTATTTTGGTCCTTTTAAAAAGAGGCAGCTAATTATTAAAGAGCTGTAATTCCCGAACAGTTTCTCCAATTAGGATGCGAATATTCTTAAATTATAGCTTAAAGTATGCACTTTGAGACCATATTGATTATATAACTGTTTCTTGACTATGTTTTGGTAAGCAGTCAAAGTGCCAACACTTATTTAAGTTTCAAAATATTTCTGTAAATAACTGTAAAAAGGTTACTCTGTCCCAATTTAATATTGCTTGTAGCTCACACATGGCTCCTACATTGTTTCCCTCTTCTGTCCCCACCATTTTATTTACTCTTTTTTCCTCAATTATTTTAATTTCTTTGGTGTTTCCTCTTTATTGCACTTTGCTTCTGGCTTCAGAACTTATGATTTATGGTGAAGTAAAACAACTGCCTCTCTGAATAGTTTCTGGGAGGCCCTGGTTGGTGCTGCCCAAAAACTTTATTGTCAACAGTTAGAGTAATTGACAGACTCAATGAATTGAAAGCTTATGTCTTTAATTGAAAAGAAGGTGTTAGGGCTGGCGGAACGCCCCAAATAATTATAAAGATGGAATAAGGTGCTTTCGCAGCCCGGGGTCCACTGTGCAGGGATGATACCTGCTGCTAGGTAATGGCGGACAGTAAATGATGGTATAATGAAAACACACACGGGTTAGCTACACTCGGTATGAATTTAGCTAACCCTGTTGCTCCACAGGTCCGCAATACCGCAGAGGAAATGCAAGTATTGAGTCACAGAACTCTGCCCCAAGACGCTGGGTTAGAGTCCGTCTAGACCACTCGCGTTCGGCACCATAACTGCGGTGCCAGGGAAAACGCAAAATAGATTTAGCGCACTGGGTGCATGCAGCGCCACTCTGGCGGACACCACTAACTGCCCAAGTAAGGATAGGTAAGCGCACTGGTTGCGCACGGTGCCGCACTGGCTAACACTGCAGATAGACGCTATAGATTGTGCCTGGTGCTGGATGGCACTAACTGGCGCTAGATTGCTCCAACATTTGCGAGCATTCATCAACACTAGGGATGGGTAATATTCAGAGCATTCACCAGAACAGGCATACATCCAAACACACACAATAACAGATTTATACTAGTGCATGGCTGAATGGCCATGCTAACCTTTTATAGCAGAAGTTCTCCAGGACCTTCCTAGATGTCCAATTGGAGCCGCTACAGGACCTGAGCATGTAACCCCCGACCTCCAAAGAGAGGTCGACCCTTGGGCATGCTCAAAAGAAGAAAAGCAGGACTTAGTCCCAGGAGCACCTGCTCACCGCTGATCAGCATTGGTTATGATGGCTGAGCCTAGGAGCACAGTAGTAACCAGCCGCACAGAATCAGCTTGAGCCAGATGCTGGGACGTCTCTGCTGAGCAGGCTCCACTGCGGCTGGAGGAGAATGGGAGACCACAGCAGACATGGTTCGAGATTCCCCCTGTACAGCGGAGGGAACTCAACACCTAACAAATGGTGGCTAAATTGGTTACTGATATTGTTTTTTGAAATGTCAGACACTTTTTTTTTTACATTTTGAGTTGTTTGGTTATTATTCTCACTTTAACAGATTAAAGTAGGCAATTGTGAATGGAAAATGTATGAATTTTATTTAGCTGCCTAATAATTCTGCACACTAACAGTTGTCCAACAATTCTGGCCACAAAGATATTCTACTAAGAAAGAAAATACTCACTTTTACTTTTTTAAATATTCAGGTTTAAGGCTTGTTAACCTTTTGGATTGACCAACAGTTCTGTAATTGTTCAATAAAAGAATGAATAACCAAAAACACAAATTGCCTGATAATTGTACACACAGTTTACAATGTGAAAGGTTTCCTATTATGCACTAGACAGCAGCAAGCCAGCACAATCTTTTACATTAAAAAAAATCTAACATCAGTGTTGGTCACAAGCTACTGTACTAAGATTTCTTTTGAATTCCTTCTTTTTTTTTAAGGAGATAATACTTATTTGTGAAAAATACAAAAGAAAATCCCCCCAAATTCAGAAATGTAACTGCAAATGTTTATTTCACAAAGAGTGAAATTTTTTCTCTTTTGCGCATCTGTTTTACTAGTCGATGAGAAATCTATGGTACATGACTTATCTCAGTCACAGCAGGATGATGTTACCTCTGACGACAACATCATTAATTTATTCAGTGTTAGTCTGCTTGATTGCAAATAAATAAGAAGGATAATTTTTTAACTGTTTTTGAAAAGATGAAGTTCCCAATTATCATTGCATTTGTTTCTTCTTTTTTTACCTAGTTGTTTCTGAATTGCATCTAATTCTTCATTGAATTGGTACTTTTGTTAAAGCCTATTTTATATATTTTCCTGTTTGTAATTATTTCCATCACTGTAGTTTTTTTTTTTTGTGTGTGAATGTACGTTAGTCACTGCCTGAAATATTTGGCAATTTTTGCAACATTTTAGAGAAAAATACAACTTTTACACTTAATATTTGCAAAAAGATTAACCTCTTAAGCCCCGAGGGTGGTTTGCACGTTAATGACCGGGCCAATTTTTACAATTCTGACCACTGTCCCTTTATGAGGTTATAACTCTGGAACGCTTTAACAGATCTCAGTGATTCTGACACTGTTTTTTCGAGACATATTGTGCTTCATGATAGTGCTAAAATTTCTTTGATATTACCTGCATTTATTTGTGAAAAAAATGGAAATTTGGCAAAAAGTTTGAAAATTTCGCAATTTTTCAACTTTGAATTTTTATGCCCTTAAATCACAGAGATATGTCACACAAAATACTTAATAAGTAACATTTCCCACATGTCTACTTTACATTAGCACAATTTTGGAAACAATTTTTTTTTTTTTGTTAGGGAGTTATAAGGGTTAAAAGTTGACCAGCAATTTCTCATTTTTACAACACCATTTTTTTTTAGGGACCACATCACATTTGAATTTATTTTGAGGGGTCTATTTAATAGATAATATTCAAGTGTGACACCATTCTAAAAACTGCACCCCTCAAGGTGCTCAAAACCACATTCAAGAAGTTTATTAATCCTTCTGGTGCTTCACAGGAATTTTTGGAATGTTTTTAAAAAATGAACTTTTAATTTTGTTTCACAAAAAATTTAATTCAGCTCCAATTTGTTTTATTTTACCAAGGGTAACAGGAGAAAATGGACCCCAAAAGTTATTGGACAATTTGTCCTGAGTACCCTGATACCCCATATGTGGGGATAAACCACTGTTTGGGTGCATGGCAGAGCTCGGAAGGGAAGGAGCGCCATTGACTTTTCAATGCAAAATTGGCTGGAATTGAGATGGGACGCCATGTTGCGTTTGGAGAGACACTAATGTGCCTAAACATTGAAACCCCCCATCAGTGAGACCATTTTGGAAAGTAAACCCCCTAAGGAACTTATCTAGATGTGTGGTGAGCACTTTGATCCACCAAGTGCTTCACAGAAGTTTATAATGTAGAGCCGTAAAAATAAAAAAAATTTTGTTCACAAAAATGAACATTTTGACAACAAATTTTTTATTTTCCCAAGGTTACCAGAAGAACTTGTACCGCAAATGTTGTTGAGCAATTTGTCATGAGTACGCTGATACCCCATATGTGGGGGTAAACCACTGTTTGTGTGCATGGCAAAGCTCGGAATGGAAGGAGCTCCATTTGACTTTTCAATGCAAAATTGGCTGGAATTGAGATGGGATGCCACGTTGCATTGGGGAGCCCCGATGTGCCTAAACACTGAAACCCCCCACAAGTGACACCATTTTGGAAAGTAGACCCCCTAAGGAACTTATCTAGATGTGTTGAGAGAGCTTTGAACCCCAAGTGTTTTACTACAGTTTATAACGCAGAGCCGTGAAAATAAAAATTCTTTTTTTTTCACAAAAATTATATTTTAGCCCCCATTTTTGTATTTTCCCAAGGGTAACAGAAGAAATTGGACCCCAAAAGTTGTTGTGCAATTTGTCTTGAGTACGCTGACACCCCATATGTGGGGGGGAACCACCGTTTGGGCGCATGGCAGAATTCGGAAGGGAAGGAGCACCATTTGGAATGCAGACTTAGATGGATTGGTCTGCAGGCATCACGTTGCATTTGCAGAGCCCCTGATGTACATAAACAGTAAAAAACCCCTACAAGTGACCCCATATTTGAACCTAGACCCCCTCAAGGAACTTATCTAGATGTGTTGTGAGAACTTTGAACCCCCAAGTATTTCACTAGTTTATAATGCAGAGCCGTGAAAATAAAAAATCATTTTTTTCCTACAAAAAAAGGTTTTCTATTCCACAAATTTTTATTTTCCCAAGGGTTAAAAGAGAAATTGGACACCAGAAGTTGTTGTCCACTTTGTCCTGAGTATGCTGATACCCCATATGTTTAGGTAAACCCCTGTGTGGGCGCACGGGAGAGCTCGGAAGGGAAGGAGCACTGTTTTACTTTTTCAATGCAGAATTGGCTGGAATTGAGATCGGACGCCATGTCATGTTTAGAGAGCCCTGATGTGCCTAAACAGTGGAAACCCCCAATTCTAACTGCAACCCTAACCCAAACACACCTCTAATCCTAATCACACCCCTAACCCCAACCCTAACCACACCCCTAACCCTAATCCCAACCATAACCCTAACCACACCCCTAATCCCAAATGTAAATGTAATCCAAACCCTAACCATAGGCATTCCCCAACACTAACCCTAACACTAGCCCCAACCCTAACTCTAGCCCCAACCCTAACCCTAGCCCTAACCCTAACCCTAGCCCCAACCCTAACCCTAACCCTAGCGCCAACCCTAGCCCTAACCCTAGCCCTAACCCTAGCCCTAGCCCTAACCCTAAACCTAGCTTTAACCCTAGCCCTAATCCTAGCCTTACCCTAGCCCTAACCAGAGCCCTAACCCTAGCCATAACCCTAATGAGAAAATGGAAATAAATACATTTTTTAATTTTTTTATTTTTCCCTAACTAATGGGGTGATGAAGTGGGGTTTGATCTACTTTTATAGTGGGTTTTTTAGCAGATTTTTATGATTGGCAGCCGTCACACACTAAAAGACGCTTTTTATTGCAAAATATTTTTTTTTGCGTTACCACATTTTGAGAGCTATAATTTTTCCATATTTTGGTCCACAGAGTCTTGTGAGGTCTTGTTTTTTGCGGGACGAGTTGACGTTTTTATTGGAAACATTTTTGGGCACGTGACATTTTTTGATCGCTTTTTATTCCGATTTTTGTGAGGCAGTAAGACCAAAAACCAGCTATTCATGAATTTATTTTTTGGGGGGGCGTTTATACCATTTCGCGTTTGGTTAAATGGATAAAGCAGTTTTATTCTTCGGGTCAGTACGATTACAGCAATACCTCATTTATTTTTTTTTATGTTTTGGTGCTTTTATACGATCAACTTTTTAATTTTTAGCTGATGATGCTGTATGGAGGCTCGCTTTTTGCAGGACAAGATTACGTTTTCAGTGGTACCATGGTTATTTATATCTGTCTTTTTGATTGTGTGCTATTCCACTTTTTGTTCAGTTGTATGATAATAAAGCGTTGTTTTTTGCCTCGTTTTTTTTGAAGGGGTTAACTAATGGGACAGTTTTATAGGTCGGGTTGTTACGGACGCGGAGATACTAAATATGTGTACTTTTATTGTTTTTTTTATTTAGATAAAGTAATGTATTTAAGGGAACAATATATATATATATTTTTTTTTTTTTTTTCTTTATTTAGGATTTTTTTTTTTTTAACACATCTAAATATTTTTTTTTTTTACTTTATAACATTGCCCCAGGGGGGGCATCATGTTATAAGTAGTGTTGAGCATTCCGATACCGCAAGTATCGGGTATCGGCCGATACTAGCGGTATCGGAATTCCGATACCGGGATTCCGATACTTGCCGCGTATCGGATACCGGAATCGGAAGTTCCCAGATTCAAAATGCAGAAATTCAGCCAATGAGAATGATTCCAAGTGTGGGCACATCCTGTTTAGCATGGAGGGCATGAAACTACTGGCAAGGCTGTGATTGGCTGCTGAAATGATGTCATGATGCAGTTTAAAAGTCGCTGGCGCCATTTTGCGATCACTCTGCTGTGAATTCAGTTAGTGACAGGACGCTGTTTGCTGACTGAGGGACAGTTTAGAGATAGCGATTTGCTTCTTTGTGCTTTCCAAAGGCTAATTTAGCAACCGCTGTGTTCACCTACTATTCACCTTCCTTTTGCCTTGTAGCGCTGTTTTCACAGCGATCTGCAAGGTCTCTCTGTGTGTGTGTGTGTGAGTGCAGCCCACTCTCTAGTCTGAGTGCAGCCACATAGGCCATCCATAGCTGGTTGTATTCAGTTCAGGGAGGGTGGTTCATTGCCTCATACTGTCCTTTTTTTTTTTTTTTTTGAAGTAGTGCAGGCTGCTGCACATTTTTTCCAAAAATTCCTATTAGTGTCTTTCCACCCGTCTCCAGCTAATTTGTGGAAAAACACTACATAGGATAACGTAGAGGAGGGTTTTTGGGCCTTGCAGCGCTGTTTACGGCTGTCTGCACGGTCTCCGTGTGACTGCAGCTCGCCCTGTAATCTGTGAGCAGCTATAGCCTGGTTGTCTCCAGCTCAGGGTTTTTCACTGCGTCATACCGCCAAATCAATTTTCTTTTTTTTCAAAGTAGTGTAGTCTGCTGCTAATTTATTTTAAAAAATCCTATTAGTGTCTTTCCACCCGTCTCCAGCTAATTTGTGGAAAAACACTACATAGGATAAAGTAGAGGAGGGTTTTTGGGCCTTGCAGCGCCGTCTACGGCTGTCTGCACGGTCTCCGTGTGACTGCAGCTCGCCCTGTAGTCTGTGAGCAGCCGTAGCCTGGTTGTCTGCAGCTCAGGGTTTTTCACTGCGTCATACCGCCAAATCAATTTTCTTTTTTTTCAAAGTAGTGTAGTCTGCTGCTAATTTATTTTAAAAAATCCTATTAGTGTCTTTCCACCCGTCTCCAGCTAATTTGTGGAAAAACACTACATAGGATAAAGTAGAGGAGGGTTTTTGGGCCTTGCAGCGCCGTTTACGGCTGTCTGCACGGTCTCCGTGTGACTGCAGCTCGCCCTGTAGTCTGTGAGCAGCCGTAGCCTGGTTGTCTGCAGCTCAGGGTTTTTCACTGCGTCATACCGCCAAATCAATTTTCTTTTTTTTCAAAGTAGTGTAGTCTGCTGCTAATTTATTTTAAAAAATCCTATTAGTGTCTTTCCACCCGTCTCCAGCTAATTTGTGGAAAAACACTACATAGGATAAAGTAGAGGAGGGTTTTTGGGCCTTGCAGCGCCGTTTACGGCTGTCTGCACGGTCTCCGTGTGATTGCAGCTCTATCCGTTGTCAGTTCAGCCCCAAAAAAATAAATAAATAATAAAGTTCACCAAACACACCAGTTACACACCACTTTACATTTGTGTAGGCCACATTAGCTCATATTCAAGTCTAGTCCACACTTTAGAAAATTAGTGTGTCTTATACCTGTTAGGAGGAGTTGCTCAGGAATAAGCACACAAAGCCGTTAGTACTTTTCTGCTTATCTTTATCAGTCAACCAAGATGAAGAAGGCAGTGAGTAAGGCACGTGGGCGTGGGCGTGGGCGCGGAGCAGGGAGGGGACGTGGGGATTCTGTGCCTGCTGCGGGCACCGGTGAGTCATCAGCACCCACTTTCACAAGGGAACAGTCGTTCATGCGCAGCTTTGTCGCCGAGCGCCGTACACCGCTGCTGCGTGAAGACCAAATTGAAGCCGTTGTGGGATGGATGGCAGCTAATGCATCAACTTCCATTAGTGCCACATCCTCTCAGACACAGAGCACTGGAGAGCAGCCATCTGTCTCTTCACCACCTGCAAAATTGCCCAGGCAGACAGAGATCCCAGGACAGGAGCAGTCTCTACTTCTGTTCTCTGAATCATCTCTTGGCTTGGAAACAGGGGGCCAGCCAAGCAGCATTGGAGAAATGGAAGAAGAGGCAGGGTGCAGTGATGCCCAACCGCTTTTTCTGTCTTCCTCTGAAGAGGCGGGTGGGCCAGTGGCTCCGGTCACCACCTCGCAGGCCGCATCAGCTGATGATGACACTCAGGTGCCACTTACTGGTGCGTGCTCTGCTGCTGAGACTACCCAGGAGGAGCAGTTGGGGGCAGAGGGTAGTGTAGATGATGAGGTCCTTGACCCATCTTGGCGTCAGGGACAGGAAGGTGGTGGGAGCAGCTCTGAGGAAGAGATTCCCCGTACGGCCCAAAGAGGGAGAGGGAGGGGGAAGACTGCGGATCCTGCAGCCTCCGCTTTGGCACCCGTAAGGAGCATGTCTCTTCCAAAAGTCAAAAGGGGGGCTCCCAAGACTTGCAGTGCCTGGTCCTTTTTTGACCCAGTTGCAGATGACATTTGCTATGTCAGATGCAAGGTGTGTCATCAAAAAATCAAAAGAGGTCAAAAAGTCGCCAACCTCAATACCTCCAACATGTGGAAACATGTGCGCAACAGGCACCCGGCGGAGTTAGACAAACACACTGAAGAGCTAGGCCAACCAACAGCGGCAGCTACCACCTCTTCAGCTCGTGTTGCCTCTTCCTCTAGCTCACACGCAGCTGGTTCGGCTTCCTCCCAGGATCGCCGTGGAAGAACCTCTGGCCCTGTTGTCCAGAGACCCGCTGTCATTCCACCCGCAGCACCACTTTCCCAGTCAACCACACACTCCCAGCCCAGTCTACAGCCATCGGTAGTACAGGCATGGGAGAAAAGGCGGCCTTTCTCGTCAAACCACCCACGAGCACAGGCTCTGACTGCAGGCATTGCCAAACTTCTGTCACTGGAAATGCTGTCATTCAGGCTGGTGGAGACTGACAGCTTCCGTGACTTGATGTCATTGGCAGTCCCACAGTACAATGTGCCCAGCCGCTTTTACTTCAGCAGGCAAGCCGTCCCTGCCCTGCACAAGCATGTGGAGGGACACATAAAACACGCGCTACTGAACGCCGTCAGTAGCAAGGTCCACCTCACCACCGATGCGTGGACCAGTCAACATGGACAGGGGCGATACCTTTCCCTCACTGCCCATTGGGTTAATGTAGTTGAGCCGGGTACAGACCGTGCGAGTGGCGCAGGACGTGTCCTGCCCACTCCAAGGATTGCAGGAATCCATTCTGTACGCATTGACTCCTCCTCTTACACCAGTTCCTCAGAATCATCGCTGCAGGAGCCGTCACAGTCCACCTCCACATGGACCCGTGATGAACGTGTACCTGTTACGACCGACATGAGCACAGCCGTGGCCAAACGTCAACAGGCCGTCTTGAAATTAATTTTTTTGGGGAATCGTAGCCACACAGCGCAGGAGCTCTGGAATGCCATCAAGCAGGAGAGCGATGTGTGGTTTGAGCCAGCGAATCTCCAGCCAGGCATGGTAGTGTGTGATAATGGCCGAAATCTGGTGGCAGCCCTGGGCCTCGGCAACCTCACTCACATCCCATGTCTGGCACATGTGCTCAATTTGGTCGTGCAGAGTTTTTTGAGGGACTATCCGGATCTTGATGCACTGCTGCACAAGGTCCGCCTAGAGTGTGCTCACTTGCGGCGTTCCAGCACGGCAAAAGCGCGCATTGCGGCTCTGCAGCGCCGACACCGCCTGCCGGAACATCGCATCATATGTGACCTACCTACCAGGTGGAATTCCACGTTACATATGTTGGAGCGGTTGTGTGAGCAGCAGCAAGCTGTAATGGAGTACCAGCTGTATCAGGCGCAAAAAAGTCGCAGTCAGCGCCGTACAGACTTCACAACCACAGAGTGGGCCACTATGAAGGATGTCTGCCAGGTTTTGCGTCCCTTTGATTATTCCACGCGGATGGCGAGTGCAGATGATGCACTAGTCAGCATGACTGTCCCCCTTATCTGCCTGCTTGAAAAATCACTGCAAGCGCTAAGGGATGATGTTGTGGAAGAGGTGGAGGATGAGGATTCACCACTTCCATCATCTTCTGGACAGTCAGCGCCACGTGGTTCCTCACAAACGCGTAGGCAGGGGACAGTTTGTGAGGAGGATGAGGAGGAGTCAATGGAGGAGGAAGACATCCGTCCAGAGGAGGGAGTTCCCGAATTGTCCAGTACTCAGTGTGTACAGCGAGGGTGGGGTGATGACGAGCGGGCAGAGATCACGCCTCCAGCTGGGGACAGCGTTTCTTGGGCAGTTGGCAGTCTGCAGCACATGGTGGATTACATGCTGCAGTGCCTGAGAAACGACCGCCGCATCGACCACATTCTCAACATGTCTGATTATTGGGTGTTCACCCTCCTCGATCCTCGCTACCGGGACAACGTAGAAAGCCTCATCACACCGTTGAACCGGGAGCGAAAAATGCGGGAGTACCAAGACACACTGGTCAGTTCCATCATCTTCTCCATTCCAACTGAGAGAAGTGCTGCTACTGCATTCCAAAGCAGCTCAGTGCGTCCAGGCAGTGGTGGAGGCTCTGCACAAAGAGGGAGCAGAAGCAGTGCCTCTGCCCAAGGCAAGACCAGTATGGCCCAACTGTGGCACAGTTTTGTGTGCCCCCCACAAAAGTCTACACCATCACAGACGGCTCCAGTCAGCAGGAGGCAACGGTTCCGTCAGATGGTGACAGACTACATGTCTTGCCCTCTTGCTGTACTCCCAGACGGCTCTTCCCCTTTCAAGTTTTGGGTCTCAAAGCTGGATACATGGCCAGAGCTAAGCCAGTATGCATTGGAGGTGCTGTCTTGCCCTGCGGCCAGTGTATTATCGGAACGTGTCTTTAGTGCTGCAGGTGGTGTACTAACTGACCGTCGCATGCGACTATCCCCCGATAACGTTGACCGGCTTACTTTTCTGAAAATGAACAAGGCCTGGATCTCGCAGGAATTTGCCACTCCTCCTCCTGATTAAATAATTAGGTCACTGTATACGTTATCCAGGTCTCCTGTTGTGTTCATCTTTCTACCACCTGAACTTAAATTCCTGGGCTCCAACACCGCCAGTTGAGGCTCAGACGTGCCGTCTGCACAGTCAAAACATACGACCCAGTGTTATTGGGTTTCAGTAACGTCAGCTGATCCCCAGCTGTGTAGCCGGCAATGTGTCATGCGACCGCCACGCTGACACAACAACTGAAATGTAAGGGAATCTGTCCCCCCCCCCCCCCCAAGGCGTTTGTTACTGAAAGAGCCACCTTGTGCAGCAGTAATGCTGCACAAGGAAAAAGGTAGCTATTTTGGTTTTGCTCCTTGCACACGCAAAACTTAACACTTATAAAATGTGTCCACTGATACCGTAAAACCGTCCCGGAGGTGGGACTTTCCTTCGTAATATGACGCAGCACAGCCGTCAATCCTACCCCCCCGGCGCCGCGCCCCGGCTCCTCAGCGTTGTTTGATTCCGTCCCGGAGCCTGCGCTGTTATGTTATCCCGTGGCCAGGCACACTTAGCGCTGCCCGTCTTCTGGCATCATTTGGTGTCAGGCTGGCTGCGCCTGTGCGGCCACGCTGGCCGAGAGCCCGCCTCACAGTGTCTTCTGATTTAATCCCACTGGGGGCCTGGGATCTATGGACATGCGCAGTGCATATCTGAACCTCCACCTCTCACTCATCTCCCTATGGCTTCTTCAGACTGTTCGGTGTCAGCTGGTCCCTAATAGCATGCCACGGCCGTGACACCGCACAGTCTGAAAAAGAAGCCGTAGGGAGGGGAGTGAGAGGCGAGGATATGCACTGCGCATGGCCATGGATCCCAGGCCCCCAGTGGGATTACATCAGAAGACACTGCGAGGCGGGCTCTCGGCCAGCGCGGCCGCACAGGCGCAGCCAGCCTGACACCAAATGATGTCAGAAGATGGGCAGCGCTAAGTGTGCCTGGCCACGGGATAACATAACAGCGCAGGCTCCGGGACGGAATCAAACAACGCTGAGGAGCCGGGGCACGGCGGCGGGGGGGTAGTAATGATGGCTGTGCTGCGTCATATTACGAAGGAAAGTCCCACCTCCGGGACGGTTTCACGGCTTCAGGGGACACATTTTATAAGTGTTTAGTTCTGTGTTTGCAAGGAGCATGATGAAAAGAGCCACCTTTTCCTTTTGCATCTTTTGTGCTGCACAAGCTGGCTCTTTCAGCTACAAACGCCTTGGGGGGGGGGTTAAAGGTTCCCTTTCGACTTTCTCAGGCTTCGGCCTACATTGTGTTCCTCTGCTTTTCCACCTGCCCCTGGGCTCCAACACCGCTAGTTGCCGTCCAGAAGTGCTGTACGCACAGTCAACAGTCGCTCCTCTGTTATTGGGGTTCAGTAACGTCAGCTGTTCCCCTGCTGTGTGTGTGGCAATCCCTCCTACCTCCTCCAACCTCCTCCTCCTCCACCTGTCCCTGGGCTCCAACACCGCCAGTTGCCGTCCAGAAGTGCTGTACGCACAGTCAACAGTCCCTCCTCTGTTATTGGGGTTCAGTAACGTCAGCTGTTCCCCTGCTGTGTGTGTGGCAATCCCTCCTACCTCCTCCAACCTCCTCCAACCTCCTCCTCCTCCACCTGTCCCTGGGCTCCAACACCGCCAGTTGCCGTCCAGAAGTGCTGTACGCACAGTCAACAGTCCCTCCTCTGTTATTGGGGTTCAGTAACGTCAGCTGTTCCCCTGCTGTGTGTGTGGCAATCCCTCCTACCTCCTCCAACCTCCTCCTCCTCCACCTGTCCCTGGGCTCCAACACTGCCAGTTGCCGTCCAGAAGTGCTGTACGCACAGTCAACAGTCCCTCCTCTGTTATTGGGGTTCAGTAACGTCAGCTGTTCCCCTGCTGTGTGTGTGGCAATCCCTCCTACCTCCTCCAACCTCCTCCAACCTCCTCCTCCTCCACCTGTCCCTGGGCTCCAACACCGCCAGTTGCCGTCCAGAAGTGCTGTACGCACAGTCAACAGTCCCTCCTCTGTTATTGGGGTTCAGTAACGTCAGCTGTTCCCCTGCTGTGTGTGTGGCAATCCCTCCTACCTCCTCCAACCTCCTCCAACCTCCTCCTCCTCCACCTGTCTCTGGGCTCCAACACCGCCAGTTGCCATCCAGAAGTGCTGTACGCACAGTCAACAGTCCCTCCTCTGTTATTGGGGTTCAGTAACGTCAGCTGTTCCCCTGCTGTGTGTGTGGCAATCCCTCCTACCTCCTCCAACCTCCTCCTCCTCCACCTGTCCCTGGGCTCCAACACCGCCAGTTGCCGTCCAGAAGTGCTGTACGCACAGTCAACAGTCCCTCCTCTGTTATTGGGGTTCAGTAACGTCAGCTGTTCCCCTGCTGTGTGTGTGGCAATCCCTCCTACCTCCTCCAACCTCCTCCAACCTCCTCCTCCTCCACCTGTCCCTGGGCTCCAACACCGCCAGTTGCCGTCCAGAAGTGCTGTACGCACAGTCAACAGTCCCTCCTCTGTTATTGGGGTTCAGTAATGTCAGCTGTTCCCCTGCTGTGTGTGTGGCAATCCCTCCTACCTCCTCCAACCTCCTCCTCCTCCACCTGTCCCTGGGCTCCAACACTGCCAGTTGCCGTCCAGAAGTGCTGTACGCACAGTCAACAGTCCCTCCTCTGTTATTGGGATTCAGTAACGTCAGCTGTTCCCCTGCTGTGTGTGTGGCAATCCCTCCTACCTCCTCCAACCTCCTCCAACCTCCTCCTCCTCCACCTGTCCCTGGGCTCCAACACCGCCAGTTGCCGTCCAGAAGTGCTGTACGCACAGTCAACAGTCCCTCCTCTGTTATTGGGGTTCAGTAACGTCAGCTGTTCCCCTGCTGTGTGTGTGGCAATCCCTCCTACCTCCTCCAACCTCCTCCTCCTCCACCTGTCCCTGGGCTCCAACACTGCCAGTTGCCGTCCAGAAGTGCTGTACGCACAGTCAACAGTCCCTCCTCTGTTATTGGGGTTCAGTAACGTCAGCTGTTCCCCTACTGTGTGTGTGGCAATCCCTCCTACCTCCTCCAACCTCCTCCAACCTCCTCCTCCTCCACCTGTCCCTGGGCTCCAACACCGCCAGTTGCCGTCCAGAAGTGCTGTACGCACAGTCAACAGTCCCTCCTCTGTTATTGGGGTTCAGTAACGTCAGCTGTTCCCCTGCTGTGTGTGTGGCAATCCCTCCTACCTCCTCCAACCTCCTCCAACCTCCTCCTCCTCCACCTGTCCCTGGGCTCCAACACCGCCAGTTGCCGTCCAGAAGTGCTGTACGCACAGTCAACAGTCCCTCCTCTGTTATAGGGGTTCAGTAACGTCAGCTGTTCCCCTGCTGTGTGTGTGGCAATCCCTCCTACCTCCTCCAACCTCCTCCTCCTCCACCTGTCCCTGGGCTCCAACACTGCCAGTTGCCGTCCAGAAGTGCTGTACGCACAGTCAACAGTCCCTCCTCTGTTATTGGGGTTCAGTAACGTCAGCTGTTCCCCTGCTGTGTGTGTGGCAATCCCTCCTACCTCCTCCAACCTCCTCCAACCTCCTCCTCCTCCACCTGTCCCTGGGCTCCAACACCGCCAGTTGCCGTCCAGAAGTGCTGTACGCACAGTCAACAGTCCCTCCTCTGTTATTGGGGTTCAGTAACGTCAGCTGTTCCCCTGCTGTGTGTGTGGCAATCCCTCCTACCTCCTCCAACCTCCTCCTCCTCCACCTGTCCCTGGGCTCCAACACCGCCAGTTGCCGTCCAGAAGTGCTGTACGCACAGAGCCAAACACCTCGCCTATGTGTTAGTGGGGTTCAGCACCGCCAGCTGTTCCCCTGCTGTGTATACGGCAACGTGTACTGCGACCACCACGCAGGCACAACAAGTTAAATTTAAGGGAACCTGTCCCCCCCCCCCCCATGCGTTTGTTACTGAAGGAGCCACCTTGTGCAGCAGTAATGATGCAAAGGGAAAAAGTGCCTCTTTTCGTGGTGCTCCTTGCATATGCTGAACCTAACACTTATGAAATGTGTCCCCTCACAGCGTTCAACCGTCCGGTCGGTGGAACTTTCCTTTGTCATGTGACGCAGCACAGCCGTCATTTTTACCCCCTTGTCGCCGTGCGACGCCTCCTCAGCGTTGTTTGAATCTGTCCCGGAGCCTGCGCTGTTAGGTTACCCCTTGGCCATGCACACATTTTGCGCTGCCCGTCTTCTGACATCATTTGCTGTCAGGCTGGCTGCGCCTGTGCGGGTGCGCTGTCCGAGATTCAGCCTCGCGGTGTCGTCTAATGTAATCCCACCGCGGGCCTGGGATCCGTGTCCATGCGCAGTGCATATCCTCGCCTCTCACTCCCCTCCCTACGGCTTCTAAAGACTGTTCGGTGTCAGCTGGTCCCTAATAGCATGCCACGGCCGTGACACCGCACAGTCTTTAGAAGCCGTAGGGAGGGGAGTGAGAGGCGAGGATATGCACTGCGCATGGACACGGATCCCAGGCCCGCGGTGGGATTACATTAGACGACACCGCGAGGCTGAATCTCGGACAGCGCACCCGCACAGGCGCAGCCAGCCTGACAGCAAATGATGTCAGAAGACGGGCAGCGCAAAATGTGTGCATGGCCAAGGGGTAACCTAACAGCGCAGGCTCCGGGACAGATTCAAACAACGCTGAGGAGGCGGCGCACGGCGACAAGGGGGTAAAAATGACGGCTGTGCTGCGTCACATGACAAAGGAAAGTTCCACCGACCGGACGGTTGAACGCTGTGAGGGGACACATTTCATAAGTGTTAGGTTCAGCATCTGCAAGGACCATAATTAAAAGAGCTAAGTTTACCTTTTCCAGCATTAGTGCTGTACACGATGGCTCTTCCAGCTACAAACGCCTGGGGGGGGGGGTTAAAGGTTTCCTTTCAACTTGCTCCAGTGCAGGCTTCGGCCTACACTCCGCTCCCCCTGCTCCTCCTGCTGACCCTGGGCTCTAACACCGCCAGTTGGGGCCCAGATGTGCTGGCTGCACAGAGCCAAACACCTCGCCAATGTGTCAGTGGGGTCCAGCACCGCCAGCTGTTCCCCTGCTGTGTAGCCGGCAACGTGTCCTGCAAAAGCCACGCAGACACAACAGACCCAAAGCTGCCGCCAGTGCAGGCTTCGGCCTACACTCCCCTCCCCCTGCTCCTCCTCCTCCTGCTCCTCCTCCTGCTGACCCTGGGCTCTAACACACCGCCAGTTGGGGCCCAGATGTGCTAGCTGCACAGAGAAAAACACCAGCCAATGTGTCAGTGGGGTCCAGCACCGCCAGCTGTTCCCCTGCTGTGCAGCCGGCAACGTGTCCTGCAAAAGCCACGCAGACACAAGAACTGAAATTGAAGGGAACCTGTCCCCCCTCCCCCAGGCGTTTTTACGTTATCCAGCCACCTTGTACAGCGGTAATGCTGCATGTGTGCAAGGTGGCTCAGAAACGTATTCTCCTCGCACATGTGGAACTGAAAATACGTCTGAAATGTGTCCTCTGTGTGACCATTTAACCGTCCCGGTGGTGTGACTTTCCTTTGTAATGACACGCTGCAACCCCCTTGGTAGCGCTGCCCGTCTTCTGGCATCATTGTTTGGCTGGCTGCGCCTCTGCGGCCGCCCTGACCCACACAACGCCCCTCGGTGTCTTATTTATTGGGACTGCGAGGGTGTGATTCATGGGCAGGATCAGTGCATCAGTTCGCCTGTCCCTCCTCTCCTTCCGCCTTCTTCGGACTGTGCGGCTTCATGGCCGTGGCATGCGATAAGGGATCAGATGACGCCGCACAGTCTGAAGCGGGTGTAAGGACCCGAGTGTGAGAGGCCAACATATGTGCTGCGCCAGGCCCTGAATCCCAGCCCCGCAGTGTTTTAACAATGTTAAGACACTGCGGGGCTGGGATTCATGGTCATCGCGAACCGCACCGGCCGACATTACATGATGCCAGAAGATGGGCAGCGCTAACGGCGCTAGGCCAGGGGATAACACGACAGCGCAGACTCCTGTACAGCAAATAACAACGCTCGGGAGGCTGCACCCAGCACCAAGGTGGGATTCTTGACACCTGTGCTGCGTCTCATTACAAAGGGAACTCGCGCCTCCATTACACAGTTTGACTGTATAAAGGGCTGAATGTTATACGTGTTCCATTCAGCGTGTGCAAGGAGAAAAATTACAAAAGCAACCTTTGACTTGCGCAGCACTGCTGCTGCATAAGCTGTGGCTCTTCTACTTTGTAACCCCTGAGGGGGGGTTAAAGGTGACTTTTGAAATCGGTTCAATTAGGCTTCGGCCTACACTCTGCTCCACCTGCAGAGCCCGGGCTCCAACAACGCTAGTTGCTGTCCGGAAGTGCTGGCTGCACAGAGCCAAACACCTCGCCAATGTGTCAGTGGGGTCCAGCACCGCCAGCTGTTCCCCTGCTGTGTAGCCGGCAACGTGTCCTGCAAAAGCCACGCAGACACAACAGACCCAAAGCTGCCGCCAGTGCAGGCTTCGGCCTACACTCCCCTCCCCCTGCTCCTCCTCCTCCTGCTCCTCCTCCTGCTGACCCTGGGCTCTAACACACCGCCAGTTGGGGCCCAGATGTGCTAGCTGCACAGAGAAAAACACCAGCCAATGTGTCAGTGGGGTCCAGCACCGCCAGCTGTTCCCCTGCTGTGCAGCTGGCAACGTGTCCTGCAAAAGCCACGCAGACACAAGAACTGAAATTGAAGGGAACCTGTCCCCCCTCCCCCAGGCGTTTTTACGTTATCCAGCCACCTTGTACAGCGGTAATGCTGCATGTGTGCAAGGTGGCTCAGAAACGTATTCTCCTCGCACATGTGGAACTGAAAACACGTCTGAAATGTGTCCTCTGTGTGACCATTTAACCGTCCCGGTGGTGTGACTTTCCTTTGTAATGACACGCTGCAACCCCCTTGGTAGCGCTGTCCGTCTTCTGGCATCATTGTTTGGCTGGCTGCGCCTCTGCGGCCGCCCTGACCCACACAACGCCCCTCGGTGTCTTATTTATTGGGACTGCGAGGGTGTGATTCATGGGCAGGATCAGTGCATCAGTTCGCCTGTCCCTCCTCTCCTTCCGCCTTCTTCGGACTGTGCGGCTTCATGGCCGTGGCATGCGATAAGGGATCAGATGACGCCGCACAGTCTGAAGCGGGTGTAAGGACCCGAGTGTGAGAGGCCAACATATGTGCTGCGCCAGGCCCTGAATCCCAGCCCCGCAGTGTTTTAACAATGTTAAGACACTGCGGGGCTGGGATTCATGGTCATCGCGAACCGCACCGGCCGACATTACATGATGCCAGAAGATGGGCAGCGCTAACGGCGCTAGGCCAGGGGATAACACGACAGCGCAGACTCCTGTACAGCAAATAACAACGCTCGGGAGGCTGCACCCAGCACCAAGGTGGGATTCTTGACACCTGTGCTGCGTCTCATTACAAAGGGAACTCGCGCCTCCATTACACAGTTTGACTGTATAAAGGGCTGAATGTTATACGTGTTCCATTCAGCGTGTGCAAGGAGAAAAATTACAAGAGCAACCTTTGACTTGCGCAGCACTGCTGCTGCATAAGCTGTGGCTCTTCTACTTTGTAACCCCTGAGGGGGGGTTAAAGGTGACTTTTGAAATCGGTTCAATTAGGCTTCGGCCTACACTCTGCTCCACCTGCAGAGCCCGGGCTCCAACAACGCTAGTTGCTGTCCGGAAGTGCTGGCTGCACAGAGCCAAACACCTCGCCAATGTGTCAGTGGGGTCCAGCACCGCCAGCTGTTCCCCTGCTGTGTAGCCGGCAACGTGTCCTGCAAAAGCCACGCAGACACAACAGACCCAAAGCTGCCGCCAGTGCAGGCTTCGGCCTACACTCCCCTCCCCCTGCTCCTCCTCCTCCTGCTCCTCCTCCTGCTGACCCTGGGCTCTAACACACCGCCAGTTGGGGCCCAGATGTGCTAGCTGCACAGAGAAAAACACCAGCCAATGTGTCAGTGGGGTCCAGCACCGCCAGCTGTTCCCCTGCTGTGCAGCCGGCAACGTGTCCTGCAAAAGCCACGCAGACACAAGAACTGAAATTGAAGGGAACCTGTCCCCCCTCCCCCAGGCGTTTTTACGTTATCCAGCCACCTTGTACAGCGGTAATGCTGCATGTGTGCAAGGTGGCTCAGAAACGTATTCTCCTCGCACATGTGGAACTGAAAACACGTCTGAAATGTGTCCTCTGTGTGACCATTTAACCGTCCCGGTGGTGTGACTTTCCTTTGTAATGACACGCTGCAACCCCCTTGGTAGCGCTGCCCGTCTTCTGGCATCATTGTTTGGCTGGCTGCGCCTCTGCGGCCGCCCTGACCCACACAACGCCCCTCGGTGTCTTATTTATTGGGACTGCGAGGGTGTGATTCATGGGCAGGATCAGTGCATCAGTTCGCCTGTCCCTCCTCTCCTTCCGCCTTCTTCGGACTGTGCGGCTTCATGGCCGTGGCATGCGATAAGGGATCAGATGACGCCGCACAGTCTGAAGCGGGTGTAAGGACCCGAGTGTGAGAGGCCAACATATGTGCTGCGCCAGGCCCTGAATCCCAGCCCCGCAGTGTTTTAACAATGTTAAGACACTGCGGGGCTGGGATTCATGGTCATCGCGAACCGCACCGGCCGACATTACATGATGCCAGAAGATGGGCAGCGCTAACGGCGCTAGGCCAGGGGATAACACGACAGCGCAGACTCCTGTACAGCAAATAACAACGCTCGGGAGGCTGCACCCAGCACCAAGGTGGGATTCTTGACACCTGTGCTGCGTCTCATTACAAAGGGAACTCGCGCCTCCATTACACAGTTTGACTGTATAAAGGGCTGAATGTTATACGTGTTCCATTCAGCGTGTGCAAGGAGAAAAATTACAAGAGCAACCTTTGACTTGCGCAGCACTGCTGCTGCATAAGCTGTGGCTCTTCTACTTTGTAACCCCTGAGGGGGGGTTAAAGGTGACTTTTGAAATCGGTTCAATTAGGCTTCGGCCTACACTCTGCTCCACCTGCAGAACCCGGGCTCCAACAACGCTAGTTGCTGTCCGGAAGTGCTGGCTGCACAGAGCCAAACACCTCGCCAATGTGTCAGTGGGGTCCAGCACCGCCAGCTGTTCCCCTGCTGTGTAGCCGGCAACGTGTCCTGCAAAAGCCACGCAGACACAACAGACCCAAAGCTGCCGCCAGTGCAGGCTTCGGCCTACACTCCCCTCCCCCTGCTCCTCCTCCTCCTGCTCCTCCTCCTGCTGACCCTGGGCTCTAACACACCGCCAGTTGGGGCCCAGATGTGCTAGCTGCACAGAGAAAAACACCAGCCAATGTGTCAGTGGGGTCCAGCACCGCCAGCTGTTCCCCTGCTGTGCAGCCGGCAACGTGTCCTGCAAAAGCCACGCAGACACAAGAACTGAAATTGAAGGGAACCTGTCCCCCCTCCCCCAGGCGTTTTTACGTTATCCAGCCACCTTGTACAGCGGTAATGCTGCATGTGTGCAAGGTGGCTCAGAAACGTATTCTCCTCGCACATGTGGAACTGAAAACACGTCTGAAATGTGTCCTCTGTGTGACCATTTAACCGTCCCGGTGGTGTGACTTTCCTTTGTAATGACACGCTGCAACCCCCTTGGTAGCGCTGCCCGTCTTCTGGCATCATTGTTTGGCTGGCTGCGCCTCTGCGGCCGCCCTGACCCACACAACGCCCCTCGGTGTCTTATTTATTGGGACTGCGAGGGTGTGATTCATGGGCAGGATCAGTGCATCAGTTCGCCTGTCCCTCCTCTCCTTCCGCCTTCTTCGGACTGTGCGGCTTCATGGCCGTGGCATGCGATAAGGGATCAGATGACGCCGCACAGTCTGAAGCGGGTGTAAGGACCCGAGTGTGAGAGGCCAACATATGTGCTGCGCCAGGCCCTGAATCCCAGCCCCGCAGTGTTTTAACAATGTTAAGACACTGCGGGGCTGGGATTCATGGTCATCGCGAACCGCACCGGCCGACATTACATGATGCCAGAAGATGGGCAGCGCTAACGGCGCTAGGCCAGGGGATAACACGACAGCGCAGACTCCTGTACAGCAAATAACAACGCTCGGGAGGCTGCACCCAGCACCAAGGTGGGATTCTTGACACCTGTGCTGCGTCTCATTACAAAGGGAACTCGCGCCTCCATTACACAGTTTGACTGTATAAAGGGCTGAATGTTATACGTGTTCCATTCAGCGTGTGCAAGGAGAAAAATTACAAGAGCAACCTTTGACTTGCGCAGCACTGCTGCTGCATAAGCTGTGGCTCTTCTACTTTGTAACCCCTGAGGGGGGGTTAAAGGTGACTTTTGAAATCGGTTCAATTAGGCTTCGGCCTACACTCTGCTCCACCTGCAGAGCCCGGGCTCCAACAACGCTAGTTGCTGTCCGGAAGTGCTGGCTGCACAGAGCCAAACACCTCGCCAATGTGTCAGTGGGGTCCAGCACCGCCAGCTGTTCCCCTGCTGTGCAGCCGGCATCGTGTCCTGCAAAAGCCACGCAGACACTTGCTCTTGTACCTTCTGCTCCCCATCCTGGTTCCAGTACCGTCAGCTGGTTCCGGGCAGAGCCTTTGGCTTAGGTGCCTCCCTTTGGTATCCGAGTTCCACCAACGTCAGGTGGTCCTTGGTAGTGCTTTCAGGCACGGGTACCTCCTGCTTAGTAACCGGGTTCCAGTAACGTCAGCTGGTCCTCGGTAGTTCCATTGGCTCTTGGACCTTCGGCTACCCATCCGGGTTCCAGCACCGTCAGCTGGTTCTCGGCAGTGTCTTTTGCTCTTGTACCTTCTGCTCCCCATCCTGGTTCCAGTACCGTCAGCTGGTTCCGGGCAGAGCCTTTGGCTTAGGTGCCTCCCTCTGGGTATCCGAGTTCCACCAACGTCAGGTGGTCCTTGGTAGTGCTTTCAGGCATGGGTACCTCCTGCTTAGTAACCGGGTTCCAGTAACGTCAGCTGGTCCTCGGTAGTTCCATTGGCTCTTGGACCTTCGGGTAGCCATCCGAGTTCCAGTTCCATCAGCTGGTTCTCGGCATTTTCTCAGCCTTCTTGTACCTTCTGCTACATTTCCAAGTTCAAGAGACTAAACACGATGACCCGGAAGACCACCCCTAAGATGACGACGACACCAGAGACGACAACCACCGTGATGACGACGACCCTGGAGACGATGACCCCGAAGACCACCCCGATGACGACGACCCCGGAGACGACGACCCTGAAGACCACCCCGATGACGACGACCCCGGAGACGACGACCCTGGAGACGACGACGACCTGGAAGACCGAGAAGCAGAAGAACAAGAGGCTGCAGAACAAAGAGCAGAAGAACATTAAGCATAACACTAAATATCAGAGCAAAAAATATTATCTAAATTATAAGCAGAAGAAGACTAAGCAGTGTATGGGGGTGAGTCCGTTCCTCCTCGTGGTGCCCCTGGATAAAGCCTGATGCTGCAGGCCAAACTGAACGCGGACAAATGTAACTGTTTTGTGACAGGCAGAACGGAAGGTGTAATCTTCAAACTTTTATAGATAACAACTACGGGAATGCCTGTCACAAATAAGAATATGATGAAGAAGTTGAATATGATGAAGATAATAGTAAAATAAAAAGAATATGAACAATGTAACCCAAAAAATAATAGGTAGAAGATGAAGAAGAAGATGAATAAGGTGAAGAAGTTGATGTCAAAGAAGCTGATGATGAGGATAATTAAGAAGAAAGCGTGGGAGAAGTAAAAAAGAAGGTGAAGGGCGTGGAAGTAGTGAAACATCAATATCTGACATAAAAAAAAAAAAAAAAACATAGTCAAATTCTTTCTAACGCCGAACTTCATAAAAAAAAATAAAAAATCCTGCTATTCTATTACATTGGGCTAAACCTCTGTCCCTTTAATATCTCCGCCACGTCCCCCAATACATCCTACAATATTCTTAGTTGTTTTCCTTCATGTAGAATGAACCTACAAGTGTATAAAGGGTTTATTTTAATTCCGATATTTTCGTCCCATTGACTTGCATTGGGATCGGGTATCGGTATCGGATTGGATTCCGATACTGTGACGGTATCGGCCGATACTTTCCGATACCGATACTTTCCGATATCGGAAAGTATCGCTCAACACTAAGGTTTGAAAGGGGTTGGATATAGTCCTAGGAGATCTCAGAATATTATACTTTCCAGGCAATGGGAGGCTTTTGAAGTGTTGATATTTGTAGAAAATCAATTAGCTACTTATCAAATTCTAAAAAAATATATGTTTGACCCCCAAATTTGAATTTCCAAAGATTTGATCATCTTTAGTTAACAATGAATATTAAAGTACTTAGCTCCCAATGCTCCTACTAGAAATGGCTGCAGCAGAAAGAATTTTACTCTATGGCTGTGTGACGGGAATGCAGTAAAATTCAATCAATTCTGTCTGATATTGTGTAGTAACATTCAAGAAACTGACATTTTTCTGTAACAGTGAATTCTGACAAAGTGACAGTTTGCAGTTAAGAAGTAAAGGAAAGAATATTAAATATCGGCAACAAATCTTTAATACCAGCAGTAAATCTCTCTCTCTCTCTCTCTCTCTCTATACAGTACACACCTTCTCATTTAAAGATTTTTCTGTATTTTCATGACTATGAAAATTGTACATTCACACTGAAGGCAACAAAACTTTGAATTAACACATGTGGAATTATATACTTAACCCCTTTCTGACCTCGGACGGGATAGTACGTCCGAGGTCGGATACCCCGCTTTGATGCAGGTGAGCCCACATCAAAGTTGGGACATGTCAGCTGTTTTGAACAGCTGACATGTGCCCGCAATAGCGGCGGGTGAAATCGCGATTCACCCGCCGCTATTAACTAGTTAAATGCCGCTGTCAAACGCTGACAGCGGCATTTAACCGGCGCTTCCGGCCGGGCGGCCGGAAATGAGCGCATCACCAACCCCGTCACATGATCGGGGGTCAGCGATGCTTCTGCAGAGTAACCATAGAGGTCCTTGAGACCTCTATGGTTACTGATCCCCGGAAGCTGTGAGCGCCACCCTGTGGTCGGCGCTCATAGCACACCTGCATTTCTGCTGCATAGCAGCGATCTGATAATCGCTGCTATGTAGCAGAGCCAATCGCGTTGTGCCAGCTTCTAGCCTCCCATGGAGGCTATTGAAGCATGGCAAAAGGAAAAAAAAAGGAAAAAAAATGTGAAAAAAATAAAAAAAAATATAAAAGTTTAAATCATCCCCCTTTCGCCCCATTCAAAACAAATCAATAAAAAAAAAATCAAACATACACATATTTGGTATTGCCACATTCAGAATCGCCCCATCTATCAATAAAAAAAAGGATTAACCTGATCGCTAAACAGCGTAGCGTGAAAAAAATACAAAACCCCAGAATTATGATTTTTTTGGTCGCCACTAGGGTTGAGCGAAATGGGTCGGCCATTTTCAGAAGTCGCCGACTTTTGGCAAAGTCGGGTTTCATGAAACCCGACCCGACCCCTGTGTGGGGTCGGCCATGAGGTCGGCGATCTTCTGAATCTGGTATCGGAATTCCGATACCGAGTTCTGATATGTTTGCGATATCGGGAATCGGTATCGGAATCCATATTTAAGTGTTAAATAAAGAATCAAAATAAAAAATATATTTGGTACTAACCAGCAGCCTTCCTTCCTTAGAATGAGCGCGTGAAGGACCTTAGATGACGTTGCGGCTTGTGATTGGTCGCGTGACCGCCCATGTGACCGCTCGCGACCAATCACAAGCCGCGACGTCACCGCAGGTCATTCACGCGCTCATTCTTAGGAAGGAAGGCTGCCGGTTAGTACCAGGGCGCGTCCGAGGGTGCGTATATCAAATTTTTTTATTTTGATTCTTTATTTTACACATTAATATGGATCCCAGGGCCTGAAGGAGAGTTTCCTCTCCTTCAGACCCTGGGAACCATAGTATCCCATATGAAAAAAAATTTTTGTACAAAAGGAAAATCAAAATAGACATGTGACATAAATTCCCCTTAAAAGTCTTGAATCTTTATTAATATACCTTGTAAAAATACCACTTCCCAGTGTAGAACAGAAAAAAGGATATTATTTTAAAAAATGGACTCAAAAAACTACTAGGTGCACCTAACCTAATAATTAGCCCTTCACTCTCCTGCTATCCCTGCCTAGCAGTGGAGGTTGGCACCCTGATAGTTTATTTGGCGCCCCCACTCCGCGGCGGCTGTAACCTGCTGGCCCTATTAAATGCCTAGCCAGCTGCAGGTAGGAAAACAATAAGCAAATAAAAGTTATGAAGAAAGCAGGAGTAGAGAAACTCGGGTGCACTCTAGGAAAAAACTATCAATCCTCCATTTTATGAAACCCCATTCAGGACAATATGCTGTAGATATATGGCCAATCTGGCCAATAAAATATTAATATACTTGTCCTCCGCACAGCCACAGATACACATATAGACTGGTGTGCAAAAAGCAGTGGGAAAATGGAAGGAGAAAAAATACACAATTTAAATGACCTGGTTTAGTCCAAATAGAAGACTGTATATGCCCATGCTGGCTGACATGTATTCGTACATACTAATCGTGATAACTGCATGCAAAAAATAAATACATAGTATTGCATAGGCGCGTGCATTAAAAAACAGCAATATAAAGGTGCCAATAGGTAATATTGACGAATGGTCAGCATCTATGTTTTAGCACAATACAGTGGACCAAAGACATAATTAATGCAAAAGGCAGCCAAGAAAAATGGAAATGTTGTCCATAATGTAGGACACTTAGCTGTCAGTAGAACGTCCCGACGCGTTTCCCCGTCATACGGTTCCTCAGGGGGCAAGAACGGATACAACAAACAATGATGTAGGTGCCCTGATGTCGGGACAACCATAGTATCCCATTGCACTGCATTTCGTTTCGTGTTTTGGGCGACCGCGACCCCGACTTTTTTTTAGGATCGGCCGAATTCACTCGACCCGACTTTTGAGAAAGTCGGGTTTCGTGAAACCCGACCCGATCCTGTAAAAATAAAAGTCGCTCAACCCTAGTCGCCACGACATTGCATTAAAATGCAATAACGGGCGATCAAAAGAACATATCTGCACCAAAATGGTATCATTAAAAATGCCAGCTTGGCATGCAAAAAATAAGCCCTCAACCAACCCCAGATCATGAAAAATGGAGACGCTACGGGTATCGGAAAATGGTGCAATTTTTTTTTTTAAGTAAAGTTTGGAATTTTTTTTCACCACTTAGATAAAAAATAACCTAGTCATGTTAGGTGTCTATGAACTGGTACTGACCTGGAGAATCATAATGGCAGGTTAGTTTTAGCATTTAGTGAACCTAGCAAAAAAGCCAAACAAAAAACAAGTGTGGGATTGCACTTTTTTTGCAATTTCACCGCACCGCACCGAATTTTTTTCCCGTTTTGTAGTACATGACATGCTAAAACCAATGATGTCATTCAAAAGTACAACTTGTTTCACAAAAAATAAGCCCTCACATGGCCATATTGACGGAAATATAAAAAAGTTATGGCTCTGTGAAGGAGGGGAGCGATAAACGAACACGGAAAAACGGAAGGGGTTAACAAAAAAAGTGTGAAACAACCGAAAATGTGACTTATATTCTAGGTTCTTCAAAGTAGCCACCTTTTGCTTTGATGACTGCTTTGCACACTCTTGGCATTCTCTAGATGAGCTTCAAGAGGTAGTCACCAGGAATGGCTTTCACTTCGAAGGTGTGCCCTGTCAGGTTTAATAAGTTGGATTTCTTGCCATATAACTGGGGTTGGGACCATCAGTTGTGTTGAGCAGAAGTCTGGTGGATACACAGCTGATAGTCCTACTGAATATAATAGATTAAGGGGATCACAGTCCAGAGGTAAACAAAGGTCCTCAGAAAAATAGCTAAATATTATTGTAGATCAGTCTGAGGACTCAAAAGAATCAAGTGGCAAAATATAATTTTATTATTTGAAAAATTGACCAGTCATACAGTGCCTACAAGTAATATTCAACCCCCTGCAGATTTAGCAGGTTTAATAAGATGCAAATAAGTTAGAGCCTTCAAACTTCAAACAAGAGCAGGATTTATTAACAGATGCATAAATCTTACAAACCAAAAAGTTTTGTTGCTCAGTTAAATTTTTATAAATTTTAAACATAAAAGTGTGGGTCAATTATTATTCAACCCCTAGGTTTAATATTTTGTGGAATAACCTTTGTTTGCAATTACAGCTAATAATCGTCTTTTATAAGACCTGATCAGGCCGGCACAGGTCTCTGGAGTGATCTTGGCCCACTCCTCCATGCAGATCTTCTCCAAGTTATCTAGGTTCTTTGGGTGTCTCATGTGGACTTTAATCTTGAGCTCCTTCCACAAGTTTTCAATTGTGTTAAGGTCAGGAGACTGACTAGGCCACTGCAACACCTTGATTTTTTGCCTCTTGAACCAGGCCTTGGTTTTCTTGGCTTTGTGCTTTGGGTCATTGTCTGAAGATGAAATGACAACCCATCTTAAGATCCTTGATGGAGGAGCGGAGGTTCTTGGCCAAAATCTCCAGGTAGGCCGTGCTATCCATCTTCCCATGGATGCGGACCAGATGGCCAGGCCCCTTGGCTGAGAAACAGCCCCACAGCATGATGCTGCCACCACCATGCTTGACTGTAGGGATGGTATTCTTGGGGTCGTATGCAGTGCCATCCAGTCTCCAAACGTCACGTGTGTGGTTGGCACCAAAGATCTCGATCTTGGTCTCATCAGACCAGAGAATTTTGAACCAGTCAGTCTCAGAGTCCTCCAAGTGATCATGAGCAAACTGTAGACGAGCCTTGACATGACGCTTTGAAAGTAAAGGTACCTTACGGGCTCGTCTGGAACGGAGACCATTGCGGTGGAGTACGTTACTTATGGTATTGACTGAAACCAATGTCCCCACTGCCATGAGATCTTCCCGGAGCTCCTTCCTTGTTGTCCTTGGGTTAGCCTTGACTCTTCGGACAAGCCTGGCCTTGGCACGGGAGGAAACTTTCAAAGGCTGTCCAGGCCGTGGAAGGCTAACAGTAGTTCCATAAGCCTTCCACTTCCGGATGATGCTCCAAACAGTGGAGACAGGTAGGCCCAACTCCTTGGAAAGGGTTTTGTACCCCTTGCCAGCCTTGTGACCCTCCACAATCTTGTCTCTGATGGCCTTGGAATGCTCCTTTGTCTTTCCCATGTTGACCATGTTTGAGTGCTGTTCACAAGTTTGGGGAGGGTCTTAAATAGTCAGAAAAGGCTGGAAAAAGAGATAATTAATCCAAACATGTGAAGCTCATTGTTCTTTGTGCCTGAACTACTTCTTAATACTTTAGGGGAACCAAACAGAATTCTGGTGGGTTGAGGGGTTGAATAATAAATGACCCTCTGAAAAGACTTTTCACAATTTAAAAAAAAACAAAACAAAGAAATAACATTCTTTTTTGCTGCAGTGCATTTCACACTTCCAGGCTGATCTACAGTCCAAATGTCACAATGCCAAGTTAATTCCAAATGTGTAAACCTGCTAAATCTGCAGGGGGTTGAATACTACTTGTAGGCACTGTACATAAAATGCCAATGTTTCGGCCAAAAGGCCTTTATCAAGGCAGTTATCTACAAGATAATGTGACAAATTGATCAGAGAATTACTAATCGATAAATCAAAATATAACTGGTCAAACATAAACCAGAAGTGAATACAAAATTAAATATGTATGTTTCATTATTCACACGCATCATCAAAAACCAAATATGTACATATAAATCTCAAACAATGTGTATAACAAGACTCCAATAAAGTGAGTACATAATAAAGATATCATGGAAATTCAGAAAAATTATTCATGTATATCAAAAACATAATCCAATAACTGTGGGAAAAGGTTAACTGTTACATACAGTAATATATGGATCCGCTATGCAATACAGTATATACAGCAAAAATTATATCGGATCATGAGTACCATATATACTTGAGTATAAGCCGACCCAAGTATAAGCCGACCCCCCTAATTTTGCACAAAAAACTGGGAAAACTTATTGACTCGAGTATAAGCCTAGGGTAGGAAATGCAGCAGCTACCGGTGAATTTCAAAAATAAAAATAGATGCTCCATACCGTTCATTATTGCCCCATAGATGCTCCATATAAAGCTGTGCCACATATAATGCTCCATGCCATTCATTATGGCCCCATAGATGCTCCATAGAAAGCTGTGCCATATATAATGTTCTGCACCATTCATTATGGCCCCATAGATGCTCCATAGAAAGCTGTGCCATATATAATGCTCTGCACCATTCATTATGGCCCCATAGATGCTCCATAGAAAGCTGTGCCATATATAATGCTCTGTACCGTTCATTATGGCCCCATAGATGCTCCATAGAAAGCTGTGCCATATATAATGCTCTGCACCGTTCATTATGGCCCCATAGATGCTCCATAGAAAGCTGTGCCATATATAATGCTCTGCACCATTCATTATGGCCCCATAGATGCTCCATAGAAAGCTGTGCCATATATAATGCTCTGCACCGTTGATTATTGCCCCATAGATACTCCATATAAAGCTGTGCAATATATAATGCTGCTGCTGCAATAAAAAAATCACATACTCATCTCTCTTCGCTCAGGACGCCGGCGCTTTCAATTTTTACCTACTCCTCGTGCGGCTCCATCTCCAGAACTGATGCTCAGCAGAGGGCGCGCACTGACTACATCACCGCGCCCTCTGACCTGAGCATCACAGCCAGAGGACGCTGATGACTGAGCCGCACCGGAACGAGGAGCGGTAAATATCGCGCAGCGCTCCCCTCCCCGTATACTTACCTGCTCCTGGCGCGGTCCCTGCTTCTTCCACAGCTGCATCTTCTTCCTGTATTGAGCGGTCACCGTTACCGCTCATTGCAGTCATGAATATGCGGCTCCACCTCTATGGGAGGTGGAGCCGCATATTCATGACTGTAATGAGCAGGACCATGTGACCGCTCAGTACAGGAAGAAGATGCAGCGCTGGAAGAAGCAGGGACTGCAGGGACCGTGCCCGGAGCAGGTGAGTATAACTAGACATCCCCCGCTCCCCCTCCCCTGCCGACCCCCAGGTATGACTCGAGTATAAGCCGAGAGGGGGACTTTCAGCCCAAAAAAATGGGCTGAAAATCTCGGCTTATACTCGAGTATATACGGTATATCAAACAAGGAAGGGGTAAAAGAGAAAAGAAAAAGAGGGGAAGAAGGAAATTCATAGTCCAGGGTCCATAAGATGAGAACATGTCCAACAGTCCATAAGATAGTGGAAACTGCCATGTAAATAATAGCCACTAATATCAAAAGTGAAGAAATGAAAACCACGATTACCTGTATGATGATATAAGAAGTAGAACTGTAAATAATGAAATAACATAGTAAGTGCCACAGAACAAATGAAAATAACCGGTAACCCAATAGAAATGTAATAATAGAACAAATAGAGGAGAAAATCCAGCTTCCAAAAATATCAAAATTTATTGAAGATAAAATCCAGAGTCCAAAAACATGGTTCACAGGAGAAGAAATAGCAGCAAGCTACATGTTTCGAACAATAAGTTATTTTTCAAAAAGAACTTATTGTTCGAAACATGTAGCTTGCTGCTATTTCTTCTCCTGTGAACCATGTTTTTGGACTCTGGATTTTATCTTCAATAAATTTTGATATTTTTGGAAGCTGGATTTTCTCCTCTATTTGTTCTATTGCTTCACGTGAAGACTGCACGTCATCCGGGCTTCCCCACAACAAATGCCTAGTAGGTGAGCTGGTTTTGTCACATTTTTTTTTTCTTCTGTTATAGTACAGAAATGTAATAATACCTGGTGAAAAAGGCTTGTTGGAAACCGGATACAGCCGCTGTGATAATGAGGTGCAGTGTGTTCCAGATCGGTGACTATTTATGGCGTCAATAATGGCTAAAGCCGGAAGAAGGTCAAATGCACTAAGAGCTACAGTGCAGGAGCAAAAAGATAAAAGCGTGCATGCGCCGAAGAAGTCAAGCAGACGGAAGTGTGGCAACTAGAAAGACCGCCGCAGCGCTATACCCTGGATGATAAATTAAATGCACAAATATGATTAAAGTATATGTATATCAAAATAAATAAATATAAATGAGAGTGTATAGAAGTAAATATAGAAGAATATGCCAGTAGCAATGTAGGGAAAAGGAATATGTAAATAAAGGGAGAATAAATTGAAATGAATGGTAATGATAAAATGACAACATACGAATAGCCATGGTTCTAATTATAATAGAGAAAGTGGATATACAGAAAGGGGAGAGTCCCACAAACCTGTTAGAAATAAACATGCACCAGACATGTAATGGGCCACTGGACTAGATCTAGAAGACAAAGAAGAAATATATATTACATAGCACTATATATTGTATACATGAAAAAAAACAACATATCTACATAAACATCAATGTCACTATACACGTCAGAGCTTGCTAAAATAAGTACATGACAAAGTTGGCAAAGTTAAATGTAAATCCATAAAAGAGAGCCTACAAATCTCACTCAAAGCGATAAGGGAAAAAGAAAAGGTATAGAAAAGTATCAAGAAATTTTTATTAAAATATCTCATATTCCCTATTGAGGCCATATGGCTCCAAAGTTTGAAGAGTATGGATCCAATAAGCCTCTCTTTCTTTTAGCTTCAAGATTCTGTTGCCACCTCTTCTCGCCATAGGTATACTGTCAATAATTTGATACTGCAGCTGTGAGATGTTATGGTTATGGGAAATAAAATTTGCTGGTATTGGTAACAACATCCTTTTACAGTGAATAGTAGACATATGTTGTGATATACGGTCTCGGATATGTTGGGTAGTCTCTCCAACATATCCAAGACCGCATGGACATTTAATAAAATAAATGACATAAGTTGAATCACAACTATAAAAGCCGCGGATGGGAAAACGTTTGCCTGATCTCGGATGAGTAAATGAATCCCCTCTCGTGATATTCGAGCACTGGAGGCAGTGCAAACAGGGAAATATTCCTTTCCGTGCAGAGGTCAAAAAAGTTTGTCTCATTTCAATTTTTGAACTGCCAATGTCTGCTGAAACTAAGAGGTTACGTAAACTAGGTGGTTTCTTATGACACATGAGTGGGGAGACCTGAAACTCTGGAATGTCAGGGTATGATGACTAGTGTTGAGCGATACCGTCCGATACTTGAAAGTATCGGTATCGGAAAGTATCGGCCGATACCGGCAAAGTATCGGATCCAATCCGATACCGATACCCGATACCAATACAAGTCAATGGGACTCAAGTATCGGACGGTATTCCTGATGGTTCCCAGGGTCTGAAGGAGAGGAAACTCTCCTTCAGGCCCTGGGAACCATATTAATGTGTAAAAGAAAGAATTAAAATAAAAAATATTGCTATACTCACCTCTCCGAGGGAACCGGCAGCGTTGTTTGCTTAAAATTCGCGCTTTTCTTTCCTTACGTGAAGTCCCGGCTTTGTGATTGGTTGCGTCGCAGTCACATGGGCGACGCAACCAATCACAGCAAGCCGTGACGTAATTTCAGGTCCTTAAGGATTTTAAAATTACGTCCCGGCTTTGTGATTGGTTGCGTCGCAGTCACATGGGCGACGCAACCAATCACAGCAAGCCGTGATGTAATTTCAGGCCCTTAAGGATTTTAAAATTACATCCCGGCTTTGTGATTGGTTGCGTCGCAGTCACATGGGCGACGCAACCAATCACAAGCCGTGACGTCACGGGAGGCTGGACACGCACCCATTTTAAAATGCGCGCTTGTCCAGCCTCCCGGCTTGTGATTGGTTGACCGCCACGCAACCAATCACAAGCCGGGACGTCACGGGAGGCTGGACACGCGCGCATTTTAAAATGCGCGCGTGTCCAGCCTCTCGTGACGTCACGGCTTGTGATTGGTTGCGTCGCCCATGTGACTGCGACGCAACCAATCACAAGCCGGGACTTCACGTAAAGGAAAGAAAAGCGCGAATTTTAAACAAAGAACGCTGCCGCTTCCCTCGGTAAGGTGCAGGCTGCGTCGGAGAGGTGAGTATAGCAATATTTTTTATTTTAATTCTCTCTTTTACACATTTTTACATTAATGTTGTTTCGATACCGATACCCGATACCACAAAAGTATCGGATCTCGGTATCGGAATTCCGATACCCGCAAGTATCGGCCGATACCCGATACTTGCGGTATCGGAATGCTCAACACTAATGATGACCCAAGAAGGGGCCAATGTTTGTGTATAACGTTATGGAATAATTGCATAAAAGGGTGATAAGTATTCACAAAGGCCATTCTCCATGTATTTGATTGCAATGTAGTTGGAGGTAAAAAGTCTGAGGGAAAATTGAGATATGCATCTGGATACCCACGATTACGAAATTTAGATGCCATATCATTTAGTCTCACAGAATGTTGAGAAAAATCAGATACAATCCGATTAATCCTCTGGTATTGCGATTTGGGAAGCGATTTTTTGATATGGTGAGGATGGCAACTTGTGAAAAACAGCAGACTATTTTTATCTGTCAATTTGACATAAAGATCAGTGGATAATGATCTGTCATCATTTATGATGACTAGAGTATCGAGAAAGGAAATGGACCTCTGATCATATTGTATTGTGAAAGTCAATTTTTCAACACTTTGATTAATAGCCTGGTAAAAGGACAAAAGAGAATATGCTTCCGCACAATATGAGAAAAATATCATCTATGTATCTCTTCCAGAGTAGACAGTACTGCTGGAAGAGAGGGTGTGTGTAGATGAATCTTGATTCAAATTCCGCCATAAAAATATTGGCATAAGGTGGCGCAACATTACTGCCCATTGCGGTGCCATTTAATTGAATACAAAACTCATCCTCAAAAAGGTAAAAAATTTTTGTCAAAATAAGCGTGAGTAGTGAGCTACAAAAACGTTTCAAACCAGGATGAAACTGAGTCATATTATCAAGAAAATTCTAAACAGTTTGCATATCTTTCTGATTATTTATATTGGTGTACAAACTATTCACGTCCAAAGTGACCAGATGGCAATCAGTAGGTACTACTTTAAGATCACGGATAAACGTCAGAAAGTGAGATGTATCTCAAAGAAAAGAGGGAATATGACATAGTAAAGGAGATAGAATTTTTTCCAAAGCCATTGCTAATGGAGAAAGTAACGAGCCTGTTGAGGCCACAATGGGTCTCCCAAGGGGATTTGTGAGGTTTTTGTGAATTTTATGTAATGTATATAATACGGGACAAAATACGAATTTCTTTAGCTATGTTAAATGTAGGGTCATAGGCAATGGGAAGATAGGTATCAGAATCACTCAATTGTGAGCGAATCTCACTAATATAATAATGCATATCCATTACCACTACTGCTCCGTCTTTATCCGCGGGTTTTATCACCAACTGTCTATTTGATCTCAAACTATTGATAGCCAATTTTTCCGTTCTCGAAATATTGCTCCTCACATGGAGATGACTATGTTGAATGTCACCTAACTGTTTTTGTACATCATTCTGAACAAGAGAAATGAATGTTTCAACTGGATGGTATGTTCTGGGAGGAGAGAACATACTCCGCTGAACTAAATTCAATTTCTTTAAAGTAAGCATCCCATTACCAGAATCATTGTCCACAGGAGTACAAGAAGTGTCAGATGGTATCGGTGTTAATCTTCCGGAAAAGTGTACCTTAAGACGAAGGGACCTATAGAAACGATTAAGTTCCTGATCCAAAATAAAGTCATTAAATGGGGGAGTGGAACAAAAGGAGAGGCCCTTTTGTAAAACTGAAAGTTCAGTAGGAGATAGGATATGTGATGAAATATTATACACAAGCTAATTGCTAGGTACCTGTGAGCGAGTCTGCATCCTTGTTGTAGTGGATTCAGATCCTGCTGGATTGCATCTATTGCCTCTCGTTCTCGGATTACATCCCCGTAATCACCATTCCCGGTGACTACCTCTTGAAGCTCATCAAGAAACCACCAAGAGTGTGCAAAGCAGTCATCAAAGCAAAAGGTGTCTACTTTGAAGAACCTAGAATATAAGACATAATTTCAGTTGCTTCACACTTTTTTGTTAAGTATATAATTCCACATGTGTTAATTCATAGTTTTGATGCCTTCAGTGTGAATGTAAAATTTTCATAGTCATGAAAATACAGAAAAATCTTTAAATGAGAAGGTGTGTCCAAACTTTTGGTCTGTACTGTATATATATTTATATATATATATATATATATATATATATATATATATATATATATATATATATATAGATAGATAGATAGATAGATAGATAGATAGATAGATATCTATCTATATAGATAGCTAGATATTGAGATTTCCATATCAATATATTAGATTTATATATTGAGATTTACTGCTGATATTTAAGATATACAGTGGGGAAAATAAGTATTTGATACACTTCTGATTTTGCAAGCTTTCCCACCTACAAAGAATGGAGAGGTCTGTAATTTTTATTGTTGGAACGCTTCAACTATGAGAGACAGAATCTTAAAAAAAATCCAGAAAATCACATTGTATGATTTTTACATAATTAATATTCATTTTATTGCATGAAAAAAGTATTTGATGCAATAGAAAAACAGAACTTAATAATTGGTACAGAAAACTTTGCAATTATAGAAGTAAGATGCTTTCTGTAGTTTTTGACCAAGTTTGCTCACACTACAATAGGGATTTTGGTCCACTCCTCCATACAAATCTTCTCCAGTTCTTTAAGGTTTCAAGGTTGTCGCTGGGCAACACTGAGTTTCAGCTCCCTCCAAACATATTTTTTTGAGTTCAAGTCTGGAGACTGGCTAGGCCACCCCAGGACTTTGATATGCTTTTTACTGAGCCACCCCTTAGTTGCCCTGGTTGGGTCTTTTGGGTCATTGTCATGCTGGAAGACCTAGCCATGACCCATCTTCAATGCACCTACTAAGGGGAGGAGGTTGGTGGCCAAAATCTCGCAATACATGACCCCATCCTTCCTTCCTTTAATATGGTTTAGTCGTCATGTCCCTTTTGCAGAAAAGTACCCCAAAAGTATGATGTTTTTTACACCATGCTTCATGGTTTTGGATGGTGTTCTTAGGGTTATACTCATCTTTCTTCTTCCTCCAAACATAGCTAGTGGAGTTGATAGCACAAAGTTCTTTATTGGTCTCATCTGACCACATGACCTTCTCCCATGCCTCCTCTGGATCATCCAGTTAGTCATTTGCTAACTTCAAACTGGCCTGGATATCTGCTAGCTCAAGCAAGGGGACTTTATGTGCCCTGCAGAATTTTAATCCATGATGGCGTAGTGTGTTACTAATGGTAATGACAGCTGAAACCACAGTTTCAGTTTCACTCTTCAGGTCATTAACCAGGTCCTCCTGTGTAGTTCTGGGCTTTATTCTGACCTTTCCCAAAATCATTCTTAGCCCATGAGGCGAGATCTTGCATAGAGCCCCAGACCAAGGAAGATTGACAGTCATCTTGTTTCTTCCATTTTCTAATAATTGGAGCAACAGTTGCTGCTTTCTCACCAAGCTGCTTGCCTATTGTCCTGTAGCCCATCCCAGCCTTGTGCAGGTCTACAATTTTGTCCCCGATGTCCTTAGACAGCTCTTTGGTCTTGGCCATGATGGAGAGGTTGGAGTGTGATTGATTGAGTGTGTGGACAGGTGTCTGTTATACAGATAATGAGTTCAAACAGGTGCAATTAATACAGGTAATGAGTGCGGAGTAGGAGGGCTTCTTAAAGAAAAACTAAAAGGTCTGTGAGAGACAGATTTTTTGCTGGTTGGTAGGTGATCAAATACTTGTTTCATGCAATAAAATGCAATTTATTTGTTAAAAATCATACAATGTGATTTTCTGTTCTTTATTTTTAGATTCTGTTTCTCACACTTGAAGTGTACCTACTATAAAAGTGGAACAATTTGCAAAATTGTCAGTGTATCAAATATTTATTTTCCCCACTGTATATACAGTAAAATAGCTGCAGAAAGTAGAGTATCTTTGTTTTCCTCTTGGTCTGGAGCTGGTTTAGAATAATATTCCTTATTTTTCCTGTAGCTCTGATGATGTAGAAAGTGGAGAATTTTGAAGATGTGACTGAAATATAAAACTACAAATTAAAGAAAGCAGTGAAGCAATAAAAAGAATAAAGAAATAAAAAGAACAATGCAAAAGGAGTTTATTTATTCAGGTGCATGTGCCAGAAATCTGGCTTAATTTGTGCTATTCAACTGCCTTTTCTGCTTTGCGTCACATTTTGAACCACGTTTATTGTTCATTTTTGACATGTTAGACGTGTTTTCCAACAAGAGGGCATTGCATATTTGAGACTGTTAGTGTGTAGTCTCATTTATTTTATTATATTTTACCCTTAGACTCTTTCATCTTTAAAATTCAGGCTCTCAGCATTCTCCTTATTGTGTGAAAGAATAATTTTTTCATCCAAACAGGTGAGTTTGGGACAATAAATAAAATCTGTTAAAGTATAATTATTTTGATTAATGCCAAAAAGCATGCCATTGTTAGAGGACTCTTCTTTCACAATTTATTATTTTTCCTTATACTTTAGTGAAAAGGGGTAACATTAAGTTTATCATATTTTAATGTGTTCTTAAAATAAATTATAATCCGCTGCCAATATTGTAAGACTTCCATTCAGACTCATAATTGGAGGAAAATCTACTAATATAAGGTATTTTATTTACTATAAATTTGAAGACCATGGGGTTATTAATTTAGTACCTCTTTTGCACCTAAATTTAGTAACCACTTGTACCTCACACAAATTTATTTAAACTAATATATTGTCACGGGTGAACTAGGTGAGCGAGAGCTAAAAACCCGGGCCCCTGCAGTTTCCCTCAGACTAGGGAAATCCTGACTGACCCTCTACCTGGAGTTTACACTGATGGTGTGCATGTCCAGGCCTCGAACCTCACCCTAACTCCTGTAATAACCCTAGGCTGATACCTCCGCCCTCCACCCAGTGAAGAGGTAATATTCCAATACCCACAGATAGAACAGACAAGGATAAAGGAAAATATACACCACGGCACAGTCACTCAGGAATACACTATAAAATGTGCAGGGCAAAATAAATACAAATATAGGAAGGAGTAAATAAGACAGAGGAAAATACACCACCAGCAACGAATCTCCAAACCAGCTCTCCACTCCAGACCGAGATAACAACGCACAAGAGAGAAGCTATAATCGGCGACGCCCAATGAACAGGAGAACTATTTAAAGGCCATGGGAATGGCCCAGCTTCCAATCCGAGGATCAGGTAAATTAACCCCGAAACAGCTAGACAAAATCTAGCAGACGCCAATGAGCAAACAGTGGTCAACAGCTGAATTACCGCTGTCTGTCGGACGACCTAGTCTGAACAGCGTCCGACATGACATATATTCCCCATGAACCTCACATAATCTCTATTTGCACTACAATTATGGATGTCAAACTCAAATGCCCAGTGGGGCAAAATTAAAAACTTGGATAAAGTCGATGGTCAACCTTGATATCACAGGTCTGCAAAGATAAAACTGTTTGAAAAGTAAGATGTGATTATTATATACTTTCTTTTTCAAAGATCTTTATTGGGATTTTAACTTTTAACCGGGAAGGTAAGGCAAGGAAGGGACGGAGGGGAAAGGGAGGGATATGATGGTGGGAAAAATAAACCCCTATGCATTAGGGGGGACAGGCAATCATATAATACTTTGGTATAAAATGACAAAGTAGAATATACATGTAAATTTGCTTGACATGAAGTAACGTAGTAGGCTATGAAATTGACATACCTAAAAAGGATTGAGTAAGATACGCATTGACATGGATAATGCTACGTGTGCATTAGTATAGATGATATCGGACGATTATATCAACTCTGAAGCTGCGTGAATGGATGTAGAAGGCTGTGAAATAACAGAAGTAATGCTACATGTGGATTAGCTTAAAACAGCAGCTGAAACTATATGAAGTGCCTGTCAAGTCCGGACCATCTCAGATGGCCCTCAGACTTTGTTGGGCGAAATGTTTGGTTCAATCACATGCTGTGACGTGGACTATATGGAGAAGAAAAGAGAAATATTCCTCAAGATTTTCAGCAAAAGTTTGGTTTGAGTTTGGAAGTGGGGTCAGAGGAAGGCTCAGGAGGATTTATACCCGCACGGTTCATGAAGACTGCTGCTTCAGCCGGAGAAGAAAAGGTGCACCATTTTGCCGCAAAGAAGAATCTCAGATTAGAGAACTGGTACCAATTATACTGTATTCCAGCCTGTTGCAGTCTATAGGTAGTGTGCTGAAACATTCTTCGCTTTTGTAAGGTGTTCCTACACAGATCCCTGTAGAAGGTCAAATGGCCGTACGGAGATGAGAGGAACCTTGGTTCTCTTGCGATGTCAAGCAATGAGTCTCTTAACCATATACTTCAAAAAGAGAAAACTACCGCCTAGTAATATGGCATGCTTCAAAGAGCAACACACATCAAATAGAGAAATAGAAGCATTTAGCCATTGAGTGTATAAAAAGATTTCCTTTATTTAATTATACCTTAAAAACATGTAGATTTTTTTATTATCATTAAACAAGTAAAAAATTGGGGATAAAACTGTACAGAAAGACATCACCAAATACCACACAGGTAAATAAATTACATATGGTAATGGATGCCAAAAGACATCCATAGAGGTGAGTATTCAACAGTTGTAAAAAATGTGTATAGATATTGTCCACCAAAAAATGCACATATACCCTGATGTATCTATAGTATAGTACTAATTGTACAAATGCACTAAAGGGTCTGAACTTTCCCCATTGTCTGTGTGACCATAATGGTTTGAAAGAAATGAGAAAGTAAAGATCCGGACAACCAGTGCCCTAGGGAAAGTCTGACATTTGCCTGGATATACTGGGACGGCATGAAGAGGTGAATACAAAATGAAAATTACCTGTGGGTAGTGGCGGTAACCCAACCCGGACGCGCGTTTCGCCTGTGGCTTCGTCTGCGGGGAAAGTATGTAATGGGCTAGAAGTGTGGAGTTGCTTATATAATACCGGACAAGTTATGGGCGGCGACAGTTAGATGGCGGCGCTTCCGCCGGCTGTACTGCGTGACGTCACCACAGATCGGCGTCATGTGATCGCGGGCTGCTTCCCCTCCCGACGCGTCAAGGAGGGGGGCGCGCCCGGGACCAGCCGCGACGCGTCTCCAAAGCAACCCCAGAGCAGAGAGCCGGCGCAAGCGCACACTGCTCACCAGAAAGAATGAAGGTTTGAGTACTTACTCATTTATGACCTGGATGATTGGTGTCGAGTGATCAAAGGGGTGACTACATTGTGTCTATTAAACTGAGAACATGTATGTTAATTTTTAAAATGCATAAATGCAATTGTGCATAAATTAGTGAAAATAAGACATGCGGGGTTTATAAATATTTCATATGTCTTCAACAAGATATTAATATATAGAAATTTACAAGACGTGCATAACAATAAAGTGCATATAATGTGAAAAAATATAATAAAACAAATATCATTAACACAAAAATAAAAAAACTTAAGTACCCAGTATACATAAACTTTAAGAGTTGTATAAGAAAATGCAAGATATACACTCACCGGCCACTTTATTAGGTACACCATGCTAGTAACGGGTTGGACCCCCTTTTGCCTTCAGAACTGCCTCAATTCTTCGTGGCATAGATTCAACAAGGTGCTGGAAGCATTCCTCCGAGATTTTGGTCCATATTGACATGATGGCATCACACAGTTGCCGCAGATTTGTCGGCTGCACATCCCAAAGATGCTCCATACAAGGCAGGATGGATCCATGCTTTCATGTTGTTTACGCCAAATTCTGACCCTACCATCCGAATGTCGCAGCAGAAATCGAGACTCATCAGACCAAGCAACGTTTTTCCAATCTTCTACTGTCCAATTTCGATGAGCTTGTGCAAATTGTAGCCTCAGTTTCCTGTTCTTAGCTGAAAGGAGTGGTACCCGGTGTGGTCTTCTGCTGCTGTAGCCCATCTGCCTCAAAGTTCGACGCACTGTGCGTTCAGAGATGCTCTTAGGCCTACCTTGGTTGTAACGGGTGGCGATTTGAGTCACTGTTGCCTTTCTATCAGCTCGAACCAGTCTGCCCATTCTCCTCTGACCTCTGGCATCAACAAGGCATTTCCGCCCACAGAACTGCCGCTCACTGGATTTTTTTTCTTTTTCGGACCATTCTCTGTAAACCCTAGAGATGGTTGTGCGTGAAAATCCAAGTAGATCAGCAGTTTCTGAAATACTCAGACCAGCCCTTCTGGCACCAACAACCATGCCACGTTCAAAGGCACTCAAATCACCTTTCTTCCCCATACTGATGCTCGGTTTGAACTGCAGGAGATTGTCTTGACCATGTCTACATGCCTAAATGCACTGAGTTGCCGCCATGTGATTGGCTGATTAGAAATTAAGTGTTAACAAGAAGTTGGACAGGTGTACCTAATAAAGTGGCCAGTGAGTGTATATAACATTGTCAAATCTAAACGCTATATATAAAGGTATATAGTACCATAATGATTTATGGATAGTATTTGAAAATTCATTAATTAGAGCATATATAAGATACACAAATTAGTTACAAAATAGCTTTTCATACAATCCGGCTGCACATGATGGTTTCCAAAGAAGGTGCGCAGGAGAATAGAATAATGCCGCCATTCAATTGGTGCCTTGTCAATCTGTCCTGTAATAGAATAAGACTGTTCCATACTAAAAAAATAAAAACACACAATTATTAAAAACCGGACCAAACACAAATTAAAAGCATTCAAACATATGTTACCCTAAATCTACAAGAAAGGGGCAAAACTGAGGACTTCATTAAGTCCGTGTGGTTGGACTGAGCCCACTTTATAAATCCATTGGACCTCTAACTGCGCCAATTTTTTCTTCCAATCCCCTCCCAGGGTGTCAATGTGCACTTTGTCGATGCCAACCGCAGATAATAGCGTGGCATCGCAACCATGGAACTCCTTGAAATGCCTAGGTATAGGTTTCAACAAGGATACATCTTCCACACCAGATGCATTCGTGATGTCCCAAAAATGCTCCCTAATTCTGATCTTGAGGGGTCTAGATGTAAGCCCCATGTATAATTTAGGGCATGTACATGAGGCGAGATAAACCACCCCTATAGTACTGCATGTGATGTGCTGCATAATTGTGAATGTTTTTTTACCATCACTTGATGAAAATTTCGTTGCACGTGACATATTGGGGCAAGAAATGCATTGGCCGCAAGGGTAAAAACCCCATTTGGGGCCCTTTAGACAAAAAGGATTTGGCTGGGTGGGTGCCTTTGTAATAACTGCGGACCAATTGGTCCTTCAGGTTTGGTGAGCGTCGAAAGGTAATGGCTGGCTGATGTGGAAGGTATTTTGCAAGGGTACGATCAGCTATAAGAATAGGCCAACATTTTTTTAAAACCTCTTTCATTTCAAAAGATTTTCCATTAAATGCGGAGATGAATCTCACGGTGGGGTCATCTGTAACTCTCTTAAGTGGCTGCAGCAATTCGATACGTTTTGCTACTTTAGCTTTTTGGAAGCCCTTCCTAATGCTTCTTTTGGAATAGCCACGTTCTTCAAATCTAGTTGTTAATGCATTGGCCTGCTTCTGAAAGGATGCATCTTCTGAGCAAATTCGCCTTGCCCTTAGGAATTGTCCAGTAGGAATACCATTAATCAAGGGCCTAGGGTGTGATGAAGAGGCATGGAGGAGAGTGTTTACGGCAGTCTTTTTCCGGTTGACATCAGTTTCTAAAGTTTTCCCTTTATTTCCCATAATTTGAATGTCTAAAAAGTCAATACTTGTTTGACTGTGTTTACAAGTTAGTTTTATATTCAAAGGGTTATCATTCAAGATCTTGACGAAGTCGAGGAGATCCTGCTCCAGGCCCTGCCACACGACCAATATGTCGTCTATGTAGTGGGTCCAGAACAGGACTCCCTCGATATGTGCCACCGGCTGAGTGAAAAAGATGCCTCTCTCCCACATGCCTAAAAACAAATTTGCGTATGACGATGCAAAGGCCGCCCCCATGGCGGTGCCTTGCCTTTGCAGGTATATGCTCTCCTTGAAAATGAAAAAATTATGCTCCAAAGCAAAGGCCAATAACGTGATGAGAAAGTCATTAAATTCAGGATCATGCTCTGTCATTGCCAAAAAAGTTTTTACTGCCCGTATACCGTCCTGATGGTGAATGGACGTATATAGAGCTTCAACGTCCATGGACATCAGCCACATGTCTTCTTCCCACGGTATCCCCTCAATTTTCCTCAAGACATCGCTTGTGTCCTTTGCATAGGATGGGAGGTCCAACACCAAGGGCTTCAAATGGAAATCCAGAAATTTAGATATAGTCTCGCATAAATTGCCATTACCCGAAAATATAGGGCGTCCTGGGGGGGCCGTGGGATTTTTATAAATTTTAGGGATAAAATATATACATGGCATACGGGGATATGGTGGAATTAGATGGTTTTGGAGATCTTTAGTAATTAACCCCTTCTGGAATGCAACATCTAAAATGTTCTGTAAGTCTTGTTGATATTTAGAGGTGGGATTGAATGTTAGTTTTTTGTAACAAGTTTCGTCCCGTAATTGCCTAAATGCCTCCCGCTCATATAGCTGTGTCGGCCATATCACCACGTTCACCAAACCTGAAGGACCAATTGGTCCGCAGTTATTACAAAGGCACCCACCCAGCCAAATCCTTTTTGTCTAAAGGGCCCCAAATGGGGTTTTTACCCTTGCGGCCAATGCATTTCTTGCCCCAATATGTCACGTGCAACGAAATTTTCATCAAGTGATGGTAAAAAAACATTCACAATTACGCAGCACATCACATGCAGTACTATAGGGGTGGTTTATCTCGCCTCATGTACATGCCCTAAATTATACGTGGGGCTTACATCTAGACCCCTCAAGATCAGAATTAGGGAGCATTTTCGGGACATCACGAATGCATCTGGTGTGGAAGATGTATCCTTGTTGAAACCTATACCTAGGCATTTCAAGGAGTTCCATGGCTGCGATGCCACGCTATTATCTGCGGTTGGCATCGACAAAGTGCACATTGACACCCGGGGAGGGGATTGGAAGAAAAAATTGGCGCAGTTAGAGGTCCAATGGATTTATAAAGTGGGCTCAGTCCAACCACACGGACTTAATGAAGTCCTCAGTTTCGCCCCTTTCTTGTAGATTTAGGGTAACATATGTTTGAATGCTTTTAATTTGTGTTTGGTCCGGTTTTTAATAATTGTGTGTTTTTATTTTTTTAGTATGGAACAGTCTTATTCTATTACAGGACAGATTGACAAGGCACCAATTGAATGGCGGCATTATTCTATTCTCCTGCGCACCTTCTTTGGAAACCATCATGTGCAGCCGGATTGTATGAAAAGCTATTTTGTAACTAATTTGTGTATCTTATATATGCTCTAATTAATGAATTTTCAAATACTATCCATAAATCATTATGGTACTATATACCTTTATATATAGCGTTTAGATTTGACAATGTTATATATATCTTGCATTTTCTTATACAACTCTTAAAGTTTATGTATACTGGGTACTTACGTTTTTTTATTTTTGTGTTAATGATATTTGTTTTATTATATTTTTTCACATTATATGCACTTTATTGTTATGCACGTTTTGCAAATTTCTATATATTAATATCTTGTTGAAGACATATGAAATATTTATAAACCCCGCATGTCTTATTTTCACTAATTTATGCACAATTGCATTTATGCATTTTAAAAATTAACATACATGTTCTCAGTTTAATAGACACAATGTAGTCACCCCTTTGATCACTCGACACCAATCATCCAGGTCATAAATGAGTAAGTACTCAAACCTTCATTCTTTCTGGTGAGCAGTGTGCGCTTGCGCCGGCTCTCTGCTCTGGGGTTGCCGTGGAGACGCGTCGCGGCTGGTCCCGGGCGCGCCCCCCTCCTTGACGCGTCGGGAGGGGAAGCAGCCCGCGATCACATGACGCCGATCTGTGGTGACGTCACGCAGTACAGCCGGCGGAAGCGCCGCCATCTAACTGTCGCCGCCCATAACTTGTCCGGTATTATATAAGCAACTCCACACTTCTAGCCCATTACATACTTTCCCCGCAGACGAAGCCACAGGCGAAACGCGCGTCCGGGTTGGGTTACCGCCACTACCCACAGGTAATTGTCATTTTGTATTCACCTCTTCATGCCGTCCCAGTATATCCAGGCAAATGTCAGACTTTCCCTAGGGCACTGGTTGTCCGGATCTTTACTTTCTCATTTCTTTCAAACCATTATGGTCACACAGACAATGGGGAAAGTTCAGACCCTTTAGTGCATTTGTACAATTAGTACTATACTATAGATACATAAGGATTATGTGCATTTTTTGGTGGACAATATCTATACACATTTTTTACAACTGTTGAATACTCACCTCTATGGATGTCTTTTGGCATCCATTACCATATGTAATTTATTTACCTGTGTGGTATTTGGTGGTGTCTTTCTGTACAGTTTTATCCCCAATTTTTTACTTGTTTAATGATAATAAAAAAAATCTACATGTTTTTAAGGTATAATTAAATAAAGGAAATCTTTTTATACACTCAATGGCTAAATGCTTCTATTTCTCTATTTGATGTGTGAGTCTCTTAACCAGTTGGGATAAAATGAGACAATAACCTCTGCAGCTATATTCGATGGTAGAGAGGATGGTCTGTGTATCCTGAATGTTTTAACAACCAGATTTTTCCCTTTAGTATCGGGAACAGATAAGACATCATAGAGGAGACGTAGTCTCCCAACTGAGATTTTTCTACCGATTCCAGGATTCCTCGGATTTTCAGGTTATTCTTTCTTTTGAAGTTCTCGAAGTCAGCTAAGCTATTCTTGAAGGAGGCTATATCATTCTTTAAATTAACCAGAGGATCCGATCACATAGAAACGCCCTCTACCTTTTTAGAAGACGCCGACTCGAGATGTGTGCTTGGAGGATTAGTTTTTTGGGGGTGTTGGGAGGTTTGTCGGAAGCCATATTCAAGTCAAAGAGAGGGACAGCATTTATTTGTGAAAAGATGTCTTTAAAAAGTTTTTTAAAGATTTTTTCAGATGCTTTAGTTCATTTTAAGTCCATAGAGATTAGGAGAGCTTTACATAGCTTGACCATAAATCTCTGTGAAGGGTAGTCATCAGAGGCTGAAATATTATCTATCGGTGAGTAATCAGTGGCCTCAGAGCAAGATTGCTCCTGTTCCATATCGCTATTATTTGAGATTTTTGACATTCTGTCTGAGCAGCCCGAGTCCTCAGTGTCACTGGACCCCTCTGAGTACATATTTGAGTATGCGAGACCCTCAGAATCCAGGTCGTCAGAGGAATCATTATCATCTAGGTCAGAGGAAACTGAAGAGTCCACATAGTTGTCAGGGTCTGCACACTCCTCACTTATTGGTGACATAGATGAATCAGGGACCGAAAGAGAAGTGTCTGTTATGATGTTTGATTTTAAACCCCAATCCATGTCTCTGCGAATGTTGGCAAATTTCCCTCTAGTAAAGGACTCAAACTTCTCCGCAAAACGTGAGGTGAGCGATTCAATAAATGCCTGGGACCGCTTTGCTGTTTGTTCTGTCGCCTCCCTAGTTAAAGGTGATTTATTCCTACACAGGGTGAGTTCACTATTTGTGGGTAAACAATCATTGGTGGCATTGAGCTGGATTCCTAGCTCTAGAGATAATAGCTCTTCCTTATTGTGGCTGAGCAACGGTGATAGGGAGTTGTCCCTGTGATAATGCTCCTGTTGTAGGTTCGATTCTGTCCCATCATGTAGGAGTCTGTCACAATCTGACATATTGTATTTACTGCTGCTTCTCTGGTCTGAGAGGGATTTTCCCTTCCCGTTCTGGAGAGGTAAGTGGGACTCAGAATGCCCCCCTTCGGAGTGGAGTGCACCGGACAGGGCTTTACATTGCCCCCTGGTTTCCCTTCCCTCTACCGCCATTCCCAGCATCTGGTATTGTCTTCCTCCTTCATTTCCGGGTATGAACTCCAGCACGTCATACCTCAATAAGCCCCGGAGTGTCGGAGAGATCACTCCGTGGCTGAGTTGCGGTGCTGCTGGTGTACTGTCCACTGGCTCCTTCTGCATCGCCGTGGCATGCGGTGTAGAGGTGATCTTACGGTGCTCCTTCCCATCCTCCCCGCTTGGCAGGGATCCACGTCGCCGGCATCGCTGGGCTGCTTGTAGTATCCCTCCGCCGCGTCGCTGCAAAGTAGTTCCCAGCGGCCTCTCGGCTTCTCCCTGGGTCTCCTGCAGCCGGCACCAGGGTTGTGGTAATAGCAGGGGTCTTTTTAGTTGTAAAGCGGTCTGTCAGCTTTGTTCTTTGTGGCTGCGGGTCTGTATGTCTTCGGCACAGCTCTTGTTCTTCATGAGACACAGGCCTATTTACTCCTCCTCCAGAGAGATGCAGGCCTCCATTCGGCGTCTCCCAAGAACTTCTCTGCCCTGGTGTAGACGATTTCTTCGGTGTGCCAGCCTTTTTCCTCTCAAAATTCGTTCCTGGCATGTTCCAATACGCTGTAGAGACCAATAATCCACGTTTAAGTATGCTTAAATAGTAGCAAATATGGGATTAACAGGAGCCCCGCAGAACACGTCCACTCCTGTCCCCCAGCAAACCACGCCCATCGATTATTATATGCTTTCAATCTCTGAACTCAGTAAAAATTTTGAAAAAATTTAATCACGTACATTTTTTTCACAAACACTGACTCCATAGGCTTTTTCTGTTTCTAATAATGTGATCAAAATGGCTGCAAGGGGGTTTCATAATTCACCTGACAACTTTTGCTACATTTTTGGTTATTTTGTAGTGAAGAAACAATCTAGGAACATTACGGACTTCATTTGAAAAGTGTGTTATGTGTACTTTGGTGTAAAATTAGGTGATCAGGACACGGATTCCACGTCTAGGGTGTCCTGTTTGTGTAGAAGAACTGCGTCAGTGATTTAAATGGAAGAAGGAGAGATTTCCTCTTGGCGTGCCTATTATCTGGAGATATACAAAATCATACTGATGATTGCTACTTTTATATATGCAACGTGGAGGGATTCAACCTGAAAAATAAGGAAATTATATAACGGGACCTCCCTTCAGTGACTCGCTCTATGCCTCATGGTCCAGTAAAAGAAACACCTTTTTTAGAAGATTCTGAACATGAAGCGTAGGATTCTGACAAAGACTTTCATTTATGAACCACAGCATTTTTTACAGCTTGAACTAAATGATTTAGTCAGGGACATGGATTGTTCTAAACATTTTGCAGAACTATTAGGCTCTATACTAAAGGAAAGGAACCTGCTAGTTCCTGGCATCTGTTTTTCATGGTACCAAAGCAGAGAAAAGGAAATCCTTCTCTACCTTTCTCAAGATGGTGCTCTAGTGTATTGATGTTCCTGGGCAGATGTAAACTTTTAACATTGAGTACAATGTGAGTGAGTGGAGACTCTTTATTGATTTAGCCCAAAAATGTCTGAAATCTGTGCTACTGCACAATGGCAGCAATACCAACAAATATGTTAAGTTCCTCTCACTGCACAGGGAGAATCTTGAATCATGTCCTCTGTGGTCTCCCATTCTTCCTCAGCCACAGAGGAGCCTGCTCAGCAGAGACATCAGTCCCAGCGTCTTGCTCAAGCTGATGCTGTACATCTGGTTACAGCTGCTGTCCCAGGTTAAGCTATTGTAACCAGCATTAATCAGTGGCAAGCAGATGCTCCTGGGACTAAGTCCTGCTTTTTGTCTACTGAGCATGCCCATGGGATGACCTCATTGGAGGTCGGAGGTCACACACTCAGGTCCTCAAGTGGCTCTGATTGGACCACTGGCAAGGTCCCCAAAGGCTGAAACTATAAAAGGTTCGCACAGCCACTTGGCAATGCACTAGTGTAAACAGAAATTGTGTGTGTAAATGCGTGTATGTTATGTGGTCAAAGCTCCTAATCATCCTCTTCCCTAGAGCTGTTGTATGTGGTTGGGTGTCTGGAGCAAGTACAGTGCCAGATAGAGCAATCCAGCACAGAGCACGAGTACAGCATCATTTAGCAGCGTTCGCCAGTGCGGTGCCATGCGCAACTAGTGCGCTTTCCAGTCCCTAGTTAGGGTGGTTAGTGGCATCCGCCAGAGCAGCGCTGCACGCACTCTGTGAGATGAATCTATTACTTCTTTTCTCTGGCACCGCAGGTGCAGCGCCGAATGCTAGTAGGTCTAGAGAGACTCTAACTCCATGTCCTTGTGGCAGGGTTCTGTGACCGAACACTAGCATTTATTCTGCGGTATTGTGGCTCTGTGATTTCACAGGGTGGCTTCTAATTCATAACGGGTGACGTTAACATGTGAGTGTTTTACTATACCACCATATACTGTCCTCCATTACCGAGCAACAGGTAATATCTCTGCATGGTGGACCCCAGGCTGCGAACGCAGTTTATAGCTTCCTTTATATTTGGTGCTTTCCACCAGCCCTGTTATTATACTAGCACCAGGGTCTGGCTAGTAATGGCAGATGAGCAGCGACTGCAGCGGTACATCCAGCAGCTGGAGGGCAGGTTGGTGGCTCTCGAGCGCCTAACATCAGCTGTGGATGTTAGCACAGTAGTTGTTCATGCTGCAGCCAGTGTGTCCGCTGCCACCCCTGTTTTGACCTTATCCCGCCTCCCGCTGCAAGTTAAGTTCTCTGGCAATAGCAAGTCATGTAAGGGATTCATGAGCGAGTGTGCAATATACCTTAAGCTCCTGGCTGGATGTTTTCCTACAGAGCAAACTAAGGTGGGATTCATAATATTCCTCCTGTCGGACAGGGCATTGGAGTGGGCTATGCCACTGTGGGAGCGTGACGATCATGTGGTGCAGAGTGCTCCGCAGTTTCTGAGCACTCTGAAACAGGTTTTTTGGGACCTCGAGTCACCCATGATACGGTGCTCCAACTGTTGGCACAGACACAGGGCTCATCCATGATCAGTCATTTCGCCATCCATTTCCAGACTTTAGCATCTTAGCTGGAGTGGCCAGATAAAGTCCTCATCCCAGAATTTTGGAGGGGGCTGGCTGACCATGTGAAGGACACTTTGGCTTCTAGGGAGATTCCCACCACACCGGAGGAGATAATAGCGGTCGCAACTCGCATTGACCTTCATTTTACCGAGTGAAGGTTGGAGCGAGCTGAGTGTAAGCAGAGGTTTGGGCTGGCTCCTAACTTCGCCCAGCCTCTGGAATCTCCGGTCCAGGCGTCAGAGCCTCAGGAGGCCATGGAGGTGTCATGAGTGGGACCTAAGTCCCGGACCACTCGTGCACTCATTGTCTGCCATGTCTGCCAGCAATCAGGACATTTTGCCTCCAAATGTCCCCAGCAGTCCAGAAAACATCCCCATCTAGTGGCTGTAGGAGGAGGCTCTCTAGACACTGCAGCATTTTCCAGCAAATTATCCTTCAAAGGGACACTTATCATAGGCCCATCCCCTCATGCTGTAGAGCTTTGCATGGATACCGGGGTGGAGGGCAACTTCATGTCTTCTGCCTTCGCCCAACGGCACGCAATACCCCTGGTGATGCTCGCCAAACCAGTGACCGTAGGAGTGGTAAATGGGTCGACACTGCCCTCACAGATTACTCACCAAACCATCCCATTTACTCTTTCCATGTCTTCTTCCCATCAGGATATTATCTCCCTGTTAGTTATTCCTGAGGGAATTGATGAGGTGACAGTCCTGTTAGGGATACCGTGGCTATGTTACCACTTCCCCATATTGAGTGGTCATCAGGGAGAATTCTGGGATGGAGTGAATCTTGTGATGGTAGATATCTGAGGGAGTGCATTCAGGTTGCAACTACAGAGGTATTCGCAGATCTTACCCCTCTCCCCAAGCAATATTGGCCCTATGTGAACATGTTCTCCAAGAGAACTGCGGAGGTTTTTCTGACTCACCGCCCATATGAATGTCCTATTGACATCTTGCCTGGTGCTGAGCCCCCTCAGGGTCGAGTCTACCCACTATCTCTCCCGGAGGTGGAGGCAATGTCTCAGTACATCCAGGAGAATCTGGCAAGAGGATTCATTAGGAAGTCAGTGCCACCCGCGGGGGCTGGGTTCTTCTTCATGCAGAAGAATGGAGAACTACGTCCATGCATAAATTATAGGGGTTTTAGCACCATAAGTGTTAAGAACAAGTATCCTCTGCCCCTGATATCTGAGCTCTTTGATAGGTTGCAGGGAGTGAGAGTTTTTACTAAGTTTAATCTGTGGGGTGCATACAACCTGATGCACATCCATGAGGGAAAACGAATGGAAGATGGCATTTAACACCAGGGACAGGCACTATGAATACTTGGTAATGCCCTTCAGGCTCTGTAATGCCCCTGCCATTTTCCAAGACTTTGTGGATGATATCTTCCGGGATATGCTCACCACCTTGGTCGTAGTCTATCTGGATCATATACTCACTAGATATAGAATCCCACCGGAGAGATGTTTTCTCCTATGGGCAAACTCCCTCTATGCCAAGTTGGACAAGCATATGTTTGGGCAGGAGTCTTTGCCTTTCCTGGGCTATATCATCTCTGCCCAGGGCTTGGCCATGGATTTTGCCAAGCTACAGGCTGTGATGGACTAGCTGGAGCCCCATTGTCTCAAAGCGGTGAAGCGCTTTATTGGGTTCATTAACTATTATCACCAGTTCATTTCCCACTTTTCAACTTTGGTGGCTCCCCTGGTTGCCCTCACCAACAAGGGAGCTAATCCAAAATTTTGGTCTGATGAGGTCTCCAAAGCCTTCCTCTCTATCAAGTCACACTTTGCTAGCTCTCCCATTTAACATTGCCCCGATGTTGATAAACCATTTATTATGGAGGTGGACGCCTCTTCCATCGGTGCTGGAGTAGTCCTCTTCCAGAAGAATGCTCAAGGTCGGAAGCACCTTTCTTTTTCTTCTCCAAGACCTTCTCATCAGTGGAGAGGAATTATTCCATTGGGGACAGGTAGTTGCTAGCCATGAAGTTGGCCTTTTCAGAGTGGAGACACCTCCTGGAGGGGGCTTGTTTTCCCTTCCAAGTTTACACTGACCACAAGAATTTGGTGTACTTACAAACCGCCCAACGGCTAAATTCTCGCCAGGCTAGATGGTCCCTGTTCTTCTCCCGGTTCCATTTTACCCTCCATTTTCTCTCCGGGAAGAACATTCCTGCTCTGCAGTGTCATCAGAGGAGGAGGAGCCTTGGCTAATTGTCCCATCAGAGAGCGTGAGAACTGTGGCTCCGGTTTCGCTAGAGTCTGTGCCTCCGGACAAGACTTTTGTGCCACCTAATTTGCGACCGAAGGTCCTCTCTTGCGCTCACTCGTCCAGGGTGGGTGGACATTTTGGGACCAAGAGGACGTCTGAGCTCCTGGCAAATACGTACTGGTGGCTGCATATGGCTCGTGATGTCGGAGACTGTATTCGGGCATGTGTCTTCTGCGCCAAGAATCGGTCTCTTTGGCAATGGCCTACTGGGTTACTTTACCTCCTGACGGTGGCAGATAGGCTCTGGGAAATGGTCAGGATGGACATTGTGGTGGGCTTACCCAAGTCTGGTAGCTGCACTATTATATTGGTAATCACTGACCATTTTTCAAAAATGGGGCATCTGGTGCCTCTTCTGCAGGTACTTTCTGCATGAGTCTTGGCGACATTGTTCATTAAGCACGTTTTTCACCTACACGGTTTGCCTGACAAAATTGTCAGTGACTGGAATCTCCAGTTCGCATCTCAGTTCTGGAGAGAGCTTTGTCGTCTACTCAGCATTGAGCTGAATCTCTCTTCAGCTTACATCCCGAGACGAACGGTTGGTAGAGAGGGCAAACCAGTCACATATCTGCAACATTTTGTGTCGGCCAGGCAGGATGACTGGGCATCCTTGCTACCATAGGTGGAGTTTGCGCTGAGCAACACCATAGCTGACTCCACTAGGCAGACCCCATTCCTCTTTAACTACGGCCAGTATCTGCATGTCCCTGTGCCCATGTCCGTGTCATCCACCAACTCTAGGGTGGAAGACTGGGCAGTGGAGGCACGTGACATTTGGGGCCAAACACAGGATGCTATCCGGGCCTCAAGATTGAGGGTTTCCGGCAATGCACACTGGCGCCCCGCTCCGGCTTTTGCTCCTGGCGACTTAGTGTGGCTCTCCGCCCATAACACCAGGCTGTGTGTTGAGTCTGCTAAGTTTGCACCTCACTACATTGGTTCCTTCAAGGTCCTGGAACAGGTCAACCCTGTGGTCTATCATCTGGCCCTTCCATCACAGCTACACCTTTCACCTTTTCCGAGTCATCTGCCAGGACATCGGGCTCTTCCATGGATGATTATGAGGTGAACACCATTGTTGGATGTACGGTCATATATGACAAAAAGTACTATCTGGTGGACTGGAAGGGTCATGGCCCAGAGGACAGAATTTGGTAACCTATTGAGCATATCAGAGCTCCTCAGCTCATTGCAGCTTTTGAGAGTAGCGAGGCCCAAGAAGGGGGGCCCTAGAAGGGGGGGGTAATGGTAGGTGTCAAGTTCCCGCCACTGCACAGGGTGAATCTAGATCCATGTCCTCTGTGGTCTCCCATTCTCCCTCAGCTGCAGAGGAGCCTGCTCAGCAGAGACATCGGTCCCAGCGTCTTGCTCAAGCTGATGCTGTACATCTGGTTACTGCTGCCGTCCCAGGTCCAGTTATTGTAACCAGCATTAATCAGTGGTGAGCACACGCTCCTGGGAATAAGTCCTGCTTTTTGTGTACTGAGCATGCCCGGGGATGACCTCTCATTGGAGGTCGGAGGTCACAAGCTCAGGTCCTCAAGCGGCTCTGATTGGACCACTGGCAAGGTCCCGGAAGGCTGCAACTATAAAAGGCTTGTGTGTGTGTGGATGCGTGTATGTGATCTGTTGAAATCTTCTAATCTTCCCCTTCCCTAGTGTTGTTGTATGTGGTTGGGTGTCTGAAGCAAGCACAGCACCAGATAGAGCAATCCAGCACAGAGCATGAGTACAGCGTCATTTAGCAGCGTTCGCCAGTGCAGCACCGTACACAACTAGTGCGCTTTCCAGTCCCTAGTTAGGGTGGTTAGTGGCATCTGCCAGAGCAGCGCTGCACGCACTCTGTGCACTACTATTATTTAGTTTTCTCTCTCACTGCAGGTGCGGCGCCGAACGCCTAGTAGGTCTAGAGGGACTCCAACCCCGTGTCTTTGGGGCTGGGTTCTGTGACCGAACACTAGTGTTTATTCTGCGGTATTGCGGCTCTGTGACTTAAGAGAGTCCACTTCTAATTCATACCAGGTGACGTTAACCCTTGTGTGTTTTTACTATACCGCCATTTACTGACCGCCATTACCGAGCAGCAGGTAATATCTCTGCATGGTGGACCCCGGGCTGCAAACGCACCTTATAGCTTCCTATATATTATTTGTTGCGTCCCGCCAGCCCTAACACTATGGATATCCATAAAATACCAGGCACGGTTATACAAATAAAATATATGCCTTTATTAAATACAAATAGCAACTGGGATACTGAATTAAAAACATACTCATGACATAGGACATATTAAAAATATATTTTAGGAACACAACATGATTAACATCGAAGAAGAAGGTACACCAGAAAAATTATATAAAAATTATATATATTTAGACCAGAGTAGCAAGATGGACACTTACAGAGTACCTCCATCAAGAAACAATAAATTAATAATTATTATAATCACGTAGTGTAAAAGAATATTATTATTAGTGAATAGGGGAGAAAAAATGCTACAAATGTGAATAATCAAAATGCAATAGTGTCACACTGGAAGGAAAAAAAGGTCTCCATATAAGATCAAAGTGCATGGTGCTTATAAAAACAAAAATGTGGAAATGTGAGCTCTATACATTTAAGGTCCACCAGGTCACTATGGTGCACACACCCCGACGCACATTTCAGAAATGGCTTCCTTTGTCAGGGGTGGCGTTTTGTTAACTTTGTAGTATTATATACTGTTACAATGAATGGCCCGATAATGGTGACCCAGGTGTGTGCAGTGCATGCACAGCCCAGAAAACCCGGAAGTCCTGGCCACCGCATCATGTGACCGGACGCACAGGACTGAGTACCTGGCGTTGCCAAGGTCACAGAGACGATGGAGGCCAGAACGTCAGGAAACAGGCCACGCATGCGCACAACCAGGGACACACAATATGGGCGATACAAAAGCTGGATGACATGGTAACAATTTAACTCTTGATGACATCTCAATAAATAAGGGACAAAAGCCCAAACATAATCATCACAATGTATAATATTGAAACGGAATATATAAAATAGTAATATAAATAAATAAATATCAAAAATATATAGAAAAGAAGAAAGAAGGACAGGGGTTAAATAATAATAAATATATTTAGAGAAAAATATATAAGGGAATATTTCCATAGATTATTAAATACCAACACCATTATGAAAATAATAAAAATAAAAAATAACATAAAAAATTATATATTATTAATGATAAAAAATAATAGTAATTGATAAAGTGACAAAAAATTAAATAAAAATAAATGAAAAAATATAAAAAATATATAAAAGTTATATATATATATATATATATATATATATATATATATATATATATATATATATATATATAGGAAATAAAAGTAATAGAATAAAAAGAAAAAATAGAAAGTAAATGAGTATGTGAAGAAACAAGGGAGGCGAATATGAGGGAGGGGAGGGGGAAAGGGGGGAGGTTGAAAAAAATGTGCATAATGTGCAATACAGCAAAAATTATTATAATAAATTGTAATAATAAATAACAATTAATAATTAATTAATAAATATCAATTGCAATTGTTAAAGAGGGAAGGAAGAAGGGGGGAAGGGAAGGGGTGAGGGAAGGAAGAGGAGGGGGAGGGAAAAGAGGGGGGAAAGAGGGAACATGTGCAAAATGTGCAATGAAGCTAAAATATTTATATAGTAATAATAAATCATTAATGAACAACAATAATATAATTATACAGTACATATGATTTGTGTTCATATTGCAATAGAATTTAAGCAAGAACCTTCGGCACTCAAATAAGAACAATTTATTGTTCAATTTTCAAAAATGAAAAAAGAGGCAAAACGTCCACCAAATATAAAGAAATAAGCAAAACGTTGATATGCACAGAAATACTTCAGCCACGACGTTTCGACAACAAAATGCCTTTTTCAAGCCAAATCTGTCACAAAATATATACAACGACAATAGATATTAGAAAAACATTACAAACACCCGACAATAATAAGTATTAACATTATATAAGTGACACATATCAATCAGGTGCTATACAACACCGAAACATAACACATCATCTTTGCTAGAGACAACTCGACAGGGATAACTGGAGTTATAGTCCAGGTATCAAACACTGGATATGACCAATACCCTAAGATGTGCTTGACTATGGTGCTACAGAGTGCCATAAATGAACACTTAGTATAGTAAAACCAAATACATGAAACCAAATACACTTTCTGCTACCTCCCCCAATCCCCACACCAAGAAAGGAACTGTTCATCTCCTCTTCAATCCTCCCCATCCATCTCACCTCCTCCTCAGAACTGTTCCTTAACATACAATCCTCTGTCTCAAAACACAGGCAGCCCCATCATGCCCTCTCCTGCTCCCACCTGCTAACACTATCTCTGCTCCTTCTCACTGCTGGTGATATCTCTCCAAATCCTGGTCCTCCTCACCACATTCCCACAGTCATTTCTACCTCCCATCCACGCTCCATCACAAACTTCCGTAACCTCTCTAACCTTATACCCATTCGCCCAGCCCCCGCTTCCCCAGTCCCACTAACAGGAGCTCTGTGGAACGCTCGCTCTGTCTGTAACAAGCTTTCCTACATCCATGATCTTTTTGTTACTACCAAACTTTCCTTCCTCGCCATCACCGAAACCTGGCTCACCCCGTCTGACACAGCCTCTCCTGCTGCACTCTCTTACGGTGGCTTCCACCTTTCTCACACACCCCGCCCCAGCAGCAAGCATGGTGGAGGAGTTGGTTTTCTCCTGTCAGATAACTGCTCCTTCACCCCAATCCCACTGCCACCCTCTGTTACCCTCCCTTCCTTTGAGGTGCACTCTGTGCGCATCTACTCCCCCTCCAACCTCCAACTGGCTGTCATTTACCGCCCCCCAGGGCCAGCCACCATCTTCTTTGACCACTTCACCACCTGGCTACTTCATTTCCTTTCTGCAGACATCCCCACTATCATCATGGGCGATTTCAACATCCCCATTGACACTTCCCTCTCAGCTGCCACTAAACTTCTATCTCTCTCTTCCTCCTTCGGCCTCACTCAATGGTCTTCTGCAGCCACTCACAAAGATGGTCACACACTGGACCTCATCTTCACCCGCCTCTGCTCCCTATCTAACCTCTCTAACTCACCTCTTCCTCTCTCTGACCACAACCTTCTCACATTCTCATCTCTCTCCACTCCATGTCTAGAGTCCCCACCCCACAAACTTTCACACCCTCGCAGAAATCTTAAACATCTTGACCTACATTCATTCTCTGAATCCCTCCTCCCTCTCACAGACATAAGTTCCATACACAATGCGGATGACGCTGCCGCTCTGTATAACACCACAATAGCTGTAGCTTTGGAATCTGTTGCCCCACTTACACATACCAAAGCTCGCAAAATCAACAGACAGCCCTGGCACACCAGCCTGACCAAAGAACTGAGGCGAGCTTCCAGGGTTGCTGAGCGCAGATGGAAAAGATCCCACTCCAACGACCACTTAATCGCATTCAAACAGTCCCTCACTACTTTCAAGACCGCACTCGCCACAGCTAAACAAACCTACTTCTCATCTCTCATATCCTCCCTGTCTCACAACCCTAAACAGTTATTCAACACCTTCAATTCTCTCCTCCGTCCCCCAGCACCTCCTCCCTCCTCACTTATCTCTGCTGAAGACTTTGCCTCATTCTTCAAGCAGAAGATTGATAACATCAGAGACAGTTTTGGTCAACAAGCCCCAGAGCCCTTCCTCCCAACTTCCCTACCCTCCACCTCCAAAACCAACTACTCCACCATTACAGAAGATCAACTCGCCACTCTACTCTCAAGATCACATCTCACCACCTGTGCACTTGACCCGCTCCCATCCCACCTCATCCCAAACCTCACCACAATCTTCATCCCAACCCTAACCCATCTCTTCAACCTATCACTAACAACTGGTGTTTTCCCCTCAAGCTTTAAACATGCCTCCATCACACCTATCCTCAAAAAGCCCTTTCTTGACCCATCCTCTGTATCTAGCTATCGCCCTATATCACTTCTCCCCTATGCCTCAAAACTACTGGAACAACACGTCTACCTTGAACTGTCCTCCCATCTCTCTTCTTGCTCCCTCTTTGACCGCTTACAATCTGGCTTCCGGTCACACCATTCCACTGAAACTGCCCTAACTAAGGTCACCAATGACCTCTTAACCGCCAAGAGCAAGCGACACTACTCTGTTCTCCTCCTCCTCGACCTGTCGGCTGCCTTTGACACAGTGGACCATTCCCTATTATTACAGACCCTCTCATCCCTTGGCATCACAGACTTGGCCCTATCCTGGATCTCATCATACCTAACAGACCGGACATTCAGCGTCTCCCACTCACACACCACCTCCTCACCTCGCCCCCTATCTGTCGGAGTCCCACAAGGTTCAGTCCTTGGGCCCCTGCTTTTCTCCATTTACACCTTTGGCCTGGGACAGCTCATAGAATCTCATGGCTTTCAGTATCACCTCTATGCTGATGACACACAGATCTACATCTCTGGACCAGATATCACCTCCCTACTAACCAGAATCCCTCAATGTCTGTCCACTATTTCATCCTTCTTCTCCGCTAGATTTCTGAAACTTAACATGGACAAAACAGAATTCATCATCTTTCCCCCATCTCACGTGACCCCCCCAACGAACCTATCCATTACAGTAAATGGCTGCCCACTCTCGCCAGTCCCACAAGCTCGCTGCCTCGGGGTTATCCTTGACGCTGATCTCTCCTTCAAACCACATATCCAAGCCCTTTCCACTTCCTGCCGACTTCAACTCAAAAATATTGCACGAATCCGTTCATTCCTCAACCAAGAATCTGCAAAAACCCTAGTCCATGCCCTCATCATCTCTCGCCTTGACTACTGCAACCTTCTGCTCTGTGGCCTCCCCTCAAACACTCTCGCACCCCTCCAATCTATTCTAAACTCTGCTGCCCGACTAATCCACCTGTCCCCCCGCTATTCTCCGGCCTCTCCCCTCTGTCAATCCCTTCACTGGCTCCCCATTGCCCAGAGACTCCAGTACAAAACCCTAACCATGACGTACAAAGCCATCCACAACCTGTCTCCTCCTTACATCTGTGACCTCATCTCCCGGTACTTTCCTACACGCAACCTCCGATCCTCACAAGATCTCCTTCTCTACTCCCCTCTTATCTCCTCTTCCCACAATCGTATACAAGATTTCTCTCGCGTATCACCCCTACTCTGGAACCCTCTACCACAGCACATCAGACTCTCGCCCACCATCGAAACCTTCAAAAAGAATCTGAAGACCCACCTCTTCCGACAAGCCTACAACCTGCAGTAACCACCGATCGACCAAACCGCTGCATGACCAGCTCTACCCTCACCTACTGTATTCTCACCCATCCCTTGTAGATTGTGAGCCTTCATGGGCAGGGTCCTCTCTCCAACTGTACCAGTTATGACTTGTATTGTTCAAGATTATTGTACTTGTTTTTATTATGTATACCCCTCCTCACTTGTAAAGCGCCATGGAATAAATGGCGCTATAACAATAAATAATAATAATAATAATAATAATAATAATAATATATTAACAGAAAAAGATGCACAAAGGAAAGAAGCACTGTATAGAGGCAAAAATGTACAAAGTAAAAGGGCAAAGAAAAAAAAAATGTATATGCATAGAAATGAAAAGGGATATATATATATATATATATATGTATATATATATATATGTATATATATATATATGTATATATATATATATGTATATATATATTTATTTTTTTAAATTTATTTTTTTATTGACTGAGGACCCATGGTAAAGATTTAAGGGAGGTAGAAGAAAAAAGTAAAGCGAAACAGAAGGGAAACCAAAGACAGAACAGCAAAGGAAAAAGGGAGGGGGGACATCCTTAGGGGTGCCAAAGGAGATGTGCGCAAAGTGGGCAGCTGCGATATCTGATGCCAGATCAAATTACCTGTTTAAGGAGATATTGCGGAGTGGAAATCCCCATGGCTGTGGAGCCTAAAATGAATACTCATATTAGTACAATGCATGAGACTGCGTACGTGGATGGCAGGGCTGAGGGAAGTGAAAGGGGAGCCCACAAGGGAAGTATTGCCTGGAGTATACCAGCTGGTGGGAAGGTGGCTGATAGGGTCTAAAAGAGAAAACATGTACCTGTGAGATATGTGCGCACCAGCACGGCAGTGGATGGCTGGAGACCTTCTGCGGGTGTCACATGTGGACGCTGTGCCCAGCGCCTGCTATTTAAGTTAGAGGCCAGAGGGAAGCTACTAGTACTTCCGGTTTGCTAGCCGGGGTCGCGCAATCCTGCGGCCAGTGAGTATGTGGAAAGGAGTATGGCTAGCGCTTGTGCAATGAATAGGAAGAGTGTATGACTAATGGGACATGTAATCCGATGTAATCATCGGGGGGAAGGTGTGGGGAGGAGAAAAGAAAACTGAGGAGTGTAACCAATGCGGGAGACATGGAAGGGGGAAGTGAGGGGACAGATAATAAGGCAAGAGCAGGATCTATTAAGTAAAAGTATGCTGGAGATAATATATAATTAGTGTTGAGCATTCCGATACCGCAAGTATCGGGTATCGGCCAATATTTGCTGTATCGGAATTCCGATACCGAGTTCCGATATTTTTGTGATATCGGAAATCGGAATCGGAAGTTCCCAGTGTATGGTTCCCAGGGTCTGGAGGAGAGGAGACTCTCCTTCAGGCCCTGGGATCCATATTCATGTAAAAAATAAAGAATTAAAATAAAAAATATGGATATACTCACCCCTCCGGCGGCCCCTGGACCTTACTGATGTAACTGGCAGCCTCCATTCCTAAGAATGAGGAGTTTAGGACCTGCGATGACGTCGCGGCTTGTGATTAGTGTTGAGCATTCCGATACCGCAAGTATCGGGTATCGGCCGATATTTGCTGTATCGGAATTCCGATTCCGAGATCCGATACTTTTGTGATATCGGGAATCGGTATCAGGATCGATATTAATGTGTAAAATAAAGAATAAAAATAAAAAATATTGATATACTCACCTCTCCGACGCAGCCTGGACCTTACCGATGTAACCGGCAGCTTCCGTTCCTAAGAATGAGCGCTTGAAAGACCTTAGATGACGTCACGGCCTGTGATTGGTCGCGTGGCGGTCACGTGACCACTCACGCGACCAATCACAGGCCTCGACGTCATCTAAGGTCTTTCAAGCGCTTGAAAGACCTTAGATGACGTCGCGGCTTGTGATTGGTCGCGTGGCGGTCACGTGACCGCTCACGCGACCAATCACAGGCCACGACGTCATCTAAGGTCTTTCAAGCGCTCATTCTTAGGAACGGAAGCTGCCGGTTACATCGGTAAGGTCCAGGCTGCGTCGGAGAGGTGAGTATATCAATATTTTTTATTTTTATTCTTTATTTTACACATTAATATGGATCCCAGGGCCTGAAGGAGAGTTTCCTCTCCTTCAGACCCTGGGAACCATACAGGATACCTTCCGATACTTGGTGTCCCATTGACTTGCATTGGTATCGGGTATCGGTATCGGCGATATCCGATATTTTTTGGATATCGGCCGATCCCATCCGATACCGATACCTTTGAGTATCGGAAGGTATCGCTCAACACTATATATAAGATATAAGAAAGGAAAAATGATATGGAACAACAGGGAAAAACAACAATGGGATATCAGGAGGAAAAAAACATAAAATAAAATAAATAAAAATAATGAAAAATAAAGAATAAAAAATAAGAATAAAAAGTAAAATAAATAAAAAATGGAAACTAGAGAATCACAAAGAGAAAAAAGAAGAAAAAATGAATGCAAACTAGAAAATCATGCACAAATAAAGGGAAAAAAGGGACAAATAAATATCACAATGAAAGCTATAAGCAGAGGTGTCAAACTGCATTCCTCGAGGGCCGCCAACAGGTCATGTTTTCAGGATTTCCTTGTATTGCACAGGTGATAGTTTAATCACCTGCACAGAATGATTCCAGCACCTTGTGGAATGCTAAGGAAATCCTGAAAACATGACCTGTTGGCGGCCCTCGAGGAATGCAGTTTGACACCTCTGGCTATAAGCAAAAGTGAAACTGAAGAGTAAAATAAAAAAAACAAATAACGAAAAAGCAACCAGACAGCAAATTATGAAGCAAATAATGCCAGAATATGCCTTTTGGGACAATATGGTTACCACCAAATACGAAAGATAAAAAACAAGAAAATAAAAAAGAAAAATAAGAACAAATCAAAAATAAAATGGAAAAAATATTAAGAAATAAAAATGGATCAAAGTAAAATAGATAATTATAAAGGAACAAACTGAAAAATTGAAATGAAAAATATAATGAAAAATAAAAAATTAAAAATGAAAGACAAGTAAAGAAAGTAAAAGATAAAAAATAAAAGATAAAAAATAGAAAATAAAAAAATAAGAAATAAGAAATAAAAAATAAAAAATGAAGAATAAAAAATCATGGGAATAGTGAGAGTCATATTACCTGATCTGTTGTCTATAAAGGGATCTAAAAGGAAAAAAGGAAAAAATGATTAAATCCTCATGGGTCCACTGTCAGACATGAATGTAAAAAGATAATAATGGTAAGAGTAAAGAATGATGCATAATATACTAGAAGCCTCCCAGTAAAGAACCTCGTACTCTCTATTGAGTCCCAGAGGGGACAGAGTCTGTAGTGTAGGAATCCAGTAAGATTCACACTGTTTCAACTGCTTGATTCTATTGACACCACGCCTGTTCGGTGGGACGTGGTCTATTACCTGGTACTTCAGTTGGGAGATAGTGTGACCGGTTGAAAGAAAATGTGAGGAGATGGGTAATAGTGTCCGTCCACATCTGATTGTGGACTTGTGCTGTGAGATCCGTTTGAGAATATGCTGAGTGGTTTCTCCCACATATCCCAGGCTGCAAGGGCACTTAATGAGGTAAACTACGTATGTAGAGTCACATGTATAGAATCCTCTGATGGGGTAACGTTTGCCTGACCGTGGACCATTCTTGCTTAAAGTCTACGTGATCTTTTCCTTCAGAGCACCGCTTTGCATTGATACAGTGAGCGCCCCTTATATACTACATATTACAATACAAACATTGGATGTGGGAAGGGATGAGGGGGTGAGGGGGTGGGGGCTGATGTTTGTAATGGGTGAAAAAGATTCTTCAAAGTATCATAATATTTAATTTATATTTCATAGAAAAAAGAGTCCAAAGAATCAATGAAATCCAGTTGGTTCATCTCACAATCGAGCTCAATGTTCTCATATCCGGTGCACCCAAAAATACAAGGAAAGAATAACTGGCATCTATGAGGAGACCCAGTCCCGCTGTAAATAACAAAGATGGTACACCAGCAAATAACCAAAATTGTCAAATTACATCAGATACTGTAGGTATACGGTATATCATACAAGAAATATAATAATTAAAATCCAATAAAAACAATACAATTTAAAAGAAGGCTACGAATATACAAAAGCTAAAATACGTTTTACAAAAATGGAGCAAAGCTTAAATTCTCATTCAATCCATATGGAGAAACAGTATTTAACTTCCATATCCATCTTGCCTCCATCCTAGCTAAGAGTACACTAATGTTCCCATCTCTCTCATTTTGTGCATTTAAAACAATACAAATTACTTTTAAGAGAGAGGCATCACTGTTGTGATGGGTTTTGATTTCATCAGGATATCAAAGATAAGGAATGACAATACCAATGCAAATGGAACATGAATATGATGGGGGACTGCAGCTGGATTCTTCTCAGAGAAAATCTGCAAGACTTATATAAGAGAACAACTTTCAAGAGAAGCTTTGAAAAGAAAAGGTGCAAGAATTAATTTCTAGAGATTAGCAAGCACTAAAATGCTCAGATGCTTGTTATTCGAACCGAGCAATTCCTAATTCTCGGATTCTCATTACAAGTAATGAGTATAATGGGAGTCAAAGAGAAATCTGAGCATTTTTCCTGAAGACCCTACAAAGAAGGCTGGAGGGCAGTGAAAATGTTGAAATGGATGGAAAATTGCTGATTGGAAGGAGGACAGCATGTGGAAGACCCCTGGAAGCATCTCTGTCTCCCAGATCACTGCTGAGAACAATGCTGTCACACTTTTACTTCCCTTTAAGGACTGACACTAAAAATTAAAAACTAACAAGAAATTGAAGTTTACAGGAAAAAAATGTTAAGAAACATTTTTTCCTGTGTAATGACTTGTATATAAGGCATTTTTTTAAATAGAAAACTTTAAAAATGAATAAATTGAGTAAACCAAAATTGACATTTTTATTTAAAATATTGGAAATTTCAGCGTAACTTTTGAAGGAAGCAAGAACAACCAAAATTGTGATGGAAAAAGGACTCAGATGCACCCTATATTAGCCATAATGGAATGCCTCATATACAATTTGTTCAAATTGTCATGTAGTGGTACTCCTAAACTTAAAAAGATTATGCACTAACTGCAAAGCCTGTTAGAACACCCTTGGATGCACCAAAGGTATTACCTCATTCAAATACTGTGAACAAAGTATACCGTATATACTCGAGTATAAGCTGAGATTTTCAGCCCAAATTTTTGGGCTGAAAGTGCCCCTCTTGGCTTATACTCGAGTCACGGTCGGCGATGGGGTCGGCGGGTGAGGGGGAGAGGGCGCTGAGGCATACTCACCTAGTCCCGGCGATCCTGACGCTCCCCCTGCCTGTCACACTGTCTTCGGGTGCCGCAGCTCTTCCCCTGTTCAGCGGTCACGTGGGACCGCTCATTAGAGAAATGATTATGGACTCCACTCCAATAGAGGTGGAGCCGCATATTCATTTCTCTAATCAGTGGTGCCGGTGACCGCTGACAGAGGAAGAGCTGCGGCACCCGAAGACAGTGTGACAGGCAGGGGGAGCGCCAGGAGCGCCGGGACTAGGCGAGTATTTTATATTCACCTGTCCACGTTCCACACGCCGGGCGCCGCTCTGTCTTCCCGTCCTCTGGCTCTGACTGTTCAGGTCAGAGGGCGCGATGATGCATATAGTGTGCTCGCCGCCCTCTGCCTGATCAGTCAGTTCAGAGAGACGCTGGGACGGGAAGCTGAGGAGCTGCAAGCAAGAGAGGTGAGTATGTGTTTTTTTTTTTTATTGCAGCAGCGTTATATATGGCACAGATTTATGTGGAGTATCTATGGGGCAATGGTGCAGAGCACTATATATGGCACAGATTTATATGGCACATCTATGGGGCAATGGTGCAGAGCATTATATATGGCACAGATTTATATGGCACATCTATGGGGCAACAATGAACAGTGCAGAGCATATATGGCACTGCTTTATAAGGAGCATCTATGGGGCCATAATGAACAGTGCAGAGCATATAAGGCATAGCTTAATAAGGAGCATCTATGGGGCCATAATGAACAGTGCAGAGCATATATGGCACTGCTTTATATGGAGCATCTATGGGGCCATAATGAACAGTACAGATCATATAAGGCACAGCTTAATAAGGAGCATCTATGGGGCAATAATGAACAGTGCAGAGCATATATGGCACTGCTTTATATGGAGCATCTATGGGGCCATAATGAACGGTGCAGAGCATTGTATATGGGGCATCTATGGGGCCATAATGAATGGTGCAGAGCAATGGCACAGCTTTATAAGGAGCATCTATGGGGCCATAATGAACGGTGCAGAGCATTCTATATGACACAGCTATATATGGAGCATCTATGGGGCAATAATCAACGGTATGGGGCATTATATATGGCACAGCTTTATATGGAACCTCCTTTGGGACAATAATGAATGGTATGGAGCATCTATTTTTATCTTTGAAATTCACCGGTAGCTGCTGTATTTTCCACCCTAGGCTTATACTTGAGTCAATACGTTTTCCCAGTTTTTGTGGCAAAATTAGGGGGGTCGGCTTATACTCGGGTCGGCTTATACTCGAGTATATACGGTAGTTGTCTTAATCCTACACTTATAACATTTCTGCACAGTGCCAAACCCGCCAAAAATTGCAAGGAGGGTCATTCATACACCCTTGAAGGCATCAACTGTAATACATCATTCAAATATTTTGAACAAAGTATAGTTGTTGTGGTCTTCCTATAGTCAAATGTTCCGCACAGTGCAAAGCCTGCCAAAAATTACAAGCAGGGTCTTCCATACAGCTTTGCAGGCACCAACAAAGTATAGTTGTCTTAATCCTACACTTATAACATTTCTGCACAGTGCAAAACCTGCCAAAAATTGCAAACAGGGTCATTCATACACCATTGAAGGCCCCAACTGTAGTACCTTATTCAAATATTTTGAACAAAGTATAGTTGTTGTGGTCCTCCTATAGTCAAATGTTCCGCACAGTGCAAAGCCTGCCAAAAATTACAAGCAGGGTCTTCCATACAGCTTTGCAGGCACCAACTGAAGTATAGCATACAAATACAGTGGGTACAGAAAATACTAAGACTCCTTTAAATTTTTAAAAGAGAAAACATCCACTAGCGCTAGACAAAAAAGATTACTTTGGTTTTTAGCTGCCTGTTTGGATGACAACAACCACCTGTTGTCATGGGAATTTGAGATAAAATATAATACTAATAGAGGTCCAAACGGCGCTCAGAAGCCAATCACTGTACAACATATACCATTGTATGTTGGCAACCTATATGACACCGGATTACTGGTGAAATTAATCTTATCCTTGTTAGCAGATATGCAACAGATACAGACTTATTTGTGTGCAGGAGGAGTTTACACTTTTCTGACAGTAGATGGCGATGTTGTTACTGTTATATGCTTAGTTGAATGTAATGCATATACTTGTACTTTGGTTTCACTTTCTCTCTGGCAAAAGCTTTTTCAGACTTCCTGTTATGCTGTATTAAGAAGCTGATGCATGTACCTCATGTTCTGTGAAGATGAAAGTTGAATTACCCCATGTGATCTACTCTCACAAGTTTCTTTTTCGTCCAAACTATGCAACAATCCTCGTATTGGGGTGACAAGAGGGCTTTATCAGTACTACATTGCCTATTATTTCATCAGTGACAATTTTCTTTGGTCACACTATACGCTCGGAATTCAGTAATTACAGCTCTCTACAGTGTCCACGTATTTTATATGACACTGGATTGTTTGTGACGCACTGGCATACCATTGCCATTATTTGTATTATCTCTGTAGCAGCACATTTTGAGTAATGATTTATGTGACCCCACATCTCCGGTGATATTAATTGCTTTTTCTCACAGTGTGGTATCAAGACCAGTATTTTTTGTATACTGGCCCTCAAGTTTATGCAAGAACAAATATTCACCCCTCATGTCTGTTTGTTTTACTCCTAATTATACAGTGATTGGCTTCTGAGCGCTGTTTGGAACTCTATTAGTTTTAAATTTACCCTTTACATTTTTCACTCTTGGTTTCATTGCTGCCATTTGGTAAATTTGAAAAAGTTCATTTTTTTTCTCATTAATGTACAATCTGCACCCCATCTTGACTGTAAAAAAACAGAAATGTAGAAATTTTTGCAAATTGAATAAAAACTGAAATATTAGATGGTCATAAGTATTAAGACCCTTTGCTCAGACAGTCATATTTAAGTGACATGCTGTTCATGGGAAGAGCCGAGAAGAGCACCAGAATTGGCATATCTAATAGATGCACCTTTTCTGGGGCAGCTTCAAGCTATTTTTAGGCTGAGGACAACCAAAATACATGGCCTCTTACTAGCCTGAATATACCATCCCCCAGCTGTCTGCTTTAGATTGGCTGGTTGTGAAAACCCCACGCTGTGTCTTTAAAATCTTTAAGTAATTTAAAAAAAACGTAGGACCCCTCTTTTCTTGATAATCAGCCATGATAAAGCAGACAGCTGAGGGAAGCAGAAAGCCCTCAGCTGTCAGTTTTGCCTGCGCTAGTTATCAAAAATACAAGAGACCCCAGGTCATTTTCATTTTTAAATTTATATTACAGGCATTGGCTGATGAATACTCCCACTAGCAGTGCCTGCGCTCGCTGTTATCAGCGACAGCAGGCGTATGCTGATGGAGCATTACCATCCCATCATCTGACACCTTTGACAGGTAGTAAATTTTTTAACACCGGCCACAGCTCCTGACTCATGCTGTCATCTAAAACTGTGGCTCTCTAACTGGTGGTAATAATCTTGCTACCAATTAGAGCCACCAGTGTTTCTCGTGCTGTCATGCACATGACAGCGTGGGAAACACCTGATGTTCAGGGTGCCACACCCAAACAGTAAAATGGACTTCATGGATAAGTCTGTCTTTGGGGTCCATGCCCAAAGAGTAAATGTTCGGCCTGTATTACGAACTTTACTGTTCGGGTTTGCACAGCTCTGCATATAATACTCTATGGATGAGTAATTGATTAAAGAAAAATTTTACACTGCTTTTTTGTTGTGTTATACCACCAAATGTGCAACAGAGCACGTAATACTGTAAGAATGTGTAACTGAATCCCGAAAAAAAAATTGTTGCTTTTTTGGAGTGTTATATAACACATAAATGTACCATGAAGCATGTAAAACTGTATGTATGAGTAATTAAATACAGAAAAAATGGCAGTGCTTTTTTGGAGTATTATATACCACAGGCATTTAACGCAAAGCACAAAGCACTCTATAAACGAGTACTTGAAATAAGAAAAAATTGTCAACTTTTTTTTGAGTGATATATACCACCAAAATCTACCACAGTGTACACAACACTCTATGGCTGAGTAACTGAATCACAGAAATGTTTTTCAGTGCTTCTTTGGAGTGTTACAGTTGGAAAAAAGTATTTAGTCAGCCACCAATTGTGCAAGTTCTCCCACTTAAAAAGATGAAAGAGGCCTGTAATTGACATTATAGGTAGTCCACAACTATGAGAGTCAAAATGAGAAAACACATCCAGAAAAAGAGGGAGTGAACAAATAGGGTAAGATAACACATAGAGAAAAGTTAACAGTGCACAAACAAACAATAAAATAAATGATGGCATGATCGAAAATGTCCTAAAGGGGCAAAGCCACACTAGACATGACCCCTCCCTAGCAGGTAAATAAATCCTAGCTTTTATTGTACTACATGAAAAATAATTATTTGACGGGGTACTGTATTAAATGACCAACCTAATTTACCATAAATAGATCATTGAATATGTGTGTATAAACTAATCTGCTACATAAACTTCCCAGGATGTTTATATTAATTTGTGGTTATTTAAAACTGTATTAAATCATGAGTGCAGCGGTTCAATAGCTTACCTGTGCCAGCTAGTTAAGGAGATAGAGGGTAGTAGGCGCTATGTGCGCTGAGATGTATAGGAGAGTAAAAGGGGAGTGTGTGCTGAGGTGAATGCCAGTCAGGAAGTGCATCATAGCTGGGGAGCATGTTACTATGGGGCGTGTTGTTACTATGGGGCGTGTTGTAACCATGGAACATGCATGACCAGAAACATGGGATACATAGTATTAGCATGGACTGCCTACCGGCGGCAGACCGCTTCTAGTAGACATTTGGTATTTTCTCCGAATATAATTACACTTCAGGCCAGATTTAGCCTGTGGGCCTGAATTTGCCATGCAATCTTCTACAGTATTCCTTTCTGCTGTACATTTGAAAATCAAAAGTTCCTCCCAATAAGTGCCATATTGCGCAAGTATTTAAAAGGAATTGAAATGCATTGTTTGAAACCACAATGAGGAGAAAAAGACAAATACTGCTTCTTACCATTGTTAAAGCTCTTCCTGATTTTGGTTGCAGAATCTTCAGAAAAACCCGAAACAGGTTAAAACACTCTGGGAAAGTGGAATTCTAAATGCATAATGAATGGAGGTAATATACTGTATTTGCTGCCAAAGTCAAGATGCACTCACAAAAGAAAACCTGTACCAATGTTTTTGCTTGATAGACTAAACCCAGTTTTCCAAGACACCTCATGGCAAACTGTATTTAGCTTCAAAGAATTTACATCTGCTACTTAAGGTGCTTCAAGCAACAAGTGAAAGAATGAAAGCCATTGTATTACCTACAGATTTAGCAAACATATTGACAATGAAAGTTGTTCAATGCTGGACAACCCCTTATCAAAGTCCCCAGCGTGTTCCATAAATGAAAAAAATATATACCTACCTCTGGACCAGTGCTAAGTGTCCTCTCTCAGCCTTGTGTTCCCTTCCAGTCTCCTGATATAAACAGTGTCACAAGACAGCTACAGCCAATCAGCAGCTGCTGACTGGCCGCAGCATTCACAACTCTATTCACGGTGAAAAAACACAGTTAGATTTGACATCACTACAGCTACTCCTGAAATGTATTTCATGGATCAGAAAATCCCTCAAAAATTACATTGTGAAAGTTGAAACTCATAGTGAGTCAGATGGAGACAGTTCCATAACTTCGAGATCTAGGTCATCATGAAAACATTGAAGTTGAAAAACTGTCTACAGGATGAAATCCTCATACTATATCTCCACTTACATAAGAATCATGCAGTACAATACCTCTAGTGCATAAATTTAAGAACCTGTGATGGAGCTAATGGACTTCTGTTATCTATTACTTGTACTGCTGGAGGCAGAATACAGGTTATCAGAGGTTATGACAGCAGTTATGAAATATTGTACAGTAACTATAGTTGTCAGCCTGTATAATGGTATTATACATATCATATGTATGCTGCTAATTTTGGCATGTGTATTGCTAACATTTAATGTACTTAGAATTTTTTTCATGAATATATGATGATATAGGTATATTACTGTAAGTTTTATTTCTGTATATCTATAGTTGCATTTTAATTGTTTCTTATAATAAGTATGGATATTTTCACCTTCTTGCACATAAAACATCTAGTGTAAAATAGCATACAAAAGACCAATAGGGTGACAGGAGGGTTATACCCCCATCAGCAGTTATGATAACATCTGATTTCTCCAGAGCATATAGCATACTTCTAAATAAATAAGAAGACATAGCAAAAAAACTTAACCCAACTCAGAACAGTTTTCTATAATTTCTCAAAACCCCCTCCCCAAAAAAGTTATTAACGTTGTCAGACAGACTTTTGTTTGAATCCTTACAAAGAAAACTGAATTTTGTGATGCACTTCAGCATAATAAATGGCAGCCATATCATCCCATGACTGGGGCTCTAATAGAGTGACAGAAGAAGCCCCATTTTCCTCTATTTTTCTAACTACTTAGATGCTGCGGTCAGCATTGGTTGTGGCATCAAAAGGTCTATACATCTGGTTTCATTTCTAGTTGCAGCAGTGTATCAGTAATACAGGTGCTTCTCCCAAAATTAGAATATCATCAAAAAGTTAATTTATTTCAGTTCTTTGATACAAAAATTGAAATTCATACATTATATAGAGTCATTGCAAACAGAGTGATCTATTTCAAGTGTTTATTTCTGTTAATGTTGATGATTATGGCTTACAGCCAATAAAAACCCAAAAGTTATTATCTCAGTAAATTAGAATAATTAACAAAAAACACCTGCAAAGGCTTCCTAAGCATTTAAAAAGGTCCCTTAGTATGTTTCAGTAGGTTCCACAATCATGGGGAAGACAGTCCTGACTTGACAGATGTCCAGAAGTTAGTCATTGACACACTCCACAAGGAGTGTAAGCCACGAAAGGTTTGTGCTGCCTAGTATGCCAATGATAATTCCAGAGAAAAGAACAGAAACCTGGATAAAGGAATGGGGGTTCAAATGAAAACAAACTCCATCTTCAGGATAAAACACAAAAAACACAAGTGCAGGACTGATCCCATGTGTGCGGGTTTAAGTAAACAGTATTTTCAAATACAGGCAGGAAAAAGATGCATGGGAGGCAGATGCTAAATCAATTGTCAATTTAAAAAAAGCTTTTCAACATGAAGCAAGAAAAAACAAACACGAGTACATAAATCAATTAAAGTGCTGTTGAAAAAACAATAGAACAGTTAAAACTTATAACAATAAAAAAAAAATATATATATATATATATAATATATATATATATATATATATATATATATATATATATATATATATATATATCATATAGGTACAGGTAGGTCACAAGAAGCTGAGTAAAACGATATCTTTGATCTGATGTCTTATTCCAGAGATAGCCATGTTTTTCTAATATGCAAATGAGCTGTTAAGATCTATGGGCCAGATACCGATCTGCACGAGAATCTGCCTGTAGGCAGGGCTGATCCTACTGACAGATTTAATTGGGATGACAGCATAAGAGGGATCAAACCCACTAGTGTATGGTATAGTTGTAGAGTGTAAGACAGATAAGCCACAGGGATAAAAGTAATGAAGGGTTCTCAATAAAAATGCAAAGATATAGTAAGAAAAAAAGAAATATGTATCTATGAAAATATATGTACACAAACATAATATGTCTAAAAAAAAAAAAATAATGAATAAAATGAAAAAGGAACCAGAGCACAATAAATTATATATCTATCTATCAACGCTGCTAGAGTCATACCAAAGTTTATGGTTTGTCCTGAAGAAAAAGTTTGTTTTACTTTGAAATGAGTTGACAATAAACTGCATTCCTTTATCCTGGTTCCTGCTCCTTCCTCTGGAAACATCATTGGTACACTTGGCAGTTCTGAAAAAAATCTTTTTCCTACTTCATGATTCTTAAACCTTTTTACAGCATCTACTGCCACATTCATCTTTATACTGGTCATATCATTAAAATGAACAAAGTGGTATAACCTTTAGCTTCTCTCGCCTTAACAGAATTAACTAATCTGTAGGTATGTAGTCATATATTTAATATTTTTAAGATATTAACACAACTATATACGGTAAATAATAATAATTACAACTATGATTATTATTAGTAGGAGTAATATAATCATCAATATAATTATATGTTTACTTTTAGTAAGGCTAAATAGATTTCACAAAGAAGAAAGAGGCTATAAAATAGAAACTCTTTTCCTAAAAGTATAGTGTTAACCTACCAGTATACATGTGTCACGCACAGAGTAGGAAAGACTAAGTACAACACCAAGGGATAAGGGAAAGGCAGCCAAACACTAGGGAAAGGGGAAGTAGAGATGCCTAGGCAGATCTAACATCACCCTGTGTGCCCTAAGCAACCCTATATAAGTTCTGCACCTATCGCCGAGCAGGATACCTAATCCCTGCCTGACCCTAGCAGTAAGTCCTGCTTAGGGAAGGACAGGGTAGGCACTGGTCAATCCCCACTACAACTAAAGATAGATGGGATTGACAAACAAGGGGAACATTTAGCTTGAGTAGACTCAGAGAGAAACACAGACGTCCTCTAAGCACCAAAGAGGAAGAAAGCTGACTACTATAGCTCCAAGCCTCAACAGGGGGAAATGGAATTATCACTGGCAACTCCCAGCAGCAAGTTGGGAGTCTATAAACACCCAAGTGCAGGTGTGTCAATTAGACCTAGGAGGAGTTGCCACTGGGTCCTAGAGTCAGAAGGACTAGGAAGGAGTCTGCAAAGCCAACCGCTGAGACCTTCTGCAGCTAGATGTAGTGCGAATGTCTGTAGCCTCTGACACACCCATGACAATATGTGTCCAATCAATGCAGTTTACTTGGCTCTACTAAATATTGATACAAGGTTTAATGAACTTGTTAAAATTCAGGATTTAATTTCTACATATTTATCTGAATGTAATAGTATACAATATTCAGCATTGGACAGACGTAGACATTTACGCCATAAACTCATCCTACAAAGTTCTAGAAAAAAATATATTTATATATAAATATATATACTACATTTATATAATATACTGTATTTATCTTTTCTCTCCAGTGTCACCTAAACAATCATTTTAATAAATGTATTTAAAGAAAACTTAGAGAAAAAAATATAACATTGTACAATTACCATATGAAAGGAATAAAAACATAATTTTCAAAAGAAGTGGATACAAGAATAAAGAGAGAAATTTTCATATATGGAATATACAGTATGTAAATGAAATAGAGTGTGCTGGAGGAAGAAAAGTAAATGAGTTAATTAGAAGCCTGCAATCATGTTTCTCCTCAACTTGCTGGAATAATTACCATGGCATGACATTGATAAGGGTTCATTTATTCTCTATAATTATATTTGCTTAATATATTTTAATTAATACAGTCCCTGACTTCATACAGTGGCTCATTTGATTTCCTTATATAGCGTAAGGTATGGGGTTTTCGTTTAAATTAATTCCCAATTATAAGTTATTTGTATTTCTTTATTATGTGAAAAACAAACACTTCATCCCCTTTATTTTCATGAGGATTGGAAATTCTAAAAGTCAGGCCCACACCTTTCATAAAGTGATGACATATCTCTGCATAATGCTACAAAAAACTATAAGGACCATAACTGGATGCACTTTGTTAGCAGTTTGACCTATAAAAATATAATAAGATGCATGAATCCATTTTGAATAAGCCACTCATAGAGCCAGTGTGGCAGAGCACAATTTTGTTGGGATTATGTACTACAGAGCCATAGTAACTCCATTTACCTCTCTACGGTGCCTCCATATGGCACTGTGTTACCGAGATCTTTTTCTTAGCCATATGATGCAACTATTTCTTGATGTGACTTGCGTTGCTTTCCAGTTTGCATAAGACACCCTCTCCTCCTACCTCAGCTCTGCAGAGCCGATATGCTCACTGATAGTGACTGACATCCTCCAAAGTGGTTGATACCTTTTAATGACTAACTGAAAAGATGGTAACAAATTGCAAGCTTTCGAGACTACACAGGTCTCTTCATCAGGCATAGACTAATACAAATTCTGAAGAATCACATATTTATGCACAACATAGAGAAAAAAAAAACATGGATAAGACAGGTGGCATGACGCAGAATTACCATGAGTGATAAACAGTTATGTCCATAAATGTTGGGCCAGTTCTTAGATAAGGAATGTTTTATTGTCCTCTGATTGGGGTCTCTGTTGTGATGACCCCTCATAGTCTGAAGGGCAAGTTCCTTAGATGAATGAATGTGTCGCACGGATTTATGTCTTTTTACATCAACTAAGGAACTTGCCCCTCAGACTATGAGGGGTCATCACAACAGAGACGCCAATCAGAGGACAATAAAACATTCCTTATCTAAGAACTGGCCCAACATTTATGGACATAACTGTTTATCACTCATGGTAATTCTGCTTCATGCCACCTGTCTTATACATGTTTTTTTTTTCCTGTGCCATGTTGTGCATAAATATGTGATTCTTCAGAATTTGTATTAGTCTATGCCTGATGAAGAGACCTGTGTAGTCTCGAAAGCTTGCAATTTGTTGACATCTTTTCAGTTAGCCATTAAAAGGTATCAACCACTGAGGACTCTAAATTCTAAACATTTTTCTATCTACTGGCTAACACGGTACCAAGATATATATCTTTCCTGTGACATCCTCCATTCACTCATTCTGCATCTCCCTGGATAATTGTTAATTGTTATGTACCTACCCCAGATGATTTATTTGATGCGATCATGATGGGGCACACCTACCTTATGCCGGATTGAATGCCAACTGGTGAATGATGAGTGTCAAATCTCTCCGTTGGCATGGCTGATTCCGTCCACCTTGTCCTGGTTACACTCCTCCCTCTAGTTTGCTGTGAACTTTACCACTGCATCATTTATACTGTGGGGAAAATAAGTATTTGATACACTGCTGACTTTGTACATTTTCCCAGCTACAAAGAATAGAGAAGTCTGTAATTTTTATCGTAGGTATATTTCAACTGTGAGAGACAGAATCATAAAAAAATGTAGAAAATCACATTGTATGATTTTTACATAATTAAATTGCATGAAATAAGTATTTGATACAATAGAAAAATAGCACTCTGCACATACGATAGGGTCTTTCTTTTACCTTGTGCAACTCAAATACTTTTGTCCCAATGACTATATTATGGTTCTAATTTTTGAACCTTCTAATAATCCTTATTGCATACACTCCCCTAATGAGTCCACTGTAACTGGTGGATGAAACACACTGGGAGGGAATTAAGGGGCATTTTATAGGAAATTCACATGGGGCACGACATGGGTAGCTCGCTTGTGCCTTATACCTCTCCCCTATCCTGTGATTAAGGATGGCTTGCTTTGGACATCAAAGGGGTGAGACCGAACCATTTTTTATTCATGTACACTGATGATTTTTTGAGCACTGTATATTACATTTGTTGTGGATTGTATGCCCAAATATATGCTTCCTCTGTTTGCAGACATTTATATTAAAAGTTAGGTCTTAATCTCCTACTATTATCTATCTTTGCTGTTGCTATCTGCTTTCCTCTGCTCGAGCATGAAAACTTTTCACACTACACTCGTGGCCAAAGGTTTTGAGACTGATATAAATTTTAGTTGTCAGTTTGCTGCTTCATTGATTTTCAGATCTTTTTCTCTGGTGTTTCTAGGATTACGGAAGTACAATTATTAGCTTTTCATGAGTTTTAAAACTTTTATTGTGACAAATGCATCAATATTGACAATAGTCCCTCGATCACCAATGAGAATCTGTAGTTAATCCTCAAAATGCAATTTGACTAATAAAACACAAAAATTGTGATAAACTCCAGGCACTGGTCAGACAAGAATGGGTTATCATTATCTTAAACTCAGAGAGTAGCTGACAGCACAACTGGCAATGGGATGCCCGTCCTAGTCCCACGGACCAAAGTGGAAGTGTACATACCCAAAAAAATGATTAAGGACAGCATCCAATCCAGGTGAAAAAACACTTCTTTTATTGTGCCAAGTGCAACGTTTCAACCATCAAAGGTATTTTTCAAGCATACAAAATGATTAAAAATGGCGGCTTTAAATAGGGAATGGTTGTAAATCCCACCAATTTCTTTACAAGAAACCCCCCATATAATTTACATACAAATATATAATAAAGTGAACAATATATAAAAACACACATTAATCCATCACATTTACCTAAATAAATGTGTCAATTCTTATTTATATGGAGAGATTCCTAATAAAAACGCCATAGATGTCACTACTAGCACATGGAGAACATCAAACATAAATAAACAGAAACATGCTGTTGTATCTAAACCAATCGTTACATCAAACGGTGCTTTGGTCACTAATTCACTACCAATAAGATGTAACCTAACAAAGAGTGGTCACATGTCCAGTTTAAACCAATCACAGCTCAAAAAGAGTCAGCACCTCCAGCTTTGTTATACAGTGCCTACAAGTAGTATTCAACCCCCTGCAGATTTAGCAGGTTTAATAAGATGCAAATAAGTTAGAGCCTTCAAACTTCAAACAAGAGCAGGATTTATTAACAGATGCATAAATCTTACAAACCAAAAAGTTTTGTTGCTCAGTTAAATTTTTATAAATTTTAAACATAAAAGTGTGGGTCAATTATTATTCAACCCCTAGGTTTAATATTTTGTGGAATAACCTTTGTTTGCAATTACAGCTAATAATCGCCTTTTATAAGACCTGATCAGGCTGGCACAGGTCTCTGGAGTTATCTTGGCCCACTCCTCCATGCAGATCTTCTCCAAGTTATCTAGGTTCTTTGGATGTCTCATGTGGACTTTAATCTTGAGCTCCTTCCACAAGTTTTCAATTGGGTTAAGGTCAGGAGACTGACTAGGTCACTGCAACACCTTGATTTTTTGCCTCTTGAACCAGGCCTTGGTTTTCTTGGCTGTGTGCTTTGGGTCGTTGTCTTGTTGGAAGATGAAATGACGACCCATCTTAAGATCCTTGATGGAGGAGCGGAGGTTCTTGGCCAAAATCTCCAGGTAGGCCGTGCTATCCATCTTCCCATGGATGCGGACCAGATGGCCAGGCCCCTTGGCTGAGAAACAGCCCCACAGCATGATGCTGCCACCACCATGCTTGACTGTAGGGATGGTATTCTTGGGGTTGTACGCAGTGCCATCCAGTCTCCAAACGTCACGTGTGTGGTTGGCACCAAAGATCTCGATCTTGGTCTCATCAGACCAGAGAACCTTGAACCAGTCAGTCTCAGAGTCCTCCAAGTGATCATGAGCAAACTGTAGACGAGCCTTGACATGATGCTTTGAAAGTAAAGGTACCTTACGGGCTCGTCTGGAACGGAGACCATTGCGGTGGAGTACGTTACTTATGGTATTGACTGAAACCAATGTCCCCACTGCCATGAGATCTTCCCGGAGCTCCTTCCTTGTTGTCCTTGGGTTAGCCTTGACTCTTCGGACAAGCCTGGCCTCGGCACGGGAGGAAACTTTCAAAGGCTGTCCAGGCCGTGGAAGGCTAACAGTAGTTCCATAAGCCTTCCACTTCCAGATGATGCTCCCAACAGTGGAGACAGATAGGCCCAACTCCTTGGAAAGGGTTTTGTACCCCTTGCCAGCCTTGTGACCCTCCACGATCTTGTCTCTGATGGCCTTGGAATGCTCCTTTGTCTTTCCCATGTTGACCATGTATGAGTGCTGTTCACAAGTTTGGGAAGGGTCTTAAATAGTCAGAAAAGGCAGGAAAAAGAGATAATTAATCCAAACATGTGAAGCTCATTGTTCTTTGTGCCTGAACTACTTCTTAATACTTTAGGGGAACCAAACAGAATTCTGGTGGGTTGAGGGGTTGAATAACAAATGACCCTCTGAAAAAACTTTTCCCAATTTAAAAAAAAAATAAACAAAGAAATAACATTCTCTTTTGCTGCAGTGCATTTCACACTTCCAGGCTGATCTACAGTCCAAATGTCACAATGCCAAGTTAATTCCAAATGTGTAAACCTGCTAAATCTGCAGGGGGTTGAATACTACTTGTAGGCACTGTATATTTGATAGTGTGCCCATGTGGTTTGACCTACGTAGGTGAGACCACCATGGAGGTCAAGGCACGAATTGGTAAGCACAAAAGTACCATCAGGACCAAATTGGTGGAATTGCCGGTGCCTAAGCATTTTGTGGAGAGTGGTCACTCGGTTAGTCAGTTGAGGTTTAGGGTAAATGACAGTGTACCCCCTTGAGGAGAGGAGGTGATAGGGTCAGATTGTTGAAACAGAAAGAACTAAAGTGGATCTCTAGACTTGGTTCCCTTTATCCGGGAGGTTTGAATATTGAATATAACCTACAGTTATGTGCTTCTTAAACATACGTGCGGTATCTAGTCATTGTAGTTTGTTTTTAACAATTGGTTGTTTTAATTGGTGTTTTGTATGGAGAGTTTTCCTATGGTTTATTATTGTGGGGTCTGAATATAGACTACCTACATTGTTATTCTAATAATATAGCAATGGCCACTTTAAGCAAAATGTGCCTGTCCTCGTCAAATCACAAATGCTAAGCAGCTTGAGGCTGGGTAAGTACCAGCATGGGAGACTGGCTGGGAATCCCCGATATGATTGCTTGGGTGCCTTTTACTAGAAAAAAACAGGTGGTTGTCCGGGTAGCGTGTATAAAGATAAATTGGTCCCCTTCCTTTCAAGAAACCATGGATATGGTGTATAAGTGTTAGGCAATTAGAGGATATAGTTTTTTGAATGGCGAGGTTTTTTTAGCCTCTTGTTATGTGCATACGCCCAGTTAGAATAATGGTTCTCCTGTGGTCATTGTGGAAGTTAATATCATTGTGATGTATTGGCGTGATATTTTATTTTCCGAGGTGGAGTAGATTTACGATCCTGGATATGAAAATTTATATAAATCACATGCCATGATTATGTAATTTTGTCCTCCTACAGTGTGGGAGCCGGGACCGTGTTTGTGTGTGGCCGTGTCTTACGGCTCTCCTGGGCGTGTCCAATGGGCGCTGCTCATGTGGAGCTGGGTGTCCAACATTTTGGATTTTAAAATCATTTTTTCAAGCTGGTGTTATAAAGTGTTTTAATTTACTGAGATAATGACTTTTGGGTTTTCATTGGCTGTAAGCCATAATCATCAACATTAATAGAAATACTGTAAGCATTTGAAATACATCACTCTATTTGTAATGACTCGATCTAATATATGAGTTTTCACTTTTTGTATTTAAGAACTGAAATAAATTAACTTTTTGATGATATTCTAATTTGGTGAGATGCACCTGTATTTATATATACAAGACAGCTTTTTGCGTGTATTCTTTACCTTTTATATTTACTTTCTCTTCCCAACCATACTCTATACCATTCAAACATATACCTATGTGCATATTCACACATTAATCCGTTAGAATAATAATAATTTTATTTATTTAGCGCCAACATATTCCGCAGCGCTTTACAACTTATAGAGGGGACTTGTACAGACAATAGACATTACAGCATAACAGAAATCACAGTTCAAAACAGATACCAGTAGGAATGCTCGCAGGCTTACAAACTATGAGGAAAAGGGGTGACACGAGAGGTGGAAGGTAACAATTGCTTTAGTTATTTGGACCAGCCATAGTGTAAGGCTCGGGTGTTCATGTAAAGCTACATGAACCAGTTAACAGCCTAAGTATGTAGCAGTACAGACACAGAGGCTATTGACTGCATAAAGTGTATGAGAACATGATGCGAGGAACCTGACTATGTGTTTTTTTTTTGTTTGTTTGTTTTTTATTAGGCCACACAGGGATAGTTAGGTTAATGCATTGAGGCGGTAGGCCAGTCTGAACAAATGCGTTTTTAGGGCACGCTTAAAACTGTGGGGATTGGGGTTTAATCGTATTAACCTAGGTAGTGCATTCCAAAGAATCGGCGCAGCACGTGTAAAGTCTTGGAGACGGGAATGGGAGGTTCTGATTACTGAGGATGCTAACCTGAGGTCATTAGCGGAGCGGAGGGCACGGGTAGGGTGGTAGACTGAGACCAGAGAGGAGATGTAGGGTGGTGCTCAGCCATGGAGTGCTTTGTGGATGAGGGTAGTAGTTTTGTACTGGATTCTGGAGTGGATGAGTAGCCAGTGTAATGACTGGCACAAGGTAGAGGCATCGGTGTAATGGTTGGTGAGGAATATGATCCTGGCAGCAGCATTCAGGACAGATTGGAGCGGGGAGAGTTTGGTAATAGGGAGTTTTTGCAGAGTAGAAAGTAAGAAAAGGGCGAATTCTAGAAATATTTTTGAGATGCAGATAAGAAGAGCGAGCCAGTGATCGGATGTTGGGGGTGAATGAAAGCTCGGAATCAAAGATGACCGCAAGGCAGCGGGTGTCATGCGTATTCGCATACCGGAGTTGGCACTGCACGTTGGAGAGAGGCTGAATCTCTGCTGGATATGACGGGTGAGCGAGGCCCCGATCAGGTGATGTGGAGTTTACTTTGGATTGGTTCTACTGCGTCGGCCTGAGATTCTGGCGCGATAGCCAATGGCAGCCCCTGTATCAGACCATGCTGGTGATAGTGCTGTGATTTGCTGATATATTTAGTGCTCTGATTGGGTTAAACTGGACATGTGACCAATTTTTGTTGGTAGCCAATGGCAGTCCTTGTAGTAAACCATGCTGGAGGTAGCGCTGTGATTTGCTGATATATTTAGAGCTCTGATTGGGTTAAACTGGACATGTGACCACTCTTTGTTGGTAACCAATGGCAGCCCTTCTATCAGACCATGCTGGGGATAGTGCTGTGATTTACTGATATATCTGGAGCTCTGATTGGGTTAAACTGGACATGTGACCATTCTTTTTTGGTAGCCAGTGGCAGTCCTGGTATTAGACCATGCTAGAGATAGCACTGTGATTTGCTGACTCTTTTTGAGCTGTGAGTGGTTTAAACTGGACATGTGACCACTCTTTGTTAGGTTACATCTTATTGGTAGTGAATTAGTGACCAAAGCACCGTTTGATGTAACGATTGATTTAGATACAACAGCATGTTTCTGTTTATTTATGTTTGATGTACTCCATGTGCTAGTAGTGACATCTATGGCGTTTTTATTAGGAATCTCTCCATATAAATAAGAATTGACACATTTATTTAGGTAAATGTGATGTATTAATGTGTGTTTTTATATATTGTTCACTTTATTATATATTTGTATGTAAATTATATGGTCGGTTTTTTGTAAAGAGATTGGTGGAATTTACAACCATTCCCTATTTAAAGCCGCCATTTTTAATCATTTTGTATGCTTGAAAAATACCTTTGATGGTTGAAACGTTGCACTTGGCACAATAAAAGAAGTGTTTTTTCACCTGGATTAGATGCTGTCCTTCATCATTTTTTTTGGTTATCATTATCAGTAAGGGTTTGGCCAAGAAGTTGATATTCAGCTGCCAGGATGAGGTGCAGGAGTATTGAAAAATAAGGTTTAAACCTTTAAATATCGAGTCTTTACTGAAGCTTGATTAATTTGTCATTAATAACTTAAAAAGTTCTGAATTTCTGATTACTCTACTTCCGTCATCATAGAAACATCTTTCTAAAAGATCTAAACAAGTAAAAATGCTGAAGCAGCAAAGTGTGTGAAAACCAAAATTTGGGTCAGTCTCAAAACTGTAACTCACCTTTACATTTTTCTGTGTCAAAATTACTTGGTGAGAAAAGTGCACAATATGACAAATATTACTTTTATAGGAAAAAAGATGATGGTATTCCTGTATAACGACATAAATTTCACCTCTACTTTGCTATGAATGATTATTACGGTGTCAGAAATTCCAAAAGAATGTGTTACAAATATTATTCCAAAACTATATAGTGTGTAAATACCGGATTGTCGCCCCTTTTCTACAATAACATTCTCCACTCCTCAAAACTTTCTATCTGACACTGAGACATAGCAGTAGTGAATCTCATCCATTCTGCTACAGGAGCATTTAAAGGGTTATCCAGGACTAAATAATTATTTTACTATGAGACAAAAAACTAACAGGCAAGTATTTGCTAACTACTTAACAAACTACTAAGCTGCTCCATTTCAACTCATTGGCTTTTCTTTTTCCTTACTGCTCTGTTGATGGGACTTGACTGCCAACATCATGCTGATTGACAGCCGGATGCCCACAGGTATGCAGCGGAGCACTGGCTGTCAATCAGCATGACATCAACAGTCACAATCCGTCAACAGAGCAGAGCGGAAGAGAAGCCACTATTCTGTCGACATGATGGCAGCAGAACCTGCAAAATCACAGGTAGAATAAGTCTATGAGATCAGCGTAAAACGAAGATAGTTATCAACTACATGTCAGTTAACTCTTAGGCCCTAAAAAAAAAATTAACATAGTCCTGGATAAACACTTTAATGTGTCTGAAATGTATTTCAGAAGGTCATTTGACTTTTCCAAGCACAATAAAAATATCTAAAGAGACTATGATCAGGAATCACTCAGTCATGTACTTCATTGCCTAACTATATTTTTTTAAGAATTCACTTTCTAAAATTATATTTTTTAGTTGCATTGAACTAAAACCAACACATATTCAGTGGCGATGAAAATATATTTGAATAGTTTGTCCTGTTTCACCTAAATTAAAACTCAAATAAGATATTTTATAATTCAATGTACCCCGATTCTCAAAACATCTGGAAGGAGAACAGACATTGTCCTTTTCAATTAGTTAGTGTGCTCTGCCTGTGTCACAGATGAAAGAAAATAATATGAAATACCGTGGGAAAAGTGCATTAACATTACAGTAATAATTGATCAGTGCTTTCTGTGTCACAGAAATAAAAATGAATTATTCGACTGCAATTTTGACCCATTATTGATGAGAGTAAAATTGTAATAGATAATAAAAAATATAGAATTTTGGCAACACGTCTAACATACACATGTTACAGATGAAAAAAAGGATTAATACAAACACATCACAACTGAACTGTTTTATTTGTAAGTCTCAGAAGGAAAATTTTGGAAATCTTCCAACAAAATGCACTGAATATTTCTGTGACAATTTAGTTTAGCCACATTACAAATAGAATGAACTGTGCACTTTACCTGTGTCACAATTAGATATTAGAATGCTGCAGGAAAATATCAATGGTTCTGAGAGGTAACGTTGACCAAATTTTAATAGGACACCCACAGTGCAATATTTCTGAGCTGCAGAGCTAAGCCTCAACAACTGGACAGCATTATATCACTTTAACTTTAAAAACTGTTATATATGTCAGTTTCTTATTTTGTAATTTTGCTAAACATTTCAGTAACTCTGAATTCCATACACCTAGACTCACAAAACTTTCCCTTACTCTCTTTGAAATAGTCTAATTTCTAGATTCTAGCATCTATACAGCAAGTCTTGCAATACAAGACCATTTGAAATATTTTACCTTTTTGTATCACATTTATTGACCTTTTTCATTTGCAATGACACATTTAGTTTTATTGCAGTCACACTTCAGTTCCTTTCTAGATCATTGTGCTGTAAGAAATAACAGTCAAAGCTCTAGAGAAGGCAGATGCTCAGCAAAATATACCTTTAGTAATATAAGATCATTTTTCTTGGATAATATCCTTAAGGTACCGTCACACTCAGCGACGCTTCAGCAATATAGACAACGAGGCGATCGCTGCAGCGTCGCTGTTTAGGTCGCTGTAGTGACGTCAAACACAGCACCTCCAGAGCGATCCTGTGACGTAACGGTGACTCACTTATCGTTCTCACAGGTCGTTAGCTCCATGTAAAACATTGCTGACATCGTTGCTTTTGCTTTCAAACACGACGATACACGCCGACCTGACGACCAAATAAAGTTCTGGACTTCTAGCTCCGACCAGCGATATCACAGTGGGATCCAGATCGCTGCTGCGTGTCAAACACAATGAGATCGCTATCCAGGACGCTGCAACGTCACGGATCGTTGTTGTTCTCGTTGTAAAGTTGCTGAGTGTGAAGGTACCTTTAGTTTTGCTGCTTATCCATTCCTTTGGACTTGAATCAGTTAAGCAGTGATAATCCTTAGAAGATGGTATCTGCTATCAAGAAAGCAACCCCAAAAAATAAACAAAAATTACAAATTAAATTTGTTGTTTAGTCATTGGAATAGGTTAGTTTATGTTGAGTATAACTCATTACTAATAATATATATATTAAAAGCTAAAAATGTTGAAGGGGTTTTATTTTCAGTAAAGTGAACATCAATCACCTACAGGCTTGTAAAATAACATAGCCAGCTGGTGCTTACCCTGCCCCACTGCAGCACCGGCTCTCCACCTCTGCACCCGTCAGTGTTTTGACTACAACAGTTACATCGCATTAACAGTGCACATTACACAACAGACAAACACTAAGCCCAGCATCTCTGCTTAAGAAACTTAAAGCATGTGAAAAACTGCTGGAGACTAAAAGTCCTAAAACTCACAGGCAAATCGTTTCATCTGCCCTAGAACACTAGATTTATTTAAATGGCTAATTTAATTTTCCCTATAATACCAGTGATACGGACATTAATTCCTTTCTTATATTCTAAGGTTGTTGCCATAAATCATTAAAGACTACCTTTCACCAAACTTTTCATGTTGAACTGGACGCATGATGTAATAGTGGCTGCAGTATGGAATAAAACTGTTTTGTTTGTGTTAAATGTCACCTCTCTGTTAGGCCGGCGTCACACTACAGAGTTTTATGGACGTATGAGAGGCTCAAAAACTACGCATTGCACACGGACCAATGATTCTCTATGGGGCCGCTCCTATCTGCCATATATTTCTCAGCTATATTTTACGGGTAGTAAATCGCAGCATGCTGCTTTTGTCAGCGTATTGCTTAAAAAATCTGTCAATTAAAGTCTATGGGGCGAGAAAAATACGGATTACACACGGACCAGCAGTGTGACTTACGAGAAATACGCCAGACATCTCCAGGTGCCAGGAAATGTGCCAAGCCCTCAATCAGGAAGCTGAGACATGCTAAATAGCTGAAAAAGCCAGACAGACATCCCGGAAGTCTGGCGCACGCCTCCACGGAGTTGCAGCAGCATGGCAAACCTCATCAATGTGGATATGCTCCTAATCCTGGTCCAGGAAGGGACTAACGGGATGCCAATTATGCAAACCGGGCAAAAAAAGAGGCTGCTTGGAGGAGCATTTGTGGTATCCTTTTCCCAAATTATGACCAGCGACCACGAGAGGTACAGAGGCAACTAAGTAAGTACACTCCTGATTATCAAGTATTTCATATTACAAACTGCAGTAAGAACAATATTTGGTCACAATTATTATTTATGTTAGCCTGATTTTGTATGTGTATTGCAGCATTTCTGTAATGGTGCAGGACATGATAAAGGGGTTACGTACAGCATTTATAGATAATACTTACAGTTAGCAAATTGACAATGACAGACTGGTATAGAGGGGACAGGATCCTGTTCTTGTGTACTTACATTCTATGTTGTCCCCCTTTAATGGGATAGTGGTATTTGTGTGTGTTTATTTTGCTGATTGCAGATATTAAGTTAGAAGTGCAGCTTAGAATAGGGCCTAGTAAAATCTGTGAAATCAATGACACCTTGTGTTACCAATGTCCTTAGACATTATTTTCTTCTCTGTCATTACAGTGGATGATGTTATGAGACATTTGCGAAGCATTCGGGACCAGTACAGAAGAGAAAGGCAGCAGTGGGCCAGGAGTGGCTCATCTGCTCCAACCAAATGCAAATACATTCATTTTGACCTGCTGTCCTTTCTGGATCCCAGTATGGATCTCAGACCGTAAGTACAAACCTCATATCACAATACACATATGTTAGGAATGGGCATAGATGATTGTAATTTATTTTTTTTTACTTTCTCAAATAACAGAAGTCAATCCAACCTCACTGAGAGGGAGACAACAGGTTCAGATTCAGAGGATAGATCCTGTTGGTGAAGGAGAAGAGTTGGCTGGACCATCTAAGGCTCCTTCTATGATTCTCCCTCCGGATCCATCTTCGGATGCCCCTCATGTTTCTCAACCACCTGGTCCTGATGCTACAGCACCACCCACAGATGCACCAGCTTCACTGATGCCCGAGGATACTGGCCACAGCAGCAGCCCAACTGTTCCTCTTTAGGCCTCACCGCAGCCTACTGTGGCCTCACGCCGTGGCCGCAGAAGGTGAGAGATTAGTGCAAGCCAAAGGAATGTGGACTGTCATGATTCCCAATGGCAGGGACATGGGCAAAAACGGACTAGCTCTAGGAAGATGGTATCTCAGGTAACCGCGATGCTGAACCTAACACGCAAATAAAAGTAGCCAGGGGGTGTACCTACGTTGTATCCCTAGACACCTCGCGCCAGCCGGAGAGCTAACTACCCCTATAAGAGGAATACACAGACCTGGCTTGCCTCCAGGGAAACCCCAAAAGTTATAGTAGCCCCCCACATGTAATAACGGTTAGGTAAGAGGAAAACACAAACGCAGTATGAATATAGATTCAGCAAAGTGAGGCCCTCTGACTAGATAGATGAAAATACAAAAGAGGACTTCGCGGTTACCTCAAAACCCTAAGCAGCCATCCTGAAACCACCTTAACTCCGTTATCAACTCATGACACCGGAGTAGTAATTTCAGATCACTAGAGCTTCCAGCAGCACGAGAAATATAAATGCATGCTGGACAAAACAAACACAAAAAGCCAAAGATTTCAACTTAGCTGAATTGCAGACTTGGAGCAGGTAGCAAGCAACAGAGATGCTCTGGTAACATTGATTGCCGGCACTAGAGTGACTGAGAAGCCAGACTAAATAGGAAACTCCCAATTTCCTGATGAAAACAGGTGCACTGGAAACACAAGACCAAAGTCAACCAGTACCACCAGTAGCCACCAGAGGGAGCCAAAAACAGAATTCACAACAGTACCCCCCCTTAAGGAGGGGGCACCGAACCCTCATGAGAACCACCAGGGCGATCTGGATGCGCCCTATGAAAGGCGCGAACCAAATCAGAGGCATGAACATCAGAGGCAGTCACCCAAGAATTATCCTCCTGACCGTATCCCTTCCATTTAACCAGATATTGAAGTCTCCGTCTGGAAATACGAGAGTCCAAAATCTTCTCCACAACATACTCCAATTCACCCTCCACCAGCACAGGAGCAGGAGGCTCAACAGAAGGAACAACCGGTACCTCGTACCTCCGCAACAACGACCTATGGAAAACATTATGAATGGTGAAAGATGCTGGAAGGTCCAAACGAAAAGATACAGGATTAAGAATCTCCAAAATCCTATAAGGACCTATGAACCGAGGTTTGAACTTAGGAGAAGAGACCTTCATAGGGACAAAACGAGAAGACAACCACACCAAGTCTCCAACACGGAGATGATGACCCACACGACGATGACGATTAGCAAACTGCTGAGTCTTCTCCTGAGAGAACTTCAAATTGTCCACCACTTGACTCCAAATCCGGTGCAGTCTATCCACCACAGAATCCACTCCAGGACAATCCGAAGACTCCACCTGACCAGACGAAAAACGAGGGTGAAACCCTGAATTGCAAAAGAAAGGAGAAACCAGAGTAGCAGAACTGGCCCGATTATTGAGGGCAAACTCTGCCAACGGCAAAAAGGCGACCCAATCATCCTGATCAGCAGACACAAAACACCTCAAATACGTCTCCAAGGTCTGATTAGTTCGCTCCGTCTGGCCATTAGTCTGAGGATGGAACGCAGATGAAAAAGACAAATCAATGCCCATCCTGGCATAGAACGCTCGCCAGAACCTAGACACAAATTGAGATCCTCTGTCAGACACGATGTTTTCCAGGATACCATGTAAGCGAACCACATTCTGAAAAAATAAAGGAACCAACTCCGATGAAGAAGGCAATTTGGGCAAGGGTACCAAATGAACCATCTTAGAAAAACGGTCACACACCACCCAAATGACGGACATTTTCTGAGAAACCGGGAGATCCGAGATAAAGTCCATAGAAATGTGTGTCCACGGCCTCTTCGGAATAGGCAAGGACAACAACAATCCACTAGCCCGAGAACAGCAAGGCTTGGCCCGAGCACAAACATCACAAGACTGTACAAAGGTACGCACATCCCGAGACAGGGAAGGCCACCAGAAGGACCTGGCCACCAAATCTCTGGTACCAAAAATTCCAGGGTGGCCCGCCAACACAGAAGAATGAACCTCTGAGATGACTCTACTGGTCCACTCATCTGGAACAAACAATCTCCCAGACGGACAACGATCAGGCCTATCAGTCTGAAACTCCTGCAAAGCACGTCGCAAGTCTGGGGAGACAGCAGACAAAATCACTCCATCCTTAAGGATACCCGTAGGCTCAGAATCACCAGAGGAGTCAGGCTCAAAACTCCTAGAAAGAGCATCTGCCTTCACATTTTTCGAGCCCGGCAAGTATGAAACCACAAAATTAAACCGAGAGAAAAACAATGACCAGCGCGCCTGTCTAGGATTCAGACGCCTGGCGGACTCAAGGTAAATCAGATTCTTGTGATCAGTCAAGACCACCACCTGATGTCTAGCACCCTCAAGCCAATGACGCTACTCCTCAAATGCCCACTTCATAGCCAAGAGCTCCCGATTACCGACATCATAATTTCGCTCGGCGGGCTAAAACTTTCGAGAGAAAAATGCACATGGTCTCATCACTGAGCAATCGGGACTTTTCTGCGACAAAACCGCCCCCGCTCCAATCTCGGAAGCATCAACCTCAACCTGAAAAGGGAGCGAAACATCAGGCTGGCGCAACACAGGGGCAGAAGAAAAGCGGCGCTTAAGCTCCCGAAAGGCCTCCACAGCCGCAGAGGACCAATTGGCAACATCAGCACCCTTCTTAGTCAAATCAGTCAGAGGTTTAGCAACACTTGAAAACCCAGTTATAAATCGACGATAGAAATTAGCAAAGCCCAAGAACTTCTGAAGACTCTTCAGGGAAGTAGGCTGCGTCCAATCACAAATAGCCCGAACCTTGACAGGATCCATCTCAACAGAAGAAGGGGAAAAAATATACCCCAAAAAGGAGATCTTCTGAACCCCAAAGATACACTTTGAACCCTTTACAAACAGAGAATTGGACCGCAAAACCTGAAAAACCTTCCTAACCTGTTGAACATGCGACTCCCAGTCATCCGAAAAAATCAAAATATCATCCAAATACACAATCATAAATTTATCCAGGTATTTATGGAAAATATCGTGCATAAAGGACTGAAAGACTGAAGGAGCATTAGAAAGACCAAAAGGCATTACCAAATACTCAAAATGGCCCTCGGGCGTATTAAATGCAGTTTTCCACTCATCTCCCTGCTTGATCCGCATCAAATTATACGCACCCCGAAGATCAACCTTAGAGAACCACTTTGCCCCTTTAATACGAGCAAATAAATCAGTCAGTAGTGGCAAAGGATACTGGTATTTGACTGTAATCTTATTCAACAGGCGATAATCAATACAGGGCCTCAGGGAGCCATCTTTTTTACCCACGAAAAAAAAACCTGCTCCTAAAGGGAATGAGGATGGACGGATATGTCCCTTTTCCAAGGACTCCTTAATATACTCTCGCATAGCAGCATGCTCAGGCACAGATAGATTGAACAAACGACCCTTGGGAAACTTGCTGCCCGGAATCAAGTCTATAGCACAATCGCAATCCCGGTGAGGGGGGAGAGAACTAAGTTTAGGCTCCTCAAAAACATCACCATAATCAGACAAAAATGCCGGAATTTCAGAGGGAGTAGATGAAGCAATGGAAACCAAAGGTACTTCCCCATGAGCCCCCTGACATCCCCAGCTTAACACAGACATTGTTTTCCAGTCAAGGACTGGATTATGAGTTTGCAACCATGGCAATCCAAGCACTAAGACATCATGCAAGTTATGCAACACAAGGAAGCAAATCACCTCCCGATGGTCAGGAGTCATACACATAGTCACTTGTGTCCAGAACTGTGGTTTATTCCTAGCCAAAGGTGTGGAGTCGATACCCTTCAGAGGGATAGGAACTTCCAAAGGCTCTAGGCTAAACCCACAACGTCTGGCAAAGGACCAATCCATAAGACTCAAGGAAGCGCCAGAATCCACATAGGCATCCACAGTAATAGTTGATAATGAACAGATCAAAGTTACAGACAAAATAAACTTAGACTGTAAGGTGCCAATTGCAAAAGACTTATCAACCTTTTTTGTGCGTTTAGAGCATGCTGATATAACATGAGCAGAATCACCACAGTAGAAGCACAACCCATTTTTACGCCTATAATTCTGCCGTTCACTTCTGGACAGAATTCTATCACATTGCATAATCTCCGGTGCCTGCTCAGAAGACACCGCCAAATGGTGCACAGGTTTGCGCTCCCGCAAATGCCGATCAATCTGAATAGCCATAGTCATGGATTCATTCAGACCTGTGGGCGTAGGAAACCCCACCATGACATCTTTAACGGCGTCAGAGAGACCTTCTCTGAAATTCGCCGCCAGGACGCACTCATTCCACTGAGTAAGCACAGACCATTTTCGAAATTTTTGACAATATACTTCAGCTTCATCATGCCCTTGAGAGAGGGCTAGCAAGGCCTTTTCAGCCTGTATCTCCAAATTAGGTTCCTCATAGAGCAACCCCAGTGCCAGAAAAAACGCATCCACATTGAGCAGCGCAGGATCCCCTGGTGCCAATGCAAATGCCCAATTCTGGGGGTCACCCCGCAACAAGGCAATAACAATTTTAACCTGCTGAGCGGGGTCTCCAGCGGAACGAGATCTCAGAGAAAGATACAATTTACAATTGTGCTTAAAATTCAAAAAGCGAGATCTATCTCCAGAAAAGAACTCAGGTATAGGGATCTTGGGTTCAGACATAGGAGCATGTATCACATAGTCTTGGATATTTTGAACCTTAGAGGCAAGAGTATTAAGATTAGAAGCTAAACTCTGGATATCCATTTCTCAACAGCAGAGATCTGAGCCATTCAGGGGTTAAGAGGAGAAAAAAAAACAAAAAAAAAAACAGCAGATTGCAATTATGGCTAGACAGAACCTCTGAGTAAAAAAAAAAAAAAAAAGGGTCAGAAACTTCTTTTTTTTTCTCCTTCTTTAGCCAATACCTTTAATACATTATGGCCGGCAATCCTGTCATGATTCCCAATGGCAGGGACATGGGCAAAAACGGACTAGCTCTAGGAAGATGGTATCTCAGGTAACCGCGATGCTGAACCTAACACGCAAATAAAAGTAGCCAGGGGGTGTGCCTACGTTGTATCCCTAGACACCTCGCGCCAGCCGGAGAGCTAACTACCCCTATAAGAGGAATACACAGACCTGGCTTGCCTCCAGGGAAACCCCAAAAGTTATAGTAGCCCCCCACATGTAATAACGGTTAGGTAAGAGGAAAACACAAACGCAGTATGAATATAGATTCAGCAAAGTGAGGCCCTCTGACTAGATAGATGAAAATACAAAAGAGGACTTCGCGGTTACCTCAAAACCCTAAGCAGCCATCCTGAAACCACCTTAACTCCGTTATCAACTCATGACACCGGAGTAGTAATTTCAGATCACTAGAGCTTCCAGCAGCACGAGAAATATAAATGCATGCTGGACAAAACAAACACAAAAAGCCAAAGATTTCAACTTAGCTGAATTGCAGACTTGGAGCAGGTAGCAAGCAACAGAGATGCTCTGGTAACATTGATTGCCGGCACTAGAGTGACTGAGAAGCCAGACTAAATAGGAAACTCCCAATTTCCTGATGAAAACAGGTGCACTGGAAACACAAGACCAAAGTCAACCAGTACCACCAGTAGCCACCAGAGGGAGCCAAAAACAGAATTCACAACAGTACCCCCCCCTTAAGGAGGGGGCACCGAACCCTCATGAGAACCACCAGGGCGATCTGGATGCGCCCTATGAAAGGCGCGAACCAAATCAGAGGCATGAACATCAGAGGCAGTCACCCAAGAATTATCCTCCTGACCGTATCCCTTCCATTTAACCAGATATTGAAGTCTCCGTCTGGAAATACGAGAGTCCAAAATCTTCTCCACAACATACTCCAATTCACCCTCCACCAGCACAGGAGCAGGAGGCTCAACAGAAGGAACAACCGGTACCTCGTACCTCCGCAACAACGACCTATGGAAAACATTATGAATGGTGAAAGATGCTGGAAGGTCCAAACGAAAAGATACAGGATTAAGAATCTCCAAAATCCTATAAGGACCTATGAACCGAGGTTTGAACTTAGGAGAAGAGACCTTCATAGGGACAAAACGAGAAGACAACCACACCAAGTCTCCAACACGGAGATGATGACCCACACGACGATGACGATTAGCAAACTGCTGAGTCTTCTCCTGAGAGAACTTCAAATTGTCCACCACATGACTCCAAATCCGGTGCAGTCTATCCACCACAGAATCCACTCCAGGACAATCCGAAGACTCCACCTGACCAGACGAAAAACGAGGGTGAAACCCTGAATTGCAAAAGAAAGGAGAAACCAGAGTAGCAGAACTGGCCCGATTATTGAGGGCAAACTCTGCCAACGGCAAAAAGGCGACCCAATCATCCTGATCAGCAGACACAAAACACCTCAAATACGTCTCCAAGGTCTGATTAGTTCGCTCCGTCTGGCCATTAGTCTGAGGATGGAACGCAGATGAAAAAGACAAATCAATGCCCATCCTGGCATAGAACGCTCGCCAGAACCTAGACACAAATTGAGATCCTCTGTCAGACACGATGTTTTCCAGGATACCATGTAAGCGAACCACATTCTGAAAAAATAAAGGAACCAACTCCGATGAAGAAGGCAATTTGGGCAAGGGTACCAAATGAACCATCTTAGAAAAACGGTCACACACCACCCAAATGACGGACATTTTCTGAGAAACCGGGAGATCCGAGATAAAGTCCATAGAAATGTGTGTCCACGGCCTCTTCGGAATAGGCAAGGACAACAACAATCCACTAGCCCGAGAACAGCAAGGCTTGGCCCGAGCACAAACATCACAAGACTGTACAAAGGTACGCACATCCCGAGACAGGGAAGGCCACCAGAAGGACCTGGCCACCAAATCTCTGGTACCAAAAATTCCAGGGTGGCCCGCCAACACAGAAGAATGAACCTCTGAGATGACTCTACTGGTCCACTCATCTGGAACAAACAATCTCCCAGACGGACAACGATCAGGCCTATCAGTCTGAAACTCCTGCAAAGCACGTCGCAAGTCTGGGGAGACAGCAGACAAAATCACTCCTTAAGGATACCCGTAGGCTCAGAATCACCAGAGGAGTCAGGCTCAAAACTCCTAGAAAGAGCATCTGCCTTCACATTTTTCGAGCCCGGCAAGTATGAAACCACAAAATTAAACCGAGAGAAAAACAATGACCAGCGCGCCTGTCTAGGATTCAGACGCCTGGCGGACTCAAGGTAAATCAGATTCTTGTGATCAGTCAAGACCACCACCTGATGTCTAGCACCCTCAAGCCAATGACGCTACTCCTCAAATGCCCACTTCATAGCCAAGAGCTCCCGATTACCGACATCATAATTTCGCTCGGCGGGCTAAAACTTTCGAGAGAAAAATGCACATGGTCTCATCACTGAGCAATCGGGACTTTTCTGCGACAAAACCGCCCCCGCTCCAATCTCGGAAGCATCAACCTCAACCTGAAAAGGGAGCGAAACATCAGGCTGGCGCAACACAGGGGCAGAAGAAAAGCGGCGCTTATGCTCCCGAAAGGCCTCCACAGCCGCAGAGGACCAATTGGCAACATCAGCACCCTTCTTAGTCAAATCAGTCAGAGGTTTAGCAACACTTGAAAACCCAGTTATAAATCGACGATAGAAATTAGCAAAGCCCAAGAACTTCTGAAGACTCTTCAGGGAAGTAGGCTGCGTCCAATCACAAATAGCCCGAACCTTGACAGGATCCATCTCAACAGAAGAAGGGGAAAAAATATACCCCAAAAAGGAGATCTTCTGAACCCCAAAGATACACTTTGAACCCTTTACAAACAGAGAATTGGACCGCAAAACCTGAAAAACCTTCCTAACCTGTTGAACATGCGACTCCCAGTCATCCGAAAAAATCAAAATATCATCCAAATACACAATCATAAATTTATCCAGGTATTTATGGAAAATATCGTGCATAAAGGACTGAAAGACTGAAGGAGCATTAGAAAGACCAAAAGGCATTACCAAATACTCAAAATGGCCCTCGGGCGTATTAAATGCAGTTTTCCACTCATCTCCCTGCTTGATCCGCATCAAATTATACGCACCCCGAAGATCAACCTTAGAGAACCACTTTGCCCCTTTAATACGAGCAAATAAATCAGTCAGTAGTGGCAAAGGATACTGGTATTTGACTGTAATCTTATTCAACAGGCGATAATCAATACAGGGCCTCAGGGAGCCATCTTTTTTACCCACGAAAAAAAAACCTGCTCCTAAAGGGAATGAGGATGGACGGATATGTCCCTTTTCCAAGGACTCCTTAATATACTCTCGCATAGCAGCATGCTCAGGCACAGATAGATTGAACAAACGACCCTTGGGAAACTTGCTGCCCGGAATCAAGTCTATAGCACAATCGCAATCCCGGTGAGGGGGGAGAGAACTAAGTTTAGGCTCCTCAAAAACATCACCATAATCAGACAAAAATGCCGGAATTTCAGAGGGAGTAGATGAAGCAATGGAAACCAAAGGTACTTCCCCATGAGCCCCCTGACATCCCCAGCTTAACACAGACATTGTTTTCCAGTCAAGGACTGGATTATGAGTTTGCAACCATGGCAATCCAAGCACTAAGACATCATGCAAGTTATGCAACACAAGGAAGCAAATCACCTCCCGATGGTCAGGAGTCATACACATAGTCACTTGTGTCCAGAACTGTGGTTTATTCCTAGCTAAAGGTGTGGAGTCGATACCCTTCAGAGGGATAGGAACTTCCAAAGGCTCTAGGCTAAACCCACAACGTCTGGCAAAGGACCAATCCATAAGACTCAAGGAAGCGCCAGAATCCACATAGGCATCCACAGTAATAGTTGATAATGAACAGATCAAAGTTACAGACAAAATAAACTTAGACTGTAAGGTGCCAATTGCAAAAGACTTATCAACCTTTTTTGTGCGTTTAGAGCATGCTGATATAACATGAGCAGAATCACCACAGTAGAAGCACAACCCATTTTTACGCCTATAATTCTGCCGTTCACTTCTGGACAGAATTCTATCACATTGCATAATCTCCGGTGCCTGCTCAGAAGACACCGCCAAATGGTGCACAGGTTTGCGCTCCCGCAAATGCCGATCAATCTGAATAGCCATAGTCATGGATTCATTCAGACCTGTGGGCGTAGGAAACCCCACCATGACATCTTTAACGGCGTCAGAGAGACCTTCTCTGAAATTCGCCGCCAGGACGCACTCATTCCACTGAGTAAGCACAGACCATTTTCGAAATTTTTGACAATATACTTCAGCTTCATCATGCCCTTGAGAGAGGGCTAGCAAGGCCTTTTCAGCCTGTATCTCCAAATTAGGTTCCTCATAGAGCAACCCCAGTGCCAGAAAAAACGCATCCACATTGAGCAGCGCAGGATCCCCTGGTGCCAATGCAAATGCCCAATTCTGGGGGTCACCCCGCAACAAGGCAATAACAATTTTAACCTGCTGAGCGGGGTCTCCAGCGGAACGAGATCTCAGAGAAAGATACAATTTACAATTGTGCTTAAAATTCAAAAAGCGAGATCTATCTCCAGAAAAGAACTCAGGTATAGGGATCTTGGGTTCAGACATAGGAGCATGTATCACATAGTCTTGGATATTTTGAACCTTAGAGGCAAGAGTATTAAGATTAGAAGCTAAACTCTGGATATCCATTTCTCAACAGCAGAGATCTGAGCCATTCAGGGGTTAAGAGGAGAAAAAAAAACAAAAAAAAAAACAGCAGATTGCAATTATGGCTAGACAGAACCTCTGAGTAAAAAAAAAAAAAAAAGGGTCAGAAACTTCTTTTTTTTTCTCCTTCTTTAGCCAATACCTTTAATACATTATGGCCGGCAATCCTGCCATGATTCCCAATGGCAGGGACATGGGCAAAAACGGACTAGCTCTAGGAAGATGGTATCTCAGGTAACCGCGATGCTGAACCTAACACGCAAATAAAAGTAGCCAGGGGGTGTGCCTACGTTGTATCCCTAGACACCTCGCGCCAGCCGGAGAGCTAACTACCCCTATAAGAGGAATACACAGACCTGGCTTGCCTCCAGGGAAACCCCAAAAGTTATAGTAGCCCCCCACATGTAATAACGGTTAGGTAAGAGGAAAACACAAACGCAGTATGAATATAGATTCAGCAAAGTGAGGCCCTCTGACTAGATAGATGAAAATACAAAAGAGGACTTCGCGGTTACCTCAAAACCCTAAGCAGCCATCCTGAAACCACCTTAACTCCGTTATCAACTCATGACACTGGAGTAGTAATTTCAGATCACTAGAGCTTCCAGCAGCACGAGAAATATAAATGCATGCTGGACAAAACAAACACAAAAAGCCAAAGATTTCAACTTAGCTGAATTGCAGACTTGGAGCAGGTAGCAAGCAACAGAGATGCTCTGGTAACATTGATTGCCGGCACTAGAGTGACTGAGAAGCCAGACTAAATAGGAAACTCCCAATTTCCTGATGAAAACAGGTGCACTGGAAACACAAGACCAAAGTCAACCAGTACCACCAGTAGCCACCAGAGGGAGCCAAAAACAGAATTCACAACAGTGGACACTGGTGTCTTAAATTATTTGGCCAGGGCTACTCAGGATGAGGGTGAGGAGTCATTTGCGCATAGCCTGGCCCGGTATCTCCTTCCCATTCTCCGTGAGGTAAGGCTACGTGTGAGAGGGTGCATGCAGATCCTTCTTGATGCATGCACACCCCCAAATGACCCTAACAATTTGTTTGAGTACATTGAGAGTTGGCAGATGTCACCATGTAACCTCTTACATATGCCAAGAAATCAACCAGTGCATGCTCAAGAGGGATCTGCAGCACCTCCTCCATGTGGGCCTACACCTCAACCCTATCCCCAACAGAACCCACGAATGTCAACCTCACAACCCTATCCCTAACAGAACCCACCAATGTCTACCAATTACCAAATGGCATCCTTCCAGCAACCTTACCAATATGGCCACTTGCCTAGACCCATTGTTGGAGGCTGGTCCCAACCTGGGTTTGGATGACATGGTCATATTGGTGGTAGTTATGACACACATGACTTATATTATCGTCATGATGCCCATAGTATGAACCCTTATGGCCAGTACTCAAGTGGTCAATCTGAGCAGGGCCAGATTTTGGGGCAGGGTCAACAGAAAGCACACCAAGAGGGTGAATGGCAATTTGGCCAACAAAGGCCACAAGAGCAGCAACCTGAACTGCCGCCATCACCTCCACCAACATATCAGAATCTATAAAAAATGGTTAATTCTTGTTGCAAATTGTGTGTGATATACACACAAATTTATAATCTGCTGTGATAGCAATGTGTTTTTGTTTATTATTTTGCTCTGGCCAAGTTTTAATGGCCACAAAAGCCATATGCTGGCAATATGTTTAATGAAAGTTTAATGAAAGTTAAAAATTGGCTAAAAATATAATTTATAAAAACTAGTTTGAAAGCCAATTTCTTTGTGTTTGTCCAATCATTGTGACATCATATCCAATCATATTATGTTAATCTAAATCTAATAATTAAGTCAAATCAACACATATAGTTCAGTAAGTAATTTTTTTTTTCAATATAGTATAGTAATAAAGAAAACAATTACAACTGAGATACAGCATAATCCTGCCAGGGAGTAGCACCCTGAGGAGAAACAAAATAATTTGTGTAAATATCCCTCACTTTTAGGCCAGAAATGGGACACCGCAGTGGAGGTCCATGTGGTGTAGGACTACCCACATTAGTCAACATGTCTTCACCACTAGCAGCTGAGGAGCAACCATGATGTCTCTTAAAATTGTGTAAAACAACACACGCTTTTATCACTTCGTTAACATTAGCCTCACTCAGCTGAATGGCAGACTGGAGGACACGCCATTTGGCACACAGAATCCCGATGGCACACTCCACCAGTTGCCGCGCCCTGGAAAGCTTCAAATTAAACACCCACCGCCAGTGGTCCAGGTTGCGTCAGGGATAAGGCCTCATCACATGCCTTGTCAATTGGAAGGCCTCATCTCCCACAAGAACATATGGCACTGCTTCAGTATTGGAGCCTGGGAGTTGTCATGGTGGGGGAAGGTCAAACTGGTTTTCATGTAGCCGCCGACTCATAATGGACGAATTGAAGACCTTAGAGTCTCCAGCTCGCCCATAGGCCCCAATACCTACAATTATAAACCTGTAGTTACTGTCAACTACAGCTAACAGAACTACAGAGAAAAGCTGCTTATAATTGAAGAATTGGGTGCCCGAGTACAGCGGCTTACGCACCCTGATATGTTTCCCATCCAGGTCTCCGATGCAGTGAGGGAATTGGCAAGTGACATTAAAGCCATGGGCTATTTTGCACCAATCATCCATTTTGGGCTCAGGCATGAAAAGTTTGTGGAGTTTTGACCATATTTCCATACATGTTGCACGCACAATGCCAGAAATAGTGGATTGTCCGATGAGAAACTCCAGATGTAGTCCGGCATAGTACAATCCAGTTGACAGGAAGCTGAAAGTACAGAACAAATAATATTAGGTAAGTAAAAATGCTATACCAAAACCAGAGTTAAAAAAGTATTTTAGAAATGTAAAAAGGCAGGATTAACAGTGTAACTTGCAAAATCTACACTGGGTACATAATTGAACATTGTAAATACATATTTAGTAGCAGCTTTGGCTATAATTTACATATATAATTTTATGGAGCAGCTAAGAAACAACATAAAAAAGAAAACATCATTAACATAGAGTATGTGAGGATGGTGAATACAAACCGTAAGGTAAGGTGAAGACGCTCCTCTGCGTATATGGATTTTCGCATCCTGGTGTCCTGAAATGCTATTCCTGGACATACTGTCTCCAACAAGATGTCAAAGGTTGGTATTGTCATTCGACAGTAAAGATAACATTTTTCAGGATGTGCCCGCAGAGCTCTATACAGCCTTTGAAAATGTCCTTTACTGATGTGTTGTGTCAAAAGTGGATGCACCCACATTCTTCTCCTCCTTCGCAGATCCACTATCACGGGGTATGGCTGGCCAAAGCGAAGCGACAACACCCAGTTAAATAACACCTGCTGAGTTGGGGTGAAATGCAGCAGCTCAGACATGGTGCCAACGTAACAACAATACACCAACAGATGCACACCCACAAAATGGCCAGATGGGAGTGTGACACCTGTTGTAGAGGCTTTAACCCCTTTCTGCCTGCTGACGGAATAGTACGTCAGCTGGCAGATCCCCTGCTTTGAGGTGGGCTCCGGCGGTGAGCCCACCTCAAAGCCGCGACATGTCAGCTGTTTTGTACAGCCAACATGTGCGCGCAATGAGCGCGAGCTGAATCGTGATCCGCCCTTGCCCATTAACTAGATAAATGCCGCCGTCAAACGCTGACAGCGGCATTTAACTAGCAGTCCCGGCCGCGCGGCTGGAGGTGCTCTCACCGCTGACCCCCGTCACATGATCGGGGGTCATCGGTGCATTGCCATAACAACCAGAGGTCTCCTTGAGACCTCTATGGTTGTTGATAGCCGATTGCTTTGAGCGCTACCCTGTGGTCAGCGTTCACAGCAGCCCTGCATTTCTGCTACATAGAGGTGATCTGAGCTTCACCTCTATGTAGCAGAGCCGATCGTGTAGTTCATGCTTCTAGCCGCCTATGGAGGCTATTGAAGCATGCCAAAATTAAAAAAAGTGTTTAAAAATATAAAAAAAATATACAAAAGTTCAAATCACCCCCCTTTTGCCCCAATCAAAATAAAACAATAAAAAAAAATCAAACCTACACATATTTGGTATCACCGCGTTCAAAATCGCCCGATCTATCAATAAAGCAAAGGATTAACCTGATCGCTAAATGGCATAGTGAGAAAAAAAATCAAAACGACAAAATTACGTTTTTTTGGTTGCTGTGACATTGCATTAAAATGCAATAACGGGCGATCAAAAAAACATATCTGCACCAAAATGGTATCATTAAAAACGCAAGCTCGGCACACAAAAAATAAGCCCTCACCCGACCCCAGATCATGAAAAATGGAGACTCTACGGGTATCGGAAAATGGCGCAATTTTATTTATTTTTTTAATCAAATTTTGGAATTTTTTTTTACCACTTAGATAAAAGAGAAACTATACATGATTGGTGTCTATGAACTCGTAATGACCTGGAGAATCATAATGGCAGGTTAGTTTTAGCATTTGGTGAACCTAGCAAAAAAGCCAAACAAAAAACAAGTGTGAGATTGCACTTTTTTTGCAATTTCATCGCACTTGGAATTTTTTTCCTGTTTTCTGTTACACGGCATGGTAAAACCAATGGTATTGTTCAAAAGTACATCTCGTCTCGCAAAAAATAAGCCCTCACATGGCCATATTGATGGAAAAATAAAAAAAGTTCTGGGAAGGAGGGGAGGGAAAAACGAAAACGAAAAAACGAAAAAAGCTCCGGAAGTGAAGGGGTTAAATAGGGTTGGTGATGATGATTTAAATAAAATTCAGCCCTGAAAACCGTTAAATGTCAATTTTGTAAGGTTGCGAGAAAAAAACGCATTACGGATGTCATACATAGGCTGAAGTACATGCGCAAAATACGCTGCCACACCCTGCCTACGTATGACATATGGATCACTATTTTGGAAACATTTCTGCGTATTACGCATGTAAAATACGGACCGTATTTCCCTACGCTGAGTGTGACGCCGGCCTTATTGAGATATTAACAATCAAAGCACTTGACAACAAATGAGCTGTAAGGGAAATATAAATTCATTTTCATCATAAATCCCTATCTTTTTGATGGCATAATCTAAACTATTTTCTAACATACTATAATTAAAAATACCCTTTCCATCCCTAACTACACTATCTAACTGCTTTACTTTTTTTTCAACTTTATTTTTTTCAATTTATTTTTATTTTTTATTTACTCAAACAAAGCATCATCAGAGCCATTATCATTGATCTCTCACTGAAACAATGCATCATTGTTGACCTATGATTTAGGGTCTGGGCTAGTCCCTACTCTGTCACTGTGCAATAGGCACAGTGACATTGTGCGCTCTCACCACTTCAGATTAACCCCTTAATGACAGATGTATCTTTGGTTTTGCATTTTCATGTTTTGTGCCCTTCTTCACAGAGCCATAATTTTTTTATTTTTTGGTCAAAATGGCCATGTGAGGGCTTGTTTTTTGTGGAACAAGTTGTACTTTTGAATGACACCATTGGGTTTACCATATCATGTACTGGAAAACAGGAAAAAATTCCAAGTGGGATGAAATTGCAAAAACAAAGTGCAATTTCACAATTGTTTTTTGTTTGCTTTTCTACTAGGTTCACTAAATTCTAAAACTGATGATTTTCCAGGATATTTCGAGTTCATAGACACCAAACATGTCTAGGTTCTGTTTTATCTAAGTGGTGAAAAAAAAATCCAAAATTTGTTTAAAAAAAAAAAATTGCCATTTTCCGATACCCATAACTAGGGTTGAGCGAAACAGGTCGGCCATTTTCAGAAGTCGCCGACTTTTGGCAAAGTCGGGTTTCATGAAACCCGACCCGACCCCTGTGTGGGGTCGGCCATGAGGTCGGCGATCTTCTGAATCTGGTATCGGAATTCTGATACCGAGTTCCAATATGTTTGCAATATTGGAAATCGGTATCGGAATCTACATTTAAGTGTAAAATAAAGAATTAAAATAAAAAATATTAATATACTCACCTCTCTGGAGGCCCCTGGACATCGCCGCTGGTAACCGGCAGCCTTCTTTGCTTAAAATGAGCGCGTTCAGGGCCTTCCATGACGTTCAGGGCCTTCCATGATAATTCTAGGAATTTAGGACCTGAGAATTACGTCACGGCTTGTGATTGGTCGCGTGGCGGTCACATGGGCGGCCGCGACCAATCACAAGCCGTGTCGTCATCTTAGGCCCTGAACGCGCTCATTCTTAAGAAGGAAGGCTGCCGGAAAGAAGCAGGGCGCGTCCGAGGGTGAGTATATACCTAATAGGAATATACTCACCCTCGGCTTCTTTCCGCAAGCCTTCCTTCCTAAGAATGAGCGCGTTCAGGGCCTTAGATGACATCACGGCTTGTGATTGGTCGCGTGGCGGTCACATGGGCGGCCGCGACCAATCAGAAGCCATGACATCATGGAAGGCCCTGAACGCGCTCATTTTAAGCAAAGAAGGCTGCCGGTTACCAGCGGTAAGGTCCAGGCTGCGTCGGAGAGGTGAGTATATCAATATTTTTTATTTTAATTCTTTATTTTACACATTAATATGGATCCCAGGGCCTGAAGGAGAGTTTCCTCTCCTTCAGACCCTGGGAACCATAGTATCCCATTGCACTGCATTGGGTTTCGTGTTTCGGCCGACCCCGACCCCGACTTTTTTATAGGCTCGGCCGATTTCACTCGACCCAACTTTTGAGAAAGTCGGGTTTCGTGAAACCCGACCCGATCCTATAAAAATAAAAGTCGCTCAACCCTACCCATAACGTCTCCATTTTTTGTGATCTCAGGTTGGGTTAGGGATTATTTTTTTATGCGCCGAGCTGACATTTTTAACCCCTAAACCCCCAAGGGCGGTTTGCATGTTAATGACCGGGACAATTTTTAAAATTCTGATCACTGTCCCTTTATAAGGTAATAACTCAGAAACGTTTCCATGGATTCCAGTGATTCTGACATTCTTTTTTCATGACATATTTTACTTCACGATAGTTGTAAAATTTCTTTAATATTACTTGCGTTTATTTGTGAAAAAAATGGAAATCTGGCAAAAATGTTGAAAATTTAGCAATTTTTCAAATTTGAATTTTCATGCCCTTAAATCACAGAGATATGTCACATGAAATACTTAATAAGTAACATTTCCCTCATGTCTACTTTACATCAGCACAATTTTGGAACCAAATTTTTTTTTGTTAGGAAGTTATAAGGGTTAAAAGTTGACTAATGATTTCTTATTTTTCCAACACCATTTGTTTTTTAGGGACCACATCACATTTGAAGTCACTTTGAGGGGTCTATATGATAGAAAATTCCCAAAAGTGACACCATTCTAAAAACTGCACACCTCAAGGTGCTTAAAACCACATTTAAGAAGTTTATTAACCCTTCAGGTGCTTCATAGGAATATTTGGAATGTTTAAAAAAATGAAAATTCAACATTTTTTCACCAAAAATTTACTTCAGATCCAATTTGTTTTATGTTACCAAGAGAAACAGGAAAAACTGCACCCCAAAAGTTGTACAATTTGTCATGAATACCCCATATGTGGGGATAAACCACTGTCTGGCCACATGGCAGAGCTCGGAAGGGAAGGAGCGCCATTTGGCTTTTCAATGCAAAATTGGCTGGAATTAAGATGTGACGTCATGTCGCGTTTGGAGAGCCCATGATGTGGAAAATCCCCACAAGTGACACCATTTTGGAAAGTAGACCCCCTAAGGAAATGATTTAGATGTGTGGTGAGCACTTTGAACCCCCAAGCGCGTCACAAAAGTTTATAATGTACAGCCACAAAAATAAAAAATCATTTTTGTTCACAAAAATTAAATTTTTGCCCCAATTTTTTATTTTCCCAATGGTAACAGGAGACATTGGACCCCAAAAGTTGTTGTGAAATTTCTCCTGAGTACGCTGATACCCCATATGTGGGGGTAAACCACTGTTTGGGTGCATGGCAGAGCTTGGAAGGGAAGGAGCGCCATTTGACTTTTCAATGCAAAATTGGCTGGAATTGAGATAGGACGCCATGTCACATTTGGAGAGCCACTGATGTGGCTTAACATTGGAAACCCCCCAATTCTAACTCAAACCCTAACCTGAACATGCCCCTAATCCTAATCCCAACCCTAACCACACCCCTAACCCTGACATACCCCTAACCCTAATCCCAAACCTAATCCCAACTGTAAAAATAATCCAAACCCCAACCCCATCTCTAGCCCCAACCTCAGCTCTAACTATAGCCCCAAACCTACCCTAACTTTAGCCCAAACCATAACCCTAACTTTAGCCCCAACCATAACCCTAACTTTAGCCCCAACCCTAACCTTAACTTTAGCCCCAACCCTAACCCTAACTTTAGCCTCAACCCTAACCCTAATTTTAGCCTGATCCCTAATCATAACTTTAGCCCCAACCCTAACTTTAGCCCTAACACTAACCTTAATGGGAAAATAGAAATAAATACATTTTTTATTTTATTATTTTTTCCTAACTAAGGGGGTGATAAAAGGGTTTGAATTACTATTTATAGTGGGTTTTTATAGCAGGTTTTCGTTTGGCAGCTGTCACACACAAAAAGACGCTTTTTATTGGAAAAAAAGGGTTTTTGCATCACCACATTTTGAGAGCTATAATTTTTCCATACTTTGGCCCACAGAGTTGTTTGAGGTCTTGTTTTTTGCAGGATGAGTTGACGTATTCATTGGTACCATTTTCAGGCAGATCACATTTTTTGATCGCTTTTTGTTATGATTTTTGCTAGGCAGAATGAACAAAAGCAATTCATGAATTTGTTTTGGGTGGGGCATTTATACCATGCCACATGTGGTAAAATTCATAAAGCAGTTTTATTCTTCGAGTTAGTATGATTACCGTGATACCTCATTTATATCTTTTTTATGTTTTGGCACTTTTATACGATAAAAACTATTTTATATAAAAAATAATTATTTTTGCATCCCTTTCTTTTGAGGGCTATAACTTTTTTAATTTTTGCTGATGATGCTTTGTCATTTTTTGCAGGACAAGACGTTTTCAGCAGTACCATGTTTATTTATATCCATCTTTTTGATCTCGTGTTATTCCACTTTTTGCTCAGCAGTATGGTAATAAAGCGTTGTTTTTTGCCTCGTTTTTTTTTTTCACGTATTCACTGAAGGTGTTAATTAGAGGGACAGTTTTATAGGTTGGGTCGTTACTATATGATTCTAAATATATGTACTTTTATTGTTTTTTATTATTATTTACAAAAAGAAATGAATTACATTGTCCCAGGGTGGGACATCATTGTATGAAGTCAGATCGCTGATCTGACACTTTGCACAGCACTGTGTCAGATCAGCGATCTAACAGGCAGTGGTGGAGGCTTATCAGGTCTTGTTCTCAGTAGGCACTGACAAGCACCTCCCTGCATGACCCAGAAGTGGCGTTGTTCTGAAGGTCTCAGGGAAGCACGTAGGGAGCCCCCTCCCTGTGCAATGCTTCTCTATGGCACTGGAACACTGCGATCTTGCCTGTGACTGCTCCTGGCACATAGTGCAGGGTGTCAGCTGTGATAATCAGCTGACAACCGGCCACGATCGGCCGTGCTCCCCCCGAGAGCGCAGCTGATCGCATAGTCCCGTCCATGGGAATTAAGTCCCAAGTCACATTCATGGGATAGTACGTCCGATGGCAGAAAGGCGTTAAAAATTCAATTTTGGTGCAGATACGATCTTTTAATTGCCCGTTATTTCATTTTAATTCAATGTTGCCACGACCAAAAAAAAGTAATTCTGGCGTTTAACACTAGAACTACCGAAGGGGTCATTTTGACCCTTTGGCTATTTCTTTTTCCTATAATTTCTAAAATTTTAACAACTGAGTACTGAGTTTTTGTGACTTTTATTTATTCATGGTAGTGTATATTTTAGGACACAAAAATTAATTGAAACTTTTTCAGGGGCGCGGATTTTACAATTCATATCTATAAGTACTGAAGGGGTCAATTTGACCCCATACATAAAAAAAATCTGGAAGCCGACGATGACCTGTTCAGCTGTTTTGTAATGTACTTGATTTAGCAGCTATAAATGCAACTATACTCTATAAAACAGCAACTGGGAGGAAAAATATCAGACGGGAGTTCATTCTTCAGCTTCATGCTATGACCATGTAAAAGGAAAATGCGTGCTGTACTTGATCTTAACACTGCGCCTACTAAGTTAAAATAAATGTTCTTTAATTTGTTGGCAACAAAAAAGTTATTTTTACTCCAGAGTCAGTACTTTTGAATGGGGGTCAAAATGACCCCTAATAGTAGTTATAGGTATTATGAAACCTGCGGTAGTTCTAGTGTTAAACTTTTTTTTTATTGTTACGCCATTTAGTGATTGTATTAATTATTTTTTATATTGATAGATCGGGCGATTCTGAATGTGGTGATACCAAATATGTGTATGTTTGATGTTTTTATTGTTTTATTTGTTTGGGGCAAAAGGGGGGGATTTGAACTTTTATATTTTTTCATTTTTGTAACATTTTTAAAAACTTTTTTTTACTTTTGGCATGCTTCAATAGTCTTCATTGGAGACTAGAAGCTGCCATATCCTGATTGCCTCTGCTACATACAGGCGATGATCAGATCACCTGTATGTAGCAGAATTGACTTGCTATGAACGCTGACCACCGGGCGGTGCTCATAGCAATCCAGCAGTGACAATCATAGAGGTCTGCTGGAGACCTTTGATTGTCATGCGAACCCATCGGTAACCTTTGGTCATGTGACACGGGCGGATTTCCGACTCGCTTGCCAGAAGCGCGTGTTAAATTCGGCTGTCAGAGTTGGACAGTGGCATTTAAAAGGTTAACACCCACAGTTGGATCGCAATTCCACCCGCAGCTGTTAGCAGCGCCAGTCAGCTGTTCAAAACAGCCGACATGTGCCAGAAAAGATGTGGGCTCACCGCTGGAGCCCCCATCAAAGGGAGGGTGTCTGACATTGGCATATTGCCTTGCACAGGCGTGTACTCCGGAGGACAGAGAATGAACTTCAATCCAATATTGCGGCCAGCATGCAGCCAGCGGGTAAGGAGAGGGTGAATCAAACACCCGAAAACCCCGCCCATATGACCCAAAACTGGTCCCGCCAAATTCAGGTGACAGGTTCCCTTTAAAAGCCAATTGTATTCAGACTCCTCTATAAGAAGCATGCATACAACTTATGGACTTCAAAACATTAAAAGGATTGTTACAAATTATTAAGCTATCCAATAATAATATAATTATATAATATAATAAGGCATAACTTATTGATCATTGGTGAGTTCATCACTAGGACTCCCAGGAATCCCAACAACAGGTTTCTGAAGAGCCCCAACTCAAAAGAGAAGAGTTCAAAGAAGTGTATATCCTGATCATTCATTGTTTTTTAGACTGTTGGAGAAAACCAAGCACTGTACCCTTCAGAACTCCAATCTTGAGATTCCTGGGGTTAACAGCTTTCTGACCCTAAGTGAGCAAAAAGATATCCCATATCCTATTGAAACGGGTTATTAACTTGTTTTTTTTTTATTAAAAAAGGTATAATATAATTACCCAAAGTATAGATTATGAATACTGAGTATATCATGTATTTATACAGTACAGACCAAAAGTTTGGACACACCTTCTCATTTAAAGATTTTTCTGTATTTTCATGACTATGAAAATTGTAAATTCACACTGAAGGCATGAAAACTATGAATTAACACATGTGGAATTATATACTTAGCAAAAAAGTGTGAAACAACTGAAATTGTCTTATATTCTAGGATCTTCAAAGTAGCCACCTTTTGCTTTGATGCCTGCTTTGCACACTCTTGGCATTCTCTTGATGAACTTCAAGAGGTAGTCACCAGAAAATGGTTTTCACTTCACTTGTGTGCCCTGTCAGGTTTAATAAGTGGGAGTTCTTGCCTTATAAATGGGGTTGGGACCATCAGTTGTGTTGAGCAGAAGTCTGGTGGATACACAGCTGATAGTCCTACTGAATAGACTGTTAGAATTTGTATTATGGCAAGAAAAAAGCAGCTAAGTAAAGAAAAACGAGTGGCCATCATTACTTTAAGAAATGAAGGTCAGTCAGTCCGAAAAATTGGGAAATCTTTGAAAGTGTCCACAACTGCAGTTGAAAAAACCATCAACCGCTACAAAGAAACTGGCTCACATGGGGACCGTCCCAGGAAAGGAAGACCAAGAGTCACCTCTGCTTCTGAGGATAAGTTTATCCGAGTCACCAGCCTCAGAAATTGCAGGTTAGCAGAAGCTCAGATTAGAGACCAGGTCAATGCCACACAGAGTTCTAGCAGCAGACACATCTCTACAACAACTGTTAAGAGGAGACATTGTGCAGCAGGCCTTCATGGTAAAATAGCTGCTAGGAAACCACTGCTAAGGACAGGCAACAAGCAGAAGAGACTTGATTGGGCTAAAGAACACAAGGAATGGACATTCGACCAGTGGAAATCTGTGCTTTGGTCTGATGTGTCCAAATTTGAGATCTTTGGTTCCAACCGTTTCTTTGTGCGACGCAGAAAAGGTGAATGGATATACTCTACATGCCTGGTTCCCACCTTGAAGCATGGAGGAGGAGGTGTGATGGTGTGGGGGGTGCATTGCTGGGGACACTGTTGGGGATTTATTCAAAATTGAAAGCATACTGAACCAGCATGACTACCACAGCATCTTGCAGCGGCATGCTATTCCATCTGGTTTGCGTTTAGTTGGACCATCATTTATTTTTCAACAGGACAATGACCAAAAACACACCTCCAGGCTGTGTAAGGGCTATTTGACCAAGAATGAGAGTGATGGGGTGCTGGCCTCCAGAAGTCACCAGACCTGAACCCAATCGAGATTGTTTGGGGTGAGCTGGACCGCAGAGTGAAGGCAAAAGGGCCAACAAGTGCTAAGCATCTCTGGGAACTCCTTCAAGATTGTTGGAAGACCATTCCCGGTGACTACCTCTTGAAGCTCAACAAGAGAATGCCAAGAGTGTGCAAAGCAGTCATCAAAGCAAAAGGTGTCTACTTTGAAGAACCTAGACTATAAGACATATTTTCAGTTGTTTCACACTTTTTTGTTAAGTATATAATTCCACATGTGTTAATTCATAGTTTTGATGCCTTCAGTGTGAATTTACAATTTTCATAGTCATGAAAATACAGAAAAATCTTTAAATGAGAAGGTGTGTCCAAACTTTTGGTCTGTACTGTATATGCACATGATGTAGGCAAATAATCAAGACATGAACTAACTAGTGAATATTACTAGCTCTTTTGTACTATTAGTTCAGCTAATGTTAAATCATACCAATAATTGTGTTGAGTTGACTTGAAATGTTTTTCTTTAAACTAATAACATAATGTACCGTATAAATAATATAAAACTGTCTCTGTAAAGAGAAATTGAGAGAAGTTTAGATAAAACTTTAATATTTGTTCCAGATGGAGACAATGACAGATTTTGCCCATAGCTTAATTAAATATTCTCTGGTCTGCCTGAACTGTTGGTTTACACTTCAGCTGGGACTTAAGAGTCAACATGTTCAGAAAATTAATAAATGCCTTTTATTTGTAAAAGGCGACAACCTCTTTGTATGCAAAATATTGACATGCTCAAAGCCCATCTTAGTAATTACTGAATAGTGTCTTCATCATGTTCAAAGATTCCCTAGGAGAAAATACTTTAATAATAATTTTACTGAGTTTGCAAGATTATTGTCCAAAGTCTAAAGGTACCGTCACACTCAGCGACGCTGCAGCGATATAGACAACGAGCCGATCGCTGCAGCGTCGCTGTTTAGGTCACTGTAGAGACGTCAAACACAGCAGCTTCAGAACGATGCAGGAGCGATCCAGTGATGTAACGGTGACTCACTTATCGTTCTCACAGGTCCTTAGCTCCATGTAAAACATTGCTGGCATCGTTGCTTTTGCTGTCAAACACGACGATACACGCCGACCTGACGACCAAATAAAGTTCTGGGCTTCTAGCTCCGACCAGCGATATCACAGCGGTATCCAGATCGCTGCTGCATGTCAAACACAACGAGATCGCTAACCAGGACGCTACAACGTCACGGATCGTTGTCGTTCTAGTTGTAAAGTTGCTGTGTGTGAAGGTACCTTAAGGGTCTGTCTAAATTGGCTGATGGCGACACAATATGACAGCTGATAGGTAAACTCTTAGTGATTCTCAATTGTTTCAATGAATGCTTACACAATCAGACCAAAGTAAGCAATGTGCACTTAGCAATCCATATTTTATTGCTCAGTGCACACAGGCTGCCATAGTTATTGGCAGTGTGAGTCCTGTGTGCATAGGATGATGCCATCGAGAATGATAATCTTTTATGCTGCACAAAACATAAATTCACCTGATGAATCAGCGATTTTCTCATTAATCATCTGATCGGAAGCCTGTTTACACTGCGAGTTAATCACAAATGGGCATTTTTAACAGCACAATTATTATTATTTATTTATATAGCATTGTAAGTGCCAATCCTGAGTCATTTTCCAATTAATTTAATGGGAGATACCTATTGAAGTCAAGAGTTGATATAAAATCCAAGTCTTTAATGCAGAGTACCTCAGTAAGAAATGTACATCATAATAGGGGATTAAAAGGATCTATGATTCATTTCCAATTGTCTGTGTTTTGAATAATAAGGATCCCACCTAGCGATGAGCATATTGATCTGCAGAGGGTTGAGTTTGAGGCAAATTTCCTGAAATTAACACATCCAAGGAAATTAGAAAACACTTTCAGATTTGTTTCGCAAAAAAAACTTGCCCTACTCCATTTCCTTCACTGGTGAAAGGAGCTGGCTAATGTCGTTATGCTTGGCCGAGGGGGCTTCCTTATAATACCCAGCAGCTATGACATCACATTCCAGTTTATCAAGAAAATTATCATTCATTGTATAGTTGTGGCCATGACACCACTGGGTTATTGGAGCTCAGTTGGGCACAGGAGTAGTAAGTATGACAGAGTTAGATTCCCTCTCCAGATTCCCTGAGCAAGTGGCTTCGGGTAACTTAAAAACTGTACAAACGGATATCCCATATACGTGGTGGCAAAACTCAATAGGGGTAAATTCTCTTTTCCCTTATTTTAGCTTTCTGAATTATGTTGAATACATATTACTGCAATAATTTGAGGCTTTTTTCATAGTATTTTCTTAATGGAGGAGGCAGAATAATGAGCAGTCTGACCGATTTGCTATAATGTACAGCAAAAATTGGCATGTGGCCCGTTGGCCACCAATCATGTCACATAATAGAGTAGTGTTGTCATATAAACACCTGATGACACACTTTTCAAGTCACCTGATTGCTGCAGCCAATTAGAAGCTGCTGCATTGCTGTGACTTTTGAACAAAGCAGACACCGCTTCCAGAGCAGATGGAAAACTCTCGATCAGTCTGCCATAGATCCGCAGGAACATTCAAAGGTAATTATGCCTTTGAAATTGTTTTTAATCAATCTGTGCCTAAAGGAAAAATAATTAATGTTGCTATTGGACCTTTAATGGTCTAAAGGCCAATTACCTGCTGTGTAACAAATCTATGTAGCTGCTCAGGCAAAATAGCTCTCCTCGATCCTCATAAAATAAATATTAAAGAATAGAAAATAAATCTGAATAGTAAAACAGATTTATTAGTTAGCTAAAAAATAAAATAATACACTCTATATGAGCATTATTTTAACCCAAAATATTAATAATACTGAAATTTAGTATTTATTTTTTACAGATAATGAAGAAGTGAAATAAAATCTACATTGCCATGGTTATAATTTTCTACGCTTTAGGGTATTTTTGCATGTTCAGTTTTTGTTAAGTCAAAACCAGAAATTGATCTTAAATAAAAGACTTGTATAGGTAGGTTTAGACTCCTCCTTTTTAAAATCAATCCTTGGCTTTGGCTTAAAAAATTATCATCTAAAAAAACGTGAAGGAGGTAACAAATGTTTATCATTGTCAATAGATATATTCAGAATTCTGCTAGTTCTGAAAAAGCCTAGAGTTGCCAAAGTCAAAGGATTAAACCAAAAGGTATGAACTGGGATATAAACTGATGTGCATGCAGCGTGTAAGCGCAAGTTTACACTAGTTACCAAGCAGATAAAAACAAAGGGAGAAACATAATAATTAAATACCTTGCAGTATATGGTACTTAGTAGGGTTGAGCGAAACGGGTGGTTCATTTTCATAAGTCGCCGACTTTTGGCAAAGTCGGCGTCTCATGAAACCCAACCCGATCCCTGTGTGGGGTTGGCCATGCGGTATGCGATCTAGGCGCGAAAGTCGCGTTTCGTATGACGCGTTTAGCGCCATTTTTGCAGCCAATGAAGGAGCGGTAGAGTGATGACGTAGGTGTTAGGGGGCGTACACAACAACAGGCATTTTTTTTCGCGTGCATTACAGCAATGTGCAAAGTGTAAAATGAGCGTTCTGGGAGTGATGTGGAAAATCAGCATTTAGGGGGGGAGAGAGAGAGAGAGAGAGAGAGAGAGAGAGAGAGAGAGATTTAAAAAATAATATTAAAAAAATTTCTTCATTGGGTTTCGTGTTTCGGCCGAAACCCGACTTTTCACGGTGGTCGGCCGATTACACTCGACTCGACTTTTAAGACAGTCGGGTTTCACAAAACCCGACTCGACCCTAAAAAACTAAAGGTCGCTCAACCCTAGTACTTAGTTAACATGTTTTTTTATCAAAAAAATGCGAAAGCCATGCCACCACTTCACAGAGATCGTAGTTGCAACAGTCCTAACTGTTACCGGATGTCAAGTGACGTGCATGTAGATAAGGGCTGAGATGGACTGGGCCCAAATAGTGGACACACAGCCATGGGAGTCCACATCAATATAATGCCCAGCTCAAAGGAAAGGCAGGTCACACTTTAATATGCACATGATGCAAACAGAAAAAAAACAAAGGTATGAACTGGGATATAAACTAGCCACTGAACAGAAAAAAGTCATAGGATTAAATTCACACATGATGTTTTTGATGGCGAGTTTAGCCCTAAAATAGGCAAAAATCTAAAAGTTAACTATAAAGGAAAAGCTTACTATTAGATCAACTGCCATGTTTATTAAAATCAAAACTGCTTATAGGCACCCAGATATCTTCATAATTCAGCTATACATGGGTTTATAATAAACATTCAAATTGTCTATTCAGAGAGGAAGAGTACTTGATCTATAGCGCCACTTATTGGAAGTAGCAATCCTAAAAGTCAATATTGACCGTTTAACAAGCCTTGCCACATGACTTAGCACAAAAGCCAAAACAGAATCCCAATTTGTAGACCCTTGTTTCAGAGTGTTGCTCCTCCTCAGTGCAAAGCATAAAATCTGACATGGCTGTATTAGAGGCCCCTAACTGGGGCCTAATGGGTAATGTTTCCTCCTTGTAGATAGTGACATTCTTGACATGCCAGGGTAATGAGACTTACAGGCTGTGCAGTGCTCCTCCGGGAAATTTAATATGCATGTTGTCTCTTCAGAGAGGAAGAGGACTTGAACTCTACCTAAACCAATCAGAAGTCACAATACTAACAAAATGTCTTATCCTAAGACATTTTGTCTTAGGATAAATAGATGACAAAATTAATGTGTTTTAAGTTATGTAACTTTTCTATGCAGATTTTACCAATAATATACAATATACTCTTCTTTACTTTCTTTCCTGCGCCTTTATATAATTTTTCTTCCATACATAGCAACACTTACAAGCTCTCAATACCACTATTGATTGTTCGCTCTGGCCACTGCTTTTAGATCTATTTTGCTATTGAAAGACGTTTGCTAACCTTTCAGATTATTGATTTTATTTAGAAACAGAAGTACATGACTTTCATTACAATGATAGCATTGCTGACTCACAGGTTTTCGCAAAACTCTGAGAAATGAAGTGTATGGACACAGAGTGACCATAAATGAGCAAGTCAAGTATACATAATGGCAACACTCTTTATAAAGACAAAGGTTTCTCTTACTGAAAGTAAACATGGTGTACTGCCACTACACAGTGAAAATCGATATACTATATGTTAGATGACATATTAAACATTGCAGCTTTTAATATTAGAAAATCTAGATATTTAGAGATATTTCCTTTCTTAATTTTGCTCTCACATATACATATACTAAGACTAGACTGTGGCCCGATTCTAATGTATCGGGTATTCTAGAATATGCATGTCCCCGTAGTATATGGACAATGATGATTCCAGAATTCGCGGCAGACTGTGCCCGTCGCTGATTGGTCGAGGCAACCTTTATGACATCATCGTCGCCATGGCAACCATTATGACATCTACGTCGATACTGTGCCCGTCGCTGATTGGTCGAGGCCTGGCGGCCTCGACCAATCAGAGACGCGGGATTTCCATTATGACATCATCGTCGCCATGCTGTGCCCGTCGCTGATTGGTCGAGGCCTGGCGGCCTCGACCAATCAGAGACGCGGGATTTCCAGGACAGACAGACAGACAGACAGACAGAAAGACAGACAGACAGACAGACAGAAAAACCCTTAGACAATTATATATATAGATGTTTGGAACTAGATTACCAGCTTTAAAAAACATCATTTTGAGACACTCTATCATGTGATGCGTACACTGTATTTTGGTTGTGATTAGAGTTGAGTGAATTTGTTCGAATTTGGGTCCGAATACGATCGGCAGCAAATATTGTTTTTGCAATATTCTCGAACACAGCCGAACATCATTAGAGTCAATGGCCATAGAAATTACCGAATATGTTCAGAACTGATCATCAAACATAAATTCGGCACGAATAGGGTACCAATATGGCAAATTCAGATTCGGCGACCGAATCCGAACAAATTTGTTCAACTCTAATTGTGATATACTTGCAACTTTTTGTTTGCTTTGACACAATATTGAATTTTATAACTTTACAATACTTACTTTCTTGAGAAAAAAATGTTGTCATCATGCAAACGGTAGTTAACATGGCTACATTTGCTACATTTTATCAGGTTTGGAACTAGGACAAATATACAACAACACTTAAAGTATGATTATTGAAATTATTTAGCAGACATGAATTTTTTTGTTGTGATATTCAATAGAAGGTTTTTTTTTTAATACAACTTTAATAAAACAAATAGATCAGTAATTCTTATGATCTGTCGGTAACACATCTGAAGCCCTTCCTCTTTTCCGTATTTGGTGCCCACATAATACTGACACATTGAGCCTCAATATTACTGCCATGAGGCACCCAAATAAGAATGCAGTATAACTCCTAAATAGCAATCTATGTGTAATGATTATAGTGTTGAGCATTCCGATACCGCAAGTATCGGGTATCGGTCGATACTTGCTGTATCGGAATTCCGATACCGAGATCCGATACTTTCGTGGTATCGGAAATCGGAATCGGAAGTTTCCAGTGTATGGTTCCCAGGGTCTGAAGGAGAGGAAACTCTCCTTCAGACCCTGGGATCCATATAAATGTGTAAAATAAAGAATTAAAATAAAAAATAGGGATATACTCACCTGTCCGGAGGCCCCTGGACTTTACCGCCGTAACCGGGAGCCTTCTTTGCTTAAAATGCGTGCGTTTAATGGTTTCCGTGATGTCACGGCTTCTGATTGGTCGTGTGCCGCCCATGTGACCGCGACGCGACCAATCACAACAAGCCGTGACATAATTTTCAGGTCCTGATGCCTAATTCTAGGCATTCAGGATTTGAAAATTACGTCACGGCTTGTGATTGGTCGCGTCGCGGTCACATGGGCGGCACGCGACCAATCAGAAGTAAGGAGATTTTAAAGAGACTGCATAGCTCTACCCTGCACACACCACAGCGGTCTGGAGGCTGATAGAACAGTAACATAACAACTCTCTATCTCTACACAGGACACTGAGCAGCAGGGCCGGACTGGCCATAGGGCAGTTCTGGCAAATGCCAGAAGGGCCGATGGCAGTAGTGGGCCGCTTGAGTGTGCCGCTGTCGGCACTCTTCCCCCGCTGTTGCGGCACACTCCCGGCCCCGCATTCAACTATACCGGCGTCATAGACGCCGGTACAGTTGAATGCAATGATGGAGGAGAGTGCGTCTGCTGACGCCCCCTCTCCCATCATTCCCCGCTCTGCCTGCCGCTGACACTGCGGGTGCGCGATGACGTCATATCATCGCGCACCTGCAGTGTGACCGGGCGCCGGGCAGACTGCAGCTGCTGAGACCGGAGCCAGAGGAGAGCAGCGCGGGGCACGAGGAGAGAGGTGAGTAGAGTGTTTGTTTGTTTTTTAACAAAGAGTGATGAGTGGATTGTGGAGCTATTGGGGGGGGACTGCCTGCCTGCCTACATTCCATTCTATGGGGGCTGCCTGCCTGCATTCCATTCTATGGGGGCTGCCTGCCTGCATTCCATTCTATGGGGGCTACCTGCCTGCATTCCATTCTATGGGGGCTGCCTGCCTGCATTCCATTCTATGGGGGCTGCCTGCCTGCATTCCATTCTATGGGGTCTGCCTGCCTGCATTCCATTCTATGGGGGCTGCCTGCCTGCATTCCATTCTATGGGGGCTGCCTGCCTGCATTCCATTCTATGGGGGCTGCCTGCCTGCAGTACATTCTATGGGGGCTGCCTGCCTGCATTCCATTCTATGGGGGCTGCCTGCCTGCATTCCATTCTATGGGGGCTGCCTGCCTGCATTCCATTCTATGGGGGCTGCCTGCCTGCAGTACATTCTATGGGGGCTGCCTGCCTGCAGTACATTCTATGGGGGCTGCCTGCCTGCAGTACATTCTATGAGGGCTGCCTGCCTGCATTCCATTCTATGGGGGCTGCCTGCCTGCATTCCATTCTATGGGGGCTGCCTGCCTGCAGTACACTCTATGGGGGCTGCCTGCCTGCAGTACATTCTATGGGGGCTGCCTGCCTGCATTCCATTCTATGGGGGCTGCCTGCCTGCATTCCATTCTATGGGGGCTGCCTGCCTGCATTCCATTCTATGGGGGCTGCCTGCCTGCATTCCATTCTATGGGGGCTGCCTGCCTGCAGTACATTCTATGGGGGCTGCCTGCCTGCAGTACATTCTATGGGGGCTGCCTGCCTGCAGTACATTCTGTGGGGGCTGCCTGCATTACATTCTATGGGGGCTGTGCTGCATTATATTGTATGGTGGCTGCCTGCATTACATTCTATGGGGCTGGCTGCATTATATTCTATGGGGCTGGCTGCATTCCATTCCATGGGCCTGTGCTGCATTATATTCTATGGGGCTGGCTGCATTCCATGGGCCTGTGCTGCATTATATTCTATGGGGCTGGCTGCATTCCATTCTATAGGCCTGTGCTGCATTATATTCTATGGGGTTGGCTGCATTCCATTCTATTGGAGCTGTGCTGCATTATATTCTATGGGGCTGTGCTGCATTATATTCTATGGGGCTGTGCTACATTGCATTCTATGGGGCTGTGCTGCATTACATTCTATGGGGCTGTGCTGCATTATATTGTATGGTAGCTGCCTGCATTATATTCTATGGGGCTGGCTGCATTCCATTCCATGGGCATGTGCTGCATTATATTCTAGGGGGCTGGCTGCATTCCATTCTATGGGAGCTGTGCTGCATTATATTCTATGGGGCTGTGCTGCATTATATTCTATGGGGGCTGTGCTGCATTAAATTCTATGGGGCTGTGCTGCATTATATTCTATGGGGCTGGCTGCATTCCATTCCATGGGCCTGTGCTGCATTATATTCTATGGGGCTGGCTGCATTCCATGGGCCTGTGCTGCATTACATTCTATGGGGCTGGCTGCATTCCATTCTATGGGCCTGTGCTGCATTATATTCTATGGGGCTGGCTGCATTCCATTCTATGGGAGCTGTGCTGCATTATATTCTATGGGGTTGTGCTGCATTATATTCTATGGGGCTGTGCTGCATTGCATTCTATGGGGGCTGTGCTGCATTAAATTCTATGGGGCTGGCTGCATTACATTCTATGGGGGCTGTGCTGTATTACATTCTATGGGGGCTGTGCTGCATTACATTCTATGGGGGCTGTGCTGTATTACATTCTATGGGGGCTGTGCTGTATTACATTCTATGGGGGCTGTGCTGCATTACATTCTATGGGGGCTGTGCTGTATTACATTCTATGGGGGTTGTGCTGTATTACATTCTATAGGGACTGTGCTGCATTACATTCTATGGGGACTGTGCTGCATTACATTCTATGGGGGCTGTGCTGCATTACATTCTATGGGGGGGCTGTGCTGCATTACATTCTATGGGGGCTGTGCTGCATTACATTCTATGGGGGCTGTGCAGCATTACATTCTATGGGGGCTGGGCTGCATTACATTCTATGGGGACTGTGCTGTATTATAGTCTATGGGGGCTGTGCTGCATTACATTCTATGGGGGCTGAGCTGTATTATAGTCTATGGGGGCTGAGCTGCAATGTTGGATACAGCTGTAATTATGTTATATAGTTGTGTTACACTCCCCTCACTTCTTGTAGCCTACAAGTGTACAAAGATATTATACAGTCACCATGCGACAAGTGGGCCTGTGTGACTTCAAATGCCAGGGCTGAATTTTAGTCCCAGTCCGGCCCTGCTGAGCAGCCTGCGTTGGATCCAAGTGGATACCAGTAGGTGAGTATGACCAAGTTAGATAACTTTTATGTAGTCTGTTTCTGGGACCTTTAGTGATGGTAGCATCATGGAGACACATCTCTTAGCAAAGTATTAACACCAAATTTTTAAACTATTTATTCATCTCTCACAGAAGAATGGCACAATGTACAATTATAAAAGCGTTTATGCTAATGAAAAAACAGATTACCTTAATGGAATCAGTGGTGGGGGCAGGGTTATACATAGTCCATGAATGTGCTTGAATAACTTGCAGTAAGTTTACTAGTTACAGTTGTGCTCAAAAGTTTACATACCATGGCAGAATTTTTGCTTTCTTGGTCTTTTTTCAGAGAATATGAATGATAACTAGTGTTGAGCGATACCGTCCGATACTTGAAAGTATCGGTATCGGAAAGTATCGGCCGATACCGGCAAAGTATCGGATCCAATCCGATACCGATACCCGATACCAATACAAGTCAATGGGACTCAAGTATCGGACGGTATTCCTGATGGTTCCCAGGGTCTGAAGGAGAGGAAACTCTCCTTCAGGCCCTGGGATCCATATAAATGTGTAAAAGAAAGAATTAAAATAAAAAATATCGCTATACTCACCTGTCCGACGCAGCCTGGACCTCAGCGAGGGAACCGGCAGCGTTGTTTGTTTAAAATTCGCGCTTTTACTTGGTTACGTGAAGTCCCGGCTTGTGATTGGTCAGGGCGGCCATGTTGCCGGGACGCGGACCAATCACAGCAAGCCGTGACGAAATTACGTCACGGCTTGCTGTGATTGGTCCGCGTCCCGGCAACATGGCCGCCATTAACCAATCACAAGCCGTGACGTCACGGGAGGCTGGACACGCGCGCTTTTTAAAAAGCGCGCGTGTCCAGCCTCCAGTGACGTCCCGGCTTATGATTGGTCACGGCGCCATGTTGCTGGGACGCGGACCAATCACAGCAAGCCGTGACGAAATTACGTCACGGCTTGCTGTGATTGGTCCGCGTCCCGGCAACATGGCCGCCATTAACCAATCACAAGCCGTGACGTCACGGGAGGCTGGACACGCGCGCTTTTTAAAATGGGCGCGTGTCCAGCCTCCCGTGACGTCCCGGCTTGTGATTGGTTGCGCCGCGGTCAACCAATCACAAGCCGGGAGGCTGGACACGCGCACATTTTAAAATTTTAAAATGCGCGCGTGTCCAGCCTCCCGGCTTGTGATTGGTTGATCGCGGCGCAACCAATCACAAGCCGGGACGTCACGGGAGGCTGGACACGCGCCCATTTTAAAATGCGCACGTGTCCAGCCTCCCGTGACGTCACGGCTTGTGATTGGTTGCGTCTCCCATGTGACTGCGACGCAACCAATCACAAAGCCGGGACGTAATTTTAAAATCCTGAAGGACCTGAAATTACGTCACGGCTTGCTGTGATTGGTTGCGTCCCGGTCACATGGGCGGCACGCAACCAATCACAAGCCGGGACTCACGTAAAGGAAAGAAAAGCGCGAATTTTAAACAAAGAACGCTGCCGCTTCCCTCGGTAAGGTGCAGGCTGCGTCGGAGAGGTGAGTATAGCAATATTTTTTATTTTAATTCTCTCTTTTACACATTTTTACATTAATGTTGTTTCGATACCGATACCCGATATCACAAAAATATCGGATCTCGGTATCGGAATTCCGATACAGCAAGTATCGGCCGATACCCGATACTTGCAGTATCGGAATGCTCAACACTAATGATAACAGCAAAACTTTTTCTCCACTCATGGTTAGTGGTTTGGTGAAGCCATTTATTGTCAAACTACTGTGTTTTCTATTTTTAAATCATAATGACAGCCCCAAACATCCAAATGACCCTGATCAAAAGTTTACATGCCCCAATTCTTAATACCTTGTATTGACTCCTCTGACATCAATGACAGCTTGAAGTCTTTTGTGGTAGTTGTGGATGAGGTTCTTTATTTTCTCAACTGGTAAAGCTGCCCACTCTTCTTGGCAAAAAGCCTGCAATAGCATAATGTGGGAGCTTTGACCTTAATTCCAGTGATGTGTCACTTACTTGGCTGCTTAGTGTAATTTTCATAAAATCACTGTTTTGTTAGATGCAGATCACCATTAGGTACAGTTGTGCTCAAAAGTTTATATACCTTGGCAGAATTTTTGCTTTCTTGGCCTTTTTTCAGAGAATATGAATGATAACACCAAAACTTTTTCTCCACTCATGGTTAGTGGTTAGGTGAAGAAATTTAGGTGGGTCTTGCTCATTCACCTAGATTCCTACATCTTTTGTGTCTTGTTTTCACTGTATACATAAATAAAACATCATAGAGATCAGTCTTAGTAACTCCTAGAACTCTTCACTTTGTTGAATTTTAATCTGTAATATGCTATATTCTGGGACATGATGACAGTTTGATGATCTTCTCAGTGATTAATACGATATTTGCATTATTTTTTCATAACTTTCATAAACACGTGGAGTTTGATGTGATTTTATTTCTATAATATTATGATATATGTCTAATTATAATTACCACATCCAGTTTCCCGCTGGTCTGAGATGTAGGAGACTTTGGGAATCAGTCAGTTGGCATAACTGATACAATACAAAGTTGTCTCTTGCAGACAAACTATAAATTAAAATGAACTTGTCGTGTCCAAAAAGACTACTTATCTGCAGATAAATTGTGTTAAAATCCTTCCTAGCTTAATGCAAGGGCTGTAACAGTTACAGGCCAGTGTTGAACTTATATTTTTCCTGTAGCTGCTCATTTCCAGTCACAGAAGCAGAGCAGGGAGCTGTTACAGTCATCGCTCAGTACACAGTGAGTGCGGCTGTAATCACTCCCTGGCACTTTGATTAATAGTTTTTTCTGCACACACATGAAAGTCGTGTACTGGAGTGTGTTCCTCAAGTTACAGCGAGATCACGGGCGAGAATACCAACTCCTAGACACTTCACTCACTATAATTATTTTGCTTAGTTATATGGATGACTCAACTACATAACTCAGTGGGACACCGGTCTCAGTGGGATGCTTCCACTGGAGAATGTCATTGGAATCCCCTTCAGCTTGTCCTCTCCCTGATATCAGTAACTGCATACTGCCTTTAAAATGGCCACACTTCCTCTTCCTGTTTCACATCATTTCAGTTTGCAGCTCCACCTCTGACATTTAGTTTTGCATTTTTTTTGGCAGTCTTTTGGTAATGCTTAGGCAACAGGTGACATCTTTTGACTGAATAACAGCATTACTGCAAAGAATCAAATCTTTTCACAACAGGCACAGTATTATACAGATGCAGGCACAGGTATACACATTTATTCCACCTTGGTGAGCCGACACACATCTCACAAGCACACTTCACATATATGCAGCTTGTGCAGCCTGTCAACCAAAGGGAGTGAGAGTTCATTGTAATCTCTTCCTGCTCTGCACTGTTGACTGACAGCGAACGGCTAGACAGACAATATAAGTTCATTTTCTCCCTTGCTCCAACAAGGCAGCCAGACAGGAATTAAAGCTATTTACCTCCATATAGGTCTTATATCTGAAGGTAAATAGCACATTTGGACTTCACAGATTCTCTTTAAAGGGCCACTGTCACCCCCTCCAGCCGATATAAACTAAAAGAGCCACCTTGTGCAGCAGTAATGCTGCATTCTAACAAGGTGGCTCTTTTAGTTTTTGGTGCATGTATTCCCAAAATAATGCGTTTTATAAATTCTCCAAAATACCTTTCTGTCGCCAGGGAGGCTGGTCCTCACCCCCCTGCTTGAAATCTTCAGGGGTGCTGGGTGCCGCTCCCCTCCGCACTGTTTTCACATGAAATCCGGCACCTGCGCTGTGTAGTACTGTCTGGTGCAGGCACAGTGAACTCTGGCCGTCTGACGTCACAGCCAGGCTTGCAGACTGCGCCTGTGCGGCCAGTGCGGCCACCCACCTTGTGAATCCCAGCCCCGCAGTGTGTTATGCATTATGCAGAGTGGGGGCTGGGATTCACAAGCAGGGTGGCCGCACAGGCGCAGTCTGCAAGCCTGGCTGTGACGTCAGACGGCTAGAGCTCACTGCACCAGACAGTACTACACAGCGCAGGCGCCGGATTTCATGCGAACACAGCACGGAAGGGGCAATCTCCTTACTTCCTAGTTTCTGACAGGGTGGGCTCTCCTATGCTCCTATTTAGTAGGGCACTCTTCACAATTAGGTAAAACTGGTGGTCTGGATAGGAAGTTAGGCAGAAGCTGACTGGGCTTCACCCAGGCAGTACCTGTCAGGGAAAGGAAGAACATCTAAGAGCTGCAGACAGAGTGGTCCCTGACAGGGGTGGGATCCTGTCAGAGGCCTAGACAGAAGGCCACGGAGCTGCGTCGGCCCGGCGTGCGGCAGCATCCTAAGAAAGAGACACGAACAGTAAATTGTCTTGTAGAGGGTGAGAAACGAAGTCATAGCAAAAGGAGAAGAAACCAGAAGGAGTTCTGCCCTGCAAAAGGCTGCCTCCTTTCTGAGGCGCAGGATCCGGTAGCCGGAACACCGAGGGAGCAACAGTCTCCAAGCCTTGCTCCAGAGACTGGCAGGACAGATAATTCCACGTTACCTGCCCGACCTACACCCAGGAGGCACGGTGGCAACTTGTGGGGGCTGGGGCATGCTAGAGTCCCTGTAAAAAGCCTCAGGCCATCAGTCATACGGGTTGTTGCTATCCATCTGGGGGACAGAGAGTAAGACATAACATCTAGAACATCTACAACAGTTGTAAGGACCTTATGAGAGGCTCAGCAGTAAGGGACTACAACATCCAGGCTCTAGAGGAAAGCTACTGATTTCTACCTGGATAAGGGGACTCTGGATTTGCCTTCAGACTGGCCGGACTCTGCCTACCCTGTGATCTGGTGCTCTGGACTGTGGATGCTGAAGCCTTTAGTAAAAAGTTAAAGAGACTGCAACCTTGTGTCCTCGTTCTTCACTGCGCTTCACACCATCCACCATCTACACACTGGGAAGCCCTGGGGATACACTTCACTTGTGGGAAGGTATACCATCTAGCTGCCATAACATCACCCCAGCAGACCCCTTACAGCAGCGTCGGTCACCCTGACCAAATACCACAAGTGGCGTCACAAACATATCCCTTTTAAGACCTTCCCCCCCTTTTATTACGGACGTCCCTAGGGCCACGGACCGGATCAGCCACCGTGACATCCCCCTTGAGAACCGAAGGACCCGGTACCGAGTACCCCACTGCCCTACTGGGGGTGCTCCAACTTCATTGTATTACCTTTTGTAAATAGATCTCCAAGAACCCCAACATGCATTTCACTCTTTTGTTTTCAGGGGAGAGAGAAGCTAATTCTTTAAAAAATTTGCCCTTTTATAGTTATGTAGATTGAAAATTAAAATATTCATGGCTCTGAGAAGACAGGGATGAAAAAATAAAAGAAAATAGTTGTGTCATGAAGAGCAACACTGCCTTCTTTGCAGCAAGGTTAATACCCAAAAAACTGGTACAATGATAACTAAACTTAGTTAAAAAATAGGAAATTTCAGTTTAACTTATGAATGAAGCAAGAACTGCCAAAAATTAGGGACTCAGATACACCCTGTATTAGACATAAAGGAGGGCCTCATACACATTCTGTTATTTGGTTGTATACCAATTAAATGTATTCCAGACCACGGAAAAGTCTGTAGATGAGCAATATAATACCGATAAATTTTTGAACAAAGTTTTGAGGGTTACATAGCAACAAAATGTACCCAAGAAGAGGTAATACTCTGTGGATGAGCAGCATCATACTGATACATTTTAAAGAAGATTTTTGAGGGTTATATGACAACAAAATGTACTCCAGACGACGGAATAGTATATGGGTGAACAATATAATACAGATACATTTTGAAAAAGTTTTTTGAGGCTTAAATAGCAATGAACTCTACCCAAGAAGATGTAGTGTTATATATCACCAAAATGTACCACAGAACCCGAAATAGTGTGTGGTTAAGAAATGTGAACAAAAAAGCAAAATTTTCAATTTTTTTTCTACTGTTAGGCCATGTGCACACGTTCAGTATTTTTCGCGTTTTTTTCGCGTTTTTTCGCTATAAAAACGTGATAAAAACACGAAAAAAACGCTTACATATGCCTCCTATTATTTTAAGTGTATTCCGCATTTTTTGTGCAAATGTAGCCTTTTTTTCCGCGAAAAAATCGCATCGCGGAAAAAAAAGCAACATGTTCATTAAAATGCGGAATTGCAGGGGATTCCGCACACCTAGGGGTCCATTGATCTGCTTACTTCCCGCACGGGGCTGTGCACACCATGCGGGAAGTAAGCAGATTATGTGCGGTTGGTACCCAGGGTGGAGGAGAGGAGACTCTCCTCCACGCACTGGGCCCCATATAAGTGGTCAAAAAATAAGAATTAAAATAAAAAATAGCGATATACTCACCCTCGATGTCTTCCCGCCTCCACTGCACGCTGCCGTTCGGTTCCTGTAGCTGATGTGCGGCGAAGGACCTCGCCGATGACGTCACTGTCCTGTGATTGGTCGTGAGCGGTCATGTGACCGCTCACGTGACCGTGACGTCACGGAAGGTCCTGCGCGCACACACCAGCTATAGGAAGACGAACGGACGCCGCTGATGAGATGTCTGGGTGAGTATAAGCATTTTTTTATTTTTTTTATTATTTTTAATAGTGATGAGCGAACACTAAAATGTTCAGGTGCTCGTTGTTCGAGTCGAACATCTCCCGATGTTCGAGTGTTCGTTTCGAATAACGAACCCCATTGTAGTCAATGGGAGACTCGAACATTTTTCAGCGGGACCAAAGCTCTGCACAGGGAAGGTCGCCTAAAAACCTGGGAAGCTCAGAAAATGATGGAAACAACACTGGAATGGACAGGAAACAGCAGGGGCAGCATGCATAGTTGCCTCTGAGGCTGCCCAAATGCACCATTACGCCAAATTATGGCCAACAGCTTTGTGGTGACAGAGTGACCCACTTTGATGAGGTAGCAGGTGAAACACACCGAAATTGAGCCTGACACAGCATGGCAGCTATGGGCACGGCATGCGGAGGCAGCATCAGGCCGGAGAGCGGCACAGTGACGGACCCTTGAGGAGGCGGCAGCAGCATCATTCCTTACACATTGAGGCCACAGAGTGGCACAATTACATAGTTTGGAGGTAGCGAAGACCCAGCATGTGGAGGCGTCAGCACGGAGAGTGGCACGGTGATGGACCCTTGAGGAGGCGGCAGCAGCATCATTCCTTAATCCTTACACATTGAGGCCACAGAGTGGCACAATTACATAGTTTGGAGGTAGCGAAGACCCAGCATGTGGAGGCGTCAGCACGGAGAGTGGCACGGTGACGGACCCTTGAGGAGGCGGCAGCAGCATCATTCCTTTCACATTGAGGCCACAGAGTGGCACATTTACATAGTTTGGAGGTAGCGAAGACCCAGCATGTGGAGGCGTCAGCACGGAGAGTGGCACGGTGACGGACCCTTGAGGAGGCGGCAGCAGCATCATTCCTTACACATTGAGGCCACAGAGTGGCACAATTACATAGTTTGGAGGTAGCGAAGACCCAGCATGTGGAGGCGTCAGCAGCGTCAGCACGGAGAGTGGCACGGTGACATGACAGACTTCAGTTTGAGCTGCTTTAACACGGTGGCGAGTGGAAATCTGTAGAAATCCATGCTTTATTCATCTTGATAAGCGTCAGCCTGTCAGCGCTGTCAGTTGACAGGCGTGTACGCTTATCGGTGATGATGCCACCAGCTGCACTGAAGACCCGCTCTGACAACACGCTAGCGGCAGGGCAAGCCAGCACCTCCAAGGCGTACAGTGCCAGTTCTGGCCACGTGTCCAGCTTTGAAACCCAGTAGTTGTATGGAGCAGAGTGATCATGCAGGACGTTGGTATGGTCACCTAGGTAGTCCTTCACCATCTTTCTGTAAATCTCGCCTCTACTCTGTCTAGACTGTGGATTGGTGGCATACTCTTGCATGGGTGACATAAAACTGGCAAAGGCCTTGGAGATTGATCCTCTGCCAGCGCTTGACAAGCTGCCTGCTCCCCTCCTCTCCCTCGCTTGTTGGCCCTCAGAACCACGTCCTCTGCCGCTAGCGGTGTCAGATGGGAAGGCTATTTTCAGCTTGTGCACCAGGGCCAGTTGGTATTGATGCAGTCTCATACTCCTTTCCTCTATAGGAATTAGAGTGGAAAAGTTGTGCTTGTACTGGGGGTCCAAGAGGGTGAACACCCAGTAATCGCTGGTGGAAAATATTTTTCTCACGCGAGGGTCACGGGAAAGGCAGCCTAACATGAAGTCAGCCATGTGCGCCAGAGTCCCAACACGTAAGAATTCCCCCTCCGCAACAGGCCGACTCTCCATTTCCTCCTCCTCCTCCTCCTCCAACTCCTCCTCCTCAGCCCAAACACGCTGAACTGAGAAGAGGGAATGGGTATCGTCTTCAGTCTCGCCCACAGTCTCCTCCTCTTCATCCTCATCTTCCTCCTCCCCCTCCTCAGTTACACTCTGAGAAACAGACTGGCTGGTGTTCTGGCTCTCAGTCAACTCTTCTTCCCCCATCTCCTGTGACAATCGATGCGCCTCAGACTTCATGCTGAGCAATGATTTTTTCAGCAGACAAAGCAGCGGGATGGTGACGCTGATTATGGCGTCATCCCCGCTGACCATCAGTGTTGACTCGTCAAAGTGGCTTAACTGTTGTGAATTTACTTTTTGCTCCCTCTAGTGGTTACTAGTTTTTTGACTCTGGTTTTTCTGTCATTCCTTTTATCCGCACCTGGGTCGTTAGTTAAGGGTGTTGCTATTTAAGCTCCCTGGACCTTCAGTTCAATGCCTGGCAACGTAGTTATCAGAGCTAGTCTGCTGTGCTCTTGTCTACTGATCCTGGTTCCAGTTATATCAGCTAAGTCCGCTTTTTGCTTTTTGCTATTTTGTTTTGGTTTTGTATTTTTGTCCAGCTTGTTCCAAATATATATCCTGACCTTTGCTGGAAGCTCTAGGGGGCTGGTGTTCTCCCCCCGGACCGTTAGACGGTTCGGGGGTTCTTGAATTTCCAGTGTGGATTTTGATAGGGTTTTTGTTGACCATATAAGTTACCTTTCTTTATTCTGCTATCAGTAAGCGGGCCTCTCTGTGCTAAACCTGGTTCATTTCTGTGTTTGTCATTTCCTCTTACCTCACCGTTATTATTTGTGGGGGGCTTCTATCCAGCTTTGGGGTCCCCTTCTCTGGAGGCAAGAAAGGTCTTTTGTTTTCCTCTACTAGGGGTAGCTAGATTCTCCGGCTGGAGCGTGTCATCTAGAATCAACGTAGGAATGATCCCCGGCTACTTCTAGTGTTGGCGTTAGGAGTAGATATATGGTCAACCCAGCTACCACTGCCCTATGAGCTGGATTTTTGTATTCTGCAGACTTCCACGTTCCTCTGAGACCCTCGCCATTGGGGTCATAATAGTTTGCCAGGCCAGTATTAAATGTTTAATGCATTGCAGAAGAGGGATTATAAGAAAGAAGATTCTGATTTTTTTTTTTTTTTCTTCTTCCCCTTTACCTCAGAGTGGCTATGCTTGCTGCAGACATGAATGTCCAGACCTTGATTACAAGTGTGGACCAGCTGGCTACTCGTGTGCAGGGCATACAAGACTATGTTATCAGTAATCCTAGGTCAGAACCTAAAATACCGATTCCTGAACTGTTTTCCGGAGACAGGTTTAAGTTTAGGAATTTTGTGAATAATTGTAAATTGTTTTTGTCCCTGAGACCCTGTTCATCTGGAGACTCTGCTCAGCAAGTAAAAATTGTTATTTCGTTCTTACGGGGCGACCCTCAGGATTGGGCTTTTTCGCTGGCGCCAGGAGATCCGGCATTGGCTGATATTAATGCGTTTTTTCTGGCGCTCGGTTTACTTTATGAGGAACCCAATCTTGAGATTCAGGCAGAAAAGGCCTTGCTGGCTATGTCTCAGGGGCAGGACGAGGCTGAAGTGTACTGCCAAAAATTTCGGAAATGGTCCGTGCTGACACATTGGAACGAGTGTGCACTGGCCGCTAATTTTAGAAATGGCCTTTCTGAAGCCATTAAGAATGTTATGGTGGGTTTTCCCATTCCCACAGGTCTGAATGATACTATGGCACTGGCTATTCAAATTGACCGGCGGTTGCGGGAGCGCAAAACCGCAAATTCCCTCATGGTGTTGTCTGAACAGACACCTAATTCGGTGCAATGTGATAGAAAAATCGCAAATTCCCTCATGGTGTTGTCTGAACAGACACCTGATTTAATGCAATGTGATAGAATCCTGACTAGAAATGAGCGGAAAATTCATAGACGCCGGAATGGCTTGTGCTACTACTGTGGTGATTCTACACATATTATCTCAGCATGCTCTAAACGTATAGCTAAGGTTGTTAGTCCTGTCACCGTTGGTAATTTGCAACCTAAATTTATTCTGTCTGTAACATTGATTTGCTCACTGTCGTCTTTTCCTGTCATGGCGTTTGTAGATTCAGGTGCTGCCCTGAGTCTTATGGATCTGTCATTTGCTATGCACTGTGGTTTTACTCTTGAACCATTAGAAAATCCTATTCCTCTTAGGGGTATTGATGCTACGCCATTGGCAGCAAATAAACCGCAGTATTGGACACAGGTTACCATGTGCATGACTCCTGAACACCGCGAGGTGATACGTTTCCTGGTTTTACATAAAATGCATGATTTGGTTGTTTTAGGGCTGCCATGGTTACAGACCCATAATCCAGTCCTGGACTGGAAGGCTATGTCAGTCTCAAGTTGGGGCTGTCGTGGTATTCATGGGGATTCCCTGCCTGTGTCTATTGCTTCTTCTACGCCTTCGGAAGTTCCGGAGTATTTGTCTGATTATCAGGATGTCTTCAGTGAGTCTGAGTCCAGTGCACTGCCTCCTCATAGGGACTGTGACTGTGCTATAGATTTGATCCCAGGCAGTAAATTTCCTAAGGGAAGACTGTTTAATCTGTCGGTACCTGAACATACCGCTATGCGTTCATATATCAAGGAGTCTCTAGAGAAAGGACATATTCGTCCGTCTTCTTCCCCTCTTGGTGCGGGATTCTTTTTTGTGGCAAAAAAGGACGGATCTTTGAGACCTTGTATTGATTATCGGCTTTTAAATAAGATCACTGTCAAATTTCAGTATCCTTTACCGCTGTTGTCTGACTTGTTTGCCCGGATTAAAGGTGCCAAGTGGTTCACCAAGATAGATCTTCGTGGTGCGTACAACCTTGTGCGCATTAAGCAAGGTGATGAATGGAAAACCGCATTCAATACGCCCGAAGGTCATTTTGAGTACTTGGTGATGCCTTTTGGGCTCTCCAATGCGCCTTCAGTTTTTCAGTCCTTTATGCATGACATTTTCCGGAAGTATCTGGATAAATTTTTGATTGTTTATCTGGATGATATTTTGGTTTTTTCTGATAATTGGGATTCGCATGTGGAGCAGGTCAGGTTGGTCTTTAAAATTTTGCGTGAAAATTCTTTGTTTGTCAAGGGCTCAAAGTGTCTCTTTGGTGTACAGAAGGTTCCCTTTTTGGGGTTCATTTTTTCCCCTTCTGCTGTGGAGATGGACCCAGTCAAGGTCCGAGCTATTCTTGATTGGACTCAGCCCTCGTCAGTTAAGAGTCTACAGAAGTTCTTGGGTTTCGCTAACTTCTACCGTCGTTTTATCGCTAATTTTTCTAGCATTGTGAAACCTTTGACGGATATGACCAAGAAGGGCTCCGATGTAGCTAACTGGGCTCCTGCTGCCGTGGAGGCTTTCCAGGAGTTGAAACGCCGGTTTACTTCGGCGCCTGTTTTGTGCCAGCCCGATGTCTCACTTCCCTTTCAGGTTGAGGTGGATGCTTCAGAGATTGGAGCAGGGGCCGTTTTGTCGCAGAGAGGCCCTGGTTGCTCTGTTATGAAACCTTGTGCCTTTTTCTCTAGGAAGTTTTCGCCTGCCGAGCGAAATTATGATGTGGGCAATCGGGAGTTGTTGGCCATGAAATGGGCATTTGAGGAGTGGCGTCATTGGCTCGAGGGTGCTAAGCATCGTGTGGTGGTCTTGACTGATCACAAAAATCTGAGGTATCTCGAGTCTGCTAAACGCCTTAATCCGAGACAGGCCCACTGGTCATTGTTTGTCTCCCGCTTTGATTTTGTTGTCTCGTATTTACCAGGTTCAAAGAATGTGAAGGCCGATGCTCTTTCTAGGAGCTTTGTGCCTGATGCTCCTGGAGTCGCTGATCCTGTTGGTATTCTTAAAGATGGAGTTATCTTGTCAGCTATTTCTCCGGATCTGCGACGTGTGTTGCAGAGATTTCAGGCTGATAGGCCTGAGTCTTGTCCACCTGACAGACTGTTTGTCCCGGATAAGTGGACCAGCAGAGTCATTTCCGAGGTTCATTCCTCGGTGTTGGCAGGTCACCCGGGAATTTTTGGCACCAGAGATCTGGTGGCCAGGTCCTTTTGGTGGCCTTCCTTGTCAAGGGATGTGCGGTCATTTGTGCAGTCCTGTGGGACTTGTGCTCGAGCTAAGCCTTGCTGTTCTCGTGCCAGCGGTTTGCTCTTGCCCTTGCCTGTCCCGAAGAGACCTTGGACACATATCTCCATGGATTTCATTTCTGATCTTCCGCTATCCCAGGGCATGTCCGTTATCTGGGTGATATGTGATCGCTTCTCAAAGATGGTCCATTTGGTTCCTTTGCCTAAGCTGCCTTCCTCTTCCGATCTGGTTCCTGTGTTTTTCCAGAACGTGGTTCGTTTGCACGGCATCCCTGAGAATATTGTGTCAGACAGAGGATCCCAGTTCGTTTCCAGATTCTGGCGATCCTTTTGTAGTAGGATGGGCATTGATTTGTCGTTTTCGTCTGCTTTCCATCCTCAGACTAATGGACAGACGGAGCGAACCAATCAGACTTTGGAGGCTTATTTGAGGTGTTTTGTCTCTGCTGATCAGGACGATTGGGTGACATTCTTGCCGTTGGCTGAGTTTGCCCTTAATAATCGGGCTAGTTCCGCCACCTTGGTTTCGCCTTTTTTCTGCAACTCTGGTTTCCATCCTCGCTTTTCTTCGGGTCATGTGGAGCCTTCTGACTGTCCTGGGGTGGATTCTGTGGTGGATAGGTTGCAGCGGATCTGGAATCCTGTGGTGGACAACTTGAAGTTGTCACAGGAGAGGGCTCAGCGCTTTGCCAACCGCCGCCGCGGTGTGGGTCCCCGACTACGCGTTGGGGATTTGGTATGGCTTTCTTCCCGCTTTGTTCCTATGAAGGTCTCCTCTCCCAAATTTAAACCTCGTTTTATTGGGCCTTACAAGATATTGGAAATCCTTAATCCTGTATCTTTTCGTCTGGATCTTCCTGTGTCGTTTGCTATTCACAATGTATTTCATAGGTCCTTGTTGCGGCGGTACATTGTGCCTATAGTTCCTTCTGCTGAGCCTCCTGCTCCGGTGTTGGTTGAGGGCGAGTTGGAGTACGTGGTGGAGAAGATCTTGGATTCTCGCCTCTCCAGGCGGAGGCTTCAGTACCTGGTCAAGTGGAAGGGCTATGGTCAGGAGGATAATTCCTGGGTGGTCGCCTCTGATGTTCATGCGGCCGATTTAGTTCGTGCCTTTCATGCCGCTCATCCTGATCGCCCTGGTGGTCGTGGTGAGGGTTCGGTGACCCCTCACTAAGGGGGGGGTACTGTTGTGAATTTACTTTTTGCTCCCTCTAGTGGTTACTAGTTTTTTGACTCTGGTTTTTCTGTCATTCCTTTTATCCGCACCTGGGTCGTTAGTTAAGGGTGTTGCTATTTAAGCTCCCTGGACCTTCAGTTCAATGCCTGGCAACGTAGTTATCAGAGCTAGTCTGCTGTGCTCTTGTCTACTGATCCTGGTTCCAGTTATATCAGCTAAGTCCGCTTTTTGCTTTTTGCTATTTTGTTTTGGTTTTGTATTTTTGTCCAGCTTGTTCCAAATATATATCCTGACCTTTGCTGGAAGCTCTAGGGGGCTGGTGTTCTCCCCCCGGACCGTTAGACGGTTCGGGGGTTCTTGAATTTCCAGTGTGGATTTTGATAGGGTTTTTGTTGACCATATAAGTTACCTTTCTTTATTCTGCTATCAGTAAGCGGGCCTCTCTGTGCTAAACCTGGTTCATTTCTGTGTTTGTCATTTCCTCTTACCTCACCGTTATTATTTGTGGGGGGCTTCTATCCAGCTTTGGGGTCCCCTTCTCTGGAGGCAAGAAAGGTCTTTTGTTTTCCTCTACTAGGGGTAGCTAGATTCTCCGGCTGGAGCGTGTCATCTAGAATCAACGTAGGAATGATCCCCGGCTACTTCTAGTGTTGGCGTTAGGAGTAGATATATGGTCAACCCAGCTACCACTGCCCTATGAGCTGGATTTTTGTATTCTGCAGACTTCCACGTTCCTCTGAGACCCTCGCCATTGGGGTCATAACACTTAACACCTTACATATATCAGACATCCACGTCCACTCCTCATTGTAGATTTGAGGAAGCTGACTAACTTGACTACCGGTTCTGGTGGAAGTGGTCATCTGACAGTCTACAATGGCTCTGCGCTGCTGGTAAACCCTGTTTAACATGTGTAGGGTGGAATTCCATCTCGTTGGCACGTCGCACAACAGTCGGTGAGCTGGCAGTTGTAAGCGCCGTTGCACTGCCCTCAGGGTGGCAGCATCAGTGGTGGATTTGCGGAAATGGGCACAGATGCGTCTCACCTTGGTGAGCAAATCTGACAGATTGGGGTAGGTCTTGAGGAACTGCTGAACCACCAGATTGAACACGTGGGCAAGGCATGGAACGTGTGTGAGTCTGCCCAGTTGCAGAGCCGCCACCAGATTACGCCCGTTGTCACACACGACCATGCCTGCTTTCAGGTTCAGCGGCGCCAGCCAAAGATCCGTCTGAGCCGTCATGCCCTGTAACAGCTCCTGGGCAGTGTGCCTCTTGTCACCTAAGCTCAGCAGTTTTAGCACCGCCTGCTGGCGCTTGCCCACTGCGGTCCTGCTGCGACTGCAGCTGCCGACTGAAGGTGGCGTGTCCACGGATGGAAATTTACAAGTGGTGTTTGTGGAGGAGGAGGAGGAGGAGGAGGAGGAGGGGGGAGAAGTATAGTAATCCTGGGAAACAGTCACCGAGGTAGGCCCCGCAATCCTGGGTGTGGGCAACACATGAGCTGACCCCGGTTCAGACTCTGTCCCAGCCTCAACCAAATTAATCCAATGTAACAGATATAAAACTGTGTTTATATTTGTGGTATTTCTTCACATCAAATACCCTTTATTTCTTTAACTATTAGATATGGCGTGCACAAATCTGGCAACAGGCCTAGTCACTAAATACAGAGCGTATTTTTGAACCACAAAACTTGGGTACCAGTAACAGATATAAAACTGTGTTTATATTTGTGGTATTTCTTCACATCAAATACCCTTTATTTCTTTAACTATTAGATATGGCGTGCTATAAAAATGCAATTTTTATCTAATGCGGTTTTTTGGACACACAAAACCTTGGATTAGAATGTAGGGTATTCTATACTATATATATATACTATATATGTGGCAGAATTGCGTATTCTGTACACTGCGCTTATGTGTACGCTAAACAAATATTTTTGGGCCAGGTGTGGTATATCTGTATCACTCAAAAATGCATTTTTATTTCTTATGCGGTTTTATTTTTAGGCCGCAAATATTTCCTTTTTTAATTTATTAATTATTGTTATTAATTAATATTATTATTATTAAATGAGGTGACAGCGTGTGCTGTACCACTCTACGGAGTCTGAGGCACTACAAGTCCCAGACAGCAGCACAAATGAGGTTACAGCGTGTGCTGGAGTCTGAGGCACTACAAGTCCCAGACAGCAGCACAAATGAGGTTACAGACAGCGTGTGCTGGAGGCTAAATGGAGTCTGAGGAACATCCAGCAGCCGATATTCTAATAGTGCGGCGTTCGCCCAAAATGGCGGACGCCGCACTATAAAGCCCAGCCTAATGCACACACGATCCCTGCCTAATGCCTAATGCCTATAAAGATTGACTTGGAGACTGAGATTGAGACTTGGCACTGAGACAGTGAGTGCGCAGCTAAGATGGCGGCCGCTGCACTCCTGGTCCCAGCTGCCACACAGCTAGCCAGCAAATACAAGAGAGGACTAGTAGTAGTAAACGTAGATTAGCCCTGACAAGGGCTGTTGATTTCTGCACCCTGCCTGCCTGATTAATTCTGGTCTTTGTCCCTGCTCTAGTCCCTATCAATTCCCAGTCCCCCCAGCACGTCTGTCCCTATGCTCTTTCACACTGCAAATGGCTGAAAGCGCCGAACATAATGAAAGCAGTCTATTGGCTGGTCAGGTCACCTGATCTGGCCAGCCACTCACTGCTCTCGTCTTGTACATGTCCCTACGTCATGCTAGTAGCTTAGAAGGCTCACCTAACATGATTGGCTCCTTGAAAAACCGCCAAAAATGAGAAAAACAAAAACGAGATTTCACTCGAGTACCGCGAGATGATCGGCCGAATACTGAACACCTTCGAACGCCCTAATGTCCGATCGAACACCAGGTTCGAGTGAACACGTTCGCTCATCACTAATTTTTAAACATTCTATCTTTTACCATAGATGCGGCATAAGCTGCATCTATAGTAAAAAGTTGGTCACACTTGTCAAACAGTATGTTTGACAAGTGTGACCAACTTGTCAGTCAGTTTTCCAAGCGATGCTACAGATCGCTTGGAAAACTTTAGCATTCTACAAGCTAATTACGCTTGCAGAATGCTAAAAAAACGCGAAAAAAACGGAAAAAAAACGCAAAAAAAAAAATGCGGATTTCTTGCAGAAAATTTCCGGTTTTCTTCAGGAAATTTCTGCAAGAAATCCGCAACGTGTGCACATGGCCTTATATGCCACCAAAATGTGACAGAAAGCACGTAATACTCTACTGATGAGTAATTGGACCCTGAAATATTTTTCAATGCATTTTGTAAGTCTTACATGCCACTGTAATTCAAAAATAACCATGCTAAACTGTATAGATGAGTCATTAACCCCTTTCCGACATTGGGCGTAATAGTATGCCAATGTCGGACTCCACCTGATATATACAGCTGACATGTGCCCGCAACAGCTGCGGGTGTTAACTAGTTAAATGCCACTGTCAATCTCTGACAACGGCATTTAACTTGCGCTTACCAGAAGAGCGTCAATAAACCCACCCATCGATGACCCCGTCACATGATTGTAGGTTACCGATGGGTTGCCATGACAACCAGAGGTCTCCAGCAGACCTCTATCATTGTCATTGCAGGATTTCTATGAGCGCCACCCTGTGGTCAGCGCTCATAGCAAATGAGCATTTCTTCTACACACAGGCGACCTGACCATCACCTGTGTGTAGCACAGCAGATCAAAGTACTGCGGCTTCTAGTCTCCCATTGAGACAATTGAAGCATGCAAAAAGTAAAAAAAGTTTTACAAATTATAAAAATAAATATAAAAGTTTAAATCACCCCCCTTTTGCCCCATTCAAAATAAAACAATAAAAAAATCAAATATACACATATTTGGTATTGCTGCATTCAGAATCGCCCGATCTATCAATGTAAAAAAAGAATAAACCCAATTGCTAAACGGCGTAACGAGAATTAGGTTTTTTTTGGTCACCGCAACATTGCATTATATGCAATAGCAGGAGATCAAAAGATCTGCACCAAAATGGTATCATTAAAAACATCATCTCCGCATGCATAAAATAAGACCTTACCCAACACCAGATCACGAAAAATGGAGACGCTACTGGTATCAAAAAATGGGGCAATTTTTTTTAACAAACGTTGGAATTTTTTTTCACCACCTCAACTCGTAATGGCCTGGAGAATCATAATGGCAGTTTTAGCATTCACTGAACAAAAATATTTTGAAAGTATAGTTGATGTCCTTATATAGTCATAAAGGCTTTGCAGAAAATGCAAACCAGACAGAAATTATGAGGAAGGTCATCCATACACCCCTGAAAGGCAACAACTGGCAGACCTCATTAAAATGCTTATCTGGTGATGTGGAAAAGAGTGGGCTAATCCAAGCTTTGTTCATTAATATGAGAGTGAGCCTATCTGCATTCAGTGTTGACAGGCGAAAGCACCTGTCTGTTATGATCCCCCTGGCAGCACTAAAAATCCTCACAGACAAGACGTTAGCAAGGGCAGCACAACACCTCCAAACATATTTTGCACAATTGCCTTCTGGTATAGTACCATTTTAGAAGACCTCTCCACTTCAGGAAGAAGAAATGCAACGTTCTCTTTGTAGCATGGGTCTAGCAGTGTGAACAACCAGTACTCATTTTTGGCCAAAATGAATGTAACGTGAGGGTCATATAAAGTCGGCCATATGTGCCAAGGTCTATACAGCCTGTCTTCCCTGTCTCCACCAAGATTACAACTCTCCATCTCCTCCTCCCTCTCTTCCTCCTATTTCTCATCCTCAGCCCATTCACGTAGGAGAGATGGGAAAAGGGTTGTGTGACTACTAGCCTCTGTTGCCACCAACTCCTGTTCTTCCTCTTCCTCCTCATCAGCATCCTCTTCCTCATTGATACCCAATCTGCGCTGAGGAAATAAGATGAAGATAGACTGGCTGCAATCTCTCTGTGTTATGTCTTCCTCCATCCCCCCCTGCTCCACATGCCAAGCTTAATTTTTAATTGTGAGCAGCAGCTTTTTAAGCAGGTATAGATGTGGAATAATTGCGTTGACTATAGCGTCATCGCCGCTCACCATGTTTGTGGAGACCTCAAAGTCTTGGAGAACTGCACACATGTCAGACATCCATGCCCACGCTTCGGTGTTATATGCTGAGCTTGACCAGAATGCCAATGGGCATGTTTGGAGCTGGTACTCAGCCACTGACCTCTTCTGCTCACAAAGCCTTGCCAGCATATGCAGGATGGAGTTTCAGCGCATGCTGATGTTGCACACCAGTCGGTGAGCTGTCACTTGCATGTGCTGCTGCAGCACTGAAAGTGAGGAGGCAGCTGTAGCCGACTTGCAGAAATGGCCGCTCAAGCGTCGTACCTTGTCCAGAAGCTCTGACAAATCTGGATATGTTTTCAGAAACCGCTAAACCATCAAGTTTAGCACATGTGCCAAGCATGGTACATGTGTGAGCTTGCTAAGTTTCATAGCTGCCACCAGGTTATGCCCATTGTCACACACAAGAATGACTGGTTGGCGGTTTAGCAGCAAAAACCACAGATCTGTCTGGTGTGTTATTCCTTTTAAGCAATTCTGCTGCGGTGTGCCGTTTGTCTCCTAGACAAATTAACTTCAGCAAATCCTGTTGCAGCTTCACTGAGGCAGTGCTGCACAGCATTCAGCTTTGTTGCTGATGAGTAACAATGTGCTCTGAGATGCTACATTGAAGATGGAGGATGAGGAGGAGCAGGAGGGGGTGCAGAAACTGCTGTAGCAGGTGGAGGAAACCCTGAAAGGAGTAGGGTCAGCAATCCTCAGCTTCGGAAGCACATGCACGTGCTAGGGTGTGACTCGTCCCCAGCCTCCACAATGTTCTCCCAGTGTTCCATCAGGGAAATGTAGCATCCCTGTCCACAAGGGTGTGTCAGTCATTAAGTGGACAATGCCAGTAAGTGCATTGATAAGGGTATGGGTCATGTTTGTGGACACGTGCTGGTAAAAGGTGGGGATGCAACATCGGGAGAACAAGCGATGGCTGGGAACGAGCACCAAGGGACAACTGCCACCATGAGTCTTTGGAAATCCTCTGTGTCTACAAGCTTTATTGGATACATTTCCACGGCAAGCAGCCTGGAATTGTGGCCATTAATAATTATAAAAATAATAATAATTTTATTTCTATAGCGTCAACATATTTCATATCACTTTACATTTTAGAGGTGTCTTGTACAGACAATAAAAGACATTACAGCATAACAATAATCACATAAATCAACAGATACCCAGAGGAATTACGGCCCTGCTTGCAAACTTATAATCTATGAGGAAATATGGGAGGCACAAAAGGTGGATGGTAACAATTGCTTGTATTGTACAGACCAGCAATAATGTAAGAAATTGGGTGTTCATTAGTGTTGAGCATCCGATACCGAAAGTATCGGGTATCGGCCAATATTTGCGGTATCGGAATTCCGATACCGAGTTCCGATATTTACCGCATATCGGATACCGGAATCGGAAGTTCCCAGAATTCAAATGGCACGAATTCAGCCAATGAGGAATGATTACAAGTGTGGGCACATCCTGTTCTGCATGGTGGGCATGTAACTACTGGTAAGGCTGTGATTGGCTGCTGCAATGATGTCATGCTGCACTATAAAAATCGCTGCCGCCATTTCGGGCTCACTCTGCTGTGAATTCAGTTAGTGACAGGACGCTGTGTTCTGACTGAGGGCCAGTTGAGATAGCGATTTGCTTCATTGTGCTTTACCCAGGCTAATTTAGCAACCGCTGTGTGAAAACCTTGCTTTTGCCTTGCAGCGCTGTTTTCACAGCTGTCTGCAAGGTCTCTGTGTGTGTGTGTGTGTGAGTGCAGCTCACTCTGTAGTCTATGTGCAGCCACAGCCAGTTGTATTCAGCTCAGGGTGCTTCACTGCATCATACTGTTCTATCCATTGTCCTTTTTTTTTCAAATATTTGCTATTAGTGGCTTTCCACCCGTATCCATCTAAATTGTGGAAAAACACTACATAGGATAACATAGAGGAGGTTTTTTGGGCCTTGCAGCGCCATTTAAGGCTGTCTGCACGGTCTCCGTGTGAGTGCTGCTCTGTTGTGAATTCTGCTCTTGGGCTCCCTCCGGTGGTTGTTAGTGGTAGTGCTGTTGTCTCTGGATTGAAGTCCAGGGCAGGTGTTTCTGCTGATTGCAGCTCTATTAGGTATTTAGGTGTGTAGGATCCAGCATTCCCTGCCAGTTGTTCATTGTTCATGGAGGGATTGCATCTCTGTCTGGCTCCTCATGCCCTGCTGTCAATTCAGCTAAGATAAGTGTCTGGCTTTTGTCTCTGTAGCACGCAATGCAGTGTGCTTTTCTGTTCAGTACAATTTATTGTGTTTTTGTCCAGCTTAGACTTTGTTTGGATTTTTCTGTCTTGCTGGTTTCTCTGGAGATGCAGGTATACTTTCTATGTCTTTAGATAGATGTAGAATATTAGTATTTCCTGCTGTGGATATTTTTAGTGTTTTAATACTGACCGCTTAGAATTCTGTCCTATCCTTTTTTATTTAGCTAGAAGTGCCTCTTTTGCTAAATCCTGTATTTCTGCCTGAGTACGTATTTCCTCTTAAACTCACAGTCAATATTTGTGGGGGGCTGCCTATCCTTTGGGGTTCTGCTCTGAGGTAAGATAGAATTCCCATTTCCACCTTTAGGGGTATTTAGTCCTCCGGCTGTGTCGAGGTGTCTAGGCCGTTTTAGGAACACCCCACGGCTACTTCTAGTTGCGGTGTCAGTTTAGGATTGTGGTCAGTACAGGTACCACCTACTCCAGAGATGCGGCTCCAGGGTCACCAGATCATAACAGTACAACTGGCCAACAATGAGTTAAATGCATCTCAGAAGAAGGGAAGAAAAGTGCTAAGCCATTTTTTTTTCTGTAGTCTGTTTTGTCTTTCCTTCCCTCTTTTCCTCTGGGTGACTGAGGAGTTTTGTGCTGGCATGGATGTTCAGGAATTAGCTTCTCGAGTAGACCAACTTGCTGCTAGGGTACAAGGTATTTCCGATTATATTGTTCAGACTCCGGTTTTAGAGCCTAGGATTCCTACTTCTGATTTGTTTTTTTGGGACAGGTCCAAATTTTTGAGTTTTAAAAATAACTGTAAACTGTTCTTTGCTCTGAAACCTTGTTACCTCTGGTGATCCCATTCAGCAGGTTAAAATTGTCATCTCCCTGCTGCGTGGCGATCCTCAGGATTGGGCATTTTCCCTGGAATCTGGGAATCCGGCCTTGCTTAATGTAGACGCCTTTTTTCAGGCTCTAGGGTTATTATATGATGAACCAAATTCTGTGGATCATGCTGAGAAGACCTTGTTGGCCCTGTTTCAGGGTCAAGAAGCAGCAGAATTGTATTGTCAGAAATTTAGAAAATGGTCTGTGCTGACTAAATGGAATGAGGATGCTTTGGTAGCCATTTTCAGAAAGGGTCTTTCTGAATCTGTAAAAGATGTTATGGTGGGGTTTCCCATGCCTATTGGTCTGAGTGATTCTATGTCTCTGGCCATTCAGATTGATCGGCGCTTGCGTGAGCGCAGAACTGTGCGCACCGTGGCGTTCTCCTCAGAGCTGATGCCTGAGCCTATGCAGTGTGATAGGATCCTGTCTAGAGCGGAACAACGGGGATTCAGACATCAGAATGGGTTGTGTTTTTACTGTGGCGATGCTTCTCATATCATTTCGGTCTGCCCTAAGCGTACAGAGAGAATCGCTAGTTCAGTTACCATCAGTACTGTACAACCTAAATTTCTGTTATCTGTGACCCTGATCTGCTCACTGTCGTCATTTTCTGTCATGGCGTTTGTGGATTCAGGCACCGCTTTGAACTTAATGGACTTTGAATTTTCTAGACGTTGTGGTTTCCCCGTGCAGTCTTTGCAGAATCCTATTACTTTAAGGGGCATTGATGCTACACCTTTGGCTAAAAATAAACCCCAGTTTTGGACACAGGTGACCACGTGCATGGCGCCAGCCCATCAGGAAGATTGTCATTTTCTGGTGTTGCATAATTTGCATGATGCTATTGTGCTGGGTTTTCCATGGTTGCAGGTACATAATCCGGTGTTGGATTGGAAATCTATGTCTGTGACTAGTTGGGGTTGTCAGGGGGTTGTCAGGGGGTTCATAATGACGTCCCTTTGATGTCAATCTCCTCTTCCCCCTCCTCTGAAATTCCAGAGTTTTTGTCTGATTTTCAGGATGTATTCGATGAGCCCAAGTCCAGTTCCCTTCCACCGCATAGGGACTGTGATTGTGCTATTGACTTGATTCCAGGCTGTAAGTTTCCTTCGCCATTGGGAGCGGGATTTTTTTTTGTTGCCAAGAAGGATGGATCCTTGAGACCCTGTATTGATTATCGCCTCTTGAATAAGATCACGGTCAAATTCCAATACCCTTTGCCTTTGCTTTCAAATTTGTTTGCTAGGATTAAGGGGGCTAGTTGGTTTACTAAGATTGACCTTCGAGGGGCATATAATCTTGTTCGTATTAAACAAGGTGACGAATGGAAAACTGCGTTTAATATGCCCGAAGGCCATTTTGAATACCTTGTGATGCCATTCGGACTCTCTAATGCTCCATCTGTTTTTCAGTCCTTCATGCATGATATCTTCCGGAGTTATCTTGATAAATTCATGATAGTATATTTGGATGACATTTTGATTTTTTCCGATGATTGGGAGTCTCATGTGAAACAGGTCAGGATGGTGTTTCAGATCCTTCGTGATAATGCTTTATTTGTGAAGGGGTCTAAGTGTCTCTTTGGGGAGCAGAAGGTTTCTTTTTTGGGCTTCATTTTTTCTCCCTCATCTATAGAGATGGATCCGGTTAAGGTTCAGGCCATTCATGATTTGATTCAGCCCACATCCGTGAAGAGCCTTCAGAAATTTTTGGGCTTTGCTAATTTTTATCGCCGTTTCATCGCTAACTTCTCCAGTGTGGTTAAACCCCTGACCGATTTGACGAAAAAAGGCGCTGATGTGACGAATTGGTCCTCTGCGGCTGTCGCTGCCTTTCAGGAGCTTAAACGCCGATTTACTTCTGCCCCGGTGTTGCGTCAGCCGGATGTTTCTCTTCCATTTCAGGTTGAGGTTGATGCTTCTGAGATTGGGGCAGGGGCCGTTTTGTCTCAGAGGAATTCTAACGGTTCCTTGATGAAACCATGTGCCTTCTTTTCCCGAAAGTTTTCACCTGCTGAACGCAATTATGATGTTGGCAATCGGGAGTTGTTGGCTATGAAGTGGGCGTTCGAGGAATGGCGACATTGGCTTGAGGGAGCCAAGCACCGTATTGTGGTCTTGACCGATCATAAAAATCTGATTTACCTCGAGTCTGCCAAACGGCTGAATCCTAGACAGGTTCGATGGTCCCTTTTTTTCTCCTGTTTTGATTTCGTGGTCTCGTATCTTCCGGGTTCTAAGAATATTAAGGCTGATGCCCTCTCTAGGAGCTTTTTGCCTGATTCTCCTGAGGTCCTTGAACCGGTCGGTATTCTGAAGGAAGGGGTAGTCCTTTCTGCCATCTCTCCTGATTTACGACGGGTTCTTCAGGAATTTCAGGCTGACAAACCTGACCGCTGTCTAGTGGGGAAACTGTTTGTTCCTGATAGATGGACTAGTAGAGTTATTTCTGAGGTTCATTGTTCTGTGTTGGCTGGCCATCCTGGTATTTTTGGTACCAGAGATTTGGTTGGTAGGTCTTTTTGGTGGCCTTCTTTGTCGCGGGATGTGCGTTCTTTTGTGCAGTCCTGTGGGACTTGTGCGCGGGCCAAGCCTTGTTGTTCCCGCGCTAGTGGGTTGCTTTTGCCTTTGCAGGTCCCTGAGAGGCCCTGGACGCATATTTCTATGGATTTCATTTCAGATCTTCCGGTTTCCCAGAAGATGTCGGTTATCTGGGTGGTTTGTGACCGGTTTTCTAAGATGGTTCATTTGGTGCCTTTGCCTAAGTTGCCTTCCTCTTCTGATTTGATTCCATTGTTTTTTCAGCATATTATTGTGTCCGACAGAGGTTCCCAGTTTGTTTCTAGGTTTTGGCGGGCCTTTTGTGCTAGGCTGGGCATTGATTTGTCTTTTTCTTCAGCATTTCATCCTCAGACAAATGGCCAAACCGAGCAAACTAATCAGACTTTGGAAACTTATTTGAGACTAGACTGTGGCCCGATTCTAAAGCATCAGGTATTCTAGAATATGCATGTCCCCGTAGTATGTGATTCGCGGCAGACTGTGCCCGTCGCTGATTGGTCGAGGCAACCTTTATGACATCATCGTCGCCATGGCAACCATTATGACATCACGTCAATACTGTGCCCGTCGCTGATTGCCAATCAGAGATGCGGGATTTCCATTATGACATAATGGTCGCCATGCTGTGCCCGTCGCTGATTGGTCGAGGCCTGGCGGCCTCGACCAATCAGAGACGCGGTATTTCCAGGACAGACAGACAGACAGACAGACAGAAAGACAGACAGACAGACAGACAGACAGACAGACAGACAGACAGACAGACAGACAGACAGACGGAAAAACCCTTAGACAATTATATATATAGATGCTTTGTGTCTGCTGATCAGGATGATCGGGTGGCTTTCTTGCCATTGGCCGAGTTTGCCCTTAATAATCGGGCTAGTTTGGCTACTTTGGTTTCGCCCTTCTTTTGTAATTTTGGTTTTCATCCTTGTTTTTCTTCAGGGCAGGTTGAGCCTTCTGATTGTCCTTGTGTGGATTCTGTGGATTTCTTCCCCTAAGTTCAAGCCTCGGTTTATTTGTCCTTATAGGATTTCTGAGATTATCAATCCGGTGTCTTTTCGTTTGGCCCTTCCGGCTTCTTTTGCCATTCATAATGTTTTCCATAGATCTTTATTGCGGAAATATGTGGTGCCTGTTCTTCCCTCTGTTGATCCTCCTGCCCCTGTGTTGGTTGATGGGGAGTTGGAGTATGTGGTTGAGAAGATTTTGAATTCTCGTTTTTCGAGACGGAAGCTTCAGTACCTTGTCAAATGGAAGGGTTATGGCCAGGAGGATAATTCTTGGGTTTTTGCCTCTGATGTCCATGCTGCTGATTTGGTCCGTGCCTTTCATCTGGCTTGTCCTGATCGGCCTGGGGGCTCTGGTTAGGGTTTGGTGACCCCTCTTCAAGGGGGGGGGTACTGTTGTGAATTCTGCTCTTGGGCTCCCTCCGGTGGTTGTTAGTGGTAGTGCTGTTGTCTCTGGATTGAAGTCCAGGGCAGGTGTTTCTGCTGATTGCAGCTCTATTAGGTATTTAGGTGTGTAGGATCCAGCATTCCCTGCCAGTTGTTCATTGTTCATGGAGGGATTGCATCTCTGTCTGGCTCCTCATGCCCTGCTGTCAATTCAGCTAAGATAAGTGTCTGACTTTTGTCTCTGTAGCACGCATGCAGTGTGCTTTTCTGTTCAGTACAATTTATTGTGTTTTTGTCCAGCTTAGACTTTGTTTGGATTTTTCTGTCTTGCTGGTTTCTCTGGAGATGCAGGTATACTTTCTATGTCTTTAGATAGATGTAGAATATTAGTATTTCCTGCTGTGGATATTTTTAGTGTTTTAATACTGACCGCTTAGAATTTTGTCCTATCCTTTTCTATTTAGCTAGAAGTGCCTCTTTTGCTAAATCCTGTATTTCTGCCTGAGTACGTATTTCCTCTTAAACTCACAGTCAATATTTATGGGGGGCTGCCTATCCTTTGGGGTTCTGCTCTGAGGCAAGATAGAATTCCCATTTCCACCTTTAGGGGTATTTAGTCCTCCGGCTGTGTCGAGGTGTCTAGGCCGTGTTAGGAACACCCCACGGCTACTTCTAGTTGCGGTGTCAGTTTAGGATTGCGGTCAGTACAGGTACCACCTACTCCAGAGATAGTCTCATGCGGCTCCATGGTCACTGGATCATAACACAGCTCGCCCTGTAGTCTGTGTGCAGCCACAGCCGGTTGTATTCAGCTCAGGGTGCGTCACTGCCTCATACCCTAAAATACATTGTCCTTTTTTGCTAATAGTGCAGCCTGCTGCACATTTTTTCAAATATTTCCTATTAGTGGCTTTCCACCCATATCCAGCTAAATTGTGGAAAAACACTACATAGGATAACATAGAGGAGTTTTTTGGGGCCTTGCAGCACCGTTTACGGCTGTCTGCATGGTCTCCGTGTGAGTGCAACTCGCTCTGTAGTCAGTTCTGCCCCCCCAAAAAATAAAAAAATAAAGTTCAACAAACACACCACTTTACAGTTGTGTAGGCCACATTAGCTCATATTTAGTCCACACTTTAGAAAATTAGTGTTTCTTATACCTGTTAGGAGCTGTTCAGGAATAAGCACACTAAGCGCTTAGCACTTTTCTGCTTATCTTTATCAGTCAACCAAGATGAAGAGGGCAGGGAGTAAGGCACATGGGCCTGGGCGCGGAGCAGGGAGAGGACGTGGGGATTCTGTGCCTGCTGCAGGCACCGGTGACTCATAATCGCCCAGTTTCAGCAGGGAACAATCCTTCATACGCAGCTTTGTAGGAGAGCGCCGTAAACCGCTGCTGCGTGAAGACCAAATTGAAGCCGTTGTCAGATGGATGGCAGCTAACGCATCGACTTCAATTAGCGCCACATTCTCTCAGGCACAGAGCACTGGAGAGCACCCATCTGTCTCTTCATCACCTGTCAAATTGCCCAGGCAGTCAGAGAGCCCAGGACAGGAGCCATCTCTACTTCTGTTCTCTGAATCTCTTGGCTTGGAAACAGGGGGCCAGCCAAGCAGCATTGGACAAAATGGAAGAAGAGGCAGTGTGCAGTGATGCCCAACAGCTTTGTCTCTCTGACTCTGAAGAGGCAGGTGGGCCAGTGCCTCCGGTCACCACACCGCAGTACGCATCTGATGATGACACTCAGGTGCCACTTTCTGGTGCGTGCTGTGCTGCCAAGACTACCCAGGAGGAGCAGTTGGTGGCAGAGGGTAGTGTAGATGATGAGGTCCTTGACCCATCGTGGTGTGAGGAACAGGAAGGTGGTGGGAGCAGCTCTGAGGAAGAGATTCCCCGAACGGGCCAGAGGGAGAGGGAGGGGGAACACTGCCTAGCCTGTAGCCTCCACTTCGGCACCCGTTAGGAGCATGCCTCTTCCAAAAGCCAAAAAGGGCGCTCCCAAGACTTGCAGTGCCTGGTCCTTTTTTGACACAGTTGCAGATGACATTTGCTTTGGCAAATGCAAGGTGTGTCATCAGAAAGTCAAAAGAGGGAGAAATGTCAGCAACCTCAATACCTCAAATATGTGGAAACATGTGCGGACCAAGCACACGGTGCAGTTACAAAAACACACTGAAGACCTAGGCCAACCAACAGCGGCAGCTCGTGTTGCCTCTTCCTCCAGCTCACACACAGCTGGTTCGGCTTCCTCCCAGGATCGCCATGGAAGAACCTCTGGCACTGTTGTCCAGAGACCCACTGTAATTCCACCTACAGCACCACGTTCCCAGTCATCCTCACACTCCCAGCCCAGTCTACAGCCATTGGTAGTACAGGCATGGGAGAAAAGGTGGCCATTCTCATCAAACCACCCCCGAGCACAGGCTCTGAATGCTGTCATTGCAAAACTACTGTCCCTTGAAATGCTCTCATTCAGGCTGGTGGAGACTGACAGCTTCCGTGACTTGATGGCATTGGCAGTCTCACATTACAATGTGCCCAGCCGTGTTTATTTCAGCAGGCAAGCCGTCCCTTCCCTGCACAAGCATGTGCAGGGACACATAAAACACGCGCTACTGAACGCCGTCAGTAGCAAGGTCCACCTCACCACCGATGCATGGACCAGTCACCATGGACAGGGGCGATAGCTTTCCCTCACTGCCCATTGGGTTAATGTTGTTGAGCCAGGTACAGATCGTGCGAGTGGCGCAGGACGTGTTCTGCCAACTCCAAGGATTGCAGGAATCCAGTCTGTACGCATTGACTCCACCTCATACACAAGTTCCTCAGAATCATCGCTGCAGGAGCCGTCACAGTCCACCTCCACATGGACACGTGAATGTTTACCTGTTACGACCGACATGAGCACAGCCGTGGCCAAATGTCAACAGGCCATCTTGAAATTAATTTCTTTGGGGAATCGAAGCCACACAGCGCAGGAGCTCTGGAATGTCATCAAGCAGGAAAGCGATGTGTGGTTTGTGCCAGCGAATCTCCACCCAGGCATGGTAGTGTGTGACAATGGCCGAAATCTGGTGGCAGCTCTGGGCCTTGGCAACCTCACTCACATCCCATGTCTGGCACATGTGCTCAACTTGGTCGTGCAGAGTTTTTTGAGGGACTATCCGGATCTTGATGCACTGCTGCACAAGGTCTGCCTAGAGTGTGCTCACTTGCAGCGTTCCAGCACGGCAAGATCACGCATTGCAGCTCTGCAGCGCCAATTCCGCCTTCCGGAACATCGCATCATATGTGACCTACCAACCAAGTGGAATTCCACGTTACATATGTTGGAGCGGTTGTGTGAGCAGCAGCAAGCAGTAATGGAGTACCAGCTGCATCAGGCGCAAAGAAGTCACAACCACAGAGTGGGCCACTGTGAAGGACGTCTGCCAGGTTTTGCGTCCCTTCGATTATTCCACGCGGATGGCGAGTGCAGATGATGTCAGCATGACTGTCCCCCTTATCTGCCTGCTTCAACAAACACTGCAAGTGCTAAGGGATGATGTTGTGGAAGAGGTGGACGATGAGGAGTCACCATTTCCATCAGCTTCTGGACAGTCAGAGGCACGTGGTTCCTCACAAAGGCATAGGCAGGGGACACTTTGTGAGGAGGATGAGGAGGAGTCAATGGAGGAGGAAGACATCCGTCCAGAGGAGGGAGTTACACAATTGTCCAGTAGTCAGTGTGTACAGCGAGGGTGGGGTGATGAAGAGCGGGCAGAGATCACGCCTCAAGCAGGGGACAGCATTTCTTGGCCAGTTGGCAGTCTGCAGCACATGGTTGATTACATGCTTCAGTGCCTGAGAAACAACCGCCACATCGCCCACATTCTCAACATGGCTGATTATTGGGTGTACACCCTCCTCGATCCTTGCTACCGGGACAATGTACAAAGCCTCATCACACCGTTGAACCGGGAGCATAAAATGCGGGAGTACCAAAACACACTGGTGAATTCCATCATCTTCTCCAGTCCAACTGAGAGCAGTGCTGCTAGTGCTTTACAAAGCAGCTCAGTGCATCTAGGCAGTGGAGGAGGCTCTGCACAAAGAGGGAGCAGAAGCAGTGCCTCTGCCCAAGGCAAGACCAGTATGGCCCAACTGTGGCACAGTTTTGTGTGCCCGCCACAAATGTCTACACCATCACAGGTGGCTCCAGTCAGCAGGAGGTAACGGTTCCGTCAGATGGTGACAGACTACATGTCTTGCCCTCTTACTGTACTCCCAGACGGCTCTTCCTCTTTCAAGTTTTGGGTCTCTAAGCTGGATACATGGCCAGCGCTAAGCCAGTATGCATTGGAGGTGCTGGCCTGCACTGCGGCTAGTATATTATCGGAACACGTCTTTAGTGCTGCAGGTGGTGTACTAACAGACCGTCGCATGCGACTATCCTCAGATAACATTGACCGGCTTACTTTTCTGAAAATGAACCAGGCCTGGATCTCGCAGTAATTTGCAATTCCTCTTCCTGATTAAATAATTGGGTGACTGTCTACAGTATCCAGGTCTCCTGTTGTGTTCATCTTTCTACCACCGTCTGCACAGTCAAAACATACGACCCAGTGTTATTGGGTTTCATTAACGTCAGCTGATCCCCAGCTGTGTAGCCGGCAATGTGTCCTGCGACCACCACGCTGACACAACAACTGAAATTTAAGGGAACCTGTCCCCCCAGGCATTTGTTACTGAAAGAGCCACCTTGTGCAGCAGTAATGCTGCACAAGGAAAAGGTAGCTCGTTTAGTTTAGCTCTTTGCACACGCAGAACTTAACACTTATAAAATGTGTCCACTGATACCGTAAAACCGTCCCGGAGGTGGGACTTTCCTTCGTAATGGGACGCAGCACAGCCATCATTCCTACCCCCTTGGTGCTGTGCGCCGCCTCCTCAGCGTTGTTTGAATCTGTCCCGGAGCCTAGGCTGTTATGTTATCCCTTGGCCATGCACACTTAGCGCTGCCCGTCTTCTAACATCATTTGGTGTCAGGCTGGCTGCGCCTGTGTGGCCGCGCTGCCCGAGATCCCGCCTCGCAGTGTCTTCTGATTTAATCCCACTGCGGGCCTGGGATCCATGAGCATGCGCAGTGCATATCTTCACCTCAGGCTCTCACTCATCTCCCTCCGCCTTCTTCAGACTGTGCGCTGTCAGCTGATCCCTAATAGCATGCCACGGTCGTGACGCCGCACAGTCTGAAGAAGCAGGAGGGAGGGGAGTGAGAGGCGAGGATATGCACTGCGCATGCCCATGGATCCCAAGCCCGCAGTGGGATTACATTAGACAACACTGCAAGGCGGGATCTCGGGCAGCGCGGCCGCACAGGTGCAGCCAGCCTGACACCAAATGATGTCAGATGATGGGCAGCGCTAAATGCGCCTGGCCAAGTGATAACATAACAGCGTAGGCTCCAGGACAGAATCAAACAACGCTGAGGAGGCGGCGCTCGGCACCAAGGGGGTAGGAATGATGGCTGTGCTGCGTCCCATTACAAAGGAAAGTCCCACCTCTGGGACGGTCTCACGGTATCAGGGGACACATTTTATAAGTGTTTAGTTCTGTGTTTGCAAGGAGCATAATTAAAAGAGCCACATTTTCCTTTTGCATCCTTAGTGCTGCACAAGATGGCTCTTTCAGCTACAAACGGCTTGGGGGGGTTAAAGGTTCCCTTTCGACTTGCTCCAATCAGGCTTCGGCCTACACTGTGTTCCTCTGCTCCTCCTGCTGTCCTTGGGCTTCAACACCACCAGTTGCTGCCCGGAAGTGCTGTCTGCACAGTCAACAGTCGCTCCTCTGTTATTGGGGTTCCGCAACGCCAGCTGTTCCCCTGCTGTGTTGCGGCAATACCTCCAGCCTGCTCCTCCTGCTGTCCCTGGGTTCAACACCGCCAGTTGCCGCCCGGAAGTGCTGTCTGCACAGTCAACAGTCGCTCCTCTGTTATTGGGGTTCAGCAACGCCAGCTGCTCCCCTGCTGTGTGTGCGGCAATACCTCCAATCTGCTCCTCCTGCTGTACCTGGGCTCCAACACCACCAGTTGGTGCCTGGAAGTGCTGCCCGCACAGTCAACAGTCGCTCTTCTGTTATTGGGGTTCAGTAACGTCAGCTGTTCCCTAGCTGTGTGTGCGGCAATACCTCCAATCTGCTCCTCCTGCTGTCCCTGGGCTCCAACACCACCAGTTGGTGCCTGGAAGTGCTGTCCGCACAGTCAACAGTCGCTCCTCTGTTATTGGGGTTCAGTAACGTCAGCTGTTCCCAAGCTGTGTGTGCGGCAATACCTCCAATCTGCTCCTCCTGCTGTCCCTGGGCTCTAACACCACCAGTTGGTGCCTGGAAGTGCTGTCCGCACAGTCAACAGTCGCTCCTCTGTTATTGGGGTTCAGTAACGTCAGCTGTTCCCAAGCTGTGTGTGCGGCAATACCTCCAATCTGCTCCTCCTGCTGTCCCTGGGCTCTAACACCACCAGTTGGTGCCTGGAAGTGCTGTCCGCACAGTCAAAAGTCGCTCCTCTGTTATAGGGGTTCAGTAACGTCAGCTGTTCTCCAGCTGTGTGTGCGGCAATACCTCCAATCTGTTCCTCCTGCTGTCCCTGGGCTCTAACACCGCTAGTTGGTGCCTGGAAGTGCTGGTTGCACAGTTAACACTTGCTGCCATGTTATTGGGGTTCAGTAACGTCAGCTGCTCACCAGCTGTGTATCCGGCAACGTGTCATGCGACCGCCACGCTGGGACACTAACAGACATTTACATGCCCCCAGTGCAGGCTTCGGCCTACACTCTGCTCTTCCTGCTGTCCCTGGGCTCCAACACTGCTGGCTGCTGCCCGCAAGTGCTGTTTGCACAGAGCCAAACACCTCGACAATGTGTTAGTGGGGTTCAGTAATGCCTGCTGCTCCCCTGCTGTGTATCCGGCTACGTGTTATGCGACCGCCATGCTGGCACAACTACTTAAATTTAAGGGAACCTGTCCCCCCCCCCAGGCATTTGTTACTGAAAGAGCCACCTTGTGCAGCAGTAATGCTGCACAAGGAAAAGGTGCTTCTTTTGGTTGTGCTCCTTGCACACGCTGAACCTAACACTTATGAAATGTGTCTCCTCACACCGTTAAACCATCCCGGAGGTGGGACTTTCCTTTGTAATGTGACCCAGCACAGCCGTCATTCCTACCCCCTTGGCTTTCCGCCTCCTCAGTGTTGTTTGATTCTGTCACAGAGCCTGCGCTGTTATGTTATCCCTTGGTCCCTTGGCCATGCACACTTAGCGCTGCCCGTCTTCTGACATTATTTGGTGTCAGGCTGGCTACGCCTGTGCGGCCGCGCTGCCCGAGATCCCACCTCGCAGTGTCTTCTGATTTAATCCCAATGCGGGCCTGGGATCCATGGGCATGCGCAGTGCATATCTCCACCTCAGGCTCTCACTCATCTCCCTCTGCCTTCTTCAGACTGTGCGCCGTCAGCTGAGTCCTAATGGCATGCCATGGCCGTGACGTCGCACAGTCTGAAGAAGACGGAGGGAGGGGTGTTGTGAATTTGGATTCTGGGCTCCCCCGGTGGCCGCTTGTGGAATTGGACTTGTCATCCTCTTTCCTGTTTCACCTGTTTCCATCAGTAGTGGGTGTCGCTATTTAAGCTCATTTCTCTGGTGGTTTCTTGCCGGTCAACAATGTTATCTGATGCCTCTCAGTGCTTGTTCCTGCTTCTGACAACTACTAGATAAGTTGGACTTTTGTCCATGTTTCGTTTTGCCTATTTGTTCCAGTTCACAGCTGAAGTTTTGTTACTGTGTCTGGAAAGCTCTCGTTGATCAGGGATTGCTACTCTGGCGTTATGAGTTAATGCCAGAGTTTAAGGTAATCTCTGGATGGTGTTTTGTTAGTGTTTTTCTGCTGACCATGAAAGTATACTATCTGTCTTCTGCTATCTAGTAAGCGGACCTCAAATTTGCTAAGACTATTTTCCTGCTGCGTTTGTTGTTTCATCTGAACTCACCGTCATTATATGTGGGGGGCTACTGTCTTCTTTGGAATATTTCTCTAGAGGTGAGCCAGGTCTTATATTTCCCTCTGCTAGCTATTTAGGTCTTAGGCCAGAGCTGGGCATCTAGCAATAAATAGGAAATGCTACCTGGCTATTTCTAGTTGCGCGGCAGGCTTAGTTCATGGTCAGTATAGTTCCATCTTCCGAGAGCTTGTCCCTCTATAGGCTTGCTATGATCTCTGCCTGCAGAGATCATGACAGTTTGACCGGCCAATAAAGTGTTAAAGACCCAGGTTGAGAAAGGAGAGTTATAAGAAGTCTGCTGGAATTTTTTTTTTTTTTTTTTTTTTTCCTCCAGTTTGCCTTGCTGCAGTCTTTTTTCTCTCTCTCCTCCTAATCTCTGTATGGCTCTGTGTGCACCTGACAATAATGGATCTTCAGAGTGTAACTGCGGGTTTGAATAATCTCATCACGAAAGTACAAAATTTACAAGATTTTGTGGTACATGCTCCAGTATCTGAGCCGAGAATTCCTTTGCCGGAGTTCTTCACAGGGAATAGAGCTAGCTTCCAGAATTTCCGAAATAATTGTAAGCTTTATTTGTCCCTGAAGTCTCGTTCAGCTGGAGACCCTGCTCAGCAGGTTAGGATTGTGATTTCCTTGCTCAGGGGTGACCCTCAAGATTGGGCCTTCTCATTGCCAGCAGGGGATCCTGCGTTGCGCGATGTGGATGCGTTTTTTCTGGCCTTGGGCTTGCTTTATGAGGAACCTCATTTGGAACTTCAGGCAGAAAAAACTTTGATGGCACTATCTCAGGGGCAAGACGAAGCTGAGGTTTACTGCCAAAAATTCCGTAAATGGTCTGTGCTTACTCAGTGGAATGAGTGCGCCTTGGCGGCAACTTTCAGAGAAGGTCTCTCTGATGCCGTTAAGGATGTTATGGTGGGGTTCCCTGTGCCTGCAGGTCTGAATGAGTCCATGACAATGGCTATTCAGATTGATAGGCGTCTGCGGGAGCGCAAACCGGTGCACCATCTGGCGGTGTCTATGGAAAAGACGCCAGAAAGTATGCAGTGTGATAGAATTCTGTCCAGGAGCGAGCGACAGAATTTTAGACGGAAGAATGGATTGTGCTTCTATTGTGGGGATTCTACTCATGTTATATCAGCATGCTCTAGGCGTACAAAGAAGCTTGATAAGTCTGTTTCCATTGGCACCATTCAGTCTAAGTTTATTTTGTCTGTAACCCTGATTTGCTCTTTGTCATCCATTGCCACGGACGCCTATGTTGACTCTGGCGCCGCTCTGAGTCTTATGGATTGGTCCTTTGCCAATCGTTGTGGTTTTGATTTAGAGCCTTTGGAGACTCTTATTCCTCTGAAGGGGATTGACTCCACCCCATTGGCTAATAATAAACCACAATACTGGACACAAGTAACCATGCGTATCAATCCGGATCACCAGGAGATTATTCGTTTCCTGGTGCTGTATAATTTACATGACGATTTGGTACTGGGATTGCCATGGTTGCAGTCTCACAATCCAGTCTTGGACTGGAGAGCAATGTCTGTGTTGAGCTGGGGATGTAAGGGTATTCATGGGGACTTACCTTTGGTTTCTATTTCGTCGTCCATTCCCTCTGAAGTCCCTGAGTTCCTCTCTGATTATCAAGACGTCTTTGACGAACCCAGGCTTGGGTCGTTACCTCCGCACCGTGAGTGCGATTGTGCCATAGATTTGATACCGGGTTGCAAATATCCAAAGGGTCGTTTGTTTAATCTGTCTGTGCCGGAACATGCTGCTATGCGGGAATATATAAAGGAGTCTTTGGAAAAGGGACATATTCGTCCATCTTCTTCTCCCTTGGGAGCTGGGTTTTTCTTTGTCTCAAAAAAGGACGGCTCTTTGAGACCATGTATTGATTATCGGCTTCTGAATAAGATCACTGTTAAGTACCAATACCCATTGCCATTGCTTACTGATTTGTTTGCTCGTATAGAGGGTGCTAAGTGGTTCTCTAAAATTGATCTTCGTGGGGCGTATAATTTGGTGCGGATCAGGCAGGGGGATGAGTGGAAGACCGCATTTAATACGCCCGAGGGCCACTTTGAGTATTTGGTCATGCCTTTTGGTCTTTCTAATGCCCCTTCAGTTTTCCAGTCTTTTATGCATGATATTTTCCGTGATTTTCTGGATAAGTTTATGATAATATATCTGGATGATATTCTGATTTTTTCTGATGACTGGGACTCTCATGTCCAGCAGGTCAGGAGAGTTTTTCAGGTTCTGCGGTCTAATTCTTTATGTGTGAAGGGGTCTAAGTGCGTTTTTGGGGTCCAGAAAATTTCCTTTTTGGGGTATATTTTTTCTCCCTCTTCCATTGAGATGGATCCCGTCAAGGTGCAAGCTATTTGTGACTGGACTCAGCCCTCCTCTCTTAAGGGTCTTCAGAGATTTTTGGGCTTTGCCAACTTTTACCGCCGATTTATTGCTGGTTTTTCGGATGTCGTTAAACCACTGACTGATTTGACCAGACATGGCGCTGATGTTGCTAATTGGTCCCCTCATGCTGTAGAGGCCTTTCAGGAGCTTAAGCACCGTTTTGCCTCTGCCCCTGTGTTACGTCAGCCTGATGTGAATCTGCCTTTTCAGGTTGAGGTTGACGCTTCGGAGATCGGAGCTGGGGCAGTGTTGTCGCAGAAAGGTTCCGACTGCTCCGTCATTAGGCCTTGTGCCTTCTTTTCTCGCAAATTTTCGCCCGCAGAGCGGAATTATGATGTTGGGAATAGGGAGCTTTTGGCCATGAAGTGGGCGTTTGAGGAGTGGCGCCATTGGCTAGAGGGGGCTAAGCATCAGGTGGTGGTGTTGACTGACCACAAAAATTTGATTTATCTTGAGACTGCCAGGCGCCTGAATCCTAGACAGGCGCGCTGGTCTTTATTTTTTTCTCGCTTTAATTTTGTGGTGTCATACCTACCGGGTTCTAAGAATGTTAAGGCAGATGCCCTTTCTAGGAGTTTTGACCCGGACTCTCCTGGTAATGCTGAACCCACAGGTATCCTTAGGGAGGGAGTAATTTTGTCGGCCGTTTCTCCTGATCTGCGGCGGTCCTTGCAAGAGTTTCAGGCGGATAGACCGGATCGTTGTCCGCCTGATAGACTGTTTGTTCCGGATGATTGGACCAGTAGAGTCATCTCTGAGGTACATTCTTCTGCATTGGCAGGTCATCCCGGAATTTTTGGTACCAGGGATTTGGTGGCAAGATCCTTCTGGTGGCCTTCCCTGTCACGAGATGTGCGAGTCTTTGTGCAGTCATGTGACATTTGTGCTCGGGCCAAGTCTTGTAGTTCTCGGGCTAGCGGACTGCTGTTGCCCTTGCCTATTCCTAAGAGGCCTTGGACACACATCTCGATGGATTTTATTTCAGATCTGCCTGTTTCCCAGAAGATGTCTGTCATCTGGGTGGTCTGTGACCGTTTCTCTAAAATGGTCCATTTGGTTCCTCTGCCCAAGTTGCCTTCTTCTTCTGAGTTGGTTCCTCTGTTTTTTCAGAATGTTGTCCGATTGCACGGTATTCCTGAGAATATTGTTTCTGACAGAGGTACCCAATTTGTGTCTAGATTTTGGCGGGCATTCTGTGCTAGGATGGGCATAGATTTGTCTTTTTCATCTGCTTTTCACCCTCAGACTAATGGCCAGACCGAGCGGACTAATCAGACCCTGGAGACATATCTGAGGTGTTTTGTCTCTGCTGACCAGGATGATTGGGTTGCTTTTTTGCCATTGGCAGAGTTCGCCCTCAATAATCGGGCCAGCTCTTCCACCTTGGTGTCCCCGTTTTTCTGTAATTCGGGGTTTCACCCTCGATTTTCCTCCGGTCAGGTGGAATCCTCGGATTGTCCTGGAGTGGATGCGGTGGTGGAGAGATTGCATCACATCTGGGGGCAGGTTATGGACAATTTGAAGTTGTCCCAGGAGAAGACTCAGCGTTTTGCCAACCGTCATCGTCGTGTTGGTTCTCGGCTTTGTGTTGGAGATTTGGTGTGGTTGTCTTCTCGTTTTGTCCCTATGAGGGTCTCTTCTCCTAAGTTTAAGCCTCGGTTCATCGGCCCTTATAGAATATTGGAGATTCTTAATCCTGTTTCTTTCCGTTTGGACCTCCCTGCGTCCTTTTCCATTCATAACGTTTTTCATCGGTCGTTATTGCGCAGGTATGAGGTACCTGTTGTACCTTCAGTTGAGCCTCCTGCTCCGGTGTTGGTTGAGGGTGAGTTGGAGTACGTTGTGGAGAAAATTTTGGACTCTCGTGTTTCCAGACGGAGACTCCAGTATCTGGTCAACTGGAAGGGTTACGGCCAGGAGGATAATTCTTGGGTCAATGCATCTGATGTTCATGCTTCTGATCTTGTTCGTGCCTTCCATAGGGCTCATCCTGGTCGCCCTGGTGGATCTGGTGAGGGTTCGGTGCCCCCTCCTTGAGGGGGGGGTACTGTTGTGAATTTGGATTCTGGGCTCCCCCGGTGGCCGCTTGTGGAATTGGACTTGTCATCCTCTTTCCTGTTTCACCTGTTTCCATCAGTAGTGGGTGTCGCTATTTAAGCTCATTTCTCTGGTGGTTTCTTGCCGGTCAACAATGTTATCTGATGCCTCTCAGTGCTTGTTCCTGCTTCTGACAACTACTAGATAAGTTGGACTTTTGTCCATGTTTCGTTTTGCCTATTTGTTCCAGTTCACAGCTGAAGTTTTGTTACTGTGTCTGGAAAGCTCTCGTTGATCAGGGATTGCTACTCTGGCGTTATGAGTTAATGCCAGAGTTTAAGGTAATCTCTGGATGGTGTTTTGTTAGTGTTTTTCTGCTGACCATGAAAGTATACTATCTGTCTTCTGCTATCTAGTAAGCGGACCTCAAATTTGCTAAGACTATTTTCCTGCTGCGTTTGTTGTTTCATCTGAACTCACCGTCATTATATGTGGGGGGCTACTGTCTTCTTTGGAATATTTCTCTAGAGGTGAGCCAGGTCTTATATTTCCCTCTGCTAGCTATTTAGGTCTTAGGCCAGAGCTGGGCATCTAGCAATAAATAGGAAATGCTACCTGGCTATTTCTAGTTGCGCGGCAGGCTTAGTTCATGGTCAGTATAGTTCCATCTTCCGAGAGCTTGTCCCTCTATAGGCTTGCTATGATCTCTGCCTGCAGAGATCATGACAGAGGGGAGTGAGAGGCGAGGATATGCACTGCGCATGCCCATGGATCCCAGGCCCACAGTCGGATTACATTAGACAACACTGCGAGGCGGGATCTCGGGCAGCGCGGCCACACAGGTGCAGCCAGCCTGACACCAAATGATGTCAGAAGACAGGCAGTGCTAAGTGCGCCTGGCCAAGGGATAACATAACAGCGCATGCTCCATGACAGAATCAAACAACGCTGAGGAGGCGGCGCACGGCACCAAGGGGGTAAGTATGACGGCTGTGCTGCGTCACATTACAAAGGAAAGTCCTACCTCCGGGATGGTTTTACGGTGTGAGGGGACACGTTTCATAAGGGTCTAGTTCAGCGTTTGCAAGGAGCATAATTAAAAGAGCCACCTTTTCCTTTTGCAGCATTAGTGCTGTACAAGATGCCTCTTTCAGCAACAAACGCCTGGGGGGGTTAAAGGTTCCCTTTCAACTTGCCCCAGTGCAGGCTTCGGCCTACACTCTGCTCCTCCTGCTGTCCCTGGGCTCTAACACCGCCAGTTGGTGCCCAGAAGTACTGGCTGCACAGAGAATAACCCCTGCCAATGTGTCAGTGGGGTTCAGCAACCCCAGCTGTTCCCCTGCTGTGTAGCCAGCATCATGTCCTGCAAACGCCACGCAGACACAACAGACCTAAAACTGCCTCCAGTGCAGGCTTCAGCCTACACTCTGCTCCTCTCCTCCTCCTGCTGTCTCTGGGCTCTAACACCGCCAGTTGGTGCTCGGAAGTGCTGGCTGCACAGAGAAAAACACCAGCCAATGTGTCAGTGGGGTTCAGTAACGCCAGCTGTTCCCCTGCTGTGTGACCGGCATCGTGTCCTGCAAACGCTACGCAGACACAACAAATGAAATTAAAGGGAACCTGTCCCACCCCCCAGGCGTTTGTATGTATAACAGCCACCTTGTACAGCAGTAATGCTGCATTTGTACAAGGTGGCTCATTAAGTTATTCTCCTTGCACATGTCGAACTCAACACGTATAAAATGTGTCCCCTGATACCATTAAACCGTCCCTGAGGTGTGACTTTCCTTTGTAATGACACGCAGCAACCCCCTTGGCGCCATGCGTCGCCTCGTCATCAGCATTGTTTGAATCTGCCACGGACCCTGCGCTGCTATGTTCAACCTTGCCCATGCTCAGGTAGCGCTGCCCGTCTTCTGACATCATTGGTTGGCATGCTGGCTGTGCCTGTGCAGCCGCCCTGCCCAACACAACGCCCCTCGGTGTCTTATTTATTTTGACTGCGAGGGTGTGATTGATGGGCATGAGCAGTGCATATCTTCGCCTGTCACTCATCTCCTTCCGCCTTCTTCAGACTGTGCGGCTTCATGGCCGTGGCATGCAATAAGGGATCAGCTGACGCCGCACAGTCTGAAGCAGGTGTAAGGACATGAGCGAGAGGCGAACATATTTACTGCGCAAGGCCATGAATCCCAGCCCCACAGTGTGAATAAATGAAAAGACACTGCGGGGCTGGGATTCATGGCCATCATGACCGCACCGGCTGACTTCAAATGATGTCAGAAGACGGGCAGTGCTAACAGCGCATGGCCAAGGGATAACACAACAGAGCAGACTCCTAGACAGCAAAAAGCGACGCTCGGGAGGCTGCGCCCAGCACCAAGGTGGTATTTTTGACAACTGTGCTGCATCTCATTAAGAAGGAAAGTCCCGCCTCCAAGACAGTGTGACTGTATAAGGGGCTAAATTTTATACGTGTTTCATTCAGCGTGTGCAAGGAACAAAATTAAAAGAGCAATCTTTTACTTGTGCAGCATTACTGCTGCACAAGGTGGCTCTTCTAGTTTGTAACACCTGAGGGGGGTTTAAAGGTTCCCTTTAAAATTGGTTCAGTTAGGCTGTGGCCTACACTCTGCTCCTCCTGCTGTCCCTGGGCTCTAACACCGCCAGTTGGTGCTCAGAAGAGCTGGCTGCACAGAGAAAACACTCACCACTGTGTCAGTGGGGTTCAGCAACGCCAGCTGTTCCCCTGCTGTGTAGCCGGCAACGTGTCCTGCAAACGCCACGCAGACACAAAGCTGCCGCCAGTGCAGGCTTCGGCCTACACTCTGCTCCTCTGCTCCTCCTGCTGACCCTGGGCTCTAACACCGCCAGTTGGTGCTCGGAAGTGCTGGCTACACAGAGAAAAACACCCGCCAATGTGTCAGTGGGGTTCTGCAATGCCAGCTGTTCCCCCGCTGTGTAGCCGGCATCGTGTCCTGCAAATGCCACGCAGACACAAAGCTGCCGCCAGTGCAGGCTTCGGCCTACACTCTGCTCCCCCTGCTGACCCTTTGCTCCTACACCGCTAGTTGGGGCTCTAGGAAGACAATCTTGAATAGGTCCCCATCCTGGTTCCAGTACCGTCAGCTGGTTCCGGGTAGAGCCTTTGACTTAAGTGCCTCCTTCTGGGTATCCAAGTTACACCGACATCAGGTGGTCCTTGGTAGTGCTTTCAGGCATGGGTACCTCCTGCTTAGTAACCGGGTTCCAGTAATGTCAGCTGGTCCTCGGTAGTTCCATTGGCTCTTGGACCTTTGGCAACCCATCCGGGTTCCACTACCGTCAGCTGGTTCTCGGCCCTGTCTTTTGCTCTTGTACCTTCTGCTCCCCATCCTGGTTCCAGTACCGTCAGCTGGTTCCGGGCAGAGCCTTTGGCTTAGGTGCCTCCTTCTGGGTATCCGAGTTCCACCAATGTCAGGTGGTCCTTGGTAGTGCTTTCTGGCACAGGTACCTCCTGCTTAGTAACCGGGTTCCAGTAACGTCAGCTGGTCCTTGGTAGTTCCATTGGCTCTTGGACCTTCGGCTACCCATCCAGGTTCCAGTAGCGTCAGCTGGTTCTCGGCAGTGTCTTTTGCTCTTGTACCTTCTGCTCCCCATCCTTGTTCCAGTACCATCAGCTGGTTCCGGGCAGAGCCTTTGGCTTAGGTGCCTCCTTCTGGGTATCTGAGTTCCACCAACGTCAGGTGGTCCTTGGTAGTGCTTTCTGGCACGGGTACCTCCTGCTTAGTAACCGGGTTCCAGTAACATCAGCTGGTCCTCGGTAGTTCCATTGGCTCTTGTACCTTCGGGTAGCCATCCAAGTTCCAGTTCCATCAGCTGGTTCTCGGCATTTTCTCAGCCTTCTTGTACCTTCTGCTACATTTCCAAGTTCAAGACCCTAAAGACGACGACCCGGAAGACCACCCCTAAGATGACGACGACACCAGAGACGACAACCACTGAGATGACGACGACCCTGGAGACGATGACCCTGAAGACCACCCCGATGACGACGACGACCCCGGAGAAGACGACCCTGGAGACGACGACATGGAAGACCGAGAAGCAGAAGAACAAGAGGCTGCAGAACAAAGAGCAGAAGAACATTAAGCATGAGACTAAACATCAGAGCAAAAGATATTATCTAAATTATAAGCAGAAGAAAACTAAGCAGTGTATAGGAGTGAGTCCGTTCCTCCTCGTGGTGCCCCTGGATAAAGCCTGCTGCTGCATTCCAAACTGAACGCGGACAAATCCTGCTGTATCTCTTTTGTGACAGGCAGAACGGAAGGTGTAATCTTTGAACTTTTATAGATAACAACTACAGGAATGCCTGTCACAAATAAGAATATGATGCAGAAGTAGAATATGAAGAAGAAGAATAGTTGAATAAAAAGAATATGAAGAATGTAACAAAAAAAATAATAGGTAGAAGATGAAGAAGAAGATGAATAAGGTGAAGAAGAAGTTGATGTCAAAGATGCTGCTGCTGAGGATGATGAAGAAGAAGGTGTGGGAGAAGTAAAAAAGAAGGTGAAGGGCGTGGAAGTAGTGAAACATCAATATCTGACAAAATAAAAAAAATCTTAACATAGTCAATATCTTGGTAAATCCGAACGTCTTAAAAAAAAAAAAAAAAAAAATCCTGCTATTCTATTTGATTGGGCTAAACCGCTATGCCTTTAATGTCTCTGCCACCTCCCCCAATACATCCTACATTATTCTTAGTTGTTCTCCTTCATGTAGAATGAACCTACAATGAAAGAAAGGGTTTATTTTAATTCCGATATTTTCGTCCCATTGACTTGCATTGGTATCGGGTATCGGTATTGGCGATATCCGATATTTTTGGAATATCGGCCGATCCAATCCGATACCGATACTTTCCGATATCGGAAAGTATCGCTCAACACTAGTGTTCATGTAAAGCTGCATGAACCGGTTATTAGCCAGAATATGTAAGAGTACAGAAACAGAGGGCTATTAAATGCATAAAGCATGTGAGAACATGATACGAGGAACCTCGTTATGGTGAAATTTTGGGGCAATACAGGGATAGTTAATTAAATGTGTTGAGGCGGTAGGCCAGTCTGAAGAAATGTGTTTTCAGGGCATGCTTAAAACTGTTGGTATTAGGGATTAATTAACAAGCACTCTCTCCCTACAATACAAAGTGTAACAGAGCTGTGCAATGGCGTCAGTGTGCCCATCTGAGCGACGCCTGTCCTTTTATAATTCGTGTTGATGTCAGACGGGCAGCCAATCTCATTAATGCCCAACCAAGATGACTACATCATTACAGTAACTCATAGGCATTCCGCAAATTCTTATTGGCTGCATAACAGGCATCAAGGATGCAGGTTTTACATAGAGCACTGCCTATTGCTTGCCGAGTATGGAGCACATCGGAGCACCGTGATACTCGAATGATAACCGAGTATCACTGAGCATGTTCTCTTATCCTTAGTAGACCATAATGAGTCTGTTGTGTTCATTTAGGGCTGCTGCTTTCCCCCACTATGCATAGTTGCATAGTTACATAGGCTGAAAAAAGACCTAGGCCCATCAAGTTCAACCTTTCTACACTAATTGTACATTTTGCCACTAATTTAACTATAACAAGCAATGTTATGTGTATCAAGGAAATCGTCCAGCTCTTTTTTAAAAGCTGTTATAGTGTCTGCCATTGCTACCTCTTGTGGTAGGGCCTTCCACGGTCTGACTGCTCTAACTGTAAAGAACCCTTTCCTATTTAGCTTCAGGAATCGCCTGTCTTCCACCCATAATGACTGCCCCCTAGTTATCAGTATGGTCTTTGGAAGAAATAAGTCATGTGCCAGTGTTTTGTACGGCCACACATATATTGAGGCATGTTTTTTCTACACAAGCCCAACTTTTCCAACCTTTCATCATATGAGAGGCCTTCCATCCCTTGTAATAATCTAGTTGCCCGTCTTTGAACTGATTCTAACTTGTGAATGTACTTTTTAAAATGTGGAGTCCAAAACTGGATCCCGTATTCTAGATGTGGCCTCACCAGTGATTTATAAAAGGGTAATAATACATTGGGATCAAAGGATTTTATCTCTCTTTTTATACATCCTAAAATCTTGACATTGTGGCTTGACATTGAGTACTGCTGCTCAGCTTACTTGTAACCAGAATACCCAAATCCTTCTCCTGCTCTGTAGTCCAGAGTATACTCCCATTTACTGTATATGAAGCTATAGGATGCATTACTTTACAGTTATCTACAATAAATCTAATTTTCCAAGTGTTTGCCTATTCCGTCATCTTATGCAGATCATTTTGCAATATTGTAATGTCAAGGTCAGATTTTCATATCCTACAAAGTTTGGTGTTGTCAGCAAAGACACTTTACTCTCAATCCCACAAAGTCAATAATAAAGAGGTTAAAAAGATTTGGTCCTAGCACAGATCCCTTTGGCCCCCCTGCTGACTATATCCCATTTAGATAATGTACCATTTATGACAACTCTTTGTTTCCTGTCATTTAGTCCATTCCTTACCCATCTGCCTATAGTTTCCCTCTATACTATAAAAAATATATATAAACATTCCTGGATATTATTAATATCTCAATCATTAAGAAGAAAATAGCTGCTCCATTTTCTTCTCTGTTATGGTGTCATGTTAGTATTTTTCCTGTTTCAAAAATTTGTGATGAGTTTGCAAACATCTATATTTTTAAATTGTTGTGTTCAGTGCTATTGCAATTTTTTTGGACCAAAAATATAGTAGAAAATATAGAAAATATGACATGTAAATCTAAGATGAAGATAAGGCTATATTTGGCACCACCACAATATGTTGGATTTTATTTGAAGTTGTGTCCATCTCTTCCTGTCCTCTCAGTTCAGAACCTGAAATGAACAGCACGATATGACCAGCTTTGAAAAAACGTTAAAGAAGGCCACATCTGTAATTGCAATGTAAGATAAAACAAAGCTTTTCAAAAGCAGCTGAAAACGAAAAATAGAAAAAGTCTTGGTTTAGTAAGACAGTAGAGTTTGCACTAGACAATGATTCTTTCTTTTATTATATTCAACATAGCATTCATTATTTAACACCAGAAGACCTTTAGATAATGTTCTCGAGTGAGCAACAATCATAGTAAATCAACTGGATGCAGAAGATAATATAAAAAATTTAACATGATGAGTCGCAACTATTCAAAGAACCATTGTCATCCTGACCTCTACATCTTTGACATCAGTTAACATTTAAAACATAAAATTTTTATACAAAATCAAATCTGGGTGACATTTTAAAGTTACAGTTTGCAATTTACTAGTAAAATTATTTAAAGAAAATATCAATATTGTGACATTTACACTAAAAAATGAAAAAGTTTCTTAAAAATTAGTACACTTTGTTTTTTTATTCCTACTTTTTATTGGATTTATTTGAAGAAATCTAATCATGATACATGTAATTTTAGATATATATCTACATATTTAAAGGAAACCTGTCAGTCCCAAAATCGAAGGTGACCTAAGCCCACCAGCATCAGGGGCTTACCTACAGCATTCTGGAATGCTGTAGATAAGCTTCCGATGTATACTAAAAGATGAGAAAAAGTGGTTAGATTATACTCACCCAGGGGCGGTTCCGGTACGATGGGCATCGCGGTCTGATCCGGCGTCTCCCATCTTCTTACGATGATGTCCTCTTCTTGTCTTCAAGCTCCGGTGCAGGCATACTTTGTCCTGTTATGGGCAGAGCAAAGTACTGCAGTGCGCAGGCGTGGGAAAGGTCAGAGGCCCGGCGCCTGCGCACTGCAGTACTTTGCTCTGCCCTAAACAGGGCAGACAAAGTACGCCTGCGCCGGAGATGCAGCGTGAAGACAAGAAGAGGACGTCATTTGATGAAGATAGGAGGCGCCGGACCGGACCGTGACACCCATCGGACCGGAACAGGACCGCCCCTGGGGGAGTATAATCTAATCTCTTTTTCTCATCTTTTAGGATACATCTGGGACTTATCTACAGCATTCCAGAATGCTGTAGATAAGCCCCTGATGCTGGTGGGCTTTGCTCACCTTCGATTTGGGGGTGACAGGTTCCCTTTAATTGATTAACTCTATTATCAGAACAGGACACATTCTTATTCTGATTTTCATGGTTTTAAGATAGATAGAAGACACAAATCCATTGATTAGAACATATAGCTAACATTTTAATTATGAACTATTTAAAAAAATATTTTTTCACTATAATTCATATTAAAACAATTAACAATTATTACAGTTTTCACCATTGCCACATAAGGAAGCAGTCCCATCAAAGTTTTTATCTTCTTAATATATTGCAATCAGCATATTAAATACCGTATTTTCCAGTGTATAAGATGACTGAGCGTATAAGATGACCCCCAACTTTTCCATTTAAAACATAGAGTTTGGGATATACTTGCCGTATAAGTCGGGTGTCATCTTATATGATGGGTGTCGTCTTATACGGCGTGTGCGGAGCTCTGAGGTCACCGCATATGGTGCAGGGAGCGGTCCCGGATGGTTCCCAGGGTCTGGAGGAGAGGAGACTCTCCTACAGGCCCTGGGTACAATATTCATGTAAATAAAAGAATTAAAATAAAAAATAGAGATACACTTACCTTCTGATGGCCCCTGGAGTTCTCCCGCCTCTCAGCGGTGAACACGTTCCCAGGGATGCATTGTGCGAAGGACATTTGTGACATCACATTGCAGTATATGCTTTCTGTTACATTTCAGTGGTGTATAACACTCCAAAAAAGCATTGAAAATTTTTTCTGCATTCAATTACTCATCCATACAGTATTACATGTTTTGTGTTAAATTTAGGTGGTATATAACACTCGAAAAAAGCGTTGCTTGGATTTATATAGTCATCTGTATAGTTTTAAGTGCTTTCTGTGACATTAGGGTGATATGTAAGATTCAAAAAAATAATTGAAAAATTTGTCTGAATTCAATCAGTTATCCATAGAATATTAGGTGCTTTCTATGAGATTAGGGTAGTATATAACACTCCAAATGAGCATTGAAAAATTTGTCTCGATTCAATTACTCATCCAAACAGTATTATTCGCTTTGTGTTACATTTTGGTGGTAAATAACACTGTAAAAAAGCAATGAAAAATTTGTCTGGTTTCAGTCTTCTGTAGAGTATTAGGTGTTTTCTTTGACATTAGGGAGATATATAAGACTCCAAAAAAGTCTTGAAAAATTTGAATGGATTCAAATTAGCCATCCATAGAATATTTAGCATTTTCTGTTACATTACGATGTTTCATAATACCCATATATGCATTGAAAAAATTGGATTCAATTACTCATCGTTAGAGTATTTGGTGCTTTCTATGATATTAAGGTGGTATATAACACTGCAAAAAAGTGTTGAAAATTTGTCGGAATTCAATTAGTCATCCATAGAGTATTAGGTGCTTTCTGTTACATTTTGGTAGTATATAACACTCCAAAAAGTGTTGAAAATTGTGTCTGAATTCAAATATTCAACCATACAGTATTACGTGCTTTGTGGTAAATTTCAGTGGTATACAACACGCCAAAAAGTGTTGAAAATTGTGTCTGAATTCAATTATTCAACCATACAGTATTACGTGCTTTGTGTTAAATTTCAGTGGTATATAACACTCCAAAAAATACAGTTTAATGTGGTTAGACGTTGCATTACATTACGGTGGTATATGAAACTAAAAAAAGCTCAACAAAGTTACAGTTTAATCCCTTCCCGACCTTTGACGCAGCGTGTGCATCATGAAAACCTGTGCCCCCCCATGGCTACAATCGCTCTGATTGGTTGTTGAAAGTGATGTTTCACTTTCACTTTCAATCAGAGCAATCGTATTATTTCACCAATGAAAATTGGTGAAATATTACAATCCAGTCATGCCCGATGCTGCAATATCATCGGCCATGGCTGGAGACTGCGATCTGCCCTGCCGCCACCTCCGATCCACCGCCCCCATCCTCTGTCCTGCCCTCTGCTGTCCTCTGTCCTCCTGTCCACTACCCCCGCAGTCTGATCTCACCCCACGCTGTCTGATCCCACCCCTGCATACTTACCGAGCTCCAGTGTCCCTCCCAGTGTCCGTCTGTCTTCTCCATGGGCGCCGCCATCTTTCAAAATGGCAGGCGCATGTGCAGTGTGCCCGCCGAATCTGCCGGCCGGCAGATTCATTCCAGGTACATTTTGATGGCTGTGGTAGGTTCTATCACAGCGATCAAAATAAAAATCCATAGGTAGGGACAATAATAAAATAAAGAAAATATATTTACTTTTATTTTTCCACTAGGTTAGGGTTAGAACTAGGGTTAGGGTTAGGGCTAGGGTTAGGGTTAGAACTAGGGTTAGGGTTAGAACTAGGGTTAGGGTTACAACTAGGGTTAGGGTTACAACTAGGGTTAGGGTTAGAATTACGGTTAGAATTAGAGCTAGGGTATTAGAGTTGGCGGAACGCACCGAGTATATATATATGTATAAATAGGTGAGTTCGAAACCAGGGGTCCACCGTGCAGGAGAGGAACCTGCTGCTGGCAAATAGCGGCGCTATATGGTGGTATAAGCGAACTCTGTTAACTCCACAGATTCACTAGAAACAAGATACTGTGCCCTGTTAGTGTCACAGGGGAAAAGAGCTAACTGCTGAGCTGATGGCAGTCAGTGGTCACGCACCAGAAAAGCACACAAACACTCCTCCCCAGAGGTGCCGGTATTCTAGGGGCTTATTTCAGCCGGGTCCCTGAATACATACATTCAAAATTCCTCACCGGAGGTGCCGATATTCTAGGGGCTTATTTCAGCCGGGTCCCTGAAGACATACATACAGGCGCAACCACAAATAACAGGCTAATGACATGAGGTGATATGTTATGATCCTTAGTGGTTGAGGATCACAAATTACTCCAGCTAAGTAACAAAACATAGGACAAGCTCTAGGGAGGGGGTAAACTGGACTGACCGCAAAACTGAACCTATCCAAACACACTAGAGGTAGCCTGTTATGACCCCAATGGCGAGGGTCTCAGAGATATCAGCAAGTCTGCGAAGTACAAAAATCCAGCTCATAGGGCAGTGGTAACTGGGTTGACCATATATCTACTCCTAACGCCAACACTAGAAGTAGCCGGGGAACATGCCTACGTTGGTCGCTAGATGTCTCGCGCCAGCCGGAGAGCTAACTACCCCTAGAAGAGGAAAACAAAGACCTCTCTTGCCTCCAGAGAAAAGACCCCAAAAGTTGGATACAAGCCCCCCACAAATAATAACGGTGAGGTAAGAGGAAATGACAAACACAGAGATGAACTAGGTTTAGCAAAGAGAGGCCCACTTACTAATAGCAGAATGTAGTAAGATAACTTATATGGTCAACAAAAACCCTATCAAAAATCCACGCTGGAGATTCAAGAACCCCCGAACCGTCTAACGGCCCGGGGGGAGAACACCAGCCACCCTAGAGCTTCCAGCAAGGTCAGGATACAGATTAAATACAAGCTGGACAAAAAATGCAAACAAAAACGAATAGCAAAAAGCAAGAAAGCAGACTTAGCTTAATCAAGCAGGAACCAGGATCAGTAGACAAGAGCACTACAGATTAGCTCTGATATCAACGTTGCCAGGCATTGAACTGAAGGTCCAGGGAGCTTATATAGCAACACCCCTGACCTAACGACCCAGGTGAGCATACAAGGGATGACAGACAAACCCAGAGTAAAATCACTAGTAGCCACTAGAGGGAGCCAAAAGGTAAATTCACAACAGTACCCCCCCCTTAGTGAGGGGTCACCGAACCCTCACCAAGACCACCAGGGCGATCAGGATGAGCGGCGTGAAAGGCACGAACTAAATCGGCCGCATGCACATCAGAGGCGACCACCCAGGAATTATCCTCCTGACCATAGCCCTTCCACTTGACCAGGTACTGAAGCCTCCGCCTGGAGAGATGAGAATCTAAGATCTTCTCCACCACGTACTCCAACTCACCCTCAACCAACACCGGAGCAGGAGGCTCAGCAGAAGGAACCACAGGCACAACGTACCGCCGCAACAAGGACCTATGAAATACGTTGTGAATGGCAAACGACACCGGAAGATCCAGGCGAAAGGATACAGGATTAAGGATCTCCAATATCTTGTAAGGACCATTGAATCGAGGCTTAAATTTGGGAGAGGAGACCTTCATAGGAACAAATCGAGAAGACAGCCATACCAAATCCCCAACACGAAGTCGGGGACCCACACCGCGGCGGCGGTTGGCAAAACGCTGAGCCTTCTCCTGTGACAACTTCAAGTTGTCCACCACATGATTCCAGATCCGCTGCAACCTATCCACCACAGAATCCACTCCAGGACAGTCAGAAGGCTCCACATGTCCCGAGGAAAAACGAGGATGGAAACCGGAGTTGCAGAAAAATGGCGAAACCAAGGTGGCAGAACTAGCCCGATTATTAAGGGCAAATTCAGCCAACGGCAAGAAGGTCACCCAATCATCCTGATCAGAAGAGACAAAACACCTCAAATACGCCTCCAGAGTCTGATTAGTTCGTTCCGTTTGTCCGTTAGTCTGTGGATGAAAAGCGGACGAAAACGACAAATCAATGCCCATCCTACCACAAAAGGATCGCCAGAACCTGGAAACAAACTGGGATCCTCTGTCCGACACAATATTCTCAGGAATGCCATGCAAACGAACCACGTTCTGGAAGAACACAGGAACCAGATCAGAAGAGGAAGGCAGCTTAGGCAAAGGAACCAGATGGACCATCTTGGAGAAACGATCACATATCACCCAGATGACAGACATGCCCTTAGACACCGGAAGATCCGAAATGAAATCCATAGAGATGTGTGTCCAAGGTCTCTTCGGGACAGGCAAGGGCAAGAGCAACCCGCTGGCACGAGAACAGCAAGGCTTAGCTCGAGCACAAGTACCACAGGACTGCACAAATGACCGCACATCCCTTGACAAGGAAGGCCACCAAAAGGACCTGGCCACCAGATCTCTGGTGCCAAAAATTCCCGGGTGCCCTGCCAACACTGAGGAATGAACCTCGGAAATGACTCTGCTGGTCCATTTAGCAGGCACAAACAATCTGTCAGGTGGACAAGAGTCAGGCCTACCAGCCTGAAATCTCTGCAACACACGTCGCAGATCTGGAGAAATAGCTGACAAGATAACTCCTTCCTTAAGAATACCCTCAGGTTCAGCGACTCCAGGAGCATCAGGCACAAAGCTCCTAGACAGAGCATCGGCCTTCACATTCTTAGAACCTGGTAAATACAAGACCACAAAGTCAAAACGGGAGAAAAACAATGACCAGCGGGCCTGTCTAGGATTCAGGCGTTTAGCAGACTCGAGGTACATCAGATTTTTGTGATCAGTCAAGACCACCACACGATGCTTAGCACCCTCGAGCCAATGACGCCACTCCTCAAATGCCCACTTCATGGCCAACAACTCCCGATTGCCCACATCATAATTTCACTCTGCCGGCGAAAACTTCCTAGAGAAAAAGGCACAAGGTCTCATAGTAGAACAACCAGGACCTCTCTGCGACAAAACGGCCCCTGCCCCAATCTCCGAAGCATCCACCTCAACCTGAAAGGGAAGTGAGATGTCAGGCTGGCACAAAACAGGCGCCGAAGTAAACCGGCATTTCAACTCCTGGAAAGCCTCCACGGCAGCAGGAGCCCAGTTAGCCACATCAGAGCCTTTCTTGGTCATATCCGTCAATGGTTTAACAACGCTAGAAAAATTAGCGATAAAACGACGGTAGAAGTTAGCAAAACCCAAGAACTTCTGAAGACTCTTAACTGACGAGGGTTGAGTCCAATCATGAATAGCTCGGACCTTGACTGGGTCCATCTCCACAGCAGAAGGAGAAAAAATGAACCCTAAAAAGGGAACCTTCTGTACACCAAAGAGACACTTTGAGCCTTTAACAAACAAAGAATTTTCACGCAAAATCTTGAAAACCATCCTGACCTGCTCCACATGCGAGTCCCAATCATCAGAAAAAAACAGAATATCATCCAGATAAACGATCAAAAATTTATCCAGATACTTCCGGAAAATGTCATGCATAAAGGACTGAAAAACTGAAGGTGCATTAGAGAGCCCAAATGGCATCACCAAGTACTCAAAATGACCTTCGGGCGTATTGAATGCGGTTTTCCATTCATCTCCTTGCTTAATGCGCACAAGGTTGTACGCACCACGAAGGTCTATCTTGGTGAACCACTTGGCACCTTTAATCCGGGCAAACAAGTCTGACAACAGCGGCAAAGGATACTGAAATTTGACAGTGATCTTATTTAAAAGCCGATAGTCAACACAAGGCCTCAAAGATCCGTCCTTTTTGGCCACAAAAAAGAATCCCGCACCAAGAGGGGAAGAAGAAGGACGGATATGCCCCTTCTCCAGAGACTCCTTGATATATGAACGCATCGCGGTATGTTCAGGTACCAACAGATTAAACAGTCTTCCCTTAGGAAACTTACTGCCTGGAATCAAATCTATTGCACAGTCACATTCCCTATGAGGAGGCAATGCACTTGACCTAGACTCGCTGAAGACATCCTGATAATCAGACAAATACGCCGGAACTTCCGAAGGCGTAGAAGTAGCAATAGACACGGGCAGGGAATCTCCATGAATTCCATGACAGCCCCAACTTGACACTGACATTGCCTTCCAGTCCAAGACTGGATTATGGGTCTGTAACCATGGCAAACCCAAAACAACCAAATCATGCATCTTATGCAGAACAAGAAAACGTATCACCTCCCGATGTTCAGGAGTCATGCACATGGTAACCCGTGTCCAAAACTGCGGTTTATTTTCTGCCAATGGCGTAGCATCAATACCCCTAAGAGGGATAGGATTTTTTAATGGCTCAAGAACAAAACCGCAGCGCTTGGCAAATGACAGATCCATAAGACTCAGGGCAGCACCTGAATCCACAAACACCATGACAGGATACGATGACAGTGAGCAAATCAAAGTTACAGATAGAATAAACTTAGGTTGCAAATTACCAATGGCGACAGGACTAACAACCTTAGTAAGACGCTTAGAGCATGCTGAGATAACATGTGTAGAATCACCACAGTAGTAACACAAGCCATTCTGGCGTCTATGAATTTTCCGCTCATTTCTAGTCAGGATTCTATCACATTGCATTAAATCAGGTGCCTGTTCAGATAACACCATGAGGGAATTTGCGGTTTTGCGCTCCCGCAACCGCCGGTCAATTTGAATTGCCAGGGCCATGGAATCATTCAGACCTGTGGGAATGGGAAAACCCACCATCACATTCTTAATGGCTTCAGAAAGGCCATTTCTAAAATTTGCAGCCAATGCACACTCGTTCCACTGGGTCAGCACGGACCATTTCCGAAATTTTTGGCAATACACTTCAGCCTCGTCCTGGCCCTGAGACATAGCCAGCAAGGCTTTTTCTGCCTGAATCTCAAGATTGGGTTCCTCATAAAGCAAACCGAGCGCCAGAAAAAACGCATCAATATCAGCCAATGCCGGATCTCCTGGCGCCAGCGAGAAAGCCCAATCCTGAGGGTCGCCCCGTAAAAAAGAAATAACAATTTTCACTTGCTGAGCGGAGTCTCCAGAGGAACAGGGTCTCAGGGACAAAAACAATTTACAATTATTCCTGAAATTTCTAAACTTAAATCGGTCTCCGGAAAACAGTTCAGGAATCGGTATCTTAGGTTCTGACATAGGATTTCTGGTAACATAATCTTGTATGCCCTGCACACGAGCAGCAAGCTGGTCCACACTTGTAATCAAGGTCTGGACATTCATGTCTGCAGCAATCACAAGCCACTCAGAGGTAAAGGGGAAAAGAAAAAAAAAATGAGAGAGAGAAAAAAAAACTCAGAACTTTCTTTCTTATAATCCCGCTTCTGCAATGCATTTAACATTTAATACTGGCCTGGCAAACTGTTATGACCCCAATGGCGAGGGTCTCAGAGATATCAGCAAGTCTGCGAAGTACAAAAATCCAGCTCATAGGGCAGTGGTAACTGGGTTGACCATATATCTACTCCTAACGCCAACACTAGAAGTAGCCGGGGAACATGCCTACGTTGGTCGCTAGATGTCTCGCGCCAGCCGGAGAGCTAACTACCCCTAGAAGAGGAAAACAAAGACCTCTCTTGCCTCCAGAGAAAAGACCCCAAAAGTTGGATACAAGCCCCCCACAAATAATAACGGTGAGGTAAGAGGAAATGACAAACACAGAGATGAACTAGGTTTAGCAAAGAGAGGCCCACTTACTAATAGCAGAATGTAGTAAGATAACTTATATGGTCAACAAAAACCCTATCAAAAATCCACGCTGGAGATTCAAGAACCCCCGAACCGTCTAACGGCCCGGGGGGAGAACACCAGCCACCCTAGAGCTTCCAGCAAGGTCAGGATACAGATTAAATACAAGCTGGACAAAAAATGCAAACAAAAACGAATAGCAAAAAGCAAGAAAGCAGACTTAGCTTAATCAAGCAGGAACCAGGATCAGTAGACAAGAGCACTACAGATTAGCTCTGATATCAACGTTGCCAGGCATTGAACTGAAGGTCCAGGGAGCTTATATAGCAACACCCCTGACCTAACGACCCAGGTGAGCATACAAGGGATGACAGACATACCCAGAGTAAAATCACTAGTAGCCACTAGAGGGAGCCAAAAGGTAAATTCACAACAGTAGCCGGTGAACGTGCCTAAAAATCCTAGATGTCTCGAGCCAGCCTGAGGAACTAACTACCCCTAGAGAGAAAGAAAGACCTCTCTTGCCTCCAGAGAAATAATCCCCAAAGATATAGAAGCCCCCAACAAATAATAACGGTAAGGTAAGAGGAAGGCACATACACAGGGGTGAAAGCAGATTCAGCAAATGAGGCCCACTAATACTAGATAGCAGAAAATAGAAAAGGGGTCTGTGCGGTCAGTAAAAAACCCTTACAAAATATCCACACTGAGATTTCAAGAACCCCCGCACCAACTAACAGTGTGGGGGGAGAAACTCAGTCCCCTAGAGCAACCAGCAAGCGAGGAAATAACCTTTTAGCAAGCTGGACAAGAAACATGATGAATGCTGATAATCAAAAAATGAACAAACAAAAACTTAGCTTGTCTTGGAGAGACTGGGAGCAAGGTAGTCACAAGGAATCTGAAGAGCACTGAATACATTGATAGCAGGCAAGGAACTGAGTATCCAGGTGAGCTAAATAGGAAACCAACCAAGGATAACGAACCAGCTGATGCAGCCAACCTGCAGAAAGACAACACTACACAGTACCGCTTGTGACCACTAGAGGGAGCCTAAAAATAGAGTTCACAACAGTACCCCCCCCTTGAGGAGGGGTCACCGAACTCTCATCAAGACCCCCAGGGCGATCAGGATGAGCCGCGTGGAAGGCACAAACCAAATCGGCCGCATGAACATCAGAGGCGACAACCCAGGAATTATCCTCCTGACCATAGCCCTTCCACTTAACCAAATACTGAAGCCTCCGTCTAGAGATACGAGAATCCAAAATCTTCTCCACCACGTACTCCAATTCGCCCTCAACCAGCACCGGAGCAGGAGGCTCAACAGAAGGAACCACAGGTACCACATACCTCCGCAACAAAGACCTATGGAACACATTATGAATGGTAAAAGATGCTGGGAGGTCCAAACGAAATGACACAGGATTGAGGATTTCTGAAATCTTATAAGGACCGATGAAACGAGGCTTGAACTTAGGAGAGGAAACCTTCATAGGAACATAACGAGAAGACAACCATACCAAATCCCCCACATGAAGTCGGGGACCAACACAGCGACGGCGGTTAGCAAAGCGCTGAGCCTTCTCCTGTGACAACGTCAAATTGTCCACTACGTGGTTCCAAATCTGCTGCAACCTATCCACCACAGAATCCACCCCAGGACAGTCAGAAGACTCAACCTGACCCGAGGAAAAACGAGGATGGAAACCAGAATTGCAGAAAAAAGGCGAAACCAAAGTAGCAGAACTAGCCCGATTATTAAGGGCAAACTCGGCCAATGGCAAAAAAGTCACCCAATCATCCTGATCAGCAGAAACAAAACATCTCAAATAAGTTTCCAACATCTGATTAGTTCGCTCGGTTTGGCCATTAGTCTGAGGGTGGAAGGCCGACGAAAAAGACAAATCAATGCCCATCTTAGCACAAAAAGTCCGCCAAAACCTGGACACAAACTGGGATCCTCTATCAGACACAATATTCTCAGGAATGCCGTGCAAGCGAACCACATTCTGAAAAAACAGAGGAACCAAATCGGAGGAGGAAGGCAACTTAGGCAAGGGCACCAAATGGACCATCTTGGAAAAACGATCACACACCACCCAGATGACAGACATTTTTTGAGATACTGGAAGATCCGAAATAAAATCCATGGAAATGTGGGTCCAAGGCCTTTTCGGGACAGGCAAAGGCAAAAGCAAACCGCTGGCACGAGAACAGCTAGGCTTAGCCCGAGCACAAATCCCACAAGACTGCACAAAGGAACGCACATCCCGCGACAAGGAAGGCCACCAGAAGGACCTAGCCACCAAATCTCTGGTACCAAAAAACCCAGGATGACCCGCCAACACCGAAGAATGAACCTCGGAAATAACTCTGCTGGTCCATCTATCCGGGACAAACAGTCTCTCTGGTGGACAACGGTCAGGTCTATCCGCCTGAAATTTCTGCAGCACTCGTTGCAAATCTGGGGAAATGGCAGACAAAATCACTCCCTCTCTGAGAATACCAGCCGGCTCAGAAACTCCCGGAGAGTCAGGCACAAAACTCCTAGAAAGTGCATCAGCCTTCACGTTCTTCGAACCAGGCAGGTATGAGACCATGAATTTGAAACGGGAGAAAAACAACGACCAACGAGCCTGTCTAGGATTCAGGCGCTTGGCAGATTTGAGGTAAATCAGATTTTTGTGATCAGTCAAGACCACCACACGATGTTTAGCTCCTTCGAGCCAATGTCGCCACTCCTCAAATGCCCACTTCATAGCCAACAACTCCCGATTACCAACATCATAATTCCGCTCGGCAGGCGAAAATTTTTTTGAAAAGAAAGCACATGGCTTCATCACAGAGCCATCAGAGCTTCTCTGCGACAAAACAGCCCCTGCTCCAATCTCAGAAGCATCAACCTCGACCTGGAAGGGGAGAGAGACATCTGGCTGACATAAGACTGGAGCTGAAGAAAACCGGTGCTTCAGCTCCCGAAAGGCCTCCACGGCCGCAGGAGACCAATTAGTCACATCAGAACCCTTCTTGGTCAAATCCGTCAAAGGTTTAACCACGCTAGAAAAATTAGCGATGAAACGACGGTAAAAATTAGCAAAACCCAAGAACTTCTGAAGACTCTTAACAGACGTGGGCTGAGTCCAGTCATGAATAGCCTGGAAATTGACTGGGTCCATCTCCACAGTAGAAGGAGAAAAAATAAAACCCAAAAAGGAGACCTTCTGTACTCCAAAGAGGCATTTTGAGCCCTTCACAAATAAAGCATTAGCACGCAGGACCTGAAACACCATCCTGACCTGCTTCACATGGGACTCCCAATCATCAGAAAAGACCAAAATGTCATCCAGATAAACAATCATAAATTTATCCAGATATTCTCGGAAGATGTCATGCATGAAGGACTGAAACACAGAAGGAGCATTAGAGAGTCCAAAAGGCATCACCAAGTACTCAAAATGGCCTTCGGGCGTATTAAATGCTGTTTTCCATTCATCTCCCAGCTTAATGCGCACAAGGTTATACGCACCACGGAGATCTGTCTTGGTGAACCAACTAGCACCCTTAATCCGAGCAAACAAATCAGACAACAGTGGCAAAGGATACTGAAATTTGACTGTGATTTTATTCAGAAGACGATAATCTATACAAGGTCTCAAAGAACCGTCCTTCTTGGCCACAAAAAAAAATCTTGCACCAAGAGGGGAAGAGGACGGGCGAATATGTCCCTTCTCCAAAGACTCCTTTATATAACTCCGCATCGCGGCATGCTCTGGTATAGACAAATTAAAAAGTCGTCCCTTAGGGAATTTACTACCAGGAATTAAATTTATAGCACAGTCACAATCCCTATGAGGGGGCAGGGCACCGGACCTGGGCTCATCAAATACATCCTGGTAGTCAGACAAAAACTCAGGGACCTCAGAAGGAGTGGAAGAAGCAATAGACACCAACGGAGTATCGCCATGAATTCCCTGACAACCCCAACTTGACACAGACATAGCTTTCCAATCTAAAACTGGATTATGAGCCTGCAGCCATGGCAGACCCAAAACGACAACATCATGCAAATTATGCAGAACAAGAAAGCGAATCACCTCCTGATGTACGGGAGTCATGCAAATGGTCATTTGCGTCCAATACTGAGGCTTATTCTCAGCCAATGGCGTAGCATCAATTCCCCTCAGAGGAATAGGAAATTCCAAAGGCTCCAGGACAAAACCACAGCGCCTGGCAAATGACAAATCCATCAGATTCAGGGCAGCACCCGAATCCACAAAAGCCATAACCGAGTAGGACCACAAAGAACAAATCAAAGTAACAGACAAAATAAATTTAGGCTGTATAGTACCAATGGTGACAGGTTTAGCGATTTTTTTTAGAGCATGCTGAGATAACATGAGTAGAATCACCACAGTAAAAGCACAACCCATTTTGACGTCTATGACTTAGTCGCTCAATTCTGGTCAGAGTTCGGTCACATTGCATAGACTCAGGTCTCTGTTCAGAAAATACCGCCAAAGGATGAGCAGATTTGCGCTCCCGCAAACGCCGATCAACCTGAATGGCTAAAGCCATAGAATCACTCAGACTTGTAGACCACCATAACATTCTTAATGGCTTCAGAAAGACCTTCTCTGAAATTTGCAGCCAGGGCACACTCATTCCATCGAGTAAGCACCAACCATTTCCGAAATTTTTGACAATACACCTCTGCTTCATCCTGACCTTGAGAGATAGCCAGCAACACTTTTTCTGCCTGATTCTCAAGATTAGGCTCCTCATAAAGCAGTCCAAGAGCAAGAAAAAATGCATCTACATTAAGCAATGCAGGATCTCCTGGTGCCAGAGAGAAAGCCCAATCCTGAGGGTCGCCACGCAACAAGGAGATAACAATTTTAACTTGCTGAGTGGAATCACCAGAGGAACGAGGTCTCAGAGATAGAAATAACTTACAATTATTCTTAAAATTTAGAAACCTAGATCTATCTCCAGAAAACAACTCAGGAATGGGTATCATTGGTTCTGACATAGGGCTATGAATAACAAAATCCTGAATACTTTGCACCCGTGCAGTAAGATGATCCACACTAGAAGTCAGATTCTGAATATTCATGTCTGCAGCTGAGCTCAAAACCACCCAGAGTTCAATGGGATGAAAGAAGCTAAACAGACTGCAGCAAAGGAAAAGCGGGAGGAAAAAAAAAATGTACTCAGGTCCTCTTTTTATCCCACTTCTGCGATGCATTAAACACTTTTTGGCCTGCTATACTGTTATGATCCTTAGTGGTTGAGGATCACAAATTACTCCAGCTAAGTAACAAAACATAGGACAAGCTCTAGGGAGGTGGTAAACTGGACTGACCGCAAAACTGAACCTATCCAAACACACTAGAGGTAGCCGGTGAACGTGCCTAAAAATCCTAGACGTCTCGAGCCAGCCTGAGGAACTAACTACCCATAGAGAGAAAGAAAGACCTCTCTTGCCTCCAGAGAAATAATCCCCAAAGATATAGAAGCCCCCAACTAATAATAACGGTGAGGTAAGAGGAAGGCACATACACAGGGGTGAAAGCAGATTCAGCAAATGAGGCCCACTAATACTAGATAGCAGAAAATAGAAAAGGGGTCTGTGTGGTCAGTAAAAAATCCTTACAAAATATCCACACTGAGATTTCAAGAACCCCCGCACCAACTAACGGTGTGGGAGGAGAAACTCAGTCCCCTAGAGCAACCAGCAAGCGAGCAAATAACATTTTAGCAAGCTGGACAAGAAACATGATGAATGCTGATAATCAAAAAATGAACAAACAAAAACTTAGCTTGTCTTGGAGAGACTGGGAGCAAGGTAGTCACAAGGAATCTGAAGAGCACTGAATACATTGATAGCAGGCAAGGAACTGAGTATCCAGGTGAGCTAAATAGGAAACCAACCAAGGATAACGAACCAGCTGATGCAGCCAACCTGCAGAAAGACAACACTACACAGTACCGCTTGTGACCACTAGAGGGAGCCTAAAAATAGAGTTCACAACAGTGATACTAGCGCACGGCTGTGCGGCCATGCAAACCTTTTATAGCAGCAGCAGCTTCAGGACCTTCCTAAGGAACCAATGGAAGTTGCTGCAATACCAGAGCAACTTCAGGACCTTCCTAGAGGACCAATGGGAGCTGCAGCAGTACTTGAGCATGTGACCCCTGACCTCCAATGAGAGGTCTTACCTTGGGCATGCTCATTGTGTGCAAGGCAGGACTTAGTCCCAGAAAAGCCTGCTCGCCGCTAACCAGTGCAGGCTACAACAACAGAGCCTGGAAAGGCAGCAGTAATCCATTGCACAGTATCAGACTAAGTGATACGCTGGGACCGATGTCTCCACTGAGCAGGCTCCACTGCGGCTGATGTAGAATGGGAGACGGCAGCTGACATGGTTCGAGATTCCCCCTGTGCAGCGGCAGGAACTCGACTCCTAAGAGAGTTAGGGTTAGAACTAGGGTTAGGGTTAGAACTAGGGTTAGGGTTAGAACTAGGGTTAGTGTTAGAATTAGGGTTAGAATTAGGGTTAGAACTAGGGTAAGGGTTAGAACTAGGGTTAGGGTTAGAATTAGGGTTAGGGTTAGAATTAGGGTTAGAACTAGGGTTAGGTTTAGAACTAGGGATAGGGTTAGAACTAGGGTTAGATTTAGAACTAGGGATAGGGTTAGAACTAGGGTTAGGGTTGCAATTAGGTTTAGAATTGCAATTAGGGTTAGAATTAGGGTTAGGGTTGCAATTAGGGTTAGGGTTAGAGTTAGAAGTAGGCTATGTGCACACGGTGCAGATGTGGCTGCGTATCCGCAGCGGATAGGGCGCTGAAGATTCGTTGCAGTTTTCCATCACTTTTACAGTACTATGTAAACCTATGGAAAACCAAATCCGCTGTGCCCATGGTGCAGAAAATACCGTGCGGTAATGCTGCGTTGTATTTTCCACAGCATGTCAATTCTTTGGGTGGATTCTGCAGCGTTTTACACCTGTTCCTCAATAGGAATCCGCAGGTGAAATCCGCACAAAAAACATTGGAAATCAAAAACTGTGTGGAAAAATCCTCGCACGAATCCGCAATGTGGGCACATAGCCTTAGGGTTAGGGTTGGAATTACAGTTAGGGTTGGAATTAGGGTTAGGGTTAAAAATATAGTTAAGATTAGGCTTAGGGGTGTGATGGGGTTAGGGTTAGGCTTGTGGTTAGGGTTATGGTTAGGGTTGGGATTAGGGTTAGGGGTGTGTTCGGGTTAGGGTTGTGGTTAGGGTTAGGGTTGGGATTAGGGGTGTGTTGGGGTTAGGGTTGTGGTTAGGGTTGGGATTAGGGTTAGGGGTGTGTTGGGGTTAGGGTTGTGATTAGAGTTATGGCTAGAGTTGCGATTAGGGTAGGGGTGTGTTGGGGTTAGTGTTGGAGTTAGAATTGAGGGGTTTCCACTGTTTAGGCACATCAGGGGTCTCCAAACACGACATGTTGTCACCATTGATTTCAGCCAATCTTGCGTTCAAAAAGTCAAATGGTGCTCCCTCCCTTCCGAGCCCCAACGTGCGCCCAAACAGTGGTTTACCCAAACATATGGGGCACAAGCGTACTCAGGAAAAATTGCACAACAACTTTGGGCATCTAATTTCTCTGGTTAACCTTGGGAAAATAAAAAAATGGGGGCTGAAAACTTATTTTTGTGGGAAAAAATGATTTTATATTTTCATAGTTCTGCGTTATAAATTTCTGTGAAGCACTTGGGGGTTTAAAGTGCTCACCACACATCTAGATAATATAATTTATTAATTCAAAGAAAATTACAAAGAAAAAATATCAAATTTACTTAGTATAAAAGGATAATACATATAAAGTGCATCAAGTGAACTACCCAGGTGGATATACATGACCTATGGACCACATAGAAAGCCAAAATGAAACCTGCTCAATCTTAGAGATAAAAACATCTCAATGTTATAATAAAATATATGTGATTAGACCCTGCATCAGTGCCTCAAAAAATTACTGGTGGGTCATAAATCACCATACTTCTATCTCATTAGCTACTTTGATGAAAGTTCACACATATGCAGGCTTATTAATTTAGTTTAAATATTTACCCATGTGGACTTGATCGGCTTCCTGCGTGGGCCTCAGTCTCCCCAACGCGCGTTTCGCGTGCTCACAAAAAGCCTCGCTTCCTCAGGGGGCGTCTCACAGACCATTCCATCAAAGTCTGCATTTCAAAACATCACTACTTTCCTTCCGAGCACTGACATGTGCCCAAATAGGGGTTTCCCCCCACGTATGGGTTATCAGCGTACTCAGGACAAACTGGACAACAACATTTGGGGTCCAATTTCTCCTGTTACTCTTGTGAAAACAAAAAATTGCGGGCTAAAAAATAATTTTTGAGGAAAGAAAAATGATTTTTTATTTGCATGGCTCTGCGTTATAAACTTCTGTGAACCACTTGGGGGTTCAAAGTTCTCACCACACATCTAGATAAGTTCCTTGGGAGGTCTAGTTTCCAAAATGGGCTCAATTGTGGGGGAGCGCCAATGTTTAGGCACACAGGGGCTCTCCAAATGCGACATGGTGTCCACTAACGATTGGTGCTAATTTTTCATTCAAAAAGTCAAATGGCGCTCCTTTCCTTCCGAGCTCTCCCGTGCACCCAAACAATGGTTTCTGACCACATATGAGGTATTAGTGTACTTAGGAGAAATTACCCAACAAATTTTATGATCCATTTTATCCTGTTGTCTATGTAAAAATGACAAAATTGTGGCTAAAAAATTTTTTGTGGAAAAAAAAGTACTTTTTTCATTTTTACAGATCAATTTGTGAAGCACCTGGGAGTTCAAAGTGCTCACTATGCATCTAGATAAGTTCCTTGGGGGGTCTAGTTTCCAAAATGGGGTCAATTGTGGGGGAGCTCCAAAGTTTAGGCACACAGGGGCTCTCCAAACGCGACATGGTTTCCAGTAAAGATTGGAGCCAATTTTTCATTGAAAACGTCAAATGGCGCTCCTTCCCTTCCAAGCCTTGCCGGGTGCCCAAACAGTGGTTTTCCCCCACATGTGAGGTATTGGTGTACTCAGGACAAATTTTACAATAACTTTTGGGTTCCACTTTCTCCTTTTACCCATGGGACAATAAAAAAATGTTGCTAAGAAATCATTTTTGTGACTAAAAAGGTAAATGTTCCTTTTTTCCTTCCATGTTGCTTCTGCTGCTGATAAGCACCTGAAGGGATAATAAACTTCTTGAATGTGGTTTTGAGCACCATGAGGTTTGCAGTTTTTAGAATGGTGTCACTTTTGGGTATTTTCAGCCATATAAACCCCTCAAACTAACTTCAAATGTGAGGTGGTCCCTAAAAAAAATGGTTTTGTAAATTTTGCTGTGAAAATGAGGAATCACAGGTCAAATTTTAACCCTTATAACTTCCTAGCAAAAAACAATTTTGGTTCCAAAATTGTGCTGATGTAAAGTAGACATGTGGGTAATGTTATTTATTAACTATATTTTGTCACATAACTCTGGTTTAACAGAATAAAAATTAAAAATTAGAAAATTGAGAAATTTTCAAAATTTTAGCCAAATTTCCGATTTTTTCACAAATAAACGCAACAATTATCGACCTAAATTTACTACTAACATGAAGTCCAATATGTCACGAGAAAACAATCTCAGAATCGCTAAGATCCGTTGAAGCATTCCTGAGTTATTACCTCATAAAGGGACACTGGTCAGAATTGCAAAAAATGGCCAGGTCATTAAGGTCAAAATAGGCTGGATCATGAAGGGGTTAACGTGCTTTGCATATAATTATGATTGGGTTAAAATTTTTAAAAACCACTTGGCCTGGTACAGTTCACAAAATATTTTTGTTCGAAAAATTGACTATTGTCATATATACTGTAGAACCTGCTTTGCGCGAAATTTTGTTGGTTTGAAATAAAAAACAAAATTGGCCTGATACTGGTGAACAAATGTGGTCCCTCAGTACTTGCTCCCTAGCCGCCACTATTTCTAATGGTGAAGTATCCCTGCCTTGTACCAGCACGTGTCCAGGAGCATCACCCATGTCCATACCAATGCGGTTACTGTGATTGTCAACTTAATGACTGACACATGGACAAGCGTGGCTAGGGATGATACATTTTACTGCTGGCAGACCGGGTGAACATTGTGGAGACCAGTGCCGAATCCCACCACGACACAGCACATGTGCTACCAACTCTGAGGATTGATGACCTTACTTCTATCATAGTTTTCTCCACCTCCTACACCAGTTCCTGCACTGCATCCTGCTCCTCCTCATACTCCATCTCTGACTTGCTATCTCAGAGTAAATATCAGCTGGAAGCTCTGCAGGACTGCCTTAGGCTATGTTCACATTTGCGTTGTGCGCCGCAGAGTCGGCACTGCAACGCACAACGCAAACAAAAACGCAGCAAAACGCATGCACAACGCTGCGTTTTGCGCCGCATGCGTCCTTTTTTTCATTGATTTTAGACGCAGCAAAAATGCAACTTGCTGCATCCTCTGTGCCCGGACGCGGGCGCCGCAGTGACGCATGCGGCGCAAAACGCAAGTGCGACGCATGTCCATGCGCCCCCATGTTAAATATAGGGGCGCATGATGCATGCGGCGACGCTGCGGCGCCCGACGCTGCGGCGCCCGACGCTGCGGCGCAGACCGCAAATGTGAAAGTAGACTTAGCAAAATGGCAACAGGTGCTGCTGTAGCTAATTTGTCTAGGAGACTAACCGCACACCATGGCACAGTTATTGAAAGTAATAGCAGTTAAAGGCCTGGGTCAATTCATGACACCATTCCAGCGTCCAGAGCCTGATGACCCGATATTCTTGACAAGGAGGAAAATGTTTTTAAAGATGGTCAAGCAATACCTGGCTGACAAAACCGTAGTATTACCTAATTCCTCTGCGACCTTCAGATGGACACCTGGCTGTCCCTCTATGCTTGAGTGGCATTGTGCTGCTCTGCTGCTAGTCTTGTCTGAGAGGGTCTCAGCGGGGGGGGGGGGGTTGACAAAATGGACAGACACTTTCTCCTGTCAACAGAAAGTGCTAATAGGCTCACTCTGATAAAAATAAACAAATCTTGGATTAGCCCCAACTCTTCCACACCACCACATAAAGTGTTTTAATATTCAATATTTAAATGAGGCCCACCCAATGTTACCATCAAGGATATATGGATGACATTATCACCCTTCTTATAATTTTTTCTTGATCTTGCACTTTGTGCAAAGCCTTTATGGTGTTGGAGTGCATCAACTACACTTTCAAAATGTTTTAATGAGACCCTCCAGTTGTTGCCTTCAAGGGTCTATAGATGACTGTTTTACCCTCATTATTTTTCATGTCTTAGCATTTTGAGTCTTTATGAATGTAGGAGCAGATCAACTACACTTTCCTAATATTTTAATGAGGCCCTTCCCTTGTTGCCTTCAAGAGTCTATGGTTAAACCTGCTTATAATTATTCCTGGCTTTGCACTGTATGCAGAGTCTTTACGAGTGTAGGAGTACCACAACTACACTTTGTTCACAATATTTGAATGAGGTAGTACAGTTGGTGTATTCAAGGGTGTGTGGATGACCATGATTGTAATTTTTCTCAGGCTTTGCACTTACTGCATAGCCTTTATGAGTCTAGCAATCTGATGCTATACAGTAATGTTGCATCCTGAGACAATTTTAAAAAAGTAAAAAAAATATTAAAAAGTATAAAAATATTTTCTTTAAAAATCCTCAAATAATGAACAAAAAAGAAACAAATATTTTTCCAATAAATATGTTTATTTCTGTAATTAAAAAAATAAACAATAAAAGCACACATATTTGGTATTGACGAGCCCATAACGATCCACTCTATAAAACTGTCCCACTAGTTAAACCCTTCAGTGAACACTGTAAAAAAAGATTTTCTCCGGGGTCTCGGCTGCCGGGGGTAGCCGAGACCCCAGAGAACATGATTCGGGGGGGTTTTACCGACCCCGCTTTTGCGATCGCCGGTAATTAACCGTTTACCGGCGATCGCAAAAAACAAACAAACCGCGATATCCCTTTTAATTTCTCTGTCCTCCGATGTGATCGCACATCAGAGGACAGGGAAAAGGGGTCCCCGATAGCCCCCCGATACTCACCTGTCTCCCCCGGTGCTCCTCGTGGCTCCCGATGGGCGCCGCCATCTTTTTCCGGCAAAAAAATGGCGGGAGCATGTGCAGTGCGCCCGCCAGCCGGCACAGGGAGGATCTTTGGGGTATCGGCTGCCGGGGGTAGCCAAGACCCCAAAGAACATGATTGGGGTTGGTTATACCAACCCCTGTTTTGCGATCGCCGGTAATTAACTATTTACCGGCGGTCGCAAAAAAAAAGAAAAAGCGATCGGTAATTCTCTGTCCTCTGATGTGACCGCACATCAGAGGACAGAGAAATAGGGGGATTCGGGGACCCTATTATCCTCAAAGATGTCCCTGGGTCCTCTTGCTTCTTCTCCTGGCCGCTGGCGTCTTCTTTGGGAAACAAAATGGCGGGCGCATGCGCAGTGCGCCTGCCATCTGTCACCATCTGCAGGCCGGCAGGAGAAAGCAGTTGGGGCTAAAATTAGGGTTAGGGTTAGGGTTGGGGCTAAATTTAGGGTTAGGGTTAGGGTTGGGACTAAATTTAGGGTTAGGGTTAGGGTTGGGGCTAAATTTAGGGTTAGGGTTTGGTGCTAAATTTAGGGTTAGGGTTGGGGCTAAATGTAGGGTTAGGGGTAGGGTTGGGGCTAAATATAGGGTTAGGGTTGGGGCTGAATTTAGGGTTAGGGGTAGGGTTGGGGCTAAATATAGGGTTAGGGTTGGGGCTAAATTTAGGGTTAGGCTTCTTTCACACTTGCGTCGGTACGGGGCCATCGCAATGTGTTGGCCCGACATACTGACGCACGTTGTGAAAATTGTGCACACCATGGGCAGTGTTGTGAAATTGGATTTTGGGCTCCCCCGGTGGCCACTGGTGGAATTGAACTGGTGTGCATCATCCTCTCTGTTCACCTGTTTCCATCAGGATGTGGGAGTCGCTATTTAGCCTTGCTCCTCTGTCACTTCCATGCCGGTCAACATTGTAATCAGAAGCCTTTCTGTGCATGTTCCTGCTGCTAGACAACTCCCAGCTAAGTTGGACTTTTGTCCTTGTTTGTTTTTGCATTTTGTTCCAGTTCACAGCTGTAGTTTCGTTTCTGTGTCTGGAAAGCTCTTGTGATCTGAAATTGCCACTCTGATGTTATGAGTTAATACTAGAGTCTTAAAGTAATTTCAGGATGATGTTTTGATAGGGTTTTCAGCTGACCATGAAAGTGCCCTTTCTGTCTTTCTGCTATCTAGTAAGCGGACCTCAATTTTGCTAAACCTATTTTCATACTACGTTTGTCATTTCATCTAAAATCACCGCCAATATTTGTGGGGGCCTCTGTCTGCCTTTCGGGGAAATTTCTCTAGAGGTGAGCCAGGACTATATTTTCCTCTGCCAGGATTAGTTAGTCCTCCGGCCGGCGCTGGGCGTCTAGGGATAAAACGCAGGCTACGCTACCCGGCTACTGTTAGTTGTTGCGGCAGGTTTAGTTCATGGTCAGTTTAGTTTCCATCCTTCCAAGAGCTAGTTCTTATGTTTGCTGGGCTATGTTCTCTTGCCATTGAGAACCATAACAGTTTGACCGGCCAAAAAGGGTTAAATTAATTGACAAAGAAAGGAGAGAAAAGAGAAGTCTGCTGAAGATTTTTTTTTTTTTTTTTTTCCTTCAGTTCTGAGTGTGCTTGTAATTGAATCTCTTGCAAGTCTGCCTATATTGCAGCCTTTCTCTCTCTCTCTCCTTCTAATCCTGGAATGGCTCTGTGTTCACTTGTTTAAAATGGATATTCAGAGTTTAGCTGCAGGTTTGAATAATCTCACCACGAAAGTTCAAAATTTACAAGATTTTGTTGTTCATGTTCCTATATCTGAACCTAGAATTCCTTTGCCTGAATTTTTCTCGGGGAATAGATCTTGCTTTCAAAATTTCAAAAATAATTGCAAGTTGTTTTTGTCCCTGAAATCTCGCTCTGCTGGAGATCCTGCTCAGCAGGTCAGGATTGTGATTTCCTTGCTCCGGGGCGACCCTCAGGATTGGGCTTTTGCATTGGCTCCAGGGGATCCTGCGTTGCTCAATGTGGATGCGTTTTTTCTGGCCTTGGGGTTGCTTTATGAGGAACCTCAGTTAGAACTTCAGGCGGAAAAGGCCTTGATGTCCCTATCTCAGGGGCAAGACGAAGCTGAAATATACTGCCAGAAATTCCGTAAATGGGCTGTGCTTACTCAGTGTAATGAGTGCGCCCTGGCGGCGAATTTCAGAGAGGGTCTCTCTGATGCCATTAAGGATGTTATGGTGGGGTTCCCTGTGCCTGCGGGTCTGAATGAGTCCATGACAATGGCTATCCAGATCGATAGGCGTCTGCGGGAGCGCAAACCTGTGCACCATTTGGCGGTGTCTACTGAGAAGACGCCAGAGAATATGCAATGTGATAGAATTCTGTCCAGAAGTGAACGGCAGAATTTTAGACGAAAAAATGGGTTGTGCTTCTATTGCGGTGATTCAACTCATGTTATATCAGCATGCTCTAAGCGTACTAAGAAGCTTGATAAGTCTGTTTCAATTGGCACTTTACAGTCTAAGTTTATTCTATCTGTGACCCTGATTTGTTCTTTATCATCTATTACCGCGGATGCCTATGTCGACTCTGGCGCCGCTTTGAGTCTTATGGATTGGTCCTTTGCCAAACGCTGTGGGTATGATTTGGAGCCTCTGGAAACTCCTATACCCCTGAAGGGGATTGACTCCACCCCATTGGCTAGCAATAAACCACAATACTGGACACAAGTAACTATGCGGATTAATCCGGATCACCAGGAGATTATTCGCTTTCTTGTGCTGTATAACCTACATGATGTGTTGGTGCTTGGATTGCCATGGCTGCAATCTCATAACCCAGTCCTTGACTGGAAAGCTATGTCTGTGTTAAGCTGGGGATGTAAGGGGACGCATGGGGACGTACCTGTGGTTTCCATTTCATCATCTATTCCCTCTGAGATTCCTGAATTCTTGACTGAATATCGTGACGTTTTTGAAGAACCTAAGCTTGGTTCATTACCTCCGCACCGGGAGTGCGATTGTGCCATAGATTTGATTCCGGGTAGTAAATACCCTAAGGGTCGTTTATTTAATCTGTCTGTGCCTGAACATGCTGCTATGCGAGAATATATAAAGGGGTCCTTGGAAAAGGGACATATTCGTCCTTCGTCATCTCCCTTAGGAGCCGGTTTTTTCTTTGTGGCTAAGAAAGATGGCTCTTTGAGGCCGTGCATTGATTATCGGCTTTTGAATAAAATCACGGTTAAATATCAATATCCGTTGCCACTGCTGACTGATTTGTTTGCTCGCATAAAGGGGGCCAAGTGGTTCTCTAAGATAGATCTCCGTGGGGCGTATAATTTGGTACGAATTAAGCAGGGGGATGAGTGGAAAACCGCATTTAATACGCCCGAGGGCCACTTTGAGTATTTGGTGATGCCTTTTGGTCTTTCAAATGCCCCTTCAGTCTTTCAGTCCTTTATGCATGACATTTTCCGTGATTATTTGGATAAATTTATGATTGTGTATCTGGATGATATTTTGATTTTTTCGGATGACTGGGACTCTCATGTCCAGCAGGTCAGGAGGGTTTTTCAGGTTTTGCGGTCTAATTCCTTGTGTGTGAAGGGTTCTAAGTGCGTTTTTGGGGTTCAAAAGATTTCTTTTTTGGGATATATTTTTTCCCCCTCTTCCATCGAGATGGATCCTGTCAAGGTTCAGGCTATTTGTGATTGGACGCAACCCTCTTCTCTTAAGAGTCTTCAGAAATTTTTGGGCTTTGCTAACTTTTATCGTCAATTTATTGCTGGTTTTTCTGATGTTGTTAAACCATTGACTGATTTGACTAAGAAGGGTGCTGATGTTGCTGATTGGTCCCCTGCTGCTGTGGAGGCCTTTCGGGAGCTTAAGCGCCGCTTTTCTTCCGCCCCTGTGTTGCGTCAGCCTGATGTTGCTCTTCCTTTTCAGGTTGAGGTCGACGCTTCTGAAATCGGAGCTGGGGCGGTTTTGTCGCAGAGAAGTTCCGATTGCTCCGTGATGAGACCTTGTGCTTTTTTCTCGCGTAAATTTTCGCCCGCCGAGCGGAATTATGATGTTGGGAATCGGGAGCTTTTGGCCATGAAGTGGGCTTTTGAGGAGTGGCGTCATTGGCTTGAGGGGGCTAGACATCAGGTGGTGGTATTGACTGACCACAAGAATCTAATTTATCTTCAGTCCGCCAGACGCCTGAATCCTAGACAGGCGCGCTGGTCGTTGTTTTTCTCTCGGTTTAATTTTGTGGTGTCCTACCTGCCGGGTTCTAAGAATGTTAAGGCGGATGCCCTTTCTAGGAGTTTTGAGCCTGACTCCCCTGGTAATTCTGAACCTACAGGTATCCTTAAGGATGGAGTGATATTGTCTGCCGTTTCTCCAGACCTGCGGCGGGCCTTGCAGGAGTTTCAGGCGGATAGACCTGATCGTTGCCCACCTGGTAGACTGTTTGTTCCTGATGATTGGACCAGTAAAGTCATTTCTGAGGTTCATTCTTCTGCGTTGGCAGGTCATCCTGGAATCTTTGGTACCAGGGATTTGGTGGCGAGGTCCTTCTGGTGGCCTTCCCTGTCTCGAGATGTGCGAGGCTTCGTGCAGTCTTGTGACGTTTGTGCTCGGGCCAAGCCTTGTTGTTCTCGGGCTAGTGGATTGTTGTTGCCCTTGCCTATCCCGAAGAGGCCCTGGACGCACATCTCGATGGATTTTATTTCGGATCTTCCTGTTTCTCAGAAGATGTCTGTCATCTGGGTGGTGTGTGATCGTTTCTCTAAGATGGTCCATTTGGTTCCCCTGCCTAAGTTGCCTTCTTCTTCCGAGTTGGTTCCTCTGTTTTTTCAAAATGTGGTCCGTTTGCATGGTATTCCGGAGAATATCGTTTCTGACAGAGGTACCCAATTCGTGTCTAGATTTTGGCGAGCATTCTGTGCTAGGATGGGCATAGATTTGTCTTTCTCGTCTGCTTTCCATCCTCAGACTAATGGCCAGACCGAGCGGACGAATCAGACCTTGGAGACATATTTGAGGTGTTTTGTGTCTGCAGATCAGGATGATTGGGTTGCTTTTTTGCCTTTAGCGGAGTTTGCCCTCAATAATCGGGCCAGCTCTGCCACCTTGGTGTCTCCCTTTTTCTGTAATTCGGGGTTTCATCCTCGATTTTCTTCTGGTCAGGTGGAATCTTCGGATTGTCCTGGAGTGGATGCTGTGGTGGAGAGGTTGCATCAGATTTGGGGGCAGGTAGTGGACAATTTGAAGTTGTCCCAGGAGAAAACTCAGCTTTTTGCCAACCGCCGGCGTCGGGTTGGTCCTCGGCTTTGTGTTGGGGACTTGGTGTGGTTGTCTTCTCGTTTTGTCCCTATGAGGGTTTCTTCTCCCAAGTTTAAGCCTCGGTTCATCGGCCCGTACAAGATATTGGAGATTCTTAACCCTGTGTCCTTCCGTTTGGACCTCCCTGCATCTTTTTCTATTCATAATGTTTTTCATCGGTCATTATTGCGCAGGTATGAGGTACCGGTTGTGCCTTCCGTTGAGCCTCCTGCTCCGGTGTTGGTTGAGGGCGAGTTGGAGTACGTTGTGGAAAAAATCTTGGACTCCCGTGTTTCCAGACGGAAACTCCAGTATCTGGTCAAATGGAAGGGATACGGTCAGGAGGATAATTCTTGGGTGACTGCCTCTGATGTTCATGCCTCCGATTTGGTCCGTGCCTTTCATAGGGCTCGTCCTGATCGCCCTGGTGGTTCTGGTGAGGGTTCGGTGCCCCCTCCTTGAGGGGGGGGTACTGTTGTGAAATTGGATTTTGGGCTCCCCCGGTGGCCACTGGTGGAATTGAACTGGTGTGCATCATCCTCTCTGTTCACCTGTTTCCATCAGGATGTGGGAGTCGCTATTTAGCCTTGCTCCTCTGTCACTTCCATGCCGGTCAACATTGTAATCAGAAGCCTTTCTGTGCATGTTCCTGCTGCTAGACAACTCCCAGCTAAGTTGGACTTTTGTCCTTGTTTGTTTTTGCATTTTGTTCCAGTTCACAGCTGTAGTTTCGTTTCTGTGTCTGGAAAGCTCTTGTGAACTGAAATTGCCACTCTGATGTTATGAGTTAATACTAGAGTCTTAAAGTAATTTCAGGATGATGTTTTGATAGGGTTTTCAGCTGACCATGAAAGTGCCCTTTCTGTCTTTCTGCTATCTAGTAAGCGGACCTCAATTTTGCTAAACCTATTTTCATACTACGTTTGTCATTTCATCTAAAATCACCGCCAATATTTGTGGGGGCCTCTGTCTGCCTTTCGGGGAAATTTCTCTAGAGGTGAGCCAGGACTATATTTTCCTCTGCCAGGATTAGTTAGTCCTCCGGCCGGCGCTGGGCGTCTAGGGATAAAACGCAGGCTACGCTACCCGGCTACTGTTAGTTGTTGCGGCAGGTTTAGTTCATGGTCAGTTTAGTTTCCATCCTTCCAAGAGCTAGTTCTTATGTTTGCTGGGCTATGTTCTCTTGCCATTGAGAACCATAACAGTTTGACCGGCCAAAAAGGGTTAAATTAATTGACAAAGAAAGGAGAGAAAAGAGAAGTCTGCTGAAGATTTTTTTTTTTTTTTTTTTCCTTCAGTTCTGAGTGTGCTTGTAATTGAATCTCTTGCAAGTCTGCCTATATTGCAGCCTTTCTCTCTCTCTCTCCTTCTAATCCTGGAATGGCTCTGTGTTCACTTGTTTAAAATGGATATTCAGAGTTTAGCTGCAGGTTTGAATAATCTCACCACGAAAGTTCAAAATTTACAAGATTTTGTTGTTCATGTTCCTATATCTGAACCTAGAATTCCTTTGCCTGAATTTTTCTCGGGGAATAGATCTTGCTTTCAAAATTTCAAAAATAATTGCAAGTTGTTTTTGTCCCTGAAATCTCGCTCTGCTGGAGATCCTGCTCAGCAGGTCAGGATTGTGATTTCCTTGCTCCGGGGCGACCCTCAGGATTGGGCTTTTGCATTGGCTCCAGGGGATCCTGCGTTGCTCAATGTGGATGCGTTTTTTCTGGCCTTGGGGTTGCTTTATGAGGAACCTCAGTTAGAACTTCAGGCGGAAAAGGCCTTGATGTCCCTATCTCAGGGGCAAGACGAAGCTGAAATATACTGCCAGAAATTCCGTAAATGGGCTGTGCTTACTCAGTGTAATGAGTGCGCCCTGGCGGCGAATTTCAGAGAGGGTCTCTCTGATGCCATTAAGGATGTTATGGTGGGGTTCCCTGTGCCTGCGGGTCTGAATGAGTCCATGACAATGGCTATCCAGATCGATAGGCGTCTGCGGGAGCGCAAACCTGTGCACCATTTGGCGGTGTCTACTGAGAAGACGCCAGAGAATATGCAATGTGATAGAATTCTGTCCAGAAGTGAACGGCAGAATTTTAGACGAAAAAATGGGTTGTGCTTCTATTGCGGTGATTCAACTCATGTTATATCAGCATGCTCTAAGCGTACTAAGAAGCTTGATAAGTCTGTTTCAATTGGCACTTTACAGTCTAAGTTTATTCTATCTGTGACCCTGATTTGTTCTTTATCATCTATTACCGCGGATGCCTATGTCGACTCTGGCGCCGCTTTGAGTCTTATGGATTGGTCCTTTGCCAAACGCTGTGGGTATGATTTGGAGCCTCTGGAAACTCCTATACCCCTGAAGGGGATTGACTCCACCCCATTGGCTAGCAATAAACCACAATACTGGACACAAGTAACTATGCGGATTAATCCGGATCACCAGGAGATTATTCGCTTTCTTGTGCTGTATAACCTACATGATGTGTTGGTGCTTGGATTGCCATGGCTGCAATCTCATAACCCAGTCCTTGACTGGAAAGCTATGTCTGTGTTAAGCTGGGGATGTAAGGGGACGCATGGGGACGTACCTGTGGTTTCCATTTCATCATCTATTCCCTCTGAGATTCCTGAATTCTTGACTGAATATCGTGACGTTTTTGAAGAACCTAAGCTTGGTTCATTACCTCCGCACCGGGAGTGCGATTGTGCCATAGATTTGATTCCGGGTAGTAAATACCCTAAGGGTCGTTTATTTAATCTGTCTGTGCCTGAACATGCTGCTATGCGAGAATATATAAAGGGGTCCTTGGAAAAGGGACATATTCGTCCTTCGTCATCTCCCTTAGGAGCCGGTTTTTTCTTTGTGGCTAAGAAAGATGGCTCTTTGAGGCCGTGCATTGATTATCGGCTTTTGAATAAAATCACGGTTAAATATCAATATCCGTTGCCACTGCTGACTGATTTGTTTGCTCGCATAAAGGGGGCCAAGTGGTTCTCTAAGATAGATCTCCGTGGGGCGTATAATTTGGTACGAATTAAGCAGGGGGATGAGTGGAAAACCGCATTTAATACGCCCGAGGGCCACTTTGAGTATTTGGTGATGCCTTTTGGTCTTTCAAATGCCCCTTCAGTCTTTCAGTCCTTTATGCATGACATTTTCCGTGATTATTTGGATAAATTTATGATTGTGTATCTGGATGATATTTTGATTTTTTCGGATGACTGGGACTCTCATGTCCAGCAGGTCAGGAGGGTTTTTCAGGTTTTGCGGTCTAATTCCTTGTGTGTGAAGGGTTCTAAGTGCGTTTTTGGGGTTCAAAAGATTTCTTTTTTGGGATATATTTTTTCCCCCTCTTCCATCGAGATGGATCCTGTCAAGGTTCAGGCTATTTGTGATTGGACGCAACCCTCTTCTCTTAAGAGTCTTCAGAAATTTTTGGGCTTTGCTAACTTTTATCGTCAATTTATTGCTGGTTTTTCTGATGTTGTTAAACCATTGACTGATTTGACTAAGAAGGGTGCTGATGTTGCTGATTGGTCCCCTGCTGCTGTGGAGGCCTTTCGGGAGCTTAAGCGCCGCTTTTCTTCCGCCCCTGTGTTGCGTCAGCCTGATGTTGCTCTTCCTTTTCAGGTTGAGGTCGACGCTTCTGAAATCGGAGCTGGGGCGGTTTTGTCGCAGAGAAGTTCCGATTGCTCCGTGATGAGACCTTGTGCTTTTTTCTCGCGTAAATTTTCGCCCGCCGAGCGGAATTATGATGTTGGGAATCGGGAGCTTTTGGCCATGAAGTGGGCTTTTGAGGAGTGGCGTCATTGGCTTGAGGGGGCTAGACATCAGGTGGTGGTATTGACTGACCACAAGAATCTAATTTATCTTCAGTCCGCCAGACGCCTGAATCCTAGACAGGCGCGCTGGTCGTTGTTTTTCTCTCGGTTTAATTTTGTGGTGTCCTACCTGCCGGGTTCTAAGAATGTTAAGGCGGATGCCCTTTCTAGGAGTTTTGAGCCTGACTCCCCTGGTAATTCTGAACCTACAGGTATCCTTAAGGATGGAGTGATATTGTCTGCCGTTTCTCCAGACCTGCGGCGGGCCTTGCAGGAGTTTCAGGCGGATAGACCTGATCGTTGCCCACCTGGTAGACTGTTTGTTCCTGATGATTGGACCAGTAAAGTCATTTCTGAGGTTCATTCTTCTGCGTTGGCAGGTCATCCTGGAATCTTTGGTACCAGGGATTTGGTGGCGAGGTCCTTCTGGTGGCCTTCCCTGTCTCGAGATGTGCGAGGCTTCGTGCAGTCTTGTGACGTTTGTGCTCGGGCCAAGCCTTGTTGTTCTCGGGCTAGTGGATTGTTGTTGCCCTTGCCTATCCCGAAGAGGCCCTGGACGCACATCTCGATGGATTTTATTTCGGATCTTCCTGTTTCTCAGAAGATGTCTGTCATCTGGGTGGTGTGTGATCGTTTCTCTAAGATGGTCCATTTGGTTCCCCTGCCTAAGTTGCCTTCTTCTTCCGAGTTGGTTCCTCTGTTTTTTCAAAATGTGGTCCGTTTGCATGGTATTCCGGAGAATATCGTTTCTGACAGAGGTACCCAATTCGTGTCTAGATTTTGGCGAGCATTCTGTGCTAGGATGGGCATAGATTTGTCTTTCTCGTCTGCTTTCCATCCTCAGACTAATGGCCAGACCGAGCGGACGAATCAGACCTTGGAGACATATTTGAGGTGTTTTGTGTCTGCAGATCAGGATGATTGGGTTGCTTTTTTGCCTTTAGCGGAGTTTGCCCTCAATAATCGGGCCAGCTCTGCCACCTTGGTGTCTCCCTTTTTCTGTAATTCGGGGTTTCATCCTCGATTTTCTTCTGGTCAGGTGGAATCTTCGGATTGTCCTGGAGTGGATGCTGTGGTGGAGAGGTTGCATCAGATTTGGGGGCAGGTAGTGGACAATTTGAAGTTGTCCCAGGAGAAAACTCAGCTTTTTGCCAACCGCCGGCGTCGGGTTGGTCCTCGGCTTTGTGTTGGGGACTTGGTGTGGTTGTCTTCTCGTTTTGTCCCTATGAGGGTTTCTTCTCCCAAGTTTAAGCCTCGGTTCATCGGCCCGTACAAGATATTGGAGATTCTTAACCCTGTGTCCTTCCGTTTGGACCTCCCTGCATCTTTTTCTATTCATAATGTTTTTCATCGGTCATTATTGCGCAGGTATGAGGTACCGGTTGTGCCTTCCGTTGAGCCTCCTGCTCCGGTGTTGGTTGAGGGCGAGTTGGAGTACGTTGTGGAAAAAATCTTGGACTCCCGTGTTTCCAGACGGAAACTCCAGTATCTGGTCAAATGGAAGGGATACGGTCAGGAGGATAATTCTTGGGTGACTGCCTCTGATGTTCATGCCTCCGATTTGGTCCGTGCCTTTCATAGGGCTCGTCCTGATCGCCCTGGTGGTTCTGGTGAGGGTTCGGTGCCCCCTCCTTGAGGGGGGGGTACTGTTGTGAAATTGGATTTTGGGCTCCCCCGGTGGCCACTGGTGGAATTGAACTGGTGTGCATCATCCTCTCTGTTCACCTGTTTCCATCAGGATGTGGGAGTCGCTATTTAGCCTTGCTCCTCTGTCACTTCCATGCCGGTCAACATTGTAATCAGAAGCCTTTCTGTGCATGTTCCTGCTGCTAGACAACTCCCAGCTAAGTTGGACTTTTGTCCTTGTTTGTTTTTGCATTTTGTTCCAGTTCACAGCTGTAGTTTCGTTTCTGTGTCTGGAAAGCTCTTGTGAACTGAAATTGCCACTCTGATGTTATGAGTTAATACTAGAGTCTTAAAGTAATTTCAGGATGATGTTTTGATAGGGTTTTCAGCTGACCATGAAAGTGCCCTTTCTGTCTTTCTGCTATCTAGTAAGCGGACCTCAATTTTGCTAAACCTATTTTCATACTACGTTTGTCATTTCATCTAAAATCACCGCCAATATTTGTGGGGGCCTCTGTCTGCCTTTTGGGGAAATTTCTCTAGAGGTGAGCCAGGACTATATTTTCCTCTGCCAGGATTAGTTAGTCCTCCGGCCGGCGCTGGGCGTCTAGGGATAAAACGCAGGCTACGCTACCCGGCTACTGTTAGTTGTTGCGGCAGGTTTAGTTCATGGTCAGTTTAGTTTCCATCCTTCCAAGAGCTAGTTCTTATGTTTGCTGGGCTATGTTCTCTTGCCATTGAGAACCATAACAGGGCAGCAGATGCAGTTTTTCAACGCATCCGCTGCCCAATCTATGTTCTGGGGAGGAGGGGGCAGAGTTCAGTGCACGTCGCGATCCATCGGCAAAACAAGTCTATTGGCAAAAAACGCATCCTGCGGGCACATTTGCAGGATCCGTTTTTTGTCCAAAACGACAGATTGCGACGGATGCCAAACGATGCAAGTGTGAAAGTAGCCTTAGGGCTAGGGTTAGGGTTGGAGATAAAGTTAGGGCTAGGGTTAGGGTTGGGGCTAAATTTAGGGTTAGGGTTAGGGCTAGGGTTGGGGCTAAAGATAGGGCTAGGGTTGCGGCTAAAGTTAGGGCTAGGGTTGCGGCTAAAGTTAGGGTTAGAGTTGGGATTAGGGTTAGGGTTTGGATTAGTGTTGGTATTAGAGTTAGGGTTGGCATTAGGGTTACCCTTGGGATTAGGGATAGGTTTGGGATTAGGGTTAAGGTTAGGGTTGGGATTAGGGGTGTATTGGGATTAGGGTTAGGCTTGAGGTTAGGGTCGAGATTAGGATTAGGGGTGTGTTGGATTTAGGGTTTTGATTAGGGTTATGGTTAGGGTTGACATTAGGGTTGTTTTGGGGTAAGGGTTGTGATTATCGTTAGGGTTGTGATTAGGATTATGGATCGGGTTGGGGTTAGGGTTAGGGGTGTGTTGGGGTTAGGGTTGGAGTTAGAATTGGGGGGTTTCCACTGTTTAGGTACATCAGGGGGTCTCCAAACACGACAGCCAATTTTGCGCTCAAAAAGTCAAATGGTGCTCCCTCCCTGGTTGCCCCCACATATTGGGCATCAGCGTACTCGGGATAAATTGGACAACAACTTTTGTGGTCCAATTTCTCCTATTACCCTTGTGAAAATAAAAACTTGGGGCTACAAAATCTTTTTTGTGGAAAAAAAAATATTTTTTATTTTCACGACTCTGCATTTTAAACTTCTGTGAAGCACTTGGGCATTCAAAGTTCTTACCATACATCTATATAACTTCCTTGGGGGGTCTACTTTCCAAAATGGGGTCACTTGTTGAGGGTTTCCACTGTTTAGGCACATCAGGGGCTCTCCAAACGCGACATGGCGTCCGATCTCAATTCCAGCCAATTCTACATTGAAAAAGTAAAACGGCACTCCTTCTCTACCAAGCTCTGCAGTGCACCCAAACAGTGGTTTACCCCCACATATGGGGTATTGACGTACTCAGGAGAAATTGCACAAAAACTTTTGTGGTCTAATTTCTCCTGTTACCCTTGTGAAAATAAAAATTTGGGCAAAAAGATCATTTTTGTAGAAAAATTGCGATTTTTTATTTTCATGGCTCTACGTTATAAACTTCTGTGAAGCACCTGGGGGTTTAAAGTGCTCACCACACATCTTAATAAGTTCCTTAAGGGGTCTAGTTTACAAAATGGGGTCACCTGTGGGGGGTTTCCACTGTTTAGGCACATCAGGGGCTCTCCAAACGCGACATGGCGTCCGATCTCAATTCCAGCCAATTCTACATTGAAAAAGTAAAACGGCACTCCTTCTCTTCCAAGCTCTGCAGTGCACCCAAACAGTGGTTTACCCCCACATATGGGGTATCGAGGTACTCAGGAGAAATTGCACAACAAAATTTGTGGTCTAATTTCTCCTGTTACCCTTGTGAAAATAAGAATTTGTGGGTGAAAATATAATTTTTGTGTAAACAAATGCGATTTTTTATTTTCACAGCTCTACATTATAAACTTCTGTGAAGCACTTGGGGTTCAAAGGGCTCACCACACATGTAGATAAGTTCCATAAGGGGTCTAGTTTCCAAAATGGTGTCACTTGTGGGGGGTTTCCACTGTTTAGGCAAATCAGGGGCTCTCTAAACGTGACATGGCGTCCGATCTCAATTCCAGCCAATTCTGCATTGAAAAAGTCAAACGGCGCTCCTTCACTTCCAAGCTCTGCGGCGCGCCCAAAAAGTGGTTTACCCCCACATATGGGGTATTGGCGTGTTCAGGAGAAATTGCATAACAAAATTTATGGTTACATTTCTGTTTTTACACATGTAAAAATAAAAAAAATGTTTCTGAATTAAAATGTTTGCAAAAAAAAGTTAAATGTTCATTTTTTCCTTCCACATTATTTCAGTTCCTGTGAAGCACGTAAAGGGTTAATAAACTTATTGAATGTGGTTTTGAGAACCTTGAGGGGTGCCGTTTTTAGAATGGTGTCACACTTCTTTATTTTCTATCATATAGATCCCTCAAAATGACTTCAAATGTGATGTGGTCCCTAAAAAAAATGGTGTTGTAAAAATGAGAAATTGCTGGTCAACTTTTAACCCTTAACTCCCTAACAAAAAGAAATTTTGTTTCCAAAATTGTGCTGATGTAAAGTAGACATGTGCGAAATGTTATTTATTAACTATTTTTCGTGACATATCTCTCTGATTTAAGGGCATAAAAATACAAAAATATACATAAAAGTTTTCCCCATATTTCCGTTTTTCTCATAAATAATCGCAAGTAACATCGAAGAAATGTTACCACTAACATGAAGTACAATATGTCATGAAAAAACAGTCTCAGAATCAGCGGGATCCATTAAAGCGTTCCAGAGTTATAACCTCATAAAGTGACAGTGGTCAGAATTGTAAAAATTGGCTGGTTCATTAAGTACCAAATTGGCTCTGTCACTAAGGGGTTAAGGCCGGCCTCACACTCAGCGTATGTAAATACGGTCCGTTTTTTACGGCCGTAATACGCAGAAAAGTCCCCAAAATAGTGATCCGTATGTCATCCGTAGGCAGGGTGTGTCAGCGTATTTTGCGCATGGCATCCTCCGTATGTAATCCGTATGGCATCCGTACTGCGATATTTTCTCGCAGGCTTGCAAAACCGACATCTAATGGATTTATGGGCTCAAATGTTCGTTAAAACATATATACAGTATATATATATATTTATGTCATTGAGACACATATATATATATATATATATATATATATATATATATATATTCTGTATTTATATTTAATTCAGCGCGATATATGTGAAAAGCCGGTAATTCAATTGCCGGCTTTTCATTTCTCCTTCCCAAACCCGACAGGATATGAGACATGGTTTACATACAGTAAACCATCTCATATCCCTTTTTTTTGCATATTCCACACTACTAATGTTAGTAGTGTGTATGTGCAAAATTTGGGTGCTGTAGCTGCTAAAATAAAGGGTTAAATGGCGGAAAAAATTGGCGTGGGCTCCCGCGCAATTTTCTCTGCCAGAGTGGTAAAGCCAGTGACTGAGGGCAGATATTAATAGCCTAGAGAGGAACCATGGTTATTGGGCCCCCCTGGCTACAAACGTCTGCCCCCAGCCACCCCAGAAAAGGCACATATGGAAGATGCGCCTATTCTGGCACTTGGCCACTCTCTTCCCACTCCCGTGTAGCGGTGGGATATGGGGTAATGAAGGGTTAATGTCACCTTGCTATTGTAAGGTGACATTAAGCCAGATTAATAATGGAGAGGCGTCAATTATGACACCTATCCATTATTAATCCAATTGTATGAAAAGGTTAAAAAAACACACACATTATTAAAAAGTATTTTAATGAAATAAACACACCGGCTGTTTTAATATTTTATTGCTCTCTTAATCCACCTGAAGACCCTCGCTCAGAAAAATAATAAACCAACAATATATATACCTTCAGATGATCTGTCACGTCCCACGAAGTAAATCCATCTGAAGGGGTTAAATCATTTTACAGCCAGGAGCTGTGCTAAAGCACTCGCTCATGCCTGTAAACCCCGGGTGCTGAAAGGAAAGCTGGGTGATCTGTAGTTACCTTGAGTTGCGGTGATGCGCCCTCTGCTGGATGTCCTCATGAACTGGAGCCTTGGAAAAGTTCCCACGCTCAAGTTCATATGAGGACATCCAGCAGAGGGCGCATCACCACAACTCAAGGTAACTACAGATCACCCAGCTTTCCTTTCAGCACCCGGGGTTTACAGCCACGAGCGAGTGCTTTAGCACAGCTCCTGGCTGTAAAATGATTTAACCCCTTCAGATGGATTTACTTCGTGGGACGTGACAGATCATCTGAAGGTATATATATTGTTGGTTTATTATTTTTCTGAGCGAGGGTCTTCAGGTGGATAATTGACGCCTCTCCATTATTAATCTGACTTAATGTCACCTTACAATAGCAAGGTGACATTAACTCTTCATTACCCCATATCCCACCGCTACATCTTCCAGATGTGCCTTTTCTGGGGTGGATGGGGGCAGATGTTTGTAGCCAGGGGGGGCCAATAACCATGGACCCTCTGTAGGCTATTAATATCTGCCCTCAGTCACTGGCTTTACCACTCTGGCGGAGAAAATTGCGTGGGAGTCCACGCCAATTTTTCCACCATTTAACCCTTTATTTTAGCAGCTACAGCGCCCAAATTTTGCACATACACACTACTAATGAGTAGTAGTGTGGAATATGCAAAAAAAAGGGATATGAGATCATCACTGTCCTCACTGAGGTTCACAATCTAAATTCCCTATCAATATGTCTTTGGAGTGTGGGAGGAGACCAAAAAACGCACAGAAAACCACAAAAACACAGGGAGACTTTATACATTCCTTGCAGTTGTAGTCCTAAGAGGGATCTGAACCCAAGATCCCAGCATAGCAAAGCAGCAGTGCCAACTACTGAGCCACCAAACTGTCCATATGAATAGTTTGTCAAAGTCCGAAGCAGAATGTTTTTTAAAAAAAAATCACTCTATCTTAAAAAGTGTTTCTTCAAACCAGTGGAACATTAAAATAAGCATAACATTTTTACTTCCATGATGCTTCCAAAAAAGATGACGCTTTGCATAATCATTTATGTAATAACTAGGGTTGAGTGACTTTTACTTTTTTAGGATCGAGTCGGGTTTCGCGAAACCCGACTTTGTCAAAAGTTGGGTCGAGTGAAATCGGCCGATTATCGCGAAAAGTCGGGGATCGACCAAAACAACGAAACCGAATGTAAGTCAATGGGGAATCAAAGTCGGCAGTGAGTGGAGGACAGGAAAACACCAACAGTGCCCATTTTAATGTCAAAAACATCAATTCTTGTCACTTAAGCTTGTGAATCTTAATTTACCTTATAATAATAGTTAGGCATTGAAAATTGGGGGTCATTTGACTAAAGTTGTGGGGAGGGGGGTAGGGCTGGCTCAAGTTTTTTGTGGGCCCAGGAAACGCGAACTACGTCATGGCAGTGGAGCCGGGAGAGGTAAGTATTAAAACTTTGCAAGTGCTGTGATCCCGAGCATGCGGGGGGCCCACTTGCTCGCATTGGCACTGCACAGGGCCCCTCAAAGTACGGCGGTGTGTTTGATGGCGGGGGCACCTCCCACTGGCAGAGACACTTTTGCGTACTATGAGGGGCCCTGTGCCAGTGACATCACCAACGAGTATGCTCCCCCACCTGATGAAGGAACCTGCACTTTCATCTGCACCTTCCTCTTTGTCCCCATGTAAGGTGGTATAGTATGCGGGAAGGGGAACCTGACTTTCAGCAGGGTCAGATTCTGGCTGTGTAGAGTGCAAGGGGAATGTAGTGGTCTGGGTCAATGTAATAGCAGACTCATCTAGCAGTGGCTGGGCAATAGGCAGGATGAGGAGGAAACACAGATATAGTCCCAAAGAATAAAGTAGGCTAAATGCAGTTCAAAATTGGTAACAGGAGTAAACAGGCGGCACTGCTTCATTCATTGGAGGAGAACAGCAAGCAGTGGCAGACACCGTTAGTAGGCCCAACCAAACAAGCAGGCCAAATGCAGGTTAATATCTGATATAGGCCAAAAGCCTGAAAATTGAAGCTCAGCTATATTCAGTGGAGGAGACAAGCAAGGAGCGACAGACACCGTTACTAGGGCCCAACCAAACAAGTAGGCCAAATGCAGTTTAAAATTTACTATAGGCCGAAAGCCTGAAGATTGAAGCTCAGCTTTGTTCAGTGGAGGAGAAAAGCAAGGAGCGTCAGACACCGTTACTAGGGCCCAACCAAACAAGTAGGCCAAATGCAGTTTAAAATTTCCTATAGGCCGAAAGCCTCAAGATTGAAGCTCAGCTTTGTTCAGTGGAGGAGACAAGCAATGAGCGGCAGACACCGGTTCTAAGGCCCAACCAAACAAGTAGGCCAAATGCAGTTTCATGTGTTATGTAGGCCGAAAGCCTGAAGATTGAAGCTCAGCTTTGTTCAGTGGAGGAGACAAGCAAGGAGCGGCAGACACCGTTACTAGGGCCCAACCAAACAAGTAGGCCAAATGCATTTTATAATTTACTATAGGCCGAAAGCCTGAAGATAGAAGCTCAGCTTTGTTCAGTGGAGGAGACAAGCAAGGAGCGGCAGGCACCGTTACTAGGGCCCAACCAACCAAGTAGGCCAAATACAGTTTAAAATTTACTATAGGCCGAAAGCCTGAAGATTGAAGCTCAGCTTTGTTCAGTGGAGGAGAACACCAAGCAGTGGCAGACACCGTTAGTAGGCCCAACCAAACAAGCAGGCCTAATGCAGGTTAATATCTGATATAGGCCAAAAGCCTGAAAATTGAAGCTCAGCTATATTCAGTGGAGGAGACAAGCAAGGAGCGACAGACACCGTTACTAGGGCCCAACCAAACAAGTAGGCCAAATGCAGTTTAAAATTTCCTATAGGCCGAAAGCCTGAAGATTGAAGCTCAGCTTTGTTCAGTGAAGGAGAAAAGCAAGGAGCGGCAGACACCGTTACTAGGGCCCAACCAAACAAGTAGGCCAAATGCAGTTTAAAATTTACTATAGGCCGAAAGCCTGAAGATTGAAGCTCAGCTTTGTTCAGTGGAGGAGACAAGCAATGAGCGGCAGACACCGGTACTAGGGCCCAACCAAACTAGTAGGCCAAATGCAGTTTCATGTGTTATGTAGGCCGAAAGCCTGAAGATTGAAGCTCAGCTTTTTTCAGTTGAGGAGACAAGCAGGGAGCGGCAGACACCGATACTAGGGCCCAACCAAACAAGTAGGCCAAATGCAGTTTAAAATTTACTATAGGCCGAAAGCCTGAAGATTAAAGCTTAGCTTTGTTCAGTGGAGGATAAAAGCAAGGAGGGGCAGACACCGTTACTAGGGCCCAACCAAACAAGTAGGCCAAATGCAGGGTAATATCTGATATAGGCCGAAAGCCTGAAAATTGAAGCTCAGCTATATTCAGTGGAGTAGACAAGCAAGGAGCGACAGACACCGTTACTAGGGCCCAACCAAATAAGGAGGCCAAATGCAGATTAAAATTTACTATAGGCCGAAAGCCTGAAAATTGAAGCTCAGCTATATTCAGTGGAGGAGAAAAGCAAGGAGCGGCAGACACCGTTGCTAGGGCCCAACCAAAACTAGTAGGCCAAATGCAGTTTCATGTGTTATGTAGGCCGAAAGCCTGAAGATTGAAGCTCAGCTTTGTTCAGTGGAGGAGAAAAGCAAGGAGCGGCAGACACCGTTACTAGGGCCCAACCAAACAAGTAGGCCAAATGCAGTTTAAAATTTCCTATAGGCCGAAAGCCTGAAGATTGAAGCTCAGCTTTGTTCAGTGGAGGAGACAAGCAAGGAGCGGCAGACACCGGTACTAGGGCCCAACCAAACAAGTAGGCCAAATGCAGTTTCATGTGTTATGTAGGCCGAAAGCCGGAAGATTGAAGCTCAGCTTTGTTCAGTGGAGGAGACAAGCAAGGAGCGGCAGACACCGTTACTAGGGCCCAACCAAACAAGTAGGCCAAATGCATTTTATAATTTACTATAGGCCGAAAGCCTGAAGATTGAAGCTCAGCTTTGTTCAGTGGAGGAGACAAGCAAAGAGCGGCAGACACCGTTACTAGGGCCCAACCAACCAAGTAGGCCAAATGCAGTTTAAAATTTACTATAGGCCGAAAGCCTGAAGATTGAAGCTCAGCTTTGTTCAGTGGAGGAGAAAAGCAAGGAGCGGCAGACACCGTTACTAGGGCCCAACCAAACAAGTAGGCCAAATGCAGTTTAAAATTTACTATAGGCCGAAAGCCTGAAGATTGAAGCTCAGCTTTGCTCAGTGAAGGAGAAAAGCAATTAGCGGCAGACACCGTTACTAGGGCCCAACCAAACTAGTAGGCCAAATGCAGTTTCATGTGTTATGTAGGCCGAAAGCCGGAAGATTGAAGCTCAGCTTTGTTCAGTGGAGGAGACAAGCAAAGAGCGGCAGACACCGTTACTAGGGCCCAACCAAACAAGTAGGCCAAATGCATTTTATAATTTACTATAGGCCGAAAGCCTGAAGATTGAAGCTCAGCTTTGTTCAGTGGAGGAGACAAGCAAGGAGCGGCAGACACCGTTACTAGGGCCCAACCAACCAAGTAGGCCAAATGCAGTTTAAAATTTACTATAGGCCGAAAGCCTGAAGATTGAAGCTCAGCTTTGTTCAGTGGAGGAGAAAAGCAAGGAGCGGCAGACACCGTTACTAGGGCCCAACCAAACAAGTAGGCCAAATGCAGTTTAAAATTTACTATAGGCCGAAAGCCTGAAGATTGAAGCTCAGCTTTGTTCAGTGGAGGAGAAAAGCAAGGAGCGGCAGACACCATTACTAGGGCCCAATCCAAACAAGTAGGCCAAATGCAGGTTAATATCTGATATAGGCCGAAAGCCTGAAAATTGAAGCTCAGCTATATTCAGTGGAGGAGACAAGCAAGGAGCGACAGACACCGTTACTAGGGCCCTGTTGTGAATTCCGTTCTCGAACTCCCTCCTGTGGTCATGAATGGTACTTCGGCGAGTTCTGTCCATGGACTCCCTCTGGTGGCTGTGAGTGGAGCTGCTGGTTCTTGAGGTTGCTTCCTCACCTGCCCTTGTTTATTGCTAGGCTGGCTTCTCTATTTAACTCCACTCAGATCGTTACTTCATGCCAGCTGTCAATGTCCCAGTACTGGTTCAGATCTCTCTTGGATCTTTCTGATGACCTCTCTACTCCAGCAGAAGCTAAGTCCCTGCTAGTTCATTTGTTGTTCATTGTGTACTGAACATATTTCTTAGTACTTGCTAAGTTCTAGTCCAGCTTGCTATCATGATATTGCCTTGCTAGCTGGAAGCTCTGGGGTGCAGAGTGGCACCTCCGCACCGTGAGTCGGTGCGGGGGTCTTTTTGCACACTCTGCGTGGTTTTTTGTAGTTTTTTGTGCTGACCGCAAAGATCCCTTTTCTATCCTCTGTCTGTGTAGTGAAGACTGGCCTCCTTTGCTAAAACCTGTTTCATTCCTGTGTTTGTGACTTTCCTCTTAACTCACAGTCAATATTTGTGGGGGGCTGCCTTTTCCTTTGGGGAATATCTCTGAGGCAAGTTAAGGCTTTCTTTTCTATCTTTAGGGGTAGTTAGCTCTTAGGCTGTGAAGAGGCGTCTAGGCAGAGTTAGGTACGCTCCACGGCTATTTCTAGTGTGTGTGATAGGATTAGGGTTTGTGGTCAGCAGAGCTCCCACTTCCCAGAGCTTGTCCTGTCTAATAGTTTAACCATCAGGTCATTCCGGTTGCTCCTAACCACCAGGTCCATAACAGTACAGCTGGCCCACAAAGTGTTAATGCATCTCAATAGAGGGATAAGAGAAGTTCTGAGACCATTTTTTTTTCTCTGCAGTGTGTTTTGTCTTTCTTTTCCCCTTAACCTCTGGGTGGTTCAGGACTCAGGTGTAGAAATGGACATTCAAGGTCTGTCCTCTTGTGTGGATCAACTCACTGCAAGGGTACAAAGCATTCAAGATTATGTAGTTCAGAATCCGATGTTAGAGCCTAGAATTCCAATTCCTGATTTGTTTTCTGGGGATAGATCTAAGTTTCTGAATTTCAAAAATAATTGTAGACTGTCTCTTGCTTTGAAACCCCGCTCCTCTGGTGACCCCATTCAGCAAGTAAAAATCATTATTTCTTTGTTACGTGGCGACCCTCAAGACTGGGCATTCTCCCTTGCGCCAGGAGATTCTGCATTGCTTAATGTAGATGCGTTTTTTCTGGCGCTTGGATTGCTTTATGACGAACCTAATTCTGTGGATCAGGCAGAGAAAATCTTGCTGGCTTTGTGTCAGGGTCAGGATGAAGTGGAGGTATATTGCCATAAGTTTAGAAAGTGGTCTGTGCATACTCAATGGAATGAGTGTGCCCTGGCAGCAATTTTCAGAAAAGGTCTTTCTGAAGCCCTTAAGGATGTTATGGTGGGGTTTCCCACGCCTGCTGGTCTGAATGAATCAATGTCCTTGGCCATTCAGATCGATCGGCGCTTGCGTGAGCGCAAAGTTGTGCACCATTTGGCGGTATCCTCTGAGCAGAGAGGCCTGAGCCCATGCAATGTGATAGGACTTTGACCTGAGCTGAACGGCAAGAACACAGACGTCAGAATGGGCTGTGTTTTTACTGTGGTGACTCCACTCATGCTATCTCTGATTGTCCTAAGCGCACTAAGCGGTTCGCTAGAGCTGTCACCATTGGTACTGTACAGCCTAAATTTCTTTTGTCCGTTACTCTGATTTGCTCTTTGTCGTCCTACTCTGTTATGGCATTTGTGGATTCAGGCGCTGCCCTGAATTTGATGGACTTGGAGTTTGCCAGGCGCTGTGGGTTTTTTTTGGAGCCCTTGCAGTATCCTATTCCATTAAGGGGAATTGATGCTACGCCTTTGGCCAAGAATAAGCCTCAGTACTGGACTCAGGTGACCATGTGCATGGCTCCTGCACATCAGGAAGATATTCGTTTTTTGGTGTTGCATAATTTGCATGATGTGGTCGTGTTGGGCTTGCCATGGCTACAGGTCCATAATCCAGTATTGGATTGGAAATCAATGTCTGTGTCCAGGTGGGGTTGTCAAGGGGTACATGGTGATGTTCCATTGTTGTCAATTTCTTCTTCCACTCCTTCTGAAGTCCCTGATTTTTTGTCGGATTACCGGGATGTTTTGATGAGCCCAAATCCAGTGCCCTACCTCCTCATAGGGATTGTGATTGTGCTATTAATTTGATTCCTGGTAGTAAGTTTCCTAAGGGCCGACTTTTCAATTTATCTGTGCCAGAACAGGCCGCTATGCGGAGTTATATAAAGGAATCCTTGGAGAAAGGGCATATTCGCCCGTCGTCGTCACCGTTGGGAGCAGGGTTCTTTTTTGTGGCCAAGAAGGATGGTTCTCTGAGACCTTGTATAGATTACCGCCTTCTCAATAAAATCGCGGTCACATTTCAGTACCCTTGGCCGCTACTGTCTGATCTGTTTGCTCGGATTAAGGGGGCTAGTTGGTTCACCAAGATAGATCTTCGAGGGGCGTATAATCTTGTGCGTATTAAACAGGGCGATGAATGGAAAACAGCATTTAATACGCCTGAGGGCCATTTTGAGTACCTGGTGATGCCATTCGGGCTTTCTAATGCTCTATCTGTGTTTCAGTCCTTTATGCATGACATCTTCCGAAAGTATCTGGATAGATTCATGATTGTATATTTGGATGATATTTTGGTCTTTTCGGATGATTGGGAGTCTCATGTGAAGCAGGTCAGAATGGTGTTCCAGGTTCTTCGTGCTAATTCCTTGTTTGTGAAGGGGTCTAAATGTCTCTTCGGAGTTCAGAAGGTTTCCTTTTTGGGCTTCATTTTTTCCCCTTCTACTATCGAGATGGATCCTGTTAAAGTTCAGGCCATTTATGATTGGACTCAGCCTACATCTGTGAAGAGCCTTCAGAAATTCCTGGGCTTTGCTAATTTTTACCATCGCTTCATCGCTAATTTTTCTAGTGTTGTTAAACCGTTGACTGATTTGACCAAGAAAGGTGCGGATGTGGTGAATTGGTCCTCTGCGGCCGTTGAGGCTTTTCAGGAGTTGAAACGTCATTTCTCTTCGGCCCCTGTGTTGTGTCAGCCAGATGTTTCGCTCCCTTTTCAGGTTGAGGTTGATGCTTCTGAGATTGGAGAAGGGGCTGTTTTGTCTCAAAGAAGTTCTGATGGCTCTGTGATGAAGCCATGTGCTTTCTTTTCTAGAAAGCTTTCGCCTGCTGAGCGTCATTATGATGTTGGCAATCGGGAGTTGTTGGCTATGAAGTGGGCATTCGAGGAGTGGCGACATTGGCTTGAAGGAGCCAAGCATCGCGTGGTGGTCTTAATGGATCACAAGAATCTGACTTATCTCGAGTCTTCCAAGCGGTTGAATCCTAGTCAGACTCGATGGTCGCTGTTTTTCTCCCGTTTCGATTTTGTGGTTTCATACCTTCCAGGTTCTAAGAATGTGAAGGCTGATGCCCTTTCAAGGAGTTTTGTGCCTGATTCTCCGGGAGTTCCTGAGCTGGCTGATATTCTCAAAGAGGGGGTAATTCTGTCTGCCATCTCCCCTGATTTGCGGTGGGTGCTGCAGGAGTTTCAGGCTGATAGACCTGACCGTTGTCCAGCGGAGAAACTGTTTGTCCCTGATAGATGGACTAGTAGAGTTATCTCTGAGGTTCATTGTTCGGTGTTGGCTGGTCATCCTGGGATTTTTGGTACCAGAGATTTGGTGTCTAGGTCCTTTTGGTGGCCTTCCTTGTCACGGGATGTGCGTTCTTTTGTGCAGTCCTGTGGGACTTGTGCTCGGGCCAAGCCCTGCTGTTCTCGTGCCAGTCGGTTACTTTTGCCCTTGCCGGTCCCGAAAAGGCCCTGGACGCATGTTTCCATGGATTTTATTTCAGATCTCCCTGTCTCTCAAAGGATGTCGGTCATCTGGGTGGTTTGTGATCGCTTCACTAAGATGGTCCATTTGGTACCCTTGCCTAAATTGCCTTCCTCCTCTGATTTGGTTCCATTATTTTTCCAGCATGTGGTTCGTTTGCATGGCATTCCGGAGAACATCGTGTCGGACAGAGGTTCCCAGTTTGTTTCAAGGTTTTTGGCGGTCCTTTTGTGCTAAGATGGGCATTGATTTGTCTGTTTCTTCGGCTTTCCATCCTCAGGCAAATGGCCAAACCGAACGAACCAATCAGACTTTGGAGACATATCTGAGATGCTTTGTTTCTGCTGATCAGGATGATTGGGTGACCTTCTTGCCATTGGCTGAGTTCGCCCTTAATAATCGGGCCAGTTCGGCTACTTTGGTTTCGCCTTTTTTTGTAATTCTGGTTTTCATCCTCGTTTTTCTTCAGGGCAGGTTGAACCTTCGGACTGTCCTGGTGTAGATTCTGAGGTGGACAGGTTGCAGCAAATTTGGACTCACGTAGTGGACAATTTGACATTGTCCCAGGAGAAGGCTCAACGTTTCGCTAACCGCTGTCGCTGTGTTGGTCCCCGGCTTCGTGTTGGGGATTTGGTTTGGTTGTCGTCTCGTTTTGTTCCTATGAAGGTTTCTTCTCCTAAGTTTAAGCCTCGTTTCATTGGTCCTTATAAGATTTTTGAAATTCTCAATCCTGTGTCATTTCGTTTGGCCCTTCCAGCTTCTTTTGCCATCCATAATGTGTTCCATAGGTCATTGTTGCAGAGATATGTGGCGCCTATGGTTCCCTCCGTTGACCCTCCTGCTCCGGTGTTGGTCGAGGGGGAGTTGGAGTATGTGGTGGAGAAGATTTTAGATTCTCATATTTCGAGATGGAAACTTCAGTACCTGGTCAAATGGAAGGGCTATGGTCAGGAGGATAATTCCTGGGTTGTTGCCTCCGATGTCCATGCTGCCGATTTAGTTCGTGCCTTTCATTTGGCTCGTCCTGATCGGCCTGGGGGCTCTGGTGAGGGTTTGGTGACCCCTCCTCAAGGGAGGGGTACTGTTGTGAATTCCGTTCTCGAACTCCCTCCTGTGGTCATGAATGGTACTTCGGTGAGTTCTGTCCATGGACTCCCTCTGGTGGCTGTGAGTGGAGCTGCAGGTTCTTGAGGTTGCTTCCTCAGCTGCCCTCGTTTATTGCTAGGCTGGCTTCTCTATTTAACTCCACTCAGATCATTACTTCATGCCAGCTGTCAATGTCCCAGTACTGGTTCAGATCTCTCTTGGATCTTTCTGATGACCTCTCTACTCCAGCAGAAGCTAAGTCCCTGCTAGTTCATTTGTTGTTCATTGTGTACTGAACATATTTCTTAGTACTTGCTAAGTTCTAGTCCAGCTTGCTATCATGATATTGCCTTGCTAGCTGGAAGCTCTGGGGTGCAGAGTGGCACCTCCGCACCGTGAGTCGGTGCGGGGGTCTTTTTGCACACTCTGCGTGGTTTTTTGTAGTTTTTTGTGCTGACCGCAAAGATCCCTTTTCTATCCTCTGTCTGTGTAGTGAAGACTGGCCTCCTTTGCTAAAACCTGTTTCATTCCTGTGTTTGTGACTTCCCTCTTAACTCACAGTCAGTATTTGTGGGGGGCTGCCTTTTCCTTTGGGGAATTTCTCTGAGGCAAGGTAAGGCTTTCTTTTCTATCTTTAGGGGTAGTTAGCTCTTAGGCTGTGAAGAGGCGTCTAGGCAGAGTTAGGTACGCTCCACGGCTATTTCTAGTGTGTGTGATAGGATTAGGGTTTGCGGCCAGCAGAGCTCCCACTTCCCAGAGCTTGTCCTGTCTAATAGTTAAACCATCAGGTCATTCCGGGTGCTCCTAACCACCAGATCCATAACAGGGCCCAACCAAACTAGTAGGCCAAATGCAGTTTAAAATTTACTATAGGCCGAAAGCCTGAAGATTGAAACTCAGCTTTGTTCAGTGGAGGAGAAAAGCAAGGAGCGGCAGACACCGTTACTAGGGCCCAACCAAACTAGTAGGCCAAATGCAGTTTCATGTGTTATGTAGGCCGAAAGCCTGAAGATTGAAGCTCAGCTTTGTTCAGTGGAGGAGACAAGCAAGGAGCGGCAGACACCGTTACTAGGGCCCAACCAAACAAGTAGGCCAAATGCAGTTTAAAATTTACTATAGGCCGAAAGCCTGAAGATTGGAGCTCAGCTTTGTTCAGTGGAGGAGAAAAGCAAGGAGCGGCAGACACCGTTACTGGGGCCCAACCAAACTAGTAGGCCAAATGCAGTTTCATGTGTTATGTAGGCCGAATGCCTGAAGATTGAAGCTCAGCTTTGTTCAGTGGAGGAGAAAAGCAAGGAGCGGCAGACACCGTTACTAGGGCCCAGCCAAACAAGTAGGCCAAATACAGTTTAAAATTTCCTATAGGCTGAAAGCCTGAAGATTGAAACTCAGCTTTGTTCAGTGGAGGAGACAAGCAATGAGCGGCAGACACCGATACTAGGGCCCAACCAAACTAGTAGGCCAAATGCAGTTTCATGTGTTATGTAGGCCGAAAGCCTGAAGATTGAAGCTCAGCTTTGTTCAGTGGAAGAGACAAGCAAGGAGGGGCAGACATCATTACTAGGGCCCAACCAAACAAGTAGGCCAAACGCAGTTTAAAATTTCCTATAGGCCGAAAGCCTGAAGATTGAAGCTCAGCTTTGTTCAGTGGAGGAGACAAGCAAGGAGCGGCAGACACCTTTAGTAGGCCCAACCAAACAAGTAGGCCAAATGCAGTTTAATATCTGACATCGGATGAAAACTGAGGCTCAGCTTTGTTGAGTGGAGGACAACTGTAATGGGAGGCAGACACAGTTAGTAGGCATAAATAAGAAAGTAGGCAAAATGCAGTTCAAAATTGGTTAGTGGAGTACACAGGTGGCATAGCACTGTTCAGCGGAGGACAACTGTAATAAGTGGCTCAGACAGACAGAGTAGGGCAACAATTAAAAAAGATGGCTAATTGCAGTTCAAAATAGGAGTACACAGTCGGCATAGCGTGGTTCAGCGGAAGAGGACAAGTGTAATTAGTGGCCCTGACACACTGAGTAGGTGTAAAATAAAAAAGAACGATATATGCAGTTCACAATTGGTAAGAGGAGTACACTGGTGGCCTTGCTGGGTTCAGCGGTGGAGGACAACTGTTGTGAGAGTCTGACACAGTTACTAGGACAAAATAAATAAGTAGGCTAAATGCTGTTCTGCATTGGTAAGAGGAGTACACAGGCGGCCTAGCTTGTTTCAGGGAGGGACAGTTGTAATGTGTGGCGCCGACAGACAGACAGAAAGACAGAGGCCTAACCTAAAAAAAGGTGTCTAAATGCAGTTCAAAACTGCTAGCAGGACTGACCAGGTGGCCTAGCTTGTTTCAGGGGGGGGACAGTTGTAATGTGTGGCGCCAACAGACAGACAGACAGACAGAGGCCTAAAATAAAAAACAGTGGCTTCATGCAGTTCTAAACTGCTAGCAGGACTAACCAGGCGGCCTAGCTTGTTTCGGGGGGGACAGTTGTAATGTGTGGAGCAGACAGACAGACAGAGGCCTAACATAAAAAAAAGTGGCTAAATGCAGTTCAAAACTGCTAGCAGGACTAAGCAGGCAGCCTAGCTTGTTTCAGCATGGGAGGACAACTGTTATGAGAGGCTGATACAGTTACTAGGCACAAATAAGTAAGTAGGCTACATGCAGTTCACAATTGGTAACAGGAGTACAGAGGTGGCATAGCTTTGTTCAGCGGAGGTTAACTGTTAGAAGTGGCTGACACAGTTAGTAGGCCAAAATACTAAAGTGGGCTAAATGTCAGCCAAGGAATTGGTCATAAATAAACTGGTGGCATAGCGAGGTACAGGGGTGGGCTCCTCTGCAGAGTTGCTGACAGGGGTAGCTGGCGCAAAGTATTAAGGGGCCTAAACGGAGGCCAGGGCCCCTGTATATTTTTACTATCATCTATCATTGCAACAAATTTGTTATGGCAGTGCCATTTAAGGATTTAACAGCACAGACTACACAGTGGTGGGGCAGGGAGAGGTAAGTTTTGCAAGTGGTAGAGCACAGTTCGTGCTGGGGGTGAACACTCTCTCATGGGCGGCGGTACTGGCCCAGGGCCCCTCATATTACGACGGTGTGTCTGACGTTGGTTGTGCACCACCACCGTCAGAGACACTTCATTGCACTATGAGGGACCCTGTACCAGTGCCGTGGCCCAAGAGTGGGCACACCCACCTGTCCAGGCAAACGGCACTCGCACGGGTGCTTGCGCCACGTTGTGACCACGACCCTGTGGGGAGAGTCAGACCATTTAGGGAGGTATATAAATGGCCTATGGTTTACATTCGGCACCTGCAAATGGCGGAATTGGAGCAGTCAGTAAGAGGAGGCCAAAAAAAAGATATTTTTCTGGCAAGCTACGTGTCAGCAGGGGAAGGTGGGGCAAAATATTTTGAAATCCATGATTGGTTCATTTTAATGAAGGTTAGATCAACATTTCGGGGAGCCAGACGTGTCCTTTTTTCGGTCAGGATTGAACCAGCAGCACTGAAGACTCTTTCTGAGAGCACACTAGCAGCTGGGCAAGCGAGCTCCTGTAATGCATATTCTGCCAATTCGGACCAGGTGTCTACGTTAGATGACCAGTAATCAAAGGGCATTGACCTGTGAAGGAGAACATCGATAATGGCGGAAAAATAGTTGGTAACCATACTGGACAAATGCTGTCTCCTGTCACTTTGAATTGATGCAGCAGTACCTGTCGTGTCTGCGGTCATTGCGAAATCACTCCACAACCTGGTGAGAAATCCCCTCTGTCCAATGCCACTTCTGCTTTGTGCACCTCTAGCACCTCTGCCATGTTGTCCCCTACAGCTCGTGTGAGGACCATCAGCGCCACTGTGTGCTGGGAATGCCTGAACCAAACGGTCTGCAAGAGTTGCTTGTTTGGTAGCCAATATTTGCTCAAGGTTCTCATGTGGCATGATATTTTGTAATTTGCCTTTGTATCATGGATCCAGGAGGCAGGCCAACCAGTAATCGTCATCGGTCATCATTTTGATAATGCCGGGGTCCCGTTTTAGGATACGCAAGGCATACTCTGCCATGTGGGCCAAAGTTCCAGGTGTCAATTTACCGCTTGTGCTGGGTTGAGGAGCACTTTCTTGAAAATCTACATCACTTGTGGCCCGCAAAAATCCTGTACCTGACCTTGCAATGCCACCAGTTTCTATTGCCCCCTGGGAAGCATCCTCCTCCCATAAATATTCAGCCCCATCCTCCTCCTCCTCTTCATCCGCCACCTCGTCCCGGAGACTTCCCTGACCAGACAATGGCTGACTGTCATCAGGGCTTCCCTCCTCCTCGGCCGCAGACGCCTGCTCCTTGATGTGCGTCAAACTTTGCATCAGCAGACGCATTAGTGGGATGCTCATGCTTATGATGGAGTCGTCCGCACTGACCAGCCGTGTGCATTCCACAAAACACTGATGGACTTGACAGAGGTCTTGGAGCTTCGACCACTGCACACCAGACAACTCTATGTCTGCCATCCAACTGCCTACCCGTGTATGTGTATCCTCCCACAAATACATGACAGCACGCCTCTGTTCACACAGCCTCTGAAGCATGTGCAGTGTAGAGTTCCACCTTGTTGCAACGTCTATTATGAGGCAGTGCTGGGGAAGATTCAGCGATTGCTGATGGTTAAGCATACGGCTGGAGTGTACGGGTGAATGGAGGATGTGAGAGCAAAGTCTGCGCACCTTCAGGAGCAGGGCTGGTAAATCAGGGTAATTCTTGAGGAAGCACTGCACCACAAGGTTCAAGGTGTGAGCCTAAGGTATGTGTTTCATTTCGGAAAGGGCTATGGCAGCCATAAAATTCCTTCTGTTATCACTGACTACCTTGCCTGCCTCAAGATGTACACTGCCCAGCCATGACTGAGTTTCTTGCTGCAAGTACTCGGCCAGTACTTCTGCGGTGTGTCTGTTGTCGCCCAAACACTTCATTTGCAGCACAGCCTGCTGACGCATACCACTAGCTGTTCCATAATGGGACACCACGGGTGCAACACTGACAGCTGCGGATGGAGTGTTCGTGCGACTGAGCTCTGTGGACGAGCTTTCGCTTGTGGAAGAGGAGGAGGAGGAGGAGGTGCAAATGCCTACAGCCAACTGTTTCCTAGACCGTGGACTAGGCAGAACTGTGCCACTATGGCTGTCCCCTGTGGACCCTGCATCCACCACATTAACCCAGTGTGCTGTGATGGACGCGTAACGTCCCTGGCCATGCCTACTGGTCCATGCATCAGTTGTTAGGTGCGCCTTTCTATTGACCGATTGCCTCAGTGCATGGACAATGCGTTCTTTGACATGTTGGTGGAGTGCTGGGATGGCTTTTCTCGCAATGAAGTGTGGACTGGGTAGGTCATAGCCTGGTACTGCGTGGGCCATCAGGGCTTTGAAAGCTTCGCTTTCAACCAAGCGGAAGGGCATCGTCTCTAGCGAGATTAGTCGAGCAATGTAGCCGTTCAAACCCTGTGTACGCGGATGAGAGGAAGAGTACTTTCTTTTCCTATCTAGAGTCTCTTGTAGGCTGAGCTGGACTGGAGAGCTGCATATGGTGGAACTAGCGGGGGTGGTTTTGGACATGGCAGATTGAGAGAGGCTTGGTGATGGTATTCTTGATGTGGGCCTACCTACAGTGTTTCCAACCAAGAACCTTGTGATTCCCTGACTGCTTTGGCCTTGCGACAATACCTCCACATTTGTTACTGGTGTGTTATGGTTCTCAATGGCAAGAGAACATGGCCCAGCAAACATGAGTACTAGCTCTTGGAAGGATGGAAACTAAACTGACCATGAACTAAACCTGCCGCACAACTAACAGTAGACGGGTAGCGTTGCCTACGTTTTTATCCCTAGACGCCCAGCGCCGGCCGGAGGACTAACTAATCCTGGCAGAGGAAAATATAGTCCTGGCTCACCTCTAGAGAAATTTCCCCGATAGGCTGACAGAGGCCCCCACATATATTGGCGGTGATTTTAGATGAAATGACAAACGTAGTATGAAAATAGGTTTAGCAAAATTGAGGTCCGCTTACTAGATAGCAGGAAGACAGAAAGGGCACTTTCATGGTCAGCTGAAAACCCTATCAAAATACCATCCTGAAATTACTTTAAGACTCTAGTATTAACTCATAACATCAGAGTGGCAATTTCAGATCACAAGAGCTTTCCAGACACAGAAACGAAACTACAGCTGTGAACTGGAACAAAATGCAAAAACAAACGAGGACAAGAGTCCAACTTAGCTGGGAGTTGTCTAGTAGCAGGAACATGCACAGAAAGGCTTCTGATTACAATGTTGACCGGCATGGAAGTGACAGAGGAGCAAGGTTAAATAGCGACTCCCACATCCTGATGGAAACAGGTGAACAGAGGAGATGATGCACACCAGTTCAATTCCACCAGTGGCCACCGGGGGAGCCCAAAATCCAATTTTACAACAGTACCCCCCCCTCAAGGAGGGGGCACCGAACCCTCACCAGAACCACCAGGGTGATCAGGATGAGCCCTATGAAAGGCACGGACCAGATCGGAGGCATGAACATCGGAGGCAGTCACCCAAGAATTATCCTCCTGACCGTATCCCTTCCATTTGACCAGATACTGGAGTTTCCGTCTGGAAACACGGGAGTCCAAGATTTTTTCCACAACGTACTCCAACTCGCCCTCAACCAACACCGGAGCAGGAGGCTCAACGGAAGGCACAACCGGTACCTCATACCTGCGCAACAATGACCGATGAAAAACATTATGAATAGAAAAAGATGCAGGGAGGTCCAAACGGAAGGACACAGGGTTAAGAATCTCCAATATCTTGTACGGGCCGATGAACCGAGGCTTAAACTTAGGAGAAGAAACCCTCATAGGGACAAAACGAGAAGACAACCACACCAAGTCCCCAACACAAAGCCGAGGACCAACCCGACGCCGGCGGTTGGCAAAAAGCTGAGTCTTCTCCTGGGACAACTTCAAATTGTCCACTACCTGCCCCCAAATCTGATGCAACCTCTCCACCACAGCATCCACTCCAGGACAATCCGAAGATTCCACCTGACCAGAAGAAAATCGAGGATGAAACCCCGAATTACAGAAAAAAGGAGACACCAAGGTGGCAGAGCTGGCCCGATTATTGAGGGCAAACTCCGCTAAAGGCAAAAAAGCAACCCAATCATCCTGATCTGCAGACACAAAACACCTCAAATATGTCTCCAAGGTCTGATTCGTCCGCTCGGTCTGGCCATTTGTCTGAGGATGGAAAGCAGACGAGAAAGACAAATCTATGCCCATCCTAGCACAGAATGCTCGCCAAAATCTAGACACGAATTGGGTTCCTCTGTCAGAAACGATATTCTCCGGAATACCATGCAAACGGACCACATTTTGAAAAAACAGAGGAACCAACTCGGAAGAAGAAGGCAACTTAGGCAGGGGAACCAAATGGACCATCTTAGAGAAACGGTCACACACCACCCAGATGACAGACATCTTCTGAGAAACAGGAAGATCCGAAATAAAATCCATCGAGATGTGCGTCCAGGGCCTCTTCGGGATAGGCAAGGGCAACAACAATCCACTAGCCCGAGAACAACAAGGCTTGGCCCGAGCACAAACGTCACAAGACTGCACAAAGCCTCGCACATCTCGAGACAGGGAAGGCCACCAGAAGGACCTTGCCACCAAATCCCTGGTACCAAAGATTCCAGGATGACCTGTCAACGCAGAAGAATGAACCTCAGAAATGACTTTACTGGTCCAATCATCAGGAACAAACAGTCTACCAGGTGGGCAACGATCAGGTCTATCCGCCTGAAACTCCTGCAAGGCCCGCCGCAGGTCTGGAGAAACGGCAGACAATATCACTCCATCCTTAAGGATACCTGTAGGTTCAGAGTTACCAGGGGAGTCAGGCTCAAAACTCCTAGAAAGGGCATCCGCCTTAACATTCTTAGAACCCGGCAGGTAGGACACCACAAAATTAAACCGAGAGAAAAACAACGACCAGCGCGCCTGTCTAGGATTCAGGCGTCTGGCGGACTCAAGATAAATTAGATTTTTGTGGTCAGTCAATACCACCACCTGATGTCTAGCCCCCTCAAGCCAATGACGCCACTCCTCAAAAGCCCACTTCATGGCCAAAAGCTCCCGATTCCCAACATCATAATTCCGCTCGGCGGGCGAAAATTTACGCGAGAAAAAGGCACAAGGTCTCATCACGGAACAATCGGAACTTCTCTGCGACAAAACTGCCCCAGCTCCGATTTCAGAAGCGTCGACCTCAACCTGAAAAGGAAGAGCAACATCAGGCTGACGCAACACAGGGGCGGAAGAAAAGCGGCGCTTAAGCTCCCGAAAGGCCTCCACAGCAGCAGGGGACCAATCAGCAACATCAGCACCCTTCTTAGTCAAATCAGTCAATGGTTTAACAACATCAGAAAAACCAGCAATAAATTGACGATAAAAGTTAGCAAAGCCCAAAAATTTCTGAAGACTCTTAAGAGAAGAGGGTTGCGTCCAATCACAAATAGCCTGAACCTTGACAGGATCCATCTCGATGGAAGAGGGGGAAAAAATATATCCCAAAAAGGAAATCTTTTGAACCCCAAAAACGCACTTAGAACCCTTCACACACAAGGAATTAGACCGCAAAACCTGAAAAACCCTCCTGACCTGCTGGACATGAGAGTCCCAGTCATCCGAAAAAATCAAAATATCATCCAGATACACAATCATAAATTTATCCAAATAATCACGGAAAATGTCATGCATAAAGGACTGAAAGACTGAAGGGGCATTTGAAAGACCAAAAGGCATCACCAAATACTCAAAGTGGCCCTCGGGCGTATTAAATGCGGTCTTCCACTCATCCCCCTGCTTAATTCGCACCAAATTATACGCCCCACGGAGATCTATCTTAGAGAACCACTTGGCCCCCTTTATGCGAGCAAACAAATCAGTCAGCAGTGGCAACGGATATTGATATTTAACCGTGATTTTATTCAAAAGCCGATAATCAATACACGGTCTCAAAGAGCCATCTTTCTTAGCCACAAAGAAAAAACCGGCTCCTAAGGGAGATGACGAAGGACGAATATGTCCCTTTTCCAGGGACTCCTTTATATATTCTCGCATAGCAGCATGTTCAGGCACAGACAGATTAAATAAACGACCCTTAGGGTATTTACTACCCGGAATCAAATCTATGGCACAATCGCACTCCCGGTGCGGAGGTAATGAACCAAGCTTAGGTTCTTCAAAAACGTCACGATATTCAGTCAAGAATTCAGGAATCTCAGAGGAAATAGATGATGAAATGGAAACCACAGGTATGTCCCCATGCGTCCCCTTACATCCCCAGCTTAACACAGACATAGCTTTCCAGTCAAGGACTGGGTTATGAGATTGCAGCCATGGCAATCCAAGCACCAACACATCATGTAGGTTATACAGCACAAGAAAGCGAATAATCTCCTGATGATCCGGATTAATCCGCATAGTTACTTGTGTCCAGTATTGTGGTTTATTACTAGCCAATGGGGTGGAGTCAATCCCCTTCAGGGGTATAGGAGTTTCAAGAGGCTCCAAATCATACCCACAGCGTTTGGCAAAGGACCAATCCATAAGACTCAAAGCGGCGCCAGAGTCGACATAGGCATCCGCGGTAATAGATGATAAAGAACAAATCAGGGTCACAGATAGAATAAACTTAGACTGTAAAGTGCCAATTGAAACAGACTTATCAAGCTTCTTAGTACGCTTAGAGCATGCTGATATAACATGAGTTGAATCACCGCAATAGAAGCACAACCCATTTTTTCGTCTTAAATTCTGCCGTTCACTTCTGGACAGAATTCTATCACATTGCATATTCTCTGGCGTCTTCTCAGTAGACACCGCCAAATGGTGCACAGGTTTGCGCTCCCGCAGACGCCTATCGATCTGGATAGCCATTGTCATGGACTCATTCAGACCCGCAGGCACAGGGAACCCCACCATAACATCCTTAATGGCATCAGAGAGACCCTCTCTGAAATTCGCCGCCAGGGCGCACTCATTCCACTGAGTAAGCACAGCCCATTTACGGAATTTCTGGCAGTATATTTCAGCTTCGTCTTGCCCCTGAGATAGGGACATCAAGGCCTTTTCCGCCTGAAGCTCTAACTGAGGTTCCTCATAAAGCAACCCCAAGGCCAGAAAAAACGCATCCACATTGAGCAACGCAGGATCCCCTGGAGCCAATGCAAAAGCCCAATCCTGAGGGTCGCCCCGGAGCAAGGAAATCACAATCCTGACCTGCTGAGCAGGATCTCCAGCAGAGCGAGATTTCAGGGACAAAAACAACTTGCAATTATTTTTGAAATTTTGAAAGCAAGATCTATTCCCCGAGAAAAATTCAGGCAAAGGAATTCTAGGTTCAGATATAGGAACATGAACAACAAAATCTTGTAAATTTTGAACTTTCGTGGTGAGATTATTCAAACCTGCAGCTAAACTCTGAATATCCATTTTAAACAGGTGAACACAGAGCCATTCCAGGATTAGAAGGAGAGAGAGAGAGAGAAAGGCTGCAATATAGGCAGACTTGCAAGAGATTCAATTACAAGCACACTCAGAACTGAAGGGAAGGGAAAAAAAAAAAAAAAATCTTCAGCAGACTTCTCTTTTCTCTCCTTTCTCTGTCAATTAATTTAACCCTTTGAGGCCGGTCAAACTGTTATGGTTCTCAATGGCAAGAGAACATGGCCCAGCAAACATGAGTACTAGCTCTTGGAAGGATGGAAACTAAACTGACCATGAACTAAACCTGCCGCACAACTAACAGTAGCCGGGTAGCGTTGCCTACGTTTTTATCCCTAGACGCCCAGCGCCGGCCGGAGGACTAACTAATCCTGGCAGAGGAAAATATAGTCCTGGCTCACCTCTAGAGAAATTTCCCCGATAGGCTGACAGAGGCCCCCACATATATTGGCGGTGATTTTAGATGAAATGACAAACGTAGTATGAAAATAGGTTTAGCAAAATTGAGGTCCGCTTACTAGATAGCAGGAAGACAGAAAGGGCACTTTCATGGTCAGCTGAAAACCCTATCAAAATACCATCCTGAAATTACTTTAAGACTCTAGTATTAACTCATAACATCAGAGTGGCAATTTCAGATCACAAGAGCTTTCCAGACACAGAAACGAAACTACAGCTGTGAACTGGAACAAAATGCAAAAACAAACGAGGACAAGAGTCCAACTTAGCTGGGAGTTGTCTAGTAGCAGGAACATGCACAGAAAGGCTTCTGATTACAATGTTGACCGGCATGGAAGTGACAGAGGAGCAAGGTTAAATAGCGACTCCCACATCCTGATGGAAACAGGTGAACAGAGGGGATGATGCACACCAGTTCAATTCCACCAGTGGCCACCGGGGGAGCCCAAAATCCAATTTTACAACACTGGTGGTGCCATAACCGGTGGCCTTCCAGTGAGGGAAGCAAAGCTGCGTTGCTGACTAACTTCAATATGAGCAGGTGCATCAACTGTATGGGAAGTTTGGTAGTTAGTCCATGCTTCCAACTGCCTGCTGGTTAGATGTCTACGCATGCACATTGTATTTAAACTTTGTAGATTCTTCCCTCTGCTAAAGGTCTTGGAGCATATAAATTTGGACTGATCATTCGGATCTTGGTTAAAAAATTGCCACACTGCACTCGTCCTACTATGGAATACCTTTTCAGGCTTTGCACGCCATGCTACTGTCACCAGATTGCAATGCTGTCCTACACCTGTTGTGTTTTTTGACACACATTTTTGCCTGAAGCGGGCCTTCCAGATGACAGTTTTTGCAATGTAGATGGATGCAGCAGATCATTCTCCTCTGCTTCTGAGCTACAGGCAGCGGCACCCTCTTCCCCCAATAGCTGCCAATCAGGGTCAACAACTGGGTCATCTACCACCTCCTCTTCAATGTCATGTGCACCGTCCTCTGTGTCAACGTGTAAGGTGCTATAGCGTTCGGGACTGGGCACCATAGTCTCATCATGGTCAGATTTGGGCTCAGTACACTGTGAGGGCAAAGTAGTGATCCGAGTCAATGGAACAGCATAATAATCAAGCTGTGGCTGTGCATCTGTGCACTCCATGTCCAATTCATCCTATAGTGGGCTTTTAACAATTTCCTTCTCTAACCCAGGCACGGTATGTGTAAAGAGCTCCATGGAGTAAAGTGTAGTGTTGCCTGCCGCATCCTTCACTTTTGTTTTGGGTGAAGGACACAAGGAAGCAACTTTTTCCGGACCTGATGACTTGCTGGTTTTAGATTTCGAAGCTTCTGAAGAGGAGGTGAAAGAGCTAGAGGCTGAGTCAGCAAGGAAAGCCAAAACTTGCTCCTGCTGCTCCGGCTTTAAAAGCTGTTTTCCAACTCCCAGATAAGGGAGCCTTCGAGGCCTTGTGTAGCCAGACGATGACGCTGCCTCAACACCTCGAGCCTTTGGTGCTATCTTGCTTTTCCCAGTACCACCAGATGCTCCACTACCACCACCACCATCAGTACCAGCTGGCAACGACCGCCCACGGCCTCTTCCACCAGACTTCCTCATTGTTGCGGAAATGTTACCAATATAAAAACCATTATATGCTACTGTTAAACAAGGTAGAAGATGTATATTAACTTTTGGAGAATTTATATCTCCCTTTTTTTGGTGGGAAGACTGCAGGAAAAAACAGGCCCTGTGTATTACACCACACAATGTACAAGGCAGAACGTGGCTGGCAGATATACGCCAAACAGAACTCACGTAGATTCGCTAAGTGGCAATTTAAAGCTCCCTTTTTTTTTGGGGGGGGGGGAGACTGCAGGGAAAAACAGGCCCTGTGTATTACACCACATAATGTACAAGGCAGAACGTGGTTGGCAGATATACGCCAAACAGAACTCACGTAGATTCACTAAGTGGCAATTTAAAGCTCCCTTTTTTTGGGGGGGGGGAGACTGCAGGGAAAAACAGGCCCTGTGTATTACACCACACAATGTACAAGGCAGAACGTGTTTGGCAGATATACGCCAAACAGAACTCACGTAGATCCACTAAGTGGCAATTTAAAGCTCCCTTTTTTTTTTGGGGGGGGAGACTGCAGGGAAAAACAGGCCCTGTGTATTACACCACACAATGTAGAAGGCAGAACGTGGCTGGCAGATATACGCCAAACAGAACTCACGTAGATCCACTAAGTGGCAATATACACTCACTGGCCACTTTATTAGGTACACCTGTCCAACTTCTTGTTAACACTTAATTTCTAATCAGCCAATCACATGGTGGCAACTCAGTGCATTTAGGCATGTAGACATGGTCAAGACAATCTCCTGCAGTTCAAACCGAGCATCAGTATGGGGAAGAAAGGTGATTTGAGTGCCTTTGAACGTGGCATGGTTGTTGGTGCCAGAAGGGCTGGTCTGAGTATTTCAGAAACTGCTGATCTACTGGGATTTTCACGCACAACCATCTCTAGGGTTTACAGAGAATGGTCCGAAAAAGAAAAAAAATCCAGTGAGCGGCAGTTCTGTGGGCGGAAATGCCTTGTTGATGCCAGAGGTCAGAGGAGAATGGGCAGACTGGTTCGAGCTGATAGAAAGGCAACAGTGACTCAAATCGCCACCCGTTACAACCAAGGTAGGCCTAAGAGCATCTCTGAACGCACAGTGCGTCGAACTTTGAGGCAGATGGGCTACAGCAGCAGAAGACCACACCGGGTACCACTCCTTTCAGCTAAGAACAGGAAACTGAGGCTACAATTTGTACAAGCTCATCGAAATTGGACAGTAGAAGATTGGAAAAACGTTGCTTGGTCTGATGAGTCTCGATTTCTGCTGCAACATTCGGATGGTAGGGTCAGAATTTGGCGTAAACAACATGAAAGCATGGATCCATCCTGCCTTGTATGGAGCATCTTTGGGATGTGCAGCCGACAAATCTGCAGCAACTGTGTGATGCCATCATGTCAATATGGACCAAAATCTCTGAGGAATGCTTCCAGCACCTTGTTGAATCTATGCCACGAAGAATTGAGGCAGTTCTGAAGGCAAAAGGGGTCCAACCCGTTACTAGCATGGTGTACCTAATAAAGTGGCCGGTGAGTGTAAATCTCCCTTTTTATGTGTGGGACACTGCTGCAAAATTCAGGCCCACTGTATTACACTACACAGTGTAAGTGGCAGAAAGTGGCTGGCAGATATACGCCAAACAGAACTGACGCAGATGCACGTAGTGGCAATATAAATCTCCCTTTTTATGTGTGGGAGACTGCTGCAATATTCAGGCCCACTGTATTACACTACACAGTATAAGTGGCAGAATGTGGCTGGCAGATATACGCCAAACAGAACTGACACAGATGCACTTAGTGGCAATATTAATCTCCCTTTTTATGTGTGGGAGACTGCTGCAAAATTCAGGCCCACTGTATTACACTACACAGTATAAGTGGCAGAAAGTGGCTGGCAGATCTACGCCAAACAGAACTGACGCAGATGCACTGAGTGGCAATATAAATCTCCCTTTTTTGTGTGGGACACTGCAGCAAAAAAAACCCAGGCCCACTGTATTACACTACATGGTATAAGTGGCAGAAAGTGGCTGGCAGATATACGCCAAACAGAACTGACGCAGATGCACTTAGTGGCAATATAAATCTCCCTTTTTTTGTGTGGGACACTGCAGCAAAAAAAAAACCAGGCCCACTGTATTACACTAGGGTTGAGCGAAACGGGTCGTTCATTTTCAAAAGTCGCCGACTTTTGGCTAAGTCGGCGTCTCATGAAACCCGATCCGACCCCTGTGCTTGTTGGCCATGCGGTACGCGACTTTCGCGCCAAAGTCGCATTTCAATGACGCGAAAAGCGCCATTTCTCAGCCAATGAAGGTGAACGCAGAGTGTGGGCAGTGTGATGACATAGGTCCTGGTCCCCACCATCTTAGAGAAGGGCATTGCAGTGATTGGCTTGCTGTCTGCGGCGTCACAGGGGCTATAAAGGGGCGTTCCCACCGACCGCCATCTCACTGCTGCTGAACTGAGCTTAGGGAGAGGTTGCTGCCGCTTCGTCAGAAGCAGGGAGAGCGTTAGGCAGGGTCCACTAACCACCAAACCGCTTGTGCTGTAGCGATTTCCACTGTCCAACACCACCTTCGGTGTGCAGGGACACTGGAAGCTACATTTTTTTTTTTTTCTCTCAGCGCTGTAGCTCATTGGGCTGCCCTAGAAGGCTCCGTGATAGCTGTATTGCTGTGTGTATGCCACTGTGGAAACCAACTGCTTTTTTCAAAGCACATATCCTCTTGTTCCTTCCTTTCTGCACAGCTATCTTTTTTGTTTGTCCACACTTTTTATTTAATTTGTGCATCAGTCCACTCCTATTGCTGCCTGCCATACCTGGCTGAGATTACTGCAGGGAGATAGTAATTGTAGGACAGTCCCTGTTTTTTTTTTTTTTGTGGGAGATTAAGATTTGCATTTCTGCTAGAGTGCCATCCGTGTGTGTGCCATCCCTGTGTGCGCCATCTCTCACTCAGTGGGCCATAGAAAGCCTATTTATTTTTTTGCTTGATTTGGGTTCTAAAATCTACCTGAAAAAAAAACACTACATCAATCAGTGGGAGATTAATATTGTCCTCAGGGCTTGTGTGCCACTCCTGATCCTGACTCCTGTGCGCGCCATCTCTCACTCAGTGGGCCATAGAAAGCCTATTTATTTTTTTGCTTGATTTGGGTTCTAAAATCTAACTGAAAAAAAAATCACTACATCCATCAGTGGGAGATTAATACTGTCCTCAGGGCTTGTGTGCCACTCCTGATCCTGACTCCTGTGAGCGCCATCTCTCACTCTGTGGGCCATAGAAAGCCTATTTATTTTTTTGCTTGATTTGGGTTCTAAAATCTACCTGAAAAAAAAAACACTACATCCATCAGTGGGAGATTAATACTGTCCTCAGGGCTTGTGTGCCACTCCTGATCCTGACTCCTGTGCGCGCCATCTCTCACTCAGTGGGCCATAGAAAGCCTATTTATTTTTTTGCTTGATTTGGGTTCTAAAATCTACCTGAAAAAAAAAAAAAAACTACATCCATCAGTGGGAGATTAATACTGTCCTCAGGGCTTGTGTGCCACTCCTGATCCTGACTCCTGTGAGCGCCATCTCTCACTCAGTGGGCCATAGAAAGCCTATTTATTTTTTTGCTTGATTTGGGTTCTAAAATCTACCTGAAAAAAAAAACACTACATCCATCAGTGGGAGATTAATACTGTCCTCAGGGCTTGTGTGCCACTCCTGATCCTGACTCCTGTGCGCGCCATCTCTCACTCAGTGGGCCATAGAAAGCCTATTTATTTTTTTGCTTGATTTGGGTTCTAAAATCTACTTGAAAAAAAAACACTACATCAATCAGTGGGAGATTAATACTGTCCTCAGGGCTTGTGTGCCACTCCTGATCCTGACTCCTGTGAGCGCCATCTCTCACTCAGTGGGCCATAGAAAGCCTATTTATTTTTTTGCTTGATTTGGGTTCTAAAATCTACCTGAAAAAAAAAAAAACACTACATCCATCAGTGGGAGATTAATACTGTCCTCAGGGCTTGTGTGCCACTCCTGATCCTGACTCCTGTGAGCGCCATCTCTCACTCTGTGGGCCATAGAAAGCCTATTTATTTTTTTGCTTGATTTGGGTTCTAAAATCTACCTGAAAAAAAAAAAAAAAAAACATCCATCAGTGGGAGATTAATACTGTCCTCAGGGCTTGTGTGCCACTCCTGATCCTGACTCCTGTGATCGCCATCTCTCACTCAGTGGGCCATAGAAAGCCTATTTATTTTTTTGCTTGATTTGGGTTCTAAAATCTAACTGAAAAAAAAATCACTACATCCATCAGTGGGAGATTAATACTGTCCTCAGGGCTTGTGTGCCACTCCTGATCCTGACTCCTGTGAGCGCCATCTCTCACTCAGTGGGCCATAGAAAGCCTATTTATTTTTTTGCTTGATTTGGGTTCTAAAATCTAACTGAAAAAAAAATCACTACATCCATCAGTGGGAAATTAATACTGTCCTCAGGGCTTGTGTGCCACTCCTGATCCTGACTCCTGTGAGCGCCATCTCTCACTCAGTGGGCCATAGAAAGCCTATTTATTTTTTTGCTTGATTTGGGTTCTAAAATCTAACTGAAAAAAAAATCACTACATCCATCAGTGGGAGATTAATACTGTCCTCAGGGCTTGTGTGCCACTCCTGATCCTGACTCCTGTGAGCGCCATCTCTCACTCAGTGGGCCATAGAAAGCCTATTTATTTTTTTGCTTGATTTGGGTTCTAAAATCTACCTGAAAAAAAAACCAATACATCCATCAGTGGGAGATTAATACTGTCCTCAGGGCTTGTGTGCCACTCCTGATCCTGACTCCTGTGCGCGCCATCTCTCACTCAGTGGGCCATAGAAAGCCTATTTATTTTTTTGCTTGATTTGGGTTCTAAAATCTACCTGAAAAAAAAAAAAACTACATCCATCAGTGGGAGATTAATACTGTCCTCAGGGCTTGTGTGCCACTCCTGATCCTGACTCCTGTGAGCGCCATCTCTCACTCTGTGGGCCATAGAAAGCCTATTTATTTTTTTGCTTGATTTGGGTTCTAAAATCTACCTGAAAAAAAAAACACTACATCCATCAGTGGGAGATTAATACTGTCCTCAGGGCTTGTGTGCCACTCCTGATCCTGACTCCTGTGCGCGCCATCTCTCACTCAGTGGGCCATAGAAAGCCTATTTATTTTTTTGCTTGATTTGGGTTCTAAAATCTACCTGAAAAAAAAAAAAAACTACATCCATCAGTGGGAGATTAATACTGTCCTCAGGGCTTGTGTGCCACTCCTGATCCTGACTCCTGTGAGCGCCATCTCTCACTCTGTGGGCCATAGAAAGCCTATTTATTTTTTTGCTTGATTTGGGTTCTAAAATCTACCTGAAAAAAAAAACACTACATCCATCAGTGGGAGATTAATACTGTCCTCAGGGCTTGTGTGCCACTCCTGATCCTGACTCCTGTGCGCGCCATCTCTCACTCAGTGGGCCATAGAAAGCCTATTTATTTTTTTGCTTGATTTGGGTTCTAAAATCTACTTGAAAAAAAAACACTACATCCATCAGTGGGAGATTAATACTGTCCTCAGGGCTTGTGTGCCACTCCTGATCCTGACTCCTGTGAGCGCCATCTCTCACTCAGTGGGCCATAGAAAGCCTATTTATTTTTTTGCTTGATTTGGGTTCTAAAATCTACCTGAAAAAAAAAAAAACACTACAACCATCAGTGGGAGATTAATACTGTCCTCAGGGCTTGTGTGCCACTCCTGATCCTGACTCCTGTGAGCGCCATCTCTCACTCTGTGGGCCATAGAAAGCCTATTTATTTTTTTGCTTGATTTGGGTTCTAAAATCTACCTGAAAAAAAAAAAAAAAAACATCCATCAGTGGGAGATTAATACTGTCCTCAGGGCTTGTGTGCCACTCCTGATCCTGACTCCTGTGATCGCCATCTCTCACTCAGTGGGCCATAGAAAGCCTATTTATTTTTTTGCTTGATTTGGGTTCTAAAATCTAACTGAAAAAAAAATCACTACATCCATCAGTGGGAGATTAATACTGTCCTCAGGGCTTGTGTGCCACTCCTGATCCTGACTCCTGTGAGCGCCATCTCTCACTCAGTGGGCCATAGAAAGCCTATTTATTTTTTTGCTTGATTTGGGTTCTAAAATCTACCTGAAAAAAAAAACAATACATCCATCAGTGGGAGATTAATACTGTCCTCAGGGCTTGTGTGCCACTCCTGATCCTGACTCCTGTGCGCGCCATCTCTCACTCAGTGGGCCATAGAAAGCCTATTTATTTTTTTGCTTGATTTGGGTTCTAAAATCTACCTGAAAAAAAAAAAAAACTACATCCATCAGTGGGAGATTAATACTGTCCTCAGGGCTTGTGTGCCACTCCTGATCCTGACTCCTGTGAGCGCCATCTCTCACTCTGTGGGCCATAGAAAGCCTATTTATTTTTTTGCTTGATTTGGGTTCTAAAATCTACCTGAAAAAAAAAACACTACATCCATCAGTGGGAGATTAATACTGTCCTCAGGGCTTGTGTGCCACTCCTGATCCTGACTCCTGTGCGCGCCATCTCTCACTCAGTGGGCCATAGAAAGCCTATTTATTTTTTTGCTTGATTTGGGTTCTAAAATCTACCTGAAAAAAAAAAAAAAACTACATCCATCAGTGGGAGATTAATACTGTCCTCAGGGCTTGTGTGCCACTCCTGATCCTGACTCCTGTGAGCGCCATCTCTCACTCTGTGGGCCATAGAAAGCCTATTTATTTTTTTGCTTGATTTGGGTTCTAAAATCTACCTGAAAAAAAAAACACTACATCCATCAGTGGGAGATTAATACTGTCCTCAGGGCTTGTGTGCCACTCCTGATCCTGACTCCTGTGCGCGCCATCTCTCACTCAGTGGGCCATAGAAAGCCTATTTATTTTTTTGCTTGATTTGGGTTCTAAAATCTACTTGAAAAAAAAACACTACATCCATCAGTGGGAGATTAATACTGTCCTCAGGGCTTGTGTGCCACTCCTGATCCTGACTCCTGTGAGCGCCATCTCTCACTCAGTGGGCCATAGAAAGCCTATTTATTTTTTTGCTTGATTTGGGTTCTAAAATCTACCTGAAAAAAAAAAAAACACTACATCCATCAGTGGGAGATTAATACTGTCCTCAGGGCTTGTGTGCCACTCCTGATCCTGACTCCTGTGAGCGCCATCTCTCACTCTGTGGGCCATAGAAAGCCTATTTATTTTTTTGCTTGATTTGGGTTCTAAAATCTACCTGAAAAAAAAAAAAAAAAAACATCCATCAGTGGGAGATTAATACTGTCCTCAGGGCTTGTGTGCCACTCCTGATCCTGACTCCTGTGAGCGCCATCTCTCACTCTGTGGGCCATAGAAAGCCTATTTATTTTTTTGCTTGATTTGGGTTCTAAAATCTACCTGAAAAAAAAAAAAAAAAAACATCCATCAGTGGGAGATTAATACTGTCCTCAGGGCTTGTGTGCCACTCCTGATCCTGACTCCTGTGATCGCCATCTCTCACTCAGTGGGCCATAGAAAGCCTATTTATTTTTTTGCTTGATTTGGGTTCTAAAATCTAACTGAAAAAAAAATCACTACATCCATCAGTGGGAGATTAATACTGTCCTCAGGGCTTGTGTGCCACTCCTGATCCTGACTCCTGTGAGCGCCATCTCTCACTCAGTGGGCCATAGAAAGCCTATTTATTTTTTTGCTTGATTTGGGTTCTAAAATCTAACTGAAAAAAAAATCACTACATCCATCAGTGGGAGATTAATACTGTCCTCAGGGCTTGTGTGCCACTCCTGATCCTGACTCCTGTGAGCGCCATCTCTCACTCAGTGGGCCATAGAAAGCCTATTTATTTTTTTGCTTGATTTGGGTTCTAAAATCTAACTGAAAAAAAAATCACTACATCCATCAGTGGGAGATTAATACTGTCCTCAGGGCTTGTGTGCCACTCCTGATCCTGACTCCTGTGCGCGCCATCTCTCACTCAGTGGGCCATAGAAAGCCTATTTATTTTTTTGCTTGATTTGGGTTCTAAAATCTACCTGAAAAAAAAAACACTACATCCATCAGTGGGAGATTAATACTGTCCTCAGGGTTTGTGTGCCACTCCTGATCCTGACTCCTGTGCGCGCCATCTCTCACTCAGTGGGCCATAGAAAGCCTATTTATTTTTTTGCTTGATTTGGGTTCTAAAATCTACCTGAAAAAAAATCACTACATCAATCAGTGGGAGAAAAATATTGGCCTCAGGGCTTGTGTGCCACTCCTGATCCTGACTCCTGTGCGCGCCATCTCTCACTCAGTGGGCCATAGAAAGCCTATTTATTTTTTTGCTTGATTTGGGTTCTAAAATCTAACTGAAAAAAAAATCACTACATCCATCAGTGGGAGATTAATACTGTCCTCAGGGCTTGTGTGCCACTCCTGATCCTGACTCCTGTGAGCGCCATCTCTCACTCAGTGGGCCATAGAAAGCCTATTTATTTTTTTGCTTGATTTGGGTTCTAAAATCTACCTAAAAAAAAAAACACTACATCCATCAGTGGGAGATTAATACTGTCCTCAGGGCTTGTGTGCCACTCCTGATCCTGACTCCTGTGCGCGCCATCTCTCACTCAGTGGGCCATAGAAAGCCTATTTATTTTTTTGCTTGATTTGGGTTCTAAAATCTACCTGAAAAAAAAAAAAAACTACATCCATCAGTGGGAGATTAATACTGTCCTCAGGGCTTGTGTGCCACTCCTGATCCTGACTCCTGTGAGCGCCATCTCTCACTCTGTGGGCCATAGAAAGCCTATTTATTTTTTTGCTTGATTTGGGTTCTAAAATCTACCTGAAAAAAAAACACACTACATCCATCAGTGGGAGATTAATACTGTCCTCAGGGCTTGTGTGCCACTCCTGATCCTGACTCCTGTGCGCGCCATCTCTCACTCAGTGGGCCATAGAAAGCCTATTTATTTTTTTGCTTGATTTGGGTTCTAAAATCTACCTGAAAAAAAAACACTACATCCATCAGTGGGAGATTAATACTGTCCTCAGGGCTTGTGTGCCACTCCTGATCCTGACTCCTGTGTGTGCCATCTCTCACTCAGTGGGCACTGGGCCATAGAAAGCTTTTTTTTTTTTATTATTATTTGGTTTCTAAATTGTCCCTGAAAAAAACAATTTATCTTATTTGGTTTCTAAAGTCTCCCTGAGGGAAAAAAAAAAAAAAAAAAAAAGGTGGGAGATTAATATTGACATTTGTGCTTGAGTGACAGTCCTGCATGTGTGGCATCTCTGTGATTTTGTGCCACAGAAAACAGAGTGTGTAACATTGTGCCTGATTTTCCTTGTGGTCTCACCAACCTGTTAAGGGATATTGAAATCATACTGAAGTTATAGCTTACCGTGTAAGTTGTTTGACAGCAACAAATAAAGTTACTTTGGTTAAGTTTTTAAAACAATGAGGAAGTCTGGTGCAAGAGGTCGTGGCCGTGGGCGTTCATTGTCAGCTGGTAATGATGGTAGTGGTAGTGGAGCATCAGGTGGTCGTGGGGATAAAAATATTCCACGTAAGTCTGGAGCTGTGGAGCCAGTTTCGTCGTCTGGCTACACAAGGCCTCGAACGCTCTCTTTTCTGGGAGTACGAAAACCGCTTTTAAAGGCGGAGCAGCAACAGCAAGTTTTGGCTTACATTGCAGACTCAGCCTCTAGCTCTTTTGCCTCCTCTTCTGAAACTGGTAAATGTAAAAGCAGCGCGTCGCTTGTGGATGTCCATGGTCAGGGACAAGTCGCTTCCTTGTCCTCTTCAGCAAAAACTACAACAAGAGAGAAGGATGCAGCAGGCGACACAACGGGTTACTCCATGGAGCTCTTTACACATACCGTCCCTGGCTTAGAAAGTGAAACACTTAACAGGCCATGCCCATTACAAGTTGATTCTGACATGGAGTGCACTGATGCACAGCCACAGCCAGAGTACTATGCTGCTCCTTGGACTCAGAACACCACATTGCCCTCTCAGGGTACTGATCCACAATCAGACCCTGATGAGACTATGTTGCCCCGCCACGAACGCTATACCACCGACCGACACAGTGACACAGACGAAGTTGCACACGAGCTCGAAGAGGAGTTAATAGATGACCCAGTTATTGACCCCGATTGGCAGCCATTGGGGGAACAGGGTGCAGGCGGCAGTAGTTCAGAAGCGGAGGTGGAGGAGGGGCCGCAGCAGGCATCAACATCGCAACAGGTTCCATCTGCCGGGCCCGTATCTGGCCCAAAACGCGTGTCAAAGCCAAAACCTGTTGGAGGACAGTGTGGCCATCCGGTTAAAGCTCAGTCTGCAATACCTGAAAAGGGATCCGATGCTAGGAAGAGTGCAGTCTGGCATTTTTTTAAACAACATCCAATTGATCAGTGCAAAGTCATCTGTCAAAAATGTTCAACTAGCTTAAGCAGAGGTCAGAATCTGAAATGTCTCAATACTAGTTGCATGCATAGACACTTAACCACCATGCATTTTCAAGCCTGGACTAACTACCAAACGTCCCTTAAGGTTGTAGCACCCTCGGCCAATGAAGCTAGTCAGCAACGCAACATCCCTTCCGTCACTGTAAGGCCACCATTTTCCGCACCACCGGCAGTATCTGTGCAGGTTTCTTTGCCAGCCAAAAGCACTCAGGGTCAGGGAATCACCAGTTTTGTAGGAGGAAATATTGCATCTAGGTCACCGGCGGAAACAATTCCATCTCCAACCGTCTCGCAGTCTGCCATGTCCACCGGCACACCCGCAAGTTCCACGATCTCCATCTCTCCAGTTCAGCTCACACTACATGAGACTCTTGTTAGAAAAAGGAAGTACTTATCCTCGCATCCGCGTACACAGGGTTTTAACGCCCACATGGCTAGACTAATATCGTTAGAGATGATGCCCTACCGGTTAGTTGAAAGCGAAGCTTTCAAAGCCCTGATGGAGTACGCTGAACCACGATACGAGCTACCCAGTCGACACTTTTTTTCCAGAAAAGCCATCCCGGCCCTGCACCAGCATGTTAAACAGCGCATCGTCCATGCACTCAGGCAATCTGTGAGTACAAAGGTGCACCTGACTACAGATGCATGGACCAGTAGGCATGGCCAGGGACGTTATGTGTCCATCACGGCACACTGGGTGAATGTGGTGGATGCAGGGTCCTCAGGGGACATCAATTTCGGGACAGTTGTGCCTAGCCCACGGTCTAGGAAACAGTTGGCTGTAGGCGTTCGCACCACCTCCTCCTCCTCCTCCTCGTCCTCCTGCAGAAGCTACAGCTCTTCCACAGACCACAGTCGGCCAACCACTCCATCGGCAGATGACACTGTTGCACACCAGTTGTCCCATTATGGGCCAGCTACTGCCAAGCGTCAGCAGGCTGTATTGGCTATGAAGTGTTTGGGCGACAACAGACACACCGCGGAAGTTCTGTCCGAGTTCTTGCAACAAGAAACGCAGTCGTGGCTGGGCACAGTAGATCTTGAGGCAGGCAAGGTAGTGAGTGATAACGGAAGGAATTTCATGGCTGCCATCTCCCTTTCCCAACTGAAACACATTCCTTGCCTGGCTCACACCTTAAACCTGGTGGTGCAGTGCTTATTGAAAACTTATCCTGGGTTCTCCGACCTGCTCCTCAAAGTGCGTGGACTTTGCTCACATATCCGACGTTCGCCTGTACACTCCAGCCGTATGCAGACCTATCAGCGGTCTTTGAACCTTCCCCAGCATCGCCTAATCATAGACGTTGCAACAAGGTGGAACTCAACACTGCACATGCTTCAGACACTGTGCCAACAGAGGCGGGCTGTTATGTTTTTGTGGGAGGATACACATACACAGGCAGGCAGTAGGATGGCAGACATGGAGTTGTCTGGTGTGCAGTGGTCCAAGATACAAGACATGTGTCAAGTCCTTCAGTGTTTTGAGGAATGCACACGGCTGGTTAGTGCAGACAACGCCGTAATAAGCATGAGCATCCCCCTAATGCGTCTGCTGATGCAAAGTTTGACGCACATAAAGGAGCAGGCGTCTGCACCAGAGGAAGAGGAAAGCCTTGATGACAGTCAGCCATTGTCTGGTCAGGGCAGTGTACAGGACGAGGTAGCGGGCGAAGAGGAGGTGGAGGACGAGGAGGATGATGGGGATGAGTATATATTTAATGCGGAAGCTTTCCCGGGGGCACTGGAAATTGGTTGCGTGGCAAGGCCGGGTTCTGGTTTTTTGAGGGACACAAGTGACGTAGATTTGCCTGAAACTGCCCCTCAACCAATCACAACCGGAGATTTGACAACTGGAACTTTGGCCCACATGGCGGATTATGCCTTACGTATCCTAAAAAGGGACACACGCATAACGAAAATGATCAACGATGACGATTACTGGTTGGCCTGCCTCCTTGATCCACGCTATAAAGGCAAATTGCAAAATATTATGCCACATGAGAACTTGGAACTAATATTAGCAACCAAACAATCAACTCTTGTTGACCGTTTGCTTCAGGCATTCCCAGCACACAGCGCACGTGATCGTTATCACACGAGCTCCAGGGGGCAGCAGATTAGTAGTGTTAGGGGTGCACACATCAGAAGTGGCATTGGACAAAGGGGTTTTCTGACCAGTTTGTGGAGTGATTTTGCTATGACCGCAGACAGGACAGCTACTGCTGCATCAATTGAAAGTGACAGGAGACAACATTTGTCCAGTATGGTTACTAACTATTTTTCATCCCTTATCGATGTTCTCCCTCAACCGTCATTCCCATTTGATTACTGGGCCTCAAAATTAGACACCTGGCCAGAATTGGCAGAATATGCATTGCAGGAGCTTGCTTGCCCGGCAGCAAGTGTCCTATCAGAAAGAGTATTCAGTGCTGCAGGTTCAATATTAACCGAAAAAAGGACTCGTCTGGCTACCCAAAATGTTGACGATCTAACATTCATTAAAATGAACCACAACTGGATTTCAAAATCTTTTGCCCCACCTTGCCCGGCCGACACCTAGCTTTCCTATGAAAAGCTCTTGCCTGTGGACTACTGTGAATTACTTTTCTAATGTCTAATTTTCTGCAGCTGATTGTCCGGCATATGACATGTTTACACCTCCCTAAATGGCCAAACTCCCCACACGGGGCCGTGGTATCGCGACTTGGCGCAAGCACCCGTGAGACAGCTGCTTGCCTGAAGAGGTGGGTGTGCTCGCTTTTGGTCGACGGCATTGGTACTGGGTCCCTCATAGTACAATAAAGTGTCTCTGGCGGTGGTGGTGCGCACCCAACGTCAGACACACTGTTGTAACATGAGGGGCCCTGGGCCTGTACCGCCGGCCACAAGAGAGTTCACCCACCCCCAGGTCAAACATTGCTCTACCACTTCCACAGTTATCTCTCACACTTCCACCAATGTTTAGTCTATGCGCTGACATCCTTCCATACCTGCCACTGACAATACCATTGTGTTGACATGTATGATGGTACATAACATAGTCAGGGGCAGTGTCCTCTATTTACCACAGTAAATACTTTGCGCTAAATTAGTAGGTCTGAAACAACGCAGAGGATCCCACCCCTGAACCTAATGATTGCACCCTTTAGTGTCTTTGTTTTAATGCGAGACATTCACATTTATTTGTTGTTTTTTGACTACTAACTGGCAGACACTCATTACAATCGGCCTCCGTTGACCACACCACTGCTGCCCGTGTACCCCTGGAACCTATTTTACAGTGCCTACAGCCAGCCCATTTTATTATGTTAGGCCTTCGAAGCCTGTCTGCGGTCCCTCCTTCCACTAGGCCTCCACTGGCCAGACCACTGCTGCCCGTGTACCCCTGGAACCAATTATAAAGTGCCTACAGCCAGCCCATTTTATCATGTTAGGCCTTCGAAGCCTGTCTGCGGTCCTTCCTTCCACTAGGCCTCCACTGACCAGACCACTGCTGCCCGTGTACCCCTGGAACCTATTTTAAAGTGCCTACAGCCAGCCCATTTTATCATGTTAGGCCTTCAAAGCCTGTCTGCGGTCCCTCCTTCCACTAGGCCTCCACTGACCAGACCACTGCTGCCCGTGTACCCCTGGAACCAATTATAAAGTGCCTACAGCCAGCCCATTTTATTATGTTAGGCCTTCGAAGCCTGTCTGCGGTCCCTCCTTCCACTAGGCCTCCACTGACCAGACCACTGCTGCCCGTGTACCCCTGGAACCAATTATAAAGTGCCTACAGCCAGCCCATTTTATTATGTTAGGCCTTCGAAGCCTGTCTGCGGTCCCTCCTTCCACTAGGCCTCCACTGACCAGACCACTGCTGCCCGTGTACCCCTGGAACCAATTATCAAGTTTATAAGCGTGTCCCGAGGAACACTCCGGTATAAAACATCAGAAAATATAAAAATAAGTATTTTGCTTATAATAAAGAAAATACTGGAGAGAAATCAAATGCATACATTTTAACATTAAAAACAAAAACACATACAACCAAAAACTGGTACAGTACCAAAATTGGCCACCAGCTACAAAAACTTTCTCCTGCAAGTAGTTAAATGAAAGTTTTTTTTCCATTGAAAACACAGATATGGCATCCACCGAGTGTTGTCCTGTCGCGTCTTCTTTATATTATTGCAAAGAAGCTGCAACTGAATAAAGCCGTGCTTCAACCTTCTGGCTTTCGGCCTATAGTATCAGATATTAAACTGCATTTGGCCTTCAACTTTGGTTACGGCCTACTAACGGTGTCTGCCCCTCCCTGGTGTTGTCCTCAACTGAATACAGCTGAGCTTCAACCTTCTGGCTCTCATTAAGTGTTTTTTAAAAAACAAAATGGTGGTTAGGGCCTACTAACGGTGTCTGCCCCTCCCTGGTGTTGCCCTCAACTGAATAAAGCTGAGCTTCAACCTTCTGGCTCTCATTAAGTGCTGTGTTTTTAAAAATTGGTGGTTAGGGCCTACTAACGGTGTCTGCCCCTGCCTGGTGTTGTCCTCCACTGAATACAGCTGAGCTTCAACCTTCTGGCTCTCATTAAGTGTTTTTTAAAAAACAAAATGGTGGTTAGGGCCTACTAACGGTGTCTGCCCCTCCCTGGTGTTGCCCTCAACTGAATAAAGCTGAGCTTCAACCTTCTGGCTCTCATTAAGTACTGTGTATTTAAAAATTGGTGGTTAGGGCCTACTAACGGTGTCTGCCCCTCCCTGGTGTTGCCCTCAACTGAATAAAGCTGTGCTTCAACCTTGTGGCTTTCGGCCTATAGTATCAGATATTAAACTGCATTTGGCCTTCAACTTTGGTTACGGCCTACTAACGGTGTCTGCCCCTCCCTGGTGTTGTCCTCAACTGAATACAGCTGAGCTTCAACCTTCTGGCTCTCATTAAGTGTTTTTTAAAAAACAAAATGGTGGTTAGGGCCTACTAACGGTGTCTGCCCCTCCCTGGTGTTGCCCTCAACTGAATAAAGCTGAGCTTCAACCTTCTGGCTCTCATTAAGTGCTGTGTTTTTAAAAATTGGTGGTTAGGGCCTACTAACGGTGTCTGCCCCTGCCTGGTGTTGTCCTCCACTGAATACAGCTGAGCTTCAACCTTCTGGCTCTCATTAAGTGTTTTTTAAAAAACAAAATGGTGGTTAGGGCCTACTAACGGTGTCTGCCCCTCCCTGGTCTTGCCCTCAACTGAATAAAGCTGAGCTTCAACCTTCTGGCTCTCATTAAGTGCTGTGTTTTTAAAAATTGGTGGTTAGGGCCTACTAACGGTGTCTGCCCCTCCCTGGTGTTGCCCTCAACTGAATACAGCTGAGCTTCAACCTTCTTGCTCTCATTAAGTGCTGTGTTTTTAAAAATTGGTGGTTAGGGCCTACTAACGGTGTCTGCCCCTCCCTGGTGTTGCCCTCAACTGAATACAGCTGAGCTTCAACCTTCTGGCTCTCATTAAGTATTTTTTAAAAAGCAAAATGGTGGTTAGGGCCTACTAACGGTGTCTGCCCCTCCCTGGTGTTGCCCTCAACTGAATAAAGCTGAGCTTCAAACTTCTGGCTCTCATTAAGTGCTGTGTTTTTAAAAATTGGTGGTTAGGGCCTACTAACGGTGTCTTCCCCTGCCTGGTGTTGTCATCCACTGAATACAGCTGAGCTTCAACCTTCTGGTTCTCATTAAGTGTTTTTTAAAAAACAAAATGGTGGTTAGGGCCTACTAACGGTGTCTGCCCCTCCCTGGTCTTGCCCTCAACTGAATAAAGCTGAGCTTCAACCTTCTTGCTCTCATTAAGTGCTGTGTTTTTAAAAATTGGTGGTTAGGGCCTACTAACGGTGTCTGCCCCTGCCTGGTGTTGTCTTCCACTGAATACAGCTGAGCTTCAACCTTCTGGCTCTCATTAAGTGTTTTTTAAAAAACAAAATGGTGGTTAGGGCCTACTAACGGTGTCTGCCCCTCCCTGGTCTTGCCCTCAACTGAATAAAGCTGAGCTTCAACCTTCTGGCTCTCATTAAGTGCTGTGTTTTTAAAAATTGGTGGTTAGGGCCTACTAACGGTGTCTGCCCCTCCCTGGTGTTGCCCTCAACTGAATACAGCTGAGCTTCAACCTTCTTGCTCTCATTAAGTGCTGTGTTTTTAAAAATTGGTGGTTAGGGCCTACTAACGGTGTCTGCCCCTCCCTGGTGTTGCCCTCAACTGAATACAGCTGAGCTTCAACCTTCTGGCTCTCATTAAGTGTTTTTTAAAAAACAAAATGGTGGTTAGGGCCTACTAACGGTGTCTGCCCCTCCCTGGTGTTGCCCTCAACTGAATAAAGCTGAGCTTCAACCTTCTGGCTCTCATTAAGTGCTGTGTTTTTAAAAATTGGTGGTTAGGGCCTACTAACGGTGTCTGCCCCTCCCTGGTCTTGCCCTCAACTGAATAAAGCTGAGCTTCAAACTTCTGGCTCTCATTAAGTGCTGTGTTTTTAAAAATTAATGGTTAGGGCCTACTAACGGTGTCTGCCCCTCCCTGGTGTTGCCCTCAACTGAATACAGCTGAGCTTCCACCTTCTTGCTCTCATTAAGTGCTGTGTTTTTAAAAATTGGTGGATAGGGCCTACTAACGGTGTCTGCCCCTGCCTGGTGTTGTCTTCCACTGAATACAGCTGAGCTTCAACCTTCTGGCTCTCATTAAGTGTTTTTTAAAAAACAAAATGGTGGTTAGGGCCTACTAACGGTGTCTGCCCCTCCCTGGTCTTGCCCTCAACTGAATAAAGCTGAGATTCAACCTTCTGGCTCTCATTAAGTGCTGTGTTTTTAAAAATTGGTGGTTAGGGCCTACTAACGGTGTCTGCCCCTCCCTGGTGTTGCCCTCAACTGAATACAGCTGAGCTTCAACCTTCTTGCTCTCATTAAGTGCTGTGTTTTTAAAAATTGGTGGTTAGGGCCTACTAACGGTGTCTGCCCCTCCCTGGTGTTGCCCTCAACTGAATACAGCTGAGCTTCAACCTTCTGGCTCTCATTAAGTGTTTTTTAAAAAACAAAATGGTGGTTAGGGCCTACTAACGGTGTCTGCCCCTCCCTGGTGTTGCCCTCAACTGAATAAAGCTGAGCTTCAACCTTCTGGCTCTCATTAAGTGCTGTGTTTTTAAAAATTGGTGGTTAGGGCCTACTAACGGTGTCTGCCCCTCCCTGGTCTTGCCCTCAACTGAATAAAGCTGAGCTTCAACCTTCTGGCTCTCATTAAGTGCTGTGTTTTTAAAAATTGGTGGTTAGGGCCTACTAACGGTGTCTGCCCCTCCCTGGTGTTGCCCTCAACTGAATACAGCTGAGCTTCAACCTTCTTGCTCTCATTAAGTGCTGTGTTTTTAAAAATTGGTGGTTAGGGCCTACTAACGGTGTCTGCCCCTGCCTGGTGTTGTCCTCCACTGAATACAGCTGAGCTTCAACCTTCTGGCTCTCATTAAGTGTTTTTTAAAAAACAAAATGGTGGTTAGGGCCTACTAACGGTGTCTGCCCCTCCCTGGTCTTGCCCTCAACTGAATAAAGCTGAGCTTCAACCTTCTGGCTCTCATTAAGTGCTGTGTTTTTAAAAATTGGTGGTTAGGGCCTATTAACGGTGTCTGCCCCTCCCTGGTCTTGCCCTCAACTGAATAAAGCTGAGCTTCAACCTTCTTGCTCTCATTAAGTGCTGTGTTTTTAAAAATTGGTGGTTAGGGCCTACTAACGGTGTCTGCCCCTCCCTGGTGTTGCCCTCAACTGAATACAGCTGAGCTTCAACCTTCTGGCTCTCATTAAGTGTTTTTTAAAAAACAAAATGGTGGTTAGGGCCTACTAACGGTGTCTGCCCTTCCCTGGTGTTGCCCTCAACTGAATAAAGCTGAGCTTCAACCTTCTGGCTCTCATTAAGTGCTGTGTTTTTAAAAATTGGTGGTTAGGGCTTACTAACGGTGTCTGCCCCTGCCTGGTGTTGTCCTCCACTGAATACAGCTGAGCTTCAACCTTCTGGCTCTCATTAAGTGTTTTTTAAAAAACAAAATGGTGGTTAGGGCCTACTAACGGTGTCTGCCCCTCCCTGGTGTTGCCCTCAACTGAATAAAGCTGAGCTTCAACCTTCTGGCTCTCATTAAGTACTGTGTATTTAAAAATTGGTGGTTAGGGCCTACTAACGGTGTCTGCCCCTCCCTGGTGTTGCCCTCAACTGAATAAAGCTGTGCTTCAACCTTGTGGCTTTCGGCCTATAGTATCAGATATTAAACTGCATTTGGCCTTCAACTTTGGTTACGGCCTACTAACGGTGTCTGCCCCTCCCTGGTGTTGTCCTCAACTGAATACAGCTGAGCTTCAACCTTCTGGCTCTCATTAAGTGTTTTTTAAAAAACAAAATGGTGGTTAGGGCCTACTAACGGTGTCTGCCCCTCCCTGGTGTTGCCCTCAACTGAATAAAGCTGAGCTTCAACCTTCTGGCTCTCATTAAGTGCTGTGTTTTTAAAAATTGGTGGTTAGGGCCTACTAACGGTGTCTGCCCCTGCCTGGTGTTGTCCTCCACTGAATACAGCTGAGCTTCAACCTTCTGGCTCTCATTAAGTGTTTTTTAAAAAACAAAATGGTGGTTAGGGCCTACTAACGGTGTCTGCCCCTCCCTGGTCTTGCCCTCAACTGAATAAAGCTGAGCTTCAACCTTCTGGCTCTCATTAAGTGCTGTGTTTTTAAAAATTGGTGGTTAGGGCCTACTAACGGTGTCTGCCCCTCCCTGGTGTTGCCCTCAACTGAATACAGCTGAGCTTCAACCTTCTTGCTCTCATTAAGTGCTGTGTTTTTAAAAATTGGTGGTTAGGGCCTACTAACGGTGTCTGCCCCTCCCTGGTGTTGCCCTCAACTGAATACAGCTGAGCTTCAACCTTCTGGCTCTCATTAAGTATTTTTTAAAAAGCAAAATGGTGGTTAGGGCCTACTAACGGTGTCTGCCCCTCCCTGGTGTTGCCCTCAACTGAATAAAGCTGAGCTTCAAACTTCTGGCTCTCATTAAGTGCTGTGTTTTTAAAAATTGGTGGTTAGGGCCTACTAACGGTGTCTTCCCCTGCCTGGTGTTGTCCTCCACTGAATACAGCTGAGCTTCAACCTTCTGGTTCTCATTAAGTGTTTTTTAAAAAACAAAATGGTGGTTAGGGCCTACTAACGGTGTCTGCCCCTCCCTGGTCTTGCCCTCAACTGAATAAAGCTGAGCTTCAACCTTCTTGCTCTCATTAAGTGCTGTGTTTTTAAAAATTGGTGGTTAGGGCCTACTAACGGTGTCTGCCCCTGCCTGGTGTTGTCCTCCACTGAATACAGCTGAGCTTCAACCTTCTGGCTCTCATTAAGTGTTTTTTAAAAAACAAAATGGTGGTTAGGGCCTACTAACGGTGTCTGCCCCTCCCTGGTCTTGCCCTCAACTGAATAAAGCTGAGCTTCAACCTTCTGGCTCTCATTAAGTGCTGTGTTTTTAAAAATTGGTGGTTAGGGCCTATTAACGGTGTCTGCCCCTCCCTGGTCTTGCCCTCAACTGAATAAAGCTGAGCTTCAACCTTCTTGCTCTCATTAAGTGCTGTGTTTTTAAAAATTGGTGGTTAGGGCCTACTAACGGTGTCTGCCCCTCCCTGGTGTTGCCCTCAACTGAATACAGCTGAGCTTCAACCTTCTGGCTCTCATTAAGTGTTTTTTAAAAAACAAAATGGTGGTTAGGGCCTACTAACGGTGTCTGCCCTTCCCTGGTGTTGCCCTCAACTGAATAAAGCTGAGCTTCAACCTTCTGGCTCTCATTAAGTGCTGTGTTTTTAAAAATTGGTGGTTAGGGCTTACTAACGGTGTCTGCCCCTGCCTGGTGTTGTCCTCCACTGAATACAGCTGAGCTTCAACCTTCTGGCTCTCATTAAGTGTTTTTTAAAAAACAAAATGGTGGTTAGGGCCTACTAACGGTGTCTGCCCCTCCCTGGTGTTGCCCTCAACTGAATAAAGCTGAGCTTCAACCTTCTGGCTCTCATTAAGTACTGTGTATTTAAAAATTGGTGGTTAGGGCCTACTAACGGTGTCTGCCCCTCCCTGGTGTTGCCCTCAACTGAATAAAGCTGTGCTTCAACCTTGTGGCTTTCGGCCTATAGTATCAGATATTAAACTGCATTTGGCCTTCAACTTTGGTTACGGCCTACTAACGGTGTCTGCCCCTCCCTGGTGTTGTCCTCAACTGAATACAGCTGAGCTTCAACCTTCTGGCTCTCATTAAGTGTTTTTTAAAAAACAAAATGGTGGTTAGGGCCTACTAACGGTGTCTGCCCCTCCCTGGTGTTGCCCTCAACTGAATAAAGCTGAGCTTCAACCTTCTGGCTCTCATTAAGTGCTGTGTTTTTAAAAATTGGTGGTTAGGGCCTACTAACGGTGTCTGCCCCTGCCTGGTGTTGTCCTCCACTGAATACAGCTGAGCTTCAACCTTCTGGCTCTCATTAAGTGTTTTTTAAAAAACAAAATGGTGGTTAGGGCCTACTAACGGTGTCTGCCCCTCCCTGGTCTTGCCCTCAACTGAATAAAGCTGAGCTTCAACCTTCTGGCTCTCATTAAGTGCTGTGTTTTTAAAAATTGGTGGTTAGGGCCTACTAACGGTGTCTGCCCCTCCCTGGTGTTGCCCTCAACTGAATACAGCTGAGCTTCAACCTTCTTGCTCTCATTAAGTGCTGTGTTTTTAAAAATTGGTGGTTAGGGCCTACTAACGGTGTCTGCCCCTCCCTGGTGTTGCCCTCAACTGAATACAGCTGAGCTTCAACCTTCTGGCTCTCATTAAGTATTTTTTAAAAAGCAAAATGGTGGTTAGGGCCTACTAACGGTGTCTGCCCCTCCCTGGTGTTGCCCTCAACTGAATAAAGCTGAGCTTCAAACTTCTGGCTCTCATTAAGTGCTGTGTTTTTAAAAATTGGTGGTTAGGGCCTACTAACGGTGTCTTCCCCTGCCTGGTGTTGTCCTCCACTGAATACAGCTGAGCTTCAACCTTCTGGTTCTCATTAAGTGTTTTTTAAAAAACAAAATGGTGGTTAGGGCCTACTAACGGTGTCTGCCCCTCCCTGGTCTTGCCCTCAACTGAATAAAGCTGAGCTTCAACCTTCTTGCTCTCATTAAGTGCTGTGTTTTTAAAAATTGGTGGTTAGGGCCTACTAACGGTGTCTGCCCCTGCCTGGTGTTGTCTTCCACTGAATACAGCTGAGCTTCAACCTTCTGGCTCTCATTAAGTGTTTTTTAAAAAACAAAATGGTGGTTAGGGCCTACTAACGGTGTCTGCCCCTCCCTGGTCTTGCCCTCAACTGAATAAAGCTGAGCTTCAACCTTCTGGCTCTCATTAAGTGCTGTGTTTTTAAAAATTGGTGGTTAGGGCCTACTAACGGTGTCTGCCCCTCCCTGGTGTTGCCCTCAACTGAATACAGCTGAGCTTCAACCTTCTTGCTCTCATTAAGTGCTGTGTTTTTAAAAATTGGTGGTTAGGGCCTACTAACGGTGTCTGCCCCTCCCTGGTGTTGCCCTCAACTGAATACAGCTGAGCTTCAACCTTCTGGCTCTCATTAAGTGTTTTTTAAAAAACAAAATGGTGGTTAGGGCCTACTAACGGTGTCTGCCCCTCCCTGGTGTTGCCCTCAACTGAATAAAGCTGAGCTTCAACCTTCTGGCTCTCATTAAGTGCTGTGTTTTTAAAAATTGGTGGTTAGGGCCTACTAACGGTGTCTGCCCCTCCCTGGTCTTGCCCTCAACTGAATAAAGCTGAGCTTCAACCTTCTGGCTCTCATTAAGTGCTGTGTTTTTAAAAATTGGTGGTTAGGGCCTGTTAACGGTGTCTGCCCCTCCCTGGTCTTGCCCTCAACTGAATAAAGCTGAGCTTCAACCTTCTTGCTCTCATTAAGTGCTGTGTTTTTAAAAATTGGTGGTTAGGGCCTACTAACGGTGTCTGCCCCTCCCTGGTGTTGCCCTCAACTGAATACAGCTGAGCTTCAACCTTCTGGCTCTCATTAAGTGTTTTTTAAAAAACAAAATGGTGGTTAGGGCCTACTAACGGTGTCTGCCCCTCCCTGGTGTTGCCCTCAACTGAATAAAGCTGAGCTTCAACCTTCTGGCTCTCATTAAGTGCTGTGTTTTTAAAAATTGGTGGTTAGGGCCTACTAACGGTGTCTGCCCCTGCCTGGTGTTGTCCTCCACTGAATACAGCTGAGCTTCAACCTTCTGGCTCTCATTAAGTGTTTTTTAAAAAACAAAATGGTGGTTAGGGCCTACTGACTGTGTCTGCCCTGTTGTGAAATTGGATTCTGGGCTCCCCCGGTGGCCACTTGTGGAATTGTACTTGTGTGCATCATCCCCTCTGTTCACCTGCTCCTATCAGGATGTGGGAGTCGCTATATAACCTTGCTCCTCTGTCAGTTTCATGCCGGTCAACAATGTAATCAGAAGCCTTTCTGTGCATGTTCCTGCTACTAGACAACTCCCAGCTAAGTTGGACTTTTGTCCTTGTGTTTTTGCATTTTGTTCCTGTTCACAGCTGCTGTTTCGTTACTGTGTCTGGAAAGCTCTTGCGAGCGGAAATTGCCACTCTGGTGTTATGAGTTAATGCTAGAGTCTTAAGGTAATTTCTGGATGGTGTTTTGATAGGGTTTTCTGCTGACCATGAAAGTGCCCTTTCTGTCTTCTTGCTATCTAGTAAGCGGACCTCGATTTTTGCTAAACCTATTTTCATACTACGTTTGTCATTTCATCTAAAATCACCGCCAATATATGTGGGGGCCTCTGTCTGCCTTTTGGGAAAATTTCTCTAGAGGTGAGCCAGGACTGTCTTTTCCTCTGCTAGGATTAGGTAGTTCTCCGGCTGGCGCTGGGCATCTAGGGATAAAAAAACGTAGGCATGCTACCCGGCCACTTCTAGTTGTGCGGCAGGTTTAGTTCATGGTCAGTATAGTTTCCATCTTCCAAGAGCTAGTTCTCATATATGCTGGGCTATGTTCTCTCGCCATTGAGAATCATGACAGTTTGACCGGCCAAAAGAAAAGGGTTAAATTACTGGCTGAGAAAGGAGAGAAAAAAGAAGTCTGCTACAATTTTTTTTTTTTTTTTCCTCTAGTTCTGAGTGTGCTCTTAATTGAATCACTTGCTAGTCTGCCTATACTGCAGCCTTCCTCTCTTTCTCTCCTTCTTATCCTTGAATGGCTCTGTGTTCACCTGTTTCAAATGGATCTTCAGAGTGTAGCTACAGGTTTGAATAATCTCGCCACAAAGGTACAAAATTTGCAAGATTTTGTTGTTCATGCACCTATGTCTGAGCCTAGAATTCCTTTGCCTGAATTCTTCTCGGGGAATAGATCTCACTTTCAAAATTTTAAAAATAATTGCAAATTGTTTTTGTCCCTGAAGTCTCGCTCTGCCGGAGACCCTGCACAGCAGGTCAGGATTGTAATTTCCTTGCTCCGGGGCGACCCTCAAGACTGGGCTTTTGCATTGGCACCAGGGGATCCTGCGTTGCTCAATGTGGATGCGTTTTTTCTGGCCTTGGGGTTGCTTTATGAGGAACCTCATTTAGAGCTTCAGGCGGAAAAGGCCTTGATGTCCTTGTCTCAGGGGCAAGATGAAGCTGAAATATACTGCCAAAAATTCCGCAAATGGTCTGTGCTTACTCAGTGGAATGAGTGCGCCCTGGCGGCGATTTTCAGAGAAGGTCTCTCTGATGCCATTAAGGATGTTATGGTGGGGTTCCCTGTGCCTGCGAGTCTGAATGAGTCCATGACGATGGCTATTCAGATCGATAGGCGTCTGCGGGAGCGCAAACCTGTGCACCATTTGGCGGTGTCTACTGAGAAAACGCCAGAAAATATGCAATGTGATAGAATTCTGTCCAGAAGCGAGCGGCAGAATTTTAGACGAAAAAATGGGTTGTGCTTCTATTGTGGTGATTCAACTCATGTTATATCAGCATGCTTTAAGCGTACTAAGAAGCCTGACAAGTCTGTTTCAATTAGCACTTTACAGTCTAAGTTTATTCTATCTGTGACCCTGATTTGTTCTTTGTCATCTATTACCGCGGACGCCTATGTCGACTCTGGCGCTGCTTTGAGTCTTATGGATTGGTCCATCTGGTTCCCTTGCCTAAGTTGCCTTCTTCTTCCGAGTTGGTTCCTCTGTTTTTTCAAAATGTTGTTCGTTTGCATGGTATTCCGGAGAATATCGTTTCTGACAGAGGGACCCAATTCGTGTCTAGATTTTGGCGGGCATTCTGTGCTAGGATGGGCATAGATTTGTCTTTTTCGTCTGCTTTCCATCCTCAGACTAATGGCCAGACCGAGCGGACTAATCAGACCTTGGAGACATATTTGAGGTGTTTTGTGTCTGCGGATCAGGATGATTGGGTTGCTTTTTTGCCTTTGGCGGAGTTCGCCCTCAATAATCGTGCCAGCTCTGCCACCTTGGTGTCCCCGTTTTTCTGTAATTCGGGGTTTCATCCTCGATTTTCCTCCGGTCAAGTGGAATCTTCGGATTGTCCTGGAGTGGATGCTGTGGTGGAGAGGTTGCATCAGATTTGGGGGCAGGTGGTGGACAATTTGAAGTTGTCCCAGGAGAAGACTCAGCTTTTTGCCAACCGCCGTCGTCGTGTTGGTCCTCGGCTTTGTGTTGGGGACTTGGTGTGGTTGTCTTCTCGTTTTGTCCCTATGAGGGTTTCTTCTCCTAAGTTTAAGCCTCGGTTCATCGGCCCGTACAAGATATTGGAGATTCTTAACCCTGTGTCCTTCCGTTTGGACCTCCCTGCATCCTTTTCGATTCATAATGTTTTTCATCGGTCATTGTTGCGCAGGTATGAGGTACCGGCTGTGCCTTCCGTTGAGCCTCCTGCTCCGGTGTTGGTTGAGGGTGAGTTGGAGTACGTTGTGGAAAAGATCTTGGACTCTCGTGTTTCCAGACGGAAACTCCAGTATCTGGTCAAATGGAAGGGATACGGTCAGGAGGATAATTCTTGGGTCACTGCCTCTGATGTTCATGCCTCCGATCTTGTCCGTGCCTTTCATAGGGCTCATCCTGATCGCCCTGGTGGTTCTGGTGAGGGTTCGGTGCCCCCTCCTTGAGGGGGGGTACTGTTGTGAAATTGGATTCTGGGCTCCCCCGGTGGCCACTTGTGGAATTGTACTTGTGTGCATCATCCTCTCTGTTCACCTGCTCCTATCAGGATGTGGGAGTCGCTATATAACCTTGCTCCTCTGTCAGTTTCATGCCGGTCAACAATGTAATCAGAAGCCTTTCTGTGCATGTTCCTGCTACTAGACAACTCCCAGCTAAGTTGGACTTTTGTCCTTGTGTTTTTGCATTTTGTTCCTGTTCACAGCTGCTGTTTCGTTACTGTGTCTGGAAAGCTCTTGTGAGCGGAAATTGCCACTCTGGTGTTATGAGTTAATGCTAGAGTCTTAAGGTAATTTCTGGATGGTGTTTTGATAGGGTTTTCTGCTGACCATGAAAGTGCCCTTTCTGTCTTCTTGCTATCTAGTAAGCGGACCTCGATTTTTGCTAAACCTATTTTCATACTACGTTTGTCATTTCATCTAAAATCACCGCCAATATATGTGGGGGCCTCTGTCTGCCTTTTGGGAAAATTTCTCTAGAGGTGAGCCAGGACTGTCTTTTCCTCTGCTAGGATTAGGTAGTTCTCCGGCTGGCGCTGGGCATCTAGGGATAAAAAAACGTAGGCATGCTACCCGGCCACTTCTAGATGTGCGGCAGGTTTAGTTCATGGTCAGTATAGTTTCCATCTTCCAAGAGCTAGTTCTCATATATGCTGGGCTATGTTCTCTCGCCATTGAGAATCATGACACTGCCCCTCCCTGGTCTTGCACTCAACTGAATAAAGCTGAGCTTCAACCTTCTGGCTCTCATTAAGTGCTGTGTTTTTAAAAATTGGTGGTTAGGGCCTACTAACGGTGTCTGCCCCTCCCTGGTCTTGCCCTCAACTGAATACAGCTGAGCTTCAACCTTCTTGCTCTCATTAAGTGCTGTGTTTTTAAAAATTGGTGGTTAGGGCCTACTAACGGTGTCTGCCCCTGCCTGGTGTTGTCCTCCACTGAATACAGCTGAGCTTCAACCTTCTGGCTCTCATTAAGTGTTTTTTAAAAAACAAAATGGTGGTTAGGGCCTACTAACGGTGTCTGCCCCTCCCTGGTCTTGCCCTCAACTGAATAAAGCTGAGCTTCAACCTTCTGGCTCTCATTAAGTGCTGTGTTTTTAAAAATTGGTGGTTAGGGCCTACTAACGGTGTCTGCCCCTCCCTGGTGTTGCCCTCAACTGAATACAGCTGAGCTTCAACCTTCTGGCTCTCATTAAGTGTTTTTTAAAAAACCAAATGGTGGTTAGGGCCTACTAACGGTGTCTGCCCCTCCCTGGTGTTGCCCTCAACTGAATAAAGCTGAGCTTCAACCTTCTGGCTCTCATTAAGTGCTGTGTTTTTAAAAATTGGTGGTTAGGGCCTACTAACGGTGTCTGCCCTTCCCTGGTGTTGCCCTCAACTGAATAAAGCTGTGCTTCAACCTTCTGGCTTTCGGCCTATAGTATCAGATATTAAACTGCATTTGGCCTTCAACTTTGGTTACGGCCTACTAACGGTGTCTGCCCCTCCCTGGTGTTGTCCTCAACTGAATACAGCTGAGCTTCAACCTTCTGGCTCTCATTAAGTGTTTTTTAAAAAACAAAATGGTGGTTAGGGCCTACTAACGGTGTCTGCCCCTCCCTGGTGTTGCCCTCAACTGAATAAAGCTGAGCTTCAACCTTCTGGCTCTCATGAAGTGCTGTGTTTTTAAAAATTGGTGGTTAGGGCCTACTAACGGTGTCTGCCCCTCCCTGGTCTTGCCCTCAACTGAATAAAGCTGAGCTTCAACCTTCTGGCTCTCATTAAGTGCTGTGTTTTTAAAAATTGGTGGTTAGGGCCTACTAACGGTGTCTGCCCCTCCCTGGTGTTGCCCTCAACTGAATACAGCTGAGCTTCAACCTTCTTGCTCTCATTAAGTGCTGTGTTTTTAAAAATTGGTGGTTAGGGCCTACTAACGGTGTCTGCCCCTCCCTGGTGTTGCCCTCAACTGAATACAGCTGAGCTTCAACCTTCTGGCTCTCATTAAGTGTTTTTTAAAAAACAAAATGGTGGTTAGGGCCTACTAACGGTGTCTGCCCCTCCCTGGTGTTGCCCTCAACTGAATAAAGCTGAGCTTCAACCTTCTGGCTCTCATTAAGTGCTGTGTTTTTAAAAATTGGTGGTTAGGGCCTACTAACGGTGTCTGCCCCTGCCTGGTGTTGTCCTCCACTGAATACAGCTGAGCTTCAACCTTCTGGCTCTCATTAAGTGTTTTTTAAAAAACAAAATGGTGGTTAGGGCCTACTAACGGTGTGTGCCCCTCCCTGGTGTTGCCCTCAACTGAATAAAGCTGAGCTTCAACCTTCTGGCTCTCATTAAGTACTGTGTATTTAAAAATTGGTGGTTAGGGCCTACTAACGGTGTCTGCCCCTCCCTGGTGTTGCCCTCAACTGAATAAAGCTGTGCTTCAACCTTGTGGCTTTCGGCCTATAGTATCAGATATTAAACTGCATTTGGCCTTCAACTTTGGTTACAGCCTACTAACGGTGTCTGCCCCTCCCTGGTGTTGTCCTCAACTGAATACAGCTGAGCTTCAACCTTCTGGCTCTCATTAAGTGTTTTTTAAAAAACAAAATGGTGGTTAGGGCCTACTAACGGTGTCTGCCCCTCCCTGGTGTTGCCCTCAACTGAATAAAGCTGAGCTTCAACCTTCTGGCTCTCATTAAGTGCTGTGTTTTTAAAAATTGGTGGTTAGGGCCTACTAACGGTGTCTGCCCCTGCCTGGTGTTGTCCTCCACTGAATACAGCTGAGCTTCAACCTTCTGGCTCTCATTAAGAGTTTTTTAAAAAACGAAATGGTGGTTAGGGCCTACTAACGGTGTCTGCCCCTCCCTGGTCTTGCCCTCAACTGAATAAAGCTGAGCTTCAACCTTCTGGCTCTCATTAAGTGCTGTGTTTTTAAAAATTGGTGGTTAGGGCCTACTAACGGTGTCTGCCCCTCCCTGGTGTTGCCCTCAACTGAATACAGCTGAGCTTCAACCTTCTTGCTCTCATTAAGTGCTGTGTTTTTAAAAATTGGTGGTTAGGGCCTACTAACGGTGTCTGCCCCTCCCTGGTGTTGCCCTCAACTGAATACAGCTGAGCTTCAACCTTCTGGCTCTCATTAAGTATTTTTTAAAAAGCAAAATGGTGGTTAGGGCCTACTAACGGTGTCTGCCCCTCCCTGGTGTTGCCCTCAACTGAATAAAGCTGAGCTTCAAACTTCTGGCTCTCATTAAGTGCTGTGTTTTTAAAAATTGGTGGTTAGGGCCTACTAACGGTGTCTTCCCCTGCCTGGTGTTGTCCTCCACTGAATACAGCTGAGCTTCAACCTTCTGGTTCTCATTAAGTGTTTTTTAAAAAACAAAATGGTGGTTAGGGCCTACTAACGGTGTCTGCCCCTCCCTGGTCTTGCCCTCAACTGAATAAAGCTGAGCTTCAACCTTCTTGCTCTCATTAAGTGCTGTGTTTTTAAAAATTGGTGGTTAGGGCCTACTAACGGTGTCTGCCCCTGCCTGGTGTTGTCTTCCACTGAATACAGCTGAGCTTCAACCTTCTGGCTCTCATTAAGTGTTTTTTAAAAAACAAAATGGTGGTTAGGGCCTACTAACGGTGTCTGCCCCTCCCTGGTCTTGCCCTCAACTGAATAAAGCTGAGCTTCAACCTTCTGGCTCTCATTAAGTGCTGTGTTTTTAAAAATTGGTGGTTAGGGCCTACTAACGGTGTCTGCCCCTCCCTGGTGTTGCCCTCAACTGAATACAGCTGAGCTTCAACCTTCTTGCTCTTATTAAGTGCTGTGTTTTTAAAAATTGGTGGTTAGGGCCTACTAACGGTGTCTGCCCCTCCCTGGTGTTGCCCTCAACTGAATACAGCTGAGCTTCAACCTTCTGGCTCTCATTAAGTGTTTTTTAAAAAACAAAATGGTGGTTAGGGCCTACTAACGGTGTCTGCCCCTCCCTGGTGTTGCCCTCAACTGAATAAAGCTGAGCTTTAACCTTCTGGCTCTCATTAAGTGCTGTGTTTTTAAAAATTGGTGGTTAGGGCCTACTAACGGTGTCTGCCCCTCCCTGGTCTTGCCCTCAACTGAATAAAGCTGAGCTTCAACCTTCTGGCTCTCATTAAGTGCTGTGTTTTTAAAAATTGGTGGTTAGGGCCTACTAACGGTGTCTGCCCCTCCCTGGTGTTGCCCTCAACTGAATACAGCTGAGCTTCAACCTTCTTGCTCTCATTAAGTGCTGTGTTTTTAAAAATTGGTGGTTAGGGCCTACTAACGGTGTCTGCCCCTGCCTGGTGTTGTCCTCCACTGAATACAGCTGAGCTTCAACCTTCTGGCTCTCATTAAGTATTTTTTAAAAAACAAAATGGTGGTTAGGGCCTACTAACGGTGTCTGCCCCTCCCTGGTCTTGCCCTCAACTGAATAAAGCTGAGCTTCAACCTTCTGGCTCTCATTAAGTGCTGTGTTTTTAAAAATTGGTGGTTAGGGCCTATTAACGGTGTCTGCCCCTCCCTGGTCTTGCCCTCAACTGAATAAAGCTGAGCTTCAACCTTCTTGCTCTCATTAAGTGCTGTGTTTTTAAAAATTGGTGGTTAGGGCCTACTAACGGTGTCTGCCCCTCCCTGGTGTTGCCCTCAACTGAATACAGCTGAGCTTCAACCTTCTGGCTCTCATTAAGTGTTTTTTAAAAAACAAAATGGTGGTTAGGGCCTACTAACGGTGTCTGCCCCTCCCTGGTGTTGCCCTCAACTGAATAAAGCTGAGCTTCAACCTTCTGGCTCTCATTAAGTGCTGTGTTTTTAAAAATTGGTGGTTAGGGCCTACTAACGGTGTCTGCCCCTGCCTGGTGTTGTCCTCCACTGAATACAGCTGAGCTTCAACCTTCTGGCTCTCATTAAGTGTTTTTTAAAAAACAAAATGGTGGTTAGGGCCTACTAACTGTGTCTGCCCCTCCCTGGTCTTGCACTCAACTGAATAAAGCTGAGCTTCAACCTTCTGGCTCTCATTAAGTGCTGTGTTTTTAAAAATTGGTGGTTAGGGCCTACTAACGGTGTCTGCCCCTCCCTGGTCTTGCCCTCAACTGAATACAGCTGAGCTTCAACCTTCTTGCTCTCATTAAGTGCTGTGTTTTTAAAAATTGGTGGTTAGGGCCTACTAACGGTGTCTGCCCCTGCCTGGTGTTGTCCTCCACTGAATACAGCTGAGCTTCAACCTTCTGGCTCTCATTAAGTGTTTTTTAAAAAACAAAATGGTGGTTAGGGCCTACTAACGGTGTCTGCCCCTCCCTGGTCTTGCCCTCAACTGAATAAAGCTGAGCTTCAACCTTCTGGCTCTCATTAAGTGCTGTGTTTTTAAAAATTGGTGGTTAGGGCCTACTAACGGTGTCTGCCCCTCCCTGGTGTTGCCCTCAACTGAATACAGCTGAGCTTCAACCTTCTTGCTCTCATTAAGTGCTGTGTTTTTAAAAATTGGTGGTTAGGGCCTACTAACGGTGTCTGCCCCTCCCTGGTGTTGCCCTCAACTGAATACAGCTGAGCTTCAACCTTCTGGCTCTCATTAAGTGTTTTTTAAAAAACAAAATGGTGGTTAGGGCCTACTAACGGTGTCTGCCCCTCCCTGGTGTTGCCCTCAACTGAATAAAGCTGAGCTTCAACCTTCTGGCTCTCATTAAGTGCTGTGTTTTTAAAAATTGGTGGTTAGGGCCTACTAACGGTGTCTGCCCCTGCCTGGTGTTGTCCTCCACTGAATACAGCTGAGCTTCAACCTTCTGGCTCTCATTAAGTGTTTTTTTAAAAAAAACAAAATGGTGGTTAGGGCCTACTAACGGTGTCTGCCCCTCCCTGGTCTTGCCCTCAACTGAATAAAGCTGAGCTTCAACCTTCTGGCTCTCATTAAGTGCTGTGTTTTTAAAAATTGGTGGTTAGGGCCTACTAACAGTGTCTGCCCTTCCCTGGTGTTGCCCTCAACTGAATAAAGCTGTGCTTCAACCTTCTGGCTTTCGGCCTATAGTATCAGATATTAAACTGCATTTGGCCTTCAACTTTGGTTACGGCCTACTAACGGTGTCTGCCCCTCCCTGGTGTTGTCCTCAACTGAATACAGCTGAGCTTCAACCTTCTGGCTCTCATTAAGTGTTTTTTAAAAAACAAAATGGTGGTTAGGGCCTACTAACGGTGTCTGCCCCTCCCTGGTGTTGCCCTCAACTGAATAAAGCTGAGCTTCAACCTTCTGGCTCTCATTAAGTGCTGTGTTTTTAAAAATTGGTGGTTAGGGCCTACTAACGGTGTCTGCCCCTCCCTGGTCTTGCCCTCAACTGAATAAAGCTGAGCTTCAACCTTCTGGCTCTCATTAAGTGCTGTGTTTTTAAAAATTGGTGGTTAGGGCCTACTAACGGTGTCTGCCCCTCCCTGGTGTTGCCCTCAACTGAATACAGCTGAGCTTCAACCTTCTTGCTCTCATTAAGTGCTGTGTTTTTAAAAATTGGTGGTTAGGGCCTACTAACGGTGTCTGCCCCTGCCTGGTGTTGTCCTCCACTGAATACAGCTGAGCTTCAACCTTCTGGCTCTCATTAAGTGTTTTTTAAAAAACAAAATGGTGGTTAGGGCCTACTAACGGTGTCTGCCCCTCCCTGGTCTTGCCCTCAACTGAATAAAGCTGAGCTTCAACCTTCTGGCTCTCATTAAGTGCTGTGTTTTTAAAAATTGGTGGTTAGGGCCTATTAACGGTGTCTGCCCCTCCCTGGTCTTGCCTTCAACTGAATAAAGCTGAGCTTCAACCTTCTTGCTCTCATTAAGTGCTGTGTTTTTAAAAATTGGTGGTTAGGGCCTACTAACGGTGTCTGCCCCTCCCTGGTGTTGCCCTCAACTGAATACAGCTGAGCTTCAACCTTCTGGCTCTCATTAAGTGTTTTTTAAAAAACAAAATGGTGGTTAGGGCCTACTAACGGTGTCTGCCCCTCCCTGGTGTTGCCCTCAACTGAATAAAGCTGAGCTTCAACCTTCTGGCTCTCATTAAGTGCTGTGTTTTTAAAAATTGGTGGTTAGGGCCTACTAACGGTGTCTGCCCCTGCCTGGTGTTGTCCTCCACTGAATACAGCTGAGCTTCAACCTTCTGGCTCTCATTAAGTGTTTTTTAAAAAACAAAATGGTGGTTAGGGCCTACTAACGGTGTGTGCCCCTCCCTGGTGTTGCCCTCAACTGAATAAAGCTGAGCTTCAACCTTCTGGCTCTCATTAAGTACTGTGTATTTTAAAATTGGTGGTTAGGGCCTACTAACGGTGTCTGCCCCTCCCTGGTGTTGCCCTCAACTGAATAAAGCTGTGCTTCAACCTTGTGGCTTTCGGCCTATAGTATCAGATATTAAACTGCATTTGGCCTTCAACTTTGGTTACGGCCTACTAACGGTGTCTGCCCCTCCCTGGTGTTGTCCTCAACTGAATACAGCTGAGCTTCAACCTTCTGGCTCTCATTAAGTGTTTTTTAAAAAACAAAATGGTGGTTAGGGCCTACTAACGGTGTCTGCCCCTCCCTGGTGTTGCCCTCAACTGAATAAAGCTGAGCTTCAACCTTCTGGCTCTCATTAAGTGCTGTGTTTTTAAAAATTGGTGGTTAGGGCCTACTAACGGTGTCTGCCCCTGCCTGGTGTTGTCCTCCACTGAATACAGCTGAGCTTCAACCTTCTGGCTCTCATTAAGTGTTTTTTAAAAAACAAAATGGTGGTTAGGGCCTACTAACGGTGTCTGCCCCTCCCTGGTCTTGCCCTCAACTGAATAAAGCTGAGCTTCAACCTTCTGGCTCTCATTAAGTGCTGTGTTTTTAAAAATTGGTGGTTAGGGCCTACTAACGGTGTCTGCCCCTCCCTGGTGTTGCCCTCAACTGAATACAGCTGAGCTTCAACCTTCTTGCTCTCATTAAGTGCTGTGTTTTTAAAAATTGGTGGTTAGGGCCTACTAACGGTGTCTGCCCCTCCCTGGTGTTGCCCTCAACTGAATACAGCTGAGCTTCAACCTTCTGGCTCTCATTAAGTATTTTTTAAAAAGCAAAATGGTGGTTAGGGCCTAATAACGGTGTCTGCCCCTCCCTGGTGTTGCCCTCAACTGAATAAAGCTGAGCTTCAAACTTCTGGCTCTCATTAAGTGCTGTGTTTTTAAAAATTGGTGGTTAGGGCCTACTAACGGTGTCTTCCCCTGCCTGGTGTTGTCCTCCACTGAATACAGCTGAGCTTCAACCTTCTGGTTCTCATTAAGTGTTTTTTAAAAAACAAAATGGTGGTTAGGGCCTACTAACGGTGTCTGCCCCTCCCTGGTCTTGCCCTCAACTGAATAAAGCTGAGCTTCAACCTTCTTGCTCTCATTAAGTGCTGTGTTTTTAAAAATTGGTGGTTAGGGCCTACTAACGGTGTCTGCCCCTCCCTGGTGTTGCCCTCAACTGAATACAGCTGAGCTTCAACCTTCTTGCTCTCATTAAGTGCTGTGTTTTTAAAAATTGGTGGTTAGGGCCTACTAACGGTGTCTGCCCCTCCCTGGTGTTGCCCTCAACTGAATACAGCTGAGCTTCAACCTTCTGGCTCTCATTAAGTGTTTTTTAAAAAACAAAATGGTGGTTAGGGCCTACTAACGGTGTCTGCCCCTCCCTGGTGTTGCCCTCAACTGAATAAAGCTGAGCTTCAACCTTCTGGCTCTCATTAAGTGCTGTGTTTTTAAAAATTGGTGGTTAGGGCCTACTAACGGTGTCTGCCCCTCCCTGGTGTTGCCCTCAACTGAATACAGCTGAGCTTCAACCTTCTTGCTCTCATTAAGTGCTGTGTTTTTAAAAATTGGTGGTTAGGGCCTACTAACGGTGTCTGCCCCTGCCTGGTGTTGTCCTCCACTGAATACAGCTGAGCTTCAACCTTCTGGCTCTCATTAAGTGCTGTGTTTTTAAAAATTGGTGGTTAGGGCCTACTAACGGTGTCTGCCCCTCCCTGGTCTTGCCCTCAACTGAATAAAGCTGAGCTTCAACCTTCTGGCTCTCATTAAGTGCTGTGTTTTTAAAAATTGGTGGTTAGGGCCTATTAACGGTGTCTGCCCCTCCCTGGTCTTGCCCTCAACTGAATAAAGCTGAGCTTCAACCTTCTGGCTCTCATTAAGTGCTGTGTTTTTAAAAATTGGTGGTTAGGGCCTATTAACGGTGTCTGCCCCTCCCTGGTCTTGCCCTCAACTGAATAAAGCTGAGCTTCAACCTTCTTGCTCTCATTAAGTGCTGTGTTTTTAAAAATTGGTGGTTAGGGCCTACTAACGGTGTCTGCCCCTCCCTGGTGTTGCCCTCAACTGAATACAGCTGAGCTTCAACCTTCTGGCTCTCATTAAGTGTTTTTTAAAAAAACAAAATGGTGGTTAGGGCCTACTAACGGTGTCTGCCCCTCCCTGGTGTTGCCCTCAACTGAATAAAGCTGAGCTTCAACCTTCTGGCTCTCATTAAGTGCTGTGTTTTTAAAAATTGGTGGTTAGGGCCTACTAACGGTGTCTGCCCCTGCCTGGTGTTGTCCTCCACTGAATACAGCTGAGCTTCAACCTTCTGGCTCTCATTAAGTGTTTTTTAAAAAACAAAATGGTGGTTAGGGCCTACTAACTGTGTCTGCCCCTCCCTGGTCTTGCACTCAACTGAATAAAGCTGAGCTTCAACCTTCTGGCTCTCATTAAGTGCTGTGTTTTTAAAAATTGGTGGTTAGGGCCTATTAACGGTGTCTGCCCCTCCCTGGTCTTGCCCTCAACTGAATAAAGCTGAGCTTCAACCTTCTTGCTCTCATTAAGTGCTGTGTTTTTAAAAATTGGTGGTTAGGGCCTACTAACGGTGTCTGCCCCTGCCTGGTGTTGCCCTCAACTGAATACAGCTGAGCTTCAACCTTCTGGCTCTCATTAAGTGTTTTTTAAAAAACAAAATGGTGGTTAGGGCCTACTAACGGTGTCTGCCCCTCCCTGGTGTTGCCCTCAACTGAATAAGGCTGAGCTTCAACCTTCTGGCTCTCATTAAGTGCTGTGTTTTTAAAAATTGGTGGTTAGGGCCTACTAACGGTGTCTGCCCCTGCCTGGTGTTGTCCTCCACTGAATACAGCTGAGCTTCAACCTTCTGGCTCTCATTAAGTGTTTTTTAAAAAACAAAATGGTGGTTAGGGCCTACTAACGGTGTCTGCCCCTCCCTGGTGTTGCCCTCAACTGAATAAAGCTGAGCTTCAACCTTCTGGCTCTCATTAAGTGCTGTGTTTTTAAAAATTGGTGGTTAGGGCCTACTAACGGTGTCTGCCCCTCCCTGGTGTTGCCCTCAACTGAATACAGCTGAGCTTCAACCTTCTTGCTCTCATTAAGTGCTGTGTTTTTAAAAATTGGTGGTTAGGGCCTACTAACGGTGTCTGCCCCTGCCTGGTGTTGTCCTCCACTGAATACAGCTGAGCTTCAACCTTCTGGCTCTCATTAAGTGTTTTTTTAAAAACAAAATGGTGGTTAGGGCCTACTAACGGTGTCTGCCCCTCCCTGGTCTTGCCCTCAACTGAATAAAGCTGAGCTTCAACCTTCTGGCTCTCATTAAGTGCTGTGTTTTTAAAAATTGGTGGTTAGGGCCTATTAACGGTGTCTGCCCCTCCCTGGTCTTGCCCTCAACTGAATAAAGCTGAGCTTCAACCTTCTGGCTCTCATTAAGTGCTGTGTTTTTAAAAATTGGTGGTTAGGGCCTATTAACGGTGTCTGCCCCTCCCTGGTCTTGCCCTCAACTGAATAAAGCTGAGCTTCAACCTTCTTGCTCTCATTAAGTGCTGTGTTTTTAAAAATTGGTGGTTAGGGCCTACTAACGGTGTCTGCCCCTCCCTGGTGTTGCCCTCAACTGAATACAGCTGAGCTTCAACCTTCTGGCTCTCATTAAGTGTTTTTTAAAAAACAAAATGGTGGTTAGGGCCTACTAACGGTGTCTGCCCCTCCCTGGTGTTGCCCTCAACTGAATAAAGCTGAGCTTCAACCTTCTGGCTCTCATTAAGTGCTGTGTTTTTAAAAATTGGTGGTTAGGGCCTACTAACGGTGTCTGCCCCTGCCTGGTGTTGTCCTCCACTGAATACAGCTGAGCTTCAACCTTCTGGCTCTCATTAAGTGTTTTTTAAAAAACAAAATGGTGGTTAGGGCCTACTAACTGTGTCTGCCCCTCCCTGGTCTTGCACTCAACTGAATAAAGCTGAGCTTCAACCTTCTGGCTCTCATTAAGTGCTGTGTTTTTAAAAATTGGTGGTTAGGGCCTATTAACGGTGTCTGCCCCTCCCTGGTCTTGCCCTCAACTGAATAAAGCTGAGCTTCAACCTTCTTGCTCTCATTAAGTGCTGTGTTTTTAAAAATTGGTGGTTAGGGCCTACTAACGGTGTCTGCCCCTCCCTGGTGTTGCCCTCAACTGAATACAGCTGAGCTTCAACCTTCTGGCTCTCATTAAGTGTTTTTTAAAAAACAAAATGGTGGTTAGGGCCTACTAACGGTGTCTGCCCCTCCCTGGTGTTGCCCTCAACTGAATAAGGCTGAGCTTCAACCTTCTGGCTCTCATTAAGTGCTGTGTTTTTAAAAATTGGTGGTTAGGGCCTACTAACGGTGTCTGCCCCTGCCTGGTGTTGTCCTCCACTGAATACAGCTGAGCTTCAACCTTCTGGCTCTCATTAAGTGTTTTTTAAAAAACAAAATGGTGGTTAGGGCCTACTAACGGTGTCTGCCCCTCCCTGGTCTTGCCCTCAACTGAATAAAGCTGAGCTTCAACCTTCTGGCTCTCATTAAGTGCTGTGTTTTTAAAAATTGGTGGTTAGGGCCTACTAACGGTGTCTGCCCCTCCCTGGTGTTGCCCTCAACTGAATACAGCTGAGCTTCAACCTTCTGGCTCTCATTAAGTGTTTTTTAAAAAACAAAATGGTGGTTAGGGCCTACTAACGGTGTCTGCCCCTCCCTGGTGTTGACCTCAACTGAATAAAGCTGAGCTTCAACCTTCTGGCTCTCATTAAGTGCTGTGTTTTTAAAAATTGGTGGTTAGGGCCTACTAACGGTGTCTGCCCCTGCCTGGTGTTGTCCTCCACTGAATACAGCTTAGCTTCAACCTTCTGGCTCTCATTAAGTGTTTTTTAAAAAACAAAATGGTGGTTAGGGCCTACTAACGGTGTCTGCCCCTCCCTGGTCTTGCCCTCAACTGAATAAAGCTGAGCTTCAACCTTCTGGCTCTCATTAAGTGCTGTGTTTTTAAAAATTGGTGGTTAGGGCCTACTAACGGTGTCTGCCCCTCCCTGGTGTTGCCCTCAACTGAATAAAGCTGTGCTTCAACCTTCTGGCTTTCGGCCTATAGTATCAGATATTAAACTGCATTTGGCCTTCAACTTTGGTTACGGCCTACTAACGGTGTCTGCCCCTCCCTGGTGTTGTCCTCAACTGAATACAGCTGAGCTTCAACCTTCTGGCTCTCATTAAGTGTTTTTTAAAAAACAAAATGGTGGTTAGGGCCTACTAACGGTGTCTGCCCCTCCCTGGTCTTGCCCTCAACTGAATAAAGCTGAGCTTCAACCTTCTGGCTCTCATTAAGTGCTGTGTTTTTAAAAATTGGTGGTTAGGGCCTACTAACGGTGTGTGCCCCTCCCTGGTGTTGCCCTCAACTGAATAAAGCTGTGCTTCAACCTTCTGGCTTTCGGCCTATAGTATCAGATATTAAACTGCATTTGGCCTTCAACTTTGGTTACGGCCTACTAACGGTGTCTGCCCCTCCCTGGTGTTGCCCTCAACTGAATAAAGCTGTGCTTCAACCTTGTGGATTTCGGCCTATAGTATCAGATATTAAACTGCATTTGGCCTTCAACTTTGGTTACGGCCTACTAACGGTGTCTGCCCCTCCCTGGTGTTGTCCTCAACTGAATACAGCTGAGCTTCAACCTTCTGGCTCTCATTAAGTGTTTTTTAAAAAACAAAATGGTGGTTAGGGCCTACTAACGGTGTCTGCCCCTCCCTGGTGTTGCCCTCAACTAAATAAAGCTGAGCTTCAACCTTCTGGCTCTCATTAAGTGCTGTGTTTTTACAAATTGGTGGTTAGGGCCTACTAACGGTGTCTGCCCCTCCCTGGTGTTGCCCTCAACTGAATAAAGCTGTGCTTCAACCTTGTGGCTTTCGGCCTATAGTATCAGATATTAAACTGCATTTGGCCTTCAACTTTGGTTACGGCCTACTAACGGTGTCTGCCCCTCCCTGGTGTTGTCCTCAACTGAATACAGCTGAGCTTCAACCTTCTGGCTCTCATTAAGTGTTTTTTAAAAAACAAAATGGTGGTTAGGGCCTACTAACGGTGTCTGCCCCTCCCTGGTGTTGCCCTCAACTGAATAAAGCTGAGCTTCAACCTTCTGGCTCTCATTAAGTGCTGTGTTTTTAAAAATTGGTGGTTAGGGCCTACTAACGGTGTCTACCCCTCCCTGGTGTTGTCCTCAACTGAATACAGCTGAGCTTCAACCTTCTGGCTCTCATTAAGTGTTTTTTAAAAAACAAAATGGTGGTTAGGGCCTACTAACGGTGTCTGCCCCTCCCTGGTCTTGCCCTCAACTGAATAAAGCTGAGCTTCAACCTTCTGGCTCTCATTAAGTGCTGTGTTTTTAAAAATTGGTGGTTAGGGCCTACTAACGGTGTCTGCCCCTCCCTGGTGTTGCCCTCAACTGAATAAAGCTGTGCTTCAACCTTCTGGCTTTCGGCCTATAGTATCAGATATTAAACTGCATTTGGCCTTCAACTTTGGTTACGGCCTACTAACGGTGTCTGCCCCTCCCTGGTGTTGCCCTCAACTGAATAAAGCTGTGCTTCAACCTTGTGGCTTTCGGCCTATAGTATCAGATATTAAACTGCATTTGGCCTTCAACTTTGGTTACGGCCTACTAACGGTGTCTGCCCCTCCCTGGTGTTGTCCTCAACTGAATACAGCTGAGCTTCAACCTTCTGGCTCTCATTAAGTGTTTTTTAAAAAACAAAATGGTGGTTAGGGCCTACTAACGGTGTCTGCCCCTCCCTGGTGTTGCCCTCAACTGAATAAAGCTGAGCTTCAACCTTCTGGCTCTCATTAAGTGCTGTGTTTTTAAAAATTGGTGGTTAGGGCCTACTAACGGTGTCTACCCCTCCCTGGTGTTGTCCTCAACTGAATACAGCTGAGCTTCAACCTTCTGGCTCTCATTAAGTGTTTTTAAAAAAACAAAATGGTGGTTAGGGCCTACTAACGGTGTCTGCCCCTCCCTGGTCTTGCCCTCAACTGAATAAAGCTGAGCTTCAACCTTCTGGCTCTCATTAAGTGCTGTGTTTTTAAAAATTGGTGGTTAGGGCCTACTAACGGTGTCTGCCCCTCCCTGGTGTTGCCCTCAACTGATTAAAGCTGTGCTTCAACCTTCTGGCTTTCGGCCTATAGTATCAGATATTAAACTGCATTTGGCCTTCAACTTTGGTTACGGCCTACTAACGGTGTCTGCCCCTCCCTGGTGTTGCCCTCAACTGAATAAAGCTGTGCTTCAACCTTGTGGATTTCGGCCTATAGTATCAGATATTAAACTGCATTTGGCCTTCAACTTTGGTTACGGCCTACTAACGGTGTCTGCCCCTCCCTGGTGTTGTCCTCAACTGAATACAGCTGAGCTTCAACCTTCTGGCTCTCATTAAGTGTTTTTTAAAAAACAAAATGGTGGTTAGGGCCTACTAACGGTGTCTGCCCCTCCCTGGTGTTGCCCTCAACTGAATAAAGCTGAGCTTCAACCTTCTGGCTCTCATTAAGTGCTGTGTTTTTAAAAATTGGTGGTTAGGGCCTACTAACGGTGTCTACCCCTCCCTGGTGTTGTCCTCAACTGAATACAGCTGAGCTTCAACCTTCTGGCTTTCGGCCTATAGTATCAGATATTAAACTGCATTTGGCCTTCAACTTTGGTTACGGCCTACTAACGGTGTCTGCCCCTCCCTGGTGTTGCCCTCAACTGAATAAAGCTGTGCTTCAACCTTGTGGATTTCGGCCTATAGTATCAGATATTAAACTGCATTTGGCCTTCAACTTTGGTTACGGCCTACTAACGGTATCTGCCCCTCCCTGGTGTTGTCCTCAACTGAATACAGCTGAGCTTCAACCTTCTGGCTCTCATTAAGTGTTTTTTAAAAAACAAAATGGTGGTTAGGGCCTACTAACGGTGTCTGCCCCTCCCTGGTGTTGCCCTCAACTGAATAAAGCTGAGCTTCAACCTTCTGGCTCTCATTAAGTGCTGTGTTTTTAAAAATTGGTGGTTAGGGCCTACTAACGGTGTCTACCCCTCCGTGGTGTTGTCCTCAACTGAATACAGCTGAGCTTCAACCTTCTGGCTCTCATTAAGTGTTTTTTAAAAAACAAAATGGTGGTTAGGGCCTACTAACGGTGTCTGCCCCTCCCTGGTGTTGCCCTCAACTGAATAAAGCTGAGCTTCAACCTTCTGGCTCTCATTAAGTGCTGTGTTTTTAAAAATTGGTGGTTAGGGCCTACTAACGGTGTCTGCCCCTCCCTGGTGTTGCCCTCAACTGAATACAGCTGAGCTTCAACCTTCTGGCTCTCATTAAGTATTTTTTAAAAAGCAAAATGGTGGTTAGGGCCTACTAACGGTGTCTGCCCCTCCCTGGTGTTGCCCTCAACTGAATAAAGCTGAGCTTCAAACTTCTGGCTCTCATTAAGTGCTGTGTTTTTAAAAATTGGTGGTTAGGGCCTACTAACGGTGTCTTCCCCTGCCTGGTGTTGTCCTCCACTGAATACAGCTGAGCTTCAACCTTCTGGTTTTCATTAAGTGTTTTTTAAAAAAACAAAATGGTGGTTAGGGCCTACTAACGGTGTCTGCCCCTCCCTGGTCTTGCCCTCAACTGAATAAAGCTGAGCTTCAACCTTCTTGCTCTCATTAAGTGCTGTGTTTTTAAAAATTGGTGGTTAGGGCCTACTAACGGTGTCTGCCCCTGCCTGGTGTTGTCTTCCACTGAATACAGCTGAGCTTCAACCTTCTGGCTCTCATTAAGTGTTTTTTAAAAAACAAAATGGTGGTTAGGGCCTACTAACGGTGTCTGCCCCTCCCTGGTCTTGCCCTCAACTGAATAAAGCTGAGCTTCAACCTTCTGGCTCTCATTAAGTGCTGTGTTTTTAAAAATTGGTGGTTAGGGCCTACTAACGGTGTCTGCCCCTCCCTGGTGTTGCCCTCAACTGAATACAGCTGAGCTTCAACCTTCTTGCTCTCATTAAGTGCTGTGTTTTTAAAAATTGGTGGTTAGGGCCTACTAACGGTGTCTGCCCCTCCCTGGTGTTGCCCTCAACTGAATACAGCTGAGCTTCAACCTTCTGGCTCTCATTAAGTGTTTTTTAAAAAACAAAATGGTGGTTAGGGCCTACTAACGGTGTCTGCCCCTCCCTGGTGTTGCCCTCAACTGAATAAAGCTGAGCTTCAACCTTCTGGCTCTCATTAAGTGCTGTGTTTTTAAAAATTGGTGGTTAGGGCCTACTAACGGTGTCTGCCCCTCCCTGGTCTTGCCCTCAACTGAATAAAGCTGAGCTTCAACCTTCTGGCTCTCATTAAGTGCTGTGTTTTTAAAAATTGGTGGTTAGGGCCTACTAACGGTGTCTGCCCCTCCCTGGTCTTGCCCTCAACTGAATACAGCTGAGCTTCAACCTTCTTGCTATCATTAAGTGCTGTGTTTTTAAAAATTGGTGGTTAGGGCCTACTAACGGTGTCTGCACCTGCCTGGTGTTGTCCTCCACTGAATACAACTGAGCTTCAACCTTCTGGCTCTCATTAAGTGTTTTTTAAAAAACAAAATGGTGGTTAGGGCCTACTAACGGTGTCTGCCCCTCCCTGGTCTTGCCCTCAACTGAATAAAGCTGAGCTTCAACCTTCTGGCTCTCATTAAGTGCTGTGTTTTTAAAAATTGGTGGTTAGGGCCTATTAACGGTGTCTGCCCCTCCCTGGTCTTGCCCTCAACTGAATAAAGCTGAGCTTCAACCTTCTTGCTCTCATTAAGTGCTGTGTTTTTAAAAATTGGTGGTTAGGGCCTACTAACGGTGTCTGCCCCTCCCTGGTGTTGCCCTCAACTGAATACAGCTGAGCTTCAACCTTCTGGCTCTCATTAAGTGTTTTTTAAAAAACAAAATGGTGGTTAGGGCCTACTAACGGTGTCTGCCCCTCCCTGGTCTTGCCCTCAACTGAATAAAGCTGAGCTTCAACCTTCTGGCTCTCATTAAGTGCTGTGTTTTTAAAAATTGGTGGTTAGGGCCTACTAACGGTGTCTGCCCCTGCCTGGTGTTGTCCTCCACTGAATACAGCTGAGCTTCAACCTTCTGGCTCTCATTAAGTGTTTTTTAAAAAACAAAATGGTGGTTAGGGCCTACTAACTGTGTCTGCCCCTCCCTGGTCTTGCACTCAACTGAATAAAGCTGAGCTTCAACCTTCTGGCTCTCATTAAGTGCTGTGTTTTTAAAAATTGGTGGTTAGGGCCTACTAACGGTGTCTGCCCCTCCCTGGTCTTGCCCTCAACTGAATACAGCTGAGCTTCAACCTTCTTGCTCTCATTAAGTGCTGTGTTTTTAAAAATTGGTGGTTAGGGCCTACTAACGGTGTCTGCCCCTGCCTGGTGTTGTCCTCCACTGAATACAGCTGAGCTTCAACCTTCTGGCTCTCATAAAGTGTTTTTTAAAAAACAAAATGGTGGTTAGGGCCTACTAACGGTGTCTGCCCCTCCCTGGTCTTGCCCTCAACTGAATAAAGCTGAGCTTCAACCTTCTGGCTCTCATTAAGTGCTGTGTTTTTAAAAATTGGTGGTTAGGGCCTACTAACGGTGTCTGCCCCTGCCTGGTGTTGTCTTCCACTGAATACAGCTGAGCTTCAACCTTCTGGCTCTCATTAAGTGTTTTTTAAAAAACAAAATGGTGGTTAGGGCCTACTAACGGTGTCTGCCCCTCCCTGGTCTTGCCCTCAACTGAATAAAGCTGAGCTTCAACCTTCTGGCTCTCATTAAGTGCTGTGTTTTTAAAAATTGGTGGTTAGGGCCTACTAACGGTGTCTGCCCCTCCCTGGTGTTGCCCTCAACTGAATACAGCTGAGCTTCAACCTTCTTGCTCTCATTAAGTGCTGTGTTTTTAAAAATTGGTGGTTAGGGCCTACTAACGGTGTCTGCCCCTCCCTGGTGTTGCCCTCAACTGAATACAGCTGAGCTTCAACCTTCTGGCTCTCATTAAGTGTTTTTTAAAAAACAAAATGGTGGTTAGGGCCTACTAACGGTGTCTGCCCCTCCCTGGTGTTGCCCTCAACTGAATAAAGCTGAGCTTCAACCTTCTGGCTCTCATTAAGTGCTGTGTTTTTAAAAATTGGTGGTTAGGGCCTACTAACGGTGTCTGACCCTCCCTGGTCTTGCCCTCAACTGAATAAAGCTGAGCTTCAACCTTCTGGCTCTCATTAAGTGCTGTGTTTTTAAAAATTGGTGGTTAGGGCCTACTAACGGTGTCTGCCCCTCCCTGGTGTTGCCCTCAACTGAATACAGCTGAGCTTCAACCTTCTTGCTCTCATTAAGTGCTGTGTTTTTAAAAATTGGTGGTTAGGGCCTACTAACGGTGTCTGCCCCTCCCTGGTCTTGCCCTCAACTGAATACAGCTGAGCTTCAACCTTCTTGCTATCATTAAGTGCTGTGTTTTTAAAAATTGGTGGTTAGGGCCTACTAACGGTGTCTGCCCCTGCCTGGTGTTGTCCTCCACTGAATACAGCTGAGCTTCAACCTTCTGGCTCTCATTAAGTGTTTTTTAAAAAACAAAATGGTGGTTAGGGCCTACTAACGGTGTCTGCCCCTCCCTGGTCTTGCCCTCAACTGAATAAAGCTGAGCTTCAACCTTCTGGCTCTCATTAAGTGCTGCGTTTTTAAAAATTGGTGGTTAGGGCCTACTAACGGTGTCTGCCCCTCCCTGGTGTTGCCCTCAACTGAATTACAGCTGAGCTTCAACCTTCTTGCTCTCATTAAGTGCTGTGTTTTTAAAAATTGGTGGTTAGGGCCTACTAACGGTGTCTGCCCCTCCCTGGTGTTGCCCTCAACTGAATACAGCTGAGCTTCAACCTTCTGGCTCTCATTAAGTGTTTTTTAAAAAACAAAATGGTGGTTAGGGCCTACTAACGGTGTCTGCCCCTCCCTGGTGTTGCCCTCAACTGAATAAAGCTGAGCTTCAACCTTCTGGCTCTCATTAAGTGCTGTGTTTTAAAAAATTGGTGGTTAGGGCCTACTAACGGTGTCTGCCCCTACCTGGTGTTGTCCTCCACTGAATACAGCTAAGCTTCAACCTTCTGGCTCTCATTAAGTGTTTTTTAAAAAACAAAATGGTGGTTAGGGCCTACTAACGGTGTCTGCCCCTCCCTGGTCTTGCCCTCAACTGAATAAAGCTGAGCTTCAACCTTCTGGCTCTCATTAAGTGCTGTGTTTTTAAAAATTGGTGGTTAGGGCCTACTAACGGTGTCTGCCCCTCCCTGGTGTTGCCCTCAACTGAATAAAGCTGTGCTTCAACCTTCTGGCTTTCGGCCTATAGTATCAGATATTAAACTGCATTTGGCCTTCAACTTTGGTTACGGCCTACTAACGGTGTCTGCCCCTCCCTGGTGTTGTCCTCAACTGAATACAGCTGAGCTTCAACCTTCTGGCTCTCATTAAGTGTTTTTTAAAAAACAAAATGGTGGTTAGGGCCTACTAACGGTGTCTGCCCCTCCCTGGTGTTGCCCTCAACTGAATAAAGCTGAGCTTCAACCTTCTGGTTCTCATTAAGTGCTGTGTTTTTAAAAATTGGTGGTTAGGGCCTACTAACGGTGTCTGCCCCTGCCTGGTGTTGTCCTCCACTGAATACAGCTGAGCTTCAACCTTCTGGCTCTCATTAAGTGTTTTTTAAAAAACAAAATGGTGGTTAGGGCCTACTAACGGTGTCTGCCCCTCCCTGGTGTTGCCCTCAACTGAATAAAGCTGAGCTTCAACCTTCTGGCTCTCATTAAGTGCTGTGTTTTTAAAAATTGGTGGTTAGGGCCTACTAACGGTGTCTGCCCCTCCCTGGTGTTGCCCTCAACTGAATAAAGCTGTGCTTCAACCTTCTGGCTTTCGGCCTATAGTATCAGATATTAAACTGCATTTGGCCTTCAACTTTGGTTACGGCCTACTAACGGTGTCTGCCCCTCCCTGGTGTTGTCCTCAACTGAATACAGCTGAGCTTCAACCTTCTGGCTCTCATTAAGTGTTTTTTAAAAAACAAAATGGTGGTTAGGGCCTACTAACGGTGTCTGCCCCTCCCTGGTGTTGCCCTCAACTGAATAAAGCTGAGCTTCAACCTTCTGGCTCTCATTAAGTGCTGTGTTTTTAAAAATTGGTGGTTAGGGCCTACTAACGGTGTCTGCCCCTCCCTGGTGTTGCCCTCAACTGAATAAAGCTGTGCTTCAACCTTGTGGCTTTCGGCCTATAGTATCAGATATTAAACTGCATTTGGCCTTCAACTTTGGTTACGGCCTACTAACGGTGTCTGCCCCTCCCTGGTGTTGTCCTCAACTGAATACAGCTGAGCTTCGACCTTCTGGCTCTCATTAAGTGTTTTTAAAAAAACAAAATGGTGGTTAGGGCCTACTAACGGTGTCTGCCCCTCCCTGGTGTTGCCCTCAACTGAATAAAGCTGAGCTTCAACCTTCTGGCTCTCATTAAGTGCTGTGTTTTTAAAAATTGGTGGTTAGGGCCTACTAACGGTGTCTACCCCTCCCTGGTGTTTTCCTCAACTGAATACAGCTGAGCTTCAACCTTCTGGCTCTCATTAAGTGTTTTTTAAAAAACAAAATGGTGGTTAGGGCCTACTAACGGTGTCTGCCCCTCCCTGGTGTTGCCCTCAACTGAATAAAGCTGAGCTTCAACCTTCTGGCTCTCATTAAGTGCTGTGTTTTTAAAAATTGGTGGTTAGGGCCTACTAACGGTGTCTGCCCCTCCCTGGTGTTGCCCTCAACTGAATAAAGCTGTGCTTCAACCTTCTGGCTTTCGGCCTATAGTATCAGATATTAAACTGCATTTGGCCTTCAACTTTGGTTACGGCCTACTAACGGTGTCTGCCCCTCCCTGGTGTTGCCCTCAACTGAATAAAGCTGTGCTTCAACCTTGTGGATTTCGGCCTATAGTATCAGATATTAAACTGCATTTGGCCTTCAACTTTGGTTACGGCCTACTAACGGTGTCTGCCCCTCCCTGGTGTTGTCCTCAACTGAATACAGCTGAGCTTCAACCTTCTGGCTCTCATTAAGTGTTTTTTAAAAAACAAAATGGTGGTTAGGGCCTACTAACGGTGTCTGCCCCTCCCTGGTGTTGCCCTCAACTGAATAAAGCTGAGCTTCAACCTTCTGGCTCTCATTAAGTGCTGTGTTTTTAAAAATTGGTGGTTAGGGCCTACTAACGGTGTCTACCCCTCCCTGGTGTTTTCCTCAACTGAATACAGCTGAGCTTCAACCTTCTGGCTCTCATTAAGTGTTTTTTAAAAAACAAAATGGTGGTTAGGGCCTACTAACGGTGTCTGCCCCTCCCTGGTGTTGCCCTCAACTGAATAAAGCTGAGCTTCAACCTTCTGGCTCTCATTAAGTGCTGTGTTTTTAAAAATTGGTGGTTAGGGCCTACTAACGGTGTCTGCCCCTCCCTGGTGTTGCCCTCAACTGAATAAAGCTGTGCTTCAACCTTCTGGCTTTCGGCCTATAGTATCAGATATTAAACTGCATTTGGCCTTCAACTTTGGTTACGGCCTACTAACGGTGTCTGCCCCTCCCTGGTGTTGCCCTCAACTGAATAAAGCTGTGCTTCAACCTTGTGGATTTCGGCCTATAGTATCAGATATTAAATTGCATTTGGCCTTCAACTTTGGTTACGGCCTACTAAAGGTGTCTGCCCCTCCCTGGTGTTGTCCTCAACTGAATACAGCTGAGCTTCAACCTTCTGGCTCTCATTAAGTGTTTTTTAAAAAACAAAATGGTGGTTAGGGCCTACTAACGGTGTCTGCCCCTCCCTGGTGTTGCCCTCAACTGAATAAAGCTGAGCTTCAACCTTCTGGCTCTCATTAAGTGCTGTGTTTTTAAAAATTGGTGGTTAGGGCCTACTAACGGTGTCTACCCCTCCCTGGTGTTGTCCTCAACTGAATACAGCTGAGCTTCAACCTTCTGGCTTTCGGCCTATAGTATCAGATATTAAACTGCATTTGGCCTTCAACTTTGGTTACGGCCTACTAACGGTGTCTGCCCCTCCCTGGTGTTGTCCTCAACTGAATACAGCTGAGCTTCAACCTTCTGGCTCTCATTAAGTGTTTTTTAAAAAACAAAATGGTGGTTAGGGCCTACTAACGGTGTCTGCCCCTCCCTGGTGTTGCCCTCAACTGAATAAAGCTGAGCTTCAACCTTCTGGCTCTCATTAAGTGCTGTGTTTTTAAAAATTGGTGGTTAGGGCCTACTAACGGTGTCTACCCCTCCCTGGTGTTGTCCTCAACTGAATACAGCTGAGCTTCAACCTTCTGGCTCTCATTAAGTGTTTTTTAAAAAACAAAATGGTGGTTAGGGCCTACTAACGGTGTCTGCCCCTCCCTGGTGTTGCCCTCAACTGAATAATGCTGAGCTTCAACCTTCTGGCTCTCATTAAGTGCTGTGTTTTTAAAAATTGGTGGTTAGGGCCTACTAACGGTGTCTGCCCCTCCCTGGTGTTGCCCTCAACTGAATACAGCTGAGCTTCAACCTTCTTGCTCTCATTAAGTGCTGTGTTTTTAAAAATTGGTGGTTAGGGCCTACTAACGGTGTCTGCCCCTCCCTGGTGTTGCCCTCAACTGAATACAGCTGAGCTTCAACCTTCTGGCTCTCATTAAGTGTTTTTTAAAAAACAAAATGGTGGTTAGGGCCTACTAACGGTGTCTGCCCCTCCCTGGTGTTGCCCTCAACTGAATAAAGCTGAGCTTCAACCTTCTGGCTCTCATTAAGTGCTGTGTTTTTAAAAATTGGTGGTTAGGGCCTACTAACGGTGTCTGCCCCTGCCTGGTGTTGTCCTCCACTGAATACAGCTGAGCTTCAACCTTCTGGCTCTCATTAAGTGTTTTTTAAAAAACAAAATGGTGGTTAGGGCCTACTAACGGTGTCTGCCCCTCCCTGGTCTTGCCCTCAACTGAATAAAGCTGAGCTTCAACCTTCTGGCTCTCATTAAGTGCTGTGTTTTTAAAAATTGGTGGTTAGGGCCTACTAACGGTGTCTGCCCCTCCCTGGTGTTGCCCTCAACTGAATAAAGCTGAGCTTCAACCTTCTGGCTCTCATTAAGTGCTGTGTTTTTAAAAATTGGTGGTTAGGGCCTACTAACGGTGTCTGCCCCTCCCTGGTCTTGCCCTCAACTGAATAAAGCTGAGCTTCAACCTTCTGGCTCTCATTAAGTGCTGTGTTTTTAAAAATTGGTGGTTAGGGCCTATTAACGGTGTCTGCCCCTCCCTGGTCTTGCCCTCAACTGAATAAAGATGAGCTTCAACCTTCTGGCTCTCATTAAGTGCTGTGTTTTTAAAAATTGGTGGTTAGGGCCTACTAACGGTGTCTGCCCCTCCCTGGTGTTGACCTCAACTGAATACAGCTGAGCTTCAACCTTCTGACTCTCATTAAGTGTTTTTTAAAAAACAAAATGGTGGTTAGGGCCTACTAACGGTGTCTGCCCCTCCCTGGTGTTGCCCTCAACTGAATAAAGCTGAGCTTCAACCTTCTGGCTCTCATTAAGTGCTGTGTTTTTAAAAATTGTTGGTTAGGGCCTACTAACGGTGTCTACCCCTCCCTGGTGTTGTCCTCAACTGAATACAGCTGAGCTTCAACCTTCTGGCTCTCATTAAGTGTTTTTTAAAAAACAAAATGGTGGTTAGGGCCTACTAACAGTGTCTGCCCCTCCCTGGTGTTGCCCTCAACTGAATAAAGCTGAGCTTCAACCTTCTGGCTCTCATTAAGTGCTGTGTTTTTAAAAATTGGTGGTTAGGGCCTACTAACGGTGTCTACCCCTCCCTGGTGTTGTCCTCAACTGAATACAGCTGAGCTTCAACCTTCTGGCTCTCATTAAGTGTTTTTTAAAAAACAAAATGGTGGTTAGGGCCTACTAACGGTGTCTGCCCCTCCCTGGTGTTGCCCTCAACTGAATAAAGCTGAGCTTCAACCTTCTGGCTCTCATTAAGTGCTGTGTTTTTAAAAATTGGTGGTTAGGGCCTACTAACGGTGTCTGCCCCTGCCTGGTGTTGTCCTCCACTGAATACAGCTGAGCTTCAACCTTCTGGCTCTCATTAAGTGTTTTTTAAAAAACAAAATGGTGGTTAGGGCCTACTAACGGTGTCTGCCCCTCCCTGGTGTTGCCCTCAACTGAATAAAGCTGAGCTTCAACCTTCTGGCTCTCATTAAGTGCTGTGTTTTTAAAAATTGGTGGTTAGGGCCTACTAACGGTGTCTGCCCCTCCCTGGTGTTGCCCTCAACTGAATAAAGCTGTGCTTCAACCTTCTGGCTTTCAGCCTATAGTATCAGATATTAAACTGCATTTGGCCTTCAACTTTGGTTACGGCCTACTAACGGTGTCTGCCCCTCCCTGGTGTTGCCCTCAACTGAATAAAGCTGTGCTTCAACCTTGTGGATTTTGGCCTATAGTATCAGATATTAAACTGCATTTGGCCTTCAACTTTGGTTACGGCCTACTAACGGTGTCTGCCCCTCCCTGGTGTTGTCCTCAACTGAATACAGCTGAGCTTCAACCTTCTGGCTCTCATTAAGTGTTTTTTAAAAAACAAAATGGTGGTTAGGGCCTAATAACGGTGTCTGCCCCTCCCTGGTGTTGCCCTCAACTGAATAAAGCTGAGCTTCAACCTTCTGCCTCTCATTAAGTGCTGTGTTTTTAAAAATTGGTGGTTAGGGCCTACTAACGGTGTCTACCCCTCCCTGGTGTTGTCCTCAACTGAATACAGCTGAGCTTCAACCTTCTGGCTCTCATTAAGTGTTTTTTAAAAAACAGAATGGTGGTTAGGGCCTACTAACGGTGTCTGCCCCTCCCTGGTGTTGCCCTCAACTGAATAAAGCTGAGCTTCAACCTTCTGGCTCTCATTAAGTGCTGTGTTTTTAAAAATTGGTGGTTAGGGCCTACTAACGGTGTCTGCCCCTCCCTGGTGTTGCCCTCAACTGAATACAGCTGAGCTTCAACCTTCTTGCTCTCATTAAGTGCTGTGTTTTTAAAAATTGGTGGTTAGGGCCTACTAACGGTGTCTGCCCCTCCCTGGTGTTGCCCTCAACTGAATAAAGCTGAGCTTCAACCTTCTGGCTCTCATTAAGTGTTTTTTAAAAAACAAAATGGTGGTTAGGGCCTACCAACGGTGTCTGCCCCTCCCTGGTGTTGCCCTCAACTGAATAAAGCTGAGCTTCAACCTTCTGGCTCTCATTAAGTGCTGTGTTTTTAAAAATTGGTGGTTAGGGCCTACTAACGGTGTCTGCCCCTGCCTGGTGTTGTCCTCCACTGAATACAGCTGAGCTTCAACCTTCTGGCTCTCATTAAGTGTTTTTTAAAAAACAAAATGGTGGTTAGGGCCTACTAACGGTGTCTGCCCCTCCCTGGTCTTGCCCTCAACTGAATAAAGCTGAGCTTCAACCTTCTGGCTCTCATTAAGTGCTGTGTTTTTAAAAATTGGTGGTTAGGGCCTACTAACGGTGTCTGCCCCTCCCTGGTGTTGCCCTCAACTGAATACAGCTGAGCTTCAACCTTCTTGCTCTCATTAAGTGCTGTGTTTTTAAAAATTGGTGGTTAGGGCCTACTAACGGTGTCTGCCCCTGCCTGGTGTTGTCCTCCACTGAATACAGCTGAGCTTCAACCTTCTGGCTCTCATTAAGTGTTTTTTAAAAAACAAAATGGTGGTTAGGGCCTACTAACGGTGTCTGCCCCTCCCTGGTCTTGCCCTCAACTGAATAAAGCTGAGCTTCAACCTTCTGGCTCTCATTAAGTGCTGTGTTTTTAAAAATTGGTGGTTAGGGCCTATTAACGGTGTCTGCCCCTCCCTGGTCTTGCCCTCAACTGAATAAAGCTGAGCTTCAACCTTCTTGCTCTCATTAAGTGCTGTGTTTTTAAAAATTGGTGGTTAGGGCCTACTAACGGTGTCTGCCCCTCCCTGGTGTTGCCCTCAACTGAATACAGCTGAGCTTCAACCTTCTGGCTCTCATTAAGTGTTTTTTAAAAAACAAAATGGTGGTTAGGGCCTACTAACGGTGTCTGCCCCTCCCTGGTGTTGCCCTCAACTGAATAAAGCTGAGCTTCAACCTTCTGGCTCTCATTAAGTGCTGTGTTTTTAAAAATTGGTGGTTAGGGCCTACTAATGGTGTCTGCCCCTGCCTGGTGTTGTCCTCCACTGAATACAGCTGAGCTTCAACCTTCTGTCTCTCATTAAGTGTTTTTTAAAAAATAAAATGGTGGTTAGGGCTTACTAACGGTGTCTGCCCCTCCCTGGTCTTGCCCTCAACTGAATAAAGCTGAGCTTCAACCTTCTGGCTCTCATTAAGTGCTGTGTTTTTAAAAATTGGTGGTTAGGGCCTACTAACGGTGTCTGCCCCTGCCTGGTGTTGTCCTCCACTGAATACAGCTGAGCTTCAACCTTCTGGCTCTCATTAAGTGTTTTTTAAAAAACAAAATGGTGGTTAGGGCCTACTAACGGTGTCTGCCCCTCCCTGGTGTTGCCCTCAACTGAATACAGCTGAGCTTCAACCTTCTGGCTCTCATTAAGTGTTTTTTAAAAAACAAAATGGTGGTTAGGGCCTACTAAAGGTGTCTGCCCCTCCCTGGTGTTGCCCTCAACTGAATAAAGCTGAGCTTCAACCTTCTGGCTCTCATTAAGTGCTGTGTTTTTAAAAATTGGTGGTTAGGGCCTACTAACGGTGTCTGCCCCTGCCTGGTGTTGTCCTCCACTGAATACAGCTGAGCTTCAACCTTCTGGCTCTCATTAAGTGTTTTTTAAAAAACAAAATGGTGGTTAGGGCCTACTAACGGTGTCTGCCCCTCCCTGGTGTTGCCCTCAACTGAATAAAGCTGAGCTTCAACCTTCTGGCTCTCATTAAGTGCTGTGTTTTTAAAAATTGGTGGTTAGGGCCTACTAACGGTGTCTGCCCCTCCCTGGTGTTGCCCTCAACTGAATAAAGCTGTGCTTCAACCTTCTGGCTTTCGGCCTATAGTATCAGATATTAAACTGCATTTGGCCTTCAACTTTGGTTACGGCCTACTAACGGTGTCTGCCCCTCCCTGGTGTTGTCCTCAACTGAATACAGCTGAGCTTCAACCTTCTGGCTCTCATTAAGTGTTTTTTAAAAAACAAAATGGTGGTTAGGGCCTACTAACGGTGTCTGCCCCTCCCTGGTGTTGCCCTCAACTGAATAAAGCTGAGCTTCAACCTTCTGGCTCTCATTAAGTGCTGTGTTTTTAAAAATTGGTGGTTAGGGCCTACTAACGGTGTCTGCCCCTCCCTGGTGTTGCCCTCAACTGAATAAAGCTGTGCTTCAACCTTGTGGCTTTCGGCCTATAGTATCAGATATTAAACTGCATTTGGCCTTCAACTTTGGTTACGGCCTACTAACGGTGTCTGCCCCTCCCTGGTGTTGTCCTCAACTGAAAACAGCTGAGCTTCGACCTTCTGGCTCTCATTAAGTGTTTTTAAAAAAACAAAATGGTGGTTAGGGCCTACTAACGGTGTCTGCCCCTCCCTGGTGTTGCCCTCAACTGAATAAAGCTGAGCTTCAACCTTCTGGCTCTCATTAAGTGCTGTGTTTTTAAAAATTGGTGGTTAGGGCCTATTAACGGTGTCTGCCCCTCCCTGGTCTTGCCCTCAACTGAATAAAGCTGAGCTTCAACCTTCTTGCTCTCATTAAGTGCTGTGTTTTTAAAAATTGGTGGTTAGGGCCTACTAACGGTGTCTGCCCCTCCCTGGTGTTGCCCTCAACTGAATACAGCTGAGCTTCAACCTTCTGGCTCTCATTAAGTTTTTTTTAAAAAACAAAATGGTGGTTAGGGCCTACTAAAGGTGTCTGCCCCTCCCTGGTGTTGCCCTCAACTGAATAAAGCTGAGCTTCAACCTTCTGGCTCTCATTAAGTGCTGTGTTTTTAAAAATTGGTGGTTAGGGCCTACTAACGGTGTCTGCCCCTGCCTGGTGTTGTCCTCCACTGAATACAGCTGAGCTTCAACCTTCTGGCTCTCATTAAGTGTTTTTTAAAAAACAAAATGGTGGTTAGGGCCTACTAACGGTGTCTGCCCCTCCCTGGTGTTGCCCTCAACTGAATAAAGCTGAGCTTCAACCTTCTGGCTCTCATTAAGTGCTGTGTTTTTAAAAATTGGTGGTTAGGGCCTACTAACGGTGTCTGCCCCTCCCTGGTGTTGCCCTCAACTGAATAAAGCTGTGCTTCACCCTTCTGGCTTTCGGCCTATAGTATCAGATATTAAACTGCATTTGGCCTTCAACTTTGGTTACGGCCTACTAACGGTGTCTGCCCCTCCCTGGTGTTGTCCTCAACTGAATACAGCTGAGCTTCAACCTTCTGGCTCTCATTAAGTGTTTTTTAAAAAACAAAATGGTGGTTAGGGCCTACTAACGGTGTCTGCCCCTCCCTGGTGTTGCCCTCAACTGAATAAAGCTGAGCTTCAACCTTCTGGCTCTCATTAAGTGCTGTGTTTTTAAAAATTGGTGGTTAGGGCCTACTAACGGTGTCTGCCCCTCCCTGGTGTTGCCCTCAACTGAATAAAGCTGTGCTTCAACCTTGTGGCTTTCGGCCTATAGTATCAGATATTAAACTGCATTTGGCCTTCAACTTTGGTTACGGCCTACTAACGGTGTCTGCCCCTCCCTGGTGTTGTCCTCAACTGAAAACAGCTGAGCTTCGACCTTCTGGCTCTCATTAAGTGTTTTTAAAAAAACAAAATGGTGGTTAGGGCCTACTAACGGTGTCTGCCCCTCCCTGGTGTTGCCCTCAACTGAATAAAGCTGAGCTTCAACCTTCTGGCTCTCATTAAGTGCTGTGTTTTTAAAAAATTGGTGGTTAGGGCCTACTAACGGTGTCTACCCCTCCCTGGTGTTTTCCTCAACTGAATACAGCTGTGCTTCAACCTTCTGGCTTTCGGCCTATAGTATCAGATATTAAACTGCATTTGGCCTTCAACTTTGGTTACGGCCTACTAACGGTGTCTGCCCCTCCCTGGTGTTGCCCTCAACTGAATAAAGCTGTGCTTCAACCTTGTGGATTTCGGCCTATAGTATCAGATATTAAACTGCATTTGGCCTTCAACTTTGGTTACGGCCTACTAACGGTGTCTGCCCCTCCCTGGTGTTGTCCTCAACTGAATACAGCTGAGCTTCAACCTTCTGGCTCTCATTAAGTGTTTTTTAAAAAACAAAATGGTGGTTAGGGCCTACTAACGGTGTCTGCCCCTCCCTGGTGTTGCCCTCAACTGAATAAAGCTGAGCTTCAACCTTCTGGCTCTCATTAAGTGCTGTGTTTTTAAAAATTGGTGGTTAGGGCCTACTAACGGTGTCTACCCCTCCCTGGTGTTTTCCTCAACTGAATACAGCTGAGCTTCAACCTTCTGGCTCTCATTAAGTGTTTTTTAAAAAACAAAATGGTGGTTAGGGCCTACTAACGGTGTCTGCCCCTCCCTGGTGTTGCCCTCAACTGAATAAAGCTGAGCTTCAACCTTCTGGCTCTCATTAAGTGCTGTGTTTTTAAAAATTGGTGGTTAGGGCCTACTAACGGTGTCTGCCCCTCCCTGGTGTTGCCCTCAACTGAATAAAGCTGTGCTTCAACCTTCTGGCTTTCGGCCTATAGTATCAGATATTAAACTGCATTTGGCCTTCAACTTTGGTTACGGCCTACTAACGGTGTCTGCCCCTCCCTGGTGTTGCCCTCAACTGAATAAAGCTGTGCTTCAACCTTGTGGATTTCGGCCTATAGTATCAGATATTAAACTGCATTTGGCCTTCAACTTTGGTTACGGCCTACTAACGGTGTCTGCCCCTCCCTGGTGTTGTCCTCAACTGAATACAGCTGAGCTTCAACCTTCTGGCTCTCATTAAGTGTTTTTTAAAAACAAAATGGTGGTTAGGGCCTACTAACGGTGTCTGCCCCTCCCTGGTGTTGCCCTCAACTGAATAAAGCTGAGCTTCAACCTTCTGGCTCTCATTAAGTGCTGTGTTTTTAAAAATTGGTGGTTAGGGCCTACTAACGGTGTCTACCCCTCCCTGGTGTTGTCCTCAACTGAATACAGCTGAGCTTCAACCTTCTAGCTTTCGGCCTATAGTATCAGATATTAAACTGCATTTGGCCTTCAACTTTGGTTACGGCCTACTAACGGTGTCTGCCCCTCCCTGGTGTTGCCCTCAACTGAATAAAGCTGTGCTTCAACCTTGTGGATTTCGGCCAATAGTATCAGATATTAAACTGCATTTGGCCTTCAACTTTGGTTACGGCCTACTAACGGTGTCTGCCCATCCCTGGTGTTGTCCTCAACTGAATACAGCTGAGCTTCAACCTTCTGGCTCTCATTAAGTGTTTTTTAAAAAACAAAATGGTGGTTAGGGCCTACTAACGGTGTCTGCCCCTCCCTGGTGTTGCCCTCAACTGAATAATGCTGAGCTTCAACCTTCTGGCTCTCATTAAGTGCTGTGTTTTTAAAAATTGGTGGTTAGGGCCTTCTAACGGTGTCTACCCCTCCCTGGTGTTGTCCTCAACTGAATACAGCTGAGCTTCAACCTTCTGGCTCTCATTAAGTGTTTTTTAAAAAACAAAATGGTGGTTAGGGCCTACTAACGGTGTCTGCCCCTCCCTGGTGTTGCGCTCAACTGAATAATGCTGAGCTTCAACCTTCTGGCTCTCATTAAGTGCTGTGTTTTTAAAAATTGGTGGTTAGGGCCTACTAACGGTGTCTGCCCCTCCCTGGTGTTGCCCTCAACTGAATACAGCTGAGCTTCAACCTTCTTGCTCTCATTAAGTGCTGTGTTTTTAAAAATTGGTGGTTAGGGCCTACTAACGGTGTCTGCCCCTCCCTGGTGTTGCCCTCAACTGAATAAAGCTGTGCTTCAACCTTCTGGCTTTCGGCCTATAGTATCAGATATTAAACTGCATTTGGCCTTCAACTTTGGTTACGGCCTACTAACGGTGTCTGCCCCTCCCTGGTGTTGTCCTCAACTGAATACAGCTGAGCTTCAACCTTCTGGCTCTCATTAAGTGTTTTTTAAAAAACAAAATGGTGGTTAGGGCCTACTAACGGTGTCTGCCCCTCCCTGGTGTTGCCCTCAACTGAATAAAGCTGAGCTTCAACCTTCTGGCTCTCATTAAGTGCTGTGTTTTTAAAAATTGGTGGTTAGGGCCTACTAACGGTGTCTGCCCCTCCCTGGTGTTGCCCTCAACTGAATAAAGCTGTGCTTCAACCTTGTGGCTTTCGGCCTATAGTATCAGATATTAAACTGCATTTGGCCTTCAACTTTGGTTACGGCCTACTAACGGTGTCTGCCCCTCCCTGGTGTTGTCCTCAACTGAATACAGCTGAGCTTCGACCTTCTGGCTCTCATTAAGTGTTTTTAAAAAAACAAAATGGTGGTTAGGGCCTACTAACGGTGTCTGCCCCTCCCTGGTGTTGCCCTCAACTGAATAAAGCTGAGCTTCAACCTTCTGGCTCTCATTAAGTGCTGTGTTTTTAAAAATTGGTGGTTAGGGCCTACTAACGGTGTCTACCCCTCCCTGGTGTTTTCCTCAACTGAATACAGCTGAGCTTCAACCTTCTGGCTCTCATTAAGTGTTTTTTAAAAAACAAAATGGTGGTTAGGGCCTACTAACGGTGTCTGCCCCTCCCTGGTGTTGCCCTCAACTGAATAAAGCTGAGCTTCAACCTTCTGGCTCTCATTAAGTGCTGTGTTTTTAAAAATTGGTGGTTAGGGCCTACTAACGGTGTCTGCCCCTCCCTGGTGTTGCCCTCAACTGAATAAAGCTGTGCTTCAACCTTCTGGCTTTCGGCCTATAGTATCAGATATTAAACTGCATTTGGCCTTCAACTTTGGTTACGGCCTACTAACGGTGTCTGCCCCTCCCTGGTGTTGCCCTCAACTGAATAAAGCTGTGCTTCAACCTTGTGGATTTCGGCCTATAGTATCAGATATTAAACTGCATTTGGCCTTCAACTTTGGTTACGGCCTACTAACGGTGTCTGCCCCTCCCTGGTGTTGTCCTCAACTGAATACAGCTGAGCTTCAACCTTCTGGCTCTCATTAAGTGTTTTTTAAAAAACAAAATGGTGGTTAGGGCCTACTAACGGTGTCTGCCCCTCCCTGGTGTTGCCCTCAACTGAATAAAGCTGAGCTTCAACCTTCTGGCTCTCATTAAGTGCTGTGTTTTTAAAAATTGGTGGTTAGGGCCTACTAACGGTGTCTACCCCTCCCTGGTGTTTTCCTCAACTGAATACAGCTGAGCTTCAACCTTCTGGCTCTCATTAAGTGTTTTTTAAAAAACAAAATGGTGGTTAGGGCCTACTAACGGTGTCTGCCCCTCCCTGGTGTTGCCCTCAACTGAATAAAGCTGAGCTTCAACCTTCTGGCTCTCATTAAGTGCTGTGTTTTTAAAAATTGGTGGTTAGGGCCTACTAACGGTGTCTGCCCCTCCCTGGTGTTGCCCTCAACTGAATAAAGCTGTGCTTCAACCTTCTGGCTTTCGGCCTATAGTATCAGATATTAAACTGCATTTGGCCTTCAACTTTGGTTACGGCCTACTAACGGTGTCTGCCCCTCCCTGGTGTTGCCCTCAACTGAATAAAGCTGTGCTTCAACCTTGTGGATTTCGGCCTATAGTATCAGATATTAAATTGCATTTGGCCTTCAACTTTGGTTACGGCCTACTAAAGGTGTCTGCCCCTCCCTGGTGTTGTCCTCAACTGAATACAGCTGAGCTTCAACCTTCTGGCTCTCATTAAGTGTTTTTTAAAAAACAAAATGGTGGTTAGGGCCTACTAACGGTGTCTGCCCCTCCCTGGTGTTGCCCTCAACTGAATAAAGCTGAGCTTCAACCTTCTGGCTCTCATTAAGTGCTGTGTTTTTAAAAATTGGTGGTTAGGGCCTACTAACGGTGTCTACCCCTCCCTGGTGTTGTCCTCAACTGAATACAGCTGAGCTTCAACCTTCTGGCTTTCGGCCTATAGTATCAGATATTAAACTGCATTTGGCCTTCAACTTTGGTTACGGCCTACTAACGGTGTCTGCCCCTCCCTGGTGTTGCCCTCAACTGAATAAAGCTGTGCTTCAACCTTGTGGATTTCGGCCTATAGTATCAGATATTAAACTGCATTTGGCCTTCAACTTTGGTTACGGCCTACTAACGGTGTCTGCCCCTCCCTGGTGTTGTCCTCAACTGAATACAGCTGAGCTTCAACCTTCTGGCTCTCATTAAGTGTTTTTTAAAAAACAAAATGGTGGTTAGGGCCTACTAACGGTGTCTGCCCCTCCCTGGTGTTGCCCTCAACTGAATAAAGCTGAGCTTCAACCTTCTGGCTCTCATTAAGTGCTGTGTTTTTAAAAATTGGTGGTTAGGGCCTACTAACGGTGTCTACCCCTCCCTGGTGTTGTCCTCAACTGAATACAGCTGAGCTTCAACCTTCTGGCTCTCATTAAGTGTTTTTTAAAAAACAAAATGGTGGTTAGGGCCTACTAACGGTGTCTGCCCCTCCCTGGTGTTGCCCTCAACTGAATAATGCTGAGCTTCAACCTTCTGGCTCTCATTAAGTGCTGTGTTTTTAAAAATTGGTGGTTAGGGCCTACTAACGGTGTCTGCCCCTCCCTGGTGTTGCCCTCAACTGAATACAGCTGAGCTTCAACCTTCTTGCTCTCATTAAGTGCTGTGTTTTTAAAAATTGGTGGTTAGGGCCTACTAACGGTGTCTGCCCCTCCCTGGTGTTGCCCTCAACTGAATACAGCTGAGCTTCAACCTTCTGGCTCTCATTAAGTGTTTTTTAAAAAACAAAATGGTGGTTAGGGCCTACTAACGGTGTCTGCCCCTCCCTGGTGTTGCCCTCAACTGAATAAAGCTGAGCTTCAACCTTCTGGCTCTCATTAAGTGCTGTGTTTTTAAAAATTGGTGGTTAGGGCCTACTAACGGTGTCTGCCCCTGCCTGGTGTTGTCCTCCACTGAATACAGCTGAGCTTCAACCTTCTGGCTCTCATTAAGTGTTTTTTAAAAAACAAAATGGTGGTTAGGGCCTACTAACGGTGTCTGCCCCTCCCTGGTCTTGCCCTCAACTGAATAAAGCTGAGCTTCAACCTTCTGGCTCTCATTAAGTGCTGTGTTTTTAAAAATTGGTGGTTAGGGCCTACTAACGGTGTCTGCCCCTCCCTGGTGTTGCCCTCAACTGAATAAAGCTGAGCTTCAACCTTCTGGCTCTCATTAAGTGCTGTGTTTTTAAAAATTGGTGGTTAGGGCCTACTAACGGTGTCTGCCCCTCCCTGGTCTTGCCCTCAACTGAATAAAGCTGAGCTTCAACCTTCTGGCTCTCATTAAGTGCTGTGTTTTTAAAAATTGGTGGTTAGGGCCTATTAACGGTGTCTGCCCCTCCCTGGTCTTGCCCTCAACTGAATAAAGATGAGCTTCAACCTTCTGGCTCTCATTAAGTGCTGTGTTTTTAAAAATTGGTGGTTAGGGCCTACTAACGGTGTCTGCCCCTCCCTGGTGTTGACCTCAACTGAATACAGCTGAGCTTCAACCTTCTGACTCTCATTAAGTGTTTTTTAAAAAACAAAATGGTGGTTAGGGCCTACTAACGGTGTCTGCCCCTCCCTGGTGTTGCCCTCAACTGAATAAAGCTGAGCTTCAACCTTCTGGCTCTCATTAAGTGCTGTGTTTTTAAAAATTGTTGGTTAGGGCCTACTAACGGTGTCTACCCCTCCCTGGTGTTGTCCTCAACTGAATACAGCTGAGCTTCAACCTTCTGGCTCTCATTAAGTGTTTTTTAAAAAACAAAATGGTGGTTAGGGCCTACTAACAGTGTCTGCCCCTCCCTGGTGTTGCCCTCAACTGAATAAAGCTGAGCTTCAACCTTCTGGCTCTCATTAAGTGCTGTGTTTTTAAAAATTGGTGGTTAGGGCCTACTAACGGTGTCTACCCCTCCCTGGTGTTGTCCTCAACTGAATACAGCTGAGCTTCAACCTTCTGGCTCTCATTAAGTGTTTTTTAAAAAACAAAATGGTGGTTAGGGCCTACTAACGGTGTCTGCCCCTCCCTGGTGTTGCCCTCAACTGAATAAAGCTGAGCTTCAACCTTCTGGCTCTCATTAAGTGCTGTGTTTTTAAAAATTGGTGGTTAGGGCCTACTAACGGTGTCTGCCCCTGCCTGGTGTTGTCCTCCACTGAATACAGCTGAGCTTCAACCTTCTGGCTCTCATTAAGTGTTTTTTAAAAAACAAAATGGTGGTTAGGGCCTACTAACGGTGTCTGCCCCTCCCTGGTGTTGCCCTCAACTGAATAAAGCTGAGCTTCAACCTTCTGGCTCTCATTAAGTGCTGTGTTTTTAAAAATTGGTGGTTAGGGCCTACTAACGGTGTCTGCCCCTCCCTGGTGTTGCCCTCAACTGAATAAAGCTGTGCTTCAACCTTCTGGCTTTCAGCCTATAGTATCAGATATTAAACTGCATTTGGCCTTCAACTTTGGTTACGGCCTACTAACGGTGTCTGCCCCTCCCTGGTGTTGCCCTCAACTGAATAAAGCTGTGCTTCAACCTTGTGGATTTTGGCCTATAGTATCAGATATTAAACTGCATTTGGCCTTCAACTTTGGTTACGGCCTACTAACGGTGTCTGCCCCTCCCTGGTGTTGTCCTCAACTGAATACAGCTGAGCTTCAACCTTCTGGCTCTCATTAAGTGTTTTTTAAAAAACAAAATGGTGGTTAGGGCCTAATAACGGTGTCTGCCCCTCCCTGGTGTTGCCCTCAACTGAATAAAGCTGAGCTTCAACCTTCTGCCTCTCATTAAGTGCTGTGTTTTTAAAAATTGGTGGTTAGGGCCTACTAACGGTGTCTACCCCTCCCTGGTGTTGTCCTCAACTGAATACAGCTGAGCTTCAACCTTCTGGCTCTCATTAAGTGTTTTTTAAAAAACAGAATGGTGGTTAGGGCCTACTAACGGTGTCTGCCCCTCCCTGGTGTTGCCCTCAACTGAATAAAGCTGAGCTTCAACCTTCTGGCTCTCATTAAGTGCTGTGTTTTTAAAAATTGGTGGTTAGGGCCTACTAACGGTGTCTGCCCCTCCCTGGTGTTGCCCTCAACTGAATACAGCTGAGCTTCAACCTTCTTGCTCTCATTAAGTGCTGTGTTTTTAAAAATTGGTGGTTAGGGCCTACTAACGGTGTCTGCCCCTCCCTGGTGTTGCCCTCAACTGAATAAAGCTGAGCTTCAACCTTCTGGCTCTCATTAAGTGTTTTTTAAAAAACAAAATGGTGGTTAGGGCCTACCAACGGTGTCTGCCCCTCCCTGGTGTTGCCCTCAACTGAATAAAGCTGAGCTTCAACCTTCTGGCTCTCATTAAGTGCTGTGTTTTTAAAAATTGGTGGTTAGGGCCTACTAACGGTGTCTGCCCCTGCCTGGTGTTGTCCTCCACTGAATACAGCTGAGCTTCAACCTTCTGGCTCTCATTAAGTGTTTTTTAAAAAACAAAATGGTGGTTAGGGCCTACTAACGGTGTCTGCCCCTCCCTGGTCTTGCCCTCAACTGAATAAAGCTGAGCTTCAACCTTCTGGCTCTCATTAAGTGCTGTGTTTTTAAAAATTGGTGGTTAGGGCCTACTAACGGTGTCTGCCCCTCCCTGGTGTTGCCCTCAACTGAATACAGCTGAGCTTCAACCTTCTTGCTCTCATTAAGTGCTGTGTTTTTAAAAATTGGTGGTTAGGGCCTACTAACGGTGTCTGCCCCTGCCTGGTGTTGTCCTCCACTGAATACAGCTGAGCTTCAACCTTCTGGCTCTCATTAAGTGTTTTTTAAAAAACAAAATGGTGGTTAGGGCCTACTAACGGTGTCTGCCCCTCCCTGGTCTTGCCCTCAACTGAATAAAGCTGAGCTTCAACCTTCTGGCTCTCATTAAGTGCTGTGTTTTTAAAAATTGGTGGTTAGGGCCTATTAACGGTGTCTGCCCCTCCCTGGTCTTGCCCTCAACTGAATAAAGCTGAGCTTCAACCTTCTTGCTCTCATTAAGTGCTGTGTTTTTAAAAATTGGTGGTTAGGGCCTACTAACGGTGTCTGCCCCTCCCTGGTGTTGCCCTCAACTGAATACAGCTGAGCTTCAACCTTCTGGCTCTCATTAAGTGTTTTTTAAAAAACAAAATGGTGGTTAGGGCCTACTAACGGTGTCTGCCCCTCCCTGGTGTTGCCCTCAACTGAATAAAGCTGAGCTTCAACCTTCTGGCTCTCATTAAGTGCTGTGTTTTTAAAAATTGGTGGTTAGGGCCTACTAATGGTGTCTGCCCCTGCCTGGTGTTGTCCTCCACTGAATACAGCTGAGCTTCAACCTTCTGTCTCTCATTAAGTGTTTTTTAAAAAATAAAATGGTGGTTAGGGCTTACTAACGGTGTCTGCCCCTCCCTGGTCTTGCCCTCAACTGAATAAAGCTGAGCTTCAACCTTCTGGCTCTCATTAAGTGCTGTGTTTTTAAAAATTGGTGGTTAGGGCCTACTAACGGTGTCTGCCCCTGCCTGGTGTTGTCCTCCACTGAATACAGCTGAGCTTCAACCTTCTGGCTCTCATTAAGTGTTTTTTAAAAAACAAAATGGTGGTTAGGGCCTACTAACGGTGTCTGCCCCTCCCTGGTGTTGCCCTCAACTGAATACAGCTGAGCTTCAACCTTCTGGCTCTCATTAAGTGTTTTTTAAAAAACAAAATGGTGGTTAGGGCCTACTAAAGGTGTCTGCCCCTCCCTGGTGTTGCCCTCAACTGAATAAAGCTGAGCTTCAACCTTCTGGCTCTCATTAAGTGCTGTGTTTTTAAAAATTGGTGGTTAGGGCCTACTAACGGTGTCTGCCCCTGCCTGGTGTTGTCCTCCACTGAATACAGCTGAGCTTCAACCTTCTGGCTCTCATTAAGTGTTTTTTAAAAAACAAAATGGTGGTTAGGGCCTACTAACGGTGTCTGCCCCTCCCTGGTGTTGCCCTCAACTGAATAAAGCTGAGCTTCAACCTTCTGGCTCTCATTAAGTGCTGTGTTTTTAAAAATTGGTGGTTAGGGCCTACTAACGGTGTCTGCCCCTCCCTGGTGTTGCCCTCAACTGAATAAAGCTGTGCTTCAACCTTCTGGCTTTCGGCCTATAGTATCAGATATTAAACTGCATTTGGCCTTCAACTTTGGTTACGGCCTACTAACGGTGTCTGCCCCTCCCTGGTGTTGTCCTCAACTGAATACAGCTGAGCTTCAACCTTCTGGCTCTCATTAAGTGTTTTTTAAAAAACAAAATGGTGGTTAGGGCCTACTAACGGTGTCTGCCCCTCCCTGGTGTTGCCCTCAACTGAATAAAGCTGAGCTTCAACCTTCTGGCTCTCATTAAGTGCTGTGTTTTTAAAAATTGGTGGTTAGGGCCTACTAACGGTGTCTGCCCCTCCCTGGTGTTGCCCTCAACTGAATAAAGCTGTGCTTCAACCTTGTGGCTTTCGGCCTATAGTATCAGATATTAAACTGCATTTGGCCTTCAACTTTGGTTACGGCCTACTAACGGTGTCTGCCCCTCCCTGGTGTTGTCCTCAACTGAAAACAGCTGAGCTTCGACCTTCTGGCTCTCATTAAGTGTTTTTAAAAAAACAAAATGGTGGTTAGGGCCTACTAACGGTGTCTGCCCCTCCCTGGTGTTGCCCTCAACTGAATAAAGCTGAGCTTCAACCTTCTGGCTCTCATTAAGTGCTGTGTTTTTAAAAATTGGTGGTTAGGGCCTATTAACGGTGTCTGCCCCTCCCTGGTCTTGCCCTCAACTGAATAAAGCTGAGCTTCAACCTTCTTGCTCTCATTAAGTGCTGTGTTTTTAAAAATTGGTGGTTAGGGCCTACTAACGGTGTCTGCCCCTCCCTGGTGTTGCCCTCAACTGAATACAGCTGAGCTTCAACCTTCTGGCTCTCATTAAGTTTTTTTTAAAAAACAAAATGGTGGTTAGGGCCTACTAAAGGTGTCTGCCCCTCCCTGGTGTTGCCCTCAACTGAATAAAGCTGAGCTTCAACCTTCTGGCTCTCATTAAGTGCTGTGTTTTTAAAAATTGGTGGTTAGGGCCTACTAACGGTGTCTGCCCCTGCCTGGTGTTGTCCTCCACTGAATACAGCTGAGCTTCAACCTTCTGGCTCTCATTAAGTGTTTTTTAAAAAACAAAATGGTGGTTAGGGCCTACTAACGGTGTCTGCCCCTCCCTGGTGTTGCCCTCAACTGAATAAAGCTGAGCTTCAACCTTCTGGCTCTCATTAAGTGCTGTGTTTTTAAAAATTGGTGGTTAGGGCCTACTAACGGTGTCTGCCCCTCCCTGGTGTTGCCCTCAACTGAATAAAGCTGTGCTTCACCCTTCTGGCTTTCGGCCTATAGTATCAGATATTAAACTGCATTTGGCCTTCAACTTTGGTTACGGCCTACTAACGGTGTCTGCCCCTCCCTGGTGTTGTCCTCAACTGAATACAGCTGAGCTTCAACCTTCTGGCTCTCATTAAGTGTTTTTTAAAAAACAAAATGGTGGTTAGGGCCTACTAACGGTGTCTGCCCCTCCCTGGTGTTGCCCTCAACTGAATAAAGCTGAGCTTCAACCTTCTGGCTCTCATTAAGTGCTGTGTTTTTAAAAATTGGTGGTTAGGGCCTACTAACGGTGTCTGCCCCTCCCTGGTGTTGCCCTCAACTGAATAAAGCTGTGCTTCAACCTTGTGGCTTTCGGCCTATAGTATCAGATATTAAACTGCATTTGGCCTTCAACTTTGGTTACGGCCTACTAACGGTGTCTGCCCCTCCCTGGTGTTGTCCTCAACTGAAAACAGCTGAGCTTCGACCTTCTGGCTCTCATTAAGTGTTTTTAAAAAAACAAAATGGTGGTTAGGGCCTACTAACGGTGTCTGCCCCTCCCTGGTGTTGCCCTCAACTGAATAAAGCTGAGCTTCAACCTTCTGGCTCTCATTAAGTGCTGTGTTTTTAAAAAATTGGTGGTTAGGGCCTACTAACGGTGTCTACCCCTCCCTGGTGTTTTCCTCAACTGAATACAGCTGTGCTTCAACCTTCTGGCTTTCGGCCTATAGTATCAGATATTAAACTGCATTTGGCCTTCAACTTTGGTTACGGCCTACTAACGGTGTCTGCCCCTCCCTGGTGTTGCCCTCAACTGAATAAAGCTGTGCTTCAACCTTGTGGATTTCGGCCTATAGTATCAGATATTAAACTGCATTTGGCCTTCAACTTTGGTTACGGCCTACTAACGGTGTCTGCCCCTCCCTGGTGTTGTCCTCAACTGAATACAGCTGAGCTTCAACCTTCTGGCTCTCATTAAGTGTTTTTTAAAAAACAAAATGGTGGTTAGGGCCTACTAACGGTGTCTGCCCCTCCCTGGTGTTGCCCTCAACTGAATAAAGCTGAGCTTCAACCTTCTGGCTCTCATTAAGTGCTGTGTTTTTAAAAATTGGTGGTTAGGGCCTACTAACGGTGTCTACCCCTCCCTGGTGTTTTCCTCAACTGAATACAGCTGAGCTTCAACCTTCTGGCTCTCATTAAGTGTTTTTTAAAAAACAAAATGGTGGTTAGGGCCTACTAACGGTGTCTGCCCCTCCCTGGTGTTGCCCTCAACTGAATAAAGCTGAGCTTCAACCTTCTGGCTCTCATTAAGTGCTGTGTTTTTAAAAATTGGTGGTTAGGGCCTACTAACGGTGTCTGCCCCTCCCTGGTGTTGCCCTCAACTGAATAAAGCTGTGCTTCAACCTTCTGGCTTTCGGCCTATAGTATCAGATATTAAACTGCATTTGGCCTTCAACTTTGGTTACGGCCTACTAACGGTGTCTGCCCCTCCCTGGTGTTGCCCTCAACTGAATAAAGCTGTGCTTCAACCTTGTGGATTTCGGCCTATAGTATCAGATATTAAACTGCATTTGGCCTTCAACTTTGGTTACGGCCTACTAACGGTGTCTGCCCCTCCCTGGTGTTGTCCTCAACTGAATACAGCTGAGCTTCAACCTTCTGGCTCTCATTAAGTGTTTTTTAAAAACAAAATGGTGGTTAGGGCCTACTAACGGTGTCTGCCCCTCCCTGGTGTTGCCCTCAACTGAATAAAGCTGAGCTTCAACCTTCTGGCTCTCATTAAGTGCTGTGTTTTTAAAAATTGGTGGTTAGGGCCTACTAACGGTGTCTACCCCTCCCTGGTGTTGTCCTCAACTGAATACAGCTGAGCTTCAACCTTCTAGCTTTCGGCCTATAGTATCAGATATTAAACTGCATTTGGCCTTCAACTTTGGTTACGGCCTACTAACGGTGTCTGCCCCTCCCTGGTGTTGCCCTCAACTGAATAAAGCTGTGCTTCAACCTTGTGGATTTCGGCCAATAGTATCAGATATTAAACTGCATTTGGCCTTCAACTTTGGTTACGGCCTACTAACGGTGTCTGCCCATCCCTGGTGTTGTCCTCAACTGAATACAGCTGAGCTTCAACCTTCTGGCTCTCATTAAGTGTTTTTTAAAAAACAAAATGGTGGTTAGGGCCTACTAACGGTGTCTGCCCCTCCCTGGTGTTGCCCTCAACTGAATAATGCTGAGCTTCAACCTTCTGGCTCTCATTAAGTGCTGTGTTTTTAAAAATTGGTGGTTAGGGCCTTCTAACGGTGTCTACCCCTCCCTGGTGTTGTCCTCAACTGAATACAGCTGAGCTTCAACCTTCTGGCTCTCATTAAGTGTTTTTTAAAAAACAAAATGGTGGTTAGGGCCTACTAACGGTGTCTGCCCCTCCCTGGTGTTGCGCTCAACTGAATAATGCTGAGCTTCAACCTTCTGGCTCTCATTAAGTGCTGTGTTTTTAAAAATTGGTGGTTAGGGCCTACTAACGGTGTCTGCCCCTCCCTGGTGTTGCCCTCAACTGAATACAGCTGAGCTTCAACCTTCTTGCTCTCATTAAGTGCTGTGTTTTTAAAAATTGGTGGTTAGGGCCTACTAACGGTGTCTGCCCCTCCCTGGTGTTGCCCTCAACTGAATACAGCTGAGCTTCAACCTTCTGGCTCTCATTAAGTGTTTTTTAAAAAACAAAATGGTGGTTAGGGCCTACTAACGGTGTCTGCCCCTCCCTGGTGTTGCCCTCAACTGAATAAAGCTGAGCTTCAACCTTCTGGCTCTCATTAAGTGCTGTGTTTTTAAAAATTGGTGGTTAGGGCCTACTAACGGTGTCTGCCCCTGCCTGGTGTTGTCCTCCACTGAATACAGCTGAGCTTCAACCTTCTGGCTCTCATTAAGTGTTTTTTAAAAAACAAAATGGTGGTTAGGGCCTACTAACGGTGTCTGCCCCTCCCTGGTCTTGCCCTCAACTGAATAAAGCTGAGCTTCAACCTTCTGGCTCTCATTAAGTGCTGTGTTTTTAAAAATTGGTGGTTAGGGCCTACTAACGGTGTCTGCCCCTCCCTGGTGTTGCCCTCAACTGAATAAAGCTGAGCTTCAACCTTCTGGCTCTCATTAAGTGCTGTGTTTTTAAAAATTGGTGGTTAGGGCCTACTAACGGTGTCTGCCCCTCCCTGGTCTTGCCCTCAACTGAATAAAGCTGAGCTTCAACCTTCTGGCTCTCATTAAGTGCTGTGTTTTTAAAAATTGGTGGTTAGGGCCTATTAACGGTGTCTGCCCCTCCCTGGTCTTGCCCTCAACTGAATAAAGATGAGCTTCAACCTTCTGGCTCTCATTAAGTGCTGTCTTTTTAAAAATTGGTGGTTAGGGCCTACTAACGGTGTCTGCCCCTCCCTGGTGTTGACCTCAACTGAATACAGCTGAGCTTCAACCTTCTGACTCTCATTAAGTGTTTTTTAAAAAACAAAATGGTGGTTAGGGCCTACTAACGGTGTCTGCCCCTCCCTGGTGTTGCCCTCAACTGAATAAAGCTGAGCTTCAACCTTCTGGCTCTCATTAAGTGCTGTGTTTTTAAAAATTGGTGGTTAGGGCCTACTAACGGTGTCTACCCCTCCCTGGTGTTGTCCTCAACTGAATACAGCTGAGCTTCGACCTTCTGGCTCTCATTAAGTGTTTTTAAAAAAACAAAATGGTGGTTAGGGCCTACTAACGGTGTCTGCCCCTCCCTGGTGTTGCCCTCAACTGAATAAAGCTGAGCTTCAACCTTCTGGCTCTCATTAAGTGCTGTGTTTTTAAAAATTGGTGGTTAGGGCCTACTAACGGTGTCTACCCCTCCCTGGTGTTTTCCTCAACTGAATACAGCTGAGCTTCAACCTTCTGGCTCTCATTAAGTGTTTTTTAAAAAACAAAATGGTGGTTAGGGCCTACTAACGGTGTCTGCCCCTCCCTGGTGTTGCCCTCAACTGAATAAAGCTGAGCTTCAACCTTCTGGCTCTCATTAAGTGCTGTGTTTTTAAAAATTGGTGGTTAGGGCCCACTAACGGTGTCTGCCCCTCCCTGGTGTTGCCCTCAACTGAATAAAGCTGTGCTTCAACCTTCTGGCTTTCGGCCTATAGTATCAGATATTAAACTGCATTTGGCCTTCAACTTTGGTTACGGCCTACTAACGGTGTCTGCCCCTCCCTGGTGTTGCCCTCAACTGAATAAAGCTGTGCTTCAACCTTGTGGATTTCGGCCTATAGTATCAGATATTAAACTGCATTTGGCCTTCAACTTTGGTTACGGCCTACTAACGGTGTCTGCCCCTCCCTGGTGTTGTCCTCAACTGAATACAGCTGAGCTTCAACCTTCTGGCTCTCATTAAGTGTTTTTTAAAAAACAAAATGGTGGTTAGGGCCTACTAACGGTGTCTGCCCCTCCCTGGTGTTGCCCTCAACTGAATAAAGCTGAGCTTCAACCTTCTGGCTCTCATTAAGTGCTGTGTTTTTAAAAATTGGTGGTTAGGGCCTACTAACGGTGTCTACCCCTCCCTGGTGTTTTCCTCAACTGAATACAGCTGAGCTTCAACCTTCTGGCTCTCATTAAGTGTTTTTTAAAAAACAAAATGGTGGTTAGGGCCTACTAACGGTGTCTGCCCCTCCCTGGTGTTGCCCTCAACTGAATAAAGCTGAGCTTCAACCTTCTGGCTCTCATTAAGTGCTGTGTTTTTAAAAATTGGTGGTTAGGGCCTACTAACGGTGTCTGCCCCTCCCTGGTGTTGCCCTCAACTGAATAAAGCTGTGCTTCAACCTTCTGGCTTTCGGCCTATAGTATCAGATATTAAACTGCATTTGGCCTTCAACTTTGGTTACGGCCTACTAACGGTGTCTGCCCCTCCCTGGTGTTGCCCTCAACTGAATAAAGCTGTGCTTCAACCTTGTGGATTTCGGCCTATAGTATCAGATATTAAACTGCATTTGGCCTTCAACTTTGGTTACGGCCTACTAACGGTGTCTGCCCCTCCCTGGTGTTGTCCTCAACTGAATACAGCTGAGCTTCAACCTTCTGGCTCTCATTAAGTGTTTTTTAAAAAACAAAATGGTGGTTAGGGCCTACTAACGGTGTCTGCCCCTCCCTGGTGTTGCCCTCAACTGAATAAAGCTGAGCTTCAACCTTCTGGCTCTCATTAAGTGCTGTGTTTTTAAAAATTGGTGGTTAGGGCCTACTAACGGTGTCTACCCCTCCCTGGTGTTGTCCTCAACTGAATACAGCTGAGCTTCAACCTTCTGGCTTTCGGCCTATAGTATCAGATATTAAACTGCATTTGGCCTTCAACTTTGGTTACGGCCTACTAACGGTGTCTGCCCCTCCCTGGTGTTGCCCTCAACTGAATAAAGCTGTGCTTCAACCTTGTGGATTTCGGCCTATAGTATCAGATATTAAACTGCATTTGGCCTTCAACTTTGGTTACGGCCTACTAACGGTGTCTGCCCCTCCCTGGTGTTGTCCTCAACTGAATACAGCTGAGCTTCAACCTTCTGGCTCTCATTAAGTGTTTTTTAAAAAACAAAATGGTGGTTAGGGCCTACTAACGGTGTCTGCCCCTCCCTGGTGTTGCCCTCAACTGAATAATGCTGAGCTTCAACCTTCTGGCTCTCATTAAGTGCTGTGTTTTTAAAAATTGGTGGTTAGGGCCTACTAACGGTGTCTACCCCTCCCTGGTGTTGTCCTCAACTGAATACAGCTGAGCTTCAACCTTCTGGCTCTCATTAAGTGTTTTTTAAAAAACAAAATGGTGGTTAGGGCCTACTAACGGTGTCTGCCCCTCCCTGGTGTTGCCCTCAACTGAATAATGCTGAGCTTCAACCTTCTGGCTCTCATTAAGTGCTGTGTTTTTAAAAATTGGTGGTTAGGGCCTACTAACGGTGTCTGCCCCTCCCTGGTGTTGCCCTCAACTGAATACAGCTGAGCTTCAACCTTCTTGCTCTCATTAAGTGCTGTGTTTTTAAAAATTGGTGGTTAGGGCCTACTAACGGTGTCTGCCCCTCCCTGGTGTTGCCCTCAACTGAATACAGCTGAGCTTCAACCTTCTGGCTCTCATTAAGTGTTTTTTAAAAAACAAAATGGTGGTTAGGGCCTACTAACGGTGTCTGCCCCTCCCTGGTGTTGCCCTCAACTGAATAAAGCTGAGCTTCAACCTTCTGGCTCTCATTAAGTGCTGTGTTTTTAAAAATTGGTGGTTAGGGCCTACTAACGGTGTCTGCCCCTGCCTGGTGTTGTCCTCCACTGAATACAGCTGAGCTTCAACCTTCTGGCTCTCATTAAGTGTTTTTTAAAAAACAAAATGGTGGTTAGGGCCTACTAACGGTGTCTGCCCCTCCCTGGTCTTGCCCCCAACTGAATAAAGCTGAGCTTCAACCTTCTGGCTCTCATTAAGTGCTGTGTTTTTAAAAATTGGTGGTTAGGGCCTACTAACGGTGTCTGCCCCTCCCTGGTGTTGCCCTCAACTGAATAAAGCTGAGCTTCAACCTTCTGGCTCTCATTAAGTGCTGTGTTTTTAAAAATTGGTGGTTAGGGCCTACTAACGGTGTCTGCCCCTCCCTGGTCTTGCCCTCAACTGAATAAAGCTGAGCTTCAACCTTCTGGCTCTCATTAAGTGCTGTGTTTTTAAAAATTGGTGGTTAGGGCCTATTAACGGTGTCTGCCCCTCCCTGGTCTTGCCCTCAACTGAATAAAGATGAGCTTCAACCTTCTGGCTCTCATTAAGTGCTGTCTTTTTAAAAATTGGTGGTTAGGGCCTACTAACGGTGTCTGCCCCTCCCTGGTGTTGACCTCAACTGAATACAGCTGAGCTTCAACCTTCTGACTCTCATTAAGTGTTTTTTAAAAAACAAAATGGTGGTTAGGGCCTACTAACGGTGTCTGCCCCTCCCTGGTGTTGCCCTCAACTGAATAAAGCTGAGCTTCAACCTTCTGGCTCTCATTAAGTGCTGTGTTTTTAAAAATTGGTGGTTAGGGCCTACTAACGGTGTCTACCCCTCCCTGGTGTTGTCCTCAACTGAATACAGCTGAGCTTCAACCTTCTGGCTCTCATTAAGTGTTTTTTAAAAAACAAAATGGTGGTTAGGGCCTACTAACGGTGTCTGCCCCTCCCTGGTGTTGCCCTCAACTGAATAAAGCTGAGCTTCAACCTTCTGGCTCTCATTAAGTGCTGTGTTTTTAAAAATTGGTGGTTAGGGCCTACTAACGGTGTCTACCCCTCCCTGGTGTTGTCCTCAACTGAATACAGCTGAGCTTCAACCTTCTGGCTCTCATTAAGTGTTTTTTAAAAAACAAAATGGTGGTTAGGGCCTACTAACGGTGTCTGCCCCTCCCTGGTGTTGCCCTCAACTGAATAAAGCTGAGCTTCAACCTTCTGGCTCTCATTAAGTGCTGTGTTTTTAAAAATTGGTGGTTAGGGCCTACTAACGGTGTCTGCCCCTGCCTGGTGTTGTCCTCCACTGAATACAGCTGAGCTTCAACCTTCTGGCTCTCATTAAGTGTTTTTTAAAAAACAAAATGGTGGTTAGGGCCTACTAACGGTGTCTGCCCCTCCCTGGTGTTGCCCTCAACTGAATAAAGCTGAGCTTCAACCTTCTGGCTCTCATTAAGTGCTGTGTTTTTAAAAATTGGTGGTTAGGGCCTACTAACGGTGTCTGCCCCTCCCTGGTGTTGCCCTCAACTGAATAAAGCTGTGCTTCAACCTTCTGGCTTTCGGCCTATAGTATCAGATATTAAACTGCATTTGGCCTTCAACTTTGGTTACGGCCTACTAACGGTGTCTGCCCCTCCCTGGTGTTGCCCTCAACTGAATAAAGCTGTGCTTCAACCTTGTGGATTTCGGCCTATAGTATCAGATATTAAACTGCATTTGGCCTTCAACTTTGGTTACGGCCTACTAACGGTGTCTGCCCCTCCCTGGTGTTGTCCTCAACTGAATACAGCTGAGCTTCAACCTTCTGGCTCTCATTAAGTGTTTTTTAAAAAACAAAATGGTGGTTAGGGCCTACTAACGGTGTCTGCCCCTCCCTGGTGTTGCCCTCAACTGAATAAAGCTGAGCTTCAACCTTCTGGCTCTCATTAAGTGCTGTGTTTTTAAAAATTGGTGGTTAGGGCCTACTAACGGTGTCTACCCCTCCCTGGTGTTGTCCTCAACTGAATACAGCTGAGCTTCAACCTTCTGGCTTTCGGCCTATAGTATCAGATATTAAACTGCATTTGGCCTTCAACTTTGGTTACGGCCTACTAACGGTGTCTGCCCCTCCCTGGTGTTGCCCTCAACTGAATAAAGCTGTGCTTCAACCTTGTGGATTTCGGCCTATAGTATCAGATATTAAACTGCATTTGGCCTTCAACTTTGGTTACGGCCTACTAACGGTGTCTGCCCCTCCCTGGTGTTGTCCTCAACTGAATACAGCTGAGCTTCAACCTTCTGGCTCTCATTAAGTGTTTTTTAAAAAACAAAATGGTGGTTAGGGCCTACTAACGGTGTCTGCCCCTCCCTGGTGTTGCCCTCAACTGAATAATGCTGAGCTTCAACCTTCTGGCTCTCATTAAGTGCTGTGTTTTTAAAAATTGGTGGTTAGGGCCTACTAACGGTGTCTACCCCTCCCTGGTGTTGTCCTCAACTGAATACAGCTGAGCTTCAACCTTCTGGCTCTCACTAAGTGTTTTTTAAAAAACAAAATGGTGGTTAGGGCCTACTAACGGTGTCTGCCCCTCCCTGGTGTTGCCCTCAACTGAATAATGCTGAGCTTCAACCTTCTGGCTCTCATTAAGTGCTGTGTTTTTAAAAATTGGTGGTTAGGGCCTACTAACGGTGTCTGCCCCTCCCTGGTGTTGCCCTCAACTGAATACAGCTGAGCTTCAACCTTCTTGCTCTCATTAAGTGCTGTGTTTTTAAAAATTGGTGGTTAGGGCCTACTAACGGTGTCTGCCCCTCCCTGGTGTTGCCCTCAACTGAATACAGCTGAGCTTCAACCTTCTGGCTCTCATTAAGTGTTTTTTAAAAAACAAAATGGTGGTTAGGGCCTACTAACGGTGTCTGCCCCTCCCTGGTGTTGCCCTCAACTGAATAAAGCTGAGCTTCAACCTTCTGGCTCTCATTAAGTGCTGTGTTTTTAAAAATTGGTGGTTAGGGCCTACTAACGGTGTCTGCCCCTGCCTGGTGTTGTCCTCCACTGAATACAGCTGAGCTTCAACCTTCTGGCTCTCATTAAGTGTTTTTTAAAAAACAAAATGGTGGTTAGGGCCTACTAACGGTGTCTGCCCCTCCCTGGTCTTGCCCCCAACTGAATAAAGCTGAGCTTCAACCTTCTGGCTCTCATTAAGTGCTGTGTTTTTAAAAATTGGTGGTTAGGGCCTACTAACGGTGTCTGCCCCTCCCTGGTGTTGCCCTCAACTGAATAAAGCTGAGCTTCAACCTTCTGGCTCTCATTAAGTGCTGTGTTTTTAAAAATTGGTGGTTAGGGCCTACTAACGGTGTCTGCCCCTCCCTGGTCTTGCCCTCAACTGAATAAAGCTGAGCTTCAACCTTCTGGCTCTCATTAAGTGCTGTGTTTTTAAAAATTGGTGGTTAGGGCCTATTAACGGTGTCTGCCCCTCCCTGGTCTTGCCCTCAACTGAATAAAGATGAGCTTCAACCTTCTGGCTCTCATTAAGTGCTGTCTTTTTAAAAATTGGTGGTTAGGGCCTACTAACGGTGTCTGCCCCTCCCTGGTGTTGACCTCAACTGAATACAGCTGAGCTTCAACCTTCTGACTCTCATTAAGTGTTTTTTTAAAAACAAAATGGTGGTTAGGGCCTACTAACGGTGTCTGCCCCTCCCTGGTGTTGCCCTCAACTGAATAAAGCTGAGCTTCAACCTTCTGGCTCTCATTAAGTGCTGTGTTTTTAAAAATTGGTGGTTAGGGCCTACTAACGGTGTCTACCCCTCCCTGGTGTTGTCCTCAACTGAATACAGCTGAGCTTCAACCTTCTGGCTCTCATTAAGTGTTTTTTAAAAAACAAAATGGTGGTTAGGGCCTACTAACGGTGTCTGCCCCTCCCTGGTGTTGCCCTCAACTGAATAAAGCTGAGCTTCAACCTTCTGGCACTCATTAAGTGCTGTGTTTTTAAAAATTGGTGGTTAGGGCCTACTAACGGTGTCTACCCCTCCCTGGTGTTGTCCTCAACTGAATACAGCTGAGCTTCAACCTTCTGGCTCTCATTAAGTGTTTTTTAAAAAACAAAATGGTGGTTAGGGCCTACTAACGGTGTCTGCCCCTCCCTGGTGTTGCCCTCAACTGAATAAAGCTGAGCTTCAACCTTCTGGCTCTCATTAAGTGCTGTGTTTTTAAAAATTGGTGGTTAGGGCCTAATAACGGTGTCTGCCCCTGCCTGGTGTTGTCCTCCACTGAATACAGCTGAGCTTCAACCTTCTGGCTCTCATTAAGTGTTTTTTAAAAAACAAAATGGTGGTTAGGGCCTACTAACGGTGTCTGCCCCTCCCTGGTGTTGCCCTCAACTGAATAAAGCTGAGCTTCAACCTTCTGGCTCTCATTAAGTGCTGTGTTTTTAAAAATTGGTGGTTAGGGCCTACTAACGGTGTCTGCCCCTCCCTGGTGTTGCCCTCAACTGAATAAAGCTGTGCTTCAACCTTCTGGCTTTCGGCCTATAGTATCAGATATTAAACTGCATTTGGCCTTCAACTTTGGTTACGGCCTACTAACGGTGTCTGCCCCTCCCTGGTGTTGCCCTCAACTGAATAAAGCTGTGCTTCAACCTTGTGGATTTCGGCCTATAGTATCAGATATTAAACTGCATTTGGCCTTCAACTTTGGTTACGGCCTACTAACGGTGTCTGCCCCTCCCTGGTGTTGTCCTCAACTGAATACAGCTGAGCTTCAACCTTCTGGCTCTCATTAAGTGTTTTTTAAAAAACAAAATGGTGGTTAGGGCCTAATAACGGTGTCTGCCCCTCCCTGGTGTTGCCCTCAACTGAATAAAGCTGAGCTTCAACCTTCTGCCTCTCATTAAGTGCTGTGTTTTTAAAAATTGGTGGTTAGGGCCTACTAACGGTGTCTACCCCTCCCTGGTGTTGTCCTCAACTGAATACAGCTGAGCTTCAACCTTCTGGCTCTCATTAAGTGTTTTTTAAAAAACAGAATGGTGGTTAGGGCCTACTAACGGTGTCTGCCCCTCCCTGGTGTTGCCCTCAACTGAATAAAGCTGAGCTTCAACCTTCTGGCTCTCATTAAGTGCTGTGTTTTTAAAAATTGGTGGTTAGGGCCTACTAACGGTGTCTGCCCCTCCCTGGTGTTGCCCTCAACTGAATACAGCTGAGCTTCAACCTTCTTGCTCTCATTAAGTGCTGTGTTTTTAAAAATTGGTGGTTAGGGCCTACTAACGGTGTCTGCCCCTCCCTGGTGTTGCCCTCAACTGAATAAAGCTGAGCTTCAACCTTCTGGCTCTCATTAAGTGTTTTTTAAAAAACAAAATGGTGGTTAGGGCCTACCAACGGTGTCTGCCCCTCCCTGGTGTTGCCCTCAACTGAATAAAGCTGAGCTTCAACCTTCTGGCTCTCATTAAGTGCTGTGTTTTTAAAAATTGGTGGTTAGGGCCTACTAACGGTGTCTGCCCCTCCCTGGTGTTGCCCTCAACTGAATACAGCTGAGCTTCAACCTTCTTGCTCTCATTAAGTGCTGTGTTTTTAAAAATTGGTGGTTAGGGCCTACTAACGGTGTCTGCCCCTCCCTGGTGTTGCCCTCAACTGAATAAAGCTGAGCTTCAACCTTCTGGCTCTCATTAAGTGTTTTTTAAAAAACAAAATGGTGGTTAGGGCCTACCAACGGTGTCTGCCCCTCCCTGGTGTTGCCCTCAACTGAATAAAGCTGAGCTTCAACCTTCTGGCTCTCATTAAGTGCTGTGTTTTTAAAAATTGGTGGTTAGGGCCTACTAACGGTGTCTGCCCCTCCCTGGTGTTGCCCTCAACTGAATACAGCTGAGCTTCAACCTTCTTGCTCTCATTAAGTGCTGTGTTTTTAAAAATTGGTGGTTAGGGCCTACTAACGGTGTCTGCCCCTGCCTGGTGTTGTCCTCCACTGAATACAGCTGAGCTTCAACCTTCTTGCTCTCATTAAGTGCTGTGTTTTTAAAAATTGGTGGTTAGGGCCTACTAACGGTGTCTGCCCCTCCCTGGTCTTGCCCTCAACTGAATAAAGCTGAGCTTCAACCTTCTGGCTCTCATTAAGTGCTGTGTTTTTAAAAATTGGTGGTTAGGGCCTATTAACGGTGTCTGCCCCTCCCTGGTCTTGCCCTCAACTGAATAAAGCTGAGCTTCAACCTTCTTGCTCTCATTAAGTGCTGTGTTTTTAAAAATTGGTGGTTAGGGCCTACTAACGGTGTCTGCCCCTCCCTGGTGTTGCCCTCAACTGAATACAGCTGAGCTTCAACCTTCTGGCTCTCATTAAGTGTTTTTTAAAAAACAAAATGGTGGTTAGGGCCTACTAACGGTGTCTGCCCCTCCCTGGTGTTGCCCTCAACTGAATAAAGCTGAGCTTCAACCTTCTGGCTCTCATTAAGTGCTGTGTTTTTAAAAATTGGTGGTTAGGGCCTACTAACGGTGTCTGCCCCTGCCTGGTGTTGTCCTCCAATGAAAACAGCTGAGCTTCAACCTTCTGTCTCTCATTAAGTGTTTTTTAAAAAATAAAATGGTGGTTAGGGCTTACTAACGGTGTCTGCCTCTCCCTGGTCTTGCCCTCAACTGAATAAAGCTGAGCTTCAACCTTCTGGCTCTCATTAAGTGCTGTGTTTTTAAAAATTGGTGGTTAGGGCCTATTAACGGTGTCTGCCCCTCCCTGGTCTTGCCCTCAACTGAATACAGCTGAGCTTCAATCTTCTTGCTCTCATTAAGTGCTGTGTTTTTAAAAATTGGTGGTTAGGGCCTACTAACGGTGTCTGCCCCTGCCTGGTGTTGTCCTCCACTGAATACAGCTGAGCTTCAACCTTCTGGCTCTCATTAAGTGTTTTTTAAAAAACAAAATGGTGGTTAGGGCCTACTAACGGTGTCTGCCCCTCCCTGGTCTTGCCCTCAACTGAATAAAGCTGAGCTTCAACCTTCTGGCTCTCATTAAGTGCTGTGTTTTTAAAAATTGGTGGTTAGGGCCTACTAACGGTGTCTGCCCCTCCCTGGTGTTGCCCTCAACTGAATACAGCTGAGCTTCAACCTTCTTGCTCTCATTAAGTGCTGTGTTTTTAAAAATTGGTGGTTAGGGCCTACTAACGGTGTCTGCCCCTGCCTGGTGTTGTCCTCCACTGAATACAGCTGAGCTTCAACCTTCTGGCTCTCATTAAGTGTTTTTTAAAAAACAAAATGGTGGTTAGGGCCTACTAACGGTGTCTGCCCCTCCCTGGTCTTGCCCTCAACTGAATAAAGCTGAGCTTCAACCTTCTGGCTCTCATTAAGTGCTGTGTTTTTAAAAATTGGTGGTTAGGGCCTATTAACGGTGTCTGCCCCTCCCTGGTCTTGCCCTCAACTGAATAAAGCTGAGCTTCAACCTTCTTGCTCTCATTAAGTGCTGTGTTTTTAAAAATTGGTGGTTAGGGCCTACTAACGGTGTCTGCCCCTCCCTGGTGTTGCCCTCAACTGAATACAGCTGAGCTTCAACCTTCTGGCTCTCATTAAGTGTTTTTTAAAAAACAAAATGGTGGTTAGGGCCTACTAAAGGTGTCTGCCCCTCCCTGGTGTTGCCCTCAACTGAATAAAGCTGAGCTTCAACCTTCTGGCTCTCATTAAGTGCTGTGTTTTTAAAAATTGGTGGTTAGGGCCTACTAACGGTGTCTGCCCCTGCCTGGTGTTGTCCTCCACTGAATACAGCTGAGCTTCAACCTTCTGGCTCTCATTAAGTGTTTTTTAAAAAACAAAATGGTGGTTAGGGCCTACTAACGGTGTCTGCCCCTCCCTGGTCTTGCCCTCAACTGAATAAAGCTGAGCTTCAACCTTCTGGCTCTCATTAAGTGCTGTGTTTTTAAAAATTGGTGGTTAGGGCCTACAAACGGTGTCTGCCCCTCCCTGGTCTTGCCCTCAACTGAATACAGCTGAGCTTCAATCTTCTTGCTCTCATTAAGTGCTGTGTTTTTAAAAATTGGTGGTTAGGGCCTACTAACGGTGTCTGCCCCTGCCTGGTGTTGTCCTCCACTGAATACAGCTGAGCTTCAACCTTCTGGCTCTCATTAAGTGTTTTTTAAAAAACAAAATGGTGGTTAGGGCCTACTAACGGTGTCTGCCCCTCCCTGGTCTTGCCCTCAACTGAATAAAGCTGAGCTTCAAACTTCTGGCTCTCATTAAGTGCTGTGTTTTTAAAAATTGGTGGTTAGGGCCTACTAACGGTGTCTGCCCCTCCCTGGTGTTGTCCTCAACTGAATATAGCTGAGCTTCAACCTTCTGGCTCTCATTAAGTGTTTTTTAAAAAACAAAATGGTGGTTAGGGCCTACTAACGGTGTCTGCCCCTCCCTGGTGTTGCCCTCAACTGAATAAAGCTGAGCTTCAACCTTCTGGCTCTCATTAAGTGCTGTGTTTTTAAAAATTGGTGGTTAGGGCCTACTAACGGTGTCTACCCCTCCCTGGTGTTGTCCTCAACTGAATACAGCTGAGCTTCAACCTTCTGGCTCTCATTAAGTGTTTTTTAAAAAACAAAATGGTGGTTAGGGCCTACTAACGGTGTCTGCCCCTCCCTGGTGTTGCCCTCAACTGAATAAAGCTGAGCTTCAACCTTCTGGCTCTCATTAAGTGCTGTGTTTTTAAAAATTGGTGGTTAGGGCCTACTAACGGTGTCTGCCCCTGCCTGGTGTTGTCCTCCACTGAATACAGCTGAGCTTCAACCTTCTGGCTCTCATTAAGTGTTTTTTAAAAAACAAAATGGTGGTTAGGGCCTACTAACGGTGTCTGCCCCTCCCTGGTGTTGCCCTCAACTGAATAAAGCTGAGCTTCAACCTTCTGGCTCTCATTAAGTGCTGTGTTTTTAAAAATTGGTGGTTAGGGCCTACTAACGGTGTCTGCCCCTCCCTGGTGTTGCCCTCAACTGAATAAAGCTGTGCTTCAACCTTCTGGCTTTCGGCCTATAGTATCAGATATTAAACTGCATTTGGCCTTCAACTTTGGTTACGGCCTACTAACGGTGTCTGCCCCTCCCTGGTGTTGCCCTCAACTGAATATAGCTGTGCTTCAACCTTGTGGATTTCGGCCTATAGTATCAGATATTAAACTGCATTTGGCCTTCAACTTTGGTTACGGCCTACTAACGGTGTCTGCCCCTCCCTGGTGTTGTCCTCAACTGAATACAGCTGAGCTTCAACCTTCTGGCTCTCATTAAGTGTTTTTTAAAAAACAAAATGGTGGTTAGGGCCTAATAACGGTGTCTGCCCCTCCCTGGTGTTGCCCTCAACTGAATAAAGCTGAGCTTCAACCTTCTGCCTCTCATTAAGTGCTGTGTTTTTAAAAATTGGTGGTTAGGGCCTACTAACGGTGTCTACCCCTCCCTGGTGTTGTCCTCAACTGAATACAGCTGAGCTTCAACCTTCTGGCTCTCATTAAGTGTTTTTTAAAAAACAGAATGGTGGTTAGGGCCTACTAACGGTGTCTGCCCCTCCCTGGTGTTGCCCTCAACTGAATAAAGCTGAGCTTCAACCTTCTGGCTCTCATTAAGTGCTGTGTTTTTAAAAATTGGTGGTTAGGGCCTACTAACGGTGTCTGCCCCTCCCTGGTGTTGCCCTCAACTGAATACAGCTGAGCTTCAACCTTCTTGCTCTCATTACGTGCTGTGTTTTTAAAAATTGGTGGTTAGGGCCTACTAACGGTGTCTGCCCCTCCCTGGTGTTGCCCTCAACTGAATAAAGCTGAGCTTCAACCTTCTGGCTCTCATTAAGTGTTTTTTAAAAAACAAAATGGTGGTTAGGGCCTACTAACGGTGTCTGCCCCTCCCTGGTGTTGCCCTCAACTGAATAAAGCTGAGCTTCAACCTTCTGGCTCTCATTAAGTGCTGTGTTTTTAAAAATTGGTGGTTAGGGCCTACTAACGGTGTCTGCCCCTGCCTGGTGTTGTCCTCCACTGAATACAGCTGAGCTTCAACCTTCTGGCTCTCATTAAGTGTTTTTTAAAAAACAAAATGGTGGTTAGGGCCTACTAACGGTGTCTGCCCCTCCCTGGTCTTGCCCTCAACTGAATAAAGCTGAGCTTCAACCTTCTGGCTCTCATTAAGTGCTGTGTTTTTAAAAATTGGTGGTTAGGGCCTACTAACGGTGTCTGCCCCTCCCTGGTGTTGCCCTCAACTGAATACAGCTGAGCTTCAACCTTCTTGCTCTCATTAAGTGCTGTGTTTTTAAAAATTGGTGGTTAGGGCCTACTAACGGTGTCTGCCCCTGCCTGGTGTTGTCCTCCACTGAATATAGCTGAGCTTCAACCTTCTGGCTCTCATTAAGTGTTTTTTAAAAAACAAAATGGTGGTTAGGGCCTACTAACGGTGTCTGCCCCTCCCTGGTCTTGCCCTCAACTGAATAAAGCTGAGCTTCAACCTTCTGGCTCTCATTAAGTGCTGTGTTTTTAAAAATTGGTGGTTAGGGCCTATTAACGGTGTCTGCCCCTCCCTGGTCTTCCCCTCAACTGAATAAAGCTGAGCTTCAACCTTCTTGCTCTCATTAAGTGCTGTGTTTTTAAAAATTGGTGGTTAGGGCCTACTAACGGTGTCTGCCCCTCCCTGGTGTTGCCCTCAACTGAATACAGCTGAGCTTCAACCTTCTGGCTCTCATTAAGTGTTTTTTAAAAAACAAAATGGTGGTTAGGGCCTACTAACGGTGTCTGCCCCTCCCTGGTGTTGCCCTCAACTGAATAAAGCTGAGCTTCAACCTTCTGGCTCTCATTAAGTGCTGTGTTTTTAAAAATTGGTGGTTAGGGCCTACTAACGGTGTCTGCCCCTGCCTGGTGTTGTCCTCCACTGAATACAGCTGAGCTTCAACCTTCTGTCTCTCATTAAGTGTTTTTTAAAAAATAAAATGGTGGTTAGGGCTTACTAACGGTGTCTGCCCCTCCCTGGTCTTGCCCTCAACTGAATAAAGCTGAGCTTCAACCTTCTGGCTCTCATTAAGTGCTGTGTTTTTAAAAATTGGTGGTTAGGGCCTACTAACGGTGTCTGCCCCTCCCTGGTCTTGCCCTCAACTGAATACAGCTGAGCTTCAATCTTCTTGCTCTCATTAAGTGCTGTGTTTTTAAAAATTGGTGGTTAGGGCCTACTAACGGTGTCTGCCCCTGCCTGGTGTTGTCCTCCACTGAATACAGCTGAGCTTCAACCTTCTGGCTCTCATTAAGTGTTTTTTAAAAAACAAAATGGTGGTTAGGGCCTACTAACGGTGTCTGCCCCTCCCTGGTCTTGCCCTCAACTGAATAAAGCTGAGCTTCAACCTTCTGGCTCTCATTAAGTGCTGTGTTTTTAAAAATTGGTGGTTAGGGCCTACTAACGGTGTCTGCCCCTCCCTGGTGTTGCCCTCAACTGAATACAGCTGAGCTTCAACCTTCTTGCTCTCATTAAGTGCTGTGTTTTTAAAAATTGGTGGTTAGGGCCTACTAACGGTGTCTGCCCCTGCCTGGTGTTGTCCTCCACTGAATACAGCTGAGCTTCAACCTTCTGGCTCTCATTAAGTGTTTTTTAAAAAACAAAATGGTGGTTAGGGCCTACTAACGGTGTCTGCCCCTCCCTGGTCTTGCCCTCAACTGAATAAAGCTGAGCTTCAACCTTCTGGCTCTCATTAAGTGTTGTGTTTTTAAAAATTGGTGGTTTGGGCCTATTAACGGTGTCTGCCCCTCCCTGGTCTTGCCCTCAACTGAATAAAGCTGAGCTTCAACCTTCTTGCTCTCATTAAGTGCTGTGTTTTTAAAAATTGGTGGTTAGGGCCTACTAACGGTGTCTGCCCCTGCCTGGTGTTGTCCTCCACTGAATACAGCTGAGCTTCAACCTTCTGGCTCTCATTAAGTGTTTTTTAAAAAACAAAATGGTTGTTAGGGCCTACTAACGGTGTCTGCCCCTCCCTGGTCTTGCCCTCAACTGAATAAAGCTGAGCTTCAACCTTCTGGCTCTCATTAAGTGTTGTGTTTTTAAAAATTGGTGGTTAGGGCCTACTAACGGTGTCTGCCCCTCCCTGGTCTTGCCCTCAACTGAATACAGCTGAGCTTCAATCTTCTTGCTCTCATTAAGTGCTGTGTTTTTAAAAATTGGTGGTTAGGGCCTACTAACGGTGTCTGCCCCTGCCTGGTGTTGTCCTCCTCTGAATACAGCTGAGCTTCAACCTTCTGGCTCTCATTAAGTGTTTTTTAAAAAACAAAATGGTGGTTAGGGCCTACTAACGGTGTCTGCCCCTCCCTGGTCTTGCCCTCAACTGAATAAAGCTGAGCTTCAAACTTCTGGCTCTCATTAAGTGCTGTGTTTTTAAAAATTGGTGGTTAGGGCCTACTAACGGTGTCTGCCCCTCCCTGGTGTTGTCCTCAACTGAATATAGCTGAGCTTCAACCTTCTGGCTCTCATTAAGTGTTTTTTAAAAAACAAAATGGTGGTTAGGGCCTACTAACGGTGTCTGCCCCTCCCTGGTGTTGCCCTCAACTGAATAAAGCTGAGCTTCAACCTTCTGGCTCTCATTAAGTGCTGTGTTTTTAAAAATTGGTGGTTAGGGCCTACTAACGGTGTCTACCCCTCCCTGGTGTTGTCCTCAACTGAATACAGCTGAGCTTCAACCTTCTGGCTCTCATTAAGTGTTTTTTAAAAAACAAAATGGTGGTTAGGGCCTACTAACGGTGTCTGCCCCTCCCTGGTGTTGCCCTCAACTGAATAAAGCTGAGCTTCAACCTTCTGGCTCTCATTAAGTGCTGTGTTTTTAAAAATTGGTGGTTAGGGCCTACTAACGGTGTCTACCCCTCCCTGGTGTTGTCCTCAACTGAATACAGCTGAGCTTCAACCTTCTGGCTCTCATTAAGTGTTTTTTAAAAAACAAAATGGTGGTTAGGGCCTACTAACGGTGTCTGCCCCTCCCTGGTGTTGCCCTCAACTGAATAAAGCTGAGCTTCAACCTTCTGGCTCTCATTAAGTGCTGTGTTTTTAAAAATTGGTGGTTAGGGCCTACTAACGGTGTCTGCCCCTCCCTGGTGTTGCCCTCAACTGAATACAGCTGAGCTTCAACCTTCTTGCTCTCATTAAGTGCTGTGTTTTTAAAAATTGGTGGTTAGGGCCTACTAACGGTGTCTGCCCCTGCCTGGTGTTGTCCTCCACTGAACAAAGCTGAGTTTCCACCTTCTGGCTCTTTTTTTTTTTTTTTAAATTGCTGGATGGGGCCTAATAGCTCTGTTTGCTCCTCCCTGGTGTTTGTCCTCAACTAAAAAAAGCTGAGCTTCAACCTTATGGCTTTCGGCCTATAGTATCAGATATTAAACTGCATTTGGCCTATTAGTGTGTTTGGGCCCTTAAAACAGTGTCTGCTGCTCATGGGTTTGCTACTCCACTCAACAAAGCAATGCCGCCTGTTTAGTCCTGTTACCAATTTTGAACTGCATTTAGCCTACTTTATTCTTTGGCCCTATATCTGTTTCCTCCTCATCCTGCCCACTGCCCAGCCACTGCTACATGAGTCTGCTGGTACATTGACCTAGACCACTACATTCCCCTTGCACTCTACACAGCCAGAATCTGACCCTGCTGAAAGTCAGGTTCCCCTTCCCGCATGTTATACCACCTTACACAGGGACAAAGAGGAAGGTGCAGATGAAAGTACAGGTTCCTTCATCAGGTGGGGGGGGCATACTCGTTGGCGACGTCACTGGCACAGGGCCCCTCAGAGTACGCAAAAGTGTCGCTGCTGGTGGGAGGCGCCCCCGCCGTGCAAACACACCGCTGTACTTTGAGGGGCCCTGTGCCAGTGCCAATGCCAACGAGTGGGCCCCCCTGCTTGCTTAGGATCACAGCACTTGCAAACTTGACATACTTACCTCTCACTGCTCCACCGCCGTGACGTAGTCCATGTTTCCTGTGCCCCCTAAAACCTTGAACCAGCCCTACCCCCCACAACTTTTGCCAAATCACCCCCAATTTCCAGTGCCCAACTATTATTATAAAGTTAATTTAGATTGACAAGCTTCAGAAAACAAGAATGGATGTTTTTGGCATTAAAATGGGCACTGTAGGTGTTTTCCTGGCCTCCACTCACTGCCGGCTATGCTTCCCCATTGACTTGCATTGGGTTTCGTGTTTCGGTCGATCCCCGACTTTTAGCGATAATCGGCCGACTTCACTCGACTCGACTCTGGACTAAGTCGGGTTTCACAAAACCCGACTCGATCTTAAAAAAATGAAAGTCGCTCAACCCTATATTACACTACACGGTATAAGTGGCAGAAAGTGGCTGGAAATATATATATTAAAAAAGGGACTGTACTACTATAACAATCTCCCTACAATGATCTCAGGACAAGTATGTCAGCCAGCAATAAAAAGGACAGCTGCACACAAAAGTGTGGATAAATAAACAATAGAACTGTACAGAAAGGAGCAACAGGACTTTTCCTTTTAAAAAAGGAGTTGGTTTGCACAGCGGCGTACAAACAGCAATGCAGCTATCAGGGAGCCTTATAAGCTACAGAGCTGATGCACAGAAATCTAGCCTCCACTGTCCCTGCAAAGAAAAGGTGGTGTTGGACAGTGGAAATCGCTACAGCACAAGCAGTTTGGGGGTTAATATTTCCTCCCTAACAATATCCCTGCTTCTGACGAAGCTGCAGCAACCTCTCCCTATGCTCAGATCGGCAGAAGTAAGATGGCGGTCGGCATGCACGCCTCTTTATAGCCACTGTGACGCCGCAGAAAGCAAGCCAATCGCTGTCATGCCCTTCTCTAAGATGGTGGAGACCGAGACCTATGTCATCACGCTGCCCACACTCTGCGTCCACCTTCATTGGCTGAGAAATGGCGCTTAAAGCGTCATTCGAAATGCGACTTTGGCGCGAAGATCGCTGACCGCATGGTCGATCCCTCACTGGGATATAGTCGGGTTTCACGAAACCCGACTTTGCTGAAAGTCGGCGATTTTTGAAGATGTCCGATCCGTTTTGCTCAACCCTAGTAATAACTATGTCCTCAGTTGGGACTCGATGATACTGAGGGTTTACTATGGCATTTCCTTGACCATACAGTATGTACTCTGCATACAGATAATACCTATAACAAGAGCGTGTTCCTAATATAAATGCGTCCCAGAAAGTTGCATACCCAACACATCGAGTGAATGAGATTTATAGATGCAGAGTAAGTAGAGAAATATATTCATAAGCAGGGAAGCCACTCAATAATGTTGTTGTTCTGAGACAATCCCGTTAATAGCAGAGAATGGTGTTAGTCTATTATACAGCTGATATCTTTATTTTTCATTTTACTTCATTGAAAAGAACTAGAATTTTCTTACCATAACAATGAGTGAAAAAAAGAAAAGCGCAAAACAGAGCACAAAAGAGTATGGCTCTTGATAATATTAAGTTTTCAAATTAATTTCTAGTGAAGGGTAAAGGAATTTGTATGAATTGAGCTAAATTATATCTTAGTAAGCACAATAAAAATGCTTTATGTTTTCATTAAAAAAAGGTCTATGAATTGAGTTTGTGGAGGCTTTTTAAATTACACATTTCTTATAAGGATAAAAAATTTTTGTTGATTATGCTCAATGAAACTGCTGTAATATATCCCTGCAAAATGAATAAATCTACCACTCCTTTTTGTTTTCATTTTAACCATTATGCTTCATTAGTTATTCTTTTTAGGCTAAAACAATTGTATGTTCACACGTTTCAGACAACAGAAAAGTAAATACTGCTACATACAAACGGAGAGTTATCAATTTACATGGGATGATGTAAATCAAAGGACCGTGAAGGGTATTTCAGTTTTTCCAAGAGTTTTTTTTATAGACATCCTAAAAGATCAAGAATGTTTGATCTCATGTGTTGTTACTTGTAGATATTCCTAGGCAATGCTTTATACATTTGACTGCCATTTACCCAAAGACAACAGCAAAGATTTTAAAAAGCGAGTGCATAGGGGAAAATACTCAGTGTTCTTGATCAGTGATATGATGAAGCAGACACTTGTCCTGCTGTGGTGGGCCACTGGGGAGGTGCCAGATGTTGCAGAAGGGCCAGCTGGGGCATGCAATCCCACTGGCAGCAGATAATGATATCATGCTAGCTAAAGTGGGTCACTGGACCACTCAACACTTCCCTCATGTCCACAACAATTGTCCATAGCAGGAGGTGGCACTTTTGGATGATATAGGACCACTCTCGGGCACTCCTGTAGAGGTGGTATCTGGGTGCAGGTTTTGGAGTGCTCGTGGTGTTTGTGCAATCTCAAGCAGCCAGACACGCAGGTGAACTTGTAAACATAACAATTTTACTGGAAGAGGTAACAGGGTCCAGTCTCTTTCCGAAAGGCAAAGTTCACAGTATATTGTGCATATAGAAATAATTGTTCTCTCCTCATGAGACAAGCGAGGTTATGGCCTCTCAGGGTGACTCAAGCAGAATTTTCTTCACTTGCTTTTGGAGGACATGCTATGCACAGTCCAAGAAATATTACACTGATGGAACATGGAAACACACTGAAGTGTGGAAGTACTCACAGTTTTGAACCTACCATTCCCTATCACAAAGTTGGTGGCGGGCAGCCACGTGGATCTTGTCCTGGCTAGAAGCACACAGGATAACCAGCATGCAAAAGAGCACATGTGCAGCGTTAGCTCTCCTGTCTAGATGAGGCTTCACTCCTTTGTGGAGGATATTTTATGGAGAAAGATGTCCCCTCAGCATGGACTCGCATGGAAAATTATGCTGGGAGCAGTAGTCTCTGCTTCCTCAGGCAGCTTGATCTGACCAGAACTGGAAGTTACCTCGGGAAGTGTGAGAGCCTTGAGCTGTGAGGCTCCTCCCAGCTATTTCTATGGCAGCCTGTTGTGAGAAGAATCTCTTAAGTTTCATATACACACATTGGCAGCAAAGCACATTTATGAATTGTCGGTACACAATGCAATGTATTACATCTTCTAACTCACAGTGCCTAAACTAATTCTGACACACTGGAACAAATCTACTGTCACACGACAACTGTCTCATTCAGCAGCAGTACAACAGGTACCGGTATACCACACTGCTGCATTGTAATTACAATTGCACATCATTTTTTCTTCATTTTATAAAGTGCTAGAAAGCAGCTATAAGGCAGCACAATCATTTTTGCAGAAAAAAAATGAAATCATTGTCAATCAGAGACAAGCTAATTTGCTGATTTTTTTGCATTTTTTATGCATTCTATTTTGTGAAGGGTGAAAATAGTTTTTTTTTTAATTATAAAAAAATTCCCCAAAATCCAGACATATAACTCTGTCTGTCTACCTCACAATGTTCAACATATTCAATAATTTCTGGTTGTTATTCATCATACACCAAAACTATTTTTTTGGTCAGTAAACTTAGTCTTATGCCTAATGTCTTTATCCTTAGTCTCTTATCTTATGAATACTTTTCTAAGCCAGAACTGGGCAGAGTATGGCCTATGGGCAACATCTGGCCCTCTGCCTCTGGCTGTTCTAGTCCGACCGGTGAACCTAGACAAAGTGCTGAAACCTCGGCCCATGGGCCGCATCATGCCATCTGTCACCGCTATCCTTGGGATGCAGACAGGAGCCATTGGTGGACGAGGAGCCCTTCTTCCACCAATCACCGTATGAGACAGAAGATGCAATAACATAATTTAATCTGGTCAGTTTTGTACTGCTGAGAGTCAGTGCAAGGGAGACAGGAGCAGAGGCAGAGTGCAGGAGGAATGGGAGTTAGGTGAGTATGTGGTGTATTTTTTCAGGTGTATAAGATGTTTGTATGTACATAGGAGGCTATGTGGGACTCATACTGCATATCGGAAGCTATGGGACAGTTCATACTGTGTATAGGAGTCTCAGTGAGGATGCATGCTCTGTATATAAGGATAAGCCTATATATGGGGACTCATACTGTGCATAGGAGGCTGTGTGTGGGCTCTTGCAGCATATTTGTTTATTTTATTCACTTATATAGCGCCATCATATTCCACATCGCTTTACAGACATTATCAACACTGTCCCCATTGTAGCTCACAATCTAGATTTCCTATCATTATATCATTGGAGTGTTGGAGGAAACCTGAGAACCCGGACGAAACCCACGCAAACATGGGGAGAAGAAATTCCTTGCAGATGTTGGCCCTGGTGGGATTTGAACCCAGGACTCCAGCCCTGTAAAACAACAGTGCTAACCACTGAGGCGCCGTGCTACAGGATGATGTCAGCATACATAATTCTGAGTGATACAATTAATATTAATATAAACTAATTTTAATTAATGTATTAATATTGAGCAGAATTAATTTCAGCCTAATCCATTGGCTCTCCACAACAATAACGGTCTATCATGTGACCCTTTGGGTACAATTAATTGGCCACCCTTGTTCTAAACTGAGTTATGATCAATTTCCTCCAGCTGTGATTATGTCAGAAGATTATTATTTTGAAGAATGGGTACAAATCTGAGCCATCAGACTAATGACCTTATAGATTTCTCCGATAACTCATTCTGCATTCTGTTGTTATAAGTGGCATATAGAGGCTGTAGATGCTGAACAGTCTAAATGGTTTAATGAAACCCTATTGAAAAAAAGCATTTTAGTCAGAATGCATGCATTTTAATGAAAAGAAAATGTTCAGAATGATGTCCAAATTCTTTAAGAGTAGGATGCTTTCTAGGAGTCTGCAATCAAATTAGTAAAAGACAAAAAAAATAAGATGAGAAAGAAATGTTACTGTATATTAACAGCAAAGGCACAAAGGAGCAATGAACCTTAGTAAGTGATTAATATACTGTACCTCATGTAAAAAACGACACAAACCTACCACATGGTTGTAGTGTATGGCCTAAAAAGATACAGGTCTGTCGATTATGGACTCTTCTTGTGTATGGCACAGATGCATGTACATGTGAATACAGTAAATTCAGTTATAGCAACTCTTATGGACCCATAGACTTTTGTGTACAAATTTTTGTTTAGAGAAAAACTATGATGGCTTTTTCTTCCACAGTGAATGGTATTTTCTTCTGTGTGGAATATCTAATATATATTATTATTGATAACTTGCTGCAGATATAGCATATGTCCTGCCATTATACACATCTTTGATTACTTTTGCAGTGTTCGTCCATTTACAGCTTTCTGCATAAAGAGTGTATTTGATGGCAGTCGCTCGCCACCTTCTAGCTACAAGAGGAATGAAAGGTTATTCCCGACTTGGAAGCCTTCAAATAGTTTCTCCTCTGCCCCAACCCACCTCAAGAAGATCCTTAGCAATTGGTTAAAAACCTGCACCTGTGGATCTGGAAATGTACGAGATAGACAAAGAACATACTGCAGAGCGTCTCTAATTTTGAGTACTACGAGAAAGCTTTTCTTCTAAATAGTCACAAATAGAGAAATTAAAAAGGGCATTTTAAATTTAAAAAACACACAAAAAGCCACAAATTGGCAAAACTCAGAGTCCAGCAGGCTGCATTTTTTTTACCTTGAAATGTCTATTTTAAAGTTTCTGTTTGTGAGTATTTGAACTAAAAAGCTTTTTCACACAGCTCAAAATTAGAGAATTAGAGACATACTCTGTACTATGTAAGATTTTAACCAGTTGTTAACGATTTTGTGATAAAGGAGAGGTGTAGAGTAGGGTCTGTGTGAAGGTGTCCAAATTGTGATAAACCTTATTTTTTTCCCTTGTACTGAAATGGGGGCAAGAGACTGCAGTGAGTTTCATTGTACACGCCATTTCAGTTTGAAGCCACCAGAATGTGAACTATTTACTACTTGTACATTGGAGCTGTGGATTTTCCTTTTCTTGCTGTTTCTCCCTTGGAATTTAGACCATTAAATCCAATATTTTTAGACTTTTTTTATTTCTGGTTTATTTTAAATGCAGAAATCTGTACTCATATTTTTGCATTAACCCCTTAACGACCATGGTTATTTAAGTTTTTTGAATTTCCATTTTTTGCTCCCCTTTTTTTCAGAGCCATAACTATTTTATTTTTGGGTCAATATGGCTGTGTGAGGGCTTTTTCTGGGACAAGTTGTACTTTTAAATGACACCATTCCAGTACCATATCATGTACTGGAAAATGGGGAAAAAATTCCAAGTGCAGTGACATTGCAAAAAGAGTGCAATTCCACAGTTGCGTATTTTTTTTTTTTTACGATTTTCACTAAATTCTAAAACTGACCTGCCATGATGATTTTCCAGATCATTATGAGTTCACAGACCCCAAACATGTCTAAGTTCTATTATATTTAAGTGGTGATAAAAATGTAAAACTTTGCAAAAAAATTAAAATTGGCGTCCTTTTCCGAGACCTGTAGCGTCTCCATTTTTTTGTGAGCTGGGGCTGGGTGAGGGCTTATTCTTTGCGCACCCAGCTGACATTTTTATTGATATCATTTTAGTGTAGATACGATTTTGTATGTGTACCGGCGGTATAGGGAAGCATCGCGCAGGGAGGGGGCGGCGTTGCTGCGAGGGTCTCCTACCTCCTTCCTCGCTGCAGGTCCCGGATCCAAGATGGCCGCGGCATCCGGGTCCTGCAGGGAGAAAGGTGGCTTACCGAGCGCCTGCTCAGAGCAGACGCTGGTAAGCCTGCAGCCCTGCACAGCAGATCGCCGATCTGACAGAGTGCTGTGCACACTCTCAGATCATCGATCTGTGATGTCCCCCCCTGGGACAAAGTAAAAAAGTAAAAAAAAAATTTTTCCACATGTGTAAAAAAAAAAAAAAAAAAAAAAAAATTCCTAAATAAATAATAAAAAAAAAATATATATTATTCCCATAAATACATTTCTTTATCTAAATAAAAAAAACAAAACAATAAAAGTACACATATTTAGTATCGCCGCGTCCGTAACGACCCAACCTATAAAACTGCCCCACTAGTTAACCCCTTCAGTAAACACCGTAAGAAAAAAAAAGAAATGAGGCAAAAAACAATGCTTTATTACCATACCGCCGAACAAAAAGTGGAATAACACGCGATCAAAAAGACGGATATAAATAATCATGGTACCGCTGAAAACGTCATCTTGTCCCGCAAAAAGCAAGCTGCCATACAGCATCATCAGCAAAAAAATAAAAAAGTTATAGTCCTGAGAATAAAGCGATACCAAAATAATTATTTTTTCTATAAAATAGTTTTTATCGTATAAAAGCGCCAAAACATAAAAAAATGATATAAATGAGGTATCGTTGTAATCGTACTGACCCGAAGAATAAAACTGCTTTATCAATTTTACCAAACGTGGAATGGTATAAACGCCTCTCCCAAAAGAAATTCATCAATAGCAGGTTTTTGGTTATTCTGCCTCACAAAAATCGGAATAAAAAGTGATCAAAAACGGTCACGTGTCCGAAAATGTTACCAATAAAAATGTCAACTCGTCCCACAAAAAACAAGACCTCACATGACTCTGTGGAGCAAAATGTGGAAAAATTATAGGTCTCAAAATGTGGAGACGCAAAAACTTTTTTGCTATAAAAAGCGTCGCTGGTTTCACACTTGCGTATAATGGCCACACATTATGCTCCATACTGTATAATGGCCACACATGATGCTCCATACTGTATAATGGCCCCACATGATGCTCAATACTGTATAATGCCCCCCTCCCATCTTGTATGCATGACTCATCTCCCCCATCCTGTATGCATGGCTCATATCCCTCTTCCTGTATGCATGGCTCATCTCCCTCCCATCCCATATGCATGGCTCATATTCCTCCCCTCCTGTGTGCATGGCTCATATTCCCCCTCCCTGTATGCATGGGTGGCTCTGGCTCATCTCCCATCCCCCTGTATACGTGGCTCATGTCCCCCTCCCTGTATACATGGGTGGCTCTGGCTCATCTCCCATCCCCCCCTGTATGCATGGCTCATGTCCCCCTCCCTGTATGCAAGGGTGGCTCTGGCTCATCTCTCATCCCCCCTGTCTGCCTGGCTCATGTCCCCCTCCCTGTATGCATAGGTGACTCTGGCTCATCTCCCATCCCCCCTCCTGTATGCCTGGCTCATGTCCCCCTCCCTGTATGCATGGGTGGTTCTGGCTCATCTCCCATCCCCCCTGTATGCCTGGCTCATGTCCCCCTCCCTGTATTCATGGGTGGCTCTGGCTCATCTCCCATCCCCCCTGTATGCGCAGCTCATCTCCCCCTCCCTGTATGCATGGGTGGCTCTGGCTCATCTCCCATCCCCCCTGTATGTGTGGCTCATGTCCCCCTCTCTACCTCCCTGTATGCATGGGTGGCTCTGGCTCATCTCCCATCCATTCCCCCCATGCATGGCTCATTGCTGGCTCCCATCTTGCATGGCTGAGGCTCGTCGTCATCTCTCCCCCTGGCCAGCTGCCCCCTCCATGCATGGCTCATCGTCATAAGCTCCCCGCCGCTCCCATCTTGTATGGCTCGGCTCCCCGTCCACAGTCCTCCTTCATCCTCCCCCCGTCCTCCCTGGCTGTCATCATACTCACTTTTTCCACACCGGCGACACCGCGCAGAATTGAATCCTCCACCTCTGTCCCGGCACAGCTCTTTCATCCTTTGTGAGCGGTCAGGTGGTACTGCTCATTAAGGTCATGAATATGCTGCATATTCATGACCGTAATGAGCGGTACCACCTGACCGCTCACACAGGACGAGCTGCCGTTGCTGAGACCAGACCAGGCATCGCTGGAGCAGCTAGATGAGTATGTATGACTCATACTGTATGATGTCAAGGGGGGCAAGGACTCAACTCAGAGGCAGGCGAGCGAGTGAGCGAGCAGGCGGCCGGGCGGGGGATGGGGGGGCAGGGGGATTAATGTGACCCCGGCCCAGACTTCATAAAAAAATACCTTGCTCAGGTGCCACCCCCCCGCATCGTCCCCACCCTAGGCACGTACCCTCGAGTGCCTAGTGGCAAATACGGCCCTGCCCATCTCACTTGTTTATTTTTACCAGGTAAACCAATATCACTGCACAAAATTTAGAAATAAACATTTCTGACATGCAAAAACAAAACTCCAAAAAATTAGTGGCCAATATAGCCACCTTTCTTTATGATGACACTCAATAGCCTTCCATCCATAGATTCTGTCAGTTGCTTGATCTGTTTACAATCAACATTGCGTGCAGAAGCCACCCTAGCCTCCCAGACACTGTTCCGAGAGGTGTACTGTTTTCCCTCCCTGTACATCTCACATTTTATGAGGGACCACAGGTTCTCTATGGGGTTCAGATCAGGTGAACAAGGGGGCCATGTCATTATTTTTTCTTCTTTGAGACCTTTACTGGCCAGCCACGCTGTGGAGTAGTTGGAGGCATGTGATGGAGCATTGTCCTGCATGAAAATCATGTTTTTCTTGAACGGTACCGACTTCTTCCTGTACCACTGCTTGAAGAAGTTGTCTTCCAGAAACTGGCAGTAGGTCTGGGAGTTGAGCCTCACTCCATCCTCAACCCGAAAAGGTCCAACAAGTTCATATTTGATGATACCAGCCCATACCAGTACCTTGCTGGCGTTTGAGTCGGAGTGGAGCTCTCTGCCCTTTCCTGATCCAGCCTCTGGCCCATCAAGAGTCACTCTCATTTCATCAGTCCATAAAACCTTTGAAAAGTCAGTCTTAAGATATTTCTTGGCCCAGTCTTGACGTTTTATCTTATGTTTCTTGTTCAAAGGTGGTCGTTTTTCAGCCTTCCTTACCTTGGCCATGTCCCTGAGTATCGCAAACCTTGTGCTTTTTAATACTCCGGTAACGTTGCAGGTCTGAAATATGGCAAAACTGGTGGCAAATGGCATATTGGCAGCTTCACGCTTGATTTTCCTCAATTCATGGGCAGTTATTTTTCGCCATTTTTGCCCAACACACTTCTTGTGACCCTGTTGGCTATTTGCTATGAATCGCTTGATCAAGCTTCAAAAGTTTGGCAGTTTCAACACTGCTGCATCCCTCTGCAAGACATCTCACAATTTTGGACTTTTCACAGCCTGTCAAATCTCTCTTCTGACCCATTTTGTCAAAGGAAAGAAAGTTGCCTAATAATTAAGCACACCTTTTATAGGGTTTTGATGTCATTAGACAACACCCCTCCTCATTACAGAGATGCACATCACCTGATTTACTTAATTGGTGGTTGGCTCTGAAGCTTGAACAGCTTGGAGTAGGACAACATGTATAAAAAGTATCATGTGATCTAAAAAACAACTTGCCAAATAATTCTGCACGCAGTGTATATATAAAGCGCTGGCATAGTTATCCCAATAGTCCCATAGAGCTATCTCTTACCTATTGCTACCTATGGTGCCGCACACTCCCCAATGCGCGTTTCGAGTGGGCTTCTTCCGGGGGCTGCTGGACACAACTACCCATGTTACTATTCTTAAATTTTTCTGACAGTGGTAGTCTACTAAGCTGATATTTGTGCCACCTGAGTGTGGCTTAGCATGAAAGCAGGTAGAGGTGTTGCATGGTTGCATGTGGTATCAGGGCTCCCAGCAAAGGAGGCCTATACTGATCCTTCATCCACCAGGTCTTACTGTGACATTCAATTAAAAGCTGTAAATGATGTCCCATACCCCAATACCTTATGTCTGGCTGATTGCTGCAGTGCCAGCAGGGGGCGCATCACTGCGACTGAAGGTAACTATAGGTCATTGACCTACATTTCCTTCATTCACCGGGGCTTACAGACACGAGCACAGCTGCATTAGCAGGGCTCCTGCCTGTAAAATATTTTAACCCCTTCAGATGGATTACCTCGTGGGACGTGACAGTTCATCAGAGAGGGTATGTATATTGTGGGTTTATTATTTTGCCAAGCGAGGGTCTTCAAATGTATTGAGAGAGCAATAAAATATTAAAACAACCGGTGTGTTTATTTCATTAAAATACTTTTTAATAATGTGTGTGTGTTCTTTAACCCTTTCAGACAATTGGATTAATAATGGATAGGTGTCATAATTGACGCCTCTCCATTATTAATCTGGCTTAATGTCACCTTACAATAGCAAGGTGGCATTAACCCTTCATTACCCCATATCCCACCGCTACTCGGGAGTGGGAAGAGAGTGGCCAAGTGCCAGAATAGGGGCTTCTTCCAGATGTGCCTTTTCTGGGGTGGCTGGGGGCCAATAACCATGGACCCTCTCCTGGCTATTAATATCTGCCGTCAGTCACTGGCTTTACCGCTCTGGTGGAGAAAATTGCGTGGGAGCCCACGCCAATTTTTTCCGCGATTTAACCCTTAAATTTAATAGCTACAGCGCCGAAATTTTGCACATACACACTACTAACATTAGTAGTGTGGAATATGCAAAAAAAAGGGGGATATGAGATGGTTTTGAATTACCGGCTTTTCAACATTATCGCGCTGAAGCAAATATTTAAAAAGTATGCTTCCCCATTGAAATGCATTGGGTTTCGTGTTTTGGCCGATCCCCGACCCCGACTTTTCAATAAGATCGGCCGATTTCACTCGACCCAACTTTTGAGAAAGTCGGGTTTCGTGAAACCCAACTCGATCTCAAAAAATGAAAAGTCGCTCAACCCTACTCTTGACTATCACATGCATTTTGACATCTGACCATTGTATATATATATATTTGTAGTGGTACAATACGGCACATGTGTGTCACTGGGGAACTAGGTAGAATAAGGTTGGTTTCCCGGGCCCCTGCAATATCCCTCAGGCTAGGGAAACCCTGTCTGTCCCTTTCCCAGAAGTTACACTAAAGGTGTGCATGTCTGGGCTGCCAGGACTGACCCTGACTCCTGTTTCAGCCCTAAGCTGAAACCACCACCTGCCACCCAGTAAAGAGACGACACACCAATCCCCACAGAAAGCACAGACAGGGAAAACTGAAAAACGCACCATGCCACAGACACACAGGAATACACTATATTGTGCACAGGGCAAACAAATACAAATAGGAAGGAGGAATATGACAAAGGATTATACACCACCAGATGCGATATTCCTACAACAAGACCACCACTCTAGACCGGAATCACCAGGCATAAAGCACAAGCTATAATAATATAGCTATAAGCTACAAAGCTATTTAAAGGCCGTGGGTGTGACCCAGCCTCCAACCTGATTACCAGCTAGATTAACCCCGAGCAAGCTGGATAAAATCTAGCCGACGCCACTGAGCGTGTAGTGGACGTAAGTGGAATTACTGCTGTCTGTCGGACGCCCTAGTGTGAACAGCGTCCGACATGACATTGTACTATCAAGCGAGTTAGGTGCTCAAGTAGGGCATCCAGCCCAAAGCAATCCAGATAATAGAGAAACTAGGCACTCAAAAAGTACTTTAGCGTGGATAGTTATTTACTCAATGTGCATCCATAGAGACAAAAGTTGAACGTTTTCGGTCCACATCCGAACTTTCATCAGAACAATTATACTAGTATACTGGGAAATACGTATATCCTGTCAAAACTGGTTCCAACAGAGTTTTCAAAAAAGCCTGGATGCGAAGAGGAATCCTGAGTGTGTCCGTGCACATGGAGGGCGACAGAACTCGCGTCATGACCCACCACGCGAGTTCTGTCGCCCTGCGTCTTTAACTCAGCCTTTAACTTTCCATGCTAATCACGTTAATTGACCAGGTTTATATCTAATGAGGAACCGGTAGCAGTCCTACCAGGCTTGTAAGGTTCTGGTTCACTGGTGAAATTGACCTCTCAGCCTGACAGGGAAGTGTGTGTGTAAAACTGTGCCAAGCTGATCTTCCATGTCCCCAAAGGTTGTGAAATGTCACGTTGGTGCTAGTGAGGACACCATAGAACTTGATCACTCCAACATCAGGGGAGGTGGCGAGGTGTGGGATTCTTCACATGTAGTGGCAGTGGTGGAATTCTGTGTGATCTCTCCGGTGTCGTACTTCAGTATAATTATATATTTTAATGTTCTGCTTTCTCAAATGCAAATACCATATACTTTGACCAAAAATTGTATTAACATATAAAAAAACTAAACAAATCTGTAAAATATCTGTAATGCGTATTCTTCTAAGATTTATATAACAGGAAAGTTTAACCTCAGCGCTAGTGTTTTAAGTCAACTTAAAATTGATTTTACAGTACTGATGTATTAAAATTCAGCCGATATTCATTCTCAGAAGAAAATGTGTAAATCAGCATGCCATACAGAGCATAATATTTTTTAACTTTTCATCCAGCTGGACAAAGAACCCTTCAATTCTTTAATATTTTATATGCAGTTTTGGACATCTGTTGATTTATAAAAGGGGATTATGACATGTCTTGGCTTTAGCTGGAAATAAAAGTGCCAAAAACAAAATTAGCACTGAACAAATTAGTGCAGAAAAAAAGTATTAAACTGAACAGATGATTAGCTTGTCAAATACTTATTTACAGAAGTGTAGACATTTTGGTGATGCTCCAGAAGAACCAGGTCTTTTTTATGCTATTGTGTACATGAATAGCAAAAAACAATTTACCACATGTTGTATATGCTGGTAACACAACATCATTGAATTATTAATTGGTAGATTAGAGTTTTAGGGAGCTGAGATTGCTTTCTAGAATTATATCTATAAATAATTTCATTAACTCAGATAAGCAGTAGTCCCTAAATACAAATATGTCAAAACAACGGAATATCTCAAAGAGGAACATTTTGTAATTGATTTCAACCTTTATCATTTATTTGGTAGTTAGAACACCTTTACACAACGTATAAAAAATGTAATCTTATTAAATAATATATAAATCTTGACACTTTTGTTTGTAAAGTTCTTAAGTAGAGAAATTAAATTTGTCATAAAATAAAATAATCTTCAGAAAATTTTCAGAAACTTTTTTTAAAATCAAGTTGCATGTTAAACATATTTATTAAATATTTTTAGTGACTTTTTTTCTCTTTTTTGTTGATAGTTCAGGGGGAAAGCGGTAAATTCTAAAAGCATGGCATCCATGCTGCTCATCATGGCCAGGAACATCATTTTCACTTCTTCTGCTCTAATTAACACAAAGGTTTTAGCACAAACATGTTAGGGTGTCAGCCTCCTGATGTGTCCTCCAAAAGTGTGCAGAGGGATATAACGCATTGAGGCATTTCAATTAATATATAGGCACAGAGATAGACACAAAGGCAACTCTGATGCAATGCTATATGAGGATGCTCCAAAAATAAATTCTAATGTAGCATGTACATAGGGCAGTTTTACACCTATTTGCTACATTGTCAGTTCTTTTACAAAACTGAAGTCCAGTCAACACTTGGACCAGCTATTAATGCAATCGTTATATGTATACTGACCACTTGCATCATATTATTTTCATAAGTGATGCTATTCCCTATGGATTTGTTAATAAAATGATCTTAGTGCAATATTATCAGTGCAATATTTGTACCGAATGGCGCAATAATAATAAGGCAATAAATTAACCCCTTCACCCCCAAGGTTGGTTTGCACGTTATGGACCGGGCCAATTTTTACAATTCTGACCACTGTCCCATTATGAGGTTATAACTCTGGAACGCTTCAACGGATCCTGGTGATTCTGACATTGTTTTCTCGTGACATATTGTACTTCATGATAGTGGTAAAATTTCTTTGATATTACCTGCGTTTATTTGTGAAAAAAATGGAAATTTGGCGAAAATTTTGAAAATTTCGCAATTTTCCAAATTTGAATTTTTATGCAATTAAATCACAGTGATATGTCACACAAAATACTTAATAAGTAACATTTCCCAAACATGTCTACTTTACATCAGCACCATTTTGGAACCAAAAATTTTTTTTTGTTAGGGAGTTATAAGGGTTAAAAGTTGACCAGCAATTTCTCATTTTTACAACACCATTTTTTTTAGGGACCACATCTCATTTGAAGTCATTTTGAGGGGTCTATATGATAGAAAATACCCAAGTGTGACACCACTCTAAAAACTGCACCCCTCAAGGTGCTCAAAACCACATTCAAAAAGTTTATTAACTCTTCAGGTGTTTCACAGGAATTTTTGGAATGTTTAAATAAAAATGAACATTTAACTTTTTTTCACACAAAATTTACTTCAGCTCCAATTTGTTTTATTTTACCAAGGGTAACAGGAAAAAATGGACCCCAAAAGATGTTATACAATTTGTCCTGAGTACGCCGATACTCCATATGTAGGGGTAAACCACTGTTTGGGCGCATGACAGAGCTCGGAAGCGAAGGACCGCCATTTGACTTTTCAATGCAAAATTGACTGGAATTGAGATGGGACGCCATGTTGCGTTTGGAGTGCCACTGATGTGCCTAAACATTGAAACCCCCAACAAGTGACACCATTTTGGAAAGTAGACCCCCTAAGGAACTTATCTAGATGTGTGGTGAGCACTTTGACCCACCAAGTGCTTCACAGAAGTTTATAATGCAGAGCCGTAAAAATAAAAAATCATATTTTTTCACAAAAATGATCTTTTCGCCCCCAATTTTTTATTTTTCCAAGGGTAAGAGAAGAAATTGGACCCCAAAAGTTGTTGTACAATATGTCCTGAGTACGCTGATACCCCATATGTGGGGGTAAACCACTGTTTGGGCGCATGGGAGAGCTCGGAAGGGAAGGAGCGCCGTTTGACTTTTCACTGCAAAATTGACAGGAATTAAGATGGGACGCCATGTTGCGTTTGGAGAGCCACTGATGTGCCTAAACATTGAAACCCCCCACAAGTGACACCATTTTGGAAAGTAGACCCCCTAAGGAACTTATCTAGGTGTGTGGTGAGCACTTTGACCCACCAAGTGCTTCACAGAAGTTTATAATGCAGAACCGTAAAAATAAAAAATCATATTTTTTCACAAAAATGATCTTTTCGCCCCCAATTTTTTATTTTCCCAAGGGTAAGAGAAGAAATTAGACCGCAAAAGTTGTTGTACAATTTGTCCTGAGTACGCTGATACCCCATATGTGGGGGTAAACCACTGTTTGGGCGCATGGGAGAGCTCGGAAGGGAAGAAGCGCCGTTTGACTTTTCACTGCAAAATTGACAGGAATTGAGATGGGATGCCATGTTGCGTTTGGAGAGCCACTGATGTGCCTAAACATTGAAGCCCCCCCACAAGTGACACCATTTTGGAAAGTAGACCCCTTAAGGAACTTATCTAGAGCTGTGGTGAGCACTTTGACCCACCAAGTGCTTCACAGAAGTTTATAATGCAGAGCCGTAAAAATAAAACAAAATTTTTTTCCCACAAAAATTATTTTTTAGCCCCCAGTTTTGTATTTTCCCAAGGGTAACAGGAGAAATTGGACCCCAATAGTTGTTGTCCAATTTGTCCTGAGTACGCTGATACCCCATATGTGGGGGGGAACCACCGTTTGGGCGCATGGGAGGGCTCGGAAGGGATGGAGCGCCATTTGGAATGCAGACTTAGATGGAATGGTCTGCAGGCATCACATTGCGTTTGCAGAGCCCCTAATGTACCTAAACAGTAAAACCCCCCCACAAGTGACACCATTTTGGAAAGTAGACCCCCTAAGGAACTCATCTAGATGTGTTGTGAGAGCTTTGAACCCCCAAGTGTTTCACTACAGTTTATAACGCAGAGCCGTGCAAATAAAAAATATTTTTTTTCCACAAAAATTATATTTTAGCCCCCAGTTTTGTATTTTTCCAAGGGTAACAGGAGAAATTGGACCCTATATATTGTTGTCCAATTTGTCCTGAGTACGCTGATACCTGATATCTGGGGGTGAACCACCGTTTGAGCGCATGGCAGAGCTCGGAAGGGAAGGATCATCATTTGCAATGCAGACTTAGATGGATTGGTCTACAGGCATCACATTGCGTTTGCAGAGCCCCTAATGTACCTAAACAGTATAAACCCCCCACAAGTGACCCAATATTGGAAACTAGACCCCCCAAGGAACTTATCTAGTTGTGTTGTGAGAACTTTGAACCCCCAAGCGTTTCACTACAGTTTAGAACGCAGAGCCGTGAAGATAAAAAAAATAAAAAATTTCCCCAAAAAATTATTTTTTAGCCCCCAGGTTTGTATTTTCCCAATGGTAACAGGAGAAATTGGACCCCAAAAGTTGTTGTCCAATTTGTCTTGAGTACGCTGATACCCCATATGTGGGGGGGAACCACCGTTTGGGCGCATGGGAGGGCTCGGAAAGGAAGGAGCGCCATTTGGAACGCAGACTTAGATGGAATGGTCTGCAGGCGTCACATTGCGTTTGCAGAGCCCCTAATGTACCTAAACAGTAGAAACCCCCCACAAGTGACACCATTTTGGAAAGTAGAACCCCTAAGGAACTCATCTAGATGTGTTGTGAGAGCTTTGAACCCCCAAGTGTTTCACTACAGTTTATAACGCAGATCCATGCAAATATATATTTTTTTTTTTTCCACAAAAATTATTTTTTAGCCCCTAGTTTTGTATTTTCCCAAGGGTAACAGGAGAAATTGGACCCCAAAAGTTGTTCTCCAATGTGTTCCGAGTACGCTGATACCCCATATGTTGGGGTAAACCCCTGTTTGGGCGCACGGGAGAGCTTGGAAGGGAAGAAGCACTGTTTTACTTTTTCAACGCAGAATTGGCTGGAATTGAAATCGGACGCCATGTCACGTTTGGAGAGCCCCTGATGTGCCTAAACAGTGGAAACCCCCCAATTATAACTGAAACCCTAATCCAAACACACCCCTAACCCTAATCCCAACGGTAACCCTAACCACACCTCTAACCCAGACACACCCCTAACCCTAATCCCAACCCTAATCCCAACCGTAAATGTAATCCAAACCCTAACCCTAACTTTAGCCCCAACTCTAGCCCTAACCCTAACCCTAGCCCTAACCCTAATGGGAAAATGGAAATAAATACATTTTTTACATTTTTTTAATTTTTCCCTAACTAAGCGGGTGATGAAGGGGGGTTTGATTTACTTTTATAGCGGGTTATTTAGCGGATTTTTATGATTGGCAGCCATCACACATGAAAGACGCTTTTTATTGCAAAAAATATTTTTTGCGTTACCACATTTTGAGAGCTATAATTTTTCCATATTTGAGACCACAGAGTCATGTGAGGTCTTGTTTTTTGTGGGACGAGTTGACGTTTTTATTGGTAACATGTTCGGGCACGGGATATTTTTTTGATCGCTTTTTATTCCGATTTTTGTGAGGCAGAAGGACCAAAAACCAGCTATTCATGAATTTCTTTTGGGGGAGGCGTTTATACCGTTCCGCGTTTGGTAAAATTGATAAAGCAGTTTTATTATTCGGGTCAGTACGATTACAGCGATATCTCATTTATATAATTTTTTTTTGTTTTGGCGCTTTTATACGATAAAAGCTATTTTATAGAAAAAATAATTATTTTGGCATCGCTTTATTCTGAGGACTATAACTTTTTTATTTTTTCGCACATGATGGTGTGTGGCAGCTCGTTTTTTGCGGGACAAGATGACGTTTTCAGCGGTACCATGGTTATTTATATCCGTCTTTTTGATCGCGTGTTATTCCACTTTTTGTTTGGCGGTATGAGAATAAAGCGTTGTTTTTTGCCTCGTTTTTTTTTTTTTTTTTACGGTGTTCACTGAAGGGGTTAACTAGTGATATAGTTTTATAGGTGGGGTCGTTACGGACGTGGCGATACTATATATGTGTACTTTTATTGTTTGATTTTTTTTATTTAGATAAAGAAATGTATTTATGGGAATAATATTTTTTTTAAATTTATTTATTTAGGATTTTTTTTTTTATTTTTTTTTTTACACATGTGGACATTTTTTTAAAACTTTTTTACTTTGTCCCGGGGGGGACATTACAGATCATTGATCTGGCAGTGTGCACAGCACTCTGTCAGATCGACGATCTGCTGTGCAGGGCTGCAGGCTTACCAAGTGTCTGCTCTGAGCAGACACTCGGTAAGCCACCTCCCTCCCTGCAGGACCCGGATGCCGCGGCCATCTTGGATCCGGGACCTGCGGCGAGGAGGGAGGTAGGAGACCCTCGGAGCAACGCGATCACATCGCGTTGCTCCGGGGGTCTCAGGGAAGCCCGCAGGGAGCCCCCTCCCTGCGCGATGCTTCCCTATACCGCCGGCACACCGCGATCATGTTTGATCGCGGTGTGCCGGGGGTTAATGTGCTGGGGGCGGTCCGTGACCGCTCCTGGCACATAGTGCCGGATGTCAGCTGCGATAGTCAGCTGACACCCGGCCGCGATCGGCCGCGCTCCCCCCGTGAGCGCGGCCGATCGCGTATGACGTACTATTCCGTCCTTGGGAAGTAGGGCCCACCCCACATGGACGGAATAGTACGTCTAATGACAGAAAGGGGTTAAAGTGCAATATTGATGATATAGTAATAACAATATCAGTAGCACCAAACAGTTGTGTGATAGGGAGTTGCATTCAGATAATATATAATCGCCAAAAATATCTATATTCTAGTGGCAGTATTTTATATGCATAGTACCATAGCTACCACTGCTATAACAAAAAGTGGTTTAGGTATGGGGAGTATAATAAGAATGCAAAACACAAAAGGTGGAGGAAAATGGATCTTCAGAGCTACGTACGAGTGATTTTCTTCATTTTTCCTGGTTTGCAATTCCGCATCTTTGCATTCCATGGTGGAACTCATGCACACAACATTCCCATTCTATAAATCTACCATCGTTGCAGCAATACTCCTCTTTCTCCTCATGCATTCCAAGCTGGAGCGCATGTACACGTCAATTCTGCCAGAAGTGCAGCGCTCCACAGAGACGTGGCTCTCATGCCGGAGATGACGTGTGGAAACACCATGCATAGTAATCACCAAAAACACTTCAGCTCTTGCAACTATATTCATTGCTTTCGATTGGTCATGTGGGGTTTAAATACACCTCCTTCCCTCAAACACATGCTCCCTTGGTAAAGCACAGGCGAAACACGCGGAGGGCACATGCAGTGAGTTTTCGGTCAGTATACTTATGAGTCCTCTCCATTCTTTCTCGCATTGTTTGTATTCCATTTGCATTTTCATCCTTCTGGGCAACTGGCAATTCCCAGGCATTTGTCACTTTATTTTGCTCTCTGAATTTTGTCAGTTTCTTCTATTATATTGTATATCATGATTTTTTTCACTAAGTATTTAATTAAATTATTTGTAAGCACTAGGCACTTTTGACAGTCACCTTAATCATGCTGTACAATTTTGATCATTTTTTCTAAGGAGACAATTACTACTTCTATATGGATTACATACTATTCCATTAACCTACTTATTCTGCCTGTTGTTTTTTGTTTTCATTTTACCCTTTAAGTCGGGACTGTTCATGATTTATTTGGCACCACGTCCGATTCAATAATTAGGATAATATTAATGCAGATACCAATATTATTATCATTACCTGTTGTTACTCATTATACAGTTATATGAAAAAGTTTGGGCACCCCTATTAATCTTAAGCTTAATGTTTTATAAAAAATATTTTTTTTGCAACAGCTATTGCAATTTCATATATCTAATAACTGTTGGACACAGTAATGTTTCTGCCTTGAAATGAGGTTTATTGTACTAACAGAAAATGTGCAATCTGCATTCAAACAAAATTTGACAGGTGCATAAGTATGGGCACCTCACCAGAAAAGTGACATTAATATTTAGTAGATCCTCCTTTTGCAAAAATAACAGCCTCTAGTCGCTTCCTGTAGCTTTTAATGAGTTCCTGGATCCTGGATGAAGGTATTTTTGAGCATTTCTCTTTACAAAACAATTCCAGTTCAGTAGAGATGAGTGGTGTTCGAGTCGAACTGTTTGCCAATTTCAAATTCGAGCTGTTTTGGGCGGTGTTCGAGTCGTTCGAAGAACCTGAACAATTTGCTTAAAATTTGGCTGTTCGAGTTTCTGTTCGATAACTGTTCGTTCACCAAAAGCCTAGCTTGATTTGCACATTAAAACTGTTTATCATTGTTAATGCACTGTTTCAGTGTATAGTGGGCGGGGAATAGATCTGTGTTGAAATAACACCGATCTCCATTTTTTTTTTCTTTCCCGCATTTACAGAGGGGCGGTGCAGTCTCTCAGCCTATCAGCAGTGCGCACACACACAGCAATGTGCATGTGATGCAGACAAGCAAGGGCATGTGTCATTGGCTGTGTATGTCACATGTCACTCCTTGCCCAATGAGAACCAGCCATTTGCCCCTTCGTCACCATTTCCCCACTGCTGCAGCTTAGTGTTAGACGGCGCCGCTGCTGCTGTGGGCGCTATACAGTCAAAGAGTCTTTTTTTGCCAGCGAATTTTCTGAGAGATAGGTTTAGGGAGTCGGGAGTTGGGACTAGTTGTAATATCAGCCCTTTTCAGGGTAGGTTACAGCAGTTCATAGCACTGTTTGCAAGGCAGGTCTGAGCCAGTGCTGTGCAAGTGTTAGTCACAGCATTTGGTGTAATCTAGCTCAGCCAATCCTTTTGGGCTAGTAGCATTGTCTGATAGTTATCTGAGTAGCCCGCTTGTGAAGCTAGCTACACCGCATGTGTATCTCAATTTTTACGGCATCTAACCCAGTAAATCATTTTGGGGTTTTGGGTTTAGTAGCAATGTCTGCATGTCAGCAGAGTAGCCCGCCTGTGAAACAAACTATACCGCCTGTGTATCTCTATTTTCACTGCATCTAATCCAGTTAATAGTTTTGGGCCTAGTAGTAGTGTTGAGCATTCCGATACTGCAAGTTATTGGGTATCGGCCGATATTTGCTGTATCAGAATTCCGATACCGAGTTCCGATATTTTTGCGATATCGGAAATCGGAATCGGAAGTGTGCGGTGCGTATGTTTCCCAGGGTCTGGAGGAGAGGAGACTCTCCTTCAGGCCCTGGGATCCATATTCAGGTAAAAAATAAATAATAAAAATAAAAAATATTGATATACTCACCCCTCCGGCGGACCCAGGAGCTTAGCGATGTAACCGGCAGCCTCCGTTCCTAAGAATGCAGGGAGTGAATGACCTTCGATGACGTCGCGGCTTGTGATTGGTCGCGTGAGTGGTCACATGAGCGGTCACGCGACCAATCACAAGCCGCAACGTCATCGAAGGTCCTTCACTCTGCATTCTTAGGGAACGGAGGCAGACGCTTGGACCGGTGAGAGCCAGGGCCGTCAGAGGGGCGAGTATATCAATATTTTTTATTTTTATTCTTTATTTTATACATGAATATGGATCCCAGGGCCTGAAGGAGAGTTTCCTCTTCTTCAGACCCTGGGAACCATTCCGATAATTTGTGTCCCATTGATATGCATTGGTATCGGGTATCGGTATCGGTGATATCTGATATTTTTTGGGTATCGGCCGATCCAATCCGATACCGATACCTTTGCATATCGGAAGGTATCCCTCAACACTACCTAGTAGCATTGTCTGCACGTCAGCAGAGTAGCCCGCCTGTGAAGCTAGCTACACCGCCTGTGTATCTCAATTTTTACGGCATCTAACCCAGTAAATCGTTTTGGGGTTTTGGGCTTAGTAGCAGTGTCTGCACATCAGCAGAGTAGCCCGCCTGTGAAACAAACTATACCGCCTGTGTATCTCTATTTTCACTGCATCTAATCCAGTTGGTAGTTTTGGGCCTAATAGCATTGTCTGCACGTCAGCAGAGTAGCCCGCCTGTGAAGCTAGCTACACCGCCTGTGTATCTCAATTTTTACGGCATCTAACCCAGTAAATCATTTTGGGGTTTTGGGCTTAGTAGCAATGTCTGCACGTCAGCAGAGTAGCCCGCCTGTGAAACAAACTATACCGCCTGTGTATCTCTATTTTCACTGCATCTAACCCAGTTGATAGTTTTGGGCCTAGTAGTAGTGTTGAGCATTCCGATACTGCAAGTTATCGGGTATCGGCCGATATTTGCTGTATCGGAATTCCGATACCGAGTTCCGATATTTTTGCGATATCGGAAATCGGAATCGGAAGTGTGCAGTGCGTATGGTTCCCAGGGTCTGGAGGAGAGGAGACTCTCCTTCAGGCCCTGGGATCCATATTCATGTAAAAAATAAATAATAAAAATAAAAAATATTGATATACTCACCCCTCCGGCGGACCCAGGCGCTTAGCGATGTAACCGGCAGCCTCCGTTCCTAAGAATGCAGGGAGTGAATGACCTTCGATGACGTCGCGGCTTGTGATTGGTCGCGTGAGTGGTCACATGAGCGGTCACGCGACCAATCACAAGCCGCGACGTCATCGAAGGTCCTTCACTCTGCATTCTTAGGGAACGGAGGCAGACGCTTGGACCGGTGAGAGCCAGGGCCGTCAGAGGGGCGAGTATATCAATATTTTTTATTTTTATTCTTTATTTTATACATGAATATGGATCCCAGGGCCTGAAGGAGAGTTTCCTCTCCTTCAGACCCTGGGAACCATTCCGATATTTTGTGTCCCATTGATATGCATTGGTATCGGGTATCGGTATCGGTGATATCTGATATTTTTTGGGTATCGGCCGATCCAATCCGATACCGATACCTTTGCATATCGGAAGGTATCGCTCAACACTACCTAGTAGCATTGTCTACACGTCAGCAGAGTAGCCCGCCTGTGAAGCTAGCTACACCGCCTGTGTATCTCAATTTTTACGGCATCTAACCCAGTAAATCGTTTTGGGGTTTTGGGCTTAGTAGCAGTGTCTGCACGTCAGCAGAGTAGCCCGCCTGTGAAGCTAGCTACATCGCCTTTGTATCTCAATTTTTACGGCATCTAACCCAGTAAATCATTTTGGGGTTTTGGGCTTAGTAGCATTGTCTGCACATCAGCAGAGTAGCCCGCCTGTGAAGCTAGCTACACCGCCTGTGTATCTCTATTTTCACTGCATCTAATCCAGTTGATAGTTTTGGGCCTAGTAGCATTGTCTGCACGTCAGCAGAGTAGCCCGCCTGTGAAGCTAGCTACACCGCCTGTGTATCTAAATTTTTACAGCATCTAACCCAGTAAATCGTTTTGGGGTTTTGGGCTTAGTAGCAGTGTCTGCACATCAGCAGAGTAGCCCGCCTGTGAAACAAATTATACCGCCTGTGTATCTCTATTTTCACTACATCTATTCCAGTTGATAGTTTTGGGCCTAGTAGCATTGCCTGCACGTCAGCAGAGTAGCCCGCCTGTGAAGCTAGCTACACCGCCTGTGTATCTCTATTTTCACTGCATCTAATCCAGTTGATAGTTTTGGGCCTAGTAGCATTGTCTGCACGTCAGCAGAGTAGCCCGCCTGTGAAACAAACTATACCACCTGTGTATCTCTATTTTAACTGCATCTAATCCAGTTGATAGTTTTGGGCCTAGTATCATAGTTTGGCCACTAAGTCCCGCTCGGTTTTCATCCATCGGTTATTGTGCCAACAACTTCAGATACAGAGTTGCCAATTAAGCACTAAAATGAGTGGCAAAAGGCCTGCTGCTGGTGGAAAGGGGAATAGGTGTGTTGGAAAGGGAAAAAAAGGTTGTGTCCGTGGGGTAGGTGGTAAAGCAACAGTAACATCTGCAGAAGAAAGACCATTTTCCAGCCAAAGTAAGATGTCTACTTCTTTTCGTGGACAATCTGATATGATCCCTTTCTTACAACCATCACTACAAGCATCGCCAAAAATTCCAGATGAGGCACAAAAACAGCCGGTGCTTGAACGGATATCAAGTGCTCGTTCAACATCACAACTATTCCAGTCCTCAGAGTTGTCACCCCAATCGCACTTGCTTCCTCACAGCTCCCAAGTCTCCAGCTGCCCGTTTGAGCATGGGGTAGCACACATGGTTGAGTCTGTAGAGCTGTTTACGCATACTATAGCCTGGGAATCAGAGGTCTGCTCCAGAGCTTCTGTGAATCCAGACAAGGAAATGATCTGCACTGATGCCCAGAATCTTTGTGAGTTGGATCCAGGCCCAGATGAAGAAGGGTCTGAGCATAATGTAGACCCTCATTTCCAAACTGTAACTCCTGTTGATGGAGACAATGAGGAAGATGATGATGAGACTGAGATACCTGATTGGAACGAAAAGTTGACTTTTCGGTCAGGGCAGGAAGAGGTTGGCTCTGAGGACGATGGGTGTGAGAACACACAGGATGATGATGACGAGGTTGTAGACCCCACTTACTGTCAACCCCCAGTCCGCCAGTCATTGAGGTCAGCAGAGGAGGTGGAGGAGGATGCTAGTGACGAGTCTGATGACGAGGTAACGGTGCGCCTTCCTGGACAGAGACGGAGTACTGGAAGCATGTCAACAACTGCATCCTCAACCCCAATTGTGCCTCAGACCAGAAGTCATGGTGTCTCTTCAGGACGCACGGGCTCTAAGCCTTGCATAGCCTGGGCATTTTTTGACATTGCAAAGGATGACCCAACTCATGTTGTCTGTAAGATTTGTCAACAAATCTCAGTAGAGGCCAAAAAATCACTAGCTTGAGTACTTCATGCATGAACCGTCACATGGATAGGAGGCATAAGTTGCAGTGGGAAGCTCACTATGCTACAATGTGGCCTAGTGGGCCGGGACAACCACCGTCTGCCCCATCAAGTGCATCCGTGTCCTCTTCATCTTCTGTGACTGTGGGGACAGTAGTCGCACATGGTTTTGGAAGCAGACCTTCCACCTGTTTACCCGCAACAGCCAGTGTGATTGGCAGGTCGTCAGGACATTTGCAAGTGGAAACACCTGCTGGTGTTGAGCGCTCTACGACATCGACACCACATTTTGATCAAGGCAACATAACATCTCCGCCTGCACCTTCCTCACAGACCAGCAGTTTGCCAGGGACACCCTACTCAACTCCGTCTAAGCACGGCAGCCAGCCTTCAGTCATTCAGATGAGGACAAGTAAAAGACCATTTCCTCCAAGCCATGACAAAGCTAAGAGGTTGAATTTCTCCATCTGCAAACTGTTGGCTACAGAAATGTTGCCTTTCCGCCTGGTGGACACAGAGGATTTTCGAGACCTTATGTCTGTCGCATTGCCCCAGTACCAGATGCCCAGTTGCCACTACTTCTCAAAGAAAGCTGTGCCTGAGCTACACCAGCATGTCGCACACAACATCACCGCTTCCTTGAGAAACTCTGTGTGTGACAGGGTGCATTTCACCACAGACACTTGGATGAGTAGACATGGAAAGGGGCGTTACATGTCAGTGACTGGGCACTGGGTAACTACGGCGACATCAGGAGAAGGGGCTGCTGTTCAAGTCTTGCCATCCCCACGAGTTGCTCGTCGATCCTCTGTATCTAGAAGTTCCTCCACAGCTTCTGCCTCCTCAACCTCCTCTCGGTCCTCCACCTGCACCCAAAGCCTGTCTGGTAATGCCACCCGCGTTGTAACTGCGCAGAAGGAATCCTGCACACCTCATCACTATGCTGTCACCAGGGTTCAACGGCATCAGGCAGTGCTTACATTGAAATGTCTGGGAAATGTGAGTCACACAGCTGAGGAGTTGTGGTCAGCTCTGGAGACTGTTGTGAATTCCGTTCTCGAACTCCCTCCTGTGGTCATGAATGGTACTTCGGTGAGTTCTGTCCGTGGACTCCCTCTGGTGGCTGTGAGTGGAGCTGCTGGTTCTGAGATTCCTTCCCCAGCTGCCCTCGTTTAGGGCTAGGCTGGATTCTCTATTTAACTCCACTCAGATCGTTACTCCATGCCAGCTGTCAATGTTCTAGTACTGGTTCAGATCTCTCCTGGATCTTTCTGAGGACCTGTCTACTCCAGCACAAGCTAAGTTCCTGCTTGTTCATTTGTTATATATGGTTTTTCTTGCTAAGTTCTAGTCCAGCTTGCTATCATGAAACTGCCTGGCTAGCTGGAAGCTCTGGGGGTGCAGAGTGGCACCACCGCACCGTGAGTCGGTGCGGGGGTATTTTTTGCACACTCTGCGTGGTTTTTTGTAGTGTTTTGTGTTGACCGCAAGGATCCCTTTTCTATCCTCTATCTGTTTAGTTAGACTGGCCTCCCTTTGCTAAAACCTATTTCATCCTGTGTTTGTGATTTCCTCTTAACTCACAGTCAATACTTGTGGGGGGCTGCCTTTACCTTTGGGGAAATTTCTCTGAGGCAAGTGAGGCTTTGTTTCCTTTCTTTAGGGGTAGTTAGCTCTTAGGCTGTGAAGAGGTTCTAGGCAGGGTCAGGCACGCTCCACGGCTATTTCTAGTTGTGTTGATAGGAGTAGGGTTTGCGGTCAGCAGAGTTCCCATTTCCCCAGAGCTCGTCCCGATTCCGTGATTAACTATCAGGTCATTCCTGGTGCACCTAACCACCAGGTCCATAACAGGAGACCGAGTTCCATCAATGGTTGTCTTCACTCAACCTGCAGCCAGGGAAGGCCGTGTGCGACAATGCTGCAAACTTGGGTGCGGCCCTTCACCGGGGCAATGTCACACACGTGCCTTGTATGGCTCACGTTTTGAACCTGGTTGTCCAGCAATTTTTATCCCACTATCCCGGACTAGATGGGCTTCTGCAGAGGGCACGGTCGCTGTGTGCTCACTTCCACCGTTCGCATCCCGCAGCTCGACGACTTGCATCTCTACAGAAGTCGTTGGGCCTGCCAGTTCACCGGCTGAAATGCGATGTGCCCACACGGTGGAATTTAACTCTGCACATGTTGCAGCGACTGTGGCAGCACCGACGAGCCCTGGTGCAATACGTTATGATGTATAGCCTGGGCCAAGGAGATCAAGAGGTGGGGCAAATCACGCTGCAGGAGTGGTCTCAGATCAGGGACCTATGCACCCTTCTGCACAGTTTTGAAATAGCAACGAAGATGTTTAGTGCTGACGATGCCATTATCAGCATGACCATTCCGGTTATTTACATGCTGGAGCACACCTTACACAGTGTTCAGAGTCAGGTGGTGGAACAAAAGGAGGAGGAGGAGGAACAGGAGGAGTCGTATGCGGAAGGGATCATATCTCCAAGGTCAAGAAGGTTGGCAGCACCAAGGCGGCTGGCATTGGAGGCTGGGGGAGAGGGATTACCGAGGGTGCATGGTGGCAGCCAAACTGTTGAGGGAGGTGCAGGAGGAGAGGAAGAAGTGGAGGATGAACTGGCGCTGGGCATGGAAGATTCATCAGATGAGGGAGACCTTGATCAAATTTCTGTTGTGCGAGGTTGGGGGGAGAGGGCAGATGATGGAAGCATGATTCTCACCTCGCCTCCACCAAGACAACAAGTACTTGGTCCTCCTGGATGCGCAAGACACATGAGTGCCTTCTTGCTGCACTACCTGCAACATGACCCTCGGATTGTCAGAATCCGAAGTAATGATGACTACTGGGTTGCCACACTCTTAGATCCCCGGAACAAAAGCAAATTTGGCAAAATAATTCCTGCCATAGAAAGGGATTCACGCATGCAGGAGTATCAGCAGAGACTGTTACAGAATCTAACATCTGCTTTTTCACAAAACACCAATGGTGCACGTAGTGAATCTCTGAGTTCTAACTTGCCAACCGTGGGACTATCAAGTCATCACTCAAACCGTAACAGTAACATCGTATCTGGTGGTGACAGCAATTTTTTCCAATCGTTTCAAGATTTTTTTAGACCATCCTTTGCAAGGCCACAGGAGACAAGAAGTCTGACGCACAGCCAACACCTAGAGAGGATGGTACAAGAGTATCTCCAAGTTAACATCGATGCCATGACTGTGGAACTGGACCCTTGCTCATTTTGGGCTTCCAATCTTGAAAAATGGCCTGAGCTCGCCACTCACGCCTTGGAGATCTTGTCATGCCCCGCAGCCAGCATTCTCTCTGAACGTGTGTTCAGCGCTGCTGGTGGTGTGCTGACAGATAAGCGCACACGGCTGTCCAGTGACAATGTAGACAGACTAACGTTCCTCAAGATGAACAAATCCTGGATCCGCAAGGACTTTTCTACCCCTGTGTCATCTTGGGGAGACTAAAAGCTTGATGATTTTTGAAAACCACCTCACCAACCGTTTTAAAAAAACTGTGGTGAAATTGATGCCACTTAAGTGGTGTCTGTGGCCGAATTTTGGGAAAAAATGGAGACTCTTTGATTTTGTCTCCTTGCTGAGTTTTACATGATGTTGCCATCGTCAATTCCAGGTGGGTGGGGTCGTCTGCAGACTTGTTTACTAATACTATGGCCTGGGATTCAGAGGTCTGCTCCAAAGTTTCAGTGTCTGTTAGTCAGCAGAGTAGCCCAGCCACCCACCGCCTGTTTACCTAAGTACTATTTTTAACAGCATCTGGCCCAGGAAATCCTTTGGGGCCTAGTAGAATTTGGTGCTACTCAGCAGCGTACTTCACCCATGAAGCAAGCTACACCACCTGTTTACCTAACTACTATTTTGTAACGGCATCTAGCCCAGGAAATCCTTTTGGGCCTAGTAGAATTTAGTGCCACTCAGCAGCGTACCCCACCCATGAAGCAAGCTACACCACCTGTTTACCTAACTACTATTTTGTAACGGCATCTAGCCCAGGAAATCCTTTTGGGCCTAGTAGAATTTGGTGCAACTCAGCAGCGTACCCCACCCATGAAGCAAGCTACACCGCCTGTTTACCTAAGTACTATTTTTAACAGCATCTGGCCCAGGAAATCATTTGGGGCCTAGTAGAATTTGGTGCTACTCAGCAGTGTACTTCACCCATGAAGCAAGCTACACCACCTGTTTACCTAACTACTATTTTGTAACGGCATCTAGCCCAGGAAATCCTTTTGGGCCTAGTAGAATTTAGTGCTACTCAGCAGCGTACCCCACCCATGAAGCAAGCTACACCGCCTGTTTACCTAACTTCTATTTTGTAACGGCATCAAGCCCAGGAAATCCTTTTGTGCCTAGTAGAATTTGGTGCAACTCAGCAGCGTACCCCACCCATGAAGCAAGCTACATCGCCTGTTGATCTAATTACAAATTTTTAACTGATCTAGCCCAGGAAATCATTTTGTACCTAATAGCATTTTGTGCTACTCAGCAGAGTACCCCACCTATGAAGCAAGCTACACTGCCTGTTTACCTAACTACTGTCTTTTAATGGCATTTGGCCAAGGAAATCCTTTTGGTCCTAGTAGCAATTTCTGCTACTCAGCAGAGTACCCCACCCATGAAGCAAGCTACACCGCCTTCTTTCTTTCTCAATCTAACCCCTCGGCTCTGGGGTGTCCACTCTCCCTCCAGCTCTCTCTTTCTCACAGGTGGACTAATAGTAATAATAATGGATAATATGTGCCGCCTTACAAACGTCCATGACGACACATTCGTGGAAGCAACTAAACGCCTCAAATAGTGAGCAGGATATGGAGCACCCCATGGGCAAACAGCGATCTATGTAGTATGCTCCTTCACAGAAGCAGCCCAATGGGAGGACACTATTCGGAGGCACAGGTAGTAACCGGAGCGCCCCCTCAATGTCTGTTTTGGCCATTAGGGTGCCCCTTCCCAACTTCTTGACCCACCTGATTGCCTCGTCAAAGGAGGTACAGTACATAGTACTGTACTTGGTTCCGCGTCGATGTTGTCGTTTACTGACCTGCCCCTTGGATATGACAAATGGTGGATTAGTCTGAATGTATTGGGTTCATTTTTTGGCACAATTCCCAATGGGGGTACCACTACGTCTTCTAAGGAAACTGTTCTGAATGGACCCGCCGCCATTCTACCTAAAGATATTACTTTTTTTTTTTTTGTCAAGACGTCTGGGTGTTGGTAGAGTGTTTAGATTTTTACTCCAGCCTCTCTTAACTTTAGAAGGGCATGACATGCCTATATCTGTGTCTCCTCCTTCTTTTACTCCTCCACCTCTTTTCTTTTCGCATGACTATGTGTAGTTGTGACTTTTCCATGTGTTTGTTGTGTCTTCTGAGCAGTTTCAGCTCAGCTGATCAGCTTTTGGACACCTTTTAAGGTGTTTTCTATGTGTTTTCATTGTGTTTGTGTTTGCCTGCCATTGGTTTCAATGGGGTTCGACGGTGTTCGTCGAACAGTTCGGCGAACATCTCCCTGTTCGACTAACTGAACCAAACCCGAACACTAGGGAGGTGGCTCATCTCTACAGTTCAGTTAAGTTTGATGGTCGCCGAGCATGGACAGCCCTCTTCAAATGATCCCACAGATGATCAATGATATTCAGGTCTGGGGACTGGGATGGCCATTCCAGAACAGTGTAATTGTTCCTCTGCATGAATGCATGAGTAGATTTGGAGCGGTGTTTTGGATCATTGTCTTGCTGAAAGATCCATCCCCTGCGTATCACTTTGTCACTGATTCATGAACATTATTGTCAAGAATCTGCTGATACTGAGAGAAATCCATGCGTCCCTCAACTTTAACAAGATTCCCGGTGCCGGCATTGGCCACACAGCCCCAAAGCATGATGGAACCTCCACCAAATTTTACTGTGGGTAGCAAGTGTTTTTCTTGGAATGCTGTGTCTTTTTGCCACCATGCATAATGCCTTTTTGTATGACCAAACAACTCAATCTTGGTTTCATCAGTCCACAGGACCTTCTTCCGAAAAGAAACCGGCTTCTCCAAATGTGCTTTTGCATACCTCAGCCGACTCTGTTTGTGGCATGCTTGCAGAAATGTCTCCTTTCGCATCACTCTCCCATATAGCTTCTCCTTGTGCAAAGTGCGTTGTATAGTTGACCGATGCACAGTGACACCATCTGCAGCAAGTTGATGCTGCAGCTCTCTGGAGGTGGTCTGAGGAATATCCTTGACTGATCTCACCATTCTTCTTCTCTGCCTTACTGATGTTTTTCTTGGCCTGCCACTTCTGGCCTTAACAAGAACTGTGCCTGTGTTCTTCCATTTCCTTACTATGTTCCTCACAGTGGAAATTGACAGGTTAAATCTCTGAGACAGCTTTTTGTATCCTTCCCCTGAACAACTATGCTGAATAATCTTTGTTTTCAGATCATTTGACAGTTGTTTTGAGGAGCCCATGATGCCACTCTTCAGAGGAGATTCAAACAGGAGAACAACATGCAAGTGGCCACTTTAAGTAGCTTTTCTCATGATTGCATACACCTGGCTATGAAGCTCAAAGCTCAATGAGGTTACAAAACAAAAAAAAAGTGCTTTAGTAAGTCAGTAAAAAGTAGGTAGGAGTATTTACAACAAGAAAATGATAAGGGTGCCCATACTTATGCACCTGTCAAATTTTGTTTGAATGCAGATTGCACATCTTCTGTTCGTACATTAAACCTCATTTCAAGGCAGAAACATTACTGTGTCCAACAGTTATTAGATATATGAAACTGAAATAGCTGTTGCAAAAAAAACAAATTTTATAAAACATTAAGTTTAAGATTAATAGGGGTGCCCAAACTTTTTCATGTAACTGTATTATTATAGCATGCGTGTATGCAGAGATTATTATTATTATTATTATTTATTGTTATAGCGCCATTTATTCCATGGCGCTTTACATGTGAGGAGGGGTACACATAATAAAAACAAGTATAATAATCTTAAACAATACAAATCATAACTGGTTCAGGAGGAGAGAGGACCCTGCCCGCGAAGGCTCACAATCTACAAGGGATGGGTGAGAATACAGGTGAGGATAGAGCTGGTCATGCAGCGGTTTGGTCGATCAGTGGTTACTGCAGGTTGTAGGCCTGTCGGAAGAGGTGGGTCTTCAGGCTCTTTTTGAAGGTTTCGATGGTAGGCAAGAGTCTGATGTGTTGTGGTAGAGGGTTCCAGAGTAGAGGTGATATGTGAGAGAAATCTTGTATACGATTGTGGGAAGAGGAGATAAGAGGGGAGTAGAGAAGGAGATCTTGTGAGGATCGGAGGTTGCGTGTAGGTAAGCAACGGGAGACGAGGTCACAGATGTATGGAGGATACAGGTTGTGGATGGCTTTGTACGTCATGGTTAGGGTTTTGTACTGGAGTCTCTGGGCAATGGGGAGCCAGTGAAGGGATTGACAGAGGGGAGAGGCCGGGGAATAGCGGGGGGACAGGTGGATTAGTCGGGCAGCAGAGTTTAGAATAGATTGGAGGGGTGCGAGAGTGTTTGAGGGGAGGCTACAGAGCAGGAGGTTGCAGTAGTCAAGGCGAGAGATGATGAGGGCATGTACTAGGGTTTTTGCAGATTCTTGGTTGAGGAATGTACAGATTTGTGAAATATTTTTGAGTTGAAGTCGGCAGGAAGTGGAAAGGGCTTGGATATGTGGTTTGAAGGAGAGATCAGCGTCAAGGATTACCCCAAGGCAGCAAGATTGTGGGACTGGGGAGAGTGGGCAGCCATTTACTGCAATGGATAGGTTCGTTGGGGGGGTCGCGTGAGATGGGGTAAAGATGATGAATTCTGTTTTGTCCATGTTAAGTTTCAGATATCTAGCGGAGAAGAAGGATGAAATAGTGGACAGACAGACATAACCTCCCTGGTTAGTAGGGAGGTGATATCTGGTCCAGAGATGTAGATCTGTGTGTCATCAGCATAGAGGTGATACTGAAAGCCATGAGATTCTATGAGCTGTCCCAGGCCAAAGGTGTAAATGGAGAAGAGCAGGGGCCCAAGGACTGAACGTTGTGGGACTCATTATGTAATTATTCTAAACCCACCTCCTGTGCATTTTATTATTCTTTTACCTTGTGGAGTCTTTTTTTTTGTTCATTTTTCTTCATATGAGTCTTATTCTGTGATGTAATTAATAAAATTTATACTGTTTCTTTGACATCCATTGTGAATCATATTATAGGTTACATTTCGAATAGGATACACAATGGAGTTGTTTGTTTATGCATTTATTTCTTATATAAAATATTTTAATGTAGTTTAATAAAAGTTACATTTTATCATTATAGTCCACTTTAGTCAGTGAGTATATATTAGAATTAGTGGACTCCTTGAGTTTCGTAGGTTATCATTAAGTAAATTATATACACATATATACAGTATGCCTATGAGGCTGCTGTACCTACGGCCGGTCAGTGAATCACAGACTTATGCAAACAGGTCTGTATATATATGTATGTATATAATCCATCCTTAGCTTGCTGTCACATAACTGTGGATGAAAGTCTATGATAGTCAGCAGTGTTAAGCAAATCATTTGAAATTTTCATTCTCTAGTTCTCACTAATTTTCCTGGGAAATTTGATTTTCAAAATATGTATTTGATGCAAACTGAATATATCTTAATAAGCAAGACCAAAATGAGCAAATACCTGCAATAAGTAAATAAACAGCAATAGTGCATGAAAATAACACATTGTATTTAGTTAACATGGATTTCATTTAAAAAAAAAAAAACGTTGCACCACGTCAAGATGACCTACTCGGGATGGTCCTAACCTCTAGCATTAAAACCTTACCATATGTCAAATAATGCAAAAGAGAATAAGGGCCAAGCAATACAGGGGCCCCTGACTATTGGACACCCAGCCATGAGATGCTATATAAAAATAAAGTCCAGCTCAAAGAAAAGGAAGGCCACACCCTTGTGTGCACTGAATGCAAAAAATGGAAGCAAAACCGAAATAAATTAACTCAAATACAAGTTGTTATGCATGCAAAGGGTAGGAGCATGTTCACACTGACCACTCAACAGACAAAACCTAAGATAAAAAGAAAATGAGTCAATGCCCTGCAGTAAGTAAATAAGAACAAATAACCTAATACTTACCTCAATGCTCACTTCTATGGAAACCCCACTGTGTGCTTTCCCCCATCTGCTCCTTAGGGTTTCTTCTTTCAGCCATCACATGCCTCATCTGCATGTACTTTACTATAGGCTGAGACGCTTGACCTTGGCTAGGCCTCGGGGATCATTGCATGTCATAAAGTTGATGTCATGATGTCACAACATGTGCTGTGACCTTACAATCTTAATCCACATTCCCAAATAGCAAATAAATGTGTGTGATATCTATACAGTGCATATTAAATGTCTGTACACACCTGTTAAAATGCCAGATTTTTTTCATGTAAAAAAAATAATAACGTCAAGCCTTTATGCAGAAGTGTTTTCACCTTTAACCCCTTAAGTCCCGAGAGTGGTTTACACATTAACCCCTTCATGACCCAGCCTATTTTGGCCTTAATGACCTGGCCATTTTTTGCAATTCTGACCAGTGTCCCTTTATGAGGTAATAACTCAGGAACGCTTCAACGGATCCTAGCGATTCTGAGATTGTTTTTTCGTGACATATTGGGCTTCATGATAGTGGTAAATTTAGGTCGATAATTTCTGAGTTTATTTGTGAAAAAAACGGAAATTTGGCGAAAATTTTGAAAATTCCGCAATTTTCACATTTTTAATTTTTATTCTGTTAAACCAGAGAGGTATGTGACACAAAACAGTTAATAAATAACATTTCTCACATGTCTACTTTACATCAGCACAATTTTGGAAACAAATTTTTTTTTTGCTAGGAAGTTATAAGGGTTAAAATTTGACCAGTGATTTCTCATTTTTACAACAAAATTTACAAAACCATTTTTTTTAGGGACCACCTCACATTTGAAGTCAGTTTGAGGGTTCTATATGGCTGAAAATACCCCAAAGTGACACCATTCTAAAAACTGCACCCCTCAAGGTGCTCAAAACCACATTCAAGAAGTTTATTAACCCTTCAGGTGTTTCACAGCAGCAGAAGCAACATGGAAGGAAAAAATGAACATTTAACTTTTTAGTCACAAAAATGATATTTTAGCAACAATTTTTTTATTTTCCCAAGGGTAAAAGGAAAAACTGGACCACGAACGATGTTGTCCAATTTGTCCTGAGTACGCTGATACCTCATATGTGGGGGTAAACCACTGTTTGGGCATACGGCAGGGCTTGGAAGGAAAGGAGCGCTATTTGACTTTTTGAATGAAAAATTGGCTCCAATCTTTAGCGGACACCATGTCGCGTTTGGAGAGCCCCCGTGTGCCTAAACATTGGAGCTCCCCCACAAGTGACCCCATTTTGGAAACTAGACCCCCCAAGGAACTTATATAGAAGCATAGTGAGCACTTTAAACCCCCAGGTGCTTCACAAATTGATCCGTAAAAATGAAACAGTACTTTTTTTTCACAAAAAAATTATTTTAGCCTCAATTTTTTCATTTTCACATGGGCAACAGGATAAAATGGATCCTAAAATTTGTTGGACAATTTCTCCTGAGTACACTGATACCTCACATGTGGGGGTAAACCACTGTTTGGGCACATGGTAAGGCTCGGAAGGGAAGGAGCACCATTTGACTTTTTGAATGAAAAATGATCTCCATCGCTAGCAGAGACCATGTCACGTTTGGAGAGCCCCCGTGTGCCTAAACATTGGAGCGCTCCCACAAGTGACCCCATTTTGGAAAGTAGACCCCCCAAGGAACTTATCTAGAAGCATAGTGAGCACTTTAAACTCTCAGGTGCTTCACAAATTGATCCGTAAAAATGAAAAAGTACTTTTTTTTCACACAAAATTTCTTTTAGCCTCAATTTTTTCATTTTCACATGGGCAACAGGATAAAATGGATCCTAAAATTTGTTGGGCAATTTCTGCTGAGTATGTTGATACCTCATATGTGGGGGTAAACCACTGTTTGGGTGCACGGCAAGGCTCGGAAGGGGAGGCGTGCCATTTGACTTTTTGAATGGAAAATTAGCTCCAATCGTTAGCGAACACCATGTCGCGTTTGGAGAGCCCCTGTGTGCCTAAACATTGGAGCTCCCCTACACGTGACCCCATTTTGGAAACTAGACCCCCCAAGGAACTTATCTAGATGCATAGTGAGCACTTATAACCCCCAGATGCTTCACAGAAGTTTATAACGCAGAGCCGTGAAAATAAAAAATAATTTTTCTTTCCTCAAAAATGATTTTTAGCCCAGGATTTTTTAATTTTCCAAGGGTAATAGGAGAAATTGGACCCCAAATGTTGTTGTCCAGTTTGTCCTGAGTACGATGATACCCCATATGTGGGGGTAAACCACTGTTTGGGCACACGGCAGGGCTCGGAAGGGAAGGCACGCCATTTGGCTTTTTGAATGGAAAATTAGCTCCAATCATTAGCGGACACCATGTCACGTTTGGAGAGCCCCTGTGTGCCTAAACATTGGAGCTCCCTAACAAGTGACCCCATTTTGGAAACTAGACCTCCCAAGGAACTAATCTAGATGTGTGGTGAGCACTTTGAACCCCCAAGTGCTTCGCAGAAGTTTATAACGCAGAGCCATGAAAATAATAAATGTTTCCTTTCCTCAAAAATATTTTTTTAGCCCAGAATTTTTTATTTTTGCAAGGGTAACAGGAGAAATTGGACCCCAAAAGTTGTTGTCCAGTTTCTCCTGAGTACACTGATACCCCATATGTGGGGGTAAACCACTGTTTTGGCACACGTCGGGGTTCGGAAGGGAAGTAGTGACGTTTTGGAATGCAGACTTTGATGGAATGGTCTGCTGGCGTCACGTTGCATTTGCAGAGCCCCTGATGTGCCTAAACAGTAGAAACACCCCACAAGTGACCCCATTTTGGAAACTAGACCCCCCAAGGAACTTATCTAGATGTGTGATGAGCACATTCAACCCCCAAGTGCTTCACAGAAGTTTACAACGCAGAGCCGTGAAAATAAAAAATCATTTTTCTTTCCTCAAAAAAGATGTTTTAGCAAGCAATTTTTTATTTTCACAAGGGTAACAGGAGAAATTGGGCCCCAATGTTTGTTGCCCAGTTTGTTGTGAGTACAGTGATACCCCATATGTGTGGGTAAACCACTGTTTGGGCGCACGTCAGGGCTCGGAAGGGAAGTAGTGACATTTGAAATGCAGACTTTGATGGAATGGTCTGCGGGCGTCACGTTGCATTTGCAGAGCCCCTGATGTGCCTAAACAGTAGAAACACCCCACAAGTGACCCCATTTTGGAAACTAGACCCCCCAAGGAACTTATCTAGATGTGTGATGAGCACATTCAACCCCCAAGTGCTTCACAGAAGTTTACAACGCAGAGCCGTGAAAATAAAAAATCATTTTTCTTTCCTCAAAAAAGATGTTTTAGCAAGCAATTTTTTATTTTCACAAGGGTAACAGGAGAAATTGGGCCCCAATGTTTGTTGCCCAGTTTGTTGTGAGTACAGTGATACCCCATATGTTGGGGTAAACCACTGTTTGGGCGCTCGTCAGGGCTCGGAAGGGAAGTAGTGACATTTGAAATGCAGACTTTGATGGAATGGTCTGCGGGCGTCACGTTGCATTTGCAGAGCCCCTGATGTGCCTAAACAGTAGAAACACCCCACAAGTGACCCCATTTTGGAAACTAGACCCCCCAAGGAACTTATCTAGATGTGTGATGAGCACGTTCAACCCCCAAGTGCTTCACAGAAGTTTACAACGCAGAGCCGTGAAAATAAAAAATCATTCTTCTTTCCTCAAAAATTATGTCTTAGCAAGTAATTTTTTATTTTTGCAAGGGTAACAGGAGAAATTGGGCCCCAATGTTTGTTGCCCAGTTTGTTGTGAGTACAGTGATACCCCATATGTGGGGGTAAACCACTGTTTGGGCGCACGTCAGGGCTCGGAAGGGAAGTAGTGACATTTGAAATGCAGACTTTGATGGAATGGTCTGCGGGCGTCACGTTGCATTTGCAGAGCCCCTGATGTGCCTAAACAGTAGAAACACCCCACAAGTGACCCCATTTTGGAAACTAGACCCCCCAAGGAACTTATCTAGATGTGTGATGAGCACGTTCAACCCCCAAGTGCTTCACAGAAGTTTACAACGCAGAGCCGTGAAAATAAAAAATCATTCTTCTTTCCTCAAAAATTATGTCTTAGCAAGTAATTTTTTATTTTTGCAAGGGTAACAGGAGAAATTGGACCCCAACAGTTGTTGCCCAGTTTGTCCTGAGTACGCTGGTACCCCAAATGTGGGGGTAAACCACTGTTTGGGCACACGTCGGGGCTTGGAAGGGAGGGAGCACCATTTGACTTTTTGAATGCAAGATTGGCTGGAATCAATGGTGGCGCCATGTTGCGTTTGGAGACCCCTGATGTGCCTAAACAGTGGAAACCCCTCATTTCTAACTTCAACACTAACCCCAACACACCCCTAACCCTAATCCCAACTGTAGCCATAACCCTAATCCCAACCCTAACCCCAACACACCCCTAACCACAACCCTAACCCCAACACACCCGTAACCCTAATTCCAACCCTAGCCCTAATTCCAACCCTAACCCTAAGGGTATGTGCCCACGTAGCGGATTCGTGTGAGATTTTTCCGCACGACTTTTGAAAAATCTGCAAGTAAAAGGCACTGTGTTTTACCTGCGGATTTACAGCAGATTTCCAGTGTTTTTTTGTGCGGATTTCACCTGCGGATTCCTATTGAGGAACAGGTGTAAAACGCTGCGGAATCCGCACAAAGAATTGACATGCTGTGGAAAATACAACGCAGCGTTTCTGCACGGAATTTTCCGCATTATGGGCACAGCGGATTTGGTTTTCCATAGGTGTACACGGTACTGTAAACCTGATGGAAAACTGCTACGAATTCGCAGCGGCCAATCCACTGCGGAGCAGCGGCCAATCCGCTGCGGATCCGCGGCCGATCCGCTGCGGATCCGCGGCCGATCCGCTGCGGATCTGCGGCCGATCCGCTGCGGATCCGCGGCTGATCCGCTGTGGATCCGCGGCTGATCCGCTGCGGATCCGCGGCCAAATCCGCACATGCCATAACCCTAACCCTACCCGTAACCCTAACCCTAGTTCTAACCCTAACCCTAGTTCTAACCCTAACCCTAGTGGAAAAAAAAAAATATATATTTTCTTTATTTTATTATTGTCCCTATCTATGGGGGTGATAAAGGGGGGGGTTTATTTATTATTTTTTTTATTTTGATCGCTGTGGTAGAACCTACCACAGCGATCAAAATGTACCTGTAAGGAATCTGCCGGCCGGCGGGCGTACTGAGCATGCGCCCGCCATTTTGGAAGATGGCGGCGCCCAGCGAGGAGACGGCCGGACACCGGGAGGATCGGTAAGTATGAAGGGGTGGTGGGGGGGTGGATCTGAGCACAGGGGGGGTGATCGGAGGACGGGGGGAGCGGACAGCAGGACGGGGGAGCGGGCAGGAGCACGGGGCAGCGGAGCACAGGACGGAGGGGACCGGACCACGCACCGGAGCACTGGGGGGGCGATCGGTGGGGTGGGGGGTGGTCACTTCAGGTTTTCCAGCCATGGCCGATGATATTGCAGCATCGGCCATGGCTGGATTGTAATATTTCACCTGTTTTTTAGGTGAAATATTACAAATCGCTCTGATTGGCAGTTTCACTTTCAACAGCCAATCAGAGCGATCGTAGCCACGGGGGGGTGAAGCCACCCCCCCTGGGCTGAAGCACCACTCCCCCTGTCTCTGCAGATTGGGTAAAATGGGAGTTAACCCCTTCACCCGATCTGCAGGGACGCGATCCCTCCATGACGCATACGCTGCGTCATAGGTCGGGAAGGCACAGACTTTCATGACACAGCGTATGCGTCAAAGGTCGGGAAGGGGTTAATGACCGGGCCGATTTTTACAATTCTGACCACTGTCCCTTTATGAGGTTATAACTCTGGAATGCTTCAACGGATCTTGGTGATTCTGACATTGTTTTCTCATGACATATTGTACTTCATGATAGTGGTAAAATTTCTTCGATATAACTTGCGTTTATTTGTGAAAAAAACAGAAATTTGGCTAAAATTTTGAAAATTTCGCAATTTTTCAACTTTGAATTTTTATGCCCTTATACTTAATAGGTAACATTTCCCAAACATGTCTACTTTACATCAGCACAATTTTGGAACCAAAATTTTTTTTTTGTTAGGGAGTTATAAGGGTTAAAAGTTGACCAGCAATTTCTCACTTTTACAACACCATTTTTTTTTAGGGACCACATCTCATTTGAAGTCATTTTGAGGGGTCTATATGATAGAAAATACCAAAGTGTGACACCATTCTAAAAATTGCACCCCTCAAGGTGCTCAAAACCACATTTAAGAAGTTTATTAACCCTTCAGGTGTTTCATAGGAATTTTTGGAATGTTTAAATAAAAATGAACATTTAACTTTTTTTTCACACAAAATTTATTTCAGCTCCAATTTGTTTTATTTTACCAAGGGTAACAGGAGAAAATGGACCCCAAAAGTTGTTGTACAATTTGTCCTGAGTACGATGATACCCCATATGTGGGGGTAAACCACTGTTTGGGCGCATGGCAGAGCTCGGAAGGGAAGGAGCGCCATTTGACTTTTCAATGCAAAATTGACTGGAATTGAGATGGGACGCCAAGTTGTGTTTGGAGAGCCCCTGATGTGCCTAAACATTGATACCCCCCACAAGTGACACCATTTTGGACCTCTTAAGAGTAGACCTCTTAAGGAACTTATCTAGATGTGTGGTGAGCACTTTGACCCAACAAGTGCTTCACAGAAGTTTATAATGCAGAGCCGTAAAAATAAAAAATCATATTTTTCACAAAAATGATCTTTTCGCCCCCAAGTTTTTATTTTCCCAAGGGTAAGAGAAGAAATTGGACCACAAAAGTTGTTGTGCAATTTGTCCTGAGTACGTTGATACCCGATATGTGGGGGTAAATGACTGTTTGGGCGCATGGCAGAGCTCAGAAGGGAAGGAGCACCGTTTGACTTTTCAATGCAAAATTGACTGGAATTGAGATGGGACACCATGTCGCGTTTGGAGAGCCCCTGATGTGCCTAAACATTAAAAACCCCTACAAGTTACATACATAGTTATTAAGGTTGAAGACTTTAAGTCCATCTAGTTCAACCCATAGCCTAACCTAACATGCCCTAATATGTTGATCCAGAGGAAGGCAAAAAAAAACCATGTGGCAAAGAGTAGGCTCCACATTGGGGAAAAAAATTCCTTCCCGACTCCACATACGGCAATCAGACTAATTCCCTGGATCAACGCCCTATCAAGGAATCTAATATATATAACCTGTAACATTATACTTTTCCAGAAAGGTATCCAGTCCCCTCTTAAATTTAAGTAACGAATCACTCATTACAGCATCATACGGCAGAGAGTTCCATAGTGTCACTGCTCTTACAGTAAACAATACGCGTCTGTTATTATGCTTAAACCTTCTTTCCTCCAGACGTAGAGGATGCCCCCTTGTCCCTGTCACCGGTCTATGATTAAAAAGATCATCAGAAAGGTCTTTGTACTGTCCCCTCATATATTTATACATTAAAATAAGATCACCCCTTAGTCTTCGTTTTTCCAAACTAAATAGCCCCAAGTGTAATAATCTATCTTGGTATTGCAGACCCCCAATCCACTAACAACCTTGGTCGCTCTTCTCTGCACCCGCTCTAGTTCAGCTATGTCTTTCTTATACACCGGAGACCAGAACTGTGCACAGTATTCTAAGTGTGGTCGAACTAGTGACTTGTATAGAGGTAAAATTATGTTTTCCTCATGAGCATCTATGCCTTTATCCCATTATTTTATTTGCCTTTGTAGCAGCTGCCTGACACTGGCCACTGAATATGAGTTTGTAATTCACACATACACCCAGGTCTTTTTCATTGACGGTTTTGCACAGAGTTTTAGAATTAAGCATATAGTTCTACATCTTATTACTTCTACCCAAGTGCATGACCTTACATTTATCCCTATTAAAGCTCATTTGCCATTTATCAGCCCAAGCTTCTAGTTTACATAAATCATCCTGTAATATAAAATTGTCCTCCCCTGTATTGATTACTCTGCAGAGTTTAATGTCATCTGCAAATATTGAAATTCTACTCTGAATGCCCCCTACAAGGTCATTAATAAATATGCTAAAAAGAAGAGGGACCAATACTGACCCCTGTGGTACCCCACTGCTAACCGCGACCCAGTCCGAGTGTGCTCCATTAATAACCACCCTTTGTTTCTCTCAACCCACTTACACATATTTTCCCCTATCCCCATTATTCTCATTTTATGTATCAATCTTTTGTGTGGCACCGTATCAAAAGCTTTTGAAAAGTCCATATACACTACATCTATTGGGTTGCCTTGGTCCAGTCCGGAACTTACCTCTTCATAGAAGCTGAACAAATTAGTCTGACATGAACGGTCCCTAGTAAACCCATGCTGATACTGGGTCATGAGGTTATTCCTCTTCAGATACTCCAGTATAGCATCTCTTAGAATGCCCTCCATGATTTTACCCACAGTAGAGGTTAAGCTTACTGGCCTATAATTACCGAGTTCAGTTTTTGTCTCCTTTTTGAATATTGGCACCACATTTGCTATACGCCAGTCCTGTGGTACAGACCCTGTTATTATGGACTCCTTAAAGATTAAAAATAATGGTCTATCAATGACTGTACTTAATTCCTGCAGTACTCGGGGGTGTATCCCATCCGGGCCCGGAGATTTTGTCAATTTTACTGATTTTTAGATGCCGCCGTACTTCCTGCTGGCTTAAGCAGGTGACATTTAATGGGGAATTTTTGTTATCACTGATCATATTGTCTGCCATGGGATTTTCTTTTGTAAATACTGATGAAAAAAAGTAATTTAGCATACTGGCTTTTTCCTCATCCTCATCCACCATTTCACCCAGACTATTTTTAAGGGGGCCAACACTATCATTTTTTAGTTTCTTACTATTTACGTAGTTAAAGAATATTTTGGGATTATTTTTACTCTCTGGCAATGAGTCTCTCTATCTCAATTTTTGCTGCCTTAATTTGCTTTTTACAGAATTTATTTATTTTTTTGTATTTATTTAATGCCTCATCACTACCTACTTCCTTTAATTCTCTAAATGCTTTCTTTTTGTCACTTATTGCGCCCCTTACAGCTCTATTTAGCCATATTGGTTTCCTCCTATTTCTAGTATGTTTATTCCCATACGGTATATACTGTGCACAGGTCCTATCCAGGATGCTAATAAATGTCTCCCATTTTCTTTGTGTATTTTTATGTCTCAGGATATCGTCCCAGTTAATTGCACCAAGATCATCTCTCATCCGTTGGAAATTTGCTCTCCTGAAGTTTAGTGTCCGTGTAACCCCTCTACTACACATCTTATTAAAGGATACATGAAAACTTATTATTTTGTGATCACTATTCCCCAAGTGACCCCCAACCCTTATATTTGCTATGCGGTCTGGTCTCTTGGTTAATATTAGGTCTAGCAGTGCCCCCCTCCTTGTTGGGTCCTGAACCAGTTGTGAAAGGTAATTGTCTCTCATAGTTGTCAAAAACCGATTACCTTTGCTGGAACTGCAGGTTTCTGTTCCCCAATCTATTTCAGGGTAGTTGAAGTCCCCCATAATAATGACTTCTCCTTGAGTCGCAGCTTCATCTATTTGCTTTACGAGGATATTCTCCATTGATTCCATTATTTTTGGAGATTTATAACAAACCCCTATCAGTAATTTATTATTTTTCCCCCTCCCCTTATCTCCACCTACAGGGACTCTACATTTTCATTAAATTCACCTATATTATCACGCTGGATGGGTTTTAAGGACGATTTTACATACAGACACACCCCTCCCCCTCGCTTATCTGTACGGTCATTTCTGAAAAGGCTATAGCCCTGCAAGTTAACAGCCCAGTCATGGCTCCCATCCAGCCATGTTTCAGATATCCCCACCATGTCATAATTATGCTCCAACAACATTAGTTCTAATTTGTCCATTTTGTTGGCGAGGCTTCTGGCATTAGTATACATGCACTTGATGTTCCTCTCTGTACCTCTATTCTTTCTTAAATTATTAACTGTTCTAACCCCACCCCCCATGCCACCGCCACCCCCAACTTCCTTATTTGTACCCAGATCTCTATCTGCACTATCTTCCCCTCCTATAAATTGAATACCCTCCCCCGAATCACTAGTTTAAACACTCCTCCAACCTTCTAGCCATTTTCTCCCCCAGCACAGCTGCACCTTCCCCATTGAGATGCAGCCTGTCCCTAGCGTAGCGCCTGTAGCCAACTGAGAAGTCGGCCCAGTTCTGCAGGAACCCAAACCCCTCCTTCCCACACCAATTCTTGAGCCACTTATTAACCTCCCTAATCTCCCGTTGCCTCTCTGGCGTGGCACGTGGTACAGGCAGTATTTCGGAAAATACCACGTTGGAGGTCCTTGCTTTCAGCTTGCAGCCTAATTCCCTGAAATCATCTTTAAGGACCTTCCACCTACCTCTAACTTTGCCATTTGTGCCAATGTGCACCATGACTGCTGGGTCCTCACCAGCCCCTCCCAGTAATCTGTCCACCCGATCAGCGATGTGTCGGACTCGAGCGCCAGGTAGGCAGCCCACCGTCCGACGATCCCTGTCTTTGTGACAGATTGCCCTATCTGTTCCCCTAATAATTGAGTCCCCCACTACCAGCAACTGTCTGGCCTGCCCTGCTCTCCTATTTCCCTCCTTACTGGAGCAGTCACTCCTCCGGCTTTCAGAGGACATGCCTGGCTGCAGCAGTGCTGCCCCTGTACTAGCACCCCCCTCATCTGCCAACTTAGCAAACTTATTGGGGTGTACCAGATCAGGACTAGCCTCCCTGGCACTCTTCCCTCTACCCCACTTCCTAACTGTCACCCAGCTTGCTACTTCATTGTCCTGCAGCTCCATCCTACCATCCCCCCCTCATTTATCCCATTGAGCGTCTGCTCAGTGAGCAGAAGACTCCTCTCCATATTGTCTATGGATCTCAGTGTTGCCAGCTGCACATTTAGATCCAGAATCTGGGCTTCCAAATGCTCAACGTGCTCACATCTCGCACAGCAGTATGCACCCTCGATCGGCTGATCAAGGACTGCATACATGTGGCAAGATGTGACAAGAAGTGACACCATTTTGGAAAGTAGACCCCCTAAGGAACTTATCTAGATGTGTTTTGAGAGCTTTGAACCCCCAAGTGTTTCACTACAGTTTATAACGCAGAGCCGTGAAAATAAAAATTCTTTTTTTTTTCACAAAATATATATTTTAGCCCCCAGTTTTGTATTTTCACAAGGGTAACAGGATAAATTGGACTCCAAAAGTTGTTGTCAATTTGTCCTGAGTACGCTGATACCCCATATGTGGGGGGGAACCACCGTTTGGGCACATGGCAGAGCTCGGAAGGGAAGGAGCGCCATTTGGAATGCAGCCTTAGATGGATTGGTCTGCAGGCGTCGCGCTGCATATGCAGAGCCCCTGATGCACCTAAACAGTAGAAATCCCCCACAAGTGACCCCATATTGGAAACTAGACCCCCCCAAGGAACTTATCTAGATGTGTTGTGAGAACTTTGAACCCCCAAGTGTTTCACTACAGTTTATAACGCAGAGCCATGAAAATTAAAAATCTTTTTCTTTTCCCACACAAGTTATTTATTAGCCCCCAGTTTTGTATTTTCCCAAGGGTAACAGGAGAAGTTGGACCCCAAAATTTGTTGTCCAATTTGTCCTGAGTACGCTGATACCCCATATGTGGGGGGAACCACCGTTTGGGTGCATGGCAGAGCTCGTAAGGGAAGGAGCGCCATTTGGAATGCAGACTTAGATGGATTGGACTGCAGGCTTCGCACTGCATTTGCAGAGCCCCTGATGCACCTAAACAGTAGAAGTCCCCCACAAGTGACCCCATATTGGAAACTAGACCCCCAAGGAACTTATCTAGATGTGTTGTGAGAACTTTGAACCCCCAAGTGTTTCACTACAGTTCATAACGCAGAGCCGTGAAAATAAAAAATATTTTTTTTTCCACAAAAATTATTTTTTAGCCCCCAGTTTTGGATTTTCCCAAGGGTAACAGGAGAAATTGGACCCCAAAAGTTGTTGTCCAATTTCTCCTGAGTACGCTGATACCCCATATGTGGGGGGAACCACCGTTTGGGTGCATGGCAGAGCTCGGAAGGGAAGGAGCGCCATTTGGAATGCAGACTTAGATGGATTGGTCTGCAGGCGTCACGTTGCATTTGCAGAGCCCCTGATGTACCCAAACAGTAGAAACCCCCATAAGTGACCCCATATTGGAAACTAGACCTCCCAAGGAACTTATCTAGATGTGTTGTGAGAACTTTGAACCCCCAAGTGTTTCACTACAGTTTACAACGCAGAGCCGTGAAAATAAAAAATCTTGTTTTTTTCCCACAAAAATGATTTTTAGCCCCCAAAATTTTTATTTTCCCAAGGGCAACAAGAGAACTTGGACCCCAAAATTTGTTGTCCAATTTGTCCCAAGTACGCTGATACCCCATATGTTGGGGTAAACCCCTGTTTGGGAGCACGGGAGAGCTCGGAAGGGAAGGAGCACTGTTTTACTTTTTCAATGCAGAATTGGCTGGAATTGAGATCGGACGCCATGTCGCGTTTGGAGAGCCCCTCATGTGCCTAAACAGTGGAAACTCCCCAATTCTAACTGAAACCCTAATCCAAACACACTCCTAACCCTAATCCCAATGGTAACCCTAACAACACCCTTAACCGACACACCCCTAACTCTAATCCCAACCCTAATCCCAACCGTAAATGTAATCCAAACCCTGACCCTAACTTTAGCCAAAACCCTAACTTTAGCCCCAACCCTAACCCTAACTTTAGCCCCAACCCTAACTTTAGCCCCTACCCTAACCCTAACTTTAGCCCTAACCCTAACTTTAGCCCCAACCCTAACCCTAACTTTGGCTCCAACCCTAGCCCCAACCCTAACCCTAGCCCTAACCCTAGCACTAACCCTAACCCTAGCCCTAACCCTAACCCTAGCCCTAACCCTAGCCCTAGCCATAACCCTTGCCCTAACCCTAACCCTAGCCCTAATCCTAATAGGAAAATGGAAATAAATAAAAAAAATTTAATTTTATTATTTTTCCATAACTAAGGGGGTGATGAAGGGGGTTTGATTTACTTTTATAGTGTTTTTTATAGCGGATTTTTATGATTGGCAGCTGTCACACGCTAAAAGACGCTTTTTATAGCAAAAAAGTTTTTGCATCTCCACATTTTGAGGCCTATAATTTTTCCATATTTTGGTCCACAGAGTCATGTGAGGTCTTCTTTTTTGCGGGACGAGTTGACATTTTTATTGGTAATATTTTCGGGCATGTCACATTTTTTGATCGCTTTTTATTCCGATTTATGTGAGGCAGAATGACCAAAAACCAGCTATTCATGAATTTCTTTTGTGGGGGGCGTTTATACCGTTCCACGTTTCGTAAAATTGATAAAGCAGTTTTATTCTTCGGGTCATTACAATTACAGCGATACCTCATGTATATCTTTTTTTATGTTTTGGCGCTTTTATACGAGAAAAACTATTTTATAGAAAAAATAATTATTTTGGCATCGCTTTATTCTGAAAACTATAACTTTTTTATTTTTTTGCTGATGATGGTGTATTGTGGCTCGTTTTTTGCGGGACAAGATGATGTTTTCAGCGGTACCTTGGTTATTTATATCTGTCTTTTTGATTGCGTGCTATTCTACTTTTTGTTTGGTGGTATGATAATAAAGCATTGTTTTCTGCCTCGTTTTTTTTTATTTTTTTTACGGTGTTCACTGAAGGGGTTAACTAGTGGGACAGTTTTATAGGTCGGGTCATTACGGACACGGCGATACTAAATATGTGTACTTTTATTGTTTTTTTTTATTATTTAGATAAAGAAATGTATTTATGGGAATAATACATATATTTTTTCCTTTATTTAGGGATTCGTTTTTTTTTTTTTACACATGTGGAAATTTTTCTTTTTACTTTGTCCCATCACAGATCGCTGATCTGACAGTTTGCACAGCACTCTGTCAGATCGGCGATCTGACTTACAGCGCTCCTGGCTTACCAGTGCCTGCACTGAGCAGGCGCTTGGTAAGCCACCTCCCTGCAGGACCCGGATGCAGCCCCGCGGCCATTTTGGATCCGGGGACTGCAGGGAGAGCAGGTAAGAGACGCTCGGAGCAACGCGATCACATCACGTTGCTCCTAGGGTCTCAGGGAAGCACGCAGGGTGCCCCCTCCCTGCGCGATGCATCCCTATGCCGCCGAAACACTGCAATCATGTTTGATCACAGTGTGCCGGGGGTTAATGTCCTGGGGGCGGTCCGTAACCACTCCTGGCACATAGTGCCGGATGTCAGCTGCGATAGTCAGCTGACACCCGGCCCCGATCGGCCGCGCTCCCCCCGTTAGCGCGGCCGATCGCATATGACGTACTATCCCGTCAGTGGGAATTAAGGCCCACCCCACCTCGACGGGATAGTACGTCATATGGGATTAAGGGGTTAATGTCATCCATAATCTGTACAGGTCAATTGCAAAGTAAACTGAAATTATTTTGTTGGTGAAATAAAATTATGAACACTAAAACAATGTATTTACATATGTATGAACACTGTCTTATACGGGGATATGGTGTTAGGTGTCAAGTTCCCGCCGCTGCACAGGGGGAATCTCGAACCACCTCCGCTGCGGTCTCCCATTCTTCTCCAGCCGCAGTGGAGCCTGCTCAGCAGAGACATTGGTCTCAGCATCTGGCTCTGGCAGATACTGTGTGCTTGGTTACTGCAGCCCTTCCAGGCTCAACCATTGTAACGAGCACTGTTCAGCGGTGAGCAGACGCTCCTGGGACTGAGTCCTGCTTTTCCTCTACTGAGCATGCCCAAGGGACGACCTCTCATTGGAGGTCAGGGATCACATGCTCAGGTCCCGTAGCAGCTCCTATTGGACCACTAGGAAGGTCCCGGAGAGCTTCCTCTATGAAAGGTTCGCATGGCCGCACGGACATGCGCTAGTATAAACTTGATAACGTGTGTGTAGATGAATGACTGTCGATGGAAGAAAGCTCCTTAATCATTCCTATTCCTAGTGTTGTTAACTGCTCACGAATGGTGGAAGCTATCTAGCAGCTGACAGTGCTACCTGTACACCTAGCACACATTACAGTGCCTTTTGCATTGCCCGCTTATACGTCACCATGCGCAATCAGTGCGCATTCCTGACAGCCTGTCAGTGTAGGGTGGAAAATCCCGCTTGGACTTTGCATCTGACTCGGGGTGAACTCAAAAGCCACTGAGGGTCAGAGCGAGTCCAATCACCAGATTAGGGGGGTGATTCATAGGGATCTCACTAGTGTCTTGCAGCTGCACCCTGTGACTGTTAACAGGGCGCAGCGTATTATTGCGGCTCTGTGAAGCAACAGAGTTCACTACTATTCACATGGGGTGAAATCTAACCCATGTGTGAACAAGTGTCCATCAGTCATTACTCAGCAGCAGGTACTATCTCTGCACGGTGGACCCCGTGGTGCGTTCGGTGCGTTCCGCTAGCCCTAACATATGGTTGTATTCAAAATTAGCTGATCACATTCAAACTCATGTTAAGTAGCAGACAGCACACACATATCCTCATTTCAAGTGATTCAGATTAACCCCTTAATCCCATATGACAAACTATCCCATCAAGGTGACCTGGGACTTAATTCCCAGGGACAGGATAGTACGTCATAGCGATCGGCCGATCGCGGCCAGGTGTCAGCTGACTATCGCAGCTGTCATCCGGCACTATGTGCCAGGAGCGGTCACGGACCACCCCCGACACATTAACCCTGGCACACTGCGATCAAACATGATCGCAGCGTTTCGGCAGTACAGGGAAGCATTGCGCAAGGAGGGGGCTCCCTGCATGCTTCCCTGAGACCCTCGGTATAAGGCGATGTGCTCACCTTGTACCGAGTGTCTCCTCCCTGCAGGCCCCGGATCCAAAATGGCCGCGGGGCTGCATCCGGGTCCTGCAGGACGGTGGCTTACCAAGCGCCTGCTCAGAGCAGACGCTGATAGGCCTCCAGCAGTGCACGTCAAATCGCTGACCTGACACAGTGCATTGCAAAGTATCAGATCAGCGATCTGACCTTATAACATGATGCCCCCCTGGGGCAATGTTATAAAGTAAAAAAACAAACATATTTAGATGTATAAAAAAAATAAATTCCTAAATAAAGAAAAAAAATATTCCTTTATCTAAATAAAAAAAAAACAATATAAGTACACATATTTAGTATCGCCGCATCCGTAACATCCCGAACTATAAAACTGTCCCACTACTTAACCCCTTCAGTGAACACTGTAAAAAAAAAAAAAAAACCCGAGGCAAAAAACAATGCTTTATTATCACACCGCTGAACAAAAAGTGGAATAGCACGCGATCAAAAAGACGGATATAAATAATCATGGTACTGCTGAAAACGTCATCTTGTCCTGCAAAAAACAAGCTGCAGTACTGCATCATCAGCGAAAAAATAAAAAAGTTATAGTCCTCAGAATAAAGCAATGCAAAAATAATTATTTTTTCCACAAAATAGGTTTTATTGTATAAAAGCGCCAAAACATAAAAAATGATATAAATGCGGTATCGCTGTAATCATACTGACCCAAAGAATAAGACTGCTTTATCCATTCATAAAAATCCGCTAAGAAACCCGCTATAAAAGTAAATTAAACCCCCCTTCAACACACTCTTAGTTAGGGTAAAATACATTTTTTTTTTCCATTTTCCCATTAGGGTCAGGGCTAGGGATAAGGTTAGGGCTAGGGTTAGGGATAGGGCTAGGGTTTGTGTTAGGGTTATGGCTAGGGTTAGGGTTGGGGCTAGGGTTGGGGCTAGGGTTAGGGATAGGGCTAGGGTTAGGGTTGGGGCTAGGGTTAGGGTTGAGGCTAGGGTTAGGGTTGAGGCAAGGGTTAGGGTTAGGGTTGGGGCTAGGGAAAGGATTAGGGTTTGGATTACATTTATGGTTGGGATTAGGGTTAGGGTTGTGTCAGGGTTAAAGGTGTGGTTAGGGTTATGGTTGGGATTAGGGATAGCGGTGTCTTGGAGTTAGAGGTGTGGTTAGGGTTGGGGTTAGGGGTGTGGTTGGAATTAGGGGTGTGATTGGTTTAGGGTTTCAGTTAGAATAAGGGTTTCCACTGTTTAGGCACATCAGGGCTCTCCAAAGGCGACATGGCTTCCGATCTCAATTCCAGCAAATTCTGCCTTGAAAAAGTAAAACAGTGCTCCTTCCCTTCCGAGCCCTCCCGTGCGCCCAAACAGTGGTTTACCCCAATACATGGGGTATCAGCGTACTTGGGACAAATTGGACAACAACTTCTGGGGTCCATTTTCTGCTGTTACCCTTGGTAAAATAAAACAAATTGGAGCTGAATTAAATATTTTGTGAACAAGATTTAAAGTTCATTTTTTTAAACATTCCAAAAATTCCTGTGAAACACCTGAAGGGTTAATAAACTTCTTGAATGTGGTTTTGAGCACTTTGGGGGATGCAGTTTTTAGAATGGTGTCACACTTGGTTATTTTCTATCATATAGATCCCTCAAAATGACTTCAAATGTGATGTGGTCCCTAAAAAAAATGGTGTTGTAAAAATGAGAAATTGCTGGTCAACTTTTAATCCTTATAACTCCCTAAGGGTACGTGTCCACGATCAGGATGGCCGGCGGTATCGTCGGAGCGGCAAAGCCGCTCGGCGCTAAGCCCCGCCCCCTTTTGGGACGTGATGATGCCGGATGTGTTAACTGTACACATCCGGGATCATCGCACCCCTCGCCATAGGGCCCTGTGTTATGCCTTGCGGGGACGCAGCGTCCCCACAAGGTATTCGGACATGCTGCGATCTGAAAAGATGCGCAGCATGTCCGGAGTCGCAGAGAAGTCGGATGCGTGTTTCCACACATAGTGGACACGGGATTTCATAAAATCCCCTCCACTATGCTGGAACATCTGGACGCTGCGTGTTTGACGCTGCAGCTCGGCGCAGCGTCAGACATGCAGCGTTAACTGACCGTGGACACGTACCCTGACAAAAAATGTTTTTTTCCAAAATTGTGCTGATGTAAAGTAGACATGTGGGAAATGTTACTTGGTAAGTATTTTGTGTGACATATCTCTGTGATTTAAGGGCATAAAAAATCAAAGTTGGAAAATTGCAAAATTTTCAAAATTTTCGCCAAATTTCCTCTTTTTCACAAATAAACGCAGATAATATCAAATCAATTTTACCATTATCATGAAGTACAATATGTCACGAGAAAACAATGTCAGAATCATCAGGATCTGTTGAATCATTCCAGAGTTATAACCTCATAAAGGGACAGTGGTCAGAATTGTAAAAATTGGCCCAGTCATTAATGTGCAAGCCACCCTTGGGGGTTAATAACAGTGACATAATCTAAAACTGGATGACGCACAAAAAATTGTAAAAAGTCCAGAAAAAAATACAGCTCTGGCAAAAATTAAGAGACCACCTCAAAACCCTGTCATGGGCAGCCCAATCTCCAGACCTGAACCCCATTGAAAACCTCTGGAATGTAATCAAGAGGATGATGGATAGTCACAAGCCATCAAAGAAGAACTGCTTACATTTTTGCGCCAGAAGCAGTGTGAAAGACTGGTGGAAAGCATGCCAAGACGCATGAAGGCTGTGATTAAAAATCATGGTTATTCCACAAAATATTGATTTCTGAACTTTTCTTGAGTTAAAACATTAGTATTGTTGCTTCTAAATTATTATGAACTTATTTTCTTTTCATTATTTGAGATATGAAAGCACTGTTTTTTTTTTATTTTCACGATTTTTCTTTGTATTAAAAAAAAATACATTTATTGCTTGGAAATTCTGATACATGTTGTGAGAAGTTTATAGAATAAATGAACTATTTACATTTTACTCAAAAATATACTAATAAAGAGAAAAATCAGACAAACTGAACATTTTGCAGTGGTCTCTTAATTTTTGCCAGAGCTGGGAGGCTGCCAAGAGGCCTATTGCAACACTAAAGGAGCTGAAGTAATTTTGGCCGTAATTCCAAAAGATATGTATATTGCAAATCCTACACTGCACATCACCAAAAGAACACCATCCCCACAGTAAAGATGCAGACAGCATTGTTCCTTGAGGATGTTTTTCAGCAGCTAGAACAGGGGCTTTAGTCAAAGTAGAGGGACATATGTAAGTCAATTTTGCAACAAAACCTTCAGGCCTCTGCTAAAAAGCTGCTGATGAGGAGAAATTTCACCTCTCAGCATGGCAGCAACCCTAAGCATACCTTGAAATCAACAAAAGAATGGCTATGCCAGAAAAAGGTCAAAGTTTTGGAATGGACCAAGCCAAACCCCAGACCTGAATCCAATTGAAAATCTGTGGGTAGACCTGAAGAGGGTGCCATACGCAGGAGATTCCCTCGCAATCGTACATATTTGGAGAGCTACTGTAAGGAGTGTGCAAAGATTTTAGCTATGCCTTGCTTATACACTGCCAAAAAGGCTGAATGCTGTCATACAGTAAAGGGCTACTTCAACAAAGCATTAGTTTAAGAGTGTATATATTTATTCAACAAAAGTATTATAGCTCTTTATTTTTCTTTTTTCTCCCAAAGATATTTCAGTTTGTATGTTTTTTTAATTGAATTGCACAGGTTTTAGGTGACATTAAAGGTTTAAAAATTTCTGAAATAATTCTTTTGGTATGATTTTTTTTATATAACCAAAAACCTGACTTTTTATATCCACTGTGCAACTAATTATTCACAGTATCTACTATAAATTTAAACCTATTGGTATTGTTAACTATTACACTTTAATAATTTGCTTTCACAATAAATCAGAATTGTTAATACAGTAGCTGCATGATTTCTGCCATTCTACATATTAAAACATATATCCAGGATCTTTTCTATCTATTTATGTATTCAATTCAGCTTACAGTTTATATCAGCATAAAAGAGCAAAGGACACATACAACTGCTGCAGTTACATTACGGTAATTGGCATACTGCTCTTTCTCTGGTAAGAATTGCATCTTGTTTTGAAATAAACTTGATACATTTTACATTACCAATTGTGATCAACTTCATATAGCACAAATATTTACACATTTATAGCAGCAGAGCAAAGTGTTAGCTTGTCTTTGTAAGAAACATTTCCCTGATTCACATGTCAGTGTATGGTCATTACTTGGTATTAGTATTTGTAAACTAAAATCAGAAATAGAAAAACACTAACAAGAGCTACAAATGAAGGATTCACACCTTTTGTGCATTTTCAGAGCTACAAGTAAGTTTGGCTTACTTTCCAAAAGAAACGGATCTATTTTTATTTCTCAGATGTCATCTTAGATGTATCCTAATTGCATCATTTTTTTCTCATGCATTTTATTTTCACTGAAGGAGATACATTGTCTGAACTTTTTTGCCCATTGTAAATTATAAATGCATCAACTAAAAATGGATAACAACACTCAGATGGAATCTGATTGAGGGCATCGTTTGGATTGGCAGAAGAATAAAGATGGCAAAACTGTGTGTTCTTTCATTAAAATACTTTATTCTGCATGTGTGTATGCGTGTGTGTTTATTTAACCCTTTACAAACTATAAGATTAGTAATGGATAGGTGTCTTATTGACACCTCTCCATTACTAACCTGGCTTAATGTCACCGTACAATATAAAGGTGACATTAAGCCCTTATTGTCCCATATGTCACCACTACAGGGCAGTGGGAAGAGAGAGGCTAAGTGCCAGAATTGGCGCATCTTACAGATGCGCCTTTTCTAGGGTGACAGGGGGCAGATGTTTTTAGCCGGTGGGGTGCAATAACCATGGTCCCTTTCTAGGCAATTAATAATCTGCCCTCAGTCACTGGCTTTCCCTCTCTGGTGCAGAAAATTGCACGGGAGGTCACGCCAGTTTTTTTGGTGAAAACATTATTTTATTAAAAACATACAGATCTCAAATTTTACACACACATACTACTAACAGTATTAGTCACTGACATATATAAATCTAACTGTTCTGCAATGGTTTACTGTATGTAAACCATGTCTCTTATCCTGTCGGCTTCTGCAATGATTTTGCAGAAGCTGACAAATGAATCATCGGCTATTCTGCTATCTATCTCTCTACGAAATATAAAGATATATATATATGTGTGTCACTGACATATGTATATATATATATATATATATATATATATACAGTACAGACTAAAAGTTTGGACACACCTTCTTATTTAAAGATTTTTCTGTTTTTTCATGACTATGAAAATTGTACATTCACACTGAAGGCATCAAAACTATGAATTAACACATGTGGAATTATTTACTTAACAAAAAAGTGTGAAATTACTCAAAATATGTCTTATATTCTAGGTTCTTCAAAGTAGCCACCTTTTGCATTGATGACGGCTTTGCACACTCTTGGCATTCTCTTGATGAGCTTCAAGAGGTAGTAACCGCGAATGGTTTTCACTTCACAGGTGTGCCCTGTCAGGTTTAATAATTGGGATTTCTTGCCTTATAAATGGAGTTGGGACCATCAGTTGTGTTGAGCAGAAGTCTGGTGGATACGCAGCTTATAGTCCTACTGAATAGACTGTTAGAATTTGTATTATGGCAAGAAAAAAGCAGCTAAGTAAAGAAAAATGAGTGGCCATAATTATAATAAGAAATTTTTATAAGAAATGAAGGTCAGTCAGTCCGAAAGATTGGGAAAGCTTTGAAAGTGTCCCCAAGTGCAGTGGCAAAAACCATCAAGCGCTACAAAGAAACTGGCTCACATGAGGACCCGCCCAGGAAAGGAAGATCAAGAGTCACCTCTGCTTCTGAGGATGTTTATAGAAGTCACCAGCCTCAGAAATCACAGGTTAACACTAGCTCAAATTAGAGACCAGGTCAATGCCACACAGAGTTCTAGCAGCAGACACATCTCTACAACAACTGTTAAGAGGAGACTTTGTGCAGCAGGCCTTCATGGTAAAATAGCTGCTAGGAAACCACTGCTAAGGACAGACAACAAGCAGAAGAGACTTGTTTGGGCTAAAGAACACAAGGAATGGACATTAGACCAGTGGAAATCTGTGCTTTGGTCTGATGATTCCAAATTTGAGATCTTTGTTTCCAACCACCGTGTCTTTGTGCAAAGCAGAAAAGGTGAACAGATGGACTCTACATGCCTGGTTCCCATCGTGAAGCATGGAGGAGGAGGTGTGATGGTGTGGGGGTGCTTTGCTGGTGACACTTTTGGGGATTTATTCAAAATTGAAGGCATACTGAACCAGAATGGCAACCACAGCATCTTGCAGCGGCAAGCTATTCCATCCGGTTTGCGTTTAGTTGAACTGTCATTTATTTTTCTACAGGACAATGACCCCAAACCCACCTCCAGGCTGTGTAAGGGCTATTTGACCAAGAAGGAGAGTGATGGGTTGCTATGCCAGATGACCTGGCCTCCACAGTCACCAGACCTGAACCCAATCGAGATGGTTTGGGGTGAGCTGGACCGCAGAGTGAAGGCAAAAGGGCCAACAAGTGCTAAGCATCTCTGGGAACTCCTTCAAGATTGTTGGAAGACCATTCCCGGTGACTACCTCTTGAAGCTCAACAAGAGAATGCCAAGAGTTTGCAAAGCAGTCATCAAAGCAAAAGGTGGCTACTTTGAAGAACCTAGAATATAAGACATAATTTCAGTTGTTTCACAATAGTTTAAGTATATAATTCCACATGTGTTAATTCATAGTTTTGATGCCTTCAGTGTGAATGTACAATTTTCATAGTCATGAAAATACAGAAAAATCTTTAAATAAGAAGGTGTGTCCAAACTTTTGGTCTGTACTGTATGTATATGTATTGTATATTCTATTCTAGCTTTTCTATTCTTAACCTGTCAGTGTGATTTTACTGTACTCCGGACATGAATTGCCATCTTTTCAAAGGACACTGGTGCATAAAAATTGGACAGCACTCGTATGGTGCGAGTGCTGTGCAATTTTTTTCTCGCACCCATTCACTTAGGCTGGGTTCACATTGCGCTAGGGCAGTCCGTCTAACGGACACGTTTTTAAGTACTAAAAATGCAATGTAACGGACATTGTAACGCACCCATAGACTTTCATTTGTACGACGCATCGTAACGCATGTCAAAATTGGCATGCGTTTGCAACATTTCGTTTTTTTATGACGTACCTTCGAATGCGGCCTGCAGTGTTTTTGGGTCTGGTCAAGCTAACGCAAGATTAACTTAAGGGCTAACTCTGCCATTAAAGTCTATTACTAATGCAGCCAGACCCAAATCAATCAAAATGTCCAAATGAAACCATACGTTGGATTGCGTTAATGAGGGTGGTGGGTGGTCCATGAGGGTCCATGTGGTCATGTAACAGGAAATATGATTGCAGCCATTTTGGAGCATATACTCTGCCAGCACATATTGTGAAAACGCCAGCAGCACAGTGTGTGTGTCTTGCAAGCGATCAGAGGCAATGTAAGTACAATTCTATGTATATATTTTTCTGTGTACATCATTTGAGTGTGTAGTGACTATCGGATGTGTGTGCTAAATGTATTGTTTTGTTTGTACACAGATGTCAGATAGTGAGGGATCAAGCAGCAGCAGCGTGTCTGCAGTGTTCTCTTCACAATCGGTATGCTTTAGATTTAAAAAGTCACAATAATGTTGTGTGTCACTCCAGTGTATTGAGGTAATAATGTGTAATCATGTTTTTATTGCAAATAGGAATCTTCTGATCCCGAACCTGCCAGGCCACCCCCCAAAAATTGGCAAAAGTGACAAAGAAGGTACATGCCACACATTTTGTGTCTTTAGTTAACACATAAATTACTTGATACAATAATTCTATTTTTTTTTTTTTACCACACCATAGGTTGTTGAAAAGGGAAAAAAAAAGAAACAGCCTCGCCGTCTGTCTTCACCTCACCTAGAAGTGGTAAATATCACTCAAAATGTTCCTTTTAGACAAAAAAAAATACTAATTAGTTGTTTCCTTTTTTTTTTAATTAAAAAATCAAACATACAAAAGAAACACAAGACCAGAAACATACACTGTGTTCCAAATTATTATGCACAAAGAGTTTAGGAGTGATAAGGTTAGATTTTTTTTGTTTGTCTTTTGAACTCATTGATGGTGATGTGTGTCAGGGCTCTTTATATCACTGAAAGCAATCGCAGATACCTGTGCAAATTAGTTTGGCAGGTGTGTCCAAATAAAGGCAAGACTACTTAAGAAGGTTGTTCTACATTATTAAGCAGCCTACATTTTTGGCCAAAATGGGGAAGAAAAAGGATGTGTCGGCTGCTGAGAAGCAACAAATTGTGGAGTATTTAGGTCAAGGCATGACTACAATCAACATTGCCAAGACACTTCATCGTGATCATCGCACAATCAAGAAGCATGTAGCTGATTCCCACCACACACGTGTGCGTGCTGATAAGGAAAAATTGAGGACTCTTTCCAACAGGCAATTGTGTAAGGTTAAAAGAGCAGCTGCAAAAATGCCTTGTCATAGCAGCAGACAAGTTTTTGAAGCTGCTGGTGCCTCCAACGTCCCCAGAACAACAAGATGCAGGATCCTTCAGAGGTTTGCAGCTGTGCGTAAGCCATCCTGTTGACCACCTCTATCCACTGCACACAAGCAGAAACAGCTCCAGTGGGCCAAATGATACATGAAGACTGACTTCCAAACTGTTTTGTTCACCGATGAGTGCCTTGCAACGCTCGATGGTCCAGATGGATGGAGTGGAGCATGGCTGGTTGATGGACACCCCATGAAAACACGGCTAAGGCGCCAACAAGGAGGAGGTGGAGTAATGTTTTGGGCTGGAATCATGGGGAGAGAGATTGTCGGCCCCTTTATGATCCCTGAAGGGGTAAAGATGAACTCCATAATCTATGTGGAATTTCTAAAACAACACTTCCTGCCATGGTTCAAGAGGAAGTACTGTGCTTCCTGCAGCAAGATCATTTTCATGCATGATAATGCACCGTCTCATGCTGCAAAAAAACACATCTGCATCTCTGTATGCTATGGGCATAAAAGAGGACAAACTTATGGTGTTGCCACCATCTTCCCCTGACCTCAACCCCATTGAGAACCTCTGGAGCATCATCAAAAGGAGTGTCTATGATGGCGGGAGGCAGTTCACATCTAAGCAATAGCTCTGGGAGGGTATTCTGTCCACATGCAAATCAATTGAAGCAGAAACCATCCAAAAACTGACAAATTCAATAGACGAGAGAGTTCAGAGGCTTCTTTCGAACAAGGGGTCCTATGTGCAAATGTAACATCACCTAGAATAAAGTTTTCACTTGAAAACTGTTTGATTTAATTTTGTAATAAGCTGATAATGCTTATAACTTCACAATTGACCATTTTTTTTGTTCAAAATATAAAAAAAGGTTGAAAACTCTGCTGTGCCTAATAATTTGGAACATGCATTTTGAGTGTTTATTTTTTTTTTAAAAAGATACTGCTTTCATAGGCAGTTTGTTCCAAAACATTACAATTATACTAGAATAGTAGATGACTGGAAAATAACAATGACTGCAATTCAGATAGGTAATTTAGAGAAAATATGAGGAAATACTATTTGCATAATAATTTGGAACACAGTGTATATATAAAACTACGTTTAAAATCCTGGTTAAAAAACAACATGTGTATCATAACATAAACCAAACACTACAAGGACAGCCAACAAAAATTAATGATTAAACATTGCACTACAAGTTATAAAAATTTATAAAAATGTAAAAGTGTTTTAAAAAAGCAAAAAAAATTGGATATAAAGTCATTAAGAATAAAATGTAATTTTGGTGATGAGATAAAGTTATTCAACCAAAAATGAAATTCTACATTTTAATATAACGTTTTGTGTTTACATAGTCCAAGCAGCCCTCCAAAAAATGAAGGAATATTGTGGTTGACGAAGAGCCCTTGGACATAGAGAACGAGACACTTATAACACTAGTGGAAGCTAATCCGTCATTATGGGATCAAAGTGACAGCTCCCACCACAATATTATAAAAAACCGGAAGTTGTGGGATAAAATAATATGCCAGTTGGACCCAGGATATTTGGATAAGTCCGCATCGTCTAAGAAAAAATTGGTAACTATTGCTGAACTTAACGTGCAAAATGTAAAGATTGCGAGCTGTCAAATAATTATTTTTTTGTTTTATTTCTGTGAAGCCGAAGCTGTCCATACCCGGTGGAGATCCATTAGAGATCGATTTGTACAAGACTTCCGCACCAGCCAAAACACCCCCAGTGGATCTGGTGGCAAACGTGTCACCCCCTATGTTCATTATGAGCAATTGTTGTTTCTACAGAAAACGTTGTCCCAGCGCTCGTAAGTAAAAAGCTTCGGTGTGAGAGACGAACAAGTATTTAATTAAAATCTCTTAAATAAATTATTTTTTGGGGGTTATAGAACGATATGCAGTACCGCTGCGCCTCGAGAGGCAGAGGAACCGGAGCCATCTCTACAGGAAACAAGCCAGCAGACGGGCGCTGAAGATGTGTCTGGCCTAAGCGAGCCACGATCATTGGGGAGTAGTACTGTAGCTCCTGTTGTCAGTGCCCGTTTGCGAGCATCTGCCAAAGATGAAGTTGATGCCATAATTGTAGATGGACTCCAACAGTTAGAGGATCTGTGTCGCAGTGAACACAGAGATCTAAGGCGGGAAATAACGGAATTGCAATCCCGTGAATCTGTATATGCAGCCAATGAGTGGAAGCTCCTGCTTTTGTCATATGTGCCAGCAGTTCAAAATATACCGGCGCACAGAAATATAATGTTTAGGCAAAGATTAAATGACCTAGTCAATGAATTTTTGGGCCCCCAGGAACCCACTTCCTCGAGACCAAGAACCATGGACATGGCGTCATACAAACCACAATACAGAGGCCAGGGTGAACCGAGTATGGAAATGCAAAGGCAATGTAGCAGTCCAGCGTACAGTTGGGCAGACAATACGCCCGTGCAATATCACAGTATGTAACTACTGTTTAAACAATCACCAAACTTTTGCAATTCCTGCGTTTAAATTGTTTGTGTAAAATTTTTTTTGTACCCAAGTTAATAGTGTATGTTTTTGTTCATCCCTATGGGATCTCAAATGTTAAAATGTTTACCAACAATCAGGTTGGACGCACAATGTAATCAGAATATTTTTTAGTAAAGTTAACTGTTATTAAAACATTTCGTATTCTTGTATGGATTGAACTTTTTACAATTGATTAAGGTAATATTAACAAATTTAAAAAAATAAAAAAAAAAGGGAATTTCCTCACACATTGCACCAATATAAACAGGCTTCAACATTTTCACACATGTCTGTCTTGCCATGGAACAAGACCTTCATGTATGAAGTAATTTGCAAATTGATCACGAATCCTCATTATTTCAACTGTAGACCGAACAGTTGTTGAATCTATGCTCATGAGGTTCGACTCACAGTCATCGGGGTCAAACACCTGGGGTTCATGCCTGGAAACAAAATTGTGCAGGCAGATGCATGCCTTCACTACACAGTCCACATTTTCAGGTTGCAGTTGCATGCAAGTTAGTAATATAGGCCATTTTAAGGTCAAAATACCAAAGGCACATTCCACATAATGTCTTGCCCGGCTCAAACGATAATTAAACATGCGTCTGGTGTAGTTTAGACTACGGCTTGAGTAAGGCTTTAGGAGATTGCGTCCGAGTTGGAACCCCTCATCCCCAACTAAAACATAGGGCAAACTTGGGCTTTCGATCCCCGGAAGAGGTAGTGCTGAGGGTATGTTGAAGTTGTTGCTGTACAAACATTTCCCAATGTTGGATTATTTGAAGACTCTGGAATCGTTCGTCCGTCCATATGCACCAATATCCACAGCAACAAAATGGTATCTAGCATCCGCAATAGCCATCAATACAATGGAAAAGTATTTCTTATAATTATAGTAGAGGGATCCACTATGCACTGGTTTCTGAATTCGAATGTGCTTGCCATCCACGGCACCAATACAATTGGGGAAATTAGCCACATCCTCAAAATGTGTGGAAATCGATAGCCACATTTCCGTTGTCGGGGTTGGTAGCACAAGTGGTTGTAAGTTGTTCCAAATGGCATCACAAGTTTCACGAACTAGTTGGCAAACGGTTGATTTCCCCAGTCGAAACTGAAAATGCAGTGACGCAAAAGATTCTCCCGTAGCCAGATATCTGTTGGACATAAAAAAAAAAAATAGCCCTATGGACATATTGGTAAGATTTTAAAGGACAACTAAAATAAAGGCAAGTTAAAATGGAATAGGACAATTGCCAAAGTGTACATAATTATATGAGATATGCTCCACGATATAACTACATCCTGTCTTTTTCAATAGAACAATGTTAAAAAAGGATAATTACCTCAGAGTCACCACTAAACGTTGCTCCGCACAAATGCTATCACGGAAAGTGCTGCGCTGATGATGTATCTCATCCTTCACATGCAAGAGCAAAACATCAAAGGTCTCAATGGACATCCGAAGATAACATTGAAATTTAAAGGGATGATCCCGAAGCTGAACATACAGGGTGTGAAAGGCACCATATGTATTCCGTAAAAAATTCACTTCATGGATCCAATATCTCCTTTGGGAAATACGCCTTCTCCGCCGAAGTCTCAACTGCATCAAGCGAAATCTAACAAGCTCAGACACAAACATCTTGCTAGCAGAAGTTCACTCAATGCTTGCAAAATGGAGAATGTTTTCCATACACACCCAACGCTGACAAAAGAGCAAAAAAAAAAAAGAGAACAACTTTATTGACAGTGCCAGAACACAGACAAACGGATGCTTCACGAACGGACATCAAAATGACATAACGCAGTCATGTGCTTTAACACATGCGTTAACGTGAAGCCAAATTTTCACCAAATTTGGCTCATTTCTGGACATGCGTTTAACCCCTTAAGCCCGTATGACGTACTATACCGTCGAGGTGGGGTGGGCCTTAATTCCCGGTGACGGGATAGTACGTCATACGCGATCGGCCGCGCTCTCGGGGGGAGCGCGGCCGATTGCGGCCGGGTGTCAGCTGCATATCGCAGCTGACATCCGGCACTATGTGCCAGGAGTGGTCACGGACCACCCCCGGCACATTAACCCCCGGCACACCGCGATCAAACCGGCGGTACAGGGAAGCATCGCGCAGGGAGGGGGCTCCCTGCGGGCTTCCCTGAGACGATCGGTACAAGGTGATGTACTCACCTCGTACCGAACGTCTTCTCCCTGCAGGCCCCGGATCCAAAATGGCCGAGGGGCTGTATCCGGGTCCTGCAGGGAGCACTTCCGGGTCGGAGCAGGCTGCAGATGAAAGCTGCAGCCTGCTCCGATGAAAGTATGATCGCAGATCTGATAGAGTGCTGTGCACACTATCAGATCTGCGATCTGTGATGTCCCCCCCTGGGACAAAGTAAAAAAGTAAAAAAAAAAATTTCCACATGTGTAAAAAAAAAAAAAAAAAAATTCCTAAATAAATAATAATAATAAAAAAAATATTATTCCCATAAATACATTTCTTTATCTAAAAAAAACAAACAAAAACAATAAAAGTACACATATTTAGTATCGCAGCGTCCGTAACGACCCAACCTATAAAACTGGCCCACTAGTTAACCCCTTCAGTAAACACCGTAAGAAAAAACGAGGCAAAAAACAACGCTTTATTACCATACCGCCGAACAAAAAGTGGAATAACACGCGATCAAAAAGACGGATATAAATAACCATGTTACCGCTGAAAACGTCATCTTGTCCCGCAAAAAGCGAGCCGCAATACAGCATCATCAGCAAAAAAATAAAAAAGTTATAGTCCTCAGAATAAAGCGATGCCAAAATAATTATTTTTTCTATAAAATAGTTTTTATCGTATAAAAGCGTCAAAACATAAAAAAAGATATAAATGAGGTATCGCTGTAATCGTACTGACCCGACGAATAAAACTGCTTTATAAATTTTACCAAGCGCAGAACGGTATAAACGCCTCTCCCAAAAGAAATTCATGAATAGCTGGTTTTTGGTTATTCTGCCTCACAAAAATCGGAATAAAAAGTGATAAAAAATGGTCACGTGTCCGAAAATGTTACCAATAAAAACGTCAACTCGTCCCGCAAAAAACAAGACCTCACATGACTCTGTGGACCAAAATGTGGAAAAATTATAGGTCTCAAAATGTGGAGACGCAAAAACGTTTTTGCTATAAAAAGCGTCTTTTAGTCTGGTTTCACACTTGCGTTTTTATCTGCATGCGTTTTTTAAAAAAACCGCATGTGTGAAAAAATGCATGTAAACGCGGTAAAACGCATGCATTTTTATAGAAAAACACAAGAAAACAAGAAAAAAACAAAAAACCCTAACCCTACCCCTAACCCTACCCCTAACCTGAAATACGTGGCACTGAAATACGTGGCACTGAAATATACGTTTATATACGTATATACGTATATAAGTGCCACGATATTTCAGTGGCCACGTATATAAGTGCCACGTATTTAAGTGCCACGTATTTACGTGCCACGTATTTACGTGCCACGTATTTACGTGCCACGTATTTTTCAGTGCCTGAAATACGTGGCACTGAAATACGTGGCACTGAAATATCGTGGCACTGAAATATCGTGGCACTGAAGTATTTACGTGCCACGTATTTTTCAGTGCCTGAAATACGTGGCACTGAAATACGTGGCACTGAAATACGTGGCACTGAAATATTGTGGCACTTATATACGTGGCACTTATATACGTGGCACTTATATACCTGGCACTTATATACGTGGCACTTATATACGTGGCACTTATGACTGTCAGAAAATGTTCAGTAAACGGTTAGGGGTAGGGTTTCAGGTAGAATTGGGGAGTTTCCACTGTTCAGGCACATCAGGGGCTCTCCAAACGCGACATGGCGTCCAATCTCAATTCCAGCCAATTCTGCGTTGAAAAAGTAAAACAGTGCTCCTTCCCTTCCGAGCTCTCCCGTGCGTCCAAAAAGGGGTTTACCCCAACATATGGGGTATCAGCGTACTAGGGACAAATTGAACAACAACTTCTGGGGTCCAAGTTCTCTTGTTATCCTTGGGAAAATAAAAATTTGGGGGGCTAAAAATCATTTTTGTGGGAAAAAAAATATGTTTTATTTTCACGGCTCTGCGTTGTAAACTGTAGTGAAACACTTGGGGGTTCAAAGTTCTCACAACACATCTAGATAAGTTCCTTGGGGGGTCTAGTTTCCAATATGGGGTCACTTGCGGGGGGTTTGTACTATTTGGGTACATCAGGGGCTCTGCAAATGCAACGTGACGCCTGCAGACCAATCCATTTAAGTCTGCATTCCAAATGGCGCTCCTTCCCTTCCGAGCTCTGTCATGCGCCCAAACAGTGGTCCCTCCCCACAAATGGGGTATCAGCGTACTCCAGACAAATTGGACAACAACTTTTGGGGTCCAATTTATCCTGATACCCTTGTGAAAATACAAAACTGGGGGCTAAAAAATCATTTTTGTGAAAAAAAAAAATATTTTTTATTTTCACGGCTCTGCGTTATAAACTGTAGTGAAACACTTGGGGGTTCAAAGCTCTCAAAACACATCTAGATAAGTTCCTTAGGGGGTCTACTTTCCAAAATGGTGTCACTTGTGGGGGGGTTTAATGTTTAGGCACATCAGGGGCTCTCCAAACGCAACATGGCATCCCATCTTAATTCCAGTCAATTTTGCATTGAAAAGTAAAATAGCGCTTCTTCCCTTCTGAGCTCTGCTATGCGCCCAAACAATGGTTTACACCCACATATGGGGTATCGTCGTACTCAGGACAAATTGCACAACAACTTTTGTGGTCTAATTTCTTCTCTTACCCTTGGGAAAATAAAAAATTGGGGGTGAAAAGATAATTTTTGTGAAAAAATATGATTTTTTATTTTTACGGCTCTGCATTATAAACTTCTGTAAAGCACTTGTTGGGTCAAAGTGCTCACCACACATCTAGATAAGTTCCTTAGGGGGTCTACTTTCCAAAATGGTGTCACTTGTTAGGGGTTTCAATGTTTAGGCACATCAAGGGCTCTCTAAATGCAACATGGCGTCCCATCTCAATTCCAGTCAATTTTGCATTGAAAAGTCAAATGGCGCTCCTTCCCTTCCGAGCTCTGCCCTGCGCCCAAACAATGGTTTACACCCACATATGGGGTATCAGCGTACTCAGGACAAATTGCACAACAATTTTTGGGGTCCAATTTCTTCTCTCACCCTTGGGAAAATAAAAAATTGGGGGTGAAAAGATAATTTTTGTGAAAAAATATGATTTTTTATTTTTACGGCTCTGCATTATAAACTTCTGTAAAGCACTTGTTGGGTCAAAGTGCTCACCATACATCTAGATAAGTTCCTTAGGGGGTCTACTTTCCAAAATGGTGTCACTTGTGGGGGGTTTCAATGTTTAGGCACATCAGGGGCTCTCCAAATGCAACATGGTGTCCCATCTCAATTCCAGTCAATTTTGCATTGAAAAGTCAAATGGCGCTCCTTTGCTTCCAAGCTCTGCCATGCGCCCAAACTGTGGTTTACCCCCACATATGGGGTATCAGCGTACTCAGGACAAATTGTACAACAACTTTTGGGGTCTATTTTCTCCTGTTACCCTTGGTAAAATAAAACAAATTGGAGCTGAAATAAATTTTGTGTGAAAAAAGTTAAATGTTCATTTTTATTTAAACATTCCAAAAATTCCTGTGAAACACCTGAAGGGTTAATAAACTTCTTGAAAGTGGTTTTGAGTACCTTGAGGGGTGCAGTTTTTAGAATGGTGTCACACTTGGGTATTTTCTATCATATAGACCCGTCAAAATGACTTCAAATGAGATGTGGTCCCTAAAAAAAAATGGTGTTGTAAAAATGAGAAATTGCTGGTCAACTTTTAACCCTTATAACTCCCTAACAAAAAAAAATTTTGGTTCCAAAATTGTGCTGATGTAAAGTAGACATGTGGGAAATGTTATTTATTAAGTATTTTGTGTGACATATGTCTGTGATTTAAGGGCATAAAAATTCAAAGTTGGAAAATTGCGAAATTTTCAAAATTTTCGCCAAATATTCGTTTTTTTCACAAATAAACGCAAGTTATATCGAAGAAATTTTACCACTAACATGAAGTACAATATGTCACGAGAAAATAATGTCAGAATCGCCAAGATCCGTTGAAGCGTTCCAGAGTTATAACCTCATAAAGGGACAGTGGTCAGAATTGTAAAAATTGGCCCGGTCATTAACGTGCAAACCACCCTCGGGGCTTAAGGGGTTAACGGATCCGTTAAACGGATTGTACAAAACGCAGTGTGAACCTAGCCTTATATTGGAGAGTCTCATCTGAGATACGCAGTAATAGGCAGCATGCTGCAATTTTTTTTCTCAGTCCGATTTCAGCTGAGAAAAAAATCTCAGATGAGTTTTAACTCATTGAATAACATTGGTTCAAGTGCAATCAGATTTTTTACTCGCAAGTGAGAATGAGTGCTAACAGTGCAGAGAGACTGCTCCTGACTCTGAGCCTTGGTGCTGATAAATTTTAACTAGTTAGTAGGCGGTTATTTCTAACTCAGATAGTTTAGATAGCTATTGTCCTGTGTAGCTGTGAAATCAACCTTCCAGCAGATTTTTTGTGTGCAATTAGTGAGGTCCACAGACAAAGATAACAGGGCACATTCCATAGAAGTGTGTTGTGCACTGCTCCTATGCTACTCCATGCATGAGCAGACCTTTCTAAATCTTATTTTTTTGCACTTACTAAATGTGATACAGCACACCATATCCCACCTTGTCATTTACTGCCTGTGAAATTGTTCTTTGATTTGACCTGTTGCACAGTAAAAAAAAATATATTTTTTGCAGTTCCTAACACAATACAGCATGCCACATCCCACCTTGTCATTTGTGGTGGTGAAAATGTTCTGTGATTTGAGCTGCTGCACAGTAAAAAAAAATATTTTCTGCAGTTACTAGCATGATTCAGCAAGCCATATCTCACCTGGTCCATTAATGGCGGTGAAATTGTTTTGTATGATGAGCTGTTGCACAGTAAAAAAAAATTCAGTTACTAAACGTGATACAGCATGCCATATTCCACCTTGTCACTTAGGGCAGTGAAATTGTTCTGAGATATAAGCTTTTGCGCAGTAAAAAAAATATTTTTTTGCAATTGCTAACGTGATACAGCGTGCCCTGTCTCAACTTGTCATTTAGTGGTGATGAAATTGTTCTGTGTGCAGAGCTGTTGCACAGTAAAAAAAAAATTTGTTGCCGGTGCTAACTGGATTCAGCACACCATATCCCACCTTGTCATTTAGTGACGGTGAAGTTGCTCTGTGTGCAGAGCTGTTGCAGATTTTTAAAATAATATTTTTTGCAGTTGCTAATGAGATTCAGCACGTCATATCTCACCCTGTCATTTAGTGGTGCTGAAATTGTTCTGTGTGAGGAGCTGTTGCTCAGTAAAAAAATAATTTTTGCAGTTGCTACACCTTGTCATGTAGTGGCAAACAAATTAATCTTTCTGCACTGCATATTTTCTTTGTCATACAAACCTCATCCACACTGAAAAAAATATTTCTTTTACTAACATGATACAGTAGAGAAGATCTCATTTTTATAACTGTTTGGAGCATATCTACTTAGTTTTTGCAGGCCTCAGCCACACTGAGACTATTCTTTCTTTTGTGACTAACATGATACAGTAGAGGAGATCCCATTTCTATAATTGTTTGCAGTATATCTTCTTTGTTATACAGGCCTCATTTACACTGAAACAAGTCTTTCTTCTGTGACTAACGAGATACAGTAGAGGAGATCTTATTATTATTGTTTGCAGTATATATTCTTTGTTATGCAGGCCTCATTCACACTGAAACAATTCTTTCTTCTGTTAATAATCTGATACAGTAGCGAAGATCTCAATTTTATAACTGTTTGGCGCATATGTTATTTGTTATACCAGCCTCATCCACATTGAAACAATTCTTTCTTCTGTGACTAATGTGACACAGTAGAGGAGACCTCATTTTTATAATTATTTGGAAGATATTTTCTTTGTTATACAGGCCTCATCCAGACTGAAACAATTCTTTCTTCTGTTACTAATGTGATACAGTTGGGGAGATCTCAGTTTGAAATTGCTTGGAGCATACAGTATCTTCTTTGTAATACCGGCCTCATCCACACTGAAACAATTCTTTCTTCTGTGACTAATGGAACACAGTAGGGGAGACTTCATTTTTACAATTGTTTGGAGGATATCTTCTTTGTTATACAGGCCTCATCCAGGCTGAAATAATTCTTTCTTCTGTTAATAATCTGATACAGTAGCGAAGATCTCAATTTTATAACTGTTTGGCGCATATGTTATTTGTTATACTGGCCTCATCCATATTGAAACAATTCTTTCTTCTGTGACTAATGTGACACAGTAGAGGAGACCTCATTTTTATAATTATTTGGAAGATATCTTCTTTGTTATACAGGCCTCATCCAGACTGAAACAATTCTTTCTTCTGTTACTAATGTGATACAGCTGGGGAGATCTCAATTTGAAATTGTTTGGCGCATGCAGTATCTTCTTTGTAATACAGGCCTGATACGCACTGAAACAATTCTTTCTTTTGTGACTTATGTGACTCAGCACACCATATTTCACCTTGTCATTTAGTGCTGCTGAATATTCAGCTGTGTGCAGAGCTGATGCAGATTAAAAAGTTTAATCTAATTTTTGTTGCTGTTACTGTGGTCCTACTACACTACCTGAACAACATGATTGGGAAAAAGCAGGTCGAGGTGGAAGGTGTTTTAGGCTATCTGTATAAGGTGTACTTGGGGTAGGTGGTAATGTTAGTGAAAGCACTAGAGAACCAACAATGTCCCGTCCTAAAAAAACACAACTGACAATGACAACTTCTGTTACTGGATGGGCTACTATACTACCCTTTCTTGGCAGACACAAAAGGGTATTTCTTGTTGATGATGCCCATAAAGAGCATGTGCTCAAGTGGATGGCAAGCACAGCTTCAAGTGACCTCTCCTCCTCTTTCTGCATCTCAACATCACCCCCAATACAATCCACAGAGGTGTTACCCCAATCAATCTAGCTTCCCCCATGTCATAACTCTCCAACTACCCAACTGACTGTAGGGAACCACATATGGGTGAGTCTGCGGAGCTGTTCACACATTCTATGCTATGGGCATCAGAAGTGTACTCCAAAGATTCATAGTACACTTGACTGCTATCAGTTTAATTAAACACAGCTGGACTCCAATGAAGGAGTAGAACCATCTCAAGGAAGATCACAAGGAAATGGACAGCATGTGACTTGAATATGAGTGTCTGAGCAAAGTTTCTGAATACTTATGGCCATGTGAAATTTCAGTTCTTCTTTTTAATAAATATGCAAAAATTTCTACATTTCTGTTCTTTTTCAGTCAAGATGGGGTGCAGAGTGTACATTAATGAGAAAAAATGAACTTTTTTGAATTTACCAAATGGCTGCAATGAAACAAAGAGTGAAAAATTTAAAGGGGTCTGACAACTTTCCATACCCATTTATCTGAGGCTCACATGGACTGTACTGTGTTGTCAGAGCAGGAAGAGGAGAAAGGTGACTATGAGGGTGAGGAATGGGATAGCACAGAGGATGATGATGTGGTTATAGATCCCACTTGGCATGAACACAGAGGAACACAACTGAGTCTGTTGGCCATTGAAATGATGCCTTTCTGCCATGTAGATAAAGATGGTTTCCGAAAGCTGATTGCCGATGCAGTCCCTAGTACCATTTGCCCAGTCGCTGAAGAAAAGCTGAAGGCTGCTATCAAAGCAACCTGAGCTTTCATAACACCTCAGCAGTGCCACAGGCTGATCACCTGCATGTCACGCCGCATTGATGCAGTAATTGATGCCAAAGGAGCCTCGACCAAGTATTGAGTGCATTTACTGAACAGATATTTCAGTAGGCAAAGATTTCCAATTTTAAAATCATTTTTTAAAGCTGCTGTTATAAAGTATTCTAATTTTCTGAGATAATGACTTTTGGGTTTTCATTGGCTGTAAGCCATAATCAACAACAATGACAGAAATAAACACTTGAAATAGATCATTGTTGGTAATGACTCTATATAATATATGAGTTTCACATTTTGTATTGAAGAACTGAAATAAATTAACTTTTTGCTGATGTTCTAATTTTGTGAGATGCACCTCTACTTGCATCGATACAAAGCTCTTTGCCCATGCCAACTGACAGGTTGATATGTAATGTGCTCACATGGTGGAATTCCACTCTGCACATGTTGCAGTGGCTGTGGCAGCAGCAACGAGCCCTGATGCAGTATGTCATGTCATAAAGCTTGGGCCAACGCAGTACGAATGTGGCTCATATCACATTTACAGAGTGGGCACAGATTAAGGACTTCTGCACCTTTCCGCACAATTTCAAAATGGCTACTAAGATGTCTAGTGCTGAGGATGCCGCCACCACCATCACTATTCCCGTCATCTACATTCTGGAGCAGACTTTGAATAGCCTGCGGGAGGAGGTGGTGTTCCCAAAGGAAGAGGGGCAAACAGAGGATGGTAAAGATGGGACAGCAGTGTCTCAAAGTTCCAGACTGTCGTCACACAGGCGGATACCAAGTTAAGGTTTATTACAACGATCGAAGGGGGCTGGTGTTACCAGTCAATCTGTTAGTAAAGGTGCAAGAGCTGAAAAACAAATGGAGGAGGAAGAGGTGATGGGTGAGCAACTGTCAGGAGATAAAAAGGATATTCATCCCCTCTCTGTTGTTTATGGTTGGCGGGAGGGGACGGAGGAAACAAGCATCTTTGCTACCCAGCCAACAACACAGCATGAGCTTGGACCTCATGGAAGAACTCAACATATGAGTGCTTTCTTGCTGTACTATCTGCAAAATGATCCCAATATAATTTTGATTAGAAATATTTCTGACTACTGGGTTTCCACTCTGTAACATCCACATTATGAGACAACATTTTGCCAGATGCTTCCCACCCTGGAAAGGGACCCGTGAATGCTAGAGTGTTGAAACATGCTTTTACACAACTTTAAGAGAAGCTTTTCCCAAGACAACAGTGAGGCACACAGTGTAGACTTCCAACCTCTGGCAAGTCAATTTGCAAATGCCAAAACATTATCAGCAGTAGCAGTAGCGTAAGTGCAAGAAGCAATTTCTGTGAGTCCTTCGACACATTTTTTAGACCAGCTTGTGCACTAGCACAACAGAGTTCAAGTATGACACGTGGTGAACTAAAGGAGAAGAAGGTGCAGGAGTATCTAGAACTCAATATCAATAGCATCAGGGAGGATTTGGACCCTTTCACATTTTGGTCTTCAAAAATGGATGAATGGCCTGAGCTTGCCTCTCATGCCTTGGAGGTTTTATTATGCTGGCAGCCAGCATTCTCTCAAAATGTGTCATCAACACTGCTGGTGGTGTCCTGACTGATAAGCGCAGACGGCTATCCTCTGAAAATGTACACCGCCTAGCTTTCATTAAGATGAAGAAGTCATATAATGTATCTCCAAGGACTTTTGCATCCCAATTGCAGACTGTACTGACTAGGCGATGTTGGCATTTTAAAGGTGCTGCATTGATCTCGCTTCTGACCCTGCTGTTGTGGTTGCTACTGCTGCAGATGTTAACACTAATTGGTGGAAATATTTATAGTCCTGGTTGGGTGTCCATCTGCTGGGTTGGCTGTAGTGGAAGAGATGTCACTATCCATTATACTATTTATATTTTGGTGAAATCAATGCCACTTCAGTGGGGTACACCCCTAATTAGTTTAAATTTTAAGACTCCTGATCGGGTCTTCATCTGTTGGGTTGGCTGTAGTAGAAGATGCATCGGTTCCTATTATACTAGTTCTACTCTCGTGAATTTGATGCCACTTCAGTGGTCTCAGGCCCTATTTTTTTTATTTGAAGACTCCTGATTAGGTCTACATCTGCTGGATTGGCTGTTGTGGAAGAGATGTCGCTCCCAATTATATTATTTCTACTCTGGTGAAATTGATGCCACTTTGGTGGTGTCTGCCAAAAATGTTTGGAAATGTGGAGAGTCTTGATTGGGTCTCTCAGTCTGCTGGGTTGTCTGTAGTGGAAGAGGTGTCTCTCCCCATTAAACTATTTCAACTCTTGCGAAATTGATGCCACTTTGGTGGTATCTGCCCCTAATTACTTTAAATTTGAAGACTCCTGATTGGGTCTCCATCTGCTTGGTTGGCTGTAGTGGAAGACGTTTTCGTCCATATTATACTATTTCTACTCTGGTGAAATTGATGCTCCCTTTGTGGTGTCTGCCAAAATTTTTTGGGAAATGTGGAGAGTCCTGATTAGTTCTATCCATCTGCTGGGTTTGCTGTAGTGGAAGAGATATCCTTCCCCAAAATACTATTAATACTCTGGTGAAACTGATGCCAGTTTGGTGGTGTCAGGCTGTAATTTTTTTAAATTTGAAGACTCCTGATTGGGTTTACATCTGCTGGGTTGGCTGTAGTGGAAGAGATGTCGCTCCCCATTATTCTATTTCTACTGTGATGAAATTGATGCCACTTTGGTGGTGTCTGCCACTAATTTTTGAAAATGTTAAGAGTCCTGATTGGGTCTCTCCATCTGCTGGACTGGCTGTAGTCGAAGTGATGTCACTCCCCATTATACTGTTTATACGCTGGTGAAATTGATGCCACTTTGGTGCTGTCTGCACCTAATAATTTGAAATATGATAACTCCTGATTCTGTCGCCATCTGCTGGGTTGGCTGTAGTGGAAGATGTGTCGGTCCCTATTATACTGTTTCTACTCTCATAAAAATTGATACCACTTGAGTTGTGTCAGGCCCTAATTTTTTTTAAATTTGATGACTTCTGATTTGGTCTCCATCTTCTGGGTTGGCTGTAGTGGAAGACGTGTTGGTCCCTATTATACAATTTCTACTCTGGTAAAATAGATGCCGCTTTGTTGGTATCTGCCACTAATTTTTGGAAATGTGTACACTCCTGGTTTATGCTGAGTAAAAAAAAGCACATTGGGCATGAGATTTCTCTAAATCCCATCCACTTTGCTGGGACTTTTAGACAATGCAGTTTTGACACAAAAATAGGCAGCATTAAAAACGTCCCAAAAACTCATTTGGGCATATAGCCTATTGGATTGCTTTATGAGAGTCATGTCACTTTTTCATAAGCTAACCTTCTGCCATCAAGGGGTCTTCTGCATCAATGATCAATTACCTGAAGGCCTTAATCATGTAGAACACTGGTATAGAGGGCAGTGGCATTCATTGTTACCCAGAACGCTTTATGAATTGCCAGCTGGCACTTCTTTGTTTCACCTGTTTGTTCAGTGTCGACTGTGTGCAAGGCATCATCTAAAGCTTATCAAAGAATTTTTGGTCACAATGTAGTTACAAGGCTGAGTTTGTGTCCTAGGTCATTTGTTTTCCAGCAGGACAATGACCACAAACATACTTCAAGAAGCACCTAGAACTGGATGGAACCAAAGTGCTGGAGAGGTCTGAAGTGGTCAGCAATGTGTCCGGACCTAAATCCCATTGAACAATCTTAAAATTTCTGTTGGGAGAAGGCACCCTTCAATTATGATGGACCTGGAGTAGTTTGCAAAGGATAAGTGGTCCAAAATTCCATGTGGGAGATGTATGAAGCTTGTTGATAGTTATAGGAAGCAATTGATTGTGGTTATTTACTCCAAAGGGTGTGCAACCAAATATTAACTTAAGGGTGCCAACCATATTGTCCATACAATTTTTAGGGTTTTGTTTGAAAACATGTCAAATTTACCTTTTCTTGTGTTGTTCCAATACACACACAAAGGAAATAATCATGTATGTAACAAAACATGTGCAATTGCAATAATCCTTTGGGAGAAATACTTCATTTTCTGGAACAATTTTAAGGGTGCCAATACTTTTGGCTATGACTGTATGTGTATTTTTGCTTTTACATAAAAGCAGTGTTTTTAGTGGCAAAAATATTTTCCTTCATATTTTTGCACTTTGTTTTATATTTATTTTATTTTTTTTTACTTTTTTACTGAATCTCAGTATAGGACTTCAATTTTTACTAATCTGATGCCTGGTCTAATATCCTGCAATACTTCCAGATTGTATGGTACTAGACCTGACCGTGTTATCCTAAGAGGAAGAATATTAGATACTGCTAATGGCAGGACCTAACACTAACAGACCACTGTAGCTGACAGACCCCCATGGCCATTACAGGGCATAGGATCACCAAGTCAACCATTAGAATAGCTTAATTGCTGTCAATATTGACAGCGGCATATAAGGGGGTAAACTGTTGTGATCAGTGTAAGCACCAATCGCAGCCATTGTATCATGGGGTCAGCTATGATACATCACCCGCTGATGATGAAGCCAGCATTGCTTGTGAGCCAGCTTTTTCATTGCACTGTGCATGCATGGTGGTATGAGGGATATAATATACAGCTGATGTCAGGAAGGGGTTAAACCACTGACACATTCATAATAGAGACTTATCCTCTATTAAAAAATGCCTGTTTTACAGATTTTATTAATTTCATTTTAGGTAAAAAGGGTTTGATTACTTATAAATATGAGGAGTTTCAGAGCTCAGTGCCGCCCCTCAAGTACAATCCACCACACCTCTGCTTATATAGATTGACCACTCTTTTTGGAGCACTTCTTGACTACACTCCCCAACCATTCACCCACTGGCACTACAGGAGACAAGAATACAAACAGTGTGAGTGTGGGTGTGCTCTACTCCGTGTCTCATTTCTGCTCCCCCTCTCCTGTCTTCTTCGGCCACCTGCTACAGTGTGGTCCTGTGTGCAGCGAGTGGCTACTGCAGACAGGAGAGGGAGATGAGAGGTTGCCTACACAAACACTGTGAGAGCTCTTGGCTCCTGCAGTGTCAGTGAGTTCAATGCTGAAGATGATTTAAGTTAGGCAGTGATCCAAAGCAAGCGCTGTCAATCAACAAGAAAGAGATCCAGAGGATTTTAATTCAGGAGTTGAATCGATGCAATGAGTTTCAAAAACAGCAACATAGAGAAATTCAGAAAAATATACCAGAAGGAAACAACCTTACCAACACCAGTCAGATCACAAATGCACAGGCAGGATGTAGCAGACCCACATTATGAAGGCAGGGGCAGCACAGGTGCAAACTACTGATAAAAGCAGCCACTCACAAACCTACCAAATAATGGAGGGGTTGGCTGCCTAGTAGAAAAAATGCACATAAATGAGGCTTGAGTAGAACGCCAGTCACACAGGTATGTGTGATGCACAGTGTCCGGCTTACAGCCAATTGATGACACCCATAACATTATGACAGGCTGGCTGCCCAGCATTATGTGAGTGCACCTCACAAGAACAGATGCCCCAGCAAGAAATGGTAAAAAGTGCAACAAAAGATAAAAAAAATAATGCATATGATAAATACATTAAATGAGGCATTGGTTGATATTTTTGCCAAAATAGATAAGCTCGCAATGCAATGAATCGATGCAGTGAGCCCTTAACTATGCCAAAGGTGCACCAAAGACTAGGGTTGAGCGACTTTCATTTTTTTAAGATCGAGTCGGGTTTTGTGAAACCCGACTTTGTCCAGAGTCGAGTCGAGTGCAGTCGGCCGATTATCGCTAAAAGTCGGGGATCGACCGAAACACGAAACCCAATGCAAGTCAATGGGGAAGCATAGTCGGCAGTGAGTGGAGGCCAGGAAAACACCTACAGTGCCCATTTTAATGCCAAAAACATCCTTTCTTGTTTCTGAAGCTTGTCAATCTTAATTAACTTTATAATAATAGTTGTTCAATGGAACTTGGGGGTCATTTGGCAAATTTGTGGGGGGTAGGGCTGGTTCAAGGTTTTAGTGGGCCCAGGAATCGTGGACTACGTCACGGCAGTGGAGCAGGGAGAGGAAAGTATTTCAACGTTGCAACTGCTGTGATCCTGAGCAAGCAGGGGGGCACACTTGTTCGCATTGGCACTGGCACAGGGCCCCTCAAAGTACAGCGGTGTGTTTGCACGGCGGGGGCGCCTCCCACCAGCAGCGACACTTTTGCGTACTCTGAGGGGCCCTGTCATGATCTCAATGGCAAGAGATCATAGCATCAGCATATATAGGAACTAGCTCTTGGAAGATGGAAACTGAGCTGACCATGAACTAAACCTAACGCACAACTAGCAGTGGCCTAGTAGCATGCCTACGTTGATTCTAGATGCCCAGCACCAGCCGGAGAACTAAATAAAGCTAGCAGAGGAAAATATTAGTCCTAGCTCACCTCTAGAGAAATACCCCGAAAGGAGACAGAGGCCCCCCACATGTATTGGCGGTGAATCAAGATGAAATAACAAACGTAGTATGAAAATAGGTTTAGCAAATTTGAGGTCCACTTACTACATAGCAGAAGACAGAAAGGACACTTTCATGGTCAGCTGAAAACCCTATCAAAACACCATCCAGAAATTACTTTAAAACTCTGGCATTAACTCATAACACCAGAGTGGCAATTCCTGTTCACAAGAGCTTTCCAGACACAGTAACGAAACTACAGCTGTGAACTGGAACAAAAATGCAAAAACAAACATGGACAAGAGTCCAACTTATCTAGTAGTTGTCTAGGAGCAGGAACAAGCACAGAGAGGCTTCTGATAACATTGTTGACCGGCAAGCAACTAACAGAGCAGCAAGGTTATATAGCGACTCCCACATCTTGATGGGAACAGGTGAACAGAGAAGATGAAGACACCAGTTCAATTCCACCAGTAGCCACCGGGGGAGCCCAGAATCCAAATTCACAACAGTACCCCCCCCTCAAGGAGGGGGCACCGAACCCTCACCAGAACCACCAGGGCGATCAGGATGGGCCCTATGAAAGGCACGAACCAGATCAGAGGCATGAACATCAGATGCATTCACCCAAGAATTATCCTCCTGGCCGTATCCCTTCCACTTGACCAGATACTGGAGTCTCCGTCTGGAAACACGAGAGTCTAAGATTTTCTCCACAACGTACTCCAACTCACCCTCAACCAACACCGGAGCAGGAGGCTCAACGGAAGGCACAACCGGTACCTCATACCTGCGCAATAATGACCGATGAAAAACGTTATGAATAGAAAAGGATGCAGGGAGGTCCAAACGGAAGGAAACAGGGTTAAGAATCTCCAATATCTTATACGGGCCGATGAACCGAGGCTTAAACTTAGGAGAAGAGACCCTCATAGGGACAAAACGAGAAGACAACCACACCAAGTCCCCAACACGAAGACGAGGACCAACACGACGATGGCGGTTAGCAAAAAGCTGAGTCTTCTCCTGGGACAACCTCAAATTGTCCACCACCTGCCCCCAGATCTGATGCAATCTCTCCACCACAGCATCCACTCCAGGACAATCCGAAGATTCCACCTGACCAGAGGAAAATCGAGGATGAAACCCCGAATTACAGAAAAACCAAAGTGGCAGAGCTGGCCCGATTATTGAGAGCGAACTCCGCCAATGGCAAAAAAGCAACCCAATCATCCTGGTCAGCAGACACAAAACACCTCAGATATGTCTCCAGGGTCTGATTAATCCGCTCGGTCTGGCCATTCGTCTGAGGATGGAAAGCGGACGAAAAAGATAAATCTATGCCCATCCTAGCACAGAATGCCCGCCAAAATCTAGACACGAATTGGGTCCCTCTGTCAGAAACGATATTCTCAGGAATACCATGCAAACGAACAACATTTTGAAAAAACAGAGGAACCAACTCGGAAGAAGAAGGCAACTTTGGGCAGAGGAACCAAATGGACCATCTTAGAGAAACGGTCACACACCACCCAGATGACAGACATCTTCTGAGAAACAGGCAGATCTGAAATAAAATCCATCGAGATGTGCGTCCAAGGCCTCTTAGGAATAGGCAAGGGCAACAACAATCCACTAGCCCGAGAACAACAAGGCTTGGCCCGAGCACAAACGTCACAAGACTGCACAAAGCCTCGCACATCTCGTGACAGGGAAGGCCACCAGAAGGACCTTGCCACCAAATCCCTGGTACCAAAAATGCCAGGATGACCTGCCAACGCAGAAGAATGAACCTCAGAGATGACTCTACTGGTCCAATCATCAGGAACAAACAGTTTATCAGGTGGGCAACGATCAGGTCTATCCGCCTGAAACTCCTGCAAGGCCCGCCGCAGGTCTGGAGAAACGGCTGACAATACCACTCCATCCTTAAGGATACCTGTGGGCTCAGAGTTACCAGGCGAGTCAGGCTCAAAACTCCTAGAAAGGGCATCCGCCTTAACATTCTTAGAACCCGGTAGGTATGACACCACAAAATTAAACCGAGAGAAAAATAATGACCAGCGCGCCTGTCTAGGATTCAGGCGCCTGGCGGTCTCAAGATAAATCAAATTTTTGTGGTCAGTCAATACCACCACCTGATGTCTGGCCCCCTCAAGCCAATGGCGCCACTCCTCAAAAGCCCACTTCATGGCCAAAAGCTCCCGATTCCCAACATCATAATTCCGCTCAGCGGGCGAAAATTTACGGGAAAAGAAGGCACAAGGCCTCATCACGGAGCAGTCAGAACTTTTCTGCGACAACACTGCCCCAGCTCCGATCTCAGAAGCGTCGACCTCAACCTGAAAAGGTAGAGCAACATCAGGCTGACGCAACACAGGGGCAGAGGAAAAACGGCGCTTAAGCTCCCGAAAGGCCTCCACAGCATCAGGGGACCAATCAGCAACATCAGCACCCTTCTTAGTCAAATCGGTCAATGGCTTAGCAATATCCGAAAAACCAGCAATAAATCGACGATAAAAGTTAGCAAAGCCCAAAAATTTCTGAAGACTCTTAAGAGAAGAGGGCTGCGTCCAATCACAAATAGCTTGAACCTTGACAGGATCCATTTCAATGGAAGAGGGGGAAAAAATATATCCCAAAAAGGAAATCCTCTGTACCCCAAAAACACACTTAGAACCCTTCACACACAAAGAATTAGACCGCAAAACCTGAAAAACCCTCCTGACTTGCTGGACATGAGAGTCCCAGTCATCCGAAAAAATCAGAATATCATCCAGATACACAATCATAAATTTATCCAAATAATCGCGAAAAATATCATGCATAAAGGACTGGAAAACTGACGGAGCATTTGAAAGACCAAAAGGCATCACTAAATACTCAAAGTGGCCCTCGGGCGTATTAAATGCGGTTTTCCACTCATCCCCCTGCCTGATTCGCACCAAATTATACGCCCCACGAAGGTCAATCTTAGAGAACCACTTGGCCCCCTTTATGCGAGCAAACAAATCAGTCAGCAACGGCAATGGGTATTGATATTTAACAGTGATTTTATTCAAAAGCCGATAATCAATACATGGTCTCAAAGAGCCGTCTTTTTTTGACACAAAGAAAAAACCGGCTCCTAAGGGAGATGACGATGGACGAATATGTCCCTTTTCCAAGGACTCCTTTATATATTCACGCATAGCAGCATGTTCAGGCACAGACAGATTAAATAAACGACCCTTTGGGTATTTACTACCCGGGATTAAATCTATGGCACAATCGCACTCTCGGTGCGGAGGTAACGAACCAAGCTTGGATTCTTCAAAGACGTCACGATAGTCAGACAGGAACTCAGGAATTTCAGAGGGAATAGATGATGAAATGGAAACCACAGGTACATCCCCATGAGCCCCCTTACATCCCCAGCTCAACACAGACATAGCTTTCCAGTCGAGGACTGGGTTGTGAGATTGCAGCCAAGGCAATCCTAGCACCAAATCATCATGTAGATTATACAGCACCAGAAAGCGAATAATCTCCTGGTGATCCGGATTAATACGCATAGTTACTTGTGTCCAGTATTGTGGTTTATTATTAGCCAATGGGGTGGAGTCAATCCCCTTCAGAGGAATAGGAGTCTCCAAAGGCTCTAAATCATACCCACAGCGTTTGGCAAAGGACCAATCCATAAGACTCAAAGCGGCGCCAGAGTCGACATAGGCGTCCGTGGTAATAGATGACAAAGAGCAAATCAGGGTCACAGATAGAATAAACTTAGACGGTAAGGTGCAAATGGAAACAGATTTACCAAGCTTTTTAGTGCGCTTAGAGCATGCTGATATAACATGAGTAGAATCACCACAATAGAAACACAACCCATTTTTCCGTCTAAAATTCTGCCGCTCGCTTCGGGACAGAATTCTATCACACTGCATACTCTCTGGCGATTTCTCAGTGGACACCGCCAGATGGTGCACTGGTTTGCGCTCCCGCAAACGCCTATCGATCTGAATAGCCATTGTCATGGACTCATTCAGACCCGCAGGCACAGGGAACCCCACCATAACATCCTTAATGGCATCAGAGAGACCGTCTCTGAAAGTCGCCGCCAGGGCGCACTCATTCCACTGAGTAAGCACAGACCATTTACGGAATCTTTGGCAGTAAATTTCCGCTTCATCTTGCCCCTGAGATAGGGACATCAAAGTTTTTTCTGCCTGAAGCTCCAAATGAGGTTCGTCATAAAGCAACCCCAAGGCCAGAAAAAACGCATCCACATTGAGCAACGCAGGATCCCCTGGTGTCAATGAAAAAGCCCAGTCTTGAGGGTCGCCCCGGAGCAAGGAAATCACAATCCTGACCTGCTGTGCAGGATCTCCGGCAGAGCGAGATTTCAGGGACAAAAATAATTTGCAATTATTTCGAAAATTCTGAAACCCAGATCTATTCCCCGAGAAAAATTCCGGCAAAGGAATTCTCGGCTCAGATACAGGTGCATGACAAACAAAATCTTGCAAATTTTGTACCTTCGTGGCGAGATTATTCAAACCTGCAGTTACACTCTGAAGATCCATTGCAAACAGGTGGACACAGAGCCATTCAAAGATTAGAATGAGAGAAAAAAAAAAAAAAAAAAAAAATTTCAGCAGACTACTTATTTCTCTCCTTTCTCAGCCAAGGATTTTAACCCTTTAGTGGGCCGGTCAAACTGTCATGATCTCAATGGCAAGAGATCATAGCATCAGCATATATAGGAACTAGCTCTTGGAAGATGGAAACTGAGCTGACCATGAACTAAACCTAACGCACAACTAGCAGTGGCCGGGTAGCATGCCTACGTTGATTCTAGATGCCCAGCACCAGCCGGAGAACTAAATAAAGCTAGCAGAGGAAAATATTAGTCCTAGCTCACCTCTAGAGAAATACCCCGAAAGGAGACAGAGGCCCCCCACATGTATTGGCGGTGAATCAAGATGAAATAACAAACGTAGTATGAAAATAGGTTTAGCAAATTTGAGGTCCACTTACTACATAGCAGAAGACAGAAAGGACACTTTCATGGTCAGCTGAAAACCCTATCAAAACACCATCCAGAAATTACTTTAAAACTCTGGCATTAACTCATAACACCAGAGTGGCAATTCCTGTTCACAAGAGCTTTCCAGACACAGTAACGAAACTACAGCTGTGAACTGGAACAAAAATGCAAAAACAAACATGGACAAGAGTCCAACTTATCTAGTAGTTGTCTAGGAGCAGGAACAAGCACAGAGAGGCTTCTGATAACATTGTTGACCGGCAAGCAACTAACAGAGCAGCAAGGTTATATAGCGACTCCCACATCTTGATGGGAACAGGTGAACAGAGAAGATGAAGACACCAGTTCAATTCCACCAGTAGCCACCGGGGGAGCCCAGAATCCAAATTCACAACAGGGCCCTGTGCCAGTGACGCTGCTAACGAGTATGCCCCCCCCACCTGATGAAGGAACCTGCACTTTCATCTGCACCTTCCTCTTTGTCCCTGTGTAAGGTGGTATAACATACGGGAAGGGGAACCTTACTTTCAGCAGGGTCAGATTCTGGCTGTGTAGAGTGCAAGGGGAATGTAGTGGTCTAGGTCAATGTACCAGCAGACTCATCTAGCAGTGGCTGGGCAATGGGCAGGATGAGGAGGAAACAGATATAGGGCCAAAGAATAAAGTAGGCTAAATGCAGTTCAAAATTGGTAACAGGACAGGACTAAACAGGCGGCATTGCTTTTATTCAGTGGAGTAGCAAACCCAGGAGCAGCAGACACTGTTTTAAGGGCCCAACCACACTAGTAGGCCAAATGCAGTTTAATATCTGATACTATAGGCCCAAAGCCAGAAGGTTGAAGCTCAGCTTTATTCAGTTGAGGGCAAACACCAGGGAGGGGCAGACACCGTTAGTAGGCCCTAACCACCAATTTTTAAAATAACAGCACTTAATGAGAGCCAGAAGGTTGAAGCTCAGCTTTATTCAGTTGAGGAAAAACACCAGGCAGGGGCAGACACCGTTAGTAGGCCGTAACCAAAGTTGAAGGCCAAATGCAGTTTAATTTCTGATACTATAGGCCGAAAGCCAGAAGGTTGAAGCTCAGCTTTATTCAGTTGAGGAAAAACACCAGGGAGGGGCAGACACCGTTAGTAGGCCCTAACCACCAATTTTTGAAAACACAGCACTTAATGAGAGCCAGGAGGTTGAAGCTCAGCTTTATTCAGTTGAGGAAAAACACCAGGGAGGGGCAGACACCGTTAGTAGGCCCTAACCACCAATTTTTGAAAACACAGCACTTAATGAGAGCCAGAAGGATGAAGCTCAGCTTTATTCAGTTGAGGACAAACACCAGGCAGGGGCAGACACCGTTAGTAGGCCCTAACCACCAATTTTTGAAAACACAGCACTTAATGAGAGCCAGAAGGATGAAGCTCAGCTTTATTCAGTTGAGGACAAACACCAGGCAGGGGCAGACACCGTTAGTAGGCCCTAACCACCAATTTTTAAAAACACAGCACTTAATGAGAGCCAGAAGGTTGAAGCTCAGCTTTATTCAGTTGAGGAAAAACACCAGGGAGGGGCAGACACCGTTAGTAGGCCCTAACCACCAATTTTTGAAAACACAGCACTTAATGAGAGCCAGAAGGATGAAGCTCAGCTTTATTCAGTTGAGGACAAACACCAGGCAGGGGCAGACACCGTTAGTAGGCCGTAACCAAAGTTGAAGTTCAAATGCAGTTTAATATCTGATACTAAAGGCCCAAAGCCAGAAGGTTGAAGCTCAGCTTTATTCAGTTGAGGTCAAACACCAGGGAGGGGCAGACACCGTTAGTAGGCCCTAACCACCAATTTTTAAAATAACAGCACTTAATGAGAGCCAGAAGGTTGAAGCTAAGCTTTATTCAGTTGAGGAAAAACACCAGGCAGGGGCAGACACCGTTAGTAGGCCGTAACCAAAGTTGAAGGCCAAATGCAGTTTAATATCTGATACTATAGGCCCAAAGCCAGAAGGTTGAAGCTCAGCTTTATTCAGTTGAGGAAAAACACCAGGGAGGGGCAGACACCGTTAGTAGGCCCTAACCACCAATTTTTGAAAACACAGCACTTAATGAGAGCCAGAAGGATGAAGCTCAACTTTATTCAGTTGAGGACAAACACCAGGGAGGGGCAGACACCGTTAGTAGGCTGTAACCAAAGTTGAAGGCCAAATGCAGTTTAATATCTGATACTATAGGCCCAAAGCCAGAAGGTTGAAGCTAAGCTTTATTCAGTTGAGGGCAAACACCAGGGAGGGGCAGACACCGCTAGTAGGCCCTAACCACCAATTTTTAAAATAACAGCACCTAATGAGAGCCAGAAGCTTGAAGCTCAGCTTTATTCAGTTGAGGAAAAACACCAGGCAGGGGCAGACACCGTTAGTAGGCCGTAACCAAAGTTGAAAGCCAAATGCAGTTTAATTTCTGATACTATAGGCCGAAAGCCAGAAGGTTGAAGCTCAGCTTTATTCAGTTGAGGAAAAACACCAGGGAGGGGCAGACACCGTTAGTAGGCCCTAACCACCAATTTTTGAAAACACAGCACTTAATGAGAGCCAGAAGGATGAAGCTCAGCTTTATTCAGTTGAGGACAAACACCAGGGAGGGGCAGACACCGTTAGTAGGTCGTAACCAAAGTTGAAGGCCAAATGCAGTTTAATATCTGATACTATAGGCCCAAAGCCAGAAGGTTGAAGCTCAGCTTTATTCAGTTGAGGGCAAACACCAGGGAGGGGCAGACACCGTTAGTAGGCCCTAACCACCAATTTTTGAAAACACAGCACTTAATGAGAGCCAGAAGGATGAAGCTCAGCTTTATTCAGTTAAGGACAAACACCAGGGAGGGGCAGACACCGTTAGTAGGCCCTAACCACCAATTTTTAAAAACACAGCACTTAATGAGAGCCAGAAGGTTGAAGCTCAGCTTTATTCAGTTGAGGAAAAACACCAGGGAGGGGCAGACACCGTTAGTAGGCCCTAACCACCAATTTTTGAAAACACAGCACTTAATGAGAGCCAGAAGGATGAAGCTCAGCTTTATTCAGTTGAGGACAAACACCAGGGAGGGGCAGACACCGTTAGTAGGCCCTAACCACCAATTTTTAAAATAACAGCACTTAATGAGAGCCAGAAGGTTGAAGCTCAGCTTTATTCAGTTGAGGAAAAACACCAGGCAGGGGCAGACACCGTTAGTAGGCCCTAACCACCAATTTTTGAAAACACAGCACTTAATGAGAGCCAGAAGGATGAAGCTCAGCTTTATTCAGTTGAGGAAAAACACCAGGCAGGGGCAGACACCGTTAGTAGGCCGTAACCAAAGTTGAAGACCAAATGCAGTTTAATTTCTGATACTATAGGCCGAAAGCCAGAAGGTGGAAGCTCCGATTTAGACAGTGGAGGACAATTTGAATTAGGGACTGCAGACAGACTTAGTAGGCTGTCCCCTGTGGACCATGCATCCAACACATTAACCCATTGCGCCGTAATGGACACGTAATCTTCTGTGGCCATGCCTACAGGTCCATGTCTGTTGTCAGGTGCACCTTTGTACTCACAGATTGCCAGAGTGCATGGACAATGCGGTCTTTTACATGCTGGTGGAGGGTTGGGATGGCTTTTCTCGCAAAAGAAGTGTCGACTGGTTAGCTTGTAGCGTGGTACAGCGTAGTCCATCATGGCCTTATTAATAGTAAATAAAATATATAACTAGGCTCTATGAACTTTTAAATAGGTTCCAGGGGTACACGGGCAGCATTGGTGTGGTCAGTGGAGGAGTATTGCAAGTAGGGGCCGCAGACAGGCTCACAAAGGCCTAAAATAACAAACAGTAGGCAGTCATGGCAGTTTTACATCGGTTACATGGATACACAGGCAGGCAGCATTGTGGTCAGTGGAGGAGTAATGCAAGTAGGGACCGCAGACAGGGTATCAAAGGCCTAAAATAACAAACAGTAGGCAGTCATGGCAGTTTGAAATCGGTTACATGGATACACAGGCAGGCAGCATTGTGGTCAGTGGAGGAGTATTGCAAGTAGGGGCCACAGACAGGCTCACAAAGGCCTAAAATAACAAACAGTAGGCAGTCATGGCAGTTTTACATCGGTTACATGGATACACAGGCAGGCACTCCAGGCAGCATTGTGGTCAGTGGAGGAGTATTGCAAGTAGGGGCAGCAGACAGGCTATCAAAGGCCTAAAATAGCAAACAATAGGCTCATGGCAGTTTTATATCGGTTACATGGATGCACAGGCAGGCAGCATTGTGGTCAGTGGAGGAGTAATGCAAGTAGGGACCGCAGACAGGCTATCAAAGGCCTAAAATAACAAACAATAGGCTCATGGCAGTTTTATATCGGTTACATGGATGCACAGGCAGGCAGCATTGTGGTCAGTGGAGGAGTAATGCAAGTAGGGACGGCAGACAGGCTATCAAAGGCCTAAAATAACAAACAATAGGCTCATGGCAGTTTTACATCGGTTACATGGATACACAGGCAGGCAGCATTGTGGTCAGTGGAGGAGTAATGCAAGTAGGGACCGCAGACAGGCTATCAAAGGCCTAAAATAACAAACAATAGGCTCATGGCAGTTTTATATCAGTTACATGGATGCACAGGCAGGCAGCATTGTGGTCAGTGGAGGAGTAATGCAAGTAGGGACGGCAGACAGGCTATCAAAGGCCCAAAATAACAAACAATAGGCTCATGGCAGTTTTACATCGGTTACATGGATACACAGGCAGGCAGCATTGAGGTCAGTGGAGGAGTAATGCAAGTAGGGGCCACAGACAGGCTCACAAAGGCCTAAAATAACAAACAGTAGGCAGTCATGGCAGTTTTACATCGGTTACATGGATACACAGGCAGGCACTCCAGGCAGCATTGTGGTCAGTGGAGGAGTAATGCAAGTAGGGACTGCAGACAGGCTATCAAAGGCCTAAAATAACAAACAATAGGCTCATGGCAGTTTTATATCAGTTACATGGATGCACAGGCAGGCAGCATTGTGGTCAGTGGAGGAGTAATGCAAGTAGGGACGGCAGACAGGCTATCAAAGGCCTAAAATAACAAACAATAGGCTCATGGCAGTTTTACATCGGTTACATGGATACACAGGCAGGCAGCATTGTGGTCAGTGGAGGAGTATTGCAAGGAGTGTCTGACACAGTTAGTACTCCAAAAAAATAAATAGATGTTAATGTCTCGCAAAACAACTATAAGTAAAAAAAGGGTGGCATGCTTAGGTACAGGGGTGGGCTCATCTGCAGAGTTTATGACAAAGTAATTTGGCAGTAAATTAGTATTTACTGGTGTCAATATAGGACACTGACCCAGACTACTTTAACTAGCATCATAGATGCAAACAAATTGGTATTGTTTGTCAGTGCCAGGCATTGAATGATGTCAGTGCATAGACTAAACATTGGTGGAGCTGTGCGAGATAATTTTGCACGTGGTAGAGCACAGTTTGAGCTGGGGGGGGAACTCTCTTGTGGCCGGCGATACCGCCCCAGGGCCCCTCATGTTACAACGGTGTGTCTGACGTTGGGTGCACACCACCACCGCCAGAGACACTACATTGTACTATGAGGGACCCAGTGGCAATGCCGTCGACCAAAAGCGGGCACACCCGCCTCTTCAGACAATCAGCACTGTAACGGGTGCTTGCGCCAAGTGGCGAGACAACGGCCCCGGGGGGGGATTTTTCCCATTGGGGGAGGTGTAAACATGTCGTATGCTGGACAAACAGCTGCAGCAAATTAACAGATTGGAACACTCAGTAAGACCAGTCCACAAGCAAGACCTTTTTATAGGAAAGCTAGGTGTCAGCCGGGAAAGGTGGGGCAAAATAATTTGAAATCCAGGAGTGGTTCATTTTAATGAAGGTGAGATCATCCACATTTTGGGTAGCCAGACGAGTCCTTTTTTCGGTTAATATTGAACCAGCAGCACTGAATACTCTTTCTGATAGCACACTAGCTGCTGGGCAAGCAAGCTCCTGCAAGGCATATTTTGCCAATTCAGGCCAGGTGTCTAATTTTGATGCCCAGTAATCAAATGGGAATGACGGTTGAGGGAGAACATCGATAAGGGAAGAAAAATAGTTAGTAACCATACTGGACAAATGTTGTCTCCTGTCACTTTGAATAGATGCTGCAGTACCTGTCCTGTCTGCGGTCATTGCGAAATCACTCCACAACCTGGTCAGAAAACCCCTCTGTCCAACGCCACTTCTGATCTGTGCACCTCTAACACCTCTGCCATGTAGCCCCCTGCAGCTTGTGTGAGAACCATCACCGGCGCTGTGTGCTGGGAATGCCTGAATCAAACGGTCTACAAGAGCAGCTTGTTTGGTTGCTAAGATTTGTTCGAGGTTCTCATGTGGCATAATATTTTGCAATTTGCCTTTATAGCGAGGGTCAAGGATGCAGGCCAACCAGTAATCGTCATCGCTCATCATTTTAGTAATGCATGGGTCCTTTTTGAGGATACGTAAGGCATAATCCGCCATGTGGGCCAAAGTTCCTGTTGGCAAATCTGCGTTTGTGCTGGTTTGAGGGGCAGTTACAGGCAAATCTACGTCACTTGTCTCCCTTAAAAAAACAGAACCCGGCCTTGCAACGCCACTAATTTCTGTTGGCCCAGGAGAAGCTTCCTCATTAAAAAAGTACTCATCCCCATCATCCTCCTCGTCCTCCTCCTCCTCTTCGCCCACTACCGCGTCCTCTACACGGCCCTGACCAGACAATGGCTGACTGTCATCAAGGCTTTCCTCTTCCTCGGCTGCAGACGCCTGCTCCTTTATGTGCGTCAAACTTTGCATCAGCAGACGCATTAGGGGGATGCTCATGCTTATTATGGCGTTGTCTGCACTAACCGGCCATGTGCATTCCTCAAAACACTGAAGGACTTGACACAGGTCTTGTAGCTTTGACCACTGCACACCTGACAACTCCATGTCTGCCATCCAACTGCCTGCCCGTGTATGTGTATCCTCCCACAAAAACATAACAGCACGCCTCTGTTCGCACAGTCTCTGAAGCATGTGCAGTGTGGAGTTCCACCTTGTTGAAATGTCGATGATTAGGCGATGCTGGGGAAGGTTCAAAGACCGCTGATAGTTCTGCATACGGCTGGAGTGTACGGGCGAACGGCGGATATGCGAGCAAAGTCTGCGCACTTTGAGGAGCAGGTCGGGTAACCCCGGGTAACTTTTCAGGAAGCACTGCACCACCAGGTTTAAGGTGTGAGCCAGGCAAGGAATGTGTTTCAGTTGGGAAAGGGCTATGGCAGCCATGAAATTCCTTCCGTTATCACTCACAACCTTGCCTGCCTCAAGATGTACAGTGCCCAGCAATGACTGAGTTTCATTCTGCAAGAACTCTAACAGAACTTCCGCGGTGTGTCTGTTGTCGCCCAAACACTTCATTGCCAATACAGCCTGCTGACGCTTGCCACTAGCTGTCCCATAATGGCACACCTGGTGTGCAACAGTGGCAGCTGCGGATGGAGTGGATGTGCGACTGCGGTGTGTGGACGAGCTCTCGCTGCTGCATGAGGAGGAGGAAGAGGAGGAGGGGGGGTGAACACCTACAGCCAACTCTTTCCTTGACCGTGGACTAGGCAAAACTGTCCCAATATTGCTGTCCCCTGTGGACCCTGCATCCACCACATTCACCCAGTGTGCCGTGATGGACACGTAATGTCCCTGGCCATGCCTACTGGTCCAGGCATCTGTTGTCAGGTGCACCTTTGTAGTCACAGACTGCCTGAGTGCATGGACGATGCGGTCTTTAACATGCTGTTGGAGGGCTGGGATGGCTTTTCTAGAAAAGAAGTGCCGACTGGGTAGTTTGTAGCGTGGTACAGCGTAGTCCATCAGCGCTTTGAAAGCTTCGCTTTCAACTAACCGGTAGGGCATCATCTCTAATGAGATTAGTCTAGCAATGTGGGCGTTCAAACCCTGTGTACGCGGATGCGAGGATGAGTACTTCCTTTTCCTAACAAGAGTCTCATGTAGGGTGAGCTGGACTGGAGAGCTGGAGATCGTGGAACTAGCGGTGGTGCCGGTGGACATGGGTGACTGAGAGAGGGTTGGAGATGGTATTCTTGCCGGTGCCCTACATGCAGTGTTTCCTACTACTAACCTGTTATAATAGATGAATGTGGATAAAATCTGCGCTGCTGTGACAAATACTGAATCCAGATATAGTTGTAAGGTGTTCAGGTGGTTTATTCAACGCGTTTCGAAGCTCATGGCTTCTTCTTCAGGAAGTTTCCACACAAAGATCTTTGTATGGAAACTTCCTGAAGAAGAAGCCATGAGCTTCGAAACGCGTTGAATAAACCACCTGAACACCTTACAACTATATCTGGATTCAGTATTTGTCACAGCAGCGCAGATTTTATCCACATTCATCTATTATAACGTCTCTAAGAGGTCGCAGCGCCGACCTGTGGATCTGCAGCAGCTGACAAATTACACGCCTTTACTTTGCACCATCAGGTGAGCAGTTCTCTCATAATTCTCTAAGAGCAGTCCTGAGGATAAGACCCTATATGCGCTTTTTTGTCTCCTATTCTTCTATACTACTACTACTAACCTGGTGATTCCCTGACTGCTTTGGCCTGGCGACGAAAGCTGCACAGATACTGCAGGTGGTGTGGGAAATGGTCGGCTTACAGGGAGGGAAGGGATGTAGCGTTGCTGACTAGCTTCATTGGCCAAGGGTGCTGCAACCTTTAGGGACGTTTGGTAGTTAGTCCAGGCTTGCAAATGCATGGTGGATAAATGTCTATGCATGCAACTTGTATTTAGACTTTTAAGATTCTGACCTCTGCTTAAGGTTGTTGAACATTTTTGACAGATGACTTTGCGCTGATCATTTGGATGTTGTTTAAAAAAATGCCAGACTGCACTCTTTCTACTATCGGATACCTTTTCAGGCATTGCAGACTGAGCTTCTTTAACTGGATGGCCACGCTGTCCTCCAACTGGTTTTGGTTTTGCCACGCATTTTTGGCCAGATACGGGCCCGGTAGATGGAACCTGTTGTGATGTTGATGCCTGCTGCGGCTCCTCCTCCTCCGCTTCAGAACTACTGCCGCCTGCACCCTGTTCCCCCAATGGCTGCCAATCGGGGTCCACAACTGGGTCATCTATGACCTCCTCTTCTATGTCGTGTGCGATTTCGTCTGTGTCACCGTGTAAGCCGGTGGTATAGCGTCCGTGACGGGGCACCATAGTCTCCGCTGGGTTTGATTCTGCCTCAGTACACTGCGAGGGCAATGTTCTGGTCTGAGTCAAAGGAACAGCATAGTAGTCTGGCTGTGGCTGTGCATCTGTGCACTCCATGTCCGATTCAACTTCTAATGGACATGGCCTGTTAACTGTTTCACTGTCTAACCCAGGAACGGTATGTGTAAAGAGCTCCATGGAGTAACCCGTTGTGTCTCCTGATGCATCCTTCTCTCTTGTTCTGGGTGAAGAAGACAAGGAAGCGACTTGTCCCTGACCGGGAGCATCCACTGACGATGCACTGCTCTGACATTTGGCACTTTCCGAGGAGGAGGCGAAAGAGCTAGAGGCAGAGTCAGCAATGAAAGCCAATACTTGTTCCTGCTGCTCCGGCTTCAAAAGTGTTTTTCCTACTCCCAGAAAAGAGAGCGTTCGAGGCCTTGTGTAGCCAGACAACGAACCTGGCTCAACAACTCGAGACTTAGGTGCTGTACTGCTTTTACCACGACCACCTGATGCTCCACCACCACTACCATCATTACCCGCTGACAATGACCGCCCACGGCCACTACCTCTTCCACTAGACTTCCTCATTGCTTGCAAAACGTAACCAAAGTAACACTATTTGTTACTGTAAAACAACTTATAAGGTGAACTCAAACTTCTGTAGGATTTATATATACCTTTATAGGTGCCTGACACTGAAAGGAAAATCAGGCCCAATGTTACACACTAGGTTTTCTGTGGCCCAATAATTTGAGACAGATGGCACACACAGGCCCAGCACTCAAGCAGAAATGCCAATCTTAATCTCCCACTATTTTTTTTTTTTTTTGAAAAGGGAGAATGTACCCCCCCCAAAAAAAAAATGGCCAAGTATTACACAGTGTTTTCAGTGGCACACAATGAGAGAGAGATGCCACACACAGCAATGGCACGGAGGCAGACTTGCCAATATTTATCTCCCAATATTTTTTTTTTTGAAAAGGGAGAATGTACCCCCCCAAAAAAAAATGGCCAACTATTACACAGTGTTTTCAGTGGCACACAATGAGAGAGAGATGCCACACACAGCAATGGCACGGAGGCAGACTTGCCAATATTTATCTCCCACTAATTTTTTTTTGGAAAAGGGAGAATTTAGAAAAAAAAAAAAAAAAGGCCAAGTATTACACAGTGTTTTCAGTGCCACACAATGAGAGAGAGATGCCACACACAGCAATGGCACGGAGGCAGACTTGCCAATATTTATCTTCCAATAATTTTTTTTTTTTTGAAAAGGGAGAATGTACCCCCCCCAAAAAAATGGCCAAGTATTACACAGTGTTTTCAGTGGCACACAATGAGAGAGAGATGCCACACACAGCAATGGCACGGAGGCAGACTTGCCAATATTTATCTCCCACTAATTTTTTTTTTGGAAAAGGGAGAATTTAGAAAAAAAAAAAAAAAGGCCAAGTATTACACAGTGTTTTCAGTGCCACACAATGAGAGAGAGATGCCACACACAGCAATGGCACGGAGGCAGACTTGACAATATTAATCTCCCACTAATTTTTTTTTTTGGAAAAGGGAGAATTTAGAAAAAAAAAAAAAAAAGGACAAGTATTACACAGTGTTTTCGGTGCCACACAATGAGAGAGAGATGCCACACACAGCAATGGCACGGAGGCAGACTTGCCAATATTTATCTCCCTGCAGTTATCTCAGAAAAGTATGGCAGGCAGCTGTAAAAAGTACTGCTGCACACAAAAGTGTGGATAAACACACAAGATAGCTGTGCAGAAAGGAAGGAAAAACAGGATTTGTGCTTTGTAAAAAGCAGTTGGTTTACACAGCGGCGTACACACAAAGCAACACAGCTATCAGGGAGCCTTCTAGGGCAGCTCAATGAGCTACAGCGCTGAGGAAAAAAAATGTAGCTTCCACTGTCCTGCAAACAAAAGGTGGTATTGAACAGTGGAAATCGCTACAGCACAAGCGGTTTGTGGCTTTATGTACCCTGCCTATCACTATCCCTGCTTCCGAAGAAGCTGCAGCAACCTCTCCCTACGCTCAGATCAGCAGCAGTAAGATGGCGGTCGGCGGGAACGCCCCTTTATAGCCCCTGTGACGCCGCAGAAAGCAAGCCATTCACTGCGATGCCCTTCTCTAAGATGGTGGGGACTGAGATCTATGTCATCACGCTGCCCACACTCTGCGTCCACCTTCATTGGCTGAGAAATGGCGCTTTTAGCGTCATTGAAACGCGACTTTGGCGCGAAAGTCGCGTACCGCATGGCCGACCCCACACAGGGATCGGCTCGGTTTCATGAGACGCCGACTTTGCCAAAAGTCGGCGACTTATGAAAATGAACGATCCGTTTTGCTCAACCCTACCAAAGACCCCTCATTTACATTAATAATGAAATGTTCTTAAAATAAAGCAAAATTAGTGATATCCACACTCAGGTACGCTTTTTTAGGGGTTATGTTGTTTATATGAATGTATAAGTGGTTTAAATTGAGTTTTAGAATGGCAAACTCCTTTCAAAATGTCCTACATATTGTGCATAGCATAGTATCTCCCTTTATGATATATGTTATGATAGGCCATTTGGTTAATTTTATTCTTTGCTTGTTTTTTGTTTTCTTCTATTAATTTTTTTTATGTCTTATTTTTTTTTCTACATCAAGCCATTATGATTCCCCTTGTCTCTGCATATCAGTAGATTTTTTCCCTTTAAATATCAAATATTTGTTGCAGAAATAAAATTATATTTTAAATATTTTATTTTTTAAAATTATTAATATTTTATCAATGAATATGCATTCATGAAAACATTTCTACAGTCTCCGAATACTTTTGCTGTGAGATAAATGAATGTTTGCCTGTATTATCTATTAATATCATATCTCTTAAATGGCTTTGAAAGTATTTCTCAATTGATTATTCTGTTAGCAGATTTCATTTTCCTTCCTCTCAAAGTTTTCCTTAACGCTGATAGAAAACCCTATCAGTTTCATTGCATTTCTGCGAATCAAGTGCAATTTCTATGTAAGTAAGCGAATCCCAAAAGTGTTCATTTTTTTAGCTTTACTTCAAATTACCATTTCCATATTTTCAATATTTTGCTTTTGTCATAAATATCAATCTCTCTTTCCCATCTATTGTTAAATTGTATACATTTCACTTTGACTCTGCTTTATCTTTTACCATTTACAGAATGTTAGTTTTACTTGCATGCTGAAAAGTTTAGTCATTTTTATGTAGGTTTAGTGCAAGCCAAAGTGAAGCAGGTGAGTATGCAGTATATCACAGTGCCAGAAAGTTTAGCTCCATACAGGTATATTCAGTTTGCCCCCTAACAGAACCAAACCAGATTGTGCCCCTCATTTAGTACTTTCTACATATTTCCATCCAGTCATCCCCACTGAGCAAATTTTTCTATTCTTAAAGTGGTTGTCCACTACTTTTTTCATTGATGACCTGTCCGTAGGATAGGTCATCAAAGAAAAAAGTAGTGGACAACCTCTTTAACTATCCCAAGTGCAGGAACCTAATTCTTGATCCCCTAGCACATTGATCCCCTTCTCTTCGATTGTTATATGTGAGTTATTCATCAATGGAAACTCAAATGGATGTTCTCTTCCAGTGCCAAAGGCCACTTTAATAGGGAAGGTTTGTGGAATTGGCTCACATGTGAGAAATGAGATACATTCTACTACTATCGAATCGGCAAATTTAGTGAGCAATGCGATAGATGTTACATTGTCAATCAGGCTTGCATTTGAAGAGTTGTTAAATGATATACGATATGAAAAAAAAATATAATGCAAAGTAAAAAAAAATTACAAAGTCTAAACATTAAAATTTACGTGAGAAAAATAAACTGTTTAGCATCCCTTTCAATTCAAGTACGGTAATTCAAGTAATTCTTTTTAACACCTGTTGCAATATTGGAATGAAAAATTAGCATATTTTTCTACAGCAAAGGAAAAAAACATAATTGTTCATAAAAGTCAAAATGTATTGCATACTTTATTTGTTTATTTTATAACATTTCTTATTCTTCTTTATATTATCGAATGCTACTTGCATCTACTTTTGCTTTTCTACAGCATATTTACATAGTTATATAGAGTGAAAGAAAGAGTTCCATCAAGGCCCACCATTCTCCACCATTTATACATTGTCTATTACTAGCTTATTTATAACCCGCAATGCCATTTGTTGTGAGAAAAGCATCTAGGTCTTTTTCAACTGTGAACATAGTGTCTGCCATTACCAACTCTTGTGGTCGGGAAGTCAACAATCTGACTAACTGTAAAGAACTCATTCCTATTTAGCTGCCGCAATCGCCTTTCTTCCACATATAGTGACCCTGGTCCTTCGCATAGTCTTTGGAAGGAATAAGTTGTGCGCCAGTCCTTTGTATTGACCATATATGTATAAGTATATATATATATATATATATATATATATATATGTGATATCTCCTCTAAGACATCATTTTTCTAAGCTAAACAAGCCCAACTTTTCTAACCTCTAATCATATGAAAAGCATTCCATTCCTTGTAATAATCTAGTTGTCCACCTTTAAATCTACTCTAGCTTTCCAAATCCATTCTAAAATGTGGAGCCCAAAACTAGATCCCATATTCGAAGAGTGGTATTTATACTGGATATATATATATATATATATATATATATATATATATATATAGGTACCAAATAGAAAAAAAGAAGGCAGCACTCCAAATCCTTTTCAAGGTGAAAAAAGTGTAGTTTAATGGACCCACATCTTCTGTGCGATGTTTCGGCTCACACTGAGCCTTTCTCAAGCAGTGGGTGTTTCTTACAAGTGTGCTTATATAGGTATAATTTAAAACAATTTGCATATTATCATGACTATTAAAAATTACATACATAGTTATTCATAATGTTCATTAGTGCCATCCCTGTGCTTTAAGGTGCAATGTGCTAAGGTGCTAATAACTTCTCATATCCTCATGCTTATTTCTTTCATTAATAACTTATTCTCATAAAGATACAATTCGTTCATATTAATTACAGTTCATACTTCTTACCCTGCCGCATGCAGGTCGAGCCACATGGAGGACACAATCATATGAATGAATTGTGATATGTCTTTATGAGAATAAGTTATTAATGAAAGAAATAAGCATGAGGATATGAGAAGTTATTAGCACCTTAGCACATTGCACCTTAAAGCACAGGGATGGCACTAATGAACATTATGAATAACTATGTATGTAATTTTTAATAGTCATGATAATATGCAAATTGTTGTAAATTATACCTATATAAGCACACTTGTAAGAAACACCCACTGCTTGAGAAAGGCTCAGTGTGAGCCGAAATGTCACACAGAAGATGTGGGTCCATTAAACTACACTTTTTTCACCTTGAAAAGGATTTGGAGTGCTGCCTTCTTTTTTTCTATTTGGTATTCAGTTTGGGTAGATGAGTGGACCATTCTGCCCAGGAGGCCAGGCACCCACCGGAGAGCTTTGTGCTGTTCCATTTTCTGTTTTTTTTTATATATATATATATATATATATATATATATATATATATATATATATACACTCACCGGCCACTTTATTAGGTACACCATGCTAGTAACGGGTTGGACCCCTTTTGCCTTCAGAACTGCCTCAATTCTTCGTGGCATAGATTCAACAAGGTGCTGGAAGCATTCCTCAGAGATTTTGGTCCATATTGACATGATGGCATCACACAGTTGCCGCAGATTTGTCGGCTGCACATCCCAAAGATGCTCCATACAAGGCAGGATGGATCCATGCTTTCATGTTGTTTACGCCAAATTCTGACCCTACCATCCGAATGTCGCAGCAGAAATCGAGACTCATCAGACCAAGCAACGTTTTTCCAATCTTCTACTGTCCAATTTCGATGAGCTTGTGCAAATTGTAGCCTCAGTTTCCTGTTCTTAGCTGAAAGGAGTGGTACCCGGTGTGGTCTTCTGCTGCTGTAGCCCATCTGCCTCAAAGTTCGACGCACTGTGCGTTCAGAGATGCTCTTAGGCCTACTGTTGTGAAATTGGATTTTGGGCTCCCCCGGTGGCCACTGGTGGAATTGAACTTGTGTGCATCATCCCCTCTGTTCACCTGTTCCCATCAGGATGTGGGAGTCGCTATTTAACCTTGCTCCTCTGTCACTTCCATGCCGGTCAACATTGTAATCAGAAGCCTTTCTGTGCATGTTCCTGCTACCAGACAACTTCCAGCTAAGTCGGACTTTTGTCCTTGTTTGTTTTTTGCATTTTGTTCCAGTTCACAGCTGCAGTTTCGTTTCTGTGTCTGGAAAGCTCTTGTGATCTGAAATTGCCACTCTGATGTTATGAGTTAATACTAGAGTCTTAAAGTAATTTCAGGATGGTGTATTGATAGGGTTTTCAGCTGACCATGAAAGTACCCTTTCTGTCTTCCTGCTATCTAGTAAGCGGACCTCGATTTTGCTAAACCTATTTTCATACTACGTTTGTCATTTTCATCTTAAATCACCGCCAATATATGTGGGGGCCTCTGTCTGCCTTTCGGGGAAATTTCTCTAGAGGTGAGCCAGGACTATATTTTCCTCTGCCAGGATTAGTTAGTCCTCCGGCCGGCGCTGGGCGTCTAGGGATAAAACGCAGGCTACGCTACCCGGCTACTGTTAGTTGTGCGGCAGGTTTAGTTCATGGTCAGTTTAAGTTTCCATCCTTCCAAGAGCTAGTTCCTATGTATGCTGGGCTATGTTCTCTTGCCATTGAGAACCATAACAGTTTGACCGGCCCACAAAGGGTTAAATTAATTGGCAGAGAAAGGAGAGAAAAAAGAAGTCTGCTGAAAATTTTTTTTTTTTTTTTTTTTCCTTCAGTTCTGAGTGTGCTTTCAATTGAATCACTTGCAAGTCTGCCTATATTGCAGCCTTCCTCTCTCTCTCTCCTTCTAATCCTGGAATGGCTCTGTGTTCACCTGTTTAAAATGGATATTCAGAGTTTAGCTGCAGGTTTGAATAATCTCACCACGAAAGTTCAAAATTTACAAGATTTTGTTGTTCATGTTCCTATATCTGAACCTAGAATTCCTTTGCCTGAATTTTTCTCGGGGAATAGATCTTGCTTTCAAAATTTCAAAAATAATTGCAAGTTGTTTTTGTCCCTGAAATCTCGCTCTGCTGGAGATCCTGCTCAGCAGGTCAGGATTGTGATTTCCTTGCTCCGGGGCGACCCTCAAGATTGGGCTTTTGCATTGGCTCCAGGGGATCCTGCGTTGCTCAATGTGGATGCGTTTTTTCTGGCCTTGGGGTTGCTTTATGAGGAACCTCATTTAGAGCTTCAGGCAGAAAAAGCCTTGATGTCCCTATCTCAGGGGCAAGATGAAGTTGAAATATACTGCCAAAAATTCCGTAAATGGTCTGTGCTTACTCAGTGGAATGAGTGCGCCCTGGCGGCGAATTTCAGAGAGGGTCTCTCTGATGCCGTTAAGGATGTTATGGTGGGGTTCCCTGTGCCTGCGGGTCTGAATGAGTCCATGACAATGGCTATCCAGATCGATAGACGTCTGCGGGAGCGCAAACCTGTGCACCATTTGGCGGTGTCTACTGAGAAGACGCCAGAGAATATGCAATGTGATAGAATTCTGTCCAGAAGCGAACGGCAGAATTTTAGACGAAAAAATGGGTTGTGCTTTTATTGTGGTGATTCAACTCATGTTATATCAGCATGCTCTAAGCGTACTAAGAAGCTTGATAAGTCAGTTTCAATTGGCACTTTTCAGTCTAAGTTTATTCTATCTGTGACCCTGATTTGTTCTTTATCATCTATTACCGCGGATGCCTATGTCGACTCTGGCGCCGCTTTGAGTCTTATGGATTGGTCCTTTGCCAAACGCTGTGGGTATGATTTAGAGCCTCTTGAAACTCCTATACCTCTGAAGGGGATTGACTCCACCCCATTGGCTAGTAATAAACCACAATACTGGACACAAGTAACTATGCAAATTAATCCGGATCATGAGGAGATTATTCGCTTTCTTGTGCTGTATAATCTACATGATGTGTTGGTGCTTGGATTGCCATGGCTGCAATCTCATAACCCAGTCCTCGACTGGAACGCTATGTCTGTGTTAAGCTGGGGATGTAAGGGGATGCATGGGGACGTACCTTTGGTTTCCATTTCGTCATCTATTCCCTCTGAGATTCCTGAATTCTTGTCTGACTATCGTGACGTTTTTGAAGAACCTAAGCTTGGTTCATTACCTCCGCACCGGGAGTGCGATTGTGCCATAGATTTGATTCCGGGTAGTAAATACCCTAAGGGTCGTTTATTTAATCTGTCTGTGCCTGAACATGCTGCTATGCGAGAATATATAAAGGAGTCCTTGGAAAAGGGACATATTCGTCCTTCGTCATCTCCCTTAGGAGCCGGTTTTTTCTTTGTGTCTAAGAAAGATGGCTCTTTGAGGCCGTGTATTGATTATCGGCTTTTGAATAAAATCACGGTTAAATATCAATATCCGTTGCCACTGCTGACTGATTTGTTTGCTCGCATAAAGGGGGCCAAGTGGTTCTCTAAGATAGATCTCCGTGGGGCGTATAATTTGGTGCGAATTAAGCAGGGGGATGAGTGGAAAACCGCATTTAATACGCCCGAGGGCCACTTTGAGTATTTGGTGATGCCTTTTGGCCTTTCAAATGCCCCTTCAGTCTTTCAGTCCTTTATGCATGACATTTTCCGTGATTATTTGGATAAATTTATGATCGTGTATCTGGATGATATTCTGATTTTTTCGGATGACTGGGACTCTCATGTCCAGCAGGTCAGGAGGGTTTTTCAGGTTTTGCGGTCTAATTCCTTGTGTGTGAAGGGTTCTAAGTGCGTTTTTGGGGTTCAAAAGATTTCCTTCTTGGGATACATTTTTTCCCCCTCTTCCATCGAGATGGATCCTGTCAAGGTTCGGGCTATTTGTGATTGGACGCAACCCTCTTCTCTTAAGAGTCTTCAGAAATTTTTGGGCTTTGCTAACTTTTATCGTCGATTTATTGCTGGTTTTTCTGATGTTGTTAAACCATTGACTGATTTGACTAAGAAGGGTGCTGATGTTGCTGATTGGTCCCCTGCTGCTGTGGAGGCCTTTCGGGAGCTTAAGCGCCGCTTTTCTTCCGCCCCTGTGTTGCGTCAGCCTGATGTTGCTCTTCCTTTTCAGGTTGAGGTCGACGCTTCTGAAATCGGAGCTGGGGCGGTTTTGTCGCAAAGAAGTTCCGACTGCTCCGTGATGAAACCTTGTGCTTTTTTTTCTCGTAAATTTTCGCCCGCCGAGCGGAATTATGATATTGGGAATCGGGAGCTTTTGGCCATGAAGTGGGCTTTTGAGGAGTGGCGTCATTGGCTTGAGGGGGCTAGACATCAGGTGGTGGTATTGACCGACCACAAGAATTTGATTTATCTTGAGTCCGCCAGACGCCTGAATCCTAGTCAGGCGCGCTGGTCGTTGTTTTTCTCTCGGTTTAATTTTGTGGTGTCATACCTACCGGGTTCTAAGAATGTTAAGGCGGATGCCCTTTCTAGGAGTTTTGAGCCTGACTCCCCTGGTAATTCTGAACCTACAGGTATCCTTAAGGATGGAGTGATATTGTCTGCCGTTTCTCCAGACCTGCGGCGGGCCTTGCAGGATTTTCAGGCGGATAGACCTGATCGTTGCCCACCTGGTAGACTGTTTGTTCCTGATGATTGGACCAGTAAAGTCATTTCTGAGGTTCATTCTTCTGCGTTGGCAGGTCATCCTGGAATCTTTGGTACCAGGGATTTGGTGGCAAGGTCCTTCTGGTGGCCTTCCCTGTCACGAGATGTACGAGGCTTTGTGCAGTCTTGTGACGTTTGTGCTCGGGCCAAGCCTTGTTGTTCTCGGGCTAGTGGATTGTTGTTGCCCTTGCCTATCCCGAAGAGGCCTTGGACGCACATCTCGATGGATTTTATTTCGGATCTTCCTGTTTCTCAGAAGATGTCTGTCATCTGGGTGGTGTGTGACCGTTTCTCTAAGATGGTCCATTTGGTTCCCCTGCCTAAGTTGCCTTCTTCTTCCGAGTTGGTTCCTCTGTTTTTTCAAAATGTGGTTCGTTTGCATGGTATTCCGGAGAATATCGTTTCTGACAGAGGAACCCAATTCGTGTCTAGATTTTGGCGGGCATTCTGTGCTAGGATGGGCATAGATTTGTCTTTCTCGTCTGCTTTCCATCCTCAGACTAATGGCCAGACCGAGCGGACGAATCAGACTTTGGAGACATATTTGAGGTGTTTTGTGTCTGCAGATCAGGATGATTGGGTTGCTTTTTTGCCTTTAGCGGAGTTTGCCCTCAATAATCGGGCCAGCTCTGCCACCTTGGTGTCTCCTTTTTTCTGTAATTCGGGGTTTCATCCTCTATTTTCCTCCGGTCAGGTGGAATCTTCGGATTGTCCTGGAGTGGATGCTGTGGTGGAGAGGTTGCATCAGATTTGGGGGCAGGTGGTGGACAATTTGAAGTTGTCCCAGGAGAAGACTCAGCTTTTTGCCAACCGCCGGCGTCGGGTTGGTCCTCGGCTTTGTGTCGGGGACTTGGTGTGGTTGTCTTCTCGTTTTGTCCCTATGAGGGTTTCTTCTCCTAAGTTTAAGCCTCGGTTCATCGGCCCGTACAAGATATTGGAGATTCTTAACCCTGTGTCCTTCCATTTGGACCTCCCTGCATCTTTTTCTATTCATAATGTTTTTCATCGGTCATTGTTGCGCAGGTATGAGGTACCGGTTGTGCCTTCCGTTGAGCCTCCTGCTCCGGTGTTGGTTGAGGGCGAGTTGGAGTACGTTGTGGAAAAAATCTTGGACTCCCGTGTTTCCAGACGGAAACTCCAGTATCTGGTCAAATGGAAGGGATACGGTCAGGAGGATAATTCTTGGGTGACTGCCTCTGATGTTCATGCCTCCGATCTGGTCCGTGCCTTTCATAGGGCTCATCCTGATCGCCCTGGTGGTTCTGGTGAGGGTTCGGTGCCCCCTCCTTGAGGGGGGGGTACTGTTGTGAAATTGGATTTTGGGCTCCCCCGGTGGCCACTGGTGGAATTGAACTTGTGTGCATCATCCCCTCTGTTCACCTGTTCCCATCAGGATGTGGGAGTCGCTATTTAACCTTGCTCCTCTGTCACTTCCATGCCGGTCAACATTGTAATCAGAAGCCTTTCTGTGCATGTTCCTGCTACCAGACAACTTCCAGCTAAGTCGGACTTTTGTCCTTGTTTGTTTTTTGCATTTTGTTCCAGTTCACAGCTGCAGTTTCGTTTCTGTGTCTGGAAAGCTCTTGTGATCTGAAATTGCCACTCTGATGTTATGAGTTAATACTAGAGTCTTAAAGTAATTTCAGGATGGTGTATTGATAGGGTTTTCAGCTGACCATGAAAGTACCCTTTCTGTCTTCCTGCTATCTAGTAAGCGGACCTCGATTTTGCTAAACCTATTTTCATACTACGTTTGTCATTTTCATCTTAAATCACCGCCAATATATGTGGGGGCCTCTGTCTGCCTTTCGGGGAAATTTCTCTAGAGGTGAGCCAGGACTATATTTTCCTCTGCCAGGATTAGTTAGTCCTCCGGCCGGCGCTGGGCGTCTAGGGATAAAACACAGGCTACGCTACCCGGCTACTGTTAGTTGTGCGGCAGGTTTAGTTCATGGTCAGTTTAAGTTTCCATCCTTCCAAAAGCTAGTTCCTATGTATGCTGGGCTATGTTCTCTTGCCATTGAGAACCATAACAGCCTACCTTGGTTGTAACGGGTGGCGATTTGAGTCACTGTTGCCTTTCTATCAGCTCGAACCAGTCTGCCCATTCTCCTCTGACCTCTGGCATCAACAAGGCATTTCCGCCCACAGAACTGCCGCTCACTGGATTTTTTTTCTTTTTCGGGCCATTCTCTGTAAACCCTAGAGATGGTTGTGCGTGAAAATCCCAGTAGATCAGCAGTTTCTGAAATACTCAGACCAGCCCTTCTGGCACCAACAACCATGCCACGTTCAAAGGCACTCAAATCACCTTTCTTCCCCATACTGATGCTCGGTTTGATCTGCAGGAGATTGTCTTGACCATGTCTACATGCCTAAATGCACTGAGTTGCCGCCATGTGATTGGCTGATTAGAAATTAAGTGTTAACAAGAAGTTGGACAGGTGTACCTAATAAAGTGGCCAGTGAGTGTATAGATAGATAGATAGATAGATAGATAGACAGTATATATATATATATATATATATATATATATATATATATATATATATATTAGACCGGGTATTGCAGGTTGTTATATCTTTCTTTACATCCTAAAATATTATTTGCTTTTGCATCTGCTGCCTGACATTAAGAACTGCTGCTCAGCTTACTTGTAACTGGAACACCCAAATCCTTCTCCTATTCTGTAATCCCTAGTATATTTACATTCAATGTATAGGTAGTTATAGGAATACTCTGTCCTATGTGCATTGCTCTACATTTATCAACATTAGCCCCTTCACGCCGGAGCTCATTTTCGTTTTTGCGTTCCTGTTTTTCACTCCCCTTCTTCCCAGAGCCATAACTTTTTTTTGTTATACCTTTGAATGATACCATTGGTTTTACCATATCGTGTGCTCAAAAATGGGGGAAAATTCCAAGTGCGGTGAAATTGCAAAAAAGTGCAATTCCACAACGGTTTTTTGGATTTTTTTAACCATGTTCACCAAATGCTAAAACTGACCTGCCATTATGATTCTCCCGGTCATTACAAGTTCATAGACACCAAACATGTCTAGGTTCTTGTTTATCTAAGTGGTGAAAACAATTAAAACATTTATTTAAAAAAGATTGCACCATTTTCCAAGACCTGTAGCATCTCCATTTTTCATGATCTCGAGCTGACGTTTTTATTAATACCATTTTGGTGCAGATACGATCTTTTTATCTCCCGTTATTGCATGTTAATGCAATGTCATGGTGACCAAAGAAACGTAATTCTGTAATTTTGACTTTTTTTCATCGCTATGCCATTTAGTGATCAGGTTAATCCTTTTTACTATTGATAGATCAGGCGAGTCTCAAAGCGGCGATACCAAAAATCTGTGTTTGATTTCTTTTTATTGTTTTATTTTGAATGGGGCGAAAGGGGGTGATTTAAACTTTTATTTTTTTAATATTTTTAAAAACATTTTTTTTTTTACTTTTAGCATGCTTCAATAGCCTCCATGGGAGACTAGAAACTGCCATAACCCGATCAGCTCTGCTACATACAGGTGATGATCAGATCACTTGTATGTAGCAGAATACGTCACTTGCCTGGGCGGCAATCATAGCAATCCAGCAGTAACAACCATGGAGGTCTCCAGAAGACCTATGGTTGTCATGCCAACCCAACCCATAGATGACTCGCAATCACGTGACGGGGATCACTGATGCACGGATTTCTGGCCCGATGGTCTGAAGGGTGCGTTAAGTGCCGCTGTCAGAGTTTGTCAGCGCCATTTAACGGGTTAATAGCCGGGGGTGGATCGTGATTCCACCGGCGGCTGTTCCGTGTACATGTCAGCTTCTCAAAACAGCTGACATGTGCCGGGAAAGATGTGGGCTTATCGCCGGAGCCCACATCAAAGGGAGAGAAGCGATATGTGCAGTACTAATATGGTGCATGTCGCAAAGGGGTTAACTCTCATATGCCAAGGGCATTCCCTAATGCATTGTATTTCCATGTAATGTACAGTATACACAGCAATATTACATCACTTTTAAACTTCGCAATGCTTTTGCTCATGCAGATATTATATTTACATAACTCTGAAAAACTTATGGCCAAGTTTTTATTTTCTACAAAGTCTTGGTTACCACTGACACTTTACTTTCAATCTCCTCCACAAAATCATTAATAAGGAGTTTTGAAAAAAAAAATAGGCTTAACACAGATCCTTGTGGTACCCCACTGCTGACTAGATCATTTTAGAGAATGGACTTTTTACAACAATTGTTTACTGATCCTTAACCAGTTTTTTCCCATGTGCATATAGTTTCCTCTAGTCCCCGATCCTGGTGCTTCAGTATAAGGCTGTATGTGGTACAGTATTAATTGCCTGTGGAAAGTCCAGCTATACCACATACCACATCACATCAGCCAAATGACTATAGTCCAGAATGACACCCTACTCGTTATAGAAAACCAACATGTTGCTTAGATACTATTTATATTTCATGAAACCATGTTGGATGTCAGTTATTATATTCTTCTCTTCAATATATTTTTGCAGGTCATCTCTTAAAATGCCTTAAAAAATTTTGCACACCACTCATGTCAATCTTTCACGGAATCGCATTCTTATCCTTCTTGAATATTGGTATCACTTCAGCCATCCTCCAATCTTGTGGCATTGACTATGTTACTATAGAGTCAAAGAAAATGAGATACAGTGGTCAGTCCATTACTAAGCTTAACTCCTTTAATATCAACGGATGAACGGTGAATGGACTGGAGGCTTTGTCAATATTTAATTTGAACAGAATTAGTCATACTGACAGGCAGCTCATTTCAGAGCATGGAAGAAAAGTACTGATTTGGTATCTTGACCTTCTCTTTGTCCTTTACAATTATATTAAATCTTTTTTAATCTTTTTTTTATCTTGGGGTATTTTCCTTTTGGAAGTGATATATTTATAACTTTTCTTTGGATTTATTTGAATGCCATGGCAATATATTTCTTTGTAGCTAATTATGTGGATTGGTTTCATTTTTACATTTGCCTGGAATACTATTTCTGACCTCTCAGCCTTCAATGTAATATTGTAAATGCTCTTTATTTTTGTCTTATTATACTAACTAATGCCCTAGTTAACCATAATGGTTTCTTTTTATTCCTGGAAATTTTGATAACAGAGGGTATGAGCTTATTAAAAGATTTTAGTATGATAACATAAAAACTTCCCCAATCGTATTTGGTGTCCCCATGTACCAGGACATGATCCCAGTCTACAAAACAAAGCTCTTCCTTAAGTTGACTGAATTTAATTATTCTACATTCCATTTTTTTTCATTTCCCCTTTGTAATGTGTTGTTGAATATTATTTGAAATTTACCATTTAATGGTCAGTGCTGCCCAAGTGCTCTTGGCCTATAGATCATATATTTTTTTTGTCTGTTTGACCAAATCAGATGCAGCAAATTATCTTCTTGAATAGTGGATAAAAACATAGTTTTTAGAGCAACCAGTTGACTCTTTTTTTCCATTGAATGTCGGGATAGTTAAAATCTTCAATAGTGGGTCCCATTGTTATTTGTTGCCTGTTCAGTTAACTTATTAACTAGAGATAATTGAATCAATTCAATGCTAATCAAATTTGGGTCACATTTGATGAAATTTGCAGGTCCAGGCAAATTGAAATAGATTGTGGGTTGATTTGTATGAAATGCAAAAAAATTCCCACTGCCTTCTTGCACATTGCAGAAAATGGCTTCATTCCCTGTATGGGCTTCCCCACAATGTGCTGCAGCTATGAAATCAGATGGTATAGCACAACCAATCAGGAGGAAGTATCATAGCCTGTAAGAAAGCCTAAGAAGGGCATGGAGAAGCTATTTTAAAGTGATTTTAGAATAATGAGTGTTTATCAGAGCTCACAGCCCAGCAATAGAAACATGAAGAAAAACTCTAAAACACTGGGCAAATACTACAGACAATATTGTGTTGAACAACTACAGCAGTGAATGAAATGAGAGTTGCAGCCTGTGAATAATAGAGATTCAATCGATTGGGGGGAGAGATAGAAGAGGTGCTAGCAGCAGTGCCAGATTTATTGTAATTGATCATTAACATAATATAGCTGGCATAAAACTTACAATTTGTTCATCCTTCCTGATATACTAAAAATCAGCAGCAACAGAGCACAATACATTTTACAGAACAAAAATCTAAAATGAATGTAATGTGGTGTTCTTGCTTGTCACAAGAGGCTGTACTGAGATCTTGCATTTCTTGAGCTATTGATTTATTAAAGGAAGTAATACTTGCTTAAAATACAATACAAAAGAAAATTACTCAAAATCGAATCATTTAACTGTGACTGTCTAACTCACAAATTGTGTGCATCACAAACAATTATTTTGTTGTACATCTGTTTTATATTGCCTTAATGCAGGTGTTTCCTTTTTGGACATGTACCTTCCTACAATTTTTATTATGTAAATTTTAAGAAAGAGAGTTGAATATTGTAAAACAAAGATACAGATATTTACCCGGGCACTACTTTTTATAGCAAGGGAAAAACAAGGAGGAAACCGAGTCCAGAAAATGGCAATAAAAAAAGTCAAAGTTTATTATTACACATAAATAACAAATGAAATATCAATTCCCAAAAGAAAAAAAAGGATTGCAAAAAATTGTGTATCCACATTAATGTATATAATTGTATGTATGACATGGGTTAAACTTGAGAACAGTGATTGACTCCATAGGTATAAATAAAGGCGGCAGATAAGGTCAGGATTAATTTATTAAAAATGCAAGACTAGAGAAAAAGTAGGAGAAATAATAGAGGTATATAATCCCATTGCTGGATCAAAACAATTCCTTAAATGCTTGTGCACATAAATATTTCATATAAGCATCAGATGCTTGAATAGCCCTTATGACATGTATTCAATATAGTACTCATACATTTCCTCTGTTGTGCATTGCCATTGTAGAAAATGGTTTTAATATCGTAAGGGATAATTAATTACCCATTATGGATGCTCCGTCCTGCCTTGTCCTCAGCCACATACCCCAGCGCATGTTTCACGTTAACTATCGCTTCCTCAGGGGGAAGCAAGTGAGTTAAGTGAAAGGTGAACATATAAATTCCAAATGTGATATGATAGAGCAAAAAAGGCAAATGGAAAATAACTGGTGAGAAGCCAACCAAGAAATGAAAACTAGGACAAAAAACACCATCAATATTTGGACAGAGGCGAAAAGGACTGTAGAACAGCAGAGAAGAAAACCAACTATGCAGCAAAAAGTCAATGGATTGAATCCCAAAATTGAGTAAAGAAAATAACTAAATGCACGTGACAATTGACCTCCTTTTCCTCAATCAAGCATATTAGTGGAGAGGTAGAGGAGAGTGTTATGGAATTTAGAAGGATGATATTATTTCTAACAGTGACACCGTTAGTTTAAATCTGTGTTCTGCACAAAGAATGGTCTGCCTGAGTTACAAGTGGTATGTTACTGAAAAAGATGTCTTGCTCAAGTACCCTAACTAAACTTGTCTATTTTTGCACACCTATTTTTATAGTTCAAGTTGACAATAGTGATGAATGACCGTGCTTGGTTAAAGTCTTATCCAAACATGCACAAGTGCTAGCCGAGTGTCTTCGGCATGCTCAAAAAATATGTTTGAGTTCCCTATTGGACAGCCGCTACACATGCAGGGATTGCCTAACAAACAGGCAATCTTTGCATGTGCTGTGGCTGTTAATATGGCACATAGCTCTTCTCAATCAAAGCAGTACGATATTACTTCTTACAGCGATACCATCAGTTTGAGTCAGTCTTCTGCATAAAGAATGGTTTGCCTAAGAGTCTTCTGCATAAAGAATGGTTTGCCTAAGTGTAAATGATTAAGAGGGATAATTTTTGAATTTTTAAAATTTAATAAAAGCATGAAATGTCTGTCAATGCACTATTATTAAAAGGGCTCTTGGTTACTATGGGGTTACCATCTTTTTCTGCGGTATGTTAAAGAGATTGAATGGACTTTGATACAGTCCTAGGATACTGTTATAAGTGTTATATCCATCTTTTCAGGACAATTGTGCTACCATTTATTTATGTTGAAATTAAATTTTTGGGAAAATTTTGCCAAACTTGCTGAATCTAAATTTGAAAAGATTTGATCTTCTCTAGTTTGGAAGCTGATGGTAAAACTTGAATTAGTAGCTTACCATTATTGAAAACAGCCATTTATATTTATCCACACTAATTCTACACTGTCATAGCACTGCCCAGAGTTGCCATTTATCAACAGTCTTAAGTTGGATTTAACAAACATACATACCTCTCCTCCTTTTTTTTATATTTTCTGTCCTTTCTGAATTTAGTGTAACCCTCCACATTTGTCATCCAGTCATGCCTCACATTCTGCCAGCTTTTTGTAATGCCCACAACACTGTAATCTGCGGTTGACATTACAATCATCTATTCATGCATTTTGCTTATAAGACTTCTTGTACTCATCAGAGGTCCAACAGATTTGTTTCATAAATCTCTGCTGGTATATTGTGTGTCATCTTATGACCCCATAAATACATTATATAATGGCTGAGTGTGACTACATAAAGACGTCATTATGGACACACCAAATATGTAGTATAGTGCCTCATTGCTGTTAAAAAAAAATTCAACTCAATTTTTTTTTTCATTATGCAATAAATGGAGCAGACTGCCAGGTTATTGTGAGAGTATTTAAAATAAATGAAATCAAATTTAAGTTGGCTAAGTTAATGGAAAATATCAATCTTCACTGTTTGAGAGGAAAAAGTAACTTAATTTGCTGAACAGAAATTATATTGAGATTATGCACAACGGGAGAGTTAATTCTTTAATCCTTTTATCAAACTGAGACAAAGCCTTGTATACACAGTTTCACATAAAAATATAAATAACCTTTTGCATATAGAAAATAATATCCTTATGTATCATTGACATTTTAAGCTACGTAAAGAATATAATCTAAAATATGAAATAATGTGATTTAAAGTGAACATGACATAATTGACGTACAGCTAGACAGAGATAAATAATATATTTTAAGTTGATGTAATAATTAAGTAGAATATTGAAACTTTAAGGGGTTGATGGTCTTGCTGTACAAGTCTTCAGTCACTCATATTGAGTTCACACTTGTGAATCCCCACAGCGCACACACTGCACGCTGTCAGGATTCTCTGGTGCCAGGGTTGAGAGCAAGGGGTCATATGACCACAAGTATGTGATTTGAATACAGTTATATGAAAGAGATTGGGCACCCCTATTAATCTTAAGCTTAATGTTTTATAAAAATTGGTTTTTTTTGCAACAGCTATTTCAGTTTCATATATCTAATAACTGTTGGACACAGTAATGTTTCTGCCTTGAAATGAGGTTTATTGTACTAACAGAAAATGTGCAATCTGCATTCAAACAAAATTTGACAGGTGCATAATAAGTATGGGCACCCTTATCATTTTCTTGTTTTAAATACTCCTACCTACTTTTTACTGACTTACTAAAGCACTTTTTTTGGTTTTGTAACCTCATTGAGCTTTGAACTTCATAGCCAGGTGTATGCAATCATGAGAAAAGCTACTTAAAGTGGTCACTTGCAAGTTGTTCTCCTGTTTGAATCTCCTCTGAAGAGTGGCATCATGGGTTCCTCAAAACAACTGTCACATGTTCTGAAAACAAAGATTATTCAACATAGTTGTTCAGGGGAAGGATACAAAAAGCTGTCTCAAAGATTTAACCTGTCAATTTCCACTGTGAGGAACATAGTAAGGAAATGGAAGAACACAGGTACAGTTCTTGTTAAGGCCAGAAGTGGCAGGCCAAGAAAAACATCAGAAAGGCAGAGAAGAAGAATGGCGAGATCAGTCAGGGACAATCCTCAGACCACCTCCAGAGAGCTGCAGCATCAACTTGCTGCAGATGGTGTCACTGTGCATCGGTCAACTATACAACGCACTTTGCACAAGGAGAAGCTGTATGGGAGAGTGATGCGAAAGAAGCCGTTTCTGCAAGCATGCCACAAACAGAGTCGGCTGAGGTATGCAAAAGCACATTTGGAGAAGCCAATTTCTTTTTGGAAGAAGGTCCTGTGGACTGATGAAACCAAGATTGAGTTGTTTGGTCATAATAAAAAAGGCATTATGCATGGCGGCAAAAAACACAGCATTCCAAGGAAAACACTTGCTACCCACAGTAAAATTTGGTAGATATTCCATCATGCTTTGGGGCTGTGTGGCCAATGCCGGCACCGGGAATCTTGTTAAAGTTGAGGGACGCATGGATTCCTCTCAGTATCAGCAGATTCTTGACAATAATGTTCATGATTCAGTGCCAAAGTTGAAGTTACGCAGGGGATGGATCTTTCAGCATGACAATGATCCAAAACACCGCTCCAAATCTACTCAGGCATTCATGCAGAGGAACAATTACACTGTTCTGGAATGGCCATCCCAGTCCCCAGACCTGAATATCATTGAACATCTGTGGGATCATTTGAAGAGGGCTGTCCATGCTCGGCGACCAACAAACTTAACTGAACTGGAATTGTTTTGTAAAGAGGAATGGTCAAAAATACCTTGATCCAGGATCCAGGAACTCATTAAAAGCTACAGGAAGCAACTAGAGGCTGTTATTTTTGCAAAATGAGGATCTACTAAATATTAATGTCACTTTTCTGGTGAGGTGCCCATACTTATGCACCTGTCAAATTTTGTTTGAATGCAGATTGCACATTTTCTGTTAGTACAATAAACCTAATTTCAAGGCAGAAACATTACTGTGTCCAACAGTTATTAGATATATGAAACTGAAATAGCTGTTGCAAAAAAAACAATTTTTATAAAACATTAAGCTTAAGATTAATGGGGTGCCCAAACTTTTTCATATAACTGTACATGTGGTCTTGTGCCAACTAGACGTGCGGTGCCTCATTCAATTCATTTGTACTGAAGGAGGTTCAGCACTGGGAGGATTCTCAGGTGCCTGCACAATGAGCGGCGGGTGCATGACGGCAAGCAAATAATTTGCATACATGCAGCCACATGCTGACTAGAAGTGTGGCCTCACTCAATGCAAGTGTACTGAACAAGGCTTGACATATGTATTCGGAATGTTTCCAGAAGTATGCAAATCGTATGCTTGTGGTTAGATTTTAGAACACCACAAAGGCCCATACATCTGATTATCCTTGTATATATGTCTCCCATCCTGGGCCCATCATAGAATATATGTTCCCCGTTCTGCTGCTGTTCTTTAACATGTAAAAAACTAAACGATTCTGCTCAACTTCCTCTGTTCCCAAGAAGCGTAGCTTTCCATTTCTGTACCCGCCAGCTGACTTCAGCGTGTAAGCAACAGGCAACTAATGAAGTCACTGCCATGTGCAGTGAGTGACTTGCAAGACAACATTAGCTACCGGCCTCTGACTGGTCAGTGGCATGTATTGCAGTTAAGAGACTCGGCGGGTCAGTGCGCTGCAATGCATTTTAGCAGAATGTTTATCTTCGGACACATATCCAAGTGAAATATGCCCTGGCATCTGCGGAACCCCCTCTACCTCCTGGCCCAGTTGTGGTTGCAGAGTTTCACCACTGGTGGGGTCCCATGGGTGATGTATGTCTCGGTATACCTATACAGGAGCATATGACAGAGTCTTCAGAGTATTGTATATTAGAAATAGTATTAGTAAGTGCATGGTATGAAGTGGACTGCAAATTTACTATAATTTATACCAGAGGGTGGCAGAAATTACAGACAAAATCTATTCCAGCCATTGACTGCTGTAAATTTGACTTTATATTACATAGACAGGCAAAGGATGCAAAAAAATTCATAACAGGTCTATTATTCTTAACCCCTTAAGCCCCGAGGGTGGTTTGCACGTTAATGACCGGGCCGATTTTTACAATTCTGACCACTGTCCCTTTATGAGGTTATAACTCTGGAACGCTTCAACAGATCTTAGCGATTCTGACATTGTTTTCTCGTGACATATTGTACTTCATGATAGTGGTAAAATTTCTTCAATATAACTTGCGTTTATTTGTGAAAAAAAAAAATTTGGCAAAAATTTTGAAAATTTCGCAATTTCCCAAATTTGAATTTTTATGCCCTTAAATCACAGAGATATGTCACGCAAAATACTTAATATGTAACATTTTCCACATGTCTACTTTACATCAGCACAATTTTGGAACCAACATTTTTTTTTGATAGGGAGTTAAAAGTTGACCAGAAATTTCTCATTTTTACAACACCATTTTTTTTTAGGGACCACATCTCATTTGAAGTCATTTTGAGGGGTCTATATGATAGAAAATAACCAAGTGTGACACCATTCTAAAAACTGCACCCTTCAAGGTGCTCAAAACCACATTCAAGAAGTTTATTAACCCTTCAGGTGTTTCACAGGAATTTTTGGAATGTTTAAATAAAAATGAACGTTTAACTTTTTTTCACACAAAATTTATTTCAGCTCCAATTTGTTTTATTTTACCAAGGGTAACAGGAGAAAATGGACCCCAAAAGTTGTTGTACAATTTGTGCTGAGTACGCTGATACCCTATATGTGGGGGTAAACCACTGTTTGGGCACATTGCAGAGCTCAGAAGGAAAGGAGCGCCATTTTACTTTTCAATGCAAAATTGACTGGAATTGAGATGGGGTGCCATGTTGAGTTTGGAGAGCCCCTGATGTGCCTAAACATTTAAACCCCCCACAAGTGACACCATTTTGGAAAGTAGACCCCCAAAGGAACTTATCTAGATGTGTGGTGAGCACTTTGACCCACCAAGTGCTTCACACAGAAGATTATAATGCAGAGCCGTAAAAATAAAAAATCATATTATTTCACAAAAATGATCTTTTTGCCCCCAATTTTTTATTTTCCCAAGGGTAAGAGAAGAAATTAGACCACAAACATTGTTGTTCAATTTGTCCTGAGTATGACGATACTCATATGTGGGGGTAAACCACTGTTTGGGCACATAGCAGAGCTTGGAAGGGAAGGAGCGCCATTTGACTTTTCAATGCAAAATTGACTGGAATTAAGATGGGACGCCATGTTGTGTTTGGAGAGCCCCTGATGTGCCTAAACAGTGGAAACCCCCCACAAGTGACCCATTTTGGAAAGTAGACCCCTTTACAAACTTATATAGATGTGTGGTGAGCACATTGACCCAACAAGTGCTTCACAGAAGTTTATAATGCAGAGCCGTAAAAATAAAAAATCATATTTTTTCACAAAAATGATTTTTCGCCCCTAATTTTTTATTTTCCCAAGGGTAAGAGAAGAAATTGGACCCCAAAAGTTGTTGTGCAATTTGTCCTGAGTATGCTGATACCCCATATGTGGGGGTAAACCACTGTTTGGGCGCATGGCAGAGCTCGGAAGGGAAGGAGCGCCGATTGACTTTTCAATGTAAAATTGACTGGAATTGAGATGGGAGACCATGTCGCGTTTGGAGAGCCCCTGATGTGCTTAAACATTAAAACCCCCCACAAGTGACACCATTTTAAAAAGTAGACCCCCTAAGGAACTTATCTAGATGTGTTTTGAGAGCTTTGAACCCCCAAGTGTTTCACTACAGTTTATAACGCAGAGCCGTGAAAATAATTTTTTTTTTTTCACAAAAATGATTTTTTAGCCCCCAGTTTTGTATTTTCACAAGGGTAATAGGATAAATTGGACCCCAATAGTTGTTGTCCAATTTGTCCTGAGTACGCTGATACCCCATATGTGGGGGGAACCACTGTTTGGGCACATGGCAGAGCTCGGAAGGGAAGGAGCGCCATTTGGAATGCAGACTTAGATTGATTGGTCTGCAGGCATCACGTTGCATTTGCAGAGCCCCTAATGTACCCAAACAGTAGAAACCCCCACAAGTGACCCCATATTGGAAACTAGACCTCCCAAGGAACTTATCTAGATGTGTTGTGAGAACTTTGAACCCCCAAGTGTTTCACTACAGTTTACAACGCAGAGCCGTGAACATAAAAAATCTTTTTTCTCCCACAAAAATGATTTTTAGCCCCCCAAATTTTTATTTTCCCAAGGATAACAAGAGAACTTGGACCCCAAAAGTTGTTGTCCAATTTGTCCCCTGTTTGGGTGCACGGGAGAGATCAGAAGGGAAGGAGCACTGTTTTACTTTTTCAACGCAGAATTGGCTGGAATTGAGATCGAACGCCATGTCGCGTTTGGAGAGCCTCTGATGTGCCTGAACAGTGGAAACTCCCCAATTCTACCTGAAACCCTAATCCAAACACACCCCTAACCCTAATCCCAATGGTAACCCTAACCACACCCCTAACCCTGACACACCCCTAACTCTAATCCCAACCCTAATCCCAACCGTAAATGTAATCTAAACCCTAACCCTAACATTAGCCCCAACCCTACAGTAACCCTAACTTTAGCCCCAACCCTAACCCTAACTTTAGCTCCAACCCTAGCCCCAACCCTAACCCTAGCCCTAACCCTAGCCCTAACCCTAACCCTAGCCCTAACCCTAGCCCTAACCTTAGCCCTAACCCGAGCCCTAACCCTAATGGGAAAATGGAAATAAATACATTTTTTTAATTTTTTAATTTTTCGCTAACTAAGGGGGTGATGAAGGGGGGTTTGATTTACTTTTATAGCGGGTTTTTTAGCGGATTTTTATGACTGGCAGCCGTCACACACTGAAAGACGCTTTTTATTGCAAAAAATATTTTTTGCGTTACCACATTTTGAGAGCTATAATTTTTCCATATTTTGGTCCACAGAGTCATGTGAGGTCTTGTTTTTTGCGGGACGCGTTGATGTTTTTATTTGTAACATTTTCGGGCACGTGACATCTTTTGATCGCTTTTTATTCTGATTTTTGTGAGGCAGAATGACCAAAAACCAGCTATTCATCAAATTCTTTTGGGGGAGGCGTTTATACTGTTCCGCGTTTGGTAAAATGGATAAAGCGCTATATTGGCGCTATATAAATAAAAATTATTATTAATTATTATTATAAAGCAGTTTTATTCTTGGGGTCAGTACGATTACAGCGATACCTCATTTATATCATTTTTTATGTTTTGGTGCTTTTATATGATAAAAACTATTTTATAGAAAAAATAATTATTTTTGCATCGCTTTATTCTGAGGACTATAACTTTTTTATTTTTTCTTTGATGACGCTGTATCGTGACTCGTTTTTTGCGGGACAAGATGATGTTTTCAGCGGTGCCATGATTATTTATATCCGTCTTTTTGATCACGTGTTATTCCACTTTTTATTTGGTGGTATGATAATAAAGCATTTTTTGCCTCGTTTTTCTTTTTTTACGGTGTTCACTGAAGGGGTGGGACAGTCTTATAGGTCGGGTCGCTACAGATGCAGCGATACTAAATATGTGTACTTTTATTGTTTTGTTTTTTTTATTTAGATAAAGAAATGTATTTATAGGAACAATATATTTTTTTTTTTTGCATTTTTTTGGAATTTTTTTTTTTTTTTTTTTTACACATGTGAATTTTTTTTTTTTACACTATAACATTGCCCCGGGGGGGGCATGATGTTATAGTGTAAGATCGCCAATCTGACACTTTGCTGTGCACTGTGTCAGATCGGCGATCTGACGTGCACAGCTCCTGAAGGCTTCCCGGCGCCTGCTCTGAGCAGGCGCAGTGAAGCCACCTCCCTGCAGGACCTGGATGCCGCAGCCATCTTGGATCCGGGCCTGCTGCAGGGAGGAGGAGGTAAGAGACCCTCGGAGCAATGCAATTACATCGCGTTGCTCCGGGGGTCTCAGGGAAGCCCGCAGGGAGCCCCCTCCCTGCGCGATGCTTCCCTATACCGCCGGAACACTGCGATCATGTTTGATCGCAGTGTGCCGGGGTTAATGTGCCGGGGGCGGTCCATGACCGCTCCTGGCACATAGTGCCGGATGTCAGCTGCGATAGGCAGCTGACACCCGGCTGCGATCGGCCGCGCTCCCCCCGTGAGCATGGCCGATCGCATATGACGTACTGTCCCGTCACTGGGAATTAAGTCCCAGGTCACCTTGACGGGATAGTACGTCATATGGGATTAAGGGGTTAATAATTTTTTTAACCTTTCACTTTTTTACACTTTATACCAGATATCTCTATAGTAAGACCAGCATAAATTCCTGCATATTGTGCATAAAGGTAAATTAAGATTATCTAGGCTGTCTTTACCTCGTAATTCATGTCTCAATTGTTGTGATTAACTCTTCAAGGACCAGGGGATTTTAAATATTTGAGCTCTATCTTTTTTTCCCACACCATTTTTCAAGAGACATAACTTTATTAATTTTAATAAATATAGTTTTATGAGGGCTTATTTTTTCATGGGACGAATCGTGGTTTCGAATGGCGGCATTCATTTTACCAAGTGTAATGTAATGATTAAAAAAAAATATATTCTTCTTTTGTATTACATAGTTCTATTTTCCTAATGGCGTTTATTTTGTGGCCAAAATGACCTGGACACATGATTGTTCAGGTCAGTCTGATTACGACATTACCAAACATGCATGCAAGCATGCATCCTCAGATGCACATCCAGCTGAAATGCATGCTGGCATTAACAGGGCAGGCATCCCTCCCTTTCAGGCTGTTACGCCACGACCAGGATGAGGAGCATATATACCAGGATGGAGGTCATATAGCATATGGAGCACCCCCAGACGCAGGGCCGCGGGGTACTCGGTACCGGGCCTCTCTGTCTCGGTCCTGGGGTTGTCACGGTGGTTAGACCCGGTCCGTGACCCTGCTAAGGGGCATCCAATGAAAGGTGTGATAGTGGTGCGTGGTGCAAGGCGCGATGAATAACGAGGACACAGGGTTGCAGTCTCTTTACCTCTTTACTGAAGGCTTCAGGATCCGCAATCCAGAGTACTGCTAACAGGGCTGGCTGGGACCGGCCAGTCCGAAGGCACATCCAGAGTTTCCTTTGCAGGTGGAAATCAGTGCCTACCTTCTAGCGCCTGTGTGTTGTAGTACCTCCCTGCTGAGCACCACAAGATAGTCCTCACAACTGTTGTGTCTGTTTCTGATGTTCTTTTCTCACAACTCGTATCTGTTCTGATGTTCTTTCTCCTTCCCCCAGATGATATGGATAGGACGCACCCGTATGACGGGTAGGCCTGGAGTTCTTCCGGGACCCTAGCGTCGCCCCTCTCCCACAATTGCCCCCTATGTCTGCTTAGGTAATTTAGGTGAGACAGCCAACCTAAAATTAACTGTCCTGCCGCTGTTTGAAGTATTGCTTGGAGCCTAATACTTCCTCGGCGTTCCGGCCACCGGCTACGCACCTCAGTAGGATGTTGCCTCGATCTTACGGAACGACTCCTACTGGCTTTATCTCCTTTTTGCTGCTATCTCGTTTCTCACTTTTCCACAGTAAACCTCGCTTCTTTTCCTTTCTTAGGATGCCACCGCATTCGAGTGCAGGCGCGGCTCCGTAACATTCTGTTCTGTTTGCTAGGCCACTGTCAGGATCCCACCCCTGACAGGGACCCCCCTGAATTTTCCCCTGCAACACCCTCTGCCACAGGATGTTGCCTGGATCCAACCCAGTCAGCTTCTGACTAACTTCCTATCCAGCCCCCAGTTTTACCAGATTGTGAGGAGTGGCCTAATACATAGAACCCTTTGCTCCCCCTGGTGGCCAGAATGTGAAGTGTAAAGTGTAACTGTGATACCTGGTCAGGTGAACTCCTTAAGTGCCATCAGACGTACCATCACTCCCCTTAGCGGCGGAGCCTCAGTACTGCAACGACCAGGACTCTGGGGCACTGCAGCATATATACCAAGATGGGCCCAGGATGAGGAACATATATACCAGGATAGACCCAGGAGGAGGAATGTATACTATGTACGAGGGAAGTTGATATTAACATGTCTCTATTTGCCTGCTTCGGGAAATCCTTCAGACACCCATTTTTCAGAATATTATTTCCCAAAGCTTTAACTTGCACCTCAATGGGCTCCTATGCAAAATTGTTTACAGCCTATTGCACTCTACCATGTGTCATTCATTATACTGGTATTTTCTAATGTAGAATATCAGGCTTAAATGAATGTAGTGGAAGCTATTTGGACTGAGCTACCAATAATTTCAATGTGGACATTTCGATAATAATATCTTTATGAAAAAACTGAAAGTAGAGATTAGTGGATCGATCCATAGAGGATCGAGTTTCAGTCGAATTTTCTGAAATTCACAGTTTCATGCAAATTTGAACATCTCGCAAAAAAAAATTGCCCTGCACTATTTCCCACATTGCTGAAGCATCAGAGAGCAGGCAACATAATTTAGGTTTGCTGCTCAGGCCTCTCCATAATGCCCTGCAACTATGACATCTTACGGATTATCTTACCTTGTACAGTGGTAGATAGTCACATCATCTGATATACTTCAATCCAATAAGCATTAAAGCCTATATGGCTTAGAGTTGGAAAATAAGCATAAAAATAGTGAAATGGTCAAAATACTCACTTGGCTTATATTTGTGCACACAATGACAGGGGTAGTCAGTACCCAGGCCATCACAGATCAGCAGTTCACACTGGGGCCACTATGTATGGTAGAGTGGGGTTCTATGTATTGTGTAAGCTCTTATGATCAGCGAGGTCCTCTATTTCTCTCTCTCTCTCTCTCTTGCAGAGTGTAAACTCTTATGAGCAGTGGGGTCCTCTCTCTCTATTTCTCTCTTCTGTAGAGTATAAGCTGTTATGATCAGCGGAGTCCTCTCTCTCTCGACTATAAAGTGTAAATTCTTATGGTCAACGAGATTGTCTCACATTCTCTTCTTCCCATTTGTATTTTATGAGTAATTATCAGCTTTCCAGTATTGCAATTCATGCATATTTATTCACTGTTAATAAAAATTTTTGGAAAAATTTGGCGAAGTTGGCAAATTTGAATTTCAAAAGATCCACTCATTTCTACTGAGCAGTAAACAATTTGGGAAATATATTTTTCTTCGTCAGACAAAACAAGATTAGGCACCAAGTTTCTCAAAACAGTAGCAACCTCTACCTCTGAGATTTCTAGACTCTTGCACTTTGAACTTTTTTGCCTGATAACTTTCCACTGCAGAAGTGGAAAATATTATTCCCATTTGCAAGAAAAAGCAAAAAGAATGGTGTGGAGACACAGCTTCAGTCGGTGCTCTTGTCAGCTGTCCTGGCTGTCTTTAGAAAGACTGCATGGACCAGTGCTCATACCCGCCTGTTTTCTCTTCCCGTGGCAGAACACTACTCAACACAGGGTGAGGGTAATAAAGTGTGGCAATAATTTATTGAACCACCAACACACAATAGCATATATACAAATCTCAGCAAACACCCAAGATGGTGCAATTTACAGAGTTTCACCCTTCCACAGAGTCACTGGGATTAACAGCTGCTTGCAGAGCTGAATACCCCCACCAGTGGTTCCCCACTTTTGGCTTAGGAAGCTAACCGAGAGCAGTGAGGTATGTGGCCAATTGACTTGATTGTCCCAACCTGGATTCTTTAAGACATCTCTAGAGCTTCAGTGATTTTCAGTGAATCAGTCCTGTGTTCTTCCAGCTGGTGCTGTAACACCCCAGGGGACCAGTTGTTACAGTGATGTTGCCTTCCCTTCAGGGACGGTGATATCATGTTGGAGGCAAGGAGGATTCTATTTACCAGGTAAGCACACACATGCACCGCATTCTGAATCCAGGCCAGAAGGGGGAGCTCTGAACCCGGATTCAGGGGAGCGTCGCCCAGATATATGTGTTCTGGCCTGGAGGAGGAGTAAGGCAGTTGCTGAGAGACACTGAACAGAGTAGGAAGTCTGAGAGAGCAGACAGCGGGGATTGCAGCCAGGATTGAGCTGCAGCCTCTGGAAAGGAGAAAGAACCTGAAGGGTGGAATTGCAGTGGAGCATTGAGGGAAGGAGCACAGGAGTGGAAAAGAGCTCAGAGGGGAACTGTGACCGGGCACCCTCAGAGCCAAAGCGTGGAGGCCGGGTACCGGGAGTCCAAGGCTTTTGTGGGACTCTAAGACACAAAGCAGAACCTGAAGGCGTTGAGCCCGCACCACACCTGAGGCAAAGCAGCATCTGGTGAGCCCGGGTCATGATAGAGACCCTGTAAAAAGGCTCAAGCAGCCCGCCATGCAGGTACCTTTCCCAGGACAGGGGAAAAGAGGACTTTGCCAGTAAGCTTCAGGCAGCAGGGACCTCATATGACAGCGCTAGTTGGAAAGGCTTATGGACCTCACCTGGGGGAAAGATCCCCTATTGCCTCAAAGCCGGCTGGACCCCATCCCCACCTGTGGCTGGTACCCTGGACTGTGGACTGTACCCAGTCAACCAGGTAAAAACTTTACCACTCTGTGTCCTCCACTTATTTGTAGTCTTATGCCATCTGGCCCATACACCTTGGGAGCCCTGGGGACCACGCTTCACCTTTGGGAAGCGTCACCATCTAACTTCTATACCATCACCCCAGAGGACCCCTTTAAGTGGCGTCAGCCCCCACTGACCGAAAACCACAGGTGGTGTCACGACAAACTTTATTCAATTCCCCTTGAAAGACCATTCCCCTTTAATTGAGCTCCAAGGGCCACGGACCTTTTTGCAGCCACCGAGACATCCCCTTTAAGAGCGACCGGACCCAATGCCGAGTACCCCAGGCCCTGGCGAGCGACTCAGCGCCGTAGTCCCCTTTGCTGACATCATGTATAGGGTCTTGTAAAGAGGAAAACGTCTCTTTATATAGTTCACAACTGGCCTTCAACCATAATCTAGAGGTCAAGAGAAAGATTTGAATTAGGTTAACTTGCATTGTTTGATGATATACTCTAGTTGCATAGTTTTTCCTTCTCTTTTTTGCAAGTCAACAAACTGGCTTGCCTGGGCAAAGTTTAATCAATATATTAACAAACATCATTTTTCAATGACCCTGTATTACTGTCTTGCAAAGATAGCAGACAATAAGTTGCAGGAGCTAATATAAAATGCAAAGCATTAGCAATTCATTCATTTAGAAATATCAGTTTAACCTACAAGAAGAGTTAATACTTCACACAACAGTTTATGATTCTGGGACTACTGAATTAACGCCCAGCATAATTAATAAGAAATGATGTATTGTCACAAATGGCAAACAACCTATACAAAAGGATGCAATCATGGGTTCGGTAGATGATAATTTGTTTTATTCTTTGCTTTTAGACCATGCTGGATCAACTTTTTATAAAATAAATTATGGGAATACTCTTTCTATGTAAGGAGAAAATTAACCCCTTTCTGCCATTGGACGTACTATTCTGCCCATGTGGGGTGGGCCCTAATTCCCAAGGACGGAATAGTAAGTCCAGCACGGTCGGCCGCGCTCACGGGGGGAGCGCGGCCGATCGTGGCCGGGTGTCAGCTGCCTATCGCTGCCTATCGCAGCTGACATCCGGCACTATGTGCCAGGAGCGGTCACGGACCGCCCCCGGCACATTAACCCCCGGCACACCGCGATCAAACATGATCGCGGTGTGCCGGCGGTACAGGGAAGCATCGCGCAGGGAGGGGGCTCCCTGCGGGCTTCCCTGAGACCCCCGGAGCAACGCGATGTGATTGCGTTGCTGTGAGGGTCTCCTACCTCCTATCCCTGCAGGCCCCGGATCCAAAATGGCCGCGGGGCTGCATCCGGGTCCTGCAGGGATTACTTCCGGGTGCCGTGCAGACTGCAGATGAAAGCTGCAGCCTGCACGGCTGTAAGTGAGATCGGTGTTCTGACAGAGTGCTGTGCACACTGTCAGATCACTGATCTGTAATGTCCCCCCCTGGGACAAAGTAAAAAAGAAAAAAAAAAAATTCCCACATGTGTAAAAAAAAATGACAAAAAAATTCCTAAATAAAGAAAAAAAAAAAATATTATTCCCATAAATACATTTCTTTATCTAAATATAAAGAATCAAACAATAAAAGTACACATATTTAGTATCGCCACGTCCGTAACGACCCCAACTATAAAACTATATCACTAGTTAACCCCTTCAGTGAACACCGTAAAAAAAAAACAAAAAAAAAACCGAGGCTAAAAACAACGCTTTATTCTCAAACTGCCAAACATAAAGTAGAATAACACGCGATCAAAAAGACGGATATAAATAACCATGGTACCGCTGAAAACATCATCTTGTCCCGCAAAAAACGAGCTGCCATACAGCATCATCAGCGAAAAAACTAAAAAAGTTATAGTCCTCAGAATAAAGCGATACCAAAATAATTATTTTTTCTATAAAATAGTTTTTATCGTATAAAAGCGCCAAAACATAAAAAAAATCATAGAAATGAGGTATCGCTGTAATCGTACTGACCCGAAGAATAAAACTGCTTTATCAATTTTACCAAACGCGGAACGGTATAAACGCCTCCCCCAAAAGAATTTCATGAATAGCTGGTTTTTGGTAATTCTGCCTCACAAAAATCAGAATAAAAAGCGATCAAAAAATGTCACGTGCCCGAAAATGTTACAAATAAAAACATCAACGCGTCCCGCAAAAAACAAGACCTCACATGACTCTGTGGACTCAAATATGGAAAAATTATAGCTCCCAAAATGTGGTAACGCAAAAAATATTTTTTGCAATAAAAAGCTTCTTTCAGTGTGTGACAGCTGCCAATCATAAAAATCCGCTAAAAAACCTGCTATAAAAGTAAATCAAACCCCCCTTCATCACCCTCTTAGTTAGGGAAAAATAAAAAATTTTTAAAAATGTATTTATTTCCATTTTACCATTAGGGCTAGGGCTAGGGTTAGGGTTAGGGCTAGGGTTAGGGCTAGGGTTAGGGTTAGGGTTGGGCCTAGGGCTAGGGTTAGGGCTAGGGTTAGGGTTGGGGCTAGGGTTAGGGCTAGGGTTGGGGCTAGGGTTAGGGTTGGGGCTAGGGTTAGTGTCATGGTTCCCAATGGCAAGGGAACGTCAGAGAACATAAATAACAGAACAGCTCTTGGGTGATGGAATCTCGAGCTGACCGTGAGCTAAACCTACCACACAACTAACAGTGGCCGGGTGGCGTACCTATGTTTTATCCCTAGACGCCTAGCGCCAGCCGGAGGACTAACTAACCCTAATAGAGGAAAAGACAGACCTGGCTTACCTCTAGGGAAAATCCCCCAAAAAGGAGACAGAAGCCCCCCACATATATTGACGGTGAGTTCAGAGGAAAAGACATACGCAGTATGAAGGTAGGTTCAGCAAAGCGAGGTCCACTTACTAGATAGCAAGAAGATACAATAGGGAACTTCACGGTCAGCTGAAAACCCTATTAAAATACCATCCCGAAATTACTTTAAGACTCATGTGTCAACTCATGACACCGGAGTGGCAATTTCGGCCCACAAGAGCTTCCAGCTACAGAAAAATAACATAACTGTGAACTGGAACAAAAATGCAAAACAAACTTAGGACTAAGAGTCCAACTTAGCTGATAGTAGTCTAGAAGCAGGAACATGCAACAGAAAGGCTCTGGTTACATTGATGGCCAGCACTAGAATAACTGAGCAGCAAGGCTAAATAGGATACTCCCATATCCTGATGGAAACAGGTGAACAGAGAAAGTGAAGCACACAAGTCCAGTACCACCAGTGACCACCGGGGGAGCCCAAAAACCAAATTCACAACAGTACCCCCCCTCAAGGAGGGGGCACCGAACCCTCACAAGAACCACCAGGGCGATCAGGATGAGCCCTATGAAAGGCACGGACCAAATCAGAGGCATGAACATCAGAGGCTGTCACCCAAGAATTATCCTCCTGACCGTAGCCCTTCCACTTGACCAGATACTGAAGTTTCCATCTGGAAACACGGGAGTCCAAGATCTTCTCCACAACGTACTCCAATTCACCCTCAACCAACACCGGAGCGGGAGGCTCAACGGAAGGCACAACCGGTACCTCATACCTGCGCAATAATGACCGATGGAAGACATTATGGATAGAAAATGATGCTGGGAGGTCCAATCGAAAGGACACGGGGTTAAGAATCTCCAAAATCTTATACGGGCCAATGAACCGAGGCTTAAACTTAGGAGAAGAAACCCTCATAGGGACAAAACGAGAAGACAACCACACCAAGTCCCCAACACGAAGACGAGGACCAACACGACGACGGCGGTTAGCAAAATGCCGAGTCTTTTCCTGGGACAACTCCAAATTGTCCACCACCTGTCCCCAAATCCGATGCAACCTATCCACCACAGTATCCACTCCAGGACAATCCGAAGACTCCACCTGACCGGAAGAAAAACGAGGATGAAACCCCGAATTGCAAAAGAAAGGAGAAACCAAAGTGGCAGAACTAGCCCGATTATTGAGGGCAAACTCCGCCAACGGCAAAAAGGCAACCCAGTCATCCTGATCCGCAGACACAAAACACCTCAAATAAGTCTCCAAGGTCTGATTAGTTCGCTCAGTCTGGCCATTAGGGTCCCTTTCCACTTGCGAGGAAAACGGATGCGTGCAATCCGATTAAAAATCGGATTGCACTCTGACCAATGTTATTTAATAGGTGGCTTTTCATTTGCGATTTTTTTCTCAGCCGAAATCGGACTGAGAAAAATCTGGATCGGCTGAGAAAAAAATCGCAGCATGCTGCGTATTGCTGCGATTCTCGGACGAGACTCGCCAATGCAAGTCAATGGGTGCGAGAAAAAAATCGCACAGCACTCGCAACATGCGAGTTCTGTCCGATTATTACGCACCAGTGTCCTTTGAAAAGCCGGCAATTCAGTGCGGTGTACAGTAAAATCACACTGACAGGTTAGAATAGAGAAGATATATACACATAGAATAGGTATATATACATATATATATGTCAGTGAGACACCTATATATGTATATTTATATTTAATGCAGCGCTAGATAGCTTAAAAGCCTCTAATTCAATTGCCGGCTTTTTCCTTCTCCTTCACAAACCCGACATGATATCAGACATGGTTTACATACAGTAAACCATCTCATATCCCTTTTTTTATTACATATTCCTCTTCACTAATGTAACAAGTGTCTGTGTGCACAATTTGGGGGATCTAGCTATTAAATTAAAGGGTTAAATTGCGGAAAAACTTGGCGTGGGCTCCCGCGCAATTTTCTCCGCCAGAGTGGTAAAGCCAGTGACTGAGGGCAGATATTAATAGCCAGGAGAGGGTCCATGGTTATTGGCCCCCCCATAGCTAAAAACATCTGCCCCCAGCCACCCCAGAAAAGGCACATCTGGAAGATGCGCCTATTCTGGCACTTGGCCACTCTCTTCCCACTCCCTGTAGCGGTGGGATATGGGGTAATGAAGGGTTAATGCCACCTTGCTATTGGAAGGTGACATTAAGCCAGATTAATAATGGAGAGGCGTCAATTATTACACCTATCCATTATTAATCCAATTGTTGGAAAGGGTTAAAAAACACACACACACATGATTAAAAAGTATTTTAATGAAATAAACACAGCGGTTGTTTTAATAATTTATTGCTCTCTCATTCCATTTTCATACCCTCGCTTGGCAAAACAATAAACACACAAGATACATACCCTCTCTGATGAACTGTCACGTCCCACGAAGTAATCCATCTGAAGGGGTTAACTAATATTACAGGCAGAGCTGCGATAATCCACTCGCTCGTACCTGTAATCCCCGGGTGCTGAAAGGAAAGCAGTGATCTGTACTTACATTCAGTCGCGGTGATGCGCCCCTGCTGGATGTTCTCATGAACTGCAGCCTGGGAACTTTTTCCCACGCTCCAGGTCATATGAGGACATCCACCAGGGGGCGCATCACCGCGATTGAAGGTAACTATAGGTCATTGACCTACATTTCCTTCAGTCGCGTTGATGCGCCCCCTGGTGGATGTCCTCATATGACCTGTAGCGTGGGAAAAAGTTCCCAGGCTGCAGTTCATGAGAACATCCAGCAGGGGCGCATCACCGCGACTGAATGTAAGTACAGATCACTGCTTTCCTTTCAGCACCCGGGGGATTACAGGTACGAGCGAGTGGATTATCGCAGCTCTGCCTGTAATATTAGTTAACCCCTTCAGATGGATTACATCGTTGGACCTGACAGTACATCAGAAGGTATGTATCTTGTGTGTTTATTGTTTTGCCAAGCGAGGGTATGAAAATGGAATGAGAGAGCAATAAATTATTAAAACAACCGCTGTGTTTATTTCATTAAAATACTTTTTAATCACGTGTGTGTGTGTTTTTTTACCCTTTCAAACAATTGGATTAATAATGGATAGGTGTAATAATTGACGCCTCTCCATTATTAATCTGGCTTAATGTCACCTTCCAATAGCAAGGTGGCATTAACCCTTCATTACCCCATATCCCACCGCTACAGGGAGTGGGAAGAGAGTGGCCAAGTGCCAGAATAGGCGCATCTTCCAGATGTGCCTTTTCTGGGGTGGCTGGGGGCAGATGTTTTTAGCCACGGGGGGGCCAATAACCATGGACCCTCTCCTGGCTATTAATATCTGCCCTCAGTCACTGGCTTTACCACTCTGGCGGAGAAAATTGCGCGGGAGCCCACGCCAATTTTTCCCGCCATTTAACCCTTTATTTTAGCAGCTACAGCGGCCAAATTTTGCACATACACACTACTAACATTAGTAGTGTGGAATATGCAAAAAAAAATGGGGATATGAGAAGGTTTACTGTATGTAAACCATGTCTCATATCCTGTCGGGTTTGTGAAGGAGAAGGAAAAAGCCGGCAATTGAATTAGAGGCTTTTATGCTATCTAGCGCTGCATTAAATATAAATATACATATATAGGTGTCTCACTGACATGTATATATGTATATATACACATTCTATGTGCATATATCTACTCTATTCTAACCTGTCAGTGTGATTTTACTGTACACAGCGCTGAATTGCCGGCTTTTCAAAGGACACTGGTGCGTAAAAATCGGACAGCAATACGGATGTCATACTGATGTCATACGGATGGTGCGATTAAAAAATCGCATGGCACTCGCATAACACTCGCATGACACTCGCATGACAATCGCATACGTTCCATCCGTTTTTTCGGTCCAGATTACGGACCGTTTTTTATCTCGCAAGTGGAAAGGGACCCTTAGTCTGAGGATGGAACGCAGACGAAAAAGACAAATCAATGCCCATCCTAGCCCAGAATGCCCGCCAAAATCTAGACACGAACTGGGTCCCCCTGTCAGAAACGATATTCTCCGGAATACCATGCAAGCAAACCACATTTTGAAAAAACAGAGGAACCAACTCGGATGAGGAAGGCAACTTTAGGCAAGGGCACCAAATGAACCATCTTTGAAAAACGGTCACACACCACCCAGATGACAGACATTTTCTGAGAAACAGGGAGATCAGAAATAAAGTCCATAGAGATGTGAGTCCAAGGCCTCTTCGGAATAGGCAAAGATAACAACAATCCGCTAGCCCGAGAACAACAAGGTTTGGCCCGAGCACAAACATCACAAGACTGCACAAAAACTCGTACATCTCGAGACAGGGAAGGCCACCAGAAGGACCTAGCCACCAAATCCCTGGTACCAAAGATCCCGGGATGACCTGCCAACACAGAGGAATGAACCTCCGAGATGACTCTACTGGTCCAATCATCAGGAACAAACAGTCTACCAGGCGGGCAACGATCAGGTCTATCCGCCTGAAACTCCTGCAAAGCCCGTCGCAGGTCTGGGGAAACAGCAGATAATATCACCCCATCCTTAAGGATACCTGTAGGTTCAGAATCACCAGGGGAATCAGGCTCAAAACTCCTAGAAAGGGCATCCGCCTTCACATTTTTAGAACCTGGTAAGTATGAGACCACAAAATTAAACCGAGAGAAAAACAACGACCAGCGCGCCTGTCTAGGATTCAGGCGCCTGGCAGACTCAAGATAAATCAAATTCTTGTGATCGGTCAATACCACCACCTGATGTCTAGCCCCCTCAAGCCAATGACGCCACTCCTCAAAAGCCCACTTCATAGCCAAAAGCTCTCGATTACCAATATCATAATTTCGCTCGGCGGGCGAAAATTTTCGAGAAAAGAACGCACAAGGTCTCATCACGGAGCAGTCGGAACTTTTCTGCGACAAGACCGCCCCAGCTCCGATCTCGGAAGCATCGACTTCAACCTGAAAAGGAAGAGTAACATCAGGCTGACGCAACACAGGGGCGGAAGAAAAGCGGCGCTTAAGCTCCCGAAAGGCCTCCACAGCAGCAGGGGACCAATCTGCAACATCAGCACCCTTTTTGGTCAAATCAGTCAAAGGTTTAGCAACATCAGAAAAACCAGTTATAAATCGACGATAAAAATTAGCAAAGCCCAAAAATTTCTGAAGGCTCTTAAGAGAAGAAGGTTGTGTCCAATCACAAATAGCCCGAACCTTGACAGGATCCATCTCAATGGAAGAGGGGGAAAAAATGTACCCCAAAAAAGAAATCTTTTGAACCCCAAAAATACACTTAGAACCCTTCACACACAAGGAATTAGCCCGCAAAACCTGAAAAACCCTCCTGACCTGTTGGACATGAGAATCCCAGTCATCCGAAAAAATCAAAATATCATCCAGATACACGATCATAAATTTATCCAAATATTCACGGAAAATGTCATGCATAAAGGACTGAAAGACTGAAGGGGCATTTGAAAGACCAAAAGGCATTACTAAATACTCAAAATGGCCCTCGGGCGTATTAAATGCGGTTTTCCACTCATCCCCCTGCTTAATTCGCACCAAATTATACGCTCCATGGAGATCAATCTTAGAGAACCACTTAGCACCTTTTATTCGAGCAAACAAATCAGTAAGCAGTGGCAGAGGATACTGATATTTGACTGTAATTTTATTCAAGAGTCGATAATCAATACACGGCCTCAAAGAGCCATCTTTTTTAGATACAAAGAAAAAAACGGCTCCTAAGGGAGATGAAGAAGGACGAATATGTCCCTTTTCCAGGGACTCCTTAATATATTCTCGCATAGCAGCATGTTCAGGAACCGATAGATTAAATAAACGACCCTTTGGAAATTTACTGCCCGGAATCAGATCTATGGCACAATCGCAATCTCTGTGAGGAGGTAGTGAACCAAGCTTAGGCTCCTCAAAAACATCACGATAATCAGATAAAAATTCCGGAATCTCAGAGGGAATAGATGACGAAATGGAAACCAAAGGTACGTCCCCATGAGCCCCCTGACATCCCCAGCTTAACACAGACATTGCTTTCCAGTCAAGGACTGGGTTATGAGATTGTAACCATGGTAATCCGAGCACCAAAACGTCATGTAGATTGTACAACACCAGGAAGCGAATCATCTCCTGATGGTCTGGATTCATACGCATAGTCACTTGTGTCCAGTACTGTGGTTTATTACTAGCCAATGGTGTAGAGTCAATACCCTTCAGAGGTATAGGAACTTCCAGAGGCTCTAGATCAAACCCACAGCGCCTGGCAAAGGACCAATCCATTAGACTCAAAGCGGTGCCAGAGTCGACATAGGCATCCGCGGTAATTGACGATAATGAACAAATCAAGGTCACAGACAGAATAAACTTAGACTGTAAAGTGCCAATTGAAATAGACTTATCAACCTTTTTTGTACGTTTAGAGCATGCTGATATAACATGAGTTGAATCACCACAATAGAAGCACAACCCATTTTTTCGCCTAAAATTCTGCCGTTCGCTTCTGGACAGAATTCTATCACATTGCATATTTTCTGGAGCCTTCTCAGAAGACACCGCCAAATGGTGCACAGGTTTGCGCTCCCGCAAACGCCGATCAATCTGAATAGCCATTGTCATGGACTCATTCAGACCTGTAGGTGCAGGGAACCCCACCATAACATCTTTAATGGCATCAGAGAGACCCTCTCTGAAATTCGCCGCCAGGGCGCACTCATTCCACTGAGTAAGCACAGACCATTTACGAAATTTTTGGCAGTATATTTCAGCTTCATCTTGCCCTTGAGATAGGGCCATCAAGGCTTTTTCAGCCTGAATCTCTAAGTTAGGTTCCTCATAAAGCAACCCCAAAGCCAGAAAAAACGCATCCACATTGAGCAACGCAGGATCCCCGGGTGCCAATGCAAATGCCCAGTCTTGAGGGTCACCCCGCAGCAAGAAAATTACTATCCTAACCTGCTGTGCGGGATCTCCAGCGGAGCGAGATCTCAGGGAAAGAAATAATTTACAATTATTTTTGAAATTCAGGAAGCGAGATCTATCCCCGGAGAAAAATTCTGGTATAGGAATTCTAGGTTCAGATATAGGAGCATGAATAACAAAATCCTGTAAATTTTGAACCTTCGTAGCAAGATTATTCAAACCTGTATCCAAACTCTGAGGATCCATTTTAATCAGGTGAGATCAGAGCCATTCAAGGATTAGAAGGAGAGAGAGAGACAAAGGCTGCAATTAGAGCAGAAATGCAACTAAGACAACTATAGAGCAAGCTCAGAGGAAAAAAAAAATCTGCAGACTTCTTTTTCTCTCCTTTCTTCTGCCAACGGTTTTAACACTGGGCCGGCCATACTGTCATGGTTCCCAATGGCAAGGGAACGTCAGAGAACATAAATAACAGAACAGCTCTTGGGTGATGGAATCTCGAGCTGACCGTGAGCTAAACCTACCACACAACTAACAGTGGCCGGGTGGCGTACCTACGTTTTATCCCTAGACGCCTAGCGCCAGCCGGAGGACTAACTAACCCTAATAGAGGAAAAGACAGACCTGGCTTACCTCTAGGGAAATTCCCCCAAAAAGGAGACAGAAGCCCCCCACATATATTGACGGTGAGTTCAGAGGAAAAGACATACGCAGTATGAAGGTAGGTTCAGCAAAGCGAGGTCCACTTACTAGATAGCAAGAAGATACAATAGGGAACTTCACGGTCAGCTGAAAACCCTATTAAAATACCATCCCGAAATTACTTTAAGACTCATGTGTCAACTCATGACACCGGAGTGGCAATTTCGGCCCACAAGAGCTTCCAGCTACAGAAAAATAACATAACTGTGAACTGGAACAAAAATTCAAAACAAACTTAGGACTAAGAGTCCAACTTAGCTGATAGTAGTCTAGAAGCAGGAACATGCAACAGAAAGGCTCTGGTTACATTGATGGCCGGCACTAGAATAACTGAGCAGCAAGGCTAAATAGGATACTCCCATATCCTGATGGAAACAGGTGAACAGAGAAAGTGAAGCACACAAGTCCAGTACCACCAGTGACCACCGGGGGGAGCCCAAAAACCAAATTCACAACAGGTTAGGTTGGGGCTAGGGTTAGAGTTGGGGCTAGGGTTAGGGTTAGGGTTAAGGCTACAGTTAGGGTTGGGGCTAAAGTTAGGGTTAGGGTTGGGGCTAAAGTTAGGGTTAGGGTTTGGATTACATCTACGGTTGGGAATAGGGTTGGGATTAGGGTTAGGGGTGTGTCTGGGTTAGAGGTGTGGTTAGGGTTACCGTTGGGATTAGGGTTAGGGGTGTGTTTGGATTAGGGTTTCAGTTATAATTGGGGGGTTTCCACTGTTTAGGCACATCAGGGGCTCTCCAAACGCGACATGGCGTCCGATCTCAATTTCAGCCAATTCTGCATTGAAAAAGTAAAACAGTGCTCCTTTCCTTCTGAGCTCTCCCGTGCACCCAAACAGGGGTTTACCCCAACATATGGGGTATCAGCGTACTCGGAACACATTGGAGAACAACTTTTGGGGTCCAATTTCTCCTGTTACCCTTGGGAAAATACAAAACTGGGGGCTAAAAAATAATTTTTGTGGAAAACAAAATATTTTTCATTTGCATGGCTCTGCCTTATAAACTGTAGTGAAACAATTGGGGGTTCAAAGCTCTCATAACACATCTAGATGAGTTCCTTAGGGGGTCTACTTTCCAAAATGGTGTCATTTGTGGGGGGTTTCTACTGTTTAGGTACATTAGGGCCTCTGCAAACGCAATGTGACGCCTGCAGACCATTCCATCTAAGTCTGCATTCCAAATGGCGCTCCTTCCCTTCCGAGCCCTCCCATGCGCCCAAACGGTGGTTCCCCTCCACATATGGGGTATCAGCGTACTCAAAACAATTTGGACAACAACTTTTGGGGTCCAATTTCTCCTGTTACCCTTGGGAAAATACAAAACTGGGGGCTAAAAAATAATTTTGGGGGGAAATTTTGTATTTTTATTTTCACGGCTATGCGTTATAAACTGTAGTGAAACACTTGAGGGTTCAAAACTCTCACAACACATCTAGATGAGTTGCTTAGGGGGTCTACTTTCCAAAATGGTGTCACTTGTGTTTTTTTTTTACTGTTTAGGTACATTAAGGCTCTGCAAACCCAATGTGACGCCTGCAGACCATTCCATCTAAGTCTGCATTCAAAATGGCGCTCCATCCCTTCCGAGCCCTCCCATGCGCCCAAACAGTGGTTCCCCCCCACATATGGGGTATCAGCGTACTCAGGACAAATTGGACAACAACTTTTGGGGTCCAATTTCTCCTGTTACCCTCGGGAAAATACAAAACTGGGGGCTAAAAAATATTTTTTGTGGGAAAAAAATGTTTGTTTTATTTTTACGGCTCTGCATTATAAACTTCTGTGAAGCAGTTGGTGGGTCAAAGTGCTCACTACACCTCTAGATAAGTTCCTTAGGGGGTCTACTTTCCAAAATGGTGTCACTTGTGGGGGGGGGTTTCAATGTTTAGGCACATCAGTGGCTCTCCAAACGCAACATGGGGTCCCATCTCAATTCCTGTCAATTTTGCAGTGAAAAGTCAAACAGCGCTCCTTCCCTTTCGAGCTGTCCCATGCGCCCAAACAGTGGTTTACACCCACATATGGGGAATCAGCGTACTCAGGACAAATTGTACAACAACGTTTGGGGTCCAATTTCTTCTCTTACCCTTGGGAAAATAAAAAATTGGGGGTGAAAAGATAATTTTTGTGAAAAAATATGATTTTTTATTTTTACGGTTCTGCATTATAAACTTCTGTGAAGCACTTGGTGGGTCAAAGTGCTCACCACACCTCTAGATAAGTTCCTTAGGGGGTCTACTTCCCAAAATGGTGTCACTTGTGGGGGGTTTCAATGTTTAGGCACATTAGTGGCTCTCCAAACGCAACATGGCGTCCCACCTCAATTCCTGTCAATTTTGCATTGAAAAGTCAAACGGCGCTCCTTCCCTTCCGAGCTCTCCCATGCACCCAAACAGTGGTTTTCCCCCACATATGGGGTATCAGCGTACTCAGGACAAATTGTACAACAATTTTTGGTGTCCAATTTCTTCTCTAATACTTGGGAAAATAAAAAATTGGGGGCAAAAAGATCATTTTTGTGAAAAAATATGATTTTTTATTTTTACTGTTCTGCATTATAAACTTCTGTGAAGCACTTGGTGAGTCAAAGTGCTCACCACTCCTCTAGATAGGCTCCTTAGGGGGTCTACTTTCCAAAATGTTGTCACTTGTGGGGGGTTTCAATGTTTAGGCATATCAGGGGCTCTCCAAACGCAACATGGCGTCCCATCTCAATTCCAGTCAATTTTGCATTGAAAAGTCAAATGGCGCTCCTTCGCTTCCGAGCTCTGTCATGCGCCCAAACAGTGGTTTACCCTGACATATGGTGTATCGCCGTACTCAGGACAAATTGTACAACATCTTTTGGGGTCCATTTTCTCCTGTTACCCTTGGTAAAATAAAACAAACTGGAGCGGAAGTAAATTTTGTGTGAAAAAAAAGTTAAATGCTCATTTTTATTTAAACATTCCAAAAATTCCTGTGAAACACCTGAAGGGTTAATAAACTTCTTGAATGTGGTTTTGAGCACCTTGAGGGGTGCAGTTTTTAGAATGGTGTCACACTTGGGTATTTTCTATCATATAGACCCCTCAAAATGACTTCAAATGAGATGTGGTCCCTAAAAAAAAATGGTGTTGTGAAAATGAGAAATTGCTGGTCAAATTTTAACCCTTATAACTCCCTAACAAAAAAAAATTTTGGTTCCAAAATTGTGCTGATGTAAAGTAGACATGTGGGAAATGTTACTTATTAAGTATTTTGTGTGACATATCACTGTGATTTAATTGCATAAAAATTCAAAGTTGGAAAATTGCAAAATTTTTAAAATTTTCGCCAAATTTCTGTTTTTTTCACAAATAAACCCATGTAATATCAAAGAAATGTTACCACTATCATGAAGTACAATATGTCACGAGAAAACAGTATCAGAATCACCGGGATCCGTTGAAGCGTTCCAGAGTTATAACCTCATAAAGGGACAGTGGTCAGAATTGTAAAAATTGGCCCGGTCCATAATGTGCAAACCACCCTTGGGGGTGAAGGGGTTAAACTAAAGTAGTCCCCACTCACCAGGGTCCCTTTTATGCTAAATACACTCTTGCTTTATTTGATCATGAATTTGCCAAAGTATGTAATAATAGAGTTTATAAATTTACCTAACAATGTAGATAAAATATTCAAGTAAGGGATGATATTGGTCAGGGGTGTCAAACTGCATTCCTCGAGGGCCTCAAACCATGCGTGTTTTCAAGATTTCCTTCTCATTGCACATGGTGCTGAAATCATTCTGTGCAGGTGATTAAATGATCACCTGTGCAATACAAGGAAATCCTGAAAACATGACCTGTTTGCAGCCCTTGAGGAATGCAGTTTGACACCCCTGATATTGGTCATATTATTTTTTATATATGTTTTAAATCAGATATGAAGAAGAGTAATATATATATTTATTTTCCAATTTCAAAAATTAGTATTAGGAACCTTCAGAAAATGATTTCTTGAAGACAGATCTTGAAAGGAATACATAAAGATATAATTTTTAAAACATTCATGTTTTGCTCTCTTGGATATTTCAGACATTAAAAGAAACCTGGATTACCTGACAGACAATATCTTCAATCCAAAGGGAGTGACATGAGATCTCAGCATAATTTCATAATAGTCAATAATTTTCATGTTTTCAAAAGTTCATTGAAACCTCCGAACGGTAGAAAGTATTAAAACTGATGCATATCTAAGCAATTAATATTTTATTTCACCTTTAAGTTTGACTGCCTGCAGACCAGTTACTTCCCAAATGTTTAATAATTCACTTTTTCCTTACCAGAAGTACATCTGTAAAGTATTAAGAGCCCGAGGCAAAGTACAAACATCATGTAATCCCCAGACTTCAGTGGACAAAAAGGAAAAAGCAGAAATTACACTGCAAGTGTATAAAAATGTCACACACAGTTTTCAGATTGAACTTTGGTGTAAAAAAAATGAAATGCAGACATCACAAAGTATGACTTGACAAGAGATCAAATGTTGTAGAGATGGGAAATTGTGATAGGCATTAAGGTGTGGTTGGAATACGCATAATAATGATGATATGTAATATGCATGGTATTCAAGAAACAAGTAAAACAGTTATGTTTAGTGTTGAGCATTCCGATACTGCAAGTATCGGGTATCGGCCGATACTTGCTGTATCGGAATTTCCGATACCGAGATCCGATACTTTTGTGGTATCGGGTATCGGGTATCGCAACAACATTAATGTAATAATGTGTAAAAAAGAGAATTAAAATAAAAAATATCGCTATACTCACCTGTCCGACGCAGCCGGGACCTCAGCGAGGGAACCGGCAGCGTTGTTTGTTTAAATTTCGCGCTTTTACTTGGTTACGTGAAGTCCCGGCTTGTGATTGGTCAGGGCGGCCATGTTGCCGGGACGCGGACCAATCACAGCAAGCCGTGACGAAATTACGTCACGGCTTGCTGTGATTGGTCCGCGTCCCCGGCAACATGGCCGCCATTAACCAATCACAAGCCGTGACGTCACGGGAGGCTGGACATGCGCGTATTTTGAAAAGCGCGCGTGTCCAGCCTCCAGTGACGTCCCGGCAACATGGCCGCCATTAACCAATCACAAGCCGGGACGTCACGGGAGGCTGGACATGCGCGTATTTTGAAAAGCGCGCGTGTCCAGCCTCCAGTGACGTCCCGGCAACATGGCCGCCATTAACCAATCACAAGCCGGGACGTCACTGGAGGCTGGACACGCGCGCTTTTCAAAATACGCGCATGTCCAGCCTCCCGTGACGTCACGGCTTGTGATTGGTTAATGGCGGCCATGTTGCCGGGACGCGGACCAATCACAGCAAGCCGTGACGTAATTTCGTCACGGCTTGCTGTGATTGGTCCGCGTCCCGGCAACATGGCCGCCCTGACCAATCACAAGCCGGGACTTCACGTAACCAAGTAAAAGCGCGAATTTTAAACAAACAACGCTGCCGGTTCCCTCGCTGAGGTCCCGGCTGCGTCGGACAGGTGAGTATAGCGATATTTTTTATTTTAATTCTTTATTTTACACATTAATATGGTTCCCAGGGCCTGAAGGAGAGTTTCCTCTCCTTCAGACCCTGGGAACCATCAGGAATACCGTCCGATACTTGAGTCCCATTGACTTGTATTGGTATCGGGTATCGGTATCGGATTGGATCCGATACTTTGCCGGTATCGGCCGATACTTTCCGATACCGATATTTCAAGTATCGGACGGTATCGCTCAACACTAGTTATGTTCTAACCTACAAGCTTACTGTATCTGGATGTCTCAAGAGTTATTACCACATAAAGAGACACTAGTCAGATTTCAAAAATTTGGCCCGGTCACCAAGGGGTTAAAACTAAAAATGAATAGAGATGAGTGGATTGATCTGTGGAGGATCAAATTTGTGTAGAATTTCCAAAATATTTAGAATTGAGTCCTCCGTGGTTCATACCTTTTAATGGCTAACTGAAAAGATGGTAACAAATTGCAAGCTTTCGAGACTACTCAGGCCTCTTCATCAGGCATAGACTAAAAGTAGGTCTGAAGAATCACATATTTATGCACAACACAGCACAGAAAAATGCCATAGATAAGACAGGTCAAATGAAGCAGAATTACCATTATGTGAGTGATAAACATTTACCGGTATGTCCATGAATATTGGGACAGTTCATAGATAAGGAGTGTGAATCTTTTATTGTCCTCTGATTGGGGTCTGGTTCTGTTATGATTATAAGCATAAGGATGAATGACCTCGGGGAGATCAAAACATCCAACACTGCGGAGACACCATCTCGTGTTTCTCAACGCAGTGATCCAGAACACTGCCCCCATCCCTAAAGGGAAATATGCAAATGCATGTAGAAAAGCCGCGGAGACACCATCACGTGTTTTTCAACTCAAGCAATGAATAGCCAGGTCTTTCACCAGGAAGGAACAACCACGGGAAGGGCAGCATCCAATAAAGGAAAACCACCTATGCCAAAACATGGTATCCATCCACAGACAGCTGTTTTGGGGTATTTGCCCCTCATCAGTGTGGAGTAGGAAACTGGCTATTAGGAGCAGTGCCTAGTGAAAAGACTATAAGCATAAGGATGAATGACCCCGGGGAGATCAAAACATCCAACACTGCGGAGACACCATCACGTGCTTCTCAACGCAGTGATCCAGAACACTGCCCCCATCCCTAAAGGGATCACTGCGTTGAGAAACACGTGATGGTGTCTCCGCAGTGTTGGATGTTTTGATCTCCCCGAGGTCATTCATCCTTATGCTTATAGTCTTTTCACTAGGCACTGCTCCTAATAGCCAGTTTCCTACTCCACACTGATGAGGGGCAAATACCCCGAAACAGCTGTCTGTGGATGGATACCATGTTTTGGCATAGGTGGTTTTCCTTTATTGGATGCTGCCCTTCCCGTGGTTGTTCCTTCCCGGTGAAAGACCTGGCTATTCATTGTTTGCGTTGAGAAACATGTGATGGTGTCTCCGCGGCTTTTCTACATGGTTCTGTTATGATGACCCCACATGGTCTGAGGAGCAAATTCCTTAGTTGATGTGAAAAGACATAAATCCATGTGACACATTCATTCCAGCACTGAGAGTGTCAAAGGTCATCATCAGCTTATACTCCCAGACATTTCTGTCTCTCTGAGATTTGAAGTTACTGTGGTCATTATAAATGGACAGGTTTTACATTTTTTCTGGTTGCAAGGAAAGGTAACCACAGTTGTTGGAGAGGACAGAGAGCTTCTGACAATGATGGTTCTTAGATTAGGGGGCTGCCTAAAACACAGTAGTGGGGGGTCTGGAAAAATGGATTGTAAGCTCGCTGTCCTCTCCAACAGCTGCAGAAACCTTTCCTTACAACCAGAAAAAATGTAAAACCTGTCCATTTATAATGACCACGGACAAGATAAAGATCCCCAATTCACATCAGGACTACAAGATACTAGGTACCTTGAGCTGCGTCCCTTCTAATGTGGTGTACTTAATTTTTGTATGTAGTAGAGACATTGCAGAAACTGAGAACAAGGATGAACTCTCATCGCCATACAAAATGAGAAAACAAATGGATCTACCTGTGGCAATACATTTTTGTCTCTCTGATCATAGCATTATGGACATGAAATTATTTGCATTAAAAGGTAACTTCAAATCTCAGAGAGACAGAAGGGTCTGGGCGTATAAGCTGATGATGATCTTTGACACTCTCAGTGCTGGAATGAATGTGTTGTATGGATTTATGTATTTTTACATCAACTAAGGAATTCTGCTTCACATCATCTGTCTTATCTATGGCATTTTTATGTGCTGTGTTGTGCATAAATATGTGATTCTTCAGATCAATGTCTGATGAAGAGACCTGAGTAGTCTCGAAAGCTTGCAATTTGTTACCATCTTTTCAGTTAGCCATTAAACGGTATCAACCACTGAGGACTCTCAATTCTAAATATTTTTTATCCACTGGCTAACACGGTACCAAGATATATATATCTTTCCTGTATGTAGAATTTCCAGAAATGTGCAGTTTCACACAAATTCGAACAATCTGAGATTTGATTTGCGGTTTGCAAAAAAAACTTGCCTGGCACCATTTCACATCAGATAGAAGGCTTATGTCAGTTGCCATATGTCATTTAGTGTTGCTACGTGGGCCATCTCATAATGCTCTGCAGTTATAATGTCTTAAAGATTATCATACCTTGTACAGTGGTAGTTAGTATCTGGGTCACCACAGATCAGCGGTTCTCAGCGAAGCACATTTCTTAGGGCAAAGTATTTTTTTCATCTCTAGAGTCACTGGGTAAGTTTTTCTCTTCTGTAGAGTGTAAGCTCTTATGGTCAGCTGAATTTTCTTTCTCTCTCCTCTCTCACATCTGTATTTTCCAAGCAATTACAAGCCTTCCAGAATTGAGTTTTGAATTAATATATTCCCTGCAAATCAAATTTTGATGCAAAATTAGGTAAAGTCATCAAATTTGAATTTCATAAGATCCGCTCATCTGTACAAATGAACAAGGAATTAATCTTTCACCAATATCAGCATCAAACTAAAACTATCAATGACAGTTAATAAATTAACATTTCACACTTCCTCACAAGTCTACTGCTTCAGAGTAACATCTCATACCTCTCTGTCTTAAAGACAACTCATCTAAACTTTTACCACTTCCTGCAGTTTTCGTCTAAAAACGTTTCTTCAGTCCATTCTTTTTTTGTACCTTGAGCACAAAAACAAAGGCTTGTCATGTCTTCATAATTAGAGCTGAGCAAACTTTGCAAGGTTCGGTTTGGTTCAGATTCGATGAATGGGCCGAAGTTTGCCTAACGTAACCAAACCCCAAACGCACAGACAAAACCTTAAGGCATAACAAAAAGCTTCCCAAACAGCTAACAGCAGACACCATGAAAAATGGAATCAATTGACCCACAATAGAAATTTGCAAATAACACAGCAGCAGTCAGCCATAGGCCAAGCATGAAGTATCAAGGCCTGGCCAAGCTTTTTCAGCTTGGAATTTAAGTTTCAATGAGGACCTGGTGGTTAAGGAAGCTGCGTAAGCCTTCATAGCTGGGAGACCAGATACCTAATGCAACACCTCCAATTTTTTTTCTATTCCAGCCACACTCAGATGGCACAGATATCAGTTCCATACAGTACTATTGGTAGAAAAATGGAAGTAAAGTACCACAGCTTATTGGCTGATCAAAGGACCGACAATATAACTTTTTATAGTGGCAAAGAAGCAGGCAGCCATAAGCCATGCATGAGGTATCAGGGTCTGGACCAGCATTTACAGCTTTGAATTGAAGTTTCAGTTAAGATGAGCTGGGTGAGGGACCGATGTAAGCCTGCTGTGATGGGAGCCCTGATACCTCATGCAACATCTTAAACGTAATTTTTGATCAGCCAAACTCAGGTGTCACAAATATCAGCTTGGTATACCACAAATGTTATAAAGATTTAAGAATAGTAATACTGGGTGTTGACTGAAAGTACAGTAATTGCAGGCCTGCCAGTTTGGGAACTCTACTGCTACATGCAACACACGTGAAGGAGACCCAACTTGGAGTACAAACATTTCCCAAAATTATTGACACACACCACTAAAGTGTCAGCAATTTCCCAGAGCAGAAATATTATAATTGTGCAGTTTTTTGAAAACTTCAGTTACTGTATGGTCTACTCAACTCTTTCTTTGGCAGCTGCACAGCAGTATTATTATTGTTATCCTTTATTATAACGCCATTTATGTGAAAATGGTATGCATAATAGAAACAAAGTACAATAATTTTAAACAATACAAGTCACCGACTGCTACTGGATGAGAGAGGACCGTGCCCCTGAGGGATCACAGTCTACACAGGATGGGTGAGGATACAATAGGTGAGGATTGAGCTGCTTGCACAGTGGTATAGTGGAGCGATGGTTAGTGTAGCTTGTAGGCTTGTCGGAAGAGGTATTTCTTCAGGTTCCTTTTGAAGGTTCCCATGGTAGACGAGAGTATGATATGTGGAGGGACACAGTTCCAGAGTAGAGGGGATCTACAGGAGAAATCTTGTATGCGATTATGAAAGAGGAGATAAAAGGAGAGTAGATCTTGTGACTATTGGAGGTTACATGCAGGTAAGTACCTGGAGACTAGCTCACAGATGTATGGAGGAATCAGGTTTTGCATCGCTTTTTATGCCTAAGTTAGGGTTTAGAACAGGAGTCTCTGGGCAATGGGGAGCCAGTGCAGGGGTTCACAGAGGTGACAAGCCATGGCATAGTGGGGTGACAGGTGGATTAGTCAGGCTGCAGAGTAAAGGATAGATTGGAAGGGTGCGATAGTGTTAGAAGGGAGGCCACAGAGCAGGAAGTTGCAGTAGTTGAGGCGGGAGATTATGAGCAGAGATGAGCGAACATTTCATTGTTCGGCTGGGATTATGATCACCGAATTTGCAAAATTCGCCAATTAATTTGTCGAATATTAGCCGAACACAGGGTGTTGATCCAGGGAACTGATTGCCGTATATGGAGTCGGGAAGGAATTTTTTCCCCCAATGTGGAGCTTACTCTTTGCCACATGGGGTTTTTTTTGCCTTCCTCTGGATCAACATGTTAGGGCATGTTAGGTTAGGCTATGGGTTGAACTAGATGGACTTGAAGTCTTCCTTTAACCTTAACCCCTTTCTGACCTCGGACCGGATAGTACGTCTGAGGTCAGAACCCCCGCTTTGATGCGGGCTCCGGCGGTGAGCCCGCATCAAAGCCGGGACATGTCAGCTGTTTTGAACAGCTGACATGTGCACGCAATAGCGGCAGGTTAAATCGCGATTCACCAGCCGTTATTAACTAGCTAAATGCCGCTGTCAAACACTGACAGGAGCACTTAACCGGTGCTTCCGGCCATCAGGCCGGAAATGAGCGCATCGCCGACCCCTGTCACATGATCGGGGGTCAGCGATGTGTCTGCATAGTAACCATAGAGGTCCTTGAGACCTCTATGGTTACTGATGCCGGTTTGCTGTCAGCGCCACCCTGTGGTCGGCGCTCATAGCAAGCCTGCAATTCAGCTACATAGCAGCGATCTGATGATCACTGATACGTAGCTGAGCCGATCAAGTTGTGCCACCATGGCAAAAGTTAAAAAAAAGGTAAAAAACGTGAAAAAATAAAAAAATATAAAAGTTTAAATCACCCTCCTTTCACCCCATTCAAAAGAAAACAATAAAAAATCAAATCTACACATTTTTAGTATCGCCGCGTTCAGAATGATCTATCCTGATCTATCAATAAAAAAAGCATTAACCTGATCGCTAAACAGCTTAGCGAGAAAAAAATTTGAAACTCCAGAATTACGTTTTTTTGGTCACCACGACTATGCATTAAAATGCAATAACGGGTGATTAAAAGAACGTATCTGCACAAAAGTGGTATCAATAAAAACGTCAGCTTGGAACTCAAAAAAAAACCCTCAACCGACCCCATATCATGAAAAATGGAAACGCGGAATCGGGTATCGGAAAATGGCAATTTTTTTTTTTTAGCAAAGTTTGGAATTTTCTTTTCACCACTTAGATAAAAGAGAACCTAGATATGTTTGGTGTCTATGAACTCGTAATGACCTGCAGAATCATAATGGCAGGTCAGTTTTAGCATTTAGTGAACCTAGTAAAAAAGCCAAACAAAAAACAAGCGTGGGATTGCACTTTTTTTGCAATTTCACCACACTTGGAATTTTTTTCCCATTTTCTAGTACACAACATGGTAAAACCAATGATGTCGTTCAAAAGTACAACTCGTTTTGCAAAAAATAAGCCCTCACATGGCCATGTTGATGGAAAAATAAAAAAGCTATTGTTCTGGGAACACTGAAGGCCATGAAGGGGTTAATAACTATGATAACATATCCGAACGCCATTCAGGTCAATGAGAGACAAAATCAAACGCATGCACAACACCTTATAATGGCCCCAAAATGCTGCCAAACACATTAAACGAGGGACAGACACCAGGAAAGTGGCCTCAATTCACCCACAGTACAAATTTTAGCATGGCACTGCAGCAATCAGCCAGGAATTAGGTATCGGGGTCTGGGACAGCATTTACAGCTTTCAATTGAACGTCACAGTAAGGCGAGGTGAGTGAGGGATTGGTCTAGGCCTCCTTTGCTGGGAGCCCTGATACCACATCAACACCTCTACCTGCTTTCATGATGAGCCAAACCCAGGTGGCACAAATATCAGTTTTGTAGACTACCATTGTCAGAAAAATTTAAGGATAGTAACACGGGTAGTTGAGTCCAAGAAAGTGGAGGCCATTTCGGTCTCGGAGGCCGACTGCTACAAGCAATATGCATGAAGGAGCCCCAATCAGGAGTGTTCACATTTTCAAAAAATATTGGCAGACAATACCAAAGTGGCATCAATTTCACCACAGTATAGATAGTATAGGATGGGCCATGTATATGGATACACCTAAATAAAATGGGAATAGTTGGTGATATCAACTTCCTATATACACATTAGTATATGGGAGGGGAAAAACTTTTCAAAATGGGTGGTGACCATGGCGGCCATTTTGGATCCAACTTTATTTTATGCAATGGGAAGAGAGTCATGTGACACATCAAACCTATTCTGAATTTCACAAGAAAAACAATGGTTTGCTTGGTTTTAATTTAGCTTTATTCTTTTATGAGTTATTTACAAGTTTCTCTTTGTTTACAGCCATTGACATGTCACAGAGGTTAACATGTGAGGAGCAGATAGAAATTGTGCTGCTGTTTTAGGTGTCGAGTTCCCGCTGCTGCACAGGGGGAATCGCAAACCATATCCGCTGCAGTCTCCCATTGTCCTCCAGCCACAGTGGAGCCTGCTCCGCGGAGACGTCAATCCCAGCATCTGGATCAAGCTGATACTGTGCGCTTGGTTACTGCTGCCTTTCCAGGCTCTGCCTTTGTAGCCAGCACTGATCAGCAGCGAGCAGGCATTTTGGGGACTAAGTCCTTCCCCATACTGAGCATGCCTACAGGATAACTTTCCATTAGAGGTCGGGAGTCACATGCTCAGGTCCTCTTGCGACTCCTATTGGACCATCAGGAAGGTCCCAGACCGCTACTACTATAAAAGGTTCGCATGGCCGCTCAGCCATGCGCTAGTGTAAACCAGTTATTGTGTGTGTGGATGTGTTATGAGGGAACAGCCGCCATCTTGGACGGGCCTACTAACACAGATTGGCGTGACTCCATTTTGTCTCCTGGTCACAGGTCTGCAGAGAGGAGTGCTCCTGGCCCCCACCTTTTCTAATGAACATAGTGCCTATTAGTATGGTAATCGGCTGAGCACAATTTGGCAGGCAGATAGCATTTCAAAGCCTGACTGAGGAAGCCACCCCAGCAGGGAGCTGGGAAGTGCTTAGAAGTGCTTGGGGGCTTAATTAAAGCACGCATGTCAAGTGGCCACTGGATACACATCTATTATGGCTGTCCAGTCAAACCGTCTCCAACATGGAATCGTGAATTATGGATGCATCGTCCGAGGTACTGGCTCATAAAAAATATTCCCCTCGTCCTAAAGAAATTGTGCATTTAATAGTGCGACTCCTGTGTCCGTGGGAGGTCTGAAACCCGAGATATAGAGATCAGCCTCCCACAGGGACCGAATGGGTCCAGGTTTGATCCCTGTACGACCGGCAGAACAAACCACAGGCGCTGGTACTGCCCGGGTACTGATCCGATCATCCTGAGAGAAGTTATCCCATTTATTAGATATTGGAATAAATCTCGCAGGGAGGCAGAGGGGTGGAGATTGCTAAGCCCACCCAGCTACAGGGGGAGGGACACGGCAGGGTTAAGAGCTGGAACATGTGGAGAGTGGGACACACAAAGAAGATGACCAACTAAGAAACAGGGCATATGCCAGCCAGAGGGGGGCAAGCACACGCTTTCTGGGGACTGCTCGGCAACTAAAGTTTTGGACCTGCGGAACGCTGCGCCCCCCGGCTTCCACAAGCGACCTCTAACCTGGTAAATTGACCTCCAGCTTTATACCTTAAGCCTTGTATCATTGTTGTTATATTGTACTCTGACTGTAACTCTTGATATATTGTGATTGTATATTTCTTGTAATTACCTAGTGCGCCCTTAAGGCAATTAAATCATAAATTAATTTTGGGCTGATCCTTTTACTCTTAGAATACCCAGCGTGGGTAACAGGGCAGTCTTTCCGGCGGCCATTTGCTCTAGGTGCAGTTCCCTTACTGACCTGAGAGACAAAGGGGGCGCCGGAGAGCTGTGCCTGTGTAGTGACGTCACGGATTGGTGACGTGGGAGGAACAGGGGCTTCCTTCACAGTGGTGGCAGCGTACGTGGGATCAGAGTAATAGTGTGCGTGGGACCCCTACTCCCAGACACTAAAGACTACCAGTGGTAACTTTCGCTGCTGGGGTCTTAAGGTCAGCCCAGCACTAGACGGTTAGAGTGTAAATATAATAAGTTGTGTGCAAGGTCAGGGTTACAGCTGTGTCAGTAACCAGAGGTTCCAAAGATGGCAGAGGGCACCAGAAGTGCAGTGAGGGCGCAGGCCAGTGCTATGGTCGATGAGGAGGTGGTGGTGGACTTTACTGTTCAAGGCGAGGGGGAGCTCAGCCCAGACTCCCCAAGGAGCCAGCCACCCGTGCTTAGTCCGGCAAGGGACTACCCACCACCTACCCGCCCCAGCCTGTCCACATCAGAGGCCCTTGTTGCAGCGGCAGTGGCACGTCTCGAGGCGGGTAATGAAGATGCCTATATGAGACTCATGGCAGCTGCAGAGAAGGCAGCGGAGGCCAAGCGTGCAGAACGCCGTGAAGCGGCAGAGCAAGAGCGTGCAGAACGCCGTGAGGCAGCGGAGCGGGCAGAGAAAGCTGCAGAGCGGGCAGCGGAGCAAGCAGCGGCAGAGAGAGCAGCGGAGCGCCAGCACCGACTGGAGATGGCTCAACACGGGCTCCCGCTGGACGCCCCAGCACCACCAGAGTCCAGGGTTTCCAAAGTCCGGGCCGAGGACTTCCCTCTGCTTGAGAAGGATGGAGACCTGGATTCCTTCTTGCTGGCCTTTGAAAGGACCTGCCTTCAACACCATCCGGCTCAGTGGGCAAGATACCTGACCCCCCGTTTGAGGGGTAAGTCCCTGGAAGTTTTGGGGGACTTACCTGCCGGGGCGGAGCAGGACTACAGCAGCATCAAGCGGGCCCTGATCCAACACTACAACCTCACCCCGGAGTCCTACCGCAAGAAGTTCCGGAGTCTGCAGCGGGGCCCAAAGGACACCTGGACTGACCACATGCGGGCGTTGCTGAGAGCTGCAGAGCACTGGACCTCGGGTCTAGCGCTCACCACCCGCCAGAAGGTCCAGGAACTGTTCGTCATGGAGCAGTTCTTGTGGAACTGCCCAGAGGACCTCCAGCAGTTCCTCTGTGACCGGAAACCGAAGGGGGCTTCTGCTACAGCCGCCCTGGCAGATGAGTATGCCAACAACAGGGCGCCTGAGCCGAAGAAGCCTGCCAGCAGCACCTGGAGAGGGGGTAAGCCCAATCCTGCCCCTGTTTCCCCAGCCCCCAGAGTGCAAGTGGTGTACCCCCCTGCTGCCCTCTCCAGGCCAGGCACAAAACCCAGACGTTGTCATCACTGCAACCAGCTGGGACACTTCAAGGCTGTATGTCCCCAGCGTCTTAAGGCCCCATCCCTGTCCCCGGAACCGTCCACTGTTTTATGTGTGGGAGGGGGTAGTGGGAGGTCCCTGGACAATTACCAACCCGTCACTATCGGCCGCTCAGCGGTCATGGGACTGCGGGACACAGGCGCTGAACGAACCCTGGTATGTCCTGAGGTGGTGTCCCATCAAGACTTGGTGCCGGGGAGAACCCTTTCCGTCTCCGGAATTGGAGGCGTGGAACCGGCGCTGCCTGTCGCCAAGGTGTTTTTGGACTGGGGCGCCGGGAGGGGAGTGCGGGAGGTGGGAGTAACGTCAAATATTCCTGCCAATGTATTACTTGGGACCGATTTGGGGTGGATAGTGTCTTAGTATGTGGCCACTGAACCCCCAAGTTTGGCTCCCCAAGAATGTCATGACTGTACTGTGAATGTTGATGTGTTGAATGTGCCTCCAACAGTGGAGGAGGGATTGAAACCTGAGGGTAATCCATACACTGACACCACACACACAGGGCTCACAGGGAGGACAGGTGAGGAGACTGTAGGGGAGAGCTCAGAGGTGGAGGGAGGGGCTGCTATGGGCAGTGTAGGGCCCCTAGGTGAATCCAGCCTGCTGAGTCTAGGGCCCCTGCAGGAAGAGGAACAGGCCATGGGGGGCGGAGGCGTCCAAGGAGAGGAGCCACCAGGTAAGACCCCAGGGCAGGAGTTCCCCACACCCGGGATGTCAGGAGGGCAGGGAAGTCTGCCTGACCCGGCGACTTAATCAGGAGCCGGGGGGAAGCAGGCGCTACCCGTGGGCACAGCGGCCGTGGCCGCTGTCACCAGGAGTGGGAGCGCCGGAGCCCAAGGAGCCTTGCAGAGGTCCGACGGCTTCCCCCTCTCTGACCAAGTGGCTGCCGAGTCAGACAGCGGCCAGGAGACAGATCCCAGGGAGCTGACAGCGGATGTGGCAGTGTCGTCCATTCTCGCCACATCGAGTCAGGGATTTCAGGCAGCGTTGAAAGCTGACGCTAGCCTGAAAGCTCTAAAGGAGCAGGCGGCACAGCCTCCTGGGGAGTCAGACCGCGAGCGGGTGGTCTGGGACCAGGGATGGCTGTTCCAGGTAACGGTCCAGCAGGGTTCACCGGAGGCGTGGCCCAGGGACCGACAGTTAGGGGTACCCTATCTGCTCAGAAAGAGGGAGGAGGGGGCAGAAACAGCCTCAGAGAGAGACAGAGGAGGAGGCAGAGACTGCCTCAGGGAAAGAGAGAAGGAGGCAGAGACAGCCTCAGAGAGAGAGAGAGGAGGGGGCAGGGACAGCCTCAGAAAGAGAGAGGGAGAGGCAGAGACAGCCTCAGAGAGGGACAGAGGAGGAGGCAGGGACAGCCTCAGAGACAGAGAGGAGGAGGCAGAGACAGCCTCAGAGAGAGACAGAGGAGGAGGCAGAGACTGCCTCAGGGAAAGAGAGAAGGAGGCAGAGACAGCCTCAGAGAGAGACAGAGGAGGGGCAGGGACAGCCTCAGAAAGAGAGAGGGAGAGGCAGAGACAGCCTCAGAGAGGGACAGAGGAGGAGGCAGGGGCAGCCTCAGAAAGAGAGAGGGAGAGGCAGAGACAGCCTCAGAGAGGGACAGAGGAGGAGGCAGGGACAGCTTCAGAGACAGAGAGGAGGGGGCAGAGACAGCCTCAGAGGGAGAGGAGGGGGCAGAGACAGCCTTAGAGAGACAGAGGAGGAGGCAGAGACTGCCTCAGGGAAGGAGAGAAGGAGGCAGAGACAGCCTCAGAGAGAGACAGAGGAGGAGGCAGAGACCGCCTCAGAAAGAGAGAGGAGGCAGAGACAGCCTCAGAGAGAGAAGGAGGAGGGGCAGAGACCATGGTAACGCTGCTGGGTTGTCCCGGCCAGGAGAAGGTGCGGAAGGGCGCATGGGGGAACACAGGAATGTGATGCCTCCTAGCGCCCTCTAAAGCAGGGAGGTGTGATGAGGGAACAGCCGCCATCTTGGACGGGCCTACTAACACAGATTGGCGTGACTCCATTTTGTCTCCTGGTCACAGGTCTGCAGAGAGGAGTGCTCCTGGCCCCCACCTTTCTGATGAACATAGTGCCTATTAGTATGGTAATCGGCTGAGCACAATTTGGCAGGCAGATAGCATTTCAAAGCCTGACTGAGGAAGCCACCCCAGCAGGGAGCTGGGAAGTGCTTAGAAGTGCTTGGGGGCTTAATTAAAGCACGCATGTCAAGTGGCCACTGGATACACATCTATTATGGCTGTCCAGTCAAACCGTCTCCAGCATGGAATCGTGAATTATGGACGCATCGTCCGAGGTACCGGCTCATAAAAAATATTCCCCTCGTCCTAAAGAAATTGTGCATTTAATAGTGCAACTCCTGTGTCCGTGGGAGGTCTGAAACCCGAGATATAGAGATCAGCCTCCCACAGGGACCGAATGGGTCCAGGTTTGATCCCTGTATGACCGGCAGAACAAACCACAGGCGCTGGTACTGCCCGGGTACTGATCCGATCATCCTGAGAGAAGTTATCCCATTTATTAGATATTGGAATAAATCTCACAGGGAGGCAGAGGGGTGGAGATTGCTAAGCCCACCCAGCTACAGGGGGAGGGACACGGCAGGGTTAAGAGCTGGAACATGTGGAGAGTGGGACACACACAGAAGATGACCAACTAAGAAACAGGGCATATGCCAGCCAGAGGGGGGCAAGCACACGCTTTCTGGGGGCTGCCCGGCAACTAAAGTTTTGGACCTGCGGAACGCTGCGCCCCCCGGCTTCCACAAGTGACCTCTAACCTGGTAAATTGACCTCCAGCTTTATACCTTAAGCCTTGTATCGTTGTTGATATATTGTACTCTGACTGTAACTCTTGATATATTGTGATTGTATATTTCTTGTAATTACCTAGTGCGCCCTTAAGGCAATTAAATCATAAATTAATTTTGGGCTGATCCTTTTACTCTGATTGCGAATCTTAGAATACCCAGCGTGGGGAACAGGGCAGTCTTGGTGACGTGGGAGGAACAGGGGCTTCCTTCACAGGATGTATGCATGTTCTGGTGAAAGCTCCAAATCATTTCCATTCCTAGTGTTGTTCAATGTTCACGAATGTTGGAGTTGTCTAGCGCCAGTTAGTGCCATCCAGCACAAGGCACAATCTCATAGCATCTATTAGCAGCATTAGCCAGTGCAGCACCATGCGCAACTAGTGCGCTTTCCAGTCCCTAGTTAGGGCGGGTAGTGGTGTCCGCCAGAGCGACGCTGCGCACACCCAGTGCACTAAATCTCTTTAGTTTAGTTTATTCCCTGACACCACTGTAGAGGTGTCGAGCGCAAAAGGTCTAGAGGGACTCTTACCCCAAGTCTTGGGGCAGAGTTATGTGACTCCTTGCTTACGCTCTTAGTGTGGTTTCGTGGCCCTGTGATGCAACAGGGATCGCTTCATTCATACTGGGTGAAGCTAACCCGTGTGTGTCTTCTCTTAATACTGCGATATAGTCCGTCATTACTGAGCAGCAGGTGTCTTTTCTGCACGGTGGACCCCAGACTGCGAACGTATCTTATATGGCCTCTAATTAATATTTTGTGCATTCCACCAGTCCTAACATTACTCTAGCGCCAGGGTCTGGCTTGTAATGGTGGATGAACAGCTTCTACATCGATACATTCAGCAGCTGGTGGGTAGGTTGGCGGCTCTTGAGTGTACAACCTCGGCTGTGGATGTTACCGCAGTCGCTGTTCAGGCTGCTAGCATAGCTGCAGCCAGTTTGTCCACTGCTACCCCTGCTCTGACCTTATCCTGTCTTCTGCTACCTGATAAGCTTACTAGTGACAGTAAGCTGTGTCGGGGATTCGTGAGTCAGTGTGCCATACACCTTGAGCTCCTGGCTGCACATTTTTTCCTATGGAGTGGGCGAAGGTGGGATATATATTATCCCTGTTGTCGGGCAGGGCGTTGGAGTGGGCAACATCGCTGTGGGAGCATGATGATCATGTGATGCAGAGTGCTCCAAGGTTCCTAGACCTCTGAAACAGGTCTTTCTGGGACCTCGTGTCACCCATGATTCAGCACTCCAACTGCTGGCATTAACACAGGGTTCATCCATAGTCAGTCATTTTGCCGTCTACTTCCAGACTTTGGCATCTGAGCTGGAGTGGCCGGATAAAGTCCTTATCCCGGAGTTTTGGAAAGGACTGGCTGACCATGTGAAGGATGCCTTGGCCACTAGGGAGATTCCCGCCATGCTGAAGGAGCTAATAGCTATATCCACTCGCATTGACCTCCGTTTTCACGAGCGAGGGTTGGAGAGAGCCCAGTGTAGGCAGAAGTTTCGGTTGACACCTACCTTCGCCTGGCCTCTGAAATCTCCCATTCAGGTGTCTGAGGCCATGGAGGTTTCTCGAGCGGGTCCTAAGTCTCGGGCTGCTCGAATATCCATGGTCTGTAATGTATGCCAGAGGTCAGGACATTATACCAAGAAATGTCCACAGCGGCAGGGAAACGACCGCGTCTAGTCACTGTAGGAGGAGGTTCACTAGACACAGCGGCATTTTCCTTCAAATTGTCCTTCAAGGGGACAATTACCTTTGGCCCTTCCACTTTTATGGTCGAACTTTGTGTGGATTGCAGGGCGGAGGGAAATTTCATGTCCTCTGCCTTCGCCCAAAGGCACGCAATACCCGTGGAAATGTTAGCCAAATCAGTGACCGTAAGAGTGGCAAATGGGTCGACACTGCTCTCATAGATTACTCACCAGACTATCCCGTTTATGTTATCTACGTCTCCATCCCATCAGGAGATCATTTCCCTTCTTGTGATTCCTGAAGAATAGACGAGATTCTGCTTGGGATACCTTGGTTACGTTACCACTCCCCACATATAAAGTGTTCCTCTGGGAGAATTCTGGGATGGAGTAAATCTTGTGTGGGCAGATGTCTGAGGGAGTGCGTTCAGGTTGTCACTACGGAGGTACCCACAGATCTTACCTCTCCCCCAAACACTATTGGTCTTATGCGGACATATTCTCCAAGAGTGCTGCAGAGACTCTTCCGCCTCACCGCCCGTATGACTGTCCTATTGATCTCTTGCCAGGGGCAGAGCCTACCCTGGGGCGCATTTACCCCCTGTCTCTCCCGGAGATGGAGGCAGTGTCACAATACATCCAGGAGAATCTGGCAAGTGGAAGTCAGTGTCACCTGCGGGGCGGGGTTCTTCTTCGTACAAAACAAGACCGGAGAATTGCGTCCATGCATTGAATACAGTAGTCTTAACGTCATCACCGTTAAGAATAAGTACCCTCTGCCCTTGATATCTGAGCTCTTTGATAGACTACGAGGGGCAATGGTATTTACTAAGCTAGATCTGCAGGGTGCTTACAACCTGATTCGCATCCATGAGGGGGATCAATGGAAAACGGCTTTCAATACCAGGGATGGGCACTATGAATATCTGGTGATGCCCTTTGGGCTTTGTAATGCCTCAGCCGTCTTCCAAGACTTTGTAAATGATATCTTCTGGGATATGCTCTCCACCTCGGTGGTAGTCTATCTGGATGATATTCTCATCTACTCTCCAGGTATAGATTCCTGTTATGACCCCAATGGCAGAGGGTCTCAGGAATAAATACCAAGTCTGCAAACACAAAAAAAAACAGCTCATAGGGCAGTGGTAACTGGGCTGACCATATATCTAATCCTAGCACCACAAATAGAAGTAGCCGGGGAACGTGCCTACGTTGGTTCTAGACGTCTCGCGCCAGCCGGAGAACTAACTAACCCTAGAAGGGAAAAGATAGACCTTTCTTGCCTCCAGAGAAAAGACCCCAAAAGTTGGATACAAGCCCCCAACAAATAATAACGGTGAGGTAAGAGGAAAAGACAAAACATAAGCATGAGCTAGGTATTTAGCAAAGAGAGGCCCACTAGCTAATAGCAGAATATAGTAAGATGACTTATATGGTCAGCAAAAACCCTATTAAAATATCCACGCTGGATATTCAAGAACCCCCGAACCGTCTAACGGCCGGGGGGAGAACACCAGCCCCCTAGAGCTTCCAGCAAAGTCAGAAATCACATTTAGTACAAGCTGGACAAAAATAGAAGCAAAGCAAGTAACTCAAAAAACAAAAAGCAGTACTTAGCTTAATTTTGCAAGAGCCAGGACCAGCAGACAGGAGCAACAGAAGGATCTGATTACAACGATGCCAGGCACTGGACTAAGGATCCAGGAAGTTAATATAGCGACACCCCTGGACTAACGACCCAGGTGAGTTCCAAACTGAAGAAAGACAATCCCAGAGTCATACCACTAGTGACCACAAGAGGGAGCCAAAAAGTCAATTCACAACAGTACCCCCCCCCTTAAGGAGGGGTCACCGAACCCTCACCAAGACCACCAGGGCGATCAGGATGAGCAGCATGAAAGGCACGAACTAAATCGGCCGCATGCACATCAGAGGCAACCACCCAGGAATTATCCTCCTGACCATAGCCCTTCCACTTGACTAGATACTGAAGCCTCCACCTGGAGAGACGAGAATCCAAGATCTTCTCCAACACGTACTCCAACTCGCCCTCAACCAACACCGGAGCAGGAGGCTCAACAGAAGGAACCACAGGTACAACGTACCGCCGCAACAAAGACCTATGGAACACGTTGTGAATGGCAAACGACACCGGAAGATCCAAGCGAAAGGACACAGGATTAAGGATTTCCAATATCTTGTAAGGACCGATGAAGCGAGGCTTAAATTTAGGAGAGGAGACCTTCATAGGAACAAATCGAGAAGACAGCCATACCAAATCCCCAACACGAAGTCGGGGACCCACACCGCGGCGGCGGTTGGCAAAACGCTGAGCCTTCTCCTGTGACAACTTTAAGTTGTCCACCACATGATTCCAAATCTGCTGCAACCTATCCACCACGGAATCTACCCCAGGACAGTCAGAAGGCTCCACATGTCCCGAGGAAAAACGAGGATGGAAACCAGAGTTGCAGAAAATGGCGAAACCAATGTAGCGGAACTAGCCCGATTATTAAGGGCAAACTCAGCCAACGGCAAGAAGGTCACCCAATCATCCTGATCCACAGAAACAAAACACCTCAAATAAGCCTCCAGAGTCTGATTAGTTCGCTCCGTTTGTCCATTAGTCTGAGGATGAAAGGCAGACGAAAACAACAACTCAATGCCCATCCTAGCACAAAAGGATCGCCAGAACCTGGAAACAAACTGGGATCCTCTGTCAGACACAATATTCTCAGGAATGCCGTGTAAACGAACCACATTCTGAAAGAACACAGGAACCAGATCGGAAGAGGAAGGCAGCTTAGGCAAAGGTACCAAATGGACCATCTTAGAAAAGCGATCACATACCACCCAGATGACAGACATGCCCTGAGACACCGGGAGATCCGAAATGAAATCCATGGAAATGTGTGTCCAAGGCCTCTTCGGGACAGGTAAGGGCAAGAGCAACCCACTGGCACGCGAACAGCAAGGCTTAGCTCGAGCACAAGTCCCACAGGACTGCACAAACGACCGCACATCCCGTGACAAGGAAGGCCACCAAAAGGACCTAGCCACCAGATCTCTGGTGCCAAAAATTCCCGGATGCCCTGCCAACACCGAGGAATGAACCTCGGAAATGACTCTGCTGGTCCACTTATCAGGAACAAACAGTCTGTCAGGTGGACAAGAGTCAGGTCTACCAGCCTGAAATCTCTGCAACACACATCGCAAATCTGGAGAAATGGCTGACAAGATAACTCCCTCTTTAAGAATACCAACTGGTCCTGTGACTCCCGGAGAGTCAGGCACAAAGCTCCTTGAAAGAGCATCAGCCTTCACATTCTTTGAACCTGGTAAATACGAGACCACAAAGTCAAAACGGGAGAAAAACAATGACCAGCGGGCCTGTCTAGGATTCAGGCGTTTAGCAGACTCGAGATACATCAAATTTTTGTGATCAGTCAAGACCACCACACGATGCTTAGCACCCTCGAGCCAATGACGCCACTCCTCAAATGCCCACTTCATGGCCAACAACTCCCGATTGCCAACATCATAATTCCGCTCAGCAGGCGAAAACTTCCTCGAGAAAAAGGCACAAGGTCTCATCACAGAGCAACCAGGGCCTCTCTGCGACAAAACGGCCCCTGCCCCAATCTCAGAAGCATCTACTTCAACCTGAAAGGGAAGTGAGACATCAGGCTGGCACAAAACAGGCGCCGAAGTAAACCGGCGCTTCAACTCCTGGAAAGCCTCCACGGCTGCAGGAGCCCAGTTAGCAACATCAGAACCTTTCTTGGTCATATCCGTCAAAGGTTTAGCAATGCTAGAAAAATTAGCAATAAAACGATGGTAGAAGTTAGCAAAACCCAAGAACTTCTGAAGACTCTTAACTGACGTGGGTTGAGTCCAATCATAAATAGCACGGACCTTGACTGGGTCCATCTCCACCGCAGAAGGGGAAAAAATAAACCCCAAAAAGGGAACCTTCTGTACTCCAAAGAGACACTTTGAGCCCTTAACAAATAAAGCATTCTCACGCAAAACCTGAAACACCATCCTGACCTGCTCTACATGCGAGTCCCAGTCATCAGAAAAAAAACAGAATATCATCCAGATAAACGATCATAAATTTATCCAGATACTTCCGGAAAATATCATGCATAAAGGACTGAAACACTGAAGGAGCATTAGAGAGTCCAAAAGGCATCACCAAGTACTCAAAATGACCTTCGGGCGTATTAAACGCGGTTTTCCATTCTTCTCCTCGCTTAATGCGCACAAGGTTGTACGCACCGCGAAGATCTATCTTGGTGAACCACTTGGCACCTTTAACACTAGAACTACTGATGGAGTCATTTTGACTCCTTTCGTTTTTTATTTCTCTTCTGTGACTACATTTTTCAGAATTCCGGCTTGAAACTCGGTGACTTTTCCTCAAATATGATGTGAAAAAAGATTTTGTGAGAATAAATAATTTTGGTAAAAAATTTGCGCATTTTTTTCAAAATTTACCAAGAACTACTGAAGGGAGTCATTTTGACTCCCTACTATATTTTGAGGTCCTTTTGTCACTAAATGTTGCTATAAAGTTTTGTGCATAATTTTTTCACTCATTTTTCACTTATTTACCCTGATGTTCATATAGATGTAGTTCAATTTACATGTCAACTTTTCACATTTTCCTTGTGTTTTACCTGCTTGTATTACTGTGTAATGCTGAACAAAATAGCTTGTTTACTCTAGGCTCTTATCTTATGCTAATGAATAATGAAGGGTGGTGTTTTTCTAAGGTCCTAGCAGAAGACAGTATTCTGGATAGTAACTTTACTTTCAGTTCAGCTGAAGAGACAAAGAGAACAGACGCAGACATATGAGCTCTGAAGACTCATACAGGTATGAATTGTTATGAAATAGTTTAGCTGTCTGTCAACTGATTCAGCCCACCTACTTTTGAAGGTGGCAGAACAGTTATTATTTCTTTTAGTTTTCATTTCATTTCTATTTTTCAGCAGGGAACTATATAGAATTATGGAATTTGTGAGGAATATGGAGAGAAGATGTTTGATAAAGCCTCAGGATATTCTGGCTACTTTGCAATCCATACCGGAGGATGAATCGGAATCCGAATTGCAGGAACATGTATTTGATTCTGACAGTGATGAAGATTTCATTCCTCAGAACATATCAAGTGAATCTGAAGACTCAGAAGGAACAAATCCAGAAGGTAAGTAGTTATGTGTATTTATTTGTTCTTCCACACACTGAGTTAGGGCCTGTGCACACTAGCAGAATTCTGGCTGAATAGCCATCTGGATATTCTTGCCGCAATACAGGCCGTACCTGCCCGCTCATGCCTGAAGCTCCGCTCCGAACCCCGGGCTGGAGCCGCTGTCAGGGACAGAGCAGCGCTTGCTTACACACGAGCACGGCTCCGTCCCAGACAGCGGCTCCAGCCCGGGGTTCGGAGCGGAGCTTCAGGTATGAAACTCCGCTCTGTACCTGAGCGGGCAGGTACGGGCCGGATTGTGGTGAGAATATCCGGTCGGATATTCCGCCGCTAATCCAGCCAGTGTGCACTGACCCTTACAAAACAAAAATTCTAAATATTCATCAACTTTTTTCCAGATATTCCAAGCACATCAACTGGGGATCGGGCTCATGCAGTTATGTTGCCTCGTGACCATCCTCCTGGTCGTGGACAGAAAAAATCAGCAAAACGTCCCAGAAATAAAAGAACAACAGATAACGATGGCGGCGAAGGTAATGCAACAACAAACACCAGAGAAGGCGAATCTGAAGGAATACTAGTTTCAGCGGATGGTATTCAATGGAAACCTGTTGAAATGGGACAACACTTGCCTGGTAGGCGTGACAGCCAAAATATTCTTCGAGAAGCACCTGGCCCTACAGGATACGCCAGAAGAAATATCATTATCGATAGTCCTTTGAGCGCATGGCGTTTATTTTTTGATTCATATATATTGACACATATAAAGAACTGTACGCTTGCAGAAGCATGCAGGAACAATAATTTACAGTTTACTCTATCTGATGAGGAGCTAGATGCATTCATTGCGATATTCTATGCTCGTGGACTATCTGGCACGAACCGTCACTCGATTAGCAGTATTTGGTGTAATGACTGGGGAATACCGTTTTGCAAAGCGACAATGTCTAGGGACCGCTTTGTTGAAATTATGAGGTTTCTCAGATTTGATGAGAAATCTACTCGATCGGAGAGACTGCAAATGGACAAGTTTGCTCTATTTTCTACTGTGTGGGACAGGTTTATTGCAAATTGTATTGCGTGTTACAAACCTGGCCCATACATAACGGTGGATGAGCAACTTTTCCCAAGCAAAACTAGATGTCCATTCATGCAGTACATGCCTTCCACACCAGATAAATATCGCCACAAATATTGGCTAGCTGTTGATAAGGAGAGCAAATATCTGGCAAATGGCTTCCCTTATCTAGGCAAAGATGACACACGCCGTGCTGAGGACCGTTTAGCTGACCATGTGGTAATGAAGTTATTGGACCCGTTTTTGAAAAATGGTCGCAATGTTACAACCGATAATTATTTTACTTCAGTAAAATTAGCTAAACAGCTAAAAAGCAAAGGAACAACCATCGTGGGAACACTGAATAAGATAAGGCGAGAAGTGCCTAAAGAAATAAAATCCATGAAAGAGGAATTGTACAACACTAAAGTGGTTAGAAATGAAGACAATTTTACACTTACAGTATATCAAGGAAAGCCCAACAAAAATGTTGTCATTTTGAGTTCTGTCCATCCAGATGTTGTTGTTGCGTCTGATTCCGCTGAAAAAACTCCAGAAACGGTAAAGTTTTACAATGAAACAAAATATGGAGTAGATGTAGTGGATCAGATGGCACGAAAATATACCACACGAACATCCACAAGGAGATGGCCTGTTCATGCATTTGAAAATGCCTTAGACTTTGCGGGTATAAATGCATGTATAATATTCAAGGAGATTACCCACAAAAAAATGTCACGCAAGGCATTTTTGCAAAGGCTTGTGAGAGAGTTGAGTGGTCCTTATGTCACAGATAGGGAAAAGGGTTCCACGTCCCAAGTTTCTACATGTTCAGAAGTGATGGTTCAAACAAAATTTTGCCAGATCAAAGAAAAGTGCAAGAAAAATAGATCTGTCGGCAATTGTAAGACTTGTGGTAAGTCTTTGTGTGGGCAATGTACTGCCATAAATCAAAGGCAATGCCTAAAATGCGAAACACCAAATGTTTAGAAGGTGAATTCTGCGCCATATTTTCATTTTTATGCTCCTCACCTACATTTTCTCTGCTTTTTGTTCTTCAGTTGTTGTTTATATGTGTGCACTTGAATAAAAAAAAATTTTTGAAAAACGTCTATTATAATTATTGTTATTTTCTGTAGAAAAATAAGAAAAGCAGAAAAAAACAATCAAAAGCATTACTGTTGGATCTCACAATAATAATACATTACAAAAAATATAATTATTAATAAATAACCACAAATGAAACTCTAAAAATAAACAAAAACAAGCAAGGAGTCAAAATGACTCCTTTCAGTAGTTCTAGGCGGGGTCACGAGTCCAGTAGTCCTAGTGTTAATTCGGGCAAACAAGTCTGACAACAGAGGCAAAGGATACTGAAATTTAACAGTGATTTTATTCAAAAGCCGATAGTCAATACAAGGTCTCAAAGATCTGTCCTTCTTGGCCACAAAAAAGAATCCCGCACCAAGAGGGGAAAAGGAAGGACGGATATGCCCCTTCTCCAGAGATTCCTTGATATACGAACGCATTGCGGTATGCTCAGGTACAGACAGATTAAATAGTCTTCCCTTAGGAAATTTGCTACCTGGGATCAAGTCTATGGCACAGTCACAGTCCCTATGAGGAGGCAAAACACTGGACCTGGACTCGCTGAACACATCCTGATAATCAGACAAATACTCAGGAACTTCCGAAGGAGTAGAGGAAGCAATAGACACCGGCGGGGAATCACCAAGAATACCCTGACAGCCCCAACTTGACACAGACATTGCCTTCCAATCCAAGACTGGATTATGAGTCTGTAACCATGGCAAACCCAAAACGACCAAATCATGCATCTTATGCAGAACAAGAAAACGAATCACCTCCCGATGTTCAGGAGTCATGCACATGGTTACCTGTGTCCAAAACTGCGGTTTATTTTCCGCCAATGGCGTAGCATCAATACCCCTCAGAGGGATAGGATTAACCAACGGCTCAAGAACAAAACCACAGCGCTTGGCAAATGACAGATCCATAAGGCTCAGGGCAGCACCTGAATCCACAAACGCCATAACAGGGTAAGAGGACAATGAGCAAATTAAAGTTACAGACAAAATAAATTTAGGTTGCAAATTACCAATGGCGACAGGACTAACAACCCTTGTTAGGCGTTTAGAGCATGCTGATATAACATGTGTAGAATCACCACAGTAAAAACACAACCCATTCTGACGTCTATGATTTTGCCGCTCATTTCTGGTCTGAATTCTATCACATTGCATCAAATCAGGTGTTTGTTTAGACAACACCACCAGAGGATTAGTGGTTTTGCGCTCCCGCAAACGCCGGTCAATTTGAATAGCCAGCGCCATGGAATCATTCAGACTTGTAGGAATGGAGAAACCCACCATCACATTTTTAATGGCTTCAGAAAGGCCATTTCTGAAGTTTGCGGCCAGAGCACACTCATTCCACTGAGTAAGCACGGACCATTTCCGAAATTTTTGGCAATACACTTCAGCTTCATCCTGGCCCTGAGAAATAGCCAGCAAGGCTTTTTCTGCCTGAACCTCAAGATTGGGTTCCTCGTAAAGCAATCCGAGCGCCAGAAAAAACGCATCAATATTTGCCAATGCCGGATCTCCTGGCGCCAGCGAGAAAGCCCAATCCTGAGGGTCGCCCCGTAAAAAAGAGATAACAATTTTAACCTGCTGAGCTGAGTCTCCAGATGAACGGGGTCTCAGAGATAGAAACAATTTACAATTATCCCTGAAATTCCTAAACTTAAATCGGTCTCCAGAAAACAGTTCAGGAATAGGTATTTTAGGTTCAGACATAGGACTACTGGTAACAAAATCTTGTATGCTTTGCACATGAGCAGCAAGCTGGTCCACACTTGTAATCAAGGTCTGGACATTCATGTCTGCAGCAAGCTCAAGCCACTCAGAGGTAAAGGGGAGGAAGAGAGGAAAAAAAAAAAATTCAGAATTTCCTTTCTTATATCCCACTTCTGCAATGCATTAAACATTCAATGTCGGCCTGGCATACTGTTATGACCCCAATGGCAGAGGGTCTCAGGAATAAATACCAAGTCTGCAAACACAAAAAAACCCAGCTCATAGGGCAGTGGTAACTGGGCTGACCATATATCTAATCCTAGCACCACAAATAGAAGTAGCCGGGGAACGTGCCTTCGTTGGTTCTAGACGTCTCGCGCCAGCCGGAGAACTAACTAACCCTAGAAGGGAAAAGATAGACCTTTCTTGCCTCCAGAGAAAAGACCCCAAAAGTTGGATACAAGCCCCCAACAAATAATAACGGTGAGGTAAGAGGAAAAGACAAAACATAAGCATGAGCTAGGTATTTAGCAAAGAGAGGCCCACTAGCTAATAGCAGAATATAGTAAGATGACTTATATGGTCAGCAAAAACCCTATTAAAATATCCACGCTGGATATTCAAGAACCCCCAAACCGTCTAACGGCCGGGGGGAGAACACCAGCCCCCTAGAGCTTCCAGCAAAGTCAGAAATCACATTTAGTACAAGCTGGACAAAAATAGAAGCAAAGCAAGTAACTCAAAAAACAAAAAGCAGTACTTAGCTTAATTTTGCAAGAGCCAGGACCAGCAGACAGGAGCAACAGAAGGATCTGATTACAACGATGCCAGGCACTGGACTAAGGATCCAGGAAGTTAATATAGCGACACCCCTGGACTAACGACCCAGGTGAGTTCCAAACTGAAGAAAGACAATCCCAGAGTCATACCACTAGTGACCAAAAGAGGGAGCCAAAAAGTCAATTCACAACAGATTCCCACCGGAGAGATGTTTGCAGAGTCTTTGACCTCCTACGGGCAAACTCCCTCTATGACAAGTTGGAGAAGTGTGTGTTTTGCCTTTCCTGGGCTATATCATCTCAGCCCGAGGATTAGCTATGGATCCTGCCAAGCTACAAGCAGTGATGGTCTGGCAGGAACCTCATTCTCTTAAAGCGGTGCAGCGCTTTATGGGGTTCATTAATTATTATTGCCAGTTCATTCCCCACTTCCCAACCTTGGTAGCTCCCTTGGTAGCCCTCACCAAGAAGGGTGCAAATCCCAAATTGTGGTCGGATGAAGTCTCCAAGGCCTCCTTATCTATTAAGTCTCATTTTAGAGCTCCCATTTTGCATCGTCCTGATGTAGATAAGCCCTTCATTATAGAGGTGGATGCCTCATCCGTCGGTGCAGGAGCGGTCCTCTTTCAAAAGGACTCTCAGGGTCAGAAGCATCCTTGCTTCTTTTTCTCAAAGACCTTCACTCAGGCGGAGGGGAATTATTCCATCGGGGACAGGGAGTTGCTAGCAATGAAGTTGGCCTTTTCAGACCTCCTGGAGGGGGCCTGCTTTCCCTTCCAAGTTTACACTAACCACAAGAATTTGGTGTATTTGCAAACAGCCCAGCAGCTAAATTTTTACCAGGCTAGATGGTCCCTGTTCTTTTCCCGGTTCCACTTCACCCTTCATTTCCTATCCGGGGAGAAGAACATTCATGCCAACGCTCACTCCTGCTCTGTGGTATCATCAGAGGAGGAACAGGAGTAGCCTCGGTTAATTGTCCCAACTTAGAGTCTGAGAACTGTGGCTCCGATGTCGCTAGAGTCTGTGCCCCCAGGCAAGACTTTTGTGCCATCTAATTTGTGACCGGACGTTCTCTCTTGGGCTCACTCGTCCAGAGTAGGTGGACATTTTGGGATCAAAAGAACATTAGAGATTCTGGCGAGGACATACTGGTGGCTGCATATGACCTGTGATGTCAGAGACTATATTCGGTCGTGCGTCTCCTGCACCAAGAATAGGTCTCCTCGACAATGGCCTGCTGGGTTACTTTACCCTCTACTGGTGGCATACAGGCCCTGGGAGATGGTCGGGATGAACATTGTGGTAGGCTTACCCGAGTCCCGTGGCTGCACCATTATTTGGGTAGTTACCGATCATTTCTCCAAAATGGGGCATTTGGTGCCTCTCCCACGGTTACCTTCTGCAAGCGCCTTGGTGGCGTTGTTTGCTAAACATGTTTTCCGCTTACATGGAATGCCTGACAAGATTGTCAGTGACCGGGGTCCCCAGTTTGCGTCTCAGTTCAGGAGAGAGCTTTGTCGCCTACTTAGCATTGAGCTGAATCTCTCTTCAGTGTACCATCCCAAGACAAAAGGGTTGGTAGAGAGGGCCAACCAGATCCTAGTCACATACCTATGACATTTTGTCTCAGCCAGGTAGGATGACTGGGCATCCTTACTACCATGAGCGTAGTTTGCCTTGAACAACGCCGTAGCCGACTCCACTGGGCAGACCCCATTCCTTCTTAATTACGGCCAGCATCCGTGGGTTCCTGTACCCATGCCCGTGTCTTCTGCCGACTCTAGGGTGGCAGACTGGGCAGTGGAAGCACGGGACATCTGGGACCACACACAGGATGCCATACGGGCCTCCAAGGAGAGAATGAGAGTCTCTGCCGATGCACATCGGTGCCCCGCTCCGACTTTTGCTCCTGGCAACTTAGTGTGGCTCTCCGCCCGTAATATCAGGCTGCGAGTTGAGTCCACTAAGTTTGCACCTCGCTACTTAGGTCCCTTCAAGGTTCTGGAACAGGTTAACACTGTGGTTTAAAGTCTGGCTCTTCCTCCACGCCTGGGTATCACTGATACCTTTCATATGTCCCTCTTAAAGCCAGCTTACATGTTCCGGTTTTCCGAGTAATCTGCCGGGACATCGGGTTTGTCCACGGATGATTATGAGGTGAATTCTATCTTGGGGTGCAAGGTGGTATGTGGCACAAAATACTATCTGGTGGACTGAAAGGGTCACTGCCCGGGAGACAAACCTGGGAACCTGTGTAGCACATTCGGGCTCTGCTGCTCATCGCAGCCTTTGAACATAGTGAGGCCCAAGGAGGGGGGCCCTAGGAGGTGGGTAATGTTAGGTGTCAAGTTCCCGCCGCTGCATAAGGGAACCATGTCCGCTGCAGTCTCCCATTCTCCACCAGCCGCAGTGGAGCCTGTTCAGCAGAGACGTGGATCCCAGCGTCTGGCTCAAGCTGATACTGTGCGCTTGGTTACTGCTGCTTTTCCAGCCTCTGCCTTTATAGCTAGCATTGATCAGCAGCGAGCGGGCGTTTAAGGGATTAAGTCCTGCTTTCCCCATACTGTGCATGCCCATGGGACAACCTCCCATTGGAGGTCGGGGGTCACATGTTCAGGTCCTGTTGCGACTCCTATTGGACCATCAGGAAGGTCCCAGACCGCTACTACTATAAAAGGTTTGCATGGCCGCTCGCCCATGCGCTAGTGTAAACCAGTTATTGTGTGTGTGTGGATGTATGCCTGTTCTGGTGAAAGCTCCGAATCATTCCCATTCCTAGTGTTGTTGAATGTTCGCGAATGTTGTAGTTGTCTAGCGCCAGTTAGTGCCATCCAGCACAAGGCACGATCTCATAGCGTCTATTAGCAGCGTTAGCCAGTGCAGCGCCATGCGCAACTAGTGCGCTTTCCAGTCCCTAGTTAGGGTGGTTATTGTGTCTGCCAGAGCAGCGCTGCATGCATCCAGTGTGCTAAATCTCTTTAGTTTAGTTTATTCCTTGACACCACTGTAGTGGTGTCAAGGGCAAGAGGTCTAGAGGGACTCTTACCCCAAGTCTTGAGGCAGAGTTCTGTGACTCCTTGCTTGCGCTCTCTATGTGGTATCGCGGCCCTGTAAAGCAACAGGAATCGCTTCATTCATAGCGAATGAAGCTAACCCTTGTGTGTCTTCTCTTAATACCACCATATAATCCATCATTACCAAGCAGCAGGTGTCTTTTCTGCACAGTGGACCCCGGACTGCGAACACATCTTATATCGCCTCTAATTAATATTTGGTGCTTTCCGCCAGTCCTAACATGATGTCTGGTGAACGCAGTACCCGGGTCATTGCAGCAGATTTCAATGCAAGACACCCTATGCAAGAAAACTGTCACCATTCCCATGTTATTTAGGTGTATCCATATAAATGGCCCACTCAAAAAAGTTTGCCTCATCATTGAACATAATGTTCTGGGTAAACTGAGGGTTCTGTCCCAATTTTTGATTTGCCCATTCTGCAAATTCAGTGCGCTGATATTGGTCATCCTCGTTGAGATGCTGCAGCAGCTGGATTTTGTAAGGGTGCCATTTGTGAGTAGCTAATATCCACCAAAGGGATGTTCAACTAATGCCAGATTGGAGTGCCGAATTTGCCGAATGAGCAAAACAAAAATTGGAACAGGACCCTCAGTTTACACAGAAAAGCTGCAATGCGAACTGAGTGCTTCACTGCTTTCTTGGGGAAAGGCTCTCTTAAGGTTTTGAAAAGGCATGTTTTGATACTCCAGTATTTGCGTGTCCCTTTCTAGGGTGGGAAGCATCTGGCTAAATTTGTCTTTATAACGTGGATCTAACAGAGTGGCAACCCAGTAGTCAGCAGTATTCCTAATCATAACTATAAGGGGATCATGGTGCAGAGGTTGGGGAGGTTGAATGAGAAGGTGGAAACATGAGGAATTCAGTTTTATCTATGTTAACTAGCAAAGAAGAAAGATGATTAGGTTATAGATCAAACTTGGTGTGAACCTAAAGGCATGCAGCTGAGTAGCTCATCAAAGGAGGTGGAGGAGTAGGAAGTCAAGTAGGTTATGTTGCAGCTTCATACACAGACATTGAGTGAAGCAACCATGACAAGCACTGCATCCTCAGTCACAACTCTGGCTGTGGCAAGCAGCGGTCGCGGGTCTAAAGTTCACAGGGGCAGTAAGGGTTGGCTAGCCTGGCCCTTTTTTGAGACCACAAAGGATGACTCAACTCATGTTAACTGCCAACTTTGTAAAAAATGACTGAGTAGAGGCAAAAAAATCCAATAATTTGCCTGTTACATCCATGAGCCGAAAAACATGCGCTATCAACATGTGTCACCGGGAAAGAATATGCACAAGGGGCACTACAATGATAATAATGCTAATCACATGGGTGCAATATCAGTGACAACCCATAGAATGTAAGTCCGCAAGGACAGGGTTCTCTCCCCTCTGTACCAGTGTGTCACTGTAAACCTGTTTACTGTAAATGATAGCTATAACCCTGTATGTAACCCCTTTCTCATGTACAGCACCATGGAATTAATGGTGCTATATAAATAAATAATAATAATAATAATAATATGAAGACAACCAAGAAAACGAACCACTGTATGATATGCACAAACATTAGTAATATAAGAACAGGTAACTTTATTGACACACGTAAACAATTAAAAACATAGCTAAAAACATACACGAGTCTCCCCCATATCATGTAAATATAAAAAATAACAGAAGATACAAAGTATGCAACAATCAAAATTTGTACGTCTCCTGTGAATAAAGCAAAACCCTGCAATGAACATGGCAACCAAATGATAGAGTCCAGAAATAAATAACTATGACTCTGCAGACGCCTGCTTGCCCTGTGCAGGTGTAGCATGGGCTGAAAAGCAGGAATCTCAAGTGATTAATCAACCATCAAACCGACAAGAGATGACTCCATCGATCTGGGTTCTAAACCCATTAAATCACATCCACAATGCCATAATTAAATCGCTGTATTGTGAGTGCTTTGGTACCATACCGAGAGCTAAAAACCCCACGGGGGCAAAATGCAAGTGCGCAAATCAAGCAACCTGCTGAGTAGTACACACCAGGGGACATCAAGACGGGGAGAAACAGACAAGCCCCACGAGTATCGCCGTGTCAGAGAATGGCTTCGTCAAGGGAAGTGACGAGATGTGTTCAATAACCGTTTAAATACCTGTATAATTGGTGGTCAGTGAGAGCCGATGTGCACCAAAAACCATAGTCCAGAAACGGAAGTAGCGTCACAAAGAGAAGATGAAGTGTGGGCAGACGTCTCTGCCCACACTCAGAACAGCGTGCATGCGCCGGTCAGGAGGACTAGCGTACAGGCACAATAATGAAACAGAGATCGTGAACAAGGGCACCTGTGCAGCTCTCGGGAGCCTGGATGCGACAATTATGGAATGTGGGGGTCACAGCTGAAAAGGGAATTCCTGTGGAATGGTCCAGTGAAAGGAAAAAAGGAAAACCAAACTGAGTCAGAGGCAGTGTAATGGTAAAATGGTAAAACCAGATGGGAAAACTGGCTTGGTTATGGGGCCGATAATGAATAACAAGAACAAACAGATAGGAGATAAATTGGAAGCCATTTTGATTGTCAATGGTTATAGCAGTCTTGGTGTGTATGAAAGACAAAAATAATAAACCAATAAATAATGGAAAATTTAAATATTAAAAATATGCAAATGAATGCAAAAATAAAATTAAATAAAAAATAGAAAGTGGAAAATAATAAAAAAAATAGCAAAAATTAAAAAATATAATTATGAGAAAAATGAAAAATAAATAATGAAAAAGTAATAAACAACAATGAAACAAAAAAAAATGGTGTCACCGAGCACATCACATCTTTCTCAATCCACCACAACATCCGCACCTGCACCTCACTCACAGTCCAGCAGTTTGTCGTGTTCGCCCTCCTCCACCCTCAGCACAGCAGCCAGCCCTCGTTTGTGCAGCTGTGATCATGTAAAAGATTGTTTCCTCCTACACATTGCAAAGCTAAGAGCTTGAACTTCACCATCTTCAATCTACTAATAATAATAACCTTTATTTATATAGCGCAATCATATTCCGCAAAGCTTTACAAGTCAGCAGTTCATACTGTATGAAACAGTCATAAGTTACAAAGTTAATGATAATCCAACAATTAAAGCAGAAATAATGATGACCCTGTTCGTAAGAGCTTACAATTTACAATGAGCTGGGGGTGACACAAAATACAGGTGCTTATTTACAATGACAGTCCAGCCAACTTGAGAAAATGTGAGGTAGTTAAAGGCTGCATGATGTAGTCACCAGTCAATAGTTGTAGTTCTTTTGGGTACAGTTGTGTTTGATGGCAAATCACGTTAAGAGAAGTAGAGAGTAGGCTATATATAAAAAGGACTTTGATTAGTGAACCTGATAGATTGCCATAAACAGGTGTGCTTTTAGGGCAGTGTTCCCCAACTCCGGTCCTCAAGAGCCACCAACAGGTCATGTTTTCAGGATTTCCTTAGAATTGCACAGGTGATTGAATGCTTGCTTGTCCAGGTGATGCAATTATCACCTGTGCAATACTAAGGAATTCCTGAAAACATGACCTGTTGGTGGCTCTTGAGGACTGGAGTTGGGGAACACTGTTTTAGGGAGTGCCTAAATGTATGCAAGTCGTGGATAGTCCTAATTTCATGGGTTAGAAAGGGTAAGAGGTGAGTTATCTAGGTAGGAGATTAAACAGAAACGGACAACGACCAGATCAGGGGTGTTAACATCTTTGTGCGTTTCAGAGGTTGGGAGGCCATTTGAAGTGGGTGGAAATAGAAGCTGGAATGCAGTTGGGGAGGTGAAGCTGGTAAAGTCTCTCAGGATAAAGGTTGGCAATTCTGACGACATGAAGTTTGGCAGAACAGTGGTGAAGGAAGTGGTTGGGTGAGCCGGGGGGATGATACTGTATATGACCTCTACTCTGAGGGATAGGGCATGGAAGACCCTGACGGTGTGAACCTCAAAAGAAGAATGGCATCCAATCAGCCTGTATTTACTTATTCTTTAAAAAACAGAATTGTTGTTGGCAGCAAGGAATGTGGGGTTATTGTGGAGTTAGCAGTGATCGTACGGCGGTATATACAAATATCCCATGCGTTGTAATCTGGGGGTGTATATACTGTACGCTCACTGTTTTCTGATAATTAATTATTGGGAGCAACTTGCGGCCTCCTCAGTTGATTGTCGCCCAGTCAAGTAATTATCTCTTCAACTGAGAGCTCTTTGCTCTAAAGATCACAGCGGGTGGTTCAGCGTGACTCTCGGCCTGTGATTTATGTGATAATTGGATGAGCAATCCAATCTGTTGGCTGCGGAAATGCAGCCTTTCTGTCATGTTCCTTGAAAAAATCTATGTCTGATAGGGTGCATTTTAACACTGACACCTGAACGAGCAAGCATATAGAGGGGTATTACATCTCGGAGACTGGGCACTGGGTGACTCTGGTGGCTGTGGGGGCAGGCGGGGAAGGGGCTGCTCCACAAGTCTTGGAATCCTCAAGGCTTGCAGATTGCTTGGGGATGGAGAACTAAACCACTGTACACCTTAAGAAGGAGAACTAAACTACTCCAGTACAAAACCCTAACCATGACATACAAAGCCATCCACAACCTGTCTCCTCTATACATCTGTGACCTCGTCTTCCGGTACTTACCTGCATGCAACCTCCGATCCTCACAAGATCTCCTTCTCTACTCCCCTCTTATCTCCTCTTCCCACAATCGCATACAAGATTTCTCTCGTGCATCACCCCTACTCTGGAACTCTCTACCACAACATATCAGACTCTCGCCTACCATTGAAACCTTCAAAAAGAACCTGAAGACCTACCTCTTCCGACAAGCCTACAACCAGCAGTAACCACCGATCAACCAAACCGCTGCACGACCAGCTCTACCCTTACCTATTGTATCCTCACCCATCCCTTGTAGATTGTGAGCCCTTGCGGGCAGAGTCCTCTCTCCTACTGTACCAGTCGTGACTTGTATTGTTTAAGATTATTGTACTTGTTTTTATTATGTATACCTCTCCTCACATGTAAAGCACCATAGAATAAATGGCGCTATAATAATAAATAATAATAATAATACTAGGCAACAAGGATTGGAGAGATAAACTACTAGATACCTAAAGTTGGATAACTAAACCAATACACACCAGAAGATGGAGAACTAAATTAGTAGACAACAGGTCTTAACGAAATAAACAACTAAATACCTAGTTTTGGAGTACTAAACCACCTTCCACCAAGGATGGTAAACCAAATCACTAGACCAAGGTGTCACTAGAAAGCAAATCTTGGAATCCCCAAGACTTGTGTGACAAACCTTTGTATGTAACCCTTTCTCCACTGCTTCTAACTCCTCCACCTCCTGTAGGGCCTCCACCTGTGCCCTCAACCTCTCCCTTAACGAGACACATATTCCAACAGTGCAGAGAATATACCCCCACCTCCGTACTGCGTAACCAGGGAAAACCGCAATCAGGCTGTTAGGAGTCGAGTTCCCGCCGCTGCACAGGGGGAATCTCAAACCAGGTCTGCTGCGGTCTCTCATTCTGCATCGGCCACAGTGGAGCCTGCTCAGTGGAGACGTCGGTCCCAGCATCTCGCTCAGTCTGATTCTGTGCAAAGGGTTACTGCTGCCTTTCCAGGCTCTGCCATTGTAGCCTGTAGTGATCAGCGGCGAGCAGACGTCTCTGGGACTAAGTCCTGCTTTTCCCCTTCTAAGCATGCCCAAAGGAAGACCTCTCAGTGGAGGTCTGGGGTCACATGCTCAGGTACTGCAGTAGCTCCTATTGGTCCTCTAGGAAGGTCCTGAAGTTGCTCAGTTACTGTAGCAGTTCTTATTGGTCCTCTAGGAAGGTCCTGAACGTGCTGCAGCTATAAAAGGTTCGCATGTCCGCACGGCCATGCGCTAGTATACACTTGTTTACGTGTGTGTGTTGTGAGTGAAAGTTGCTCTTTAAACATCCCTTCCCTTGTGTTTGAATGCTCGCATAAGAAGGATGATTGTAATCTAGCACCCGACTTGTTACCAACACAAGTACACAAACAGCGTCTATTGCTGTGACCGCCAGTGCGGCACCGTGCGCTATCACCGCGCTTTCCAAACCCAAGTCTGGGTTGTTAGTGGCGTCCGACAGTGCGGCACCGCATGCACTCTCGTGCTACTTTATTATTTCTGTTACATGCGGTACTGCGGCCCTGTGACGCAACAGGGTTCGCTTCTTTCACACAGGGTGAAGCTAACCCATGTGTGTATCCTCATTGTACCACCATATAGTCCGTCATTGCTTAGCAGCAGGTTCCATCTCTGCACGGTGGACCCCAGGCTGTGAACGCACCTTACTCCTTTTCTTTAATTATTTGGTACATTCCGCTAGCCCTAACACAGGCAATGTTTAAATTAAAATGCCTTGGAGAATGCAGTCACACAGCTCATGCGTTGTGGACAGCTATACAGGCCGAGTTTGAGCAATGACTGTCTCCACTAAACCTGGAATCAGTGAACGCTGTGTGCAATAAAGGTGAGAACCTGGTGGCGGCCCTACGCCATGCAACCTAACACATGTGTCTTGCATGGCTCACGTCCTCAATCTGGTGGTACAGCAATTTCTACGCCATTATCCCAGCCTGGATGCGCTGCTGCAGGCAGAAAGCACAGTCACTGTGTGCTCTTTTCTGGTGTCTACACCCCTCGTTTAACTATTTGTATTGAAGAACTGAAATAAATTAACTTTTTGATCATATTCTAATTTTGGGAGCAGCATCTGTGTATAAGATTGAGAAAGAAAAAAAAAAAGACAGTGGCAGCACAGCCGCAAAAACGAAGAGGAAGACACCAAAGAAGACACTTCAGGAAAAAACTGGGTGCGTTTTCATAATGTGTCTTCTGTTTCAAAAAACAATGCGGAAACATTGCTGTCTAAAAGTGACTTTGTGCACATACCCTTAAACTCTTTTTTATACTTGTATGTGAAGAGCAGAATATAATGTGCACCTGTATAAGGCAAACCTTTCTTCACACCCCGACATTATTTCTTTTCACATCTGCTGTATCTAACATATTGCCAAGTGTTTTACTTTTTTTTAAATTTAAGTTTGACAGAGTTACTTTTAGATTCTGTTAGAAGTTGGTATTTTCAACAAGCTCCCTGCCATGAACAAACTACAGCTATTGAGCTATTCTAAAACTGCTTTCACTGCATAAAGAATATATTAAATCAGCTTGTGCTAAACATTCATAATCGGTTATATTCACCCTACTGTTTGCAAATAAAATGAAAATGAAAACTGTAGCAATTTATGGCCCATCTCATGTGAATAAAAAATTTTGCTTTAGATGAATCACAATATGTGCCATTTGTCATATTGGTATGGAATAATTTCTACATTCTGTTCACATTATTTCTGTAATGACTTCACTGTAGTCGTCAGTTCAACTGCAGTACTGGAGGTGAATTTATTAATGCTTACTGCAAAATGTAAACTTTAATAGCTTGTTCCTACAGAATTTAATTTTGTAATTTTAAAACAGCTCCAATAAAATACATTTCTTATTTAATAATATAGCTACAAACATGTACTAAGAATCATAACTACACTAACCAAATAATGTGCTCTCAAATGTATGTTTTAGAATAACATAGGAGAAAAACCTTGTATTCACGGAAGATAATAAAATGTTTCTCTACTTTATGCTAACCTAGGCACAGGCAATAAAGAACATCCATCCAAGTGATCATTTACACAACAAAAACTCATTAATAGACCTTGACCTTATTTAGGGATACTGCTAGTTGGACACTGTAGAGTGGTATTCTTTTTGTAAGTATGGCAGTGTTGTTTGGATATTGAATGTAGACGCTTCCTATTTTGTTGCCAGTTCTCCTTTATGACTTGATTAAATATTTAGATCAACTAAAGAATAGTAAAAGTTGAATCAATACAGTGTAAATTACATTAAAATGTAATGTACACATACACTATATTCAGAATATCTAATAGCCATAGAACAATAAAGGGAGAAAGGGGGAGAACAGGGAAGTGTTCGCAAACAGGGACGGATTTTTTTTGTATGTTCTTTATTTGTTATATAAAACAAATACATAAGACATTATTTGAGAAACTTAGAATACAAGTCTAATATTTGTTAATATTTTACATAACATTTATCAAAAATGTATAAGCACTTAACCTCTTTCTGACCTCGGACGGGATAGTACGGTCAGCTCCCCTGCTTTGATGCAGGGCTCCGGCGCTGAGCCCACATCAAAGTCAGGACAGCTGAACAGCTGACATGTGCCTGCAATAGCGGCGGGTGAAATCGCGATTTACCTGCTGCTATTAACTAGTTAAACGCTGACAGCGGCATTTAACCAGCGCTTCCGGCCAGGCGGCCTGAAATGAGCGCATCGCCGACCCCCGTCACATGATCTGGGTCAGCGATGCGTCAGAATGGTAACCATAGAGGTCCTTGAGACCTCTATGGTTACTGATGCTGGCCTGCTGTGAGCGCCCACCTGTGGTTGGCGCTCGTAGCACACCTGCATTTCTGCTGCATAGCAGCGATCTAATGATCGCTGCTATGTAGCAGAGGCGATCGAGTTGTGCCAGCTTCTAGCCTCCCATAGAGACTATTGAAGCATGGCACAAGTAAAAAAAAAAAGATAAAAAAATGTGAATAAAATAAAAAAAAATAAAAGTTTAAATCACCCCCCTTTTGCCCCATTCAAAATAAATAAATAAAAAAAATCAAACCTACACATATTTGGTATCGCCGCATTCAGAATCGCCCGGTCTAATAATAAAAAAAAGGATTAACCTAATCGCTAAACGGCATAGCGAGAAAAAAATTTGAAACGCCAGAATTACGTTTGTTTGGTCGCCGCGACAGTGCATTAAAATGCAATAACGGGCGATCAAAAGAACGTATCTGCACCAAAATGCTATCATTAAAAACGCCAGCTCAGCATGCAAAAAATCAGCCCTCACCCGACCACAGATCATGAAAAATGAAGACGCTACGGGTAACGGAAAATGGCGCAATTTTCTAATATTTTTTTTTAGCAAAGCTTGGAATTTTTTTTCACCACTTAGATAAAAGAGAACCTAGACATGTTTGGTCTCTATGAACTCGTACTGATCTGGAGAATCATATTGGCAGGTCAGTTTTAGCATTTAGTGAACCTAATTAAAAAGCCAATCAAAAAACAAGTGTGGGATTGCACTTTTTTTGCAATTTCACCGCACTTGGAATTTTTTTCCCGTGTTCTAGTACACGACATGCTAAAACCAATAATGTCGTTCAAAAGTACAACTTGTTTCACAAAAAATAAGCCCTCACATGGTCATATTGACAGAAAAATAAAAAAGTTATGGCTCTGGGAAGAAGGGGAGCAAAAAACGAACACGGAAAAACGGAAAATCCCAAGGTCATGAAGGGGTTAAACAATAACTAAATATAAAGAAAAAGGAAAGATGAGCTCACACCTGGCAAATAGTTATTGCATATGGTCAGAATAAAAAAGTGATATTCTTGATTAAATTTTGTCTCATGTGTTTCAGGGCAAATCATGAGAATATCAAAAAGAAAGTAAAGAATCCAAGATATTTGAGTTTAAAAAAGAAAACCATTTGTTCCAAATTATAATATGTTTATCCAACCTATCCACTACAATTGCTCTTTTTTTAGCCCCTTAGTGACAGAGCCAATTTGGTACTTAATGACAAAAAAGAAGCGAATGTCCAGCTTCACCGAATCCGTAAAAAAGAGTTTTCTTTATTCACAAACTTTAAACATAGAGGATACAGACTTCAGCACAAACTATATGGGTAAGAATCTGAATATGGTTCGTGCTGAAGTCTGTATCCTCTATGTTTAAAGTTTGTGAATAAAGAAAACTTTTTTTTACGGATTCGGTGAAGCTGGACATTTTCTTCTTTTTTGGACTTTATACGCTTGGACACAGCGGGTCCGTGCTCCCGAAGATTGATTTATGCATCACGGGTGAGCTGGTTTATATTCCTTCTTTCTAACTTAATGACAAAGCCAATTTTAACAATTCTGGCCATTGTCACTTTATGAAGTTAAGACTCAGTCTGGAATGCTTCAATGTATCCCACTGATTCTGAGAATGTTTTTTCGTGACATATTGTACTTCATGTAAGTGGTAATATTTCTTCGATATAAAGTAACTTGCGTTTATTTATGAAAAAAACGGAAATTTGGCAAAAATGTAGAAAATTTAGCAATTTTCAAACTTTTCATTTTTATACCCTTAAATCAGAGAGTGCTGTCACACAAAAAAAGTTAATAAATAACATTTCCCACATGTCAAATTTACATCAGCACAATTTTGGAAACAATTTTCTTTAATTTTCTTTTGTTAGGACGTTTATTAGGGTTTAAAGTTGACCAGCGATTTCTAATTTTTCCGACAAAATTTACAGGACCATTTTTTTAGGGACCACCTAACATTTGAAGTGAGTTTGGGGGGTCAATGTAAAAGTAAATACCCAAAAGTGACACCATTCTAAAAACTGCACCTGTGTAAAACCACATTCAAGAAGTTTATTAACCCTTCAGGTGCTTCATGAGAACTAAAGCAATGTGGAAGGAAAAAATGAACATTAAACTTTTTTCACAAGGGTATCGGGAAAATGGACCACAAAATTTGTTGCGCAATTTCTCCTGAGTACGTCAATATCCCATATATGGGGGAAAGCCACTATTTGGGTGCATGGCAGGGCTCAGAAGGGAGGGAGCAAAAGTGGCTGGAATCAATGGCAGTGCCATGTCGCTTTTGGAGACTCCCTGATGTACTTAAACAGTGAAACCCCCCAAATTCTAACTCCAACCCTAACCCACCCCTAACCCTAATCCCAACCCTAACCATAACCCTAATCACAACCCTAATCTCAACACACCCCTAACCCTAATCCCAACCCCATTACAACCCTAACCACAACCCTAACACAGGCCTAACCCTAATCCAAACCCTAACCGTAATCCCAACCATAACCACAACCATAACCCTAACCGCAACCCTAACCATAGCCCAACCCTAACTTCAGCCCAACCCTAACTTTAGCATGACATATACTTTAGCCCAACCCTAACCCTAGCCCAGCCCTGACCCTAGCCCCCATCCTAACTTTAGCCCAACCCTAACTTTAGCCCAACCCTAACCTTAGCCTGAACCCTAACCCTAGCCCAACCCTAACCCTTACTTTAGCCCAACCCTAACCCTAATGAAAAAATGGAATTAAATACATTTTTTAATTTTATTATTTTTACCTGTGATAGGGTCTATCACAGTGATCAAAATGAACCAATAGGAAATATTTCCTATTGTTGCTGGGTGCCTGCCGGCAGATCTCGGTGGGCACACTGCGCATACGTCCACCATTTTCTTCCCAGAAGATGCCGCCGGCCGTGGGACTTCACGGGGGGATGCAGGGACAAACGAGGTACGAGGGGGTAATTGGAGGACCCTTTTTCTCTCTCCACTGATGTGTGATCACATCAGTAGAGAGCTAAATTAAATGGGAAATTGTATGTAAAGAGCAGAATATAATGTTCACCTGTATAAGGCAAACCTTTATTCACACCCCGACGTTATTTCTTTTTACAGGATAACCTGTGATTTAATCATTTAGCTATCTGACCATTTTCTCTATGTGCACACTTATATATAGAAAGCTATCAGTTACTGATAGTACCACCCACTGAATTGAACATCCCAAAAAAGAGCACAGGATAAAATTATCAATATTCAGGTTATACTGAATATTTTTTTCCATAAGCTATATATCAATTTACTCAGCTAATCCTGCTCCATAGCATGGTAAAAATAGGAACAACCAGCTCACCCTTTCTATTTAACTGAGATCTTCGTCATGGGGGAAGACACCCTTGCTAGACTCAGTGCTATAAAGATCCAACAGTAAAAACTCCTCCTATCGAAAAAAAAAGTAGAAAGTAGAACTGTCACGCTGTGACGGTCTACGGTAAGGAAGGGTGGCCTCAAACTGTCCCTGTAACTGGAACCCTATCTATCCTTGTCCAGGGGGTACTCTTGAAGGTAGAAAGGCCCGAGTCTCTGACATTACTATGCTCCTGTTATTATCTGTCCCCTCCACTACCCCAGAAGGCCTGGGACAGAAATGTAAAGTAAACAAGACAAAACAGGGATAACAGAAAGCAACAAACATACAAACACTAACCAAAGGTAAAGAGGTATATAGGGAAGGATAGAAATGTACCAACCAAATGAGAATAGGATAATCAGGAAAGCATGCACCCAAAAACAGCATGCAACAATCTCCAGTAGCAACAATGATCTCCTATTCAGCACAACGTCTCCAAGGAGCTAGGAAGCAAAGCTTTCACTGGAAAGACAGAGAAAGACTGGCCAGATTTTATAATGAGAGGAAATGACCAGATTAGAAGCAGCTGAAATGGAGCTGCAAGTTTCTGACCAGCACAACAAGGGTTTTTAACCGCTTCAGCACCAAAGGAAACCTAGCAACCAGGCAACTTCCACATGTACTTAGCCTGGCTAATAGCTGTAAATCATTCAGCTGCGGTGATGAAAACTAAATCTCCGAGCACTAAAAAATACTCTGACGAGCCGCGTGCGTGCTCGGGAAATCTCGAATAACGAGTATATTTGCTCATCACTATTAATACAGTCATATGAAAAAGTTTGGGCACCCCTATTAATCTTAAGCTTAATGTTTTATAAAAATTGTTTTTTTTGCAACAGCTATTTCAGTTTCATATATCTAATAACTGTTGGACACAGTAATGTTTCTGCCTTGAAATGAGGTTTATTGTACTAACAGAAAATGTGCAATCTGCATTCAAACAAAATTTGACAGGTGCATAAGTATGGGCACCCTTATCATTTTCTTGTTTTAAATACTCCTACCTACTTTTTACTGACTTACTAAAGCACTTTTTTTTGGTTTTGTAACCTCATTGAGCTTTGAACTTCATAGCTAGGTGTATGCAATCATGAGAAAAGCTACTTAAAGTGGCCACTTGCAAGTTGTTCTCCTGTTTGAATCTCCTCCGAAGAGTGGCATCATGGGCTCCTCAAAACAACTGTCAAATGATCTGAAAACAAAGATTATTCAACATAGTTGTTCAGGGGAAGGATACAAAAAGCTGTCTCAGAGATTTAACCTGTCAATTTCCACTGTGAGGAACATAGTAAGGAAATAGAAGAACACAGGTACAGTTCTTGTTAAGGCCAAAAGTGGCAGGCCAAGAAAAACATCAGAAGTTCAAAGCTCAATGAGGTTACAAAACAAAAAAAAGTGCTTTAGTAAGTCAGTAAAAAGTTGGTAGGAGTATTTAAAACAAGAAAATGATAAGGGTGCCCATACTTATGCACCTGCCAAATTTTGATTGAATGCAGATTGCACATTTTCTGTTAGTACAATAAACCTCATTTCAAGGCAGAAACATTACTGTACCCAACAGTTATTAGATATATGAAACTGAAATAGCTGTTGCAAAAAAAACTATTTTTATAAAACATTAAGCTTAAGATTAATAGGGGTGCCCAAACTTTTTCATATGACTGTATATTCTAGTGTTGGGCTTTATTCTATGTCCCCACCTTCTCCTGTGGTGTTTGCCTTGATCTTAGAGTTCTCTACCCAGGTCACTTCATTGGTATATAGGTTTGGGAAATTTGTTGAGTATCAATATTTCACATATGAGCCACTTTTTCTGATCCCCAATCTCCTGAACTTACCATCTATTCTGAAAAAATGACTAAAATTAATCTTGGTCACCCCTGGCAGTGAGTTCTCAGGTTATATGTCCCATTATACTTTTTGGGGAGTGAGTAGGACAAACTATTCATTGTAAAGTAAGAACTGCTGATGTTATGTGTTTTCAACTACAACATTAGAGATGGACATTTTCTTTAATGCCAACAATGCATAATTGGCAGGCAAATACATTGAAATTTATGATAGTACAGCGAGTGCCCGTGAAATGTCAGTGCTTAGGTGAAACCAGGTAGAAGACAATTTACACTTTGATTAATGCATTCTGTCTGACTCTTAAATGTTGTTTTCGGGGAATATTAAAGTGATTCATATAAATGCTGCTACAAAATAAACTTTATTGCACATATATTTCAAGACTGAACTTTAGCCAGAATGATGCGGAGAGAAAAGCGTTGATCACAAACAAATGGCATGCAGTTTTATTGCTTGTCAGTGGTATTGATTCAAAGGAACGAAGTGATGTCAATAAAACCTTAAAGTCATCATGTGAGCTTTCAAATTGTGAGCAATCCATGGAGGATGATCAAAAACAATAACTATGAATATAAGCAGCCTAAATGCAGGGATTTGTAGTGGTGCATTGTAATGAAGCTGGTGAAAGGGATATTGCAGACAGCGTCAGGCTCTTCAGATATAGTGGATTATCTAAGCCTCTACTCCGGGTGAGCACATGGAGCTAGGGCGCTAATGCAGCAGCAGGAAGGCTCATGGACAACAAGGACTTGGCATACACAAGAATCCCAGGAGGAGAAGGACAGATCTAAAGGAACCCAATACAGAGATATCATTGATCTACTCTGGGCAATCTGCAAAACCCAAAGTTGAGCACCTCTGAGGGTGCCAGACCAAGGAGAATGGAGAGGAGCACACGATACTCAGACCATATATGTAACAGTGGACCAATTGCTGCTACTTTTATTGAGTCCATATTATATTACTAACATTAGCACGAAATATATTTAAGCTATAATTTGCAGTTTAGTCCGATGAATGTTTGTCATTATTTAAAACACTGATTGCGAGTGTTGGATTTTTTTCAGCCAGTGAACTGGCTGTATTGAAGTGATGTTTGGTGCAAATCAGTTGATGTGATTTAACTTTGACCGACGATCATTCTATCATTATCCCATTTTCATCCAATGTGTATTCCCAGCTTTTGTTTACATATTTTATTTTTGAGTTCAGACAAAATTTTGTCTCTTTATACAAAAGCTCTGGATGAATCAGGTTTGTGAATTAGGTCTCATTAAGATGTTTTTGTGTATGAGAAAAACCATAAACCATTTTTTATCAGTGTGTTGGATTTGATTTCCATCCATTTTTGGTCCATTAGTTCATGTTCACCATCAGTGTGCATCGTAAGCAAAAAAATGGGAAGGTTTCATTCAAAAATAGGAACAAAACAGACATGTCTCTGCTTTTAAATTCTGTTCTGGAAACATTGAATACGCAAAATTGATATATAAACATGACCATAGACTATAAATGGTACCTGTTCTTTTGCTGAAAAACTGTCATAAAACACATACCAGCAAACAGATGTCTGAATGAGGCCTTATGTAAGGTCAGGGCTGCCACCAGGAATTTCAGGGATACAAACTGGCAACATTTTCGGGCCTCCGTGAGACTCTGCCCAGTCTCCATCCCATATCCGCCTCCACCCCTCAAACCTTCCACAGTCCCACTGCACACTCTTGGAAAAACTCCACTTCTGAACCTAGCACCCTAACACCCTTACAACTCTTCAATCCATCCTTAACTCTGCTGCCCGACTAATTCATCTCTCTCCTCGCTACTCCTCCGCTTTGCCCCTCTGCAAATCTCTTCACTGGCTCCAATTCCTTCAGCGTATACAGTTCAAATTACTTTTACTGACCTACAAAGCCATCCATTACCTGTCTCCTCCTTATATCTCTGAATGAATCTCCCGATATCTTCCCTCACATAATCTCCGGTCTTCCCAAGACCTCCTTCTCTCCTCCACACTTATTCGCTCCTCGCCTCCATGACTTCTCCTGAATATCCCCCATCTTCTGGAATTCTTTGCCCCAACACATCTGGCTATCAACCACATTTGGATCCTTCAGACGGAACCTGAAAACCCACCTCTTCAGGAAAGCCTACAGCCTGCTCTGACCCTGCTGCCTCCTCACTAGGGTTGAGCGAAACGGGTCGGCCATTTTCAGAAGTCGCCGACTTTTGGCAAAGTCGGGTTTCATGAAACCCGACCCGACCCCTGTGTGGGGTTGGCCATGAGGTCGGCGATCTTCTGAATCTGGTATCGGAATTCCGATACCGAGTTCCGATATGTTTGCGATATCGGAAATCGGTATCGGAATCCACATTTAAGTGTAAAATAAAGAATTAAAATAAAAAATATTGATATACTCACCTCTCCGACGCAGCCTGGACATCGCCGCTGATAACCGGCATCTTCCGTTCCTAAGAATGGCGCTTGAAAGACCTTTCGATGACGTCACGGCTTGTGATTGGTCGCGGCCGCCCACGTGACCACTCAGCGACCAATCACAAAGCCGTGACGTAATTTTCAGGTCCTAAATTCCTCATTCTAGGAATTTAGGACATGAGAATTACGTCACGGCTTTTGATTGGTCGCTGAGCGGTCACGTGGGCCGCCGCGACCAATCACAAGCCGTGACGTCATCGAAAGGTCCTTCACGCGCTCATTCTTAAGAAGGAAGGCTGCCGGAAAGAAGCAGGGCGCGTCCGAGGGTGAGTATATACCTAATAGGAATATACTCACCCTCGGCTTCTTTCCGGCAGCCTTCCTTCTTAAGAATGAGCGCGTGAAGGACCTTTCGATGATGTCACGGCTTGTGATTGGTCGCGGCGGCCCACGTGACCGCTCAGCGACCAATCAAAAGCCGTGACGTAATTCTCATGTCCTAAATTCCTAGAATGAGGAATTTAGGACCTGACAATTACGTCACGACTTTGTGATTGGTCGCTGAGCGGTCATGTGGGCGGCCGCGACCAATCACAAGCCGTGACGTCATCGAAAGGTCTTTCAAGCGCCATTCTTAGGAACGGAAGATGCCAGTTACCAGCGACGATGTCCAGGCTGCGTCGGAGAGGTGAGTATATCCAATTTTTTTATTTTAATTCTTTATTTTACACTTAAATATGGATCCCAGGGCCTGAAGGAAAGTTTCTTCTCCTTCAGACCCTGGGAACCATAGTATCCCATTGCACTGCATTGGGTTTCGTGTTTCGGCCGACCCCTACCCCGACTTTTTTATAGGATCGGCCGATTTCACTCGACCCGACTTTTGAGAAAGTCGGGTTTCGTGAAACCCGACCCGATCCTATAAAAATAAAAGTCGCTCAACCCTACTCCTCACCATTACCGGAGATACTGCCTCACCAACACCGGAGCTCCTGCAATCCTCAACCCATTGTCTCCTTCCCCACCATCCTGTAGAATGTAAGCCTGCAAGGGCAGGGTCCTCGCCCCTCTGTATCTATTTTTAATTGTTAGTTTGCTTACTGTAAGTGATATCTGTAATTTGTAGGTAACCCCTTCTCATGTACAGCTCCATGGAATCAATGGTGCTATATATATAAATAATAATAATAATAACTACATCCTCATCAATCACACATTAACAGTTACCATTGAACACCAAATCACATACATAATCAGCAGCTTTTGTTTTGGCCGAAATATTTTTTAAGCTGCTCTTTTAACCCCTTAGTGACGGAGCCAACATTTTTTAAATCTGACCAGTGTCACTTTACATGGTAATAACTCTGAAATGCTTCAACATATTTCAGTGATTTTGAGATTGTTTTTTCGTGACACATTATACTTTGTGATAATGGTAAATTTTGTTAGATATGTTTTGTGTTTATTTATAAAAAAATATCAGACATTTGAGAAAATTTTACAAAATTAGCAATTTTCAAACTTTGAATGATTATCCCTTTAATCCAGAGAGTTATACCACAGCAAAACATTAATAAATAACATTTCCCACATGCCTGCTTTACACCAACATCATTTGCAAAATGTTCTTTTATTTTGTTAGCATTTTAGGAGGTTTAAAAATGTAGCAGTAATTTTTCATTTTTTCAAGGAAGTTTCCAAAATGTATTTTTTAGGGACCTATTCATGTTTAAAGTGCCTTTAGGGGTCTCATATATTGGAAAACACCCAAACGTTATACCATTTTAAAAACGGCACCCCAGACATTTTGAAAACTGAAGTCAGGTAGTTTATTAACCCTTCAGGTGATTTTCAGGAATTAATGTACAGTGGCATGATAGAAATGAAAAAGTGTATTTTTACCACCTAAATGCCGCTAACTCCTGAACAGGTTACAACAGCTGTCAGACTCTAAGGCCGCTATTTAGACGTGACTTGCCATGGCAAACATTAGCACCACATAATCATGGTCTGAGGGCACCAATTGGGTTAAAGAGGAAGTCCCCACACTCTGTTAACCATTTATATGATGCAGTCACTATTGACAGCAGCATCTAAGGGGTTAAACAGGTTTGGATGGTGCAAACACTGATCGTGGCTGATGCAGCAAGTTGTCAGCTATATGGGAATGCTATTCTCTTATATTTCAGGTAAGATAAAAAACATATTGGTGGTCATTAAGTGGTTAAGGTATATTTTTAATTATGGAATGTGTCACATACATTTTTGAAAATGACCAATAATTTCACATACAAGGGACAATTATCATCACACCATGGTCGGACCTTATATTACAACTAGTGATGAGCGAATACACTCATTACTCGAGATTTCCCGAGCATGCTCGGGTGTCCTCCGAGTATTTTTTTAGTGCTCGGAGATTTAGTTTTCATCGTCTCAGCTGAATGATTTACAGCTACTAGCCAGCCTGAGTACATGTGGAGGTTGTCTGGTTGCTAGGGAATCCCCACATGTAATCAATCAGGCTAGAAGCTGTACATCATCCAGCTGCGGCGAAGAAAACTAAATCTCCGAGCACTAAAAAATACTCGGTGGACACCCGAGCGTGCTCGGGAAATCCCAAGTGTCATGGTTCTCAATGGCAAGAGACCGTAGTAAAGCATACAAAAGGACTAGCTCTTGGAAGATGGGAACTCGAGCTGACTGTGAGCTAAACCTACCACACAACTAACAGTGGCCGGGTAGCGTGCCTACGTTTTATCCCTAGACGCCCAGCGCCAGCCGGAGAACTGACTGACCCTAGCAGAGGAAAATACAGACCTGGCTTACCTCTAGAGAAATTTTCCCCAAAAGGCAGACAGTAGCCCCCACATATAATGTCGGTGATTTTAGAGGAAATTGACATACGAAGTATGAAGATAGGTTTAGCAAATTGAGGTCCGCTTACTAGATAGTAGGAAGACAGAAAAGGGAACTACACAGTCAGCTGAAAACCCTTTCAAAACACCATCCTGAAATTACTTTAAGACTCTAATATCAACTCATGACACCAGAGTGGCAATTTCAGCTCACAAGAGCTTCCAGCCTCAGAAATATTCAAACACAGAGAACTGGAACAAAAATGCAAAACAAACTTAGGACTACAAGTCCAACTTAGCTGATAGTAGTCTAGGAGCAGGAACATGCAACAGAAAGGCTTCTGGTAACATTGTTGGCCGGCATAGAAATGACTGAGGAGCAAGGCTAAATAGACAACTCCCACATCCTGATGGAAACAGGTGAACAGAGGAGATGAAGCACATAAGTGCAGTACCACCAGAAACCACCGGGGGAGCCCAGAAACCAAATTCACAACAGTACCCCCCCCTCAAGGAGGGGGCACCGAACCCTCACCAGAACCACCAGGGCGATCAGGATGAGCCCTATGAAAGGCATGGACCAAATCGGAGGCATGAACATCAGAGGCTGTCACCCAAGAGTTATCCTCCTGACCGTAGCCCTTCCACTTGACCAGATACTGAAGTCTCCGTCTGGAAACACGGGAGTCCAAGATCTTCTCGACAACGTACTCCAACTCACCCTCAACCAACACCGGAGCAGGAGGCTCAACGGAAGGCACAACTGGTACCTCATACCTGCGCAACAATGACCGATGGAAGACATTATGAATAGAAAAAGATGCAGGGAGGTCCAAACGAAAGGACACAGGGTTAAGAATCTCCAATATCTTGTACGGGCCGATGAACCGAGGCTTAAACTTAGGAGAAGAAACCTTCATAGGGACAAAACGAGAAGATAACCACACCAAGTCCCCAACACAAAGACGAGGACCAACACGACGACGGCGGTTGGCAAAATGCTGAGTCTTCTCCTGGGACAACTTCAAATTGTCCACCACATGCCCCCAAATCTGATGCAACCTCTCCACCACAGCATCCACTCCAGGACAATCCGAAGACTCCACCTGACTGGAAGAGAAACGAGGATGAAACCCCGAATTACAGAAGAAAGGAGAAACCAAGGTGGCAGAACTAGCCCGATTATTGAGGGCAAACTCCGCCAAGGGCAAAAAGGCAACCCAATCATCCTGATCCGCAGACACAAAACACCTCAAATAAGTCTCCAAGGTCTGATTAGTTCGCTCGGTCTGGCCATTAGTCTGAGGGTGGAAAGCAGACGAAAAAGACAAATCAATGCCCATCCTAGCACAGAACACTCGCCAAAATCTAGACACGAATTGGGTTCCCCTGTCAGAAACGATATTCTCCGGAATACCATGCAAGCGCACCACATTTTGAAAAAACAGAGGAACCAGCTCGGATGAGGAAGGCAATTTAGGCAAGGGAACCAAATGGACCATCTTAGAAAAACGGTCACACACCACCCAGATGACAGACATCTTCTGAGAAACAGGGAGATCAGAAATAAAATCCATGGAGATGTGAGTCCAAGGCCTCTTCGGAATAGGCAAGGATAACAACAATCCACTAGCCCGAGAACAACAAGGCTTGGCCCGAGCACAAACATCACAAGACTGCACAAAACCTCGCACATCTCGCGACAGGGAAGGCCACCAGAAGGACCTAGCCACCAAATCCCTGGTACCAAAGATTCCAGGATGACCTGCTAACGCAGAAGAATGGACCTCCGAGATGACTCTACTGGTCCAATCATCAGGAACAAACAATCTACCAGGCGGGCAACGATCAGGTCTATCCGCCTGAAACTCCTGCAAGACCCGTCGCAAATCTGGGGAAACAGCAGATAATATCACTCCATCCTTAAGGATACCTGTAGGTTCAGAATTACCAGGGGAATCAGGCTCAAAACTCCTAGAAAGGGCATCCGCCTTCACATTTTTAGAACCCGGTAGGTAAGAAACCACAAAATTAAACCGAGAGAAAAATAACGACCAGCGCGCCTGTCTAGGATTCAGGCGCCTGGCGGACTCAAGATAAATCAAATTCTTGTGGTCAGTCAATACCACCACCTGATGTCTAGCCCCCTCAAGCCAATGACGCCACTCCTCAAAAGCCCACTTCATAGCCAAGAGCTCCCGATTACCAATATCATAATTTCGCTCAGCGGGCGAAAACTTACGAGAAAAGAACGCACAAGGCCTCATCACGGAGCAGTCGGAACTTTTCTGCGACAAAACCGCCCCAGCTCCGATTTCTGAAGCGTCGACCTCAACCTGAAAAGGAAGAGTAACATCAGGCTGACGCAATACAGGGGCGGAAGAAAAGCGGCGCTTAAGCTCCCGAAAGGCCTCCACAGCCGCAGGGGACCATTCAGCAACATCAGCACCCTTCTTAGTCAAATCAGTCAACGGTTTAGCGACATCAGAAAAACCAGTTATAAATCGACGATAAAAATTAGCAAAGCCCAAAAACTTCTGAAGGCTCTTAAGAGAAGAGGGTTGCGTCCAATCACAAATAGCCTGAACCTTGACAGGGTCCATCTCAATGGAAGAGGGGGAAAAAATGTACCCCAAAAACGAAATCTTTTGAACCCCAAAAACGCACTTAGAACCCTTTACACACAAGGAATTAGAGCGCAAAACCTGAAAAACCCTCCTGACCTGCTGGACATGAGAGTCCCAGTCATCCGAAAAAATCAAAATATCATCCAGATACACAATCAAAAATTTATCCAAATATTCACGGAAAATGTCATGCATAAAGGACTGAAAGACTGAAGGGGCATTTGAAAGACCAAAAGGCATTACTAAATACTCAAAATGGCCCTCAGGCGTATTAAATGCGGTTTTCCACTCATCCCCCTGCTTAATTCGCACTAAATTATACGCCCCACGAAGATCAATCTTAGAGAACCACTTGGCCCCCTTTATTCGAGCAAACAAATCAGTAAGCAGTGGCAAAGGATACTGATATTTAACCGTGATTTTATTCAAAAGCCGATAATCAATACACGGCCTCAAAGAGCCATCTTTTTTAGATACAAAGAAAAAACCGGCTCCTAAGGGAGATGACGAAGGACGAATATGTCCCTTTTCCAAGGACTCCTTAATATATTCCCGCATAGCAGCATGTTCAGGCACAGATAGATTAAATAAACGACCCTTTGGAAACTTACTGCCCGGAATCAGATCTATAGTACAATCGCACTCTCTGTGCGGAGGTAGTGAACCAATTTTAGGCTCCTCAAAAAACGTCACGATAATCAGATAAAAATTCCGGAATCTCAGAGGGAATAGATGACGAAATGGAAACCAAAGGTACGTCCCCATGAGTCCCCTGACATCCCCAGCTTAACACAGACATTGCTTTCCAGTCGAGGACTGGGTTATGAGATTGCAGCCATGGCAATCCAAGCACCAACACATCATGTAGATTATACAACACAAGGAAGCGAATAATCTCCTGGTGATCCGGATTAATACGCATAGTTACTTGTGTCCAGTATTGTGGTTTATTACTAGCCAATGGCGTGGAGTCAATACCCTTCAGAGGTATAGAAACTTCCAGAGGCTCTAAATCAAACCCACAGCGTTTGGCAAAGGACCAATCCATAAGACTCAAAGCGGCGCCAGAGTCGACATAGGCGTCCGCGGTAATAGACGATAAAGAGCAAATCAGGGTCACAGATAGAATAAACTTAGACTGTAAAGTGCCAATTGAAACAGACTTATCAACCTTCTTAGTACGTTTAGAGCATGCTGATATAACATGAGTTGAATCACCACAATAGAAGCATAACCCATTTTTTCGCCTAAAATTCTGTCGTTCGCTTCTGGACAGAATTCTATCACATTGCATAATCTCTGGTGCCTTCTCAGTAGACACCGCCAAATGGTGCACAGGTTTGCGCTCCCGCAAACGCCGATCAATCTGAATAGCCATTGTCATGGACTCATTCAGACCTGTAGGCACAGGGAACCCCACCATAACATCCTTAATGGCATCAGAGAGACCCTCTCTGAAATTCGCCGCCAGGGCGCACTCATTCCACTGAGTAAGCACAGACCACTTACGAAATTTTTGGCAGTATATTTCAGCCTCATCTTGCCCCTGAGACAGGGCCATTAAGGCTTTTTCAGCCTGAATCTCTAAATGAGGTTCCTCATAAAGCAACCCCAAAGCCAGGAAAAATGCATCCACATTGAGCAACGCAGGATCCCCTGGTGTCAAAGCAAATGCCCAGTCCTGAGGGTCGCCCCGGAGCAAGGAAATTACAATCCTGACCTGCTGTGCAGGATCTCCAGCGGAGCGAGATCTCAGAGACAAAAATAATTTACAATTATGTTTGAAATTCTGGAAGCGAGATCTATCCCCGGAGAAAAATTCAGGTAAAGGAATTCTAGGTTCAGATATAGGAGCATGAATAACAAAATCCTGTAAACTTTGAACCTTCCCAGCGAGATTATCCAAACCTGTAGCTAAACTCTGAGGATCCATATTAATCAGGTGAAATCAGAACCATTCAAGGATTAGAAGGAGAGAGAGATGAAGGCTGCAGTAAGCAGAGATGCTAGTGAATCAACTAATGAGCAAACTCAGGGAAAAAAGAAAAATTCTCTGCAGACTTCTTTTCTCTCCTTTCTTCTGCCAATTATTTTAACCCTTGGCCGGCCAAACTGTCATGGTTCTCAATGGCAAGAGACCGTAGTAAAGCATACAAAAGGACTAGCTCTTGGAAGATGGGAACTCGAGCTGACTGTGAGCTAAACCTACCGCACAACTAACAGTGGCCGGGTAGCGTGCCTACGTTTTATCCCTAGACGCCCAGCGCCAGCCGGAGAACTGACTGACCCTAGCAGAGGAAAATACAGACCTGGCTTACCTCTAGAGAAATTTTCCCCAAAAGGCAGACAGTAGCCCCCACATATAATGTCGGTGATTTTAGAGGAAATTGACATACGAAGTATGAAGATAGGTTTAGCAAATTGAGGTCCGCTTACTAGATAGTAGGAAGACAGAAAAGGGAACTACACAGTCAGCTGAAAACCCTTTCAAAACACCATCCTGAAATTACTTTAAGACTCTAATATCAACTCATGACACCAGAGTGGCAATTTCAGCTCACAAGAGCTTCCAGCCTCAGAAATATTCAAACACAGAGAACTGGAACAAAAATGCAAAACAAACTTAGGACTACAAGTCCAACTTAGCTGATAGTAGTCTAGGAGCAGGAACATGCAACAGAAAGGCTTCTGGTAACATTGTTGGCCGGCATAGAAATGACTGAGGAGCAAGGCTAAATAGACAACTCCCACATCCTGATGGAAACAGGTGAACAGAGGAGATGAAGCACATAAGTGCAGTACCACCAGAAACCACCGGGGGAGCCCAGAAACCAAATTCACAACACCCAAGTAACGAGTATTTTAGCTCAACACTAATTACCACCCAATTTTGATCGAATAATGACAGCAGTAATTAACATGCTCTCACCAGAAGTGTGTCACTGATCCGGTCCATCGGCACCCGTGTCAAATATCTACGGTCGGCGATGGGTTCGCATGACAACCCTGGGTCTGCAGGAGATCCCTGTGGTCATCATTCCTGGATAGCTATGAGCGCCGTCCAGCTATCAACCCTCATAACAAGTGAGCATTTCTGTTACACAGAGCAGGGCTGCTCTGTGTTGTACAGGCAATCGGATGATCGAGGCTTCTAGTCTACCATGGAGACTATTGAAGCAAATGTAAAGTAAAAAAAAAGTTTTTAAAAATATGAAACAAATAAAACAAAAACTTTAAATCACCCCCCATTTTTTACAATTCAAAATAAAACAATTAAAAAAATATACATGTTTGTTGTCAACGCATTCAGAATCGCCCAATCTATCAAAATATAAAAAGAATTAATCCGATCGGTAAACGGCATATCCATAAAAAAATCAAAATGCTAAAATTATGTTTTTTTGGCCACCGCAACATTGCATTAAAATGTAATAACGAGCAATCAAAATATCATATCTACACTAAGATGGTATCAATAAAAACGTCAACTTGGCATGCAAATAATAATCCCTCAACCAGCCCCAGATCACGAAAAATGGAGACGCTACGGGTCTCAGAAAATGGCGATTTTTCACCACTTAAATAAAAAGGAACCTATACATGTTTCATATCAACGAACTTGTTTAGCATTTAATGAACATGGTAAAAAAAAAAAAAAAAAAAAAAAAATTGTGGAATTGCACTTTTTTGCAATTTCACCGGACTTTGAATTTTTTCCCATTTTTCACTCACTACACTATATGGCAACACCAATGGTGACGTTGAGACGTACAACTTGTCCTGCAAAAAACATGCCCTTACATGGCCATATTGACTGAAAAATGAAGAAGTTATGGCTCTGGGAAGAAGGGGAGCAAAAAATGAAAACTCAAAAACGGAAAACCCGAGGTGGTGAAGTGGTTAATGACTGACAACTGTTGTGTCTAAAAAATCTCATTCTTCATTCTGCTGACAGACTTATGAATAGTGCATAACAGTATTGTTTTGCTAGTCTATACTAGTTAAACTAGTTGCAATGGTAATATCAGCTGTGACATTCTGAGAGTCTACATTGACAAACACATACAAAATTTACTAAGGTGCCAAAACCAAAGCTGTCGTTTTCTTTTACGTGTACAAGGTAATGTTGGGATATATAATAATGTCAGTCTGCAGTTCCTCGGTGGAGATCTAAATGAATGCTCAAAACTTTCTCATTTTGATGTCAAGCTGCAGCAGGCAACCACCTTCACTATGTGATTTCATATTGCATGCTGGAAAGTTGACAAACTACTAATCTTTCTATTTCAGCTTTTGGAAGTTATGTCCAAATAAAAGATCTAAAAATATCAGCATTGTGTTTTGGTGAATAGACCGTATATACCCCATGTACTCGGCACATTGTAGAATTAAACTGACATGAAATTCGATTTCTGATGGATGGTCCAAAGTAGACAATACCGCTAGCTGTTGTATTAATGGATTTATTTCAATAGCCAGTATGCATTTACTGTACTTACCATTCTATTTATTTTTTTAATAGTAAGCTGCGCCCATACAGAGATAAGATGTGGCATATTAAATTGGCCAAAGGCAGTTTACAAATTGTGTCCAATAGAGATGAGGGAATATATTTGCTGGGATCACATCATCATAGCATGGCTAGATGGAAATCCTGCAAATTGTTTTTACCAGTTGGAGACTCAGATGCCTCTTCTGATTTGTAGGCTCAATGTGCCATTATTAGCTGAATATTTACCAAAAACAATAAAGAAATTGCTTTTGGCTAATGGAAGTTATAGGGGAACCTGTCATGTACAATAACTCTCTTAACCTGCAAATATGGGTTTAATCTGCAGTTTAATGTGTACTGACACACTGTGAGCCCTTCTACTGGGAGGAAATGAATTTCATTCACCACCCCCGGCAGTGTTTGGCTTTCAGTCATAGAGATGCCTTTGGATTAGGTTCATTTATCACTCTGTGTGTAGAGAGTGGCATCTGTAACTGCGCTCCCAGCATTGACTGACAGCAGCTCAGTATTAGAGTCTGTTGTCAGTCAGTGCTGGGGGCGCAGTTATGCCCGCCGCTCACTATGCACGGAGGGGTGACTGAAACCATGCTGGAACCATCCCTATGATTGGAAGCCAAACACTGCTAGGGGGAATTAACCTCATTTCCTCACAGCAGAGGGGCTCTCAGTGTGTGAGAACTTGATTAACTTACAGATTAAACCCATGTCTGCAGGTTAAAAGTTTTATTTTACATAACAAGTTCACTTTAACCTTCTCCTTCAACACATTTTCTGAAGTGAATTAAATTTTACAGAACAATTATTTATTGTATTCACTTATATAGCACTATTATTCCACATCATTTTACAGATATTATCATCACTGTCCCTATTGAGACTCACAATCTATGCCTTTGGTGTGTGGGAGGAACCCTACGCCAACGCAGATGGAACATACAAACTCCTTGCATATTTAGCTTGTGCTGGGATTGAAACCAAGAACCCCAGGGCTGTAAAGCAACAGGGCTAACCACTGAGCCACTGTGTTGCCAAACAACATTGTATGAACATCACACAATTGCTCACTTAACCCTTTTCCGGCATTGGGCATAATAATAGGCCAATGGCGGACTCCCTCCCTCGGCGCCAGAGCCCACATCTTTTCCGGCATGTGTCAGTTGTTTTGAACAGCTGACATGTGCCTCTAACAGACATGGGTGGAATCGTGATCCACCTGAGGCTGTTAACTAGTTAAATGCCGCTGTCAAACTCTGACAGCGGCATTTAACACCCGCTTCCGGCAAGTGCTCCCAAAATCCTGCCCAACGGTGCCCGTGTCACATGACCATAGGTCCCCGATGAGTTGGCATGACAACCAGAGGTCTCCAGCAGACTTCTATGGTTGTCAATGCCAGATTGCTTTGAGTGCCACTCATAGCAAGTCAGCAATTCTGCTACATACAGGCGATCTGTTCATCGCCTGTATGTAGCAGAGGCAATTGGGTTATGGCAGCTTCTAGTCTCCCATGGAGACTATTGAAGCATGCCAAAAGTAAAAAAAGTTTCTTAAAGTATTTAAAAGAAGTAAAAAACTAAAAGTTCAAATCACCCCTATTAAAAAAAAACAATTAAAAAAAACATACACATACTGTATTTGGTATCACAGCTTTCAGAATCGTATGATCTATCAATATAAAAAAGAATTAACTCGATCGCTAAACGGCGTAACAAGAAAAAAGTAAAAACACCAGAATTACTTTTTTTTGGTTGCCGCAATTTTGAATTAAAATGCAATAACAGGTGATGAAAAGATGGTATCTGCACCAAAATGGTATCATTTAAAACCTCAGCTCAGCACGCAAAAAAGAATCCCTCACCCAACCCGAGATCATGAAAAATGGAGACACTATGGGTATCCGAAAATGGCAAATTTTACAAAAATAAATGTTTTAATTTTTTTTTACCACTTAGATAAAAAAGAACCTAGACATGTTTGGTGTCTATTAACTTCTAATGACCTTGAGAATCTTGTTTAGTGAACGTGTTAAAAAAAAGAACTGTAGGATTGCACTTTATTTGCAATTACACGGCACTTGGAATGTTTTTCCCATTTTCAATTACTCATATGTTAAAACCAATGGTGTTGTTCAAAAGTACAACTAGTCCTGCAAAAAACAAGCCCTCACATGGCCATATTGACTAAAACATAAAAAAGTTATGGCTCTGGGAAGAAGGGGAGCAAAAAACGAAAACGCAAAAACAAACATACCTCCAGGGGTTAAGGGGTTAAGTTAGTGTGCAAAATGTGGTTTTGATAATTATCCATCATTTGTTAGGTGATTCCCTGCAGAGAGTAATTTTCCCCCTTCAGTTTTTTTTTTAATTCTGGCATTGTGAACCATTTTTACTATTTTTTGGATGTACAGTTTGTCATTACGCAGTGTTCACAATAAAGTATTGCAAGAGTGGCTTCTGATGTACTTTTACATTTTCTATTGTAAACTTATACATATGGGAGTTCAGTTTCCACACAAATGAACGACTGGACGTATGTTTTATAGGAACACAAAAGGCTAACTGATGGCTCAGTGGAGAGAGGGAAGGAAGAATACGGAAAGCAATAGATGAGAAAATTAATTGGGCTGATGACAAGCACAAAGAAATGCTTGTGGATGCAGACTAATTTCAAGAATGGTGATCACAATAAGAAGTACAGATTGAGTCTTGCTCATTTTGCTGGTCAGTTTGCTTTCCCCACAGTAGCAGGTGATTTGAAGACACAAAAGAGCACAGTAAGACCAAAAACACTGTTGTAAAAAAAATTGCAGTAATAAGCAACTGCTAGTAAAAAGATGGAAAAAACAGGGTATTTGGTTAATACTTTTTTTGCAAAAAAATGTATACTAAGCTGCTTCACCAAACGTCAAGGTATACCCATATAGAGCAGTCCTAACTGATGTATGTAATCCCTGTCTGATGTATTTAAAACCTGATCATCTGTATATTACCTATATAAGCAGGCTTCAGAGAGGGAATGTCCATGTGGACACGTTGAATGGAACAGCTTTTGTGCAAATGACCCACAAGGAGTGGTGGATACCTCCCCAGTCTTGTAGACACAAGAGAACAATTATGGAAACTGAAACACATGGGCTACTTGCACAATGAACAAGTCTGTAGGAACATGTTCACACACCACCAAGAAACTTGAAGACACAAAAGAGCGCAGTAAGGCCAAAGACTTGTTCATTGTGCAAGTAGCCCATGTGTTTCGGTTTCAGTAGAGGTGATGTAGTTTCATGTGAGTCGCAGTTCCTAATTGATATGTTTCATTATATAAATGGCATTTTTTTTCCAACACCATAGCATGCACAGTGCCATAGATTGGTCCTCTGGCAATGTGGAAAAGATTTAACACATCTGAGGTGTCCAACCATAAGAAATATTACCATCTTGACCACCACCACAACTTTTAGCCACTGTTGAGCCTCCTTAACCAAAAAGTACATGTGGCATCAGCTGCTCCAAAGTAGCTTTTGTCCCATAGTATCTTTTAGAAGGTGGGCTGAGCAGAATACTTATTTAAGTTGGTGGTATCAGTGTCAAAGGCTACATCATCCTTCTGTGATTGAGGAAAGTGATGTAACATGTATTCCATGATGCCCTCCATGATACAAAAATTTAACAAAGATGGCATTGCAATCATGTCTAGTGTTGAGCATTCCGATACCGCAAGTATCGGGTATTGGCCGATACTTGCGGTATCGGAATTCCGATACCGAGTTCCGATACTTTTGTGGTATCGGAAATCAGAATCGGAAGTTCCCAGTGTATGGTTCCCAGGGTCTGGAGGAGAGGAGACTCTCCTTCACGCCCTGGGATCCATATTCATGTAAAAAATAAAGAATTAAAATAAAAAATATGGATATACTCACCCCTTCGGTGGCCCCTGGACCTTACCGATTGTAACCGGCAGACTCCATTCCTAAGAATGAGGAGTTTAGGACCCTCGATGACGTCGTGGCTTGTGATTGGTCACGTGCCGCTCATGTGACCGCTCACGCGACCAATCACAAGCCGCGACGTCATCGCAGGTCCTAAACTCCTCATTGAGGAGTTTAGGGCCTGCGATGACGTCGCAGCCTGTGATTGGTCTCCTTCAGAACCTGGGAACCATCCAGGATACCTTCCGATACTTGAGTCCCATTGACTTGTATTGGTATCGGGTATCGGTATCGGCGATATCCGATATTTTTCGGGTATCGGCCGATACTATCCGATACCGATACTTTCAAGTATTGGAAGGTATCGCTCAACACTAATCATGTCACAAAAACGTCCAGACTGACCATGGAAGTTAACACCTAAACTAGAGTGTCTTTTCCAGGGCTAGAGATGAGTGGATCTTTTGAAATTTAAATTTGCCAACTTTGCAGAATTTTCCCAACAATTACTAAATTTGCACAAAACTCAATAGAGAAAAACTTGTAATTGCTCATAAAATACACATAGAGGAGATTCCACTGATTATAAGAATTTCTACTCTACAGGAGATAGACAGAGGATATCGCTGACCTTAAGAGCTTACACTCTACAGAATATAGTGACTCACCCAGTGAGTCTGGAAATGGAAAACATCTCTTCTGTACAAACTGTGTTCTGCTGGGAACTGCTGATCTGTGATAGCCCAGGTACTGACCACCACTGAACAAGGTATGATAATCTATAAGATGTCAATACTGCAGTGCATTATGAGGAGGTCCACGTAGCACTGGAAAATAATGTTTACCTGCTCTCTGATGCTTCAGCAGTGTGGGAAATGGTGTTGGGCAATCAAATTTCAGTGAAACCACGGATTCCAGAAAATTAGACTGGAACTTATTCCTCCGCAGATCGATCCACTCATCTCTAGACTTGGTCCACACTGAAAAATATGACTCAAAACTCTGGAGTGATGAAACCAAGAAAAATATTTTTGGAACTGATGGCCTCAAAAGTGTAGAGAGTGGCAATGGTGAAAAGTACAAAAACAAATGCATGGTGCCTACAGTGAAACATTGTGGTGGCAGTGTCCTTATATAGGGCTGCATGAGTGCTGCTGGTGTCAGAGAGCTACATTTCATTGATGGTATCATGATTCATGAGTTTACAGGTGTATTACTCTACATTGAAAGAGAAAATGCTACCATCTCTCCATGCCCTTGGTAGACGTGCACTTTTCCAACATGATAATATTGCAAACTAAACATCTAAGACCAGTGTTGTATTTCTGAAGAAGGACATGGTGAAAGTAAGTTAATGGCCAAGTAGATCTCCTGATCTGAACCCAATTGAACACCTATGCTGAATTCTGAAGAAACAAATTTAGCATCACTCTCCATTCAGAATCCAGGCTTTAAATGAAGTTGATCTTGAAGAATGGAAAACAAAGGGTGTTGCACTATGTCACCAACTTGTCCATTCCATGCCTAGACTTGGTGCTGTCATGGAAGTCATACTAAACACTAGATGTAGCAGTGTTTAATGTGTGGTGTATTCAATTTTGCATTAACGAATTTGAGTAAAACTTAAGATTTTGTAATGCAAGTTATATTATTGGCCTTAAGGGTTAAACATGTTTTTTGAAGTTCAGTATTGAAAAAAAATTGGAAATTGTTCTTTTATTGGTGGTGTACTAATTTATGCTGAGCACTGTTGATATATACAGTTGAAACTAGAAGTTTACATACACTATATAAAAAAACACATATGCATGTTTTTCTCAATATAAATATGTGTCATGAAATCAGAATAAACCTTTCCTGATTTAGGTAAATTAGGATTACCATAATTATTAATAATTGCCAAATGCCAGAATAATGCAAGTCAAATGTTTACACACACTAATAATACTATGCCTTTAAACAGTTCTGGACTGACTATATGCTGATGTCATGTGTTTGGAAGCTTCTGTTTTTTGGCAACATCTGAGTTAATTAGAGACAAACCTGTGGATGTATTTTAATGCACACCTGAAACACACTGCTTCTTTGTGTAGCATCATGGGAAAGTCTCAAGAAATCAGTCAAGATATCAGGAAGAGAATTGTGGACTTGCACAAGTCTGACTCATCCTTGGGTACAAATTTAACATACCTGAAGGTGCCTCGTTTTTCAGTACAAACAATTATACGCAAGTATAAACAAGATGGGAATGTCCAGGCATCATACCGCTCAGGAAGGAGATGGGTTCTGTGTCCCAGAGACGAACGTGATTTGGTCTTACATGTGCATATTAACCCAAAGACAAAATATAAAGACCTTGTGAATATGAAGGTGGAAGCTGGTAAGATTGCGGTAATATCCACAGTGAAATGAATACTATATCAACATGGACTGAAAGGCCACTTTGCCAGGAAGAAGCCATTACTCTAAAATAAACATAAAAAGCTAGATTAATGTTTGCAAATGAACACAGGACCTATATCCTTAATTTTTGGAGACGTCCTGTGGTCTGATTAAACTAAAATTGAACTTTTTGGGCATAATGACCATCATTGCGTTTGGAGAAAAAAGGAAGAAGCTTGGAAGCCTAAAAACACCATCCCAACTGTGAAACATGGTGGTGGCAGCATCATGTTGTAGGGTTGTTTTGCTGCAGGAGGGACTGGTGCACTTCACAAAATAGATGGCATCATGAGAAAAGAAGATTATGTGGCAATACTGAAGCAACACCTCAAGAAATCACCCAGGAAGTTAAAGCTTGGGCGGAAATGGGTCTTCCAAATTGACAATGACCCGAGGCATACTGCTAAAATGGTAACAAAGTGGCTTAAGTCAATGTTTTGGAGTGGCCATCACAAAAACCTAATCTCAATCCTATTGAAAATTTATGGGCAAAGCTGAAAAGGCTGGTGCGAGCAAGACAACCTACAAACCTGGATCAATTACACCAGTTTTGCTAGGCAGAATAAGCCAAAATTCCGGCCAACTATTGTGAGAAGCTTGTGGAAGGATATCCCAAATTTTAGACCCAAGTCATTCAATTTAAGGGCAATGGTGCCAAATAATTATGAAATGTATGTAAACTTTTGACTTTGCAGTAAGTAATAAAAATGCCTAGAAACATTCTCTCTCTCTCTCATCATTCTGCATCTCCTGGATTGGAGGCTGGGAATGACTAGTTCTGCCCATATCATCTAATCATTCACAACAAATCTGGATTCATACAGTGATGAGCAAAAGGGTAGCAATTTGGGATGAGAGAGAGCACGAAAATGCTCAAATGCTTGTTACTGAGCAATTCCTAATGCTCGGATGCTCATTTCAAGTAACGAGTATAATGGTAGTCAATGGGAAATCTGAGCATTTTTCCAGCAGACCCTAAAAGTGGGTGTGTGAGGACAGTGAAAATGTTGAAATGGATGGAAAAAGTACTGAAAAGAAGCAGAACAACATTGGTAAAATCTCTGGAAGCATCTCTGACTCCCAGATCACTGATGTGAACAATGGTGTCACACTTTTACTCCACTTTAAGGATTGACAATAAAACATTCAAAATCGAGGAGAAATTTGAGTGCAGAGGAAAAAAATGTTAAGAAACATTCTCTTCTGTATAATGACTTCTATGTAAGGCAAAATTTAAAAATGGCTTTAAAAAATATCAATGTAAGTAAACAAAAATTTAAATCTTTATTAAAAAATTGAAAATTTAATTGTAATTTACGAAGGAAGCAAAAACTGCCAAAAATGTTGTTGATTGCCGAGCATATCCGAGCACCCAGCAGCATATTCCCTCATCCTTAGTAAAAATGTTTTGAGATTTTAACTTTCAGGCTCCATATCTCAACATACACTACTATATTGAACCTGAAACTACCATAATTTTATAGACAATCATCTTGGCTATCTTATACATATATTTGACTTGCAGCTATTTACCATATGATTAGTTATGCAGATTCTTGTCATGTCACTGCATTGTTACTATTTTGATAAAAGTGGTGGAAAAATCTTTTTCTTCCTGTATACTATATAACACAACCTGTTCTCACATTTCCTAATAGCTCCGTTTGTTATTAGGTTGATTCCCAAGAAAAAGGTCACTGGTTCGAATCGAGGAGCAGCTATAAAGAACATTTCCCAAGAAAAGAGAAACAGGATCATCCAGCTCATCGATTGCAGTCTCTCAACTAAGAAAATTGCCTAACTTCATCATATGAGTGCCACGACAGTGTGAGGAATACGAAATGAAGTTCATCCATCCATTCAAAAGCCAAGAGGTGGACATCCATGCAAAATATCAAAGTCAACAAGTTGACTCAGCACAAGGTCTATCAGTTCTGGAATGACAAACAGTGGAGGTGGTTCATATGTTTCGTTATAGTAAGATCACAGATGTCCATGCAAGCACGTTACACTATATCCTCAATAAGAAGGGTCGACTCAAGTTTGCAAAAAAGTATAAACAGTGGACAGCAGAAGATTAGAAATGGGTGATTTGGTGCGTTAAGAGGAAAGTCAATTGACTAGGCTCTGATGGATCCAAATGGGTCTGGAAGAAACCAAGGAAAACAGGGCTAATGGATCGAGAAATTGAAGGAACTATCATGTTTGGTGGAGGAAGCCTGATGATTTGGGGTTATTTCGCAGCCAAAGGCATTGGATACTTGACCAGGAATAGTTATCAATAGTGTTGAGCGATACCGTCCGATACTTGAAAGTATCGGTATCGGAAAGTATCGGCCGATACCGGCAAAGTATCGGATCTAACCCGATACCGATACCCGATACCAATACAAGTCAATGGGACTCAAGTATCGGACGGTATTCCTGATGGTTCCCAGGGTCTGAAGGAGAGGAAACTCTCCTTCAGGCCCTGGGATCCATATTAATGTGTAAAATAAAGAATTAAAATAAAAAATATTGCTATACTCACCTCTCCGACGCAGCCTGGACCTCACCGAGGGAACCGGCAGCGTTGTTTGCTTGAAATGCGCGCTTTTACTTCCTTCCGTGACGTCACGGCTTGTGATTGGTCGCGTGCCGCCCATGTGGCCGCGACGCGACCAATCACAGCAAGCCGTGACGTAATTTTCAGGTCCTCAATGCCTAATTCTAGGCATTCATGATTTTAAAATTACGTTCCGGCTTGTGATTGGTCGCGTCGCGGTCACATGGGCGACGCGACCAATCACAAGCCGTGATGTCATGGGAGGCAAGAGACGCGCGCATTTTTAAAATTACGTCACGGCTTGTGATTGGTTGCGTGCCGCCCATGTGACCGCGACGCGACCAATCACAGCAAGCCGTGACGTAATTTCAGGTCCTGAATGCAGAAATAGGCATCAGGACCTGAAATTACGTCACGGCTTGCTGTGATTGGTCGCGTCGCGGTCACATGGGCGGCACGCAACCAATCACAAGCCGTGACGTAATTTCTCCCTGGAGAATATTGAACCTGTTTTGAGCCCCTCTTACAATGTGTAAAGTATACTTTCTTTGACACACAAGCCTTGGATTAAGAAATTTGTTTTTGTTGCAAAAAGGGCACTGAAGGTTTAATTCTGTGTGTTTGCAATATGTAAATTAAAAAAAAGACTGGTATTAAAGTTCTGTTACAGCAGTATATCACAGATTGATCAAATTACAATCATGTAGAGTGACAAAACATCTACAGCACTGCTCCATTTCTCTTGAATTTTTATTAACAGAATGAAATAACCAATCACATTTTCAAACTGCTTCAGCACTGCAGTGTAGGAAGATGGATCAGAATAGTGGTCTCTCTTGTGTGTCCGGGCTGGAACTGTCGGGACTGTCACCAGTGTTGCCAGGGGAAGTACTTTCTGACCGGAGTAGATCTTTGCATCTGACTGCTGGGGGCAGGTGTGGGATAAAAGGGACTGTGCGCGCCTGTATGTTTACACCCCTTTCTCCCTGCATGGAGTATTTACTGTTGAGACATTTATAAATTTTAAACCCGATAACTCTTGCTCTGCCTCCTGCTCATCACTACATCCCGTGTTCCTGCTCGGACCTTACAGCAGTAGTACAACACAACCAGATAAGGCCATTTTCTTTCCCTATGAAGAATGAGCTGTGCACTCTGACCTTCTACCCCTAAGTCATATAAGCGTAAAAGAGCCCTCTCTCCTTGGCAGGCCCCATTTTTCATACTTGCTGTGATAGCTTACTAACTAGCTGCACTAGACCATGTGGTGTGATAGCTACAGGGTAGTGTTGAGCATTCCGATACTGCAAGTATCGGGTATCGGCCGATATTTGCTGTATCGGAATTTCCGATACCGAGATCCGATACTTTTGTGGTATCGGGTATCGGGTATCGCAACAACATTAATGTAATAATGTGTAAAAGAGAGAATTAAAATAAAAAATATTGCTATACTCACCTCTCCGACGCAGCCTGGACCTCAGCGAGGGAACCGGCAGCGTTGTTTGTTTAAATTTCGCGCTTTTACTTGGTTATGTGAAGTCCCGGCTTGTGATTGGTCAGGGCGGCCATGTTGCTGGGACGCGGACCAATCACAGCAAGCCGTGACGAAATTACGTCACGGCTTGCTGTGATTGGTCCGCGTCCCGGCAACATGGCCGCCATTAACCAATCACAAGCCGTGACGTCACGGGAGGCTGGACATGCGCGTATTTTAAAAAGCGCGCGTGTCCAGCCTCCAGTGACGTCCCGGCTTATGATTGGTCACGGCGCCATGTTGCCGGGACGCGGACCAATCACAGCAAGCCGTGACGAAATTACGTCACGGCTTGCTGTGATTGGTCCGCGTCCCGGCAACATGGCCGCCATTAACCAATCACAAGCCGTGACATCACGGGAGGCTGGACATGCGCGTATTTTAAAAAGCGCGCGTGTCCAGCCTCCCGTGACGTCACGGCTTGTGATTGGTTAATGGCGGCCATGTTGCCGGGACGCGGACCAATCACAGCAAGCCGTGACGTAATTTCGTCACGGCTTGCTGTGATTGGTCCGCGTCCCGGCAACATGGCCGCCCTGACCAATCACAAGCCGGGACTTCACGTAACCAAGTAAAAGCGCGAATTTTAAACAAACAACGCTGCCGGTTCCCTCACTGAGGTCCAGGCTGCGTCGGACAGGTGAGTATAGCAATATTTTTTATTTTAATTCTTTATTTTACACATTTATATGGATCCCAGGGTCTGAAGGAGAGTTTCCTCTCCTTCAGACCCTGGGAACCATCAGGAATACCGTCCGATACATGAGTCCCATTGACTTGTATTGGTATCGGGTATCGGTATCGGATTGGATCCGATACTTTGCCGGTATCGGCCGATACTTTCCGATACCGATACTTTCAAGTATCGGACGGTATCGCTCAACACTACTACAGGGCTTCAAGAGGAAGCCCATGTAACCTCCCCTGATGTCATTAGCCCACTGTCTGAGTTATTATCAGTGCGTGAATTGGTGGGGGAGTTTCTTGGTTTTTTTATCGGGAATCAATTTTCAGAGTGCTCAAATTCAAAAGAAGCTGTGAAATTTAAGAAATTCAATTAGCAGTCAATCTTCTGCAGATCGATCCTCTCAAGTCTACTGTAAGGATTTTAAGGTCTAATTATTTAAAAAAAAAAACTACCTACATCATTTAAGTCTTACAAAACCATTACTAAAGCCAGATTATCCGACAAAACATATATTTCTAGTATCTGATGGGCCTTACTTCCCTGCTCCCTTCGTTGCTTCCCTGCAACTCTCATCAGCAAGACATGAACATTTTTAAATGTGTCCATGGCAGAAGAGGTGATTACAATGTATATACTTTTTTATCTTCACTGCTAATTAGAAGGAATCCAGTGACTGAGCACTGGGCACAGGAGAATCAAGAGATGCCGTTAAAGTGCATGTTTGGCAAGGTTATATTACCCAGGGGGTAGTGCCCTTGGTAATAATTTGGACAGAGGTTTCTATGACCTGGCATCAACCCTGAAAATAAGTTATTTGCTCTTCATTGGCAATAGAACATTTTCCTAGAATTTTTTAGCAAAACCAAGTCAGTCATTTAAAAAATATACCCACGGCCATGCAGTCACATTAAGAAGAACGAGTGGGGACATTAGAAAGTATTCTAAATGTATCTAATCTGTTTGCAGAAATGTCAGCCGTGATCTCCGGAATGTACACTTATTATTGTCTGTTTATCAAAGCGCAGAGAAGCGTTCCTTGATGCATAGCAATTCTTTAATTAACTTTCTGCTTGAGTCTATGCGGATTGTGAAGCTTTCCTTTGGGTTTATTTTTACATTTGGCAGCGTTTAAGGTTTTTCCAACATCTCTGACAGATGGTTAACAGTGTAAAAAATGACTGCACACATATGACTGTTTACTGTGTGTCACACGGAAAGCATAAGGATCACAGAGCAAACGCAACATTGTCTGGTGGCCTATTAAAAATCAGTATCTAACAGTTAATATTTTCTTTTATTTATTTTGGGGTTTAAATATAAAATTCAGTTTATGTGCACAATACAAATGCAGTACTATCCAAAGATGAATTTGATATCAGAGAGTTCATTCAATATTAAGGATAAGCGAATCTGTCAAAATTCTAATTTGCTAGGTTCTCTCAAATCTGGCATCAAATTTATTCAATATGAATCAAATATCCAGTGAATGATGTTTACTATGTTGTCCAAAGCCCAAAGCATAATTAAAGGAGGGGTTAACAATGAAAATAATTATACTCTTCATGCCCCTCACCTATCCTGGTGATGCAGCTCCCCAACAGGTCCTCTGCTGCCTCCCTCCGACTCTAGTCTAGATCTTTACTCTTTGGCTCCTATGTATAGTAAGCAGGGTGCACCACTCATGACCCTAAATAATCACCAAACATAAACATGAGGGTACTACATCATGTATGAAAACATTACAAGTAAAGAGAAAAAACAATACATAAATGATGCACATACCTAATTAAAAATGGAAGCATGTCTTCATTAAAAGCAATAGACAGACAAACCATACATGATAAAAACATCTAAAATCACATGAAGAAAGTGCAATAATTCAACACCCCCCAGTCCACAATAGACAAGGCAACCATACATGCTGTATACATGTATGATCAAAGTGTTAGATGAACCTATTTAATCAACCACAATAATTCAACTGTGCAGCGTACCAAGGACAAAATATAAAATAAGTATGAAAACCACGCTAAATAAACAACTATAAGGCTGTGTGCACACTATGTTTGACAAGTGTGACCAACCTGTCAATCAGTTTTCCAAGTGATGCTACAGATCGCTTGGAAAACGCTAGCATTCTGCAAGCTAATTACGCTTGTAAAACGCTAGTGTTTAGCGAGAAAACGCATGCCAATTCCACATGCGTTTTACGGCACAGTTGCGGAATTGCCGCTGAAATTTCCGCGGCAATTCTGAACGTGTGCACATAGCCTTAGTATAGCTATTCATATTAAAGTACAAAATGCTATGAGCCCTGAGAAAATGCAAGGCAATAGCATACAACAGATTTAGTATATGCCACCAAAGGTGGAAATGTAAAGTCAAAGAGATCAAGGATGATCTCTAGATCATAATAGGCATAAAAAAATGAGTGTATGGTATATATACACTGCTCAAAAAAATAAAGGGAACACTAAAATACCTCATCCTAGATATCTCTGAATGAAATATTCCAGTTGCAAATTTTTATTCATTGCATAGTGGAATGTGTTCAGATCAATAAAACATAATTATCAATGTAAATCAAAATGAATATCCTATGGAAGTCTGGATTTGGAACGATACTCAAAATCAGAGTGGAAAATCAAATTACAGGCTGGTCCAAATTCAGTGGAAATGCCTCATGACAAGGAAAAGATTCTCAGTATTGTCTGTGGCCTCCACGTTCCTGTATGACCTCCCTACTGTACAACGCCTGGGCATGCTCCTGATAAGGTGGCTGATGGTCTCCTGAGAGATCTCCTCCCAGACCTGGACAAAAGCATCTGCCAACTCCTGGACAGTCTGTGGTGCAAAGTGACGTTGGTGGATGGAGCAATACATGATGTCCCAGATGTGCTCAATCGGATTCAGGTCTGGAAAAGGGGCGGGCCAGACCATAGCTTCAATGCCTTCATCTTGCAGGAACTGCTGACACACTCCAGCCACATGAGGTCTGGCATTGTCCTGAATTAGGAGGAACCCAGGGCCAACCGCACCAGCATATGGTCTCACAAGGGGTCTGAGGATCTCATCTCAGTACCTAATGGCAGTCAGGCTACCTCTGGCGAGCACATAGAGGGCTGTGCGGCTCTCCAAAGAAATGCCACTCCACACCATTACTGACCCACTGCCAAACCGATCATGCTGAAGGATGTTGCAGGCAGCAGATCGCTCTCCATGGCATCTCCAGACTCTGTCACGTCTGTCACATGTGCTCAGTGTGAACCGCACAGGGCGCCAGTGGCGAATTTGCCAATCCTGGTGTTCTGTGGCAAATGCCAAGCATCTTGCATGGTGTTGGGCTGTGAGCACAACCCCCATCTGTGGATGTCGGGCACTCAGACTATCCTCATGGAGTCAGTCTCTAACCATTTGTACAAACACATGCACATTTGTGGCCTGCTGGAGGTCATTTTGAAGGGCTCTGGCAGTGCTCCTCCTGTTCCTCCTTGCACAAAGGCAGAGGTAGCAGTCTTGCTGCTGGGTTTTTGCCCTCCTACGGCCCCCTCCATGTCTCCTCGTGTACTGGCCTGTCTCCAGGTAGCACCTCCAGCCTCTGTACACTACACTGACAGACACAACAATCCTTCTTGCCACAACTCGAATTGATGTGCCATCCTGAATGAGCTGCACTACCTGAGCCACTTGTGTGGGTTGTAGAGTCCGTTTCATGCTAAAACGAGTGTGAAAGCACAACCAACATTCAAAAGTGACCAAAACATCAGCCAGAAAGCGTTGGTACTGAGATGTGGTCTGTGGTCCCCACCTGCAGAACCACTCATTTATTGAGTGTGTCTTGATAATTGCCAATAATTTCCATCTGTTGTCTGTTCCATTTGCACAATAGCATGTGAAATTGATTGTCAAACAGTGTTGCTTCCTAAGTGGACAATTTGATTTCACAGAAGTTTCATTTACATGGAGTTATATTCTGTTGTTTAAGTGTTTCCTGTATTTTTTTTGAGCAGTGTATATATGTATATAACAAAAAGGGCAAAATGTGAATCTGAAAAAGTCCCAGTGTCTGTAAGTATGTACAAAGGGGTAAGCTGTCAGACAAGGGACGGTCTAACACTAACTCACATATGTTCATAGAGAGGAGAAGAGTACCATGATAGGAAGTTGCCAAAGGTGACAGCGGTGTGACGACAGACCCCATGCATATTGCTGTAAGCACCGCTTTGTCAGGAAAGTGTAGCTAGTGCTGTCAATACACGTGCAGAAATACTAGGTACTAAGTACAGTAGAATAATTGATTACTGGTGTTCTGTTTCCTTGTTGCCATTCTTTGGAACCTCTTTCACTGACAGAGGCCTAGCCAGCCATGGAAACATCTAAGAGGAAGAGAAGGTGCTAAAAAGGTTAAGTCTAATGGCAGCAATACAGTCACCGTTTTGCATGATTTGTGTGAATTGAATCACAAAAAAGGTCAGATTTCTGGTGATTCAGGATTTTTGTTAAATTAGAAGTGCATTTGACCTCATATTCAATATTTATATACATGTAACATAGGCATATTTGTAGATTATTACAATTTCATACATGTGGTCATGTGCTGACTAGACGTACACAGCCTTGCTCAATACAAGTGTATAGAGCGATCCCAGACATGTCTAGTCAGAATGTGGTCAGAAGTATGCAAATCATATACTTGTAGTCACAAGATTCAGTGTTTTGGATATTTTCAGCCTGGCTGTTACTGTTATTTCTATACTTCTATTTTTTAGATCTCTATACATTGTGAGGAGCTATTTACAATACTTTTAACCCGCATATGTGGTATATCTGCCCAATCTTTACACCATTTTTTGTTAATCATAGTCAGGGTGAGTATTGGGTTTTTCAGGGTTAACGACATTGATAGGGGGCACCATGCCATTTAACATTAGGGTGCCAACTAGTGATGAGCGAGTATACTCGTTACTCAAGATTTTCTGAGCATGCTCGGGTAATCTCTAAGTATTTGGATGAGATCGGAGATTTAGTTTCTGTCGCCATAGCTGCATGATTTGTGACTGCTAGCCAGGCTGAACACATGAGGGGGTTGCCTGCTTGTTAGGAAATCCCCACATGTATTCAGGCTGTCTAGCAGCCGCAAATCATGCAGCTACAGCGACAGATACTTAATCTCTGAGTATGCCGAAATACTCAGAGATCAGCCGAGCATGCTCGGGAAATCTAAGGTAACGAGCATACTCGCTCATCACTAGTGCCAACCACCACAGCAAGGTAGTGCAAGTGACTGGGCATACTAGGGCATTTTAGCTGCCTTCATGACCCACCTGCAAGTATAATTTGATTATCCCCTGACACCATACCCACATGTTATCCCTTTAACTATTTCTACGTTTGGCAATGGTTGACACCTTAATTTTGAAACTCTTGCTTTTTTTAGCATTTTTATTGAACTCTATTCACTTTACTGCTAGTGTGTATATTTTTGCATCCAGGGTTATTGCCATTAAGTGAGGGAGCCATACAGGTAAACATTAGCCTACATCGGCATATAGGCAGGGTGATTACAAATGAAGACTAGGGCAATGTTAACCCCACTCACACTCTATAAAGATTTAGAGATATCTTTCTATCCTGATACTTTAACTGAACAACACACCGGTATTTTTCTTTAATGTGTTTATAGTTAGTCATTTTTAATATATTAATAAAAGTTATTTTTAGGGGTCTAGTTCTTTCAGATTTTTTCAACATCAAGTTATACTATAGTGGGATTTTACTCAGTGTGAAACGTTTGGTTTCCAACAGAATTATTAACCCCTTAATCCCATATTACGTTCTATCCCCTTGAGGTGACCTGGGGCTTAATTCCCAGTGATGGGATAGTACGTCATAATCGATCGGCCGCACTCACGGGGGGAGCGCGGCCGATCGCCGCCGGGTGTCAGCTGATTATTACAGCTGACATCCAGCACTATGTGCCAGGAGTGGTCATGGTGGCACAGTGAAGCATTGCACAGAGAGAAGTGTTGTGAGTTCTGCTTTTGGGCTCCCTCCGGTGGTTGTAGGTGGTAGTGCAGTTGCCCCTGAGTTGCAGTCCTGGTCAGGTGTATCTGCTGATTGCAGTTCTGACTGGGGTATTTAGGCGTGCAGGATTCATTAGTCCTTGCCAGTCGTCAATTGTTGTTGGGAGGTGTTGGACCTCTGCTTTGTTCCTCCTGCCTTTCTGCCAAATCAGCAAAGATGTGTCTGGTTTTTTTTTCCTGTGGCACACATGCTACAGTGGGGCAAAAAAGTATTTAGTCAGTCAGCAATAGTGCAAGTTCCACCACTTAAAAAGATGAGAGGCGTCTGTAATTTACACCATAGGTAGACCTCAACTATGGGAGACAAACTGGGAAAAAAAAATACAGAAAATCACATTGTCTATTTTTTAATCATTTTATTTGCATATTCTGGTGGAAAATAAGTATTTGGTCAGAAACAAAATTTCATCTCAATACTTTGTAATACATCCTTTGTTGGCAATGACAGAGGTCAAACGTTTTCTGTAAGTCTTCACAAGGTTGCCACACACTGTTGTTGGTATGTTGGCCCATACCTCCATGCAGATCTCCTCTAGAGCAGTGATGTTTTTGGCTTTTCGCTTGGCAACACGGACTTTCAACTCCCTCCAAAGGTTTTCTATAGGGTTGAGATCTGGAGACTGGCTAAGCCACTCCAGGACCTTGAAATGCTTCTTACGAAGCCACTCCTTCGTTGCCCTGGCGGTGTGCTTTGGATCATTGTCATGTTGAAAGACCCAGCCATGTTTCATCTTCAAGGCCCTTGCTGATGGAAGGAGGTTTGCACTCAAAATCTCACGATACATGGCCCCATTCATTCTTTCATGTACCCGGATCAGTCGTCCTGGCCCCTTTGCAGAGAAACAGCCCCAAAGCATGATGTTTCCACCACCATGCTTTACAGTAGGTATGGTGTTTGATGGATGCAACTCAGTATTCTTTTTCCTCCAAACACGACAAGTTGTGTTTCTACCAAACAGTTCCAGTTTGGTTTCATCAGACCATAGGACATTCTCCCAAAACTCCTCTGGATCATCCAAATGCTCTCTAGCAAACTTCAGACGGGCCCGGACATGTACTGGCTTAAGCAATGGGACACGTCTGGCACTGCAGGATCTGAGTCCATGGTGGTGTAGTGTGTTACTTATGGTAGGCCTTGTTACATTGGTCCCAGCTCTCTGCAGTTCATTCAATAGGTCCCCCCGCGTGGTTCTGGGATTTTTGCTCACCGTTCTTGTGATCATTCTGACCCCACGGGGTGGGATTTTGCGTGGAGCCCCAGATCGAGGGAGATAATCAGTGGTCTTGAATGTCTTCCATTTTCTAATTATTGCTCCCACTGTTGATTTCTTCACTCCAAGCTGGTTGGCTATTGCAGATTCAGTCTTCCCAGCCTGGTACAGGGCTACAATTTTGTTTCTGGTGTCCTTTGACAGCTCTTTGGTCTTCACCATAGTGGAGTTTGGAGTCAGACTGTTTGAGGGTGTGCACAGGTGTCTTTTTATACTGATAACAAGTTTAAACAGGTGCCATTACTACAGGTAATGAGTGGAGGAAAGAGGAGACTCTTAAAGAAGAAGTTACAGGTCTGTGAGAGCCAGAAATCTTGATTGTTTGTCTCTGACCAAATACTTATTTTCCACCAGAATATGCAAATAAAATGATAAAAAAACAGACGATGTGATTTTCTGTATTTTTTTTTCTCAGTTTGTCTCCCATAGTTGAGGTCTACCTATGATGTAAATTACAGATGCCTCTCATCTTTTTAAGTGGTGGAACTTGCACTATTGCTGACTGACTAAATACTTTTTTGCCCCACTGTATGTGCTTCACAATTCAGTGCTATTCTTTGTGTTTTCTTGTCCAGCTTAGATTGTGTCAGTATTTTCTCAGTCTTGTTGGATTCTCTGGAGTGGCAGATATACATTCCATGTCTTTAGTTAGATTGTGGAACTTTTTGTATTATCTGCTGTGGATATTTTTGGAAGGGTTTTAATACTGACCGCCTAGTAATCTGTCCTATCCTTTCCTATTTAGCTAGAGTGGCCTCTTTTGCTAAATCCTGTTTTCTACCTGCGTGTGTCTATTCTTCTCTTACTCACAGTCATTATTCGTGGGGGGCTGCCTATCCTTTGGGGGTCTGCTCTGAGGCAAGGTAGCATTCCTATTTCCATCTATAGGGGTATTTAGTCCTCCGGCTGTGTCGAGGTGTCTAGGGTATGTTAGGCACACCCCACGGCTACTTCTAGTTGCGGTGTTAGTTCAGGATTTGCGGTCAGTACAGGTTCCACCGACTCCAGAGAAAGTTTCATGCGGCTCCAAGGTCACCAGATCACAACAGTACAACTGGCCAATAATGAGTTAAATGCATCTCAGAAGAAGGGAAGAAAGTTGTTGAGCCATTTTTTTTTCTGCAGTCTGTTTTGTCTTCTCTTCCCTCTTTATTTATGGGTGGCTGAGGAGTCTTGGGCCAGCATGGATGTTCGGGAATTAGCTTCTCGTGTAGACCAGCTTGCTGCTAGGGTACAGGATATTTCTGATTATATTGTTCAGACTCCTGCTTTAGAGCCGAAGATTCCTACTCCTGATTTGTTTTTTGGTGATAGGTCCAAATTTTGGGGTTTTAAAAACAATTGTAAACTGTTTTTTGCTCTGAGACCGCGATCCTCCGGTGATTCCATTCAGCAGGTTAAAATTGTCATCTCCCTGCTGCGTGGCGATCCACAGGATTGGGCATTTTCCCTGGAATCTGGGAATCCGGCCTTGCTTAATGTAGATTCCTTTTTTCAGGCTTTAGGATTATTATATGATGAACCGAATTCTGTGGATCAAGCGGAGAAAACCTTGTTAGCCCTGTCTCAGGGTCAAGAGGCGGCAGAATTGTATTGTCAGAAATTTAGAAAATGGTCTGTGTTGACTAAATGGAATGATGATGCTTTGGTGGCAATTTTCAGAAAGGGTCTTCTGAATCCGTTAAAGATGTTATGGTGGGGTTTCCCACGCCTTCCGGTCTGAGTGATTCTATGTCTCTGGCCATTCAGATTGATTGGCGTTTGCGGGAGCGTCAAACTGTGTGCGCTGTGGCGTCGTCCTTAGAGCAAAGTCCTGAGCCAATGCAGTGTGATAGGATTTTGTCTAGAACAGAACGACAAGGATTCAGACGTCAGAATAGGTTGTGTTATTATTGTGGTGACGCTTCTCATGTCATTTCAGTCTGCCCTAAGCGGACAAAAAGGATCGCTAGTTCATTTACTATCAGTACTGTACAACCTAAATTTCTGTTATCCGTGTCCTTGATCTGCTCATTGTCATCATTTTCTGTCATGGCGTTTGTGGATTCAGGCGCCGCCTTGAACTTAATGGATTTTTAGTTTGCCAGGCGTTGTGGTTTTCCCTTGCAGCCTTTGCAGAACCCTATTCCTTTAAGGGGGATTGATGCTACACCTTTGGCTAAAAATAAGCCCCAGTTTTGGACACAGGTGACCATGCACATGGCGCCAGCCCATCAGGAAGATTGTCGATTTCTGGTGTTGCATAATTTGCATGATGTTATCGTGCTGGGTTTCCCGTGGTTGCAGGTACATAATCCTGTGTTGGATTGGAAATCTATGTCTGTGACTAGTTGGGGTTGTCAGGGGGTTCATAATGATGTTCCTTTGATGTCAATCTCCTCTTCTTCCTCTTATGAAATTCCAGAGTTTTTGTCTGATTTTCAGGATGTATTCGATGAGCCCAAGTCCAGTTCCCTTCCACCGCATAGGGACTGTGATTGTGTGATTGACTTGATTCCAGGCAGTAAGTTTCCTAAGGGCCGACTTTTCAACCTGTCTGTGCCTGAACATACCGCCATGCGGAGTTATGTTAAGGAGTCTTTGGAGAAAGGGCATATTCGGCCATCTTCTTCACCGTTGCGAGCAGGTTTTTTTTTTGTTGCTAAGAAGGATGGCTCCTTGAGACCTTGTATTGATTATCGCCTCTTGAATAAGATCACGGTCAAGTTTCAATACCCTTTACCTTTGCTTTCCAATTTGTTTGCTAGGATTAAGGGGGCTAGTTGGTTTACAAAGATTGACCTTCGGGGGGCATATAATCTTGTTCGTATTAAGCAGGGTGATGAATGGAAAACTGCGTTTAATACGCCCGAAGACCATTTTGAATACCTTGTGATGCCATTCGGGCTCACTAACGCTCCATCTGTTTTTCAATCCTTCATGCATGATATCTTCCGGACTTATATTGATAAATTCTTGATTGTATATTTGGACGATATTTTGATTTTTTCCGATGATTGGAAGTCTCATGTGGAACAGGTCAGGATGGTATTTCAGATCCTTCGTGACAATGCCTTGTTTGTGAAGGGGTCTAAGTGTCTCTTTGGGGTGCAGAAGGTTTCTTTTTTGGGCTTTATTTTTTCTCCCTCATCTATGGAGATGGATCCGGTTAAGGTTCAGGCCATTCATGATTGGATTCAACCCACATCCGTGAAGAGCCTTCAGAAATTTTTGGGCTTTGCTAATTTTTATCGCCGTTTCATTGCTAACTTCTCCAGCGTGGTTAAACCCTTGACTGATTTGACGAAAAAAGGCGCTGATGTGGCGAATTGGTCCTCTGCGGTTGTCTCTGCCTTTCAGGAGCTTAAACGCCGATTTACTTCTGCTCTGGTGTTGGGCCAACCAGATGTTTCTCTTCCATTTCAGGTTGAGATTGATGCTTCTGAGATTGGGGCAGGGGCCGTTTTGTCTCAGAGGGATTCTGTTGGTTCTTTGATGAAACCGTGTGCCTTCTTCTCCCGCAAGTTTTCGCCTGCTGAACGCAATTATGATGTCGGCAATCGGGAGTTGTTGGCTATGAAGTGGGCGTTTGAGGAGTGGCGACATTGGCTTGAGGGAGCTAAGCACCGTATTGTGGTCCTGACGATCATAAGAATTTGATTTACCTCGAGTCTGCCAAACGGCTGAGTCCTAGACAGGCTCGATGGTCCTTGTTTTTTTCCCGTTTTGATTTCGTGGTTTCGTATCTTCCGGGTTCTAAGAATATGAAGGCTGATGCCCTTTCTAGGAGTTTTTTGCCTGATTCTCCTGAGGTCCTTGAACCGATCGGCATTCTGAAAGAAGGGGTGGTCCTTTCTGCCATTTCCCCTGATTTACGGTGGGTTCTTCAGGAATTTCAGGCTGATAGACCTGACCGCTGTCCTGTGGGGAAATTGTTTGTTCCTGACAGATAGACTAGTAGAGTGATTTCTGAGGTTCACTGTTCTGTGTTGGCTGGTCATCCTGGTATTTTTGGTACCAGAGATTTGGTTGGTAGGTCCTTCTGGTGGCCTTCGTTGTCACGTGATGTTCGTTCTTTTGTGCAGTCCTGTGGGACTTGTGCGCGGACCAAGCCTTGTTGTTCCCGTGCTAGTGGGTTACTTTTGCCATTGCCGGTCCCTGAGAGGCCCTGGACGCATATTTCTATGGATTTTATTTCTGATCTTCTGGTTTCCCAGAGGATGTCGGTTATCTGGGTTGTTTGTGACCGGTTTTCTAAGATGGTTCATTTGGTGCCTTTGCCTAAATTGCCTTCCTCTTCAGAGTTGGTTCCGTTGTTTTTTCAGCATGTGGTTCGTTTGCATGGTATTCCGGAGAATATTGTGTCCGACAGAGGTTCCCAGTTTGTTTCTAGGTTTTGATGGGTCTTTTGTGCTAGGCTGGGCATTGATTTGTCTTTTTCTTCTGCATTTCATCCTCAGACAAATGGCCAGACCGAGCGAACTAATCAGACTTTGGAGACTTATTTGAGATGCTTTGTGTCTGCCGATCAGGATGATTCGGTGGCCTTTTTGCCATTGGCCGAGTTTGCCCTTAATAATCGGGCTAGTTCGGCTACTTTGGTTTCGCCTTTTTTTTGTAATTTTGGTTTTCATCCTCGTTTTTCTTCTGGGCAGGTTGAGCCTTCTGACTGTCCTGGTGTGGATTCTGTGGTTGACAGGATGCAGCAAATTTGGGCTCATGTGGTGGACAATTTGGTGTTGTCTCAGGAGGAGGCTCAACGTTTTGCTAACCGTCGTCGGTGTGGTGGTTCCCGGCTTCGGGTTGGGGATTTGGTTTGGTTGTCTTCCCGTCATGTTCCTATGAAGGTCTCTTCCCCTAATTTTAAGCCTCGGTTTATTGGTCCTTATAGGATTTCTGAGATTATTAATCCGGTGTCTTTTCGATTGGCGCTTCCGGCCTCTTTTGCTATCCATAATGTCTTCCATAGATCTTTATTGCGGAAATATGTGGTGCCCGTTGTTCCCTCTGTTGATCCTCCGGCCCCTGTTTTGGTTGATGGGGAGTTGGAGTATGTGGTTGAGAAGATTTTGGATTCTCGTTTTTCGAGGCGGAGGCTTCAGTACCTTGTCAAATGGAAGGGTTATGGCCAGGAGGATAATTCTTGGGTTTTTGCTTCTGATGTCCATGCTGCTGATTTGGTTCATGCTTTTCATCTGGCTCGTCCTGATCGGCCTGGGGGCTCTGGTGAGGGTTCGGTGACCCCTCCTCAAGGGGGGGTACTGTTGTTAGTTCTGCTTTTGGGCTCCCTCCGTGTTGTGAATTCTATTTTTGGGCTCCCTCTAGTGGTCACAAGCGGTACTGTGTAGTGTTGTCTTTCTGCAGGTTGGCTGCATCAGCTGGTTCGTTATCCTTGGTTGGTTTCCTATTTAGCTCACCTGGAGACTCAGTTCCTTGCCTGCTATCAATGTATTCAGTGCTCTTCAGATTCCTTGTGTCTACCTTGCTCCCAGTCTCTCCAAGACAAGCTAAGTTTTTGTTTGATCATTTTTTGATTATCAGTGTTCATTATGTTGTTAGTCCAGCTCGCTAAAATGTGATTTCCTCGCTTGCTGGTTGCTCTAGGGGACTGAGTTTCTCCCCCCCACACCGTTAGTTGGTGTGGGGGTTCTTGAAATCTCAGAGTGGATATTTTGTAAGGGTCTTTTACTGACCGCATAGATTCCCTTTTCTATTTTCTGCTATCTAGTATTAGTGGGCCTCATTTGCTGAATCTGCTTTCACCCCTGTGTATGTGCCTTCCTCTTACCTCACCGTTATTATCTGTTGGGGGCTTCTATATCTTTGGGGATTATTTCTCTGGAGGCAAGAGAGGTCTTTTCTTTCTCTCTAGGGGTACTTAGTTCCTCAGGCTGGCTCGAGACGTCTAGGATTTTTAGGCACGTTCACCGGCTACTTCTAGTGTGTTTGGATAGGTTCAGATTTGCGGTCAGTCCAGTTTGCCACCTCCCTAGAGCTTGTTCTATGTTTGTTACTTAGCTGGAGAAATTTGTGATCCTCAACCACTAAGGATCATAACAGTATAGCAGGCCAAAAAGTGTTTAATGCATCGCAGAAGTGGGATAAAAAGAAGACCTGAGTATTTTTTTTTTTTTCCTCCCGCTTTTCCTTTGCTGCAGTCTGTTTAGCTTCTTTCATCCCCTTGAACTCTGGGTGGTTTTGAGCTCAGCTGCAGACATGAATGTTCAGACTCTGACTTCTAGTGTGGATCATCTTACTGCACGGGTGCAAAGTATTCAGGATTTTGTTATTCATAGCCCTATGTCAGAACCAAAGATACCCATTCCTGAGTTGTTTTCTGGAGATAGATCTAGGTTTCTAAATTTTAAGAATAATTGTAAGTTATTTCTATCTCTGAGACCTCGTTCCTCTGGTGATTCCGCTCAGCAAGTTAAAATTGTTATCTCCTTGTTACGTGGCGACCCTCAAGATTGGGCTTTCTCTCTGGCGCCAGGAGATCCTGCATTGCTTAATGTAGATGCATTTTTTCTGGCTCTTGGACTGCTTTATGAGGAGCCTAATCTTGAGAATCAGGCAGAAAAAGCGTTGCTGGCTATCTCTCAGGGTCAGGATGAAGCAGAGGTGTATTGTCAAAAATTTCGGAAATGGTCGGTGCTTACTCAATGGAATGAGTGTGCCCTGGCTGCAAATTTCAGAGAAGGTCTTTCTGAGGCCGTTAAGAATGTTATGGTGGGGTTTCCCACCCCTGCAAGTCTGAGTGATTCTATGGCTTTAGCCATTCAGGTTGATCGGCGTTTGCGGGAGCGCAAATCTGCTCATCCTTTGGCGGTATTTTCCGAACAGAGACCTGAGTCTATGCAATGTGACCGAACTCTGACCAGAATTGAGCGACAAAGTCATAGACGTCAAAATGGGTTGTGCTTTTACTGTGGTGATTCCACTCATGTTATCTCAGCATGCTCTAAACGCTTAAGAAAAAAATCTAAACCTGTCACCATTGGTGCTATACAGCCTAAATTTATTTTGTCTGTTACTTTGATTTGTTCTTTGTCGTCTTACCCGGTTATGGCTTTTGTGGATTCGGGTGCTGCCCTGAATCTGATGGATTTGTCGTTTGCCAGGCGCTGTGGTTTTGTCCTGGAGCCTTTGGAATTTCCTATTCCTCTGAGGGGAATTGATGCTATGCCATTGGCTGAGAATAAGCCTCAGTATTGGATGCAAATGACCATGTGCATGACTCCCGTACATCAGGAGGTGATTCGCTTTCTTGTTCTGCATAATTTGCATGATGTTGTCGTTTTGGGTCTGCCATGGCTGCAAGCTCATAATCCAGTTTTAGATTGGAAAGCTATGTCTGTGTCAAGTTGGGGTTGTCAGGGAATTCATGGCGATACTCCGTTGGTGTCTATTGCTTCTTCCACTCCTTCTGAGGTCCCTGAGTTTTTGTCTGACTTTCAGGATGTATTTGATGAGCCCAGGTCCTGTGCCCTGCCTCCTCATAGGGATTGTGACTGTGCTATAAATTTAATTCCTGGTAGTAAATTCCCTAAGGGACGACTTTTTAATTTGTCTATACCAGAGCATGCCGCTATGCGGAGTTATATAAAGGAGTCTCTGGAGAAGGGACAAATTCGCCCATCCTCTTCCCCTCTTGGTGCAGGTTTTTTTTTTGTGGCCAAGAAGGACGGTTCTTTGAGACCTTGTATAGATTATCGTCTTCTGAATAAAATCACAGTCAAATTTCAGTATTCTTTGCCACTATTGTCTGATTTGTTTGCTCGGATTAAGGGTGCCAGTTGGTTCACTAAGATAGATCTCCGTGGTGCGTATAACCTTGTGCGCATTAAGCAGGGAGATGAATGGAAAACAGCATTTAATACGCCCGAAGGCCATTTTGAGTACTTAGTGATGCCTTTTGGACTCTCTAATGCTCCTTCTGTGTTTCAGTCCTTCATGCATGACATCTTCCGAGAATATCTGGATAAATTCATGATTGTTTATCTGGATGACATTTTGGTCTTTTCTGATGATTGGGAGTCCCATGTGAGGCAGGTCAGGATGGTGTTTCAGGTCCTGCGTGCTAATGCTTTATTTGTGAAGGGCTCAAAATGCCTCTTCGGAGTACAGAAGGTCTCCTTTTTGGGTTTTATTTTTTCTCCTTCTACTGATGGACCCAGTCAAGGTCCAGGCTATTCATGACTGGACTCAGCCCACGTCTGTTAAGAGTCTTCAGAAGTTCTTGGGTTTTGCTAATTTTTACCGTCGTTTCATCGCTAATTTTTCTAGCGTGGTTAAACCTTTGACGGATTTGACCAAGAAGGGTTCTGATGTGACTAATTGGTCTCCTGCGGCCGTGGAGGCCTTTCGGGAGCTGAAGCACCGGTTTTCTTCAGCTCCAGTCTTATGTCAGCCAGATGTCTCTCTCCGCTTCCAGGTCGAGGTTGATGCTTCCGAGATTGGAGCAGGGGCTGTTTTGTCGCAGAGAAGCTCTGATGGCTCTGTGATGAAGCCATGTGCTTTCTTTTCAAGAAAGTTTTCGCCTGCCGAGCGGAATTATGATGTTGGTAATCGGGAGTTGTTGGCTATGAAGTGGGCATTTGAGGAGTGGCGACATTGGCTCGAAGGAGCTAAACATCGTGTGGTGGTCTTGACTGATCACAAAAATCTGATTTACCTTGAATCTGCCAAGCGCCTGAATCCTAGACAGGCTCGTTGGTCGTTGTTTTTCTCCCGTTTCAACTTCGTGGTCTCATACCTGCCTGGTTCAAAGAACGTGAAAGCTGATGCACTTTCTAGGAGTTTTGTGCCTGACTCTCCGGGAGTTTCTGAGCCAGCTGGTATTCTCAGAGAGGGAGTGATTTTGTCTGCAATTTCCCCAGATTTGCGACGAGTGCTGCAGAAATTTCAGGCGGATAGACCTGACCGTTGTCCACCAGAGAGACTGTTTGTCCCGGATAGATGGACCAGCAGAGTTATTTCCGAGGTTCATTCTTCGGTGTTGGCAGGTCATCCTGGGATTTTTGGTACCAGAGATTTGGTGGCTAGGTCCTTCTGGTGGCCTTCCTTGTCGTGGGATGTGCGTTCCTTTGTGCAGTCTTGTGGGATTTGTGCTCGGGCTAAGCCTTGCTGTTCTCGTGCCAGCGGTTTGCTTTTGCCTTTGCCTTTTCCGAAAAGGCCTTGGACGCACATTTCCATGGATTTTATTTCGGATCTTCCAGTATCTCAGAAAATGTCTGTCATCTGGGTGGTGTGTGATCGTTTTTCCAAGATGGTCCATTTGGTGCCCTTGTCTAAGTTGCCTTCTTCCTCCGATTTGGTTCCTCTATTTTTTCAGAATGTGGTTCGCTTGCACGGCATTCCTGAAAATATTGTGTCTGATAGAGGATCCCAGTTTGTGTCCAGGTTTTGGCGGACTTTTTGTGCTAAGATGGGCATTGATTTGTCTTTTTCGTCGGCTTTCCATCCTCAGACTAATGGCCAAACCGAACGAACTAATCAGACGTTGGAAACTTATTTGAGATGTTTTGTTTCTGCTGATCAGGATGATTGGGTGACTTTTTTGCCATTGGCCGAGTTTGCCCTTAATAATCGGGCTAGTTCTGCTACTTTGGTTTCGCCTTTTTTCTGCAATTCTGGTTTCCATCCTCGTTTTTCTTCGGGTCAGGTTGAGCCTTCTGACTGTCCTGGGGTGGATTCTGTGGTGGATAGGTTGCAGCAGATTTGGAACCATGTGGTGGACAATTTGAGGTTGTCACAGGAGAAGGCTCAGCGCTTTGCCAACCGCCGCCGCGGTGTGGGTCCCCGACTTCGTGTTGGGGATTTGGTGTGGCTGTCTTCTCGGTATGTTCCTATGAAGGTCTCCTCTCCTAAATTTAAGCCTCGCTTCATCGGTCCTTATAAGATCTTGAAAATCCTTAACCCGGTGTCTTTTCGTTTGGATCTCCCAGCATCGTTTGCCAATCATAATGTGTTCCATAGGTCTTTGTTGCGGAGGTATGTGGTACCTGTGGTTCCTTCTGTTGAGCCTCCTGCTCCGGTGCTGGTCGAGGGCGAATTGGAGTACGTGGTGGAGAAGATTTTGGATTCTCGTATCTCTAGACAGAGGCTTCAGTATTTGGTTAAGTGGAAGGGCTATGGTCAGGAGGATAATTCCTGGGTTGTCGCCTCTGATGTTCATGCGGCCGATTTGGTTCGTGCCTTCCACGCGGCTCATCCTGATCGCCCTGGGAGTCTTGATGAGGGTTCGGTGACCCCTCCTCAAGGGGGGGGTACTGTTGTGAATTCTATTTTTGGGCTCCCTCTAGTGGTCACAAGCGGTACTGTGTAGTGTTGTCTTTCTGCAGGTTGGCTGCATCAGCTGGTTCGTTATCCTTGGTTGGTTTCCTATTTAGCTCACCTGGAGACTCAGTTCCTTGCCTGCTATCAATGTATTCAGTGCTCTTCAGATTCCTTGTGTCTACCTTGCTCCCAGTCTCTCCAAGATAAGCTAAGTTTTTGTTTGATCATTTTTTGATTATCAGTGTTCATTATGTTTTTAGTCCAGCTCGCTAAAATGTGATTTCCTCGCTTGCTGGTTGCTCTAGGGGACTTAGTTTCTCCCCCCACACCGTTAGTTGGTGTGGGGGTTCTTGAAATCTCAGAGTGGATATTTTGTAAGGGTTTTTTACTGACCGCATAGATTCCCTTTTCTATTTTCTGCCATCTAGTATTAGTGGGCCTCATTTGCTGAATCTGCTTTCACCCCTGTGTATGTGCCTTCCTCTTACCTCACCGTTATTATCTGTTGGGGGCTTCTATATCTTTGGGGATTATTTCACTGGAGGCAAGAGAGGTCTTTTCTTTCTCTCTAGGGGTAGTTAGTTCCTCAGGCTGGCTCGAGACGTCTAGGATTTTTAGGCACGTTCACCGGCTACTTCTAGTGTGTTTGGATAGGTTCAGATTTGCGGTCAATCCAGTTTGCCACCTCCCTAGAGCTTGTCCTATGTTTGTTACTTAGCTGGAGAAATTTGTGATCCTCAACCACTAAGGATCATAACACCTCCGGTGGTTGTAGGTGGTAGTGCAGTTGCCCCTGAGTTGCAGTCCTGGTCAGGTGTATCTGCTGATTGCAGTTCTGACTGGGGTATTTAGGCATGCAGGATTCATTAGTCCTTGCCAGTTGTCAATTGTTGTTGGGAGGTGTTGGACCTCTGCTTTGTTCCTCCTTCCTTTCTGCCAAATCAGCAAAGATAAGTGTCTGTTTTTTTTTTCCTGTGCCACACATGCTATGTGCTTCACAATTCAGTGCTATTCTTTGTGTTTTCTTGTCCAGCTTAGATTGTGTCAGTATTTTCTCAGTCTTGTTGGATTCTCTGGAGTGGCAATTATACATTCCATGTCTTTAGTTAGATTGTGGAACTTTTTGTATTATCTGCTGTGGATATTTTTGGAAGGGTTTTAATACTGACCGCCTAGTAATCTGTCCTATCCTTTCCTATTTAGCTAGAGTGGCCTCTTTTGCTAAATCCTGTTTTCTACCTGCGTGTGTCTATTCTTCTCTTACTCACAGTCATTATTCGTGGGTTGCTGCCTATCCTTTGGGGGTCTGCTCTGAGGCAAGGTAGCATTCCTATTTCCATCTATAGGGGTATTTAGTCCTCCGGCTGTGTCGAGGTGTCTAGGGTATGTTAGGCACACCCCACGGCTACTTCTAGTTGCGGTGTTAGTTCAGGATTTGCGGTCAGTACAGGTTCCACCGACTCCAGAGAAAGTTTCATGCGGCTCCAAGGTCACCAGATCATAACAGAGAAGGCTCCCTGTGTGCTTCCCTGAGACCCTCGGAGCAACGTGATGTGATCGCGTTACTCCGAAACTCTCCTACCTCCTCCTCCCTGCAGGCCCTGGATCCAAAATGGCCATGGGGGGCCTTTCGGGTCCTGCAGGTGTTGAGGGAGGATCAAAATTGATCCTTCACGGTTGATTCAGTGATTTCCAAATTAATCTACAGGGCGTTGCCGGCAACTGAAAATGACCAGACTGAGATGTGTGTCTCTGTTTGGGGGGGATCAAGCAGATCTCTGGGCCCCATTTATTGTCTATCATTTTTCTTAGTCATAGAAATTATACTTCAACCAATCAGCATAAGAACACGCTCACAGTTCGTAACCTATAGGAATGCAGGAACAGTCTGTGCGTAAAAGTCTCGTAGAACAATACACCCTCAGTCTCATGTCTTGTCCAGATTGCAACAATAAAGGTCTCATAACAGCTGTGAACTTTAGCCTAGTAACAAAATGTATCTTAAAACAGCAAAATGGAGTCGAAAAGCACAAAATGGAGAATCTATCTTAATTTGTTCCTTCACATTCCCCCTAGATCAATTTTGTCAACTAATGTCCAGCATCAGATGTACTATCCCAAGCTATAAGCTCGAGGGGTACTGGTCTTCACATGGCTGGTGCCATGTTACCAGCCATGGCTGTTGTGGCATACCCATCCCCCCTGTATGCTAGAATTTACGAATAACAATTATTGATGACAGTGGTGGGGATCTTTTGAAGATAGCCATGCTCTTGGCTTCAAAATCTTCATCAGGTAACTTTGTGAAATTGGTGTAGAGAAGAGCAGGGGTGGTAACACTTTTGGTTTCATCATTAGTTGTCTTAGTGCAGAATTTCCTAATACATACAGAAATATACCAAAGAACAAGTTTCAGTATTACATACATGACAAGGATAAAGGCAGTGATATGTAACACATTTTGCAAGATTCCATTTATACAGCCCCCAAGTCCCTTAAACCAATTTTTTGTCATTGTCTTTGAATGTTCTCTAACTTTAACTTTAATTTCATAGTGCTATTGGGATCTGTATAATAACAGCATGCGGTTCCAATAACCTGACACGTACCACCCTGTACTGCTGTTAAATAATCCAGTACTACAATGGGTTGATTAGTGACTATGATAAGTTGGTGTTGGACAGCAATAGTAGTATTAAGTATATCCCATATATCCAAAATTTGATCATCTAGAAAGTCTGTGGCCCTAAGCAATTTATCCCACATTTGTGTAATCATAGGGTAAATGAAAATAGAACTGACAATTTTATTGTTTATACCCATCCTTACTACTAATCTTTCATGATATTGTACAAACTTATTATTCAAGGATATTGGGGAATTTAGGCTGTCCCATGCGGTTACCAATATTATTATATGGAAATACGAAAAACCAAAACATTATGTCCCCTTATTTGCTACTAGTCTGTTTGACCAGCTTGCAGTGTGATACGTGGATCCACGTCGGCCTTCCTTCCAGCTTTACTGACATAGGAGTGATGAGGAGGACTTGGTAGAGACCGTCATACAAGGGTTCTAGTCCGTGTTTTCTTACATGGCTTTTCACGACCATAAAACCACCAGACTTTAAATTGTGACAAGTGTCGATTTCTGCTGAATCTGGAAGGGAAGAAGAAACTAAAACATGGGTGTTAGCAAGATTTTTACTAAGCTGAATAACATATTGAACAGCATGGTCAGTTTCCTCTGACAACTGCTGAGGCTGGAAATTTGCAATTGGGGGCCTGGTACCAAACAATATCTCATATGGGGAAAGGCCATGTTTTGCAATAGGGGTAGTACGAATGTGGTACAGTACAATGGGTAGGAGCTCTGGCCATGGAGCAGTAGTCTCCTGCATCATTTTGGTCAATTGTCCCTTCAGTGTGCCGTTCAGCCTCTCAACTTTCCCACTGAATTGTGGATGGTACAAAGTATGGAGGACTACCGTTGATTCAAGCATTTTCAGAACCTCCTGATACTCATGAGAAGAACAAGCTGGACCTTGGTCACTTTCGACGACTTCTGGAACACCATATCTGCATATAACTTCCATCACCAGTTTCTTCGCTGTGGTCTTTGCAGTCATGTTGGTAACAGGGAATGCTTCTGGCCAACTGGAGAACATGTTGACAACAACCAGACAATATTCATACCTTCCAGACTTAGGCAATGTGATGTGGTCTACCTGGAGCCTTTGGAAAGGATAGTCAGGCTTAGCAAGGTGCTTCGGGGGTACACGTTGAAGTTGACCGGGATTGCAGGTCTGACAGATATTACATGCACGGTTGAGTGCTGTCAGGACTGTAGAAATACCTGGAGCCCAGTAGAATTTTTGTACCAGGGCTAGGGCCTGTTTTTATTCTTTTTTTCCTCGATGTGTGGGCCCATGTGCCCACGTGGCAATAGCAGGGTACATCCGCTTAGGGAGAGACACAGGTTGGTCCTTTTTCCAGAGACCATTGTCCATATGTGCTCGATTAGCCTTCCACTGCTTCACTTCTTCCTTTGGAGACATTCTCTGCATCATCATTAAGCGGTCTCACGGGGTCCGACAGAAAACTTCAGTCTGTCGTGGATCATCAGGTTTCTGTAGAGTCAGTGTTTCTTGTAACTGTTTACGCTGAGAGCATGTGGTCACCATAGTTGGTATGGTCAGTTCAGCGGGTAGGAGAGGAGCAGCTTTTGCTTGCATATCCGCAAAGGCGTTATCAACAGTCTGTGGACTGTTCCTAGGACCGTGCGCCTTGACCTTGATAATGGCCACCTGGGTAGGTAATTTGATTGAGTCCATGAGGGTTTTAACAGCTTCAGCATTCTTCACTGGAGTCCCGGCGGTAGTAACAAACCCTCGATTGGCCCATAGGGCTCCAAAATCATGAGCAATACCAAATGCATACTCTGAGTCTGTGTAAATATTAGCCCGCCTGTCTTTGGCCAGAATACATGCAGTAGAAAGAGCCTGAAGTTCTACTTATTGTGCTGACAGTGAGGGCGGGAGTGTAGCTGCGTGCACTACAGTGCCTTCCGTAGTAAAAGCGTATCCGGTGTGGAATCTGCCAAACTCATCAGCATATCTTGAACCGTCTTTCAGGGCATTGTAGAGAGGTTGCATTATGCGGGATGCGTCCGGTATCCACTGACAACAATAAGTACATAGTCCAAGAAAACGCTGGAGTTCAGTCTCATCTTTCGGAAAAGGAAGGGAGCTGACAGCTATTTTTCTTTCTTTTGTGAGGTGTCTGACACCCTGAAGGAGACAGTGACCCAAAAATATCACTTGACCAAGGCAGAACTGAAGTTTCGAGGCCAAAACCTGACAGTTCAGATTTGCCAGATACTTGAGGAGGCTAACAGTGGCAGCAATGGCTTCCCGCTCTGTCCGTGCACACAACAAAAGATCAGCCACATACTGAAGCAGCGTGACATAGGGGTTATTTAACTGCCAGGGTAAAAGAAACTCGCCCATATTTTTTGCAAACTCATTGGGACTATTTGGGGCCCCTTGTGGCATAACTGTCCACGTCAATTGTCGTCCCTGATAAGTGAATGCAAATAGAAACTGGCAATCTGGGTGTAATGGAATGCTGAAGAAGGCATTGGCAAGGTCGATGACTGGGAACCAAGCAGCACCCTGAGGTATCTGGGACAAAAGAGTATGTGGGTTAGGCACCACCGGAGTTTCTAGGACAGTAACTGCATTAACTGCCCATAGATCTTGTACCAGCCGGTACACAGGGGGTTGGCCAGGTGGGGTCTTTTTCTTAACGGGAAACAAGGGTGTGTTACATGGGGAAACGCAGGGTACCAGGGCACCATTATCGAGTAACGTTTGTACTTGCCCCTTGAGGCCCTGCTCCTGATCACGTTTCAAAGGATATTGATGGACTTTGGGAAAAGGGGCACCAGGTTTGAGAAACACTTTTACTGGTTCTACCGGCATTTTCCCTATATCATCTAGCCCTTTTGATCAAAGTTTGGGTGGTATCTCTGAGAGATATGGGTGAGTCACTGGTCCTCAGGCATTATTAGGGATAGATCTGGGCCTATCAGGGCCATCATAACCGTGGGAAGGGCATGTAAGATACAGATCTCCACATTATGTTCATCTGCATAGGAGGACCATCTGACCATCATCTTGGAATTGTATTCTGGAGTGGAACTGTGATAATAAATCTGCCCCCAGTAAATTTACCGGACATGTGGGAGAGATTACGAACTGGGTCGTGACTTCAGGGAAGGGTCCCACAAGGATGGGTTTTGTGAGAGTATATTTATTGGGTCTGCCATCTACTCTAATTAAAAAAAGCTCTTGGTCTGAGAATTGACATGGCAGGGCTGGGAGGGAGATTCCCAGACATAGGGTTAAAAGGGATATTGGAGTATGGGACTGGATTTGTGTATGGGAGGAGGGCAGGAGCTGAAGTCTGTTACGTGGACCACTGATAAGGGACCAGCTGCATCCTTGTAGCTGTGGTGGGGGCTAAGATTGGAGCAGGAATCACTGTGGCCATTGATTTAACCTTTAATTTCCCTGCTGATGCAGAGCAGGGTAAGTTCTGAAAACTTTGTACTACTTTTAATGCATCATCCGGAGTGGAAGTCTCAATATCGGGTCTGACTGACATTATTGCCTCTTTCAATTCAGATTTAAGGCCGGACATTAAAGCTACTACAAAAAGGTGTGTATGGGCTTTATGTTACAATGAGAATCCCAGATCTTTAAATACCACCATAAGTCTCCCATAGAACTTCTCGGCAGTCCAGGATATATTGGTGCCTTGGGGTTAAGGGGCATAGGGCTTACAGTCGGGAGTAGAGGCTTAATTTCCTGGGGAGGTACCATATTATCTAACAGGGAGATCCTCTGTCACAAATTTTTAATTGTTTGCTTTTCCGACACACTAATCTCAGTCACTTGTCACACTGATAACCAAGCAATCACTTACAAGTTTCCTTCTAAAACTAGGCACCATATTTAACTTTCAACTTCCAACTTCAACTTACAATATTTCTTTCTACTGCAAAACAATATTGTTGCTTTAAACAAAACACAGATCTCCCAGCGCATACTACACCAAGGACAGAAAATACAGAGAAACTTAGAACGCAGCTACGTGCCCCCTCCATACCAGAGACACAGCAGAGATAAGAAAATCATTCCTCAACACAAAAGAAAGCAATAGCGCAGATGTTTGACTCACCCCTCCCATCAGGTATTTTAGAAATTTCACACAGAAACAGAATACAGCAGTTCTCAGACTTAATTAATTTCTACAAAACCTTCATCACACAATTCGTGTGCCAGACCACCTTAGAAAAACCAATGGTTGAGAATATTTTCCCTGTCTTTGGGCTAACAGTATCAGATTCATCACACAAATTCAAAGTCTTCTTTTTGTTCTACGGAAACTGATTCTCCTTTAGAGCTAAATATCCTTACTTTAGTTGTGCACAATACCGAGCGGCCTTACGGTTTGTTCCACTGGGTCTCTCTGTCCCCCGATGGGACAACCCAAAAACGTAGTACTCAGTGAAAGGAGGAGGGCATCTCAGACTTCCCTCCAGGCGCCTCTGGATATATATATATAATTATTTAATTCCTGAGTTACACATCCTACCCAATCTTCGATCACCTCACCGCGCCTGATTATAACAGTGATCAGGAATTCAGGATATTTTGACTATAAAGAGAATTACATCACTGGTCAATCCGGGGTGTCCATCCCTTATGAGGTATGGTTCGAGCACTGGGCTCCCAACGGAACTACACCCCTATATGATTCCACCCAAAAATCACCCCACCATCGGGGACAAACCTCAGATCCTCTTTGCAGCACAAACACTGGAAAACCACACCAAACGGTCAGTCTGGACAGTATAACTGCCAACTTACCGTGGTTGTTGTGGGGGATGATCAGTCCCAATTTCCAGTGCCTGTGTCCGGTCTGATGGTCCTTTGTCTTGTTGTCCTCCGGGGGCAGAGCCGTTCCTGTTTGGGGCCCCACGTTTCAGGCGCCAACTGTTAAGGGAGGATTTAAATTGATCCTTCACAGTTGACTCAGTGATTTCCAAATTAATCTACAGGGTGTTGCCGGCAACTGAAAATGACCAGATGGAGACGTGTTACTCTGTTTGGGGGGATCAAGCAGATCTCTGGGCCCCCGTTTATTGTCTATCATTTTTCATAGTCATAGAAATTATACTTCAACCAATCAGCATAAGAACACGCTCACAGTTCTTAACCTATAAGAATGCAGGAACAGTCTGTGCATCAAAGTCTCGTAGAACAATACACCCTCAGTCTCATGTCCTGTCCAGATTGCAACAATCAAGGTCTCATAACAGCTGTGAACTTTAGCCTAGTAACAAAAATGTATCTTAAAACAGCAAAATGGAGTCAAAAAGAACAAAATGGAGAATCTTTCTTAATTTGTTCCTTCACACAGGGAGGTGGCTTTCAAGCGCCTGCTCGGAGCAGGTGCTGGGAAGCCTCTCTGCAATGTCTGTCAGATCGCTGATCTGACACAGTTCACTGCAAAGTGTCAGATCAGCGATCTGTCACTATACAGTGATGTCCCCCCTGGAGCAATGTAAAAAAGTAAAAAAAAAAAAAAAATCCTAAATAAAGAAAAAAAATATATTGTTCCAATAAATACATTTCTTTATCTAAATAAAAAAAACAATAAAAGTACACATATTTAGTATCGCCGCGTCCATAGTGACCTGACCTATAAAACTGTCCCACTAGTTAACCTCTTCAGTGAACACCGTAAAAAAACGAGGCAAAAAACAACGCTTTATTATCATATCGCCGAGCAAAAAGTGGAATAACACTCGATCAAAAAGACGGATATAAATAACTGTGGTACCGCTGAAAACATCACCTTGTTCCACCAAAAACAAGCCACCATACAGCATCATCAGCGAAAAAATAAAAAGTTATAGTCCTCAGAATAAAGCGATGCAAAAATAATTATTATTCATACAAAATAGTTTTTATCGTATAAAAGCACCAAAACATATTGCTGTAATTGTACATGGGGTATCAGTGTACTTAGAACAAATTGTACAACAACTTCTGGGGTCCAATTTCTCCTGTTACCCTTGGGAAAACACAAAACTGGGGGCTAAAAAATAATTTTTGTGGAAAAAAAAAGATTTTATATTTTCACAGATCTGCGTTATAAACTGTAGTGAAACACTTGGGGGTTCAAAGTTCTCACAACACATCTAGATATGTTCCTTGGGGGGTCTAGTTTCCAATATGGAGTCACTTGTGAGGGGTTTCTACTGTTTAGGTACATCAGGGTCTCTGCAAATGCAATGTGACGCCTGCAGACCAATCCATCTAAGTCTGCATTCCAAACGGCGCTCCTTCCCTTCCGAGCTCTGCCATGCATCCAAATGGTGGTTCCCCCCCTCATATGGGGTATCAGCGTACTCACTCAAATTGGACAAGAACTTTTGGGGTCCAATTTCTCCTCTTACCCTTGGGAAAATACAAAACTGGGGGCTAAAAAATAATTTTTGTGGAAAAAATAAAAATTGTTATTTTCACTGCTCTGCGTTATAAACTGTAGTGAAACACTTGGGGGTTCACAGTTCTCACACCACATGTAGATAAGTTCCTTAGGGGGTCTACTTTCCAAAATGGTGTCACTTGTTGGGGGTTTCAATGTTTAGGCACATCACGGGCTCTCCAAACGCAATATGGCCTCCCATCTCAATTCCAGTCAATTTTGCATTGAAAAGTCAAACGGCGCTCCTTCCCTTCCGAGCTCTGCCATGCGCCCAAACAGTGGTTTACCCCCATATAAGGCAGTATCGGCGTACTCAAGACAAATTGCACAACAACTTTTGGGGTCCAATTTCTCCTGTTACCCTTGGTAAAATAAAACAAACTGGAGCTGAAGTAAATTTTTTGTGAAAAAAAGTTAAATGTTCATTTTTTTTTTTAAACATTCCAAAAATTCCTGTGAAACACCTGAAGGGTTAATAAACTTCTTGAATGTGGTTTTGAGCACCTTGAGGGGTGCAGTTTTTAGAATGGTGTCACACCTGGTTATTTTCCATCATATAGACCCCTCAAAGTGACTTCAAATGTGATGTGGTCCCTAAAAAAAAACGGTGCTGTAAAAATGAGAAATTGCTGGTGAACTTTTAACCCTTATAACTCCCTAACAAAAAAAAATGCTGGTTCCAAAATTGGGCTAATGTAAAGTAGATATGTGGGAAATGTTAGTTATAAAGTATTTTGTGTGACATATCTCTGTGATTTAAGGGCATAGAAATTCAAATTTGGAAAATTGCACAATTTTCAAAACTTTCGCCAAATTTCCATTTTTTTTTTTACAAAAAAACACAAGTAATATCAAAGAAATGTTACCACTATCATGAAGTACAATATGCCATGAGAAAACAATGTCAGAATCATCAGGATCCGTTGAAGCATTCCAGAGTTATAATCTCATAAAGGGACAGTGGTCAGAATTGTAAAAATTGGCCCTGGTCATTAACGTCCAAACCACCCTTGGCGGTTAAGGGGTTAATGAGTAAATGGGGACCAAAATCCTCACACAAATATCTGTGCAATTTTTCTAATTGTCCTCTAAGGACTACTTAAAATAATGAATTGTTAAAAAATTGGCTAGCTCATTCAAAACCTACTTTGAGCTAACAGATTATACTAAACATTTGGACTCGAAATTTGTATAAAATTCCAAGTAACCTTGCCTTCTTTATACATCATAACTATTCAAACACCACACTGATTTGGAAGGCAGCCATAACAGTGCATTGTAACAGTTTTCATTACATTGTGATGTGCACAATAAAGACCATCTTTCACAGGCTAGCGTGTTTTCCCTGTTGATATGCATTGGCTCTACACAGTTTATTAACCACTATCCCACTTAATAAATTATAATGCTAATATTACCTTTTAAAAAATATCTCTTTACAATCCCAGATAACAAGAGTCATGTTCATTATCTTTACTTAGTTACAACCCCTGCAGTGACATTAAAAACAGAGAAACATTTTAATTGCTTTTGTATCTCCATTCGGCTGTGCTTCTTCGTTAAAAGTGTGAATACCGAGTGCAGAAATATATTTAGAGTTTATAATTCAATCTCAGGCAAAATAAAATTAAATGTTAAAATGTCACAGATCGTGTCAGACGTCTTGTTGTAAAAATCATAAACATCTTTGAAAATGTCAAAACAAAGAAAATGACAAGAACGCGGCTTTATTATCAACAATAAAAAAAATTGGAATAAAATAATTAATCTTGTTTCCAGAGTTTTCCTTCTCCACTTTCAGATATTACATTTCAGAAATAAATGTCAGATGTAAATTTCAGATACAGAATATATATTTCTCAGGGATTTAGAAAAAGTTTAACTTTTCTTTTAAAATTAATTTTAATTTGTTAACTCCATAGACTGAGTATATCAACCTCCTATCCTGAAAAAACTCATTAGTATCTGTGCCGTACGCTTCCTATATATTGCTTCTTGTTTACTAATTAAAGAAAGTGGATCATGCACTTTAGTTTTATTAATTTTCAGTAAGTCAGTTGAAGGGAAATATTATGCTATATACTGGAGTATAAGCCGACCCGAGTATAAGCTGAGTCCCCTAATTTTGCCACAAAAAACTGGGAAAACGTAATGACTCAAGTATAAGCCTAGGGTGGGAAATGCAGCAGCTACTGGTAAATTTCAAAAATAAAAATAGATACCAATAAAAGTAAAATTAATTGAGACATCAGTAGGCTAAGTGTTTTTGAATATCCATATTGAATCAGGAGCCTCATATAATGCTCCATAAAGTTCATGATGGGCCCCATAAGATACTCCATACAAAATGCACCCCATATAACGCTCTATAACTTCATGATGGGTGCCCTAAGATGCTCCATAATAAAATACGCTCCATAAAGTTCATGATGGGCCCCATAAAGTTGATTATGACCCCAAAAGATGCTCCATAATAAAATATGCCCCATATAATACTCCATAAAGTTCATGATGGGCCCATATAATGCTCCATAACTTTCATGATGGGTCCATATAATACTCCATAAAGTTCATGATGGGCCCATATAATGCTCCATAAAGTTCATAATGGGCCTATATAATGCTCCATAAAGTTGATTATGGCCCCATAGAAAATATGCCACACGTAATACTGCATAAAGGTTGATTATGGCTCCATAAGATGCTCCATAGAAAATATGCCACATGTAATGCTGCATAAAAGTTGATTATGGCCCCATAAGATGCTCCAAAGAAAAATATGCCACATGTAATGCTGGATAAAAGTTGATTATGGTCCCATAAGATGCAGTTTATGCTGATATGATTAACCGTACTGTATATCTGCTGCTGCTGCAATTAAAAAAAAAATTACATACTCACATCTCGTCGCTGCCCACTGCTCCTCAGCATTCCATCTCTGTGCAGTGACTGTTCCGGCAGAGGGCGCACACTAACACGTCATCCCGCCCTCTGACCTGAACGTCACAGCCAGAGGGTGCAGAAGACAGAGCCCGGCGGTGGAACGGGAACAGCTGAATATCAGAATACTCACCCTCCCAGTTATACTCAGCTGCTCCCGGCGCGGTCTCTGCTTCTCTGATGGTCTCCGGGTGTCGGCAGCTTCTTCCAGTGTTGAGCAGTCACTGGTACTGCTCATTAAAGTAATGAATATGCGCTCCACCCCATGGGAGTGGAGTCGCATCCATATTCATTACTTTAATGAGAGGCACCACGTGACCGCTGAACACAGGAAGAAACTGTCGGCGCCCGGAGACCATCTGTCAGTGACAAGCAGGGACCGCGCCGGGAGCAGGTGAGTATGATGTGACAGCTGCCGCTCCCCCTCTCTTGCCGACCCCCTGGGACAATGACTCGAGTATAAGCCGAGAGGAGCACTTTCAGCCTAAAAAAATGGGCTGAAAATCTTGGCTTATACTAGAGCATATATGGTATGTATATATATATATATATATATATATATATATATATATATATATATATGTGTATATATATATTCTGTCTAGATAGATTGATGGATAGATAGATAGATAGATAGATAGATAGATAGATAGATAGATAGATAGATAGATAGATAGATAGATAGATAGATAGATAGATAGATAGATAGATAGATAGATAGATGGATAGATAGATAGATAGATAGATATGCTGTCATGGCCGAAAGTGTTGGCAAAACAGAGGGAAAAAGGCAAATTGGAAATAATAAATTGTACACTCTTTGGAATAAATAACTGCAATCAGTCGCTTCCTATAAACATCAACAAGCTTTTTATACCTCTCTATTGGAATTTTGGACCACTCTTATTTTCCAAACTGCTCAAGATCACTCACATTTGAAGGCTGCCCATCAACAATTTTAAATCTCTCCACAGGTGTTCAATGAGATTTAGATCCAGACTCATTTCTGGCCACTTCATAACTCTCCCGCACCCTGCTTCCATCCATTTGTCATGGGTCTCCTGCCTTGATGTTTCATATCATTCAAATGTCAAATGATAGTTTGTACTGACACTGAGGCCCCTTGAGCCTGCAGGACAGATTGAACTTTTTTTCCAATTTGATTGAAGCTGCTTATCCACCATCCGATCCTGCGTTGCAACCTTTCATCAATTTTTTTTTCTGCAGTCCAGGGAGATTAGCTACAGTGCCATGGGTTGTAAACTTTTTGATTATGGTGCGCAATGTGGACAAATGAACAACAAGATCTTTCGAGATGGACTTGTAAAAATTGAGATTATTCATATTTTCAACAATTTTGGTTCTCAAGTCCTCAGACAGTTCTCTTCTCCTCTTTCTGTTCTCCGTGCTTACTGTATACATATAATATATATATACAGTGGGGCAAAAAAGTATTTAGTCAGTCAGCAATAGTGCAAGTTCCACCACTTAAAAAGATGAGAGGCGTCTGTAATTTACATCATAGGTAGACCTCAACTATGGGAGACAAACTGAGAAAAAAAAATCCAGAAAATCACATTGTCTGTTTTTTTATCATTTTATTTGCATATTATGGTGGAAAATAAGTATTTGGTCAGAAACAAAATTTCATCTTAATACTTTGTAATATATCCTTTGTTGGCAATGACAGAGGTCAAACGTTTTCTGTAAGTCTTCACAAGGTTGTCACACACTGTTGTTGGTATGTTGGCCCATTCCTCCATGCAGATCTCCTCTAGAGCAGTGATGTTTTTGGCTTTTCGCTTGGCAACACGGACTTTCAACTCCCTCCAAAGGTTTTCTATAGGGTTGAGATCTGGAGACCGGCTAGGCCACTCCAGGACCTTGAAATGCTTCTTACGAAGCCACTCCTTCGTTGCCCTGGTGGTGTGCTTTGGATCATTGTCATGTTGAAAGACCCAGCCACGTTTCATCTTCAATGCCCTTGCTGATGGAAGGAGGTTTGCACTCAAAATCTCACGATACATGGCCCCATTCATTCTTTCATGTACCCGGATCAGTCGTCCTGGCCCCTTTGCAGAGAAACAGCCCCAAAGCATGATGTTTCCACCACCATGCTTTACAGTAGGTATGGTGTTTGATGGATGCAACTCAGTATTCTTTTTCCTCCAAACACGACAAGTTGTGTTTCTACCAAACAGTTCCAGTTTGGTTTCATCAGACCATAGGACATTCTCCCAAAACTCCTCTGGATCATCCAAATGCTCTCTAGCAAACTTCAGACGGGCCCGGACATGTACTGGCTTAAGCAGTGGGACACGTCTGGCACTGCAGGATCTGAGTCCATGGTGGCGTAGTGTGTTACTTATGGTAGGCCTTGTTACATTGGTCCCAGCTCTCTGCAGTTCATTCACTAGGTCCCCCCGCGTGGTTCTGGGATTTTTGCTCACCGTTCTTGTGATCATTCTGACCTCACGGGGTGGGATTTTGCGTGGAGCCCCAGATCGAGGGAGATTATCAGTGGTCTTGAATGTCTTCCATTTTCTAATTATTGCTCCCACTGTTGATTTCTTCACTCCAAGCTGGTTGGCTATTGCAGATTCAGTCTTCCCAGCCTGGTGCAGGGCTACAATTTTGTTTCTGGTGTCCTTTGACAGCTCTTTGGTCTTCACCATAGTGGAGTTTGGAGTCAGACTGTTTGAGGGTGTGCACAGGTGTCTTTTTATACTGATAACAAGTTTAAACAGGTGCCATTACTACAGGTAATGAGTGGAGGAAAGAGGAGACTCTTAAAGAAGAAGTTACAGGTCTGTGAGAGCCAGAAATCTTGATTGTTTGTTTCTGATCAAATACTTATTTTCCACCATAATATGCAAATAAAATGATAAAAAAACAGACAATATGATTTTCTTGATTTTTTTTTCTCAGTTTGTCTCCCATAGTTGAGGTCTACCTATGATGTAAATTACAGACGCCTCTCATCTTTTTAAGTGGTGGAACTTGCACTATTGCTGACTGACTAAATACTTTTTTGCCCCACTGTATAGTAGATATTCAAGTTCACAGGTAAGCATTAGGTAGTGTTCATACAGACAATGCAGTTTGGTCTAAACATGTGTAAAGTTTTTTTTAACCTTTTAAAGATCCTCTACAGTTTAGATAGCTGTTATTTTAGCTTAATTCATGAGACTATAGATATTTGTAAAATTTGATCAAAATGCAATTTTGCTCTCATAAATTTACCAAACTTTATTGATGATCTATTTTTCAGATTGGTCATTAATATCAGATTGTGAGGGTCTGACACTCAGCATTCCAATGAATAGCTATTATAAGCTCAGATGATAGCCAGATGTACGGTAAATACATTGAATAAAGCTCATTCAATCAAATGCAGCTGTTTTGCAGTACCTAGAAGAGACAGGTACACATTGAATCAAACTGCAAATGTAGCTCTGTTCAATGTACAGTACTTCCACCTTGCCACCACAGAAGCTTGTAACCACTAATTGCTGGGTGCACTGATAGTTGGACCATTAACAATGTGATCCAAGAGACAGTCATCAAAATCTTGTGAAAGAACAACCCCTTTATGGATAAGAAAAGGGTTGTAGACTATTACAGTCTCCACGAGCAAAAGTCCATCCACCAACCACAGAGAAAATGGAAAAGCTGCACATAGACTCATGAACAGTGGTGCTTGAAAATTTCTGAATGCTTCAGAATTTTTCATATTTCTTTAAAAAATGTGATCTAAAGCTACTGTACATCAAATTTTCCCTCAACTTCTAAAAGTAGATAAATGGAATCAAATCAAACAAATTAATCAAAAATATTACACTTTGTCACAATGTAAATGCATAAAATGTTCCAATATCAGGTGTTTGTGAGTGGCAAAAGTGTATGAACTTTTAGGATTAGCAGATAATTTGAGGGTGAAATTATTCTCTGGTGATTTCAATTAATGTGATTGATTTTTGAAGACCTCAGAAAAAAAAAGAGTTGTTGTTGGCTGCAAATGGCTGCAAAATGTTAGAAATCCATCCCTAAAGAGTTTGGACTCCACCATTCCACAATCAGACAGAATGTATACAAATGAAGGAAAATCAAGACCATTGTGACCGTCACCTTGGATGGTCGACCAACAAAGTTCACTCCAAGAAGAAGGCATATAATTGGCTGCACTGAGAGGTCACTAAGAAATCCAAATTAACCCATGAGTCCACCATCAGGAGTACCCTGAACAATGGCATTATTTCATGAAGACAGCCATTGCTCTCCTCCCAACCCCAAAAAACATTGCTGTCTATCTGAAGATAGCTAAACATCACCAGAATAAACCAGAAGGATATTGGAACAATATTTTGCGGACAGAAGAGACCAAAATAAAGTCTATAATAAGTAGTATGTTTGGATAAAGAAAAACACTGCATTACTGCAAAAAAAACTCATATTATCTTTGAAGAGCAGTAGTAGTATCATGGCCTGTTTTGTTGCAGCTAGGTTGACGGCTTGCCATTATTCATGGAACAAGGAATTCGGAATTATATTAGCTAATTCTAAAGTAAACTTTCATGGCATCTATCCACAGCTAAATCTCAAGAGAATGTGGGTCATGTAACAAGTACCATGATCTAAAGCACACATTTTTCTACAAAAGAATGGTAAAAAGAACCTGAAGCAAATAAGTACTATGGGAGAAAACTCACCAAAATAACAGGGCTGAAGCAGTTTTGTAGGGAATGAATGTTTGGAGAAATTCTGTGAAAATCTGAAATTCTGAACATTTCACAAACTTTCCAACACCAATGTATGCATAAGGTGATAAAATTATGTCTGAAATTAAATTTCCCTTGAATACTAATGACTCTTCTAATCTTGTCATAGCGTATATTAAAGCTAAAACATGAGCTGGAGAAAGGTAGAAATATCGTGAATAGTGTGAGTGCCCCATTGGATAGTGTAAAATCTGATTCCTACCAGGAGTAGGAATCCAGCTTTTCTTACCTGCTATCACCTGCTCTACAGCACTCCAATGTGCAATCTTTATTTAATTTTCATATTTTGTGAAGTTACTGTGACTTTTCTACATAAGAGTTGAAACTTTAGGAAATTGATCATGCAGAACACAAGTTTATAGGCCCTATTCCAGGCACAAAAAAATAAATGGGGAGGATTATAAGTTATATGCCATGGATAAATCTCCTATGTTATGCATCATATGGAGAGGATTAGTGTTGAGCGATACCGTCCGATACTTGAAAGTATCGGTATCGGATAGTATCGGCCGATACCCGAAAAGTATCGGATATCGCCGATACCGATACCCGATACCAATACAAGTCAATGGGACACCAAGTATCGGAAGGTATCCTGATGGTTCCCAGGGTCTGAAGGAGAGGAAACTCTCCTTCAGGCCCTGGGATCCATATTACTGTGTAAAATAAAGAATTAAAATAAAAAATATTGATATACTCACCTCTCCGGAGGCCCCTGGACATCACTGCTGGTAACCGGCAGCCTTCTTTGCTTAAAATGAGCGCGTTTAGGGCCTTCCATGACGTCACGGCTTCTGATTGGTCGCGTGCCGCTCATGTGACCGCCACGCGACCAATCACAAGCCGCGACGTCATTCTCAGGTCCTAAATTCCTAGAATGAGGAGTTTAGGGCCTGAGAATGACGTCACGGCTTGTGATTGGTCGCGTGGCGGTCACATGAGCAGCACGCGACCAACCAGAAGCCGTGACGTCATGGAAGGCCCTAAATGCGCTCATTTTAAGCAAAGAAGGCTGCCGGATACCAGCGGTGATGTCCAGGGGCCTCCGGAGAGGAGAGTATATCAATATTTTTTATTTTAATTCTTTATTTTACACAGTAATATGGATCCGATACCGATTCCCGATACCACAAAAGTATCGGATCTCGGTATCGGAATTCCGATACCGCAAGTATCGACCGATACCCGATACTTGCGGTATCGGAATGCTCAACACTAGAGAGGATACATAATGTTTAACAAAATCATTACATCCCCCATTCCCTTCATGGTGCTGATAGTTCAGAATCATTTTTGGTTTTGGCCTTTTGTTTTTATTTTTTATGTGCTTTCATTAGATTTTTATGCTTTTGTATATAATATTTTCCTACCTCTCTTAACTTTAAAGCTCTTCAGATTATGATGAAGATTTTTTTTTTATAAAAGTTCTTATTAGTTTGTAATAAACCATATTAAATTGTTAATACATTGACAGTCGTTTTCATTTACGTGCCATGTACAGCAATTTTTATTGCAAGGAATTGCTTACCTCATTAATCCAAGAAGGACCACCTCTTGCACCTTATTTAGGGACTTAAAGGTTAGGAGCAGAGCAAAACCATAGCTCGTTATTTCTGAAACTGCTCAAATGACAGCGACATATCCCCCGCATGCGGTCACTTATGCCCTTGTGAATATTTTTTGTTATATAAACTGTTACTTTAATAAATAACAAATATCTGAACAGTTTCCATGTAAAGGAAAATAATTATATTTGTTGCCATGGAAACATGCAGAAGTTTTTTTATTTATGTTTTATTGATTTTAAAGCACTGCATAAATTGTTACTTACAGTAAGGACAAGTCTAAATACATTTTTACTATAATAGGCATGGACTGTGATGGATCATATATAAAAAAGATGTGCAATAAAAACAAATAAAAATAATAGATTAAAAGAGTTTTTATTGAAAAAAACAGCTGAATCAGTAAATGGAGCACATTTATATAGAGAAAGTAATATTCAATCCTGAATAGGGGAAGATAATCATGTAAAAATGCCCAAAGAAAGAAATGAGCCAAAAAGATCCAATATATACTAAAAGTTAAATATATAGCTGAAAGAGAGTGCAAATCTCAAAGAAGGACCTTAATGGTGAAACAAATCCAAAAACAAAAAATATAACAAAATATAAACAGGGGGCAAAAGCACACCGCCGAAACGCGCGTAGGGGAAGTGGCATCATCGAATGGCTTAGGTATGACGTGCTTATCACACTCACTATATCAATGTACTTTAGATTGATCCCCACACCTTAACGCTAGTGCTTTATCCAGGGTACATTACAGGAATGTTAGCCTTAATTTTGAGAGATATAGGAATATAATCAATTTGGTATATGGTTCCTTTCCATCTGGATGTATTCTCTTTCTATGTTGGGACTTATTTGATTCTAATTGATTGCATTGTATATTAATGTTGGGATTATATCTTACTCTTGCCTACCATCTGGTGGTGCCACTTTTGTTTTTTGGTTCATCGCCATGCTGGCATTTTTTTTTAACATGTTGCTTGTTTCTTGTTTTTGTAACTTTTTCCAATAAAGAATTGTATTTTTATTTTTGTTCTTTTCACGCTTCTTTATATATGCTCTTTAAATTATATTGTTGTCTGAAACGTTGTAGCTTTTGTGTCTGATACATACTGCTTGTGGATTCGGCAGAATGTGTCAGCTGTCAGGTTCCATTAAAAATATAACTTTTCGTGTGTATTAGTTTAAAAAGTAAACCCACAAAGGCCTGTTAAGAGATAGAGAAATAAAAATAGTTCCACCAGTGTTCCCAATAGGTTCTAACTCACAAAATAACAAACTGTGGCTACAAGTTGCCGCAAGATCACGCCAACAATGTATAAAGAAGGTGCTCGTGAAAAACAGTTCATAATAAGTGGTTTAATCTTCAATTGTTTGCTTCAGGCCTTACAAAGACAGCAAATGTAGGAGTATTAATGATATTCAATAGCAGAATATAAATTACCAATGTGTTTCTTGCACTTCTGCTCCACAACTGCTTATGTAAGATGCCCAAGTGAGGTAGTTGTAGGCAAGCTTCTGTTCCCACTGTCATTGGCATCCTACAGACATCTCATGTCCCAGTATGCTGCTGTGTGTGAGGTTCATCACACTTACTTTAGTGCTCCAGGCCTCCTCTTCGAAGTCCATGAATCCCTGTTCTGGAACCAGGGCAGCAATTAATCCAGGAGGCACGAGGTTCATAAAAACAGCCAAACTTTTTTTGGTGAATGGCAGTATTTGCAGTATTTACAGGTAGAAGTAGAGGATAAGGCCCAACAGGTTGTCCTCTTTCCCACAGGTACCGGATACAACTTCAGCCTTGGTTCTCAGTATAGTTTGAATGTCCCTCTCACCACTAGCAGTATATTCAGATTGCAATACCTTCTGCTCCATGCAGTCTGAGTCCTTCTTTCCCTGTAGCTTCACAGGCTGAGGTCCCCCCAGGCCCTGATGTCCATCTCGCGGCTGCCCCAGGCGATTTGACGGAATCACGTGGAAGAGTATTTTTGGCAATCCACTGCCCCGAGTATAAGGTTCACGCTATCCCTAGCAGCTTCTTGACTTAGTTCTGCTACTTCACACACTGCTCTCCACACTTTCACTGGCCCTGTCTCTTCCTGGACTTGTCCCACTAACTCTCAGTTTTCCCCTCCCAAACTGGGATGGCCATTACAGTTAAAACAAAATAAAGGGAGAAGCCAGCACTGCTTAAGATCAGGACACAATACATAAGGTGTATATGCACATACTAAATTCTATCTGTATTTCAAATATGAGACATTTAGCAAACAATTGATCAATTCTTTGAGCTACCCCGCCACTTCACGGCATTCTCATAATGGGGCAGTCCTACTCTACGTATTTTATTTACATTGTGCCATTACGGCCTCCTACATGTATTAAGCGTGAGAGAAAAAAAAAAAAGGAAAGGCCACATTAAATAACATACCATAACATGCAAGCTGTACCTGGAGCATATCAGAATCACTCCCTTGGTGCCGCGAAAGGCAAGCGCAGGTAAAAGCCGATCAGGTCCTGTGCGGACATTTCAGATCTGGCCTCCACACTGCCAAACCAGCACCAAAGTTAAAGGGTGAAACAGGCTGAGACACAGGTGCACAATTAACTAGAGCCTGAAGCAGGGCAGGGCTGCTGTGTGTGTGAACAGCAGCCTATCAATCACAATGAACACAGAAAGAAAGGCGTACCCAACCCAGCGTGCACGACAACAGTGATGGTCAGCCACTTACCAATGTAAAGACAAAAAAAGGGAGAAGCCAGCACTGCTTAAGGTCAGGACACAATACAGAGGTGCATATGCACATACTAAATTCTATCTGTATTTCAAATATGAGACATTTAGCAAACAATTGATCAATTCTTTGAGCTACCCTGCCACTTCACGGCATTCTCATAATGGGGCAGTCCTACTCTACGTATTTTATTTACATTGTGCCATTACGGCCTCCTACATGTATTAAGAGTGAGAGAAAAAAAAAAAGGAAAGACCACATTAAATAACATACCATAACATGCAAGCTGTACCTCAAGGAATTGATCAATTGTTTGCTAAATGTCTCATATTTGAAATACAGATAGAATTTAGTATGTGCATGTGCACCTTATGTATTGTGTCCTGACCTTAAGCAGTGCTGGCTTCTCCTTTTTTTTTGGCCATTACAGTTAGTCCTGCCTAATCTAACTGTAGCCCCAGTGGATATCATCTTTTTATAACATACATAAATATCAAATGCATTTAACCCTTGGAGTGTCATTGAGCAAACCACCAGCCCCCGCCACTGCTACACTTACATCGGCACTGGATATCATCCAGAAATCTCACCGATGCAATATTGATGGCTTATCCTGAAGATGAGTGATCAATATCAAAGTAGTGGAACAAGAGATGAACCAATAAATTCAAGTGGAATTTAATTTGCTAAAATGCTAATTTTTCTAATAATTCACACCCGCACAGATTCAACAAAATGGCTGACATTGATCACCATTTCTGAGAATTGTAAACGCTCATCAAAATGTAAAAAAAATCCTTATACTCATTTCTCTGGCCCCTCTGTGTCAGGCATGTGATCGTTACTGCATCCTGGCTCAGCACCACCCTACATCTCCTCTCTGGTCTCAGTCTACCAACCTACCCGTGCCCTCCGCTCTGCTAATGACCTCAGGTTAGCATCCTCAATAATCAGAACCTCCCACTCCCGTCTCCAAGACTTTACACGTGCGGCGCCGATTCTTTGGAATGCACTACCTAGGTTAATACAATTAATCCCCAATCCCCACAGTTTTAAGCGTGCACTAAAAACTAATTTGTTCAGATTGGCCTACCGCCTCAACGCATTAACCTAATTATCCCTGTGTGGCCTATTAATAAAAAACAACAACATAATCACGTTCCTCCATCATGTTCTCATACACTTTATGCAGTTAATAGCCTCTGTGTCTGTACTGTTACATACTTAGGCAGTTAACTGGTTCATGCAGCTTTACATGAACACCCGAGCCTTACACTATGGCTGGTCCAAATAACTAAAGCAATTGTTACCATCCACCTCTTGTGTCTCCCCATTTCCTCATAGATTGTAAGCTTGCGAGCAGCAGGGCCCTCATTCCTCCTGGTATCTGTTTTGAACTGTGATTTCTGTTATGCTGTAATGTCTGTTGTCTGTATAAGTCCCCTCTATAAGTTGTAAAGCGCTGCGGAATATGTTGGCGCTATATAAATAAAATTATTATTATTATTATTATTATTATTATCCTAAGATCACCGCCATTCACGTTGCAATACTCAGGCCTCTCACACTGGTCCGGGAGGGTTCTATGCAAACGTATGAAAAGTCATGGTGTCGTGACATCATAGTGTATGCCTTGACCTTGTGCGTGCTTGCAGAGAATCCTCACAGCCTCCAAGAAAGCCATAAATTCAGGCCCAGTGTGAGGAGGCCCAGGAATTTAAGAGTAAGCTGTGGCAATCTGAAGATGCGGCGAGTACTGGATGGGTGACTATAAAAAGTGGAGGGGTCAGAGAAGCGATCAGTAAGATAAGTATAAGGATTTTCCCTTATTTCTTAAATATTACATTTATTATGCTCTCTGGTGTGGAGGGTTGAGCATAATAAGAGATATTAAATTTGCGAAGAGGTGAATTTGAACTTTGTCTGATCCATTCATGTCTGGAAACAACAATTTAATGCTGAAGTGTTGAAATGACCTAAAATATATATCAGTCTTACCCTCTTCTACTTGGTCTCCTAGTCCTTTATAAACACCTTGATGGAAATTAATTAATTATCTTCTTTGGTAATTCCACTTGTTTTAACTAGGTTCTATTGATTAAAAATCTTGAAAACTGCCTTTTAATTCTGTATGAAATCAAAAGGGATGAGAGGTCTATTTCGCTAAATGTTAGACAATTTTCAAATCTTTTTTTCAGGTATAGAGGACAGTGAGAGTTTGGAGTCCTTGCTATCTATGAGAACCTGATTAGAAAGCAGATTTGCTAGCTATATATACAGCTATTCCTCCTCTCTTCTGTAGAACATTTACTTTGGATTATTGCCTATAGATTGACTTTGATTGTGTCCTTGGTAAAATGCCAGCAGACGAGTTAGTACCCTCCTGTTCTATTTGGATTTTGGCTCAGGTTCTCTTAATTAGAAGGATATATTGACTTGACTCCATGGCCAGCTTTAAATCTGATACACAAAAGTGTCCTATTTTAATATGCCTCTTTGAAATGAGGTCATCCGAGCTATCATTCAGACTTAATAATAAAATTCCACAAGGAAGCAGGGGGTTAAGAAAAGTAATAGCTCTGTAAAACTTTAATGTAATAAAACTCATAACAAGCAACAATAGTTTAATTCAAAGCATATTTTATAACTTTAATTTGCAATCATGTAAAAATGTAATTACTTTCCACATTAAAAAAAGGGCATTAAGATTCTAATTTGTATTTTGATGGCCTAAAAAGACAGGTTTTGTGGTTTGGAAGAGATTTTCTTTTATTAGAAGGTTTCTGCCCCCATATATAGATGACATTAGGTGTACATTTTCCATTGAGCTGTTCAAGCAGAATGCTAATTAAGCCAGCAAAAAATGAGCTGAAGACTTTATCTGTGAGTGGAGAAATGATTGTAATGTATATCACAATCCTATACAGAGCACACACACCACACTTGAAAGAACACTAATATCAAAACTTTATTGTTTAGTATTGTATATAAACTAAATGTTTGAAAGATTAAAGGGGTGTAATAAGTTACCACTTTCATGTGAATTACTATCCTTAAAAGCATAATCTGAGTATTTGAATTTGCATTTCCTGGACTTGACTAGAAAGCAGGGGTCACCCAACCTGTGGCTCACAAAACCATGAATTGTAGCTCATGGTCGCCTACCAGCTTGGTGCATTAGAACCTGGTCAAACAGCTAAGAAAGAACAGCTCTCAAGATGGTGAATTTTGTGAGTAACTCCACACAGAAGAGCAGATCTGGATGTGCATATACTGGCCTTGGAGGCTTATAGATAATGTAAGTATGGTATACTTGAGATAGGGCTATACTACCTCTCTGAGGAGGAGCTTGAAGCTCAATGCATGGTGGGAGAACTTGGGTGCGAGAATACTGAACGGGGTTATTGCAGAGACTCCTGGATCTTGGAATACTGACTCAGAGTAATTTATGTGCTAATGTTTTGGCTGTCGTTCTACCAGTAATGGGGGTCCTTGGTGTCACCACTGTGAGGAAGTAGATAGCTGGATGTGACTCGCGAACATCTCTCAGAGCCGAATGTGGCTCTCAAAGTCAGAAAGGTTTGGGACCACTGTTGTAGAGCATACTTTTTCTATCTTGCAAAACTTGTAAAAAAGCAGGAACTTGAAGTCCTCACCCTGCACACAATCTAAAACTGCTTTTGAGGCACATGCCAGTCTAATATGTCCAGGAGCTGTCCTGAGTCTCATATTCTGTAACTTGTAGTTCTCACTTTTGGGTAGGTGGTTTCTCTTCATCAGCATCATGCCAGTACTATAATAAATGGAACTTTTTTCTCTCTCTTTCCATCATGTATTATAACTGCCATTGTCCAGTGGCTTGCATGATTAACACTGAAAGACGACCTTTCTGTTATTCTTGACTGCAATTTGACAAACAGAGCAGCAACAGAGACAAAGACCCTCGCACACTTCCTGTGATCAGTCTCAACATCTCTGCTGCTAGAGATGAATTTCTCTTGCTAATAGGCAGTGGACAGCTTCTTGTAGTCATGTTTGAGGGATAAGACAACATATCTGACTATTTAGCAAGTTGTCTATATAATAAAATCAATTTGTCTGAAAGAACAGAGACCATTCAACTTTCTTCTGATCCACCCAGAATTGCAAACAAAACCTTCCAAAATCAGGAACTTGGGCCCACATCTGCATAAATCCATCTTTGTACGACATTCCTGAAAAAAGCATGCTAAAATTGGAGTTTCCAATATCCATTAATCAATTCATATTGATTAAGTAGATTTAGTAGATTAGAGCTAGAATTTACCGTAATTAGAAGAGTTGATTAATGGAGTCTCCAAGTTAGAGAAACAGTTCACAGTTAGTGGATCTGCAATCTACAATGGGGTTTTCAAACTTGACAAACTCTTCCAAAGGCACACTGGTACAATGGTAATAGCATACTACTGTTTTAAAACTTAACTTTCGATTCCTCAACACTTTTTTTAAACAAATAATTTATAATATTTCCAGCATAAACCACATATTCCAAAGGGTATTAAATATAGAATCTGAAAGAAGAAAACTTTCAAACAATTCCCACCTCACCCAAATTACCAACAAACTAACTGCAAAGCTCCTCCCTCTAAAGACCAGGAAAAAAACAAGCTTTTTTTCCAACTGTTCCAAACATTACTATAATGCATTCTCCTGCAGTACAATTGTTTTTCTTTTGAAAGTGAAATTACACTTTAAATCCAGGAAATCAACAGACTCCCGTGTAACAGCATGAGTAAAAGTAGTGTTGATGTCCTAATTTTTCAGTGACTCCACTTTTTTTCATTTTTTATTTTAACCAACAATCTCATATATAAAACAGAGGTCTTTAATTTTTTGATGATTTTTCCCGGCTTCATTTCAGAAAGAAAATCACCCACACAAGTGTATTCTGACTAATTAATTAATTCAAGGCTTGTAGCATAGCAGGGAAGGATAGGGTTAAATCCCAGCTCTGCAGTGTTTCATTAGAACCACCTGCATTGTTTCTCTAATAAGCAGAAAGTAGATTCAATGTTGAGGCGGCCAAGACGTGAGCTATAGCTGAGAGAGAGATGTGCCGGGGTCTCTCACCGAATGGAGTGACTAAGGAGTCGGCCGATGTGTTAGCTTGTGAATGCACAGACCGTGGGCACCAGACAGGGTGTTTATTGGAGCTCAAGAGAGACCAGAATCCCTCTCTGAGAAAATTCTGCACAGACCGTGTGCAAAGAACCACAAGTATCAGTGGTTGCTATGAAAACTAGTTGTTTTTTGTTACCAAACTGGGGCTAGCTCACCGTGAATGACTACGTAAGCTTAAAGGATAAATTAATAAATAATTTATTTTAAAACATATTAGCGTTTCTTATATAAATTTCTTATAGGAATCTATAACGACTATTTTTTTCCAGTAGAATATCACGCAAACTCTATAATGGCATACAATAATGCCAAATAGAGTATACCATACTCCTTGTTATAAATCTAGATATCTGATTGTCAAACATAATTCATTTGGCACATATGTGCATGCAACATAAAAATGAAACCAAAAAAGTAATGGTGGAATAGTTTTTTTTTCAAACCACTTACAACTTTTTTCTTTATTTTCAGTAAATTATCTGGTAATCACCCATCCCCTGTAGACTGTGAGCCCTCGCGGGCAGGGTCCTCCTTCTTTAAGTACTTGTGTGTGTCTTGTTTTACTCCTTTTTATTGTACTTGTCTATATTTGCCCCGATCACATGTAAAGCGCCATGGAATAAATGGCGCTATAAAAAATGTTTGTTAATAATAATAATAATAATAATAATAATAATAATAAAATCAATGGTATCATTAAAAACCACAACTAATCTTGCAGAAAAACAAGCCCTCATACAGCTTTGTCAATGGGAAACGTTATAGTTCCTGAACAAAATGGAAAGAATAAACAAAAGCCCAAAACTGAAAAAGTAGGTTTAATGAGAGTTTCATATATGGCATACACAGTCATCCCTATGCAAAAATACTATGGACCAGAAGCTGATTTTCTAAAACCAAGGAGCTTGTCACAGAGCACCTCTAGCTTGGCTACTGTCAGAAAAATGGGACCTTGTCAACAAACTGATACTGCCCTAAGAACGTGCAGTATACATGTAATTTAGAGATGAGCTATCTTAACCACGGTGTCACAGCCATTATCTGCCAGATATGGAACAGGCACAGAGTTGGTTTAGAGTTTGGTTATAATTTACTACAAGTTCAAGCAAAAAAAAATGGAAATTTGTTAGGCTGTAAAATACCTTCAGCTGCTGCTCAATTTTTTTTAACTCTTTTTCAACATTTACCAAGAACAGCACACAAAAGGGTCATCAGCAATAGTGCATTAGTACAGACTATTCTTAATAAAGGAGTGCTTTCTGAGGCACTAACCTCCTAACATAACATGGGTAAGAATGTATGACCCACTCTGTGCAGCAGAAGCACCACTACTATTGGCACAAGTTGTCCCGACAGTAGTACTATCGGCCTACTTTTGGTGGAGAGGAAGCGAGTGTATACGTATTGCATATCAGGAGTATGTTACCTCTTACAGCGACATTGTCAGTATGAGTCAGAACAGTTTGCCTGATCACAAATGAATATGAGGTATAATTTTTGGACTGTTTTTTTTTAAAAAATAAAAAAACATGTAAAGTCTGACACTACTGAATTACCATCAATTTCTATAGTGAGATCAATTTGACACTTTGACTATACTAAGGCTATGTTTGTGGATGAGAGCTTAAAAAGGCTATAATATTGTCCTACAAGACCTCAGAGTGTTACATATCTTTTTCAAGGCAACTAGAGGCTTTCCAGCAGAGATAAATGGATCTTTTGAAATTCGAATTCGTTGACACCATTATATTTTCCGAAAAATTTTATAAATGTTGAATAAATTTGCTCAAATCTCAATGATCAAGAGCATGTAATTGCTCAGAAAATGAGAGAGTGTGAGAAAGAAAATGCCGCTGACCATAAGCACTTACACTTAATAAACAGGAGATAGGGAGGACCCTGCTGACCAAAAAGCTTACATAAATCAGAAGAAAAAGATTTACGCAGTAGGAGATTGAAAACGATGCACCACTGGGAACCACTAATGTTAGATGGCCCATGTACAGACCATCTCTGTACAAGGTAGGATAATCTGTAAGATGTCATAGCTGGATGGCATTATGGGCAGGCCAGTGTGTCAATTGGAAATGATGTTATCCTGCTCCCTGATGCTTCAGCAGTGTGGAAAATGATGCTGAGCAAGGTTTTTTCTTTTTTTGCGAACTATGAATCGAATCTCAAAATGTTTGAATTTGTGTGAAATAGCAAATTTTTTAAACTTGTCTTGAAAGCGATCCTACGTTTCAAATTATCCACTTATTTCTACTTTGTAGTATCCGTTTATCTCTAATTTGCAATTTTGCAATTTGCTTTCAATTACTTCAACTGCTAATTGAGTTTTTGTGAAAAATTCTTTGATTTTGGCTTACCGCATATACTCGTCTATAAGCCGAGTTTTTCAGCACATTGTTTTTGCTGAAAAAGACCCCCCTCGGCTTATACATGAGTCACGGTCCCACTTACCTGTTCTCTGTTGCCTTGCAGGTGGTCCTGGTCTCTACTGGTCATCTGCGCATGCCTGCAGCCTCTGTCAGTGTTCCGGTGACAGCTGACAGGGCCAGCGGTCAGCGTCAGCAGTGGAGTAAGTGCCGGGGTCCTGAGCAGTCGGGGATACCTGCGTGCTATGGGGGCCAGGTGCCTGTGCCACCACTCTTTCAGGCCTTGTGATATTCAGCTCTCCCCATTCCACCGCTGCGATGTCTTCCGCATCCTCTGACTGTGACGTTTAGGTCAGAGGGCGCGATGATGAGATTAGTGTGCGCCCTCTGCCTGAACAGTCACTGCAGAGAGACGGCGACGCTGAGGAGCATTTCTTTTTTTTTTTTTGCAGCATAAACTGTGCATTGTATGGGCATCTTATGGGGTGCATCATGAACTTTGTGGAGCATCTTATGGGGCCCATCTTGAACTTTATGGAGCAGTATATGGGGCGTATTTTGTATGTATTTTTTTGTAAAATTAGGTGCTCGGCTTATACTCAAGTATGCACGATATTTGAATTTCAAAAGCGCCTATAATCTCTTGTCTATTCTGCATGTAAAGGGTAAATAGTATGGAAAGGGGTGTTATGAGGATAATATGGGAAATAAGCGCTATATAACCTTAGGAGAATCAAAATCTGATACTTTTTCTGTATTATTTGGTCATAATTATCAACAGCTCTTCTTCAAAATTAATTAATATGGATCTTTAATAAGCCACTTCACTGAACAGCACAAGTGTTGTGAAAATGTAAATATCCACCACTTATAGAATCTATCACTAAAATTTATATTTTATTAACACATTTCAAATGTTAAGGTGCCATTTATCTCACAATAAACAAGCCCTTTTGTAGCTATATTAACAGAAAAATAACAAAGCTATGGCTATTGGAAGAAAGGAAAGTGCAAAGAAAGGAAAATTGCCTGGTCAGGAAGGGGCTAAACGACAGCCAGGAAAGATTGTAAAAATTATTAGGACTTTGGAGATCAAATTGAAAATTGTAAAACATTTCTGCATAAAAACATAAACCTGTGTTTGCTGAAAGTGTTACACTCCTTATAAAGATGTGGTACTATAACAAGGTTATTTTTGTAACTCTATTATATTTAATAACCACTTTAAGGCACCCAACCAGAAAAACTAGTAATAACCTTATCCATTCTGCAATATCAGACAATATTTAAGAATTTACGCTATGGCCCAATATGCGTTCTGTGCCTATTGACCCCTATATGTCTGCTGGAGAACGCGGGGTTATGTGCTGAATGCTTCTTATCTATCTGCTGCATCTGTAAAAGCAAAAGTAGATTTTTGAAATCATAAGAGGCTTGTCACTGGAGATTACACTGTGACAGGAATACACAGAACACGGCCAAATCCTAGTATGACAAAATTCATCAAACTATAAAGTTATCACTGCTAAGTGCAGATAAAGTCTTTATACAAATCTTGTAATAAGAGTAATACTTATATAATTGTAATATGAAAAAATATATATTTTATTAAAATATATGTTTCTGCCGATTACAGAAAATAACATTCATTCACTGTTTGTATTTAAATCTATCCAATATCTAGATAATTTTTCATTAAAAAATAAATGACCGGAGCAATTTCACATATGCTGCAAACTCAGTGAGTGAGCTAATGGTGAATGGTGTGGCAGAGTGGGCTTCCTCATGATGCCTTACAGCAATCTGATCACATGGTGTAGCATAGCCAATCAGGGGGCTATCACATTGAAAACATAGGTGTCGGCCATTTTATGCACGTACTATTTAGGGATTGGAATGTTCAGAGCACACAGGATAGGGATAGAAATAGACCTCATGGATTAATTTAATAGCTATGCCATAGAAAATATTGTTTGCATATGTTAGAGATTATTTTTAGTTAAATGAATTGTTTCAGTGTTTTACATGTTATTATGTTCAAAGCTGGAGACCAGTATACTTTGTAAATGCATAATATAAAGTTGACAGGTCACATAGTACATTACCTACAAAGCACTTCATTGTTGACAGGATACTAGCATAGACGTTCCTCTTCTTTTTACTTAAAGAGCTATCAAGGACTATTTTATTTTTCCCATATGGGCCTACGAAATTACCTCTCATGTAGTTGCTAACTATCTATATTCCTTGGCAACTACCTGCCTGTTGTACTCTATGACTATCTCTGCCGGCACAGAGCGGTCACGGACCACTCCTATTGGTAGTTATGTGGATTCTGGTGACATCACATCAACAGAGCAGCTACGTCTCCTCTGCTCTGCTGACAAGTAGTGATGAGCGAATATACTCATTACTTGAGATTTCCCGAGCACGCTCGGGTGACCTCCGAGTATTTTTTAGTGCTCGGAGATTTAGTATTTATTGCCGCAGCTGAATGATTTACATCTGTTAGCCAGCATAAGTACATGTTTGGGATTTCCCTAGCAACCAGGCAACCCCCACATGTACTAATGCTGGCTAACAGATGTAAATCATTCAGCTGCGGCAATAAATACTAAATCTCCGAGCACTAAAAAATACTCGGAGGTCACCCGAGCGTGCTCAGGAAATCTCAAGTAACGAGTATATTCGCTCATCACTACTGACAAGGCATCTCTGCTGTTGACTTGCTGATTGACAGTCTGCTCCCCCACTGCAAAACTGTGGAGAGACAGCTGTCAATCATCATGACATTTGCAGTCACGCCCCATTGGCAGATAAGCAGATGAAAGCTGCTCTGTTAATATGCAACAGCAGAATCACTGGCAATAGAGGTCTGTGATCACTCCGAGCTGGCATTGAGCAGAACAGGCAGTTAGTTAGCATGAAAAAAGCAAAGTTGGGGATAACCCCTTTAATTGTTATGGCTTTTAGAGCATTGTGAAACCTGTATAATAATCTGATGTGTTGAGCTACAAAGTATTAGGTAGAGCAGTGCTATTTTCAGCATGAAGGTGAAATTAAAGATATGCCATGCTGGCAGGGATAAACAAGAAGGAGGAGTCATCTGACAGATGGACACAGCAAAAGATTGGGACAAAAGAGCTACAAAAGATCAACTTCAGCTTTTGCTAGACTGCACTTTGAACACTTTAAAAATGTAAATGGGAAAACGGATAAAAGTTTTTAATTTTTTTTTTACAAGTTTTAATCTCTAATCTTCATTTCTTAATTTATTTTCAGATCCCATTGTTTTTTAAACAAATACAGCGCTAAGGTGTCTTCATCAGTCCCAAAGACATTGGAGAGAATGTCAAAATGCATGTTTGACCACAGCTCCAATCAAACAAGAGACTCAAGACCCAGGTTCCTAGCATTCCTAGCAGGGAGACTAGTAATCAGCACCTTAGCCCCTTTCCTGTAGCTAGGTGGGACAACTCTTTTAGGTTGAGGATCTCTTTACAGCCTGATGCATGTTTCACATTTTTCTCCTGTTGGAGTATCCCTGATATAAGATGGATGTGAGGTCTACGTGTATTCAGAATACATCTGGGTTCATTAGCTCATAGAGCTTCGATTCTTTACTTATTTTCTCTTCTTATGCTTTTTTTTACATTTCTTAGCTTGTTTTCTGCGCCCTCTACATGCTTTATATCATGATGTGAAGAACAGAATATAACAACTACCTCTCTGCTGCCATCTCCAACACTGAGGATAGAGAAGAGAAGAAGTCTCTTTGTAGGGAACTGTCAGAGATAACTGGAGAGCAGTAGCGTAGCTATTGGGGGGGCAGAGGGGGCCATCGCCCCGAGCCCTGTCACATGAAGGGGCCCACCGAGAGTCACTGCCCCTTTTTGATGAGGCAGAACAGCGCACAGGAGGAGAGCAGCAAAATGCCTGCTCCCCTGCCTGTGATGGCAGCACAGTGGCCAGTTGCAGAATCTCCCAGTTCCTCCTGATCTGTACAGTGCTGACTGACCTGAGGACTGAGGAGTTTCTTAATGGTTACTGTTTGGTCACAGTGCACGCTGGGTCCTAGTGCCCACCCTGCATTTCTCTCAGACATTTCATGATCCAGCCTCACTGACTGCAGACTTGGTAAGTGGCCTGTCATGGTCACTTGGGAAGTGAGAGGATGGGGTATCCTGGGTGAGGGGGCACTGGGCACTGAGGAGGATATGAGAGGATCTGGGTATTGTGAAGGCTGAGGTGGGTGAGGGGCAACAGGGCACTGGGGGGTGAATGTGAGAGGTTGGGGGTATTGTGGGGGCTGAAGTGGAGGAGGAGGACAGGGCACTGGGGGGTGAATGTGACAGGATGGAGGTATTGTGGGGGCTGAAGTGGAGGAGGAGGACAGGGCACTGTGGGGTGAATGTGAGAGGATGCGGGTTGAAGTGGGGGTTGAAGTGGAGGAGGAGGATTGGGCACAGGGGGTGAATGTGAGACTATACATAATAAAGGAGACTATCTATATATATAATTGTCTAAGGGTTTTTCCGTCTGTCTGTCTGTCTTTCTGTCTGTCTGTCTGTCTTTCTGTCTGTCTGTCTGTCTGTCCTGGAAATCCCGCCTCTCTGATTGGTCGAGGCCGCCAGGCCTCGACCAATCAGAGACGGGCACAGCATGGCGACGATGATGTCATAATGGAAATCCCGCGTCTCTGATTGGTCGAGGCCGCCAGGCACAGTATCGACGTAGATGTCATAATGGTTGCCATGGCGACGATGATGTCATAAAGGTTGCCTCGACCAATCAGCGACGGGCACAGTCTGCCACGAATTCTGGAATCATCATTGTCCATATACTACGGGGACATGCATATTCTAGAATACCCGATGCATTAGAATCGGGCCACAATCTAGTGTAATATATACATGTTAAGTGGGCACTTTTTAAGCATTATTGTTATAGGGGCACTCAGAGTATTGTGACCATCAAAGTTGCATATGGGATATTATTACCTTTTAGGGACAAAATGTGGAGGGCACCAGCACAGAGCATTAATATTTTTAGGGGGTAATTTTACTATCTAGAGAGCACAAAGGTGGCATTATTACTAAGTAATTGGCACAGTGGTGGCAGTATTATGTGGTGCGGCAAGAGGAGCATGGTTATTGTACCACACAGTAGGTGCAGTAATAGGGACACATACGGCAGCAGCGGCTCAGCATTGGGGAATCAACAGAATGAGTAGATTGCATAGGTTGGGCATAGATATGGATGGTGCAGGAAATGTGACAAAAGTGTTGTTGTAATTAGGGTTGAGCGACCTTTACTTTTATAAGATCGGGTCGGGTTTCACGAAACCCGACTTTTTCAAAAGTCGGGTCGAGTGAAATCGGCCGATCCTATAAAAAAGTCGGGGTCGGCCGAAACTCGAAACCCAATGCAGTGCATTGGGTTTCCAATGGTTCCCAGGGTCTGAAGGAGCGGAAACTCTCCTTCAGGCCCTGGGATCCATATTTAAGTGTAAAATAAAGAATTAAAATAAAAAATATCGCTATACTTACCCTCTGACGGGCCCTGGTACTAACCGGGAACCTTCCTTCCTTAGAATCAGCCTTCCAGGACCTTGCGGTGACGTCACAGTGATGTCGAGGCTTGTGATTGGTCGCGCGGCCGCCCATGTGACCGCTGCGCGACAAATCACAAGCCGCGACGTCACCGTGACGTCACCGAAGGTCCTGGAAGGGCTGATTCTTAGGAAGGAAGGCTGCCGGAACGAAGCCGAGGGTGAGTATATTCCTATTAGGTATATACTCACCCTCGGGCACGCCCTGCTTCTTTCCAGCAGCCTTCCTTCCTAAGAATCAGCCCTTCCAGGACCTTCGGTGACGTCACGGTGACGTCGCGGCTTGTGATTGGTCACGCGGCCGCCCATGTGACCGCTGCACGACCAATCACAAGCGGAGACGTCACCGTGACGTCACCGAAGGTCCTGGAAGGGCTGATTCTTAGGAAGGAAGGCTTCCGGAACGAAGCCGAGGGTGAGTATATTCCTATTAGGTATATACTCACCCTCGGACACGCCCTGCTTCTTTCTGGCAGCCTTCCTTCCTAAGAACCAGCCCTTCCAGGACCTACGGTGACGTCACGGTGATGTCGCGGCTTGTGATTGGTCGCGCAGTGGTCACATGGGCGGCCGCGCGACCAATCACAAGCCGCGACGTCCCCGCGACGTCACCGCTAGGTCCTGGAAGGCTGATTCTAAGGAAGGAAGGTTCCCGCTTAGTACCAGGGCGCATCAGATGGTAAGTATGGCGATATTTTTTATTTTAATTCTTTATTTTACACTTAAATCTGAATTCCGATACCAATTCCCGATATCTTAAACATATCGGGAATCGGTATCGGAATTCCGATTCCAGATTCAGAAGATCGCCCACCTTATGGCCGACCCCACACAGGGGTCGGGTCGGGTTTCATGAAACCCGACTTTGCCAAAAGTCGGCGACTTCTGAAAATTGCCGACCCGTTTCGCTCAACCCTAGTTGTAATCACTGCAGACGAGTCCTGGCTGGGATAAGTTGTCATGTCGGTCTGGGCGAGATGGAAAAGACAGGAAAAATGAACGACTCCATAAGAAGGAACTTCAGCTGTAAGTCACCATCTATAACTGTACTGTGATCTCTTATGTGGTCTGCAGGACTAGTATCTACCAATATATGGTCCTCATATAGTAATATCAGTGTTCGTTTTTGAATATAGATGTATTTTCAGTCACAGTGCGGTCATCTGCTGATGTTCCCCTGTAATCACAGTTAGGGTGCGCCACGTAGCTGTAGTCAGTAGGGTTGAGCGACTTTTACTTTTTTGGGGTCGAGTCGGGTTTTGCGAAACCCGACTTTGTCAAAAGTCGAGTCGAGTGAAGTCGGCCGATTATCGCGAAAAGTCGGGGATCGACCGAAACATGAAACCTAATGCAAGTCAATGGGGAAGCATAGTCAGCAGTGAGTGGAGGCCAGGAAAACACCTACAGTGCCCATTTTAATGGCAAAAACATTCATTCTTGTTACTGAAGCTTGTCAATCTTAATTTACTTTATAATAATAGATAGGCATTGGAAATTGGGGGTCATTTGGCTAAAGTTGTGGGGGGTAGGGCTGGTTCAAGTTTTTAGTGGGCCCAGGAAACGTGGACTACGTCACGGCGGTGGAGCAGTGAGAGGTAATTATGTCAAGTTTGCAAGTGCTGTGATCCTGAGCAAGCAGGGGGGGCCCACTCGTTGGCATTGGCACTGGCACAGGGCCCCTCAAAGTACAGCGGTGTGTTTGCACGGCGGGGGCGCCTCCCACCGGCAGCGACACTTTTGCGTACTCTGAGGGGCCCTGTGCCAGTGATGTCACCAACGAGTATCCCCCCCACCTGATGAAGGAACCTGCACTTTCATCTGCACCTTCCTCTTTGTCCCTGTGTAAGGTGGTATAGCATGCGGGAAGGGGAACCTTATTTTCAGCAGGGTCAGATTCTGGCTGTGTAGAGTGCAAGGGGAATGTAGTGGTCCACTGGTCTGGGTCAATGTACAAGCAGACTCATCTAGCAGTGGCTGGGCAATGGGCAGGATGAGGAGGAAACACAGATATAGAGCCAAAGAATAAAGTAGGCTAAATGCAGTTCAAAATTGGTAACAGGACTAAACAGGCGGCATTGTTTTGTTCAGTGGAGTAGCAAACCCAGGAGCAGCAGACACCGTTTTAAGGGCCCAACCACACTAGTAGGCCAAATGCAGTTTAATATCTGCTACTATAGGCCGAAAACCTAAAGACTGAAGCTCAGCTTTATACAGTGGAGGACAACACCAGGGAGCGGCACACACCGTTAGTAGGGCCCAACCAAAGTTGAAGGCCAAATGCAGTTTAATATCTGATACTATAGGCCGAAAGCCTAAAGACTGAAGCTCAGCTTTATACAGTGGAGGACAACACCAGGGAGCGGCACACACCGTTAGTAGGGCCCAACCAAAGTTGAAGGCCAAATGCAGTTTAATATCTGATACTATAGGCCGAAAGCCTAAAGACTGAAGCTCAGCTTTATACAGTGGAGGACAACACCAGGGAGCTGCAGACACTGTTACTAGGCCCCAACCAAAGTAGTAGGCCAACTGCAGTGTGACATTAAAAAATACTTAATGAGAGCCTGAAGGTTGAAGCTCAGACAAGGAAACCTGGTGGAGAACACCAAGGAGGAGGAGAACACCAAGGAGCGGCAGACACCGTTACTAGGCCCCAACCAAAGTAGTAGGGCAACTGCAGTGTGACATTAAAAAAATACTTAATGAGAGCCTGAAGGTTGAAGCTCAGACAAAGAAACCTGGAGGAGAACACCAAGGAGGAGGAGAACACCAAGGAGCGGCAGACACCGTTACTAGGCGCCGACCAAAGTAGTAGGGCAACTGCTGTCTTATATAAACAACTACTTAATGAGAGCCTGAAGGTTGAAGTTCAGCTTTTTCAGTGGAGGACAGCGTGATTGAGTGGCGCCGCAGACAGACAAAGGTAGTATGTGTTAACTTAACACAGGCAGCATTGGTGTGGTCAGCGGAGGACAATTGGAAGGAGGGACCGCAGACAGACTTCCTAGGCCCAAAATACTAAAATAGGCTCTATGCAGCTTTCATTAGGTGGCAGGGGTACACAGGCAGCATTGGTGTGGTCAACGTAGGACAATTGGAAGGAGGGACCGCAGACAGAATTCCTAGGCCTTAAATAATAAAATAGGCTCTATGCAGCTTCCATTAGGTGGCAGGGGAACACAGGCAGCATTGGTGTGGTCAACGTAGGACAATTGGAAGGAGGGACCGCAGACAGAATTCCTAGGCCTAAAATAATAAAATAGGCTCTATGCAGCTTCCATTAGGTGGCAGGGGTACACAGGCAGCATTAGTGTGGTCAGCGGAGGACAATTGGAAGGAGGGACCGCAGACAGACTTCCTAGGCCCAAAATATTAAAATAGGCTCTGTGCAGCTTAAATTTGGCTACAGGGGTACACAGGCAGCATTGGTGTGGTCAGTGGAGGACAATTGGAAGGAGGGACCGCAGACAGACTTCCTAGGCTTAAAATAATAAAATAGGCTCTATGCAGCTTCCATTAGGTGGCAGGGGTACACAGGCAGCATTGGTGTGATCAACGTAGGACAATTGGAAGAAGGGAACGCAGACAGACTTCCTAGGCCTAAAGTAATAAAATAGGCTCTATGCAGCTTCCATTAGGTGGCAGGGGTACACAGGCAGCGTTGGTGTGGTCAGCGGAGGGCAATTGGAAGAAGTGTCTGACACAGTAAGTACTCCGAGTCCCAAAACCTAAATTGATGTTAATGTATCCCAAACAAAAACAAAACCAAAAAAAAAAAAGGGTGGCATACTTAGGTACAGGGGTGTGCTCCTATGCTGACTTTCAGACATTGTAATTTGGCGCAAAGTATTTACTGGTGTAAATGTAGGACAGGGCCCCTGACTATTTTAACTAGCATCATACATGTCAACAAATTGTTATTGTCTGTGCCAGGCATGGAAGGATTTCAGCGCATAGACTAAACAGTGGTGGAGCAGCGACAGATAATTTTGCAAGTGGTAGAGCACTGTTTGACCTTGGGGGGGACACTCTCTCCTGGCCGGCTGGTACAAGCCCAGGGCCCTTCATGTTGCAATGGTGTGTCTGACGTTGGGTGCGCGCCACCACTGCCAGAGACACTTCATTGTACTATGAGGGACCCAGTGCCAGTGCCGTCGACCGAAAGTGGGCACACCCACCTCTTCAGACAAATGGCACTCTGACGGGTGCTTGCGACAAGTGGCAAGACCACGGCCCCGTGGGGGGAGTTAGGCCATTTATGGAGGTGTAAACATGTCGTATGCTGGACAAACAGCAGCTGCAAATTAAGAGTTTGGAACAGTCAGTAATACCAGTCCCAAAGCAAGACCTTTTTACAGGAAAGCTAGGTGTCAGCCGGGAAAGGTGGGGCAAAATAATTTGAAATCCATGAGTGGTTCATTTTAATGAAGGTTAGATCATCAACATTTTGGGTAGCCAGACGAGTCCTTTTTTCGGTCAGTATTGAACCAGCAGCACTGAATACTCTTTCTGATAGCACACTAGCTGCTGGGCAAGCAAGCTCCTGCAATGCATATTCAGCCAATTCAGGCCAGGTGTCTATTTTGGATGCCCAGTAATCAAAGGGGAATGACTGTTGAGGGAGAACATCGGTAATGGAGGAAAAATAGTTAGTAACCATACTGGACAAATGTTGTCTCCTGTCACTTTGAATGGATGCTGCTGTACCTGTTGTGTCTGCGGTCATTGCGAAATCACTCCACAACCTGGTCAGAAAACCCCTCTGTCCTACGCCACTTCTGATCTGTGCACCTCTAACACCTCTGCCCTGTTGCCCCCTGCAGCTCGTGTGAGAACCATCACCGGCCCTGTGTGCTGGGAATGCCTGAATCAAACGGCCTACAAGAGTAGCTTGTTTGGTTGCCAATATCTGTTCGAGGTTCTCATGTGGCATGATATTTTGCAATTTGCCTTTATAGCGAGGATCAAGGAGGCAGGCCAACCAGTAATCGTCATCTGTCATCATTTTTATAATGCGTGGGTCCCTTTTGAGGATACGCAAGGCATAATCCGCCATGTGGGCCAATGTTCCAGTTGTCAAGTCAGTGCATATGCTTGGTTGAGGAGCACTTTCTGGCAAATCAACGTCACTTGTCTCCCTCAAAAACCCTGAACCCGGCCTTGCACCGCCAGCAGTTTCTATTGCCCCCTGAGAAGCTTCCTCATCCAAAAAATAGTCATCCCTATCATCCTCCTCGTCCTCCTCCTCTTCGCCCGCCACCTTGTCCTGTAGACTTCCCTGAGCAGACAATGGCTGACTGTCATCAAGGCTTCCCTCGTCCTCGGCTGCAGACACCGGTTCCTTTATGTGCGTCAAACTTTGCATCAGCAGACGCTTTAGGGGGATGGTCATGCTTATTATGGCGTTGTCTGCACTAACCAGCCGTGTGCATTCCTCAAAACACTGAAGGACTTGACACAGGTCTTGGAGCTTCGACCAATGCACAGCTGACAACTCCATGTCTGCCATCCAACTGCCTGCCCATGTATGTGTATCCTCCCACAAATACATAACAGCACGCCTCTGTTCGCACAGTCTATGAAGCATGTGCAGTGTGGAGTTCCACCTTGTTGCAATGTCGATGATTAGGCGATGCTGGGGAAGGTTCAAAGACCGCTGATGGTTCTGCATACGGCTGGAGTGTACGGGCGAACGGCGGATGTGAGAGCAAAGTCTGCGCACTTTGAGCAGCAGGTTGGGTAACCCCGGATAACTTTTCAGGAAGCAGTGCACCACCAGGTTTAAGGTGTGAGCCAGGCAAGGAATGTGTTTGGCAGCCATAAAATTCCTTCCGTTATCACTCACTACCTTGCCTGCCTCAAGATGTACAGTGCCCAGCCGTGACTGAGTTTCTTGCTGCAAGAACTCGAACAGAACTTCCGCGGTGTGTCTGTTGTCGCCCAAACACTTCATTGCCAATACAGCCTGCTGACGCTTGCCACTAGCTGTTCCATAATTGGGCACCTCGTGTGCAACAGTGGCAGCTGCGGATGGAGTGGTCGTGCGACTGCGGTCTGTGGATGAGCTCTCGCTTCTGCTGGAGGATGAGGAGGAGGAGGGGAGACGAACGCCTACAGCCAACTGTTTCCTAGACCGTGGGCTAGGCAGAACTGTCCCAATATTACTGACCCCTGTGGACCCTTCATCCACCACATTAACCCAGTGTGCCGTGATGGAGACGTAACGCCCCTGGCCATGCCTACTGGTCCATTCATCTGTTGTCAGGTGCAGCTTTCTACTCACAGATTGCCTGAGCGCATGGACAATGCGGTCTTTTACATGCTGGTGGAGGGCTGGGATGGCTTTTCTCGAAAAGGAGTGTCGACTGGGTAGCTCGTAGCGTAGTACAGCGTAGTCCATCAGGGCTTTGAAAGCTTTGGTTTCAACAACCGGTAGGGCATCATCTCTAACGAGTTTAGTCTAGCAATGTGGGTGTTCAAACCCTGTGTACGCGGATGCGAGGATGAGTACTTCCTTTTCCTAACGAGAGTCTCATGTAGGGTGAGCTGGACTGGAGAGCTGCATACGGTGGAACTAGCGGGTGTGCCGGTGGACATGGGTGGCTGAGAGAGGGTTGGTGATGGTATTCTTGATGGTGCCCTACATACAGTTTTTCCGACCACGAACCTGGTGATTCCCTGAGTGCTTTGGCCTTGCGACGAAACCGCAACATTACCTGCAGGTGGTGTGGTAAACGGTGGGCTTACAGTGAGGGAAGGGATGTCGCGTTGCTGACTAGCTTCATTGTGACAGGGTGCTACAACGTTAAGGGACGTTTGGTAGTTTGTCCAGGCTTGCAAGTGCATGGTGATTAAATGTCTATGCATGCAACTTGTATTTAAATTTTTAACATTCTGACCTCTGCTGAAGGTACTTGAGCATTTCTTACAGATGACTTTGCGCTGATCATTGGGATCTTGGTTAAAAAAATTCCAGACTGCACTCTTCCTATTGGATACCTTTTCAGGCATTGCACACTGAGCTACTTTAACCTGATGGCCACGCTGTCCTACAACTGGTTTTGGTTTTGCCACACGTTTTTGGCCAGATACGGACCTGCCAGATGGAACCTGTTGCGATGTTGATGCCTGCTGCGGCTCCTCCTCCTCCGCTTCAGAGCTACTGCTGCCTGCACCCTGTTCCCCCAATGGCTGTCAATCGGGGTTAACAACTGGGTCATCTATGACCTCCTCTTCTATGTTCTGTGCACCTTCCTCTGGGTCACCGTGTAAGCTGGTGCTATAGCGTTCGTGACGGGGCTCCATAGTCTCATCGGGGTCAGATTCTGGATCAGTACACTGCGAGGGCAATGTTCTGATCTGAGTCAAAGGAACAGCATAATAATCTGGCTGTGGCTGTGCATCTGTGCACTCCATGTCCAATTCATCTTGTAATGGGCATGGCCTGTTAACAATTTCCCTTTCTAACCCAAGCACGGTATGTGTAAAGAGCTCCATGGAGTAACCAGTTGTGTCGCCTGACGCATCCTTCACTGTTGTTCTGGGTGAAGGACACAAGGTAACGACTTGTTCCTGACCGGGAGCATGCACTGATGATGCACTGCTCTGACATTTGGCACTTTCCGAGGAGGAGGCAAAAGAGCTAGAGGCAGAGTCAGCAATGAAAGCCAATACTTGTTCCTGCTGCTCCGGCTTCAAAAGCGGTATTCCTACTCCCAGAAAAGGGAGCCTTCGAGGCCTTGTGTAGCCAGACGATGACGCTGGCTCAACAACTCGAGACTTAGGGGCTATATTGCTTTTCCCACGACCACCTGATGCTCCACGACCACCACCACAACCATCATTACCAGCTGGCAATGACCGCCCACAGCCACGACCTATTCCACCAGACTTCCTCATTCTTGGAAAAATGTTACCAAACTAACAACCGTTATGTGGTCCTGTAAAACCAGGTACAAGGTGTGCGTGAACTTGTTGTGAATGTAAATCTCCCTTTTTTATGTGTGGGAGAATGCAGTGAAAAATGAGGCCCACTGTATTACACTAGACAGTTTGATTGGCAGAAAGAGGCTGGCAGATATGGCACTAACAGGAGTGACGCAGATAAAAACACTGGCAATAGAAATGTCCCTCTTTGTGTGTGGGAGAATGCAGTGAAAAATCAGGCCCACTATATTACAGTAGACAGTTTGATTGGCAGAAAGAGGCTGGCAGATATGGCACTAACAGGAGTGACGCAGATGCACACACTGGCAATAGAAATGTCCCTCTTTTTGTGTGGGAGAATCCAGGGAAAAATCAGGCCCACTGTATTACACAACACAGTTTGATCAGCAGAAAGAGGCTGGCAGATATGGCACTAACAGGAGTGACGCAGATAAAAACTCTGGCAATAGAAATGTCCCTCTTTGTGTGTGGGAGAATGCAGTGAAAAATCAGGCCTGCTATATTACAGTAGACAGTTTGATTGGCAGAAAGAGGCTGGCAGATATGGCACTAACAGGAGTGACGCAGATGCACACACTGGCAATAGAAATGTCCCTCTTTATGTGTGGGAGAATGCAGTGAAAAATCAGGCCCACTGTATTACACAACAACACAGTTTGATTAGCAGAAAGAGGCTGGCAGATATGGCACTAACAGGAGTGACGCAGATAAAAACAATGGCAATAGAAATTTCCCTCTTTATGTGTGGGAGAATGCAGTGAAAAATCAGGCCCACTGTATGACACAACAACACAGTTTGATTAGCAGAAAGAGGCTGGCAGATATGGCACTAACAGGAGTGACGCAGATAAAAACACTGGCAATAGAAATGTCCCTCTATGTGTGTGGGAGAATGCAGTGAAAAATCAGGCCCACTATATTACAGTAGACAGTTTGATTGGCAGAAAGAGGCTGGCAGATATGGCACTAACAGGAGTGACGCAGATGCACACACTGGCAATAGAAATGTCCCTCTTTATGTGTGGGAGAATCCAGGGAAAAATCAGGCCCACTGTATTTTTTATATGGGAGACAAGGGATTGAATCAGGCCCACTATATCACGGTATAGTTCCTGTGGCATAAAATGACTGACAGATACCACAGACAGCACTCGCACAGATGCACAGGTTTGGCAAGATTATTCTCCCTTTATTTTAATTTTTTTGGGGGATATATGAGACAAGTGATATAATCTGGCCCACTGTTATACAGTAGGTTTTCTGTGGCAGAAAAACAAAGACAGATGCCACACACAGGACTGGCACTAATGCAGATTTGCCAATCTTAATCTCCCACTTTTATTTTTTTTTCTGGGAGAATTGTGAAGAAATCAGGCCCACTGTTACACAGTAGGTTTTCTGTGGCAGAAAAAAAAAAAATGTCACACACAGGACTAGCACTAATGCAGATTTGCCAATCTTAATCTCCCACTTTTATTTTTTTTCTGGGAGAATTGTGAAGAAATCAGGCCCACAGTTATACAGTAGGTTTTCTGTGGCAGAAAAACAAAGACAGATGCCACACACAGGACTGGCACTAATGTAGATTTGCCAATCTTAATCACCCACTTTTATTTTTTTTTCTGTGAGAATTGTGAAGAAATCAGGCCCACTGTTACACAGAAGGTTTTCTGTGGTAGAAAAAAAAAATGCCACACACAGGACTGGCACTAATGCAGATTTGCCAATCTTAATCTCCCACTTTAATTTTTTTTTCTGGGATAATTGTGAAGAAATCAGGCCCACTGCTACACAGTAGGTTTTCTGTGGCAGAAAAAAAAAAGATGCCATACACAGGACTGGCACTAATGCAGATTTGCCAATCTTAATCTCCCACTTTTATTTTTTTTTCTGGGAGAATTGTGAAGAAATCAGGCCCACTGTTACACAGTGGGTTTTCTGTGGCAGAATAAAAAATGCCACACACAGGACTGGCACTAATGCAGATTTGCCAATCTTAATCTCCCACTTTTATTTTTTTTTCTGGGAGAATTGTGAAGAAATCAGGCCCACAGTTATACAGTACGTTTTCTGTGGCAGAAAAACAAAGAGAGATGCCACACACAGGACTGGCACTAATGCAGATTTGCCAATCTTAATCTCCCACTTTTATTTTTTTTCTGGGAGAATTGTGAAGAAATCAGGCCCACAGTTATACAGTAGGTTTTCTGTGGCAGAAAAACAAAGACAGATGACACACACAGGACTGGCACTAATGCAGATTTGCCAATCTTAATCTCCCACTTTTATTTTTTTTTCTGGGAGAATTGTGAAGAAATCAGGCCCAATGTTATACAGTAGGTTTTCTGTGGCAGAAAAAAAAAATGCCACACACAGGACTGGCACTAATGCAGATTTGCCAATCTTAATCTCCCACTTTTAATTTTTTTTCTGGGAGAATTGTGAAGAAATCAGGCCCACAGTTATACAGTAGGTTTTCTGTGGCAGAAAAACAAAGAGAGATGCCACACACAGTACTGGCACTAATGCAGATTTGCCAATCTTAATATCCCACTTTTATTTTTTTTCTGGGAGAATTGTGAAGAAATCAGGCCCACAGTTATACAGTAGGTTTTCTGTGGCAGAAAAACAAAGACAGATGCCACACACAGGACTGGCACTAATGCAGATTTGCCAATCTTAATCTCCCACTTTTATTTTTTTTTCTGGGAGAATTGTGAAGAAATCAGGCCCAATGTTATACAGTAGGTTTTCTGTGGCAGAAAAAAAAAATGCCACACACAGGACTGGCACTAATGCAGATTTGCCAATCTTAATCTCCCACTTTTATTTTTTTTCTGGGAGAATTGTGAAGAAATCAGGCCCAATGTTATACAGTAGGTTTTCTGTGGCAGAAAAACAAAGACAGATGCCACACACAGGACTGGCACTAATGCAGATTTGCCAATCTTAATCTCTCACTTTTATTTTTTTTTCTCTGAGAATTGTGAAGAAATCAGGCCCACTGTTACACAGTAGGTTTTCTGTGGCAGAAGAAAAAATGCCACACACAGGACTGGCACTAATGCAGATTTGCCAATCTTAATCTCCCACTTTTATTTTTTTTCTGGGAGAATTGTGAAGAAATCAGGCCCACTGCTACACAGTAGGTTTTCTGTGGCAAAAAAAAAAAAAAGATGCCACACACAGGACTGGCACTAATGCAGATTTGCCAATCTTAATCTCCCACTTTTATTTTTTTTTCTGGGAGAATTGTGAAGAAATCAGGCCCACTGTTATACAGTAGGTTTTCTGTGGAAGAAAAACAAAGACAGATGCCACACACAGGACTGGCACTGATGCAGATTTGACAATCTTAATCTCCCACTTTTATTTTTTTTTCAGGGAGACTAGTGAATAAATCGGGGCCACTGTATTAGAGTATATTTTCTGTGGCAAAAAGTGGCTTGAAGAGATAAAACCCAAAAAAAAAAAAAAAGGGACTGTACTACATATACTATCTCCCTACAGTTATCTCAGAAAAGTATGTCAGGCAGCAATAAAAAGGACTGCTGCACACAAAAGTCAAAAGTGTGGACAAACAAACAAGATAGCTGTGCAGAAAGGAAGGAGCAACAGGATTTGTGCTTTGAAAAAAGCAGTTGGTTTGCACAGCGGTGTACACACAGCAACGCAGCTATCAGGGAGCCTTATAACCTACAGAGCTGTTGCACAGAAATCGAGCCTCCACTGTCCCAAAAAGAAAAGGTGGTGTTGGACAGTGGAAATCGCTACAGCACAAGCAGTTTGGGGCTTAATTTACCCTGCCTAACCCTATCCCTGCTTCTGGCGAAGCAGCAGCAACCTCTCCCTATGCTCAGATCAGCAGCAGTAACATGGCGGTCGGCGGGAACGCCCCTTTATAGCCCCTGTGACGCCGCAGAAAGCAAGCCAATCACTGCCATGCCCTTCTCTAAGGTGGTGGGGACAGGACCTATGTCATCACGCTGCCCACACTCTGCACCTTCATTGGCTGAGAAATGGCGCTTTAACCCCTTCACCCCCAAGGGTGGTTTGCACGTTAATGACCGGGCCAATTTTTACAATTCGGACCACTGTCCCTTTATGAGGCTATAACTCTGGAACGCTTTGACGGATCTTGGCGATTCTGACATTGTTTTCTCGTGACATATTGTACTTCATGTTAGTGGTAAAATTTATTCGATATAACTTGCATTTATTTGTGAAAAAAACGAATATTTGGCGAAAATTTTGAAAATTTCGCAATTTTCCAACTTTGAATTTTTATGCCCTTAAATCACAGACATATGTCACGCAAAATACTTAATAAGTAACATTTCCCACATGTCTACTTTACATCAGTACAATTTTGGAACCAACATTTTTTTTTGTGACGGAGTTATAAGGGTTAAAAGTTGACCAGCAATTTCTCATTTTTACAACACCATTTTTTTTTAGGGACCACATCTCATTTGAAGTCATTTTGAGGGGTCTATATGATAGAAAATACTCAAGTGTGACACCATTCTAAAAACTGCACCCCTCAAGGTGCTCAAAACCACATTCAAGAAGTTTATTAACCCTTCAGGTGTTTCACAGGAATTTTTTGAATGTTTAAATAAAAATGAGCATTTAACTTTTTTTCACACACAATTTATTTCAGCTCCAATTTGTTTTATTTTACCAAGGGTAACAGGAGAAAATGGACCCCAAAGTTGTTGTACAATTTGTCCTGAGTACGCTGATACCCCATATGTGAGGGTAAACCACTGTTTGGGCGTATGGCAGAGCTCGGAAGGAAAGGAGCGCCATTTGACTTTTCAATGCAAAATTGACTGGAATTGAGATGGGACGCCATGTTGCGTTTGGAGAGCCCCTGATGTGCCTAAACACTGAAACCCCCTACAAGTGACACCATTTTGGAAAGTAGACCCCCTAAGGAACTTATCTTGATGTGTGGTGAGCACTTTGACCCACCAAGTGCTTCACAGAAGTTTATAATGCAGAGCCGTAAAAATAAAAAATCATATTTTTTCACAAAAATGATCTTTTTGCCCCCAATTTTTTATTTTCCCAAGGGTAAGAGAAGAAATTGGACCCCAAAAAATGTTGTGCAATTTGTCCTGAGTACGATGATACCCCATATGTGGGTGTAAACCATTGTTTGGGCGCATGGCAGAGCTTGGAAGGGAAGGAGCGCCATTTGACTTTTCAATGCAAAATTGACTGGAATTGAGATGGGACGCCATGTTGCGTTTGGAGAGCCCCTGATGTGCCTAAACATTGAAACTCCCTACAAGTGACACCATTTTGGAAAGTAGACCCCCTAAGGAACTTATCTAGATGTGTGGTGAGCACTTTGACCCACCAAGTGCTTCACAGAAGTTTATAATGCAGAGCCGTAAAAATAAAAAATCATATTTTTTCACAAAAATTATCTTTTTGCCCCCAATTTTTTATTTTCCCAAGGGTAAGAGAAGAAATTGGACCCCAAAAAATGTTGTGCAATTTGTCCTGAGTACGCTGATACCCCATATGTGGGTGTAAACCATTGTTTGGGCGCATGGCAGAGCTTGGAAGGGAAGGAGCGCCATTTGACTTTTCAATGCAAAATTGACTGGAATTGAGATGGGACGCCATGTTGCGTTTGGAGAGCCCCTGATGTGCCTAAACACTGAAACCCCCTACAAGTGACACCATTTTGGAAAGTAGACCCCCTAAGGAACTTATCTTGATGTGTGGTGAGCACTTTGACCCACCAAGTGCTTCACAGAAGTTTATAATGCAGAGCCGTAAAAATAAAAAATCATATTTTTTCACAAAAATGATCTTTTCGCCCCCAATTTTTTATTTTCCCAAGGGTAAGAGAAGAAATTGGACCCCAAAAAATGTTGTGCAATTTGTCCTGAGTACGCTGATACCCCATATGTGGGTGTAAACCATTGTTTGGGCGCATGGCAGAGCTTGGAAGGGAAGGAGCGCCATTTGACTTTTCAATGCAAAATTGACTGGAATTGAGATGGGACGCCATGTTGCGTTTGGAGAGCCCCTGATGTGCCTAAACATTGAAACTCCCTACAAGTGACACCATTTTGGAAAGTAGACCCCCTAAGGAACTTATCTAGATGTGTGGTGAGCACTTTGACCCACCAAGTGCTTCACAGAAGTTTATAATGCAGAGCCGTAAAAATAAAAAATCATATTTTTTCACAAAAATGATCTTTTTGCCCCCAATTTTTTATTTTCCCAAGGGTAAGAGAAGAAATTGGACCCCAAAAAATGTTGTGCAATTTGTCCTGAGTACGCTGATACCCCATATGTGGGTGTAAACCATTGTTTGGGCGCATGGCAGAGCTTGGAAGGGAAGGAGCGCCATTTGACTTTTCAATGCAAAATTGACTGGAATTGAGATGGGACGCCATGTTGCGTTTGGAGAGCCCCTGATGTGCCTAAACACTGAAACCCCCTACAAGTGACACCATTTTGGAAAGTAGACCCCCTAAGGAACTTATCTTGATGTGTGGTGAGCACTTTGACCCACCAAGTGCTTCACAGAAGTTTATAATGCAGAGCCGTAAAAATAAAAAATCATATTTTTTCACAAAAATGATCTTTTCGCCCCCAATTTTTTATTTTCCCAAGGGTAAGAGAAGAAATTGGACCCCAAAAAATGTTGTGCAATTTGTCCTGAGTACGCTGATACCCCATATGTGGGTGTAAACCATTGTTTGGGCGCATGGCAGAGCTTGGAAGGGAAGGAGCGCCATTTGACTTTTCAATGCAAAATTGACTGGAATTGAGATGGGACGCCATGTTGCGTTTGGAGAGCCCCTGATGTGCCTAAACATTGAAACTCCCTACAAGTGACACCATTTTGGAAAGTAGACCCCCTAAGGAACTTATCTAGATGTGTTTTGAGAGCTTTGAACCCCCAAGTGTTTCACTACAGATTATAACGCAGAGCCGTGAAAATAATTTTTATTTTTTTTCTCAAAAATGATTTTTTAGCACCCAGCTTTGTATTTTTACAAGGGTAACAGAATAAATTGGACCCCAAAATTTGTTTTCCAATTTGTCCTGAGTACGCTGATACCCCATATGTGGGGGGGAACCACTGTTTGGGCGCATGACAGAGCTCGGAAGGGAAGGAGCGCCATTTGGAATGCAGACTTAAATGGATTGGTCAGCAGCCGTCACGTTGCATTTGCAGAGCCCCTGATGTACCCAAACAGTACAAACCCCCCACAAGTGACCCCATATTGGAAACTAGACCTCCCAAAGAACTTATCTAGATGTGTTTTGAGAACTTTGAACCCCCAAGTGTTTCACTAAAGTTTATAGCGCAAAGCCGTGAAAATAAAAATTCTTTTTTTTTTCACAAAAATGATTTTTTAGCCCCCAGTTTTGTATTTTCACAAGGGTAACAGGATAAATTAGACCCCAAAAGTTGTTGTCCAATTTGTCCTGAGTACGCTGATACCCCATATGTGGGGGGGAACCACTGTTTGGGTGCATGACAGAGCTCGGAAGGGAAGGAGCGCCATTTGGAATGCAGCCTTAAATGGATTGGTCTGCAGGCATCACGTTGCATTTGCAGAGCCCCTGATGTACCCAAACAGTACAAACCCCCCACAAGTGACCCCATATTGGAAACTAGACCTCCCAAGGAACTTATCTAGATGTGTTGTGAGAACTTTGAACCCCCAAGTGTTTCACTACAGTTTATAACGCAGAGCCGTGAAAATAAAACATCTTTTTTTTCCCACAAAAATGATTTTTAGCCCCCCAAATTTTTATTTTCCTAAGGATAACAAGAGAACTTGGACCCCAGAAGTTGTTGTTCAATTTGTCCCGAGTACGCTGATAACACATATGTTGGGGTAAACCCCTTTTTGGGCGCACGGGAGAGCTCGGAAGGGAAGGAGCACTGTTTTACTTTTTCAACGCAGAATTGGCTGGAATTGAGATTGGACGCCATGTCGCGCTTGTAGAGCCCCTGATGTGCCTGGACAGTGGAAACTCCCCAATTCTACCTGAAACCCTAACCCAAACACACCCCTAACCCTAATCCCAACGGTAACCCTAACCACACCCCTAGCCCTGACACACCCATAATTCTAATCCCAACCCTAATCCAAACGTAAATGTAATCCAAACCCTAACCCTAACTTTAGCCCCAACCCTAACTTTAGCCCCAACCCTAACTTTACCTCCAACCCTAGCCCTAACCCTAACCCTACCCCTAACCCTAACCCTAAACGTGACTGAAATACGTGGCACTGAAATACGTGGCACTGAAATACGTGGCACTGAAATACGTGGCACTGAAATACGTGATACGTGGCACTTAAATACGTGGCACTGAAACACGTGGCACTGAAATACGTGATACGTGGCACTGAAATACGTGGCACTGAAATACGTGGCACTGAAATACGTGGCACTGAAATACGTGGCACTGAAATACGTGGCACTGAAATACGTGGCACTGAAATATGTGATACGTAGCACTGAAATACGTGGCACTGAAATACGTAGCACTGAAATACGTGGCACTGAAATACGTGGCACTGAAATACGTGGCACTGAAATACGTGGCACTGAAATACGTGGCACTGAAATACGTGATACGTGGCACTGAAATACGTGGCACTGAAATACGTGGCACTGAAATACGTGATACGTGGCACTTAAATACGTGGCACTGAAACACGTGGCACTGAAATACGTGATACGTGGCACTGAAATACGTGGCACTGAAATACGTGGCACTGAAATACGTGGCACTGAAATACGTGGCACTGAAATACGTGGCACTGAAATACGTGATACGTGGCACTGAAATACGTGGCACTGAAATACGTGGCACTGAAATACGTGGCACTGAAATACGTGGCACTGAAATACGTGGCACTGAAATACGTGGTACTAAAATATGTGGCACTGAAATACGTGATACGTGGCACTGAAATACGTGATACGTGGCACTGAAATATGTGATACGTGGCACTGAAATACGTGGCACTGAAACACGTGGCACTGAAATACGTGGCACTGAAATACGTGGCACTGAAATACGTGGCACTATGACTGTCAGAAAATGTTCATTAAACGGTTAGGGGTGAGGTTAGGGGTAGAGTTAGGGTTAGGGTTTGGATCCCTTTATCACCTTGATGGTGGTGGGTGGCTTTTCAGTGTGTTTAAATGCATGCGTTTTTAACGCAAACAAACGCATGTGCTTAAAAACGCAAGAAAATACTGCAGGTTGTATTTCTGAAAATGAACGCATGCAGAAAAAAAACGCATGCGTTTGAAAACGCGACCAAACGCGTACAAAAAAACCACATGCGTTTTCAATGTTAAATATAGGGAAAAAACGCATGCGTTTTTTTGTGCAAGAAACGCTGCAGACAAAAACGCAAGTGTGAAACCAGCGACGCTTTTTATAGCAAAAAAGTTTTTGCGTCTCCACATTTTGAGACCTATAATTTTTCCACATTTTGCTCCACAGAGTCATGTGAGGTCTTGTTTTTTGCGGGACGAGTTGACGTTTTTATTGGTAACATTTTCGGACACGTGACCATTTTTGATCGCTTTTTATTCCGATTTTTGTGAGGCAGAATGACCAAAAACCAGCTATTCATGAATTTCTTTTGGGGGAGGCGTTTATACCGTTCCGCGTTTGGTAAAATTGATAAAGCAGTTTTATTCTTCGGGTCAGTACGATTACAGCGATATCTCATTTATATCATTTTTTTATGTTTTGGCGCTTTTATACGATAAAAACTAAAATATAGAAAAAATAATTATTTTCGTATCGCTTTATTCTCAGGACTATAACTTTTTTATTTTTTTGCTGATAATGTTGTATGGCGGCTTGTTTTTTGCGGGACAAGATGACGTTTTCAGCGGTACCATGGATATTTATATCAGTCTTTTTGATCGCGTGTTATTCCACTTTTTGTTCGGCGGTATGGTAATAAAGCGTTGTTTTTTGCCTCGTTTTTTTTTTTTTTTTCTTACGGTGTTTACTGAAGGGGTTAACTAGTGGGGCAGTTTTATAGGTTGGGTCGTTACGGACGCGGCGATACTAAATATGTGTACTTTTATTGTTTTTTTTTTATTATTTAGATAAAGAAATGTATTTATGGGAATAATATATTTTTTTTTTTTATTATTTATTTAGGATTTTTTTTTTTTTTTTTTTTTACACATGTGGAAAAATTTTTTTTTAACTTTTATTACTTTGTCCCAGGGGGGGACATCACAGATCATTGATCTGGCAGTGTGCACAGCACTCTGCCAGATCGACGATCTGCTGTGCAGGGCTGCAGGCTTACCAAGTGTCTGCTCTGAGCAGACACTCGGTAAGCCACCTCCTTCCCTGCAGGACCCGGATGCCGCGGCCATCTTGGATCCGGGACCTGCAGCCAGGAAGGAGGTAGGAGACCCTCGCAGCAACGCGATCACATCGCGTTGCTCCGGGGGTCTCAGGGAAGCCCGCAGGGAGCCCCCTCCCTGGCAAAGATGCTTCCCTATACCGCCGGTACACTGCGATCATGTTTGATCGCGGTGTGCCGGGGGTTAATGTGCCGGGGGCGGTCCGTGACCGCTCCTGGCACATAGTGCCGGATGTCAGCTGCGATATGCAGCTGACACCCGGCCGCGATCGGCCGCGCTCCCCCCGTGAGCGCCGCTGATCGGTGATGACGTACTATCCCGTCGGCGGTCATACGGGCCCACCCCACCTCGACGGGATAGTACGTCAAATGTCGGGAAGGGGTTAAGCGTCATAGGAAACGCGACTTTGGCGCGAAGATCGTGTACCGCATGGCCGATCCCACGCTGGGATCGGGTCGGGTTTCATGAAACCCGACTTTGCCAAAAGTCGGCGACTTATGAAAATGACCGATCCGTTTCGCTCAACCCTAATAGTCAGGATTACCCGATTTGGGGCCCACTCAGATTTTTTGTCCCCCCCCCCCCCCGAGCTGAAATCCTAGCTACACCTCTGTTGGAGAGGTTACTCTACTCACCCAACTTGTCCTGCTATGAGTGTGGGATGGATTTTGTGCTCAGTAATGTGATGGTAGCCATTAAAAAAAACCTTATTATATCCCCTAAAGAGGTGTAAAGAAATAATTAGAAGTATTTATCAATTTATTTATGCTAATATTCTTTTCATTTATTAATGTTCTTTATTTCCCATAGAAACCGTTTAACTTCACCTCAACAATAATATAGATACCTGACATCTCTAAACAAATACAAACATGATGCTACAAAATAAACTGATTATCTAAAGAAAGTCGATGTTTATCGTCAGTAACTGAGAGTCAGAAATCAGTTTAAATCAGCAGTTTCTATTTTATGCACCTCTTCATCAAAATATATATTCAATAACTATCTAAAGAGAAGCAGTGTGATTGGTTTACCAATTCTTATTGTATTGATCCATTTAAACCATTGTGATATATTGGTCTTTAGGCGACACGGTGGCTATGTGCCTTTGTGTCTGAACAAGGAAGAGGGTAGATTAAAATTACTGATTAAAGAAGGTAAAAAAACAAAAGAACGTAAAAATAAAAGGAACATTATAAAAGAGAAAAGATGAATTTGAAGCATGCAAACGTCTTCAAATAGAAATTGAATGCATTGATCTCTTTTTGTAGCCGCCACAGGTAAAGAAATAACCCTATTACCTCAGATATATATTTCACACTGGTAAATTGGTGTTACATCACTTTGTACAGATCCAGACCATCCATTAGAATAGATGCTTAATGTGAATATCGAACTTTGAATACAAATTAGAATTTTTTTTTAAACAAAATATTCTTGATATTCTATGTGCAGAAAGCTGGAGATCCATGGAGTTGGAGAAGATGGAAGCAGACTGATCTAGCAATTATCATCTATCTAGCAGGTAGGCCACAGCTCCCATAGAAAAAAAAACATTATTGACTTCATAGCATAGAGAGGAAGAGATCCACTTGCTCCTATAGTTTTGTATCGTAGAAACACATCAACGTGTTTAATATCCTATCCTAATATATGCAATATCCACTGCTGAGACTCCAAACATTTAGAAAAAAGATGGTCTCAAGTACCTTATTTGAATTATATGGTGGTCAAAGTTGCATTTTGTTGTTCCAGTCAAAGTCTATGGGACTGACAGAGATAAACTAATCCAGCGCTAAGGTGTCTGTCAGTTCCATAAACTTTGAAGAGGATGTGAAAATGCATGTTTGGCCACTGCGATTGTGACTGGGAAAACTATTTTATTGTTATTGTTATTGTGTGGATGAAATTCAATGAAAGGTTTGATAACTTGGTAAATGTTCTCCAAGTGGAGAAAGGTAGATAGACAATGGATGGATAGATAGATAGATAGATAGATAGATAGATAGATAGATAGATAGATAGATAAAGAGAAAAAAGCGGTGCCGTGCCTCCAAGGCCACAACCAAACCTCTATATAGAAGATAAAAAATGGAGGCCGCACACCAGTTAAAGGTGAAAAAGGGGCTTATTTAATAGCCCAAAGTGGCGACATTTTGGCTCAAGACTGTGAGCCTTTCTCAAGCAAAAAACAGCTAACAGTGCCCACCTTTTATAGGTGTATACATTTATAGAATTAATGCATAAGGTGTACAGCAATTAAGGAACATCATAAATAGATTAGCATGATTTTCAAACATTTATGACAGTATATGATAAAAATAGCATACAATGTGCATATAGTGCACTTGATAATGCATACAGTGTGTGTGTGCAGTGCCCCAGGGTCCTGGTTGTTGCAGTAACATCATTTTCCTCTAGGGGGGAGTGATGTTACGTTTGGAGGCGATGAAGGAGAACTCTTTGTCAGGTAACAATGCATGCAACATGTTCACACTCCAGACCAGAAGGGGGAGCTCTAAGCCCGTTTAAGGTGAACTTCCCTATATGAACATCCTGATCTGGAGGGAAAAGGTTCAGTTCCTGTCAGGAAGACAAAAGGAAACGAAGCATAGGAGCCATGTAGCCTAAAGGCTGCAGCTCCTAGGAAACAGACGGATAGAAACCAGAACATATTGCAGCAAGCGTGAAGGAAAGTCAGAGCTAAGGAAAGGATATCAGAGGGAGATCAGCCAGGAGCAGGCTGCCTCCTTCTGAGGCGCAGAAATCCGGTAGCCAGCACACCAAGGGAGCAACGATCCTTTATGCCTTGCTCCAGAGACTGTTAGGACAGCTAATTGCAGGTTACCTGTCTGCACCTACACCCAGGAGGCACAGTGGCGCCCCTCAGAGGCCAGGGCGTGCTAGAGTCCCTACAAACAGCCTCAAACCACCAGTCATACGGGTTTGTCCTATCCATCTGGGGGACAGAGAGAGAGAGACATAACATCTGAACATCTTCAACAGTTGTGAGGACCTTATGAGAAGCTTAGCAGTAAGGGACTACAACATCCAGGCGCTAGAGGAAGGCTACTGATTTCCACCTGGATAAGGGGACTCTGGATTTGCCTCCAAACCGGCCGGACTCTGCCTGCCCTGTGATCTGGTGCTCTGGACTGTGGATGCTGAAGCCTTCAGTAAAAAGGTAAAGAGACTGCAACCTTGTGTCCTCGTTCTTCACAGCGCCTCTCACCATCCACCATCTACTCACTGGGAAGCCCTGGGGATACACTTCACCTGTGGGAAGGTATGCCATCTAGCTGCCATAACATCACCCCAGCGGACCCCTTAAAGCAGCGTCGGTTACCCTGACCGAATACCACAGGTGGTGTCACGAACATATCCCTGTAAAGACCTTTCCCTTTTACAACGGACGTCCCTAGGGCCACGGACCAGGTAAGCCACAAAGACATCCCCCTTGAGAACCGAAGGACCCGATGCCGAGTTCCCCTAGCCCTTGGGGGCGCTCCATGTGCAACACATCAAAACCAGTTAATTATTTCTCAGTGCACATATGTATCATATTTAGACTAATGACTCACCCCATCATAAGATTTAATACCATGCCATATTCAGCGTTCACTAGCGCCTATTGCTCATGACATCTCTTCAACAACCTGGGAATGAACTTCCAGGCATGCGCGGAAGCATCCTATTGTGTATATTGCCATTTGTAAAGAGGGAATCAGTGTGTTAGTCTGCACATGCGCTGATTACGTCATCCGCCTGCTGACAAAAAACACTGTTCTACATGTACTGAGCCGAATCACCTATCCTGAACATCATAAGGCTGTGTGAACACGTTCAGGATTTTTCACGTTTTTTTCGCTATAAAAATGCGATAAAAAGGCTTAAAAAACGCATACATATGCATCCCATCATTCCGCAATTTTTGTGCATATGTAAAAAATGCAGTATGTTCATTAATTTTGTGGATTTTTTGTGGATTTTCCATTATATTATTGCATCCCAGAACCTCCGGAAAAAAACGCAAAAAATCAGCAAAAAAAGCGCAAAAAACGCGAGAAAACCGCATGCGGATTTCTTGCAGAAAATGTCTGGTTTTGTTTAGGAAAGTTCTGCAAGAAATCCTGATGTGTGCACATAGCCTAAAGTCCCGGTACTGCACATATGCTGATATTTTTGGTACAAAATCCATAAACAAAATGCACACTAAGATCATAATTCACATCCATTTACAATGCTGTATTTATATGAGAAAATAACATTATATATTTAATCACATAAAGATTCAACCTATATAAAGTATAGGAGAAGGTCCCTTGGACCATAAATCCCATGTTAGCATAAGAAAATAGCATTCTAACGGATTAATGTGTGAATATGCATATAGCTATATGTTTGAATGGTATAGAGTATGGTTGGGAAGAAAAAGTAAATATAAAAGGTAAAGAATACACACAAAAAAGCTGTCCTGTATATATAAATACAGGAGCATCTCACAAAATTAGAATATCATCAAAAAGTTAATTTATTTCAGTTCTTAAATACAAAAAGTGAAAACTCATATATGAGATCGAGTCATTACAAATAGAGTGATGTATTTCAAATGTTTATTTCTGTTAATGTTGATGATTATGGCTTACAGCCAATGAAAACCCAAAAGTCATTATCTCAGTAAATTAAAATACTTTATAACACCAGCTTGAAAAAATAATTTTAAAATCCGAAATGTTGGCTTACTGAAATGTATGTTCAGTAATTGAACTCAAGACTTGGTTGGGGCTCCATTTGCATCAATTACTGCATCAATGCGGCATGGCATGGAGGCGATCAGCCTGTGGCACTGCTGAGGCGCTATGGAAGCCCAGGTTGCTTTGATAGCAGCCTTCAGCTCGTCTGCATTGTTGGGTTCTGGTGTCTCATCTTCCTCTTAACAATACCCCATAGATTCTCTATGGGGTTAAGGTCAGGCGAGTTTGCTGGCCAAGAAAGCACAGTGATACTGTTGTTTTAAACTAAGAATTGGTACTTTTGGCAGTGTGGACAGGTGCCAAGTCCTGCTGGAGAATGAAATTTCCATCTCCAAAAATCTTGTCAGCAGAGGGAAGCATGAAGTGCTCTAAAATTTCCTGGTAGACGGCTGGTGTTATAAAGTATTCTAATTTACTGAGACAATGACTTTTGGGTTTTCATTGGCTGTAAGCCATAATCATCAACATTAACAGAAATAAACACTTTAAATAGATCCCTCTGTTTGTAATGACTATATAATATACGCGTTTCACTTTTTGTATTGAAGGACTGAAATAAATTAAATTTTTGATGATATTCTAATTTTTTGAGATCCACCTGTATATTCATACAAAACTACTTTTGTAGAATATTCATTCTAGAAAGCAGATGGGATGAGTCAAAATTTCAAATCCTTATTCATTGTTCCTGTACCGAAAGAAATAAAAAGTAAAAAATAACTAAAAATAAAAAACAAATAAATGTATAGATATACTACAACAAAAGGACAAGGAACTGATCACGGACAGAAATAGACGGCAAACAACTTCTACAATGTACTATTTAATTTATAGTTTACATTTAAGCTGTCAGGTCTTAGAGTCTTGAGTCTGAAAATCCATTTAGTATCTTAGTCTTATCCCCCTCCCCTGTGGGATATGATTGATAATGCGAAATGTAAAATGTTTCTCTGTATGTCCACTTTCAATAAAGTGCTTAGGGATGGGTAGATGAAGCCTCTTTTTTCCAATTGTGTACCTGTGCTGATTAATACAGGTCTTGAAATCACACGTGCTTTCACCTATGTACCGCAAATTGGATTGACACTGTAACAAATACACAACAAACTCAGATGCACATGTCAAGAAGTGATTTATGGTGTACATCTCCCTGGATATAGGATATTGAAAAGAGGAACCCTTTAAAATATTTGTACAATTGATGCAGCTCTAACAAGGGAAACAACCTGTCACCTGTTTACCTGTTTGTCATATAAGTCTGTGTTTTTAATCTCCTACTACCAATATCTGACCGCACCAGTCTGGCTTTTATATTCCTCACTCTCTCAAAGGAAATAATGGAAGGGGACTGTTATTCTTCTATATTAGGAAGACATTTACCTAGCATGGGCCGATGGTGCCTAATAATTTTGACAATAGCTCCACTTTCTTCACATATGGTAACTATGGGGATTATTTTATTAACCTTTTTCTCCAATTTTTTGTTCAACATAGAATCTCGGGACATGTTATTTATTTAATGGGTCCATTTTTTCAAAAGATTTTTAGGGTAATTTCTCTGTTTAAATTTGAGTGTCATCTGTTCTAGAGTGGTATGTATGGTATCCTCATTGCTCACTATTCTTTTTGCCCGTAGATATTGACTGTAAGGAAAGAGGTTCAATTGTATTGCATGAAAAGTGGCTCTTATACTTCAAAATATTATTATTGTCAGTTGCTTTAATGTATAACTCAGTCGATAATTGTTGATTTTCCTGTCTGACAAGTACATCAAGAAATTGGATCTCATTTTTTGAATACACCAAAGTGAATTGTATATTTCAAGGTCTGAATCATTAAAAAATTCTTGAAAAGTATGTGACGCGCCCACAGGGCAATGGGGTACTCGGTACCGGGTCCGGTTTCAAAGGGGGATGTCACGGTGGCTGCGACCCGGTCCGTGGCCCTGGGCATCAGCATTAAAGGAGGTTAAATGTTCAAGGTTAGCCGTGATGCTACCTGTGGAGTTCGGTCAGTAGTGGGACCGACGCTGAATTAAAGGGGTCCCCAGGGGGATGTTGCGGCAGCCCAGATGTTACATTTCCCACAGGTAAAGCGGGGTCCCCAGGGGTCCTATGGTGTGCGTGGCGTAGATGGTATAGCCAGTGAATAAATGGAGGAGACAAGTGATAAGTCTTTACCTGGTTTACTTGTGGTTGACAGGCCACAGTCCAGGGTACCAGGCACGGATTGATGGTGGTTCGGCCGGATCAGAGGCAAGTTAGAGTTCTCTTTTCCCAATAGAGGTCCATGAGCCTTTTCTACTAGCACCTTTCTAAGTGAGGTCCTTGCTGCTTTAAGCTTCCTACAAGGTCCTCCAGTTTCCCCCTGTCCTGGGACAGGTACCTGCACGACGGGCAGCTTGAGCCGTTTTACAGGGACTCTTAGATGCCCCAGGCTCCTCCAGTGCTGCTGCATCTCAGGCGTGGTGCAGGCAGGTGGCATATAGTGTAGTGCCCTCTGGTTCTGCTCCATGTCCTAGAGTCCACGAAAGCCTCGGGCTCCCGGTAACCGGATTACTGCGCTTTAGCTCCGAGGGTGTTCTGCCACAGCTCCTCTCTGAGCTCTGCTTCTCTCCTGTGCTCCTTCCCTTCTGGCTGCTCCACATGCAACCCAACAGGTTACTCCTCCCCAGAGGCTGCAGCTCCACGTGGCTTCCAGGCCTCTCATGTCTGCTCCAGACGTCCTTCTCCTTCTGTGTCTCTCTACAACTGATCTAACTCCTTCTCCAGGTCAGGAAACATAAAGCATAGGGAGCTCCCCTGAATCCGGGTATTGAGCTCCCACTTCTGGCCTGGATTCAGAATGTGTTGCATGTAAGTGCCTTACCTGGTGAAGAGAACTCCTTTGCCTCTGAGCATGACATCACCTTCCCCAAAGGAAAAGCAATATCACTGCAGCAACCGGTAACCTGGGGTGCTGCACTCCCCCCGTTAACACCAGTACTCTCGGACTGGGAAATGAAAAACAGCATTAGAGGCTAAAGACAATTTTTGGATATGCATATCAACAGGTGAAACTTGTTAAACTTGAGCATCCCTTTACGGGAGTTATGATTCTTGAACGTTGCATAACATAACAATAAAATAGCTCTTTATTACAAGTGCACACAGGTTAAAGTGCAAACTTATGAATGAACAAGGCGCATTGACCAGTTCTGGTGTCTGCTGGCCAGGTAGTTTTGCTCCAATCCTGAAAAGCAAAACAGGTACACATATAAACAGTTCCCAATCACACTGTGCATCTGGTGAGTGCTTTCCCATCACAGGATAGATAACAACCGTGTCACCAGAAAGCTGTCATGTGACTGCAACCAGGAAAATAATAATGACAAAGGCATGTGCAAAAAGCGGAGCAATCCAAGCTTTATTACGCCATAGCAGCCAAGGTCACATGACCACACCATATCACATCATAGTGTGATAACAAGCTAAAACAAGCCAAAGCTACACCCTGGGGAACAACAAAAGAGAGATAGAAAAAGAAAAGGGGTGAAGGAGTAGAGTGAAGGGGGACACCATAAAGCAGAGACAGAATGCACAATATATATATATATATATATATATATATATATATATATATATATATATATATATATGTAATAAAATACACAATTCATATAAATAAACTGGAAAGGATTTCAGTCCTTGAAAAGGAAAATATTATAAAATTGCAGTTGTATAATTCAAACAGTCGGTAATGTGACCTTGTTTGCTATGGCGCAATAAAGCTTTGACCTGGATTGGTCAGCTGCTTGCGCATGTGCTGTGCGATAATTATTTGGCAGGTTCGGGTTACAAGCAGCTGTAGCCTGTGCTGTGATTGGACGGCACTCACGTAGATGCAATGTGAATTGCTACTGCTTACCATATGATTGGGCGTTGGTCACCCCCGGTGACACCGACGCAGGTTACGGATTGGAGACGGTTGGGAATGCGAATGTAGGTGTAGTCTATATGACCATTGCTTTATTTTATGTGAATTATAAGGTTTGGCTTATTTGTTTTCTTTACCATTTATGTCACATTTTCACTTTTGAAAGTTATATAATGTGATTGCATTAGTATTGTTGGGCGTTTTCTAATGCTGTGATTGGTTCATTTCTGTGAGTGACACTAGCTAAATCCACCTCGTAGCCTCATTTTGTGTCCTATACAAAGACCTAATACAGGTCGAAACGTGGCAAAATGAATTATTCCCTAAATAGCCACCAACTAGTATACAGACACTGTCTGCTATGAGTGTACCTAATGATAGAAAGAGACAGTCTGTAAGAAAGAAAATCTCCTAATTTACTTGTTCCAGTAGTTTTTTTTTCTTTCACTAAATGTCATACCTATTATGAAGAAATTGTAAATTGTCTTTCCACTAGAATGATTCACAAAGCGGACAGAAAATTTGTATTCCCACAAATCATGCCAATGATTGAAATTAATGAGAATATCCAGCAAAGACATTTCTATCCATGCACATCTGCTGTCCTCAATTTGACCTGCTATGGAAGATTTAATCTCTTATGATGGACATAGTTTGCATGGGATCAGCAATATGAAATGTGATAAAAAATGAGACTTCTAAAATGTAGCTGTTATATGCCAAGTGCTAAACATAGCCTGCTCCCATATTTGTACATGCCCAGTGACCTGTTCCATTTCTTACCAGATATACCCCACATTACTACCTTAATCAAACAGAAATACTGTGTTCCTTTATGAGATATATATTCTAATTGATGGGAACCAGAGGTCACACTGCTTATTTTACTGAATAGTAAAAATACTGTTTTTAGCATTTTTAACCATAAAGGAGAACGTAATTTGCAACTACTCATATTTGTAATATATAGGCATATGTAGTGTCTAGATACTCGCTATTAGTGCAAGGAAACTTAGTTGAGTAGCATAAGTTAAACTCCCAGTCACCAACTGACACAGGTGTGTCAGAGGCTGCAGACAGTTGCACTGCATCTAGCTGCAGAAGGTCTCTGCATTTGGCCTTGCAGACACCTTCTTAACCCTTCTGACTCTTTGACCCAGTGGCAACTTTTCTCTGGTTCTAATTGACACACCTGGACCTGGGTGTTTATAGACTCCCAGCCTGGTGCTGGGAGTTGCCGGTGATATTTCTATTTCTCCATGTTGAGGCTTGTAGCTATAGCAGTCAGCTTTATTCCTCTTTGGTGTTGCTGGTGAGACATCTGTGTTACATCTCTGAGTCTTCTCAAGATAAGTGTTCCCCTTGTTCATTTATCTCAGGGGTCTTTAGTGGTAGTGGGGATCAACTAGTGGCACCCTGTCATTCCCTAAGAAGGGCTTATCACCAGGGTCAGGCAGGGATTAGGTTCCTGCTTGGTGATAGGTGCAGAACCTAAATAGGGATGTTTAGGGCAGACAGGGTGACTTTGTATCTGCCTAGGGTATTCCAAACCCCCTCCCCTCATCCCTTCATGTTGCATTTAGTCTTTCCTACACTATGAGTGACACCAGCCCCATTGTATCCCTTTTCAAAAAAACCTTTAGGCTCTCCACACAGTAACAAAGAACCTTTTGTAGTCTGACATGGTAATAAGGCCCAGCATAGAGATTATGTAGCTTAGTAATTATGACTCCTTTCTGTTTCAACACAGTAAAAGTGACCACCATCATCTAGGGGGCAGTATTACTTTCTACAGATATAAAGGGTGTATTATTACTTTGTCAAAAGTAATACTACCCCCTAGAAGATGAACAATTTTATTATGTTGAGATTAGAGATGATTGAATCTTTTGAAATTCAGATTAACCACAGAGTTACTTCCAATGGCCAAGCCATAAGACGGGATAGTCAAGAAGTCCAAGGTCAAAAGCCAGGAAGGTACATCATAAACAGAAGGAAGAGACAAAGATGTAGTCAGGTAATGTACCAAGGTCAGAAGACCAGGAGGATAGTGGATTAAAGCAGAAGGGGTTAAGCAGATGGATGGTCAGAATGAGATCCAAGGTCAAGCCACGAAAGAGCTACACAGAACGCAAGGCACAGAGAGTCAAACCACACAGTACATGAATACGTCTGCCAGAGGTCTGGGAGAAACATCACAGTTAAGTAGCCTGGCAATCACCTGGGACAATGAACACCTGGAAACAGCCAGCGCCTCTCAGTTTCAGATTGGTCGGCCGAGCTGTCAATCAACACACTGACAGCTGAGCATGACCCTGTACCAGATTGGATGACTGAGCTATCAGTAACTGCATCCCAGACAGCGAGCTTCTTCACATTTTCCCCCAAAAATGATTTGCCACTAAATTAATCAATTGGCCATATGTTACAGCAAAGCCTCTATCTGTTTGAAAAAGAATGATGTAATACACTGTGGTTTCCTAGGACTGTGTTCAACACCTTGTGAGCTCTTGAATGCAAAAATAGCCTCAATTGTTCCCAAAAATGAACTCAATTTATAGGTCTATGAAAAAAACTTTGTAACTTGTGATAGTCAAACGCCTGTTTAATAACACACAGCACAGGCAGACTTAATTAAAAAAATGTTCAAAAATTATCCCTCTTTGTCTTTTGTGATAAGGTACATTGTTCTGTCACAGATCTGATGGGCCCAATCCTGCATAGGGTACTGGCCAGAAAATTCATTTTAGATGATGCCCCTATAAAAAAAATATTTCACACCTGATTCCCACCTCTAGATTAGCCCTGACTCAGAGTGCCACTATCACTGCAAGGGCTCCTACAACCATGACTCACAGTGTCAGAAATACAGCTAAACATTTGAATCACCTCCTCCATCTCATCCTGCCCAATGTCATTGGAGTATGAGCTCTCTCCAGCTTATTGATTTCTATAGAGCCATTAGCAGCTAACCTCCATCTCACTATCACCTCCTGATCCAGAGCTGCTGTTATCAGTTTGGCAAACCACAAGGCCCTTGCCCCCACTGACAGATCAGTTCTTCTATTCACTGCATACAAATATGTTGCACACAATACATATACAGGCAAAAAATGATTAATAACCATGGTTTTACTGCTCCCTCTTCCATGTGTAACTGTTTCCAGGATTGTGAATGATCAAATGATCAATAAATTATGAAGGGTCCGTCAGAACATTAGGCTCTATTATCTCCTAGCCTATTGCCCGTGTATGTAATATCTACAGCATGGGATGATATATGCTGCTCACACAGGGCTCTCCATGACATGAAGCTAAACAATGTGTCAAAATGACCTTCATAATCCCCTCTTGCCCTGCACCAATTATGCAGATCATTATCAAGTAGAGAGAGAGGACTGGGCAGCTGCTGAGTTCTCCCACTGATTGTGTGAAGCACCTTAGGAAGCAATGCCAGGACTAATAATTATTGGTATCAAAATTAGATGACTCTGTGTGTATATATACATACAGGAAATTTGATAGATTATAATGAGGGCAATCCATGCAATCACTTGGGCTCATACCCAAATGCTACCCATTATAATCAGCAGGGTGAGGAAGATAACTAAATGTGGGTTCCTGAAACATCACATATCATTTTATGGGCAGTACGGTGGCTCAGTGGTTAGCATTGCTGCTTTACTGAGGTCTTGGATAGAGATGAGTGAACTTGTTCGCCAATCTCTAATTTAGCATGGAACATTGCACATTCGGATTCGTGTTCGTATTCCCGAGCATTTTGCCTCAAAATCGTCAAAATTCAACCAAAGCTCTGTAAATCATTGAGTTACCACTAACACTTTTGTTAGGATTTTGGCTAGGATAGTGGTGCTGTATGATGAGCGACGCGTTTGATAATGTGCGTAGGGAGAGGTCAGAGTAGCGGTAGACTGTAAGGCTATGTGCACACGTAGGAAATCTGGTGCAGAATTTTCTGCACTAAATCTGCATCTCCTGGCAGAATCCGCAGGTGCAGATTTTCTGCAGTTTTTGTTGCGGAGTTTGTGCAGTTTTTGTACAGATTTTACCACTGCGGATTTTTATCATGGAGGGGTGCAGAAGCGCTGCAGAATTGCACAAAAGAAGTGACATGCACTTCTTTTAAATCTGCAGCAATTCCGCACTGATTTTTCTGCACCATCTGCGCAGCTTTTTTTTTTTTTACCATTGATTTACATTGTACTGTAAGGCTATGTGCACACGGTCAGCATTTCTTGCAGAAATTTCCTGAGCAAAACTGGACATTTTCTGCAAGAAATTCGCATGCGTTTTTTGAGTGTTTTTTTCATGTTTTACCGCGTTTTTTTGTGCGTTTTTTTTTGCGGATTTTTCTGGAGGTTCCCAATGCAATAATATAGTGGGAAATCTGCAAAAAATGTGCAAAAATTAATGAACATGCTGCGTTTTTTACCGAGATGTGCACAAAAATTGAGGAATGCATTCTAAATGATGGGATGCATAATGTATGCGTTTTTTTTCGCGTTTTTATAGCGAAAAAATGCAAAAAAACTGCAACGTGTGCACACAGCCTTAATCACAATGCGGAACTGCACCTTTTCTGAGCAGAAAAATCCGCTGCAGTTCTGCAGGAAATCTGCAACGTGTGCACATAGCCTAATTTTTATTTATTTATTTATTTATTCTTTATAAACTTATTGTGTGGAGATTCCGGCATCCACTCAGGGTGCAAAAATCATCCACAAAGTCCAGACACAAGGGCTTCTGTCATTGGCTGCCGATGTCACATGTCCCTATGTATATAAAAAGCGGACATGTTGTTTTTGCATCGTTTTGTCAGTGTAACAAGAGGAAGAAAAGAAACATGCCATGAACACAGGGATCAAAAATTTAAATATCTTAATTGAACCATACAATAGACAAAGACTTGTTTAAAAATAATTAAAAAGTCAAAAATTACATATAGAAAGCCATATTAACCCACAATAAGGCTAATTAACCCATGCATCTCAACAACCAACCAAAAAATAGTCTGCAAATAATGAACAATAGAAAGATAGATCACCAAGAAGCATTTACATATGTTGTCAGTAATATAATCGTATAAAGCCAGAAAAATCAACTATCAAACATATCTACTGTAAAAGACAACAACATCCTAGTGAGGGAGAAAATATATGAAAAATTAACCTACAACTCACAAATTATGGAATACAGAAGTGCAAGGAATTATCCACTTATACTACCTATAACACAATGAATGAAATATATATATATATATATCAAATGCTGCAGATAGCCGGCCCATGTCAGGTCCCAGCTAACAGGATAACATAATGGTGTCAAATAGCAAAGATCAAAAACCTAAGGATGTCATGGTGAGACCCCGATTTAACGAATGGCTGAAGGAAAGTAGCGGGGCAATGTGCCCAACACATGTCGCCACAGAACCTGTGGCTTCATCAGGAATCTGTGCACCTACCATATGGATTAGGATTTAAATACACGAAAAATCAAAGAAATAAGGATCAGTCGTTTGGACTTATCAGAGTCGGAGAGATCAGGGATTGCCGCGCACACTTCTGACCACAGTATATGTAATCAAAGAGACTAAGTATTTGTATGTGAGCGCATACTGATGACATATATGCCTTATTACAGTTTCTTAATCTATGGTGTAATATGTGCGGGCGGGCGTGCGCACAAAAGTTTATGAATCATGTGTACGCACAATAATGAGTAGAGATGAGTGAACGTGTTCTGAAAACATTCACCAATATCAAATTCGGCACGAGCATAGCACATTTGGATTCGTGTTCACTTTCACAAGAATTTTTACTCAAAGTCGGCAAAAATCGGTTGCAGTTATGTAAATCATTGCATTTCCACTAATGCTTTTGTATTACTTTGGCTATGATAGTGCTGGTATATAATGAGCGGGGGGGGACATGTTTGATGAGGGGAGGGGTTGTGGAGAGGTTAGAGGAGCATCTGAAGAGATTACAGGAGCAGAGCGCGCTTTGCTGTTTTTTCCTTTAACTTTACGTGTTTTGATTCCGGAAACCATTCAGGGCGCATCCAAAACATCATGACACAAGGTCTGTGTTTGGTTGCCAAAGTCACATGTCACTGGCTATATAAAAAGCGAACATCTTGTTTTGCCGGCGCCATTTGCTCAGTGTCACAGTGCAAAGGGATCACTTCTGCCCTAGTGCTAGTGATGAAAGTGAACTTGTCAGTGAAACAGATAGGATCCTGTGTGAAATTGATCTTACAGCATTGAAGTAGGTTGTGCAAAAACTGTGTGGCAGTTTCCAGAAGCCCCATTGGCTACTCTAAATTGTTTATGCTAAAACTGTGTTTCAGTGGCAAATCAGAAGGCCAGATTTCCACTTAAAAACCATTAGGCCTAATATAGTGTTGCAGCCACAAAGCCCAATTAGATACTCCAAATCGGTTGTGCTAAAACTGTATGTGAGTGGCAAATCAGAAGGCAAAATTTCCACTTAAAAATTGTTGGGCCTAATATAGTATATATAATACAAGGCCCAATTAGGTACTCCAAATCGTTTGTGCTAAAACTGTTTTTCAGTGGCAAATTAGAAGACCAGATTTCCACTTAACCCCTCTCTGCCATCGGATGGAATAGTACGTTACGTTTACGAATTACGTTTTTTGGTTGCAGTGACATTGCATTAAAATGCAATAACTGCTGATCAAAAGAACGTATCTACACCAAAATTATATCATTAAAAGAATCACCTCGGCGCCCAAATAGAAAGCCCTCAACCGAACCAAGATCCCGAAAAATGGAGATGCTGAGGGGCTTGGAAAATTGTGCAACTTTTTATTTTATTAGCAAAGTTTGGAATTTTTTTTCACCACTTAGATAAAAAATAACCTACACATGTTTGGTGTCTATGAACTCGTAATGACCTGGATAATCATAATGGCAGGTCAGGATTAGCATTAAGTGAACCTAGCAAAAAAAGCCAAACAAAAAATAAGTGTGGGATTGCACTTTTTTTGCAATTTCACCGCACTTTGAATTTTTTCCCATTTTCTAGTACATGAGAGGGTAAAGTCAATGGCGTCATTCAAAAGTACAACCCGTCCCAGAAAACATAAGCCCTCACATGGCCTTATTGACTTAAAAATAAAAAAGTTATGGCTCTGGGAAGGAGGGGAGCGAAAAACAAAAATGCAAAACCTAAAAAAGAGGGTTAAGAGGTTAAAAATCATTAGGCCTAATGAGGCCTAATAAGTGTTGCAGCCACAAAGCCCAATTAGCTACTCCAAATTGGTTGTGCTAAAATTGTGTTTCAGTTGCAAATCAAAAGTCCAAATTTCCACTTAACCCCTTAAGACCCAAGGGTGGTTTGCACGTTAATGACCGGACCAATTTTTACAATTCTGACCACTGTCCCTTTATGAGGTTATAACTCTGGAATGCTTCAATGAATCTTGGTGATTCTGACAATGTTTTCTCGAGACATATTGTAATTCATGATAGTGGTAAAATTTATTTGATATTACCTGCATTTATTTGTGAATAAAATGGAAATTTGGTGAAAATTTTGAAAATTTTGCAATTTTCCAACTTTGAATTTTTATGCCCTTAAATCACAGAGATATGTCACACAAAATACTTAATAAGTAACATTTCCCACATATCTACTTTACATCAGCACAACTTTGGAAACAATTTTTTTTTTGTTAGGGAGTTATAAGGGTTAAAAGTTGACCAGCAATTTCTCATTTTTACAACACCATTTTTTTAGGGACCACATCACATTTGAAGTCATTTTGAGGGGTCTATATGATAGAAAATAGCGAACTGTGACACCATTCTAAAAACTGCACCCCTCAAGGTGCTCAAAACCACATTCAAGATGTTTATTAACCCTTCAGGTGTTTCACAGGAATTTTTGGAATGTTTAAAAAAAAATGAACAATTAACTTTTTTCACAAAAAATTTAATTCAGCTCCAATTTGTTTTATTTTACCAAGGGTAACAAGAGAAAATGGACCACAAAAGTTGTTGTACAATTTGTCCTGAGTACTCTGATACCCCATATGTGGGGGCAAACCACTGTTTGGGAGCACGACAGAGCTCGGAAGGGAAGGAGCACCATTTTACTTTTCAGTGCAAAATTGGCTGGAATTGAGATGGGATGCCATGTTGCGTTTGGAGAGCCCCTGATGTGCCTAAACATTGAAACCCCTCACGAATGACACCATTTTGGAAAGTAGACCCCCTAAGTATCTTATCTAGATGTGTTGTGAGAGCTTTGAACCCCCAAGTGTTTCACTACAGTTTATCACGCAGAGCCGTGAAAATAAAAATTCTTTTTTTTTCAACAAAAATTATTTTTTAGCCCCCAGTTTTGTATTTTTCCAAGAGTAACACGAGAAATTGGACCCCTAAAGTTGTTGTGCAATTTGTCCTGAGTACGCTGATACCCCATATGTGGGAGGTAACCACCGTTTGGGTGCATTGCAGGCGGAAGATAAGGAGCGTCATTTGGAATGCAGACTTAGATGGAATGGTCTGCAGGCGTCACATTGCATTTGCAGAGCCCCTAATGTACCTAAACAGTAGAAACCCCCCACAAGTGACCCCATATTGGAAACTATACCCCCCAAGGAACTTACAGTTATATGAAAAAGTTTGGGCACCCCTATTAATCTTAAGCTTAATGTTTTATAAAAATTTGTTTTTTTGCAACAGCTATTTCAGTTTCATATATCTAATAACTGTTGGACACAGCAATGTTTCTGCCTTGAAATGAGGTTTATTGTACTAACAGAAAATGTGCAATCTGCATTCAAACAAAATTTGACAGGTGCATAAGTATGGGCACCTCACCAGAAAAGTGACATTAATATTTAGCAGATCTTCCTTTTGCAAAAATAACAGCCTTTAGTCGCTTCCTGTAGCTTTTAACGAGTTCCTGGATCCTGGATGAAGGTATTTTTGACCATTCCTCTAAACAAAGCAATTCCAGTTCAGTTAAGTTTGATGGTGGCCGAGCATGGACAGCCCTCTTCAAATGATCCCACAGATGTTCAATGATATTCAGGTCTGGGGACTGGGATGGCCATTCCAGAACAGTGTTATTGTTCCTCTGCATGAATGCCTGAGTAGATTTGGAGCAGTGTTTTGGATCATTGTCTTGCTGAAAGATCCATCCCCTGCGTAACTTCAACTTTGTCACTGATTCATGAACATTATTGTCAAGAATCTGCTGATACTGAGAGGAATCCATGCGTTCCTCAACTTTAACAAGATTCCCGGTGCCGGCATTGGCCACACAGCCCCAAAGCATGATGGAACCTCCACCAAATTTTACTGTGGGTAGCAAATACATGCATAACGCCTTTTTGTATGACCCAACAACTCAATCTTGGTTTCATCAGTCCACAGAAATTGGCTTCTCCAAATGTGCTTTTGCATACCTCAGCTGACTCTGTTTGTGGCGTGCTTTGTTGTGAATTCCATTTCTCGGACTCCCTCCTGTGGTCATGAATGGTACTTTGGTTAGTTCTGCTCTTGGACTCCCTCTGGTGGTTTTGAGCGGAACTGCTGGTCTCCGAGGTTTGCTTTCCCAGCTGCCCTCGTTTATTGTTAGTCTGGCTTCCCTATTTAACTCTACTCAGATCGTTACTTCATGCCAGCTGTCAATGTATCAGTATTGGTTCAGATCTCTCTTGGACTTCTCTGAGGACCTGTCTACTCCAGCAGAAGCTAAGTCCCTGCTAGTTCATTTGTTGTTACTACTGCCTGAATATATTTCTTAGTACTGCTAAATTCTAGTCCAGCTTGCTATCATGATATTTCCTTGCTAGCTGGAAGCTCTGGGGTGCAGTGTTGCACCTCCACACCGTGAGTCGGTGTGGTGGTCTTTTTGCATACTCTGCGTGGTTTTTGTAGTTTTTTGTGCTGACCGCATAGTTTCCTTTTCTATCCTCTGACTATTTAGTGAAGTCTGGCCTCCTTTGCTAAAACCTGTTTCATTCCTGTGTTTGTGACTTTCCTCTTAACTCACAGTCAATATATGTGGGGGGCTGCCTTTACCTTTGGGGAATTTCTCTGAGGCAAGGTTAGGCTTCTATTTCTATCTTTAGGGGTAGTTAGCTCTTAGGCTGTGAAGAGGCATCTAGGGAGAGTTAGGTACGCTCCACGGCTATTGCTAGTGTGTGTGTGATAGGAGTAGGGTTTGCGGTCAGCAGAGTTCCCACTTTCCCAGAGCTTGTTCCAATTTCTAGTTTACTCATCAGGTCATTCCGGGTGCTCCTAACCACCAGGTCCATAACAGTACAGCTGGCCCACAAAGTGTTAATGCATCTCAAAAGAGGGATAAGAGAAGTTCTGAACCCATTTTTTTTTCTTTGCAGTGTGTTTTGTCTCTCTTTTCCCCTTAATCTCTCTGGGTGGTTCAGGACTCAGATGTAGATATGGATATTCAGGGTCTGTCCTCTTGTGTGGATCAACTCACTGCAACGGTCCAAAGCATTCAAAATTATGTAGTTCAGAAACCGATGTTAGAGCCTAGAATTCCAATTCCTGATTTGTTTTCTGGGGATAGATCTAAGTTTCTGAATTTCAAAAATAATTGTAGACTGTTTCTTGCTTTGAAACCCCGCTCCTCTGGTGACCCCATTCAGCAAGTTAAAATTATTATTTCTTTGCTACGTGGCGACCCTGAAGACTGGGCATTCTCCCTTGCGCCAGGAGATCCTGCATTGCTTAATGTAGATGCATTTTTTCTGGCGCTTGGATTGCTATGACGAACCTAATTCAGTGGATCATGCAGAGAAAGCCTTGCTGGCTTTGTGTCAGGGTCAGGATGAAGCGGAGGTATATTGTCAGAAGTTTAGAAAGTGGTCTGTGCTTACTCAATGGAATGAGTGTGCCCTGGCAGCAATTTTTAGAAAGGGTCTCTCTGAGGGCCTTAAGGATGTTATGGTGGGCTTCCCCACGCCTGCTGGTCTGAATTAATCAATGTCCTTGGCCATTCAAATTGATCGGCGTTTGCGTGAGTGCAAAATTGTGCACCATTTGGCGGTGTCCTCTGAGCAGAGGCCTGAGCTTATGCAATGTGATAGAACTTTGACCAGAACTGAACGGCAAGAACACAGACGTCAGAATCGGCAGTTTCCTATTTGCAGTATCCTATTCCTTTGAGGGGAATTGATGCTACGCCTTTGGCCAGGAATAAACCTCAGTACTGGACTCAGTTGACCATGTGCATGGCTCCTGCACATCAGGAAGATATTCGCTTTTTGGTGTTGCATAATTTGCATGATGTGGTCGTATTGGGTTTGCCATGGCTACAGGTTCATAATCCAGTATTGGATTGGAAATCAATGTCTGTGTCTAGTTGGGGTTGTCAAGGGGTACATGGCGATGTTCCGATGATGTCAATTTCTTCATCCACTCCTTCTGATGTCCCTGAGTTTCTGTCGGATTACCGGGATGTATTTGATGAGCCCAAGTCCAGTATCCTACCCCCTCATAGGGATTGTGATTGTGCTATAAATTTGATCCCTGGTAGTAAGTTCCCTAAGGGCTGACTTTTCAATTTATCCGTGCCAGAACACGCCGCTATGCAGAGTTATATAAAGGAGTCCTTGGAGAAAGGGCATATTCGCCCGTCTTCATCACCGTTGGGAGCAGGGTTCTTTTTTGTGGCCAAGAAGGATGGTTCTCTGAGACCCTGTATAGCCTACCGCCTTCTCAATAAAATCACGGTCAAATTTCAGTACCCTTTGCCTCTGCTGTCTGAATTGTTTGCTCGGATTAAGGGGGCTAGTTGGTTCACCAAGATAGATCTTCGAGGGGCGTATAACCTTGTGCGTATTAAACAGGGCGATGAATGGAAAACAGCATTTAATACGCCCGAGGGCCATTTTGAGTACCTGGTGATGCCATTCGGGCTTTCTAACGCTCCATCTGTGTTTCAGTCCTTTATGCATGACATCTTCCGAAAGTATCTGGATAGATTCATGATTGTATATTTGGATGATATTTTGGTCTTTTCTGATGATTGGGAGTCTCATGTGAAGCAGGTCAGAATGGTATTTCAGGTCCTTCGTGCTAATTCCTTGTTTGTGAAGGGGTCTAAGTGTCTCTTTGGAGTTCAGAAGGTTTCCTTTTTGGGCTTCATTTTTTCCCCTTCTACTATCGAGATGGATCCTGTTAAAGTTCAGGCCATTTATGATTGGACTCAACCTATATCTGTGAAGAGTCTTCAGAAATTCCTGGGCTTTGCTAATTTTTACCGTCGCTTCATCGCTAATTTTTCTAGTGTGGTTAAACCTTTGACTGATTTGACAAAGAAAGGTGCTGATGTGGTGAATTGGTCCTCCGCGGCCGTGGAGGCTTTTCAAGAGCTGAAACGTCATTTTTCTTCGGCCCCTGTGTTGCGTCAGCCAGATGTTTCGCTCCCTTTTCAGGTTGAGGTTGATGCTTCTGAGATTGGAGCAGGGGCTGTTTTGTCTCAAAGAAGTTCTGATGGCTCTGTGATGAAGCCATGTGCCTTCTTTTCTAGAAAGTTTACACCTGCTGAGCGTAATTATGATGTTGGCAATCGGGAGCTGCTGGCTAAGAAGTGGGCATTCGAGGAGTGGCAACATTGGCTTGAGGGAGCCAAGCACCGCGTGGTGGTCTTGACGGATCACAAGAATTTGACTTATCTCGAGTCTGCCAAGCGGTTGAATCCTAGACAGGCTCGATGGTCACTGTTTTTCTCCCGTTTCGATTTTGTGGTCTCATACCTTCTGGGTTCTAAGAATGTGAAGGCTGATGCCCTTTCTAGGAGTTTTGTGCCTGATTCTCCCGGAGTCCCTGAGCCAGCTGGTATTCTCAAAGAGGGGGTAATTCTGTCTGCCATCTCCCCTGATTTGCGGCGGGTGCTGCAGGAGTTTCAGGCTGATAGACCTGACCGTTGTCCAGCGGAGAAACTGTTTGTCCCTGATAGATGGACTAGCAGAGTTATTTCTGAGGTTCATTGCTCGGTGTTGGCTGGTCATCCTGGCATTTTTGGTACCAGGGATTTGGTGGCTAGGTCCTTTTGGTGGCCTTCCTTGTCACGGGATGTGCGTTTTTTTGTGCAGTCTTGTGGGACTTGTGCTCGGGCCAAGCCAAGCTGTTCTCGTGCCAGTGGGTTGCTTTTGCCCTTGCCGGTCCCGAAAAGGCCCTGGAAGCATGTTTCCATGGATTTTATTTCTGATCTTCCTGTCTCTCAGAGGATGTCTGTCATCTGGGTGGTTTGTGATCGCTTTTCTAAGATGGTCCATTTGGTACCCTTGCCTAAATTACTTTCCTCCTCTGATTTGGTGCCATTTTTCTTTCAGCATGTGGTTCGTTTGCATGGCATTCCGGAGAACATTGTGTCGGACAGAGGGTCCCAGTTTGTCTCTAGGTTTTGGTGGTCCTTTTGTGCTAAGATGGGCATTGATTTGTCTTTTTCTTCGGCTTTCCATCCTCAGACAAATGGCAAAACTGAACGAACCAACCAGACTTTGGAAACCTATCTGAGATGCTTTGTTTCTGCTGATCAGGATGATTGGGTGACCTTTTTGCCATTGGCTGAGTTCGCCCTTAATAATCGGGCTAGTTCGGCTACTTTGGTTTTGCCTTTTTTTTGCAATTCTGGTTTTCATCCTCGTTTTTCTTCGGGGCAGGTTGAGCCTTCTGACTGTCCTGGTGTGGATTCTGTGGTGGACAGATTGCAGCAAATTTGGACTCACGTGGTGGACAATTTGACGTTGTCCCAGAAGAAGGCTCAACGTTTCGCTAACCGCCGTCGTTGTGTTGGTCCTCGACTTCGTGTTGGGGATTTGGTTTGGTTATCTTCTCGTTATGTTCCTATGAAGGTTTCTTCTCCTAAGTTTAAGCCTCGTTTCATTGGTCCTTATAAGATTTCTGAAATTCTCAACCCTGTGTCATTTCGTTTGGTCCTTCCAGCTTCCTTTGCCATCCATAATGTGTTCCATAGGTCGTTGTTGCGGAGGTATGTGGCGCCTATGGTTCCCTCCGTTGATCCTCCTGCTCCGGTGTTGGTTGAGGGGGAGTTGGAGTATGTGGTGGAAAAAATTTTGGATTCTCGTATTTTGAGACGGAAGCTCCAGTACCTGGTTAAGTGGAAGGGCTATGGTCAGGAGGATAATTCCTGGGTTGCTGCCTCCGATGTCCATGCTGCCGATTTGGTTCGTGCCTTTCATTTGGCTCATCCTGATCGGCCTGGGGGCCCTGGTGAGGGTTCGGTGACCCCTCCTCAAGGGGGGGTACTGTTGTGAATTCCATTTCTCGGACTCCCTCCTGTGGTCATGAATGGTACTTTGGTTAGTTCTGCTCTTGGACTCCCTCTGGTGGCTTTGAGCGGAACTGCTGGTCTCCGAGGTTTGCTTTCCCAGCTGCCCTCGTTTATTGTTAGTCTGGCTTCCCTATTTAACTCTACTCAGATCGTTACTTCATGCCAGCTGTCAATGTATCAGTATTGGTTCAGATCTCTCTTGGACTTCTCTGAGGACCTGTCTACTCCAGCAGAAGCTAAGTCCCTGCTAGTTCATTTGTTGTTACTACTGCCTGAATATATTTCTTAGTACTGCTAAATTCTAGTCCAGCTTGCTATCATGATATTTCCTTGCTAGCTGGAAGCTCTGGGGTGCAGTGTTGCACCTCCACACCGTGAGTCGGTGTTGGGGTCTTTTTGCATACTCTGCGTGGTTTTTGTAGTTTTTTGTGCTGACCGCATAGTTTTCTTTTCTATCCTCTGACTATTTAGTGAAGTCTGGCCTCCTTTGCTAAAACCTGTTTCATTCCTGTGTCTGTGACTTTCCTCTTAACTCACAGTCAATATATGTGAGGGGCTGCCTTTACCTTTGGGGAATTTCTCTGAGGCAAGGTTAGGCTTCTATTTCTATCTTTAGGGGTAGTTAGCTCTTAGGCTGTGAAGAGGCGTCTAGGGAGAGTTAGGTACGCTCCACTGCTACTTCTAGTGTGTGTGTGATAGGAGTAGGGTTTGCGGTCAGCAGAGTTCCCACTTTCCCAGAGCTTGTTCCAATCTCTAGTTTACTCATCAGGTCATTCCGGGTGCTCCTAACCACCAGGTCCATAACAGTGCTTGCAGAAACGGCTTCTTTCGCATCACTCTCCCATACAGCTTCTCCTTGTGCAAAGTGCGTTGCATAGTTGACCGATGCACAGTGACACCATCTGCAGCAAGTTGATGCTGCAGCTCTCTGGAGGTGGTCTGAGGATTGTCCTTGACTGATCTCACCCACCATTCTTCTACTCTGCATTTCTGATGTTTTTCTTGGCCTGCCACTTCTGGCATTAACAAGAACTGTACCTGTGTTCTTCCATTTCCTTACTATGTTCCTCACAGTGGAAATTGACAGGTTAAATCTCTTAGACAGCTTTTTGTATCCTTCCCCTGAACAACTATGTTGAATAATCTTTGTTTTCAGATCATTTGACAGTTGTTTTGAGGAGCCCATGATGCCACTCTTCAGAGGAGATTCAAACAGGAGAGCAACTTGCAAGTGGCCACTTTAAGTAGCTTTTCTCATGATTGCATACACCTGGCTATGAAGTTCAAAGCTCAATGAGGTTACAAAACCAAAAAAAGTGCTTTAGTAAGTCAGTAAAAAGTAGGTAGGAGTATTTAAAACAAGAAAATGATAAGGGTGCCCATACTTATGCTCCTGTCAAATTTTGTTTGAATGCAGATTGCACATTTTCTGTTAGTACAATAAACCTCATTTCAAGGCAGAAACATTACTGTGTCCAACAGTTATTAGATATATGAAACTTAAATATCTGTTGCAAAAAAAACAATTTTTATAAAACATTAAGCTTAAAATTAATAGGGGTGCCCAAACATTTTCATATAACTGTATCTAGATGTGTTGTGAGAACTTTGAACCCCCAAGTGTTTCACTACAGTTAATATCGCAGAGCCGTGAAAATAAAAAATCATTTTTTTTCCACAAAAATTAACTTTGACACCCAGTTTTGTATTTTCCCAAGGGTAACAGGAGAAATTAGTCCCAAAAAGTTGTTATCCAATTTGTCCCGAGTACGCTGATACCCCATATGTGGGGGGAACCACCATTTGTGCGCATGGTAGTGCTCAGAAGGGAAGGAGTGCCATTTGGAATGCAGACTTAGATGGATTGGTCTGCAGACGTCACATTGCATTTGCAGAGCCCCTGATGTACCTAAACAGTAGCAACCCCCCACAAGTGACCCCATATTAGAACCTAGACCCCCCACAGAACTTATCTAGATGTGTTGTGAGAACTTTGAACCCCCAAGTATTTCACTACAGTTTATAACGCAGAGCCGTGAAAATAAAAAATCATTTTTTTCCCACAAAAATGGTTTTTAGCCCCCCAAATTTTTATTTTCCCAAGGGTAACAAGAGAAATTGGACCCCAGAAGTTGTTGTCCAATTTGTCCTGAGTATGCTGATGCCCCATATGTTGGGGTAAACCCCTGTTTGGGCGCCCAGGAGAGCTCGGAAAGGGAAGGAGCACTGTTTTACTTTTTCAACCAGAATTGGCTGGAATTGAGATCGGATACCATGTCGCGTTTGGAGAGCCCTGATGTGTCTAAACAGTAGAAACCCCCAATACTAACAGAAACCCTAACACAAACACACCCCTAATCCCAACCACACCCCTAACCCCAACCCTAACCACACCCTTAACTCCAACACACCCCTAACCCTAATCCCAACCATAACCCTAACCACACCCCTAACCCTGACACACCACTAACCCTAATCCCAACTGTAAATGTAATCCAAACCCTAAAACTAGCCCCAACCCTAACCCTAACCTTAGCCCCAACCCTAACTCTAGCCCCAACCCTAACCCTAGCCCTAACCCTAACCCTAGCCCCAACCCTAACCATAGCCCCAACCCTAGCCCCAATTCTAACCCTAACCCTAGCCCCAACCCTAGCCCTATCCCTAGCCCTAACCCTAGCCCTAACCCTAGACCTAGCCCTAACCCTAGCCCTAACCCTAGCCCTAACCCTAATGGGAAAATGGAAATAAATACATTTTTTTTTATTTTTTTATTTTTCCCTAACTAAGGGGGTGATGAAGTTGGGTTTGATTTACTTTTATAGCTGGTTTTTTTAGCTGATTTTTTTGCATCTCACATTTTGAGAGCTATAATTTTTCCATATTTTGGTCCACAGAGTCATGTGAGGTCTTGTTTTTTGCGGGACGACTTGTCGTTTTAATTGGCAACATTTTTGGGCACGTGACATTTTATGCTTGCTTTTTATTCCGATTTTTGTGAGGCAGTATGACGAAAATCCAGCTATTCATGAATTTCTTTTTGGGGGGGCTTTTATACCGTTCCGCGTTTGGTAAAATGGATAAAGCATTTTTATTCTTTGGGTCAGTTCGATTACAGCATTGCCTCATTGATATAATTTTTTTATGTTTTGGCGCTTTTATACGATAAAAACTATTTCATAGAAAAAATAATTATTTTTGCATCACTTTATTCTGAGGACTATAATTTTTTTATTCTTTCGCTGATGACGCTGTTTGGCAGCTCATTTTTTGCAGGACAAGATGACATTTTCAGCGGTACCATGGTTATTTATATCTGTCTTTTTGATTGCGTGCTATTCCACTTTTTGTTCGGCGGTATGATAATAAAGCGTTGTTTTTTGCCTCTTTTTTTACGGTGTCCACTGAAGGGGTTAACTAGTGGGACAATTTTATAGGTCGGGTTGTTACGGATGCGACGATACTAAATATGTGTACTTTTATTGTTTTTTTTATTTAGATAAAGAAATGTATTTATGGGAACAATATTTTTTTTTTCCCTTTATTTAGGAATATTTTTTTTTTACACATCTAAATATTTTTTTTTCTTTATAACATTGGCCCAGGGGGGATTATTGTTATGATCCTAGTGGCAAGGATCGCAAGTAGGACTAGCTAAGTAACTAAACCGACTACAAAACTCTGGGGAAGTGGTAACTGAATTGACCGCAACCTGATCCTATCCACAAACAACTATAGGCAGCCGTGGAACGTTACCTGAAAATCCTAGACGTCTCTTCACGGCCTGAGAAACTGACTATTCCTAGAGGGAACGAAAGTCCTCACTTGCCTCAGTGAAATGACCCCAAAGATATAGAATAGCCCCCCACAAATATTAACGGTGAGTTAAGGGGAAAGCACAAACGCAGAGATGAAATTAGATTTAGCAAATGAGGCCCGCTAACACTAGAAAGCAGAAAATAGAAAGGGAACTGTGCGGTCAATTAAAAACCCTATTCAAAATATCCACGCAGAGATCGCTCGAGCCCCCGCACCAACTAACGGTGCGGGGGAAGCAACTCTGTACCCCAGAGCAAACCAGCAGAAGAAATCACATATTAGCAAGCTGGACTAAACTCATCATACACAGAAATCATATTGCAGACTGATGAGCAAAAAATAATTAAACAGAACTTAGCTTCTCCTGAAGAGACTAAAACCGAAGATAATCAGGAGTAATCAGAATAGCACTGAGTACATTGACAGCCGGCAACAAGTGGAAGTGAAACAGAGCTAAATAGGAAACTCCCAAGTGAATAATGAGGCAGCTGATCAGCCACAGACCCGCAGGATAACAAACAAAGCCACCAGGGGGAGCCCAAAACAAAATTCACACAATACCACCTGTGACCACAAGAGGGAGCCTGAAAACAGAGTTCACAACAGATCATGTTATAAGGTCAGATCGCCGATCTGACACCTTGCACAGCACTGTGTCAGATCAGCGATCTGACATGCAGGGCTGCAGGCTTACCACCGCTTGCTCTGAGCAGGCGTTGGTAAGCCACCTCATTTTGGATCTGGGACCTGCAGGGAGGAGACGCTTGGTACAAGGTGAGCACATCGCCTTGTACCGAGGATCTTAGGGAAGCCCGCAGGGAGCTCCCTCCCTGTGTGATGCTTCCCTATGCCCCCGGAACACTGCAATCATGTTTGAGCGCAGTGTGCCGGGAGTTAATGTGCCGGGGGTGGTCCGTGACCGCTCCTGGCATATAGTGCCGGATGTCAGCTGCGATAGTCAGCTGACAGCCGGCCATGATCGGCCGCGCTCCCCCTGTGAGCACGGCCGATTGCTATGACGTACTATGCCGTCCTTGGGAATTAAGTCCCAGGTTACCTTGACGGGATAGTACAACATATGGGATTAAGGGGTTAAAAATTGTTAGGCCTAACATAGCGGTGCAGTCGCAAGGCCCAATTAGCTATTCCAAATTGTCTGTGCTAAAATTGTGTTTCAGTGGCAAATCAGAAGGCCAGATTTCCACTTAAAAATAATTAGGCATAAAAGTGTTGTTCAGGCACACTATCTAAGAAAATAAGTAATAATTGTTCATTTGTTGACAGGTGACTGACAGCTGTAGGCCTAAGGTTGTGAAACAGCAGGGTACAACATGAGTGGGGAAAAGTCGTGGTGAAAGGGGAAATAGGTTTGGTGTTCAACTTGCACGTGTGTTAGGTGTTAATGTGAATGAAAGCTCAACTGAACAAACTCCGTTTCATCCTAGACAAAGATCACTGACAACATTTGTTACTGACCGGCCTATTCTACTCCCTTTTTTGGCAGCCACACAGTTGCCTTGTAGATGAGGTAAGAAAGATCATGTGCTCCAGTGGTTGGCAAGCACTGCATCTAGTGGCCTCTCCTCCTCTTCCTCCAACTTAATATCACAAACAGTACAATCCTCAGAGATGGCAACCAATCACCCTTTTTCCCCTCCCTGTCAAAAATATCCAAATGCCCAATTGACTGTGGGGAACCTCACATGGGCCATTCTGAAAAGCTGTTCACACATTCTATTCCATGAACATCAAACGTCTGCTCCGAAGAATCACAGAATCCAGAGGAGGAAAGCATCTACACCGATGCCCAAAATTATTTCATGTTGGATCCAGGGCTGAACGAAGTAGGGTCCAAGCAGAATCTAGACCCTCATCACCAGACGTTAACCACCAAGGGTGGAGGTGATCCTGATGCAACTCAGATACCAGAAATGCATGCAGACTGTACTGTGGTGTCATGGTAGGAAGAGGAGGAGGGTGACTCTCAGAGTGAGGACTGTGAGAACAGTCAGGATGACCATGAGGTTGTAGATCCCACTTGTGGCGAACCCAGAGGTACACAGCTGAGTAGCTCAGCAGAGGAGGTGGAGGAGGAGGAATATGATGAGGTTACGTTGCAACTTCCCACACAGACATGAAATGATGCAACCATTGCAAGCACTGCATCCTCAGCCCCAACTCTGGCTGTGGCCAGCATCGTGTCATGTCGGACGCTGTTCATACCAGGGCGTTCGACAGACAGCGGTAATTCCGCTTTTGTCCACTATGTGCTCAGTGGCGTCGGCTAGATTTTATCTAGCTGGTCCGGGGTTAATTTAGCTGGTGCTCGGATTGGAAACTGGGCCATGCCCACTGCCTTTAAATAGTTCTTCTGAACATTGGGCATCGCCGATTATAGCTTCTGTCTTGTGCTTGGTTATCTCGGTCTGGAGTGGTGAGCTAGGAGTTGGAGTATCGTTGCTGGTGGTGTATTTCCCTTTGTCTTATTTTCTTCTTCCTATATTTGTATTTATTTTTGCCCTGTGCACTTATAGTGTATTCCTGAGTGACTGCAGCGTGTTGTATATTTTTCCGTTATCCTTGTCTGTGCTAACTGTGGGTATTGGTGTGTGGTCTCTTCACTGGGTGGTGGGTGGAGGTTTCAGCCTAGGGTTGAAACAGGAGACAGGGTGAGGGTGGAGGCCCAGACATGCACACCATCAGTGTAAACTCTGGGAGAGGGTCAGTCAGGGTTTCCCTAGTCTGAGGGAAATTGCAGGGGCCCGGGTCATTAGCTCTTGCATACCTAGGTCTCCCGTGACACATCGGTCGCGAGTGTACAATTTGCAGGGGTGGCAAAGGTTGTCTAGCCTGGGCATTTTTTGAGACTGCAAAGGATGACACAAAACACATTATCTGTCAAATTTGAGAAAAAAACTTAGTAGAGGCAAAAATTGCAATAATTTGACAACTACACGCATGAACCGGCACATGCACGATCAACACGCCTTAGTTTGGGAGTCTCTCTGCGCTAAAATGCGGACAAGCAAGCCTTGTCAACGACTGGCTGTCCAATCAATTCCATCTGCTGCTTCTCCCTCCTCCGTCACCATTCCAAGTCTTCACACAAAGGTCTCAATTGTTTACCCACCACAAACGGGTGAGTGAGAGCTGGTCAGCTGTTAAGGAAGCAAGCATAACTGCTACTTTTGTATCACCTAACATCTTTCTCAATCCACCATAACATCTCCCCCTGCACGTCACTCACAGTCTAGCAGTTTATCCCGTTTTCCACACTCTGCCCTCTTTCAGCACAGCAGCCAGCTCTTGGTCCCGCAGTTGTGGTCACGTAAAAGAATGCTTCCTCCCACACATGGCAAAGCTAAGAGCTTGAACTCCACTATCTCCAATCTGTTGGCCAATGGTTAATGCTGCCTTTTTTGCCTGGTAGACACAGACAGATTCAGTTGATGGCCTTTGCAGTCCCCCAGTACCAGTTACTTCTCTAAGAAAGCTGTGCCCTGCGCTACACCAGCATGCCACCTGGTGGTGGCCCTAAATCGCGGCAACCTCACACACATGCCCTGCATGGCTCATGTCCTCAACCTGGTGGTACCACTCACTTCCAACAATTGCACCCGCAGGTCATCGACTTTCATCACTAGAGAGATCTTTCAGCCTACTGATTAACTGTTTGATTAGCAATGTTTCAACATGGTGGAATTTCACTCTGCATATGTTGCAGCGGCTGTGACAGCAGCGACGAACCCTTTTGCTGTATGTCCTTGTGACAACGCGGTACGCACGCGGTGCAAATCACGCTTGTTTTGCAGAGTGGACACAGGTGAAGGACATCTGCACCTTTCTGCACAGTTTTGAAATGGTTACTAAAATGGTTAGCACTGACGAGTGACGATGCCATCATCAGCATCACTATTACAGTCATCTACATGCTGGAGTACACTTTGAATAGTCTGGGTGAGCAGTTGATGGTCCCAGAGGAAAATTTGGAAGCAGAGGGAGATTCGAAAGGGATAACAATATCTCAAATTTTCAGACAGTCATCTCAAAGGTGGGTGCCATGGGAGGGTGGCTTACTGCAATCAAGAGGGCTCATGGTACCAGACAAACTATTAGTGAAGATGCAGGGAGCTGAGAAACAAATTGAGGATGAAGAGGTGATGGACTCACAACAATCAGGACTCAGGATATGAAGAAGATAATGATATGCTCTCTGTTGTCCATGGTTGGCGGGAAGGGATGGAGGAAGCAGCCTTGAGTGTTACCTTGACACCCACACAGCATGGACTTGGACCTCATGGAAGCATCCAACACATGAGCACCTTCTTTCTGCATTATTTTCAACATGATGCCCATATTCTTAGGGTTAGAAATAGTGCTGACTAGGGTTGAGCGAAACGGGTCGGCCATTTTCAGAAGTCGCCGACTTTTGGCAAAGTCGGGTTTCATGAAACCCGACCCGACCCTTGTGTGGGGTCGGCCATGAGGTCGGCGATCTTCTGAATCTGGTATCGGAATTCCGATACCGAGTTCCGATATGTTTGCGATATCGGAAATCGGTATCGGAATCCACATTTAAGTGTAAAATAAAGAATTAAAATAAAAAATATTGATATACTCACCTCTCCGACGCAGCCTGGACATCGCCGCTGGTAACTGGCATCTTCCGTTCCTAAGAATGGCGCTTGAAAGACCTTTCGATGACGTCACGGCTTGTGATTGGTCGCGGCCACCCACGTGACCGCTCAGCGACCAATCACAAAGCCGTGACGTAATTTTCAGGTCCTAAATTCCTCATTCTAGGAATTTAGGACATGAGAATTACGTCACGGCTTTTGATTGGTCGCTGAGCGGTCACGTGGGCCGCCGTGACCAATCACAAGCCGTGACGTCATCGAAAGGTCCTTCACGCGCTCATTCTTAAGAAGGAAGGCTGCCGGAAAGAAGCCGGGCGCCTCCGAGGGTGAGTATATACCTAATAGGAATATACTCACCCTCGGCTTCTTTCCGGCAGCCTTCCTTCTTAAGAATGAGCGCGTGAAGGACCTTTTGATGACGTCACGGCTTGTGATTGGTCGTGGCGGCCCACGTGACCGCTCAGCGACCAATCAAAAGCCGTGACGTAATTCTCATGTCCTAAATTCCTAGAATGAGGAATTTAGGACCTGAAAATTACGTCACGGCTTTGTGATTGGTCGCTGAGCGGTCACGTGGGCCGCCGCGACCAATCACAAGCCGTGACGTCATCGAAAGGTCTTTCAAGCGCCATTCTTAGGAACGGAAGATGCCGGTTACCAGCGGCGATGTCCAGGCTGCGTCCGAGGGTGAGTATATCAATATTTTTTATTTTAATTCTTTATTTTACACTTAAATATGGATCCCAGGGCCTGAAGGAGAGTTTCCTCTCCTTCAGACCCTGGGAACCATAGTATCCCATTGCACTGCATTGGGTTTCGTGTTTCGGCCGACCCCGACCCCGACTTTTTTATAGGATCGGCCGATTTCACTCGACCCGACTTTTGAGAAAGTCAGGTTTCGTGAAACCCGACCCGATCCTATAAAAATAAAAGTCGCTCAACCCTAGTGCTGACTACTGGGTTGCCACTCTGTTAGATCCATAGTACAAAAGTAAATTTAGCTAAATTCTTCCACCCCTGGAAAGTGATGCGCGCATGCTGGTGTATTGAAATATACTTGTAGATAATCTTAAGAGTGTTGTTTCCCAAGACAGCAGTGGGGCCCACAGTGTGCATTCCAGTTGTAGCCGTCCATTCATGAGATTGTCAAAGCCTCATTGCCAAAAATGTAGTCATTTAACACATTTTTTAGACCAGACCGTGCACCAGCAGAACAGAGTACAAGCCTGACACGTTGCGAATGACTGGAGAGGATGGTGCAGGAGTATCAAGAGCTCAATATCAATGCCACGAAGGGGGGTTTGGACCCATTTACATTTCGATCTTCAAAAATTGAAGAGTGGCCAGAGCTCACCTGTCATGCCTTGAAGGTTGTGTCATGCCCGGCAGCAAGCATTCTCTTAGAGCGTGTCTTAGCGCTGCTGGTGATGTCCTGATGGATAATTACATCCAGCTGTCCCTTAAAGTGTAGACTGCCTAACTTTCATTAAAATGAACAAGTCATGAATCTCTGATGACCCCAGTCGCACATTGGGCAGCCTAGGCGATGGTGTAGCTTTTAGCGTCATGTATTGATCTCGCACTATTGCAGCCTACGCCATCTTTCTGGTGCCTGCTGTTGCTACTGCTGCTGATGTTACAAACAATTTTTTGAAATGTGGATACTCCAATTTGGGTCTGCATCTGGTGTGTTGCCTGTAGTACAGGGCATGTCAGAGGCTTATTATACTGTTTCTACTCTGTGGAAATTGATGCCACTTTAGTGGTGAGTGACAATTTTTGAAATGGAGAGACTCCAATTTGAGTTTCCATCTGTTGAGTTGCCTGTAGTAGAAGCTGTGTCAGAGGCCTATTATACTACTTCCCCTCTGCGGAAATTGATGCCACTTTAGTGGTGTGTGACAATTATTTTTTGAAATGTGGAGACTCCAAGTCGGGTCTCTCTTTGGTGGGTTGCCTGTGTAAATAGGGCTCCCAGAAAGGCATGCCTTCACTTGCATTCAGACAAGTACCTGTGTGTTGTGAATTCCGTTCTGGAGCTCCCTCCTGTGGTTGCTAATGGTATTTTTGTGAGTTCTGCCATTGGGCTCCCTCTGGTGGTTTCGAGTGGAACTGCTGCTCCGTTAGGTAGCTGTAGCAGCTGCCATCACTGATCGCCTTGCCTGGGTTTGTTATTTAAACCTGCTCTGGGCTTTAGTTCATGCCAGCTGTCAATGTCTTAGGTTGGATTTGGTTCTCTCCTTGGCTTTTTCATATGGCCTGTCCTTGTCAGCAAAAGATAAGTTCTGCTAGTTCTTGTTCGTCCATTTGCTTTGGACATTATTGTTTTGCAAATATGTCTCTTTTTGTCCAGCTTGTCACTATGTCATATTCAGGCTAGCTGGAAGCTCTGGGAAGCAGATTTGCCCCTCCACACCGTGAGTCAGTGTGGAGTTCATTTTTTGTAAACTCTGCGTGGATTTTTGTAGTTTTTAATACTGACCGCACAGTATCCTTTTCTCTCTGTCTATCAAGTTTAGTATTGGCCTCCTTTGCTGAAAACTGATTTCATTTCTGTGTATGTCATTTCCCTCTCCACTCACAGCCAATATTTGTGGGGGGCTATCTTTGAAAACCGGTCACAAACCACCCAGATGACAGACATTTTCTGAGAAACAGGAAGATCAGAAATAAAATCCATGGAAATATGCATCCAGAGCCTCTCAGGAATAGGCAAAGGCAAAAGCAACCCACTGACACGGGAACAGCAAGGCTTAGCCCGAGCACAGGTCCCACAGGACTGCACAAACGAACGCACATCCCGCGACAAGGAAGGCCACCAAAAGGACCTAGCCACCAAATCTCTGGTACCGAAAATCCCAGGGTGACCAGCCAACACCGAACAATGAACCTCAGAAATTACCCTGCTAGTCCATCTATCAGGAACAAACAGTTTCCCCACTGGACAGCGGTCAGGTTTATCAGCCTGAAACTCCTGAAGTACCCGCCGCAAATCAGGGGAGATGGCAGAAGGAATCACCCCCTCCTTGAGAATCCCAGCCGGCTCAAGAACTCCCGGAGAATCAGGCAAAAAACTCCTAGAAAGGGCATCAGCCTTCACATTCTTAGATCCCGGAATATACGAGACCACAAAATCAAAACGGGAGAAAAACAGAGACCACCGAGCTTGTCTAGGATTCAACCGCTTAGCAGACTCGAGGTAAATCAAATTTTTATGATCAGTCAAGACCACCACGCGATGCTTGACTCCCTCAAGCCAATGTCGCCACTCCTCAAATGCCCACTTCATAGCCAACAACTCCCGATTGCCGACATCATAATTACGCTCAGCAGGCGAAAACTTTCTGGAGAAGAAAGCACATGGTTTCATCAAAGAGCCATCAGAATTTCTCTGAGACAAAACGGCCCCTGCCCCAATCTCAGAAGCATCAACCTCAACCTGAAAAGGGAGAGAAACATCTGGCTGACGCAACACAGGGGCAGAAGTAAAACGGCGTTTAAGCTCCTGAAAGGCCTCAACAGCCGCAGAGGACCAATTCATCACATCAGCGCCTTTCTTCGTCAAATCGGTCAGAGGCTTCACCACACTAGAAAAATTAGCAATAAAGCGGCGATAAAAATTAGCAAAGCCCAAAAATTTTTGAAGGCTCTTTACAGATGTGGGTTGAGTCCAATCATGAATGGCCTGGACTTTAACAGGGTCCATTTCAATAGCCGAGGGAGAAAAAATGAAACCCAAAAAAGAAACTTTCTGAACTCCAAAGAGGCACTTAGACCCTTTCACAAACAACGCATTAGCACGAAGGACCTGAAATACCATCCTAACCTGCTTCACATGAGACTCCCAATCATCGGAAAAATCCAAAATATCATCCAAATACACAATCATGAATTTATCCAGATAATTCCGGAAGATATCATGCATAAAGGACTGAAATACCGATGGAGCATTAGAGAGCCCGAATGGCATCACAAGATATTCAAAATGGCCTTCGGGCGTATTAAATGCTGTTTTCCATTCATCACCTTGTTTAATACGCAAGAGATTATAAGCCCCTCGAAGGTCGATTTTAGTAAACCAACTGGCACCCTTAATCCGAGCAAACAAATCAGAAAGCACGATCAGCTCTATCCTCACCTACTGTATTCTCACCCATCCCTTGTAGATTGTGAGCCCTCGCGGGCAGGGTCCTCACTCCTCCTGTACCAGTTATGACTTGTATTGTTCAAGATTATTGTACTTGTTTTTATTATGTATACCCCTCCTCACTTGTAAAGCGCCATGGAATAAATGGCGCTATAACAATAAATAATAATAATAATAATAAAGGGTACTGGAATTTGACCGTGGTCTTATTGAGAAGGCGATAATCTATACAGGGTCTCAAGGAACCATCTTTCTTGGCAACAAAAAAAATCCTGCTCCCAATGGTGACGAAGACGGGGGAATATGCCCCTTCTCCAAGGACTCCTTTACATAACTCCGCATAGCGGCATGCTCTGGCACAGACAGATTGAAAAGTCGGCCCTTAGGGAACTTACAGCCAGGAATCAAATTAATGGCACAATCGCAGTCCCTATGAGGAGGCAGGGAACTGGACTTGGGCTCATCAAATATATCCTGGAAATCCGACAAAAACTCAGTAACATCAGCTGATCCCCTGCTGTGTGTCCGGCAATTTCTACTGCCCTGTCTACATTCACACCCCTACTGATTTTAAACTTGCTCCAAATAGGCCTCTGCCTCCACTCTGTTTCTAGTATTTACCCTGGGCTCCAACACCGCCAGTTGCTGCTCAGAAGTGCCATCTGCACAGTCAACACATGCTCCAGTGTTATTGGGGTTCAGTAACGTCAGCTGATCCCCTGCTGTGTGTCCGGCAATTTCTCCTGCTCTGTCCACATTCCCACTACCACTGATTTTAAACTTGCACCAATAAGGCCTCTGCCTCAACTCTGTTTCTAGTATTTAACCTGGGCTCCAACACTGTAATAGCTGTGGGATGTTCCTGACTCTCCCTAGACACCTCTTCACAGCCTAAGAATTAACTACCCCTAAAGAAGGAAATAGAAAGCTATCTTGCCTCAGAGAAAACCCCAAAAGGAAAGATAGCCCCCCACAAATATTGGCTGTGAGTGGAGAGGGAAATGACATACACAGAAATGAAATCAGTTTTCAGCAAAGGAGGCCAATACTAAACTTGATAGACAGAGAGAAAAGGATACTGTGCGGTCAGTATTAAAAACTACAAAAATCCACGCAGAGTTTACAAAAAATGAACTCCACACCGACTCACGGTGTGGAGGGGCAAATCTGCTTTCCAGAGCTTCCAGCTAGCCTGAATATGACATAGTGACAAGCTGGACAAAAAGAGACATATTTGCAAAGCAATAGTGTCCAAAGCAAATGGACGAACAAGAACTAGCAGAACTTATCTTTTGCTGACAAGGACAGGCCATATGAGAAATCCAAGGAGAGAACCAAATCCAACCTAAGACATTGACAGCTGGCATGAACTAAAGCCCAGAGCAGGTTTAAATAACAAACCCAGGCAAGGCGATCAGTGATGGCAGCTGCTACAGCTACCCAACGGAGCAGCAGTTCCACTCAAAACCACCAGAGGGAGCCCAAGGGCAGAACTCACAAAAATACCATTAGCAACCACAGGAGGGAGCTCCAGAACGGAATTCACAACACCTGTGTTACTTACCTTACATTTTTCTGCCAGTTTTACTGTATGAAATTGATGTTTATCCCATCTAAGTGTGGCTTACACCGCTTCCTTAACCCCTAGCTCCTCATTGAAATTTCAATTCCAAGCTGTAAACGCTGGGCCAGACCCTGAAACCTAATGCATGGCTCAAGGCTGACTGCTGCTGTGCCATTTTCAAATTTCTACTGTGGGTCAATTGATGCCACTTTTCATGGTGTCTGCCCCTAATTTTAGCTGTTTGGGAAGCTTTTGTCAACCCTAAAGATGTTGTGTATACGTTTGGTTTGGCCTCCTATTGAATCTAATGGCATTTGTCAAACTGTTCAGTGAACGTCTAAACATTCTGCGAGTCGAACTGAACCTTAAAAGATTCTCTCATCTCTAACCAACACACCCCTAATGAATTCCATATGGGGTTTAGGCTCCCAAATGCGGTTTAAGTTCCAAAATGGGGTCAATCTGCAAATGCAACATTATGTCCAAATTGGCACTCCAAAAATTAAATATCGTTGTTTCTTTTCAAGCCCTGTCATGTGCCTAAACATTTTTTTGACCATTTGGTAGAGATTGCATAAATACAGTTATATGAAAAAGTTTGGGCACCCCTATTAATCTTAAGCTTAATGCTTTATAAAAACTGGTTTTTTTGCAACAGCTATTTCAGTTTCATATATCTAATAACTGTTGGACACAGTAATGTTTCTGCCTTGATATGAGGTTTATTGTACCAACAGAAAATGTGCAATCTGCATTCAAACAAAATTTGACAGGTGCATAAGTATGGGCACCCTTATCATTTTCTTGTTTTAAATTCTCCTACCTACTTTTTTACTGACTTACTAAAGCACTTTTTTTGGTTTTGTAACCTCATTGAGCTTTGAACTTCATAGCTAGGTGTATGCAATCATGAGAAAAGCTACTTAAAGTGGCCACTTGCAAGTTGTTCTCCTGTTTGAATCTCCTCTGAAGAGTGGCATCATGGGCTCCTCAAAACAACTGTCAAATGATCTGAAAACAAAGATTATTCAACATAGTTGTTCAGGGGAAGGATACAAAAAGCTGTCTCAGAGATTTAACCTGTCTATTTCCACTGTGAGGAACATAGTAAGGAAATGGAAGAACACAGGTACAGTTCTTGTTAAGGCCAGAAGTGGCAGGCCAAGAAAAACATCAGAAAGGCAGAGAAGAAGATTGGTGAGATCAGTCAAGGACAATCCTCAGACCACCTCCAGAGAGCTGCAGCATCAACTTGCTGCAGATGGTGTCACTGTGCATCAGTCAACTATACAACGCACTGTGTTTTTTTGCCGCCATGCATAACGCCTTTTTGTATGACCAAACAACTCAATCTTGGTTTCATCAGTCCACAGGACCTTCTTCCAAAAAGAAATTGGCTTCTCCAAATGTGCTTTTGCATACCTCAGCCGACTGTGGCGTGCTTGCAGAAACGGCTTCTTTCGCATAACTCTCCCATACAGCTTCTCCTTGTGCAAAGTGCGTTGTATAGTTGACCGATGCACAGTGACACCATCTGCAGCAAGTTGATGCTGCAGCTCTCTGGAGGTGGTCTGAGGATTGTCCTTGACTGATCTCACCATTCTTCTTCTCTACCTTTCTGATGTTTTTCTTGGCCTGCCACTTCTGGCCTTAACAAGAACTGTACCTGTGTTCTTCCATTTCCTTACTATGTTCCTCACAGTGGAAATTGACAGGTTAAATCTCTGAGACAGCTTTATGTATCCTTCCCCTGAACAACTATGTTGAATAATCTTTGTTTTCAGATCATTTGATAGTTGTTTTGAGGAGCCCATGATGCTACTCTTCAGAGGAGATTCAAACAGGAGAACAACTTGCAAGTGTCCACTTTAAGTAGCTTTTCTCATGATTGCATACACCTAGCTATAAACTTCAAAGCTCAATGAGGTTACAAAACCAAAAAAAGTGCTTTAGTAAATCAGTAAAAAGTAGGTAGGAGTATTTAAAACAAGAAAATTATAAGGGTGCCCATACTTATGCTCCTGTCAAATTTTGTTTGAATGCAGATTGCACATTTTCTGTTAGTACAATAAACCTCATTTCAAGGCAGAAACATTGCTGTGTCCAACAGTTATTAGATATATGAAACTGAAATAGCTGTTGCAAAAAAAACAATTTTTATAAAACATTAAGCTTAAGATTAATAGGGGTGCCCAAATTTTTTCATATAACTGTAATTTTCAGGTCCATTTTCTCCTATTACCCCTTGTGAAAATTTCAAATTTTGTGCTAAAACAGTACTTTACTGGAAATAATATAATTTTTTGCGTTTACATATAAATGTTATAACATCTTGTGGATCATCTATGCATTAAAAATACTCATCAGCGCCCATAGATCAATTCCTCGAGGGATGTAATTTTCAAAACTATATAATTTGTGAGGCAGTTTGGAATTTCAAGGACTTTGAAAATGGGGTATGGCATACTCAGTCTATTACAGTCAAATATGGGCACCAAGAATAAAAAAGTACACTTTTATTTCCGAGTATGGCATGTGCTAAAACATTAGGTTTTGATAACATGTAAGATATCACTTCATTTGGTAGAAATTGGGTACCGGCAAAAAATGTATTTTTAATTTTCACACAGAAATGTTATAAAGTTTGTTGAAAAGGAAAAAAAAGGTTTTGGTACCATGTTAGCTAATTGAAAAAGATTTTTTGTTCTCAATGAGATAAACAAAATAGTAATCTTGTAGTTATAATTCCTTTTAGCCATTAAAAGGTATCAGAACTACAAGATTATTATTTCGTTTCTCCCACTGAGAACATTCAAATTTCTGTGAAACTGGTGTCTGCAATCTTTTCCAGCAAAATTTACACTCCAAACACAGAAGAGGACCACGAAGACCAGATGTGGGATATTGTTACAGTCAGGAAAAATTGTGTAATACATTTTAGGGTCCATTTTCTCCAGTTTCTGCTTGTGAAAATGAAAGATATCCAAATAAAGCAATATTTTAGTGGAAAAAAATTAATTCTTCGTTTTGTCATTGCCCTATGCCTTAATTCCTGTGTAGCACCTGAAGGGTTAGCACAGTTCCTAAAAGAAGTTTAGAATAAATTGAGTGTAAAGTTTTTAAAATGGTTTCATTTCTGGGAATTTTCCAATATATTGGAACCTCAAAGTCACTTAAAACTGAATAAGTCGGTAAAAAATAGGATTTTGTAAAAAAAAATTTAAAAAATGCTGCTTAATTTTAACCCTCCTAAGGTTCTAACAAAATAAAATAATATTTAAAAGATGTGGCTGACATATAGTAAATGTTATTTTTGATCTATTTTGTATGGTACGATTATCTGATTTAAAGAAATAATCATTCAGAGTTTGAAAATATCTAATTTTTCTGAATTTTTATAACATTTTAGAAATTTTCACAAAACAAACTAAAAACGTATTGACCTAAAATTTACTCCTATCATGAAGCATAATGTATCATGAAGAAAGAAACTCAGAATATGAGATATGTTGAAGCATTCTAGAGCTGTTGCCACATAAAGTGAAAAGTGTTAGATTTGTTTAATGGGGCTTGGCCATTAAGTTCAGAATTAGGTCTTTCACTAAGAAGTTAAATCAACATAGGATATGATTTGCCAACCTTATTCCTATGCCAAAAATCTTAGGCTGAAGAATTAGAGAAGACATTTTCTGAGATCCCGGGAAAAAAAGTAATGATATCAAAGATAGCTGGTAGATGAAGTCAAGAAAACAGGAGAATTTTAGCGCAGTTTATTGTCAACACATTTCAAAGTTAACAAACTTTTTCCTCAGGACAAAAAAATGCTTCTTAAATTTGAAATTCTTTGACAATAAACCTCATTAAATTTCTTCTAGTTTCCTGACTCCATCTTCTGGCGATTCCTGGTCTCAATACTAGTTTTCCCAGTAGCACAAAAACATACTCTTTCTTCTGTAATTCTTTATCCTGGATTAACTCTGCAGCAGCCGGACTCAAGCATGTAGGTGTTGTTGTGGCCACACAACCTCATCGGGGGTACAATTCCCTATTTTCTTTGGATCTTCTGTGAAAGGATAAAACCATATTGCGCTATTGTTTTTTTTTTTTTTCTTTTTTTTTTCAGCTAAAATCTTAGGCTGGGACTTCATGACAAAATATGTCATCCAAAAAGCAATTCACAGATAAGTCATGCAAAAAAAAAAAAAATGGGCAAAACACAGATACGTTACATGCAAATCACAGTTACTTGTGACTTGCACTAAAGGCTTTGGTAAATGAGTCGGGTGTGGTGTGGAACCAGAGACAGAAGATCTAACAGATCTGGAAACATTAACAACTGTTGTTTCGCAGTGGCAGTAAGTAGCAAGTCGACGGGCTACACCATAGGAAATAATTTGATGATATATAGACAGAGACCCTGATCTCTCAGTGATGTGTCACTTAATGGGCTGCTTAGTGTAGTTTTAATTAAAATCCCGTTTATCAGTAGGAGATCATCATTAGAGGACTAATAAACCTACTGCCAGGTAGTCCTCCATATTCATGAGCTCTGTATAACCCCACTGATTGGCAGCTTTCTGTGTATAATGTATATGGACAGAAAGCTGCAGGCAGAACTGTAAGTGATGCTTCGCTGGAATCAACATTTGGGTTCCTACACTATGCTTCTCTCAGGTGTGGTAGCAAAAATCTTGTGACAGATTCCTTTTAATTACAAAAGGATTTAAGTTAAAATTCATAATTTTTTGTAATGCTTTTTTTTCCTTTTTTTATCCATTTGAGTCTAATTATAATAGGCAAGAAACAAGCAGTACAAACATGCTGCAAAAATAAACCACCTGACAACAAAGGAGAAATTGAAATCTCTTGGCTAGCCAAATAAATAAGAGTAATAGCCATTTAATGAAATAAAGAAAAAAATACAACTCTAACATCTGGACATCACATTCTTAAAGATACTATTTTTAAAAGGGTTGAAAAGGAAATTGAGTAGACCTATGGTAGAGTGACCAAAGTGTACAGTTCTATTTGCCTGCAATAACCTTTCCATGTAATTTTCTGCCTTGGGAACATTTAAAACCTTTCTATGCCATTTTTTTGTTTTTTGTATTTTTAGAGTTAACAAAGTGTGAAAAAAGTCACTGGCTGGTAATACAAACTGATTGAATAATATATCAAGGAGAGAAAGACTGTCTTGTGAGAAATTCATGCACTATTTTATGTCTGCATTATATCGATTAGACTAAAACGCTCACTTTATGCTCTTAAGGAGGTAATGTTGCTTATTCTCACTAACCTCAGCTGCATGAGAAGGATACAGTGCACCTCAGATATTTTCAGCAGACTATAGCATCACTGTGATCTGTTGAAACAAATCGTCTCCAACCCTGGTATATTAAAAGGGTTGTCTAGTTATACGAAAACTTGTTTGCTCTCATTCTAAAACAGTGCTACCCCTGACCAAGGTCTGTATGTGGTAGTGCAGCTCAACTACAATCAATACAAAGGGACTGAGGTGCAATGCCAGACACAACTCATGACCAGGAACAGCGCTATTTCTGAAAGAGAGACAATATTTTCTTCTAATCCAGGACAACCCCTGTAAAGGGGTTGTCTGGGACATTAACATTAATGGCCAGTCTTTAGGAGAGGTCATCAATATATGATTGAGGAGTGCAACAAATAGTCAGGTCAAGAGTGGTGCGCTCAAAAAATAATAATGTGGTGCTCAAAGGAAAAAAGACTCAAATATGATGAAGAAGAACCTTCGGCACTCAACAAGTCCACAATTCTTTACTCTCAAATAGGAATTTATTAGGCAGCCAGCAGAAAAATAACAGACATCAAAATTCCAACGTTTCAGCATACATTGCCTTTTTCAAGGAAGTCTGTATATAGTAAATAGTGTTCCTATTAAATTACTAGCCAACACGGCATGGGAAAAGGAGGCGACTGCGGAAAATAGAGTGCTGGCGTGCGTCCCGTAGCTCGAAGCAAGATGAGACGAAGGAATGCAACACCCAGCACCCAGCCAACCAGCTGTTTCCGATATCAGCAGCGGCCAGAACTGCTCAATTAGAGAGCTGCACCGCTCCATCAACTAAATAGTGGCCGTGACCGGGAATTGCTCATTTGCCACATATTCAAATCAATAGGGGGAATATGTGTAGTACCTGGTCACAGCCACTATTATGTAGACCATAACTGACCATCACTAACATCAGGAATAACTTGTGGGGGTGACGGGCATCCTAAGGTTCGGAGATCTGTGTTAACACCATGGACAACTCTTTTAACAATTTTAGCCTTGAGAACATGAGCATCATTTTTATTTTGTGTCTTTGCATTCTACTCTATCACAATCTGAATCCCATGTGGTCACACCTGACGCCATTACCCCACTCACTGGGTCCTTACGATTCAAATCGCAGTGTGATTGAATTTACACGCAAACGAGAATTTCAGTACATTCGAGCTTCTCATCATTAATTACAATGTCTCTTAAAGCGATGCAAAAATAATTATTTTTTCTACAAAATAATTTTTATTGTGTAAAAGCGCCAAAACACACAAAAATAATAATTGTGGTATCGCTGTAATGGTACTGACCCGAAGAATAAAGCTGCCTTATCAATTTTACCGCATGCAGAACGCCATAAAGAAATACCCCAAAAAACAATTCCTGAATTGCTGGTATCTTCTCATTCTGCCTCCCAAAAATCAAATAGAAAATAATCAAAAATGTGTTGTGCTCGAAAAAGGTCACACAAAAAATCAACTCGTCCACCAAAACACAAGCTATTACAAGACATTGTCAGCAGAACTATGAAAAAATGACAGCTTTCAAAATATGTGACATCAGATAAACATAAAAACCCGATATATATCTGGTATCACTGTAATCGCATTGACCCAAATAGTCTTCTAATCACTTATACCACACAATGAATGGCATAAAAAAATACATAAAACCAATTCTTCACCTACTATTAATTTGTTCATTCTGCCTCCCAAAGATCGCAGTAAGGCTAGGCACAAATGTATCCTGCGCTCTACACTGAGCTCTTACATCTGGTTTCCTTGTAAATCTAATTATTAGCACAGTACTTTGGTAGTGAGGGGATGTTTCCCTTGCTTAAATTGTGGACATTGTAGATATATTAATAAAGGGAAGGAATTCATACATCCAATAATAGGTGAAATCTAAATTTCTGACCTGGTGATCAGAATTCATATTTTATGTGATACAATGTCCACATAAATTTTTATATGTAGTTGAGACTATAAATAAATATAGAATCAGACTTCATGACCATAAATCCATGTTAAAGACCAAAAATAGTGATCTACCTATCCCCCAACATTATGCTGCTGCTGAACATCAGGTAAATGACCTTAGATTTTAGATAATTAAACTTAAAGTTAAATGTAATGAACTCCAATGAATCTATAAACTACAATCCTGACTCTCTGGGGCCTTAATATTGACTTTAAAATTGCCTCATCATTTCCTAAATGAAGAAGAAGAGTCTGGGAATATAAACTGACGACCTTTGGCAGTCTCACTGCAGGAATGAATGTGTCACACGGATTTATGTCTTTTTACATCAACTAAGGAACTTGCCCCTTAGACTATTTGGGGTCATCACAACAGAACCAACCCCAATCAGAGAACAATAAAACATTCCTTATCTAAGAACTGGCCCAATATTTATGGACACAACTGTTTATCACCCATGGTAGTTCTGCTTAAACCACTTTTGAAGAAACGTGCACAAATGGACAGCGACATTTTTTTCCTATCTAAATGCAAAAAAGGAGAATCTAATTCCCAAAGGACTCTGGATTACAAACCCAATTCTTCATACCTACAATACCCATTATGCACAAAACCTGTGTCACAGGACTTCTGAGAGATTAAGGAATCATCTTTTGCATGTCTGCTACAGCATAAAGAGTAAAGTCCAAGGGCAATTTGAAACTCTGAGGAAAACACTTACAGAAGACACAGAGCAAAAATTACAACAATACTACAACAAACTACGGACCCTTCTTATTCATAACAAGGAAAAGAAACTGCACAGATTGCGCCTCAATTCAGGACTCTATGCAAACAGATACAAAACAAAGCCAAAACCTGACAACTTGGACAACAACTCCATTCCAGACACAAAAGCATCTAACTGTGTCATTTATAGTGTTGAGCGATACCGTCCGATACGTGAAAGTATCGGTATCGGAAAGTATCGGCCGATACCGGCAAAGTATCGGATCTGATCCGATACCGATACCCGATACCAATACAAGTCAATGGGAATCGGAAGGTATCCCTGATGGTTCCCAGGGTCTGAAGGAGAGGAAACTCTCCTTCAGGCCCTGGGATCCACATTAATGTGTAAAATAAAGAATTAAAATAAAAAATATTGATATACTCACCTCTCCGACGCAGCCTGGACCTTACCGCTGTGAACCGGCAGCCTTCTTTGCTTAAAATGAGCACGTTCAGCACCTTCCATGACGTCATGGCTTCTGATTGGCCGCGTGTCGCTCATGTGACCGCCACGCGACCAATCAGAGACCGTGACGTCATCCCTCAGGTCCTAAATTCCTAGAAGGGAAGTTTCCTCTCCTTCAGACCCTGGGAACCATACACTGGAAACTTCCGATTCCGATTCCCGATACCACAAAAGTATCGGATCTCGGTATCGGAATTCCGATACCGCAAGTATCGGCCGATACCCGATACTTGCGGTATCGGAATGCTCAACACTAGTCATTATTCTCTCAGATTATAAGCCCAACAAAGTGGAGCTGGCCGTGCTTTCCAGAGGACTCTCATTTTGCCCTACTAAGGCCCTGGATAAAACTGAACTCTGCAGTGATATGGAACATTTTTTCAGGAGAATGCACCTGAGGGAATATTTCAATGATACAGAAGATTCAGAACCCACCTGGATTGAAGGAAATGGAATCCTAACAACCAAGAAGAGGTCAGACTGGACACCTCCACCTGGATGCAACCCTCATTTGGATAAATATATAGACTCCTTCAGACATTTGATAAAATCCACCATCATAGATACTAACAGGAGACAAGCATCCAACATCAGTGCCCAGGAGAGAAAGGCCATACAGTCCCTGAAAACCAACAAAGAAATCATCATCAAACCTGCTGACAAGGGAGGTGCAATAGTCATGATGAACACATCAGACTATATGAAGAAACCAAACAGACAACTTATGGACACACGCTACTACAAAAAATTGGAGTCGGATCCTACACAGGACTATTACAAGGAACTAAACAAGTTGGTATCTGTCTGCCCGATTAATCCATAAGAGCCAATGACCTGATACCAGAAAGTCCAAGAACAGGGATATTCTACATGCTTCCCAAAATCCCAAAATCTGGAAATCCAGAAAGGCCAATTATTTCACGTGTGGGCACCCTTACTGAGCAGGTATCTGGATGGGTAGAGGGTATTCTTAAACCCCTGGTAAAGGATACACCCAGCTACATTCAGGACACAACTGACCTATTGAATAAACTATCAGCAATAGGTCCTCTACCAGAGGGAACCATCCTGGCCACCATGGATGTGGAATCTTTGTACTCCAATATCCCACACCAGGATGGGCTAAATGCCTGCAAATTCTTTCTGGAAAACACAGGGACTGAAGCGGATTCTGTGGTGAAACTTATAAAATTCATCCTCACCCACAATTACTTTGAATTTGACAAGAATATCTATCTACAGGAGACTGGCACAGCAATGGGAAGTAAAATGGCCCCACAGTATGCAAATCTTTTCATGGCCAAGCTTGAAAGCGACTTTTTGTCCTCATGTCCCATCAGGCCTCTGGCCTACTACCGCTACATTGATGACATTTTAATCATCTGGACGGAGTCTGAGCCACAGCTAAAGACGTTCCATGAACAGTTTGATTAATTTCATCCTACCATCAACTTGACACTCAACCACTCAAGCACTGAAATTAACTTTTTGGACACCATCATTAAGCTGCAGAACAATAAAATAGAGACATCCCTGTATCAGAAGCCAATCGACCGTCCAACATACCTTAAATGGGATAGTTTCCATCCAAAACACATAAAAAACTCTATTGTCTACAGCCAGGCCATCAGATACAATCGTATATGTTCCAACCCAATGGATAGGGATGAACACCTTGGTCGCCTCAGAAAGACCTTTTTGAATCAGGGCTACCATCCAAGAACAATTGAAAACCAGATTACAAGAGCCACCAGAATATCAAGGAATCACTTGCTACATTGCAAAGCTAAAGAAGAAAATAACTGGGTACCTCTAGTAGTTACCTACAATCCAAATCTGGAGGTGCTAAGGGGAGCTGCACGGAAATTACAGCCTTTACTACAAAAAGATGTCCGATTACAATCCATTTTTCCAGACCCCCCACTACTGTGTTTTAGGCAGCCCCCAAATCTAGGAAGCATCATTGTCAGAAGCTCCCTGTCCTCTCCAACAGCTGCAGGAACCTTTCCTTGCAATCAGAAAAAATGTAAAACTTGTCCATTTATAATGACCACGGACAAGATAAAGATCCCCAATTCACATCAGGACTACAAGATACCAGGTACTTTCAGCTGCGTCACTTCTAATGTGGTGTACCTGCAGCGCCCCAGAGTCCTGGTCGTTGCAGTACTGATGCTCCGCCGCTAAGGGGGGCTATGGTACGTCTGATGGCACTAAAGGAGTTCACCTGACCAGGTATCACAGACACCAATACACTTCACAGTCTGGCCTCCAGGGGGAGCTAAGGGTGCTATGTATTAGGCCACTCCTCACAATCTGGTAAAACTGGGGGTTGGATAGGAAGTTAGTGAGAAGCTGACTGGGTTGGAACCAGGCGACATCCTGTGGCAGAGGGTGTTGCAGGGGAAGATTTAGGGGGGTCCCTGTCAGGGGTGGGATCCTGACGGAGGCCTACCGAACAGAGAGAACGTTACGGGACCGCGCCTGCACTTCGTTGCGGCGGTACCCCAAGAAAGGACAAGAAGCGAGGTTTATTGTGCTGAGTGAGAAACGAGATCAACGCAGCAAGGAGAAACACCAGTAGGAGTCGTGCTGTAAGACGAGGCAACATCCTACTGAGGCGCGTAGCCGGTGGCCGGAACGCCGAGGAAGTGTTGAGCTCCAGGCCTTACTTCAAACCTATGGCAGGACAGTCAGTTATAGGCGGGCTGTCTCACTCAAATCACCTAAGAAGACATAGGGGGCAACATTTGGAGAGGGGCGACTCTAGGGTCCCGGAAGAACTTCGAGCCTACCCGTCATACGGGTGCGTCCTAGCCATATCATCTGGGGGAAGAAGCAGAACATCATAATCGAGTTGTGAGGGAACTTCAGAAACAGACACAACAGTTGTGGGGACTATCCCGTAAGCACAGCAGGGGAGGACCACAACACACAAGCGCTAGAAATTAGGCACAGATTTCCACCTGCAAAGGGAACCCTGGAGGTGCCATCGGACCGGCCGGACTTGCACAGCCCGGTTAACCGTATTCCGGACTGAGGATCCTGAAGCCTTCAGTAAAGAGGTAAAGAGACTGCAACCTGGTGTCCTCGTTATTTACTGCGACCTGCACCACATCATAACATCATCACCATACCTCCACTTTCATTGTACGCCCCTCAGCAGGGTCACGGACCGAGTCTAGCCACCGTGACAACCCCAGAACAGAGACTCAGAGGCCCGGTACCGGGTACCCCTCGGCCCTGCGGCAGTGAGGGCGCTACATACCTAATCATTTGTACTAAATGTCCAACTGGGGGTCTGTATGTGGGGGAGACAGGGCAGAAACTGAGAACAAGAATGAATTCTCACCGCCACACAATAAGAGAAAAAAGAATGGATCTACCTGTGGCAATACATTTTTGTCTCCCGAATCATAACTTCATGGACATGAAATTACTTGTATTAAAAGGTAACTTCAAAACTCAGAGAAACAGAAGAGTCTGGGAATATAAACTGATGACGACCTTTGACAGTCTCACTGCAGGAATGAATGTGTCGCACGGATTTATGTCTTTTTACATCAACTAAGGAACTTGCCCCTTAGACTATGTGGGGTCATCACAACAGAGACCCCAATCAGAGGACAATAAAACATTCCTTATCTAAGAACTGGCCCAATATTTATGGACACAACTTTTTATCACCCATGGTAATTCTGCTTCATGTCACCTGTCTTATACATGGTTGTTTGATTTTTTTTTCTGTGCTATGTTGTGTATAAATATGATTCTTCAGAATTTCTTTTAGTCTTTGCCTGATGCAGAGACGTATGTAGTCTCGAAAGCTTGCAATTTGTTACCATCTTTTCAGTTAGCCATTAAAAGGTATCAACCACTGAGGACTCTCAATTCTAAATATTTTTCATTTCCTAAATAACATTTTGTGGCTTATAATGGAGAGAGGGGCCACTTGTCAAACCATTTTCTGTCTTCTTTTTTGGTTGTCTTTTCTCTATTATCTTTATGTATAAGAAAAACATATTCAAGCGCAAGATTCGGCATGAAAATGTGCCTTGACAGAAATGAGTTAAAATGGCCCAGTCCTGTACTGAAAAATTGTGGCTCTCCTGTTTCACAAGAATTTTGGTTTAGAAGTAAAATTAGGACAAAGGGGTATTTAAAAAGCCCTTCTTGTTTGCAGTGTGTGAATCAAACATAAATGAATTTACAATCACCCTGACTTTGCAGGACCAACACCTCCCTCTTTCTCTTGTATATTTGGATTATTATTCATAGACTGACACTGCTATTCTTATTTTCAACATGTTTAGCCCTTCTATACAATCCCCCAACTAGATTTAGGCCTTTTTCTGTCTCCATGTTGAAATACCTTTGCCCTCTGACCAGCTGCCTCTACTTTGTAAAATCATATAATGGCGCTGCTTGGTGCTTGACTAACTCTCTTTTTTTATTGCCCCGGTGATAAGTCAACCTGATTGGCTGCACAAAACCATGTGATGGGAACAGCTACAAGGAATTACGTGGAAGCTCGCCCTGCTTTGCCTGACATAATTAGCTTGATTTCTGAGTCTTTATCAATGTTTGAAATGGTGCCAGTCATTTTTTTTTATTCTGTGATCCTATCAAATTGCAAAAGTAATAAAATCCATGGTAACCTCTGAACTGATCTTCAGCAGACCAATCTGATTGTCACTGGTACATATCTGTTACATTGTGGCCATATCAACAATCTATGGCCAAGTGTGAATGCAAAAATAGCATCTAATCTTTATTTATTCATCAAGTTCTCCAACATTTGGAAATCAATGCCCCGCCTTGGTATACTCAAATATGATGACAACAACAAACATTCTTGCATCAATTTTAAATGTTGGTAAATTCCCTATTTTTTATAGTACGTGCAACACAGATTTAATTTTGAAAATAGAACCTATGGAACGAATATCAATAGCCGTTCTTCTGATTAGTATTAATAGGTTAGAAGGGGTTTGTGGATAGTCTCCACGCAGCCGACAGGATTTGAAACATACAGTATATCACATGACATGTGTTATTCCTGAAGAAGAAATAGATTTGTCCTTTGAAATGCGTCCAAATAAACCAGTCATTTTATTACACTGGGATATGTGTTTCAAATCCTGCACGGAAACTATCCACAAACCCCCTTCTAACCTATTGATGTCTGATGGTCACTGGCTGACCAGTGGATCTGCTGTAGCCGATGTTGCACTATATGCTGTTTTTTTGGATTAAACAGGTGAGTTTTATCTGAGCGTAAAGCTCACTATATTTCTCGGATAAGACCCTATTTTGTGCCGATCTCTCCTACAGTTTTACATGGATGCTTCCCATTAGTATGAAATGGGCAGGCATGAAGCATGTTCTGCGCTTTTTAAGAATATTAAAAGAGCAACCTGTTGTAAAGGTCAAAATGTGAGAACATTCAATTCTGAAATGTTTCTCAAAATGTGATTGCTCGTATTACGTATCTGAATGCCAGTTAATATAAAGGCTGAAGTGTCCTCTCGTTGTAATGCCATTGTTATTTGTTTCCCTATGGTGTTTACCAAGCAATAAAAATATTCAATGTCTTCTTTCAAACAAGAATCGTTCACTGTGTAGTCTTCATTTAAGAAATGCTTGAAAAGAACGTGACATCATTTGTTTTGTTGCTCTCTTTTCACTGATGGATATGTTGATTGCCATTTAATATCAGTTACTTTGTTTTATTAAAGAAACACAATAAGTGAATACAATTCTAACAATTATTTATCTACTTTTCATCACATATTATCAAAAATATGTCACGGATACAGCAAGATTACAGAAAGATATTTGAAGGTTAAGGACCAAGTGAATATGAAAAACAGAGGTTTAATAGGAAAACAAATGTAAATCGAAATATATAGTATTTATATATACATTTAATCACATAAAGGGAGATCAAAGGGGTAACTGTTTATTTAGTAAACCTAAAGTGATCCACTTAAAATTCTCATCTTGTATAAATTTAAGTCTGTAACCAAAACTTAAAGAGGCTGTCAGGGTCAACAAGAGATCATCATGAGTCATCATGATGAAATCTGTGAGGTTACAAAACCTGGCAGCCTCATTGGTCAGCTATCATCTGAAACCTACAAAAGCAAATATCAATTGATCAGTAGAGATTCCTGATGATCAGGGGTGTAATTACCACGGTCGAAGTGGTCACCACTGCGACCAGGCCCGGCGGATCAGGGGCCCGGTGGGTCAGATGCACGCAGACACCAGCAAAAGTTAAAATCTGTTATCGTGCAGGAGATTCCTCCCGCATGACAACAGACAGACCTGCCCTCATGCAGGGTCACATCCGGCGGCCCTGCATAGCCGGATATGCGGCTCATCTTTCCAGACCACAGCATGTCTATTTATCTTGTGGAGACGCTCCATCTCCGCAAGCTAAATAACAAACTCTATGAATACGATGCAGTGATTCCGGATGTGTTCAATGAACACATCCGGAATCATCGCATACAACAGGGGGTGTCACTTTGGGCGGAGTGGGGTATCCGCTGCGTCCAAAGCGCTGAGTTTCCTGAATGTGGAAACATACCCTTATTGTAACTAATTCTCTTTTGGATGTTTCAATAAGGTGGGGCCATGGCAACCTGTATCTCCCCTCCACACAGTGACATATGTGGGATCGCAAGGTTCCCACTGATCTCTAGACTAAGGGTCCTCATACACAGGGCAGCCCATGGAGAAGAGTGATTGGTTACCTCCTTCAGTCCCATAGACATTGGTATAAAGGTAGCACAAAAGAGACCACCGCTCCATTCAATGATCACTGCTCCATTCCAATCAACATCGGACTGGTCATCTAGAAATACTAGCAAATGCCAGATAGGTGGTCTGGTGGTGGGCAGCATCGGCCCACAACACTCAGAATATTATATGGAGGACTATGGGGTGCATTATACTTCTTATATGGATCCCCATGAATTGTATGTAAGCCCCTGATGAGTATAATGGTTTATTTTCTTATATACATTACAGAACAATGGCAGTACGGGAGACAAATATATACCAGGATAGGGCACTGGATAGTTATGCCACTGAGGTCAGACTATACAAAATGGCAACAAAGCTAAAGTGTGCATAATGAATAGGGAAAATGAGAATTTTGGTGGAAAATATTTTGGCATGGGGGGAATTTTGGTGGAAAATATTTTGGCATGGGGGGCCCCATTTGAAAGTACGCACCGGGGCCCATAACTTTGTAGTTATGCCACTGCTGATGATAGATGTCCAACAATCTCATATTGATGACCTACCCAGTGAATAGATCATCAATGTCAGTTCCGAACAACCACTTTTAGAAATTAGCGTACTATGCTGCTGTTTGGTAGCTTCACTCACTTGTAAGAGGCAGAGTAGGAGGAGACTTGAATTACTGCAGCCATTTGTATACTCCATGCTCATGTCAGCTGCATAAGTCCTTTGATTACAGCATTAACAATGATTCAAGTAGTGTATAGGAGTATAATAAAATAAATAAAAATAATACAAATTTTATTGAAATGTACATAACAGATACAGTGCCTACAAGTAGTATTCAACCCCCTGCAGATTTAGCAGGTTTACACATTTGGAATTAACTTGGCATTGTGACATTTGGACTGTAGATCAGCCTGGAAGTGTGAAATGCACTGCAGCAAAAAAGAATATTATTTCTTTGTTTATTTTTTTTTTAAATTGGGAAAAGTTTTTTCAGAGGGTCATTTATTATTCAACCCCTCAACCCACCAGAATTCTGTTTGGTTCCCCTAAAGTATTAAGAAGTAGTTCAGGCACAAAGAACAATGAACTTCACATGTTTGGATTAATTATCTCTTTTTCCAGCCTTTTCTGACTATTTAAGACCCTCCCCAAACTTGTGAACAGCACTCAAACATGGTCAACATGGGAAAGACAAAGGAGCATTCCAATGCCATCAGAGACAAGATCGTGGAGGGTCACAAGGCTGGCAAGGGGTACAAAACCCTTTCCAAGGAGTTGGGCCTACCTGTCTCCACTGTTGGGAGCATCATCCAGAAGTGGAAGGCTTATGGAACTACTGTTAGCCTTCCACGGCCTGGACAGCCTTTGAAAGTTTCCTCCCGTGCCGAGGCCAGGCTTGTCCGAAGAGTCAAGGCTAACCCAAGGACAACAAGGAAGGAGCTCCGGGAAGATCTCATGGCAGTGGGGACATTGGTTTCAGTCAATACCATAAGTAACGTACTCCACCGCAATGGTCTCCGTTCCAGACGAGCCCGTAAGGTACCTTTACTTTCAAAGAGTCATGTCAAGGCTCGTCTACAATTTGCTCATGATCACTTGGAGGACTCTGAGACTGACTGGTTCAAGGTTCTCTGGTCTGATGAGACCAAGATCGAGATCTTTGGTGCCAACCACACACGTGACGTTTGGAGACTGGATGGCACTGCATACGACCCCAAGAATACCATCCCTACAGTCAAGCATGGTGGTGGCAGCATCATGCTGTGGGGCTGTTTCTCAGCCAAGGGGCCTGGCCATCTGGTCCGCATCCATGGGAAGATGGATAGCACGGCCTACCTGGAGATTTTGGCCAAGAACCTCCGCTCCTCCATCAAGGATCTTAAGATGGGTCGTCATTTCATCTTCCAACAAGACAACGACCCAAAGCACACAGCCAAGAAAACCAAGGCCTGGTTCAAGAGGCAAAAAATCAAGGTGTTGCAGTGGCCTAGTCAGTCTCCTGACCTTAACCCAATTGAAAACTTGTGGAAGGAGCTCAAGATTAAAGTCCACATGAGACACCCAAAGAACCTAGATAACTTGGAGAAGATCTGCATGGAGGAGTGGGCCAAGATAACTCCAGAGACCTGTGCCGGCCTGATCAGGTCTTATAAAAGACAATTATTAGCTGTAATTGCAAACAAAGGTTATTCCACAAAATATTAAACCTAGGGGTTGAATAATAATTGACCCACACTCTTATGTTTAAAATTTATAAAAATTTAACTGAGCAACAAAACTTTTTGGTTTGTAAGATTTATGCATCTGTTAATAAATCCTGCTCTTGTTTGAAGTTTGAAGGCTCTAACTTATTTTCATCTTATTAAACCTGCTAAATCTGCAGGGGGTTGAATACTACTTGTAGGCACTGTAAATGCAAATAAAATTTAGTGGGGATACAAATGCAAAATTTAAACTACATACATGGGTGTATACCATTTATAATAGGACCAGTGTCTAAAAACAAGAGATCTTTCTGAACCTGTATACTAAGGTGTAAACTGGAATTGTATATACATTTGGACTAATAGTTATATGATGAAAAAACCAGCGTATCAGCAGGGAGTGGGTTTCCTTATACTGAAAAATGCAAATAGACTCACATGAGCTGCTGAGTCTTTAAAGTGGATAAACTGAGTACATGTAAAGGAGGCCAGAAGGCTCCTATGTTAATTATGACAGTATATGGAAATTCCACCGACAGGTAGTTACACCTAGCAATGAGTTATGCAAATGTTAGTGCTAATACAAATATGTAGATAAAGCCACCCTTAATCTTTTCAATTGTACAATATAGGCCAAACCCTTTTAGATGGAGAGATATTTAAAGTGCCATAATAGTGCCAGATAGCTTACATAAAACATTTTGTGCAAAAAATGCTTATTTCCATTAACATAGGCTAAATCACCTTATTTGATAGAATAATGAGTAGCAGCAATTGTAAAGAGAAATGGATGGTAAATAGAAATCTTCAGTCAGAATAAGATGTATGGCATACAACCTGGGAATGCAGTACAGAGCAGCAACCCGCGTTTCACCTATTGCTTCTTCCTGGGGGAGTAGTTGTGTAGGTGAACAAACACATGGTTCTTATATATAGATGTATTAATCAGTGGTGTCAGCGGTTCAGGTATTGCACTCCCGCCAACGGACCTGGTGTGATGTCACCGCTGATTGGCATCACGCGTTGCAAGTCCACACCCCCATCCTACACATCAGGATGAGGGGGCAAAACAAGTTTTCCCCCTCCTATATACTAATGTGCCACAAACAGAAAGTTGATATCACCAACCATTCCCATTTTATTTAGGTGTATGCATAAATATGGCCCACACTGTATAATAGGGACCGACAGGTCTTCCACTACACCCAATCCAGCAGTTGGACATCCAACCAGGAGTATTCACATTTAAACAAATGAGGGCCTTAAACTACAAATGTGGCACCAATTTCACCACAGTAGAAACAGTATAATAGGGACCGACAGGTCTACCTTCACTACACCCAATCCAGCAGATGGACACCCAACCAGGAGTGTTCACATTTCCAAAAATTACTGACAGACACCACAAAAGTGGCATCAATTTCACCACAGTATAGATAGTATAATAAAGACTAACAGGTCTTCCACTACACCAAATCAAGCAGATGGACATCCAACCAGGAGTATTTACATTTCCAAAAATTATTGGCAGACACCACAAAAGTGGCATCAATTTCACCACAGTAGAAATAGTATAATAGAGACAGACAGGTCTTCCACTACACCCAATCCAGCAAATGGACACCAAGCCAGGAGTGTTCACATTTAAACAAATGAGGGCCTTACACCACAGAACTGGTATCAATTTCACCACACTAGAAATAGTTTAATAGGGACCCAACAGGTCTTCCACTACACCCAATCCAGAAGATGGATACCCAACCAGGAATGTTCACATTTACCCCTTTAACTCAAAGCCTGTTCCCACCTTCCTGACCAGGCCATTTTTTTTTTATTCTGACCACTGTCACTTTATGAGACCATAACTCTGGAATGCTTCAATGGATCCCACTGATTCTGAGACAGTTTTCTCGAGACATATTGTACTTTATAGAATAAATGAACAATTTACATTTTACTCAAAAATATACCTATAAAGAGAAAAATCAGACAAACGCAACATTTTGCAGTGGTCTCTTATTTTTTGCCAGAGCTTTACAGTATATTTCTGATTTAAAGGCATAAAAATTCAAAGTTAAACAATTGCTAAATTTTCTAACTTTTCGCCAAATTTCTGATTTTTTCACAAATAAACGCAATTCATATTGGTGAAATTTTACTAGTATCATAAACTTCTGACAACATGTCTCCAAATTTCCAAGCACTAAATTTTGTATTTTTTTTCTGAAAAGCAGAAATGGTAAAAAAAAAAAACACAGTGCTCTCAGAGCTCAAATAATGCAAAGAAAACAAGTTCAGAATCATTTAGAAACAACAATACTAATATATTAACTCAGGAAGAGTTCAGAAATCAATATTTTGTGGAATAACCATGATTTTTATTCAGAGCTTTCATGCGTCTTGGCATGCTTTCCACCAGTCTTTCAAACTGCTTCAGGCGCAAAAATGTAAGCAGTTCTTCTTTGTTTGATGGCTTGTGACTATCCATCATCCTCTTGATTACATTCCAGAGGTTTTCAATGAGGTTCAGGTCTGGAGATTGGGCTTCCCATGACAGGGTTTTGATGTGGTGGTCTCTTAATTTTTGCCAGAGCTCTATGTCACACAAATTAGTTAATAAATAACATTTCCCACATATCTACTTTACATCAGCCCAAATTTGGAATAACATTTTTTTTTGTTAGGAAGTTATAAGCATTAAAAGTTGGCCAGCGATTTTAATTTTTTCAACAAAATTTACAAAACCATTTTTTAGGGACCACCTTACATTTGAAGTCATTTTGAGGGGTCTATATGACAGAAAATATCCAAAAGTGACACCATTCTAAAATCTACACCCCTCAAGGTACTCAAAACCATATTCAAGAAGTTTATTAACCCTTCAGGTGCCTCACAGGAGCTGAAGCAACGTGGATGGAAAAAATGAACATTTTATTTTTTAGTCACAAACATGATATTTCAGCAACTATTTTTTTATTTTCACAAGGATAAAAGGAGAAAATGGACCACAAAAATGTTGCGCAATTTTTCCTAAGTACACCTATACCCAATATGTGGGGGAAAACTACTGTTTGGGCACGTGGCAGGGCTTGGAAGGGAAGGAGCACCTTTTAACTTTTTGAACGTAAAATTGGCTGGAATTGAGATAGGACGCCATATCACGTTTGGAGAGCCCTTGATGTGCCTAAACATTGGAAAACCCCCACAATTGACCTGATTTTGGAAACTAGACTCTTCAAGGAACTTATGTAGCTGTGTATTGAGCACTTTGAGCCCCCAGGTGCTTCACATAAGTTTAGAACATAGAGCCGTGAAAATAAAAAATCACATTTCTTCCACAAAAATGATCTTTTAGCAATTTTTTTTTTTATTTTTAAAAGGGTAACAGGAGAAAATGGTCCACTAAAGCTGTTGAACAATTTCTTCTGAGTATGCTGATACTCCATATGTGGGGGAAAACCACTGTTTGACCACACGGCAGGGTTCGGAATGGAAGAAGTGACTTTTTGGATTGCAGACTTTGATGGTCTGCAGGTGTTATGTTGTGTTTGCAGGGCCCCTGATGTGACTAAACAGTAGAAATATCCCACAAGTGACCCCATTTTAGAAACTAGACCTCCAAAGGAATTTATTTAGATATGTGGTGAGAAGTGTTGAGTGATACCGTCCGATACTTGAAAGTATCGGTATCGGAAAGTATCGGCCGATACCAGCAAAGTATCGGATCTGATCCGATACCGATACCCGATACCAATACAAGTCAATGGGACTCAAGTATCGGAAGGTATCCCTGATGGTTCCCAGGGTCTGAAGGAGAGGAAACTCTCCTTCAGGCCCTGGGATCCATATTAATGTGTAAAATAAAGAATTAAAATAAAAAATATTGATATACTCACCTCTCCGACGCAGCCTGGACCTTACCGCTGTGAACCGGCAGCCTTTTTTGCTTAAAATGAGCGCGTTCAGCACCTTCCATGACGTCACGGCTTCTGATTGGTCGCGTGCCGCTCATGTGACCGCCACGCGACCAATCAGAAGCCGTGACGTCATCCCTCAGGTCCTAAATTCCTAGAAGGGAATTTAGGACCTGAGGGATGATGTCGCGGCTTGTGATTGGTCGCGTGGCGGTCACATGAGCGGCACGCGACCAATCAGAAGCCGTGACGTCATGGAAGGTGCTGAACGCGCTCATTTTAAACAAAGAAGGCTGCCGGTTACCAGCGGTGATGTCCAGGGGCCTCCGGACAGGTGAGTATATCAATATTTTTTATTTTAATTCTTTATTTTACACATTCATATGGATCCCAGGGCCTGAAGGAGAGTTTCCTCTCCTTCAGACCCTGGGAACCATACACTGGGAACTTCCGATTCCGATTCCCGATACCACAAAAGTATCGGATCTCGGTATCGGAATTCCGATACCGCAAGTATCGGCCGATACCCGATACTTGCGGTATCGGAATGCTCAACACTAGTGGTTAGCACTGTGAACCTCCAAGTGTCTCACAGAAAATTATAACGTTGAGTCGTGAAAATAAAAAAAAACAACATTTTTTTCCACAAAAATTATATTTTAGCCCCACAATTTTTATTTTCACAGGGGTAATAGAAGAAAATAGACCGAAAAAGTTTTGCAATTTCTCTCGAGTATGCTGATACCCCATATGTTGAGGAAAACCACTGTTTGGATGCAAGGCAGGGCTTGAAATGGAAGGAGTAAAGTTTTGGATTGCAGACTTTGATGGACTGGTCTGCGGCGTCATGTTGCGTTTGCAGCGCCCTTGATGTGCCTAAACAGTGGAAATCCCCCACAAGTGACCCAATTTTGGAAACTGCAACCCTGAAGGAATTTATCTTGAGGCATAGTTTTATAGTAATGATTATAATGCTTTTGGTTTTACTGGTGTATGAATTTATAATGTGGCGGTATGTGTAAGATGTGCGGGGTACATCAGATTATAAAAGTGTATTGTTTTAACAGGGTATAAACTAATTTTATTAATTTGTGGACATGTGATACGCTTTAAATAAATCCTTAATGCAAACCCCAGGTTTCTCAGGGCAGGTTTCACAATGGCAAGATGTGTCCTTTCGGATTTTCCTCTTGGAGCAAACTCTGCACCGTTATTGTGATCGTCCTGTCCTAGCTGTTTGGGGAACCTGTCCTGGGAAATGTTGACCTGGGACAATGCGGGCACTATCAGTTTCAGAAGTACTTACATAGTTACATAGTTACATAGTTATTAAAGTTGAAGGAAGACTTTAAGTCCAACTAGTTCAACCCATAGCCTAACCTAACATGCCCTAACATGGCATCCAGAGGAAGGCAAAAAAACCCATGTGGCAAAGAGTAAGCTCCACTTTGGGGAAAAAATTTCCTTCCTGACTCCACATACGGCAGTCAGACTAGTTCCCTGGATAAACACCCTATCAAAGAATCTAGTGTATATACCCTGTAACATTATACTTTTCAAGAAAGGTATCCAGTCCCCTCTTAAATTTAAGTAATGAATCACTCATTACAACATCATACGGCAGAGAGTTCCATAGTCTCACTGCTCTTACAGTAAAGAATCTGCATATGTTATTATGCTTTAACCTTCTTTCCTCCAGACGTAGAGGATGCCCCCTTGTCCCTGTCTCAGGTCTATGATTAAAAAGATCATCAGAAAGGTCTTTGTACTGTCCCCTCATATATTTATACATTAATATAAGATCACCCCTTAGCCTTCGTTTTTCCAAACTAAATAGCCCCAAGTGTAATAACCTATCTTGGTATTGCAGACCCCCCAGTCCTCTAATAACCTTGGTCGCTCTTCTCTGCACCCGCTCCAGTTCAGCTATGTCTTTCTTATACACCGGAGACCAGAACTGTGCACAGTATTCTAAGTGTGGTCGAACTAGAGACTTGTATAGAGGTAAAATTATGTTCTCCTCATGAGCATCTATGCCTCTTTTAATACATCCCATAATTTTATTTGCCTTTGTAGCAGCTGCCTGACACTGGCCACTGAATATGAGTTTGTCATCCACCCATACACCCAGGTCTTTTTCATTGACGGTTTTGCCCAGAGTTTTAGAATTAAGCACATAGTTATACATCTTATTACTTCTACCCAAGTGCATGACCTTACACTTATCCCCATTAACCCCTTCCCGACATGTGACGGTATAGTACGTCACATGTCGGGACCCCCGCTTTGATGTGCGCTCCGGCGGTGAGCGCACATCAAAGCCGGGACATGTCAGCTGTTTTGAACAGCTGACATGTGCCCGCAATAGGCGCGAGCAGAATCGCGATCTGCGTGCGCCTATTAACTAGTTAAATGCCGCTGTCAAACGCAGACAGCGGCATTTAACTACCGCATCCGGCCGTGCGGCCGGATATGAGCGCATCGCCGACCCCCGTCACATGATCGGGGGTCGGCGATGCTCCTCCATTGTAACCATAGAGGTCCTTGAGACCTCTATGGTTACTGATTGCCGGTGGCTGTGAGCGCCCCCCTGTGGTCGGCGCTCACAGCACACCTGCAAATCTGCTGTGTAGCAGCGATCTTATGATCACTGCTGCATAGCAGAGCCGATCGGGCTGTGCCTGCTTCTAGCCTCCCATGGAGGCTATAGAAGCATGGCAAAAGTAAAAAAAAAAGTTTTTAAAAATGTGAAAAAAATAAAAAAAATATAAAAGTTTAAATCACCCCCCTTTCGCCCCAATCAAAATAAATCAATTAAAAAAAACCCCAACCTATACATATTTGGTATCGCCGCATTCAGAATCGCCCGATCTATCAATAAAAAAAAGCATTAACCTGATCGCTAAATGGTGTAATGAGAAAAAAATTCGAAACGCCAGATTTACGTTTTTTTGGTCACCACGACATTGCATTAAAATGCAATAACGGGCGATCAAAAGAACATATCTGCACCAAAATGCTATCATTAAAAACGCCAGCTCGGCACGCAAAAAATAAGCCCTCACCTGACCCCAGATCACGAAAAATGGAGACGCTACGAGTATCGGAAAATGGCGCAATTTTGTTTTGTTTTGTTTTTTGCAAAGTTTGGAATTTTTTTTCACCACTTAGATGAAAAATAACCTAGTCATGTTAGGTATATTAACACGGTCGTCAGTAAGTATATAAGAATAAGCCGACTCACAATCATGATACTAATCTTGGAGAACAACGAGTCAAAAAATGGCCCAAAAAATAGCTTTAAAGATATATTTATTCGTAGTTTAGTTTTACATTTATGCGTATAGATAATACATATAGAAAAACTTCATGTGATAAAGTAATAAATTGTGACTGTGTCCTTAGGTGCAACCAAAAACACCCGGTTCACAGATCAGGGCACAGATGTAGTGATGGTATAAATTATATGGTGCAGCAATATATGGAGATAAACTCCATATCAACTCCATGTAGGTAAGGAGAATTGTATCCGACGCATGGCAGCTAAAGATAAATATTGGCAGCTAATAGTAATGCCGATCATGTGCCCATGCATATAAATGTGTCTTGCAACATATAAAGCATGAAAAAATAAGAGCTAATTACCCATGAGAGTTCAGATGTGCCCGACTGGATCCGGGATGTAGACCCCAACGCGCGTTTCGCGTCTATGTGTAGCCGCTTCCTCAGGGGGCGTGGCTAATACGGAATCTTGATCCGATAAATAGTGACCAAGTCCGGTCATGTGACTACCCGGTGCGCTGCCGTGGAACGCAGAAACTACTTCCCTGCTGCATTCCAAGCCTCAGACCCAGCGGCAGAGCCTGGTCATGTGAGCGGGCGGGCGCCACGCCCACAACACACAACACAGGATCGCCGCCGAGAAGGAAGCTCAGAGCAGCAGGGACTGCGCCTCCACGTATAAAGTGACATAGTGCTCGTGAGGTAATTGGTTCTGTGCTAGTCATGTTAGGTGTCTATGAACTCGTAGTGACCTGGAGAATCATAATGGCAGGTCAGTTTTAGCATTTAGTTAACCTAGCAAAATAGGCAAGCAAAAAACAAGTGTGGGATTGCACTTTTTTTGCAATTTCACTGCACTTGGAATTTTTTTTCCCGCTTTCTAGTACACGACATGCTAAAACCAATGATGTCGTTCAAAAGTACAACTCGTCCCGCAAAAAATAAGCCCTCACATGGCCAAATTGACGGAAAAATAAAAAAGTTATGGCTCTGGGAAGGAGGGGAGCGAAAAACGAAAACGGAAAAACGGAAAAAGCTCCGGGGGTGAAAAGCTCCGGGGGTGAAGGGGTTAAAGCTCATTTGCCAGTCCGAGTGTGCTCCATTAATAACCACCCTTTGTTTCCTATCCCTGAGCCAGCTCTCAACCCACTTACACATATTTTCCCCTATCCCCATTATTCTCATTTTATGTAACAACCTTTTGGTGGCACCGTATCAAAAGCTTTTGAAAAGTCCATATACACTACATCTACTGGGTTCCCTTGGTCCAGTCTGGAACTTACCTCTTCATAGAAGCTGATCAAATTAGTCTGACATGAACGGTCCCTAGTAAACCCATGCTGATACTGGGTCATCAGGTTATTCCTCTTCAGATACTCCAGTATAGCATCCCTTAGAATGCCCTCCAGGATTTTACCCACAGTAGAGGTTAAGCTTACTGGCCTATAATTTCCGAGTTCAGTTTTTGTCCCCTTTTTGAATATTGGCACCACATTTGCTACACGCCAGTCCTGTGGTACAGACCCTGCTACTATGGAGTCTTTAAAGATTAAAAATAATGGTCTATCAATGACTGTACTTAGTTCCTGCAGTACTCGGGGGTGTATACCATCCGGGCCCGGAGATTTGTCAATTTTAGTGATTTATAGACGCCGCCGTACTTCCTGCTGGGTTAAGCAGGTGACACTTAATGGGGAATTTTTGTTATCACTGATCATATTGTCTGCCATGGAATTTTCTTGTGTAAATACTGATGAAAAAAAGTCATTTAGCATATTGGCTTTTTCCTCATCCTCATCCACCATTTCACCAAGACAATTTTTAAGGGGGCCAAGACTTTCATTTTTTAGTTTCTTACTATTTATGTAGTTAAAGAATATTTTGGGATTATTTTTACTCTCTCTGGCAATGAGTCTCTCTGTCTCCTATCCAGAGGCGTAGCTAGGGTTTCAACTTAGGGGGGGCGAAACATCTGAGTGGGCCCCTAACCAGCTAACCCTGATTACAGCTACGGTTGCGCACGTATTGTGAATATAGGGGAACCTCAGAATGTGACACAACTGTTATTGAAAATAAATCTATATACAAAAACGAACATTGACTTTACCGCCATATTGGACCATATGCACAATAATAATGTCCCCTAAGTTCCCCCATGTACTGCTCCATTATACACAGTATCGTGAACCTAAAGCTTCCCTATACACAGTCTAAGGCTCCCACAGCTCCCCTACACACATTATGATGGTTCTATAACTCCCCTGTACACCGTATGATGTTCCCACTGCTCCCATCTACACAGTATGATACCACTGCTCCCCTATAGACAGTATAATGCTGACAGAACTCCACTATAGAAAGTATAATGCCCCCCAGAGCTCCCCTATATACAGTGTAATGGGCCAACAGCTCCCATATGCACAATATGCCTTCACAGTTCCCTATACACAGTATGATGGGTCCACAGCTCCCTATACACAGTATGATGGGCCCGCAGCTCCCTTGTACACAGTATGACGGGCCTGCAGCTCCCTTATACACAGTATGATTGGCCCGCAGCTCCCTTATACACAGTATGATGGACTCGCAGCTCCCTTATACACAGTATGATTGGCCCGCAGCTCACTTATACACACTATGATGGACTCGCAGCTCCCTTATACACAGTATGATTGGCCCGCAGCTCCCTTATACACAGTATGATGGGCCCACAGCTCCCTTATACACAGTATGATGGTCCCGCAGCTCCCTTATACACAGTATGATGGGCCCGCAGCTCCCTTATACACAGTATAATGGGCCCGCAGCTCCCTTATACACAGTATGATGGGCCCGCAGCTCCCTTATACACAGTATGATGGACTCACAGCTTCCTTATACACAGTATGATGGACCCGCAGCTCCCATATACACAGTATGATGGGCCCGCAGCTCCCTTATACACAGTATGATGGGCCCGCAGCTCCCTTATACACAGTATGATGGACTCACAGCTTCCTTATACACAGTATGATGGACCCGCAGCTCCCTTATACGCAGTATGATGGGCCCGCAGCTCCCTTATACACAGTATGATGGGCCCGCAGCTCCCTTATACACAGTATGATGGGCCCGCAGCTCCCATATACACAGTATCATGTGTGCACAGCTTCCTTATACACAGTATGATGGACTCACAGCTCCCTGTCATGATTTGGATGCCCCGGTCATTTACTCATCCTCCGGCGTAATCACTATTTTGTGGCACTGCTGCAGTGCCGCTGCTCAAACTTGTGAGCACAGCTTCTGACAGGCCAGAAGTTAGAAGCTATGTCACAAGCGCTCAATGTAAGATTATGAGGCTATGTGCACTTGTTGCAGATTCGTGTGCGGATTTACCGCTGATTTCCTGTGTTTTTTGTTGCGATTTCACCTGCGTTTTACCAACTGCGGAATCCTATACAGGAGCAGATGTAAAATGCTGTGGAATCCGCAAATGGAATTGACATGCTGCGGAAAATACAATGCAGCGTTTCCGCGTGGTATTTTCCGCACCATGGGCACTGCGGATTTGGTTTTCCATAGGTTTACATGGCACTGTAAACCAGATGGAAAACTGCTGTGAATCCGCAGTGGCCAATCTGCACCGTGTGCACATAGCCTGAGAGTGAGAAAGAGGCCAGAACGAGGCTCCCACAGACTCACACTGATTAGTGATCTCTGCGCTGCTCCATGAAACACTGGAGCCTCGGACAGGTCACAAACTGCAGGAGACGGAGCCGAGCGGAGACTAAAACAGATGAAAATGCCAGAAGGTGAGTATCAGACAGGGGGCAGGGGACGGGGATTTTCAGCACCGCTCCAGCAATGAAATAAAAAATAATGCTGGAGTGGTGCTGTAAATGTGACGCAGCTCCTGGTTACTGTATGCAGGCTCCTTATACTAATACTCATAAAAGACCCAGGTGGTACGTATCAAAAGCCCCCTACCCCCCATCTCCGGCCTCCCCAGACAGCAAATATTACATGATGGAGTACATATAATATCATAACTAAACATTATAATATTCAGCCCCCAGTGACCTGTCCCCCTCCCCCACTTCAGCCCCAATACCCCCATCATCTCACATCCACCCCTCAGTGCCCTGTCCCACCTCACCCACCTTCTGCCCTCACAACACCCAAATGGTCTCACATTTACCCTCCAGTGCCCTGTCCCCCCTCCCCCACAATACCCCAACGGTCTCACAGTGACATACCTGAATTTAATAAACCTAATAAGTTCCATCCCCAGCACTTACTGATGAAGTTTACACTGCAGGCAGGACCAGGAAGTGTGAGTAAAATGCAAGGTGTGGGCACTAGGACCCAGCGTGCCTGAGCCAATCCCAGCGTGCACAGAGTGAAGGAAAACTGCAGCCAGGAAAAGCTTCATCATCATCAGGTCAGAGGGGCAGCACCATTCACTGCAGGAGGAGACTGCAGCCGGCCACTGTGCTAATAGCCAGCGTGCAGAGTCTCTGTCAGACAGGAGCAGACATTATACTGCTCTCCTCCTATGTGGTGTTCTGCCTCCTCACAGAAGTGGCCCTGGCTCCCAGTGGACCCCTTCATGTGACAGGGCCCGGGGCGATGGCCCCCTCTGCCCCCCCAGTAGCTACGCTACTGCTCCTATCTCTAGTATGTTTATTCCCATACGGTATATACTGTGCACAGGTCCTCTCCCAGGATGCTAATAAACGTTTCACATTTTCTTTGTGTATTTTTATGTCTCATGATATCGTCCCAGTTGATTGCACCAAGATCCTCTCTCATCCATTGGAAATTTGCCCTCCTGAAGTTTAGTGTCCTTGTCACCCCTCTACTACACATCTTATTAAAGGATACATGAAAACTTATTATTTTGTGATCACTATTCCCCAAGTGACCCCCAACCCTTATATTTGATATGCGGTCTGGCCTGTTGGTTAATATTAGGTCTAGCAGTGCCCCCCTTCTTGTTGGGTCCTGAACCAGTTGTGAAAGGTAATTGTCTCTCATAGTTGTCAAAAACCGATTACCTTTGCTGGAATTGCAGGTTTCTGTTCCCCAATCTATTTCAGGGTAGTTGAAGTTCCCCATAATAATGACTTCTCCTTGAGTCGCAGCTTCATCTATTTGCTTTACGAGGATATTCTCCATTGCTTCCATTATTTTTGGAGATTTATAAAAAACTCCTATCAGTAATTTATTATTTTTCCCCCTCCCCTTATCTCTACCCACAGGGACTCTACATTTTCATTAGATTCACCTATATTATCATGCAGAATGGGTTTTAAGGATGATTTTACATATAGACATACCCCACCCCCTCGCTTATCTGTACGGTCATTTCTGAACAGGCTATAGCCCTGCAAGTTAACAGCCCAGTCATGGCTCTCATCCAGCCACGTCTCAGATATCCCCACCATGTCATAATTATGCTCCAACATTAGTTCTAATTCATCCATTTTGTTGGCGAGGCTTCTGGCATTAGTATACATGCACTTGATGTTCCTCTCTGTACCTCTATTCTTTCTTAAATTATTAACTGTTCTAACCCCACCCCCCATTCCACCGCCACCCCTAACTTCCTTATTTGTGCCCAGGTCTCTATCTGCACTATCTTCCCCTCCTATAAATTGAATACCCTCCCCCCAATCCCTAGTTTAAACACTCCTCCAACCTTCTAGCCATTTTCTCCCCAGCACAGCTGCACTCTCCCCATTGAGGTGCAGCCCGTCCCTAGCATAGAACCTGTAGCCAACTGAGAAGTCAGCCCAGTTCAGCAGGAACCCAAACCCCTCCTTCCTACACCAATTCTTCAACCACTTATTAACCTCCCTAATCTCCCGTTGCCTCTCTGGCGTGGCACATGGTACAGGCAGTATTTCGGAAAATACCACGTTGGAGGTCCTTGCTTTCAGCTTGCAGCCTAATTCCCTGAAATCATCTTTAAGGACCTTCCACCTACCTCTAACTTTGTCATTTGTGCCAATGTGCACCATGACCACTGGGTCCTCACCAGCCCCTCCCAGTAATCTGTCCACCCGATCAGCGATGTGTTGGACTCGAGCCCCAGGTAGGCAGCACACCGTCCGACGATTCCTGTCTTTGTGACAGATTGCCCTATCTGTTCCCCTAATAATTGAGTCCCCCACTACCAGCAACTGTCTGGCCTGCCCTGCTCTCCTATTTCCCTCCTTACTGTAGCAGTCACTCCTCCGGCTTTCAGAGGACGTGCCTGGCTGCAGCAGTGCTACCCCTGTACTGGTACCCCCCTCATCTGCCAACTTAGCAAACTTATTGGGGTGTGCCAGATCAGGACTATCCTCCCTGGCACTCTTCCCTCTACCCGGCCTTCTAACTGTCACCCAGCTTGCTACTTCACTGTCCTGCAGCTCCATCCTACCATCCCCCTCCTCATCTATCCCATTGAGTGTCTGCTCAGTGAGCAGAAGACTCCTCTCCGTATTGTCTATGGATATCAGTGTTGCCAGCTGCACATTTAGATTCAGAATCTGGGTTTCCAAATGCACAACGTGCTCACATCTCGCACAGCAGTATGCACCCTCGACCAGCTGATCAAGGACTGCATACATGTGGCAAGATGTGCACTGGATGGCATTAACAATAGTGGAGCACATTTCCTAATGGGGATTGCACCAGACAGAAACGTTAAATAAAAATAAATAGAAAGTATTAATAAAATGCAGACAGCAATTCAGCAATTCCTCCCTTGGAAACTCCCTGAATCCAAAGTCGCTGAATCACAAGTCACACTTACCGCCGTTCACACTTACGCTCAGGTCACACTCAGCTCGTTCACACTCGCTAAGCTGAAGATTTAAAGATTTTTTATTTTATTTTATTTTTTGGGGGACCCTCACCTTCCTGAGTGCCAAACATTAGAGCCTTGATGAAAACCTCCAGAAACTGAAGGAAGGTCCCCATATTGCCTGCAGATCAGAACAGCTCAAAAGCATTGTACAGTGCCATCTGTACAATGTGCACGGCCAATTTTTTGTACCATACTTTAGCTTTTCGCATGGCACTGTATGGATTGGGGACCTAATCTGAGTGATATGCACCACCCACATACCGATAGTAATTTAATACACAATCTGGCTTTGGAACTTGTGTTGTGGTCCTATGAACAGTGACAAAGGAGCTGTTGTCACGATGTATGGTGGTCAAGAAAAGGACATCCCTTTTGTCCTAATACTTGACCACCACCATGTTGTCACTGCATTGGGCTGTGCTTTCATCTTTTCTCAGCATTTGCCCAATTAGCGGCTTAGGGAGACCTTGCTGATTTTTTTGCATGGTGACACATGCAACTGTACCTCTGGCAGAGAGGGTCTTAAAGAGTGGGATGCTGGTGTAAAAGTTATCAAGGTAGAGGTGATAACCCTTATCCAGCAGTGAGTGCAGCAATTTCCACACAATTTTCACCCTCACCCTCAGAATGGGGGGCATTCAGGGGGTTAATCTGGGTGTCCTTACCCTCGTAGGCCCTAAATCTGTGTGTGTACCCTGAGGTACTCTCGCACAGTTTGTACAGTTTTATTCCATACCTGACCCTCTTACTGGATAGGTATTGTCAAGATTTTAGGCTCCCTTTGAAATGAACCAGAGATTTATCAATAGCGATGTCCCTCTGGGGTGTGTACGCCTCAGTAAATTTTCTGCTGAAGTGTTCAGTGTAGTGCAGTGGTATCCACGCTGTGCAGTGATGAGGCAGTGACCCAGCAAAGTTCAAAGCAAAACTTCTCTTTAATGTTCAACTCATAGCAATACACAGTGCACGATATCATCCGGATCGCAGCCAGGAACCATATCCTTCAGATTGCAGCCAATAAACACACCAGTCCACCTCCGAGATCGGTTACTGTGGGCAACTGCACTGCCATGTATGCTGGGGGTACCAGGCCTTTCAGCTCCTTTGGCTGCTTGGCTCCACTTGCCTGTGTTGCCTCACACAGGTGGAGCTCTGCAGAGACTTCTGCTCTGCACTGTAGCAAACACCAAACTGACACTGACACACCCAACCCTCTGCTTCAGAGGTTTTTACAAGCAACTTGTGGCCTCCGGCCACATGGAAAAGCACCCAGGAAGGAAGCGGACTGCCCCACTACCATCCTGTAGTCCATTTTAAAAATAAAAGCTCAGCAGGTTTTCTTAAATCTGCCCTGGATAAATAACTTGTCCAAGACCTATACACACTTTTATTCTGCATTGCAATTACAGCTACACCTGTGACTGCAATGCACTCCCATGGCCTCAAAACGCCTATGTGTGCATCCTGGAGGGACATACAGTGACCCTCACATATGACACCGGTCACTGTCTCACATCAACCACTGCCCGAATTTTATATAGACGATCAAAGTTTGGATTGTCTCGGAGAGGACACTGCACATCATCAATATAATGCAAAATTTTTTAGATCTCTTCAAATAGCGTCCTTGTCATGGCTATGTGGAATGCTGGTGTACTGTAGAGAATATCACTACTCCACTATTGCCGAAGCTCTGGTTTCTTGATTATGCCCATATGCAGCACAATTCCCTAAATGTCATCTCTGCTGCATTTACAGGGGTCCATCTGGCGTATGATGACGTGGGATTTGGGGTGAAAAATTGATGGGCATATGCAGCGCCCCAGAGTCCTGGTTGTTGCAGTACTGACGCTCCGCCACTAAGGGGAGTGATGGTACATCTGATGGCACTTAAGGAGTTCACCTGACCAGGTATCACAGTCACACATTACACTTCACATTCTGGCCACCAGGGGGAGCAAAGGGTTCTATGTATTAGGCCACTCCTCACAATCTGGTAAAACTGGGGGCTGGATAGGAAGTTAGTCAGAAGCTGACTGGGTTGGATCCAGGCAACATCCTGTGGCAGAGGGTGTTGCGGGGGAAGATTCAGGGGGGTCTCTGTCAGGAGTGGGATCCTAACAGTGACCTAGCGAACAGAACAGAATGTTACGGAGCCGCGCCTGCACCCGTTGCGGCGGCATCCTAAGAAAGGAAACGAAGCGAGGTTTATTGTGGAGAAGTGAGAAACGAGATCGCAGCAAAAAGGAGATAAAGCCAGTTGGAGTCATGCCGTAAGATCGAGGCAACATCCTACTGAGGCGCGTAGCCGGTGGCTGGAACGCCGAGGAAGTATTAGGCTCCAAGCATTACTTCAAACAGTGGCAGGACAGTTAATTTTAGGTTGGCTGTCTCACCTAAATCACCTAAGCAGAAATAGGGGGCAATTGTGGGAGAGGGGCGACGCTAGGGTCCCGGAAGAACTCCAGGCCTACCCGTCATACGGGTGCGTCCTATCCATATCATCTGGGGGACGGAGAAAGAACATCAGAACAGATACGAGTTGTGAGAGAAGAACATCAGAAACAGACACAACAGTTGTGAGGACTATCCCGTGGTGCTCAGCAGGGAGGTACTACAACACACAGGCGCTAGAAGGTAGGCACTGATTTCCACCTGCAAAGGAAACTCTGGATGTGCCTTCGGACCGGCCGGTCTCAGCCAGCCCTGTTAGCAGTACTCTGGATTGTGGATCCTGAAGCCTTCAGTAAAGAGGTAAAGAGACTGCAACCCTGTGTCCTCGTTATTCATCGCGACTTGCACCACGCATCACCAATACATCTTTCATTGGACGCCCCTTAGCAGGGTCACGGACCGGGTCTAGCCACCGTGACAACCCCAGAACTGAGAGAGAGAGGCCCGGTACCGAGTACCCCGCGGACCTGCGTCTGGGGGAAATCCACATACAGGTTTGTCTGGGCAACCATAATATTTATTATTTCCTCACTGAAAAAAAATTTGAAGAAGTCAATTTCAGTGAGACCAGTGTTGTCAAACTGGATTCCTGAGCTGCCGATGAAATCCGGAATGACGAGCTGTTAATTTTTTGGGGGTGCAATCCATATGGGATCAATTGCTGCAGGATTTGCCTGGGTCCTAGGGTGCCTTGCTGGGAGTCCTTTCTCACTAGATGAGGAGGAGGAGGAGAAGGAGGAATAGAGGAAAGTGGGATCTTCCTCACTGCCTGAATCCGTGTTGGAGGCAAGGAAGAAGTACAATTGCTCTGGTGAATAGCATCTTCTTGACGAATGAGCCATTTTTTTCCAAACTCCTGGGATGTGTGTGTAAGTGGTGCTTTTACATGTTTAATGTGTGGGGCTTGTGTATAGGGTACTATTTACTATTTAAAAAAAAAAAAACAGAGGAAAAAAAGTAGGGAAAAACAAAAATGTAGAAGAAACATGGAAAAAATTAAAAGAAAAATCAGATGTAAAAAAATAAGTTTTATTTAAAAAATACAGAAGTTAACTACACTAATGCCTTCCCTATAAATATACCCAATGCAAATACTTGTTTTTTTCAAAAGAAAGATAAAACATCACCATCACCAACAATGTGACGTATGCTCCCCTAATATATTCACTAAAAATTTAATCTACATAACTAATTATTTTTTTTTAAAGAAAAGTGAACGTCACCAACAATGTGACGTATGCTCCCCTAATGCACTTGCTAAAAGTTAACTTGAGGCAACTAAGAATTTTTTGAAAAAAGAGTAAAGGGAACATCATCAACAATGTGATGTGCGCTCCCTTAATGCACTCGCTAAAAATTTACTTGACGCAACAAATTATTTTCTTTATACAAAAGAAACATGAACGCCACTAACAATGTGAAATACACTCCCCTAATGCACTCACTAAAAATTTGCTCAATGCAACTAATTTTTTTTACAAGAGAAAAACTGATGTCCCCAACAATGTGACGTTCGCTCTTCTAATGCACTCGCTAAAAATGTACTCAATGCAACTATTTTTTTTACAAAAGAAAAATGAATGTCACCAACAATGTGATGTGCGCTCCTCTAATGCACTCGGTGAAAATTTCCTCGATGCAAGAAATTTTTTTTTTTTTTTAAAATGAATGTCACCAACAACGTGACGTATGCTTCCCTAATGCACTCGCTAAAAATTTACTCAACGCAACTAATTTTTGTTTAGAAAAGAAAAATGAACATCACCAACAATGTGACGTACGCTCCCCAATGCACTAGAAATTACTCGTCGATAGCAGTTTTTTATGCAGAAAAAAAAACGCTACCTCCCCACCTATAAAATTACTCTATATGTTTTTTCCTCTATAACAAGATCTGACGTCATCAAACACTGATGCCGGCTATACCAACACAGTACCTATAAAACTATGCTGTACAACATAAACGTAAAACAAGATCAGTTGTCACTAGTGTTGAGCATTCCGATACTGCAAATATCGGGTATCGGCTGATATTCGCTGTATCGGAATTCCGATACCGAGTTCCGATATTTTTGCGTTATCGGAAATCGGAATCGGGATCCATATTCATGTAAAAAATAAAGAATAAAAATAAAAAATATGGATATACTCACCCCTCCGACGGCCCCTGGCTCTCATCGGTGCAACCGGCAGCCTCCGTTCCTAAGAATGCAGTGAGTGTAGGACCTGCGATGACGTCGCGGTCTTGTGATTGGTCGCGTGACCGCTCATGTGACCGCTCACATGACCGCGACGTCATCGATGGTCCTTCACTCTGCATTCTTAGGAACGGAGGCAGACGCTTGTAGCGGTGACAGCCAGGGGCAGTCCGAGGGTGAGTATATCCATATTTTCTATTTTTATTCTTTATTTTTTACATAAATATGGATCCCAGGGCCTGAAGGAGAGTTTCCTCTCCTTCACACCCTGGGAACCATCCAGGATCGCTCCCTATTACGTTCCGATATTTGTGTCCCATTGACTTGTATTGGTATCGGGTATCGGTATCGGCGATATCCTATATTTTTTGGTTGTCGGCCAATCCAATCTGAAACCGATACTTTCAAATATCGGAAGGTATCGCTCAACACTAGTTGTCACCAAACACTGTGATGCTGGCTACACTAACATGCTACCTTGCTCCCTATAAAACTGCGCTGCACGATTTTTTTTTCCTTTAAAAGAAGCAACTAAATCGGTCATCACTAACACTGTGACGCTGGCTACACCACCTTTAAAACTACGCTGTACTAACTAATATTTTTTTTTTCTGAAAAAAAAAATTAGACATCACTTACACATCCGCTACGCTAAATAGCTAAAAAAGAAAATGTCCCATTGCGCAGTCTTTGATCAGCAGCGATACTGATCAGAGCGCTGCGGACACATGAAGAGCATGAATGCCCTGCGCTGGTCTCTGCGCACACAAAAAAAAGCACAAAAAAGTGAGCTAAAATTCAATTGGAGGGGGGTACTGGGACAGGGATGGGGGTGACTGGGAAAGGGATAAGGGAGTTGCTGCAGCTGCTGCTGTTGTGACCACTGGTGATGACTCACAGAGCAGCCAGCACATTGCAGAGAAGAGATCACAGGAAAATCTCAATGGAGAAGGATGCTGGAGCTGGAGGCAGGAGGGATCATACTAATCACCAATGAATCTTTTCTCAGGTGACACAAGGGGTCTCACAACCGCTCTGCATGCCAAATCTGAGACAAAGTTGGCGTGCAGAGTCGTGATGGCTATTTTACATTAACCCCTTTGGCGCTGATTGGGCAGAAACTATTGTTCAGCCAATCAGCGCCAAAGGGGTTAATCAGGTGAGGTGACATCGCAATCACCCCACCCATTGTGACGGCTGTGATTGGTGCTGTGTCACACAGCACCGATGACACCAGGTCACATGTTTTTTTTTGTTAACTTTATTATCATATTGCTGTTATTGGCTGGTCAGAATTGGCAGGTCTGCTGTCAGGGACCAAGCTGCATCGTACTAGTACTGCGGTTTGCTGGAACATCTCTCCGGCAGAGCAGTACTAGTAGGCGCATGTCAGGAAAGGGTTTTAAACAAATGAGGGCCTTACACCACAGAAGTGGCATCAATTTCACCACAGTAGAAATAGTATAATAGTGACCGACAGGTTTTCCACAACACCCAATCCAGCAGATGGACACCCAACCAGGAGTGTTCATGTTTCCAAAAATTACTGGCAGACACCACAAAAGTGTAATCAATTTCACAACAATAGAAACAGTATAATAGGGAATGACAGGTCTCCCACTACGCTCAATCCAGCAGATGGGCACACAACCTGGAGTTTTCACATTTTAAAAATAAGGGCCTGGCACCACCGAAGTGGAATACCTGTCACATGAATAGAAATAGTGTAATTGAGAACGACGCGTCTTCCACTACAGCTAACCTAGCAAATGTAAACCAACCATGACTGAGCCACAGCAGCCACACTAAAGATATTACAGAGTGCAGTACGTGAAATTAATGCATCACACTAAAAAATGCAATATCACCTAGTCTGTACAAGCTGCAGTTGGGGTGTAAAAGTCCTTGGAGATTCATGACTTGTTCATCTTGATGAAAGTTAAGCAGTCTACACTTACAGGGGACAGCTGGCTGTGCTTATCCATAAGGACACCACCAGCAGCGCTTAAGACAGAATGCTGGCTGCCGGGCACGATGAAACCTCCAAGGCGTGTGAGGCGAGTTCAGGACACTCATCGATTTTGGAAGACCAAAATGTGAAAGGGTCCAAACCCTCCCTGATCATATTGATATTCAGTTCTAGATACTCCTGCACCATTCTCGCGATTCATTCACCATGTGTAAGACTTGAACTCTGTTGTGCTGGTGCACAAGCTGGTCTAAAATAGTGTCAAAGGACTCAAAGAAATTGCTTCTTCCACTTACACCACTGCTGCTGCTGCTAGTGTTTTGGCATTGACGAATTGACGTCCCGGAGGTTGGAAGTCATGAGCTGCTATGTGAACGGTGTGCTTCACAGCTGTCTTGAGGAAACGCTCTCCTAAGGTTGTGTAAAAGCGTGTTTCAATACTCCAGCATTCGCGGGTCCGTTTCCAAGGCAGGAAACATTTGGCATAATTTTTTTTTTAACGTGGATTTAACAGAGTGGCCACCCAATAGTCAGCAGTATTTCTATTCATAACTATGCAGGGATCATGTTGCAGATAGTGCAGAAGAAGGCACTCATATGTCGGGCTCTACTATGAGGTCCAAGCCCATGCTGTGTTGGTGGCTGAGTAACAATGAGGCTTGTTTCCTCTGTCACCTTCCTCCATCCACAAACAACAGAGAGGGGAGGAGTATCCTCTTCATCTGACAGTTGCTCGCCCATCACCTCTTCCTCCTTCATTTGTTCCTCAGATCTTGCACCTTCAATAACAGTTTGTCTGCTCTCACCAGCCACCCTCGATCCCAGTAATCCATCCTCCCTTGGCGCCCGCCTGTGTGATGCCAGTCTGGAACTTAAAGACAATGCTATCCCTTCCACATCCTCCTCTGCTTTCTCCTTTTCTTCTTGGACCACCATCTCCTCCAGGCTATTCAAAGTCGGCTCCAGCATATAGATGACCAGAATAGGGATGCTGATGATGGCGTTGTCAGCGCTAACCATCCTGGCAGCCATTTCGAAACAGTGCAGTGGTCCTTAATCTGTGCCCACTCTTTAAATGTTATATGAGCCACATCTGTACTGCGTTGGCCCAGGCTATGCGACATGACATACTGCGTCAGGGCTCGTTGCTGCTGCCACAGTCGCTGCAACATGTGCAGAGTAGAATTCCACTGTGTTGGCACATTGCATATGATCCTGTTAACTGGCATGGACAAAGACCTCTGTATCGAGTCAAGTCAATGACCTAAGAGGTGCGAACGGCAGAAATGAGCAAACAGCTTATGTGCTTTCCAGAGCAGCTCACCCAAGCCAGGATAGTGGTGGAGAAAACACTGTACCACCAGGATGAGGATGTGAGCCATGCAAGGGAGATGTGTGAGCTTGCCTCGCAATAGGGCTGCCACCAGGTTCGCGTCATTATCGGACACGGCCTTCCCTGGATTCAGGTTCAGCGGAGACATCCATTGATCTAATTTAACCTGATGAGCCATCTACAAAACTTCAGCTGTATGACTGCGATCTCCAAGGTATTTAAAATTTAATACTGCCTAGTTGCGGTGAGCCCTGGCTGTTCAGTACAGAGGTGGTGGGTATTCGCTCTGCACTGTTGGAACGCATGTCTCATTAAGGAGGGGTTGAGGGTGCAGGTGGAGGCCCAAGAGGAGATAGAGGAGGCAGGAGCAGCAGAGGAAGTGTTAAATGTAGAGGTTTGTCCGGCAAGCCTTGAGGATTCCAAGAGTTGTGTAGCAGCGCCTGCCCCCACAGCCACCAGAGTCACCCAGTGCCCTGTCAGCGAGATGTAACACCCTTGGCTATGCTTGCTCATCCAAGTGTCTGTGGTGAAATGCACCCTGGCAGACAGAGATTTAGTCAAGGAACAGGTGATGTTGTCTGAGACATGCTAGTGTAACCCTGGCACAGCTTTCTTAGAAAAGTAATGACAACTGGGCAATTGGTATAGCCTCTTTGCTTTGTCATTCATGGGAAGAAACAATCATATGTGACCACAACTGCGGAACCGTGGGCTGGCTGCAGTGCTGGGAGAGGGCGGAGTACAGTCAACAAACTGCTGGACCATGAGAGAGGGGCAGGCGGAGATGTTACGGTGGATTGAGAAAGTTGTGGTGTGCTCGTTCTCTGAGATCAGTCAAAAAAAGCATGTCCCCTCTCGTTACAGCTCATGGTGGGTTATCAGTCAGCATAACTGGAGCAGGTAAAGAACCCAAGGTTCTGAGGTCAAAGACCTGCGTCTTAATAGTTGGCATGGTAACAGAGGAGGAGGAAGCAGCAGATGCAATTCATAGGGCAGCTGATGCATGTTAAGGTCCTCTGGTCTGCATTTTAGTGCTGTGGGATTCTCAGAGTAATGCATGTTGATTGTGCATATGAAGGTTCAAACATTTCATACATGTAGTAGTCCAATTATGGCACTTTTTACCTCCACTTAGTTTTTTTTTTTGCAAAGTTGGCAGATTATGCAAGTTGGCTCATCCTTTGCAGTGTCAAAAAAGGCCCAGGCTAGGCAACCCCTGCCACCCCTGAGAAGCTGCAGAGCTGTTGAAGCTGTTAGTCACATCCACAGTTGTGGCTGAGGATGCATTGCTTGTCGTGGCTTCTTCACTATGTGTCTGTGACATATGGTGCAATGTAACCTCCTCGTCTTCTTCCTCAGACCTACTCAGCTGTGTGCCTCTATGTTCATGCCAACTGGGATATAACACCTCATCATCCTCTGTGTTATCACACGGACCGCTCCCGGCACATTAACCCCTGGCACACTGCGATCAAACATGATCGCAGTGTTCCGGCGGTATAGGGAAGCATCGCGCAGGGAGGAGGGGCTCCCTGCGTGCTTCCCTGAGACCCCCGGAGCAACGCGATGTGAATGCGTTGCTCCGAGGGTCTCTTATCTCCTCCTCCCTGCAGCAGGCCTGGATCCAAAATCGCCACGGCATCCGAGTCCTGCAGGGAGGTGGCTTTACAGCGCCTGCTCAGAGCAGGCGCCGGGAAGCCTGGAGGAGCTGTGCATGTCAGATCCCCGATCTGACAGAGTGCTGTGCAAACTGTCAGATCAGCGATCTTACACTATAACATGATGCCCCCCTGGGGCAATGTTATAGTGTAAAAAAAAAATATTCACATGTGTAAAAAAAAAAATTAAAAAAATCCCCCCCAAAATTAAAAAAAAATATATATATATTGTTCCTATAAATGCATTTCTTTATCTAAATTTAAAAAAACAATAAAAGTACACATATTTAGAATCGCCGTGACTGTAACGACCTGACCTATAAAACTGTCCCACTAGTTAACCCCTTCAGTGAACACCGTAAAAAAAAAAAAAAAACGAGGCAAAAAACAACGCTTTATTATCATACCGCCAAACAAAAAGTGGAATAACATGCGATCAAAAAGATGGATATAAATAACCATGGTACCACTGAAAACGTCATCTTGTTCTGCAAAAAACGAGCTGCAATACAGCATCATCAAAGAAAAAATAAAAAAGTTATAGTCCTCAGAATAAAGCGATGCAACAGTAATTATTTTTTCTATAAAATAGTTTTTATCATATAAAAGCGCCAAAACATAAAAAAATGATATAAATGAGGTATCACTGTAATCGCACTGACCCGAAGAATAAAACTGCTTTATCCATTTTACCAAACGCGGAACGGTATAAACGCCTCCCCCAAAAGAAATTCATGAATAGCTGGTTTTTGGTCATTCTGCCTCACAAAAATCTGAATAAAAAGCGATCAAAAAATGTCACGTGCCCAAAAATGTTACCAATAAAAACATCAACTCGTCCCGCAAAAAACAAGACCTCATATGACTCTGTGGACCAAAATATGGAAAAATTATAGCTCTCAAAATGTGGTAACGCAGTGTGTGATGGCTGCCAATCATAAAAATCCACTAAAAAACCCGCTATAAAAGTAAATCAAACCCCCTTCATCACCCCCTTAGTTAGCGAAAAATTTAAAAAATTAAAAAAAGTATTTATTTCCATTTTCCCATTAGGGTTAGGGTTAGGCCTAGGGTTAGGGCTAGGGTTATCGCTAGGGTTAGGTTTAGGGCTAGGGTTGGGGCTAAAGTTAGAGTTAGGGTTTGGATTACATTTACGGTTGGGAATAGGGTTGGGATTAGGGTTAGGGGTGTGTCAGGGTTAGGGGTGTGGTTAGGGTTACCGTTGGGATTAGTGTTAGGAATGTGTTTGGATTAGGGTTTAAGTTATAATTGGGGGGTTTCTACTGTTTAGGCACATCAGGGGCTCTCCAAACGCGACATGGCATCCAATCTCAATTCCAGCCAATTCTGCGTTGAAAAAGTTAATTAGTGCTCCTTCCCTTCCGAGCTCTCCCATGCGCCCAAACAGGGGTTTACCCCAACATATGGGGTATCAGCGTACTCAGGACACATTGGACAACAACTTTTGAGGTCCAATTTCTTCTGTTACCCTTGGGAAAATACAAAACTGGGGGCTAAAAAATATTTTTTGTGGAAAAAAAGGATTTTTTATTTTCACGGCTCTGCGTTATAAACTGTAGTGAAACACTTGGGGGTTCAAAGTTCTCACAACACATCTAGATAAGTTCCTTGGGGGGTGTAGTTTCCAATATGGGGTCACTTGTGGGGGGTTTCTACTGTTTAGGTACATTAGGGGCTCTGCAAACGCAATGTGACCTCTGCAGACCAATCCATCTATGTCTGCATTCCAAATGATGCTCCTTCCCTTCCGAGCTCTGCCATGCGCTCAAATGGTGGTTCCCCCCAGATATGGGATATCAGCTTAGTCAGGACAAATTGGACAACAACTTTTGGGGTCTAATTTCAACTGTTACCCTTGAAAAAATACAAAACTTGGGGCTAAAAACTAATTTTTGTGGAAAAAAAGAGATTTTTTATTTTCACGGCTCTGCGTTATAAACTGTAGTGAAACACTTGGGGGTTCAAAGCTCTCACAACACATCTAGATGAGTTCCTTAGGGGGTCTACTTTCCAAAATGGTGTCACTTGTGAGGGGTTTCAATGTTTAGGCACATCAGTGGCTCTCCAAACGCAACATGGCGTCCCATCTCAATTCCTGTCAATTTTGCATTGAAAAGTCAAACTGCGCTCCTTCCCTTCCGAGCTCTCCCATGAGCCCAAACAGTGGTTTACCCCCACATATGGGGTAACAGCGTACTCAGGACAAATTGTACAACAACATTAGGGGTCCAATTTCTTCTCTTACCCTTGGGAACATAAAAAATTGGGGCGAAAAGTTCATTTTTGTGAAAAAATATGATTTTTTATTTTTACGGCTCTGCATTATAAACTTCTATGAATCACTTAATGGGTCAAAGTGCTCACCACACATCTAGATAAGTTCCTTAGGGGGTCTACTTTCCAAAATGGTGTCACTTGTGGGGGGGTTCAATGTTTAGGCACATCAGGGGCTCTCCAAACGCAACATGGTGTCCCATCTCAATTCCAGTCAATTTTGCATTGAAAAGTCAAATGGTGCTCCTTCGCTTCCGAGCTCTGCCATGCGCCCAAACAGTGGTTTACTCCCACATATGGGGTATCGGCGTACTCAGGACAAATTGTACAACAACTTTTGTGGTCCGTGTTCTCCTGTTACCCTTGGGAAAATAAAACAAATTGGAGCTGAAATAAATTTCTTGTGAAAAAAAAAATATGTTAATTTTTATTAAAAAATTCCAAAAATTCCTGTGAAACACCTGAAGGGATAATAAACTTCTTGAACACTATCATTTTGTTTGTTTCTTACTATTTACGTCGTTAAAGAATATTTTGGGATTATTTTTACTCTCTCTGGCAATGAGTCTCTCTGTCTCAATTTTTGCTGCCTTAATTTGCTTTTTACAGAATGTATTTAATTTTCTGTATTTATTTAATGCCTCATCACTACCTACTTCCTTTAATTATCTAAATGCTTTCTTTTTGTCCCTTATTTCACCCCTTACAGCTCTATTTAGCCATATTGGTTTCCTTCTATTTCTAGTATGTTTATTCCCATACGGTATATACTGTGCACAGGTCCTATCCAGGATGCTAATAAACGTCTCCCATTTTCTTTGTGTATTTTTATGTCTCAGGATATCGTCCCAGTTAATTGCACCAAGATCATCTCTCATCCATTGGAAATTTGCCCTCCTGAAGTTTAGTGTCCTTGTAACCCCCCTACTACACATCTTATTAAAGGATACATGAAAACTTATTATTTTGTGATCACTATTCCCCAAGTGACCCCCAACCCTTATATTTGATATGCGGTCTGGCCTGTTAGTTAATATTAAGTCTAGCAGTGCCCCCCCCCTTCTTGTTGGGTCCTGAACCAGTTGTGAAAGGTAATTGTCTCTCATAGTTGTCGAAAACCCCAATCCATTTCAGGGTAGTTGAAGTCCCCCATAATAATGACTTCTCCTTGAGTCGCAGCTTCATCTATTTGCTTTATGAGGATATTCTCCGTTGCTTCCATTATTTTTGGAGATTTATAACAAACCCCTATCAGTAATTTATTATTTTTTCCCCCTCCCCTTATCTCCACCCACAGGGACTCTACATTTTATTATTATTATTATTATTCATTTTTATAGCGCCATTTATTCCATGGCGCTTTACATGTGAAATACGGGGCAAATATAGACAAATACATTAGACATGAGCAAAAAAAAAAACAAGGCACACGGATACATAAGGAGGGAGGACCCTGCCCGCGAGGGCTCACAATCTGCAGGGGATGGGTGATGATACACTAGGAGAGGGCAGAGCTGGTTGTGCGGCGGTTCAGTAGGTTCAGGATCACTGCAGGCTGTAGGCTTGTCGGAAGAGGTGAGTCTTCAGGTTCTTTTTGAAAGTTTCTATGGTAGGCGAGAGTCTGATGTGCTGGGGTAGAGAGTTCCAGAGTATGGGAGAAGCACGGGAGAAGTCTTGGATGCGGTTGTGGGAAGAAGAGATGAGAGGGGAGTAGAGAAGGAGGTCTTGAGAGGATCGGAGGTTGCGTGTTGGTAGGTACCGGGAGATCATGTCACAGATGTATGGAGGAGATAGGTTGTGGATGGCTTTGTAGGTCATTGTGAGGGTTTTGAACTGGAGTCTCTGGGCAATAGGAAGCCAGTGAAGGGCTTGGCATAGGGGAGAAGCTGGGGAATAGCGGGGAGACAGGTAGATTAGTCGAGCAGCAGAGTGTAGATTAGATTCACCTATATTATATTATGGCAGCACGGTGGCACAGTGGTTAGCACTGCAGCCAGCAAGCGCTGGAGTCCTGGGTTCAAACCCCACCAAGGACAACATCTGCAAAGAGTTTGTATGTTCTCTCCGTGTTTGCGTGGGTTTCCTCCGGGCACTCCGGTTTCCTCCCACATTCAAAAAGACATACTGATAGGGAATGTAGATTGTGAGCCCCATCGGGGACAGTGATGATAATGTGTGCAAACTGTAAAACGCTGCGGAATATGTTAGCGCTATATAAAAATAATAAAAAAATAATAAAAGATATTATCACGCAGGATGGGTTTTAAGGATGATTTTACATATAAACACACACCTCCCCCTTGCTTATCCGTTTGGTCATTTCTGAACAGACTATAGCCCTGCAAGTTAACATCCCAGTCATGGCTCTCATCCAGCCATGTCTCAGATATCCCCACCATGTCATAATTATGCTCCAACATTAATTCTAATTTGTCCATTTTGTTGCTGAGGCTTCTTTTATTAGTATACATGCACTTTATGTATCTCTCTGCACCACTGTTCTTTCTTAAATTATTAACTGTTCTAAGCCCACCCCCCATGCCACTGCCACCCCAACTTACTTATTTGTTCCCAGGTCTCTATCTGCCCTATCTTCCCCTCCTATAAAATGAATACCCTCCCCCCATTCCCTAGTTTAAACACTCCTCCAACCTTCTAGCCATTTTCTCCCCCAGCAAAGCTGCACCTACACCTACCCCATTGAGATGCAGCCCGTCCCTAGCGTGGAACCTGTAGCCAACTGAGAAGTTGGCCCAGTTCTGCAGGAACCCGAATCCCTCCTTCCTACACCAATTCTTGAGCCACTTATTAACCTCCCCAACCTCCTGTTGCCTCTCTGGCGTGGCATGTGGTACAGGCAGTATTTCGGAAAATACCACGTTGGAGGTCCTTGCTTTCAGCTTGCAGCCTAATTCCCTGAAATCATCTTTAAGGACCTTCCACCTACCTCTAACTTTGTCATTTGTGCCAATGTGCACCATGACCGCTGGGTCCTCACCAGCCCCTCCCAATAACCTGTCAACCCGATCAACGATGTGTCGGACTCGAGCGCCAGGTAGGCAGTACACCGTTCGACGATCCCTGTCTTTGTGACAGATTGCCCTCTCTGTTCCCCTAATAATTGAGTCCCCCAATACCAGCACCTGTCTGGCCTGCCCTGCTCTCCTATTTCCCTCCTTACTGGAGCAGTCACTCCTCTGGCTTTCAGAGGACATGCCTGGCTGCAGCACTGCAGTGCTACCCCTGTACTGGCACCCCCCTCATCTGCCAACTTAGCAAACTTATTGGGGTGTGCTAGATCAGGACTAGCCTCCCTGGCACTCTTCCCTCTACCCGGCCTTCTTACTGTCACCCAGATTGCTGCTCCACTGTCCTGCAGCTCCATCCTACCATCCCCCCCTCATCTATCCCATTGAGACGCTCAGTGAGCAGCAGACTCCTTTCCATATTGTCAAGGGATCTCAGTGGTGCCAGCTGCACATACATTGATATTACCTGTGTTTATTTGTAAAAAAAAAAAAATGGAAATTTGGCTAAAATCTAGAAAATTTCGCAATTTTCCAACTTTGAATTTTTTTATGCCCTTAGCTCACAGAGATATGTCACACAAAATACTTAATAAGTAACATTTTGAATATGTCTACTTTACATCAGCACTATTTTGGAACCAAAATTTTATTTTGTTAGGGAGTTATAAGGGTTAAATTTGACCAGCAATTTCTCATTTTTACAACACCATTTTTTTAGGGACCACATCTTATTTGAAATCATTTTGAGGGGTCTATATGATAGAAAATAACCAATTGTGACACCATTCTGAAAACTGCAGCCCTCAAGGTGCTCAAAATCACAATCAAGAAGTTTATTAACCCTTCAGGTGTTTCACAGGAATTTTTGGAATATTTAAAAAAAATGAACATTTAACTTTTTTTCACAAAATTTTTTATTCAGCTCCAATTTGTTTTATTTTACCAAAGGTAACAGGAGAAAATGGACCCCAAAAGTTGTTGTGCAATTTGTTCTCAGTACGCCCATACCTGATATGTGAGGGTAAACCACTGTTTGGGGGCATGGCAGAGCTCGGAAGGGAAGAAGCGCCGACTTTTCAATGCAAAATTGACTGGAATTGAGATGGGACGCCATGTTGCGTTTGGAGAGCCCCTGATGTGCCTAAACATTGAAACCCCCACAAGTGAAACCATTTTGGAAATTAGACCCCCTAAGGAACTTATCTAGGTGTGTGGTGAGCACTTTGACCCACCAAGTGCTTCACAGAAGTTTATAATGCAGAGCCATAAAAATAAAAAATCATATTTTTTCACAAAAATGATCTTTTTGCCCCCAATATTTTATTTTCCCAAGGGTAAGAAGAAATTGGACCCCAAAAGTTGTTGTGCAATTTGTCCTGAGTATGCTGATACCCCATATGTGGGGTAAACAATTGTTTGGGCGCATGGCAGAGCTCGGAAGGGAAGGAGCGCAGTTTGACTTTTCAATGCAAAATTGACTGGAATTGAGATGGGACGCCATGTTGCGTTTGGAGAGCCCCTGATGTGCCTAAACATTGAAACCCCCCACAAGCAACACTATTTTGGAAAGTAGACCCCCTAAGGAACTTATATAGATGTGTTGTGAGAGCTTTGAACCCCCAAGTGCTTCACTACAGTTTATAACGTAGAGCCGTGAATATAAAAAAAAAACTATTTTTCCACAAAAATAATTTTTTAGCCCCCAGTTTTCTATTTTCCCAAGGATAACAGGAGAAATTGGACCCCAAAAGTTGTTGTCCAATTTGTCCTGAGTACGATAATACCCCATATGTGGGGGGAAACTACCGTTTGGGAGCATGGCAGAGCTCGGAACGGAAGGAGTGCTTTTGGAATGCAGACTTAGATGGAATGGTCTTCAGGCGTCACATTGCATTTGCAAAGCCCCTAATGTACCTAAACAGTAGAAACCCCCCACAAGTGACCCCATATTGGAAACTAGACCCCCCAAGGAACTTACCGAGATGTTTTGTGAGACCTTTGAACCCTCAAGTGTTTCACTACAGTTTATAACGCAGAGCCGTGGAAATAAAAAATCATTTTTTTCCACAAAAATTTTTAGCCCTCAGTTTTGTATTTTCCCAAAGGTAACATGAGAAATTGGACCCCAAAATTTGTTGACTGGTTTGTTCTGAGTATGCTGATACCCCATATGTTAGGGTACACCCCTGTTTGGGCGCACATTAGAGCTCGGAAGGGAAGGAGCACTGCTTTGCTTTTTCAACAAGAAGAAAAACGCACACAGTTGGAGGAATACCTCATAATGTGTATCAGTAACTACCAGTGTAAAAAATAAGAGGCATTCACAAAAATACGCTGATACCCCATATGTTGGGGTAAACCCCTGTTTGGTCGCACGGGAGAGCTCGGAAGGGAAGGAGCACTAATTAACTTTTTCAACTCAGAATTGGCTGGAATTAAGATCGGACACCATTTCTTGGAGAGCCCTTGATGTGCCTAAACAGTGGAAGCCCCCAATTCTAACTGAAACCCTAACCCAAACACACCCCTAACCCTAATCCCAACTCTACCCATAACCCTAACCACACCCCTAACCCTGACACACCGCTAACCCTAATCCCAACCATAAATGTAATCCAAACCCTAACCCTAACTTTAGCCCCAACCCTAACTCTAACTTTAGCCCCAACCCTAACCCTAACTTTAGCCCCAACCCTAACTGTAGCCCTAACTCCAACCTTAACCCTTGCCCCAACCCTAACCCTAGCCCCAATTCTACCTCTAGCCCCAACCCTAGCCCCAACACTAACCCTAAGCCTAGCCCCAACCCTAACCCTAGCCACAACCCTAACCCTAGCCCTAACCCTAATCCTAGACCCAACCCTAACCCTAGCCCCAACCCTAGCCTGTTGTGAATTTGCTTTTTGCTCCCTCTAGTGGTTACTAGTTTTTTGACTCTGGTTTTTCTGTCATTCCTTTTATCCGCACCTGGGTCGTTAGTAGGGGTGTTGCTATATAAGCTCCCTGGACCTTCAGTTCTATGCCTGGCAACGTAGTTATCAGAGCTAGTCTGCTGTGCTCTTGTCTACTGATCCTGGTTCCAGTTATATCAGCTAAGTCTGCCTTTTGCTTTTTGCTATTTGTTTTGGTTTTGTATTTTTGTCCAGCTTGTTTCTAAACTATATCCTGACCTTTGCTGGAAGCTCTAGGGGGCTGGTGTTCTCCCCCCGGACCGTTAGACGGTTCGGGGGTTCTTGAATTTCCAGTGTGGATTTTGATAGGGTTTTTGTTGACCATATAAGTTACCTTTCTTTATTCTGCTATCAGTAAGCGGGCCTCTCTGTGCTAAACCTGGTTCATTTCTGTGTTTGTCATTTCCTCTTACCTCACCGTTATTATTTGTGGGGGGCTTCTATCCAGCTTTGGGGTCCCCTTCTCTGGAGGCAAGAAAGGTCTTTGTTTTCCTCTACTAGGGGTAGCTAGATTCTCCGGCTGGCGCGTGTCATCTAGAATCAACGTAGGAATGATCCCCGGCTACTGCTAGTGTTGGCGTTAGGAGTAGATATATGGTCAACCCAGTTACCACTGCCCTATGAGCTGGATTTTTGTATTCTGCAGACTTCCACGTTCCTCTGAGACCCTCGCCATTGGGGTCATAACACTAGCCCCAACACTAACCCTAGTCCCAAGCCTAACCCTAATGGGAAAATAGAAATAAATACATTTTTTATCTTATTATTTTTCCCTAACCTAAGGTGGGTGATGAAGGGGGGGGTTGATTTACTTTTATAGCGGGTTTTTTAGCTGATTTTTATGATTGGCAGCTGTCACACACTAAAAGATGTTTTTTATTGCAAAAAATAGTTTTTGCATCTCCACATTTTGAGAGCTATAATTTTTCCATATCTTGGTCCACAGAGTCACGTGAGGTCTTGTTTTTTGCAAGACGAGTTGACATTTTTTTAGTACCATTTTGGGGCATGTGACATTTTTTGATCGCTTTTAATTCCGATTTATGTGAGGCAGAATTACCAAAAACCAGCTATTCATGAATTTCTTTTTTGGGGGGGGCTTTTACCGTTCCACATTTGGTAAAATTGATAAAGCACTTTTATTCTTTGGGATAGTACGATTACAGCGATACCTCATTTAGATCTTTTTTTATGCTTGGCGCTTTTATAAGATAAAAACTATTTTATAGAAAAAATAATTATTTTTGCATCGCTTTATTCTAAGGACTATAACTTTTTTATTTTTTCGATGATGACGCTGTATGGTGGGTTGTTTTTTGTGGGACAAGATGACGTTTTCGGCGGTACCATGGTTATTTATATCCGTATTTTTGATGCGTGTTATTCCACTTTTTGTTCGGCGGTATGATGATAAAGCGTTGTTTTTTGCCTCGTTATTTTTTTTTTTACGGTGATCACTGAAGGGGTTAACTAGTGGGACAGTTTTATAGGTCGGGTCGTTACAGACGCGGCAATACTAAATATGTGTACTTTTATTGTTTTTTTGTTTTTTGAAATAAAGAAATGTATTTATGGGCACAATATTTTTTTTTCTTCATTTAGGATTTTTGTTTAATTTTTTTTTTACATATGTGAATATTTTTTTTTTACTTTATAACATTGCCCCGGGTGGGATACATCATGTTATAGGGTCAGATCGCTGATCTGACACTTTGCAATGCACTATGTCAGATCAGCGATCTGACAGGCAGTGCAGGGACGCTTGCAAGCGCTTGCTCTGAGCAGGCGCTTGCAAGCCACCTCCCTGCAGAACCCGGAAGGCCCCCCACGGCCATATTGGGTCCGGGGCCTGCAGGGAGGAGGGTCTCAGGGAAGCACGTAGGGAGCCCCCTCCCCGCGCAATGCTTCCCTATGCTGCCGGAACACTACGATCATGTTTGATCGCAGTGTGCCGGGGGTTAATGTGTCAGGAGCGGTCCGTGACTTAACCCCTTTTAAGTGAGTGCCCAGGGCCACGGACCGGGTCGCAGCTACCGTGACATCCCCTTTAAACGCAACCGGACCAGGTACCGAGTATTCCCATTGCCCTGATGGGCAACTCACCTGTACTTTCTAGGATGTCTTTGTTACTCTGAAGTTTTGTCTGCTACCTGTCCCCGATCTTCTATGACCTCTTCTACGTGCTCGTCTGCAGTTTTTAGGATGTCTTCCTGGCTATGTACAGATTCCATAATATTAGACTTTCTTGTCACACCATAGTTTTGTCTGTCTACATTTCCATGACACCTCCTGTTTGCCCATGTTCTTCAGTAGTTCTGCTAATCTGTTTTCTGTATGTGTTTTCAAGGACTTTTTTGAATATTTAGTTTGCACTTTACATGTCCATGTTCCGCGTGCTCCATATGGCTGCTGCACCAACACTGCAGGCGAGCAGTATGTCCACCTGGAACTTGGGTTTAGATGAACTACCTCACCCAGTGAGCTCCTTCAACTTCTCGTAGCACCAAACAAAAGTTCATGCAATGGAAGCACAAGGGTTTTTTTGGGGATACAGTAGGCGTTTTATCACTAGAATTCAAGCTACACAAGACAGCAATTACTGGAGGAGACACTTATGCTTCAATAATGAAAGCATTGTGTGAGTTAATCAAAGAGAAACACTGTGGGAAGATGTCTGTAAGCCTGATGCCGCTTCACAACCATGCGTCAGATCATAAGTCTGGCAAATAATAAGCTGCTATCAGAGAATGTGGTTTCATGGAGATTAAACATCCACCCTACAGTCCAGACCTGACTCCTAGTGATTACTTTTTATTTCGGAACCTGATAAAATCTCTACAAGGGCAATGATTTCCTGATGATATTGTAGGCCAAGAGGCAGTAACAAGGTCTTTGAAGCAGCAAGAAGTCTCCTATACGGAGGGTATCCGACCATTGGAGGCAAAGTGGAATAATTGTGATGAAGTCAAAGGGGAATACATTGAAAAGTAGTTATTTCAATTTTCTCTGAAAATTTTGTTTTCATATTAAGGTAGATAAATTATTGAACATGCTTCATAAGAATACCATCCTCATCAGGGAAGTTGATCCATTTAATGATGTATACATATTTATTGTTAGTTCTGGTGACAGATTCTCTTTAATGTCCAACAATGAATACTGACTATGGGTGTGAATCCTTCAGAAGTTGTCGATATTGTTACAGGGTAGCGTCCTCCCCAAGGTGCACTAGAAAACCATGCTCCTTTAGGGGGAGAGATAATCTGAATACATATTTTCCTGTGAAGCATTGTCTGTCATGTAAGTCTCCCTATTGTAGTTTTGTGGCTGTTCACAAGAAGAAACATAAGAAGGCCAAGTATACTGTAAAAAACGCTGCACATGAGCCATCAGACTGTTTTTTAAATGGAACTAGTTTCTTTGGTACTGCTATACAACTGGATAATAAACAATCACATACCCACAAATTCCAAGAATAAATAGTTTTAACATTGTAATATATTTTATGTTTAAAGGGAACCTGTCACCCCCAAAATCGATGGTGAGGTAAGCTCACGATCATCAGGGGCTTATCTACCGAATTCTGTAATGCTGTAGATAAACCGCCGATGTTACCTGAAAGAGGAGAAAAAGATGTTAGATTATACTCACCCAGGGGCGGTCCGCTCCGATGGGCATCTCAGGTCCGGTACAGCGCCTCCCATCTTCATTCCACGATGTCCTCTTCGGGTCTTCACGCCGCGGCTCCACAAAGTACTGCAGTGAGCAGGCGCCGGAAAGGTCAGAGAGGCCCGGCGCCTGCGCACTGCAGTACTTTGCTCTGCCCTCAATAGGGCAGACAAAGTACGCCTGCGCCAGAGCTGCGGCATGAAGACCAGAAGAGGACGTCATGGAATGAAGATAGAGGGCACCGGAGCGGACCTGAGACTCCCATCGGACCAGACCGCAGTGGGACCGCCCCTGGGTGAGTATAATCTAACGTCTTTTTCTCCTCTTTCAGGTAACATAGGGGGCTTATCTACAGCATTACAGAATGCTGTAGATAAGCCCCTGATGACGGTGAGCTTACCTCATCATCGATTTTGGGGGTGACAGGTTCCCTTTAAAGCACATCTACATGAATTAAGATGTCGGAATTATTAAGGATGATATAAACCTTTATTCATCATTATAGATAATTAAAAGAGTTTGGGCAGATTATCATGGTTTCTAGATGGCTTTTTTCTCTCATTGCCATATGTTCATGTGCAGCATCATATGTCGAATCGTTTTACCAATTACCTCTGTGCTTTTCTTTGTAATACCCTATTCTATTGTAACTGGCATTTAATACAAGCTTAATTGTAGTAGAAGTGCTTGTTTCATACTGCTGTAAGTTGCTAAATGTAGGATTACTACTTTTTAATTGGCTTTGAAATTGCTAAACCGAAGAATAATCTACATTATTTTAGACATTTAAAATTGATATCCATATGTGGTATACTAGTTCAATATCAGTGTAGGATGTAAAGATTAAACATTTTATATTTAAAGGTTATTGTAACAACCCTGTCGGCATCACTGCATGGCCTCCCATCCCCCACCTGCCTCACACACCAACTTACCCATTAGCCCTGGGCCTTGCTGTGAGCTCTGTCTGCTGCCGGCTCCATGCTGTGTGCCTCAAGCCTCCTGCCTGCTCTTTGCTTTCTTTGTGGCTGTGTGCTTAGGGCGGCGGCCCCGACACTTCCTGATTCTTGTAGTGTCAGTATGCACCTTCCTAAGGTGTCCCCAGGCAAGAGGCCTCTTACTTAAGTGTGACGCCGACCGAGGTACCCAGCACCAGATCTATGAGGTCCGTCTCTTGAGGAGGATGCCACTAATGGCTTGACCCGGTGCTGTGGCCTCAGGCGATGCACAGTGTAAGGGATATCGTGAAGGAACAGACACTTACTTGATCAGCAGCAGGTCCTCTCAGCTGTGATGACCCCGATCCTGAATCGATGGCTATTGTCCAAATGAAAGACTGAGGCGCTGAAACGTTTAACCAGTTTACTTTAACGAAAAGGGATTTGCAACCAATACTGTCACCGGAGTCTGTTTAAGAACTCTGAATTACTTTGATCCTGTCAGGATTTCCACCTGTTATTATGCGCAGTTTCTGTATGGCCCTGCTGCTGTATGTGAACTGGCTGCCGACCCAATCTGTCTCTTCTGTGCTCTGGTTCGACGGACAACCCGAGTCCTTTTTTTGTTGGCTTACCCCCTCTGGGAGTACCGCTGAACTCTGTGTCTGTTGCTGCGTCTTACCCTGGTGAAGCTGATATCACCTCACGTCCTTCCGGTTGCTGTATTATATATAATGAATACAGCCACGGATCCGGTATCCGTCTCTGCGCCTATTCTGGGTAGAGGTTATTGCTACCCGGTTCTCACAATGTCCTTTTTCTCTATTCCTCTTTTCCTACTATGGGTATTACAGGCCTATAATCCGTCATAGGGCTGTTAGGAGTTCAGTTATACGACCTCTCACTTTCAGCTCCTCAACCCAACTGCCAATCCTTTTCTCAGACCAGAATAGATCAAGGGGAGTCTCTGGAGCTCCCCCTTCTGGCCGGAGATGGTAGTGCAGTCTTGCTATTTTAATATTTGTATTTGGTGTCAATAACTATTTTTGTGGCAAATACCCCTAGGGGCACCACATTCCCCCTTAGTTAAGAACAGTACTCCGGGACTGTGGGATGATAACATTTTGAAATAACAACTGATATGTACAGAGTCTTAAAAATGAAAAGTTACAAAAACCACTCAAAGAAACAAAAAAATAGAATTCTGTAAAAAGTCACTTCAAATAGCGTCCATTAATACAGTTCTATCCTTGAAGGTACTAGGAAGCAAAGTTCACAAAGCAGTCTTTCCGGAGCTTTGATTTAGTGTTTCTGGGCTGATAAAAAGTTCAAGAATATGCAAGAAGTTCATACAGGTAAGTCTCTGTAGGTACTGGGCTTAAACGTTACAGAACGATAACAATGACTATAGTCTTATAGTTGGTAATCCGCATACCTGGCCGGTAATTGACCCTGGGTACTACGCTGGGATCTACGTAATAGCGGTGTCTCTTTATGTGGTGTACTACTGTCTACTGCGGATATAGTATCTGTCCTCTCTGCTAAAGATAATTCCACCACTATGGGGTTGGCAAGTCCACCGTGAATGGGATCACTCTGATCAGGAATCAGTTCTTCCTGACCTGGAACCTCTTGTAGTTCGGGGTCAGCCTCTTCCTGTCTTGGGACTTCTAATATTGGATTCGGTGTTGGATAAAAGGCCAACATGGGAACCACTACTGCACCATGGTATGTTAGTAGGGTTTTGGGAAAGTCTCCTATACAGGTGTGATACATTTCCTCTTCTTTTTCCTTTACTGGTTGAACCTGTATAGGTTGAATAACTTCTGATTCTGGCTGGACAACTTCTGGCTCTTTCAACGTTTCCGGTCATAATTTAAGATTGTCTCTTGACACTAGTACAGATGTTAAACCTCCGTTTTTGCTAATGAGACACATTTTAGGATTATCCATTCTTGTTGGTAAAACTGTGTAGGGTACGGCTTCCCATTGATTATCCAGTTTATTGGTTCGACGATTCCTCTTGAGTACTTGGTCACCCGGTCTTAATGGAGTTGCTAGAGCATTCTGGTTGAAAGTTCGCTCTTGTCTTTCTCTGGTTTGCTGGAGGCTTCTTTCCACACTCTCTTGCACTTGGCGATACTGCTTTTGCCGTACGACATCCCAATTGGAGTCTTGAACTTCCGCGTCTGGTTTCAGAATTCCCATTTCTAGATCGATTGGCAACTGGCCGGGTCTTGCACGCATAAGATAAGCTGGGGTGCAGTTGGTAGAGCTCACCGGGACATGATTATACAGATCCACCAAGTCAGGCAATTTCTCTGGCCATTGATTCCTTTCCGTTTCAGGTAAAGTCTTTAGTAGGTCTATCACAATATGGTTCATCTTCTCACATAAGCCGTTTGTTTGCGGATGATAGGCCGTCGTCCGGATCTTTTTGCAACCATACATATTACAGAATTCTCTGAAGATCTCTGATTCTAAGGCTGTACCCTGGTCAGTGAGAACCTGTTCCGGATATCCATGGGGTCTACAAAAGTATGTTTGGAACGCTTTGGCTGCTATTTCTGCAGTCAGATCTTTTACAGGTACTACTACCAAGAAGCGCGAATAATGATCCACGATGGTCAAGGCATAGACATAACCGGACCGGCTCGGTGTCAACTTCACGTGGTCCATGGCTACCAGTTCAAGTGGTTGTTTGGTGATTATGGGCTGCAGTGGTGCCCTTTGGCTCTTTTGATCGTTCCTTCTGAGGTTGCACGGGCCACAGTTTCTACACCACTGTTCGATTGATTTTCTCATCCCGACCCAATAAAATCTTTCTCTCAGAAGTACTTCTAGCTTTTTCCAACCAAAGTGACCAGCACCATTGTGGTAAGCCTCGAGGATCATCCTCACATCTTGTTTAGGCACGATAATCTGCCAAACCAATTCATGTGTTTTCGGATTGGTGTATCTTCTACAGAGTTTCCCTTGATGCAGGAACATTTTGCCTCTCTCTTTCCAGAGTTGATGCGTCTCTTCTGGGGCATCCTCATCGGGATATGCACTTTGCTCAGTCAATAGTTCCTTCACTAGCTTCACAGCCGGATTGCTATCTTGGGTGTCAGCCCATCTATGGTGTGCTAACGGATTAAAACTCACTTCTTGTTGTTTCTGATAGGTATTTGACTGACAATGTTTTACCTTGGGCTGATGAAAGGCTGGTAGTTCAATTTCTTCAAGCTCCCCCGTTTCTTCTTCTACATCTCTCAAGTGTGTCATCCGGGATAGGGCATCGGCATTTCCATTCTTGCGACCTGCTCGATACTTGATCACAAAGTTGTAATTAGATAACCCGGCTATCCATCGCTGTTCTAACGCACCTAATTTAGCCATGTCTAGGTGGGTCAATGGATTGTTGTCAGTATAGACAATAAATTCTGCACCGGTCAAATAGTGTTTGAAACGTTCAGTCACAGCCCAAACTACTGCCAGTAGCTCCAATTTGAAGGAGCTATAATTTTCAGAATTTCTTTCAGTAGGCCGGAGTTTTCTACTTTCAAAGGCGATGACTTTCTCCCGACCTTCTTGCTTTTGTGACAGCACAGCTCCCAATCCCACATTACTGGCATCGGTGTAGAGGATGAAAGGTTGATGGTAATCCGGGTACGCCAGAACTTCTTCTCCGGTTAGTGCCTTCTTTAGTTGTTCAAAGGAGTCTTCTCTTTCGTCATTCCACTGAAAAGGAGGGTTTCGGTTTGAAGGTTTCTTCGTCTGCCCTATCAAAGCATCTTGCAAGGGCGCTGCCAATTTGGTAAATCCTTTTATAAATCTACGATAGTAACCCACTAATCCCAAGAATTGCCTCACTTCTTTTGCGTTGGTAGGTCTTGGCCAATCCCTTATGGCAGTTATTTTCTCGGGATCCGGTGCTACTCCCTCCGAACTCACGATGTGCCCTAAGTATTGTACCTTTGGCTTGAGAAGGTGACATTTGGATGGTTTTATTTTCATACCATACTTGGATAAGGCTTCGAACACCTCTGCCAGGTCTGTTAAGTGCTGTTCGTAAGTCTTTGAGTAGACGATCACATCATCTAGGTACAGGAGGACGGTCTCGAATTTCTTGTGTCCGAGGCAACATTCCATCAGTCGCTGGAAAGTACCGGATGCGTTGCAGAGTCCGAACGGCATGCGATTAAATTCGCTTAGACCCATTGGTGTGGTGAATGCCATTTTTTCTTTATCTCTCTCAGCCACAGGGACTTGCCAATACCCGCTTGTTAAGTCTAAGGTGGAAAAATAATTAGCAGATTTCAAAGCAGTCAAGGACTCTTCTATCCTAGGCAAGGGATAGGCGTCTTTATGGGTGATGTTATTAATCCGCCGGTAGTCTACGCACATTCTCATGGTTCCATCCTTTTTTTTGACAATCACCAGAGGGGCCGCCCAAGGGCTACAACTATCTCTTATTACCCCGGCCTGTTTCATCTCTCTCAGCATGTCCTTCGCGCATTGATAGTGAGCGGGCGGTATGGGTCTATATCTTTCTTTTATCGGGGGATGGTCACCGGTGGGGATTGTATGTTCCACCCCTTCTATCCGTCCGAAGTCCAATGGGTGTTTACTGAAGACCTGTTCATATTCCGTCACTAATCTATACACCCCTTGTCTTTGATGGGTAGGTGTTGAATCTACACCCACGTCTAGCTGTTGGCACCAATCCTCCGATTCTCCATCTGAGCCGTTATTTTCCACCTGACAGGTCGATTCTAAGGGCTCAACGGTTGTGATGGCATTGTTGTCAACAGTATATAACTTTGCCACTGTAGCGTACCTTGGCAAAGTGACCTCTTCCTCTCCACAGTTCAAAAGTCGTACCGGCCCCCGTCCCCGGTGTACCTCGACCACCCCTCGTGCTGTGAATATAGTGCGCCTGCTGTCGGTGTACGCTGGTTCTATTAAGGCTTGATAGTCTCGTCCTTTAGTACCAATGGCCGCTCTACACCATACCAGCATTTCTGTTTTTGGTGGGATTACAATAGACGTTGGATCACTCACCCTCACACTGCCGATTTCTCCACCTGCAACTTCTATCTGTTGCCTTAACATTAATACTTTTATTTCCCTCCGGAGAACTCTCTGCTGGCAGGATCGGGCAGTTTCAGCAATTTGTTGTAAGACAGCAATAACTTCGGAAAAGCAGTTCTCTAACACATTCATTCCTATCAATACAGTTGGTTCACAGTTCTGTCGGTCAACATCAACGACAATTATACCCTGTTTCTTCAATTCTGCTTTACCAATCTTTATGGTCATCTCCCTGAATCCTAGTTTCGGTACCAACTTACCATTACTGGCCCATACATCTAGTTCAACATCAGAGGGTCCTTTATCAATATCTACCTCAGCCCAGTACCTCTTATAAAGGATATATGGTATAGATGAAATCTGGGAACCTGTATCCAGCAAAGCGTTGAGGGGAATTCCGTCCAGCACGATAGGGATGATGGGTCGTCCTCCGATGTACCTGTCGTGCCAGGGTGTTGGGCCTTGAAAATTCATTCCTGCGAAGCGGCCCGCATTCCCAGGGGATTCCCGTTTAAATCACAATTTCGTGCAAAGTGGCCTGGCTGCTGGCAACGGTGGCAAATGGGCTGTCCATCTGGTTGGTAGCGGTCACGGGGTCATCCTCTCCATGTCGGGTATCTCCGGGACCTCATCCATGGAACATCCTCTCTACGGTTTGCCAACTCCATCTTGGGTTCTCTCATCTCCTGCATGGTTTTAGCCATTGAAGCAACAACATCAGTTAGAGAGTCAAGCTTTTGCTGAAGAGCCTCATTAGTAATGGGCCCCAGGGACTTAGCACTGGCACCGGACGTAGCTGATGTCACTGGCATTCCCCGTTGCTGAAGTGCATCTGCCATGGGTTGTGTGAGATCCTGATCCCGAGGTGACCCTGCCAGCTGGAGACGTATAGTGCTCTCCTTTAATTGGGCAAATGTCAATTCAGGGTTCTTAAAAACAAGCAAGCTCACATGCCCCCAGTGAGAAGGGGTGTAGAGTCCCTCAATAAATTGATCTCTTAGCAGTTTATCGGCTCCTGTGTTAAAAATGGGTTCAGCCAGTGTAAGTGATTTAAGGGCTTCCTGCAGGTTTAAGGCAAAATCTCTCACGCCCTCATTAGCTTTTTGTTTGCAATTAAAGAATCGTACTTTAGCTTTGCTGCTGGTAGTGGTTTCAAATGTAGCTTTTAATCCAGTAAATATGCGTTCAACAGTACCTTTTAGATCAGTTGCCCATGCTGTGACTTCTCGCTTAGCGTGACCACTTAACTGCATCATCAGGAGACTAACACGCTGAGCTTCACCCACAGGGAACATATCAAAATGAGCCAGCATCTTTTCCCTGAAACCGTCAAGGGTATTAGGTTCACCTTCATACATTGGAAGCCACGGGCCACCCGGGGTATATGGCATCAACGCCGGCATGATGGGCGCCACTCCTTGCACTGCTGCGCTGCCAGGCTCTCTATCGACACTCTGTCTTTCAGCTGCATTAGCGTCGCCGGGTGCTGCGGCGTCTCCGTGCTGCGACATACTGTACCCCCTTAGTTAATCCAGATCCCTCCGGTCCCAGCTTCCGTCTAGATAATGTAGATTTGTTCCTCTGTGCAGCAGGATGACAATGACACGCCCCCTGCTGCCTCTAACTGCCGCACGCTCTGTGATGGTGGATTTTGAAGTTTTTCAGTTAGACTGGGGCTTGGGTAATGACGTAGCTCGATTAACAGTTTTGTGCCTAACGGTTATGAGATGATTACATCAGGGGATGGCAGCCATTTTTACCCCATTATAACCAATGGAGAAAAGTCACTTTCAATAGTTTTCAATGGGGAACGGGATTTTCTTTAACAAAGTTAATTTCCAAGATTTTTCATCCAAATTTTCACAGTTTCAGACTCCAATTACAGCACACAATACCTGGTGTACGGGCTGGCCCTATCCTGTTCGTCACGCCAGTTGTGACGCCCGTGGGACCGAGGTACCCAGCACCAGATCAATGAGGTCCGTCTCTTGAGGGGGATGTCACTAGTGGCTTGACCCGGTGCTGTGGCCTCAGGCGATGCACAGTGTAAGGGATATCATGAAGGAACAGACACTTACTTGATCAGCAGCAGGTCCTCTCAGCTGTGATGACCCCGATCCTGAATCGATGGCTATTGTCCAAATGAAAGACTGAGGCGCTGAAACGTTTAACCAGTTTACTTTAACAAAAAGGGATTTGCAACCAATACTGTCACCGGAGTCTGTTTAAGAACTCTGAATTACTTTGATCCTGTCAGGATTTCCACCTCTTATTATGCGCAGTTTCTGTATGGCCCTGCTGCTGTATGTGAACTGGCTGCCGACCCAATCTGTCTCTTCTGTGCTCTAGTTCGACGGACAACCCGAGTCCTTTTTTTGTCGGCTTACCCCCTCTGGGAGTACCGCTGAACTCTATGTCTGTTGCTGCGTCTTACCCTGGTGAAGCTGATATCACCTCGCGTCCTTCCGGTTGCTGTATTATATATAATGAATATAGCCACGGATCCGGTATCCGTCTCTGCGCCTATTCTGGGTAGAGGTTATTGCTACCCGGTTCTCACAATGTCCTTTTTCTCTATTCCTCTTTTCCTACTATGGGTATTACAGGCCTATAATCCGTCATAGGGCTGTTAGGAGTTCAGTTATACGACCTCTCACTTTCAGCTCCTCAACCCAACTGCCAATCCTTTTCTCAGACCAGAATAGATCAAGGGGAGTCTCTGGAGCTCCCCCTTCTGGCCGGAGATGGTAGTGCAGTCTTGCTATTTTAATATTTGTATTTGGTGTCAATAACTATTTTTGTGGCAAATACCCCTAGGGGCGCCACATAAGTCCTTAAGTTTGAAGAACAAGACGAGCACTCTCGCTAGTGGTGGTGCAGACTGTACATGGAGGGATACTCCAGACTGCAGACACCAGTACTTCCGCTGCAAAAGCCCCGAACGGGACTCCTGCACCCATCCAGGGACCTTTGCCCTCCACTCTGCTCCTACATTCTAAAGTAAGGTTTGAAAAAGACCCTGCGGGTCGAAACGTTACCTACCTTGAAACACTGCTGTGATACTTTATTTTGGTGTTTGTAATAAAGAAAACTACGTTTTTTCAGTCAAATCTAATCTTTGAAAATCTTTTTTTGAGTGCGACTGTTGTTATATAACATAAGTCCTTAAGGCATACCCACCCCTAGGAGAATGCCTGAGCAACTTACTTCCTCAGTCAGTGTCTTGCTGCTGAGGTGCCAGGCCCTGTCCTGCTATTACTCTTGTGTCAGCGACCCAAGGGGGCTTTGTACCCTGGCCTGTACCTGTGTCTCTTGTGTCAGCCACCCAGTGGGGCTTAGTACCCTGGTCTGAGTCCTTGTTCCGTTCCCTGTCTAAACTTAGTCCTATTCCTGTGTCCGTTTGTATCCCTGTCAGTAACATTTCTTATTCCACTGTGTTTTCCCTTGTGTTCACTCCTTCCTGCTCTGCCCTGTTCTGCTCTGCTGCTCACCTTTCAGCTCTGCTCTCGCTCTGCATCTCGGCTCCGCTCTCACTCTGCGACTCCACTCTGCTCTCGCTCTGTGGCTCCACTCCTTGCGGTTCTGCTCTGCTCCTTGCGGTTTTGCCCTGCTCCACTCCTTGTGGTTTTGCCCTGCTCCACTCCTTGCAGTTCTGCCTTGCTCCGCTCCTTGTGGCTTTGCCCTGCTCCGCTCCTTGCTGTTCTGCCTAGCTCTGCTTCTTGCGGTTCTGCTGCACTCTCATTCCAGCCACCTCGCTGGCTTTTGTCCTTACTGTCTGAACAGGGCCCTACCTGTTCCCATATATCACTCATACCTGTCCATGTTCCTGTCCTCTCTGAATCAGTCCTTGCTCCTCCAGTCTGAACAGGTCCCAACCTACTCCCATATACCACTCACACCTGTCCGTGTTCCTGTTCTTCCCGAATCCCTACCTGTTCCCATATATCACTCATACCTGTCCATGTTCCTGTCCTCTCTGAATCAGTCCTTGCTCCTCCAGTCTGAACAGGTCCCAACCTATTCCCATATACCACTCACACCTGTCCGTGTTCCTGTTCTTCCCGAATCAGTCCCTGCTCCTCGAATGTGTACCGGCCTCTACCTGTTCCCATATATCACTCACACCTGCCCGTGTTCCTGTGCCTTTTGAGTCAGTCCCTGTCCCTTCTGTCCCAGCTGTGCCCACCTGCCAGTGTGCCGTACCTGCCTGCCAGTGTTGTGTCCCCCAGTGGAATCAGCAGCCACAGCCAGACACCACCCTGGAGCGGAACATGGCAGCTACCTGCCACACAAGCCTGACCTCCCCATCAGAGGCTCCAGTGAACACCAAGGTAGCTGCTTAGTCACGCCCCTTCCAGGGAAGTCTGGTTTGTGGCACAGTGGGGCCACTCCCCCATGCTTACACCATCTAGTCAAGGTGCGAGCGTGACAGTTATATTATCTCCTTTGCACCTGTTTATATTGGTCATGTGTAAATAGAAAAATGGAAGTAAGTTTGCATGTAATTTTATGCATTTGATTATAAATATTTTATCATTTATTACATATAGCCCCATCCTGTGTCACTTTATGTTTACAGACTACAATTAAATCATTCAAATTTGGATTTTGTAGCTATGCTCTATTCCATTTAGTCCACATCAATGGCCAGTTCACTGGCCGGGACTCCTTGACTAAAGTATGTATTTTAAGCTCATGACATCGCAAAGTTACAATTCACAGTGTAGTGACATCCCAGGTCTGGTTGTGGCAAGAAGTCCTGGCCTACGATGACGAGGTCCAGTGTCACAGGTTTACCATGACAAACAACTGCGAGAAGACCACATCATCTGATTTCTCCTACTCCTGTACTGATTAGAAGCACTTCATCTTCATTTTAAACGGTGCAAGTTTCTTTGAGCAGTGCAGGGGAGGTTAATTTCAGTTGAGAGCTCCTGGAAGCTTTCCTGCATTAATGCCCTAACCTGTACGCTGTTAGTCACTCTCATCTCCTAAATAAACTGGGCCCTGGCTAGCACTCATTGTCAGAGTAGCTTTTGCTGCATGGCTGGAGATTGTTGGTTGTTGTTATTGGAAAAGTCGTTTGGTGGATTTATCTGTGACTGTTGATAGGTTTTGAATGTGTGATAATTCCCTTTCTTCTCCTACTTTGGCTTAACCCCATCCTCCACTCCCCAGTGTTTACCTCTGTTGAATATGTGTGCATATTTGTATGATTGGTATTTTCCTTTACCCTTATTCATATTACCTTGTTAGTCTGGTTGGTGTATTACAGTGCACTACTACTCCCCTCTTCCCTGGGTGGGGGAAGGGTACAGACCGAGGGCGGATTCAGAAGCTAAGTCAATGTATGTGGTCTTGGCATCTTCATCATCAGATAGGGAAGAAGCATTAGAGACAGGGAAGGAGCCCCTGGTCCCTGGACATCCGGCAACAGAGTCGTGACATCCATGGTTTCAGCACGCGATGGCAGTAAGTAGAGGAAATGAGGACCTATGGGGAACAAGTAGCAATTGAGGTTGACAAAGAGAGGAGCAGTGAGTATGACTTTTTTTTAGCTTTTATGGCTCCCTACGATTCAGTGAAATGACCACCATTTTTCTGAATTTATGAGGAACGAATTACAAAAAATCCATATCTCGGACCATACGGATTTTTATAAAATTGAAATCTAATTAAATTCCACTCAAATAAATTTGTTAATCTCTACTAAAAAGCTACATAGGGTTCTATACAGTCAATAAATTGACAGTCACAAATTATCATTTATATCTCATATGTAGCAAATGTTATGTTACAAGATAACACACTATAATGTTTGATTACAATGTGAACTTCACCTACTCGCGTATCATTTTGTGTGTCTAGAGGATTCTCTGGTGACTTAGCACATCTACAGTACCATGATGTATGGTGTCCTGAAGGAGTCAGTGGACTCTGAAATGAGTTGATAATAAACCTACCATACTATTACCAATATTTGTGTCATGGAGTGCACAAATTACTACCTATGCTGCTATTTAAATTTTTAGAGAACACAAGATCATACGGACAAAACAAGTGTTCCTGTGTGTGGAAGAGCTAGGAGAGATTGCTGTAAGTCAAATGATCGTTAGGCCGACAGCTCTATAATGTGTATGAAGGTCTTTAATAAAGATCAATTTGTGTATATTGCATATTTAGCCTTATTAAGTAGGATAGAAAGATATAGATAAATAGATTGATAGATAGACAGATAGATAGGTAGGTAGATAGATCCAGAGATTGGAGGCAGCATACCATTCAAGTGAAAAATGCTTCTTATTTAATAGACCAACATGGCATTGGCTTAAGAAAGGTTTTCACTAAGAAACAAAAATGTCAATCTATCCATCTATCTATCTTGAAGGTTTCGTAAATTAAATACTCGCTGGCGTAGGTGCAGTACCTAATCTGACCTGACAGTAAGGGGGGCGCCAGAGAGCTGCAAGGTTTAAGTGGAACTGTAAGCGGGATATACACAAATCCCTGCAGTTCATGGTATACTGAAGAGCAGTGGGATACCTAAAATAAGCCCCTGCTGTAAACAAGAGGTCAATAGCCTCATGTGTGTTTTTTTTTCATCACATTGTGGCAGTGGAGGGATAACTAGGATAAGCCCCCTGCACATGTGATAGCCGTCTGCTGGTCTAAAGTCACCCCAATCCGTGACATATTGTAAGCAGATATACCAAATATTTTTCAAATAAATTCATGGATGGTAGTGTGTCTCGGAGCCCTTTGGATCATTGAAATCAATCTCAAACACCTATGATAACTTGTTTGCCAGGTGAGCCCAATTAATAGAAAACTACTTAAGAAAAATGTTCCACATTATTAAGCAGACCACGAAGACATTATATATTTCATGAAAACTTAAGCATGATGATCGTACTATGAAGAGACATGTGGCTGATACAAACGCATAAATACGTTTGTGCAGATAAAGGCATTATGATGAGGAAGGTTTCTGCCAAACAAATTCATTGGATTAAGAGAACAGCTGCTAAAATACCATTACAAAGCAGTAAACAGGTATTTGAAGCTGCTGGTTCCTCAGGAGTCCTGCAAACCTTAAGGTGTAGGTTCCTCCAGAGACTTGCAGTTATGCACAACCCTATTATTCGGCCACCCCTGAAGAGTTCTCCCAAGCAGACTTGCAGTTGGCCAATACAAGCATGAAGACTAGAGATGGACGAACCCGAACAGCAAAGTTCGGCATTGGTACGGAACTCCTTCTGTTCGGTCACAGACACCGAACACGAACTTCACCAGGGAGTCAGTGTTACTGTAAAGGTTCGGTTACACGAACACCAGGTGTTTGTCACGCTGTCATGTGCATGACAGCATGTCAAATACTACTTCCGATTGGCGTTAAATCATTACAGTCGGTCACATAGCCGCGGCTCCCAGATGACAGCATGAGCCCACAGCTGTGATCGTAGTTATAAAGTATATCTCCAGTTACTGGCATAGGCTGATGGGACTACTGCTCCCATCAGACTTTGCTTGCTGCTGCTAATAAAAGCTAGAGCAGGAGCAGCTGATGTGAGTATTCATCAGCCAGCTCCTGCGCTCTAAATAAATGATTTAAAAAAAACACGGCATGGGTTCCTTTGCCTTTTTGATAACCAGCCAGGCAAAACTCACAGCTGAGGGCTGCAACCCTCAGTTGTCAGCATTAGTAAGGTTGGTTATCAAGAATAGAAGGGTCCCCATGCTGTTGTTTTTAAATTATTTAAATAAATAATAAAAAATGCCGCTTGGGGTCCCCCCCACACACTTTGACAACCAGCCTTGCTACAGCCAGGCTGGTAAGAAGGCATGGATAAAATAGCAGCCTGCAGCCGCCCAGAAAAGGCATATCTATTATGCGCCAATTCTGATGCTTGCCTGACTCTTCCGTCTTCCCACAGTTGTCAGTTTTGCCTGGCTAGTTTTAAAAAATGCAGGGGAACCTATGCCATTTTTTTAAATTATTTAATTAGAGTGCAGGCGCCGGCTGATGAATACTGCCATCAGTCACTTCTGCTCTCAATGTTATTAGAGGCATAGGCTGATGGGACCAGTAGTCCCATCAGCTGACGCCAGTGACCAGAGGTATGAGGGCTCCCAGCACAGCAGGCCTACACTGGTCCCTCACCCACCTCATTTTAATTTAAACTTAAATTCAAAGCTGTAAATGCTGGCCCAGGCCTTGGTGCCTCATGCAAGGCTCATAGCTGACTGATGCTGTGACATTATCAAATTTCTACTTTGGGTCAATTGATGTGGCTTTTGCTAGGGTCTGCCCCTAATTTTTGGAAATGTTTGGCCTCCAGTTTGGGTCTCCTTCATGTGTATTGTCTGAATTTGGCAGGGCTCTCCTAGTACTGGGCCTATACCTTTCACGCATCTACATGTTACTGATCAATGTTTAAGCTAGAAATGCTGGTCCAAGCCCTGTCCCAGGCCCTGTTCTATGCATCCATGGTGCGCAATTATACTATTTGTATTCTGGATCAATTGATGCCACTTTTCCTACTGTCTGCCCATAACTTGAGCTGTTTTGACATGTGTTTTGGTTTTTTCTACCAATGGATTTCAATGGGATTCGGATATGTTCGCAGAACTGTTAGGCAAACATCAGGACATTCTCCAATCCGAACCAAACCGAACCTTGAAAGGTTCACTCATCTCTAATCATAATAATAGAATTTCTAAAACACATTGAGATTTATATTTTATTTAGAAAATATATCAGATAGAAATTACCATAATATGTTTAGTGAAAAATTCTGGCATCCACCCAGTGTTTTTTTTAGCAATGTTAATTTTCCAACACTTGAGAATAGTAACAATAACTCCAGCCAACTGCAATCATTTTCTCTGGAGTACAGTACTTTGTGAAGTGTGACATTTAGATTTTCAGTTCGGCTCCTGACACATGACATTTTTTTTCTTAAAGCTTATAATGAGAAAGGCCATTTGCCAACTGTGAAAATGTTATGTATTGCTTGATATCCTATCTTTAATTTTGTTCTTTTGAACATGACTTTAGACCTCTATTGTGTTGCTTCAACTCTGAAGTGCAATTAGCATTTTCCGTAGATCATGTTAACCTTTGAAGCACAGTAATATCCAGTTAATAAACATGCATACACTCCAGAAAGGGCATCTGCAGTACATAGGCAGTCACTAATGCTGCTAATGGAAAATAACTCAGCCAGTCATTTAAAAACACAAGTTAACATTTTTATTCTGGTTTAAAGGGTAACTACAGTGACTTATCCTAAATAGCTGTTATTTTTTATTAGTTGTGTGCATTTTACTGTCTATAATAGAAATAATTACTGTGTTTTCCATTTATTAGGCTTTTATTGTTCTGATCAGCCATTTGATGAAATGTTCCCATTACTGTAGTAGATGCTGTTTTTTAGAGAGTCGAAAATAACACTACAACCATATTTCCCTATCATTACAGAACAGAAAGCTGCACAAAACATGTGGCAAATATTGTGCTCCATGGGATATTTTGACCACACCACTAGTCACACCCATCACCATTTCTTTGAATCCTGGCAGGAGGAGATGTCATGGGGGTATTGGGGTTTGGTAGTGATGGACATTGAACAGATGCCCAAAACTGCAGAGAGTAGACATAAATCAGGGATGGTTGGGACTAGAGATGAGTGGATTGATTCACAGGTCTCCTGCCCAGCATCCAGGTCAGTGGTACCCAATGTATTCAGCAAAAACTTGGCACTCAAATGGATAGAAACTTTAGAAATGTTAATAGTAGTCCAAAATTAGTACAGTAGTGTAGACGTTTTGATTTAAAAAGACCTTCATCAGTGTACTAAAAATAAATCAAATATTTACAACGATATTCACATTCAAAAGAAAACATTTGTCAAAATACAAACATAAATATTATAAATATGCAGAAAAACACACATTGTATCTGTGTTTCTAAGGATATAATCATAAGGCATATGCTAGAGTATAAAAGGACTGGCAGTATATTAAATGGACATACCCGAAGTCTCAGAAAGAAAAAGATTGAGGACACTGTATCCAGCAAAGTGTATCATCTGTGAACACCAATGAATGAAAGGTACAGTGAAGGAAATAAGTATTTGACCCCTTGCTGATTTTGTAAGTTTGCCCACTGACAAAGACATGAACAGTATATAATTGTAAGGGTAGGTTATTTTTAACATTGAGAGATAGAATATAAAAAATAAAATCCAGAAAATCACATTGTATAAATTATATAAATTTATTTGCATTTTGCAGTGAGAAATAAGTATTTGATCCCTTACCAACCATTAAGAGTTCTGGCTCCTACAGAGCAGTTTGATGCTCCTAATCAACTCGTTACCTGCATTAAAGACAGCTATCTTATATACTCACCTTCCACAGACTCAATTAATCACTCACTCAGACTTTAACACCTACAACATGGGCAAGACCAAAGAGCTTTATAACGATGTCAGAGACAAGATCATAGACCTGCACAAAGCTGGAATGGGCTACAAAACCATAAGCAAGACGCTGGGTGAGAAGGAGACAACTGTTGGTGCAATAGTAAGCAAATGGAAGAAATACAAAATGACTGTCGATCTACATCGATCTGGGGCACCATGCAAAATCTCACCTCGTGGGGTATCCTTGATCATGAGGAAGGTGAGAGATCAGTCTAAAACTACATGGGGGAACTTGTTAATGATCTCAAGGCAGCTGGGAAGACCACAGTCACAAAGAAAACCATTGGTAACACATTACGCCGTAAAGGTGTAAAATCCTGCAGTCCCTGCAAGGTCCCCCTGCTCAAGAAGGCGCATGTGCAGGCCCATCTGAAGTTTGTTAATGAACTCCTGGATAATTCTGTGAGTCATTGGGTGAAGATACTGTGGTCAGATGAGACAAAAACTGAGGTCTTTGCATTAACTCAGCTCGATGTGTTTGGAGGAGGAAAAATGCTGCCTCTGACCCAAAGAACACCATCCCCACTGTCGAGCATGGAAGTGGAAACATTATGTTTTGGGGGTGTTTCTCTGCTAAGGGCACAGGACTACTGCACTGCATCAATGGGAAAATGGATGGAGCCATGTACCATAAAATCCTGAATGACAACCTCCTTCACTCCGCCATGACATTAAAAATGGGTCATGGCTGGATCTTCCAGCAAGACAATGACCCAAAACATACAGCCAAGGCAACAAAGGAGTGTGTTATGACCCCAATGGCGAGGGTCTCAGAGGAACGTGGAAGTCTGCAGAATACAAAAATCCAGCTCATAGGGCAGTGGTAACTGGGTTGACCATATATCTACTCCTAACGCCAACACTAGAAGTAGCCGGGGATCATTCCTACGTTGATTCTAGATGACACGCGCCAGCCGGAGAATCTAGCTACCCCTAGTAGAGGAAAACAAAGACCTTTCTTGCCTCCAGAGAAGGGGACCCCAAAGCTGGATAGAAGCCCCCCACAAATAATGACGGTGAGGTAAGAGGAAATGACAAACACAGAAATGAACCAGGTTTAGCACAGAGAGGCCCGCTTACTGATAGCAGAATAAAGAAAGGTAACTTATATGGTCAACAAAAACCCTATCAAAATCCACACTGGAAATTCAAGAACCCCCGAACCGTCTAACGGTCCGGGGGGAGAACACCAGCCCCCTAGAGCTTCCAGCAAAGGTCAGGATATAGATTTGGAACAAGCTGGACAAAAATACAAAACCAAAACAAATAGCAAAAAGCAAAAGGCAGACTTAGCTGATATAACTGGAACCAGGATCAGTAGACAAGAGCACAGCAGACTAGCTCTGATAACTACGTTGCCAGGCATTGAACTGAAGGTCCAGGGAGCTTATATAGCAACACCCCTAACTAACGACCCAGGTGCGGATAAAAGGAATGACAGAAAAACCAGAGTCAAAAAACTAGTAACCACTAGAGGGAGCAAAAAGCAAATTCACAACAGTACCCCCCCCTTAGTGAGGGGTCACCGAACCCTCACCACGACCACCAGGGCGATCAGGATGAGCGGCATGAAAGGCACGAACTAAATCGGCCGCATGAACATCAGAGGCGACCACCCAGGAATTATCCTCCTGACCATAGCCCTTCCACTTGACCAGGTACTGAAGCCTCCGCCTGGAGAGGCGAGAATCCAAGATCTTCTCCACCACGTACTCCAACTCGCCCTCAACCAACACCGGAGCAGGAGGCTCAGCAGAAGGAACTACAGGCACAATGTACCGCCGCAACAAGGACCTATGAAATACATTGTGAATAGCAAACGACACAGGAAGATCCAGACGAAAAGATACAGGATTAAGGATTTCCAATATCTTGTAAGGCCCAATAAAACGAGGTTTAAATTTGGGAGAGGAGACCTTCATAGGAACAAAGCGGGAAGAAAGCCACACCAAATCCCCAACGTGTAGTCGGGGACCCACACCGCGGCGGCGGTTGGCAAAGCGCTGAGCCTTCTCCTGTGACAACTTCAAGTTGTCCACCACATGATTCCAGATCTGCTGCAACCTATCCACCACAGAATCCACCCCAGGACAGTCAGAAGGCTCCACATGACCCGAAGAAAAGCGAGGATGGAAACCAGAGTTGCAGAAAAAAGGCGAAACCAAGGTGGCGGAACTAGCCCGATTATTAAGGGCAAACTCAGCCAACGGCAAGAATGTCACCCAATCGTCCTGATCAGCAGAGACAAAACACCTCAAATAAGCCTCCAAAGTCTGATTGGTTCGCTCCGTCTGTCCATTAGTCTGAGGATGGAAAGCAGACGAAAACGACAAATCAATGCCCATCCTACTACAAAAGGATCGCCAGAACCTGGAAACGAACTGGGATCCTCTGTCTGACACAATATTCTCAGGGATGCCGTGCAAACGAACCACGTTCTGGAAAAACACAGGAACCAGATCGGAAGAGGAAGGCAGCTTAGGCAAAGGAACCAAATGGACCATCTTGGAGAAGCGATCACATATCACCCAGATAACGGACATGCCCTGAGATAGCGGAAGATCAGAAATGAAATCCATGGAGATATGTGTCCAAGGTCTCCTCGGGACAGGCAAGGGCAAGAGCAAACCGCTGGCACGAGAACAGCAAGGCTTAGCTCGAGCACAAGTCCCACAGGACTGCACAAATGACCGCACATCCCTTGACAAGGAAGGCCACCAAAAGGACCTGGCCACCAGATCTCTGGTGCCAAAAATTCCCGGGTGACCTGCCAACACCGAGGAATGAACCTCGGAAATGACTCTGCTGGTCCACTTATCCGGGACAAACAGTCTGTCAGGTGGACAAGACTCAGGCCTATCAGCCTGAAATCTCTGCAACACACGTCGCAGATCCGGAGAAATAGCTGACAAGATAACTCCATCTTTAAGAATACCAACAGGATCAGCGACTCCAGGAGCATCAGGCACAAAGCTCCTAGAAAGAGCATCGGCCTTCACATTCTTTGAACCTGGTAAATACGAGACAACAAAATCAAAGCGGGAGAAAAACAATGACCAGCGGGCCTGTCTCGGATTAAGGCGTTTAGCAGACTCGAGATACATCAGATTTTTGTGATCAGTCAAGACCACCACACGATGCTTAGCACCCTCGAGCCAATGACGCCACTCCTCAAATGCCCATTTCATGGCCAACAACTCCCGATTGCCCACATCATAATTTCGCTCGGCAGGCGAAAACTTCCTAGAGAAAAAGGCACAAGGTTTCATAACAGAGCAACCAGGGCCTCTCTGCGACAAAACGGCCCCTGCCCCAATCTCCGAAGCATCCACCTCAACCTGAAAGGGAAGTGAGACGTCAGGCTGGCACAAAACAGGCGCCGAAGTAAACCGGCGTTTCAACTCCTGGAAAGCCTCCACGGCAGCAGGAGCCCAGTTAGCTACATCGGAGCCCTTCTTGGTCATATCCGTCAAAGGTTTCACAATGCTAGAAAAATTAGCGATAAAACGACGGTAGAAGTTAGCGAAGCCCAAGAACTTCTGAAGACTCTTAACTGACGAGGGCTGAGTCCAATCAAGAATAGCTCGGACCTTGACTGGGTCCATCTCCACAGCAGAAGGGGAAAAAATGAACCCCAAAAAGGGAACCTTCTGTACACCAAAGAGACACTTTGAGCCCTTGACAAACAAAGAATTTTCACGCAAAATTTTAAAGACCAACCTGACCTGCTCCACATGCGAATCCCAATCATCAGAAAAAACCAAAATATCATCCAGATAAACAATCAAAAATTTATCCAGATACTTCCGGAAAATGTCATGCATAAAGGACTGAAAAACTGAAGGCGCATTGGAGAGCCCAAAAGGCATCACCAAGTACTCAAAATGACCTTCGGGCGTATTGAATGCGGTTTTCCATTCATCACCTTGCTTAATGCGCACAAGGTTGTACGCACCACGAAGGTCTATCTTGGTGAACCACTTGGCACCCTTAATCCGGGCAAACAAGTCAGACAACAGCGGTAAAGGATACTGAAATTTGACAGTGATCTTATTTAAAAGCCGATAATCAATACAAGGTCTCAAAGATCCGTCCTTTTTTGCCACAAAAAAGAATCCCGCACCAAGAGGGGAAGAAGACGGACGAATATGTCCTTTTTCCAGAGACTCCTTGATATATGAACGCATAGCGGTATGTTCAGGTATCGACAGATTAAACAGTCTTCCCTTAGGAAATTTACTGCCTGGGATCAAATGTATAGCACAGTCACAGTCCCTATGATTAGGCAGTGCACTGGACTCAGACTCACTGAAGACATCCTGATAATCAGACAAATACTCCGGAACTTCCGAAGGCGTAGAAGAAGCAATAGACACAGGCAGGGAATCCTCATGAATACCACGACAGCCCCAACTTGAGACTGAGATAGCCTTCCAGTCCAGGACTGGATTATGGGTCTGTAACCATGGCAGCCCTAAAACGACCAAATCATGCATTTTATGTAAAACCAGGAAACGTATCACCTCGCGGTGTTCAGGAGTCATGCACATGGTAACCTGAGTCCAATACTGCGGTTTATTTGCTGCCAATGGTGTAGCATCAATACCCCTAAGAGGAATAGGATTTTCTAATGGTTCAAGAGTAAATCCACAGCGCTTAGCAAATGAGAGATCCATGAGACTCAGGGCAGCACCTGAATCTACAAACGCCATGACAGGATAAGATGACAGTGAGCAAATCAAAGTTACAGACAGAATAAATTTAGGTTGCAAATTACCAACGGTGACAGGACTAACAACCTTAGCTATACGTTTAGAGCATGCTGAGATAACATGTGTAGAATCACCACAGTAGTAGCACAAGCCATTCCGGCGTCTATGAATTTTCCGCTCATTTCTAGTCAGGATTCTATCACATTGCATTAAATCAGGTGTCTGTTCAGACAACACCATGAGGGAATTTGCGGTTTTTCTATCACATTGCACCGAATTAGGTGCCTGTTCAGACAACACCATGAGGGAATTTGCGGTTTTGCGCTCCCGCAACCGCCGGTCAATTTGAATAGCCAGTGCCATAGTATCATTCAGACCTGTGGGAATGGGAAAACCCACCATAACATTCTTAATGGCTTCAGAAAGGCCATTTCTAAAATTAGCGGCCAGTGCACACTCGTTCCAATGTGTCAGCACGGACCATTTCCGAAATTTTTGGCAATACACTTCAGCCTCGTCCTGCCCCTGAGACATAGCCAGCAAGGCCTTTTCTGCCTGAATCTCAAGATTGGGTTCCTCATAAAGTAAACCGAGCGCCAGGAAAAACGCATCAAGATCAGCCAATGCCGGATCTCCTGGTGCCAGCGAAAAAGCCCAATCCTGAGGGTCGCCCCGTAAGAACGAAATAACAATTTTTACTTGCTGAGCAGAATCTCCAGATGAACAGGGTCTCAGGGACAAAAACAATTTACAATTATTCACGAAATTCCTAAACTTAAACCTGTCTCCGGAAAACAGTTCAGGAATCGGTATTTTAGGTTCTGACCTAGGATTTCTGATAACATAGTCTTGTATGCCCTGCACACGAGTAGCCAGCTGGTCCACACTTGTAATCAAGGTCTGGACATTCATGTCTGCAGCAAGCATAGCCACTCTGAGGTAAAGGGGAAGGAGAAAAAAAAAACTCAGAATCTTCTTTCTTATAATCCCTCTTCTGCAATGCATTAAACATTTAATACTGGCCTGGCAAACTGTTATGACCCCAATGGCGAGGGTCTCAGAGGAACGTGGAAGTCTGCAGAATACAAAAATCCAGCTCATAGGGCAGTGGTAACTGGGTTGACCATATATCTACTCCTAACGCCAACACTAGAAGTAGCCGGGGATCATTCCTACGTTGATTCTAGATGACACGCGCCAGCCGGAGAATCTAGCTACCCCTAGTAGAGGAAAACAAAGACCTTTCTTGCCTCCAGAGAAGGGGACCCCAAAGCTGGATAGAAGCCCCCCACAAATAATGACGGTGAGGTAAGAGGAAATGACAAACACAGAAATGAACCAGGTTTAGCACAGAGAGGCCCGCTTACTGATAGCAGAATAAAGAAAGGTAACTTATATGGTCAACAAAAACCCTATCAAAATCCACACTGGAAATTCAAGAACCCCCGAACCGTCTAACGGTCCGGGGGGAGAACACCAGCCCCCTAGAGCTTCCAGCAAAGGTCAGGATATAGATTTGGAACAAGCTGGACAAAAATACAAAACCAAAACAAATAGCAAAAAGCAAAAGGCAGACTTAGCTGATATAACTGGAACCAGGATCAGTAGACAAGAGCACAGCAGACTAGCTCTGATAACTACGTTGCCAGGCATTGAACTGAAGGTCCAGGGAGCTTATATAGCAACACCCCTAACTAACGACCCAGGTGCGGATAAAAGGAATGACAGAAAAACCAGAGTCAAAAAACTAGTAACCACTAGAGGGAGCAAAAAGCAAATTCACAACAGGAGTGGCTCAAAAAGAATCACATTAAGATCATGGAGTGGCCTAGCCAGTCTCCAGACCTTAATCCATTAGAAAACTTATGGAGGAAGTTGAAGTTTCGAGTTGCCAAGAAACAGCCTCAAAATATTAATGATTTAGAGTTGGTCTGCAAAGAGAAGTTGACCAAAATTCCTCTTGACATGTGCGCAAACCTCATCATCAATTACAAAAACGTCTGACTGCTGTGCTTGGCAACAAGGGTTTTGATTCCAAGTATTAAGTCTTGTTTGCCAGAGGGATCAAATACTTATTTCTCACTGCACAATGCAAACAAATTAATATAATTTATACAATGTGATTTCCTGGATTTTATTTTTGATGCTCTATCTCTCGATGTTAAAAATAACCTACCCTTTCAATTATAGACTGTTCATGTCTTTTTCAGTGGGCAAACTTACAAAATCACCAAGAGATCAAATAATCATTTCCTTCACTGTAAGTGAAAGCCACTTATGGTGTTTTACCTCAATGAAAGGAAGAATATATCATGTAGACTGGACATACCCAAATTCATATGTGTCACAATTGGAGGCGACATAGTGAACACGGTATCCACCGCTGGTTTTCGTGTGCACCATAGCAAGTAAGAAATCCCAGATGTATAAAACCGGGGGAGGGCGGGGCTAGCATGGGGTAAACTACCACTGGAAGCTAAGGAATCATACGCGGTGTGTGGTAAGAGGGATCCGTGACTTGCAGATCGTCATGTGCACAGCGTGCGTAACACAGATTGGAAGCATGCATCCACCAATGGTGACGTGAAACTCAAAGCAGGAAAGTGCTGGTATGCGTGTCATCAGGAGAATTCAAGTATCTCAGCAGTCATCATGAGGCTTGTGATGTTGTGAAGGTGACACTAACTGGATCATAATGAGCCAAAAGGGGGTAATAATATAAGCCCATAATTATGGAGCAGAAATTAATTTCATTGGGCTCTGAAAAAATGAGGAGAAGACATCATCAAGTTGTGTATCATATCATAAAAGAATAACTATAAATACGCTTTACAAAAAGCGATATGGCTAACACCCATTATGTACAAATATCCACAATACTGTTTAATAGCAAGAAAAGTAAGAGAAGTCCATATTAGTTATTTTAATTTATATAAATGAAAAACTATTATAATCTCTGTTTAAGCCTTTTCGAGCCAGAGATAGTTTGTGGATCCAAAAGGCTTCCATACATTTTAGTAAGCGTATACGGTCACCTCCACGTCTGGGCAGGGGAACTTGTTCGATGACTTGAAATTTCAACTTTGAGACGTTATGTCTATCGGAAATATAATGATGGAGTAAAGGTAATTGAATGTTCTTACATCTACTGGTAGATTTCTGTTTAGATATCCGATCCTTAATGGGTTGGGTTGTTTCCCCTATATACAGGAGCCCACAGGGACACTTGATAAGATATTCGGCATGCGATGAGACATATATTGAATAATCCCTGATAGAATACCTTTTACTCATATAGGGATGATGAACTGAATTATCCTGTAGTACATTGTTACATTGATAACATTGAAGGCATGGAAAGGTGCCAGTCTTGGGTATCTGTAGGAACCGTTGTCTACTAGAAGTATGTGCAGTACCAAAGTTAGCATATACTAAAGAGTCTTTTAAATTAGGTGAATCAAATTGGAAAAACTGGAGAGACAAAAAAAGGGCAAATAGAGTCTTATCTGATAACGAATTGGTGTAAAATATTATAGGTATGCACCTGATGACAGTCACAACTCCTATATAAGCATGTAAAGGCTGCAGCAGGACCACCAAGGAGATACACTGCAAAAATGAGGAATATGGTGCTTTGGAGTCTGCGCTGCCCAAATTGAAATATGAATGCAGTTTATTTTGCGAACGCGTTTCAAAGTTTCCAAACCTCTTCATTAGGACCAAACCACAAGGAAATCATGAAACCTTGAAACGTGTTGACAAAATAAACCACATTCATGCTTCACCTTTGTGTGTGATCATATCTTTGAACTGTGGGCAACGCATGCTCAGAAGCACCATGTTCCTCTTTTGTGCAACATTTTCAATTAGGTTCAAGTTTAAAACATGGAAAGACTGGATGCTGTAATTCCCTGATGGCTGGATATGCTGTTTGTAAATAGTGGTACCCAATGGCTGCATGGCAGGTCTGCAAATTTCTTGTCTTCTAGCATCCGTGGCATGACTTTTAGTTAGCCAGGGCTGGCACAACATTATCTGTGCATCCTGCTCATCTCTAGTTTTGATCTGTGAATTTATTTTCTGTTCAATCATTCACAGTCGCATCAGCCAGAATGTTCTCATTTTTATGTAGGCTTCACTTTATGACATCTTGATTTTTGTGTCAGTAAAGCCATGTTAACACATTGCATAACTGCTATCAGTTTTGTTTTCTTTAGGTGTCCAAACCAAATTAGAATATAACAAGTTTCTCTGATCATTGTATTTTTGCTGCATTTTTCTGCATTTTCACTAGTGATGAGCGATGAATTAAAATGCTTGGATACTTATTCCTCGAGTTGAACAGCGAGTATAATGGGAAACTCAAGCATTTTTCTGTCGGCCCCCCACCCGGAAGTCTGGTGGAGGTCTAAAAATTCCTGAAGTCGATGGAAATAGCTCTGAAGTAGCATGGGAACAGCATGGGAAAGACCCCTGGAAGCATATCTGAATTCCAGGTCACAGCTGGGAACAATGTTGTCAGAGTATTAAGCCACTTCTACAAACTGACAATAAAGCATACGATACACCAGGAGAAATTGGGGCAGCTGGGAACCCAGTACTGAGGGACAGTCACCTCCATTAGGTTGCAGAAGGCTTCAATCTCCACAAGCCTAAACGACACCATTTCCATGGCAAGCAGTCTGGAAATGTGGCCATTTAGTAGTGTGACCCGAGGGTGGGTGGCTGTGTATTTACGCTTGCATTCCAAGGACTGGGGTAGGAACAACTGAATGCTGGGACAAGGATGTGCACGTGGTTGCTGACGGTGGTTGCAAGTGTGCAATGACAGGTGCAGGGTAGGAGGCATATTCGTCTACGTTATGGACAGGGGATTGGTGTGAATGTAGAACAGTCTAAGAGGCAGTGGGGTCACCCGCAGACACTGTTTCTGTACCCTGATGTTCGGCCCAACCAGTTGGTTGCCTTTCTGTCATGAGCCGGAGCATGCTGGTAGTGGTCAGGCTAGTAGTTGTGCTGACCCTGCTGATCCTGGCATGGCAGATGTTGCAAATGGACTTTTTTGTGTTAACTGGACTGTCTTTAAAAAAGCGCCATACTTGGGAACACCTAAACCTTGGCCTAGCAGCTTCACCCATGTTGGTGCTCTGGGGTACAGTTGCCTGCCTTGTGTCTCTGGCCACCTCACTGCCTCTTCCTAACTGTTGTGGTGCAGAAAATATCTCCCCCCCTGTGTGCTGACGCCCTTGATTTGTATGTCATGTTCTCAGGTTGGGTCAGTGACTTCATCGTCCACTACCTTGTCTTCCACTTCCGCATCCTGGTCCTCCTCCTGACTTGCTGACAACATCATTTGTTGGTAATTGTGTCTCATCATCATCCATCTCTTAGCAACGCATAACCCAGTAACATGATGGATTGTGAGACTAGGCACCATGTAGGTGCCATAGAATTACAATCAAACAACCACTCTAAGGCATTTCAGAAATCAGAAGAAAAAAGGAGTAGAATGGTTAAAAAGCTAATTTTTATTGTGAAGCAACATAGCCAAAGATTATAAAACTACATAAACAAGACATACAGTTAAAATTGGCACTCCAGAGTCAACTCCTATTTAAAATTTCCTAATACAATGAGGGGAGTAAGCCACTGGCGAGGGGAGTGTGAAGTAGATAGACAAAGGAACTAACACTATGTAATTGATCAATAATGTGTGAACAAGTGCCACTAGTGGTCAAAGGTCTATGTAAAAGATCACAACATCTTCATGGAGGAGGACTCAGGAGGTCAAAAATTTGGGTGAGTGGATCCCCATGCACTGTATCCCCATTATACACTGCAGTATCAATATAGCGATGCTATTTCTAACCAGCCAAGCTTGTTTTTTTTTATCTTGATTCACAACTGGAGCAGTACAAATGCCATATAATATTTCACTGATGAAAGAACTTTTCAATAATACTAATTCAGGAAAATTTGCCCACCTCAGATAGACTTCTTACACTGCAGTATCATAAAGTGATGCTATTGCTAACCAATCAAGTCTATCTTTTTTGTTTTGATGTGCAACTCTCTTACCCTGCTCTTTAACCATGCTCACATTTGCTCTCATCATTTTTGCTCCACTAATCCTCACTCTCCTTCGCTATCCCCAAACCCATGCACCCTCGAACCAAATAACTTTCTCTCCACTCTCTTTCCCCCTCTTGCCTTGCTTCATCTGCAGACCTGCTCCTTTACTTCAGACCTCTCCTAAAATATAATATAAGCCAATCACTCTCCTTCACCCACCTGCTTTCCCGTTCTCTGCTTCTGCTCACTGCTGGTGAGGTGACATATCCCTCAATCATGCCCCCCCATCTCATACATCCCACTAATCCTCACCCCTATACGTCTCACACCAATCCAACCCCCACCCTCCCTTATACTCCCTTCTTTCGAGGTTCACTCTGTCCGTATCTACTTTCCCTCTAATCTCCAAATGGCTATCATATACCGACCACCAGGCTCAGCCACTGCTTTCATTGACCAATTCTAAACCTGGCTTCTTCACTTTCTCTCTGCTGACATCCCCACCATCATCATGGGCGACGTTATTATCCCTACTGACACCCGCCAGCCAGCAGCCTCCAAACTCCTGTCCATTACCTCATCCTTTGGACTTACTAAGTGATCCTCCACAGCCACTCACACAGATGGACATACACTAGACCTCATCTTCACCCGCCTCTGTTCCCTATCTAATCTCACAACCTCTCCCTTCCCCATATCTTACCACCATCTACTCACTTTCTCATCCTTGTCCTCTCACCAGCTTCTCATGTCCAGCCACTAGCATATCCTCGCAGAAACCTTGCACACCTAGACATTCACAAACTATCAGACTCTCTTCTACCTCTGTCCTCCATATGTTCACTCCATGACACAGATAGCGCCATTGCTTTCTACCCTCACATCAGCCTTAGACTCAGTCGCCACTCTCATGCATGGCAAATTGCGACAAATCAATAGGCAACCCTGGCACAACAATCTCACCAAAAACCTTCGACAAACATCCAGGGTCGCAGAGCAGCATTAGAAGAAAACATGCCTGCCAGATGATTTCACAGCTTTCAAACAAGCCACACTTGTCTTCAAATTAGCCCTCACCTCTGCTAAACAGACCTATTTTACAAACCTTGAATCTTCATTATCCTACAACCCAAAACAACTGTTCAGCACATTCAACTCTCCACACCACTGCCTCCTTCAACTCCCCTACTCTCTGTCGAGGACGTTGCCACCTACTTCAAAAATAAGATCGACCAAACAAGGCAAACCTTTACTGTTCCACCACCCCAATCACTACATATACCAGACCTCTGCCCTTCCCTAATAACCTCCCACTACAACATCACTGAAGGAGAGCTTACTCGCCTCCTTTTCAAATCACACCTCACCACCTGTGCACTTGACCCCATCCCTTCCCACCTGCTCCCCAACCTCACTAACATGCTCATTCCAGCCTTACCCCATCTCTTCAACCTACCGCTATCTTCTGCTATCTTCCCCTCTGCCTTCAAACATGCCACCATCACACCCATCCTCAAAAAACATAACCTTGACCTAACTGCTATGTACAGCTATCGCCCCATATCACTGCTCCCATTTGCTTCCAAACTCCTTGAGCAGCATGTCCATGCTCAACTTTCCTCCCACTTCTCATCTAACTCTCTCCTTGACAACCTTCCATCTGGTTTCCACCCCCACCACTCCATCGAAACTGCCCTGACCAAAATTACTAATGACTCACAGCTAATATTTGTCTACTGAAAAAAATTGGCAGGAATACTAGAACACACATATTTGTTCACCTCACATGGACTTGTTACAGTGCCGGAGCAATATAGTGATGCTAATGCTATATTTCTAGAAAAGAAACAACTCTGGCTTTTTTATTTTGATGCAGAACTGCCACAGTATAAATGGTGTATAATATTTGTCTGCTGCAAAAAATTGGCAGGAAAGCTAGAATACACAAATTTGCCCACCTCACATGGACTTGTTACAGTACTGGATCAATATAGCGATGCTATTTCTAAAAAAATAACTTTGGATATTTTATTTGCTGTCACAGTCACAGCACATGCATGGAGAGCCTGTTTGTTGGGCTCTCCATGCATGTGTCATGACTGTCACACAGCCACGACACGTGCAGCTGTGGTGGCGATTAGCTGATCAGCCGTCAAGATCCAGGAAGCTGGGTTCCCTCTGCAGCTTATTTGGTAAGTGCTATAGCTTGCTGAATAAGAGGGAACCTGAGCAAATTCGCTCAACTTTAATTACGAGCACACTGATGCTCCAGTGAGTAATGAGTAGTGATGAGAACACTTGCTCATCACTAGTTTTCACCCTTATTTGATGTAGTTTTCATTCAGATGTTAAGCAGTGTTTTTGGGGTTTTTATATTACTAACAGCTTTGATCCTGCACTTAAAAAAGAAACTTCAGGTTTTTACATGTGTTTTTATTTAGGCTTCACATAGATGCATATAGAGAAAAAAGTACCAAAACAGTTTAGTAACACCTTTAGACGCACAGAAGATGCAGCTCTCATGAAATCCCATCCCATTTGCTCAGTCAGATAAAGATCTACATCTCTGGACCAGATATCACCACCCTACTAATCAGAATCCCTCAATGTCTGTCCACTATTTCATCCTTCTTCTCCGCTAGATTTCTAAAACTTAACATGGACAAAACAGAATTCATCATCTTTCCCCCATCTCACGCGACCCCCCAACAAACCTATCCATTACAGTAAACGGCTGCCCACTTTCCCCAGTCCCACAAGCTCGCTGCCTCAGAGTAATCCTTGACACTGATCTCTCCTTCAAACCACATATCCAAGCCCTTTCCACTTCCTGCCGCCTTCAACTTAAAAATATTTCAAGGATCTGTACATTCCTAAACCAAGAATCTGCAAAAACCCTAGTCCATGCCCTCATCATCTCCCGCCTCGACTACTGCAACCTTCTGCTCTGTGGCCTCCCCTCTAACACTCTCGCACCCCTCCAATCTATTCTAAACTCTGCTGTCTGACTAATCCACCTGTCCTCCCTCAATTCCCCAGCTTCTCCCCTCTGTCAATTCCTTCACTGGCTCCCCATTGCCCAGAGACTCCAGTACAAAATCTTAACCATGACATACAAAGCCATCCACAACCTGTCTCCTCCATACATCTGTGACCTCATCTCTCGGTACTTACCTGCACGCAACCTCCGATCCTCACAAGATCTCTTTCTCTACTCCCCACTTTTCTCCTCTTCCCACAATCGCATACAAGATTTTTCTCACGCATCACCCCTACTCTGGAACTCTATACCTTAACATATCAGACTCTCGCCTACCATCAAAACCTTCAAAAAGAACCTGAAGACCTACCTCTTCCAACAAGCCTACAACTTGCAGCAACCACTGATCAAACAAACCGCTGCACGACCAGCTCTACCCTCACCTATTGTATCCTCACCCATCTCTTGTAGATTGTGAGCCTTCGCCGGCAGGGTCCTCACTCCTACTGTACCAGTCGTGACTTGTACCGTTTAAGATTATTGTACCTGTTTTTATTATGTATACATCTCCTCACATGTAAAGCGCCATGGAATAAATGGCGCTATAATAATAAATAACTAGATGGGCATTTCCTGAAGGAACTACAGATAGTGCTTTGGAATGGTGCCCGGGCTGCCCCTGCAAGACTTTCACACTTGGGTGCCCCTCAGACGCTGGTTTGGTAGTTGTAGCCCCTCAGGGTTGAGGCCACTCTGGGTCCGATTTGGTGGCCCGGGTCACTCTGGGTCCGATTTGGTGGCCCGGGTCACTCTGGGTCTGATTTGGTGGCCCGGGTCACTCTGGGTCCGATTTGGTGGGCCGGGGCACTCTGGGTCCGATTTGGTGGCCCGGGTCACTCTGGGTCCGATTTGGTGGGCCTGGTCACTCTGGGTCCGATTTGGTGGGCCGGGTCACTCTGGGTCCGATTTGGTGGCCCGGGTCACTCTGGGTCCGATTTGGTGGCCCGGGTCACTCTGGGTCCGATTTGGTGGCCCGGGTCACTCTGGGTCCGAGTTGGTGGCCCGGGTCACTCTGGGTCCGATTTGGCGGGCGGCGCCACTCTGGGTCCGATTTGGCGGGCGGCGCCACTCTGGGTCCGATTTGGTGGGTGGCGCCACTCTGGGTCCAATTTGGCGGGCGGCGCCACTCTGGGTCCGATTTGGCGGGCGGCGCCACTCTGGGTCCGATTTGGCGGGCGGCGCCACTCTGGGTCCGATTTGGCGGGCGGCGCCACTCTGGGTCCGATTTGGCAGGCGGCGCCACTCTGGGTCCGATTTGGTGGGCGGCACCATTCTGGGTCCGATTTGGCGGGCGGCGCCACTCGGGGTCCGAATTGGTGAGCGGGGCAATAATTATAATATGACTACAGATAGTGCTTTGGAATTGTGCTGTGCTGTCACTTTGAGAGCTGATATTATCTGACAAAACTTGTGTGCTGGACTCATGTAGAGTTCATAGGCGTTGGCATAGTAACTGGGTCTGACTGCGCTGTATACTGCGCGGCTCTGCGCTGTATACTGCGCGGCTCTGCGCTGTATACTGCGCGGCTCTGCGCTGTATACTGCAAGGCTCTGCGCTGTATACTGCGGGGCTCTGCGCTGTATACTGCGCGGCTCTGCGCTGTATACTGCGGGGCTCTGCGCTGTATACTGCGGGGCTCTGCGCTGTATACTGCGGGGCTCTGCGCTGTATGCTGCGGGGCTATGCGCTGTATGCTGCGGGGCTCTGCGCTGTATGCTGCGCGGCTCCGCGCTGTATGCTGCGCGGCTCCGCGCTGTATGCTGCGCGGCTCCGCGCTGTATGCTGCGCGGCTCCGCGCTGTATGCTGCGCGGCTCCGCGCTGTATGCTGCGCGGCTCCGCGCTGTATGCTGCGCGGCTCCGCGCTGTATAATGTGCGGCTCTGCGCTGTATACTGCGCGGCTCTGCGCTGTATGCTGCGGGGCTCTGCGCTATATGCTGCGGGGCTCTGCGCTGTATGCTGCGTGGCTCTGCGCTGTATGCTGCGCGGCTCTGGGCTGTATACTGCGGGGCTCTGTGCTGTATGCTGCGCGGCTCCGCGCTGTATGATGCGCGGCTCTGCGCTGTATAATGCGCGGCTCTGCGCTGTATACTGCGCGGCTCTGCGCTGTATACTGCGGGGCTCTGCGCTGTATGCTGCGGGGCTCTGCGCTGTATGCTGCGTGGCTCTGCGCTGTATGCTGCGGGGCTCTGCGCTATATGCTGCGGGGCTCTGCGCTGTATGCTGCGCGGCTCTGCGCTGTATGCTGCGGGGCTCTGCGCTATATGCTGCGGGGCTCTGCGCTGTATGCTGCGCGGCTCTGCGCTGTATGCTGCGCGGCTCTGCGCTGTATACTGCGGGGCTCTGCGCTGTATGCTGCGGGGCTCTGCGCTGTATGCTGCGGGGCTCTGCGCTGTATGCTGCGCGGCTCCGCGCTGTATGATGCGCGGCTCTGCGCTGTATAATGCGCGGCTCCGCGCTGTATACTGCGGGGCTCTGCGCTGTATGCTGCGCGGCTCTGCGCTGTATACTGCGGGGCTCTGCGCTGTATGCTGCGGGGCTCTGCGCAGTATGCTGCGGGGCTCTGTGCAGTATGCTGCGCAGCTCCGCGCTGTATGATGCGCGGCTCTGCGCTGTATAATGCGCGGCTCTGCGCTGTATAATGCGCGGCTCCGCGCTGTATGCTGCGCGGCTCTGCGCTGTATGCTGCGCGGCTCTGCGCTGTATACTGCGAGGCTCTGCGCTGTATACTGCACGGCTCTGCGCTGTATACTGCGGGGCTCTGCGCTGTATGCTGCGGGGCTCTGCGCTGTATGCTGCGGGGCTCTGCGCTGTATGCTGCGCGGCTCTGCGCTGTATACTGCGCGGCTCTGCGCTGTATACTGCACGGCTCTGCGCTGTATACTGCGGGGCTCTGCGCTGTATGCTGCGCGGCTCTGCGCTGTATGCTGCGCGGCTCTGCGCTGTATGCTGCGCGGCTCTGCGCTGTATGCTGCGCGGCTCCGTGCTGTATAATGCGCGGCTCTGCGCTGTATACTGCGCGGCTCTGCGCTGTATACTGCGGGGCTCTGCGCTGTATGCTGCGGGGCTCTGCGCTGTATACTGTAATAATAATAAGACTACAGATAGTGCTTTGAAATTGTGCTGTGCTGTCACTTTAAGAGCTGATATTATCTGACAAAACTGTGACCTGGTGGAGTTGATAGGCGTTGGCATAGTAACTGTGTCTGACTGTGCATATCAATGAGCTAATCAGCCAGGTGGCATTTGGCAGTTAAGTTATTTTTAGAAATTGCCTCAGAAACCAGCCCATTTTAAACGTATAGGAAAATTTCCCTATTGAAATGCATTGAAACAATGCTTTCCAATGAGGGGGAAACAATTTTCAAATGCAAATTGCACCAAAACTACAAATCCGATCGACATGAAAATAACTTAGCACACCTCTCGTGGACGCTGGCTTCGAAATGACACCTCACTGGAGTCTGTGCGTTCAGCGGTTCGGGCCGCATTAACTGCGAAAAAAAGCCTAATAATAATAATAATAATAATAATAATAAATAGATGGGTATTTCCTGAAGGAACTACAGATAGTGCTTTGGAATGGTGCCCGAGCTGCCCCTGCAAGACTTTCACACTTGGGTGCCCCTCAGACGCTGGTTTGGTAGTTGAGGATTTGGTGGGCGGGGCCACTCTGGGTCCGATTTGGTGGCCCGGGTCACTCTGGGTCCGATTTGGTGGCCCGGGTCACTCTGGGTCCGATTTGGTGGCCCGGGTCACTCTGGGTCCGATTTGGTGGCCCGGGTCACTCTGGGTCCGATTTGGTGGCCCGGATCACTCTGGGTCCGATTTGGTGGCCCGGGTCACTCTGGGTCCAATTTGGTGGCCCGGGTCACTCTGGGTCCGATTTAGTGGCCCGGGTCACTCTGGGTCCGATTTGGTGGCCCGGGTCACTCTGGGTCCGATTTGGTGGCCCGGGTCACTCTGGATCCGATTTGGTGGCCCGGGTCACTCTGGGTCCGATTTGGTGGCCCGGGTCATTCTGGGTCCGATTTGGTGGCCCGGGTCACTCTGGGTCCGATTTGGTGGCCCGGGTCACTCTGGGTCCGATTTGGAGGCCCGGGGCACTCTGGGTCCGATTTGGTGGCCCGGGGCACTCTGGGTCCGATTTGGTGGCCCGGGTCACTCTGGGTCTGATTTGGTGGCCCGGGTCACTCTGAGTCCGATTTGGTGGCCCGGGTCACTCTGGGTCCGATTTGGTGGCCCCGGTCACTCTGGGTCCGATTTGGTGGCCCGGGTCACTCTGGGTCCGATTTGGTGGCCCGGGTCACTCTGGGTCCAATTTGGTGGCCCGGGTCACTCTGGGTCCGATTTAGTGGCCCGGGTCACTCTGGGTCCGATTTGGTGGCCCGGGTCACTCTGGGTTCGGGCCGCATTAACTGCGAAAAAAAGCCTAATAATAATAATAATAATAATAATAATAATAATAAATAGATGGGTATTTCCTGAAGGAACTACAGATAGTGCTTTGGAATGGTGCCCGAGCTGCCCCTGCAAGACTTTCACACTTGGGTGCCCCTCAGACGCTGGTTTGGTAGTTGAGGATTTGGTGGGCGGGGCCACTCTGGGTCCGATTTGGTGGCCCGGGTCACTCTGGGTCCGATTTGGTGGCCCGGGTCACTCTGGGTCCGATTTGGTGGCCCGGGTCACTCTGGGTCCGATTTGGTGGCCCGGGTCACTCTGGGTCCGATTTGGTGGCCCGGATCACTCTGGGTCCGATTTGGTGGCCCGGGTCACTCTGGGTCCAATTTGGTGGCCCGGGTCACTCTGGGTCCGATTTAGTGGCCCGGGTCACTCTGGGTCCGATTTGGTGGCCCGGGTCACTCTGGGTCCGATTTGGTGGCCCGGGTCACTCTGGATCCGATTTGGTGGCCCGGGTCACTCTGGGTCCGATTTGGTGGCCCGGGTCATTCTGGGTCCGATTTGGTGGCCCGGGTCACTCTGGGTCCGATTTGGTGGCCCGGGTCACTCTGGGTCCGATTTGGTGGCCCGGGTCACTCTGGGTCCGATTTGGTGGCCCGGGTCACTCTGGGTCCGATTTGGTGGCCCGGGTCACTCTGGGTCCGATTTGGTGGCCCGGGTCACTCTGGGTCCGATTTGGTGGGCCGGGTCACTCTGGGTCCGATTTGGTGGCCCGGGTCACTCTGGGTCCGATTTGGTGGCCCGGGTCACTCTGGGTCCGATTTGGTGGCCCGGGTCACTCTGGGTCCGATTTGGTGGCCCGGGTCACTCTGGGTCCGATTTGGTGGCCCGGGTCACTCTGGGTCCGATTTGGTGGGCCGGGTCACTCTGGGTCCGATTTGGTGGGCCGGGTCACTCTGGGTCCGATTTGGTGGGCCGGGGCACTCTGGGTCCGATTTGGTGGGCCGGGTCACTCTGGGTCCGATTTGGTGGGCCGGGTCACTCTGGGTCCGATTTGGTGGGCCGGGTCACTCTGCGTCCGATTTGGTGGGCCGGGTCACTCTGGGTCCGATTTGGTGGGCCGGGTCACTCTGGGTCCGATTTGGTGGGCCGGGTCACTCTGGGTCCGATTTGGCGGGCGGCGCCACTCTGGGTCCGATTTGGCGGGCGGCGCCACTCTGGGTCCGATTTGGCAGGCGGCGCCACTCTGGGTCCGATTTGGCGGGCGGCGCCACCCTGGGTCCGATTTGGCGGGCAGCGCCACCCTGGGTCCGATTTGGCGGGCTGCGCACCTCGGGATCCGATTTGGTGGGCGGGTCACTTTAAGAGTTGATATTATCTGGCAAAACTGTGTCTTGGTACAGTTCGCAGGCATTGGCATAGTAACTGAGTCTGACTGCGCATATCAATGAGCTAATCAGCCAGGTGGCAGGTGGCAGTTATTTTTAGAAATTGCCTCAGAAATCAGGCCCATTATAAACGTTTGGGAAAATTTCCCTATTGAAATGCATTGAAACACTTTTTTCAAACGCAAATTGCGCCAAAACTACAAATCCGATCAACAAGAAAAATACTTAGCACACCTCTTGGGGACGCTGGCTTCGAAATGACACCTCACTGGAGTCTGTGAGTGAAGCGGTTCGGGCCGCATTAACTGCGGACTGAATAATAATAAGAAGAAGTTAACCACGATGGAATAACAGTATAGTGCTTTGTTCCAAAGCACTATAATAATAGTATAACGGAGGACAAAATATCTTACTTTTAATTTCCCTCTAGAGTACAGGGACATAGAAATATACTGCCATATACAGATGTATCACTATGCATCTGTATAATCTGACTGGTTTGGAGACTGCAATGCAGATTCTAGTACAGAAAATCCTTTCATTTTCATTAGTATGGACTGTGGCTGGTAGCGTTAGCTCCTGCCTACAATGATAGAAATTTGGGGTTTATTCCTCAAGAGACCAGAACAAAAGAAAGGAAGAGAACTATTTATTTAATTAATGTGTTTGCAGGGCAGGAGAGGAGATGGAGCTAAGGAGTGATAACGATGCCAGAGAGAACACTTCAAACAGAGTGAGTAGAAGGTGGGATAAAGCCCTTACACAGGGGTGTAACTACAACAGGTGCAGGGGTTACAATTGCACCCGGACCATGGAGCCTAGGGGGGCCTAAAAGTCCCTTTGGCCAATAGAAAAAGACTATTACTATCAAAGATTTAAATTATTTGGGGGCCCCGTTGGAGCTTTCGCATCCGGGCCCATGAGTTTCAAATTACATCACTGCCCTTACCTGTGGGGACAGTGGGACTGTCCCACTGAACACGGGCCAGTTAGGAGTTTTGCTATAACACACTTTTATTCCAGCCTTGGGTAAAAATCCTTATTTTAGTAAAAATGGGGATGATGGAAATCACAGACGCTCAGATTTTTTTTCTTTTAACGTTTGTGTTTTTCTTATTCATGTGCCTAATCATGGGCAGGGTTCATGGGCAATTCACACCAATTGAAACTAAAAAAATCCACATTTTTACAAAACATGAGGATGACTGTAAAGATAATTGTTCATATGGAAGTCCATGAATTTTAGAAATAGAATGTTACCCTTTGTGTAAATCCCTGTGCAGAGGTATAATCCTGTGCAGGGTTTTAACAGGAAAAGTCACATCATTCAAAACACAAAAGATCCTATTATTTGCATATTCACAAAAAAATAAGAATGATGGTAAATTGGTAAATAAGTAATCATGGAAGCAATAGCTTATTTTTTAAGCCGTGACAGAACAATTTTTTGGCAACACCCCAAAAAATACCAGAAGTATTAACAATATTAATAAACCAATGTGAAATAGGAGGAGGAAGCCCAATAGACCCAAAATGGCAAAATAGTTTTGAAATCTTCTTTTCTTATGCCATGCCTTTTTGCATCCTTTCCAGCATTTTTTCTAAAATAATTAACAGGGGAATGACTTCACCAGCTTGTTTAAGGGAGTATATTTGTTTAAAAAATGTTTCATTACAAAACTGAGAACGTGCGTCATTTAGGCTACGTTCACACTAGCGTTGTGCGCCGTTGCGTCGGCGACGCAATGCACAACGCACGCAAAAACGCGTCAAAACGCACGCAAAAACGCTGCGTTTTGCGACGCATGCGTCGGTTTTTGCCGAAAATCGGACGCAAGAAAAATGCAACTTGTTGCGTTTTCTTGGTCCGACGCTTGCGGCAAAAAAGACGCATGTGTTGCACAACGCAACAAAAAAAAACGCATGCGTCCCCCATGTTAAGTATAGGGGGCGCATGACGCATGCGTCGCCGCTGCGTCGCCGACGCAAACCCGACGCACATTAGCTTAACGCTAATGTGAACGTAGCCTTAGCGAGCCAGTATTAATTTGTCCAAGTGCTTGGCTGACAAGATGCTTCTGCCATTGTCATTTACTAAACTGCACAGTTATATTTGACAAGGAGCCATCCAGTGTAACATTTGATACAACATTCTTCCCTGTTTTTGTTGAGAATGTGAAGAATGTGAAGATGTTCACTGAGGAGGGTGTGGAGATGGTGCATAATTGTTGTCAGTTGTTGAGGTGTCACCACTCCAGCTCACTAGTACATCTCCACAATTCAAAACATTGATCCGGTATCCATGAAAGACATGTTACGTCTCTGACAGTAACTTTTAGGCTGTGTGCATACGTTGCAGATTTTTCGCGTTTTTTCGCTATGAAAACGCGAAAAAAACACGCATACATTATGCATCCCATCATTTAGAATGCATTCCGCAATTTTTGTGCACATGATGCATTTTTTTCCGCGAAAAAAACGCATCGTGGTAAAAAACGCAGCATGTTCATTAATTTTGCGGATTTTTTGCAGATTTCCCACTATATTATTGCATTGGGAAACTCTGGAAAAATCCGCAAAAAAAAGCGGTAAAAACGCGCTTTTGCTCAGGAAAATTCTGCAAGAAATCCTGAACGTGTGCACATAGCCTTAGTGTTGGCAGTGGAGTGCAGCTTGTAGCACAACGTCATCAAAAAGGTGGATCATAGTTTGACAAAGAGAATAAAAACCAGGGATGGCTTTTTTCAAGAAATATTGGCTGCTAGGTATTTTCTATCTAGGCCAGTGTTTCCGAAACTTCTCCTCACGGCCCCTCAACATGTCATCATATTTTCAGGATTTCCTTAGTATGGCAGAGGTGAGAGAGCTTGTGGCAATATCTGATGCCTTCATAATAATTCCATCAACTGTGCAATGTTTAGGAAATCCTGAAAACATGATGTGTTGTGGGCCATGAGGACTGGAGTTTGGGAACCATTGATCAAGGCTGAGTGCGTAACATCATTTCACAAAAAGCAGCACAATCCAGAAGGTATCACAGTGATTGTGGCAAATTTGTTCATGTAGGATGTGAGTTTCCACACAAAAAGGCAACTGGATGCATGTTTCCAGAGCCCACATATGGCTACTGCTGATGCAGTGGAGGAAGAGTTTAGAAAACAGCAGATGAGTAGGTGGATTGTGATGATGACAATGACAAAGTATTACTTAAAGTGAACCTGTCAGCAGGATTGTGCACAGTAACCTACATTCACTGTCAGTTCGGCATTGTTATACTGATTAAAATGAAGGCTTGAGACATTAATTAGCCTGCTAGGATTATGGTTTGTTCCCTATCATCATTAGGAAAGGCCAAATTATGCAAAATTTCCAGCTCTATAAAAACCCAGTTTTCTCTAACCTTGTGCCAAAAAACAGTAGCCATAATTTCTTCTTAGTGCTGCCTAGCACTATGAAAATGAAAATGGCGGAGAAGACGATCAGAAGATAGCAAAGCTGTTTAAAGTTGCACATTCCTCAGTTCAAAATGTAATCAGGAAATGGCAGTTAACAGGAACAGTGGCGGTCAAGATAAGGTCTGGAAGACCAAGCAAAATTTCAGTGAGAGCTGCTCGTAGGATTGCTAGAGAGGCAAATCAGAAGCAAAACCCGTTTGACTGCAAAAGACCATCAGAAAGATTTAGCAGACTCTGGAGTTATGGTACATTGTTATACAGTTAAGAGACACCTGCACAAATATGGCCTTCATGAAAGAGTCCTCCAAAGAAAACCTCTTCTGCATCCACACAATAAAATCCATCTTCAGAAGTATACAAAAGAATGCCTAAACAAGCTGTGGATACACAGCATTGTATCTTAATTAACCAGACATCTATTTTTAGCAAGCCAGAAAGAATAGACTGTTATCTATATGTTGACTTTTGAATTTATGTGTTTCTTTCTGGTTGGTCAAGAAAACTCATACTTTTGTTCGTACAAGCCTGTCATATTATCTTATATAGTCCTTGTTTTTGTCTGTTCAGTGGCAAGTGTGAACGTGTGCTTACATGCTGCATGTACACCAGTTTATATCCCAGTTCATTTCTTTGGGTTTTTTCAGTCTGTTTGCACCATGCGCATATAAAGTCACAGAGTGGAGGATAGGTAAAGGAGAGCCAGCTCACCCAAGTTGCAGCATGGATCCTGCTGTTTGCTTCGTATGGACAAGCCTGAGGCAAAACAGAGAAACAAAAGTCCAGTGAGGCAGCAGGTGTATATGATGAAATTCAAGTTTATTGTAGAAAAATGAATTAAAGTGCATGGCAGTTCCAATGTGACTGAGACCTAAACCTTTCAGCTCCTTGGAGCCTTACTCCTTAGAGCCTTCCTCTATGTGCATTTAAAAGTGTGGCCTGCCTTTTCTACTTTGAGCTGGACATTATATTGATATGGTTCCCCATGGCTGTTTGTCTACTAGCTGGGCTCAGTCCTTCTCAGACCTTATCCACATGCACGTCACTTGACAAGCGGTAAGGTTTTTAATCCCTTCCCGACATGTGCCGTACACATACTGCTTTGCAGGAGCTGCATTCCCTCAAACCGCAGTATAGGTATGGCGCATGAAATATGCAGCCTCACACTGAGCACCAAGGCGATCGGGTGCGAGATGACACCCTGCAGCACCGATCACGGGCGTTTATCCGCTCTGATGCTGCTATCAATAGTGACAGTGACATCGAGGAGATCGCAAACAGGGAGGGGGCTCGCTGAGTGCTCCCATCGGAACAATGCAATGCGATCGCAATGTTCTGATGGTCTCCATGGAAACCCCCGGCCACAAGATGTCCACAGGGTCCTTCAGGGTCCTGCAGAGAAGGTGGCTTGTGAGCGCCTACTGAGAGCAGGCGCTGACATGCCTCCTTCCCTGACTGTCAGATGCTGATGTTATAATCTGCAGTGCAGAAGCATTGCAGAGTATCAGATTAGCGATAAGATACTATACTATGATGTCCCATCCTGGGACAATATAAAAAAAATTTAAAAAAATTATTAGAAAGTGTAAAAATATTTTTTTTAAATCCCCAAATAAATATGAAAAAAAGAAAAAAATATTTTTCCAATAAATACATTTTAATTATGTTAAAAAAAACACATAAAAAGTACACATATTTGGTATTGCCGTGTTCGTAATGACCCGTTCTATAAAACTGTCTCACTAGTTAACCCCTTCAGTGAACACCGTAAAAAAAAATTAAAAAAACCTATGCAAAAAACAATGCTATATCATCATACCACTGTACAAAAAGTGCAATAAAACGCAATCAAAAAGATAAATGTAAATAAACATGCTACAACTGAAAATGCCATCTTGTACCGCAAAAAAAAAGCTGCAATACAGCTCCATCAGCAGAAAAATAAAAATGTTATAGCTCTCATAATAAAGTGATACAAAAATTATTATTTTTTTTGTAAAATACTTTTTATTGTGTAAAAACATAAAAAACAATATAAATGAGGTATCGCTGTAATTGTACTGAGCCAAAGAATAAAGTTGCCCTATCAATTTCACCATACGTGGAACGACATAAAAAAAATTTCTGAACTTTTGTTTCTTGTTCATTCTGCCTCTCAAAAATCTGCATAGAAAGTGATAAAAAAAGTCATGTGCCCCAAAATGGTACCAATAAAAACGTTAATGTGTCCCGGAAAAAACAAGCTCTCAAAATATGGGGATGCAAAAACTAGTTTTTGCAATAAAAGCGTCTTTTAGTGTGTAACAGCGGCTAAACATAAAAACCCGATATAAATCTGGTATTACTGTAATAGCACCGTCCCAGAGAATAAAGTTGCCTAATCACTTATACCACACGATGAACGGCATAAAAAAATAAATAAAAAACAATTCTTCACCTGCTGTGCATTTTTTCATTCTGCCTCCCAAAGATCGTAGTAAGGCTCGGCACACATTTATCCTGTGCTCGGCGCTAAGCGCTTACACCGGGTTTCCGTGTAAATCTCTGAAATACGTGATTCAGACGGATCTTCTGGTGGAAGATTCCCTGTAATGAGGCCGATGGAGGAACTGTGGACGTCATAGGACCTGTGATCCGGCGGTGACCCTCTTTGTAAGATTGCATACACGTGCCATGGGCCACAGTTTTTAGCACTTCTGAAAAGAAGGACAGTGCTGAACAGAGGCCAGACGCAGTCCAGAGTAACTCTGCTGCCTCATTATAGTGAATGAATCCTTTGGGTTTTCATCTGAATCATGTCGTTCAGAGATTTAGATGGAAACTACAAAGTTAGTGCTCAGAGTAGCGTGCCGGATAAATGTGATCCCAAATGTTAAATGTTATGTGAAATGTTCCTAATACAACTCAATCCAAAAAAAGCAAGTCCCCACTCAGCTCTGTCGTCTGTTAATGGCAATATGGGGCTTCCACATTAATGGTAGTAAAAAGGCTCTGGAAAAGTGAAATGGCCCTCACCGTGCAAAAGAAATTCAGCAAATTGTGTGCTCTCAAATCCAAATGCCCCCTCCCTTCTGAGCCTCAGTGTGTCTAAACCACATATAACACCCACATGTTTTAAATTTCTGTAGTGATGAGAGCCCCCCTAATTTACTGGTGCGTGTCTCCAGAAGCACAAGCTGGGCATAACGTACTGTTGACTGCAACCTACAGGTCACTACAGCATACTGATCACAACAACACCCTTCCCGGGTGACGCCATGTTTGTGGAAATGATGCTCAGGTATCGGCACCACGGTGCCAGGTGAGAGGAGCTGCGGAGGGCACCTTGGGAGAATGCGCCGGTCACATGGACGCAGTAAAACTGATACAAATATATCTGGAATCTAAGGTCACAGAACTGGTTTTATATGTTTCATATGGATGAGATACTGACGCAAATTCCAGGTCTGAGTTCAAACTGCAACAATGGCAGAGGATCATGAAGTTGTGAAACCTAATCATGTCCAAGGAGCAGCCGCTTCCACAAAACACTATATATAGGAGTACGCAGCACTCACAAACTCTTCTGGACGGTCTTGTAGGGCTCCGAAATGGAGGAATCTTATTTGACGTCGTCCTGAAGCTGGAAGGAAGATGTGTGGAGGCTCATCGCATCCTCTTGGCTGCATCTTGTGATTATTTCAGGGGGATGTTTGCAGGAGGCTTGAGAGAAAAAGATCAACATGAGGTGCAGATCCATGGTATTACTTATGATGCCATGTGCAAGATTCTGGATTTCATATACACCTCTGAACTGGAACTTGGCATTCACAATGTGCAGGAGATACTTGCCGCCACTTGCCAGCTTCAGATATCTGAAGTCATCAGCTTTTGCTGTGACTTCCTTATCTCCTGGGTGGATGAGGAAAATGTTGTGGAGATGAACATGCTAGCCGAGCTGTTCCACCTACACCAACTTAGTGAAGAGCTGGTTACCTTTGTGCTGAAAAATTGTATTACTTTTTCCCGCACTCAAATATACAGACAGTTCCCCCTGGAAAAAGTGTTTTCTCTGCCTAGCAGTAACTGGCTGGAGGTAGGCTCTGAAAATGAGGTGATCACAACAACAGCAGTTTGCAATTTTCAGTCAGCAACATCCTTTACTGATTGTTTTTGGAAAAATTCACATGGATTCAAAATCATCACTACACCTGTAGATAAATTCCCAAAGGGATATAATTTCCAAAATGGGGTCACTTGAGGTGGGATTCTGCTTTTCTAGCACTTATTGGTTCTGTATATAGAGTCCGCAAAATATTCTAGGAAAATCTGCACTCCAGGAGGCAAATAGTGCTCCGTTTCTCCCGAGTTTCTCCCTATAGCTAAGGAGTACTGTACAGCCTCATATGGGATATTTCTACATACAGCAGAAATTGTGGGACAAATTTTGGTGCCATTTTTACTGTTTTCCCAGTATGAAAATGTAAAATAATGGGCTAACACACAATTTTGGTGGTAAAAATGTAAATGATTTTTTTCTTTATGCCCAATGGTATAAAATTCTGTGACACACCTGTTGTATTAAGATGATCACTCCACCCCTAAATGAATTCATTGAGAGGTCTCGTTTGTAAAATGGGGTCACTTATGGCGGGCTTCTGCTGTTCTGCCACCTTACAGGCTCTGCCAACGTGACATGGCACCCTCAAATCAGTGCAGCAAAATCTGTGCTGTTATATGGCACTACTCCCTTTCTAAGCTTTGCACTGTACCCCAAAAGTAGTTTTTGATGACATATGGGGCATCGGCGAACTCAGGAAAAATTGCACAACAAATTTTGGGGTCTATTTTCTCCTGTTACCCTTGTGAAAATACAACATTTTCCCAGCTTAATGTTATAAACTTCTGTGAAGCATCTGGGGGTCCAAGGTGTTCAATACATATCTAGAAAATTTCCCAAAGGGGTCAAGTTTTCAAAATGGTGGAAATTTTTATGGCACAATTTCTCCTGTTATCCTTATAAAAATGCAAAATTTGGAGCTAAAAACAATTTATCTGGGAAAAATGTGATTTTTTTTACTTTCATGGCTCTAGGTTATAAACTTATGTGAAGCACCTGTGGGTTCAAAGTGTTCCATAAGGGGTCTAATTTCCAAGATGGTGTTACTTTTTGGGAGTTTCCACTATTTAGGCACATCAGGGTCTCTCCAAACGCAACATAGCAACAGCTAATTATTCCAGCAAATTTTACATTCAAAAAGTGAAATGGTGCTCCTTCCCTTCTGAGCTCTGCCATTTGCCCAAAGAGTTGATTTCCTGCACATGTTGGGTATCGGCGTGCTCAGAAGAAATTATTCAACATTTTCTCCTGTTACTCTTGCAAAAGTAAAAAAAGAATAGGTCTAAAGAAAAACTTTTGTGAAAGAAAAGTTAATGTTTATTTTTTCCTTCCACATTCCAAAAATTCCTGTGAAGCACCTGAATGGATAATAAACTTCTTGAATGTGGTTTTGAGTACCTTGAGGGGTGCAGTTTTTAGAATGGTGTAACTTTTTGATATTTTCTGTTATATAGGCCCCTCAAAGTCACTTTAAATGTGATGTGGTCCCTAAAAAAATAGTTTTGCAAATTTTGTTGTAAAAATGAGAAATCGCTGGTCAACTTTTAACCCTTATAACTTCCAAACAAATTTTTTTCCAAAATTGAGCTGATGTAAAGTAGATTAATTATTAATAGTGATGAGAGAATATACTCGTTACTCGAGATTTCCCGAGCACGCTAGGGGGTCCTCTGAGTATTTTTTAGTGCTTGGAAATTTAGGTTTTTTTGCCGCAGCTGAATGATTTACATCTGTTAGCCAGCATAAGTACATGTGGGGGTTGCCTGATTGCCAGAGAGTAACTCGAGTAACGAGTATCTCGAGTAACGAGTATAGTCGCTCATCACTAATTATTAACTATTTTGCTTTTTTATTATGACTCTCTGATTTAAGGGCATAAAAATTAAAAGTCTCAAACTTGTCAAAGTTTTGCCAATTTTTCGATTTTTTTTTCACAAATAAATGTAAGTCATATGAAGTGTGAACATGCACTTCCGTGCTGCATGTATAAGCAGGTTGCAGGATGCAGTGACCGACAGGAGGCAGACCAAGGGTTAACAAGGGGTTTAATAAACAGTAGTTACTCCTCGCAAGATGATATGTACACAAGGAGCAAGGTTATACCTAATACAGAGAGAACTAATAGGGGGAAGGTTTTTCAATGAACAGGGGAGAATAATACAAATAATACTCTTAACACTTTGGGCATCAGCCACGGGTGTGTTCCTGCCCATGACTGAGGAAGTTTAGATTACCTGACAAAAAAAGGATCTGTCACAGTTCTGTTGAGAAAATGGGGGAAACTTCCCTGGCGTTAACTGTGTCTTCCTGTGGTCCTGATGATGGCGGTATCCTCTGGGGGTCCTGGCGATGGCGATGATAGCCTGTGGCATTATCATGGGCACTGGCCCCAACAGATGAAGGGAGGAAGGAGGGTTAGTTTCTTCCCTCAGTAGTGAGAGTCCCTACACTGCCGGGCCCTGTGACACTGTCCCGACACACTCTATAATGGCCAGCTCGGTCCGCTGTGCCGTACCAATGAGCGCCTGTATCCCGTACACAGACCTTGCCTCTCACGGTCAGTACTTCTGGCCGGGGTGGTATTGTCAGCGTTGTCAGATGAGTCAGCAGTCTCTTAAAGGTCCGCGATGTAAGAGGGGACTGCGGTACTAGCAAGGACAGCATTTTCTATGGTGTCTCAGCTGGTCCTCATCAGTCATTTCCTGTCAGCGCGTCCACTCGTCACAGCTGATCTACTCTGACAGAACTCTCGCGCACATGCCGTTCCCGCCTTAACTGTTTGAATTTCTGCACGCACATTACTGTAACTGTCTGCTTAGCCATGCCCTCTTCTCTTGAGCACAGGGACACCCCAAGCTCTCCCCCCTGTATCCTAGGTGACAGACCTGATGGTTCCGGACCCGTTACGGATGAGGCAAACCTGGTTAGTTTCTCCCACTTACACATGCACACCAGTTTGCATCCCAGTTCATTTCTTTGGGTTTTCCAGTCTATTTTCACTATGTGCATATAAAGGTGTGGCCTGCCTTTTCTTTGAGATGGACATTATATTGATGTGGTTCCCCATGGTTGTGTGTCTACTAGCTGGGCTCAGTCCCTCTCAGCCGTTATCCACACACACATGCATGTCACTGACAAATGGTAAGGTTTTTAATAATAGAGTTAGGACTGTCCCAATTTGGGTCACTGTGAAGTGATGGGATGACTTTCACATTTGTTTTATCAAAATTATGTTAACTAAGTACCGTATATTATTTTCGTGAACTATTGATGTTTATTTATATACTGCAGGGTATTTACTAATTATGTTTCTGTCCTTGGATTTTTTCTGTTCATTGGCCAGTGTGAATGTGCGCCTACATGCTGTATACACAACAGTTTGTATCCCAGTTCGTTTCTTTGTTTTTTTTAGTCTAGAATGAAGTCACGGTCCCTGAAGGCTATTAAAGTATGTCCTCTTAAACGCTGCAGCGTTTCAAATCCAACATTCCTGGCTGAGAACATACAGCCAGTGCCTGATACTTTCTGCCCATGGATTTCAACCAACAGAAACTAAACTGTCAGGAACTAACTAAAGGAAAAAAGGGAAACAAGCAAGCTTTTCTTGGTACATACTGTAGGAAAGTTTTAAGCAGAAGGGAGAAGTGTTCACTACTAAATATGAGCAAACATAAAAATCATAGGCTCTTCATCTGCCAACTGAGGACTTCAGAACTACACTGGTTCATCTGCCACATTGTACAGAAGTTTATGGTGGATCAAGGTAGTACAAATCTTTTTGGTCATCTTCATTTAATAGCTCTCAGTCCACGAAAAAGTAACATGTTGGCCATGGTTTTAACATAATTGGCAACATGCTAGTTCAGGAAACACATCTTTTCATTTTCTTTATAAACATGCAACATGATTACTTCAGTAAGGAGAGTAGATAAGTTAGGCGGGGATCACACTTGCTAGAAACTTGCACGACGAGTCTCGCATCTCAGCACTGCCGCCAGCACGCGGACCGGAGCGTTCAGCTGCATAGAAATACATGCAGTTGCACGCTCCGCTCCTGAGTGCCGGCAGCAGTTCCAAGTATTGAGATGCGATACTCGTGCAAGTTTCTTGCCTTAAGGGCTCATACTCACATGCGAGAAACTCGGATGAGTCTCGCACGTCAATACCCGGCACTGCACACTGCATTCCGGAGTGGAGCGTGCGGCTGCATGTATTGCTGCGCGGCCGCACACTCAAATCCGAGTGCCTGGTGCAGTGCCAGGTATTGACGTGCAAGACTCATCCGAGTTTCTCGCAATGGAGAATGAGCCCTAAAGGGAATATCATCAGAGAATGACTGGTCAAACCCAGTACAGGTGCTCAGTGCATCATGACGTGGTTAACCATGATTAAGACGTTAGTGGAAAAGCTTCGGAAGAACGCTGCCATGTGTGCATAATGCTGTAAGAAATTATAACTTATTTACAAGTGGTGTACCATAGGATACAACCCTTTCCTTTTTTTAAAAATGAAGAAATAAATTTACTGATTTTACTACATTCCTGCTGGATTCATCGATTTTTCTCTCTTACAACTCCATGTTTTATCCTTTGTTAAGAATGCATGTGTTAATATGTAATGTGAAATAGGTTGCTTTTTTAACATTTATGTGGTTCTATGAGGAATTTTGGAATCCTAGGATTAGGTTGCAGAATTTGTTGTGTTAAAACAGAATAAAAATAGAGAAGAGAAAAATGCATGAAAAACCACAGAAAAAATGCCTCAAAAATGTGTTACAACATATTACACATAAACCTGTGTGCATGCGTGCGCATGCAGGGGCATAACTACAATAGGTGCAGAGGTTGCAAACGCACTGGGGCCCTGTATTCTAAGGGGCCCAAAAACATGTGTGTGTGTGTGCGTGTGCGTGTGCGTGTGCGTGTGTAAAGGTCATCTACATGGATCATTAATCAAAACAAAAAGATATTCTGATCATAAAGACATTCGGATGACAGTCTCAGATTGTAAAGCATCTTTGAGAATTTCACAAATTCCGAATCACCTCTTCTGCAGCAATCACTAAGTGGTAAAATTACAGTTGATTGCCATCTTTGTCTATTTTTAACTGATGAGGCACATTTGATTATTGTGAAATTAAATACAGTGAAAAATATACAGTGTAATAGAATATAATATGCAAATAGATGACATTTCCTAATTAGGTAAATAAATGCATCACACTGATGGTTACATGGTAATTCACCTGAAAATAAAACTCTGATGACTAGTGACAAGAATCATAATTCTGACTCTCTGAATATATCTTTTCTAATGTATACAGTAGTAAGTACATTGTATTGTGCTGATATGGGAATCTGTCTTTCCTGGTAAAAATCTGAGCTTCGCAGCTGATTTTGGAAAAAAAAAAGGACATTTATTTAGAATAAAAATTAAACAATTCAAAATGAATAAAAAGGCATACATACAAGAGGAAAAAGAAAAGGTGCATTATTTAGCTCAAACTTTGACACCCAGAAATGAGGCTTTTACGCATGCCCAGACCAATATAATATTGTATATTACAAAGAGTCAGGTTTGTATTAACAATTTCCAGGATTACAAAGATCATTTTATTGCCAAAAGATCATTCAACATACTATTTTTATGATAAACATTTGTCCTTCGGTTAAAGACTAGCAGTTTCTGTGCAAAATCATTGTTTTCCAAAACAGGTGAACAAAAAAAAATGTGCAATGCCGTATGATATATACTAACAAGAACATAATTATTAATTAAGCTCAGCAATATTGACAACATATAGATTGCTATAGCTTTATTGATTATTTTCTTGCTATAAAATGTTTGTTTATACATAAACACTTTTTTCAATTAAAATCAATAGATGCTTTTACAAGATGAAAGTAGACTGTTTGAAAATAAACAAAAATATCAACAACTGGTTTAAGAAATAAGCTAAAGAACTTGCTTAACCTATCACCCCACCAAGATCAGGCCCTGGACCAATGCTGACGGAGCCCCTTTCATTTCATTTTGTCTGAGCCCCTGAGTTCCGTATAGATAGTACTACCCTGATGGCGGCCTTGTCAGCTTGTTCTCGATCTTAAATGGGTACATACTATATCTCTGCATGTCTACGATCTTAAATCGATAAATATTGTATCTCTGCATGTATCTAATTTTACAGGAAACATATTGTATCTTTGCAGACCTCAGATAGTAGGTTACACACATATGATCAAAGGGTTAATGTAATAGGTGTATTCCTACCTCCGGATCATGAGGTGGGGACTATATCAAGGCAATGTCACAAACAGAGACTCAGTGGATTTTCACTCTGGATACCGTTGCACCAAGAGCACTTAATATGGGCACGGAACTATTTGGCTTCCAATAGCTATTCAATTCAATCAGCAGCTATATAAGGACGATGAGTACGGTGCAGGGACTAACCCTGAAGAAGGAGACAGGCGTCTCAGAAACGCGTTGGTTGTTTATGTCCTAGCTGCACATCGTACTCACTCCCCGGGGGATTACGGTCACGTGACTTACTACGTCACACAGGTCCTGCGCACCGCCCACACTCACCGCTGAGTACACACGCGGCGTCGACTTTGCAGGATCTCATCTTCATCTGGAGGTTAGTCAGTGGTGGCTTGCTGCCGGCCGGGGCAGCCACCTGCTCACGATACCCTCTCCACCCGCAAGGATTTGGAAACTTTAAGAAAAACAGGAGCATCGCTGCGTCCTTCTACCTCATGATCCGGAGGTAGGAATACACCTATTACATTAACCCTTTGATCATATGTGTGTAACCTACTGAGGATATACCGGCATCTATCCGGTCACTCTATTGGCACTAATTGAGACTGATATCAATGGCCATTTTTTAACTATATATATAGCTCTTATCTCATTTTGCTAATAGTCCAGCGCGTACCCCCATACACTTAGGTGTATACTAGTATTTATTTATCTTTTTACAAACCATTTGTGGAGGTTTGTTGGTACTGCCGCAGGAATTCATATTAGCGGTGACACTTTGCGCCACCACTTTTAATTATTTAAAGACCTCAGATAGTGTATGGATAAAAGCTATACTTTTTTCATGCCTCGAATATTACAGGATTTCCTGGAAATCCATTAGAAATTGTGACATTCATCATTACCCGTGTATGTTCAGGTCCGGCGGGTTCAGCCGAACATTTAAAAAAAGTTTGGCTCAGGTATGAGAATGGTACTCGAACTCAAACCCGGACCCCGTTCAGATGAATGGCGACCCGAGCAGCCATTGTTTCCCATGCTGTCATCTGTCATAATTTATAAAAACAGTGTGGGGTCCCATATTTTTAACAACCAGCCAAGCTAAAGTAGACATCTGGGGGCTGATATTCTCAGAATGGGAAGGGGCCATTGATATTGGTCCTTCCCAAGCCTTAAAATAGTAGCCAGCAGCCACTCAGGAAAAGATGCATCTATTAGATGCCCCAATTCTGGCCCTTTGCCCAGCTCTTTCCATTTGCCCTGGTGCAGTGTCAAGTTGGATAATATTTGTGGAGTTGATGTCGGCTTTGTAATGTCAGCTGACATCAAGCCCACAGGTTAGTAGTGGAGAGGCCCCGATTACTAACTCCATAGTCATATTGTAAAAAATTCACAGCCAAAATAAAGCCCTTTAATTGAAAGGAAGACATAAACTCCTTTTATTTTAAATGAAAACTTCCCACCCTCTTGTACCCATTTATTCACAAAAAACAAAAATAAAAAAGCAGTTATACTCACCTTTCTGCTATAATCCATTGATGTCCCCTGTAAAACAAAAAATAATAAAGCACCATATTCCTCACCTGTCCGATGATAATCCATTAATGGCCATTTCCCACGACGATCTAGATGATTTTGAGAGTGGTCACAACAGTGATGTGACCTTACTCCACGCCAGCCGAAACACACTGAGGCAGGGATGAGATTACACTCCTGCAATGTGTAGTGCTGTCTAGTGATGGGCGAACTCCCCAATGTTCGGGATCGCCCGAGTTTTTTTGCAAAGTTCGAACTCGGGGCCAGAGATGATGCAAATTTGCATCTGGCGCATAATATTTTTTTTGCTAAAAAAGAAACACATAAATGTAAATGTGCATCATTTTTCAGCTCTACACTTTTATCTTGATCTTTTTAAAAAGTGAAGTGAAAAGTTGGTACAACCTAGTGAGAGTGGCAAAGTCTCTGACATCCCAAAAGATTAGCTACAATTTATGACAGAAATTGGCTCACACCAAGTGTAGATTAAATGATTGTTGTGATACATTTGGCTAATCTTCCTCTCACTCTTATGCCAGTCTTCAAAAATTCACCCCTCTGTTTTGAAAATTGAATGTTCCTTCTTATCCTAGAGTTTAGTTTACCAGAGAAGTGATTTAAGCCTTGTACACTGTTTATTTCCTATTTTCTCTGAAGAGCAATCACTGATCTCTAGTCCCAGACGTAGATCAATAAGTTGCTCTGTTAGCAGCACCACATGCAATATGCTGAATTGTTCCTTTCAGTTTCTGCTGCTCTGTAAATCATTTTGTATATATGTAATAACTGGAAGCTTCCAGTCATTATTAGAAAAATATAATGTACCAAACAGGTTTGCTAAACTCTATCTAAAGGTTGGTCAGTGTGGTGGTCAGTTAGGTCTGACAGTGCAACAGAGGATTTCCCAAAAAACTCTATTCTTCCAAACTGCTCTTAAGCAGGGCCAGTTTCAGACAAAGTGGGGCCCTGGGAAAAGGTTAAAGTTGGACCCCAAATGCTAACATATTGCACCATAACACAGAATCATTTATGTTGCATTTACATGGGCTGAGGAAGAATGATGGGGACAGAGTGAACGCTAATATATCATTCTTTCCCTATACAGTATCATATTATCAGCAGAACATATGCAATTTGCACCTGGCGGTGAGCTGCTGAGGACAACGATTTTTGTACTGACATAAACAATCCAATCACCTGATGAATAGGCAGCATTTTGCTCGTTTGTTGGACAGTTGTTGATGCATACACCTATGGAGTCATGTCTGTGCTACCGGTCTTTAAATATATCGATGCTAAACACACACAGTATGTGACACATATGTATTCCCAAACTGCATGTTACACATACATGTCTATACACATAGCACACACACATATACATAGAGCACATACATACAGATACAGGTATAGACAGAGCACATACACACAGGCACACACGTACATACAAAGACACATATGCAGAGCACCAACAAATAGATGCATGCATACACGGAGCACACACAGCACACACGGACACATGCATGGACGGAGTAAATACATACCAACACATTCATGGACAGAGCACATACATAGAGACACATGCATTTACAGAGCACATACATTTCAACTTATGCATAGACAGGGCACATACATACAGAGACATAGTATAATAGACCCCACACAGCTCTCCACACAGTAGATGCCAGACAGGAGGACCAGGGAATGGTGGTGCTGTCTTTGCCACTGAGAGAAATCAAGGTGCACAAATTTCAGGTTGCTTGTAGGTAAAAAATATTTTATTTAAACTGATAAAAACTATATACACAACGCTTTTCAGCTGTTTGCAGCCTTCTTCAGGTGTATGGAGAAAATGAATTTAATCCTTCTTATATAGCTCTTTCCCAGTGTGAGAGAAGGAGGGGAGACAAAAGAGGAAGAGGAGGAGCGATTCATCTTACATTGTTCTTTTAAATATAAATACACATATATATCATGACATATAAAATGTATAAAAAAAATAATAATGGACCTATTAATAGGAAACTTGTCAATCTAATTAAAATCCCATGTGAAGACAAAATGCATCCCTATAAATGACCTTCTATTCTTTTAAAAAAAATGAAACAAAAAAATTAAATTAATGAATAAATAGAAAAATATTTTTTTACCTCCTTTCTCTCGATAGACAACAGAATAAAAAATGGGAGAAAAGACATATCTACACTCACCGGCCACTTTATTAGGTACACCATGCTAGTAACGGGTTGGACCCCCTTTTGCCTTCAGAACTGCCTCAATTCTTCGTGGCATAGATTCAACAAGGTGCTGGAAGCATTCCTCAGAGATTTTGGTCCATATTGACATGATGGCATCACACAGTTGCCGCAGATTTGTCGGCTGCACATCCCAAAGATGCTCCATACAAGGCAGGATGGATCCATGCTTTCATGTTGTTTACGCCAAATTCTGACCCTACCATCCGAATGTCGCAGCAGAAATCGAGACTCATCAGACCAAGCAACGTTTTTCCAATCTTCTACTGTCCAATTTCGATGAGCTTGTACAAATTGTAGCCTCAGTTTCCTGTTCTTAGCTGAAAGGAGTGGTACCCGGTGTGGTCTTCTGCTACTGTAGCCCATCTGCCTCAAAGTTCGACGCACTGTGCGTTCAGAGATGCTCTTAGGCCTACCTTGGTTGTAACGGGTGGCGATTTGAGTCACTGTTGCCTTTCTATCAGCTCGAACCAGTCTGCCCATTCTCCTCTGACCTCTGGCATCAACAAGGCATTTCCGCCCACAGAACTGCCGCTCACTGGATTTTTTTTCTTTTTCAGACCATTCTCTGTAAACCCTAGAGATGGTTGTGCGTGAAAATCCCAGGAGATCAGCAGTTTCTGAAATACTCAGACCAGCCCTTCTGGCACCAACAACCATGCCACGTTCAAAGGCACTCAAATCACCTTTCTTCCCCATACTGATGCTCGGTTTGAACTGCAGGAGATTGTCTTGACCATGTCTACATGCCTAAATGCACTGAGTTGCCGCCATGTGATTGGCTGATTAGAAATTAAGTGTTAACAAGAAGTTGGACAGGTGTACCTAATAAAGTGGCCGGTGAGTGTATATGTAATATGTAAATATTGGCCCTATGTTGATAAGATTATTTATCTTTTTGTCCTATTATTTACTATGTATTTTCTTATATATTATTCCTGTTTGTACCTAAATACTGTAATGAAGTGTATACAACTAGGACCATACATGAGAAGTACTCATATACAGTATATATCATGACTGCTATTTTTTAATGACTAAAAAGTGATAATTTACATTATCAGGGGTTCTCATGGCATTAACTCCACAAACATTATGGCCAACTCACATTAAATATTTGTCCTTTCATCCGTATTATCTGCATGCTCCACGGGATGCGCAGAAGGCCTCTTTAAAAGAGCAGTATATGGACCAATTTCTCTGAAATAAACTCCCCCTCCCTGTTATTTTTCTTTAATAATTATTATAATCTACCAGTATTTAATTTTCCTGCTCAGTCCCTTTTATAATAAACAGTAAGCAATTGCTTTAACTCAAGGGCTTGGGCGTATCAATGTCCCGCTGACACCAGCACTATTAGCAGCAGGATGTGCGTCCTTGGGAGAACATTCTGCTGAAATGTAGTGTGCTGCAGAGAAACACTAACTCCCTATAACATAATCGCTATACAGGCTACTGGCCAATCAGAGGCCGGCAGCTGATATTGGTGCCACTGATGGCAGTGTGTTACTTCACTGCCATGCACCTGGAGGACATTATTACCATATGGTGACCTGGATGGGACAAATAATTGCAATATGGGGAATATTATAACTAGATGGGCCGAGAATGGAGGACAGTTTTATAGGGACCTGTACATCTAACCAATATGCTGTTGTTGACACAGGTACAAATTTTGCAGCGGGGTTCATAGAACTCAAGTTACGACACTGGCCAACAGTGATCCTTAAGGGGTACCTATGCACACATGGTAAGCCCACTCAGGTGCATCACATTTGCACATCTTTTAATGTAAGAAGAACCCATTAACAGACAATAATCCTATTACGGTTTAAACATACAATATCTGCTAGTCTGTGAATGCATTATGGTGACTGATGACTAAAAAATCACTTACAAGATCTTACACAAGATGTTACTTATAAAGTTTTCCAACTTACATCTTCTTCAAAACTTTTAAGTTCTTCCAAAGTTTAAGGAGGCATAAAACCTCAAATTACATAGTATATTTGGAAGTAACATACTGAAAATACAAGTATCGTACCAGATTCCACCTTTATCTGAGTTTATTGAATAGGCTTCTGCATAACCTAAGTGGATGAAGTATTATTATCTCTAATTTGCTGGAAAGTGTGTTTTCAGTCGTTAAAATGGGTATAATTCTAGAGGAAGATATATTTTGACTAATGTTCATCCACAGTCTTGGAAAGCCAAAACAATTTATGACATTTATTTTAATAAGTACAGGACTCTCTCAGTCGTAAAAGCTTTTAGCCATTTATTATGTTATTGTAGACTAACTCAAGCTCTTCTGCCTGGCCATGTAACTAGAATCACATTCATATTTGATGCTCCAGAGATTTCATTTATTGGAGTCTATGTGTGTTTTTCTTTTCTCTTTCTTTTTTTCCCTTGAGTTACAGCCTTAAAAAAAAACATTTCCAAACTGTAGTTTCCAGCTTACAATTTTTGCATTAAAGCCCTAGAACTTTGTGTATTTTTTTGCATCATTTTATTTTCCTGGAGGAGATGTTATGTTGTGTTTCATTACTTTCTTGCCAGTGTTTATTAGTGTACTTTTATTTAGACAAATATTTCATGAGTTTAATGAAGAGCTCTAGGCAACTAGTCAGTAATGCAATTCTTGGAGACTGATTTGATATTCTAATGAACAAAATAAATTAAGGATACAAAGTGAGTTTCTGATAATTTTATCTGCTGATATTATATATTAATATAGTAAAAAATATTGAAAGTGTACCTACCATTGCAATTTGTTTCTGTAAAATTTACAGAATAATTTATTGAGAGTGCTTTGATAATGTACTTGAAAAGGTTATAGTCTTTTGTTTTCTAAGTACAGAGTACAAGTCCCCTTTTTTCTGATCACAATCAATTTAAAAAATTCAGATACCTGTAGCTATCATTAGATGGCTTATTTGTACTGACTTCTAAAAGATTAGAATAGAAGTTGTATACAGATAGACTCTCTAGTGGCAGCAACGTGAACACAAAACGTGCAGTAACCAATCTACAGATATTTCTTTCCTCACCTTTCCTTTTGACTTAAGATTAGAGATGAGCCACCTCCCTAGTGTTCGGGTTCGGTTCGTCGAACGTTCGACGAACACCGTCGAACCCCATTGAAACCAATGGCAGGCAAACACAAACACATGCAAACACATGGAAAACATATAGAAAACACCTTAAAAGGTTTACAAAAGCTGACAAACTGCTCAGAAGACACAACAAACACATGGAAAAGTCACAACATATAGTCATGCGAAAATAAAAGAGGTGGAGGAGTAAAAGGGGGAGGAGACACAGATATAGTCATGTCATGCCCTTCTAAAATCAAGAAAGGCTGGAGTAAAAATCTAAACTCACTCTACCAACACCCAGACGTCTTGACAAAAAAAATAAAAAAAGAAATATCGTTAGGTAGAATGGCGGCGGGTCCATTCAGAACACTTTCCTTAGAAGACGTAGTGGTACCCCCATTGGGAGTTGTGCCAAAAAAGGAACCCAATACATTCAGACTAATCCACCATTTGTCATATCCAAGGGGCAGGTCAGTAAACGACAACATCGACGCGGAACCAAATACAGTACTATATACTGTACCTCCTTTGACGAGGCAATCAGGCGGGTCAAGAAGTTGGTAAGGGGCACCCTAATGGCCAAAACAGATATTGAGGGGGCGTTCCGGTTACTACCTGTGCCTCCGAATAGTGTCCTCCCATTGGGCTGCTTCTGTGAAGGAGCATACTACATAGATCGCTGTTCGCCCATGGGGTGCTCCATATCCTGCTCACTATTTGAGGCGTTTAGTTGCTTCCTCGAATGTGTCGTCATGGACGTTTGTAAGGTGGCACATATTATCCATTACCTCGACGACTTCTTATGCCTGGGTCCAAAAGATTCGCCACAGTGTGAAAACACGTGGTAGTCCACCTGTGAGAAGGAGAGAGCTGGAGGGAGAGTGGACACCCCAGAGCCGAGGGGTTAGATTGAGAAAGAAAGAAGGCGGTGTAGCTTGCTTCATGGGTGGGGTACTCTGCTGAGTAGCAGAAATTACTTTAGGCCCAAAAGGATTTCCTGGGCCAGATGCCATTACAAAATAGTAGTTAGGTAAACAGGCGGTGTAGCTTGCTTAATGGGTGGGGTACGCTGCTGAGTAGCACCAAATTCTACTAGGCCCAAAAGGATTTCCTGGGCCAGATGCCGTTAAAATTAGTACTGAGGTAAACAGGCGGTGTAGCTTGCTTCATGGGTGAAGTAAAAATTGCTGTTACCACCAGATACGATGTTACTGTTATGGTTAGAGTGATGACTCGATACTCGATAGTCCCACAGTTAGCAAGTTAGAACTCAGAGATTGACTACGTGCACCACTGGTGTTTTGTGGAAAAGTAGATGTTAGATTCTGTAACAGTCTCTGCTGATACTCCTGCATGCGTGAATCACTTTCTATGGCAGGAATTATTTCGCCAAATTTGCTTTTGTACCGGGGATCTAAGAGTGTGGCAACCCAGTAGTCAGCATTACTTCGGATTCTGACAACCCGAGGGTCATGTTGCAGGTAGTGCAGCAAGAAGGCACTCATGTGTCTTGCGCATCCAGGAGGACCAAGTCCTTGTTGTCTTGGTGGTGGCGAGGTGAGAATCATGCTTCCTTCGTCTGCCCTCTCCCCCAAACCTCGCACTACAGAAATTTGATCAAGGTCTCCCTCATCTGATGAGTCTTCCATGCCCAGCGCCAATTCGTCCTCCACTTCTTCCTCGCCTCCTGCACCTTCCTCAACAGTTTGGCTGCTACCATGCGCCCTCGTTAATCCCTCTCCCCCAGCCTCCAATAATCTTTATTTTTATATAGCGCTAACATATTCCGCAGGGCTTTACAGTTTTGCACACTTTATGATCGCTGTCCCCAATGGGGCTCACAATCTAAATTCCCTATCAGTATGTCTTTCGAATGTGGGAGGAAACTGGAGTGCCCAGAGGAAACCCACGCAAACACGGAGAGAACATACAATCTCTTTGCAGATGTAGTCCTTGGTGGGGTTTGAACCCAGGACTCCAGCGCTGCAAGGCTGCAGTGCTATCCACTGAGCCACCGTGCTGCCATGCCACCAATGCCAGCCGCCTTGGTGCTGCCAACCTTCTTGACCTTGGAGATATGATCCCTTCCGCATACGACTCCTCCTGTTCCTCCTCCTCCTCTTGTTCCACCACCTGACTCCGAACACTGTGTAAGGTGTGCTCCAGCATGTAAATCACCGGAATGGTTATGCTGATAATGGCATCATAGCACTAAACATCTTCGTTGCTATTTCAAAACTGTGCAGAAGGGTGCATAGGTCCCTGATCTGAGACCACTCCTGCAGCGTGATTTGCCCCACCTCTTGAGCTCGTTGGCCCAGGCTATTCATCATAACGTATTGCACCAGGGCTCGTTGGACAATGCAGACACTGCTCCTAGGCCCAAAACTATTAACTGGATTAGATGTAGTAAAAATTGAGATACACAGGCGGTATAGTTTGTTTCACAGGTGGGCTACTCTGCTGAGGTGCAGACACTGCTCCTAGGCCCAAAACTATTAACTGGATTAGATGCAGTAAAAATAGAGATACACAGGCGGTATAGTTTGCTTCACAGGCGGGCTACTCTGCTGACGTGCAGACACTGCTCCTAGGCACAAAACTATTAACTGAATTAGATGCAGTGAAAATAGAGATACACAGGCGGTGTAGTTAGTTTCACAGGCGGGCTACTCCGCTGACGTGCAGACACTGCTCCTAGGCCCAAAACTATTAACTGGATTAGATGCAGTGAAAATAGAGATACACAGTCGGTATAGTTAGTTTCACAGGCGGGCTACTCTGCTGACGTGCAGACACTGCTCCTAGGCCCTAAACTATTAACTGGATTAGATGCAGTGAAAATAGAGATACACAGGCGGTATAGTTCGTTTCACAGGCTGGCTACTCTGCTGACGTGCAGACACTGCTCCTAGGCCCAAAACTATTAACTGGATTAGATGCAGTAAAAATAGAGATACACAGGCGGTATAGTTTGTTTTACAGGCAGGCTACTCTGCTGACGTGCGGACACTGCTCCTAGGCCCAAAGCTATTAACTGGATTAGATGCAGTGAAAATAGAGATACACAGGCGGTGTAGTTAGTTTCACAGGCGGGTGTTGTGAATTCCGTTCTTGGGCTCCATCCTGTGGTTGCTAATGGTATTTTTGGGAGTTCTGCTCTTGGGCTCCCTCTGGTGGTTTAAAGTGGAACTTAGCAGCTGCGTTCACTAATCGGTTTCCTGGCCTTGTTATTTAACTGGGCTTTTGGCTGTAGTGGATGCCAGCTGTCAATGTATTTCCTGTGGATTCTGTCCTTTCTTGGAAGTTCTCTGTTGGCCAGTCCATTTCCAGCTTAAGATAAGTCTGCTAGTTTTTGGGTGTTTCCCTGCTTATGACCTTTTGTTCAGTTCAATTTATGTCTCTTTGTCCAGCTTGTCATTATGAAATATTCCGGCTAGTTGGAAGCTCTGGGGTCGCAGATTTGCCCCTCCACACCGTGAGTCGGTGTGGTGGTTATTTTTGTAAACTCTACGTGGATTTTTAGTTTTTATACTGACCGCACAGTAACCTTTTCTGTCTCTGTCTATTTAGATAGTACTGGCCTCCTTTGCTAAAAAAACTAGTTTCATTTCTGAGTTTGTAATTTCCCTCTCCACTCACCGTCAATATTTGTGGGGGGGCTATCTTCCTTTGGGGGTTTCTCTGAGGCAAGATAGCTTTCCGTTTCCATCTTCAGGGGTAGCTAGTTCTTAGGCTGTGCAGAGGCGTCTAGGCAGAGTTAGGTACGCTCCACGGCTATTTCTGTTGGCTGTTGGTGTTAGGAGTAAGGATTGCGGTCAGTAAAGTTACCACCTCCTCAGAGCTAGTACTACTTTTGTTTTGCCCACCAGGTCATCTCAGTACCGCTCCTTACCCACCAGGTCATAACAGTACAGCTGGCCCACAATGTGTTAAATGCATCTCAAAAGAGGGAAGAGAAAGTTCTAAGTAATTTTTTTTTTGTTGTTGCTTGTTTTGTCCTTTTTTTTCCCCTTGATTTTTGGATGGTGCAGGAGCTGATATGGAGGTTCAGGGTTTGTCTGCGCGTGTTGATCATCTCGCTGCAAGGGTACAGAGTATCCAAGGCTATGTTATTCAAACTCCTGTTTCTGAGCCTAGAATTCCTATTCCTGATTTGTTTTCTGGGGATATATCTAGGTTTTTGAATTTTAAAAATAATTGCAGATTATTTTTTGCTCTGAGACCCCGTTCCTCTGGTGATCCCATTCAGCAGGTGAAGATTGTTATTTCTCTGCTGCGTGGCGACCCGCAGGACTGGGCATTCTCCCTTGAGCCAGGCAATCCTGCATTGCTCAATATAGATTCGTTTTTTCAAGCACTGGGACTGCTTTATGACGAACCCAATTCTGTGGATCAGGCAGAAAAAAATTTGCTGGCTCTGTGTCAGGGTCAGGAAGCAGTAGAGATATATTGTCAGAAATTTAGAAAGTGGTCTGTGCTTACAAAATGGAATGAGGATGCCCTGGCGGCTATTTTCAGAAAGGGTCTTTCTGAAGCTCTTAAAGATGTTATGGTGGGGTTTCCCACGCCTGCTGGTTTGAACGAATCAATGTCTCTGGCCATTCAGATTGATCGGCGCTTACGTGAACGTAAGGAGGTGCACCATATGGCGGTGTCCTCTGGGCAGAGTTCTGAGCCTATGCAATGCGATAGAGTTTTGACGAGAGCAGAACGGCAGGAGTTCAGACGTCAGAATGGGCTGTGTTTTTACTGTGGTGACGCTACTCATGCTATCTCTGACTGCCCGAAGCGAACTAAGAGGGTTGCTAAGTCGGTTACCATCAGTACTTTACAGCCTAAATTTCTCTTGTCTATTACCCTGATTTGCTCATTGTCGTCCTTTTCTGTAATGGCATTTGTGGATTCTGGCGCTGCCCTGAACTTAATGGACCTGGAATTTGCCAAGCGCTGTGGTTTTTCCTTGGAGCCGTTGCAGAGTCCTATTCCCTTGAGGGGGATTGATGCTACGCCATTGGCCAAGAATAAACCTCAGTACTGGACACAGTTAGCCATGAACATGGCTCCAGCACATCAGGAAAATATTCGCTTTTTGGTGTTGCATAATTTGCATGATGTGGTTGTGCTGGGGTTTTCATGGTTACAGGTACATAATCCAGTGCTGGATTGGAAATCTATGTCCGTGACTAGTTGGGGTTGTCAGGGGATACATAGTGACATTCCTCTGATGTCAATTTCCTCGTCCCCTTCTTCTGAAGTTCCTGAGTTTTTGTCGGATTTCCAGGATATATTTGATGAGCCCAAGTCCAGTTCCCTGCCTCCTCATAGGGACTGTGATTGTGCTATTAATTTGATTCCTGGCTGTAAGTTCCCTAAGGGTCGACTTTTCAATCTGTCTGTGCCAGAGCATACCGCTATGCGGACTTATGTAAAAGAGTCCTTGGAGAAGGGGCATATTTGCCCGTCTTCGTCACCGTTGGGAGCGGGGTTCTTTTTTGTTGCCAAGAAGGATGGCTCCTTGAGGCCCTGTATAGATTATCGCCTTCTCAATAAGATCACGGTCAAATTCCAGTACCCTTTGCCTTTGCTCTCTGATTTGTTTGCTCGGATCAAAGGGGCTAGCTGGTTTACCAAGACTGACCTTCGAGGGGCGTATAATCTGGTCCGCATCAAACAGGGTGATGATTGGAAAACAGCATTTAATACGCCCGAAGGCCATTTTGAATATCTGGTGATGCCTTTCGGGCTCTCTAATGCTCCATCTGTGTTTCAGTCCTTTATGCATGATATTTTCCGGGAGTATTTGGATAAATTTATGATTGTATATTTGGATGATATTTTGTTTTTTTCCGATGATTGGGAGACTCATGTGAAGCAGGTCAGGATGGTATTTCAGATTCTTCGTGCTAATACACTGTTTGTGAAGGGGTCTAAGTGCCTTTTTGGAGTTCAGAAGGTTTCTTTTCTGGGGTTCATTTTTTCTCCCTCGGCTATTGAAATGGACCCTGTTAAGGTCCAGGCTATTTATGATTGGACTCAGCCCACATCTGTGAAGAGCCTTCAGAAATTTTTGGGCTTTGCTAATTTTTATCGCCACTTTATTGCTAATTTTTCTACTGTGGTTAAACCTCTGACCGATTTGACCAAGAAAGGTGCGGATGTGGTGAATTGGTCCTCTGCGGCTGTGGAGGCCTTTCAGGAGCTTAATCGTCGTTTTACTTCTGCCCCTGTGTTGCGTCAGCCAGATGTTTCTCTCCCTTTTCAGGTTGAGGTTGACGCTTCTGAGATTGGGGCAGGAGCTGTTTTGTCTCAGAGAAGCTCTGATGGCTCTGTGTTGAAGCCGTGTGCTTTCTTCTCCAGAAAGTTTTCGCCTGCTGAGCGTAATTATGATGTCGGCAATCGGGAGTTGTTGGCTATGAAGTGGGCATTCGAGGAGTGGCGACATTGGCTTGAGGGAGCCAAGCATCGTATTGTGGTCTTGACCGACCATAAGAATCTGATTTACCTTGAGTCAGCCAAGCGCTTGAATCCTAGACAGGCTCGGTGGTCTTTGTTTTTCTACCGTTTTGATTTTGTGGTCTCGTATCTTCCGGGATCTAAGAATGTGAAAGCTGATGCCTTGTCTAGGAGTTTTTTGCCTGACTCTCCTGGAGTCTGTGAGCCGGCTGGTATTCTCAAGGAGGGGGTGATTCTTTCTGCTATCTCCCCTGATTTGCGGCGGGTGCTTCAGGAGTTTCAGGCTGATAGACCCGACCGCTGTCCTGTGGGGAAATTGTTTGTTCCTGATAGATGGACTAATAAGGTGATTTCTGAGATCCATTGTTCGGTGTTGGCTGGTCATCCTGGGTTCTTTGGAACCAGAGATTTGGTTGACAGGTCCTTTTGGTGGCCTTCTTTGTCACGGGATGTGCGTTCCTTCGTGCAGTCCTGTGGGATTTGTGCTCGGGCTAAGCCCTGCTGTTCTCGTGCTAGTGGGTTGCTTTTGCCCTTGCCTATCCCTGAGAGGCCCTGGACGCATATTTCCATGGATTTTATTTCCGATCTTCCTGTGTCTCAGAAGATGTCTGTCATCTGGGTGGTTTGTGACCGGTTTTCTAAAATGGTCCATTTGGTACCTTTGCCTAAGTTGCCTTCCTCCTCTGATTTGGTTCCTTTGTTTTTCCAGCATGTGGTTCGTTTGCATGGTATTCCGGAGAATATTGTGTCTGACAGAGGTACCCAGTTTGTTTCTAGGTTTTGGCGGTCCTTTTGTGGTAGAATGGGCATTAATTTGTCTTTTTCTTCGGCATTTCACCCTCAGACAAATGGACAGACGGAGCGAACCAATCAGACCTTGGAGACCTACTTGAGATGCTTTGTGTCTGCTGATCAGGATGATTGGGTTACCTTCTTGCCGTTGGCCGAGTTTGCCCTTAATAATCGGGCTAGTTCGGCTACTTTGGTTTCCCCTTTTTTTTGCAATTTCGGTTTTCATCCTCATTTTTCTTCAGGGCAGGTTGAGCCTTCGGAATGTCCTGGGGTGGATTCTGTGGTGGACAGGTTGCAGCGGATTTGGACTCATGTGGTGGACAATTTAACATTGTCTCAGGAAAAGGCTCAATGTTTTGCTAACCGCCGTCGGTGCATTGGTCCCCGGCTTCGGGTTGGGGATTTGGTCTGGTTGTCTTCTCGTCATGTTCCTATGAAGGTCTCTTCCCCTAAGTTCAAACCTCGTTTTATTGGTCCTTATAGGATTTCGGAAATTATCAATCCGGTGTCTTTTCGTTTGGCCCTTCCAGCTTCGTTTTCCATTCATAATGTGTTCCATAGATCTTTGTTGCAGAGATATGTGGTGCCCATGGTTCCCTCCGTTGACCCTCCTGCTCCGGTGTTGGTTGAGGGGGAGCTGGAATATGTGGTGGAGAAGATTTTGGATTCTCGTCTTTCAAGGCGGAAACTTCAGTATCTGGTCAAGTGGAAGGGTTATGACCAGGAGGATAACTCTTGGGTTTTTGCCTCCGATGTCCATGCTGCCGATTTGGTACGTGCTTTTCATTTGGCTCGTCCCGATCGGCCTGGGGGCTCTGGTGAGGGTTCGGTGACCCCTCCTCAAGGGGGGGGTACTGTTGTGAATTCCGTTCTTGGGCTCCATCCTGTGGTTGCTAATGGTATTTTTGGGAGTTCTGCTCTTGGGCTCCCTCTGGTGGTTTAAAGTGGAACTTAGCAGCTGCGTTCACTAATCGGTTTCCTGGCCTTGTTATTTAACTGGGCTTTTGGCTGTAGTGGATGCCAGCTGTCAATGTATTTCCTGTGGATTCTGTCCTTTCTTGGAAGTTCTCTGTTGGCCAGTCCATTTCCAGCTTAAGATAAGTCTGCTAGTTTTTGGGTGTTTCCCTGCTTATGACCTTTTGTTCAGTTCAATTTATGTCTCTTTGTCCAGCTTGTCATTATGAAATATTCCGGCTAGTTGGAAGCTCTGGGGTCGCAGATTTGCCCCTCCACACCGTGAGTCGGTGTGGTGGTTATTTTTGTAAACTCTGCGTGGATTTTTAGTTTTTATACTGACCGCACAGTAACCTTTTCTGTCTCTGTCTATTTAGATAGTACTGGCCTCCTTTGCTAAAAAACTAGTTTCATTTCTGAGTTTGTAATTTCCCTCTCCACTCACCGTCAATATTTGTGGGGGGCTATCTTCCTTTGGGGGTTTCTCTGAGGCGAGATAGCTTTCCATTTCCATCTTCAGGGGTAGCTAGTTCTTAGGCTGTGCAGAGGCGTCTAGGCAGAGTTAGGTACGCTCCACGGCTATTTCTAGTGTTGGTGTTAGGAGTAGGGATTGCAGTCAGTAAAGTTACCACCTCCTCAGAGCTAGTACTACTTTTGTTTTGCCCACCAGGTTATCTCAGTACCGCTCCGTACCCACCAGGTCATAACAGGCGGGCTACTCTGCTGACGTGCAGACACTGCTCCTAGGCCCAAAACTATTAACTGGTTTAGATGCAGTAAAAATTGAGATACACAGGCGGTATAGTTTGTTTCACAGGCGGGCTACTCTGCTGACGTGCAGACACTGCTCCTAGGCCCAAAACTATTAACTGGATTAGATGCACGCCCCTTGAGGAAGCGAGACTCTGTCTCGCGAAACGCGCGTCGGGGAGAGCGATCACTCGCAGAGCTGACACTTTCATAATATGGGTAAATAACCTTTTGTACTGTTTTATTCTATGTGTGGTTCCTCTGTAAATGTTAGGTGTGAAGCGGCTTATTATTAGATCATCGCTGTTACTTAGATCAGCGTGGTTTGGACTACCTTTATCCAAACCTGTGTCACACCTATAGCTAACACAGGACTTTTTGTGTTAGTTTGCACACACCTATTTTTGGTAGCTAATAATTATTTGGAACCTATTCACATTGTTAGTTCTCTGCTAGTGATCGCGTTTTTGCGCTATCGCCTTAGTTGGATCATTTTTGTTTTCATACTGACATATTGTCTTTATAATAAATGAATATTTGTTAATATTATATGTAATAAAAAATATATACTTTTATACGTAAAAAACTCTTGATTTCTCCTTTGTTTATGATTATTTCTGAGTTTAGTATATTTATGTGAATTTATATTGCTGGTTTCTTTATATGTTCATATTAACTGGATTAGATGCAGTGAAAATACAGATACACAGGCGGTGTAGTTAGTTTCACAGGCAGGCTACTCTGCTGACGTGCAGACACTGCTCCTGGGCTCAAAACTATTAACTGGATTAGATGCAGTAAAAATTGAGATACACCGGCGGTATAGTTTGTTTCACAGGCTGGCTACTCTGCTGACGTGCAGACACTGCTCCTCGGCCCTAAACTATTAACTGGATTAGATGCAGTGAAAATAGAGATACACAGGCGGTATAGTTAGTTTCACAGGCGGGCTACTCTGCTGACGTGCAGACACTGCTCCTAGGCCCAAAACTATTAACTGGATTAGATGCAGTAAAAATTGAGACACACAGGCGGTATAGTTTGTTTCACAGGCGGGCTACTCTGCTGACGTGCAGACACTGCTTCTAGGCCCTAAACTATTAACTGGATTAGATGCAGTTATAATTGAGATACACAGGCGGTGTAGTTAGTTTCACAGGCGGGCTACTCTGCTGACGTGCAGACACTGCTACTAAGCCCAAAACCCCAAAACGATTTACTGGGTTAGATGCAGTAAAAATTGAGATACACAGGCTGTGTAGCTAGCTTCACAGGCGGGCTACTCAGATGACTATCAGACAATGCTACTAGCGCAAAAGGATTGGCTGAGCTAGATTATACCAAATGCTGTGACTAACACTTGCACAGCACTGGCTCAGACCTGCCTGGCAAGCAGTACTATGAACTGCTATAACCTACCCTGAAGAGGGCTGATATTACAACTAGTCCCGACTCCTCCCGACTCCCTAAACCTATCTCTCTGACAATTCGCTTCAAAAAAACACTCTTAGTCTGTATAGCGCCCACAGCAGCAGCGGTGCCGTCTAACACTAAGCTGCAGCAGTGAGGAAATGGTGGCGACGGGGCAACTGGCTGGTTCTTATAGGGCAAGGACATGGGACATACACAGCAAATGACACATGCCCTTGCTTGTGTGCATCACATGCACATTGCTGTATGTGTGTGCACTGCTGATAGGCCGAGAGACTGCACCGCCCCTCTGTAAATGCGGGAAAGAAAAAAAATGGAGATTGGCGTTATTTCAGCACAGATCTATCCCCGATACACGATACACTGAAACAGTCCATTAACAGTGATAAACAGTTTTAATGTGCAAATCAAGCTAGGCTTTTGGTGAACGAACAGTTATCGAACAGAAACTCGAACAGCCGAATTTTAAGCAAATTGTTCGGGTTCATCAAACGACTCGAACACCGCCCAAAACAGCTCGAATTTGAAATTGGCGAACAGTTCGACTCGAACACCACTCATCTCTACTTAAGATATATCCTTAAAAAACTAGAGCAAGGCAACCAGCTGTAATAAAAGAAAAAAACCTCTGCATTACGCAAAACTCTTGAGAAAGTAAGAAAAAGGTCTACTTCTTTCATGTCTTAACAAATCCCTTGCAATCATGTTTGTTAATGATTTCTTTCTTTTGATTTTAATCTGACATCCAATAGTACAACAATTCAGGGAATTCCAGCACTACAATTCTGATTAAATACCCATTTTGATGATATTGAGACAATAATGAGGGAATGAGTGTTTGGCTTGTTTCTGACTTTTGGTCCATTAAAACAGACCACCAATCATCCAAGAAATTAGTAAAATTCTTGTTTATCAGATGCAATAATTTTTAAGCAGGCTCAAAAATTATCATTAGTAAAGCACATGTCCAGTGCAAAAGAGACGATGTGCTGCAGATATCATATTCTTTGTCAAGTGATCCATTTATCTTATGCAGATGGACCATCAGAAATGTGCAATATTCTATATTCTCACAAAAATTTCACTAAACAATGAAATTAAGTAGTGTTAGCCAATTATAACAATTCCCTATCACAAAAGACATTATATGTTAGCATATTATTTTTAAATATGGCCTCAAACATTTTGTTCTTCAAACACTATAGGGTGAATTTATTAAGAGGGGTATTTTATATGTCAGTCTTGCTCTATAGTCAGGTAACATAAAATGAACCAAATTCATTATTCGCTATTTCACCTGCATATGTACCAGCATCAGAAAATGTACTTCATTCATGAACTAGAGTATATTTTTACTTTAATTTACCCCACTTTTGTGGGGTAAGTGATAGTGAAATGCCGGGCAGCTATAGCCCACAGCCCATCCAGTAAGTTCAACCCACTTGTAAAAAAGTAGCATATCTAGTACAAAAATACCAAAACCTGCAAAGTGGCATAGAGTAGTCATGACCAAGCTGCTGTCTGGTTACGCTCTGGCACTTTACAAGAAAACACCGTTCCAGTCCCAGTGTGCTGTCAGGTTTCGGGTGCATCACACTCACTTGTAGGCCCAGGCCTCCGCTGTCTCCAAGCATCCATCTTCAGGAGCCATCGCACACAACTAAGGAAACACCAATTTTATTGCAACAAGCAAACATTTACTGGTCAGTTCAAGTTCATCAGGTTGTAGCTAGAGATAGGTGGACCCCTGGCTGTTCGGGTCCTTCGGGTTCAGACGAACAGTTAACAAAAAGTTCAGATTACTAGAGTTACTACCCTATAATCAGTATGCACATAGACTATTGTCCTTATCTAAATCCTCTACTCATGCTTTGCACTATTCACATGTCCTAAACCTCTAAGGGTACCGTCACACTCAGCAACTTTCCAACGATCACGACCAGCGATACAACCTGGCCGTGATCGTTGGAAAGTCTTTGTGTGGTCGCTGGAGAGCTGTCACACAGACAGCTCTCCAGCGACCAACGATGCCGAAGTCCCAGGGTAACCAGGGTAAACATCGGGTTACTAAGCGCAGGGCCGCGCTTAGTAACCCGATGTTTACCCTGGTTACCATTGTAAATGTAAAAAAAAACAAACACATACTCACATTCCGGTGCCTGTCACGTCCCCGGGCGTCCGCTTCCCTGCACTCCTCCTGCATCCTGTGTAAGTGCGGCCGTAAAGCAGAGCGGTGACGTCACCGCTGTGCTCTCATGTACGGATGGCCGGCGCTGACACAGGATGCAGGAGGAGTGCAGGGAAGCGGACGCCCGGGGACGTGACAGACACCAGAATGTGAGTATGTGGTTTTTTTTTTACATTTACAATGGTAACCAGGGTAAACATCGGGTTACTAAGCGCGGCCCTGCACTTAGTAACCCGATATTTACCCTGGTTACCAGTGAAGACATCGCTGCATCGGCGTCACACACACCGATCCAGCAATGACAGCGGGAGATCCAGCGACGAAATAAAGTTTCAAACGATCTGCTACGACGTACGATTCTCAGCGGGGTCCCTGATCGCAGTAGCGTGTCAGACCCAGCGAGATCGTAACTATATCGCTGGAACGTCACGGATCGTGCCGTCGTAGCGACCAAAGTGCCACTGTGAGACGGTACCCTAAGTCACAAAACTATATTAACAGTACTTATATTATTCCATATTACAATCTAGTTACAACATAGACTAAAAACTGCAGTATATAATTCACATTTCACATGATACCACATATTTACTTAAAACTCATAATACTATTCATATTACGTGCTTGTTAACTTAAAGGGAATCTGTCACCCAATTTTTCGCCTATAAGCTAAGGCAACTGCCATCAGGGGCTTATCTACAGCATTCTATAATGGGGCGCGGGTGTGCGCATGTGGACTTCAGCATGGGTAAGATGACCGGTTGGGAACACTGTTTCTGTGGGATATTATGTAGCTCTCTTGATGATTGAGCTGGATGGGCCGTGATCAGGGGCGTAACGACCGCGGTCGCAGCGGTCGCCATTGCGACCGGGCCCCGCAGGTCAGGGGCCCCGGGCCGGCAGGTCAGGGCAGGGCCGGGCTGGACATCGGGCACTTCTGGCAAATGCCAGAAGAGCCGATGCCAGTAGTGGGCCGCTGCACTGTTCCTCCCCCCCCCCGCCGCCGCCGCCGCCGCCGCCGCCGCATTTAACTATACCGGCGTCTATGACACCGGTATAGTTCAATGCAATGATGGAGGAGAGCGTCACCTGACGCTCCCTCTCCCATCATTCCCCGCTCTGCCTCTGACAGTACACTGCGGGTGCGCGATGACGTCATATCATCGCGCACCTGCAGTGTCCTGGGCAGACTGCAGCCACCAGGAGCAGCGCGGGCAAAAGGAAAGGTGAGGAGAGTTTTTTTTTTCTTTTTCACCGGACTGTGGGGCCATTATCGGGGGGGGGGGGGGAGATGAGATGCGGGCTGTGCTCTATATACCCCTGTGCTGGCTGTGCTCTATATACCCCTGTGCTGCATATACCCCTGTGCGGGCTCTGCTGTATATATCCCTGTGCGGGCTGTGCTGTATATATCCCTGTGCGGGCTGTGCTGTATATATCCCTGTGCTGGCTGTGCTCTATATACCCCTGTGCTGGCTGTGCTCTATATACCCCTGTGCTGGCTGTGCTGCATATACCCCTGTGCGGGCTCTGCTGTATATACCCCTGTGTGGGCTCTGCTGTATATACCCCTGTGCGGGCTGTGCTCTATATACCCCTGTGCGGGCTGTGCTCTATATACCCCTGTGCGGGCTGTGCTGTATATACCCCTGTGCGGGCTCTGCTGTATATACCCCTGTGCGGGCTGTGCTGTATATACCCCTGTGCGGGCTGTGCTGTATATACCCCTGTGCGGGCTGTGCTGTATATACCCCTGTGCGGGCTCTGCTGTATATACCCCTGTGCGGGCTCTGCTGTATATACCCCTGTGCGGGCTGTGCTCTATATACCCCTGTGCGGGCTGTGCTCTATATACCCCTGTGCTGGCTGTGCTCTATATACCCCTGTGCTGGCTGTGCTGCATATACCCCTGTGCGGGCTCTGCTGTATATATCCCTGTGCGGGCTGTGCTGTATATATCCCTGTGCGGGCTGTGCTGTATATATCCCTGTGCTGGCTGTGCTCTATATACCCCTGTGCTGGCTGTGCTCTATATACCCCTGTGCTGGCTGTGCTGTATATACCCCTGTGCGGGCTCTGCTGTATATACCCCTGTGTGGGCTCTGCTGTATATACCCCTGTGCGGGCTGTGCTCTATATACCCCTGTGCGGGCTGTGCTCTATATACCCCTGTGCGGGCTGTGCTGTATATACCCCTGTGCGGGCTCTGCTGTATATACCCCTGTGCGGGCTGTGCTGTATATACCCCTGTGCGGGCTGTGCTGTATATACCCCTGTGCGGGCTGTGCTGTATTTACCCCTGTGCGGGCTGTGCTGTATATACCACTGTGCGGGCTGTGCTGTATATACCACTGTGCGGGCTGTGCTGTACATACCACTGTGCGGGCTGTGCTGTATATACCACTGTGCGGGCTGTGCTGGATATACCACTGTGCGGGCTGTGCTGGATATACCACTGTGCGGGCTGTGCTGGATATACCACTGTGCGGGCTGTGCTGGATATACCACTGTGCGGGCTGTGCTGGATATACCACTGTGCGGGCTGTGCTGGATATACCACTGTGCGGGCTGTGCTGGCACCCAACACCATGTTGCAGTGCAGGAGATTCCTGCAACAGTCCGAGGCGTATCTAGGGGAAGGGGGTGGGGGGGCGTCACGGAGGTGGGGGGGGGGGGCCCCATTTGGAAGTTCGCACCGGGGCCCATAACTTTGTAGTTACGCCACTGGCCGTGATTGCTACTGCATCTATGCATTAGATATTGAGTAGTAGGTAACTATTTTTTGATACGCACTAGCACCTTAAATAATATTTTTTGTAGTGGCTGTCATTTGCCCCGCACCCTCCAATTCTATATCCAAGCTGACTCCATAGTGCCACACAATTTAGTGAGTGCATCTCTGCACCTCATACAAGTTCTCTCTGGTTGTGTACACTATACTATTATATGCTATGCTGTCTATTTGGCACTGTTTTTACACTGTTATTTATGTATAATAAAAAGATTTTTTTGTACATTTACTTTTGTGATTTTCTGCTTCAATGGATATATTGTTGGAAGCATCACAGTGGACTTGTTAGAGTAGCTTTACGGGGTTCCCATAGACTACTATATCAATATTAATGGTGCCTGAGATTTTGTATTTAATAGCATTCTATAATGCTATAGATAAGCCCCCTATGTAGCCTGAAAGATAAGAAAAACAAGTTAGATTATACTCACCCAGGGGCGGTCCCGGTGCGGTCCGGTGCCTCCCATCTTCATAAGATGACGTCCTCTTCTTTGCTTCCTGTTGCGGCTCCTGCGCAGGTGTAATTTATCTGCCCTGTTGAGGGCACAACAAAGTACTGCAGTGCGCAGGCACTGGGCATCTCTGACCTTTCCTGGCGCCTGCGCACTGCAGAACTTTGCTCTGCCCTCAACAGGGTAGATAAAGTACGCCTCCACAGGAGCCACGTCAGGAAGCAAAGAAGAGGACGACATCGTATGAAGATGGGAGGCGCCAGACCCGGACCACGACGCCTATCGGACCGGAACCGCCCCTGGGTGAGTATAATCTAACTTGTTTTTCTTATCTTTCAGGTTACATCGGGGGCTTATCTACAGCATTACAGAATGCTGTAGATAAGCCCCTGATGGCGGTAACCTTAGCTTATAGGCAAAAAATGTAGTGACATGATATAATATGGTCGGCAGTCACGTGGTGCCCCTGAACAGACTACGGATCGCAGTGGAGCCAAAAACCAACGCATTTCGGAATAGCGGTGGATTGCCAATCATGTGACCCGAACGTCATGAAGGTCCTGCCATGCAAGGATCTCTAAGCACAGGCCGGGACGGCGCTCGCACAAGCCGCCTGCAAGCCGTCGAACGAACACAGTGAATGAACACAGCAAATACAACTACTAAGCTAAGTAAATTCTGATCTACTATCGCTTGGCATGTACGGACAGTTTTCAATCTATGCCATTACTCCACAGGTATTGAGAAACTACCTTATTCGATTCTCATAGAGCACTGAGGACTTTTAGGGGGGATATACCTAATTAATTGGTTTTAAGGGTCATCGGTTTTAACAAAAGGAAATTGTATTCACCTTTGCCAGACACTTTATACATTTAATAACATCTATGGTGTTTTTTAGAGGTGGGGCACATCAGTAATTCAGATGCAAACTGGACAAATCAGCCTGATTAAATATCCTTTTTCTCCTTACTAGAGCACTTGACCATACATTATCTCTGACTTGATCTACATCAATAGACAGCAACTTGAGCATTACCTCCATCAAACAGGTAAACAATACTTTCAGTGTTTATTCAATGCACCTTATTTCATAGCGCAGGTATACATAATTATCTCTTTGTAGTCATTTACTCCCATATGAGGTTTTGGGCTTTACCTGTAGCTGCCTCTGCATGTTTACATTAGCGCCGCTACCGCTTTTTAATTTTTTATTTTTATATAACACTGAAATGTAACAGAAATAACGTATTATTGTATGGATGAGCAATATAATACCGATAACTTTTTAAACAAGTTTTGGAAGGGTTAGATACTATCGAAATGTACCCAAGAAGACATAATACTCAATGGGTAAGCAATATAATACCAATAAATTTATTAACATTTTTTTTGAGGGTTATATACCACCAAAATGTACCCAAGAAGAGGTAATACTCTGTGGATGAGGAATATAATACCGATAAATTTTTGAACAATTTTTTTGAAGGTTAGATACCATTGAAATGTACCCAAGAACATGTAAAACTCTATGGATGTGTCATGAGTGTATCACATCCTCCTGTGAGATCTGGGGTTAGAAAATCATTACGTAGTGTGAATTGTAGTGTGTAAGCTCCATTTCAGACTTCGTCTGTGGCCATCTGGAACTGAGGTACAGAGGGTGGGGATTGTTGTCTCCCTCCTTCAAGAAGACTCTCAATCCTGGGCCTTCTCACTCCCATCCGAAGGTAAGGTAAGGTCCAGCAGGGAAACTGACAAACAGAGGAATCTTGTTCTGAATTCAGTAGATGGGCCACTGACACCCAGTGGAATTGACCTTGCCCTTCGGACTCAGTTTTGTCAGGACCTCTCTGAATGAATAAAATATGCATTGGCGAAGTGCAAAACTCCAGTGTCATTGGAGGCTGCTCTGGCTCTTGCCATACTTATAGAAAGACATCTCACCTGCAGTGACTCCACCCCTTGTGGTACTTCCTAAAACTGAAATCCCCCTTGATGTCTCTCTTGCGCTTCATCGCAAAACTGGTGTGCTTTTACTGTGGCAAAAAGGGTAATTTAATTGGGGCTTGTCCATCTTTACCTAAACACCAAAAATTGTAGGAAAATTTCTGGCCCCAGGTCATGTGGAAGATTATATTTCCTCCACAGGTGTGTCTCAGTTTATCATACCAGCAGAAGTGGTTATAGGTATGGAAACTGAGACAATACCTGTCCTAATGGATAGTGGGGCAGAATCCAAAATGGTGGATGTTCAATTAGTTCAGATGCATGGTCTCTCCTGCATTTAGCTGGCGAAGTACATTCTAATATTTGTGATAGAGTCTGCACCTCTTAGTCAGGGAAGTTTTATGCAAATAGAGCATTGAGGTGAACTTTTGTGTAGGGAGCTCCTTTCTTGTCACCTTCTGGAAGGCCTCCCTACTAGTGATGAGTGAATAGTGAAATATTTGATTCAGGAAAATCGGCACAAATAATTTCTAATATTGTGTATTCGTGCCGAATAACGAATCCAATGCAAGTCAATGGGAAAGCCGAATATTTTTCTGCTGGACCCAACAAACAGGTCCGGTGGCTGAGAAAAAAGCTGAAGTGGATGGGAAAGAGCTAAAATTAAATTGGAACAGCATGGAGAAGATGCCTGCATGCCTTTCTGACTCATATGGTATCTTGGAATAATGTTGTCAGACCATTGCGCTGGTTTTACAGATTTACAAAAAGATCTACCAAACCTATTTTTTTTAAAGAGAAAAATGTTAAGAAACATTTTTTCCCTTCATAATTACATGTAATAATAATGCAAAATAAAAATAAAAAAAAAAATAAAAAAAAGTGATACCTCCCCATTAGCATATATTCACACTGTCTGTTTTGGCTTTAGTTTTTTAGTTTTTCCTTTAACATTTGTGACGGCTCTCACTCCTACATTTGGGAGGTCCCTCCCTCATTCAAAATTGTTAGCTAGATAGTGGAATACATATTCTCCATCACTTTACAATGCCAGCTAAAACATGACCATTTGAATTTTGGGCTTCACCCCCCACCACCCCACCACATCCACCGCCATATCATTATGTGGCCCTCGCTTCTCATTTTCAGAGGGCCAGCAGGTGCCGTGAAGCCTGAGTTTGGGAAGGGCCCCCAGGTGACCCTGTATCATACATTTGGGAGAGCTCTCACTCCTATATTTTTGAGGTCCCTCCCTCATTCCAAATTCTTAGCTAGACAGTGGAATACATATTCCTCATTAATTTACAATGCCAGCTATAACATGCCCATTTAAATTTTGGCATTCTCCCGCCACCACCACGTCCACTGCATGTGATTATGCGCCCTCGCTTCACATTTTCAGAGGGCTAGAAGGTGCCATGAAACCTGAGTTTTGTGAGCTCTGCAGTTCATTTTGGCCACCGGTTCCCAATGGAGCCACTGTCATAGTGGTTGAAGCCGCTGTAAGGTGAATATAATACAGGAGTTGAGGGGGGCTGTATGGTCAATGTCCATAAATTGGATTCTGCCAGACACCAGAAGCATTAGAATTAAGGCGCCGGGCCTCTCTGACCTTTTCCCGGTGCCTGCGCACTGCAGTACTTTGTTCTGCCCTCAACAGGGGAGAGAATTATGCCTGCGCGTTAGAAGCAAGGAAGAGGACGTCATCGCATGAAGATGAGAGGCACAGTATCCGGACCTGCGACGCCCATCAGACCCGGACCACAACGGACCGCCCCTGGGTGAGCAAAATCTAACTTGTTTTTCTTATCTTTCAGGTTACATCGGGGGCTTATCTACAGCATTACAGAATGCTGTAGATAAGCCCCTAATGGCGGTTGCCGCAGCTTATATGCAAAAAATTAGGTGACAGATTCCCTTTAAAGTGTTAAGGAGAGAATGTATGGCATATGAAGATATACTGAAATCAAACTTATATGGACGTTTTGTTTAATATTAGATTCATGTCACTTTAAGGTTTTCTGATTCACTGTTATAAGACTTAATTCTGTTTATTATTCCGTCCCAGGATGTGCCAAGATATGCCAATGTCTAGATGGACTTTGTAATTCCCTTTGTCTTATCAAGAGTAAATGCACCTGTATGTAGGGAGATCAATTCCCAATAAACTGAAGATCAGTAGAATACGTGCATAGACAGATGCCAACCTGACCTAGAGCAGGTCATTAGGGTGATAACGGTATAGAATAATCAACAAACAATATAATCAATCAAAAGTGACTTGTGATAATTGTTATTTTGGAAAAATCCATGATGTAATGTGTTGAGACTGCCTAATGAGACTGCCTAATTTCTCCTATAAAAGTAGGCATTCTGCGAAAAAGCAGGGAAGAATAATTTGATACATGATCTACTGTGTCTTGTGTGTTCTTTCCTCTGTGCAGGTATCATCTCTTTCAGAGACCCAATTTGGCCACAGACAATTAAGAGGGGTCACACCCTTGTGTGACAGAATTCACAAAGGAAAGTGACAATTTAATAAAGAGACAAAAGTCTCATTTAGGAGCCAGGAAAAGCCAGCAATTGTCTTTGTCCAGCACTGGACAATGTAAAGTGCTAACAAATATGCATGCCCTATCTAACTAACAATTTGTGAACAGACATATATGCTGACAAGGGACAACTGAACACTGTGCTGGGACAACAAAATGGATGTAGTTGCTGACTGTTGTGTCTGTGCAACTGCAGGTTGTGGGCAGGAGGCATCAGCGCCTGCTTCCTTGACATCAGACTGGGAAGGATGTAACACAGAGGAAGGGCCAGTGGTTTGACCCTCAGACACAGATTTTGTACCCAGACATTCCGTCCACCTACTGGGGTGCTGCTTATATGAGCAGTATATAGCGTATGCTATTAGAGGTATTATGTCGAATTTCCCTTTAAAAAGGGATGTGTCAGTAAGATTTTCGAATTAGCAGCATATACAGCTCTGGCAAACATTAAGAGACCACTGCAAAATGTTCCGTTTGTCTGATTTTTCTCTTTATAGGTATATTTTTGAGTAAAATGTAAATTGTTCTTTTATTCTAAAAACTTCTGACAACATGTCTCTGAATTTCCAAGCAATACATTTTGTTTGCTTTTTCTGAAAAGGAGAAATGGTCCCGATAAGAAAACACAGTGCTCTCAGACCTCAAATAATGCAAAGAAAACAAATTCATAATCATTTAGAAACAACAATACTAATGTATTAACTCAGGAAGAGTTCAGAAATCAATATTTTGTGGAATAACCATGGTTTTTAATCACAGCTTTCATGCGTCTTGGCATGCTTTGCACCAGTCTTTCACACTGCTTCTGGCACAAACATTTAAGCAGAAGTTTATAGAATAAAAGAAGAAATTACATTTTACTCAAAAATATACCTATAAAGAGAAAAATCAGACAAACTGAACATTTTGCAGTGGTCTCTTAATTTTTGCCAGAGCTGTAGCTTGAGAGTACAAATTCCACCATTGCACATTGTACAAAGGTATCCAAAAATTAAAAAATATTACCCACGTTGGGTATTCTTAGATGACCACTAAGTACTAGTTGCAGAAGCAGGAGGTGGAGGAGGAATTAATTTCCTGAAAAAATGGGTTTGTATGGTAAGGCAAGGACGTTAAGACAATTTAAAAAAAAAACATTTGGGCTGCATTTATGATACGTTGCTGTCATCCATAGGGCTTACAAAGTTGGAGGAAATTCAGCCATCGTTCAGTTTTAGAAGAGTCAGTCTTTCTGCATTTTCCGTTGACAGGCATGTGCGCCTCTCTGTTATGATTGCACCTGCTGAACTAAATATCCACACAGACAACACATTCATGGCAGCACCTCCAAGGCGTACAAGGAGAGGCTGGGTCAAGTGTGCAGCTTGGACACCCAATAGATAAAGGGCACTGAAGAATCAGGAAAAACACTGGTATGGTCACATAAGTAATCCTTCACCATCTTGGTCAACTTCTCCCTCCTTGTCATAGTTACACCCACTGATAGCCCTTGCTGATGTGACAGTTTCATGAAAATGGCCCAATTAGTGGACATTTCCCCTCACCACCTGAGTTGCACCTGGTGTGCATGGCCCTCCCCTGTAATCCTTGTAAGTGAAAAGAGCCGGTATCTGCGCCAGCAGTGTTGTCTGAGGGTAATCTTTTCAGCAAGTCTTCCACAATGGCCCTCTGGCATGCATGAACTGAAAATGGTGCATCTGTCTCCAACATGAGAGAAGGAAATTTCTCCTTGTACCATGGGTCAAGAAATGTGCACAGTCAGCATTTCATGTTGGACAAAATGTGTTTCATATGAGGATATTGGGAAAGGCATATGGACATGAACTGTGCCATGTGTGGCAGACTACAAAGAGTCAAACGTTCAGTTTCCTCACCAGGAAGAACACTAACCATCCTCTCCTCCTCATGACGCATTGCCTCCTCCTTCTCTTCAGGCCATCCATGCTTGACAGGCATGAAGCTGAGATTGGGAGTCCCCTCTGTAACATGGACCAAAAACTTCTGTTCCTCCTCCTCCTGTTCCTCATCATCACCCAATGTGGCTTGAGAATATTGTGTGAGGCTGGGCTCTGTGGTATCAGCCACTATAAAATCTTGCTCCATAGCCACCTGCTCGGCATTCAAAGCTTCCTCTTTGAGATTCTGCAGCGAACATTTTAATAAACAGAGCAGAGGGATGGTTACACTGATAATAGCATTATCAGTGCTCACCATCTTGGTGCAGTAGTCTAAGTTTTGAAGAACCTAACATATGTCAGCGATCTACACCCACTCACAGTTGTTATATGTGAGGGCTAAGTGTTTCTCTGACAGGCATTCAGAAGCTGGAAATCAGACACTGCCCTCTGCTGCTCACTAAGCCTTGCCAACATATGAAATGTCAAATTCCAGCATGTGAGCAGGTCACAAATCAGTCAGTGAAGAGACAAATTAAAGCACTGCTGCAGCGAAGCTAGACCTGCAAATGCCTGAGATGACTTTTGGAAATGTGCACTGACACAGCCTACCTTTGCAAGTAGGTCTGGCAAGTCAGGGTATGTTTTTAAAAAGCGCAGTACAACCAAATTCAGCATGTGGGCCATGCATGGAATGTGTACCAGCTTGCCGAGCTTTAAATCCGCCATCAAGTTACGCCCTTTATTGCACACAACCAGACCTGGTTAGAGGTTCAGTGGGGAGAGCCACTGATCGGTCTGGTCTTTTATCCCTTTCAACAGCTCTGTTACATTTTGAGCTTTATCACCTAAACAGGTGAGCTTCAACAGAGCATGCTGCTGTTTCGCCAAGGCAGTGCTGCAGACCTACCAGCTGGGGAGTGATGGGTCAGCTAGTTCAACGAATGATGAGGAGGAGGAGAGACAGGAACTGGAATATGAGGAGACTGAAACCCTGATGGAAGTTGGGCCCGCTATTCTTGGTGTGGGTAAGATGTCCCAGCTTCTGACTTAGTCCCAGACCCCACCAGGTTCACCCAGTGTGCCATCAAGGAAATATAGCATCTCTGTCGTCAAGAACCTGTCCATATGTCTGTGATTAGGTAGACCTTTCCTGTGATTTTGTTGGCCAGAGCACGGCTGATATTGAGTAACGTGTGCTTATGTAACATGGGGATGGCACACTGGGAAAAACAGAGGTGGCTGGGAATCAAGTACCGTGGGGCTGCCACCTCCAAGAATTTGCAGAAAAACTAAATTCCCACAAGTCGAAACAGCAACATTTCCAGGGCTAGAAATCTGGCAATGTGGGTGTTTAGCGTTTGGACCTGTGTGGGTGGGTGGATATTTCTGCTTCCAGTGAAATGTCTTGGACAGGACAACTGAACGCTGTGCTGGGACAATGAACTGGATATAGTTACTGACTATTATGTCTGTGCAACTGCAGGCTGTGGGCAGGAGGCATCAGTGCCTGCTTCCTGGAGAGCAGATTGGGAAGTCCGTAACACAGGGGAAGTGGCAGTGGTTTCATCCTCCGACACCGATTCTGAACTCAGGTGTTCCGCCCACCTACTGGTTTGCTTGGCTGCCATGTGCTTTTACATGCTAGTGGTGCTCAGGTTGGCAGTGTTCTTGCCGATTCTTAGCTTGGCATGGCAAATGCTGCATATTACAGTTGTTTTGTCTGAATTACTTTCAGAAAAAAACTGCCATAGAGGGGAACAACGCACCTTTGGCCTGTTATCTAGCCGAGTGGGGGGGATCTGTGGAACAGTTGACCGAGTTCTCCCTCTGGTCAAACCACTTCCTCTTCTTGCCTGTTTCAGTGCTATGGATCCAACACTGCTTTGCTCACTAGGGGTGCCACCGTGCAAGGTTGGATCAGTGAAGTCATCATCAGCTACTTCATATTCCAATTCATCAATCTGATCCTCCTTCTGAGTTGCGATTTTAGGCTGACCTGATGAGAACTGTGCATCATGATTATCCCCCACCTCTTCAGACATGAATTGACCTTCCACAACATGGTTTTCTCCTGGCTGTGGGTGCTCAAATGTTTGGGCATCACTGCACTCCACCCCCTTATGACCCTCTTTAATGGTGCAGGATGAGAGGCCTAAATAATTACAAGGAAACATAAACAGTTTCTCGGACTGGCCAGAGTTGGGGTCATATGTCTCTTGGGACTCTTGATAGGGGGAAAAGGAGGACCAGGTTAAGGATCTAGAGTCCCAGCCTATTGGCTACTGTGACTGGACCATGTGGAAGACTCCGAGAAACACAATGAAGCCTTTGTCTGCCATCCAACCCACAACATCCTCACTCGAATTAGACAGTGGTGTAGCTCGCTGACTAAATTTTGACAGGAAGCTAAAATGAGATACAGTCACCTTCTGATCTGTCACATGGCCTTGGTGGGGCACCACCACATCCACGTACCTTAACAGCACCCTTTCTCATATTGAACGAGTTAAGAAAAAAAAATCCTGGCTGTATTTTTCACAAGTACCCTCACAGAGGTGTTATGTACAAATTTCCTGTATCAACCAATGTGTGTCGTTTGTTCTTTTTTCTTCAGATATCAGCTTATTAGACATGGCAAAAGCAGACTTATGAAAATTACAGGTAAATAGTCATGTTTGCATATCTCAACAGGCTTTGTACCAGTTACACAACTGTAGATAAAGATACGCTATTTATTTATCCAATAGAAAATTAGTATTTTTTTCATATAGCCTTACTGACACATGGCAACAGCAGATCAAGGAAGATTATTGCCACCGGTAAATTGTGGCATTTGCGCCAGTCACACAACTGCTAAAGATACGCTATTTATTTAGCCAATAGAAAAGTAGTATTTTATTATATTGCCTTTCCGACACATGGCAACAGCAGACCAAGGAATTTCCACTGGTAAATTGTGACATTTGCATACAGTGGGTACGGAAAGTATTCAGACCCTGTTAGGGCTGGCGGAATGCACCAAATTATAAGGTATGGTAATAAGGTGCGTTTGCAGCCCGGGGTCCACCATGCAGAGATGTAGCCTGCTGTTCGGTAATGGTGGAGACTATATGGCGGTATAGTAACGAACACACGTGGTTTAACATCACCAGGTACGTACTGAGACGGACTCTGATGCCTCACAGAGCCGCAGTACTGTGGAGTATGAATGCTGTACCCTGTTAAGCCTCACAGAGCATGGCATTATTAGTGCTAGTGTTCAGTCACAGGTCTCAGCCCCAAGGACGCAGGGTTAGAGTCCCTCTAGACCCACTAAGCGCATGGCATCACACCTGCGATGCCAAGACAAAACTAACTAATAAATTTAGCGCACTGAGTGCACGCAGCGTCGCGCTGGCGAACACCACCCTGACTAGGGGAATAAAGCGCACTGACTGTGCACGGTGTCGCACTGGCGAATGCCATTAGTTGATGCTGATAATCGTGCACTGTGCTGGTATGCACTAACTGGCGCTGTACTAGCTCCAAACACCCAGACTCAAACAACAACGCTAGGGAAGGGGTTAATTAGGAGCTTTCACCAGTATCATACGTGCATCCACACACACCATGATTTTGGATTATACTAGCACATGGCCGAGCGGCCATGCGAACCTTTTATAGTCACAGCCTTCCAGGACCTTGCCAGTGGACCAATCAGAGCCGCTTGAGGACCTGTGCATGTGACCTCCAACCACCAATGAGTGGTCGTTTCACGGGCATGCTCAGTAGGCAAAAAGCAGGACTTAGTCCCAGGAACGTCTGCTCGCCGCTGACTAATGCTGGCTACAATAGCTGGACCTGGGATGGCAGCAGTAAGCAGACACACAGCATCAGCCTGACAAAGATGCTGGGACCGACATCTCCGCTCAGCAGGATCCCCTGCGGCCGAGGAAGAATGACAGACCACAGAGGACATGGTTTGAGATTTCCCCTGTGCAGAGGCAGGAACTCGACACCTAACAGACCCCTTTAAATTTTTCACTCTTTGTTCCATTGCAGCCATTTGGTAATTTCAAAAAATTCATTTTTTCACACTAATGTACTCTCTGCACCCCATCTTGACTGAAAAAAACCAGAAATGTAGAAATTTGCGCAAATTTAATAAAAAAGAAAGACTGAAATATCACATGGTCATAAGTATTCAGACCCTTTGCTCAGACACTCATATTTAAGTCACATGCTATCCATTTCCTTGTGATCCTCCTTGAGATGGTTCTACTCCTTCATTGGAGTCCAGCTGTGTTTAATTAATCTGATAGGACTTGATTTGGAAAGGCACACACCTGTCTATATAAGACCCCACAGCTCACAGTGCATGTCAGACCAAATGAGAATCATGAGGTCAAAGGAACTGGCAAATGAGCTTATAGACACAATTGTGGCAAGGCACAGATCTGGTCAAGGTTACAGCAGAATTTCTGCAGTACTCAAGGCTCCTAAGAGCACAGTGGCCTCCATAATCCTTAAATGGAAGAATTTTGGGACCACCAGAAGTCTTCCTAGACCTGGCTGTCCAGCCAAACAGAGCAATCGTGGGAGAAGAGCCTTGGTTAGAGAGGTAAAGAAGAACCCCAAGATCACTGTGGCTGAGCTCCAGAGATGCAGTAGGGAGATGGGAGAAAGTTCCATAAAGTCAACGATCACTGCAGCCCTCCACCAGTCGGGCCTTTATGACAGAGTGGCCCGATAGAAGTCTCTCTTCAGTGCAAGACATATAAAAGTCCACATAGAGTTTGCTAAAAACACATGAAGGACTCCCAGACTATGAGAAATAAGATTCTCTGGTCTGATGAGATGAAGATAGACCTTTTTGAGGATAATTCTAAGATGTATGTGTGGAGAAAACCAGGCATTGTTCATCACCGGCCCAATACAATCCCAACAGTGAAACATGATGGTGACAGCATCATGCTATGGGGATGTTTTTCAGCTGCAGGGACAGGATGACTGTTTGTCATTGAAGTTAACATGAATGCAGCCAAGTACAGAGATATTCTGGATGAAAACCTCTTCCAGAGTGCTCTGGACCTCAGACTTGGCCGAAGGTTCACCTTCCAACAAGACAATGACCCAAAGCACACAGCTAAAATAACAAAGGAGTGGCTTCAGAACAACTCTGTGACCATTCTTGACTGGTCCAGCCAAAGCCCTGACCTAAACCCAATTGAGCATCTCTGGAGAGACCTGAAAATGGCTGTCCACCAACGTTCACCATCTAACCTGATGGGACTGGAGGGGATCTGCAAGGAAAAATGGCAGAGGATCCCCAAATGCAGTTGTGAAAAACTTGTTGCATCATTCCCAGGAAGAGTCATGGCTGTGCTACCTCAAAAGGGTGCTTCTACTCAATACTGAGCAAAGGGTCTGGGTACTTATGACCATGTGATATTTCAGTTTTTCGTTTTTATTAAACTTGCAAAAATTCCTACATTTCTGTTTTTTTCAGTCTAGATGGGGTGCAGAGTGTAGATTAATGTGAAAAAATGAACTTTTTTTAATTTACCAAATGGCTGCAATGAAACAAAGAGTGAAAAATGTAAAGGGGTCTGAAAACTTTCCGCACCCACTGTATCTCTGCACGATTTGCACCAGTTGCACAACTGCTAGATAAACATGCGCTATTAATTTAACCAATAGAAATTATTTAAAAGTTTTTTATATCACCTTTAGGAGACACGCCAGCAGCAGACTCAGGGAAATTACTGGTAAATATTGAAATTTTCGTAGCTCAGCTGGTTTTGCTCAAGTCGCACAACTGCTAGATAAATATTATCTATTTCAGCAATAGGCGAGGAATATTATTTAGCAATTAGCTTTTAAAAAGGATGTTACTATATGCTGGCACTAATGAATATTATTTAGCTGTAAAAAAAAAATATTTTATATGCTGTTAAGCAGGAATATTATGTAGCTCCAAAAAACTGGTTTAGTATATGCTGGTACTAACTAATATTATTTGGCTCTAAAAAGAGCTGCTTTGTATATTATGTATAGTATTAACACACAGAGACACCAGAGATCACTCAAATAAAGTATATAAGACAATAAAAATATTAAAATATTAAACTTATTGGCTCCTCACGGTGCTCTGTGAATATTGGTGACCACCACCACTAAGTAGAGAAAAGAACCAACCACCCTATGGATTGCCAGAGAAGCCACACACAGGTTTTATATCACAAAAATATCTTTATTCCAAATTAAACATGGCAACTAACTAAAAACATTACATCTGTACGCAGAACAGGACATACACAATTATTGGTACCCAGGTATCCACATAAATAGTCCCCCCCAAAAAAAATAAAAAATTAAATTAAATGACAACAGTGTGCCTCACTATACCGCATATTGCCTGTATTCATTTACTCATAAAGTGCAATGTGCTAAAAATCTGCAGCTGGTAGGGCATGTGCACAAATCTATTAACCCCTTCCCGACATGTGACGGTATAGTACGTCACATGTCGGGACCCCCGCTTTGATGTGCGCTCCGGCGGTGAGCGCACATCAAAGTCGCGACATGTCAGCTGTTTTTTACAGCTGACCTGTGCGCGCAATAGCGGCGGGTGAAATCGCGATCACCCGCCGCTATTAACTAGTTAAATGCCGCTGTCAAACTCAGACAGCGGCATTTAACTACCGCATCCGGCCGTGCGGCCGGATATGAGCGCATCGCCGACCCCCGTCACATGATCGGGGGTCGGCGATGTGTCAGGAAGGTAACCATAGAGGTCCTTGAGACCTCTATGGTTACTGATTGCCGGTGGCTGTGAGCGCCCCCCTGTGGTCGGCGCTCACAGCACACCTGCAATTCTGCTGTGTAGCAGCGATCTTATGATCGGTGCTGCATAGCAGAGCCGATCGGGCTGTGCCTGCTTCTAGCCTCCCATGGAGGCTATAGAAGCATGGCAAAAGTAAAAAAAAAAAGTTTTTAAAAATGTGAAAAAAATAAAAAAAATATAAAAGTTTAAATCACCCCCCTTTCGCCCCAATCAAAATAAATCAATAAAAAAAAAAACCAACCTACACATATTTGGTATCGCCGCGTTCAGAATCGCCCGATCTATCAATAAAAAAAAAGCATTAACCTGATCGCTATATGGCGTAATGAGAAAAAAATTCGAAACGCCAGATTTACGTTTTTTTGGTCGCCACGACATTGCATTAAAATGCAATAACGGGCGATCAAAAGAACGTATCTACACCAAAATGCTATCATTAAAAACGCCAGCTCGGCACGCAAAAAATAAGCCCTCACCTGACCCCAGATCACGAAAAATGGAGACGCTACGAGTATCGGAAAATGGCGCAATTTTGTTTTGTTTTGTTTTTTGCAAAGTTTGGAATTTTTTTTCACCACTTAGGTGAAAAATAACCTAGTCATGTTAGGTGTCTATAAACTCGTAGTGACCTGGAGAATCATAATGGCAGGTCAGTTTTAGCATTTAGTGAACCTAGCAAAATAGGCAAGCAAAAAACAAGTGTGGGATTGCACTTTTTTTGCAATTTCACAGCACTTGGAATTTTTTTCCCGTTTTCTAGTACACGACATGCTAAAACCAATGATGTCGTTCAAAAGTACAACTCGTCCCGCAAAAAATAAGCCCTCACATGGCCAAATTGACGGAAAAATAAAAAAGTTATGGCTCTGGGAAGGAGGGTAGCGAAAAACGAAAATGGAAAAACGGAAAAAGCTCCGGGGGTGAAGGGGTTAAAGAAAGTGCTATGTGCTCAAAAGACAGGGGAATAGTGATCTATACATGTTTCAGTATTATCTACCCACAGCAAACAAAAAGTATATATAAAGAACATAAAAAATATAAATATGAAAAGCTTGTGCCCAAAAATCCATAACGTGCCATATGCTAAGGGGGCATAAATACTAGTAGGTATATACCTTTAAGGGTAGCCGGGTCCTGTAACGCACGTCGGGGTATGCTTTTTATATTTATATTTTTTATGTTCTTTATATATACTTTTTGTCTGCAGCATCGCTTGGAAAACTGACTGACAGGTTGGTCACACTTGTCAAACATACTGTTTGACAAGTGTGACCAACTTTTTACTATAGATGCTGCTTATGCAGCATCTATAGTAAAAGATAGAATGTTTAAAAATAATAAAAAAATTAAAAAAATGGTTATACTCACCCTCTGCAGACAGCCGATATCCTCAGCGGCGTCCGTTCCTATAGATGGTGTGGTTCAGGACCTTCGATGACGTCGCGGTCACGTGAGCGGTCACATGACCGGTCTCGCGACCAATCACAAGACAGTGACGTCATCGCAGGTCCTGAACCACACCATCTTTAGGAACCGAAGCGGCAGCATGCAGCGGTGAGAGGCGGGAACACTCCGGGGGCCATCGAAGGTGAGTATATGACTATTTTTTATTTTAATTCTTTTTTTTGACCAACTATATGGTGCCCAGTCTGTGGAGGAGAGTCTCCTCTCCTCCACCCTGGGTACCAACCGCATATAATCTGCTTACTTCCCGCATGGTGTGCACAGCCCCGTGCGGGAAGTAAGCAGATCAATGCACTCCTAGGTGTGCGGAATCCCCGCAATTCCGCATTTTTAATGAACATGTTGCTTTTTTTTCCGCGATGCGATTTTTTCGCGGAAAAAAATGCAACATTTGCACAAAAAATGCGGAATACACTGTAAATAATAGGAGGCATATGTTAGCCTTTTTTTGCGTTTTTATCATGTTTTTATAGTGAAAAAACGAGAAAAAAACGCAAAAAATACTGGACGTGTGCACATGGCCTTACTCTCCCTCATATGAAATCTCTCCCTACGCTATCTACGCCTAACAAAGAACAAATGTTCACCCTCAGTAGCTCTTAAAAGAGCTTTTTGGAATCACAAACTCTCCTTATATGCTGCTTTCACTTTCCCTATGCTCACACTATGCTCTCACTACTCTGTTTCCAGCTGCAATTTGAGCAAGATGGCGCCAGCAGGCATTAAATGTCCCCTATGATGCTGCAAGGTCAGTAATTCACAGTAATACCACACCAAAGATGGCACCGATTGTCAAGCCCAAGCTGATAATAAAACCAAACATGCTGGGCGGGTCTCTCAAATGTACCGAGGCGAATAGCAAATTATTCGCCAAGCAATGAATAGCACAAATAGCATACTATTCATGCGAGTAGCGAAGAGTGCCAAATGTATTCATTCATCACTACTCCCTACTCTTATTGTGTTGAGTCTTCCCTGGTTGACTATGCATAATCCAGTCATAGACTGGCAGGCCAGAGAGGTAATCAAGTGGAGTGGTTTTTGCAACAATAATTGCCTAGGTACTGAGATCTATAATGTCTCCACTAAAAACATTCCATATTTTCTGTCTGATTTTAAGGTGTTCTCTGAAAAGGGGTGTCAATTACTGCCTAGTCATCATGTGTATGATTGTCCTATGAACGTGCTTCTGAGTGCAAAGTTTCCCAAGACCATATTATACAATCTGTCAGGTAATGAGAGACAGGACATGAAAGACTATACTGTATGTCTGAGAGTCTTGCCAAAGGACATATTAGACAAAGGAAGAGCTGTACTAAAATCCATGGATAAATGAGTCCATGGTCTGACAGGAATGGCTAAGGGTAAAAGAGCACCAGACTGATGAGTATGCAGGGCCTTGGAATACGAGCAGACACTACAGGAAGACACAAAGTAAGCTACATCCTTACACAACCTTAGTCACCAAAAACGAAGAGAAAGGAGGGCCAAGGTCACCTTACTATCTGGATGACTAGCCAGAGCTGAGTTATGATGTTCCTCTAAAATTTAGAGATGCAGCTGTATAGGTACAAACAATTTCACTGAAGGACCAGCAAGAGTGTCCCCCTGTAGATTCCTGCCATTCCCTATATACCTCTCTACCATTGATGATTGTTTTGTATGTTGGTTGCTTTTTGTTATGCCTGTTTGTCATGTATTTATACACTAGCATTTCTGTCACAGGTCTCCTTTGGTAGGGCAAGGGGACAGCCTAGGGTATAACAGGAGAACAATAAGGCATGTGGCCCAAATCTCTTCACCATCAGAAGTACCTTTGAGAACAGGGATGATTCGGGCCAAATTACTAGGGACGGTGCATGGCCCCTTTCACTAATCCCTAACAGTCACAGTGGACAGAATGAGCAAAATAACGACGATAATTTTTTTCACCTTCTCCTATGATTGCACAACCTGAGAGAGGGTTATCACCCATTAAGGACAGGAAACCTACTGAATAAAAGGTCGGTACCTCTCCTCTGTATCATTTTGATTTCCTAGCCATGTGAGAACCTGAAAGAGAGCATTACTTGACTTACCCAGGATCGGGAGGGTGTCCAGGACAGGATGCCTTCAGGAGGGTGAGGTAACACTGGCCAGGAGGTCGGTGTGATGCTGTGCAGGCAAAGATCTCTTGGAGCAAAGTCTCTGGCTGACATGAGGTCTTGGGACTGTGCGCGCTGGGGTTACAGGAGCACCGGGACTCGAGTGTGCTGGAAAGCGAGGCCACCTGTGTCTGACCATGCATGGGATGTGATGCAGATATCCAGTGCGTCCCGCTGACATAGCGCACCAGAAGCTGCAACAGCCATCCGGGTCTGTGCGAGCACAGGGATGGCTAAGGCTTCCTGCCCACAGCGCAACGAATTCAAAGGCAGAAATATGGGGCTGGATGGAGGTGACTTGAGTCATCCGGTATGAAAGAGGATGTGCCCAGGGTTATGGTGGCATTCTGCATCTGTCCTATCATAGATATGCAGCAGCTGCCACCATAGCAGCCAACACAGGAGCCATTACAGCATCTCCAGCAACGCCATAGCCAGAGACGTAATAGTGGCACTCGGGCGAGCAGCAGGATGATCCTAAAGAGCAATGCAGGTCACGAGCCCACCTCCAGGGGAAAATGTTCTTCGGAACTGGCCCAGCCTTCATCTCCGGTACCCTAGATTGATCAGCTGAATGGTGAGTGATCTACGTGAAAGTTCGCCATATTAAACAGGCCCCCTTTATCTGTGTATTTTTTACTAGGAAAGGCCCCTGAAATGTAGCTCCAAATAGAAAAATAAAAAGTGTGCTCTGTGCAGGGAAGGTTTACACAGCATGTATAGTAAAAGACTCTGCTCTGATTGCATACAGTAGACTGTCGTGGAGGAAACCCCTGGGTTCGCTATGGACCTGAATGCCACAATTAGATCTGAAGTCCAGAAGTCATGAAAACATCTGATGGGACATAAAGAGGAGGAAAAGTTGGGACTACAGTCATCTGAGTCAGAGAGATCAGTGACTCTAGAGGTTAAGGAGGATTTGGATTTCTCTGGCTCCTCTTGCTCTTCCTCCTCGGAGGAAAACAAGGACTTTCTGCTCTTTGAACCCAAGAGAGGGACCATATGCAGTGGACACATTACAGATTCCTTGGGATTTCAGGCTGGCTTATGTATTTCCTCCGTTAATGTTGATTTTGGCAGTCCAGAGGAAGATTTGGGAGGAGGGGCAAGGGTCATCCTCATTGCTCCTTTCTGGCCCAAGAGGCCATGGTTCTCATGGATGAAGAGAATGTCTTTATCAGATCCCTGAATTCTCCCGGATACTCCAGGTTTCCTCAGGCAGGGCTCAGTGTCTCATCCTCAGAGGTCAGGACTGCATTTGACGGCCTGGATTTTGAGAGGCCACTGTTAATACAAAGAGGCTTCTCCTCGGCCTTAGTCGCTACCCTGCTGCAGAGTAGGAAGCCGGTAATGAATAGAATATATGGCAGGATATGGGCTAAATTCTTGTTCAGGTAAGTCCATTGGGGCAAGGTCCCAATTAAAGCTATATTGGAATTTCTTCAAAAGGGGTATGGAAATGTTTCTAGCCACTATCACCCTTAAAGTTCAGGTGTATGCATTGGCAGCCCTATATAATTATAACCTAGCAGCGGATAAATGAATAGTTAGATTCATTAAAGCATGCCATAGGTCGAGACCAATGCCAGCCCCAAAGATGCCCCCTTGAGACTTAAATCTAGTTTTTGAGGAATTGACAAGATCTCCCTTCAAGCCCTTGGAGCCCTTGAATGAGTTACCTGCTAAAATACTAACATTAAAGACTGTAATATTAGAGGCCCTAACATCAGCCTGTAGGGTCAGTGATTTACAGGCTCTCTCTAGTAATCACCTGCTCATGCAGGTATCGGATGATAGGGTTATTCTGAGGCCAGATCCAACGTATCTTCCAAAGGTAGCCTCAAAATTTCTTAGAAGCCAAGAAATAGATCTCCTCTCACTTTTTATGGACCTGGAAAATGGAGAGGAGTGCAGGCTTCACACATTAGATGTTAGGAGAGCCTTGGTTCAATACTCAGATATGTCAAAACAGTGGAGGAATTCATGTGATTTCAGTGAATTAGGAAAGGTCTTAATGTTACAAGGGGTACTATAGGTAGGTGAATTAGGGATGCCATTAGCCTAGCATACACCTCTAGTAATGTACCAGTTCCTGAGAACCTGAAGGCCCATTCCACCAGAGCCATGGTGACCTCCTGGGCAAAGATGTCGATTGACAGAATATGTAACGCGGCAACAAGGTCTTCTTCAACTTTCTATAAACAGTATCATCTTAAACTGTCTTCCTCTGATGACCTGTCCTTTGGGAGATAGATGCTGCAAGCGATGATCCCTCATTAAGGTGCTTTGATCCATAAAAATCTCTCAGATGGTGCTGTCATGGGAAAAGGGAAAAAAATCTTAGTTACTTACCGGTAATGGGATTTTACAGAGCCCATGACAGCACTCTTATATTACCTCCCTGTTTTATCACTAATGGTGTGCACTTTTAAGGGTGTGTTAAGAAACAATGTTTTTGGTGATGTTACTAACTGTCTGGGGGTTCTCTCATGCTCTGAAACCCAAACTGATGTAGAGGAGAGGTACTGCCTTTTTATTAAGTAGGTTTCCTGTCCTTGATTGGCGGATACCCTCTCTCAGGTGGTGCTGTGATTGGCTCTGTAAAATCACATTACTGGTAAGTAACTAAGAATTTTTAAAACTATTTTTTGGAGGCTTAGATACCACCGCAACATACAGTACCTCAGAGCACGTAATAGTAGATGGATGAGTAATTGAATCCAGCTAAATTTTGGAACACTTTTTTTGGAGGGTTATATACCATCAAAATTTACCGCAGAGCACGTAATACTGTATGGATGAGTAGTTTAATAAATAAATTTTATTTGAATTTTTACATACCACCATAATGTAGTAATAACTGTGTTTAACTGTATGAATGACTAATTGAACCCAAAAATGTTTGTTTAACGTAAATATTTTAAAAGTGTAGTTGATGTACTTCTACACTCATAAAGTCAGTGTTATATACCAATAACATATACCACAGACCACGTAACACCGTATGGATGGGGAATTGAATCCAGAAAACATTTTTAATGCGATTTTAATTGTTAGATATCACAGAAATATACCCCACAGCAAGGAAAACTGTATCTATGGGTGAGAAATTTATCCCAACAAAAATGTAAATGCTTTTTTGGAGTGTTGTATATCACAAAAATGTACCCCAGACTAGAGATTACTGTATGACTGATTAATTTAACATAACATTTTTGAATGCTTTATTGGACTGCGAGATATCACTGTAATCTACACCAGACCATGGAATACTATATGGGTGAGTAATTTAACCCATAAAAAAATTTAAATGCTTTTTGGAAGTGTTAGATATCATAGAAATGTACCCCACACCACGGAATACTGTATAGGTGAATAATTGAACCCAGAAAATTTGCAAACGCTTTTTTGTAGTGTTAGATATTACAGTAATGTACTCCAGATCACTGAATACTTTATTGGTGAGTAATGTAACCCAGCAATAAAATGTATGCTTTTTATGAGTATTATATATCTTAAAAATGAGCATGGAATACTCTATGGTTGAGTAATTTAATCCAGAAAAAAATTGAACATTTTTTTGAGTGTTATGTAACATCAAAATGTACCACAAAGCACATAATACTCATGAATCACAAAATATATTACATTTTTTTAAGCAAAAAAAATTGCAGCTATATATTTTTCAAGGGATTGCACAGCCCTAATCCCTGTCTACAAACTGTATTCTGCCACTTTCACTGCTCCTGCAACTCTATCTCCCTTCCTAGACTAAATGCAGAATTTACGTGATACAAAAAGCAAAGCAAACAATTAGTATGATTGTTCAGATTCAGCACAAACATCAATACTTCAGGACTCTGATTCATTATACTGTAAACAAACAGACCTGAATAAAGGCCCCGTCTCACATAGCGAGATCGCTAGCGAGATCGCTGCTGAGTCACTAGTTTTGTGACGCAACAGCGACCTCAGTAGCGATCTCGCTATGTGTGACACGTACCAGCGATCAGGCCCCTGCTGCGAGATCGCTGGTCGTGTCGGAATGGCCTGGACCTTTTTTTGGTCGTTGAGGTCCCGCTGACAGCGCTGAATCGGTGTGTGTGACACCGATCCAGCGATGTCTTCACTGGTAACCAAGGTAAACATCGGGTTACTAAGCGCAGGGCCGCGCTTAGTAACCCGATGTTTACCCTGGTTACCAAAAAAAACAAACAGTACATACTCGCCTTTCGGTGTCCCTTGCCGTCTGCTTCCTGCTCTGACTGAGCCGCCGTACAGTGAGAGCGCAGCGGTGACGTCACTGCTGTGATCTGCTCTCACTGTACGGCGGCTCAGTCAGAGCAGGAAGCAGACGGCAAGGGACACCGAAAGGCGAGTATGTACTGTTTGTTTTTTTTGGTAACCAGGGTAAACATCGGGTTACTAAGCGCGGCCCTGCGCTTAGTAACCCGATGTTTACCCTGGTTACCCGGGTGCTGCAGGGGGACTTCAGCATCGTTGAAGACAGTTTCAACGATGTCGAAGTCGTTCCCCTGATCGTTGGTCGCTGGAGAGAGCTGTCTGTGTGACAGCTCCCCAGCGACCACACAGCGACTTACCAACGATCACGGCCAGGTCATATCGCTGGTCGTGATCGTTGGTAAATCGCTATGTGAGACGGGGCCTTAAGCACTCTCTCCTTTCAATATGAACTGTCACAGTTGTGCAATGGCGTCAATGTGCCGAGCTGGGTGGCGCCTGTTCTTTTATAACCCCTGATAATGTCACACAGCCAGCCAATCATAGTAATACCACAACCAAGATGGCTACCTATTACAGTGACACGCAGGCATTCCCCCCATTTTTATTGGCTGTGTAACAGGCACCAAACATGCGGGGTGGGGATTTCAGCTTTGAATTGAGCAACACCAAATGCTCTCCGAGTAACGAGCATATCCGAGAACTGAGATAATCGAGTGATATCAGAGAATCATCCCTAGTTCTGATGAAGTTTTGCAAATAGTTTATCATATTCACCATTCTCGGGTGCCAGTGGTCCACTTAGTATCTTCGCAATCAGTACCAGTGCCAACTCTGGATTCCACCTTGTCTGTCATATCACATTTTACTGCTATTCCTGTTTTACTTCTGCTAACATATGCCACTCTCCACGTTCCACCATACAATGACTGTAAATTAGAAACAACATTTTTCTTTTCTTGTAAAAGTAATTTGTTTTATTATTTATATTTTATTCTAACATTTTTATACACGCAATTTGCACCACTTTTTTACAACTTCTAAGAACTGTTTTCTCATGTTTCATGTAAGAAAATGATTTTATTAACTCAGTAGAATAGCTTTGTAGACCCAAGCCCAGAGGAATACTGAAATATGGACCAATACATTTTGTTAGCACTGAATTTATATTGTCTTTTTTCAATTTTGCAGAATAAGTATTATCTTTATAAAAAAAATTACCTGACCTGGAGTAGGTGACCCACATATTGCCTTACAAGCCAAATGCATTAGTGGCACAACGGCACAAAGGTTCATTCCTATCTAATCTTTTTTTTTATCTCAAGGCTTTAGGTCTCCAGCTGAGGGATTTAAAATTAATTATGAGATTGCCCACAAAGAAACATTTGAAGAAATGTCCTTGTAGCCTATTTAATAGGAGTTAATGGAAATTGCATACAGTCATCAGATTTAAGAAGAACAAGGCAAGGCAAACTGCTTTAGATTTGCTAATTACACAATTCTTTGGAAAATAAATATATAAATGAATATTACATTACATTATAATTAAATCAAGGGGACTTTGAGAGCTTAATATTTTTTCTTCACCTTCTATTCCACTTTTGAATATAAAAAAAATATGCTGAAATGCAGATTAGCAGCATCTGTGTTGTGCTTAGAGATTAAATACCATATTAACATCTGTGCCAACCCATTTTAGCACAACATAATTACCTAACTACAAGCTGCACTGATACAGAAATAGCCCATTTACTATGTTATGCATTGCTTTATAGACCTCTTTTGAAGAAGATCAGTTGGAAGGCAGCTAGATAAAAAAAAATCTTTACCATAATAACAAAAAGTATAATGGCCAATATCATGAGCTAAAAAGGTCATCCAGCTCCAAAAAAAGAATCTTTCGTTATTTAAGATACTACAACACTGCCAGAGAGGAAGTATAGTTCTAGATACAAGAAGTGAACACTGATGTCCAAAAAATAATATATCTTTATTAGATAGGTATCACAATATATCTATAAATATAAAAACATACACACCCCAATAAGAAGCAAGGTAAAACGTGCATCATGGTGTAGGCTGTTCTGGTCTCCATTCTTTGGCTACAGCAAGTTTTACAGTAAAAGGTAATAACTTCAATTAGAATTCATGCTGGTTAGCCAGTTACTTAATATAGCATGCAGACTACCAATGGACTTGTTTAGTGGAGAAAAGTAGGGGTCATCTATTGATAGACTGGACATGCTATGATTAAGAGCGCACCGCCGCGCCAGAAACTCATCAGTTTTTTTAATGTTTTTTCTTTTAACCATGTTTTAATAAACTGGATTTTTACCTGGTTGATGAGTTGGATATCCATCCCTTTCCCTCTACTTGTTTGCTGAATGCACCTGCAGGATCAGCACCCACCAGTTGTACTATGACAACCACCATTTGATTCAAGACTAAGTGTTCCACATGGTGACTCGCGGTCTTTTTTCTCCTCGTAAAACTAGGAGAGTCACTTGTAGAGAAGGTGTACTTGTAGACGCAGCTCAGTTGTGGGTAGATGTTCATAGATAGGATGCTTCTGGGTTTAGAAAGAGTCCCAAAAAAGCCACAAATCTGGAAAGGGTCATAGATAATCTCTTGAAGAAATATTAAAAGAATTACATTTATTTACTCAGGAAAGATATGTCTAAGATGGATATGGTTAACTTATACAAGAATATTAATGTCAAATTCCAAAAATTTTGTGAAAAGCAGTTTCACGTAAACCACCTCAAAAGACAAGGAGAAAAAAAAAGTTATATCTTTAAAAGAGATAAGGCTTTTTTTTTTTACCACCTTAACTGTGTAATGAAAGATTACAGTATATAGAGATACAATCATATGGATGAACTGATGAAACTGATTGAAAAACAAATCTCTCAACAGTGCCAAATTATTTTAAGAACTCTATTGAGCCCTTTTGCTTTAAAATTCACAGGTGTTCCAGGATTACAGGATAAGTACTGTATATCTCTAATATCCTCTTCTTGTTGGAGTATACACCTCTGCATCCTTATGCTCAGGGATTGTATTGAGCGCTCAGTAGATTGCGTAGGTGTTAATTATTAAAACTTAAAGTCGTTGTCAAGGACTTTTATATTGATGTTGCATCCATAGGACACTTGGCACCCCAGCTGATTAGTTGTTCCCGGTGCTGGCATTGGCCAGATTTGATGAACTGTCCAGCTGTAAAGCACAGCTCCATCAACAGAATATGGCAGTCATGGCTGGGTACTGCAGATCCATCCCCTATTCAGATTAATGGGAGAGCTGATGTGCAGTACCTGGTCGCAGCCACCACTCAGTTGGCGAAGCTTTGTTGTGCAGGTTTATAACTCAGCATATCTGTCCGCCTCTGACACCAGGAACAACTAACAGGCAGTGGTGCCACCTGGCGCACCACCATTTATCAGATACTGATGATCTACCCTAAGATTAGGCCATCAATATGCACATCCCAGACAACCCATTTAACACTGTACTGTATGAGATCTTTACTCTGCTTGTGTCAGTTCTTTACTGTAACCTTATGATGCAGATAAGGGTAATGGTTGCTGTATGTCTCAAGTAAAACGGTTCCTAACTGATGATTCTTCTGAAAGCTAAAAACTGCAAAAGTTTTCCCATTTAGTGATGACTTCAGAAGACATATTAAAACTCTGCAATATTGAATTGGAAATTTTTCCCATTGTAAAATAAAAAGCTTCTTTAGAATTAGGAACAAAAAACAGACATCACCATTATTGACGTTGGGTGGTATCTGGTACAGCATGTCAGCCATATTCCCTCATATACCCCTGAGCTTCAATATCATAAACAAGGCTTTAAATACCATGGATTTCTCAGACTAATCTTTCACATGAAATTAAGCAGCATTTTAGGTGAAACAATTCAAATAGCTATTATTTTTATAAAGATATTAAAAAAGTAGCAGGTGGCACATAGAGGTCTTATTACCTGAAGCTGGATTTAAGATGCTATAAAGTCTCCATTATGAAAAGAAGCTGATGTAAATCTATAACTAGATGTGAATTGCTGGTTCAGTATTAATATAAATGACGTACTGTGACTTGATTCTTGCCAGAAAGCTCAGGGGAAGAGCACAAGAACTAACAAGTGCAAATTGCTTTGTTGTCACTCTCAAATACGCACCTGCTACCCGCTAATCATAATATTCATGCTATTGGCACTGATTTTGCATAGTTTTCGATCATCTCACTCATATCCAAAGTCACAGAATAACAAAAGATAATGTATCGAAGTTCTCAACAAACATATCCAGGCAGGAACCCAGCGTTCTCACTTTTTTCCATGCAAGGTCTCGTCTGCTTACTTTGAGTAATGACTGCTTCAGCAGAAAAAAATCCCATGCATAAAGAAAAGATGTTGGTCACCATCCAAACTCAACTACTTGTGAATTGTTGGGTGGGGTTCAACATAGTTGCCTGCTTCAAAATCCCTATTTTTGTTAAAGAAAATGCTCTCCAAATATCTTAGACTATCTTCTCTTATCTGTGTTAGAACTAAGGCTACTTTCACACATCAGGTTTTCACCGTCAGGCTGAATCCAGCGACTTTTAAAAACCAGATACGTTGCAAATTGTGAAAAACTGATGCTACATATCCGTTTTTTTTGCCGGATCCGACCAGCTGGTCCGGGGAGGGGAGAGAGAGAGAGAGAACACTCCTGAATGGAAAATGCTGCTACGGGGCATGCTCAATTGAAAAAGCATGCTCAATTGAAAAAAACGGAATCCGTCACCTGATTCATAATTTTAAGGATCCGACACCATAGGCTTTCATTATAACAAACTCCGGACGCCACCGGATCTGTTGGTGTGTGTTTTTTCAATGGACAAAAAAGTTACTATGTCCATTTTCTCCGGCCACCGAAAAACACATTTTCGACGGATCCGGCGAAAAACGGATGAAACGTGAGGCTATCCGTCACAATCCGGCGCTAATACAAGTCTATAAGAAAAAAAAACGGATCCAGCGGCAACTTTTGCTGGATCAGTTTTTTTAGAAATTCGCCGGATTAAGCCTTACGGCAAAAACCTGATGTGTGAAAGTAGCCTTAGAGAAACAAGGGAACACCAATCGCTGTATGGTCTAATCTGATGGACAAATTTGCACAGGTGATTGGTAAACTGCTCACTTTTTGGGGTTGTTTAACCCACAACCAAGGAATCAAGGATTGACAGCCGATTCAGTTCCCTCAGGTCAGGAAATCCCACCATATAAAGCAAGTACAGGGACTATAGGAGTAGTAGTCTGCGCTGCTGATGTGATTCAAGAAATCCAGAAGACGTTGTACAGGATTGACCATGTTGTTTATTCTCAACGCATTTCAAAGATGGACCAACTTCTTCATCAGGAGAAACACAATATTGAGAGATACAGAGTCCCCCAAATAGCTTACACTATCATCTGTTATCTGTGGTAAAACTTGTTGACAAGTATTTACCTCCACTGTAGCACCCCCATTGGGGAAATTAAGTATTTAACCGTGTCCTCCAGAGTAAATGTGAGATTCACTATTCTATCACTTAATAAGGCAATTGAAATTTAGGTCTGAGTATTAATCCATTCTCGACATATGAACTATATTTACGTCACATGGCTTGTCCCTGACTAGCCCCGATGCAGAGGCCAGCATCTTTCCCTGCACATAACAGCTGATTTAATCAGAAAATATAATACTCACCTTGCCCCCAGCTGTCTTGTCACCACAACTCTTGGCCCAGTCCACCAATTGCTTGTTTCCTCCCTCCAGGCCAGGTCTTCTCTCTCATCATCACTTTTTGTTGCCTCTAGCACTGACTAGGCCTCCATTGTCTTCATGACGTTGCAGGATAATGCATGTCATGACGTCACATGATGCCTAGACAGCATCAAAGGAGCTGAAGAGTGAAGAAGACAGAAGAGTGGAGGCAGAGGAAGGAAACGACCACGTAAAGACAGGTAGCTGCATTGCCAAGACAGTTGATGGGTGAGGGGAGTATAATAATTTTAATTTTTAACCTTTATGTTTATTATGCTCTGGGCTTTATATCGACCTTAAAGCATAACAATTGAGTTTTTTTAGCATTTAAATTAACTTTAAATTGAATTTCCTAGCTGAATCTCCTTGTGAATCTAGTTAATCGAATATCGGCCAGTTAGGACTGTTACTCTGGAAAAGTTGAGGTTTTCATTCCATTTCATTTCATTATATATTATATTGTATTAACATAAATTTAATTCTTCTAACTATAAACCCTGTTGTGAGTAATTTGAGTCATACAACATGAATGCTGCTTCTTGCTGTTTCACCAGAATCACTTTGTGTGAATGAGTAACACAAAAACAGGCAAGTCAGGTTTTTGCCACTTCTCGTCTTCTAAACAGCCATGAGCAATGTGTATATTCATGATATCACTGACATACTTACAACATGTCATTTGATCTATGTGGCAGTAGAATTTGGATGCTATGTTGACTAGTGATGAGTGAGTGTGCTCGTTACTCGAGTTTTCCGAGCATCCTCTGGTGTTCTCCGAGTTTCTTGGGTGTGCTTGTAGATTATGTTTGTGTCGCGCCGCATCTGCATGATTTGCGGCTGTTAGACAGCATAAACACATCTGGAGACTCCCTAACAAACAGGCAATCCCTGCATGTGTTCAGGCTGTCTAACAGCTGCAAATCATGCAGCTGCGGGGACACAAACATAATCTATGAGCACGCCCAAGATACTCGGAGAAAACCCGTGTATGCTCGGAAAACTCGAGTAACGAGCACACTCGCTCAACACTAATGTTGACATCAATAGGAATAAAATTATAAACCATTCCACCGCCTTCATGTGGGAAGTGGTCAGCATGTGCATTGGGTGATTGTAGTTCTTATTTTATGGCAAGAGAATTTTTTTTAAATACAGTTAATAGATGTGAAATGATATGTCCTATATATCTATATTTAAATCCTACTTCGTGTTATAAAAAAAACAACTATAGTGTATCAGTTCACAGCAAATTTTATATTAATTTTTCTAAATCTAAAGTTGCAGCTCAGCAAAGCAACATCTATAAGTAGCCATTTGTGATTAGGCTTACTGTAAATATATTGAATTGTGCAGTGGAAATGTTGGAAAGCATTCTTGTAGGCTATTGCTTTTCCAGCTTATCCTGGGAAACACATAGAAAACACTCTGAGGTTTCCTAGGAGTGTATTAAACCCCTTTCCAGTTCAAGTAACTTAACCTTCAGTGGCATGTAAAAGTTTGGGCATCCTGGTCAAAATTACTGTTATTGTGAACAGTTAAGCAGGTTAGAGATGAAAAGAACTCTAAAATACCTAAGGTTAAAGATGACACATTTTGTTTGTATTTTAGGCAAGAAAACATATATATTTTCATCTTTTACATTTTAAAAATTACTAAAAGGAAAATGGGCAGATGCGAAAGTTTGGGCACACTGCGTGGTTAGTATCTAGTAGTGCCAACTTTTGAAAGTTGCAAAGCTTGTCAATTCTTTTTTTAGCCAGCCAAGAGTCTTTCAATTCTCGTTTGAGGGATTTTCATCCATTCTTCTTTGTTAAATTCTTCCAGTTATGTGAGATTCCTGGATCGTCTTGCATGCACTGCTATTTTGAGGTCTAGCCACAGATTTTCAATGATGTTCAGATCAGGGGAATATGAGGGCCTTTGTAAAACCTTCAGCTCGTACCTTTTGATAAAGTGCTTTTGTACAGATGATGTTATGTCTGCATCAATAATTTATTGTTATTTCATTTAATCCATTCTTCCCTCTGCCCATGAAATGTTCCCCATGATATTAGCTGCAACATAACCTCAAACCATGCTTAATTGTTGGCAATATGCTGTTTTCCTGAAATTCTGTGCCATTTTTTCTTCACATATACCTTTGATAATTATGGACAAAGAGTTCTATTTTAACCTCACTGGGCCACAGGACTTGTTTCCAAAATGCATTATGATTCTTAATAATTTACATAGCACCATTAATTCCATGCTGCTGTACATGAGAAGGGGTTGCATGCAAAATACAGGTATAATTTACAGTAAACATACTAACAATGATAGACTGGTAGAGATGGAAGAGGACTCTGCCATTGCGGGGTTAAATTCTATAGGATGAGGCTTGTTTAGATGTTATTTTGCATACTTCTGATGCTGAATTTTATGATGAGGATGCAGGAGAGGTTTTCTTCTGTTGACTCTCCAATGAAGGCCATATTTGTGCAGGTGTCTCTGAACAAAACTCCACAGTCTGTTAAATCTTTCTGAAGGTATTTGCAGTCAGGCAGGGGTTCTGATTTGCCTCTCTAGCAATCCTACAAGCAGCTTTCACTGAAATTTTGCTTTGTCTATCACACCTTATCTTGACCTCCACTGTTCCTGTTAACTGCCATTTCTTAATTACATTTTGAACTGAGGAAAGGTCAACTTGAAAATGCTTTGCTGTCTTCTTATAGCCTTCTCCTGCTTTGTGGGCCTTCATCATGTTCATTTTCAGAGTGCTAGGTTAGAAGAACACATGGCTGCTATTTTTTGGTACAAGGTTAGAGGAGGCTGGGTTTTTATAGATCTGGGAAATGTGTGTTACCTGGCATTTCCTAATGATGATCATGAACAAGTCAAAACCCTAACTGGCTAATTAAGATCTCAAACCTTGGTCAAAGTCAAAGCTGAGTACACAAATCTCCAAGGGTGCCCAAACTTTTTCATCCCCCGATTTTCCTTTATGTAATTTTTAAAATGAAAAAATGACAATATTTTTTTTTCCACCTAAAATACAAAGGAAATTTGTCATCTTTAACTTTAGGCCATTTAGAGATCATTTAATCTTCAATTTGCTTAGCTGTTCGCAATAATAGTAATTTTGACCAGGGGTGCAAAAACTAAATTGAGCTCTTTGGATGCCATAATACTCATCATGTTTGAAGACCAAAAGGCACTGCATATCACCCCAAAGACACCATACCAACAGTGAAGTTTCAAGTGGGAATATTTTGGTCTGGGGCTGTTTTTCACCATTTGACACTGGAAAACTTCACAGAATTGAACTAAGAATAAATGGACAAATGTACAGAGACATTAGTAAAATATGCTGCCATCTACCAGGATGATGAAGATGAAATGAGGGTGGACATTTCAGCAAGACAATGATCTCAAACACATAGCCAAGAAAACCCTTAAATGGTTTCAGAAGAAGAAAGTAAAGCTGCTAGAATAGCCAAGCCAATAAGGAAAAAGAAGCGACATGTGCATGAAATTTCAGAAATCTCATTAACCTTATCAGTTAAATGCTGCATTTTTCAAGTCACAAACGAGACATAAAAAATCACTTTAAAACTAGAAAAATGCAATGTGTGAACATATTCTTACACTATTGCAAAATGCAGGATCCTCTTCTACTGGTAGCCATATTGACCATATTTAGCTATGTATAGCTTCTCTCCAAAAGTAGCTATGTTGTGGAGGTCTATCTTTTGATTTCAATATTGAGTCGAATAAAGTTCAATTATTTTCTTAAACTGCTCAAACTACCACCCAATCTCAGTATATTTAGAAATAAAAATAACCCATTTAGAAAACTCAGAAGTATTTATAATTGTAAACACATACATTTAATACAATTTCACACAAACTACATGGTTATTGACGTTTCAAAAGTGAGAATTGAAATTTTGGAGAATTGCTTAAAGCAATGCCTGTGTGCAGTCACAATTGATAAAGTCAACTGGTTACAGCATATAAAAAGGTCTCTGTTCAAAATGAAATTAAAATATACAGCCGGGGCTGTCTAGCTCTATTTCACTCTCTAATATCCCTACTGTGTTGAGACATTATTGTATTGAAGAAGAAAGAAACATAGATAAAAATAACCCAAAGAAAAGCTAGAATTTTTGATGTTTCTGCATGACAGTACGGCAAAGACGGGTCCTGATCACTGAAGAGGAGCATTGCAATTCCCAGATAATGAAGTCTTGAAGCTGAAATCATGTTAGCTTCGACTGACAGACACATTTTATGTCTGGCAAGAATGTTTCCATATTCTGTTATAAAGAATAAATGCATTTTCTTAGGAACAATTTCACTTTGAAATGTTTTCAAACAGGAGCACATAAAGTACAGCACTTTCTGATGTTTCATTGTTTTCTTTCTCGCTTTTGTTGAGCTTATTACTTTTGTCGGTGCGCTCATTATAGTGATATTAAGTCAAGAAAACAGCACATGATAGCAATATTTTATTTTACATAAATTCTGACCATAGACGTAATGTAGTGGATGAAAGTTAATTGTAATTCCAAAATAATAGCAAACTTTCTGAGTAAAAAGCCCAAGATGCACCAGGGTTTTGCTTTTGTTAACTAGGCACAAAGTGGCATAGTTCTTGATCATGGCATAAACCAGATGTTTCCTCCCTGTGTCTCTTCATCAGCCGCAAAATAAAAACTCCTAGCCTGGCCTCACAGCTGCAGGTGAGTGGATGATTACTTATATTAAACGGTCCTACACATTCTATTTCTGATTATTTTTGTACATTTTTAAACAAGTGAGGCTGTGTTTTTTCCCAAAGTTGGCATTAAGTTAACGAGGTGATATCACCAGGTCAAAAGTGAGCAGTCATTGATCTTAATTTATTTAAACTGGTTTCCTTTGTATTTTGTTTTTAGTTTTATATATTCCACTATTATGGTCAAGAGAAATGGGTCTTTTTATTTAGTGCTAATTCTTATAATATTTCTGAGGGAGCATTTCTCATATTGTAATGATGCCTAGAAAACATCGCAAAAAAAAAAAAACAACTCACAAATCTTCCCATTCATGGAGGAGGTAGTTGCCTAGCACTAAATATCCATCCTTTTCCCCCTCATATCTGATCTTTTTAACCAATTATCTGGAGCTAATTGGTTTTCCAAACTCGACTGAAGAGGGGTATATAACTTTATTTGTGTTCATCAGGGTGTCCATGTCATTATTGCCTCTCAAGTTAACCAATGCTCTGGAAGTCTTCCAAATTGTCGTTTTTTGTCTTCTAGTCGGTAGATTTGTGGTAATTTACATGGATGATATTTTGATTTACTCGCATATCAGGAGGAGCATCTTGAGCATGTCAGATTCTCCAGAACCTACGTGATAATAATTTCTATATTTATTTTCTATGGTGGTAATACAGTCGTGTGGGTGGTGGACCATTTTAGCAAGATTGTTAATTTGGTCTCATTGAAAAAATTGCTAACTGCTAAGAGTTTAGCAACCTAATTCATTACTTATATAGTTAAATTGCATGGTGTTCCCAAACACAATATTTGTAATAAAGAGGTTCAATTTCTGGATAGCTTTTGGAATAGCTTTTCTTCAAGATTTGGTATTAAGCTGTCTTTTTCCTCATGTTATCATCCTGAGATTAACCCCTTTCTGACCTCGGACGGGATAGTACATCCGAGGTCAGAAGCCCCGCTTTGATGCGGGCTCCGGCGGTGAGCCCCCATCAAAGCCAAACACCAAAATTTCACCAAATTTTTTTCCCGTTTTCTAGTACACGACATGCTAAAACCAATGATGTCATTCAAAAGTACAACTCGACCCGCAAAAAATAAGCCCCCACATGGCCAAATTGACTGAAAAATAAAAAAGTTATGGCTCTGGGAAGGAGGGGAGTGAAAAACGAACACGGAAAAACGGAAAATCCCAAGGTCATGAAGGGGTTAATAAACAAAAAGGATGAACTAAGAGGTAGATCAGTATCTGAGATGTTGTACTTCTTCTAATCAGGAAGGTTAGGTGGGATTTCTGCCCCAACTGCTTCTTTTTGCTGCTGGGGTTTTCATCCAGTGTTTGGGAACTTTTCTGAGTTATAATCCTCTGTGCCAGAGTAAGATATATTTTCATCCAGATTAATTAAAATCAGAAAGGAGGTCAAAAAGGGTCTTTTGCTAGCTAGTGACCGAGCCAAAAGAGGTGCTAACCACAAATGTAGAAAGGCTCCTGTCTTTAGGGTGAGGGATTTTGTGTGGTTATCCTAAAAATATCTACTTTTAAAAGGTCATATCTATGAAGTTTGCTCCTAAATTCGTAGGTCTTATAAAATGACTAACATTTTCAATCTTGTGACCGATAAGTTGCAGCTTCTGATTACCTGAATAATCAATAATTTCTTCCACTTTTCCCATTTGAAAAAATTTGAGGGGACTCCTGGTCCTGAAGACACAGTTGAGGTGGACTTGGAGGAGGATCAGGAGTATGAGGTTGAGCGCGTTTCTGGGTCAGGCCATCTACAGTATCTCATTTAGTGGAAAGATTATGGTCCTGAAGATAACTCCTGTGTTGATTTGTAAATCTTCATGCGGATCACTTGGTGAGGGAGTTTCATCAACGACATCAGATGATGGGGACTGCTGGACCCTCGTAGAAGGGGTACTGTTGTTGCTCAATTTTGGAATTTGATCCAGTGTCCTTTTTTTCCTCCATGGTTCATTCTCCTGCCTGCTGAGCTATTGCCCTTTTCTTCCCTGTCCTTATGATGATGTTTCCTATTGTCTTCATTTTTCCTTTTTGGGTTTGCTCCTCTTCAGGAGTTTCCATTGTACCATTTTGGTTGCCGTATCATAATCTAGGTTGGACTATATATATATTCTCCCTTCACTACACTTCCTTGCTGGCTATGCTTCTAAGTGGATTAGTGCAAAGGAGTTCCAACCCTACAGCAAAGTTATTTTCCTATTTCTGATGTGTTTGTCTGAGTCCTTGTGTGCCTTTATACACTTTCCCTCTCCTGGTTAGCTGTGCACAGCTGCCTCCCCTCTGTTTCAGCAGGAGATGCAAGAAACCCATCCTGCCTTTCAGGGAACCAGTTCCGAGGTGATGTTTTTAGTTGTGCGGCTAGGGATTGTCCAGTCTGAACAGAGATCAGTAGGTTGTGGATGTGGCTTCTTTGTATTGTAGGCTTTTTCTATTCCCATTACCCTTGTATGAGTGAGTTACATGCATATAAATAACTTAAAAAAATAGGAGCTTACTACATATAGTTTTATTTGTATTCCACTATTCACTATGTGCACAGTTATTGGACAATTTGTATTTTTGATTATTAATTTTTAGTGAACAACAGTGCTGTTAGTCCAAAAGGTTAATAAACCTGAAACCTAAATATTTAAGAAAGTAAAATGGAGGTTTTGTCTTTCTTAGAAGAAAATCTATGTGTGCAGAATTATTAGGCAACTATTAGTGTCATTAATATTTAAGGCCTTTACTGGCTAGCCAAATTGTGGAGACTTCAACGCATGCAATAAAGCATTGTCCTACATAAAAGTCATGTTTTTTTCTAAGTTGAGGTGTGTGTGTCACGGGGATATAAGGAGGGCGAGAGCTAATAACCCGGGCCCCTGCAATTTCCCTCAGACTAGGGAAACCCTGTCTGACCCTCTACCTGAAGTTTACACTGAAGGTGTGCATGTTCAGGCCTCCACCCTCACCCTGACTCCTGATTCAGCCCTAGACTGAACACAACCGCCCACCACCCAGTGAATGCAATAGACCAATACCAACAGTTATAACAAACAAGAATAAAGGAAAATATACACCACGCCGCAGTCAATCAGGAATACACTATAAAGGTGCAGGGCAAAATAAATACAAATATAGGAAGGAGTAAATAAGACAAAGGAAAATACACCACCAGCAACGATACTCCAACAACCAGCTCTCCACTCCGGACCGAGATAACTACGGATAAGACAGAAGCTATAATCGGCGACGCCCAAAGATCAGGAGAATCATTTAAAGGAAATGGGCATGGCCCAGCTTCCAATCCGAGGATCAGATAAATTAACCCCGGAGCAGCCAGACGAAAACTAGCCGACGCCAATGAGCAAACAGTGGTCAAACGCGGAATTACCGCTGTCTGTCAGACGATCTGGTCTGGACAGTGTCCGACATGACAGTGTGTCCATTACTGAGCAGTAGTGATGAGCGAGTATACTCGTTGCTCGAGATTTCCCAAGCATGCTCGGGGGTTCTCTGAGTATTTGTAAGTGCTCGGAGATTCAGTTTTTGTTGACGCAGCTGAATGATTTACATCTGTTAGCCAGCATAAGTACATGTGGGGGTTGCCTGGTTGCTAGGGAATCCCCACATGTAATCAAGCTGGCTAACAGATGTAAATCATTCAGATGCGGTGATGAAAACTAAATCTCCGAGCACTAAAAAATACTCGGAGGACACCCGAGCGTGCTCGGGAAATCTCGAGTAACGAGTATACTCGCTCATCATTACTGAGCAGTGAAAGGCCCATCTATCTGGTATTTTCACTGACTAATCCAATTGGAGTGAAGAAGAATTAATATTAACCTAAATGACAGAATACAAACAAAAGGGGAGAAAATATTACATTGCTATAATTAAATTAAATAACATTTGCTCTCCAATTGATAGGGCACGATACCTTATTGTTTATCACAATCTATTAGATTGTTTAACGTCTGTGCTGTGCTGAAACCGCAGATCTCAGTAAGGATATCACTGGAATATCGCAGTTGACCAGGCACTTTTGTGTGTTTTAATAATAGTATAACGAAAATTTTACATAAAAGTTGTCATTAAAAGTTATGTTTTAATATTAATTCTTCTTCACTCCAAATGGATTACGATACGATACGATACGATACGATACACTTTATTGATCCCGTGGGAAATTATGGTATCACAGCAGCACAACTTACATCATAAGAATCATAAAATGAATTACTTAATTGACATGACAGTGTAGTTGACAGAAGGACATTATACATTAGAATAGGACATACACCGCAGGTAAACTGAAAAGTAGAAGGAATAAAGCAGACATTCACCTTGATGATTTAACTCTAATGTTATTGTTGTACATTCCCATCGCAGTTGGCACAAACGATTTCAGGATTAGTCAGTGAAAATTTAAAATGTATTCTTTTTGGAGAAATTACAAATATTAGTTCCATGTGAAACTATTTGCCCATCTATCTGGTCCATCAAGTGTCACTTTCATCAGTCCTTTCATCAGTTTTTTCCTTTGAAAAAACTGACTTCAGATACTTCTTGGCCCTGTCTTGACATTTCAACTTCTGTGTCTTGTTCAATTGTGTTCGGGTTTCAGCCTTACTATGGCTGTGTCTCTGAGCACTGAACACCTTGTACTTCTGGACACTACTGGAAAGTTGTAGTTCTTGAATATGACAGAACTGGGGTATATTGATATCCAGGTTGCTTCACGTTTAATTCTTTTCAAATCTTTGGCAGTTAATGGGTGTCTTTTTTTCTCAATATGCTGTTTGCGACCCTGCTGACTATTTGCAACAAACGTTTAATGCTTTTGTGCTCACGTCCCAATTTCTTACCAATTTCAAGAGTGCAGGATCCCTCTTTATGACTTGTAACAACTAACTTTTCAGATTCAGTTAAATCACTTTTTTGACCCATTTTCATGAGGAAAACAAGCTGCCTACTAATTCTGCACACCTTGATAGGTATAAAGCCATTTTCAAACATTCAGTATTTGATTAGTATTTTACTTCAGTACTTGTAAGCCAAAACCAGGAGTGGGTAAAAAATGCAAAAGTGGTGACGTGTTTCTATAAAGGTACCTTCACACTAAACGACTTTGCAGTGATAACGACAGCGATCCGTGACGTTGCAGCGTCCTGGATAGCGATATCGTTGAGTTTGACACGCAGCAGCGATCTGGATCCTGCAGTGATATCGCTGGTCGTTGCTGAAAGTTCAGAACTTTATTTGGTCGTCAGATCGGCGTGTATCGTTGTGTTTGACAGCAAAAGCAACGATGCCAGCAATGTTTTACAATGGTAACCAGGGTAAATATCGGGTTACTAAGCGCAGGGCCACGCTTAGTAACCCGATATTTACCCTGGTTACCATTGTAAAAAAAAAAACACTACATACTCACCTTCTGATGTCTGTCAAGTCCCCCTGCGTCCGCGCTGCTGCTCAGAGCTTCCTGCACTGAATGTGTCAGTGCCGGCCGGAAAGCAAAGCACAGCGGTGACGTCACCGCTGTGCCCTGCTACTGCCGGCGCTTACACAGTGCAGGGAAGCGGACGCCGGGGGATGCGAATGTAAGTATGTAGTGTTTGTTTTTTTACATTTACACTGGTAACCAGGGTAAACATCAGGTTACTAAGCGCGGCCCTGCGCTTAGCAACCCGATGTTTACCCTGGTTACCCGGGGACTTCGGCATCGTTGGTCGCTGGAGAGCTGTCTGTGTGACAGCTCTCCAGCAACCACACAGCGACGCTGCAGCGATCGGCATCGTTGTCGATATCGCTGCAGCGTCGCTTAGTGTGAAGGTACCTTTATACTTTTCCTTTGATTGCTTCACTACTGATTTTGGCGTACAAATACTGATGTAAAATACTGACCATATACTGAATGTGTAAACGAGTCCTAGAAATGATGATATGGTCAAAATACTCACTTGCCTAAAAATAGTGCATCCAATGTATAGGACATTTTTTAATGAAGACCTGTCGTGTTGGACGCTATTCACACTAGGGCGTCCGACAGACAGCGGTAATTCCACATTCGTCCACTATACGCTCAGTGGCGCCGGATAGACTTTATCCAGGCTGTCCGGGGTTAATCTAGCTGGTAATCGGGTTGGAGGCTGGGTCACGCGCGTGGCCTTTAAATAGTCATTCTGGACTTTGGGCGTCGACGATTATAGCTTGTGTCTTATACCTGGTGATCTTGGTCTGGAGTGGTGGTCTAGGAGAAGAAATATCGTATCTGGTGGTGTATTATCCTTTGTCATATTTCTCCTTCCTATATTTGTATTTGTTTTGCCCTGTGCACATTATAGTGTTTTCCTGTGAGTCTGCGGCGTGGTGCGTTTTTAGTTTTCCCTGTCTGTGCTTTCTGTAGGGGTTAGTGTGTGGTCTAATCACTGGGTGGCGGGTTGATGTTTCAGCACAGGACTGAAACAGGAGTCAGGGTCAGGCCTGGTGGCCCAGACAAGCACACCATCAGTGTAAATTCTGGGAGAGGGACAGACAGGGTTTTCCCTAGTCTGAGGGATATCGCAGGGGCCCGGGTAATCAGCTGTAGTCTACCCAGTACCCACATGACAAGACCTTTCACCAGTTTGAACATGTCAAACTTGCCACATCATGGAATAGAGGCTACAAAGCTGAATAAAACTTCTATTTTATTTTTTTACTTTCGTATTTCTGTTGTGTAAATATTAACTAATAAAGTTTAGGTTACAAACTATGTTACGCCGAATGGCGTGCTGTTATGCTCTGGTGACCTTGGAGCCGCATGAAAACTTTCTCGGCAGTCGGTGGAACCTGTACTGACCGCAAATCCTGAACTAACACCGCAACCAGAAGTAGCCGTGGGGTGTGCCTAACAAACCCTAGACACCTCGACACAGCCGGAGGACTAAATACCCCTATAGATGGAACTAGGAATGCTATCTTGCCTCAGAGCAGACCCCCAAAGGATAGGCAGCCCCCACAAATAATGACTGTGAGTAGGAGAAGAATAGACACACGCAGGTAGAAAACAGGATTTAGCAAAAGAGGCCACTCTAGCTAAATAGGAAAGGATAGGACAGATTACTAGGCAGTCAGTATTAAAACCCTTCCAAAAATATCCACAACAGATAATACAAAAAATTCCACAATCTAACTAAAGACATGGAATGTATATCTGCCACTCCAGAGAATCCAACAAGACTGAGAAAATACTGACACAGTCTAAGCTGGACAAGAAAACACAAAGAATAGCACTGAATTGTGAAGCACACAGCATGTGAGCCACAGGAAAAAAAAAACAGACACTTATCTTTGCTGATTTGGCAGAAAGGCAGGAGGAACCAGACAGGGGTCCATCACCTCCCAACAACAATTGACAACTGGCAAGGACTAATGAATCCTGCACACCTAAATACCCCAGTCAGAACTGCAATCAGCAGACACACCTGACCAGGACTGCAACCCAGGGACAACTGCATTACCACCTACTACCACCGGAGAGAACCCAAAAGCAGAATTCACAACAGCGTGCTAACAGAGCTTTTTCATTCAGGATAAGTACTAATGTTGACCAATCATAAGCAGGCAGCAACATATTGTCTAAAAAAGAGCACTCCTTATGCCTCCGCAATAGTTTCAAACAGGTTTCTCAGTGTGAGGCATACAGTGTGTGCCTTGCCACAATTCTGTCTCTGAGCTTCTTGGCCAGTTCCTTTGACCTCACGATTCTCATTTGGTCTGACATGCACTGTGAGCTGTGAGGTCTTATATAGATAGGTGTGTGGCTTTCCAAATCAAGTCCTATCAGTTTAATTAAACATAGCTGGACTCCAATGAAGGAGTAGAACCTTCTCAAGGAGGATCACAAGGAAATGGACAGCATTAAATATGAAAAAATCCAAGAAGAAGTTAAACCGCACCCTATGTCCATACAGCCTCCATGTGCAGAAGGGCGCACGTCAACACCAGGTGATCCAACCCGGATACAAGTCCATATTCAAAAGAGAATCAGAAAGACAGCGCCACAATGGACAGTGATAATAATCTTACATTTTAATCTGCCTCCTGCGGCGACGTTTCGGTCCAAGGTCCTTTATCAAGCATTAAATATGAGTCTCTGAGCAAAGTGTCTGAATACTTATGACCATGTGATATTTCAGTTTTTCTTTTTTAATACATTTGCAAAAATTTCTATATTTCTGTTTTTTTCAGTCAAGATGAGGTGCAGAGTGTTAGGGCTAGCGGAAAGCACCAAATAATTATAAGGATGGAATAAGGTGCGTTCGCAGCCCGGGGTCCACCATGCAGAGATGGAACCTGCTGCTGAGTAATGACGGACTATATGGAGGTATAATGTGAGTACACACATGGGTTAGCTTCACCCGGTATGAAGGAAGTGAACCCTGTTGCGTCACAGGGCCGCGGTACCGCACAAAGAGTGCAAGCAAAGAGTCACAGAACTCTGTCCCAAGACTCAGGGAAAGCGTTCCTGTAGACCTCTTGCGCTCGACACTGCTACTGGGGTGTCAGAGATTAATAGAACTAATAATTTACTGCACAAGAGTGGGTGCAGTGCCGCTCTGACGGACGCCACTAACCACCCAGACTTGGGCCAGGAAAGCGCTCTATTAGCGCATGGCACTGCACTGGCGGTCACTGCTATCAGACACTGTAGCGTGTGCTAGCTGTGCGGGATAGCACTGTCAGGTGCTAGGTAGCTTCCACCATTCGCGAACAGTCAACAACACTAGGGATGGGATTGATTCGGAGCTTTCATACATCGGCAGGCATACATCCACACACACGATAATAAGTTTTCACAAGCGCATGGCCATGCGGCCATGCGAACCTTTTATAGCGGAAGCACTCTGGGACCTTCCTAGTGGTCCAATAGGAGCTGCTACAGGACCTGAGCATGTGACCCCCGACCTCCAAAGAGAGGTCGTCCCTTGGGCATGCTCAGAAGAAGAAAAGCAGGACTTAGTCCCAGGGACGCCCGCGTGCCGCTGATCAGTACTGGTTACAATGGCTGAACCTGGAAGGACAGCAGTAACCAGCCGCATAGTATCAGCTTGAGCCAGACGCTGGGACCGACATCTCTGCTGATCAGGCTCCACTGCAGCTGGAGGAGAATGGGAGACCGCAGAGGAGATTGTTAGAGTTTCCCCCTTGCAGCGGCAGGAACTTGACACCTAACACAGAGTATGCATTAATGAGAAAAAAAAATAACTTTTTTGAATTTACCAAATGGCTGCAATGAAACAAAGAGTGAAAAATTTAAAGGGGTCTGAATACTGTATAATGACAGACTGTCAGTTCTCATTGATCTCAAGGCAGATCAATTATAAGTTTCGAAAACAGAGCGGAGCCGAGTGTGATTTACATACACATTCCAGCTTTCATCTCTTGGCAACCAATGGATGAGCAGCTCTGCTATATCCCCCTTCCCGCACACTGACTGCTGTGTGATGAAAAGTGTTTGTAATCAGACTCAGCTTTTCTTTGCTCCTGGCACTTTGTAATCACACACAGATCTGCAATGAGATCAGTGAGGAGTACATCTGTCATTACATGTGTTACACTAAGAAACCTGCTCAATACTCTTTTCTTTTTTCCCCTGTATTTTGCTGCCTAATTTTGATTTGTCAACCTCATGCAAGGAAAGAAGTACACACCCCCAGTGAAACATTTCTGATAACTTCACCTTGAACTTAGTGTAAATTACAATAGAAACTTTACAAGCTAATATCTCTGCAAGATAATATATTTTAAAGAAGAAATTAAAAATAAAAGTTATATTTTACACAACCCTGCAACCACTGTTACATGATATGGCCACTCCATTTTAACATGTTCAAACAGGTAAAAGATCCTCTTCAAGCTTCTTCCAGTGCGGGAGTGCACAACACGTCATGCTACTTGTTGCTCCTGTCTTGCTAAACAGAATCATTGATCATCTGCCTATCTGATCATCTGTGTCTCTGCATGAAGATCCCAGTGATTGGCTTCTGCATGGCTGCAATGAAGGAAATCACTTATTGAGCTCTCTGTTGTGCGAATAGAGTGCCTCCAACAATGTTACAAGAGATGTTAGAGTTTTTTCTATTACTAATACCTCCTTTTAATGTGGCCCATTTTATGCCAACATGTCAACATGTTATCCCTCATTAACCCCTTGGCATCACCCTATGAACGCCTGCTGTTCTGGGCTGTGTCTACACCCATGGTGGAATCTTTTTAATTAAATAAATTTTGTCTTTGGAAGTTGGATCATCTCTTTCCATCTTTGTCCTACAAGTAGTCCCTTGCAGTTCTGTGTTTCCTAGGATGCCTAGCTGGGGTGAGATGGTTAACTTTACTTTTGTTCAGGGCTCTACAACCCTCTGCTGAGGACTGATTACTGCGACCCACAGAGATTCTGAGAACTGGGATTATGAAGAACTCCATGTGTATAAAGTGGAGGTCAATCATGCACATTGCTGCTCCATTCATCTTTATGTAATTACCAGACCAGCCAAATGCACCACTCCCAGTTGCAGCAATAAATATATGTATTTGATGGTGATTTGGGGTACTGTATTAAAGGGTGCACTGCAAATAGTATATTAAGATAAGATTTAAACACAAAGGTAGTTAAGGATGAAATTTTGCTTTAAGAAAAGCATGTCTTGGCTGTTGTAAATTTGTTCCAATGTTCCGTACAAAAATGTTTTTAGTCAATAATAAGGTTAGTGTAACCTTTACAGCTTATTTATCCATGTCCTTTTCCATAAAACATAAATGACTGCTTCCTTCTATTCATTTAGCCCAAGGGTGCGCTACACAGGACGGTTCCTTCTGCTACACTGTATTCTAATAGTCACTAATATGAGAAAGATATGCAGGCAGAATTATAAATACATGTACATTAAAAAATTCAGTAATGTTCTTCTCAGTTCTGGTTTTCAAAATTTTAAAGTCATCAGCAGGTATAGTGCTAACAAGTTGCTATTCCGTAGTTGTGATCTTAGATTTCAGTTCAGTGATTTCTTTCTGTTAAAAATCGATGGTTAGTAGGATAATGTCCGTAGAATACTTGTTTATTATGGCTAGTGATGAGCGAGTACCGTAATATTCATAATCGCTATACTCGTAACGAGTACTTTGTAAAAATCGCGTATTCATTCTGAATATCGAGTACAATGCAAGTCAATGGGAAATGCTAGTAATTTTCTGCTGGACCCTACAGAGGGATCTGGGGGCCTGAGGAAAAGACTGAAATGGATGGAAAGTGATTAAACAGAATGGGAAGAGCCTGGAGAATATGCCTGCATGCATTTTACAGATACACAAGAACAACTACCAAACCTAGATTTCTATCCAATATATATCCCCTATCTCGGTCACAATGTGGGACAACCTGTCACAAGGACCTCCAATGACAAATATTAGTATGGTAGGACCATTCTACATTCAAGATTTGCCACTGCACAATGTGTATAGGGTTTGTAAAAATTAGCCCTATGGGCTGAGTCATGGTTGACGCAGGAAGCCACCATCCCAAGGGCCTCCAAACACAAATAGTAGTTAGGTTGGAGTAAGAATACTGTCCTGGTTTGTCCAATGCACAATGTGCATAGGGTTTGTAAAAATTAGCTCTATGTGCTGAGTCATGGTTGACGAAGGAAGGAAACCGTTTTTTATGGGTAGCGGCTGACGTTAATAGTAGTAGCTTGAATCAGCATTTTTGGTGAATTTAGGTTGCCTTGCTGTCATCTGGAGGAATTTCAAACTGTGGAGATATCCAGTCCTTGTTGAATTTAATTATAGTAAGTCTGTCTGCATTTTCCATGGAGGGGCGAGTGCGCCTATCAGTGATGATTGACCCAGCGGAACTGAAAACACGCTCTGACATCACACTAGCAGCCGGGCAGGCCAGTATCTCCAAGGTGTATAAGAAGAGGTCGGGCCAAGGGTTCAGCTTGGACACCCAATAATTAAAGGGAACTGAAGCATCAGAAAGGAAGCACGTATGGTCACCTAAGTACCCCTTGACCATGTTCTGCAACTTCTCCCTCCTTGGCATTGTTACAGGCACAGACACCCCTTGCTGTTATGCTGGTTTATTGAAAATTGCCCAATTTGTGCACATTTTTCCCCCCACCTCTGTTGGACCTGGTGTTCATGTCTCTCCCCATTATGCCTTGGTGTTGAAAACAGCCGCTACCTCTGCTACCAGCATTGTCTGAGGGTGATGTTTTCAGCAACTGATCTACAACAGCCCTCTTAAACGATTCCATTGTAAAACTCTTTGGTGACTCCAAAAGGAGAGAAGGAAATTTCTCCTTGTACCGTGGATCGACAAAGGTGGCCAGCCAGTATTGGTTGTTGGATAAAATGTGTATCACGTGAGGATCTTGCCACAGACACTTACACATGAACGGTGCCATGTGTGCCAAGCTGCAAAAAGACAAATGTTCTGTGTTCCCAACAGTAGGAACAGTACCCATCCTCTCCTCACGCTGACTCGCCTCCTCCTCCTCCACCTCCTCCTCTCCAGCCCATCCAGGCTGCACAGACATGAAACTTGGGTTGGGTGTCCCCTCTGTAGTATTAAGAGTCACCTCGGTAGCACAGAAAAACAAGTCCTCTCCCTCCTCATCATCACCCAATGTTGTCTCCTCAGAATATTGGCTGGGCTGGGTAGTATCACCCATTGTGAAATCTGGCTCCATACAAACATGCTGAGCACTCAAAGCTTCCTCTTTGAGATTATAATAATAATCTTTATTTCCAGTTCACCACCTGACAGCACCATTGGAGGATGTCCATCTTACCCTCAGTGGGACAGGAACAACAAGCAGTTAAAAGGACCCTCCCCACTCCACCCACCAGTGTTTTTCCTGTCCCACTGTGGATAGGAACGGCAAGCTTATCCTCCGAAGGTGCTGTACAGATGGTGGGGATCATGGGGCCCAGCCTTTCCCTTCCCCACCGCAAGACATCTGTTGCTGATACCTGCCATGGGGGGTCCCTCAGCCTCCCCAGTGTAGCGCTACTCCTGGGGTCAGGTCCGTTTCCTCCATACAGGGGGCTCTTGGTCCGGGCGCCTGTCTGCTGGGGGGTGTATGCGGCAGCCATCTCCAACACGGCGGCTGATCCCAGCATGCGGCCGCTTCCATTTGCAGCAGCCGCTCTCAGCGCGGCAGCCGCTTCCAGCCTCCAGGTCCAGCGGCCGCGTCACTTCCGGTCACGACGAGCGCCAGAGAGTGGGACGCCAGCAGCAGCGCTGGCCTCAGGAGAGGCCTTCCAGCACGGTCAGACCGCGTGGGACACGGTAAGGAGGGCAGGATCAATGGAGGAGTCGGATCAAGAAGAAAGAGAAGAACCATTAGGACTGCTGAGGGGAACTTGGGAATCCTCGGCGGCAATAATATGGGCCAATATAGCGGCAACCTCGGTAGCCCGGTCCATGCTTTTATGGATGGACGATCTGGAAGAACATCTCAAGGCTAAAACTTCTAGAGATGTTATCCTAAAATCCCTACCGTTACTAAAGCTGGCAACAGGTTTCATGGCGGAAGCTTCAGTGGAATCTGTATGATTCGCCGCCAGAAGCGAATCCTTATCCAATGCAGCCAGAAGAGCTATCTGGCTAAAGACTTGGTTGGGCGATATTCAGTCAAAGAATAAACTTTGTGGGATCCCGTTCTCAGGGGGTAAAGTGTTTGGGCCTATTCTAGATGACATACTGTATTAGAAAAAGCCTCAGACAGAAAGAAAGGGTTCCCTGAGGAAAATACTAAAAAATACCAGCCCTTTCGTAGATCCCGGCCTAGTCAGAAGACAGACTACAGGGGGAAAGGGAAGACTGGGAGATGGTCCTATCCCAAAGGTGGAAAAAGTAGAGACTCCATCTTCCAGGGTTCAGGTTCAGGAAAACCGAATAAATGACATCAGAGTGGGAGGTCGATTACAAAGATTTCTAGGGGGTTGGCAGAAAATATCCAAAAACCCAAGAATTCTGCAGTTGATTGCTCAGGGTTACAAATTAGAATTCGCCAGTCCTCCTCCAGAAAGGTTCATAGTAACCAGATCTTATCCCCTCTTAAACTCTCCTATGTGGCCAGATATCCAGGAGTTGTTAGAAACAGAAGCGATCGTCCTAGTACCCATCTCAGAGAGAGGCAAGGGAGAGAGAGGCAAGGGCGATTATTCACACCTATTTTCAATAAAAAAAAAACACCGGGAGACTCCCGGACGATTATAAATCTGAAACCCCTGAACAGATGGATAAGGTACAGGAGATTCAGGATGGAATCTATAAAGTCCACAATACCTCTCATAGACAAAGACATGGTGATGTGCACCTTGGATCTAAAGAGTGCATACTACCATGTCCCAATACACGCTTGCTACCAGAAATTCCTGAGATTCGACCTGACGAACAGAGGGGTAGTTTATCACTTTCAATTCAAGTGTCTCCCCTTCGGCCTAGCCTCGGCCCCAAGGATATTTGCCAAACTAATGTCAGAGGTAGTAGCCTATCTAAGGAATCAAGGTATTGCCATAGTACCATACCTAGATGACTTTTTGATAATGCGAGATCAGAGAAGCTTCTCAAGATCGACCACAACTTCACACTCTCCATTCTACAAGATCTGGGGTGGATTGTGAATTGGGAAAAATCATGCCTAGTTCCAAATTTCAGAATAAAATTTTGGGGGGTCATATTAGATTCCAACGCCAGAACATCTTTTCTACCAGAAGAAAGACAGAAGTCTTTAATTGAGAACATATACCGGTTCAGAAAAAGCACTTCCTCTATAAGAGAAGCAATGAGGGTCCTAGGCTTAATGACGGCCTGTATTCCCTGTAAGAAATGGAGCCAATTTCACTCACGGGGGTTACAGAAGCAGATTCTGAAATCTTGGGACAGAAGGAAAAATTCTCTGGAGAAGATGATTCTTTCTCCTTCGGTAAAGAAGTTTCTAACCTGGGGGGCCATCCCGGAAAACCTGAAGGTGGGAGTTCCATGGATCCTCTATTCCTGTGTCACTGTTACCACAGACGCCAGTTATTATGGATGGGGCGGGCACATAGGAAGGACATACTACCAAGGGAAGTGGAGTCCAGAAGTGTCGGCCAAGTCATCAAACTTCAGAGAACTTTATGCAATTTGGAAAGTGCTCTACCAGGCCCAGTCTCAAGTCAGAGACAGACACGTGAGGGTTCTGTCCGACAATGTGACAGCAGTGGCATTTCTAAGGCACCAAGGAGGCCCAAGACACCCATTTCTACAGCACTTGGCAGACCAGATTTTCAGATGGGCAGAGAAATCCGTAAGGTCCATCTCAACAGTTCACCTGGAGGGTGCCAAAAACCAGGTAGCAGATTTTTTAAGCAGAACGACAGTAGATCCTAGAGAATGGGAATTGAATCCAGAAGTGTTCAGCAATCTGTGCCAGCAGTGGGGGACGCCTTGAGTAGATCTCTTTGCCACCAGGTCAAATGCAAAGACCAGAGCATTTTTCTCTCTCAATCCTCTAGAGGGAGCAGTGGGAGTCGACGCACTGTCTCAACATTGGGGAGAAGGTCTTCTGTACGCTTTTCCACCCCTTCCACTGATCCCGAGAACACTCAGGAAGATACGGGACAAAAGAGCAACAGTAATCCTGGTGGTTCCGTTTTGGCCCAAGAGGAGCTGGTTTTCCAGAGGCCTGTCAGAAGAGGTTATCACCACACTCCAGGCAAGCAGGAAGCCGGTGACTTCAGTGATCTATAACAAGATCTGTAAATGGTATTGCTCTTTTCTAGGAGAGGTCCCAATAGATACCTCAAAACCAGACATTCCTAGAATCCTTGACTTTTTTGGTTTTAAGAAAGGCCTCTGGCCTAGTACCTTAAAAGTACAGATTGCGGCCCTTAGTTTGTCCTTTTAACCGCTTGTTGTTCCTGTCCCACTGCAGGTAAGAAGGACGTCCTCCAATGGTGCTGCCAGGATGGATTCCTGGAAATACAATTACCAGTAGGTCTAATTACCGTTTTTTATATAGCGCTAACATATTCCACAGCGCTTTAAAGTTTGCACACATTATCATCGCTGTCCCAGATATGGTTCACAATCTAAATTCCCTATCAGCATGTCTTTGGAATGTGGGAGGAAATCGGAGTACCTGGAGGAAACCCATGCAAATACGGGGAGAACATACAAACTCTTTGCAGATGTTGTCCTTGGTGGGATTTGAACCCATGATTCCAGAGCTGCAAGACTGCAGTGCTATCCACTGAGCCACCATGCTTCTCTTATTACGCAGTGATTGTTTCAAGAGACACAGCAACATGATGGTTACGCTGATAATAGCCTGATCACCATTCACGAGCTGGGTTCAGTACTCAAAGTTCTCGAGAACCTCACAAATGTCAGCAATCCACACCCACTCGACAGTTGTTATGTGTGGTGGCTGACTCTCAGTCTGACGGGCATGTTGAAGCTGGTATTCAGCTACTGTTCTCTGCTGCTCACTGATCCTCACCAACATATGATAGGTTGACTTCCACTGCGTGGGCAGGTCACAAATGAGTCAGTGACTTGGCAAACTCAAGCACTTTTGCAGCGCTGTAAGACCTGCAAAAGCGGTAGAGGAATGTCGGAAATGGGCACTAATATGGTGTACCTTCTCATGTACGTACGGCAAGGCAGGGTAACTTTTTAGAAATTTCTGAACAGCTAGGTTCAGCACGTGAGCCATGAATGGCACGTGTACCAGCTTGCCGACCTTTTAAAGCCACCACCAGGTTACGACTATTATCACAGATGACCAGACCGGGTTGGAGGTGCAGCGGGGAGATCCACTGATCGGTCTCTTGTTTTAAAGCTTGCCACAGCTCTGCTGCAGTGTGTGGTTTAAGAACAGGTCAGCTTCAGCAGAGCGTGTTGCCTATTTGCCAATGCACTGTCGCACAAGTCTCAGCTTGGCAGTGATGGGGAGGGTACTTCAGCAGAGGATGAGGAGCAAGTGGAGGGGAGAGATAAAGTGAAATATGAAGGAAACCCTGACAGAAGTTTAAGTGGACTAATGTGGACAGCAGAAGACAGGCTGTGACCACAAAACAGTGGGGAAAATGGCCTGGTGCATGCTTGGTAGCAGGCAGTAGAAAATGTTTGGATTACTGCTTTGCGTAGGGCACTTAACGCCTTTTCAAGTGGACTAATGTAGACAGCAGAAGCCAGGCTCTGACCCCAAAATCAGAGGGGATAATGGCCTGGTGTGTGCTTGGTAGCAGGCAGTAGGAAATGTTTGGATTACTGCTTTGCATAGAAAAATATTTAGAATTGAGAGTCCTCAGTGGTTGATACCTTTTAATGGCTAACTGAAAAGATGGTAACAAATTGCAAGCTTTCGAGATTACACAGGTCTCTTCATCAGGCAAAGACTAAAAGAAATTCTGAAGAATCACATATTTATGCAGAACATAGCACAGAAAAAAAAAAAAGGAAAAAACCATGGATAAGATAGGTGACATGAAGCAGAATTACCATGAGTGATAAACAGTTATGTCCATAAATATTGGGCCAGTTGTTAGATAAGGAATGTTTTATTGTCCTCTGATTGGGGTTGGTTCTGTTGTGATGACCCCACATGGTCTGAGGGGCAAGTTCCTTAGTTGATGTAAAAAGACATAAATCCATGCGACACATTCATTCCTGCAGTGAGAGTGTCAAAGGTCGTCATCAGTTTATATTCCCAGACTCTTCTGTCTCTCTGAGATTTGAAGTTACCTTTTAACACAAGCAATTTCATGTCCATAATGTTATGATTTGGGAAACAAAAATGTATTGCCACAGGTAGATCCATTCTTTTTTCTCTTATTGTGTGGCGGTGAGAATTAATTCTCGTTCTAAGCTTTTGCCCTGTCTCCCCTACATACAGACCCCCAGTTGGACATTTAGTACAAATAATTAGGTACACCACATTAGAAGTGACGCAGCTGAAAGTACCTGGCATCTTGTAGTCCTGATGTGAATTGGGGATCTTTATCTTGTCCGTGGTCATTATAAATGGACACCATCTTTTTGGACACCATTATTAAGCTGCAGAACAATAAAATAGAGACATCCCTATATCAGAAGCCAATCGACCGTCCAACATACCTTAAATGGGACAGTTTCCATCCAAAACACATAAAAAACTCCATTGTCTACAGCAAAGCCATCAGATACAATCGTATATGTTCCAACGCAATGGACAGGGATGAACACCTTGGTCGCCTCAGAAAGACCTTTTTGAATCAGGGCTACCATCCAAGAACAATTGAAAACCAGATTACAAGAGCTACCAGAATATCAAGGAATCACCTGCTACATTACAATGCAAAAGAAGAAAATAACTGGGTACCTCTAGTAGTTACCTACAATCCAAATCTGGAGGTGCTAAGGGGAGCTGCACAGAAATTACAACCTTTACTACAAAAAGATGCCCGATTTCAATCCATTTTTCCAGACCCCCCACTACTGTGTTTTAGGCAGCCCCCAAATCTAAAAAGCATCATTGTCAAGAGCTCCCTGTCCTCTCCAACAGCTGCAGGAACCTTTCCTTGCAATCAGTAAAAATGTAAAACCTGTCCATTTATAATGACCACGGACAAGATAAAGATCCCCAATTCACATCAGGACTACAAGATACCAGGTACTTTCAGCTGCGTCACTTCTAATGTGGTGTACCTAATTATTTGTACTAAATGTCCAACTGGGGGTCTGTATGTAGGGGAGACAGGGCAAAAGCTTAGAACGAGAATGAATTCTCACTGCCACACAATAAGAGAAAAAAGAATGAATCTACCTGTGGCAATACATTTTTGTCTCCCAAATCATAACATTATGGACATGAAATTACTTGTGTTGAAAGGTAGCTTCAAATCCCAGAGAGACAGAAGAGTCTGGGAATATAAACTGATGATGACCTTTGACACTCTCACTGCAGGAATGAATGTGTTGCATGGATTTATGTCTTTTTATATCAACTAAGGAACTTGCCCCTCAGACCATGTGGGGTCATCACAACAGCACCAACCCCAATCAGAGGACAATAAAACATTCCTTATCTAACAACTGGCCCAATATTTATGGACATAACTGTTTATCACTCATGGTAATTCTACTTCATGTCACCTATCTTATCCATGTTTTTTTCCTCTTTTTTTTCCTGTGCTATGTTGTGCATAAATATGTGATTCTTCAGAATTTCTTTTAGTCTTTGCCTGATGAAGAGACCTGTGTAGTCTCGAAATCTTGCAATTTGTTACCATCTTTTCAGTTAGCCATTAAAAGGTATCAACCACTGAGGACTCTCAATTCTAAATATTTTTCTATCTACTGGCTAATACTGTACCAAGATATATATCTTTCCTGTGCTTTGCATAGGGCACTTAAGACATTTCTGAACTGAGGCCAGATGGAGTCCAGAGTAACTCTGCTGCCTCATTATAATGAATGCATCCTTCATGAGTTACATCTGAATCAGGTAACTCTGAGATTTAAAGGGAAACCCGCGATATAAGTGCTCAGCGTAGTGCGCAGGATAAATGTGATCCCAAATGTTATGTAAAATGTTCCGAATAAAAGCTTCAACTCAATCCACGAAAAAAGCAAGTTCCTGCTCAGGTCCGTCATCTGTTAATGGAAATATAGGTGGCTTCCATGTTACTGGTAGTTCAAAGGCTGTGGAAAAACCAAATCGCCTAAATAGATTTAGCAAATTCTGTGCTCCCAAATACAAATGCCTCCCTCCCTTCTGAGCTCCACAGTGTGCCTAAACCGAAGTTATTGTCCACATGTTTGGCATTTCTGTAGCAATTAGAGGCTGCTTAATTTACAGGTTCATGAGCTGGGCACACTGTACGGCCTCTACAACAGCATTTTGCAATTTTCACTCAGCAACATCCACTGCTGCTTGTTTCTTGAAAACACGCATAGAGTCAAAATACCGTATTTTTCGGGACTATAAGATGCACCGGACCATAAGACACACCCCTAATTTTGGGGTGAAAATAGCAGAAAAAAAAGATTTTTATAAGATAGGGGTCCGTCTTATTGTCCGAATTTAAAGTATCTTACCTGAGGGCAGGTGGTGGTACAGCAGGGTCACAGGAGGCATGGTCCCTTCCTCAGGATAGGTCCGGTGTTGGTGGTGCTGAGGTTGTGGGCCATGGGGAGTGCACCTTAGCAGGGTCCCTTCCTGCTAAGGTGGGCGATGCCGCGGCCTGGTGTCCATGGGGGGTTGCAGCAGTGGTGTGGTGGCGGCAGAGGTGTGGTGATGCTGAGGCTCGGTGGGTGGTACGGCATGCACCTGAGCAGGGTCCCTTCCTGCTAAGGTGGGCGATGCCGTGGCCTGGTATCCATGGGGGGTTGCGGCTGTGGTGTGGTGGCGGCAGAGGTGAGGTGATGCTGAGGTGCGGTCGGCAGTACGGCATGCACCTGAGCAGGTTCCCTTCCTCAGGTGAGGTGACGCAGCGGCCCGATATCCAAGGCGAGCAGCAGAGTTGGGTTAATCACCAGTTTCTCGGTGGCGGTGGCCAAGTTCCTGAAGCTGCGCATGCGCAGATTGAGTACTCTGCTTCCCGAGGCTTCAGGAAAATGGCTACAGGAGGTAGCGCATGCGCAGATGGAGATCGCGGTGGCCATTTTCCTGAAGCCGAGATCTCAATCTGCGAACTCGGCTTCAGGAAAATGGCCACCGCGATCTCACTCTGCGCATGTGCAGCCTCCAGCAACCATTTTCCAGAAGCCCCGGGAAGCAGAGAACTCAATTTGCGCACGCGCGACCTCAGGAAGATGGCCGCCACCACCTAGAAACCTGTGATTCACCTGGCTCTGCTCTCCGTGGACACCGGGCCGCTGCATCACCACACCTGAGGATGGGACCCTGCTCAGGTGCACGCTGTACCACCCACCGTACCTCAGCATTGCCGCACCTCTGCCGTCGCGACACCACTGCTGCAACCAACCAGTAAGCCTGCATTCGAACTATAAGACACATCCCCCATTTTCCTAACAATTTTTTGGGGGAAAGTGCGTCTTGTAGTCCGAAAAATGCGGTAGTCACTACACCTGTAGATAAATTACCAAAGAGGTATAATTTCCAAAATGGGGTCACTTGAGGGGGAATTCTATGCATCTAGCACTTAGGGGCTCTGTATATGGAGTGTACAAACTATTATAGCAAATACTGAGCTTCTGGATGCCTCCTGTATAACAATACTGCTTAGCCATAAAACGAGACTCAGAAGGAATGGATCGCTGTTTGCCAATAGCACTCCGTCCCTCCTGAGTCCCGTCATATGGTTAAGCAGTAATGTAAAGCCACATATGGGGTATTTCTACATTCAGCAGAAATTGTGGGACAAATTTTGATGCCAATTTTAGCCATTTCTCAGTGTGAAAATGTAAAATGTGGGGCTAAAACTAAATTTTGGTGGTAAAAATATAATTATTTTTTTCTTCATTGCCCAATGGTATAAAATTCTGTGATCCACCTGTGCTGTCAATATGATCACTGCACCCTGAGGTGAATTTATTGAGAGGTGTAGTTTGTAAAATGAGGTCTCTTATGAGGGGTTCAGCTGTACTGGCAACTCAGGGGCTCTGCCAATATGATATGGCATGCTCAAAGCAGTCCAGAAAAATGTGAACTCCAACATGGCGCTTCTTTCCTTCTGAGCTTTGCACTGTGCCTCAAAAGTAGTTTACGACCACATATGGCTTATTGGCATACTCAGGAGAAATTGCATAACAAATTTTCTCCTGTTATCCTCCCGAAAATAAAAAATTGGAGGCTAAAATGACATTTTTGGGAAAAATTTTGTTTTTTTTATTTTCGCAGCTCTACATTGTAAACTTCTGTGAAGCAGCTTGGGGTTTCAAGGTGCTCCCCACACATCTAGATACATTCCTTGAGGAATCTAGCTTCCAAAATAGGGTCATTTATGTTTTTTTTCACTGTTTAGGCTCCTCAGGAGTTCTCCAAATAAGAAATGACACCAGCAGACCATTCTATCAAAGTCTGCATTCCAAAATGTCACTCCTTCATTTCTAAGTCCAGATGTGAGCCCAAACAGTAGTTTTCCCTAACATAAGGGGTATTTACGCACTCAGGAGAAATTGCAAAACAAATTTTGGGGTCTATTTCTTTTTTTTTCCTTTAGCCTTGCAAAAATAAAAAAATTTGGGCCGAAAGTAAATTTTTTGTGACAACAATTTAGCTGTTCATTTTTTCCCTCCACATTACAAAAATTCAGGTGAAGTACTTGAAGGGTTAATAGCCTTTTTGAAGGTGGTTTTCAGCACCTTGAGGGGTTCAGTTTTTGTAATTGTTAATTTTTCGCTAAATGTCAATTTTTTTTATTCACAAATAAATGCAAATTGAATCGAATAAATTTTACCACTATCATGAAGTACAATATGTCCCAAAAAAATAATCTCAGAATCAGTAGGATCCGCTGAAGCATTCCACAGTTATTACCTCATAAAGTGACAGTGGTCAGAAAAAAAAAGGCAATACCTGAAAACAGCATTATGTACAATGTAGCTTGTTTGAGTTTATCAACCTATCAAATAAGAGAACACCTCAGAAACTTATCATGTTTGAAGATGTTTTGTTTAGTTCTTTGGGAAGTTTGTGGTCTATATATTCGCGGTGCCAGATGAAAAAAACCATACCATAAGGTATCATTTTTGTTTTCTGAGGAGGAAGTGGGTTACACTTCAAAACACGTAGTAAAATAAAGAATCTCTTTTTTTTTTACATCTTCTCTGGCATTTGACATTTCTTCATCATCTGGCAGCGCATATATAGACTGCAAACTTTTCATTTTCATTCCTGGTGAAATCAACTGTGGATCTGCAGCAGCAGTACAACCCGGGATCAGGTCAGCATATGTTGATACCTATTCTGATAATCTTCCACCAGATGAGACAATATTTTGTGATTTTTTCTTTTTTTTTTTTTTCTTTCAGTTTTTTATATATTTGTTTTTTTCTTTTCAATAGGGTCAAAAATTTGGTGCTGACAAATTATAAATATAGCCATTGGCTATGTACCTGAGGAAGTGGACAGGACGTCCACGAAATGCGTAGTTTTATAGACTTGAATAAAGCATGCAACTCTTCTAAACTCTGTGGTTTCCTTGCGTGACTCTGGAGGAGCGTGGAATGGTTGGCATCTTGAATATCCTATCCACTACAGCGATGAAAGCAGGCAGTCAAGTGACCACAAGCATGCGATTTGCATACATGAAGTCACATGCTGACGAAATTTCAGCGGCATCAGTCAGTTCACTTGTATTGAGCGAGACCATGCATGTCTGGTCGGGATCAGGTCAGAAGTATGCAAATCGCATACTTGCGGCCAAGCCAGTACCAGAGATTCCTGACAGCGTGCACTGTGCACACAGTGTGCATTGAAAAAATGCAAACTTTCATCCAGAATCTGGACAACCCCTTTACTTGATAAAATTCTGACTGCCTGCAGCCATCCCTTGGTAGCACTTCCCGAAGACACTCAGTCTGTTGAACTAAATCTCTGGCTACAAGTAAGTTCCCTTATCAGAGGTGTATCTAGCCTTTCCTGCACCCGGGGCAAAGGATCAGTTTGCCCCCTCCCCCATTTGAACCTTAACTATATTGAAACTGTATGACCAAGCCAAGGTACATTCCTGAATCCCCATAATGTTAAAATAGATACCAATAAAAGTAAAATTAATTGAGACAGTGGTAGGTTAAGTGTTTTTGAATATCCATATTGAATCAGGAGCCCCATATAATCCTGCATAAAGGTTAATAATGGCCCCATAAGATCCTCCATAGACACATTTGCCCAATATAGTGCTCCACAAACGTAGATTATGACCCCATAAGATGCTCCATAAATATATTTGCCCCATATAGTGCTCCACAAACATTGATTATGACCCCATAAGATGCTCCATAAATATATTTGCCCCATATAGTGCTTCAGAAACGTTGATTATGCCCCATAAGATGCTCCATAAATATATTTGCCGCATATAGTGCTGCAGAAACGTTGATTATGCCCCATAAGATGCTCCATAAATATATTTGCCCCGTATAGTGCTGCAGAAACGTTGATTATGCCCCATAAGATGCTCCATAAATACATTTGCCCCATATAGTGCTGCAGAAACATTGATTATGGCCCCATAAGATGCTCCATACAGACACTTGCCCCATATAGTGCTGCACAAAGGATTATGGCCCCATACAGACACTTGCCCCATATAGTGCTGCACAAACGTTATTGGAGCGCCCCCCAAACGCAGGGCAGCCGGGTACTCGGTACCGGGTCCCTCTGTCTCGGTTCTGGGGATGTCACGGTGGCCCGACCCGGTCCGTGGCCCTGCTAAGGGGCGCCCAAATAAAGGTGTAGGTGAGAGTTTGTCAAGTGTTCGTGACGCCACCTGTGGTATTCGGTCAGGGTGACCGACGCTGCTAGGGGTCCGCTTGGGTGATGGAATGGCAGCTAGATGGTGTAACTTCCCACAGGTGAAGTATGTCCCCAGGGCTTCCCTTGATGAGTAGATGGTAATGGTGTAGGTCGCAGTAAATGACGAGGACACAGGGTTGCAGTCTCTTTACCTTTTTACTGAAGGCTTCGGCATCCACAATCCAGAGCACTGCTAACAGGGCTGGCTGAGACCGGCCGGTCCGAAGGCATATCCAGAGTTCCCTTTGCAGGTGGAAATCAGTAGCCTTCCTACTAGCGCTTGTGTGTTGTAGTACTTCCCTGCTGAGCACCACGGGATAGTCCTCACAACTGTCGTGTATGTTTCTGTTCTTTTTCTCCGTCCCCCAGATGGTTTGGATAGGACGCACACATATGACGGGGTAGGCCTGGAGTTATTTTATAGGGACCCTAGAGACGCCCCTCTCCCACAATTGCCTCCGTTGTCTTCATTAGGTGTAAAGGTGAGACAGCCAACCTAGAGTTAACTGCCCTGCCGTAGTTCAAAGTAATGCGTAGAGCCTATTACTTCCTCGGCGTTCCGGCCGCCGGCTACGCGCCTCAGAAGGATGTTGCCGATCTTGGGGCACGACTCCTCCTGGTTCTATCTCCTTTGTACTGTGATCTCGTTTCTCACTTCTCCACAATATACTTCACTTCGTGTCCTTTCTTAGGATGCCGCCGCAATGAGGTGCAGGCATGACTCCGTAACGATCTGTCTCGTGCTAGGCCACTGCCAGGATCCCACCCCTGACAGGGACCTCCCTGAGTCTTCCCAAGCAACTCTCTCACTAGATGTTACCTGGGCAAAACCCAGTCAGCTTCCTCCTAACTTCCTATCCGACTCCCAGTTTTGCCAGAGTGTGAGGAGTGGCCTAATAAATAGAACCTTTTGCTCCCCCTGGTGGTCGGAGTGTGAAGTGTAGTGTGTGACTGTGATACCTGGTCAGGTGAACTCCTTTAGTGCCATCAGGCGTACCATCACTCCCCCCTTGTGGAAGAGCGACAATACTGCAACGACCAGGACTCTGGGGCGCTGCATTATGGCCCCATAAGATGCTCCATACAGACACTTGCCCCATATAGTGCTGCACATACGTTATGGCCCCATAAGATGCTCCATACAGACACTTGCCCCATATAGTGCTGCACAAACGTTATGGCCCCATAAGATGCTCCATAAAGACACTTGCCCCATTTGCTGTTGCTGCGATAAAAAAAAATCACATACTCACCTCACTGCCGCTCTTGCTCAGGCCCCTGGCACTTTCAATATTCACCTGCTCCTCGTTCCGGGCACCGCTCCATCTTCAGCATCTTCTACCCTGACGTTCAGGCAGAGGGCGCGCACTAACCACGTCACCGCGCCCTCTGACCTCAGCGTCACTGCAGAAGACGGAGCGGTGCCGGAACAAGGAGCAGGTGAATATCGTGCAGCGCTGTGCTCCCCTCCCCGTTATACTCACCTGCTCCTAGCGCTGTGCAGTCCCTGCTTCCCCGGCAATGGCAGCTTCTTTCTGTATTGAGCGTTCACCGTTACCGCTCATTACAGTAATGAATATGCTGCTCCATCCCTAAGGGAGGTGGAGCCGCATATTCATTACTGTAATGAGCAGTACCATGTGACCGCTCAGTACAGGAAGAAGCTGCGGCGTCGGGGAACCGGAGACCTGCAGGGACCGCGCCGCCTGGAGTAGGTGAGTATCTCAGTGTGGGGGCGGCAGAATGCCGCCGACAAGGAGCCTCCTTGGACTGCCGCATTAGCAGGCAGCCCACTGGCGCCTCCCTATCGGCTGCGCCTGGGGCACATGCTGCGGCTGCCCCCCCTGGATACACCACTGTCCCTTATCCCCTTAAAGTGAATCTGTCAGGTGAATTTTCAGTACAGTACAAATGGCATCCTGACATAGGGCTTGGGCAGCCCTTTCAGAATGTCACTTTTATTGCTGTAGCTTCTTCAGTTTTCTTGCTGTAAGCACCTGATAATTCAGTCGTGCACCTGCTAGTCAAGCATATGTAAATCCAAAATTAATATGCTCTGCTCCCCACACCCATAACCCCACCCTCCCCTTTGCACCACTGTAAATGATATTCATTTTGGATTTTCTGTGCACTGCTCCCCACAACCATAGTCTCGCCCACCTCGCCAAACATCAGTGACAAAAAGACACTAAAATTATATATATATATATATATATATATATATATATATATATATATATATATATATATACATATACAGGGGTTGGACAAAATAATGGAAACATCAACAAAAGTTAGTTTAATATGGTGTAGGTCCACTTTTTGCGGCGATTACAGCCTCAATTCTCCGAGGTATGGATTCATAGAAGGTGTGAATTGTTTCCAAAGGAATTTTAGCCCATTCTGCAGTTAAAACACCCTCCAGTTCTGTGACCGACGATGGCGGCGGAAATCGACGTCTAACTGGAATCTCTAAAATCAACCATAAATGCTCAATAATGTTGAGGTCTGGGGATTGTGGAGGCCAGATGAGATGCTCAACTTCATTAGAATGTTCCTCGTGCCATGCTTTAACGATTCTAGCTGTATGAATTGGTGCATTATCATCCTGAAAGATGGCATTCCCCTCCAGGAACAATGCTTGAATCTTTGGATGCACTTGATCTCCCAAAATGCCTAAATAATCTCAGCTGTTAACTCTTCCATGAAGGGATTTCATTCGCCCGGCGGATCTCCACGAAATAGCACCCCAGATCATCACAGAACCTCCGCCATGTTTTACGGTTGGGAGAAGGCAGTCTGGATGGAATGCTTCTTTTGGCTGTCTCCAAACGTAAACTCGGCCAGAGGTCGGAAATAGGGTAAACGATGATTCGTCTGAGAATATCACATGATTCCACTGCTCGAGGGACCAATTCTGGAGGTTTCTACACCACTCTAAACGCTTGGAAACATTTGTCATTGAGAGCAGCGGTTTTCTAATTGCAGCTCTTCCGTGGAATCCAGATTTGTGCAGCTCCCGACGAACAGTTTTTGTGGAAACTGGGTTCTGTAGGTGTTCATTGAGCTCAGCAGTGATTTTCGGAGCCGTGGTCTTGCGATCCTCTCTCACAATTCGCTTTAGAGTCTGACAGTCTCTCTCAGTCGACTTTGACTTTCGGCCGGCCCTGTGCTTTGCTGCGGATGTTTTTCCTTCTCTTTCAAATGCAGTCATTTCTTTGGAGACAGTACCTCTTGACATGCCAAGCATTCGGGCACTTTCTGTTACACTAGCGCCGGCCATACGAGCACCAACAATTTGGCCTCTTTGAAAATCTGAGAGGTCTGCCATTGGTATCAGGTTCTCTTCAATGTTCTTACAATTCCGCAAACCAAACAGTTAATTTACATACACATATCACATAACACAAATAATCAACTACAAAACATTACCATATGTCACGGTTTGCATGTTTATAACATGTTCTAAGATTATGATGCCAAAACGTTAGGTGTTTCCATTGTTTGTCCAACCCCTGTATATATATATATATATATATATATATATATATATATATATATATATATATATATATGAAAAAGCTTGGGCACCCCTATTAATCTTAAGCTTAATGTTTTATAAAAATTGTTTTTTTTTGCAACAGCTATTTCAGTTTCATATATCTAATAACTGTTGAGGGACGCATGGATTCCTCTCAGTATCAGCAGATTCTTGACAATAATGTTCATGAATCAGTAACAAAGTTGAAGTTACGCAGGGGATGGATCTTTCAGCAAGACAATGATCCAAAACACCGCTCAAAATCTACTCAGGCATTCATGCAGAGGAACAATTACACTGTTCTGGAATGGCCATCCCAGTCCCCAGACCTGAATATCATTGAACATCTGTAAGATCATTTGAAGAGGGCTGTCCATGCTCGGCGACCATCAAACTTAACTGAACTGGAATTGTTTTGTAAAGTGGAATGGTCAAAAATACCTTCATCCAGGATCCAGGAACTCATTAAAAGCTACAGGAAGCGACTAGAGGCTGTTATTTTTGCAAAAGGAGGATCTACTAAATATTAATGTCACTTTTCTGGTGAGGTGCCCATACTTATGCACCTGGCAAATTTTGTTTGAATGCAGATTGCGCATTTTCTGTTAGTACAATAAACCTCATTTCAAGGCAGAAACATTACTGTGTCCAACAGTTATTAGATATATGAAACTGAAATAGCTGTTGCAAAAAAAAAACAATTTTTATAAAACATTAAGCTTAAGATTAAATGGGGTGCCCAAACTTTTTCATATAACTGTATATATATATGTGTGTGTGTGTGTGTGACCATAAAGCAACAGGCAGAATTCCAAATAGAAAACGCTCTACACATGGCCAATTAAAATATAAATAATTTTATTAGCAATGTGAGCAGGTTGCAGGATGTAGTAACGGACAGGAGGCAGAGCAAGGGTTAACTATATTTTACTTGAACAGGGGGTTACGCCAAGCAGGGAGAGGAAGGGGTAAATAAAAGTATAGCAGTATAAATACAAAGGATGTGCAGGGTGAGTTTAACAGCAGCAATAAGTAATGAAGCAGTTCTTTAAGGGTTAACTTATCGGTCTGGCGGCTTCCTGACTGTAGTTTTAGGCTCAAACGGTGGCGCCACCACCGTTAGCACGTGATAAGTCCAGTGTCCTGAAGGCGTTGATAAACTGGTTTCTGACGGTGATGGTGGGTCCTTGTCATCTTGGACGGGGTCCTGGGTCCAGGATTCAGTATGCGGTATGAAGTACCATCTCCAACTGTTCCCTGTTGCGCGCTGCTTGTTCTCGCCAGGACTGACTGCTTCTGCGTGCGCTCTGGCCTTTTTAGCTTAGTCATGCCCCCTGCTGTCAAGTGCAAAGGTCGGTCCAGGTATTTAAGCTTTTTCCCGGACAACAGAGGAGACAGCCCCAACAGTTCCGGACCCGGCACAAGGGTGGTACCCCCGGTCCGGTCCCTTTTCTTACAGCAACATAGTATAAAAACAGAATAAAATGTGAGACAAAATACCACAGGTACAGAAAAACAGGTGGGTACACTCAAAAAAATAAATACCCTAGCCTATGTGGCACAGTCAAGAGCCTACTATGTGAGCCAAGAGGGAGGTATAGTTACCTGTAGATAATAACCAGAGACCCACCACAGCCGACACATGTTTCGCACTGAAATGCTTCGTCAGGTGTGGTGGGTCCCTGGTTGTGTTGCGGCAACATAGAGATGAAACAAATAATCTGCAGTGTCCTGGAGTAGCCTACAGAAGAAGGATACAGTGGGAAAGAGAAAGCATTTTACTGTGAAGGAAACAGTATGCAGCTTTTGATGAATCTCGGGACGTTATAGCAAATGTCTTGAAGAACTAACCACAGATCTTCTGTGGATGTTGCTTGAGCAAGTCTTTCTGTGCCTTCATGTAATCCCAGACAGACCCGATGTTATTGTGATTAGGGCTATTTGGGGTTCATATCATCACTAGTGTTGAGCGATACCGTCCGATACTTGAAAGTATCGGTATCGGAAAGTTTCGGCCGATACCGGCAAAGTATCGGATCTAATCCGATACCGATACCCGATACCAATACAAGTCAATGGGACACCAAGTATTGGACGGTATCCTGTATGGTTCCCAGGGTCTGAAGGAGAGGAAACTCTCCTTCAGGCCCTGGGATCCATATCAATGTGTAAAAGAATTAAAATAAAAAATAGGGATATACTCACCTCTCTGACGCAGCCTGGACTTTACCGCCGTAACCGGGAGCCGTTGTACCTAAGAATGCGCGCTTGAAGGGCCTTAGGTGACGTCACGGCGCTCTGATTGGTCCGTAGCGGTCGCGTGACCGCTACGCGACCAATCACAAAGCAGTGACGTCACCTAAGGTCTTTCAAGCGCTTGAAAGACCTTAGGTGACGTCACTGCTTTGTGATTGGTCGCGTAGCGGTCACGCGACCACTACGGACCAATCAGAGCGCCGTGACGTCATCTAAGGCCCTTCAAGCGCGCATTTTTAGGTACAACGGCTCCCGGTTACGGCGGTAAAGTCCAGGAGCCGCCGGAGAGGTGAGTATATCCCTATTTTTTATTTTAATTCTTTCTTTTACACATTGATATTAATCCCGATACCGATTCCCGATACCACAAAAGTATCGGATCTCGGTATCGGAATTCCGATACCCGCAAGTATCGGCCGATACCCGATACTTGCGGTATCGGAATGCTCAACACTAATCATCACTTCTAGGTCTCCTTGTTTTATTTTATGCTGCAGATAATTCTTAGCGAAATTGGCTATATGTTTGGAATTGTTGGAGCCAATCAGATGCTGCCCTGATGGTATTGCATAATGAATATGTTTCTGCCTGATTTTTCAGCGTTGAGATCACCAAGAAATAGGCAACAATTAAGACCGTAGTGGTTGGCTAATGAAACAGTGCAGCAGATCAACATCCCATAACGCATATATCCCTTCAAAATCGGAAGATGTTCAGCAGTGCCATCAGTTCAGAACTGGCAGTAGTCAGTCTGACCCAGCTATAACCATCTACTGTTTGATGAACTGTGTGCAGAAATGGTCTTCAAGAAAGAAATTCACCCAAAAACCACACTTATGACATGCAAACAAGTATAAGTGCCTAAAATATGCACAAAAACGTAGGAATTGGCATGCAAAAAAATGGCTGCAGGTGCTCAGAACATACTGTATTAGTCAAAATGTGAATTATAGGGATGTAACAGAAGACAGTTTGTTTACTGAAGCGATTGAAAGGTGCACAATAATGATTGTATGCAGGCAACAGTGAAGCATGGTGAAAGTTCTTTGCAAGTCTGGGTTGTAATTTCAGGCAATGGAGTTGGGGAATTGTTCAGGAATCAGGATTAATGATGTCCTCAATGCTCAAGACGATACAATCCATTATGCAGTATCCTCAAAGAGGCATCGGATTGTCTCTAAAGTTATTTTGCAGCAGTACCCTAACCCCAAACATACAGCCAATGTTAGTAAGAACCATCTTCAACATAAAGAAGAACAAGCAGACCTGGGAGTGATGATATGGACCCCACAGAGCCCTCATCCCAACAACATTGAGTCTGCTTGGGATTTCATAAAAAGACAAAATGATTTGTGCAAGCTTAGATATGTGGATAGTTCTCCAAGTTGTTTGGAAGAACTTCCCTGCCAAGTTCCTTTAAAAACTGTGTGCATAGAAGTGTACCTAGAATAATGGATGCTTTGATGCTATATTGAAGGTAAATGGCAGTCACACCAAATATTAATTAGATTTCGATAAAGCGCTGAATTTTATTGAAACAGCACAAAGCTTAGTAAGTGACACAACACTGGAATCTTGGTCTCAGCCCCTACATCATTCTGCTCTCAGATTACATTGCAAAAACCTGCTGACAGAATGCCTTTAAAGCTTCAATTTTGTAATGTATTGCTATATTTTTTTAAACACCTGCTCAAAATATTTGCACAGCACTGCATATGATGAAAATCTATGTTAAAAAAATAGAACAAAAATCAGGGGTAGGGGGATATAGGGTAATCCCAGTAAGCATGGCTTGAAAAGGACATAGGTTTAAAGAAAATTATGAATGGATGTCACATTGTGTTCGGGCTGCTTGATAGATAGGTAAGTGTGGGTAAGAATATTCTATTCATAGTGCCCAGATCTTGATAAATTTGTCATTTTGATCTAATAAAATTCTGGAGACTTTTTCATCTATCATAAATTCATACATCCTGAATTGAATTCTTGCAGAGGAGCAGACCTTTTTTTTCTATGAATGTGCAATAGTTTGGCAGCCAGATCTAAGAAAGCAAAGAGCTAAAGTTGTGTATGAGTGAAGTCTGGCTCTATAAAGCATTTTTTTATGTTTTACTATACAATAATAATAATAACATTGAAAAAAATAGTTTGTTTTGCAATATTCTGTGTCAAAATGTTTTGTTAGTTTTTTTTTTTTTTCAGTTTTTTTTTAAAGCAGCTTGTTGTAATTCAATGGAAGCCTTCAGTATTTACTTCCAGTGGATAAAACTGGTCACTGATGCATGTCTCATTATAATTCATTTTCCAGAGCTCTAATGAGATGTTCAGCTTGGTGTCCACCACAAGACCTGGACAGATTTTTATGAAAACGAAATAAATGTAAAACAAAAATGAAGTATTAAATAAAATAAAAATATTGCATAGCAGAATATACTTTAATTTTATTTACAGATAATAAAAGTGTACAAATACATTATATAGCCCATTCAACTTAAAGCAGGGTGCTATTGGTGCCACCTGTGCAGCCACTGAGGGGCACACTTACACATTGTACTGCAAAGGGCACACACACTGTTCTTGGACAGGGGCCCTCTTGTGCCTGTGGCCGCCCCTCGAATAAAGCATTTAACCCCTTAACTCCCAGAGCTTTTTTCAGTTTTGCGTTTTAGTATTTCCCTCCCCTCCTTCCCAGAGCCATAACTTTTTTTACTTTTCTGTCAATATGGCCATGAGAGGGCTTATTTTTTGTGGAACGAGTTGTACTTTTGAATGACACCATTGGTTTTACCATGTCATGTACTAGAAAGCAGAAACAGATTCCAAGTGCGGTGAAATTGCAAAACAAAGTGCAATCCCACACTTGTTTTTTGTTTGGCTTTTTTGCTAGGTTCACTAAATGCAAAAAGTGACCTGCCATTATGATTTTCCTGGTTATTACAAGTTCATAGACATCAAACATGTCTAGGTTATTTTTTATCTAAGTGATGAAAAAAAATTCAGAACTTTGCGAAAAAAAAAAAAATTGTGCAATTTTCCGATACCCGTAGCGTCTCCATTTTTCATGATCTTGGTTTGGGTGAGGGCTTATTTTTTTTTCGTGCTGAACTGATGTTGATACCACTTTTGTGCAGATACGTTCTTTTGATTGCCCGTTATTGCATTTTAATGCAATGTCGCGACGACCAAAACAACTTAATTCTGGCGTTTTGACTTTTTTTCTCGCTACGCCGTTTAGCGATCAGGTTAATCCTTTTTTTATTGATAGATCGGGCGATTCTGAATGCGGCAAAACCATATATGTGTATGATTGATTTTTTTAATTGTTTTATTTTGAATGGGGCAAAAGGGGGTGATTAAAACTTTTATATTTTTTTATTTTTTTCATATTTTTAAAAACATTTTTTCTTTTAAATTTTGGCATGCTTCAATAGCCTGTAGCTGCCATAAATCGATCACCTCTGCTACATAGAAGTGATGCTGAGATCACCCCTATGTAGTAGAATTACAGCATTGCTATGGGCACCAACCACAGGGTGGCGCTCATAGCAATCTGGCATCAACAACCATAGAGGTTATCATGCCAATGCATCGATAACCCCCGATCACGTGATGGGGGTCACCAGTGCATGTATTTCTGGCAAGTGTTTAACTAGTTAATAGGCACGGGCAGATCATGATTCCGCCCGCGGCTATTGTGGGCACATGTCAGCTGTTCAAAACAGCTGACATGTCCTTGGTTTGCTGCGGGCTCACCGCCGGAGCCCACATCAAAGCAGGGGTTCTGCCATCAGACTTACTATTCCGTCCGATGGCAGAAATAATTCTTTCATAAAACGGGTGGGGAATCATTTTTCTGCTAAGGGACATTTGGATATTTATACCATCCTTTGGGGGCTGGACAAACTCCACCCACAAAGTGCATCATGACTGTGGCACTGGTTTCAGGACATAATCTTTCATTGCATGCCCTTCAGTGTTCAGTAGTGATGAGAAGTGTACTAGTTGCTTGGGTTTTCCTGAGCACGCTCGGGTGGTCTCTGAGTATTTGTAACTGCTCGGAGATTTAGTTTTCATCTCCAGCAGCTTAATGATTTACAGCTACTAGCCAGCTTGATTACACGTGGGGATTCCCTAGCAACCAGGCAACCCCCATATGTACTCAGGCTGGCTAGTAGCTGTAAATCATTAAGCTGCGGCGATGAAAACTAAACCTCTGAACACTAACAAATACTCGGAGACCACCCGAGCGTGCTCAGGAAAACCCGAGCAACGAGCATACTCGCTCATCACTAGTAGTGAGCACTGCATGTGTGTGCTAACAGAGCAAGAAGAAATTAATGAGCTGGTTGTAATCAAAGTACACCTCCCGGCCCAAGAATGCGGTCCCTGAGAATCTGCTCGGGGCCTGATAAAAGGTCATCGAGGGCCGTAAATGGCCCTGGGGTCTGAGGTTCCCCTATCCTGCCATAAAACAAAAAAACAAATAAAGAAAGGAATGTGGAAATAAATATTACTTTTGTGATGTGCCCTCAAAGACAGGATGAGAGAGAAAAATTGGTTCCTGTAGCTTACAGTCAAATAATGTTTGCAGGAAGAAAATAGACACAAGAAGTCAAAATGAATTATCTAAACCTGAACTGCAAGAGTCAGAGTGCAAAGCAAATGTCATGTACTTGTCTGGTTCCATTAGCATGTGGTACGAGCGGAGAGAGTTGAAGGTATGAAGGGGATTGTATGCTAATGAATGGAGGGCAAAGATTACAGACATACGGAGAAGTCTATTATGAAAAATTAAAAGACCTCTCTTCTAAAATTCAGTGTAATACTTCATAGATGATGAAAATGTTATTTTGTTTTGCTGCCTCCTCACCCTCACTTTTGTATCTGGTTTATCTATAATAAATGAGCAGACAAAAGTTTTGAAATTTCTAGTTTTTAAAGAGCTTATATTTATTTTTTTTTAATCAATACACCATTTAAGCAAATAGAAGTTATAATCAATACATTATTACTCCATTTGCAGCTATTACAGCTTTACAGAAGTTTCAGGATAATTTACCCAATGCAAAATCTGTAACATATCTTCCACGTACTGTGCACTAGTGACGGATGGATCTGTGGATGTTCGGGTCAATCAGCTTCTGCCGAACTTTAAAAACAGTTTCGTTCGGATACCAGAACAGTACCCAGAACTCAAACTCGACCTCAGAACCCATTCAAATGAATGGGGGTCTGAATATCTGGAGCCTCTCACACTGTCATCTATATAACAGAGCGAGAAACAGTGGCTCTGATCAGCGGTAACCTTATGTTACCGCTGGTCACAGTGCTGCAGTTCCCACGCTGTCACACAGAAGACAGCATGTGAGCCAGCAGCTGTGACTGGGGGTGAAAATGTTACCACCGATCACAGGCATCGGCTGATAAGTTCAACACTCATCAACCTATGCCTGGATCGCTCATAGCGGCGAGAGCAGGTGTATGCTGATGAGAGTATTCACCACCTGGAGCCTGTCAAATAAGCTAATGAATAAAGAAATAAAAGAAGAAAATGGCGTGGCGTCCACTCTATTGTTGATCACCAGCACAGGTAAAGCTGACAGCTGTGGGCTGCAAACCTCAGTTTTAAGCTTTATCTTGGCTGGTTATCAAAAATAGAGTGGTCCCCATGCTTTTAAAAAAAAAATTATATCAATAAATAATTTTTTAAAATGGCATGGGGTCCCCCCCCCCTGTTTTTGATAATTCTCAAATTGGCAAGAGGTCATGTACATTGGCCCTCCCCAACCTAAAATCGCAGCCCACAGCCTCCCTAGAGAAGGTTCATCCACTACATGCTCCAATTCTGGAGATTTGCCAGGCTCTTCCCACTTGCTCTGGTGCAGTGACAAGAAGGGTAATATTTTTGGCATTGATGCCAGCTTTGTAATGTCAGTTGACTAACCAGGGGTTAGTAATGGAGAGGCATCTATCAAACCCCTCCATTACTAATACAATTGTCGAATAAATAAAGACATACACAGAGAGAAAAGTCCTTCAAATGAAATAAACACACAAAGAAAAGTTGTTTAATTGAAATAAACACTCCCCTAGCTGGATATCAAAAATGGGGGGACCCCACACTGTTTTTTAATGATTTATTTAAATAGGCAGTGAGCACATTTTTTGAGTGACATGTCTAACTAATGGGCACCCACTGAGTAATCATAGACAGTATCGGGTTTCTGAGATCTTGCATTGCACTTAAGCACTTTAACGGGTGTTGGTGATGGCTTGGTGAGGGAATTCCTTTCAGGGTCAGATAGGGTCAGCCAACGTGGAGCGGGGGGCGCTACTATGCTGCCCATAGAATGCTAACCTCTGCTGCCAGGAAGGGAAATAGAGGACTAATTTATTTTCCCTTAGATTTATCTTCCATCATCATTATTTGTAATTCTACCCAGACTTCTGATTACTAATAAACAATTTTTTGACCCTGATCTGATCTACAGTGTACTCACTGATTTTTTTTTTTATTAGGTTTGAGCTTTAATAGAAAAATAAGTAATAAAAGCTAATTTTTATACTGTAGGTTCTGTTATTTTCCCTAGTTCTAGTTTTTGCATGTAAGCAGAATTTTTGCTGAAACCATTAACAAGAATTTAGAACCATGCAACATTGATCAAAGGTTGAGGGGATGTGTTACAGACTTACAGCAAGTGCCATGGTTGGTCCATGTATGCCATTTTGATCACTCAACTTTCAATTAGGAGAGTTGAGCCATGTGTAGTGACAGCAATGTTCAAGATTCTTTTTCGCCATTAATTTTGATCTTTCTTGTTAGTCAGCACATAATGTGGTGGCAGCAGTTTAGTAGTAGAAAAACTTGATGAAAGGTTCCTTTTAAGGACATCTTGTAGATACCTATTTTTTATGTTCATTTAGGATAGCTGTTTCTTTCAGTTCCATGGACTTTGAATGTAGCAACTCGTAAGTGGTAGAGGGATGATGGTGGGCATCTTTTAAAAAATATTGTAGGCTGCAGAGACCCTTGGTGGTACAAAAGTTCCCCACTCAGGAATGGCAGAAGGAATGTGAGTGGCCACTAATGATAGATTGACAACTTTTATCACTAGGAGGCAACAAACTTAAAGGGAACCTGTCACCCGCCCAGGGCTTATAAAGGTAAAAGAGCCACCTTCAGCAGCACTAAGGCTGCATTCTGTGAAGGTGGCTCTTTGGTTTAGTATTCCTACGAATGATGAAATAATCACTTTTATAAATTTTGCCCAATACCTGTTTTGCATCAGGGAGGTATGATTTCTGCCTGACTCAAGCGCCCCGCAGCCGTCCATCATCCCACCGGGTGCCGTCTCCTCTCTGTCTTGTGCGTGCTGCCCTGGAACTTACATCAAGTAAGTGTATTCACACTGTGGGGCTGGGAATCTGGCGCTGTGCGCACGCGCAATCTACTTTCATCACTTATTGTAAGTTCCTGGGCAGCGCGCACGGCGCATGCCCGAGAAATAATTGCAGAGCACAGGCGCCGGTGATGGAGCAAGACAGAGAGGAGGCGGCACCCGGTGGGATGATGGACGGCTTCGAGGCGCTTGAGTCAGGGAGAAATCATACCTCCCTGACGCAATACAGTTATGGAGCGAATTTTATAAAAGTGATTATTTCAGCATTCCTAGGGAGACTAAACATAAGAACCACCTTCACAGAATGCAGCCTTAGTGCTGCTGAAGGTGGTTCTTTTACCTTAATAGGCCCTGGGGGGGTGACAGGTTCCCTTTAATGGTTGCAAAATACTACAGGCAATATGGTTGATTATTTCAAATCTCACAAGACAACTTGGCTTGTACAGAAGTAGCCAAATGTCAGATATGTCAGAGGTTGATAATTTTGACACTTCACTGATACAAGCAGTAGTTTCTGGCAATCTCTTCAGCAGCACCTCCTTCATTTTGGCTCTGCCCTGTGTTGCTCTCAGTAGAGCTTGGCAAACATTCACAACATTTTGTCACTGACCCTCTCTTAAGCAACACTGCCCTACATTAACATGTCTTACATTTTGCACACTCTTACAGCCTCAAGTTACTTACCACATCACAGTAATCACATGAAGGCTCTAGTTTCCTACATGTCTCAGGTATAAAAATCCTCTTAACATGCAGGCATGAACTTTTAGACTGTAAAGAGCTATTTTTATCATATTTGGCCCTGTCTGACCCTGTAAGGTCATCAGCTCAGCACCTTAGTACTTGAACCTTTATGGACAAAGCACAAAATTTGTGAGCAGCGCCTCAGTCATATTAACCATTCCACAGTGATACACCATACTAGTAGTTTCTTGACTCCGAATGTAGCTACCATTATTCACTAGTTATATCTTAGCGTTGTTATGGTTAATATTATATGGATTGATTTGTATATCATTTAAACAATTTACATCTATATGGCTAGCTTTAATGTGCTTGTGTCTTTGCATGCTCAGTAAAGTTGTTCATAGAAGTAAATAAGCAAAATATTGGTTTTCTGATAAGCTTTTCTGACAATTGTAATGTGGTTCCATAGAATCATAGGGTGGTGGAATCATAGAGTTAGAGTTGGAAGGGACCTCCAGGGTCATCATGTCCAACCAACTGACCAATGCAGGATTCACTAAACCATCTCAGACAGATGTCTGTCCAGCCTCTGTTTGAAGACTTCCATTAAAGGAGAACTCGTCACCACCTCTCGTGGCAGCCTGTTCCACTCACTGCTCAACCTCAATGTCAAAAAGTTTTTTCTAATATCTAATTTGTATCTTCTCCCTTTAAGTTTCATTCCATTGCTTCTCATGTTTCCATGTGCAAATGAGACTAATGATGATTCCTCTACAGTGTGACATCGCTTCAGATATTTGTAGACAGCTATTAAGTTTCCTTTTAGTCTTCTTTTTTGCAAGCTAAACATTTACAGATCCTTTAATCGTTCCTCGTAGGACATACTTTGCAGTCCGCTCACCATTCTGGTCGCTCTTCTCTGAACTCGATCCAGTTTATCATGTCTTTTTTAAAATGTGGTGCCCAGAACTGGACACAGTATTCCAGATGGAGGAGTAGAGGAGAACAATTACTTCACATGATCTAGACTCTATGCTTCTCTTAATACATCCCAAAACTGTGTTTGCCTTCTTTGCTGCTGCATCACACTGACTCATGTGTAGGAGGTGTATATTTTGTGTTTTTATTTTACAGGGGGGACTATTTCATTTGAAAAGTCATTGTCCGGATAGTGGACAACCCTTTTATGTCTCCCCAGCAATGCGAGGTATGACACTCGGGTCTTCCAGTGAAAGCTGTACCGTCACTGCTGACAGGTGGTTACAGACATATCATAAAGGAGCCATGTAATTTTGGTACCCTACATTTCATACATGAATTACAGGAGATATGCAATGCTAGGTATAACAAAGTATTTATTATGAATGGTAAGGCTTTATGTTAGTATTACATTCATCCTAGAACACTTATCTTTTAGCCCTTAAATGTCTGAGGCAACAAAGTCTCATCCATCTGCATCTAGAGCAATGCCTCAGGTGGATCTACGCTGGCTTGTATTCATTAAAGATTAGTGGTCATTACTTCCTTTTGTATACATCCAGATTGGGAAACACTATTACAGGAATTATCCTACAAGATAATGAAATATCTTTTTCATAATAACATTTAAAATTAAATTACTTCAATTGTTGAGGAAGAGAAATAAAAAATATCCTAGCTAATGAAGCCTGAAATAGAATGGAATAGTTGGATTTCATTGCAAGACTCACATAAGCAAGACAATGATATTAGCAAAGCAACGAGTAAATTATATACACAATCTAATCTCTGAAATGGTTGGAAGGTAAAAGTAGAAATAGATATTAATGTCGCTGATACAATATCTAACCAGCCGTTTTATTGCTTCCATGTTATTGATTATGTATATGTTATGTCTGATGATTAGAAACAAAACTACAAATTAATAAATATATATTTACGACATATTAGTTTAGGATAAATAATAATAAAAAATTCAGGTAATATATATACCGTATTTTACGCTTTGTAAGACGCACTTTATTTCCCCCAAATTTGGGGGGGAAATGTGGGTGCGTCTAACAAAGCGGATATACCGCTTACCATTACAGGCTGGGATGAGGGGGTGTCCGCCGCTGCTACCGCCCGCCGCCGCTGTCGCCCGCCGCCGCTGTCACCCGCCGCCACTGCCGGGGTTGTCCGCTGCTGCCCCGGGTGATGCTGGAGGCTCCGGTGCTGCGAGGGGCTCTGGCGACATTTTGTGAAAGACCAGAGCCCCCCGGCAGTTCGTCCATGCATTCTAGTATGACTAACTCCTGGAAAATGGCCGCCGGAATCTCGGGAGATGAGATTTCAGCACTGAGATCTCATCTCTCGAGATTCCGGCGGCCATTTTCCCGGAGTCAGTCATACAGGAACGCATGGACGAACTGCTGGGGGCTCTGGTCTTTCACAAAATGTTGCCAGAGCCCCCCGCAGCACCGGAGACAGCCCTGGAGACAGCCCTGCAGCACTGGAGACAGCCCTGCAGCACCACAGCCCCCTGTAGTACCAGAGCCCCCTGCAGCACCAGAGCCCCCTGCAGCACCAGAGCCCCCTGCAGCACCCCTCATCCCAGCCTGCAGCACAGCAGCCCCCATGCAGCACCGAAGCCCCCCTGCAGACCCCATCATCCCAGCCTGCAGCAATGCTCCACTCCTGCCTCCAGCAACGACCCTGGGACCCTGATCCACCGCAGCCACAACCCCTGGTAAGCAATAAGACGCATGGATTATAAGAAGCCCCCTCAATTTATTAAAAAAAGTTTTTTCCTATTTTTCTCCTCAAAATTTGGGGTGCGTCTTATAATCCGGAGCGTCTTACAAAGCGAAAAATACGGTAATTCTGCATGCATAGTATTGTTATATAGTTGGGGCTAAATTTAAGAAGACCAGTCAATTCCCCACATATTTTTTTGTGTGTGTTTTTTGCTATTTTTGAGTAATAAAATTTGTATTGATGTGTTAGTCCCCTTGTTTCATTGGATCTTTGGTTAAAATATTTTACATTTATATCTGTGTTTGCATTTTCAAAACGTATTTGAATATTGACAGATCCATATTGTTTGGGTTTGGTTGCTTTGGCCTTAAAGGGATGTCCCATTTGGCCATATGGACAATTTTATAGGTTTACATGTTTTAGCAAATACTTATATTCCTAATGAAATACCAATTATGTAGCATCTTTTTTTGTGCTGTCCCTCTGTTATTCCTCTGGAACTATAAAAATAATTTTGACAACTGAGTGTTGATATTTCTCCGGTCAAAGGGTTGTGTCTTTACACTGAGGCTGTCTGTGACATTATCAGACTGTGTTGGAGCTATGCATAATATTTTCCACCAGATATATGACCAGGATGCTTCTGTTAAACAGCTAATGGTTATTACTGGGCTTACAGCCCTTTCATAAAAGAAACCTTGGATAAAAGCATGGTCCTTCTTCATTACTAACAATAAGTTAAATTTGCTTTTTGTGCATAAACTAATAATTTGCAGGTGAAGTGTCCTAAGAGGTCCCCATTGTCCACTACCTCTCCTACAGCATCACTGTCTTAATAATTTTTTGTCCACATGGTCACCATTTTTCCTTGTCAACAAGGCCCAGCTACAATAGATCTGGATTAACAATACATGAGGAATCTGCCCATATCTGAGAGCAAACTGACCCTCCTTAACTTGGCTATGTCAGATTAAATGGAAAAAATTGGCATATAACCCTTAAAGAGAACCTGTCAGCAGGATTTATCACTATAAAGTAAAGGCATGGCCATAATGGTGCCGTTATGCAATTAAACTGATACCTGCGGTGAAGGAATCCGATCAGAGGTTATTAAATTGGCCTCCAAAGTTTTCTTCTAATGGTGTCTTCTATGCATCAGGGCAGGCCAAGGTGGTAGGGTGGTGGTTTTCTGCTGCAGTCTCTCCATCGGCTTCCTGTGATTGCTTTACAGGTCATTGTATGGGAAAAAAGTTTAAATTGCATAATATACAGTGGGTGAAACAAGTATTGAACACATCACCATTTTTGTAAGTAAATATATTTCTAAAGATGCTATTGACATGAAATTCTCACCCGATATTGGTAACAACCCATTCAATCCACGTAGGTAAAGAAATAAAACCATAGATGTACAGAAATTAAGTTATGTGTCAGAAAAAACTATTGAACACATAAAAAAGAGGTATAAAAAACATGGAAAGTCATGACACCAGGTGAAATCTATAGGTAATTAGAAAGCAATCCTGCTACTTAGTGAAAAATTATATCAGTTGGTTCAACTGATCCCTGTAAAAGGAGTCTCATTACCAAGGTGCCACACAAACATCTCATGACTTGAGAGGTAAAACCTGTGAGCTGTCTCAAGACCTTTGCAACCTTAGTGTTACAAAACATACTGATGGCATTAGTTAGAGATTTTCTAAACTACTGAAGGTTCCAGTGAGCACTGTTAGGGCCATAAGTGGAAAGAACATTATTTCACCATAAACCAGCCATGACCAGGTGGTCTCCACAAAATTTCAGACAGAGGAGTAAAAAGAAATATCAGAAGAGTTATCCAAGAGCAAGGACTACCCGTGGATAGATACAGAAAGACCTGGAATCTGCAGGTACAATTGTTTCAATTAAAATTGTAAGTAATGCACTCAACCTCCTTGACCTGTATTCACATTGACTACAGAAGACTCTAATGCTGAACAAATAGCATGTTCAAGACCATTTACAGTTTACTCAACAATGTTTAGACAAGCCTGTGAAACACTGGGAGAATATAGTCTGATCAGATGAGATCAAAATTGAATTCTTTTGATGCCATAACGCACATCATGTTTGTATGCTAAAAAAGCACTGCATATCACCCTCAAAACATCATACCAATAGTAAAGTTTGGAAGTGGGAACATCATGATGTGGTGCTGTTTTTAGCATATGGCGCTGGCAAAGCTTATACATAATTGAAGGAAGAATGAATGGGCAAATGTACCAAGACATTCTTGATAGAAATCTGCTGCCATCTTCCAGAATGATGAAGATGAAATGAGGGTGGACATTTCAGCAAGACAGTGATACCAAACACACAGCCAAGGAAACTCAATTGTTTTCCGAGAAAGAAAATAAAACTGCTAGAATGACCCAGTCAATCTGACCTGAATCTAATAGTTAATTTATGGAAGGAACTAGAGCTCAGAGTACATAGGAGGAGCCCATGGATCATTCAGGATTTGAAAAGTATTTGTGAGGAAGAACAGGCCAAAATCACATCTGAGCAATGTATGCGACTAGTTTCTCGGTATAAGAGGTGTCTTGAAGCTGTCGCCACCAACAAATGCTTTTGTACGAAGCATTAAATACATTTCAGTAAGCTTGTTCAATACTTTTTACCTGTATGATTTCTCATTATTACTAGTGATGTGCGAACGTGCTCGGATAACATCTTTCCTGACTCCCGAGCACGCTCGGGTGTTATCCGAGCATCTGGGCTTGCTCCTACAATATGTGTGAGTCTCTACACCTGGGGATTGCCTGTTTTTTAGATCAGTCCTAAGCATGTAATAGGTGCTGGAAAAAGGAGGAATCGCTAAATTGTTTTTGTTAAGAAGGGTTTAAGTGGTAACAAATTAAAAAGGTCTGGGGTTTATCTAACATTTAGCAATATACATGACACAGTGAGGAACTGAAGGTAATTTATCTGTGTTGTTAATTCTTTAGGTCATTGATTTCTTTGTTTTCCTCTTATCAATGAACAAAATGTATACAAGAGGTCACTTACAAAGCTGGATCTTGGATTCCAATGATGTAGAAAGCTGCATGTATTTCTTCTTGTGTAGTTTTATTATTTTCCTTACTAAGTAGTCCCCAAAGTGTGTTTAGCAGTGATAACAGCTACAGCTTGCTATGTGTTACTCCAGCAGCAGACGGTCCGGCAGACATACTGTAAGTGCTGCATGTTAATAATCCATGTAAATGGCCAGACTTGTAATACAGTTGTGTGAAAAAGTGCTTGCCCCTTCATGATTTCCTATTCCTGTTTGGATTTTTTTTCCTTTAATAATGAAGGCCTTCATTTATAAACTGCATTTTATGATTACTTGTGTTATCTTTGTCCAATATTTAAATTTGTTATGTGATCTGAAACATTTAAGTGTGACAAACATGCAAAAGAATAGGAAATCAGGAAGGGGTCAAATAATTTTTTCACACAAATGTACATGTACAGGATTTTGCCCATCAGAGTTGGAGCAACTCTTATTTAGTGGTTCTCCACTTCCACTTTAGCTCACAGACTGTAACCTCAAGTTAAGGATTAACTACAAACATGTTTAGATATCCAGCTAGAATATATGGACAGGATTATCTTCATTAGTGCTCATTAAAGGGAACATGTCACCCCCCCCAGGCGTTTTTAACTAAAGGCTGAGTCACACATAACGATATCGTTAACGATATCGTTGCAACGTCATGCTTTTGGTGACGTAGCAACGATCTCGCTAATGATCTCGTTATGTGTGACAGTGACCAACAATCAGGCCCCTGCTGGGAGATCGTTGGTCGATGGGAATGATCAGGATCTTTTTTTGGTCGCTGATCACCCGCTGTCATCGCTGGATCGGCGTGTGTGTGACGCCGATCCAGCAATGTGTTCACTGGTAACCAGGGTAAATATCGGGTTACTGAGTTCAGGGCCGCGCTTAGTAACCCGATATTTACCCTGGTTACCATTGTAAAAGTAAAAAAAAAACAGTACATACTCACATTCTGATGTCTGTCACGTCCCCCGGCGTCCACAGGGTTAAAACTGCTTTCGGCAAGAGCGCTGCTAATATGCACACGCTGCTGCCGAGAGCTTCCCTCCACTGACTGTGTCAGCGCCGGCCGTAAAGCAGAGCACAGCGGTGATGTCACTGCTGTTACTGCCGGCGCTGACACATTCAGTGCAGGGAAGCTCTCGGCAGCAGCGCGTGCATATTAACAGCGCTCTTGCCTAAAGCAGTTTTAACCCTGTGGACGCCGGCGGGGGACGTGACAGACATCAGAATGTGAGTATGTAGTGTTTTTTTTTTTTTACTTTTACAATAGTAACCAGGGTAAATATCGGGTTACTAAGCGCGGCCCTGCACTTAGTAACCCGATGTTTACCCTGGTTACCCGGGTGCTGCAGGGGGACTTCGTTCCCCTGATCGTTGGTCGCTGGAGAGAGCTGTCTGTGTGACAGCTCCCCAGCGACCACACAACGACTTACCAACGATCACAGCCAGGTCGTATCGCTGGTCGTGATCGTTGGTAAGTCGTTTAGAGTAACTCCAGCTTAAAAGAGCCACCTTGTGCAGCAGTAATGCTGCATTCTGACAAGGTGGCTCTTTTAGTTATTGGTGCTGTAACTGCCGAAATAATCAGTTTTGTAATTTGTCCTAAATACCTTTCTTCAGTCCTGGAGGCAGGCCTTTCCTCCTTGCTGCAGACGCCACACAGCCGTCACTCAAATCTTCTTGGCGCCGGGCGCCGCCTCCTCACCACTGTTTTGAAATGAGCCAGCACCTTCGCTCTTTTCTCCTGCCTTGGGCAGGCGCAGTGAGCGCTGCCCATCCTCTGTGCTCATATGCAGTCTAGCTGACTGCGCCTGTGCGGCTGCCCTGCCTGTGAATCCCAGCCCCGCAGTGTCTTCTGATTTATTATCACTGCGGGGCTGGGATTCACAGGCAGGGCGGCCGCACAGGCGCAGTCAGCTAGACTGCATATGAGGACAGAGGACGGGCAGCACTCATTGTGCCTGCCCAAGGCAGGAGAAAAGAGCGCAGGCGCCGGCTCATTTCAAAACAGCGGTGGGGAGGCGGCACCCGGCGCCAAGAAGATTTGAGTGACGGCTGTGTGGCGTCTGCAGCAGGGGGGAAAGACCTGCCTCCTTGACTGAAGAAAAGGTATTTAGGACAAATTACAAAACGGATTATTTCGGCAGTTACAGCACCCAGAACTAAAAGAGCCACCTTGTCAGAATGCAGCATTACTGCTGCACAAGGTGGCTCTTTTAGTTAAAAACGCCTGGGGCGGGTGGCAGGTTCTTTTTAAGATGTCAGTTTTTCACATACGATATTCCTATTTTTAACAGATAGCACTCGTACCTATTATATATATTTTTTCACTAATTTATTGCCTATGTTTGCACCCAATATATTAAGTTTGCACATTTATGTATTATTTATTTGATATATCACCACATTCTTTTGCTATTTATATTTATTAATTCAAATCTTCACCCCCTATGCCATCGGAGTGACACCAACACCTTTTTGGTTCACTCCTTTTATATTAAGACTCCCCCATGGATCTTATCTTTTAGTCCCTGCTCATTTGACTCATTTAACTACACCACAGCATCCTTTTCCACACTCAGCATTTCTTTCCTGGCCATTATTGGTTCTATTTCCACCTGCACATATTCCCTTACACTGCCTCCACTACATTTCGTTCATATATTTTCATATTTTATATGCTATTAATTTCATATTTGTTAGTTCCTGCATATAGGACTCATTTAACTACACCATAGCATCCTTTTTCAGACTTAGCTTTCCTTTCCAGGCCCTTATTAGATTAATTTTCACCTGCGCACATTCCCTTACACTGCCTTCACTACATTCCATTCACACCTTTTCTTATTTATATGCTATTAATTTCTGCTCATTTTCTAGACTTTTTACCCTTCTCAGTAATCCTCCGTGGCTTGTAATTTACAATTTTCAGCTCTTTTCCCCTGTGCATTTGCACTATATATATATATATATATATATATATATATATATATACATATATACTGTGTATATATATATATATATATATATATATATATATATATATATATATATATATATATATATATACCCTGCTCAAAAACTAAAGGGAACGCTAAAATCCCACATCCTAGACATCACTGAATGAAATATTCCAGTTATAAATCTTTATTCATTACATAGTGGAATGTGTTGAGAACAATAAAACCTAAAAATGATCAATGTAAATCACAACTAATATCCCACAGAGGTCTGGAGTTGGAATGATGCGCAAAATTAAAGTGGAAAATGAAGTTACAGGCTGATCCAATGTCAGTGGAAATGCCTCAAGACAAGGAAATGATGTTCAGTAGTGTGTGTGCCCTCCACATGCCTGTATGACCTCCCTACCATGCCTGGACATGCTCCTGATGAGGCGGCAGATGGTCTCCTGAGGGATCTCTTCCCAGACCTGGACTAAAGCATCCGCCAACTCCTGGAAAGTCTGTGGTTCATTGTGATGTTGGTGGATGGTGCAAGACATGATGCCCCAGATGTGTTCAATTGGATTCAGGTCTGGGGAACAGGCAGGCCAGTCCATAGCTTCAATGCCTTCATCTTGCAGGAACAGCGGACACACTCCAGCCACATGAGGTCTGGCATTGTCCTGCATTAGGAGGAACCCAGGGCCAACCGCACCGGCATATGGTCTCACAAGGGGTCTGAGGATCTCATCTCGGTACCTAATGGCAGTCAGGCTACCTCTAGCGAGCACACGGAGGGCTGTGCGGCCCTCCAAAGAAATGCCACCCCACACCATTACTGACCCACTGCCAATCTGGTCATACTGAAGGATGTTGCAGGCAGCAGATCGCTCTCCATGGCATCTCCTGACTCTGTCACGTCTGTCACATGTGCTCACTGTGTACCTGCATTCATCTGTGAAGAACACAGGGCGCCAGTGGCGAATTTGCCAATCCAAGTGTTCTGTGGCAAATGACAAGCATCTTGCATGGTGTTGGGCTGTGAGCACAACCCCCATCTGTGGACGTCGGGCACTCAGACCATCCTCATGGAGTCAGTTTCTAACCGTTTGTGCAGACACATACACATTTGTGGCCTGCTGGAGGTCATTTTGCAGGGCTCTGGCAGTGCTCCTCCTGTTCCTACTTGCACAAAAGCTGAGGTAGGTCCTGTTGTTGGGTTGTTGCCCTCCTACGGCCCCCTCCATGTCTCCTGGTTTACTGGCCTATCTCCTGGTAGCGCCTTCAGCCTCTGAACACTGTGCTGACAGACACAGCAAGCCTTCTTGCCACAGCTCGCATTTATGTGCCGTCCTGGATGAGCTGCACTACCTGAGCCACTTGTGTGGGTTGTAGAGTCCGTCTCATGCTACTACGAGTATGAAAGCACAACCAACATTCAAAAGTGACCAAAACATGAGCCAGAAAGCATTGGTACTGAGATGTAGTCTGTGGTCCCCACCTGCAGAACCACTCCTTTATTGAGGGTGTCTTGATAATTGCCAATAAGTTCCATCTATTTTCTATTCCATTTGCACAACAGCATGTGAAATTGATTGTCAATCAGTGTTGCTTCCTAAGTGGACAGTTTTATTTCACAGAAGTTTGATTTACTTTGAGTTATATTCTGTGGTTTAAGTGTTCCCTTTATTTTTTGAAGCAGTGTATATATATTTTTTTCTCCCTTATCTGTCCAACGCTCGTATGTGAGCATGCGCTGGATCAGCTTCTCTCAATGACTTCCAGAAGCGCACCACACGTGACCGCAGTGTGTTCCACTGTGTGTCATGGTATGCATATCCGGATTAAACTGTAAAGCTCTGCGGAATATGTTGGCGCTATATAAATAAAGATTATTATTATTATTATTATTATTATTATTATTAATTCTCCTTAGCTGCGGGAGTCCAATTCCGGTGGTATGCGCCATGACAACGCCACATGAACATCTGGCCACTATCTTATCACTGGACGCCTGCAATTGCTCTATATAACTCTCCCCCTTACCTTAATACCTTCATTGCCCCAGTTTGAAGAAGCTTAAATGAGAAACGGCACTCGTCAGGCGCAGGGCTGGCCACAGCAGGCTCCCTCCAACTCCTTTCCGTTGCACCTTCTCTCAACACACTACGAAACAGGTAACCATGCCAAATGAAATTTTCATATAGATGAATTTTTTTCATTGCTGTTGTGCTGCTTATTATTATTCCTAAATCACCCCTGATAGAGGCTAATATGACTTCCTAGTAGTGATGAGTGAATATACTCGTTACGTGAGATTTCCCGAGCGCGCTCGGGTGACCTCCGAGTATTTTTTAGTGCTTGGAGATTTAGTTTTCACCGCCGCAGCTGAATGATTTACATCTGTTAGCCAGCATAAGTACGTGTGGGGGTTGCCTGGTTACTAGGGAATCCCCACATGTAATAAAGCTGGCTAAGAAATGTAAATCATTCAACTGAGGTGAGGAAAACTAAATCTCCGAGCACTAAAAAATACTCGGAGGTCACCCGAGCATGCTCAGGAAATCTCGAGTAACGAGTATATTCGCTCATCACTAGTTGCTAGTCATTTAAAAAAAACGTTTTTATGTTCATGGCTTTTATGAAGTTGCATTAACAAAATAACATCAGATTGTTTTGCCATGAAGGTTTGTATATAGTCAGCCTAGATAGTGGCTTATTTAGCATACTTCTAGCCCTCTATTTGTATGTCCACATTGTTTTTAAAAAAATATTTTGATATATAGTAGGTGCCAGGGCCGGCGTCAGCACCCGGTTTACCCGGGCAAGTGCCGGGGCCCTGACGAGACAGGGGGGCCCACTCACACAGTCATAGATCCATCTGGCCGCTTTAACCCTTTCTACCCTTTCAATTTGAGCTGGCACAAGCATCTTCTCACTGTCAGTGCAGGGCCAGGCACATAGGGGTTAAGGACACAGCCAGCGCGACATTGTGGGCGGAGAGAGCACTTCTGCTCTGCTCTCAGTGCTGAACTTATCAGGCACAGGCAGATTCCGGAGGAGACGGAGTTCCTACCAGCACCTGAGTGAGTGCAATGCAATGCTATATCGCTGTATGTTCTGACAGTGTGGGTGATCTGGGGCAGCCATGGGCTGGGCGGCTGCAGCTGACATATATATATATACTACAGCAGCCGCCCAGCTCAGGCCCCCAGCACAGCCTGTATAGATACAGTGTATATAATATATATACAGGACAGGTGCTGGGGGCCTGGGCTGGGCGGCTGTTGAAGTATATACACTGCACAGTACCTCTCCCCTGTATATATACACTGCACAGTACCTCTCCCCTGTATATATACACTGCACAGTACCGCTCCTCCTGTATATATACACTGCACAGTACCACTCCTCCTGTATATATACACTGCACAGTACCACTCCTGTATATATACACCGCACAGTACCACTCCTGTATATATACACTGCACGGTACCACTCCTCCTGTATATATACACTGCACAGTACCACTCCTCCTGTATATATACACTGCACAGTACCACTCCTGTATATATACACCGCACAGTACCACTCCTGTATATATACACCGCACAGTACCTCTCCCCTGTATATATACACACTGCACAGTACCTCTCCCCTGTATATATATACCGCACAGTACCACTCCCCTCTATATATACACTGCACAGTACCGCTCCTCCTGTATATATACACTGCACAGTACCGCTCCTCCTGTATATATACACTGCACAGTACCGCTCCTCCTGTATATATACACTGTACAGTACCGCTCCTCCTGTATATATACACTGCACAGTACCACTCCTCCTGTATATATACACTGTACAGTACCGCTCCTCCTGTATATATACACTGCACAGTACCGCTCCTGTATATATACACTGCACAGTACCGCTCCTCCTGCCCTGTATATATACACTGCAGAATTTACAATAGCTATCACTCATGTAAGAAGTGAAATCTGGCATTGTACTATACCTATATTTCTCTGCTGTATCTGGGCATCATGAATCGTGGTATGTGTTAAAGGGGGGGGGGCCCACTGAGACTCTTTCGCCCGGGGCCCTCAAAAACCTGGAGCCGGCCCTGGTAGGTGCATGTCTTTATCAATTTTTTTGACTGCTGTGCCCTCCCCTGGTTCTTTGGAGGTTCCTTTTCCCCGGTCTTTTTAACAATTTTTAATTTTTTATCAATAAAGAATCATTGTTTTTATTTGTATATCCTTTCTAGTCACTTTGAACCACCATGGCACCTTTCCATGGTGTTTTTTGTCAATTCGTATGTATTATAGTCTTTTTGTTTTCACCCATGCCTGATTGTCCCCTCGAACCAAGTCGTTCACCGATAAGTACGGACACTTGTCTGATATTGATCTGAGTGTTGGATCCAATGCAAGTCTAAAGGCCCCGTCTCACATAGCGAGATCGCTAGCGAGATCGCTGCTGAGTCACTAGTTTTGTGACGCAACAGCGACCTCAGTAGTGATCTCGCTATGTGTGACACGTAGCAGCGATCAGGCCCCTGCTGTGAGATCGCTGGTCGTGTCGGAATGGCCTGGACCATTTTTTGGTCGTTGAGGTCCCACTGACATCGCTGAATTGGTGTGTGTGACACCGATCCAGCGATGTCTTCACTGGTAACCAGGGTAAACATCGGGTTACTAAGCGCAGGGCCGCGCTTAGTAACCCGATGTTTACCCTGGTTACCAAAAAAAACAAACAGTACATACTCGCCTTTCGGTGTCCGTCAGGTCCCTTGCCGTCTGCTTCCTGCTCTGAGTGCCGCCGTACAGTGAGAGCACAGCACAGCAGTGACGTCACCGCTGCGCTCTGCTCTCACTGTACGGCGGCTCAGTCAGAGCAGGAAGCAGACGGCAAGGGACCTGACGGACACCGAAAGGCGAGTATGTAGTGTTTGTTTTTTTTGGTAACCAGGGTAAACATCGGGTTACTAAGCGCGGCCCTGCGCTTAGTAACCCGATGTTTATCCTGGTTACCCGGGTGCCGCAGGGGGACTTCGGCATCGTTGAAAACAGTTTCAACGATGCCGAAGTCGTTCCCCTGATCGTTAGTCGCTGGAGAGAGCTGTCTGTGTGACAGCTCCCCAGCGACCACACAACGACTTACCAACGATCACGGCCAGGTCGTATCGCTGGTCGTGATCGTTGGTAAATCGCTATGTGAGACGGTGATGAAATCAGATGCCACCAGCATGCTCTCCTTTTCTCAGGCTGTTTGATTGAAAAAGCTGGAGAAGCTTTTATTTTCCTTATCTGAGAAAAACTGATGAAACTCAGGCCAAGCTCTGATGACCCTCTGATCAAAAACACAGATTAAACTTGGACTGTTTTTTTTCGTGAGGCCACATTGAGTGAGGATTCTAATGCTCCTTCTTATTCTCTGTAGGTTATATATGCTTTCATTTGAAGGGATCTGTGATTGAATTGAAAACCTGTGTGAAGTACTGCAAATCACCCTCCTCCAAAACCAGCTTCCTTGACCCATATTTCACAAGTGGTCACTTTTCAGATGACTACCTGATCCAATGACAACTCAATGAAGACTTCTAGTCTCTCCAGTCCACAACAGTTTCCGGTGTTCTAATGTGCATCAGCTTTAAACACACGAAAATCCTCCCAGAAGGAACAAGCTTTAGGCACGTTCAACCCAATGACACATCCACACATGTACAATGCAAAACTAGTGTATCAGATAACAATAAGGTCAACCATTAGTAGAGAATACACTGGGTCTATGTGCTGAAGGCCAAGAGCATAATTGCTGAAATCGGAATACCCCTTTTATCTTTTAACCCTATCCTTTATTACGGTTACGTGTTGGAAAAGTGTTCCGCAAAGCGTTAGTCGTCTGGGGTAATGTTTGTAGGAAGCTAAAATTTCAGATTATGCAGAAAAGTCCTGGTAGACCTTTTTACATGCTGGATTATCCCTAAATAGAGTATATTGTTTCTTTAATCAACAGTCTATGCCTTCATTTACCTTCCGCTTTACTCACTGAGAATGTATATTAGTAATTGGAATAGCCAGTTACATTATTACCATTTTTAAACTCTTGTAAGGCACATCATTTATTAATAGCTTGCTCGGATTTCCTATTCATTTACTCTCATTAGTGTTCTGTCTATTAGATTATGGTAGGACTGCAGGTTCAGCAGTTTTCCGTAGGCTTATATACACGTAATGCCCTTGGACACCTCTACAGATTTCCAGCTGCAGTGCATTAGCAAAGAAAAAAAACATGTTGTCTCATAAAATTGTATTGGAAAAATGCAATTGATCCAATAGCGTTTTTAAAAAATATGTATATGTAGCGCCCCCACTGCCGCAGGGCCGAGGGGTACCCGGTACCAGGCCTCTGAGTCTCTGCTCTGGGGTTGTCACGGTGGCTAGACCCGGCCCGTGACCCTGCTGAGGGGCGTACAGTGATAGATGTGGATAGTGGTGGTGGTGCGGTGCAGTAAATAACGAGGACACCAGGTTGCAGTCTCTTTACCTCTTTACTGAAGGTCTCTGGGTCCTCAGTCCGGAATACGGTTCACCAGGCTGCGCAAGTCCGGCCGGTCCAATGGCACCTCCAGAGTTCCCTTTGCAGGTGGAAATCTGTGCCTTCCTGCTAGCGCTATGTGTTGTGGTCCTCCCCTGCTGTGCTTACGGGATAGTCCCCACAACTGTTGTGTCTGTTTCTCGTGTTCCCTCACAACAACTCGATTAGATGATGTTCTGCTAATCCTCCGTCCCTCCCGGTGTTATGGTTGGGACGCACCTATATGACGGGTAGGCTCGGAGCTCTTCCGGGACCCTAGAGTCGCCCCTCTCCACAGGTTGCCCCCTATGTCTGCATAGGTGATTTAGGTGAGACAGCCCGCCTGTGACTGACTGTCCTGCCGTTGGTTTGAAGTATTGCTTGGAGCTAGATATATGAATACTTCCTCGGCGTTCCGGCCGCCGGCTGTGCGCCTCAGTAGGATGTTGCCTCGGTCTTACAGCACGACTCCTACTGGTATTTCTCCTTTCTGCTTTGATCTCGTTTCTCACTCAGCACAATATATCTCGCTTCTGATCCTTTCTTAGGGCACTGCCGCTATGCTGAGCAGGCACGGTCCCATGACGTTCTTTCTTGTAGCCAGGCCTCTGTCAGGGTCCCAAACCTGACAGGGACCCTACCAAATCTTCCCCCACAACACCCTCTGCCACCAGGTGTTGTCTGGTTCCAACCCAGTCAGCTTTCTGTCTAACTTCCTGCCTGACCCCCAGTTTACCCACACGGTGAGGAGTGGCCTAATAAATAGCACCCTTAGCTCCCCCTGAAGGCCCGACTGTGAAATGTATTGGTGTGTGTGATACCTGGTCAGATGAACTCCTTCAGTGCCATCAGACGTACCATAGCCCCCTTTAGCGGCGGAGTCACAGTACTGCAACGACCAGGGCTCTGGGGCGCTGCATATATATTAGACCCTTTGTGATTTTTATCGGCACATTTTTGGGCTCATAATAAATCTAGTTATTTTTCCACTTTAAGGTCTTCATGTTAACATTTGTTTTTGATGCATATGTGGCGCCCTGAGGGTCCAGTCGCCATAGAGGTACTGCATCTCAGTTGTAAATCAAATATTGATATGCACCAGTCTATTAAATTGTCAAAAAGCAAGGTGTGACTAATAATATAAAATATAACTTTTAATATATATATCTAATAAAAAGTTGGTGTGTCCAACTATATAAAAAACACACAAAAGACTCTACAAAAAAATCCCCAAATCAGGGGAGTAGTATAAGAACCTAACCCTCGAAATTACTACACACCCATCAGTGCATCAGCAATACAAAGGGTACAATATGCGCTCCAATCTCGGAGTGTTAGGGTTAGGTTCTTATACTACTCCCCTGATTTGGGGATTTTTTTGTAGAGTCTTTTGTGTGTTTTTTATATAGTTGGACACACCAACTTTTTATTAGATGTACTGCATCTCAGCCAGAGGTATGGTGCTCCAACTCTCTGGTAAGGCGGGGACTCTGCACAGAACCCTAACACTTGCACCCATCACTAGACCTCTCTGGGCCTGGGAGGGATTAGGTAGAGGGTGTGGGTGGAGAAAGTGTACAAGGGGAGGAGAGAGTTAGTATGTCAGGCAGTCTGTGGGGAGGAAGAGAGAAGAGCAGGCATGAGAGAGAGTTGGAGCTGGGACTGGAGCTGTGAGGAGCTTGTCCCAGCATGAGAGAGAGTACAGGAGAGAGAGAAGTGAGAGAAGCTCCCAGTAGAAACAAAGGGGTCCTAGGGGCATGGGAAGTGTGAAAATCACCCTTGGGGCCCTCATCCACTCTGACCATCACCAGGTGGAGGGACCAGGTCGCAGTAGGGGAACTGGCCCTGATCTAGTGGAGGAACTACAAGTCCCAGCTAGGAAACCAGAGGCTGTCATGTCTGCAAGAGCAACAGCCACATGCACATCTATTTTGCTGAAAAGGTAGACACGGAGGGTCAAGGGGACAGTGAAGATGTCACCCGACAGGACCCGCGACTACCGGCTTGGGACACTGGGTGTGAAGCGCAGGGCAGGAGAGGCGAGAGCTAGCACAGTGTGTTGGCCAGGAAAAGCACATATTAAGGGGGTTTTGGACAAGTGCCCCAAGTTACTGGAGAATTGGCAGGACGACTAACCCGGAGGACACAGCACCCAGCTGGATACCGTACTCGAACTGTGAGTAAAACGTAAAGACTGCACCCTGCTGTGTCCTCTCAGTTCTTTCCTGCATCACTTCCCCTGCACTATATCCAAAATCACCATCTTTAATAAACTGCCCTGGGACTAAGCTCTACCTGTGGAGAGCTGTAACAACTCTGCTGCATTACCATCAGCCCCAGCGGTCTCTTTAAGCAGCATCAGCCATCCCTAGCCGAGTACCACAGGTGGCATCACGAACAATATAAACGTTATTCCCATTATCCATTCTTTATCTTTAATTGCGCTCCCAGGGTCACAGATCGGGTCACCGCTGCCATGACCAGCCCTTTAAGAACCGTCTGACCCGATTCCGAGTACCCCATGGCCCTAGCGGGTGTTGCACATACACGGTGAATAAGAGTCACAGGTCTATTCTTAGCTGATACAGATTTTCCCTAAGTAGAAAGGAGCTGTTGTTGTAAATTAGGGCAGGCTAACGATATTCATTATACATAGCTAAACGAGGAAGCTCTGGAGCTATCCATCCATAAATTGTGCAGGCTAATCTCTCTTTTAATTCAGAAGAGAAATACATGTATTATATGTTACATTATCTGTTAAATATCTGGGAATTTACAATACCGCTAAGACCTGAGACATTTTACACTGCTGATTTTATAATGTCTTGATTTTCCACTGAAGTTAAAGTAGTATTATTTAGTAATATACTTTATGCTTCAAGCTTGATGCAGAGCTATGTTGGTCTGTCTGTCTCCCAGACATCTTATTTTGCTAGGGATTCCCTAATCTGTGTTCAAGAGAATCTGTTACCCCCAAAACTCAATTTAGGAAATCATACAGGGGACTGAGCAATATAAAAATTATGTCTGGTAGTTTTGTCTGACTTTCATGTACAGATGATCTTTTTGTATTATACAAATGAGGGTGACCGGTGCACTCTTGGCATAACCAAGCACCCGGTTCCCCATTCTAGCCCTTTATTAGCACGCCTCACCTCCTACCCTATGTAGAGTGATGGTGCTCGCTTGCCCAAAATAAGAGCTATCTTTACTTAAAAATCGGCAATGTGAGAACACAGACATTGACAATGCAGTCCTGTCAACATTCACTCTGAGCAAGCAAGTGCTGGTAATCTAAGCAGGAGGAGGCGGTGAGGGATGGTAATTGAGAGGCAGAATGATGTATTGGGCACTTTGCCAAGACTGAACCAATCACTCTTATACTGTATGTACAGTATATAAAGATCATTTTCTGGCCAAATAACTCAAAGGAAACTACACTTCTGTCATGTTTGTTACAGAAAATAAGTCACTTATCTCACTAACTTAAATAGAAATTTGGGGTGACAGACTTCTTTTCAACTTGCTTGTCAGTTTAAAACCCAAAGAGACCCAAAGATTCGATCTCTACTTCACAGTGGCATAACTAGAGTCGAATGGGAACCAATGCAAAATTTGGACCTCGGCCTCCACTTACATGATAGTCAGATGTATTAGCCTTTGTAGCTTTCCAAATACTATAAAGACTTACATTTTCCCCCATAATATCTAATTACATCCATCCTGTGCACCTGGTATAATGTCCTCTATCCTGGGCCCTTTCAAGTAATAATGTTAGCCATGCAGTGCCCCCTTCCATAAGAATGTTCCCCATTGTGGGCCCTTTCCATTTCTAATGTCTAACATCCTGAGCCATTCCTGGTACAGTGTCCCCCATACTCACCCCCTTCCACCTATAATGCCCCCGTTATACTATAATGTCACTTATCTTGGACCCTTTTCAGTAATAATTTATTGGGCCCTTTGCTGGTATAATGTCCTCCATCTTGGTGTAATATCTCCATCCTGGGCCACTTCCAGTAATAATGTCCCCATCCTGGTGTAATGTCCTCCGTCCTAGCCCCTTCCTGTAATATATGTCCCCTATCCTTGGTCTCTTCCTGATATAATGTCCCAGCTCCTGAGCCTATCCTGTAATGCTCCCCACTCTCTGCCACTGTTCTCTAACATGTTTAAAAAAAACTATTTATATGGCCAGCAGCCAGTCACAATTGGCAAAAAACAGTGACGTCATGCATTGCTCACAGCAGGCACATTGATGTCAGCTGCCAGCCTCTGAAATATTCCTTAGTGTTAACAAACCCCCCTTCCCACACAGGCCCGGTCGTGGTTGCACCCTCTGTGACTACGATCATTACGAATCAACTTTTTACTACTTTGAATTCACGTTGAAAATATTTACCTTTTCCAACTTATTTCTAAATGGGCTTTTCTCCAACTTTTGATTTAACTTTGAATCCTTTCTGGTACTTCTGCACAACTGCGACCATCTTTCTGGCATTGACCTCTTAGGCTACTTTCACACTAGCGTTTTTTGCAATACGTCGCAATGCGTAGTTTTGGCGAAAAAACGCATCCTGCAAAAGTGCTTGCATGCGACGGTTGCGCCGTGTTGTGGCGGACCGTCGGCTGCAAAAAACATTCCATGTAACGTTTTTTGCCACCGACGGACCGCCATTTCCGACCGCATATGCGCGGCCGGAACTCTGCCCCCACCTCCCCGCACCTCCCCGCACCTCACAATGGGGCAGCGGATGCGTGGAAAAACAGCATCCGCTGCTCCCGTTGTGCGGCGCATTCACTGCTAGCGTCGGTACGTCGGCCCGACGCTCTGCGACTGGCCGAGTACGACGCTAGTGTGAAAGAAGCCTTACTCTCTTGTTACATACATGTCTGTACATTCTGGGTGTGTGCAATCTGATTCTCAGATGCAAATGCAGCATTCTGCGCTTGTTTTCACCTGTCGAATCAGCATGAGAAAATAATTGCAGATGTGAGCTGCCACATAGTTTAACATTGGGTCGAGTGCAATCTGATTTTTTACCGGATTGCACTTGTCCCATTACATCGCAAGTGTGAGTGAGCTCTTACCATATCACAAACAAAAAGCTGCCTCTGGTAATATGGAACCTTGCTTAAAATTCTTCCCAAAGGGAGAGTATATAAATATTGAAAAAAAAACAGTGCCCAGTGTGAAAATTGCTAGAGAACTTACCGTATTTTTTGGACTATAGTCCCGGCGTGAGAAGCAGTAACTACAGGTGCTTCTCACAAAATTCTAATATCATCAAAAAGTTAACTTATTTCAGTTCTTCAATACAAAAAGTGAAACTCATATATTATATAGAGTTATTACACACAGAGTGATCTATTTCAAGTGTTTATCTCTGTTAATGATGATTATGGCTTACAGCCAATGAAAACCCAAAAGTCATTATCTCAGCAAATTAGAATACTTTATAACACCAGTGTGAAAAATTATCTTAAAATCCAAAATGTTGGCCTACTGAAATGTATGTTCAGTAAATGCACTCAATACTTTGTCGGTGCTCCTTTTGCATCAATTGCGGCATCAATGCGATGTGGCATGGAGGCGATCAGCCTGTGGCATTGCTGAGGTGTTATGGAAGCCCAGGTTGCTTTGATAGCAGCCTTCAGCTCATCTGCATTGTTGGGTCTGGTGTCTCTCATCTTCCTCTTGACAATATCCCATAGATTCCCTATGGGGTTAAGGTCAGGCGAGTTTGATGGCCAATCAAGCACAGTGATATTGTTGTTTTTAAACCAGGTATTGGTACTTTTGGCAGTGTGGACAGGTGCCAAGTCCTGCTGGAGAATGAAATTTCCATCTCCAAAAGGCTTGTCGGCAGAGGGAAGTATTAAGTGCTCTAAAATTTCCTGGTGGATGGCTGTGCTGACTTTGGTCTTGATAAAACACAGTGGACCTACACCAGCAGATGATATGGCTCCCCAAACCATCACTGATTGTGGAAACTTCACACTAGACCTCAAGCAGCTTGGATTGTGGCCTCTCCACTCTTCCTCCAGACTCTGGGACCTTGATTTCCATATGAAAAGCAAAATGTATTTTCATCTTAAAGCAATACCTTGGACCACTGAGCAACAATCCTGTTCTTTTTCTCCTTGTCCCAAGTATGGCGCTTCTGGCGTTGTCTATTGGTCATGAGTGGCTTGACACGAGGAATGCGACACTTGTAGCCCATGTCCTGGATATGTCTGTGTTTGGTGGCTCTTGAAGCAATGACTCCAGCAGCAGTCCACTCCTAGTAAATCTCCCCAAAATTTTTGAATGGCCTTTTCTTAACAATCCTTTCAAGGCTGCAGTTATCCCGGTTGCTTGTGCACCTTTTTCTACCACACTTTTTCCTTCCACTCAACTTTACATTAATATGATTCTTAAGCAATGACCTTTTGTGTCATCTATCAAGTCAGCAGTTTTCTTTATGATTGTGTAGTCTACTGAAACAGACTAAGGAACCTTTTTAAATGTTTAGGAAGCCTTTGCAGGTGTTTTTTGTTAATTATTCTAATTTACTAAAATAATGACTTTCGGGATTTCTTTGGCTGTGAGCTATAATTATCAACATTAACAGAAATAAACACTTGAAAGAGACCACTCTGTTTGTAATGCCTCTATATAATATATAAGTTTCACTTTTTGTATTGAAAAACTGAAATAAATTAACTTTTTGATGATATTCTAATTTTGTGAGAAGCACCTGTATATTAGTATAGTGGGTATATTAGTATATTTATTAGTACAGTTGATATATTAATGTTTATATCTTGGAGAATGCTATCACTGATCAACACACTGAAGCTGCTGCCTTCGTTGTCAACACAGGCACAAAGACTTGTTAGATTGGGCTGCTATATCAGGTACCACAGCCTTTTTGAGACTGAGTAAGGTTAGCTGTAGCAACAGGTACAGGACCACCACTGTGTCTGTGTAAATAATAAAGAATTTTCGTAACTCATTTATTATTCTGATTCTTGGGAATCTTGGAGTTTGTTTTTGGAAAAGTCTTGAGAAATCTCTTCAAATAAGCTCATGTGCATGTAGGGAACCTGTCATCACCTTTATCTTCCCTCTCAGTTCTATTACCCACTTGGCCTCAGAACATGTTATTATTAAAGATGAGTGAATATATTTGAGTGGCATTAAATTGCGTACATTTTACAAAAATCTGCATTCACCAAATTGTAAATATTATGCAGTTCACTTCAGAGCAGATTAGACAAGATTGCGGCTTCTAGACACCATTTTTCTGAACTATAAAGGGACAGAAAAAGGTTAAAAAAAAGGTTGAAAAAAAGCTTATAAAAAGCTTATACCCACTTTACTGCTCACCTCCCTGACCCCTCCACTCCTCACCTGACTGTCACCCATTTTGTCCTCATCAAATCTTCGGACCACTGCCATGAATGCTGAAATTCCCAGGCCACTCACGCTCTGAGGAAGCCCGGGACAGTAATTTGCATGTGTCCAAGGTCACATCCCTCACATCCTTCTGTAGTCAGGACCTGACAGGTAATGTGAGGAGTGGAGGAGCCGATTAGGTGAGCGTGAATGTGACTATAAATAATTTTCTTTTTTCCAATTTAGACTACTTTCCCAACAATGAGCTTTGGATGTTTCAGATTTTCTGCACCATTTCTGAGCCCATTAAGTAAAATAGATTACTTGCATTCGCAGTGTAAAAAAACTCACCAAAACCTCATTGTGGAAAAGTAGCTTAACGCTTATTATGCTATGGGGTTTGGAGAGTCCCAGCACTAAAGGACATCAAATTTGTGGAGAATTACTTCTCCTTGAATTGAGTCTCCCAGGAAAATCCACGCAAACAGGCCATCTAAATTTTGCCTGATCTGCTCATCTCTAGTTGTTATCTAATGTCACTTGCCCTCACTAAGACACAAGATAATAGGTATGGTAAGTTTCTCTACCTAATTTACTGATCTGTATTGTTAGGAAATCACTTTCTGTGTCTTAAAATAATTTACATCATTTTACACGATTGAGATAAACATTAGCCTTACTTCACGTGTCGCGAATATGTATAGGATGATAGTAAAGTATATCATGTTCTACAATTACTTTTCCCCTTTTGGATTAATTTAATAGCAATGCTGGGACTTTGCACCGCAGTAATCCTCTCTAATATTCATGAGCAACGCTAATTCATCTTTCCTCTTGTTTTGCTTAGAATTGCAGTTTTGTATCCTTATAGTTGTACATACAAATGCAATTGCAAGATTATTGTCTTCTAATATACTAGCCAAGATATACATTAAAGTAATGTCCTACGCAGACTAAAGCATGAAATATGTATAATGTTCCCGTATTAATGCTAAGCTAAAATATATATGTTTACCGAAGCTGAAACCTATGTGTCTGTGCACATAGTTAATGAAGTCCGAAGCATTCATTATCCAGTGTGGAGCTCATTTCTTTTGCCAAATAAGCACTGTATTATCCAATTCATTGAGCCATTTCACTAAGCACTGCTGTTGCTGACCAGAATATTCATGTGAACAGTCTATTTAAGAGTCTCTGGACCATTAAGTGGTGTTACTCCTGCCTCCCCTCCTAATAGAGATTTATATGTCAGGTTTAAGAACAGCTTCTCCACACTGGACAATATAAGTTATTTTTGCATAGATCCACATGCCAATAGGATTTACATGATAAACAATGCAGAGATAAAATGTATTCTACATAGCTGAAATGGCAATATGCAAACATAAAATCAGAGATATTCTTGGGCAGGTAAATCCATTTGCTAATAGAAAACATTCTGTAAATACAATTAAGCTTTAACTGACAATAACCATGTCTATTAGTTTATATAGGTTTACTACAAAATCTAGCAAAGACACAATCAGGCCCAAGAGGAAAAGTAGAAACAACCTGCAAACGTCGCTGCATCAGAATTATTAATGGGTTGTCTGGTTTAAAAAATCCTTTTCTGCTCTAATAAAGAATACTGAGCTAATAGAGAAGGTCATCTCTGTAATTTTCTCATCTTTTGACTTGTCATGATGTGCAAAAGCTGGTACAGGACCATGTAAGGGAGCCACAGAAGCACAAGGAAGGGTGGGTATAGTGGATTTGTGGCAGCTCTGGGTCTGCTGGAATTTAAATGTAGTTTTTTCCCTTTGGTCCAGCAAGAGATAATGTCAGTCTCTGGCTGGCAGCTTCTTTTAGGCTGGTCAGCTGATGTTGGTTGGTAACCACTCCATTACCTTTCATACTAGGTTGCCTGCTGTTCATCGTGGAACGGGGGCATTTTTTTACTGTGTTCTTACACATTACATTAAAGTCTGTTTATCTCGCGTCAAGCATGTTATTCCATATCATAAACTGCGTTCCCCTGTTTGTGTGGTGGAATACCACCAGGGTGTGTACATTTCCTCCATTTTTACATCTCCATTTACCATTTCTGCTGAAATAGTGGTTAGTGGGAAAACTGAGACCATTCCGGTTCTTGTGGATAGTGGAGCTGGAATCAGTTTGGTGGATTATCGCTTTGCTCAGACCCATGGTCTAATTGGTAGGTTGCCAGCGAGATCAATTCCTTTTCTTGCTATTGATTCTGCTTCTTTCAGCCAGAAGAGTTTGGCCCAAGTCAAACATAATGTGAACTTACACGTGGGAACTCTTCATAAAGAGTTCCTGTCGTGCTACGTCTTTGAGGATCTGCCTACTCCCATTGTTTTAGGCCTTCCCTGGCTGAAGAAACACAATCCAGTCATTGATTGGCAGTCCAGAGAATTAATCAGTTGGGGCAATTTTTGTAAAGGCAGTTGTTTGGGTACTACTATCTCTGCCGTCTTTGTTAAATCTAACCCTTCTTCTAAGGTGCTACCGGAGAATAGGGGCAAGACTCTACCCACACCCCAGGTTAACTCTAGACCTCAGTGTCCTCCTGGGATAATTGGTCAGGGGAGGGTGGTGGCTCACACTGAGTATCCTGAGGATAAAAGTTTTGTGACACTGGGGAATGTCTCTGTTGTCAGTCCTTCAAGGAGAGTATCATCTTTTTCCAAACATACGTGTGGCAATAAACGTTCAGGTCCGGACTTGTGTGTGAATGACTACGTGTGGGTGTCCACTAAAAACAACAGGTGCAAGTACGCATCTGGGACTCTGAGTTCTAGGATGATCAGTCCACATCGGGTGGTGGCCATTCTTAGCCCTATGATCTTCCAGTTGGAGCTACCCTTGTGATGTTTATCTATGTGTTCCACAGGTTGACGCTCAGAAGATTTGTAGCGCCTCCAGAGCCTGCGTTATCACCATCACTGTTGGTCTGTGTTTGTCATGGCCTTGAGAACCAGGTGACTCTGAAGGTGAATGTGAGTGTTTTTATGCTTCCTTGCCGTATGTTTTTTACTGGACATGTCTGGTCTTAAGGGTCCTGAGGCCCCTCGTAGAAAGGTGTGTGCTGTCACAAATCATTAAGAGGTTTGTGCCAGCTCTGAGTCTAAAGGAACTTAAATGTAGTTTTTTCTTTGGTTCAGCAAGAGTTGATGTCAGTCTCTTACTGGCAGCTTCTTTTAGGCTGGTCAGCTGATGTTGGTTGGTAACTACTCCCTCCTCCCTTGAAATAGTCACATGACCCATCAGCTGATCATCGGTTATAGAGTTACTTCTATACAGACCAGCTGGTGTGGAGCTATCCTGTTACTGTGGTATTGCCACTGTTGGAGTCCTGTTTACCTGATTCCACTTACTCTGCTGCTGTGGAGCTTAGCTGCAGATCCTGAGCTGAATTGTATCCTTTCTGTTAGTCCCTTGTTTGTCTCTTTCCTTGTGCTATATTACATGCAGTGGCAAGGCTAACAACCTCGATGGCCAGTGCACTAGCCAGGCTTAGCACAGGTGACAGCCAGGAACTAGCCATGTGATGGCAGGGGTGAAGGACCCACATAGGGCATTGGGGAAGCTTAGGGACAGACATAGGTTGGTGTCAGGAAGTGTCCTATCCCTCGCTCCCTACCGTTAGTGCCTTCCTCTCCCTTATCATCCCGTTGTACCTATATGTTGGGTCATCTGCCGGACGTACCCATGTGCGCACATGACAGCTAGCCACTGAGCCACCGTACTGCACACACTCGTGTGATGTTATAGCAGGCAGCCGATGTGTTTCTATGACAGCTGAGGACTGGCTGAATGCCCACATGCCTGTCATCCTATCTCTTCCATAACGTCGAGCCTATAGCTTGGCGCCATATAAAACAGTGATTTTTACTGTGTAGAGCAATACTGTGGTATTGCTGTACATAGTACAAGAGATCAGGCAATCTTTTGTTTAAGCCCTAAGGGGCTAACAAATTACTTAAGTAAAGAGTATAGAATAATGGCTTTTGAAAATGGGAAAAAAATATAAAAGTTATAAACAGTTAACAATAAACTAATGTAGAAAATTAAAAAAGCACATATTTGGTATCAACATCCGAACTATCTACACATAAAATTATTTAGCATGATCTGTAAACAAATTAAAATGGCAGAAATTGGTTGCTATAACACTACAAAAAAGTGCAATAACAAACAAAGTATTGCTTCTATCCCAGAATAGTGTCACTTAAAATATCAGGTCACTCACAAAAAACAAGCTCACACACAGCTCCTTCAAAAAAAAAATGGTCCAAATTTTGGAAAATGGCATCTCAAGCAAAATTTATTTTTTACAAATTTCTGAATTTTTTTCAACGCTTAAAAAAATTATAACCCCTTCATCATGAGTGATTTTCAGTTTCTTTTTTGTTTTTTCCTCCCCTTTTTACAAGAGTCATAACCTTTCTTTCCGTTTACATGGCCATGTGAGCGCTTGTTTTTGTTAGATGAATTGTACTTTTGAATGATATCATTCATTTTATGAAAAGCGTGATAAAAAAAATCCAAGTGGGTTGAAATTGCAAAAACAGTGAAAATTCACAGCTGTTTTTGTTTTTTCTTTATTCATCATGTTCATTATATAGTAAAACTATAATTCCCTATGTCAGTATAAGTACACAGATACCAAAAATATGTAGTTTAATATTAAAATTAGCAATGTTTTCACTTTTCAGGATATAAAGCTGTGTGATGACTTATTTTTTAAGGTCCGGGCTGACATTTTTACTGATACCATTTTGGGGTAGAAACGATGCTTTGATTTCCTCTTATGAAATTTTTTTCAATGTTGATGAGGCCCAAATATTGTAATTCTGGAATTTTGTGGGGTTTTTTTTAGATTTGGCTATCTTAGGAGGATATCTGGTTGTGCAGGTAACTATTAGGCTGGAGTCACATTGCCATATTTCTCGTGCGATAATCGCATCGCACTGCATGGACTGGCCGACACCTCTCCCGACCCAAGCATGACAGCGTGATGGATTACTATGCAGCTGTCAAGCTCAGGTCAGGAGAGCTGTCAGCCAGTACAAGTTTAGCGATGCGATTCTCCTAGGAGAAATACGGCAGTGTGACTCCAGCCTTACTGTGCAGAATTATTAGGCAACTTAATAAAAACCAAATATATTCCCATCTCACTTGTTTATTTTCACCAGGTAAACCAATATAACTGCACAAAATTTAGAAATAAACATTTCTGACATGCAAAAACAAAACCCCAAAAATTAGTGACCAATATAGCCACCTTTCTTTATGATGACACTCAACAGCCTTCCATCCATAGATTCTGTCAGTTGCTTGATCTGTTTACGATCAACATTGCTTGCAGCAGCCACCACAGCCTCCCAGACACTGTTCCGAGAGGTGGACTGTTTTCCCTCCCTGTAGATCTCACATTTTATGAAGGACCACAGGTTCTCTATGGGATTCAGATCAGGTGAACAAGGGGGCCATGTCATTATTTTTCTTCTTTGAGACCCTTACTGGCCAGTCACGCTGTGGAGTAGTTGGAGGCATGTGATGGTGCATTGTCCTGCATGAAAATCATGTTTTCCTTGAATGATACCGACTTCTTCCTGTACCACTTGATACCAGCCCATACCAGTACCCCACCTCCACCTTGCTGGCGTCTGAGTTGGAGTGGAGCTCTCTACCCTTTACTGATCCAGCCTCTGGCCCATCCATCTGGCCCATCAAGAGTCACTCTCATTTCATCAGTCCAGAAAACCTTTGAAAAGTCAGTCTTAAGATATTTCTTGGCCCAGTCTTGACGTTTTATCTTATGTTTATTGTTCAAAGGTGGTCGTTTTTCAGCCTTCCTTACCTTGGCCATGTCCCTGAGTATCGCACACCTTGTGCTTTTAGTTACTCCAGTAACATTGCAGCTCTGAAATATGGCAAAACTGGTGGCAAATGGCATCTTGGCAACTTCACGCTTGACTTTTCTCAATTCATGGCAGTTATTTTGCGCCTTTTTTTGCCCAACACGCTTCTTGCGACCCTGTTGGCTATTTGCCATGAAACACTTGATTGTTCGGTGATCACACTTAAAAAGTTTGGCAGTTTCAAGACTGCTGCTTCCCTTTGAAAGACATCTCAAAATTTTGGACTTTTCAGTGCCCGTCAAATCTCTCTTCTGACCCATTTTGCCAAAGGAAAGGAAGTTGCCTAATAATGAAGCACACCTTTTATAGGGTTTTGATATCATTAGACAACACCCCTCCTCATTACAGAGATGCACATCACCTGATTTACTTAATTGGTAGTTGGCTCTCAAGCCTGAACAGCTTGGAGTAGGACAATAAAAAGTATCATGTGATCAAAATACAACTTGCCTAATAATTCTGCACACAGTGTACTATTTTACAGTTCACTGTATGATAAAATGGATGGTGTCATTCAAAAGTACAACTAGTCTCACACAAAACAAGCCCTCATATGGCTTTGTCAGAGGGAAAATAAAAAAAGCTACAGCTCTTGGAAAAGGAGTGGGAAAAATGAAAGCACTAAAATAAAAAAAAATTGCTCAGTCCTTAAGGGGTTACAGTTATATGAAAAAGTTTGGGCACCCCTATTAATCTTAAGCTTAATGTTTTCTAAAAATTGTTTTTTTTGGCAAAAGCTATTTCAGTTTCATATATCTAATAACTGTTGGACACAGTAATGTTTCTGCCTTGAAATGAGGTTTATTGTACTAACAGAAAATGTGCAGTCTGCATTCAAACTAAATTTGACAGGTGCATAAGTATGGGCACCCTTATCATTTTCTTGTTTTAAATACTCCTACCTACTTTTTACTGACTTACTAAAGCACTTTTTTTGGTTTTCTAACCTTATTGAGCTTTGAACTTCATAGCCAGGTGTATGCAATTATGAGAAAAGCTATTAAAGTGGCCACTTGCAAGTTGTTCTCCTGTTTGAATCTCCTCTGAAGAGTGGCATCATGGGCTCCTCAAAACAAATGTCTAATGATCTGAAAACAAAGATTATTCAACATAGTTGTTCAGGGGAAGGATACAAATAGCTGTCTCAGAGATTTAACCTGTCAATTTCCACTGTGAGGAACATAGTAAGGAAATGGAAGAACACAGGTACAGTTCTTGTTAAGGCCAGAAGTGGCAGGCCAAGAAAAACATCAGAAAGGCAGAGACGAAGAATGGTGAGATCAGTCAAGGACAATCCTCAGACCAACTCCAGAGAGCTGCAGCATCAACTTGCTGCAGATGGTGTCACTGTGCATCGGTCAACTATACAATGCACTTTGCACAAGGAGAAGCTGTATGGGAGAGTGATGCGAAAGAAGCCGTTTCTGCAAGCACGCCACAAACAGAGTCGGCTGAGGTATGCAAAAGCACATTTGGAGAAGCCAATTTCTTTTTGGAAGAAGGTCCTGTGGACTGATGAAACCAAGATTGAGTTGTTTGGTCATACAAAAAGGCGTTATGCATGGCGGCCAAAAAACACAGCATTCCAAGAAAAACACTTGCTACCCACAGTAGAATTTGGTGGAGGTTCCATCATGCTTTGGGGCTGTGTGGCCAATGCCGGCACCGGGAATCTTGTTAAAGTTGAGGGACGCATGAATTCCTCTCAGTATCAGCAGATTCTTGACAATAATGTTCATGAATCAGTAACAAAGTTGAAGTTACGCAGGGGATGGATCTTTCAGCAAGACAATGATCCAAAACACCGCTCCAAATCTACTCAGGCATTCATGCAGAGGAACAATTACATTGTTCTGGAATGGCCATCCCAGTCCCCAGACCTGAATATCAATGAACATCTGTGAGGTCATTTGAAGAGGGCTGTCAATGCTCAGGGACCATCAAACTTAACTGAACTGGAATTGTTTGGAAAAGAGGAATGGTCAAAAATACCTTCATCGAGGAACTCATTAAAAGCTACAGGAAGCGAATAGAGGATGTTATTTTTACAAAAGGAGGATCACTGGCGTAGCTAGAGCTTTTGCCGCCCGGGGCTGATTCCGAGTTTGGCGCCCCCCCCATTGCCGTCACTCAACGCCGGGCACCGCCCCCTCAGCACTGTTAACCCATGAAATCCGGTGCCTGCGCTGTGTATCGCTGTTTGGTGCAGGCGCAGAGAGCTCTGGCCATCTGACGTCACAGCCAGGCTTGCAGACTGCGCCTGTGCGGCCACCCACCTTGGTAATCCCAGCCCCACAGTGTGTTATGCATTATGCAGAGTGCGGGGCTGGGATTCACAAGCAGGGCGGCCGCACAGGCGCAGTGTCCAGCATTGCCCCAGTGTGTCCAGCATTGCCTTAGTGTGTCCAGCAATCTGCCCCAGTGTCCAGCATTGCCCCCAGTGTCCGGCATTGCCCCCAGTGTGTCCAGCAATCTGCCCCAGTGTCCAGCATTGCCCCCAGTGTGTCCAGCAATCTGCCCCAGTGTCCAGCATTGCCCCCAGTGTGTCCAGCAATCTGCCCCAGTGTCCAGCATTGCCCCCAGTGTGTCCAGCAATCTGCCCCAGTGTCCAGCATTGCCCCCAGTGTGTCCAGCAATCTGTCCCAGTGTCCAGCATTGCCCCCAGTGTGTCCAGCATTGCCCCCAGTGTGTCCAGCAATCTGCCCCCAGTGCGTCCAGCAATCTGCCCCCAGTGCGTCCAGCAATCTGCCCCCAGTGCGTCCAGCAATCTGCCCCAGTGTCCAGCATTGCCCCCAGTGTCCAGCATTGCCCCCAATGTCCAGCAATCTGCCCCAGTGTCCAGCATTGCCCCCAGTGTGTCCAGCAATCTGCCCCAGTGTCCAGCATTGCCCCCAGTGTGTCCAGCAATCTGCCCCAGTGTCCAGCATTGCACCCAGTGTCCAGCATTGCCCCCAGTGTCCAGCATTGCCCCCAGTGTATCCAGCAATCTGCCCCAGTGTCCAGCATTGCCCCCAGTGTGTCCAGCAATCTGCCCCAGTGTCCAGCATTGCCCCCAGCGTGTCCAGCAATCTGCCCCCAGTGCATCCAGCAATCTGCCCCCAGTGCATCCAGCAATCTACCCCCAGTGCATCCAGCAATCTGCCCCCAGTGCATCCAGCAATCTGCCCCAGTGCGTCCAGCAATCTGCCCCCAGTGCGTCCAGCAATCTGCCCCCAGTGCGTCCAGCAATCTGCCCCCAGTCTGTCTCCAGCAATCTGCCCCCAGTCTGTCTCCAGCATATTGCCCCCAGTCTGTCTCCAGCATATTGCCCCCAGTCTGTCTCCAGCATATTGCCCCAAGTCTGTCTCCAGCATATTGCCCCCAGTCTGTCTCCAGCATATTGCCCCCAGTCTGTCTCCAGCATATTGCCCCCAATCTGTCTCCAGCATATTGCCCCCAGTCTGTCTCCAGCATATTACCCCCAGTCTGTCTCCAGCATATTACCCCCAGTCTGTCTCCAGCATATTGCCCCCAGTCTGTCTCCAGCATATTGCCCCCAGTCTATATCCAGCATATTGCCCCCAGTCTGTCTCCAGCATATTGCCCCCAGTCTGTCTCCAGCATATTGCCCCCAGTCTGTCTCCAGCATATTGCCCCCAGTGTGTCTCCAGCATATTACCCCCAGTGTGTCTCCAGCATATTACCCCCAGTCTGTCTCCAGCATATTACCCCCAGTCTGTCTCCAGCATATTGCCCCCAGTCTGTCTCCAGCATATTGCCCCCAGTCTGTCTCCAGCATATTGCCCCCAGTCTGTCTGAGTCAGACATAAAGAAAAAAAAAAGTAAAATCCTCACCTCTCCCGTTCCCAGCGCAGGTCCCGTGCACTCAGCGTCTCTCCGGCTCTGCTGCAACGCTCAGGACAGAGAGGCTGAGCGCGCAGTGATGACGTCATCGCACCCTCTGCCCTGAGACGTCGCAGAGTCAGAGGGCGCTGAAGACGCTGCAGCTGCCGCAGGAACCAGGAGAGGTGAGTATTAAAGGGGGGCCCAATGCCAGCACTGGCACCGGGAGGGGGGGGCCTGGTCGTGGCGGTGGTCGGCGCCGCCCGAAGATTTAAAGGGCCCGCGTCTCTCTTTTTTTTTTTTTTTTCTTCCTCCTCCTCTCTGGGTCGGAGCCCGCACCCCCCCCCCCGCACCCCCCTTCCTACGCCACTGAGGAGGATCTACTAAATATTAATGTCACTTTTCTGGTGAGGTGCCCATACTTATGCACATGTCAAATTTTGTTTGAATGCAGATTGCACATTTTCTGTTAGTACAATAAACCTCATTTCAAGGCAGAAACATTACTGTGTCCAACAGTTATTAGATATATGAAAATGAAATAGCTATTGCAAAAAAACAATTTTTAGAAAACATGAAGCTTAAGATTAAGAGGGGTGCCCAAACTTTTTCATATAACTGTACATACCCTTTAACATCAGGAAAATGCATAAGGCTATGTGCACACAGTGCAGATTATTTGCGGTTTTTTAGCGTTTTTGCGCTATAAAAACGCTATAAAACCGCAAATAATCTGCATACATTAAGCATCCTATCATTTTTAATGAAATCCGCACTTTCTGTGCACATGATGTGCGTTTTTCCGCATGAAAAACGCATTGCGGTAAAAAACCGGACATGCTCATTAATTTTGCGTTTTTTTCGCGGTTTTCCCACTGTCTAATGCATTGGGAAATGTTTGGGAAAAACCGCGTCAAAAACGCGTCAAAAACGCGCAAAAAACGCGCAAAAAAACGCATGCGGTTTTTATGCGGAAATCTGGCAGAAATGTCCGGATTTTCACAGGGATTTTCTGCATCAATTCCTGAACGTGTGTATGGGGCCTAATAAGGCTATGTGCACACAGTGCAGATTATTTGCGGTTTTTTAGCGTTTTTGCGCTATAAAAACGCTATAAAACCGCAAATAATCTGCATACATTAAGCATCCTATCATTTTTAATGAAATCCGCACTTTCTGTGCACATGATGTGCGTTTTTCCGCATGAAAAACGCATTGCAGTAAAAAACCGGACATGCTCATTAATTTTGCGGTTTTTTCGCGGTTTTCCCACTGTCTAATGCATTGGGAAATGTTTGGGAAAAACCGCGTCAAAAACGCGTCAAAAATGCGTCAAAACCGCGTCAAAAACGCGCAAAAAACGCGCAAAAAACGCATGCGGTTTTTATGCGGAAATCTGGCAGAAATGTCCGGATTTTCACAGGAATTTTCTGCATCAATTCCTGAACGTGTGTATGGGGCCTTAGAATATAAATGTAAATGGATTTCCACAATGCATCTCACCCAAGAAAACAACATGGCATTTCTCACAATTGACACTAGAGAGGATATGGCTTATAAATAGGAAAATTACTTGAAGTTTTAAGAAATTATTTCAAAAATAGACACTGGAATGTATATATTATACCATTCTAAGAGTGCGATATCCCTTTAAATTTTCTGCAGTAATTATTTTGGCAGCAGGTGCCACAACAACCAATAGAATCACTGGAATTCAATTTAAAACAAGAAAACATCAGTTGGTGCTAGTGTGTGAACGCTCTATCCAGAGATGAGATCGGATCCTTATTTTTAGTTTCAAAGAGACTTTGGTCCTTTTTTCTACTGTGAACCAGATATACATCATCAGTAGGGGAAATTTACTGTCCATTGCAACTAGAGAGAGGTAATAGGCAAAATTTCAGAAAGCGAGTTAGTGATTCATCTCATTCCAGTTGGCTGCGGAATTGACAGTTGGTTACTTATAGTTAGTGACAAGTGAATACATTCGGAACTATTTGTTAATGGCACGAATAGTACGCTAATCGGGCAATTCGTTACTCAGGGAGTAATTAGCTATTTGCTATTCAAGTGACCCACCCAGCATGTCTGGCTTTTTATTTGCAGCCAATGAACATGCTGGGCATGCTTGCCATCCACAGTAATGCCATCTTTGGTGTGGCATTACTGTGATTGGCTGGCCTTATTGCATCATAGGGGATATTTAAGCGCTGCCAGTGCCATCTTGCACACATTACATGTGGAAATAGCGTAGTTAGTGTGACCGTAGGGAGAGTAAAAGCAGAGTATAGGGAGAGTTCCTGAGTCCAAAAAGCTCTTTTTAGAGCTACTAAGAGTGAAGATTAGTTCTCTGTTAGGTTAAGATAGCGTAGGGAGAGATTTTATACCATGGAGAGGGAAAGGCAGGGTGTTAGCATTGCAAGTACATGCTGCAGATCGCTATGTTGCATTGCATAAAGTGTAAGAACAGATTGTCGGAGTAGGAAGAGAGGCAGGGTTTCATATCCAGTACCATAACATACAAAACAGCTTTTAAGAGGTACATAATATTCCTGAGTACAAGCATATACTAAACCGCTCTATTTTTACAGCTTAATAATATTTCTTAGTGACAGCATATTCTAAACATCTTTTTTAGAGCTAAATAATATTCCTTGCCTATTGCTGAAATTGCGTATATTTGTGTAGCAGTTGTGCGGCTGGTGCAAACCTTGCTCACATACGCAAACGTCCCTATTTACCAGTAATTTCCTTGAGTATGCTGTTGGCATGTGTCAAGAAGTGATATAAAAAAATTACTCTGCTATTGGTTAAATAAATAGTGCATATTTATCTAGCAGTTGTGCGACTGGTGCAACCCCTGCTGAGATATGCAAACATCACTCTTTACCAGTAATTTCCATGAGTTTGCTGTTGCCGTGTGTCATAAAGGCAATATAACAAAAAATTTACTCTGATATTGGTTAAATAAATAGCGTATATTTATAGTGGGGAAAAAAGTATTTAGTCAGCCATCAATTGTGCAAGTTCTCCCACTTAAAAAGGTGAGAGAGGCCATTCCAGGACTTTCATATGCTTCTTACAAAGCCACTCCTTTGTTACCCTGACAGTGTGCTTGGGGTCATTATGCTGAAAGACCCATCCACACTTCATCTTCAATGTCCTTGTTGATGGAAGGAGGTTTGACCTCAAAATCTAACAATACATGGCCCCATTCATTCTTTCATGTACATGGATCAGTCGTCCTGGTCCCTTTTGCAGAGAAGCAGCCCCAAAGCATGATGTTGCCACCCCCATGCTTCACAGTAGGTATGGTGTTCTTTGGATGCAACTCAGCATTCTGTCTCCTCCAAACATGACGAGTTTTGTTTCTACCAAACAGTTCTACTTTGGATTCATCAGACCATATGATATTCTCCGAATACTCTTCTGGATAATCCAAATGCTCTCTAGTAAACTTCAGATGGGCCCAAACATGTACAGGCTTAAGCAGGGGGACACTTCTGGCACTGCTTGACTGAGTCCCTGGCAGCGTAGTGTGTTACTGATCGTAGCCTTTGTTACATTGGTCCCAGCTCTATGCAGGTCATTCACTAGGTCCCCCATGAGGTTCTGGGATTTTTGCTTACCGATCTTGTGATCATTTTGAGCCCACGGGGTGAGATCTTGCATGGAGCCCCAGATTGAGGGAGATTATCAGTGGTCTTATATGTCTTCCATTTTCTTATTATTGCTCCCTCAGTTGATTTCATCACACCAAGTTGCTTGCCTATTGCAGATTCACTCTTCCCAGCCTGGTGCAGGGCTACAATTTTGTTTCTGGTGTCCTTCGACAGCTCTTTGGTTTTCACCATAGTGGAGTTTGGAGTGTGACTGAGGTTGTGGACAGGTGTCCTTTATACTGATAACAAGCTCAAACAGGTGCCATTACTACAGGTAATGAGTGGAGGACAGAGGAGTCTCTTAAAGAAGAAGTTACAGGTCTATGAGAGACAGAAATCTTGCATGTTTTTAGGTGACCAAATACTTATTTTCCATCATAATTTGCAAAATAAATCTTGCCAAATCAGAAAAGTTGATTTTCTGGATTTGCTTTCTCATTTTGACTCTCATAGTTGTGATGTCAATTACAGGCCTCTCTCATCTTTTTAAGTGGGAGAACTTGCACAATTGGTGGCTGATTAAATACTTTTTTCACCACTGTATCTAGCAGTTGTGCGACTGGCGCAAAGCCTTCTGAGATACGCAAATGTCACTATTTACCAATAATTTCCTTGAGTTTGCTGTTGCCGTGTGTCATAAAGGCGATATAACAAAAAATTACTCTGCTTTTGGTTAAATAAATAGCATATACATATCTAGCAGTTGTGTTACTGGTATAAAGCCTGGTGAGATACGCTAATGCCACTATTTACCAATTATTTTCCTTAGTCTGCTGTTGGTGTGTTTCATAAAGGTGATATTTTAAAAAAAATTACTCTGCTATTGGATAAATAAATAGCGTATATTTATCTAGAAGTTATGTAACTGGCGCAAAGCCTGCTGAGAAACGCAAATGTCACTATTTACCAGTAATTTCCCTCAGTCTGCTATTGGCCTGTGTTAGAAAGGCGATATGAAAAAAACAGTTTTCTATTGGTAAAATAGTGTATATTTGTCTAGCAGTAAACAAAACAATTGTGATTTCCTTATTTTAAGTATATGCTTTTATGCGCAATATTTCCTTTAGTTATTTATTTTTTCTATTCACAGAGAACCATTTTATACTCTCTTCACACAGTTCTTCCTCAGTCCCCAAAGAGAAGGAAGAAAGATCTGGCCTTACATGATGAGAAGATGGCTCTTTGTGTCTTCGTTAAGATTAATTGCTCTTTCCAATGGTTCTAGTCCGAAACCAAATACAAGTACACAGTAAATTTAGTAAGTACAGTATGTTAAGCCTCTGCTTTGAGCATCGTTTTTTTGCCTTCTGCCTGTACTGTGACATCTTTATATGTACTATTTTATTATTCATATCAATTTATGCACCATATCTGGGCTGAGACTTCATTGTGTTTTTTATGTTGTGTATTGTGACATTTTGTGCTCATTATATCTGCACTCTGATGACATTGTGTGTTTTATCTTTGTGCTACGACACTGTGTACAATATCACAACAATGTGACATCACTATGTGCAGCATTCCTTTACTATGACATCACTGTGTGCAATATCTTCAGTTATGTCACTGTGTGCATCATTCCATTACTATGACATCACTGGGCAAAATCACCAAACTGTGACATCACTGTGTGCAGATTTCCATTACTATGAAATCACTATTTGCCTGTGCTGCCACTTATCTTTGTACTGCGACATAACTATAAATTACAGATTTATGTACATACTGTAATATCACTATGTAATATTCTTGTACATTACTATCAAGGCAAAAATTCTGTTCTGTGATTTCAGTAAATTCATTTTCCTTTACTGTGTTATTACTTTGTGCATTATTTCTATGCTGCAACATTTTTTTAGAATACTTCAGTACATTACAGAAAGCTGTAGAAACAGGAAAAAACAAAAAACAAAATAATCATCAGCAATTCATGCTTTAATCCTTCCAAGCCCCCAGTTAAAGGTGGTCATTGTCCAGTGGGACCCCATTCTTAGTTTTGTCATGTGATCTATTCTACTCTTGGCCTCTATATTTTTATATTAAAAAAAAACTTAAATATGTAGATAAATAAACCATATAAGTTTCAGTGATGTTCCGAGACTTAGATGTATGGTTAGTAATAGACAAACAATGTGTGCTATTTAGATGCAGCAAAAGGTGAGAAGAGGACATGTCTTGCCTCTGTCTGAGCAGTAAATATCCTTACTCCTTTCTATTGCAGGCTGCTTCCCAGTCACAGTACACTAGATAAGGCTGGTGATTAATGAAGACAGTCTAATACAGAAAAATTACCATTGTATAAGAAAGGAAGGTGTCCATGAGTTCACATAGGCGAAAAAATGATTCAGCAATTTGTCCCAAATACAAAGCTCTAAAAAAAAGTATTAGGGTATGTTCACACGATCCTGATTTCAATCCTTTTTTTTTCAGGACAAAAACCGCAGCTCTTGGCAGAAAACGCAGGTGCGTTTTTGGTGCGTTTTTGGTGCGTTTTTTATGCGTTTTTGATGCGGTTTTTAGTGCGGTTTTTTATGCAGTTTTCTCTGCAGATTGTCTGTGTTTGACACAAATAAAGCTTTAACTGCAGTGGGGGAAAAAAAAAAAAGAAATGATGTCATTTCCTTGTCCAACCCTTTTCTTCTTCCATCCTCCATTTTGGGACTAAACACCAAAATGAGTGGACGTGTTTTGAATGACAGTGCTCCGCAGAGTGCTGAGCGTAGGCCAGATCACAGCCCGCGGATCCAGCTCTATCCAGCTATGCGTCATGCGCCCCTATATTTAACATGGGGGCGCATGGACATGCGTCGCATTTGTGTTTTGCGCCGCATGCGTCACTGCAGCGCACGCATCCGGGCGCAGAGGACGCAGCAAGTTGCATTTTTGCTGCATCCAAAATCAATCAAAAAAAAGACGCATGCGGCGCAAAACGCAGCGTTGTGCATGCGTTTTGCTGCATTTTTGTTTGCGTTGTGTGTTGCGGCGCCGACGCTGCGGCGCACAACGCAAATGTGAACATAGCCTAAGTGCCACGTATTTAAGTGCCACGTATCACGTATTTCAGTGCCACGTATTTCAGTGCCACGTATTTCAGTGTCACGTATTTCAGTGCCACGTGCCACGTATTTCAGTGCCACATATTTCAGTGCCACGTATTTAAGTGCCACGTATTTCAGTACCACGTATTTCAGTGCCACGTATTTCAGTGCCACGTGCCACGTATTTAAGTGCCACGTGCCACGTATTTAAGTGCCACGTGCCACGTATCACGTATTTCAGTGCCACGTATCACGTATTTCAGTGCCACGTGCCACGTATTTAAGTGCCACGTGCCACGTATCACGTATTTCAGTGCCACGTATCACGTATTTCAGTGCCACGTATTTCAGTGCCACGTATCACGTATTTCAGTGCCACGTATCACGTATTTCAGTGCCACGTGCCACGTATTTAAGTGCCACGTGCCACGTATTACGTATTTCAGTGCCACGTATCACGTATTTCAGTGCCACGTGCCAGGTATTTAAGTGCCACGTATCACGTATTTCAGTGCCACGTATCACGTATTTCAGTGCCACGTATTTCAGTGCCACGTATCACGTATTTCAGTGCCACGTATCATGTATTTCAGTGCCACGTGCCACGTATTTAAGTGCCACGTGCCACGTATTTAAGTGCCACGTATTTCAGTGCCACGTATCACGTATTTCAGTGCCACGTGCCACATATTTAAGTGCCATGTATTTAAGTGCCACGTATTTCAGTGCCACGTATCACGTATTTCAGTGCCACGTGCCACATATTTAAGTGACACGTATCACGTATTTAAGTGACACGTATCACGTATAAGTGCCACGTGTCACGTATTTAATTGCCACGTATTTAAGTGCCACGTATCCCACGAAGATTTTCCATGGAGAACAGACACGTCCAGAGACATGTCTGCTCTCCACGGCTGCAGCAACACACTGACAGGAGCCATAGTTCCTGTCAGTGTGTCACTGCGCATGCGCGAGCGAGTTTACCGGCGGTCATTGACCCCGGCACTCTCGCTTAACGGCAGTGCTGCGTGGGAAAGTTCAACGCAGCTGTACTGCTGTTAACCGAGACGCCGGAGTCATTGAACTCCGGAACAGTACGTGATACACTGCTAGGAGCTTCGCTCCTGGCAGTGTATCGCCGGAGAGCAGCCGATCGGCGTGGGACACTCGTTTTATGGATTCTGCGGACAGGGAGTATGAATTTGATTTTTTATTTTGTGATTTTTTCCTGGAGGATCGAGGGCTTCGCCTACAAGTGTGCTGTTGGTGAGTATATACTCTATGTTATGTGTTGTATGTACTGTACTGTGTGTCATGTATGTGTATTGTGTGTAGGTGTTTTGTGTAACTTTACAATTGTGCTAAGTTGCCGGACACAGGGACAACTCTCCCATCCTATACCGGATGGGAGTCGTAGTCCCATACGGCGACTTAGCACAATGGTGGCACTAGCGTCGCATGGGGACACGCACACACACACACACGCATACACACACACATATACACACACACACACACACCACACAGACAGACACACACACATACCAATTCAATCAAACGGCCGACACGATCCCCATGCGACGGTACGCCTCCATGTCTCTCCGCCCAAGCACTTCCGCCGACGCACTTCCGGCTGCTTCCCCGCACTTCCGGCTGCAGCGGTTCTGCACCACAAACCGCAATAAAACCCGCAGATATATTTTTGATCTGCGGGTTTTACTGCGGGTTTGACCTCACAATGGAGGTCTATGGGTGCAGAACCGCTGCAGTTTCGGGGAAAGAAGTGACATGCTCCTTCTTTTTTCCCGCACCGATTCATCGCGGCTTTTTAAGGGAAATTCAGGACCGTGTGCACAGTGGTTCCTGTTTTCCATAGGGGTACATTGTAATGTACCCTGCATGGAAAACAGCTGCGGAACCGCAGCGGCAAAACCGCTGCGGTTCTGCAGTAAAAAACGCACTGTGTGAACATGGCCTAAAAGTTTATTCCATCATAGATACACATGTGAAACTGCTGTAAAGAAATCATCTCCAGGACAGCTCAGGGTGGCTGTTTAAAGACTTTGGCAAAGGCGTTACTAATCCAATTAGTTAATTAATGTACTTCCAAGACTCATCCTTTATTTCAAGAATAGAGTAAGGGTACTGTCACACAGTACCATTTTGATCGCTACGATGGTACGATTCGTGACGTTCTAGCGATATCGTTATGATATCGCAGTGTCTGACACGCAGCAGCGATCAGGGATCCTGCTGAGAATCGTACGTCGTAGCAGATCGTGTGGAACTTTCTTTCGTCGCTTGATCACCCGCTGACATCGCTGGATCGTTGTGTGTGACAGCGATCCAGCGATGTGTTCGCTTGTAACCAGGGTAAACATCGGGTAACTAAGCGCAGGGCCGCGCTTAGTAACCCGATGTTTACCGTGGTTACCAGCGTAAACGTAAAAAAACAAACAGTACATACTTACATTCCGGTGTCTGTCCTCCAGCGTCTCAGCTTCTCTCCACTGTGTGAGCGTCTGCCAGCCGGAAAGCGAGCACAGCGGTGACGTCTGACGTCACCGCTGTGCTTGCCGGCTATGGCGCTTACACAGTGGAGAGAAGCAGAACGCCGGGGACAGACACCGGAATGTAAGTATGTACTGTTTGTTTTTTTATTACTTTTACGCTGGTAACCACTGTAAACATCGGGTTACTAAGCGCGGCCCTGCGCTTAGTTACCCGATGTTTACCCTGGTTACCGGGGACTTCGGCATCGCTCCAGCGCCGTGATTGCAACGTGTGACCGCAGTCTACGACGCTGGAGCGATATTCATACGATCGCTGCGACGTCACGGATCGTGCCGTCGTAGCGATCAAAATGGTACTGTGTGACAGTACCCTAAGTCTGAAAAAATAGATATGCAATAATTACTGTACAATACGCTGACAACATACTTAATAGAACGTGCCACATTTTCCTTCACAGCTGGGCATACTGTTATGGTGGTCTTGTACTGTTAGGGTTGGCGGATTGCACTAAAAAAAAAAAATAAATAAAGTGCAATCACAACCCGGGGCCCTCCGTGCAGGAATGAACCTGCAGCTAGTGTGAATAATGATGAAACACAACAGCAAGCGTTACCTTGAACACACTGAGTTAACGCCACTCAGTGTGAACAGAACACTGAGTACCAAGCTCAGTTACTTCACCGAGAGGTATGGCACAAGTATGCGAAGTGCCATATCCTGTTAGGCTATGTGCACACTTTGCGGCCTCCTCTGTGGGTTCTCCCGCAGCGGATTTGATAAATCTGCAGGGCAAAACCGCTGCGGTTATCCCTGCAGATTTATTGCGGTTTGTTTTGCGGTTTCCGCTGCGGGTTTACTCCTATACTATTGATGCTGCATATGCAGCAATATGCAGCATCAATAGTAATGTTAAAAATAATAAAACATGGTTATATACTTACCCTCTGACGTCCCGATCTCCTCGGCGCTGCACGCGGCGGTCCGGTTCCAAAGATGCTGTGCGAGAAGGACCTTTGTGACATCATGGTCATGTGACCGCGACGTCACGGTCATGTGACCGCGACGTCACCGCAGGCCCTGCTCGCACACCAAGCCTGATACTGGACGGCCGCGTGCAGCGCTGAGAGGTGAGTATATCATTATTTTTTATTTTAATTCTTTTTTTTTACACAAATATGGTTCCCAGGGACTGGAGGAGAGTCTCCTCTCCTCCACCCCGGGTACCATCTGCACATTATCCGCTTACTTCCCGCATCGTGGGCACAGCCCCATGCGGGAAGTTAGCGGATCAATACATTCCTATGGGTGCAGAATCGCAGCGATTCTGCACAAAGAAGTGACATGCTGCGGAATGTAAACCGCTGCGTTTCTGCGTGGTTTTTCCCACAGCATGTGCACAGCAGATTGCTGTTTCCATAGGGTTTACATGTAAATGTAAACGCTATGGAAACTGCTGCGGACCTGCAGCATCAAAATCGCCGCGGATCCGCGGTAAAACCCACAAAGTGTGAACATGGCCTTAACGTCACAGGGATAATAGCGAGTGGATTGGGCTAGCCTAATGAAGCAGATGCTGAGCCAAGAGAGAGAGGTCTTTGATGCTAGGTACAATACCCTGTTGCTTTCACCAAGAAGTGTAGCATAAGGGTTGAGCTTGCTCTGTAACTGAACTGTGCCAATAGTGCACATGTACGAAACAGATGCTAAGCCAAGTGGCTAGTTACCCCAGTCCTGACACTACAGTACTGAACCTGTGCGTGACCGGCACCCTAAGCATGTAGTAGATCAGAGACTCATGCGCTGAGCCAAGGGTATGAAACTGTTATGATCTGGTGACCTTGGAGCCGCATGAAAACTTTCTCTGGAGTCGGTGGAACCTATGCTGACCGCAAATCCTGAACTAACACCGCAACTAGAAGTAGCCATGGGGTGTGCCTAACAAACCCTAGACACCTCGACACAGCCGGAGGACTAAATACCCCTATAGATGGAAATAGGAATGCTATCTTGCCTCAGAGCAGACCCCCAAAGGATAGGCAGCCCCCCACGAATAATGACTGTGAGTAGGAGAAGAATAGACACACGCAGGTAGAAAACAGGATTTAGCAAAAGAGGCCACTCTAGCTAAATAGGAAAGGATAGGACAGATTACTAGGCGGTCAGTATTAAAACCCTTCCAAAAATATCCACAGCAGATAATACAAAAAGTTCCACAATCTAACTAAAGACATGGAATGTATATCTGCCACTCCAGAGAATCCAACAAGACTGAGAAAATACTGACACAGTCTAAGCTGGACAAGAAAACACAAAGAAGAGCACTGAATTGTGAAGCACACAGCATGTGTGCCACAGGAAAAAAAACCAGACACTTATCTTTGCTGATTTGGCAGAAAGGCAGGAGGAACAGGCAGAGGTCCAACACCTCCCAACAACAATTGACAACTGGCAAGGACTAATGAATCCTGCACACCTAAATACCCCAGTCAGAACTGCAATCAGCAGACACACCTGACCAGGACTGCAACCCAGGGACAACTGCATTACCACCTACTACCACCGGAGGGAACCCAAAAGCAGAATTCACAACATGAAACCTCATAAGTGTGCAAACTGCCTGTCAGCATGTACAGTCTCTGAGCAAAGATACACACACAAACGTGCAGACAGAGTGGTGGAGTAGCCACCCACACACACCAAACATAAATGACACTAGCACACCTACGTGCTCCACCCCAAACACTCATGCCCAGTCGATCGAGACATCACCCACGGCCAATCTGAGGGCTGCCACATCACCAGAGCAGCTAACGCCCGACCACCAATAAGAAGACGCCACATCACGGACATGCTCAGAAAGGTGATCTCTAGACTTAGACTCCAGAGCGCAATGCTGCACCTGCATATCACTGGTCACCAAAGACTTGGCTGGAGAGCCAGCAGAAACCAAATGTATACCACAAGCCTGCGCAAGACGCTGGGACTGACGTCTGTGCTGAGCAGAATCTACAGTGGCTGGACCCAAATGGAAGACCACAGCACCAGACAATGCTTGGGATCTATCACACACAGCAGGAGAATCCAGATGCCTAAAACATAACTTTTTAGCTTATTATATTACATATTGTTCTTTTTTATTTTTATTGTTTTTATAAACTAAAAATGTATCTCCTAATGGGACCAATAGACTAGTGTTTCCCTTACTTCAGTCTTCACGGTCAAACAACAGATCGGGCCTGATTCACCAAAGCTTTTATATCGATATTCTGGAGTATAACCCTTTGAAAAGTCTCATAATTTTGCTTCAACTTGAGCCTGTGCTAAAATTTTTGCACCTTTTGGTGTTCTTATGTAGTTTTTGTCCAGGTCTGACAAAGTGGGTCAAGCTGGGGCAGGACAGAGGCTTGGCAGCGGTCGCTTGTCAAATTCATGATGATCGGTGACATTCGCTTTGCCACAGATTTTACTTAAGCAGGGACTGGAGTAAGATTTGTGGTTAGATGCACACAGAGGTGTACGCTGCTCATCCGATGCTCTTGATTCATGACAAGCCATGATACTAACAGCCCTTCTAAGGGCTAACCATTTACATTTCTGTTTGCATCACATACAATCTGCATTTAACCTAGGGAGGGTGAGAGAATCACAGGAGCAGGGAGAGTGACATAATCTAGTCTGTAGACAGGGATTAGGCTTGTGTAGTCCATTGGCAAAAATACTGTATAGCTGCAGCTTTTTTTGTGGGGGCTGAAAAATGTAATATATTTTGATCCATCAAGTATTACATGCTTTGAGGTTATAGAACACACCCACAAATAATTGAAACATTTTCCTGGGCTACAGTTCTTAGCCATACACTATTCCGTAGTGTGAAGTACATTTCTGTGATCTCTAAAACTGATAAAAAGGTTTTAAAATTATTTGCAGAGTTCCATTTCTAAGCCATGCAGTGTTACGTGGTCTGTGAACATTTCTGTGATCTCTAAAACTGATGAAAAACATTTAAACAGTTTTCTGGATTTAATTTGATTGTAATCCACACACTTTTGCAGAACCAACTTCTGTTACATTATGGTGGAATAAACTCACAAAAACCATTTTGATTGCTGCAGGTGACCAATTGTTTTTCATTTATTAAAAAGAAACTTGATTTCAAGAGACCTAGCAATTACAAAATGCATAAGGCGTGTTTTAAGGGATGAGGAAGTGGAAGTGCTAATGATGGTACACGCAGATGCCGAGGATGTGGGGCAGGTATGACTGCACCTGTTGCTGGAGCACAAGAAACATGCCCATCCAAGACAGATAGGTTCCTGTCCCGCTTTGAAGGGAGGCACAGTACTTCACTTCTGAAGCCAGAACAGGTGGTCAGTTGGATAGCAGATAATGCTTACAGTAGACTTTTCAGCACCACCCAGTCTTCCACATGGTCCGGTATCACCAGCGTATAGTCTGGATCACTTAATCCTCACCCTGATCCTTCTTCCTCCCACCATGTTGAGTCCCAGGAGACTAATGATCCCATACTAGGACACTCTGAGGAGCTCTTTACAACATTATTTCTTGATTGTGGACTCTCAACCTGCATGCTCCAAGAGGAACAGGAGGACACGCTATTTAGTGAGGCCAAACGTTAGAGTAGCCATGGCCACAAGAACATGATGGTGAGGAATTTTGGGATAAGAAGGAAGATGATGATGAGACAAAGGTGCCGCTAAGTCTTGTTGTTTTTAAGTCACAAAGTTAGGATTACTTAAAAATGTATTGGTAATGTATTGCTCATCTATAGACTTTTACATTTTCTTCATTAGATTTCAGAGGCTTATAACCCTCAAGAAACTTGTTCAAAATTTATTGATATTATATTGCTCACTCATAGACTATTCCGTGGTCTGGAGTACATTTTTGTTAGTATAAAACCCTCAAAAAAACATGTTTAAAAATGTATCGGTCTCCTATTGCACATCCACAGGTTATTAGATCTTCTTGGGTACATATCATTGGTATACAACCCTCACAAAACTTGTTAAAATATTTAGGCTGTGTGCATGCATTGCAGATTTGGTGCGTTTTTTTGGTGGTCTCATTTCTTTTTCTGCCTGGATTTGTGACAAAACCTGATGCCAGCAGTGTGAATAAGAATCCTGAAGTATCATGCACACGTTGAGCATTTTTGATGTGCAGATTTGGTGCAGAAAAACAACCTGCAGCATATCAATTCTCTGTGCATTTTTGCCCTGTGTTTTTTACCATTGTCTTCCCTCAAATCAATCAAAAACACAGACAAAAAAGCACTAAAAACATGGCAAAAATGCCCATTCTTGCAGTTTCATTGTTCCTGCCAAGAGTTGAAGAAAAGGTGTAGAAATTTTACTCAACTGTGCACAAACCCTTATCGGTATTATGTTGCTCACCCCTAGACAATTCCATGGTCTGGAAGACAATTCCATGGTCTGGAATACATTTCCTTGGTATATAACCCTCAATACATGACTATTTGAACAGAATGTGTATGAGACCCTCCTTTATGTCTAATACTGGGTGTACCTGAGTTCCTTACTTTTGGCAGTTCTTGATTCCTTCAAAAATTACACTGACATTTCCTATTTTTTTTAAATAAAATAATTTTGCAATTTCTCATCAGTTTGCAATGTTTTGGAATGTTTTATTGTCACTCCTTAAACTGGAGTAAAAGTGTGACACCATTGTTCTCAGGAGCGATCTGGGAGTCAGGTATGCTTCCAGGGATCTTCCTCATACTGTTCTCCTTCCATTCACCACTCTCTCATCCATTTGAACATTTTTGCTGCCCCCTAGACTTCTTTGTAAGGTCTGCTGGAAAAAAGCTCAGCTTTCCCATTGACTCCCATTATACTTGTTCTTCGAAACGAGCATGCGAGTATTAAAAATTGCTTGGTTCGAGGAAGGAGCACCCGAGCACTTTAGTGCTCTCTCATCTCTACTAACCACAGATCCTCTGCAGATGTCGCTTGAAAAAAGCCTTATATCTCTTCATGTAAACCTAGACCGACTCAATAACGTGGAGATCAGTGCTCTGTGGAGGCCACATCATCACTTCCCGGTCTCTTTGTTCTTCTTTACACTGTAGATAGTTCTTAAAGACATTGGCTTTATGTTTGAAGTTTTTGTCTTGCTGCAGAATACATTTGGAGCCAATCAGATGACGTACTGACGGTATTGCATGGTGGCTAAGTATCTGCCTGTTTTAGGACAGTGCTGGCAGCCCTGTACGTGTCCTCTCCTCCCTCTGCAGGGATGCCGGTTTACTTACCCATCCCCACTACCTTGAGGTCTGTCTGCTCCCAGGACCAGCGCACGTCATGCAGGTTTCCTGGTAGTGTTTTTGGGACACGTGCGTTCAGGCTCTGTGGGTTAAAAGCCAGCGTGTGCGCTGCTAAAGATGTCCCAAGCCAATATCAGGAAGATGTCTATTATATAAGGCACCCTCCCCTATTGGGAAGTGCCTTAGCAACTTTAGTCAATCAGTATATATCCTGCTAACTTCTGTAATTGTAAGGTCCCTGTACCCATGCTCTCTGCTCTTCTACGCCCCACTTATCTGATCCTGTCCACTGTTATGACCCCAATGGCGAGGGTCTCAGAGGAACGTGGAAGTCTGCAGAATACAAAAATCCAGCTCATAGGGCAGTGGTAACTGGGTTGACCATATATCTACTCCTAACGCCAACACTAGAAGTAGCCGGGGATCATTCCTACGTTGATTCTAGATGACACGCGCCAGCCGGAGAATCTAGCTACCCCTAGTAGAGGAAAACAAAGACCTCTCTTGCCTCCAGAGAAGGGGACCCCAAAGCTGGATAGAAGCCCCCCACAAATAATGACGGTGAGGTAAGAGGAAATGACAAACACAGAAATGAACCAGGTTTAGCACAGAGAGGCCCGCTTACTGATAGCAGAATAAAGAAAGGTAACTTATATGGTCAACAAAAACCCTATCAAAATCCACACTGGAAATTCAAGAACCCCCGAACCGTCTAACGGTCCGGGGGGAGAACACCAGCCCCCCTAGAGCTTCCAGCAAAGGTCAGGATATAGATTTGGAACAAGCTGGACAAAAATACAAAACCAAAACAAATAGCAAAAAGCAAAAGGCAGACTTAGCTGATATAACTGGAACCAGGATCAGTAGACAAGAGCACAGCAGACTAGCTCTGATAACTACGTTGCCAGGCATTGAACTGAAGGTCCAGGGAGCTTATATAGCAACACCCCTAACTAACGACCCAGGTGCGGATAAAAGGAATGACAGAAAAACCAGAGTCAAAAAACTAGTAACCACTAGAGGGAGCAAAAAGCAAATTCACAACAGTACCCCCCCCTTAGTGAAGGGTCACCGAACCCTCACCACGACCACCAGGGCGATCAGGATGAGCGGCATGAAAGGCACGAACTAAATCGGCCGCATGAACATCAGAGGCGACCACCCAGGAATTATCCTCCTGACCATAGCCCTTCCACTTGACCAGGTACTGAAGCCTCCGCCTGGAGAGGCGAGAATCCAAGATCTTCTCCACCACGTACTCCAACTCGCCCTCAACCAACACCGGAGCAGGAGGCTCAGCAGAAGGAACTACAGGCACAATGTACCGCCGCAACAAGGACCTATGAAATACATTGTGAATAGCAAACGACACAGGAAGATCCAGACGAAAAGATACAGGATTAAGGATTTCCAATATCTTGTAAGGCCCAATAAAACGAGGTTTAAATTTGGGAGAGGAGACCTTCATAGGAACAAAGCGGGAAGAAAGCCACACCAAATCCCCAACGCGTAGTCGGGGACCCACACCGCGGCGGCGGTTGGCAAAGCGCTGAGCCTTCTCCTGTGACAACTTCAAGTTGTCCACCACATGATTCCAGATCTGCTGCAACCTATCCACCACAGAATCCACCCCAGGACAGTCAGAAGGCTCCACATGACCCGAAGAAAAGCGAGGATGGAAACCAGAGTTGCAGAAAAAAGGCGAAACCAAGGTGGCGGAACTAGCCCGATTATTAAGGGCAAACTCAGCCAACGGCAAGAATGTCACCCAATCGTCCTGATCAGCAGAGACAAAACACCTCAAATAAGCCTCCAAAGTCTGATTGGTTCGCTCCGTCTGTCCATTAGTCTGAGGATGGAAAGCAGACGAAAACAACAAATCAATGCCCATCCTACTACAAAAGGATCGCCAGAACCTGGAAACGAACTGGGATCCTCTGTCTGACACAATATTCTCAGGGATGCCGTGCAAACGAACCACGTTCTGGAAAAACACAGGAACCAGATCGGAAGAGGAAGGCAGCTTAGGCAAAGGAACCAAATGGACCATCTTGGAGAAGCGATCACATATCACCCAGATAACGGACATGCCCTGAGATAGCGGAAGATCAGAAATGAAATCCATGGAGATATGTGTCCAAGGTCTCTTCGGGACAGGCAAGGGCAAGAGCAAACCGCTGGCACGAGAACAGCAAGGCTTAGCTCGAGCACAAGTCCCACAGGACTGCACAAATGACCGCACATCCCTTGACAAGGAAGGCCACCAAAAGGACCTGGCCACCAGATCTCTTGGGCCAAAAATTCCCGGGTGACCTGCCAACACCGAGGAATGAACCTCGGAAATGACTCTGCTGGTCCACTTATCCGGGACAAACAGTCTGTCAGGTGGACAAGACTCAGGCCTATCAGCCTGAAATCTCTGCAACACACGTCGCAGATCCGGAGAAATAGCTGACAAGATAACTCCATCTTTAAGAATACCAACAGGATCAGCGACTCCAGGAGCATCAGGCACAAAGCTCCTAGAAAGAGCATCGGCCTTCACATTCTTTGAACCTGGTAAATACGAGACAACAAAATCAAAACGGGAGAAAAACAATGACCAGCGGGCCTGTCTCGGATTAAGGCGTTTAGCAGACTCGAGATACATCAGATTTTTGTGATCAGTCAAGACCACCACACGATGCTTAGCACCCTCGAGCCAATGACGCCACTCCTCAAATGCCCATTTCATGGCCAACAACTCCCGATTGCCCACATCATAATTTCGCTCGGCAGGCGAAAACTTCCTAGAGAAAAAGGCGCAAGGTTTCATAACAGAGCAACCAGGGCCTCTCTGCGACAAAACGGCCCCTGCCCCAATCTCCGAAGCATCCACCTCAACCTGAAAGGGAAGTGAGACGTCAGGCTGGCACAAAACAGGCGCCGAAGTAAACCGGCGTTTCAACTCCTGGAAAGCCTCCACGGCAGCAGGAGCCCAGTTAGCTACATCGGAGCCCTTCTTGGTCATATCCGTCAAAGGTTTCACAATGCTAGAAAAATTAGCGATAAAACGACGGTAGAAGTTAGCGAAGCCCAAGAACTTCTGAAGACTCTTAACTGACGAGGGCTGAGTCCAATCAAGAATAGCTCGGACCTTAACTGGGTCCATCTCCACAGCAGAAGGGGAAAAAATGAACCCCAAAAAGGGAACCTTCTGTACACCAAAGAGACACTTTGAGCCCTTGACAAACAAAGAATTTTCACGCAAAATTTTAAAGACCAACCTGACCTGCTCCACATGCGAATCCCAATTATCAGAAAAAACCAAAATATCATCCAGATAAACAATCAAAAATTTATCCAGATACTTCCGGAAAATGTCATGCATAAAGGACTGAAAAACTGAAGGCGCATTGGAGAGCCCAAAAGGCATCACCAAGTACTCAAAATGACCTTCGGGCGTATTGAATGCGGTTTTCCATTCATCACCTTGCTTAATGCGCACAAGGTTGTACGCACCACGAAGGTCTATCTTGGTGAACCACTTGGCACCCTTAATCCGGGCAAACAAGTCAGACAACAGCGGCAAAGGATACTGAAATTTGACAGTGATCTTATTTAAAAGCCGATAATCAATACAAGGTCTCAAAGATCCGTCCTTTTTTGCCACAAAAAAGAATCCCGCACCAAGAGGGGAAGAAGACGGACGAATATGTCCTTTTTCCAGAGACTCCTTGATATATGAACGCATAGCGGTATGTTCAGGTACCGACAGATTAAACAGTCTTCCCTTAGGAAATTTACTGCCTGGGATCAAATCTATAGCACAGTCACAGTCCCTATGAGGAGGCAGTGCACTGGACTCAGACTCACTGAAGACATCCTGATAATCAGACAAATACTCCGGAACTTCCGAAGGCGTAGAAGAAGCAATAGACACAGGCAGGGAATCCTCATGAATACCACGACAGCCCCAACTTGAGACTGACATAGCCTTCCAGTCCAGGACTGGATTATGGGTCTGTAACCATGGCAGCCCTAAAACGACCAAATCATGCATTTTATGTAAAACCAGGAAACGTATCACCTCGCGGTGTTCAGGAGTCATGCACATGGTAACCTGAGTCCAATACTGCGGTTTATTTGCTGCCAATGGTGTAGCATCAATACCCCTAAGAGGAATAGGATTTTCTAATGGTTCAAGAGTAAATCCACAGCGCTTAGCAAATGAGAGATCCATGAGACTCAGGGCAGCACCTGAATCTACAAACGCCATGACAGGATAAGATGACAGTGAGCAAATCAAAGTTACAGACAGAATAAATTTAGGTTGCAAATTACCAACGGTGACAGGACTAACAACCTTAGCTATACGTTTAGAGCATGCTGAGATAACATGTGTAGAATCACCACAGTAGTAGCACAAGCCATTCCGGCGTCTATGAATTTTCCGCTCATTTCTAGTCAGGATTCTATCACATTGCATTAAATCAGGTGTCTGTTCAGACAACACCATGAGGGAATTTGCGGTTTTTCTTTCACATTGCACCGAATTAGGTGTCTGTTCAGACAACACCATGAGGGAATTTGCGGTTTTGCGCTCCCGCAACCACCGGTCAATTTGAATAGCCAGTGCCATAGTATCATTCAGACCTGTGGGAATGGGAAAACCCACCATAACATTCTTAATGGCTTCAGAAAGGCCATTTCTAAAATTAGCGGCCAGTGCACACTCGTTCCAATGTGTCAGCACGGACCATTTCCGAAATTTTTGGCAATACACTTCAGCCTCGTCCTGCCCCTGAGACATAGACAGCAAGGCCTTTTCTGCCTGAATCTCAAGATTGGGTTCCTCATAAAGTAAACCGAGCGCCAGAAAAAACGCATCAAGATCAGCCAATGCCGGATCTCCTGGCGCCAGCGAAAAAGCCCAATCCTGAGGGTCGCCCCGTAAGAACGAAATAACAATTTTTACTTGCTGAGCAGAATCTCCTGATGAACAGGGTCTCAGGGCCAAAAACAATTTACAATTATTCACGAAATTCCTAAACTTAAACCTGTCTCCGGAAAACAGTTCAGGAATCGGTATTTTAGGTTCTGACCTAGGATTTCTGATAACATAGTCTTGTATGCCCTGCACACGAGTAGCCAGCTGGTCCACACTTGTAATCAACGTCTGGACATTCATGTCTGCAGCAAGCATAGCCACTCTGAGGTAAAGGGGAAGGAGAAAAAAAAAAAAAACTCAGAATCTTCTTTCTTATAATCCCTCTTCTGCAATGCATTAAACATTTAATACGGGCCTGGCAAACTGTTATGACCCCAATGGCAAGGGTCTCAGAGGAACGTGGAAGTCTGCAGAATACAAAAATCCAGCTCATAGGGCAGTGGTAACTGGGTTGACCATATATCTACTCCTAACGCCAACACTAGAAGTAGCCGGGGATCATTCCTACGTTGATTCTAGATGACACGCGCCAGCCGGAGAATCTAGCTACCCCTAGTAGAGGAAAACAAAGACCTCTCTTGCCTCCAGAGAAGGGGACCCCAAAGCTGGATAGAAGCCCCCCACAAATAATGACGGTGAGGTAAGAGGAAATGACAAACACAGAAATGAACCAGGTTTAGCACAGAGAGGCCCGCTTACTGATAGCAGAATAAAGAAAGGTAACTTATATGGTCAACAAAAACCCTATCAAAATCCACACTGGAAATTCAAGAACCCCCGAACCGTCTAACGGTCCGGGGGGAGAACACCAGCCCCCCTAGAGCTTCCAGCAAAGGTCAGGATATAGATTTGGAACAAGCTGGACAAAAATACAAAACCAAAACAAATAGCAAAAAGCAAAAGGCAGACTTAGCTGATATAACTGGAACCAGGATCAGTAGACAAGAGCACAGCAGACTAGCTCTGATAACTACGTTGCCAGGCATTGAACTGAAGGTCCAGGGAGCTTATATAGCAACACCCCTAACTAACGACCCAGGTGCGGATAAAAGGAATGACAGAAAAACCAGAGTCAAAAAACTAGTAACCACTAGAGGGAGCAAAAAGCAAATTCACAACAGTCCACCCTACCTATACCTGTTCCAGTCTGTCCTGCTGAACCCAAACCCGCATCTATCCTGCCCATGCCTAGTCCTGCTCCTGATCCGCATGAACCTGTGTACCTGCACTCGTGATCCCATACCTGTGGTGATTTTGTGTTCTTGGACCTGTCCTGCCTGTGTCTGATTCCTCATCTGCCTAAAAGCCGTATTCCTCCAATTTAACCAGTTCTTGGCCGGTCTTGCTTCCCTGCCCCTTTGTGAGTCAGCTGCCACGGGTCTGCCCTGGAGTACGACCTGGAACCTATCTGGATCTAAGTCTAACTCCACAATCAGGGGCTCTAGCGAAGAGTAAGGTGTTCACTCCAGGCTCTTCCCCCGACCGTGGTACAGTGGTTCCAACACCGTGTGCGTAACAGCCTGTATTTCTCAGCATAATACTCTCCTGCCTCTTTGAGGACTGTTTTGCTAAGCAATCCAAAAACCTGGAAGCTTGAGGTTAATAACAGTTGATTGTTATTTGATGTCTGATGTTGATTGGAAGGTGATTGTATTCACAGAGCCAGGGGTTACACAGAGATAATGCATATATTAGAGCTCTTTTTATTAGTTCTGCAGACATTTGGCAACACAATGGTAGAACAGTGGGTGTAGAAATAAGCCTAATAAGCTTCTACTACTCTGCAGAAATCTGTAACACTGCAAAAAATCAATACTAACATGTCATCAGTGGCAGATTCTTAAAATGCGAGTAAAAGTATGTGAAGTAGATGAACACTTTAATCCTTTTTAGTCCTGAGAGACCTACTTATTTTCAGATTTCCCACAACAGATTTCTTGAATAAGCATATGACACAGAATCCAACACACACTGATCTTTTCCTTTAGCTGAGCTCATTGTCGAAAACAGGCTTCCAGCAATGCACATCTGCTCCAACAATAATTCCAACATAAAAATGCAAATATGTGGCGAAATAAATCACTATCAATCAGGAAGACTATAATTAGACATTTGTAAATCTGTGCCCTTCCTTCCATAAAGTCACTTAGATAAATAAACTTCTGGGTTCCATTAACCCCTTTCATACAGATTTGCATACGATTTAGGAAAATACATTGTAATGTATAAAATGGATATAATATTTTTATTAGGTTGTGAGAAATGAAAGAATTTGGGATTCATGGTTTAAATAAAAAAAATCTACAATAGACAATCATATGAAATCATTCATGAAAAGGAACTGTATCTCCTCACGCGTTCATATCAAAATGTAATGTGCTGACCCCCATGCTGCAGGAGGTCAAGCGAAACATGAAATAGTTTAGTTTTGTATCCCATGGGATTTTTTTTCATTAAGTGCTTGCCATTCAGAGTGTGGTATACAGTTTAGTAAACTTTGTGTCCCTTAGTTCTTTTTATATTTATCTAAAATATTTCACATCAGGGTTCCTAACATTAAAGGGGTTGTCCGGTCTTCTGATGAAATTCTGCAGTCATTCTATGTGACTGCTGACTTCCAAACCCTTAATGTGCACACCACACAGTGTCCTGTAGAGGGTAGAGGGCTGATGCTGTGTGTGATACTCGGGGAGGAGTGGGAAGGGTTAGGGCATAGTTACAGGCCTGTTCTTTCTGCTGTCTTGCAACCCAGCACAGGGAATAATGGGAAATATAGTTGTGATGCTAGTTGTTGTGAATTCTGCTTTTGGGTTCCCTCCGGTGGTAGTAGATGGTAATGGGTTGCAGTCCTGGTCAGGTGTGTCTGCTGATTGCAGTTCTGACTGGGGTATTTAGATGTGCAGGATTCATTAGTCCTTGCCAGTTGTCAATTGTTGTTGGGAGGTGTTGGACCTCTGCCTGGTTCCTCCTGTCATTCTGCCAAATCAGCAAAGATAAGTGTCTGTTTTTTTCCTGTGGCACACATGCTGTGTGCTTCACAATTCAGTGCTATTCTTTGTGTTTTCTTGTCCAGCTTAGATTGTGTCAGTATTTTCTCAGTCTTGCTGGATTCCCTGGAGTGGCAGATATACATTCCATGTCTTTAGTTAGATTGTGGAATTTTATGTATTATCTGTTGTGGATATTTTTGGAAGGGTTTTAATACTGACCGAGTAGTAATCTGTCCTATCCTTTCCTATTTAGCTAGAGTGGCCTCTTTTGCTAAATCCTGTTTTCTACCTGCGTGTGTCTATTCTTCTCCTACTCACAGTCATTATTCGTGGGGGGCTGCCTATCCTTTGGGGGTCTGCTCTGAGGCAAGATAGCATTCCTATTTCCATCTATAGGGGTATTTAGTCCTCCGGCTGTGTCGAGGTGTCTAGGGTTTGTTAGGCACACCCCATGGCTACTTCTAGTTGCGGTGTTAGTTCAGGATTTGCGGTCAGTACAGGTTCCACCAACTCCAGAGAAAGTTTTCATGCGGCTCCAAGGTCACCGGATCATAACAGCTAGTCACTTCTCATGGCCAAGCCATGTGTTAGGATAGTCAAGGAGTTCAAGGTCAGAAGACAGGAGGGTATATCATAAACAGAAGGAAGAGACAAAAGCACAAGTCAGGTAACATTCGAGGTCAGAATACTAAGAGGATAGCGGATAAGGGTTAAACAAATGGATGGTCAGAACGAGGTCCAAGGTCAGGCAACGAAAGTTCAAAATACAGAACGCAAGGCACAGAGGAAGAAACGACACTTAGCTAAATGCATGAATGGCAGAGATGTCTCGGAGAAACACCTCAGTTAAGTAGCATGGCAATCACCTGGGATAATGAACACAGCCAGCACTTCCCAGTCTCAGATTGGATAGTCGAGCTGTCAATAAACACACTGACAACTCAGCACACCCTATACCAGACTGGATGATTTAGCGGTAAATTAAAGCACCGACAGCTTCAGCACGCCTCTATACTAGGTTGGATACCTGAGCTGTCAATAACTAGCACCGACAGCTTCAGCACGCCTCTATACTAGATTTGATACCTGATCTGTCAATAACTATTTCATATATATAAAAATTGGGAAGAAAAAGTGGACTTATTCTGTGCTGCTGATTAACTGAAGATCCGGGTATATCATACATCTGAGGTGTTTCCTGATGATGAAGTCTTTGAACTTTAAAACACATTGAATAAAAAACACATTTTATGCAATATATCCGGATCTTCAGTTATTCAGCAGCGCAGAAGAAGTCCACGTTTTCTTCCCAATTTTTATCTATATGGTCGCCATTATTCGACCTGTGGATCTGCTGCAGCGAATATTTTGTATAGGCTCGATCTGTGGCTCCATCTGGTGAGTACAATTTGATTGTATTAAAGCCACATGTATCTCGGATAAGACCCTATTTGCACTATCTTTCTCCAGCAGTGTATACTTAATAACTGTATCTCAGATACACTGAGTGGTGGAACCATGACAGTAGTAAGAAGGGAGCAGAGAATTCCAAACAGGAAGTCATTGCTATGGCTACAGTGCTGGTTCCAAGGCACAGGAAACCAGACAAAAAGGCATAAAATAACAGAAACTTGGCAGAAAATGTATACAGGGATATTTAGGGGCATTAACCTTAGGCATTTATGGCAAAACTAGTAACTAAATCAGGGTAGTGGACACCCTCTTTAAGAAATCAATGCAGCTGTAGGACATGGTCAAGAAGGTGTTATAAGGTGGGGACAATTATTTGAGAATGTGATTTAAGGATGTTGTAATGCTGTTAACGCTGTGGCCAATCCAACAGACCCAAAAGATGTGTCATGGTTTATTTGCAAAGTATTTAATATGGTATTTTTGAAAGATCCCAATGGATGGGCTGATAAATGTATCCCAGCAGTCTTAAAAATACCTTCCCAATTTGAGAACACAGGATTTTTAACACGACCACTCTTCTAAATAAACAGCTGTGTATGCACTAACCAAAAACCAGGATTAACATTTTAGTTTAATTACATTTTTAATGGAAATTAGTTTTAATATTTACATGCTTGTAAAAGAAAATATTGTAAATGATAGGATTAGCAATAAATTAAGAACTAAAAAAATCAATTTTTATAATTAAAAGTAATCAAAAGACACTATTATGTGACTCCTGTGATAACATACAGAATCTAATATATCCCAGAACACACAAGGTATTAGGACAGTGGCTTCTCCAAACCCTTTATCATTCTTTTCTTTTGTGTTTTCACTGCATAAACCATAAATTCATGAAGATGGGTGACATATTTTATACTATCCATAGTGCTCTAATGTCAGATATGGATTGTTTTTAGAGCAATGATATTACAGGAAAACATATTAATCTTGTCCTCAGCACTCTGAACTCCAGAATGTATTATGTGCTCCAGCTGATGAGGTTAGTAAATGATTCACTAGACAAGTATCTGCTACCAGGAAAGTAAAAAATAGCTTGGCATATATTGGCACTAAGAACAGAGGTTATATCCTATATTTTTTAACTTATTTTACGATGCCCGTGACATGTGACATTGATTTTAAATATTACTTTAATCCGTTTTTATTGTATGCACATATATACTGATTTACCCAAAAGAGCATTATATCATAGAAGTGTAACTTGAAGCTCCAATAATCTGTAATACCATTCACCATTGAAAATACTGGAGTTTTCTTATGAAACAGAGTGCACTTTAGATACCCCCAGTCACCAACTGCAGTCTCTGCATCTTATAGCTACAGTATGTCTCTGCATCTGAACACTTAGGGACTATCTAATTTTTTTCATTTTGAGCTGGACACAGGATGTAATCATGGCAGAGCTGAATAAAACATTTTTTTAATTATTATTGTTATTATGATTTTGCATTGTTGTTGGGGATATATGAGCAATTAAAGTATCTGGAATTATCTGGAACCCTAAACAGTTATTCAACACCTTCAATTCTCTCCTCCATCCCCCAGCACTCCCTCCCTCTCTACTCATCTCAGCTGAAGACTTTCCTCATTTTTCAAGCAGAAGATTGAGAACATCAGAAACAGTTTGAGTCAACAACCCCCAGAGCCCTTCCTCCCAACTACCCAGCCCTCCACCTCCAAAACCAACTTCTCCACCATTACAGAAGATCGACTCTCCACTTTACTCTCAAGATCGCATCTCACCACCTGTGTACTTGACCCGATCCCTTCCCACTTCATCCCAAACCTAGCCACAGTCTTCATCCCAACCCTAACCCATCTCTTCAACCTATCACTAACAACTGGTGTTTTCCCCTCAAGCTTTAAACATGCCTCAATCACACCTATCCTCAAAAAGCCCTCTCTTGACCCATCCTCTGTATCCTGCTATCGCCCTATATCACTTCTCCCCTATGCCTCAAAAGTATTGGAACAACATGTCCATCTTGAACTGTCCTCCCATCTATCTTCCTGCTCCCTCTTCGACCGCTTACAATCAGGCTTCCGGTCACACCACTCCACTGAAACTGCCCTAACTAAGGTCACCAATGACCTATTAACCACCAAGAGCAAGCAACACTACTCTATTCTCCTCCTCCTGGACCTGTCCTCTGCCTTTGACACAATGGACCATTCCCTGTTGCTGCGGACACTCTCATTCCTTGGCATCACAGACTTGGCCCTATGCTGGATCTCGTCATACCTAACTGACCGGACATTCAGTGTCTCCTACTCACACACCACCTCCTCACCTCGCCCCCTATACTGTATGTCGGAGTCCCGCAAGGTTCAGTTCTAGAGCCTCTGCTCTTCTCCATTTACACTTGGCCTGAGACAGCTCATAGAATCTCACGGTTTTCAGTATCATCTCTATGCTGATGACACACAGATCTGCATCTCTGGACCAGACATCACCACCCTACTAACCAGAATCCCTTAATGTCTATCTGCTATTTCATCCTTCTTCTCCGCTAGATTTCTAAAACTTAACATGGACAAAACAGAATTCATCGTCTTTCCTGAATCTCACGCGACCCCCCAACAAACCTATCCATTACAGTAAACAGCTGTTAACTCTCCCCAGTCCCACAAGCTCGCTGTCTTGGGGTAGTCCTTGACACTGATCTCTCCTTCAAACCACATATCCAAGCCCTTTCCACTTCCTGCCGCCTTCAACTCAAAAATATTTCATGGATCCGTACATTCCTAAACCAAGAGTCTGCAAAAACCCTAGTCCATGCCCTCATCATCTCTCGCCTCGACTACTGTAACCTCCTGCTCTGTGGCCTCCCTTCTAATACTCTCGCACCCCTCCAATCTATTCTAAACTCAGCTGCCCAACTAATCCACCTGTCCCCCCGCTATTCCCCAGCCTCTCCCCTCTATCAATCCCTTCACTGGCTCCCCATTACCCAGAGATTCCAGTACAAAAGCCTAACCATGACATCCAAAGTTATCCACAACCTGTCTCCTCCATACATCTGTGACCTCGTCTCCCGATACTTTTCTGCATGCAATCTCCGATCCTCACAAGATCTCCTTCTCTACTCCCCTCTTATCTGCTCTTCCCACAATCACATACAAGATTTCTCTCGTGCATCACCCCTTCTCTGGAATTCTCTACCACAACATATCAGACTCTCACCTACCATCGAAACCTTCAAAAAGAACATGAAGACCCACCTCTTCCGACAACTTCAAACCTACAACCACCTGCAGTAACCACCGATCGACCAAACCACTGCACGACCAGCTCTATCTTCACCTACTGTATCCTCACCCATCCCTTGTAGATTGTGAGCCCTCGCGGGCAGGGTCCTGTTATGAATTCTGCTCTTGGGTTCCCTCCGGTGGTTGTTGGTGGTAATACAGTTGTCCCTGGGTTGCAATCCTGAGCAGGTGTCCCTGCTGATTGCAGCTCTCTCTGGGTATTTAGGTTTGCAGGATCCATTAGCCCTTGCCAGTTGTCCATTGTTCTTGGAGGTTTTACATCTCTGTCTGGTTCCTCCTGCCCTGCTGCCAAATCAGCCAAGATAAGTGTCTGGGTTTTGTTTCTGCAGCACACATGCTGTGTGCTTTACTATTCATTGTTTTTTCTTGTCCAGCTTAGACTGTTTTTGGATTTTTTCAGTCAAGTTGGATTCTCAGGAGATGCAGATATACATTCCATGTCTTTAGTTAGATGGTGGAACTTTTGTATTATCTGCTGGGGATATTTTTAGGGCTTTAATACTGACCGCTTAGTATTCTATCCAATCCTTTTCTATTCAGCTAGAGTGGCCTCTTTTGCTAAATCCTGTTTTCTGCCTGCGTGTGTCTTTCCTCTAATACTCACAGTCAATATTTGTGGGGGGCTATCTATCCTTTGGGGTTCTGCTCTGAGGCAAGATACAATTCCCATTTCCATCTATAGGGGTATTTAGTTCTCTGGCTGTGTCGAGGTGTCTAGGATGTGTTAGGTACACCCCACGGCTACTTCTAGTTGCGGTGTCAGTTTAGGGTTTGCGGTCAGTACAGGTTCCACCTACTCCAGAGGAAGTCTCATGCGGCTCCAAGGTCACCGGATCATAACAGTACAACTGGCCAATAATGAGTTAAATGCATCTCAGAAGAAGGGAAGAAAGGTGTTGAGCCATTTTTTTTTTTGTAGCCTGTTTTGTCTTTCCTTCCCTCTTTTTTTCTGGGTGGCTGAGGAGTCTTGTGCTAGCATGGATGTTCAGGGATTAGCTTCTCGTGTAGACCAGCTTGCTGCTAGGGTACAGGATATTTCTGATTATATTGTTCAGACTCCAGTTTTAGAGCCTAAGATTCCTACTCCTGATTTGTTTTTTGGGGACAGGTCCAAATTTTTGAGTTTTAAAAACAACTGTAAACTGTTTTTTGCTCTGAAACCTCGATCCTCTGGTGATTCCATTCAGCAGGTTAAAATTGTCATCTCCCCGCTGCGTGGCGATCCTCAGGATTGGGCATTTTCCCTGGAATCTGGGAATCCGGCCTTGCTTAATGTAGACGCCTTTTTTCAGGCTTTAGGATTATTATAAGATGAACCAAATTCTGTGGATCAAGCGGAGAAGACCTTGTTGGCCCTGTCTCAGGGTCAAGAAGCGGCAGAATTGTATTGTCAGAAATTTAGAAAATGGTCTGTGTTGACTAAATGGAATGATGATGCTTTGGCGGCAATTTTCAGAAAGGGTCTTTCTGAATCCGTTAAAGATGTTATGGTGGGGTTTCCCACGCCTTTCGGTCTGAGTGATTCTATGTCTCTGGCCATTCAGATTGATCGGCGCTTGCGGGAGCGCAGAACTGTGCGTGCTGTGGCGTTGTCCTCAGAGCAGATGCCTGAGTCAATGCAGTGTGATAGGATTCTGTCTAGAACGGAACAACAGGGATTCAGACGTCAGAATAGGTTGTGTTTTTATTGTGGCGATGCTTCTCATGTCATGTCAGTCTGCCATAAGCGTACAAAGAGGATCGCTAGTTCATTTACCATCAGTACTGTACAACCTAAATTTCTGTTATCTGTGACCTTGATTTGCTCATTGTCATCATTTTCTGTCATGGCGTTTGTGGATTCAGGCGCCGCCTTGAACTTAATGGACTTTGAGTTTGCCAGGCGTTGTGGTTTCCCCTTGCAGTCTTTGCAGAACCCTATTCCTTTAAGGGGCATTGATGCTACACCTTTGGCTAAAAATAAGCCCCAGTTTTGGACACAGGTGACCATGTGCATGGCGCCAGCCCATCAGGAAGATTGTCATTTTCTGGTGTTGCATAATTTGCATGATGCTATCGTGCTGGGTTTTCCGTGGTTGCAGGTACATAATCCTGTGTTGGATTGGAAGTCTATGTCTGTGACTAGCTGGGGTTGTCAGGGGGTTCATAATGACGTTCCTTTGATGTCAATCTCCTCTTCTTCCTCTTCTGAAGTTCCAGAGTTTTTGTCTGATTTTCAGGATGTATTCGATGAGCCCAAGTCCAGTTCCCTTCCACCGCATAGGGACTGTGATTGTGCGATTGACTTGATTCCAGGCTGTAAGTTTCCTAAGGGATGACTTTTCAACCTGTCTGTGCCTGAACATACCACCATGCGGAATTATGTTAAGGAGTCTTTGGAGAAAGGGCATATTCGGCCATCTTCTTCACCGTTGGGAGCGGGATTTTTTTTTGTTGCTAAGAAGGATGGCTCCTTGAGACCCTGTATTGATTATCGCCTCTTGAATAAGATCACGGTCAAGTTTCAATACCCTTTACCTCTGCTTTCCGATTTGTTTGCTAGGATTAAGGGGGCTAGTTGGTTTACGAAGATTGACCTTCGGGGGGCATATAATCTTGTTCGTATTAAGCAGGGTGATGAATAGAAAACTGCGTTTAATACGCCCGAAGGCCATTTTGAATACCTTGTGATGCCATTCGGGCTCTCTAATGCTCCATCTGTTTTTCAGTCCTTCATGCACGATATCTTCTGGACTTATCTTGATAAATTCATGATTGTATATTTGGATGACATTTTAATTTTTTCCGATGATTGGGAGTCTCATGTGGAACAGGTCAGGATGGTATTTCAGATCCTTCGTGATAATGCTTTGTTTGCAAAGGGGTCTAAGTGTCTCTTTGGAGTGCAGAAGGTTTCTTTTTTGGGCTTCATTTTTTCTCCCTCATCTATGGAGATGGATCCGGTTAAGGTTCAGGCCATTCATGATTGGATTCAACCCACATCCGTGAAGAGCCTTCAGAAATTTTTGGGCTTTGCTAATTTTTATCGCCGTTTCATTGCTAACTTCTCCAGTGTGGTTAAACCCTTGACCGATTTGATGAAGAAAGGCGCTGATGTGACGAATTGGTCCTCTGCGGCTGTCTCTGCCTTTCAGGAGCTTAAACACCGATTTACTTCTGCCCCGCTGTTGCCTCAACCGGATGTTTCTCTTCCGTTTCAGGTTGAGGTTGACGCTTCTGAGATTGGGGCAGGGGCCGTTTTGTCTCAGAGGGATCCTGTTGGTTCCTTGATGAAACCGTGTGCCTTCTTTTCCCGTAAGTTTTCGCCTGCTGAACGCAATTATGATGTCGGCAATCGGGAGTTGTTGGCTATGAAGTGGGCGTTTGAGGAGTGGCGACATTGGCTTGAGGGAGCTAAGCACCGTATTGTGGTCTTGACCGATCATAAAAATCTGATTTACCTCGAGTCTGCCAGACGGCTGAATCCTAGACAGGCTCGATGGTCCTTGTTTTTTTCCCGTTTTGATTTTGTGGTCTCGTATCTTCCGGGTTCTAAGAATATTAAGGCTGATGCCCTCTCTAGGAGTTTTTTGCCTGATTCTCCTGAGGTCCTTGAACCGGTCGGCATTCTGAAAGAAGGGGTGGTCCTTTCTGCCATTTCCTCTGATTTACGACGGGTTCTTCAGGAATTTCAGGCTGACAAACCTGACCGCTGTCCAGTGGGGAAACTGTTTGTTCCTGATAGATGGACTAGTAGAGTGATTTCTGAGGTTCATTGTTCTGTGTTGGCTGGCCATCCTGGTATTTTTGGTACCAGATATTTGGTTGGTAGGTCCTTTTGGTGGCCTTCTTTGTCACGTGATGTGCGTTCTTTTGTGCAGTCCTGTGGGACTTGCGCGCGGGCCAAGCCTTGTTGTTCCCGTGCTAGTGGGTTGCTTTTGCCTTTGCCGGTCCCTGAGAGGCCCTGGACGCATATTTCTATGGATTTTATTTCTGATCTTCCGGTTTCCCAGAGGATGTCGGTTATCTGGGTTGTTTGTGACCGGTTCTCTAAGATGGTTCATTTGGTGCCTTTGCCTAAATTGCCTTCCTCTTCTGATTTGGTTCCGTTGTTTTTTCAGCATGTGGTTCGTTTGCATGGTATTCCGGAGAATATTGTGTCCGACAGAGGTTCCCAGTTTGTTTCTAGGTTTTGGCGGGCCTTCTGCGCTAGGCTGGGCATTGATTTGTCTTTTTCTTCCGCATTTCATCCTCAGATAAATGGCCAGACCGAGTGAACTAATCAGACCTTGGAGACTTATTTGAGATGCTTTGTGTCTGCTGATCAGGATGATTGGGTGGCTTTCTTGCTATTGGCCGAGTTTGCCCTTAATAATCGGGCTAGTTCGGCTACCTTGGTTTCGCCCTTCTTTTGTAAGTTTGGTTTTCATCCTCGTTTTTCTTCGGGGCAGGTTGAGCCTTCTGACTGTCCTGGTGTGGATTCTGTGGTTGACAGGTTGCAGCAGATTTGGGCTCATGTGGTGGACAATTTGGTGTTGCCTCAGGAGGAGGCTCAACGTTTTGCTAACCGTCGTCGGTGTGTTGGTTCCTGGCTTCGGGTTGGGGATCTGGTCTGGTTGTCTTCCCGTCATGTTCCTATGAAGGTTTCTTCCCCTAAGTTTAAGCCTCGGTTTATTGGTCCTTATAGGATTTCTGAGATTATTAATCCGGTGTCTTTTCGATTGGCCCTTCCGGCCTCTTTTGCTATCCATAAAGTCTTCCATAGATCTTTATTGCGGAAATATGTGGTGCCCGTGGTTCCCTCTGTTGATCCTCCGGCCCCTGTGTTGGTTGATGGGGAGTTGGAGTATGTGGTTGAGAAGATTTTGGATTCTCGCTTTTCGAGGCGGAAGCTTCAGTACCTTGTCAAATGGAAGGGTTATGGCCAGGAGGATAATTCTTGGGTTTTTGCCTCTGATGTCCATGCTTCTGATCTGGTCCGTGCCTTTCATCTGGCTCGTCCTGATCGGCCTGGGGGCTCTGGTGAGGGTTTGGTGACCCCTCCTCAAGGGGGGGGTACTGTTGTGAATTCTGCTCTTGGGTTCCCTCTGGTGGTTGTTGGTGGTATTACAGTTGTCCCTGGGTATCAATCCTGAGCAGGTGTCCCTGCTGATTGCAGCTCTCTCTGGGTATTTAGGTTTGCAGGATCCATTAGCCCTTGCCAGTTGTCCATTGTTCTTGGAGGTTTTACATCTCTGTCTGGTTCCTCCTGCCCTGCTGCCAAATCAGCCAAGATAAGTGTCTGGGTTTTGTTTCTGCAGCACACATGCTGTGTGCTTTACTATTCATTGTTTTTTCTTGTCCAGCTTAGACTGTTTTTGGATTTTTTCAGTCAAGTTGGATTCTCAGGAGATGCAGATATACATTCCATGTCTTTAGTTAGATGGTGGAACTTTTGTATTATCTGCTGTGGATATTTTTAGGGTTTTAATACGGACCGCTTAGTATTCTATCCTATCCTTTTCTATTTAGCTAGAGTGGCCTCTTTTGCTAAATCCTGTTTTCTGCCTGCGTGTGTCTTTCCTCTAATACTCACAGTCAATATTTGTGGGTGGCTATCCTTTGGGGTTCTGCTCTGAGGCAAGATAGAATTCCCATTTCCATCTATAGGGGTATTTAGTTCTCCGGCTGTGTCGAGGTGTCTAGGATGTGTTAGGTACACCCCACGGCTACTTCTAGTTGCGGTGTCAGTTTAGGGTTTGCAGTCAGTACAGGTTCCACCTGCTCCAGAGAAAGTCTCATGCAGCTCCAAGGTCACCGGATCACAACAGGGTCCTCTCTCCTCCTGTACCAGTTGTGACTTGTATTGTTCAAGATTATTGTACTTGTTTTTATTATGTATACCCCTCTTCACATGTAAAGCGCCATGGAATAAATGGCACTATAATAATAAATAATAATAATAATAATTAATGAATTAACTTTAGTTAAAGGGGTATTCCCATCTTCAAATTCCTATTCCAATATGTAGCAAATGTAATGATAGTAATAGCAAATACCTCCAATCATACATGTAGTATAGTTTTTCTGATTCGCTATCTCTCTTTCCTCATGTGCAGGCATGGCAGGACCTTAGATATCCATGGATACGACTATTAGTAACTAGCTAACTGTCACTATATCAGTGGTCGTAACCATGGATACCCAAGGTCTTGCAATGCCTGCACATCAGGAACGAGACATAGCGCATCAGAAAAACTGCACTACATTTCTAATTGGAGGTATTTGCTAATATTACTATTATTATTACATCTACTACATATTGAGATAGGATCTTGGAGATGGGTATACCGCTTTAAGTCCATGTGAATGTTATCAGATAGTTTTCACTGGGGGCATGTACTTCTCCTCTCCTCCGTGTATGAGTAGCTGTCTCATAACACCCACTTGGACTTAACAAAGTTAACTTATTAGGTGCCAAAAATTTAGATTTCTTTATTTTTTTATATAGCACCATTGATTCCATGATGATGTACATGAGAAGGGATTACATACAAAATACATATATCACTTACAGAAAACAAACTAACAATGATAGACTGGTGCAAAGGGAAGAGGACCCTGCCCTTGCAAGGTTACATTCTACAGGATTATGGGGAAGGAAACAGTAAGTGGGGGGTTTTAGTGGCTCCAGTGGTGTTGAGATGGCAGCGTGGTCATTGCAGGTTGTAAGCTTTTTTGAAGAGATGTGTTTTCAGATTTGATCTGAAGAATCCAAGTGTGGTGGCTAATCGGACATGTTGGGGCACAGAATTCCAGAGGATGGGGGATATTTAGGAGAAGTTTTGGAGGTGATTGGGCAAGGAATGAATAAGTGTGGAGAGGAGAAGGAAGCCTGGGGGGACCGGAGATATCTGGAGATTAGTTTGGAGATGTATGGAGGAGAAAGGTTATGGATTGCTTTGTAGGTCAGTGTTAATAGTTTGGACCGGATAAGCTATGAAATTGGGAGCCAGTGAAAGTTTTTGAAAAGGGGGAAGCAAGGGAGTAGCGAGGAGAGAGATGAATTAATCTGGCAGCAGAGTTAAGGACCTAACCCACGTACACGTCGAACACTAAGCTTATTCCCCCTTCCACCAAGACCTCGCTTTTTCCAACTCATGTTGGATGTACCTATTCCCCTCTTTTAACCAGCTGTTTCACAACCCTAGGCCCAAACCTGTCAGTCACCTGTCACTAAATTAACAATCAGCATTTCTTTGCTGAGACACTTTATTAGTCTATAAGATTTTGATTGGAAAATATGACCTGGTGCCTGCACAATAATATTGTATATATGTATATCGTGGCACAGCTGTGAAGGTGTTTAAAAAGAAGGTTCCCACACCAGATTAATGGTAAAGTAAATTTTTGGCACTCAACTTGTGAAATAGATGAATTTTAATAGCAGTCACTGGTAAACGTTTCGGTCAAACAGCTGACCTTCTTCAGTACACCAACTGTTCCTAAGGTGTCTGGGTAGATAAAACGCTGGAAATATTCAAAAGGTTTATGATTCACACCATGGATAGTAAGTGGTCATAAATGGGTCCTATAATAAACGTAGACTAAGGGTGGCTCATCATGTGAGTCTAATCGTATTCTTACATGGGGTGCAGTTTCATAAAAAAGAATTTGGATCTGCTTGCTAAGGCAGGTGGGTCTGTGTATCAGGATGATAATGAGACCATACACCTATTATGTGTGCAGCACGGACCTGAACATGGGACCATGCTGCAAGCTCACAATCTATGACAAAATAGGGGAGACACAAAAGGTGGATGGAAACAATTGCTTTAATTGTTCTAACCAGCCATAATGTAAGAAATCGGGTGTTCATGTAATGCTGCATGAATCTGTTACCATCCAGAATGTGTAAAAGTACAGACACAGAGGGCTATTAAATGCATAGAGCATGTGAGAACATGATACCAGGCTCCTGGTTATGAAGAAAATTTTGAATGGGTAACACAGGGATAGTTAAATAAATATGTTGAGGCGATAGGCCAGTTTGAAGTAATGTGTTTTTAGGGCACGCTTAAGACTGTGGGTATTGGGGATTAATCAAATTATCCTGAGTAGTGCATTCCAAAGAACTGGCGCAGCATGCAAGAAGGCTTGAAGTTGGGAGTGGGAGGTTCTGATTATTGAAGATGCTCTAGAAATGTTTTTGAGGTACAGATAAGAAGAGCGAGCCAGTGATTGGATGTGGGAGGTGAATGAAAGCTCTGAATCGAGTATGACCCCAAGACAGCGGGCATGTTGCTGGGGAGTATTGGTAGAACTACACACAGAAATGGCAATGTCAGGCATAGGTAGGTTAGTGAAGGGAGGAAACACAAGGAATTCAGTTTTCGACAGATTCAGTTTCAGAAGGAGGATATGATGTTGGAGACAGAGGTAAGACAGTCCCTGGTGTTTTGTAATAATGCAGGCGTGATGTTAGAAGTAGAGGTGTATAATTGGGTGTCATCAGCATAGAGATGGTACTGGAAACCAAATTTACTGATTGTTTGTCCAATAGGGGCAGTATACAATGAGAAGAGGAGGGTGCCAAGGACTGATCCTTGAGGAACCCCAACAGTAAGGGGAAGATGAGAGGAGGAGCAGGCAAAAGATACAGTGAAGAAGCGGTCAGAGAGGTAGAGGAGAACCAGGAGAGAATGGTGTCCTTGAGGCCAATAGAGCAGAGCATTGTGAGGAGAAGCTAATGATCCACAGTGTAGAATGCTGCAGAGAGATCCAGGAGAATTAGCATGGAGTAGTGACCATTAGATTTAGCTGTTAGTAGATCATTAGAGACTTTAGTGAGGGCAGTTTCAGTAAAGCATAAAGAGCGGAAACTGGATCGAAGAGGGTCGAGAAGAGAGTTATCTGCGAGATAGCAGATTAGATGGGAGTGGAAGGGAAATTAGAGACGGGTCTATAGTTAGCAGCACAGTTTTGGTCGAGGGATGTTTTTTTTAAGTAATGGATGTATTGATGACATGTTTAAATGAGGAAGGAAATATACTGGAAGAGAGAGGTTGAATATTTTTGTTAGGTGAGTGGTAACAGCAGGGGAAAGGGACTGGAGGAGGTGTGAAGGAATAGGGTCACTAGGGCAAGAAGATGCAAGGAGCCTGATCAGTTCTTCCATGACTGGTTCAAAGACAGAGAGTGAGCTATATGCAGTGGGGAGGGAGGACAGTGCATGATACGAGGGGATTGGGAGAAAAGGTTCTGTCAGATATGGTCAATCTTTTTCTGTGAAATAAGTGTCAGCACAGAGATCCGTGGTTGGGGCCTGCACTCTTGGATTGAGTAGGAAATAAAAAGTGTCAAAGAGACGTTTCGGGTTATTGGATAGTGAGGTGATGAGTGTGTTGAAATAGGTTTGTTTGGAGAGGTGAAAAGCAGAGTTGTATGTTTTAAGCATAAACTTCTAATGGATGAAATCTTCGAGCAAATTGGATTTTCTCCGCAGATGTTCATCGTACCTGGAGCACTGCTGTTGGAAACATGTTTGCAGTGTGTGCTACGGTTGTCACCGTCTGTGCCAAGTGGTTCTATGTATAGGAGGTGCAGCTTCATCCAGGGCACTTTGCAGTGTTTCATGTAGTGTTGCAAGTCTTGAGCTCTGGTTCTTTTAGCAATATTTTATAATACCGTAATTAAATAAAAGTTATATTTTATTGTTTATGAATAGAGATCCTTCCGCTGTACAGTATATTATTACCTTATTTTGAAGGGAGAATTACTCCATTTACATTAATGGTAGGTCGCTTATTTAATAGCAATTATTAGTGTGCAAAATTATTATGGAACTAAATGAAAAACATAAATTCTCCATCTCAGTTGTTTATTTTCATCTGTTACAGTGAGAATAATAACCAAACAGCTCAAAATGTACAAAAATACATTTATGACATTTAATAAACAATATCAGTGACCAATATAGCCGCCCTTCTTTTCATTAGCAATCATAAGCTCCATCCATGAAGCATTCCAGTTTCATAATCTGATGACAGTAAACTTTTGGGAAACACAAACCACAGCCTTCCAGACACGGTTCAGAAAAGTGGACTCTTTTCCTTCACTGTAAATCTCCAGCTTAAGAAGGGCCCACAAGTTCTTAATATGGACAGGTCAAGTGAGGAAGGGGCCATGTCATTACTCTTTCATCTTTAAGAACTTTACTGGAAGCTAAGTAATGGAGATTTAAATTCATGTGATAGAGCATTGTCCTGCACAAAAATCGGACTGCTTGAAGAAAGTGTCTTCTATAAAACCGGCAGCAAGTTTAGGTTGATTTTTAGTCCCTCTTCAAACTGAAAAGGTCCAATTAGCTCATTTTTAGTGATACCAGTCCATAACCTTATCGACTGCCATTCCTGATAGCATCTGGGACGGAGTAGAAGTCTTCCAGCCATGAGCACATCCACCTTGTCTGTCAAGAGTTACTCATCTCATTAGTCCATAAAACCTTGGAACACTCTGTCCTCAGATATGTCGGCCTTGTTTCTGAGCACTGAGCGCCTTGTACTTCTGTGTATTGTTCAGTGGTGGTCGGGTTTCCTCCTTCCTTACCTCGGCCGTGTCTCTGAGCAGTGAACACTTTGTACATCTGGGCCTCTAGAGAGTTTGCAGTTCTGGAATATGAAAGCAATGGAGGATAATGGCTTCCTGGTCACTTCATATTTGATTAGTCTCAATCTTTGGCAGTTATTGTATTTTTTTCCTCCCAACATGTTTTTTGTGTCCCTCTTGACTATTTGCAATGAAACTTTTGATGGCTATGTGATCACACCTCAATATCTTAGAAATATCTTCAGTGCTTCCTCTCTCTGTAAGACTTGTAATGATTTTTTAACTTTTCAGAGTCAATTAAATCTTTTTTTGGCTCATTTTGCCTGAGAAAACAATCTGCCTAATAATTCTACACATCTTGATAAAGGGTTTTGTATCCTTAGGCCGCACCCCCCTCATTACACAAATACACATCACCTGATCTGCTCCATCCAATACGCATTCACATATATACAGCTTGGAGTTGGAAAATCTGCATAAAATTATTAAATGGTCGAAATACTCAACTGTCTAATAACTGTAGACATAGTGCATTTATATGAAAAGCCAATGAAGCTATTTTTTTAATCATAATATACCCTAAGCAGTTTTCATCCTCTGACAGTTCATTTAGTTTATTTTGCAGGTTCTATTTCCTTTTCTTTTCTCCTTTCATGTTTTTAGTACTAGCCCCACTAATAGTCTCACGTTGCAGAAGTTTCCTTTGTATAGTTCTTATTTTATCTAAAACGTATCCTTTCAAATCTGTACTGTGCAGAATTTTCCCTTTGGCACAAAAACATTTGTTGAAATCTAGCAAGCAACTCCAAAATTAAGAAATTTTGCAACTTGGAAAACAATGTAAAATAGTTACAGGTAAACTCCAGCAAATAATCTACACTACAATAAACCCTCACACATACAATCTGATCAGAGATCTCTAATTCAACATTGTCATCAAAAGTGTCTGTTCATAAATAAGTTCCACAATTTTTGCAAGGGTATGTGCCCACAACCAGTAATTGCTGCTGGTTTGCTGGTGTACTTAATGCAGCGTCAAACCTGCCGCATTAAGATATTACAGCATACTGGATGGCATTTCTATGTGTCCACAGACACCCGCAGAGACTGACATGCGGCACTTCTCTCCAGACTGCAGAATGTCAATTTCTCTGGCGGAGAGTAGTATCTCCACAAAAAAAAATGTCACCAATAGAAGGTATTGGATACAGTGAATCCGCATGGTTCAGTGATCACATGCGGATTCACCTGCATTCAATAGACAGTTGGAAACATGAGCTGCGTCCAAAGGGCTGCTACTTCTGGATCATGAGCACCCGGCCTCAGAAGATTGTGAAAGCCAACTATAAGAAAACCTGTTACAGCCTTCATTGTGGAGTAGGGGCTCCAGCGAAAATATGTTACGTCCAAAGCGCTGCTACTTCCTGATCGTGGGAACGTAGCCTTAAAGGTGGGAGTCCGGCCGTGAAGTAGAACCTGCATCTATGTATTTTTTATACCCTTTTAATGTCAATGTAAAATCCTTTTAATTTTATTGCAGCCCTTGGGAATGGTCCATTGTGACAGTGTGGGCCTCTAACCTGAATATGTTGTGCATCCCTGAGAATGATTTTGGGGAAGGAGGTATTTAGGAAAGACTGTACTAAGCTTACATTTCAAGGTTTCACTGGAGCTGTTTTATTATTCTCTCATCAGCGTTATAATTATATTGTGCACTTGACCTTGGTCAAAAAAGTTTATCTCTTCTTCTCTAAAAAATAATGTGAAAGCGTACAGACATATCTAGACTTCCATCCAGAGGTTTTCTCAGAGTAGTAGCAGACTTGTCATTCTAGTGAATGTAATGCTTTGTTAAAAACTACAAAAAAATCAGTTGTACAGTTTAAAAATGTATTTTCTGGGAAGAAGTTCCTTTAGCTGTGGCACTGCATATTTTCTATATCAATAGTTCACAAGCTCTGCCATTTACAATCTCTCCAAATACAAACAATTCTAGTTTAAAATATAAAATTTTAATTACTCATCCTTCTATTAAAACTTTTCTAGTAAAACTTTTTCTCAGGCCAGTTTTATCAGCCATCTCATTACTTTTTTCTCAGTTTTTCTTTATTAATTAACACTAAGTGTCTGATTCCTCATTGCATTTTTTGGCATGAATAACGCTCAATTAGTGATTTTTTTGATGTTCAACAAATTGATCAAAGATTTTCCACCATTTTATAAAAGATGACTTTTTGTATTTAGATCATTTTCCAATTTTTACATCTATGTAGCTTTTCCAGATGTTTTAGACTGGTTCACCAAACGTGAATTTAAAAAAGTGGCACATTTTTTAACTCAAATCTACACCCTGCCCAAATTTTGCTACATTTTGCAAAACATTCAACTTTTCGCTCTAAAAAAAGGCTCAAAAAGGATAAAGCCGATTTATTTTTTAACTTTGCACAAAATTCAAGAGCCAAGTTTTCCATTGTGAACAATTTGTCAGAAATAAAAGCAAACAATACCAAAGACAAAAAAAATGGACTTTAATAGAAAACACAAATAATGAGTTGGAGCCTATGTTCAAATGATTCATCAAAAATTGACTTTTGAAATTAAAGTTTTTGGTCAAAATCATATATAGTTCTGCCTGTTATTTATAAAGGATTTTATTCTGTACAGGAGGAAGAGCACGGTAACCAAAGATAAATTAAATGCTGCAGCAATTTCCCAACTACTTTATCGGAATATATAAAATTGCATTTGTGAGTCTGTGGAAAAAATAAATATGTAAAAAATGACCCATTGAAACATCATTTTTAGACAATGAGAAATAAATGAATATATAGCTTGCCGGCTGCTCATTTTTTTCTTGTCTGCTAGAATGATAGTCTACATTTTCTGACATTATGACATCCTATAAAAACTAGTACGGCTCTTTAAAAGACTTGCCCATTAGGGTGATGGAGTGGATATTTTTAGAAACTGTAATCACGTAAGAAAGAACATGAGCTTCTCTGTCATTATTCCCCAGCTGCATCTAAAATTAAAATGAGTTCTTCTGATGGTTAATTCTTCAAGGGCCTGTTCTCGTTTTGTGTATTTCTGCAATATGTAAAAAAATGAGCAAAAACTGAACTTTTAAGAATCTGCAATAAATCCACTTATACTCTTATGTTAGGTCATTACTCATGATTTATGTTAAGAATATCGTTTGACCTTTGTAGAGCAGGGTATATTTGCATTTCTTGCAAGGACAGACACACACATTCATACAATGTAAAATATATTTTAATTTTTAAAAAAGTGTAAAATCAGATAGTTACCTGGGGTCCAACAATACAATGGGGTCACTGAAAATACATTTCTTCTGGGCAATGCCCACATGGAGCAATGTCATAAACTGCCACATTCTCTTTATATGTCAATATCTCTACACTTGCGTCAAGAAATGTCTAAATTTTTTTCCACAGGTGTTATAATACCGAGCAGGCATAGACTACCTGAGATCTAGGAATGAATGTTCCAGAATGGTAAAGTTTGGAGTCCGTGCCGGACAATCCCTCCTGAGACTGAAAGTACAGACCCTCATCACCAATCTAAGTGCTGGCAATCTGCTCACTTATTTCCCACAAAAAATCAATCATATCCATCAAGACATTTTTGCACATTCCCCTTAGAGCCTGCATCCCCTTCCCTTCTGCACCTCAAGTTAACTTTCCATCTTCGAGCATGTCACAAAAGAAGTTACCAGACTCCTTGCTACTTTTCATCCTTCCTGACCCTATTCCTTCACATCTCCTTCAGTCCCTCTCCCCAGCTGTCACTACCCACCTAACTAAAATATTTAAACTCTCTCTCTTTGTGCATCTTTCCCTCTTCATTCAAACATGCCATTTTAACCTCTTTTCTTAAAAAGCCATCCCTGGACCAGACCTGTGCTGCTAACTACAGTCTGGTCTCTAATCTGCCTTTCATCTCTAAACTCCTGGAACACTTGGTCCACTCCCATCTCACTCACTATCTCTCAGATAACTCTCTTCTCAACCCTTTACAATTTAATTTCCGTTCTTCACACTCTACTGAAACTGCCCTTAATAAAGTCTCTAATTATCTACTAACAGCAAAATCCAATGGTCACTACTCCCTGCTGTTACTCCTTGATCTTTCTGCTGCATTTGACACTGTGGATTACCAGCTCTTCCTCACTATGCTCTGCTCTATTGGCCTCAAGGACACCATTCTCTTCTGGTTCTCCTTCTAACTCTCTGACCATTCCTTCATGGTATCTTTTCTCTGCTCTGTTTTCTAAAATCTTCCCCTTGCTATTACTATCAGTGTTTCTCAAGGCTCAATCCTAGACCCCCTCCTCTTCTCAATATGTGCTTCCCCAATCAGCAGCAGATTTGGTTTCCAGCATCATCTGTGTGCTGATGACACCCAACTATACACCTCTTTAACTGACATCACCCCCACTTTATTACAAAATACCTGGGATTGTCTGTCTGCTGTCTCTAACATCATGTCCTCCCTCTAGCTGAAACAAAATCTCTCCAAAACTGAACTCATTGTGTTTCCTCCCTCTACTAATCTACCTAGTTCTGACTTTGCAATTCCCTTGTGTGGTGCAAACATAACTCCCAAGCAGCAAGGGGTCATATTTCAAATATCTAACTATGATTGTAAATAACAGCCATATTAAAGTCCTTTAATTGAAATAAAGACACTGACACCTTTATTTGATACAAATATAAAAAAGCAAAGTTATACTCACCTTTATGCTTAATACATTAATTCTCATGTCCCCTGTAAAAGACAAAAAATTATAAAACACCATAGTCCTCACCTAACTTATGGAAAGATAATCCACTGAAGCCCATGTCCCCTGTAAAAAACAAAAAACAATAAAACACCATATTCCTCATCTGTCCGACGATATCCATTAGTGGCCATGTCCCACGATGATCTCATAATTTCGATAGCGGTCACATCAGTGATGTGAGTGCTATCTATGCTGGCTCACACTGAGCACTGTCTTTTACAGGTGGCTTCAGTGGATTATCTTCTCCTTGGACAGGTGAGGAATATGGTGTTTTATTATTTTTTGTCTTTTACAAGGGACATCAATGGATTAGGCATAAAATGAGTATAACTTTGCTTTTTTATTTTTATTTTAAATAAAAGTCAGTGTCTCTATTTCATTTAAAGGACTTTATACTGGCTGGGGTTTTTTGCAACCTAACTATGAGGTTAGTAATGGGGACATCTCTCCATTGCTAACCCCTGGGCTTGATGTCCGTGGTTATAAAACAGCTGACATCAACCCCAAACTTATTAACTTATTAAAATAATTTAAAAAAATGGCATTGGACCCCTCTATTCTTGATAACTAGCCATGATAAAGCTGACAGCTGAGGTTTGCAGCCCACAGCTGTTGGTTTTGCCTGTGCTGGTAATCAAACTAGAAGAGACCCCGCATCATTTTTTTATTAATCATTTATTGCACAGGCACCGGTTGATGAATACTCTGATCAGCCTCACGTGCTCTTTCTGGTATCAGCGACAGCAGGCATAAACTGATGAGCATAGTACTGTCATCAACCGACGCCTGTCACGAGCCGTAATCCTTTTACTGCCAGTCACAGTTGCTGGTTCACATGCTGTCATCTGACTGTGTGGGAAATGCAGCTCTGTGACTGGCGGTAATGATCTTACCACCAATGAGAGCCCATGTTTGCCATGCTGTCATGCAGATGACAGTGTTGCAAGCAATGGATGTTCAGGCCCCCATTCATCTGAATGGGGTCCAGGTTCAAGTTTTATTTTGAGTACTGTTCTGATGCCCAAACCAAATTTTTTTAGAATGATCGGCAGAACCCGCCGGGCCCGAACATCTACGGGTTCGCCCATCACTATCTATAACTGATTGGTTCTAGAACACATTCCCCAATTTTCCTCCAAACTTCTACACTGCGCCAAAGAGTAAAAGTGATAGTGCTGCTCTGAACAGAAACAGGACTTCCCTTTCATGTCCCCATACAAAACAAAATCCTCATAAGTAACATATATTACCACAGTTATAGTGTCCCCTAATTGGCCCCTGTAGTAATTACATCACCCATTTGCCAACATAAAGCAATAATCTATGTTCTTCACTCTCTTGCCCATTCTGCAATTATGTCACTTGTCCTGGCCCATTCCAGTAATATTGTCCCCCATCCTGGGCCCCTTTCTATAGTAATGCCCCCTATCCTGGACCCCTTCCTGTAATTATGTCTCCTTTTATGGGCCCCTTCCTGTAATTATGTCTCCTATTCTGGACCGCTTCCTGTAATAATATCATCTATGCTGGGCCCCTTCTTGTAATTATTGTGAGGCTCGTCACTACTCACTGACAAACCTTGAGTCAGGGTAATCAAATGTTCCTGGGTCAGATACCAAGATAACACATCTTAAACTAAAGGGGAAAGACAAAGGCATAGCCAGGTCATTGTCTAAAATCAGAATACTAGGAAGATAGTAGATCGTAGCAAAGGTGCTAAGCAAACAGATGGTCAGAACGAGGTCCAAGGTCAGGCAGCAATAGATCAACAAACAGAGCACAGGAAAACAAGGCAAACATGCACCTTCAAGGAAATGCTGCGATTGGCAGCGTTCTGGGACTGACAGTTTAGCTAAGTATTTGGGTAATCACTTAGAGCAGGGAACACCTGAAGGAAGCTCAGAACCTCCAAGTCTTAGATTGGATGGCTGATTTGTTTATTAAAATACAGACAGGTCAGCACGCCCCTGCACTAGATTGGACGACTGAGCTGTCATCAAAATCCTAACAGCTCAGCACACCCCTACGCTAGATTGGATGACTGAGCTGTCATTCACTGCATCCAAGACACACTGAGCGGAGGAATCATGACAATTATGTTCCCTATCCTTGGCCCCTCACTGTAATTATGTCCCCTCTCCTGTGACCCTTCCTGCAATAATTTCCCCGTCCTGTGCCTCATATAATGCCCCCCATCCTGGGACCCATATAATGTCTGATCCTGGGCACCATATAATGTCTTGGGCCCAATACCCAATATAATGTCCCATCCTAGGTCCTATATGTCTCTCATCGATTCTGTAATTAATTAAAATAAAAAAAATTCTTCCTACTTGTCTGCAGTCCAGCAGAATCCTCTTGCTGCTTCATTTATGGCGTAGATGCACCAGTGCATGGCAGTGATGTCATAAACTGGCGATATCAGCTGCCGGGCCAACGGCTATTTCAACTATTGCAATGCAGGAGAGAGATTCCTGCACAATAGTATGTCAACTGAATGTGCACTCAATGATGCACATTCAATTGAAACTGGAGAGGCGACCCCCGGGCACTGCTTCCTGCCAGTTCAGGGAACTGGCTGCAATTTTAACAATCAGTTACCCCTAACCTGTGGGGACTGGCTGAAACTCAACCCTATACAGTACTGTCCAGTCTGACGGTATGGGTGTGTGTGCTGTTCAGCTGAAGTTATCAGTTCCCTGCTCTTGCACCACATCCTACTAAAGGTGCCAGCTTGATGAAGGAAGTTGCCACATATAGCTTAGTGTTTACCTGGTTAGGTGTGTGCCTACTGCTCCTGTTTGGTTTTAATGTTTTCTTTTTTTGACTTATGTTTCTGACTATTCTTACGCATCCTCATTTTGTCCTTGACGTGACCTCTCGACTCTGATCCCATTTTGCAACCATTCCTTCCTCTGAATGACAGCCCTTCTGTGGTAGCATTCTACTGGGTCCTGTTGTTAAACCAGATTCTTGTACAGGGATTAAAGGATATCAGGATTTCTTTGGAAGCCGCCAGGCGGAGTGACTTGCACCAAGTCTGTCTGAGGTAGCCTTTTGAGCATGTGGCCTGAGACAGGCATTACAGTTTCTATAAAAATCGGATACGACTTGTTTGATCCGTAAAGGTACCGTCACACTAAGCGACGCTGCAGCGATAGCGACAGCAATGCCGATCGCTGCAGCGTCGCTGTGTGGTCGCTGGAGAGCTGTCACACAGACCGCTCTCCAGCGACCAGCGATGCCGAGGTCCCCGGGTAACCAGGGTAAACATCGGGTTGCTAAGCGCAGGGCCGCGCTTAGTAACCCGATGTTTACCCTGGTTACCAGCGTAAAAGTTAAAAAAACAAACAGTACATGCTCACCAGCGCGTCCCCCAGCCTCTGCATCCTGACGCTGACTGAGCTCCGGCCCTAACAGCAGAGCGGTGACGTCACCGCTGTTGCTTTCACTTTCAGTTTAGGGCCGGCGCTTTAGTGTCAGGAAGCAGAGGCTGGGAGACGCGCAGGTGAGTATGTACTGTTTGTTTTTTTAACTTTTACGCTGGTAACCAGGGTAAACATCGGGTTACTAAGCGCGGCCCTGCGCTTAGTAACCCGATGTTTACCCTGGTTACCAGTGTAAAATATCGCTGGTATCGTCGCTTTTGCTGTCAAACACGGCGATACACGGCGACCTAGCAACCAAATAATGTGCAGACCTTCTAGCAGCGACCAGCAATTTCACAGCGGGATCCAGATCGCTGCTGCGTGTCAAATACAGCGATATCGCCATCCAGGTCGCTGCAACGTCACGGATTGCTGGCGATATCGCCTAGTGTGACGGTACCTTAAGGGATCCATTTTTTTCTGCACCCATAGACTTAAATAGGTGAGTCTGATCCGAAATACAAAGAAGACTAGTGCATGTTACAATTTTTGTTTTACACAAAAATAAATATTAAAAAAAATAGTCATCTAAACAACCTAATTGAATAAAAATTCTGATACAGGACCTCCACCCTATAATTTCTCAATTATAATATCAGTGTCTGCCGATGCGGCAGTGGGTAATTTTGATTCCTCAGGCACCAGGGCCAAGATGTGACGCCCTATAGCTACAACCATTTACGGTTCCGACTTACTGCTATAATTATCTCATTTATATGCAATAATTATATTCTCTACTGGAATATGAGAAAAATTGCTTAGGAAAACTATAGCTGCCAGCAAACAGAACAGTGCAGAGTGGACTTGTCCATTTTTGGAGCAAGGTTCTGCAATTATAAGGCCAAATATATGAATTTATTATTACTATTCCTATACACCAAGTAAACATCTTCCAAATGTACTAGGAAGATCTCAGCCAAACAAATAAATATATAAATCCACATAACGGGAAAATGCGCACTTAGCAAGAAAGGGAAATTTAGCATGGCCTGTCAGGTTAAATCAATACCAATAAATTCACTTGGAAACCCAATCAACATTTACTTGGAGGACAATCTGGCAAGAGGCTTTTATAGCAACTGCAAGCATCAAACAGATCTTCCATGTGAAGCGTCCAAACAGCTCATTAACCAGTTCATGGCCGCAGGCTTAAGACCTATATGGATCCAACCTGTTACATTTATAATGTGCTGAGTTAATAAATGTTATTCATTTTTGGTTTTATTTTATGTTTCTGTAATTTTTCATACAAAATGTAGGTATTTTTTTATATAACAGATGTAAATCAATATCCTTTTACATCACAACCAAGAGAAAATATGTAAGCATTGTGTGTACTCGGAAGGCCTCTACAGTTTGTACTTGCTTTCTTTACATGCAATTTTATTGTGTTTTTCAGGTTCCTAGTGTTCCTTAAAGGGGTTGTCCAGGAAAAATTAAGATTTTCCTAGTGGCTTGGTGTGTTGAAAAACAACAAAGGAAGCTCCATGGTCTGCGATTACAGCGGCAGGAAGTCATCACCATTCAAACAGCAGCAGGACCGATGCGACCAATGATCGGTCACAGCAGTCAGGTGACTTTCGTAGCACATCATTAGTCATGTCTGCCCTTATTCACATTGAAGTCATTTGACACATGGTAAGGTTTTAATACTAGAAACAGGTTAGGACCATCCCAATGAGTACACTGTGTCGTGGTGGGATGGCTTTTATGCTTTTTTGATCAAAATAGTGTTAGCTAAGAACTATGTTATTTTTATGTACCATACTGTATATGCTCTTTTTTTGCATTTTTTTTTCTTCATTATTTACAAACCAAGCCAAGAAAAATCTTCAATTTTCCCAAAAACCTCTTTAATACATGAGAACACTAAAATCTAAAAAATAAGTGAACGAGCATCTTTGTTACAACATATTATAATATTTTGCTAATAAAAATGATGGGCTCAAAGGCTCCATGTATGAAGTCAGAAAGGTGCAACACAAATACATTGAAACAGGCTTTTTCTTGTTAACCCTGGAACAATTTCCAGAAATGTGACTTACTTTTGGGTTTCTTTTTTGCTTGATGGAGAAACATTAGGATATCAATAAAGTACTTGAGAGCTCCTGTTGAAATTTTAATAACCAGCTGTCCTTAAACAAAATATAAGCTAAGAAATATCCGTCAGTAAATGAAACCTAACTGACTGGCAATTGTTCTACTGGTAATTAACTGGCTCATAATTGTTTTCCTCCAGATGCTTTTATACAAAAGGAATATTCATTTAAAGCAGTCTGCCAAAGCCAGAGAAAAGAGCAATTTACAACGTGGAGGAAATGCAATCCATTATCATTCATTTCTCTTGTAGCAGACTATTCAATCACCTGCTCACTTCATTTACTGCTGGAAGATGCTGCGGTTAAAGGTACGGTGAAACCAGAGCCACCAGCCTTTCCCACACCTCTCTACCTTCATGCAGATCAAAAAATTCCATGTTATTGGTCTGGGTCCATTTGTGCCATTCTTTTAAGCATAAGTGGCATAATAATTAGGCTTAGCAGTCATAGATGCCACTAGGGACCAAATATCATGGTACAGGAAAAAGGGCCTAATGACATGATTTACATAATGTTCACATGATGACAACATATGATTGCTATGTCCAAACACATTTGCCTACAGTGATTTCAATATAAAGGGCTTACCAGATCACTATCTTAAGCTCTGCCTGTTCTGCCCCATCTATATTGAGGTCTGCTGACGTATAGAGAGGTTTAATACTAGAGATAGGACTGTTCCGATTTGTTACACCTTATCGCGTTGGGATGGCTTTTATAATTTTTTTATCAAAACAGTGTCCAATAAGTATCCTATGTTATTTACATGCACTATTACTATTTATTTGCTTATTATAGTGTATATGCTCATTTAGTTTTTATCTTAGGTTTTAACTAGTGTGTTGCTGCCTGCTCATGATTGGTCAGGGTCAGTATAGCGATCTAGCGGAAAACAGGAGTGGACCCTCTGGACCGTGGGGAGCCCTACCCCTGGGCGAGCGACCTAGGAGAAAACGACCCCTATACAGGGACCGCAAGGAGCAAGCCCAGAGGTCACTTACCCACGGTGAGATACCAACAGGGACGGCTCCAGGAAGAGAGACAAAAGAAGGCAGGGTAACGAAATGAAATCCGGGAAGCAGACGAAGATCCTAGAGGACGAGGAGACGGGAACGGAGGGAACCTGAGGAAAGGAAAACAACCAAAGATCAGAGGTATACAACAGGAGTAATAGAGCAGGACCTGAAGGGCAACTAGCCAGGGAAGGAAGGGAACCGGAGGGTAGCACGGGTTAGCACGAGGTACAAGCACAGAGTATTGAGCAATACGAAGGGCCAAACGCAATAGCAAAAAGCTAAAACAATCAGGCACCAGGAAGCAGGAGGAACTAGCTTTTATAGGAGGAGCAGGAACGGAATTGGACAGAAAGGAACACATGACCTCAGGAGGAGGAGGCAGGGATGCAGAGCCTGCTTCCTATAGGAAAGCTGGAGCGCCTGCGCAGGGAAAGAACACCAGCCGAGGACCTGGCCACCGGAAGTGCCAGGGAAGCAGAGGAGCGTGCAGTACTGGACGTTGCAGCGGTAGCTTGAGAACGCAGGAGCGCAGCGCTGGAGCGGTGAGAACGGGGACGCTGGAGCGCAGCGCTGGAGCGGTGAGGAACGGGGACGCTGGAGCGCAGCGCTGTAGCGGTGAGAACGAGGACGCTGGAGCGCAGCGGTGGAGTTCGTAACAGTACCCCCCTTCTTATGCCCCCCTTTACGAAGAGTAGCAAAAAATTTATTTAAAATACGAGGGGCATCAATGTTCTCCAAGGGTTCCCAGGACCTCTCTTCCGGACCAAAACCCTTCCAGTCCACCAGAAAAAACTGCTTTCCCCGAATTGTTTTAACAGCCAAAATGTCCTTAACCTCAAAGACGTTATCTGTGCTGGCTAGTTGAGAAGAAGTACAAGAGGGAGAATGAAAACGGTTAAAGACGGCTGGTTTGAGAAGAGAGACATGAAACGTATTGGGTATTCGGAGCGAGGCAGGCAATTTCAGCTTGTAAGCGACTTCGTTGACTCGACGTAAAATCTCAAAAGGACCGATGAATCGTGGACCAAGCTTGTAGGAAGGAATCTTGAGTCTGATGAATCTTGAAGAAAGCCATACTTTGTCACCAGGAGAGTAAGGAGGAGAATCTAGACGTCTCTTGTCAGCTTGTCTCTTCATTCTAGAAGAAGCTAGTTTTAACGTCTCTTTGACCTCGCCCCAGATGGAGGAGAAGTCGAGAGCCATCGAATCAGCAGCTGGAACACCAGAGGCAGGAAAGACTGGTAAGGGAACACTAGGATGCCGTCCGAAAACAACAAAAAATGGAGACTTAGAAGAGGACTCGCTGGAATGGTTGTTGTAGGCAAACTCCGCCCAAGGAAGTAGTTCGACCCAGTCGTTATGGTGAGCATTAGAAAAATGTCGAAGATAAACAGCCAGAGTTTGGTTGGTACGTTCTGCCTGACCGTTGGTTTGAGGATGATAAGAGGAAGAGAAGTCCAGATTTACCTTTAAAAGCTTACACAAGGCTCTCCAAAAGCGAGAAGTGAATTGAACCCCTCTGTCTGAGACGATGTGCTGAGGGAGACCATGGAATTTGAAGATATTCAGAATAAAAATGTTAGCCAATTCAGGAGCTGAGGGTAAACCGGTTAAAGGAATGAAGTGAGCCATTTTAGAGAATCTGTCCACAACAACGAGGATGACCGTGCAGGCCGAAGAGCAAGGTAGATCGGTGACGAAATCCATTGCGATGTGTTGCCAGGGTGCGGACGGAACCGGAAGAGGAAGGAGAGCTCCATGTGGCAGTCGTCTGGGTACCTTGTTTCTGGCACAAGAAGGACAGGAGGCCACAAAGTCTTCTACGTCTTGACGTAAGGTAGGCCACCAATAATAACGTGAAATGAGAAGGATAGTCTTTCTAACACCGGCATGACCAGCCAATTTGGAAGAATGTCCCCAAGATAAGACTTTCTTAGTGTCAACATCCAAGACCAGAGTCTTACCCGGTGGAGGCTGAAGCATCTGTAAAGGAGCTACGGTGACCATTTTAGTAGGGTCGATGATGTAAGCAGGCTCCTCCAAGACATCGGAAGATTGGAAGGACCTGGACAGAGCGTCAGCTCTTATGTTTTTGTCGCCGGGCCGAAAACGAAGCTCGAACTCAAAGCGGGCAAAGAACAAAGACCACCTCGCTTGTCGTGGATTCAATCTTTGCGCAGTCTGCAAGTAAGTAAGGTTTTTGTGATCAGAGAAGATTACAAACGGGTGCACCGAACCCTCCAGAAGGTATCTCCACTCCTCTAGAGCCAATTTGATGGCCAGCAGTTCACGATCACCAATTGTGTAATTTCGTTCAGAAGGTGAAAAGGCTTTAGAGAAGAAGCCGCAAGGAGCTGTTAGACCCTCAGGAGTCTTTTGTGAGAGCACCGCTCCAGCCCCGGTAGAAGAGGCGTCAACTTCCAATATAAAAGGCTTGTTCACCTCAGGGTGATGCAAGAGTGGAGCAGAAGAAAAAGCTTCCTTAAGTTGAAAAAAAGACTTCTCGGCCTCAGGAGACCAGTCCTTGGAGCTGGAACTTTTGCGAGTGAGAAAAGAAAGAGGACGAATCATGGAGGAAAAATGTGGAATGAATTGCCTGTAGTAATTAGCGAATCCGATGAAGCGTTGGATGGCTTTCACACCGCAGGGTCGCGGCCAGTTAATAATGGCATTAACCTTCTCAGGATCCATCTTAAGGCCGGCGTCTGAGACAATGTATCCGAGGAACGGCAGTGAGGTTTGCTCAAACAAGCATTTCTCTATCTTGGCATACAGGTGGTTATCTCTTAAACGTTGCAAAACCTCGCGAACACTTCTGCGATGTGACGGAAGATCAGAAGAAAAAATAAGGATATCATCCAAATAGACCAAGACGCTAGAGTAGAGGAGGTCCCGGAACACATCGTTGACGAACTCTTGGAAAACCGCGGGAGCGTTGCAAAGACCGAAAGGCATGACTAAATACTCGTAATGGCCATCCCGGGTGTTGAAAGCAGTTTTCCATTCATCGCCAGAGCGAATCCGGACCAGATTGTAAGCGCCTCGTAAGTCCAACTTAGTGAAAACTCGAGCACCTCGGAGGCGATCAAAGAGCTCCGGAATAAGGGGCAGAGGATACCGATTCTTGATAGTGATGTTGTTCAAACCCCGATAGTCTATACAAGGTCTTAAGGAACCGTCCTTTTTCTTCACAAAGAAGAACCCTGCACCAGCAGGAGAGGAGGACTTCCGGATGAAACCTTTGGCTAGGTTCTCTTGTATGTATTCCGACATAGATTTGGTCTCGGCAGCTGAAAGCGGATAAATCCTTCCCCTAGGTGGAGAACGACCGGGAAGGAGCTCCACAGGACAATCGTAAGGACGATGGGGAGGAAGATTCTCAGCCTCTCGTTTGTTGAAGACATCAGCGTAGGACCAGTAAGGAGAAGGTAATCCATCTGGAACCTCAGCAGGCTGGGTACGAGAGACCGGACATATAGACTGAAGACAACGAATATGGCACGAAGGGCCCCACCGGAGTACGTCTCCAGTGCGCCAATTCAGTGTAGGCTCATGTAGACGAAGCCAGGGAAGACCTAGTAGAAAGGCGTAGGAAAGGTTAGGCAGAACATAAAAAGCGATCTTCTCGCGATGAAGGGCCCCAATCTGAATCTCTACTTCTTCAGTGACGAGAGAAATCGCATCTTGTAAAGGTCTTCCGTCCACAGAGGCGAGTAGTCGAGGAGTGTCCAAAGAGATTACAGGTACGCGAAGCCTCCGAACCGCTTCAAGGCTGATAAAATTGCCTGCCGCTCCAGAATCCACATACGCTACCTCGGAAGATTGATGCTGGTTAGAGGAAAAAAGAATGGAAAGAGTCAGGGGTTGAGAGGAACCGCAGGCGCCTAGGGAGGCCTCTCCTACCTGTCCTAGGCGGAAGAGTTTTCCGGACGATCAGGACAACTGCGGAGTAAATGGGTTGCACTGCCACAATAGAAGCAGAGACCCTGGGTGCGCCTCTCCTTGCGACGTAGTTCTGCCATTTTAACTCGATCCACTTGCATGGGTTCAGAGGATGGAACCGAAGAGGAAACGGAAACGGGAACACGAGAAGTACTAGGCTGCCGGAAGGTAGCAGAGACAGGCGGGGATCTCCTCTCTCTCGCAGTCTCCCGCGAACGCTCCTGGAAGCGGAGGTCGATCCGAGTGGCGAGAGAGACAAGGTCCTCGAGAGTAGTTGGGGTGTCACGACCGGCGAGCTCATCTTTAATACGGCTGGACAGGCCCCGCCAGAAAGCACCCACAAGAGCTTCATTGTTCCACCCTAACTCCGAGGACAAAGTACGAAAGCGGATAGCGTATTGTCCAACGGTAGAAGAACCCTGACGTAAATTGAAAAGAGACTCGGTGGTAGAGGCCAAGCGTCCGGGCTCATCGAAAACTTTCCGAAAGGTCTCCAGAAAGTCCCCCAGGTGGCAGACAACGGGATCGTCACGTTCCCACAGGGGATTCACCCAGGCTAATGCCTCTCCCTCAAGATGGGACACAATGAACGCCACTCTCGCCCGATCAGAAGGGTACTGAAGTGGCAGAAGTTCAAAGTGAAGGCGGCATTGGTTTAAAAATCCCCTACAAAGTTTTGGATCGCCTGAGTACCTGGGAGGTTTACCCAAACGAGGGGGAGGGTGAGCGGGAGACGGAGGAGTGAGGTCAAGAGAAGAGGCTTGCGGGAGCACAGCTGGGGCTGACTGAAGACTAAACAAACGGTCGTCAATGGAGGCAATATAACTAAGCATGCGGGACTGGGTTTCGCGTTGCTGAGCAAGTTCCTGTTGGAGACTAGCCAACTGGGCGGTGTTAACTGGGTCAGAAGTCTGAATCGAGGAAAGGCGAGACTCCATAGATTTCAAAAAGGCCATTATGCGCTGTTGGTTATCGCGCAAATGGGTGAGCTCTTTCTGGGCCGAGAAAGGGGTACCTGCGGGATCCATGGCCTGATTGTACTATAGCGATCTAGCGGAAAACAGGAGTGGACCCTCTGGACCGTGGGGAGCCCTACCCCTGGGCGAGCGACCTAGGAGAAAACGACCCCTATACAGGGACCGCAAGGAGCAAGCCCAGAGGTCACTTACCCACGGTGAGATACCAACAGGGACGGCTCCAGGAAGAGAGACAAAAGAAGGCAGGGTAACGAAATGAAATCCGGGAAGCAGACGAAGATCCTAGAGGACGAGGAGACGGGAACGGAGGGAACCTGAGGAAAGGAAAACAACCAAAGATCAGAGGTATACAACAGGAGTAATAGAGCAGGACCTGAAGGGCAACTAGCCAGGGAAGGAAGGGAACCGGAGGGTAGCACGGGTTAGCACGAGGTACAAGCACAGAGTATTGAGCAATACGAAGGGCCAAACGCAATAGCAAAAAGCTAAAACAATCAGGCACCAGGAAGCAGGAGGAACTAGCTTTTATAGGAGGAGCAGGAACGGAATTGGACAGAAAGGAACACATGACCTCAGGAGGAGGAGGCAGGGATGCAGAGCCTGCTTCCTATAGGAAAGCTGGAGCGCCTGCGCAGGGAAAGAACACCAGCCGAGGACCTGGCCACCGGAAGTGCCAGGGAAGCAGAGGAGCGTGCAGTACTGGACGTTGCAGCGGTAGCTTGAGAACGCAGGAGCGCAGCGCTGGAGCGGTGAGAACGGGGACGCTGGAGCGCAGCGCTGGAGCGGTGAGAACGGGGACGCTGGAGCGCAGCGCTGTAGCGGTGAGAACGGGGACGCTGGAGCGCAGCGGTGGAGTTCGTAACAGTCAGAAAAAGGAAGAAGTACATGCTCAAAAAAAAAATTACTAAAAAAAAGACCCTCCTACTATGGACAACACTTTTATATTTGATACCATAAAAAGGGAGGTCTTAGGAACATATAGAATTACAAGGAGGGGAGGGAACAGTGGGCTAACCCTATTGCAGTCTCACCCACTTCCCCTACCTTGCCACGGAGGTTGGCATCCTAGCATTGCGATATGGCTCTCCCTCTCTGACCCTATTATGCCTGAAATATAAACACCAAAAATGTGTGATAAGGTGATAACATGCAATATACAGTGGGTACGTAAAGTATTCAGACCCCTTTAAAATTTTCACTCTTTGTTTCATTGCAGCCATTTGGCAAATTCAAAAAAGTTCATTTTTTTCTCATTAATGTACACTCTGCACCCCATCTTGACTGAAAAAAACAAATGTTATAGAGTTAAGTCCTCTTTTTCTCAGAAGAGGCAATTTGCATAAAAACAAATGTAGTAATTTTTGCAAATTTATTAAAAAAGAAAAACTGAAATATCACATGGTCATGAGTATTCAGACCCTTTGCTCAGTATTGAGAAGAGCTTTTGAGCTAGTACAGCTATGAGTCTTCTTGGGAATGATACAACAAGTTTTTCACACCTGGATTTGGGGATCGTCTGCCATTATTCCTTGCAGATCCTCTCTAGTTCCATCAGGTTGGATCGTGAACGTTGCTGGACAGCCATTTTCAGCTATTTTCAGGTCTCTCCAGAGATGTTCAATTGGGTTTAGGTCAGGGCTCTGGCTGGGCCAGTCAACTATGGTCACAGAGTTGTTCTGCAGCCACTCCTTTGTTATTTTAGCTGTGTGCTTAGGGTCATTGTCTTGTTAGAAGGTGAACCATCGGCCAAGTCTGAGATCCAGAGCACTCTGGAAGAGGTTTTCATCCAGGATATTTCTGTACTTGGCCACATTCATGTTTCCTTCAATGTCAACCAGTTGTCCTGTCCCTGCAGCTGAAAAACACCCCCAGAGCATGATGCTGCCACCACCATGTTTCACTGTTGGGATTGTATTGGGTAGGTGATGAGCAGTGCCTGGTTTTCTCCACACATACTGCTTAGAATTATCACCAAAAAGGTCTATCTTCATCTCATCAAACTAGAGAATCCTATTTCTCATAGTCTTGGAGTCCTTCATGGGTTTTTTAGCAAACTATGCAGGCTTTCATATGTCTTGCTCTGAGGAGAGGCTTTGGTTGGGCCACACTGGCATAAAGGCCTGACTCATGGAGGGCTGCATTGATTGACTTTGTGGAACTTTCTCTCATCTCCCTACTGCATCTCTGGACCTCAGCCACAGTGATCTTGGGATTCTTCTTTACCTCTCTAACCAAGGCTCTTCTCAACTGATTGCTCAGTTTGGCTGAACGGCCAGCTCTAGGAAGACTTCTTGTGGTCCCAAACTTCTTCCATTTAAGGATTATGGAGGCCACTGTGCTCTTATGAAGCTTGAGTACTGCAGAAATTCTTTTCTAATCTTGGCCATATCTGTGTCTTTCCGTACCCACTGTATATCTACTCACGTTGAAAGAAAGGCCATCAATTAGATGGTTTAAGCATTAGCGGAATATTTTGATCACTTCTACAAAAACAATGCAAGCCAGCTCCATTGAGAAGATATAAAGTTTTTCTCCCTAAATAGAGATAATAAGATAATTGAGTCTCAGTAGAATGAAAACAGGCTTAGGCCGGCCTCACACTCAGCGTATCAAAATACGGTCCATATTTTACGGCCGTAATATGCAGAAAAGTCCCCAAAATAGTGATCCGTATGTCATCCGTAGGCAGGGTGTGTCAGCGTATTTTGCGCATGGCATCCTCCGTATGTAATCCGTATGGCATCCGTACTGCGATATTTATCCATTATTAATCCAATAGTACGAAATGGTTAATAAAACACACACACACATAATTACAAAGTCCTTTAATGAAATAAAGACACAGGTTGTTGTAATATTTTATTATTCTCTTAATCCACCAGAAGACCCTCGTTCTGTAACAAAGTTAACATAAAACATCAACAATATCTCATACCTTCCGATGAGCTGTCACGTCCCACGAAGTAAATCCATCTGAAGGGGTTAAATCATTTTACAGCCAGGAGCTGTGCTAATGCACTCGCTCCTGCCTGTAAACCCCGGGTACTGAATGGAAAGCAGAGTGATCTGTACTTACATTGAGTCGCGGTGAGGCGCCCTCTGCTGGATGAACTCATATGAACTCGAGCGTGAGAACTTTTCCAAGGCTCCAGTTCATGAGGACATCCAGCAGGGGGTGCCTCACCGCGACTCAATGTAAGTACAGATGACTCTGCTGTCCATTCAGTACCCGGGGTTTACAGGCAGGAGCGAGTGCATTAGCACAGCTCCTGGCTGTAAAATGATTTAACCCCTTCAGATGGATTTACTTCGTGGGACGTGACTGCTCATCGGAAGGTATGAGATATTGTTGATTTTTTATGTTTACTTTGTTACAGAACGAGGGTCTTCTGGTGGATTAAGAGAATAATAAAATATTACAACACCCTGTGTCTTTATTTCATTAAAATACTTTGTAATTATGTGTGTGTGTTTTATTAACCATTTAGTACTATTGGTTTAATAATGGATAGGTGTCATAATTGACGCCTCTCCATTATTAACCTGGCTTAATGTCACCTTACAATAGCAAAGTGACATTAACCCTTCATTACCCCATATCCCACCGCTACCCGGGAGTGGGAAGAGAGTGGCCAAGTGCCAGAATAGGCACATCTTCCAGATGTGCCTTTTCTGGGGTGGCTGGGGGCAGATGTTTGTAGCCAGGGGGGGCCAATAACCATGGACCCTCTCTAGGCTATTAATATCTGCCCTCAGTCACTGGCTTTACCACTGTGGCGGAGAAAATTGCGCGGGAGCCCACGCCAATTTTTTCCGCGATTTAACCCTTTATTTTACAAGCTACAGCGCCCAAATTTTGCACATACACACTACTAACATTAGTAGTGTGGAATATGCAAAAAAAAAAGGGATATGAGATGGTTTACTGTATGTAAACCATGTCTCATATCATGTCGGGTTTGTGAAGGAGAAATGAAAAGCCGGCAATTGAATTACCGGCTTTTCACTAACACCGCTGCGTATTTCTCGCAAGTCACAATGCTGGTCCGTGTGGAATCCGTATTTTTCTCACCCCCATAGACTTTCATTGGCGATTTTTTTTGCGCAATACGGTGACAAACGCAGCATGCTGCGATTTTCTACGGCCGTACAAGACCGTATAATACGGATCAGTAAAATACAGCTGATAGGAGCTGGGACATAGGGAATCATTGGGTCATGTGTTATGCGTATTTTACGGGTGTATTTTCTGCACTCATACGTCCGTAAAACTCGCCTTACAGTGACCAAATACTTCCAAAATATATAAATATATATATATATATGCATATTTTGTTAGCCCCTGTGCCTCCCAAGGTGGTTTGGATCAAATGACCAGGCCAATTTTTACAATTCCGACCACTGTCACTTTATGAGTTAATAACACTGGAATGATTCAATGGATCTCACTGATTCTGAGAATGTTTCTTCATGACATATTGTACTTCATGGCAGTGATAAAATGTCTTCGATATAACTTGCGTTTATTTGTGTTGTGAAAAAAACGGAAATTTCAGAAAAATGTGGAAAATTTGGAAAATTTAGCAATTTTCCAACTTTGAATTTTCATGACTAGTGATGAGCGAATGGGGGTGCTCCGAGTATTTTTTAGTGCTCGGAGTTTTCGTTTTTCTTGCCGCAGCTGAATGAGTAACATCTGATAGCCAGCATAAGTACATGTGGGGATTACCTAGCAACCAGGCAACTCCCACATGTACTTATGCTAGCTATCAGATGTAAATCATTCAGCTGCGGCAAGAAAAACTAAAACTCTGAGCACTAAAAAATACTTGGAGGACCCCCGAGCATGCTCGAGAAATCTCGAGTAACAAGTATATTCGCTCATCACTATTCATGACCTTAAATCACAGAGATATGTCACACAAAATAGTTAAAAAATAACATTTCCTACATGTCTGCTTTACAGCACAATTTTTGGAACATAATTTATTTTTGCTAGGAAGTTATAAGGGTTTAAATTTGAATAGTTATTTTTAGCTTTTCCAACAAATTTTAGAAAACCATTTTTTTTAAGGACCACCTCACATTTGAAATTACTTTGAGGGGTCTATTTGATAGAAAATACCCAAAAGTGACACCATTCTAAAAACTGCACCCCCCAAGGTGCTCAAAATCACATTCAAGAAGTTTATTAACCCTCCATGTGCTTCACAAGAATTTTTGGAATGTGGAAAAAAATAACATTTTACTTTTTTGCACATAAAAATTACACAGGTCAACAAAAAAAAATTTTTTTTCTGGTGTCCAAAATATTTTAATGAATTTGGGGTATTTTTGGGGTGCTGATTCTGAATATGCTATCAGTTTTGCCAGATTGGCTCAAGTTTTTGAGATTTTTGGTATCTTATTTATAGCACTTGTTGGTAAATGCGACGCATCATCTCATTAATTTCTTTGGATTAGTACTTGAACTGACCGAACTACCACATTTTTTGTTCTTGATTTCTTGTAGTGTTTCTTAAAGCCAGAAAGTTGCTATTTGAAATTACTTTAGTTTTGTGCCCTGTCTGTGATCTGCTTTTTTTCTGCAAAATTAAACAACTGAATGAACATCCTCCAAGGCCGGTGATTCCATAATTTTTGCCAGGGGTTGTAAAGAATGCAATACGTTCCCTACTCCAATAATGAATGTAGATATTGTTGTCGGGGTTAGTGCACCATTATCTCAGAACATATACATTTTAAATGTGAATACCCAGATACACAAGTCGTAAATGAGGACCATGTCTCACAAGGTCAAATAATAACCAAGGGCTTATAGACAGCAACATAAGTTCCCAAACTAGCAGTGCATATGAAGCATATTTGGTACACATAACATTGTCGTTATCACATCCATATATTCACATAATACTTATCGTGTGTAACTTTAGACTCCTGATACATGAACCATAACTTCCAACTGTTTCCACCTTCTTACTCTAGGGGTTCATCAGGTGAAAAGGCTTCACACCGAAAAAAAAAAACAAAGGGGCCCACACGGCCTAGGTCCTAATGGATGCTTGATGCTTCAATATTTCACTCAATGGTCCTGCATCTTTGCTCCAGTGTTTCAAATGCGCGCCATAATGCTGAACATGTCAGAAGTACACGCTCTCAGTGAAATCTCTCTGGTAATGCCCACTTGGACTGGTGACTGTTTAGGTGCTGAATAGTGTGATTGCTAATATATCTGCAGCCACTATTACACCAGTACAACATCGGAACCTTAATCAAAGGTGCTCTTTAATTAGCCTTCCCTGAACTTACCCCGTCAATCCTATACAAGTACAAAGATATAATAAAATACTAACTTAGCATTATGGAAATGTAGCTCCTAATAACTTAGCACCAAATTTTCACATATCTTTTGAGCAAATATCTAGACTCAATTATTTGTGTGTTTGCATTTCAGTAATGAGTCCATGAATAAGAGCAATGCAACAAAATGGAGGCAACCCCGATTGGTGGGTTATGTTATTTTATGCTGCAAAAGATAAATGAAAGATGGAAACTGTGAGATTCATAGTAATTTTACTCCAGTGTATCCACAACGGGAGCAATTATGGCACTGCCCAAGCTAAAAGAATATTAAAATTCCTGCCTTGTATCTCAGCATCTACTGGGAACCGAACAGAGAAACTATGGCTATTATCAAGATTATAAAGCCCATGCACAACAGCTCCTGTTGTTCCGAAGTAGGGAGCATAAAATGCCCGCAAATCAATTTTATTTTAGTAGTTGCCATGTGAAGGTACATCAGTAATGAAGAACTACGATGAATTATGCAGGGATATTGTTAAATGATTTATTGAAAAGAACGAAAGACACCAAGGGAAATCAGCAATGTGATGTGAAGTCTACATTTAGAAAGTAGGACTATTGCAAAGGACAGTTCAAGTGAACATTTTGTAACAAGTTTCATGTCAGCTATTATATATAGATGGTGTCTCAAACAGATGTCATTCTCTTTATATCCTGCTGTATATCAAATCTACAGTATCTATCTACCTATCTATCTACCTATCTATCTATATTATATATCTATATCAACCTATCTACCTGTATCTATCTACCTACCTACCTATCTACCTACCTATCTACTTCTCTGCCTTTTAAAAGGGCTGCAAAGTCTGGATAGAAGAATGGAAATATCCTGTCCCACCCAGCTTCTAGTTGGTCCATGAAACCTGGAATCAAAACCCAGGCCCACAAAAAAATCTCTCACCACTCTCTGTCCTGGAGCTTTCGTCTCCGGGTCCTGCATCACTGAGGCTAGCCACCTCAGTGACACATACCTTCCATACAGGGCTTGTCCAGCTGCAACCTTACAGCTACAACAAGTAGTCGAGGCATTGGCCAGCGTCCAGTGTCAGGTCAGGAAGGGTATTCAGTGAATCTGGTAGATTTATCACACAATAATGGACCAGGTTATCTGCCATAAGGGTGTAAAACCTAACATTTGTCAAAATTAACCAGACATTTGGCAAAGTCAGCGAATTTGAATTTCATAAGATCTGCTTACCTTTACTTATTAAGGGTTACCATCGAATGTACAGTATGTTCTAAAAAATTATTGTTAATATTTCACTTTTATCATGCAAATCTTCTGTATGTAAGACCCTACAACAGGGTCACATGCTGATCTCTGCTGTTTCAAATGAGTAAATGTCTTTCCCATATAAAGCATCTGAACGGGATTTCTAAAACTCTCAAGTGTACGCTGTAGAAAACACCTCATTCAGATGTATAGAACAGATTTGCATTGCAAATAGGAATTTTATTAGTGAATATTCTGGATTTGTATAGATAAAATAATTTTTTACGACCCACTATTTAGAAATTACCATTTTTGTCTGGGCCCAAACTATAAATGCATATTAGTTGTCAGGCTTGTTAAGTATTTACAATTGTCATTATGCTCCTGTCATTTGGTTTTCCCCATAGTCTGAACAGACAGCGCAAAGGTTCGGCTTCACATCTCTAGTTGACAAGTGTAATAATGAGCTTTTATTTCCTGCAAGGTGAAATCTTCCTTGTCGCATGCGTCTAGTGCGTGGTTCCTCTTTATTTATTTCCATCAAAAACATCAATAATGATGGTTATGTTGAAAAAGCAGAAAAAATATCTCTTAATTTAATGGAAGGGAAAACAACATTTAACTTGGCAGGTACTTAGAATTGTACTTTCATGTGCAATTTGCAGTAAATATAATATTCCTTGTCAACAGCCTTTAAAGAGGGAGCTCTAATCATAGCAGCCTCATTTGGGCAGATTCATCAAAGTATTTACACCAGATTTCTGGAGTAAAACTCTTTGAAATGTCACAAATTTTTGCAAAGCAAACTTGTGCAAATATTTCCCGACTTTTGCCGTTGCCATGCCAGTCCCGGCCAAGTCTGTATAGCCACCAAATTCATCAAAGCCTACACCATTACTTATGCCAGAAATGTTACTCCAGTCTCTTTCTGGAGTAGTATGTCTTGTGAGGCACAAAGAAGCATACACTACTGAGAAAATGCACCAAAATTCTTACATAGCATTCACCTCTTAAAGGGAATCTGTCACCAGGTTTTTGCCACCTAATCTGAAAGCTACATAATTTTGAGACAGAGACCCTGATTCCAGCACTGTGTCACTTACTGGGCTGGTTAATGCAGTTTTGATAAAATCACTGCTTTATCAGCAGGAGATTATCACTAGTGGATCAGTAAACCTGCCTCCATGTAATCCTCCATATTTATGAGCTCTGTATAACCCCGCCCACCAGTGATTGGCAGCTTTATGACTATATGGGCAGAAAGCTGCCAATCAGTGGTGTGGGCGGGGTTATACAGAGTTCAGGAGTTGATAGATCTGCAGCAGATAAAACAGTGTTTTTTATCAAAATCACAGCAAGCAGCCCAGTAAGTGACACATCACGGGAATTACAGTCTCTGACCCTACATTATGCAGCTCTCAGATGTGATAGCAAAAACCTGGTGACAGATTCCTTTTAATGAGTGTGGCGCATCCTACTCTAACATGACCCTTCATAAAGAATGGTGTTGGTGTAAGGAGGTGGCAGAGACCCTGGGTTGCTCCCTTTCTCCTCCCCTGTATGTGGTCATTAATATGTATAAACGTGATGTTTTGTGTCTGTATTAAATGTATGTGTTGTGTTTGCAATCCTCTAATGTTGTACCATTGCAATGTATGTCATTAGTTCAGGGTAAGCACAAGTCAGAGAAGAATCCAGGGGTCTATGATTGGGATGGGAGCAGCTGAGATGGCGTTCCCAGAACCTTTCCTCATTGGAACCGGACGAGAGACTGACAGTGACTTTGAAAAGGAGCCGGGTCTACGTCCAGGGTGGGAGCAGCTGAGATGGCATTCCCGGCACCTTTCCCCATTGGAACTGGATAAGAGACTGACAGTGATGTGAAGATGTTGCCCGCCATGAAAGAATTGAAGATGGTGGCTGACAGTGATGCAAAGATGTTGCCCGCCATGAAATAATTGAAGATGGCGGCTGACTGTGATGTTAAGATGTTGACTGCCATGAGAGAGGCAAAGATGGCGGTTGCTGAAGAATTAAAGCTGGTGGCTACGGCTGTCGAGAAGATGGTGGCCGTTGGCAGGAAAAAAAAGATGTTTCTGCATTTCTTGGGCGTCAAGATTTGGCGCCAAAAGGCAGGGGGTTGCGCCCCCATGTGAAAAAGACCCAAACTAAATAGGAGCGGGTGAAGAAAAAGTTCCCACACGTACAACAGAACCCAAGGAGCAGCCGGAAGTGACTCCGCCCATGAACGGGTGGAGCCCAGAAGAGCAAGATGGCGTGCCTGCAAGAGAGAAGCCATTGCCGAGTAAGTTACCTGTCCATGTGCAGCAGCCAGTGAGGAAGATCATCGGGAACCGGAGCACCGCAGATGCAGAGGACCCTGAGCCAGAAAGAGAAGTCGAGAAAGCGGACATGGTGGAAATGAGGACTGCCGCGGCCGTGATTCTGAGTTAGTGCGGCCACAGTGGAGGACTGTCGCAGCCAGTTGCAGTCACAGTGAGTGCGACGCTTACCCTCACCCCAGTCCCCGCACATGTCCTGGCCGGCGTCTGTGCCGCATATGTGGAGGAGCCCTGGATACCCATCACAGGTGAGGCCCAGTGGATCTGGAGCGTGATCAAAGAGAAGCGGCCCCTTTACATTGTGTTTGGTGCCGGTTGCACCTGTGAAAAAAAATACCAGGGACTGTTCCACGTTCTTGAGAGAGCAGGGAGCCCTCTATGGCGCTAAATGACCGAGGTGTCAGGCGTGGCCATCACGGTTACCAAGTAAGGACTGTGCTCATTTGTTTTTCCCCTCCTCCAAGTTCATTTGCACATGAATTTTGCTGCTAAATCTGTGGTCTGGTTAAAGGGGGGAGGGGGAGAGCTTGGTCAGGAGGACCCAAGGGTCGAGCCGGATCAAGACTGTATGATAAGTTGGCCATCAGGCCAGGATAACTGTTTTACCAGTCCCAGGAGCAAGGGGACCAGGGTCAGGCGGACCCGCTTTGAGAGACAGACTGAGACCCTTGGTTGCTCCTCGCTCCTCCCCTGTATGTGGTCATTAATATGTATTATGTGATGTGTTGTGTCTGTATTAAATTTATGCGCAGTGTTTGCAATGCCATGTTGTACCATTGCAATGTATGTCATTAGTTCAGGGTAAGCACAGGTTAAACTTGTGGGCTTGGCTTGCAGCCTCTTGGGAGCAGGAAGCTCCTGCTTCCTGTCAGAGCCTGGCCTGTTGGGAGCTGGCTGGATCCCTGGAGAGAACAGAATGCTGCCTTGGACCCATGGGCAGTGAAACGGGCTCCAGGACTACATTGGTGCCCCACCGAAGAAACTTTAAGAGTCCAGATTCCAGCATATGGAATTTGCTGCTGCAGCCGCTGCTGTGTCTAGGAACAGAGTAAGAATCATTCATCTCTTGTTCATTTCTATACCTTTATTATTAAAATACAGGTTGCCACTGTTGGGCCCCATTCAGTGTGAAGCATGGCTCATCCGGAGGACGTTGTCCCATTGTTTTCTTTTCATTCGCAAAGGGCCAGGGTGCTCACTGACTGTGACCTAGTGGACTTGGCTATGACTACCACCCCGTGCCACCTTGTTACATTTACATTGCCAGTTTTAATGAACCTGCACGATAGTGCTTCAGGGTGGTCTTCCAAAGTCTGCAGGGTTAAAATTAGAAACTCATTACAACAAGTCCCCCCTTCCATCAGCTCAATCCAATAGCACAGAACCCCATGATCACTCTTAATGGAAGTTTGTCATTTCCAGAATGGCAATCAAGCTGCCTAAACAATCATATAGGGCACCTAGCCCCTGTCTGAATCAGACTAGGTAAGTATAGCTTGACTGAATATCTTAATCTGCTGCACGTATTCAGAAGCAGCAGCAGCATGAAGACCTGACACAAAAGTACTGAGCAGTATAGCTGTGAATCTAGCTGTCTGTGATGATAACATACTTAATTAAAAGCAACAGCACCGTGTTATACTTTTTAATACAAGAAGAGTTGCAATGTGCTTGAGGTTGAGCTCTCATAACAATTTCTAACACTGCCCACATTATCCATCTATCCTGAGCACTAGTGATGAGCGAGTATACTCGTTGCTCAGGTGATCTCCGAGTATTTGTTAGTGTTCGGAGATTGTTTTCATCGCCGCAGCTGAATGATTTACAGCTACTACCCAGCCTGAGTACATGTGGGGGTTGCCTGGTTGCTAGGGAATCCTCACATGTAATTACGTTGCCTAGTAGCTGTAAATTATTCAGCTGCCGCGATGAAAACTTAATCTCTCGAACATTAACAAATAGTCCGAGACCACCCGAGTAACGAGTACACTCGCTCATCACTACTCAGCACCCTTAGGCTGTGTGCACACGTTGCTGATTTTTTGCGTTTTTTTCAAGATAAAAACGCTATAAAACCGCAAAAAAACAGCATACATTATGCATCCCATCATTTAGAATGAATTCCGCAATTTTTGTGCACATGATGCGTTTTTTTCCGCGAAAAAAACACATCGCGGTAAAAAAAACGCAGCATGTTCATTAATTTTGCGGATTTCCCACTATAAAATGCATTGGGAAATGTCCGGAAAAAAACGCACCAAAAACGCATCAAAAATTCAGCAAAAACGCGGCAAAACGCATGCAGATTTCTTGCAGATTTCTTGCAGAAAATTTCAGGTTTTTCTCAGGAATTTTCTGCAAGAAATCCTGAACATGTGCACATAGCCTTAACTTATTTTTTACCTCTGTATTCCTAGACTTTCCTGGAGAATGTATCTCTGAATGGACCCGTAGAGTAGCAGAAAGTGCTGTGGTAAAACAAGTTTCCGGACACATGTGCTATTGCTTTATTGTAAATTCCCCTTTTTCTTTCAGCAAAACAGTTAATCTGCCATTTCCATAGTTTTAGTTTGGCTAGCAGTAAACCTTACAGTAATTAGAGACATGTCCCTGATGCTTTCACTTGACGCAATCTCTTGGCTTTGATTCATCAAATCTCCACATTTTTTAACTTTGAGAACAGAGAAGTAAATGTGGCTCTATGCCAACTATAATTTATCAATATGAAGAATATTAATTAAATCAGTATGGAAAGAGAATTTACACTACTCCTCAATATTGCTAAGATATTTTTCATCTGTCAAATATATAGCATAGCATAGTCCGCGAATGTCCATGATTACCTGTATAATTTATACATTTCATAGTTATTTTGGTTGAAAAAAAACACGTCTTTGTGTTCAATCTTTCACAGATCCGGCTTCCAGAGTACAACCAAACATAATTCTTGAACTGCTGAAGCCATTGATACCTCAAAGGAACGAAAACGTCTCTGCTGACATACAATGGATGCTGGATAATATATTCTACAACAATGTAACATTCTTCACATTGTCTGTAACATAAAATGTATCACCCAAGATTTGAACGAAACATTCATTAGCTGAGATTACACATCATACAAAAGGTTAAAAAACAACAGTAAGAGTTCATGTACATGTAAACGTTTGTATCACAGTTCTGTTAGGTGTCCCAGGAGCAGGGGCCCCTTCATTATCCCTAACACTAGGGGTGCACTAGCTCACCCTGCTCCCTGGATTACTTCTGATGGTGAAGACACCGGGGCCACGTACCATGCCTTGAGATTTCTATAAATCCTATCCACTTTGCTGGAACTGTAAGACACTGCGTTCTTTGCTCTGCGAAAATACTCAGCGTCAATCACTCACCAAAAATTCATTGTGGGAACACAGCCTTAGGCCGGTTTCACACATCAGTGGCTCCGTTACGTGTGGTGACAGTTTCCTCACGTACTGGAGACACTGACTCACGTAGACACATTAAAATAAATGTGTCTCTACACATGTCAGCGTGTTTTCATGGACCGTGCGTCCGTTTGCAAAACACGGAGACATGTCAGTGTTCATGGAAGCGCACGGATTACACGGACCCATTAAAGTCAATGGGTCCGTGTAAACACGTACCGCACACGGATGCTGTCCGTGTTCCATCTGTGTGCTGTCCGTGTGTGTTTTTCCTGTCATAGGGTTAAAATTGTAAAAATTGTTGCAATACATGGACACGGACACACGTACAGCACACGGAAAGCACACGGACAGTAAAAACGTACTCACGGACATCACACGGATCCCACACGGATGTCCTACATGAGCACACGGACACACGGACATGGATAACTCCGGTACTGGAATTATCTGGACATGTGAGACTGGCCTTAGGGCTTATGCAGACATCCATGCAACACGGTCCAAGCACAGACTGCAATGCAAAAACTGGCCATGAGACTCCTGATCTGAGCATGACAGCTTTAACTAATTCTATGAGGCTGTCACTCTCAGTTCAGGAGACTCAAGGCCACTCTGTGCTTTGCAGTCCATGGTTGAGCACTAATTCTCTATACAACTGTGAGATCATATTGAGTAATAATAGGATGCCAAAAAAACAAAAATAAACGGCACTGTCTGAAAAGTCGAGGTGCCAAACTTGGACCCAGGTGTCATTCAATAGTCATTTAAGAACCAGCCACACATCCTGATCATGGGTGCTCTTCTGAAAAAACATGTAATTCCAAAGCCATATGTGAGAAGAAAGAGAAGGCACTCACCGGATGACCCATGGAAGCGCAAGTACAGCGCGAAATGGCCGTCGTCTTCTCCTGCTCACAAGAGCTCCATTCCTCACTCCCCCGGCCATGGAGTTTTATCTGAAGATGAAATAAAGTTGGGAATTTTACATCGGTGAGTGCCTTCTCTTTCTTCTCGCATATGGCTGAGTAATAATAGGGCCATATGTGTGGGTCCCAAAGAATGTTCAATCCTTCAAAAAAAAGAAAAAAATAGAAAAACACAGGGATCACATTTCTCTATTATATAAGACGCATTGTTTGCTGGTGCTGCGTCTAAAGGTGTTAAAATCAGTTAGGTGTAAGGAGGTAGAAACTTTATTGCATGGCTCATATAAGTTATGGAAATGTTATAAAAATGCCTCATTGATTTTATTAACACCTGTTTATCCTGTTTCCTTTGTTAGTTTTACATTTTCAGAGATCACAATCCATTCAGTTTGACATTTCTGCAATAAACCAGGACATCTGGGAAGGGGAAAAACACACAAAATCTCAGACGCACAATGTTGTCGTTTGTATGTGAAATGCTAGGATCTCAGATATCTGCCAACACTTTTTCTCCTTAATTGGGAATAAATAGCCTGACAAGAGGAACAGATGTAGCACAGATTTAATTAAAGAGAACATCACATTTGCATAAATCTACAATTATCCAGGAAAAGGGTTTTTTAAGTCCAAAATGCTGGCGAAAGCAGCTACTAAGTACAATAAACACTCACTGGTTAGGAGGATGAGAGAACTTCTAATTACCTAAATAATTACACACAGTTAACGGAGCGGCATCTTACTGCCATCACATGCCATACAGCGCTGCTGCCTTCATTGAAAAATATGCAGCCTATACGTATAGTACCATCTGATTGGTTGTTAATATGATAGGTCGGTTCCCATACACTTTGCATACTGTTGGCAGCTCATACCCTATTTACAAGGGACGGTGTGCTGCCCACAATGATTACTTTAAACCTAGAAATCAATCAGTCGAAGAAGGAACATATTGTTGGATCATTAGCTGACCACTGCCAAGTTTACACACGATGATCATTTTTGTGAATCCTCATTCGTCTTATCACTCCATGGAAATGGACCTGTAGGTGTTCATACACTTAAGAGATTTGTGGTTGCTCCAAAGTTATTCTTCCCGATTCCAAGTCTGTATCAGAAATGTGCACGCCCAATTAATCTGTCAGTAGGATCAACCCTCATTTTAAATGAAAGGGGTCATTACTTGTGTGAGACATGTAGATCAGGAAAAAAGTAAATCAAATGGTAAAATTGGAGAGACAAAAAGCGCAAATAGGGTCTTATCTGATAACCGAGTGGTATAAAATGTTATAGGTACGCTCATCTGATAGGGTTGTGACAGCCAGAATTCCTATAGAATCCTGTAAAGGCTGCAGCAGGACCACCAAGGAGATACACTGCAGTGAATGAGGAATATGGTGGTCCAGAGTCCGCGCTGCCCAAGGTTCAAAGATACGATCACACACAAAGGAGAAGCATGAACGCGGTTTATTGTCAACGCGTTTCAGGGCTTATAAACCTCTTCATCAGGACCAAACCACAATGATAAGATACAAGTGTGAGAATATATGGACAATGTATTAACCCCTTCACCCCCGGAGCTTTTTCCGTTTTTTCGTTTTCGTTTTTCGCTCCCCTCCTTCCCAGAGCCATAACTTTTTTATTTTTCCATCAATATGGCCATGTGAGGGCTTATTTTTTGCGGGATGAGATGTACTTTTGAACGACATCATTGGTTTTAGAATGTTGTGTACTAGAAAACGGGAAAAAAATTCCAAGTACAGTGAAATTGCAAAAAAAAGTGCAGTCCCACACTTGTTTTTTGGTAGGCTTTTTTGCTAGGTTCACTAAATGCTAAAACTGACCTGCCTTTATGATTCTCCAGGTCATTACGAGTTCATAGACACCTAACATGTCTAGGTTATTTTTTATCTAAGTGGTGAAAAAAAATTCCAAAGTTTGCTAAAAAAAAAAAAATTGCGCGATTTTCCGATACCCGTAGCGTCTCCAATTTTCGTGATCTGGGGTCAGGTGAGGGCTTATTTTTTCCGTGCCAAGCTGGCGTTTTTAATGATACAATTTTGGTGCAGATACGTTCTTTTGATCGCCCGTTATTGCATTTTAATGCAATGTCACGGCGACCAAAAAAACTTAATTTTGGCGTTTTGATTTTTTTTTCGCTACACCATTTAACGGTCAGGTTAATCCTTTGTTTTTATTGATAGATCGGGCGATTCTGAACGCGGTGATACCAAATATGTGTAGGTTTGATTTTTTTTAATTGCTTTATTTTGATTGGGGCGAAAGGGGGGTGATTTGAACTTTTACATATTTTTTATTTTTTTTATATTTTTAAACACTTTTTTTTTTAATTTTGGCATGCTTCAATAGCCTTCATAGGAGGCTAGAAGCATGCACTACACGATCGGCTCTGCTTATCCCCTGATGAAGGAGCTGCCCGCTCCAAAACGCGCGTCGGGGTCGGGTCCAGCCGCCAGTCCAGCCTGATTTATATGCACACTGGGTAGGTACATGTATTCTTGTAACCCATGCTTTGGCACTGTTCCATCATATGTTTTTGCAGCAATGGACATTTATTCTTATATAACCCGGTGGCATAGCTAGGCAGGTCGGATGTGGGTGGCTTGGGCCCGTTTCTTGCCATGGCCATTTGTACTGTGCATTATTTCCTTTTGTTAGTATTGAATATGTCCTGTTAAATGATTTTAACGTTATTTAATAAAATTTACATTTTATGGGACTTCATGGCTGTTTAGCCTCTTTTGTTGTATTCACATTTTGCAGCTGGCCCCTTTTTCTTATATGTCCTTTATGCATATTGGTTACTTATTTACTCCTTTATACCTTTAAATTGCAATTAATATGCTTGCTTCAATAATATTGTTACATAGAGGTGAAGCACAGATCACCTCTATGTAGCAGAAATGCAGGGTTGCTTTGAACGCCGACCACAGGGTGGCGCTCAAAGCAATCGGCCATCAACAACCATAGAGGTCTCAAGGAGACCTCTGGTTGTTATGGCAATGCACCGCTGACCCCCGATCATGTGACGGGGGTCAGCGGTGCGAGCACTTCCGGCCGCGCGGCTGGGAGCGCTAGTTAAATGCCGCTGTCAGCGCTTGACGGCGGCATTTAACTAGTTAATGGGCGCGGGCGGATCGCGATTCCGCTCGCGCTCATTGCGCGCACATGTCAGCTGTACAAAACAGCTGACATGTCGCGGCTTTGAGGTGGGCTCACCGCCGGAGCCCACCTCAAAGCAGGGGATCTGCCAGCTGATGTACTATTCCGTCAGCTGGCAGAAAGGGGTTAAAAAATGGCTCACAGAAAGAACGTTTGACGTCATATCATACTACGTCATTGTAGCAGATATAAAGATTGCATGCAGAATGAAACAAAATGTATAACTGTAAAAATAAAATGTATGTACAGTATGTACAGTGACAAATGTATAAGGATGAAAACATTTATATACTGTATATATGAAAGCATATCCACCAAGCTAATACCCACAGATAGTAACACTAATCACATGATAAGTATGACGGGGTGCAAGGACGTAAATAGATCTTTTACATCCTTGCACCCCTTCTTACTTATCATGTGATTAGTGTTACTATCTGTGGGTATAGAAACCACCGGAGACTAGATGGAGGTGGACATGACTTGGGGATGGGTGGACCGAGAACTCCTGCAGCTTTTGTTTGTATTGCGGTGTAGATTTTAAACAAGAGTGTTGTTGCTTTAAGAGGAAGTTTAGATGTTTGTGCCTGGTGTATTACTGTGAGGAGGGTGGGGCTTATATAGGGGAGGCAACTCTGGCTCTCCCTCTCTCTCTCACAAGATGGACAGGAGGAAACATTACCCGCCCTCCCGCCCTGTTTATAATCTTTGTCCTTAAACTTTTTAATTATTGCTTGTATAATGATACATTTTTCATTGTATTTTTGAATTTGTCATTGTATATCTTGTACCATGTTCAATTGTATATTGGCTATAAAGAGTTATTATTTGTGGTAACCTTCTAAGCCCAAGGGAAGGGCAATCCTTCAGCCATGGTTCCCTGGAGGTTTCCTCCACAGGGGGTTTTTCCTCTCCTGAGCGCTGTAGGATGACTCTTTGTGAGTCGGGGGTTTGCCAAGTTTAGTCCCATTAATGCTTTTGCAGGGACTTCTAGTTTTTAAGTTTACAAAAATGATTTAATTATTTATAAAAAAAAAAAAAAAGGTGTCAAATGAGACTTGGAATATTTAACCTGTCACGGCTTTGTGGTTTAGGAGTCAGGTGGAAGTTGCAGACAAGTTAAGGTGGACTCATTTTAACTAATAGAGGATGTAAAACCTCATGGTGGTGAGCAGGCTCGGCTTTGGTGGCCAGCCTCAAGGACGTTGTAATGGTAACATCAATCAGGGGCGGGCACAGTGGTTAAGCACAGGAGTGAGGATAATAGGGTCATTGGTGCCCTGAAAGTTTACTGGCTCTGCTTGAATGGCAAGCCAGTGCGTGCCGCCCCTTTATGGCTGTCTGTCCTGGTGCTGTATGTCAGACAGATGGGGATATCGCAGTACTTGTGAATCCCAATGTACTAGCACTCCACCTGACTCCTACTGTGATTATTTAATCCTGTGATTTGAATAAAAGCTGTGGCCATTTTGACAACCAAAATAATGTGTTTGTGTATTTATTTTAGTACCTAGGTTTACAGTAGTTATGGTGGTTTTAAGAAGGAGTGGGGTCCATCCCATATCCAAAAGTCATAGCTTGGTGCATATGCTTTCATGGGGTGGGTGGCGCCACGGTCTTTTACAGGTAATTAGTCCCAGGTTTCCATATACTTTTTGGCTCTATATGATCCTTTTGGGTAATCCTTATTGCACTATGCATTTGCACTTTTTGAGTTGACCTTTGTATCTCTATTAACTATGCCTGTGGTTACTGTTTGCCTCATTACTTAAACGTGACTCCACTCTTGTTGTTGGTGTTCCATTGTCATTCCCTGTCAATCTTTCTGATTTTATGCTATGTATTCATTATCACAGTAATGAAGATTTGCACTTTTGGTATTTTTGGTTCTTTTGGTGCTTTTTCTTGATTTGATTTCCCCATACTGAGTATATGTAGCATTTTTCAGAAATAAATGTTGTCGTGTGTAAAAAAAAAAAAGGGGGGGGGATCAAATTCATTCTTGAACAGTTGAAATGTATGATGTGTATGCCAAATGCACTAGTGGTGTGAGCTACTGAAGATCAGGAGACCAGGAGAGCAGACTGCCAGTCATTACATGTCTCTCATGAGCTCTGGAGGCAGATTCAGCTCAGTTACATATTAAGAAATATGTGTATTTCTCTGGAATGAGAGTTAAGATTGCAACTATCAATTTATCATTTTTTTTTCAATTTTCAATGACCTACATGCCCATAGAGGAGGGTAGATCTTAAGGTACCTTCACACTCAGCAACTTTACAACGAGAACGACAACGATCCGTGACGTTGCAGCGTCCTGGTTAGCGATCTCGTTGTGCTTGACACGCAGCAGCGATCTGGATCCTGCTGTGATATCGCTGGTCGGAGCTAGAAGTCCAGAACTTTATTTGGTCATCAGGTCGGCGTGTATCGTCATGTTTGACAGCAAAAGCAACGATGTCAGCAATGTTTTACATGGAGCTAACGACCTGTGAGAACGATAAGTGAGTCACCGTTACATCACAGGATCGCTCCTGCATCGTTCTGGAGCTGCTGTGTTTGATCGGCTCGTTGTCTATATCGCTGCAGCGTCGCTGAGTGTGATGGTACCTTTACTGAAATACTCCCTTTAATGGAGAGAAGATGAGGAGATCCCATACTAGCTTATCTCTCACAAGAACAAAGGATGACATTTTGAAATCTAGAATGCATGATAAGGGTTGGTATTTGGCTGGTTCTCATCTGATAATTTTCGACAGAACATCGTTCTGTGTAAAAAGATGCTAAGAACAATGATATCTTACGAACACAGAATGATAGCATCAATGATTGTTTTGTGAGCATAGAAGTACGGTCAGCCTGTATAAAGAGCTATTAAATGAACACCTACCACCAAAATCATGGGCAAAAGCTTTGCAGTTCTACAGTGATAGCGACAAAAAACTGCAAACATGTTATCTCAGCCTTAGGCTGGTTTCACGCATCCTTTTTCCATAATCCTTGTAGGGACCAGGATGCAAAGAACTCTGAAGATCCCTGACCTTGAGTATACGAGGCTGTCGCGTTTGGGTCAGGTTACCCATGGCTGGTCAGTGCATCGAAGTTCATATTCATATAATCATACAAAAAGATTGCGTAAAAGAACAAAATAATCTTTATTAGAAATAACAAAACAAACACAGGGGATATACTCCCTATACGTGCTAGAGACACATTAAAAACTAATAGCCACAAGCATGTAATACGAATGAGCCAACTAATTTATGAGTGACACCACACTGAGTGAGTGTTATATACCAGATAAAGGAAACAAATATACACTGCCTTATCCTACTCATAGGATTATGAACTAGCACAAAATGATGTAAATGCAACCGCTAGCCTGCAGTCAGGAATCACTGTAGCCGTAGAGCAACTACAATCCTATGTAATCTATATAAGTAGACGCTTAATAGCGCGCTCCAAACGGCAATAGTGGCAACATAATAACAAAAACAGCATGTAAGGCAGAGAGAAAGTGATATTGAATAGTAAATACTATACCCAGACACTCAGGATATGGTGCCACTGCCCCTACGCGCGTTTCGGCGGCGTGCCTTCGTCAGGGGGACGCCGCCGAAACGCGCGTAGGGGCAGTGGCACCATATCCTGAGTGTCTGGGTATAGTATTTACTATTCAATATCACTTTCTCTCTGCCTTACATGCTGTTTTTGTTATTATGTTGCCACTATTGCCGTTTGGAGCGCGCTATTAAGCGTCTACTTATATAGATTACATAGGATTGTAGTTGCTCTACGGCTACAGTGATTCCTGACTGCAGGCTAGCGGTTGCATTTACATCATTTTGTGCTAGTTCATAATCCTATGAGTAGGATAAGGCAGTGTATATTTGTTTCCTTTATCTGGTATATAACACTCACTCAGTGTGGTGTCACTCATAAATTAGTTGGCTCATTCGTATTACATGCTTGTGGCTATTAGTTTTTAATGTGTCTCTAGCACGTATAGGGAGTATATCCCCTGTGTTTGTTTTGTTATTTCTAATAAAGATTATTTTGTTCTTTTACGCAATCTTTTTGTATGATTATATTGATTTAGCGTGGAACATATATATTCCTAGATAATTTTGGGACGCTGTACATGTTTTCTATTTAGAGTTACCAACTACAATATATCTGCGTCCCTTTTTTTGCTAGGGGTAAGTGTCTGATTTCTTTTGAAGTTCATATTCAGACCATAATATTCAAATGTGTGAAACTTGCCTAAATACGTGATTGGAGGGAGTTCCAATCCAATAGCAGTAATCAACTCAGTTCACAAGCGACTGGCTGCATCCTCTACTCCTGCTAAACCCCATTTAAGTGATGAGGTTAGAGCTCCAGTGCTATACCTGGCCAGAAGGATGACAGCATTGTTATTAAGTGGACCTTCTGTTCTTCTGGTCTCTAATTCACAGATGCCTCCATTACAAAACCTCCGCTTTTCCAATGATGACACCCTCTTTTTATCATTCTGCTCATCTCCTCACCTCCTAACATACAATATGAAGAAATTAAAACAATTCTCCAAGGTGAAAGTCTTTGCATTACTTTTGAAGTGATTTAAAGAGGACCAGTCATCAGGTCAAAAGTGTCCAGTTTTCTTGTTATTGTATTCCCACTGCTTCCCTGAGAATTTTGTTGTTTTCTTTTTATTTGCCATACGGTTCTAGAGATATTGGTCTTTTTTATTTAGTGCCTATTTTTTGTTTTTTTACAAGAGGGTTTGGCTCACATGATCCTCTGGGGCATGTTTTTAGACTGGTCTGCATAATTACCCTGTAAGCAACGCCCCCTCAGTAAATACCAAAAAAATGTGCAATAAATAAAAAGCTCATATCTTAGGAAATGTATGCCGGATTAAAAAAAAAATGACACGGAATACTCAGGAGACAATCTGTAATAAAACAAGAGCAAAAATTGGCCATTCTTGTCCTAGTCACAAGTTCTCTTTAACTAAGAAATTAATGTTGTATTTACTGCTTATGTGGCCCTAGGAATAGTGTTCAATGTTAAAGAAGCACTCCCATTAAAATGTTTATCTTCTTAATAAATTGCTATAATCATATTATACAGCACTGTGTACTTACAATAGCTCATTTTGCCTTTCTACCCAGCTAATTCTTCTGTTTTCCATTAGGTCTATGACCTCACATGTTTGAAAACTGACTAATTGAATCCTTCTAAGCTCTTTGTAAAAAGAGGAGATCAATTCTCCGAGTATGGGCTTGTTTCCACTTGCGAGAAACACGTCCGTGTCTCGCATGTTGAAACCAAGCTCTGGCGCCGGCACTCCAGAGCGGAGCGTGCGGCCGCATAGGAACACATGGAGCTGCACGCTCCGCTCCAAGGTGCCGGCGCCAGAGCTTGGTTTCCACATGCGAGACACGGACGTGTTTCTCGCAAGTGGAAACAAGCCCTATGAGTCATCACTGCAAAGTCCTTGGCAGTGGAAGGAATGGAGCATCTGGGTCAGGAGTTGAAGAGGGGAATGATAATGGAGGGACAAGAGACTTCCTGCTTCTACATAGAGCAGAGAAAAGAGAAGAATTAGCTGGGTAGAAAGGTAAAACAAGCAAATGTAAGTACTCAGTGCTGTATAATATAATGACTGCAATATATTAACCCCTTGACGCCTCAGCCTTTTTCATTTTTGCCTTTCTATTTTTCGCTCCCCTTCTTCTCAGAGCCATAACTTTTTATTTTTCCATCAATATGACTATATGAGGGCTCGTTTTTTGTGGGACAAGTTGTACTTTTGAACAACATCATTGGTTTTACCATTTCATGTACTCAAAAACAGGAAAGAAATTCTAAGTGTGGAGAAATTGCAAACAAAGTGCAATTCCCTAACTGTTTTGGGGATTTTCTTTACCATATTCACTAAGTGCTAAAACTGACCTGTATTATGATTCAACAGGTCATTATGAGTTCACAGACACCAAACATGTATAGGTTGTTTTTTATTTAAATGGTGAAAAAATAATCCAAAGTTTGCTTTTAAAAAAACTTGCGTAATTTTCCAAGACCCGCAGTGTCTCCATTTTTCGTGATCTGGGGCTGGGTAAGGGCTTATTTTTTGTGGGCCGAGATGACATTTTAAATAATACCACTTTAGTGTGGATACGATATTTTGATTGCCCATTATTGCATATTAATGCAATGTTGCAGTGACCAAAAAAAACATAATTCTGGCGTTTTGACTTTTTTTTTCGCTACATCATTTACTGATTGGATTAATTATTTTTATATATTTATTTTGAATGGGGAGAATGGGGGGTGATTTTTGAAATATTTAAAAAAAAAATTTTACTTTTTACTTGCTTCAATACTAAATAGGAGACTAAAAGCTGCGATAATCAGATCGCCTGTGTGTAGCAGATATGCTCACTTGCTATGAGTTTCTTTAAATAATTGTGCCTTGATCATTAGTGTTTATATTGTATGATGCTGGACAAAGGAATCACAAGACTAGCTATAAACTTATAAATCTATGAGAATGTGGGGTAGATGCTGAATTTTTTTTTTTCTTTCAAATGCCAAAATTTAAGTTACGTTGCCCTCTTGGGAGTTCTAGTTTTAGTGTTCTCTGGTCACAGAATAAAGCCACAGTTAATTTTCCCAAACAAATTTTGCCTAAGGTAATAATCATTTTCCTGCAGCGTGCTGTGATGGTAACTAAGCAAACAAAATTAAATAATGTGAAAAAATGAGCCTCATTAAAAGGGCAAATTCACATTTGTAGTTTTTGACTGTTTTTGACTATTTGGTTTATGGATTGTATTCATTTCTTTAGGGATTTAGGGCTAGTGCTGGCATCCTAATGTCTTATTTTATCAGTTTGTGTTATCAGTAGGTACATGGGTGTCAATATTTTTTGATCAAATTAGATCCAGTTTTGATCAAAAAACAAATTTAAATAAAATAAGACATCTGGAGCTGCCTTAGAAACTTTTAACTTTAAGAACATTTTTTTAGCAGATATCATGCAAATTACCAAACCAAAGCACTTTAAGCATATTAGACATATAACTGGATGGGAGCTCAAAAAATTGATATCTTTCATATTCCTCCACTTACAGCAAATCCGTATGTGTGTTTCATGCTAAATAGGTTTTGTTGGAATGTTATATTGTCCCACATGTTGGTGGATCTGTACCCTTTGTGTTATATTGAGCTGACAGGTCACTTCCAACCGTGCCCATAGTAAATATGATCCAAAAGTAATGATAATCGGTTATTTCTATTGCACACAGAAATTAAAATAAAATGTTTTCTTCTCTGTTAGGTACCCACTAGTCCAGGAAAAAAAATCACTTAAATAGACCAAGATTCCCGGGAGCTACATGCATTTGAATATCGAAGAGTGACTATCAGGCATGTAGCTGAGGTCACAGGGATCTCATATGGCAGTATTCAAAGAATCATTGCAAAAGAATTGCATATGAGAAAGGTCTCCACACGTTGGGTGCCAAAAATGTTAACCAACGAGCAAAAGAAGAAACGAGTTGACATTTCAATAGCAAATCTCGAAAAGTTCCAAGCAGACAAGGAAAATTTTTTGTCATGTTTTTTGACCATGGACGAGACCTGGATCCACCACTTTGATCCCGAAACTAAACAACAATCGATGACATGGAAACGAGCCGACGAACCGATGCCGAAGAAATTCAAAGTGTCAAGCTCAGCAGGGAAGGTTATGGCATCCGTTTTTTGGGACTCTGAAGGAATTATTAAGGTGGACTATTTGGAGAAGGGAGCCACTATTACTATTATTAAGATTGCGTGAGGCTATCAAGGAGAAAAGGCGCGGCAAACTGCGGGCTGGAGTGCTGTTTCACCAAGATAACGTGCCGGCTCACAAAGCTGCAGTTGCCATGGCTATCATTCAAGAAGTGGGCTTTGAACTGGTGGAACACCCCCCTATTCGCCAGATCTAGCCCCCAGTGACTTCTTTCTCTTTCCTCGGCTCAAGGAGCACCTCTGGGGCAAGAAATTTGACGACAATAGCGACGTGATAACTGCTGTTGGGGATTTTTTTGAGGGTCAAGATCAAGAATTTTTTTCAAAGGGAATTCTAAGTTTAGAAAAGAGATGGACTAAATGTATAGACTTGTTGGAGACTATGTAGAAAAATAAAAAAATTTTTGACTATATTCATTGTGTTTAGTATTGATTATCATTACTTTTGGATCGCCCCTCGTACTTTGAGCGACCCGATTAGCCGGGATATATTATAGTCCCAGTCCCGAAATAAGGACTACTCCAAAAATAATTGTGTCATAAGAGAATAAGATAAAAGTTACATGTTCAACTGTAAATGATGCATCATGGGTGTTGTTCAATACACAGCACGAGAAAAGAACTAATTTCCACACGGTCCACTGTCAGTAACTATTTTACTTAGGAACGAAGATATTCCTACTCGGTTTTGATAATATGGTCACATGCTGTCTAGATTCTTATCCTCTTCTCTCAATAGAACAATGAGAGTAGCGGAGGAGAATCTAGTTAGCAAATGACTGCAATTATGCAAATTGCATACTTGCAGTCACATGATTGCCCACTTGCACTGAGAATACATGTACAGCACCATGGAATCAATGGTGCTATATAAATCTAATATATAAAGCTGAATGTGTGTGTGTGTGTATGTATGTATGTATGTATGTATGTCCGGGATTGGCATCTGAACCGTAGCAGCTACAGCCACAAAATTTTGCACAGTCACACGTCTGGACCCCGAGAGCGTCATAGGCTATGTTGTGAGGTGAAATTTTAACCCCGCGCTTTCCAATTCACCAAACAATTTTGCCCCTATCTACATAATGGGGAAAAAGTGAAAGGAAAAGTGTTGGAGGCGTCGCAGCTACAGGCACAAAATTTTGCACAGTCACACGTCTGGACCCTGAGAGCGTCAAAGCTATATTGTGAGGTGAAATTTTAACCCCGCGCTTTCCAAGTCACCAAACAATTTTGCCCCTATCTACATAATGGGGAAAAAATGAAAGGAAAAGTGTTGGAGGCAAATTAACAGCTGCCAGATGTGAACAAGGGGGACTTAAAGAATGACAGCGATGGCACCAAAGAGTATATACTGTACAGTTGCTAAGGTGGGGCCCCAACATGGGATAATCACACCACCACGGGGATATGAACACACACACAAAATGCGCCACACACTACCACGTGCTCGAACACATATACCACCCTCAGTGCACATTTCACCACACATACACCAACCTCGCCACATAAAAGTAGAAACACAAAAGTCGCCGCTCAAAACTCGCCACGCGCAAAACTCTCCACATGCAAAACTCGCCACACGTGCAAAACTCGCCACACGCAAAACTTGCACACGCAGAAAAATTGCCACACGCAGAAAAATTGCCACATGCACAAAAGTTGCAACACATGCAAAAGTTGCCTCACACAAAACTTGCACATACTCAAAAGGCACCACACATAAAACTCGCCACGCGCAAAACTCGCCATGCGCAAAACTTGCTGCACACAACTTGCTACACTAACCTGTCACATGCAACTCGACACACAAAAAGTTGCTACACGCATGTCGCCACACAAAACTCATCTCACAAAAGTCCCTACATGCATGTCGCCACACGCAACTCAACACACACAACTTGACACACGAAACTCGCCCTAAAACACACACAAGTCTGGTATCCTTCAAAAATAAAAATCTGATTAATAAGCAGACAAACTACAAGAGCAACAAATGTACCATATAGGAATCCGGCAGCTGTCAGTCACATGACCAGTCTATTATGTGTATGTGTGAGCTAATATATACTGCCAGGGGGTGGGCTTACTGTTGGCTGGGGATTTATCAGGCTGCCATTTTAGCTTACAAATACTGAGGTAAAAATACTGACCAAATAACGTGTGAACGATGGCTAATACAGGAGGAGATGGCATACAGCTATATACTATATACAGGAGATGACACACAGGTATATACTATTTACAGGGGAGATGACACACAGGTATATACTATATACAGGAGGAGATGACACACAGATATATACTATATACAGGAGAGATGACACACAGGTATATACTATATAGAGGAGGAGATGACATACAGGTACATACTACATACAGGAGGAGATGACATACAGGTATATACTATATACAGGAGGAGATGACACACAGGTATATACTATATACAGGAGCAGATTACCTACAGGTATATAGTATATACAGGAGGAGATGACACAGGTATATGCTATGTATAGGAGGAGATGACATACAGGTATATACTATATACAGGAGATGACACACAGATATATACTATATATAGGTGAGATGACACACAGGTATATACTATATACAGGAGATTACATACAGGTATATCTAATATATAAAGCTGAATGTGTGTATGTATGTATGTGTGTATGTCCGGGATTGGCATCTGTACCGTCGCAGCTACAGCCACAAAATTTTGCACAGTCACACGTCTGGACCCCGAGAGCGTCATAGGCTATGTTGTGAGGTGAAATTTTAACCCCGCGCGTTCCAATTCACCAAACAATTTTGCTCCTATCTACATAATGGGGAAAAAGTGAAGGGAAAAGTGTTGGAGGAAAATTGACAGCTGCCAGATGTGAACAATGAGGACTTAAAGAATGAGAGCGATGGCGACAAAGAGTATATACCGTACAGTTGCTAAGGTGGGGCCCCGACATGGGATACTCACCACACACGGGGATATGAACACAAACACAAAATGCGCCACACACTACCACGTGCTTGAACACATATACCACCCTCAGCACACATTTCACCACACACACACACCAACCTCGCCACATAAAAGTCGAAACACAAAAGTCACCACTCAAAACTCGCTACATGCAAAACTCGCCATATGCAAAACTAGGCTCACGCAAAACTCGCCACACGTGCAAAACTCACCTCATGGAAAACTCACCTCATGCAAAACTTGCACACACAGAAAAATTGCCACATGTACAAAAGTTGCACCACATGCAAAAGTTGCCTCACACAAAACTTGCACATACTCAAAATGCACCACACATAAAACTCGCCACGCGCAAAACTCGCCATGCACAAATCTTGCTGCACACAACTTGCTACACTAACCTGTCACATGCAACTCAACACACAAAATGTTGCTACACGCATGTCGCCACACAAAACTCATCTCACAAAAGTCGCTACATGCATGTCGCCACACGCAACTCAACACACACAACTTGACACATAAAACTCGCCCTAAAACACACACAAGTCTGGTATTGTCCTTCAAAAATAAAAATCTGATTAATAAGCAAACTACAAGAGCAACAAATGTACCATATAGGAAATACGGCAGCTGTCAGTCACATGACCTGTCTATTATGTGTATGTGTGAGCTAATATATACTGCCAGGGGGGAGGGCTTCCTGTTGGCTGGGGATTTATCAGGCTGCCAATAGCAACCAATCACAGCTCAGCTTCTAATTTGCTACAGTTAATTAACCTGAGCTCTGATTGGTTAATATAGGCAACAAAGACATTCTCAGTATAACAAAGCTAATATATGTTGTGAAATGCTTCTATTTGCTTAGTTTTTGCCTTTTAATAATTACATTTCTATCTATTTGTTTTGTGGTTTTTGTGTGCAGAATAAATTTTTGTTAACACATTCTATTTTGCTAACAGCAGTCATTAACCCGGGCGAAGCCGGGTAGTACAGCTAGTAAATAATAATAATAATAATAATAATAATCTGTAATCACATGGAGGAACTGCATAAATTTGCCTACAGTTTGAAAAATCCCTTTAAATATAGCCAAGTAGTAATGAAGGTTCACACTGTAATCTCTGCCCAGTCGGAAAAAGAGGAAAAGGACAAAACAAGCTGCTTTCATTTCTTCTTACAAATGAACTGAGAGCTCTAGCACCTACACAGGAGACTTTTACCTATTGGAAATTGTGTTTCACAGGTCAAGTAAATCCCTCAGCATCTGTCTTTCAGTTCCCTTGGGTTTAAAATTACCTGTTCTAAGGAAATGTCGAAGTCTCCAAAAAGCCAATTGCATCTGTTAAATTCTCTGCTGATCTATTTTGTACCTTGCTGACATGTTTTATTTCTGCCTGAATTTCCAACCAAATGCACAGTGAAATAGGACTGAGAGGTATTGCCACTTGCTCCCGTAAGGTGCCTCCATCATACAGTTTAGAAAACTGCTGACATGAATTTGCTGACATAGCCGCTGAATCAAATTGCTCATATTACTTCCCGTATTGTGTTACCAGAAGGTCCATATGTCATTTCATTTATGTGAATGCAGAAATGAAATATATGAGGAAAAAAAAACTGGAGCGTAAATCATGTTGTGAGGAATGAACCTGAGATAGCAAAAACCTCAAATAGAGTTTTTTACACGTTTTAAGGAACCAACATCAACAAAAACGGAATGTTAAGATCTTCCAAAGAGGAAAATATTTATGCCCCATTCACATCAAGTCTCTGAACTATGTCTGAAGGAAAGGAAATAAAGTAACATGTGACTTACCCAAAGAGTTGTTTGGTGTATTTCTTACAGTTTGAAGGAAACCTGTCACCTCAAAAAATGTTATTTATCTGCAAATCTGTTTGTACAAAGTACAAGAAAATACAGCAAAACCAAAGAAACGAGCCGGAGCATAACTTGGTATACTTGCATTGTTTAAGAGCATATTCACACAATGGCCATTTCATAGACAAAACCCTAGAAATAAAACAAATTGAGTATATACCCTTTGCAAGTACATAAATAAACCATAATGGTACATGTAAATAACATAGGGTACTTAGTTAATGCAAGGACCATCCTGGCTGGATTCACCTTTTGGTAGTGGGATGGCTTTTAAGCTTTTTTTTTTAATCAAAATAGCGCTAACGATAACAAGTCATTATAATCAATCTGATAGGTCTACAGCCCCATCCCAAAAAGCTGCAAGGCACTAACGTCTGACAGCTCTTAATCATTATCAGCACTAACTTTTTAGCAAATCATGTTACACGAGCTCTTGTGTGGGATCAGACCAGATGGACAAGTCTCTGTTCCCTACATTCATTGATCAGTCTTTGGTCCTCATGACCCTGTCTGTGATTCACTGGTGGTTGATGCCCTGACACAGTTGTGTGACCATCACAGATTGTCTTTTGGCAAAGTCATAAAAAGGGGACTGTTCAATTGCTGCCTAATATAAACTCCCTCCATACACATTATCTCTATTTTTCCATAGTGGTCCATAGTACAGTTATAGATATATAAATTAGTTTGCCAGGCAAACTTTTTTGCACCTGCAATACCACCCTTGCTAAATGTCGTCACCATACATCAGTCTAGATCCCCAAAGAGGCACCCAATTTATTATATTTGTCTGAAATCGATAGATGACAAAAAAAGAAAAAAAGGATCAGCTTATCACTCTATTAATGTTATGATCTGGTGACCTTGGAGCCGCATGAGAGACTTTCTCAGGAGTAGGTGGTACCTGTACTGACCGCAAACCCTAATCTAACACCGCAACTAGAAGTAGCTGTGGGATGTACCTAACACGTCCTAGACAGCTCGACACAGCCGGAGGACTAAATACCCCTATAGATGGAAATGGGAATTCTATCTTGCCTCAGAGCAGAACCCCAAAGGATAGCCAGCCCCCCACAAATATTGACTGTGAGTATAAGAGGAAAGACACACGCAGGCAGAAAAACAGGATTTAGCAAAAGAGGCACTTCTAGCTAAATAGAAAAGGATAGGACAGAATTCTAAGCGGTCAGTATTAAAATACTAAAAACATCCACAGCAGATAATACAAATATTCCACATCTAACTAAAGACATAGCACGTATATCTGCATCTCCTGAGAATCCAGCATGACTGAAAAATCCAAACAAAGTCTAAGCTGGACAAAAACACAATAAATTGCACTGGATTGCAAAGCACACTGCATGTGTGCACAGAGACAAAAAAACAGACACTTATCTTAGCTGAATTTGCAGCAGGGCATGAGGAGCCAGAGAGAGATGCAATCCCTCCAAGTACAATGGACAACTGGCACAGACTCATGGATCCTGCACACCTAAATACCTAATAGAGCTGCAATCAGCAGAAACACCTTCCCGGATTACAACCCCAAGACAACTGCACTACCACCAATAACCACCGGAGGGAGCCCAAGAGCAGAATTCACAACAATTAATTCACAAATAGTGTGAGACAATGAACATCTTTAGAGTCCTCGGTGCACGGAGCACAAGACATGTACAAAAAGTAGATATAGCCAAGTACTAAAAAATAAGTATCCATTTTTATTGATCCAAAATACACATAATAAAAAAGTTAAAAACAAAGTTAAACCAAAGCGTTTCAAGTGGAAAAATCACTTTTTCTTATGGTATGTGACAAACCACACAGTGTAAATGCCCTCCCTATAAGATACCACACATGATAAATACATCCCATAATGCACTTGAGTAATTAAAATGTTAATGACTTTACATAGCACCCATGGTAGTAGGGTGGTGAGGAGGTCCTGCATAATGAGATAAGGTGAATTAGATGCCCCCATACACATTAGATGGCTGTCAGCTGTATGATGCCCCAGCTGACCATTTGACCGACAACCATTTCAGCCTACTCTACCATTTAAAGGAGCGCTGGATCAGCCAAACACTGCTGAGTTCTGTATGAGAAAGCTGCCCGCTGACTCATAGACTGTTGGCGATCGGCAGATCGAAATCATACGTGCGCGTACGACATCTCCCCTAAACATCAGTCGTCCGGTGTCCCCATTCACATTAAATTGTTTGCCGAACCTGCAGCTTGTACCAAGCAGTGTGAGATCTCAGCAGCCGCGAGGAGAAACACTGAGAAGCTGTCCATCAGGCTAGGTGGGTAGAAATTGCCCCTAAACTTTTCAAAATGAATTATATAGCCATTCTGACATGTATTATCAAAGTAATCCATAAACTTGGCTTATAATGTACCCCAGTTATCCTACAAAGTCAAACAACTTTTTTTTTGTATGGTGCGAACGAGAAAAACATAGTGGGATGTTCACATGATGTATAATGGAGACATTCTCCCATATAAACATTTCAGTAATATAGAAGATATAGAAAGCCATAATATGAAGCTTCAGGGTCCCAAAAAGTTTATAATATAAACCGGTGCTTTGCTTATATAGCGCCATCATATTCCGCAGTGCTTTATTTACATTATCATCACTGTCCCCAATGGGGCTCACAATCTAGATATCCTATTATTATCATATCTTTGGAATGTGGAAGGAAACCCGGAGAAAACCCACACAAACACGGGGAGAACATACAAACTCCTTGCAGATGTTGTGCTTGGTGGGATTTGAACCCAGGACCCCAGTGATGCAAGACAGCAGTGCTAACCACTGAGCCATTATACAGTGCTGACCACTGAGCCAGCGTGCTGCCATCATTACTTAACACTCTCTGCTAACACATTATGCCTAATGCTTGTATATCAGTCCTCCAGATTGTGATAGACACAAATATAAATGCAAAACTGCATTTCGAGGCCAGTGCGGAGATCGTGGCCACTAAAATATTCAGTAATCAGATGGTAAAATTGCCGGAAAAGCAGAGGCTTGTGTGTAAACAAGACATTTTCTCAAATACCAATTCATAACGATCCCTTCAGAAATCTCAACATTTGCAAACAGATTGCAAGGTTTGTTTTTATATTTGACATGCAGATGGAAGCGCGTTTGTTAAGGAGGCCGTCGCATTAGGTAGTGAGATTGTTTAGAAAGCACTCAAAGGAATCAAAAGCAATCAAAAAATGTAGAACTGAAGAGCAAGAAATGAACCGACGATTAAAAAAAAAGGGAGAGCGAGAGAGAGATCTCATTAGAAAAGCAGGCAGGTGTTTCGTAATTAGCAACCAGAAAATGTATTTTCCATGTTTAGCAAATATAGAAGCTGTGAAAGTAATCCTGTAATTTTAGATAATGTAGTGATATAATCCAGATTATAAAACAAGTTATAAAATGTCACTGGCTTTATTCAATCTGTAATTATTCTCTTTTCCTCGTTCAACTTTTTTTTTTTTTTTTCACAAATTCGTTCTGGCTCTGATAAAAGTAATAGAAACAGATGGTGTTCACCCTTCCGCGGTCCAGTGCTGTGCCACCACTGGTGACTGTGTAAAGACTACTGGGGAGAAGCCCCATTTACAGAGCTGCAGACAATCACTAGGCTCAGTAGCTCGTCATTTACATTAGCAGAGTTTCTGAACTCAGTGATTGGCTGCAGCGCTGTAGATTTGGTGTCACTGTTGCAGCCCATACACAGTCCCTGGATGAGTAATGGAGACAGTAATGGATCTAGAGGAGGCAAATATTAGATGATTTTATTAATTTTATCATGGCCAGGACAAATTTGTAAAAAAGAAAAGGTTGAAACCCCTTTAAGGCCGGGGCCACACTTGCGAGTGCAATGCTAGAAACTAGCGCATCAATACCCGGCATTGCCGCCGGCACTCGGGACCGGAGAATGCGACTGCATGTATTTCTATGTAGCTGATCGCTCCGGTCCCGAGTGCAGTGCCGGGTACTGACGCAAGAGACTCGGGTGAGTTTCTCGCATTGCACTTGCAAGTGTGACCCCGACATAAGGCTAAGTTCACACTAGGCATTTTTGCTGCTTTTTCATGCTAATTTTCAGCTCTTTTTACAGTACCAGCAAAGCCTATGAGATTTCATACACACACATCGTTTTTTTTGTCATCAGGATTTTGCGCTTTGCATGTTTTTTTTTAACATAATGATGAAGAGGTGATATGTTCTTTTTCAGCTTTCTTCACCCATTGACTTGAATGATGTGGTGAAACAATGCACCAAAAACGCAGGTATCATGTTTTGCTGCGTTTTTTGTGCCAAAACCTGATTCTATAGAACAGGACTTTTTTTTCAACACTAAACTTTATCAGCATGTACAAGAGATAAATCTAGCGTGCCAAAAACACTGCAAAAAATGCACAAAAAAAGCATCGAAAACCCCACAAGAAAAAACAAGGAAAACATGCTTTTTTCGGCAGCTTCTTCCCTGCCAAGAGATCAGGTTTTGCTGCAGAAAAAAAATGCTGAAAAAACGCGAACTTACTCGAAAGGTTCGTGCACTTGGCGTCTTTTTCATATGGAATCTGCCTAAAATAACGCCGCAAAAATGCCTCATAAAATTAACCTAACTCACAACAATGTCAAAACGGCACTACCGTGCATATGTTCCCCCTTATGTCACTTCTTTTAACCACTCCAGGATTTCAGAAACCTTAAAAGAATTGATATGCTCATACTTCGGGCAACTTCCGCTAGTGAGCCGCCCGTTCTTTATACTTAACAGTATAGAAAGAAAGATGCTGTCAGTGGAGCCGTCACAAGAATGATGGTGAAGCTGCCGATGAAGCAACCTAAGGAAAACGCCTTCGTTAAGCAGCTTCATTAGGGCAAAATATTTACAAAGCGATCTTCAATTAATTATTTTTTAAAATCATATTTAAATGGAATCTAAAAAAAAAATCCTTACGCCTTTGTATGAAATCAAATCAAAATAGTATATCAATTAGTGGGACACTGGCCACTAACAGTCAGTACTCATCCCCAGCGACCTACAAAGTGAAATGACTAGCATTAGGGTATAAGCAAAAGGATAAAAAATCAGAGGTGTGTATAGTATCCTGCTCATGTATGGCACTATCTAGAAAAATTGCTACAACATTTTTACACAACTAGTACCTGTATACAAATCTGGTGATTACTGTCCCTTTGTTTTTTGCCAGCTTCGCTCAACTTTTTTTAACGTTTTTAGGTTGAGCTTAATGGAAGCGCTGCCCGAAAAATTCATTATAATTTGTCACAACAGTGGCATAAATGAAGACAGAAATGTATTCTCTGACTGCAGTACATTTGTAATGCCAGAAAACAACAGTGGAAAGATGCTACAAATATATTATGAGGAGCATGCTTCTTAGGCCGGGGTCACACTTGCGAGCGCAATGCGAGAAACTCGCGCGAGTCTCTCGCCTCAATACCCGGCACTGCCACCGGCACTCGGGACCAGAGCATTCGGCTGCACAGAAAACCATGCAGCCGCACACTCTGGTCCCGAGTGCCGGCGAGAGACTCGCGCGAGTTTCTCGCATTGCACTCGCAAGTGTGACCCCAACCTTAAAGGGACTATCAGGATCTTTTATTATTTTTGTGGCTAAAAGACTAACAGGCAGGTAGCTGGTAACTACCAGATTGTTTCTGTGTATCATCAATTTCTGCCTGATCAGATCGGTCACAGATGACTCCTGCGGCAACTCCCCTGCTTTCACAGAAGTCACATTGACAGAGCAGCATCTTCGATTCCCTTATGCTCGCTTTGCCGATGTCAGCTGATTGACAGCTAGCTCCCCGCTACCTAACTGCAGGGAGCTGTCTGTCAATCAGCAAGATATCTGCAGTGACGCCCCATCCACAGAGCAGACCAGGAGAGGAAGAGCTGTTCTCTTGACTAGAGGTTAAATAAAGCATGGGAACCACTGACAAAGATCATCCACGTGTAGAACAGGTAGGTAATAAGCAAATACCTTTCTGTTTGTTCTTAGCCCCATGCACAAAAATAATAAAAGTCCGGGATAACCCTGTCTACTCTAGATAAATTAATATATATGGTAATAAGCGGGAAAAAGGGTTGAGAAATTCAGTTTACCGGAGTTGATCACAGAAATGCTACAGATAAAACATTGTGGAGACAGGATGGCCACTTGGTACAGGTATTTCTGCAGAGAAAATTGTTTAGCACATACAAAGATTATTTCTACTAAACATAACTACTATATAAGTCTGCATTAACTTTTTAATGTGAACTGTACTTTCTACAAACTTTCCATATAATTAGTACAGGTGACTTTGAAAAATGTTCTAATTTATTGTAGAAGAGAAATCTTCTTCTTTCTTCACTCATGAACTGCTTCTTCTCCTCCCGTCTTCTGAACTGATCACCTACTCTAAAAAAAACAGCTCAACTGGATTGTCAGCTCAGTGTGGCATTAGGCTACACTTCCTATTATAACTCATGGAGAAGGACTGAGGAGTAGAGTGAGAAAATAAGTGGAGGAAGACACAGAAAGAAGGTGTTGAGCTTTGTAGCATGTATTTTACCTAATCCCAAAGCTAATTCACACAGCTCAGGACTGCTATACATTGTCCTTCTTGCCACTGTTTCTTTTCTCTGTGTGCTAAGTAATGAATGAAAAGCAGGAATCCCTCTCTATTTACTGTTGCATGGGAGACATCTAAGCAGCTAGTCGCCTCCCACCAGCTCAGAGTCAATTGTTAACTAAGAGATGGACCTGCAGAGGGGAAAACTGGTGAAAATGCAGGCTAAGGCCGGCGTCACACTCGGCGTAAGACAATACGGTCCGTATTTTACGGCCGTAATACGGCCGAAATACGGTGAAATGTTCCCAAAATAGTGATCCGTAGGCAGGGTGTGTCAGCGTATTTTGCGCATGGCATCCTCCGTATGTAATCCGTATGGCATCCGTACTGCGATATTTTCGCGCAGGCTTGCAAAACCGACATCTAATGGATTTATGTGCTCAAATGTTCATTAAAACATATATACAGTATATATATATATATATGTCATTGAGACACATATATATATATTCTGTATTTAGATTTCATTCAGCGCGATATCTGTGAACAGCCGGTAATTCAATTGCCGGCTTTTCATTTCTCCTGCACAAACCTGACAGGATATGAGACATGGTTTACATACAGTAAACCATCTCATATCCCCTTTTTTTTTGCATATTCCACACTACTAATGTTAGTAGTGTGTATGTGCAAAATTTCAGCGCTGTAGCTGCTAAAATAAAGGGTTAAATGGCGGAAAAAATTGGCGTGGGCTCCCGCGCAATTTTCTCCGCCAGAGCGGTAAAGCCAGTGACTGAGGGCAGATATTAATAGCCAGGAGAGGGTCCATGGTTATTGGCCCCCCCGTGGCTAAAAACATCTGCCCCCAGCCACCCCAGAAAAGGCACATCTGGAAGATGTGCCTATTCTGGCACTTGGCCACTCTCTTCCCACTCCCTGTAGCGGTGGGATATGGGGTAATGAAGGGTTAATGCCACCTTGCTATTGGAAGGTGACATTAAGCCAGATTAATAATGGAGAGGCGTCAATTATGACACCTATCCATTATTAATCCAATTGTTGGAAAGGGTTAAAAAACACACACACACATGATTAAAAAGGATTTTAATGAAATAAACACAGCGGTTGTTGTAATAATTTATTGTTCTCTCAAATCCATTTGCAGTCCCTCGCTTGGCAACATAATAAACGCACAAGATACATACCTTCTGATGTACTGTCAGGTCCAACGATGTAATCCATCTGAAGGGGTTAACTAATATTACAAGCAGGAGCCCTGCTATAATGCAGCTGTGCTCCGTGCTTGTAATTCCCCTGCGAATGAATGAAATGTAGGTCATTGACCTACATTTCATTCATTCGCGGTGATGCGCCCCCTGGTGGATGTCCTCATATGACCTGGAGCGTGGGAAAAAGTTCCCAGGCTGCAGTTCATGAGAACATCCACCAGAGGGCGCCTCACCGCGAATGAATGAAATGTAGGTCAATGACCTACATTTCATTCATTCGCAGGGGAATTACAAGCACGGAGCACAGCTGCATTATAGCAGGGCTCCTGCTTGTAATATTAGTTAACCCCTTCAGATGGATTACATCGTTGGACCTGACAGTACATCAGAAGGTATGTATCTTGTGCGTTTATTATGTTGCCAAGCGAGGGACTGCAAATGGATTTGAGAGAGCAATAAATTATTACAACAACCGCTGTGTTTATTTCATTAAAATCCTTTTTAATCATGTGTGTGTGTGTTTTTTAACCCTTTCCAACAATTGGATTAATAATGGATAGGTGTCATAATTGACGCCTCTCCATTATTAATCTGGCTTAATGTCACCTTCCAATAGCAAGGTGGCATTAACCCTTCATTACCCCATATCCCACCGCTACAGGGAGTGGGAAGAGAGTGGCCAAGTGCCAGAATAGGCACATCTTCCAGATGTGCCTTTTCTGGGGTGGCTGGGGGCAGATGTTTGTAGCCACGGGGGGGCCAATAACCGTGGACCCTCTCCTGGCTATTAATATCTGCCCTCAGTCACTGGCTTTACCGCTCTGGCGGAGAAAATTGCGCGGGAGCCCACGCCAATTTTTTCCGCCATTTAACCCTTTAGTTTAGCAGCTACAGCGCTGAAATTTTGCACATACACACTACTAACATTAGTAGTGTGGAATATGCAAAAAAAAGGGGGATATGAGATGGTTTACTGTATGTAAACCATGTCTCATATCCTGTCGGGTTTGTGCAGGAGAAATGAAAAGCCGGCAATTGAATTACCGACTTTTCACTAACAGCGCTGCGTATTTCTCGCAAGTCACACTGCTGGTCCGTGTGGAATCCGTATTTTTCTCGCCCCCATAGACTTTCATTGGCGATTTTTTTGCGCAGTACGCTGACAAACGCAGCATGTTGCGATTTTGTACGACCGTAGAAAGCCGTATAATACTGAACCGTAATATACGGCTAATAGGAGCAGCCCCATTGAGAATAATTGTGCCGTATGTTATGCGAGTTTTACGGACGTAGTTTCTGCGCTCTTACGTCCGTAAAACTCGCCAGTGTGACGCCGGCCTCAAAGTCACATAATATGGTGTAATAACAATTTCTATGCACTATCTTTGGCTATTATTTATCTCATGGCATAAAACAAGAGAGTACCAAAGAGTGCATGTTTCCTAAGTGCTGTTCCCCAGCGTTGTGCCAAGAAGCCACTTTTCCTTGACCTGTCTATTTCAACATAGGATTAGGGTGATCTTAGGTGACTGGCTCTCCTTAAGGAGACCCAGTCTTCATGGCATTGCTCCAATGAGATGTGGCAAAAACTGATGTTATATGGTAGCTATAGCAATAGAGATTTAAGCCATGATATGGAATTCGTGCCTTTTTTGGAATCGGTTTTTTGACTTGTCCTTCTTTAAGCATTGGTGTATTTTTATGCCAAATTCATCAAAATAATGCACAGCGTTTGATGAATTTGGTGCAAATTCAAAGTTGCTTTTATTTGTGCTCTTTTAGTATATTTAACCCCTTTACGACCTCCACCATACTACTACTGCGGAGGTCACTTCCCTCCCTTTGATGTGGGCTTCGGCGCTGAGCCCACATCTTTCCGGGGACATGTCAGCTGTTTTGAACAGCTGACATGTGCCCGCAACAGCCCCGGGTGGAATCGCAATCCACCCATGGTATTAACTAGTTAAATGCTTTTAAGGCATTTAATGCGTGCTTCCGGCCATCGGGCCGGAAATACTCCCACCGGTGACCCCCGTCGCTTGATCGTGGGTCAAAGGTTCTTTGGCATGACAACCAGAAGTCTCCTGGAGCCCTCCATGGTTGTCAGTGCCGGATTGCTATGAGCGCCGCCCAGTGGTTGGCGCTCATAACGAGTGACTAATTCTACTACATAGAGGCGATCTGATCATCGCCTGTATGTAGCAGAGCCAATCGGGCTATGGCAGCTTTTAGTCTCCCATGGAGACTATTGAAGCATGCCAAAAGTAAATAAAAGATGTTTTTAAAAATATTACAAAAATAAAAAAATAAAAGTTCAAATGACCCCCGTTTCGCCCTATTCAAAATAAAATAATAAAAAAAAAGTCAAACATACACATATTGGTATCGCCGCATTCAGAATCACCCGATCTCTGTCCTTCTTCAATATCTGGGAAGAAGAGAGCAAAGACAGAAATGCAAAAATTGAAAAGGAAAGAGTCTTGAAGGGGTTAAGCCTTTAAATAAAATGTATGACCTTTTAAAAAAACTTTAAAGGGAATATGTCAGGACGCAGGAGGATTTCATCCCTGTTTATATGCAGGAGTAGGTGGTGCTGGGTGGAATAGAGCTGAAGTGACAGTGGCATCATCTACAAATAGCTCTTCAGCATCAATTCAGAACAGACTGGCCAAGCAAGATATTGCTGGACTTTTCTTTAGAAGAGGTACATGTGCACATAAATAGTTTGACACGTGAAATCCTGCTGACAATTCCCTTTTCAACTGCGCAAAATTATGCCTAGCCTACACCATAGCCTTTAAACTGCGTAATTAGATATTATAATTACTTCACTATGGTACTGGAGTACAGTTTATAAAGTCTCAAATGACAAGGCAATGAAAACTGAGTGCAAGAAGCCGAGGACAGAAAAAACTACTGCAAAGATGGCACAATGCCATAATGAATGCCATAATGAATATGGAGCAAAAAAAAGAAAAAAATGTACCTCAATAAAAGGTATAAAGGAATCATTATTTGGGAAATTAGTATTCATATGTTCTGGAAGAAAATACATTTTATTATTTTGTTCCCCAGTGTTAGGGCAAAAAACACACAGATCATTCTTCACTGGCATATTTTCATGCTTTAGTCCCCCTCTTCCTCCACGACATAACCACGTAATAACCAAATTATGCCCCCAAAACCATCAAAAACACAAACGAGCTGTACATGTGAACATACCGTTTGTCGTAAGGCTACAGAATGCAAATGTCAGATGGGACAATGTGCCGCAGTCACTAGAGGGAAATCCAAAATAATGCCGGGCTGCCCATTCATTTTGGCCGCATCACCGCTAAGTCTAAGGGTACGTGCACACACCACGGAAAGTTGTGCGGATTTTTCCGCACTGATTTTGGTAAATCCGCAGGAAAACCACACTGCGGATTTACTGCGGAATTATCTCGGAATTACCGCATTTTTTCTGCAGATTTCACCTGCGGTTTAACACCTGCGGATTCCTATTGAGGAGCAGGTGTAAACCACTGCGGAATCCGCACAAATAATCGACATGCTGCGGAATGTAAACCACAGCGTTTCCGTGCGTTTTTTTCAGTTTTTTTCCACAGCATGTGCACTGCGAGTTTTGCTTTCCATAGGTTTACATGGTACTGTAGACTCATGGAAAACTGCTGCGAATTCGTAACGGCCAATCCGCTGCGGATCCGCAGCAAAATCTGCAGCGTGTGCGCACACTAAATGATGTTTCCAATGATGGGTTGTTTTGTAGAAGTAAAAAGACCTGATTGGACTAATTGATCTATGTTGCAGATACCCAGGCTCAGCAAAAAGTCCAGCTCTATGACACACAGCCACGGTGTGAGTCACTTTATTTCTCTGCACCTTGAACAGCAAAAATTAGATTTCAAGGCTGAGCAGCAGAAATTTATAACACCTGTAAAATTCTTTATATTTTGCTATGAAACATGTCAGCTCTGAAAAAATAAATGATTTTGGTTATGTACTTCTTTTTACCAATGTTATGTGATATACAGAAATGCAGAATTTTATGACTTGTAAAGACTGCAGCTAAACAACATATCTTGCCTTAAGGTCTCAATAATAATATATTTAAATGAAAGCTGAAGGCAGTATAGTCAAATGCTGGTAATCCTGAGATAAGCAGGTGGGGTTGGGGGAGGTTTGACTTTTTAAGGACCCTCTCACAACACAGAATAATGAAATGTAATATATATATGCACAGTGGTCACCCAATTGTCATATATAAAAAAAAAATTTATAACTTCGCTTTTGATTGTAGCGCCCCCAGTAGGGCAGTGGGGTACTCGGTACTCCTTCGGTTCTTGGTGGGGATGTCACGGTGGATGACCCGGTCCGTGGCCCTAGGGACGTCCGTTGTAAATGGGGGAAAGGTCTTTAAAGGGATAAGGTTTGTGACGCCACCTGTGGTATTCGGTCAGGGTGACCGATGCTGCTTAGGGGTCCGCTGGGGTGATTTTATGGCAGCTAGATGGTGTACCTTCCCAAAGGTGAAGTGTATCCCCAGGGCTTCCCAGAGTGTAGATGGTGAATGGTGTGAGGCACGGTGAATAACGAGGACACAAGGTTGCAGTCTCTTTACCTTTACTGAAGACTTCAGCATCCGCAGTCCAGGGTACAGACCACAGGGTAGGCAGAGTCCGGCCGGTCTGAAGGCAAATCCAGAGTCCCTTTTTCCAGGTGGAAATCAGTAGCCTTCCTCTAGTGCCTGGGTGTTGTAGTACCTCCCTGCTGAGCTTCTCGGTAAGGTCCTCACAACTGATGTTAGTGTTCTAGATGTTATTTCTCTTTCTCTCTGTCCCCCTGATGGAATGGATAGGACAAACCCGCATGACTGGTGGTCTGAGGCTTTTTACAGGGACTCTTGCGCCTCAGTCAGAGGCTGGAGTAGCATTTCTGGCATAGAAGGCGCCAGCAGTTTGATGAAGTCGACCTGGGATGTAGCTGGCTCCTCCCAAGCTGCACCTACGTCGGCTGAGCTAATCCAAAGTGGTGTAAAAAAACACAGAGTAGCAAAATTTTTGAACAACTCCATGTTGCTACCACAAATTTACAACTTTTCAAAGCTTTTGCGTATTTTGCGGGCTAAAAGCTTTGATGAATTGGCCCCATAGTATTCTATAGCATCATCAGGGGTATATAAAGTTGAAAGTTGAGTTTGCCTTGAACATTGGACCTGGATCAATATCTTGGAAATGTTGGATACAACTGGGGCTTCCAAATATATAATCATTGATGTTAAGTTGAATGTATGTTTATTTATCATATCTTGTTCATGTGTTGATTGTATATCTTGCATGTATCTTTTTATATGCTTTGTTGACTTTGCCTTACATGTATCTGTTGATTACATAATTTCATATCTTGAAGGGAAATTCTTTTGCACAGCTAAGAGCTATGCCCTCCTTACACTCCCCTTACTTCCTGATTTCTGGTACGATGGGCACTTCTCCTTGAGTGACAGATCTGGTGAGTAGCAGAGCTGTAGTGTTAGTAGAATTATAAAGCTCAGCACAAGTTCTGCTATAGTGTTACAGTGTTCAGCTGTCAGTGTTTGGTCTGGAGTTTACACTGCTCTCACTGTATTTACACAAAGAGATAACAGGATATTCGAACAAGCACACAGAATGGCTGGGACAGTGAGAGCAGTGATGCTGGGAGATGGATATTGTGATTCTATGGGACTGACTAGAACAAAATTTTTAACAGCAGTTAACTAACTACTGGACAGAGAGGTGGTTGGGATATTAGGCATTAACCTCTCTCCTGAAATGTAACTACTGCGTACTCTTGCCCAGCATCTAGGCAGGTACTAGTGGCTGATATTCATGGAAACCAGGTGACATCAAGCCCACGGCTTAGTAATGGAGAGGCGTCTATAGACACCTATCCGTTAATAATCCTATAGTTGTAATATTAAATAAAGACACGGCCAGAATAAAGTCCTTTATTTGAAAAAATTTCACAGACTCCTTTAATGTTCTAAATTAAACCATACTTACTGCAACACCCAATTCCCCGATGCCCTTAATCTCCTGTAATAAAAGTAAAATAATAAACCAACAATATACCATACCTATCCATCGTTATCCCACGCTGTAATCCATGTCTGGGGCTAAATAGTTTTCAACCAGGATGGTGCCAAGATGCGACCGTCCCAGCTGAAAACTACTGGTGAATGAGATGCTAAGAGCGCAGCATTATTCACTATCGGTGAGATCATCACTGCCAGGTTGAACTGCGGTGACCTCAGGACCATGGGAAAAGCCGTTGATGATGTCACTGCTGGTGAATGATGCTGCGCTCTCAGCATCTCATTCACCTGTGGTTTTCAGCCGGGATGGGGAATTAGGTGTTGCTGTAAGTATGGGTATTTTTTCAAATACATTTTTCAAATGAATTAATTGGAATTAAAGGAGTCTGTGTAATTTTTTCAAATAAAGAACTTTATTTTGGCCATGTCTTTACTTAATATTACAACTATAGGATTAGTAATGGATAGGTGTCTTATAGATGTCTCTTTGTTACTAAGCCATGGGCTTGATGTCACCTGAAAGGTGGCTGTCTGTGTGGTACTGATGTGGCACACAGGTGGCACACAGTTTCCACACGTGTGCCACACGTAGTACACACACGGACACGGATATCTCTGGTACTGTTTTTTTTCCCGGTACCGTAAATAAACGGACGTGTGAAACCGGCCTTACAGTGTAACAAGAAAAAAAACACCAGAATTACATTTATGGCCACCGTAACATTGCAATAAAATGTAATAAAAGGTGATCAAAACATCGTAAATAAGACCTCACACAAACCCATATACCAAAAAATGAAACCATTACGGGTTTCGGACAATGGCGACAAAAGCAAAAAATTTTTTTTTACAAATTTCAGAATTTTTTTTCACCTCCTAAATAAAAAAACATACACATTTGTTATCTGCATACTCATACTGACCTGGAGAATCATATCACCAGGTTAGTTTTACCATATAGAGAACATGGTAAAACTCAAAATACAAATGTGGAATATCACTTTTTGTTGCAATTTCAAGGCTCTTGTATTTTTTTTTTCCCATTTTCCAGTACACTATGTCATAGAATGGATGGTGTCATTCAAAAGTGCAACTTGTCCCACAAAAAAAAAGCCCTCATATATCTATAAGGCAGAAAATTAAAAAGGTAATGGCTCTTGGAAGAAGGAGAGGAAAAAACAAAAACAAAAAAACGGAAAATCCTTGTAATAGCCATATAATAAAAAAACACCATAAGGGTATGTTTCCACGGTCAGTAAACGCTGCTTGTTTGACGCTGCAGCGTCAAACAAGCAGCGTCCAGATGTTCCAGCATAGTGGAGGGGATTTTATGAAATCCCGTCTCCACTATGCGTGGAAACCCGCACGCGGCGGCCCTGCGACTCCGGACATGCTGCGCGTCTTTTCAGATCGCAGCATGTCCGTACACCTTGCGGGGACGCAGCGTCCCCGCAAGGCATATCACAGGGCCCTATGGCGAGGGGTGCGATGATCCCGGATGTGTACTGTACACATCCGGCACCATCGCGTCCCAGAAAGGGGGCGGGGCTTAGCGCCGAGCGGCTTCGCCGCTGCGGTGATACCGCCGCCCCTCCGGACCGTGGAGCCATACCCTAAGAGGAAAGACCTCCACTATTCGAAACAAAAAAAAAAACACCAGTATACAGGCAGAGATGCTTACCTGTTCAAGGCCTCCAACAATTGCACTAACCAAGGTGCAGGGGACCCAAGTTAAGATGGCAAATACACAGGTGCAATAATACCGATAATGCAGCCACCCTACATTCAGGAATTGGCCGCTTGGTGCACCTGTGCAAACAAATAATCTGTATGTGGCGTGTTCACACAGGAATGCAAAGTATATGGCTCAAAGCCTATTAATGACGCCAAGTAGCGAGCTCACCATAATGCATCCTGTGTGAATAGAGGCCACAGTATACAGAGCCATATAGGGCCCAGCCGCACCCTGGAAAAATATACAGTGCACCAAAAACATAACAATGTATGCAAGGTATTGGTCGATATTATGGCCACAATATTTAAGCTGCCAACCCACGTCAAGGGTCCTTACATATTGGCAGTCCTAATCTAAAAAAACACCATAAGAGGAAAGACCTCCACTATTCAAAACAAAAAAAAAAACACCAGTACACAGGCAGAGATGCTTACCTGTTCAAGGCCTCCAACAATTGCACTAACCAAGGTGCAGGGGACCCAAGTTAAGATGGCAAATACACAGGTGCAATAATACCGATAATGCAGCCACCCTACAATCAGGTATTGGCCGCTTGGTGCACCTTGAACAGGTAAGCATCTCTGCCTGTATACTGGTGTTTTTTTTTGTTTCGAATAGTGGAGGTCTTTCCTCTTATGGTGTTTTTTTAGATTAGGACTGCCAATGTGTAAGGACCCTTGACGTGGGTTGGCAGCTTAAATATTGTGGCCATAATATCGACCAATACCTTGCATACATTGTTATGTTTTTGGTGCACTGTATATTTTTCCAGGGTGCGTCTGGGCCCTAGATGGCTCTGTATACTGTGGCCTCTGTTCACACAGGATGCATTATGGTGAGCCCGCTACATGACGTCATTAATAGGCTTTGAGCCATATACTTTGCATTCCTGTGTGAACACGCCACATACAGACTATTTGTTTGCACAGGTGCACCAAGCGGCCAATTCCTGATTGTAGGGTGGCTGCATTATCGGTATTATTGCACCTGTGTATTTGCCATCTTAACTTGGGTCCCCTGCACCTTGGTTAGTGCAATTGTTGGAGGCCTTGAACAGGTAAGCATCTCTGCCTGTATACTGGTGTTTTTTAATAGCCATATAATAGCATCATTCATGAGTGCTCCCTGCAGGCTTCATTCTTCAGATGTTCATGATGGGTTTACTAACAAGGTAAAAAAAATAATCATACGTATAAAATGTATTTAGGGTTAGGGTGATGTTGTGAACTATACTTCTTGGCTCCCTCTTGTGGTCACTAGTGGTTGGCACTTGGATTGTCTTTCCCCAGGTTGGTACTCACCTGGTTCGTTAGGCCTGGGGTGTTGCTATTTAAACTTCCTGGATTCTCAGTCCAGTGCCTGGCATCGTTGTAATCAGTTCATTTCTGTTTGCTCCTGTTTTCAGGTCCTGGTTCCTTGCAAGATAAGCTAAGTCCTGCTTTCTTATTTTTGTTTATTTGCATTGTTCTTATTTTTGTCCAGCTTGTACAATATGTGATTCCTGATTTCGCTGGAAGCTCTAGGGGGCTGATATTCTCCCCCCTCACCGTTAGTCGGTTCGGGGGTTCTTGGATATTCAGCGTGGATATTTTGCAGGGTTTTTTGCTGACCGTATAAGTCATCTTACTATCTTCTGCTATTAGTCAGTGGACCTCTCTTTGCTAAAATCTAGTTCATTCTTACGTTTGTCTTTTCTTCTTACCTCACCGTTATTATTTGTTGGGGGCTTGTACTATAACTTTGGGGTCTTTCTTCTTGAGGCAAGAGAGGTCTTATTTTCCCTGACAGGGTTAGTTCTCCGGCTGGCGCGAGACGTCTAGGATCAACGTAGGTACGTTCCCCGGCTACTGTTAGTTGGTTGTGCTAGGATCAGATATACGGTCAGCCTAGTTACCACTTCCCTATGAGCTGGTATTTATGTTTGCAGACTTTGCTGAAATCTCTGAGATCCTCTGCCATTGGGATCATAACAGTATGCCAGGCCTAGTGAATAGTTAATGCATTGCAGAAGCGGGATTAAAAGAAAAGAAGTTCTGAGTTTTTGTTTGTTTTTTTTTCTTTCTTCCTTCCCCTTTTTCTCTGAGTGGCTTGAAGCTTTGCTGCAGACATGAATGTTCAGACCTTGATTACTAGTGTGGATCAGCTTGCTGCACGAGTGCAGGGCATTCAGGATTTTGTTGTTAGCAGTCCTATGTCAGAGCCTAAGATACCTATTCCTGAGCTGTTCTCTGGAGATCGATTTAAATTCAGGAATTTTAGGAATAATTGTAAATTGTTTCTATCTTTGAAACCTCGTTCGTCTGGAGATTCAGCTCAGCAAGTTAAAATTGTTATCTCCTTCTTGCGTGGCGACCCTCAGGATTGGGCTTTCTCGTTGGCGCCAGGAGATCCGGCATTGGCAAATATTGATGCTTTTTTCTGGCGCTCGGATTGCTTTATGAGGAGCCTAATCTTGAAATTCAGGCAGAAAAAGCTTTACTGGCTATCTCTCAGGGCCAAGATGAAGCTGAAGTGTATTGCCAAAAATTTCGGAAATGGTCCGTGCTTACTCAATGGAATGAGTGTGCTCTGGCCGCAAATTTCAGAAATGGCCTTTCTGAAGCTATTAAGAATGTGATGGTGGGTTTCTCCATTCCTACAAGTATGAATGATTCTATGGCGCTGGCTATTCAGATAGATCGGCGTTTGCGGGAGCGCAAATCCGCTAATCCTCTGGCGGTGTTGTCTGAACAGACACCTGTCTCAATGCAATGTGATAGAATCCTGACTAGAACTGAACGACAAAATCATAGACGTCAGAATGGGCTGTGTTTTTACTGTGGTGATTCTACACAAGTTATATCAGCATACTCTAAACGCCTAACAAAGGTTGTCAGTCCTGTCACCATTGGTAATTTGCAGCCTAAATTTATTTTGTCTGTGACCTTAATTTGCTCATTGTCTTCCTACCCTGTTATGGCGTTTGTGGATTCAGGTGCTGCCCTGAGTCTTATGGACTTGTCGTTTGCGAAGCGCTGTGGTTTTGTCCTGGAGCCTTTAAAAATTCCTATTCCTCTTAGAGGAATTGATGCTACGCCACTGGCGGAAAATAAACCGCAGTATTGGACACAAGTGACCATGTGCATGACTCCTGAACATCGGGAGGTGATTCGTTTTCTTGTTCTGCATAAAATGAATGATTTGGTCGTTTTAGGTCTGCCATGGTTACAGACCCATAATCCAGTTTTGGATTGGAAGGCTATGTCTGTGTCGAGTTGGGGTTGTCAGGGAATTCATTGCGATTCTCCGCCGGTGTCTATTGCTTCCTCTACTCCTTCAGAAGTTCCTGAGTATTTGTGTGACTATCAGGATGTATTCAGTGAGTCCAGGTCCAGTGCTCTTCCTCCTCATAGGGACTGTGACTGCGCTATAGATTTGATTCCTGGTAGTAAATTTCCTAAGGGACGATTATTTAATTTGTCTGTACCCGAGCATGCCGCAATGCGTTCTTATGTCAAGGAGTCTTTGGAGAAGGGGCATATTCGTCCATCCTCTTCCCCTCTTGGTGCGGGATTCTTTTTTGTGGCCAAGAAAGACGGGTCTTTGAGACCTTGTATAGACTATCGGCTTCTGAATAAAATCACTGTTAAATTTCAGTATCCTTTGCCACTATTGTCGGACTTGTTTGCTCGGATTAAGGTTGCCAAGTGGTTCACCAAGATAGATCTTCGTGGTGCGTACAACCTTGTGCGCATTAGGCAGGGAGATGAATGGAAAACTGCATTTAATACGCCCGAAGGTCATTTCGAGTACTTGGTGATGCCCTTTGGGCTCTCTAATGCTCCTTCAGTGTTTCAGTCCTTTATGCATGATATCTTCCGGAAGTATCTAGATAAATTTATGATTGTTTATCTGGATGATATTCTGGTTTTTTCTGATGATTGGGATTCTCATGTAAAGCAGGTCAGGATGGTGTTTCAGGTTTTGCGCGATAATGCTTTGTTTGTGAAGGGCTCAAAGTGTCTCTTTGGAGTGCAGAAGGTTTCCTTTTTGGGTTTTATTTTCTCCCCTTCTGCTGTGGAGATGGACCCAGTCAAGGTCCGAGCTATTCATGATTGGACTCAACCCACGTCTGTTAAGAGTCTTCAGAAGTTCTTGGGGTTTGCTAATTTCTACCGTCGTTTTATCGCTAACTTTTCTAGCGTTGTTAAACCTTTGACGGATATGACCAAGAAAGGTTCTGATGTGGCTAATTGGGCTCCTGCAGCCGTGGAGGCCTTCCAGGAGATGAAGCGCCGGTTTACTTCGGCGCCTGTTTTGTGCCAGCCTGATGTCTCACTTCCCTTTCAGGTTGAAGTGGATGCTTCTGAGATCGGTGCTGGGGCTGTTTTGTCGCAGAGAGGCTCTGGTTGCTCTGTGATGAGACCATGTGCTTTTTTCTCTAGGAAGTTTTCGCCTGCTGAGCGGAACTATGATGTTGGTAATCGGGAGTTGTTGGCCATGAAGTGGGCATTTGAGGAGTGGCGTCATTGGCTTGAGGGTGCTAAGCATCGTGTGGTGGTCTTGACTGATCACAAAAATCTGATGTATCTCGAGTCTGCTAAGCGCCTGAATCCTAGACAGGCTCGTTGGTCATTGTTTTTCTCTCGTTTTGACTTTGTGGTCTCGTACCTGCCTGGGTCGAAGAATGTGAAGGCTGATGCTCTTTCTAGGAGCTTTGTGCCTGACTCTCCTGGAGTCTCGGAGCCAGCTGGTATTCTTAAAGAGGGAGTAATCGTGTCGGCCATATCTCCTGATTTGCGACGTGTGTTGCAGAGATTTCAGGCTGGTAGACCTGACTCTTGTCCACCTGACAGACTGTTTGTTCCTGATAGATGGACCAGCAGAGTTGTTTCCGAGGTTCATTCCTCGGTGTTGGCAGGGCATCCGGGGATTTTTGGTACCCGAGATTTGGTGGCCAGGTCCTTTTGGTGGCCTTCCTTGTCACGGGATGTGCGGTCATTTGTGCAGTCCTGTGGGACTTGTGCTCGGGCTAAGCCTTGTTGTTCTCGTGCTAGCGGGTTGCTTTTGCCCTTGCCCGTCCCGAAGAGGCCTTGGACACACATTTCCATGGATTTCATTTCTGATCTTCCGGTGTCTCAAGGAATGTCTGTCATCTGGGTGGTGTGTGATCGTTTTTCCAAGATGGTCCATTTGGTGCCCTTGCCTAAGTTGCCTTCCTCTTCCGATCTGGTTCCTTTGTTTTTTCAGAATGTGGTTCGTTTACACGGCATTCCTGAGAATATCGTGTCCGACAGAGGATCCCAGTTTGTGTCCAGATTCTGGCGATCTTTTTGTGCTAAAATGGGCATTGATTTGTCGTTTTCATCTGCCTTTCATCCTCAGACTAATGGCCAAACGGAGCGAACTAATCAGACACTGGAGGCTTATTTGAGATGTTTTGTTTCTGCGGACCAGGATGATTGGGTGACCTTCTTGCCATTGGCTGAGTTTGCCCTTAATAATCGGGCTAGTTCCGCTACTTTGGTTTCGCCATTTTTCTGCAACTCTGGTTTTCATCCTCGTTTTTCCTCGGGTCATGTTGAGCCTTCTGACTGTCCTGGGGTGGATTCCGTGGTGGATAGGTTGCAGCGGATTTGGAATCATGTGGTGGACAACTTGAAGTTGTCACAGGAGAAGGCTCAGCGTTTTGCCAACCGCCGCCGCGGTGTGGGTCCCCGACTTCGTGTGGGGGAGTTGGTTTGGTTGTCTTCTCGGTATGTCCCTCTGAAGGTTTCCTCTCCTAAGTTTAAGCCTCGCTTTATTGATCCTTATAAAATTTTGGAAGTTCTTAATCCAGTATCATTTCGTTTGGATCTTCTGGTGTCGTTTGCCATTCACAACGTGTTCCATAGGTCTTTGTTGCGGCGGTACGTTGTGCCTGTGGTTCCTGCTGTTGAGCCTCCTGCTCCGGTGTTGGTTGAGGGCGAGTTGGAGTACGTGGTGGAGAAGATCTTGGATTCTAGTCTCTCTAGACGGAGGCTTCAGTATCTGGTCAAATGGAAGGGCTATGGTCAGGAGGATAATTCCTGGGTGGTCGCTTCTGATGTTCATGCGGCCGATTTGGTTCGTGCCTTCCACGCTGCTCATCCTGATCGCCCTGGTGGTCTTGGTGAGGGTTCGGTGACCCCTCCTTAAAGGGGGGGTACTGTTGTGAACTATACTTCTTGGCTCCCTCTTGTGGTCACTAGTGGTTGGCACTTGGATTGTCTTTCCCCAGGTTGGTACTCACCTGGTTCGTTAGGCCTGGGGTGTTGCTATTTAAACTTCCTGGATTCTCAGTCCAGTGCCTGGCATCGTTGTAATCAGTTCATTTCTGTTTGCTCCTGTTTTCAGGTCCTGGTTCCTTGCAAGATAAGCTAAGTCCTGCTTTCTTATTTTTGTTTATTTGCATTGTTCTTATTTTTGTCCAGCTTGTACAATATGTGATTCCTGATTTCGCTGGAAGCTCTAGGGGGCTGATATTCTCCCCCCTCACCGTTAGTCGGTTCGGGAGTTCTTGGATATTCAGCGTGGATATTTTGCAGGGTTTTTTGCCGTATAAGTCATCTTACTATCTTCTGCTATTAGTCAGTGGACCTCTCTTTGCTAAAATCTATTTCATTCTTACGTTTGTCTTTTCTTCTTACCTCACCGTTATTATTTGTTGGGGGCTTGTACTATAACTTTGGGGTCTTTCTTCTTGAGGCAAGAGAGGTCTTATTTTCCCTGACAGGGTTAGTTAGTTCTCCGGCTGGCGCGAGACGTCTAGGATCAACGTAGGTACGTTCCCCGGCTACTGTTAGTTGGTTGTGCTAGGATCAGATATACGGTCAGCCTAGTTACCACTTCCCTATGAGCTGGTATTTATGTTTGCAGACTTTGCTGAAATCTCTGAGATCCTCTGCCATTGGGATCATAACAGGGTGCCTCCTTAATTCCTAAATGTGGAGACAGTTATCTGTTGTGAATTTTGATTCTGGGCTCCCCCGGTGGCCGCTTGTGGAATTGGACTTGTCATCCTCTTTCCTGTTTCACCTGGTTCCATCAGTAGTGGGTGTCGCTATTTAAGCTCATTTCTCTGGTGGTTTCTTGCCGGTCAACAATGTTATCTGATGCCTCTCAGTGCTTGTTCCTGCTTCTAGACAACTACTAGATAAGTTGGACTTTTGTCCATGTTTTGTTTTGCCTATTTGTTCCAGTTCACAGCTGAAGTTTTGTTACTGTGTCTGGAAAGCTCTCGTTGATCAGGGATTGCTACTCTGGCGTTATGAGTTAATGCCAGAGTTTAAAGTAATCTCTGGATGGTGTTTTGTTAGTGTTTTTCTGCTGACCATGAAAGTATACTATCTGTCTTCTGCTATCTAGTAAGCGGACCTCAAATTTGCTAAGACTATTTTCCTGCTGCGTTTGTTGTTTCATCTGAACTCACCGTCATTATATGTGGGGGGCTACTGTCTTCTTTGGAATATTTCTCTAGAGGTGAGCCAGGTCTTATATTTCCCTCTGCTAGCTATTTAGGTCTTAGGCCAGAGCTGGGCATCTAGCGATAAATAGGAAATGCTACCTGGCTATTTCTAGTTGCGCGGCAGGCTTAGTTCATGGTCAGTATAGTTCCATCTTCCGAGAGCTTGTCCCTCTATAGGCTTGCTATGATCTCTGCCTGCAGAGATCATGACAGTTTGACCGGCCATAAAGTGTTAAAGACCCAGGTTGAGAAAGGAGAGTTATAAGAAGTCTGCTGGAATTTTTTTTTTTTTTTTTTTCCTCCAGTCTGCCTTGCTGCAGTCTTTTTTCTCTCTCTCCTCCTAATCTCTGTATGGCTCTGTGTGCACCTGACAATCATGGATCTCCAGAGTGTAACTGCGGGTTTGAATAATCTCATCACGAAAGTACAAAATTTACAAGATTTTGTGGTACATGCTCCGGTATCTGAGCCGAGAATTCCTTTGCCGGAGTTCTTCACAGGGAATAGAGCTAGCTTCCAGAATTTTCGAAATAATTGTAAGCTTTATTTGTCCCTGAAGTCTCGTTCAGCTGGAGACCCGGCTCAGCAGGTTAGGATTGTGATTTCCTTGCTCAGGGGTGACCCTCAAGATTGGGCCTTCTCATTGCCAGCAGGGGATCCTGCGTTACGCGATGTGGATGCGTTTTTTCTGGCCTTGGGCTTGCTTTATGAGGAACCTCATTTGGAACTTCAGGCAGAAAAAACTTTGATGGCACTATCTCAGGGGCAAGACGAAGCTGAAGTTTTCTGCCAAAAATTCCGTAAATGGTCTGTGCTTACTCAGTGGAATGAGTGCGCCTTGGCGGCAACTTTCAGAGAAGGTCTCTCTGATGCCGTTAAGGATGTTATGGTGGGGTTCCCTGTGCCTGCAGGTCTGAATGAGTCCATGACAATGGCTATTCAGATTGATAGGCGTCTGCGGGAGCGCAAACCGGTGCACCATCTGGCGGTGTCTATGGAAAAGACGCCAGAAAGTATGCAGTGTGATAGAATTCTGTCCAGGAGCGAGCGACAGAATTTTAGACGGAAGAATGGATTGTGTTTCTATTGTGGGGATTCTACTCATGTTATATCAGCATGCTCTAGGCGTACAAAGAAGCTTGATAAGTCTGTTTCCATTGGCACCATTCAGTCTAAGTTTATTTTGTCTGTAACCCTGATTTGCTCTTTGTCATCCATTGCCACGGACGCCTATGTTGACTCTGGCGCCGCTCTGAGTCTTATGGATTGGTCCTTTGCCAATCGTTGTGGTTTTGATTTAGAGCCTTTGGAGACTCTTATTCCTCTGAAGGGGATTGACTCCACCCCATTGGCTAATAATAAACCACAATACTGGACACAAGTAACCATGCGTATCAATCCGGATCACCAGGAGATTATTCGTTTCCTGGTGCTGTATAATTTACATGACGATTTGGTACTGGGATTGCCATGGTTGCAGTCTCACAACCCAGTCTTGGACTGGAGAGCAATGTCTGTGTTGAGCTGGGGATGTAAGGGTATTCATGGGGACTTACCTTTGGTTTCTATTTCGTCGTCCATTCCCTCTGAAGTCCCTGAGTTCCTCTCTGATTATCAAGACGTCTTTGACGAACCCAAGCTTGGGTCGTTACCTCCGCACCGTGAGTGCGATTGTGCCATAGATTTGATACCGGGTTGTAAATATCCAAAGGGTCGTTTGTTTAATCTGTCTGTGCCGGAACATGCTGCTATGCGGGAATATATAAAGGAGTCTTTGGAAAAGGGACATATTCGTCCATCTTCTTCTCCCTTGGGAGCTGGGTTTTTCTTTGTCTCAAAAAAAGACGGCTCTTTGAGACCATGTATTGATTATCGGCTTCTGAATAAGATCACTGTTAAGTATCAATACCCATTGCCATTGCTTACTGATTTGTTTGCTCGTATAGAGGGTGCTAAGTGGTTCTCTAAAATTGATCTTCGTGGGGCGTATAATTTGGTGCGGATCAGGCAGGGGGATGAGTGGAAGACCGCATTTAATACGCCCGAGGGCCACTTTGAGTATTTGGTCATGCCTTTTGGTCTTTCTAATGCCCCTTCAGTTTTCCAGTCTTTTATGCATGATATTTTCCGCGATTTTCTGGATAAATTTATGATAATATATCTGGATGATATTCTGATTTTTTCTGATGACTGGGACTCTCATGTCCAGCAGGTCAGGAGAGTTTTTCAGGTTCTGCGGTCTAATTCTTTATGTGTGAAGGGGTCTAAGTGCGTTTTTGGGGTCCAGAAAATTTCCTTTTTGGGGTATATTTTTTCTCCCTCTTCCATTGAGATGGATCCCGTCAAGGTGCAAGCTATTTGTGACTGGACTCAGCCCTCCTCTCTTAAGGGTCTTCAGAGATTTTTGGGCTTTGCCAACTTTTACCGCCGATTTATTGCTGGTTTTTCGGATGTCGTTAAACCACTGACTGATTTGACCAGACAAGGCGCTGATGTTGCTAATTGGTCCCCTCATGCTGTAGAGGCCTTTCAGGAGCTTAAGCGCCGTTTTGCCTCTGCCCCTGTGTTGCGTCAGCCTGATGTGAATCTGCCTTTTCAGGTTGAGGTTGACGCTTCGGAGATCGGAGCTGGGGCAGTGTTGTCGCAGAAAGGTTCCGACTGCTCCGTCATTAGGCCTTGTGCCTTCTTTTCTCGCAAATTTTCGCCCGCAGAGCGGAATTATGATGTTGGGAATCGGGAGCTTTTGGCCATGAAGTGGGCGTTTGAGGAGTGGCGCCATTGGCTCGAGGGGGCTAGGCATCAGGTGGTGGTATTGACTGACCACAAAAATTTGATTTATCTTGAGACTGCCAGACGCCTGAATCCTAGACAGGCGCGCTGGTCTTTATTTTTTTCTCGCTTTAATTTTGTGGTGTCATACCTACCGGGTTCTAAGAATGTTAAGGCAGATGCCCTTTCTAGGAGTTTTGACCCGGACTCTCCTGGTAATTCTGAACCCACAGGTATCCTTAGGGAGGGAGTAATTTTGTCGGCCGTTTCTCCTGATCTGCGGCGGTCCTTGCAAGAGTTTCAGGCGGATAGACCGGATCGTTGTCCGCCTGATAGACTGTTTGTTCCGGATGATTGGACCAGCAGAGTCATCTCTGAGGTACATTCTTCTGCATTGGCAGGTCATCCCGGAATTTTTGGTACCAGGGATTTGGTGGCAAGATCCTTCTGGTGGCCTTCCCTGTCACGAGATGTGCGAGTCTTTGTGCAGTCATGTGACGTTTGTGCTCGGGCCAAGTCTTGTAGTTCTCGGGCTAGCGGACTGCTGTTGCCCTTGCCTATTCCTAAGAGGCCTTGGACACACATCTCGATGGATTTTATTTCAGATCTGCCTGTTTCCCAGAAGATGTCTGTCATCTGGGTGGTCTGTGACCGTTTCTCTAAAATGGTCCATTTGGTTCCTCTGCCCAAGTTGCCTTCTTCTTCTGAGTTGGTTCCTCTGTTTTTTCAGAATGTTGTCCGATTGCACGGTATTCCTGAGAATATTGTTTCTGACAGAGGTACTCAATTTGTGTCTAGATTTTGGCGGGCATTCTGTGCTAGGATGGGCATAGATTTGTCTTTTTCATCTGCTTTTCACCCTCAGACTAATGGCCAGACCGAGCGGACTAATCAGACCCTTGAGACATATCTGAGGTGTTTTGTCTCTGCTGACCAGGATGATTGGGTTGCTTTTTTGCCATTGGCAGAGTTCGCCCTCAATAATCGGGCCAGCTCTTCCACCTTGGTGTCCCCGTTTTTCTGTAATTCGGGGTTTCACCCTCGATTTTCCTCCGGTCAGGTGGAATCCTCGGATTGTCCTGGAGTGGATGCGGTGGTGGAGAGATTGCATCACATCTGGGGGCAGGTTATGGACAATTTGAAGTTGTCCCAGGAGAAGACTCAGCGTTTTGCCAACCGTCATCGTCGTGTTGGTTCTCGGCTTTGTGTTGGAGATTTGGTGTGGTTGTCTTCTCGTTTTGTCCCTATGAGGGTCTCTTCTCCTAAGTTTAAACCTCGGTTCATCGGCCCTTATAGAATATTGGAGATTCTTAATCCTGTTTCTTTCCGTTTGGACCTCCCTGCGTCCTTTTCCATTCATAACGTTTTTCATCGGTCGTTATTGCGCAGGTATGAGGTACCTGTTGTACCTTCAGTTGAGCCTCCTGCTCCGGTGTTGGTTGAGGGTGAGTTGGAGTACGTTGTGGAGAAAATTTTGGACTCTCGTGTTTCCAGACGGAGACTCCAGTATCTGGTCAACTGGAAGGGTTACGGCCAGGAGGATAATTCTTGGGTCAATGCATCTGATGTTCATGCTTCTGATCTTGTTCGTGCCTTCCATAGGGCTCATCCTGGTCGCCCTGGTGGATCTGGTGAGGGTTCGGTGCCCCCTCCTTGAGGGGGGGGTACTGTTGTGAATTTTGATTCTGGGCTCCCCCGGTGGCCGCTTGTGGAATTGGACTTGTCATCCTCTTTCCTGTTTCACCTGGTTCCATCAGTAGTGGGTGTCGCTATTTAAGCTCATTTCTCTGGTGGTTTCTTGCCGGTCAACAATGTTATCTGATGCCTCTCAGTGCTTGTTCCTGCTTCTAGACAACTACTAGATAAGTTGGACTTTTGTCCATGTTTTGTTTTGCCTATTTGTTCCAGTTCACAGCTGAAGTTTTGTTACTGTGTCTGGAAAGCTCTCGTTGATCAGGGATTGCTACTCTGGCGTTATGAGTTAATGCCAGAGTTTAAAGTAATCTCTGGATGGTGTTTTGTTAGTGTTTTTCTGCTGACCATGAAAGTATACTATCTGTCTTCTGCTATCTAGTAAGCGGACCTCAAATTTGCTAAGACTATTTTCCTGCTGCGTTTGTTGTTTCATCTGAACTCACCGTCATTATATGTGGGGGGCTACTGTCTTCTTTGGAATATTTCTCTAGAGGTGAGCCAGGTCTTATATTTCCCTCTGCTAGCTATTTAGGTCTTAGGCCAGAGCTGGGCATCTAGCGATAAATAGGAAATGCTACCTGGCTATTTCTAGTTGCGCGGCAGGCTTAGTTCATGGTCAGTATAGTTCCATCTTCCGAGAGCTTGTCCCTCTATAGGCTTGCTATGATCTCTGCCTGCAGAGATCATGACAGTTATCAGGCCGAACTTGCAGAACTTAAGTTACAAGACATTATGTTCAACATTTCCACTAGTGACCACCCTCGTGATCCTATAACATGCTTAATAATTCAAATTTAACTTAATTTAAGTAGATGATCTAATGAAAACGTTCTTCTTATTGACTCTTCAGGTTGTAAAACCTATTTTATTAAACAGTTTTAGATAATTCTTAATGAACATAAGGAGGCCTGTGTTTCGAATCCTCAACTCTTGGTCAGAGTATAAGGGGTCACAAAGATGTAAAAATTGTCTCTCTCTGCATGACCCGTGCTCAAACCTTTGGACTACAAAAGGTATAGAAGACAGTGAATTTCACTCACAACAGGAATTCCTCATGGCTCTATGTGCTGGGTATGAAAGATATTAAAAAAAAAGGGAGTGTACATCCACTAGCTCAGAGACAAAAAACAAGTAGAGATAAAACTTGGAAAATGGTGAAAAGTGAATGACACATGCCATATAATTGCCAGCAATAGTTTCATTTCTCATGTACACACAAGAGCTTATACTGAACAGTCACAAGGATTAGTTCCATCATATTCAAAGCACCCCAACACCTTCTGAATTTCTACACTCCTGTAAAGATAATACAGAGGTGCTGATACAGTCCATATTGGGTTACTCTGCTTCTAAACTCCACAGTAGGCCTCATTCACATGTCCGTGTTGCATGTACGTGTTCTACCCATTTTTTTTCATGGAAACAACACATACCCATATTAATATACAATGCTATTCACATGTCTGTGTTTTTACACGGATGATGTGTCCATGCTAAACACGCAGAGAAATGGCTGTTTTTTTTTTCCATCAGCTTCGGTGACAAGGGCCAATACTATATCAGTTCTGGTATGTTATCATCAAGGGCCAATACAAGTCTAGGGGTCCGTGAAAACCATGTACAGCACAGGGATGGCATCAGTGTACCATCCGTTTTCTGTTTTTATTTGTTCTGTGAAAAACGCAGATGACACACTGATGGTAAAAATGGACACACTATCCGTCTGTCGTTTTTTATTATCAGGGTGTCATCTGCAAAATACTGATCGATGCCGGTACCATTTTTCACGGACCTGTCAATGAGGCCTTAAGGTAATACACGCATTTCTTATTCAGTGGGAGAAAATAAAAAAAACACCATGAGATTTTTTTGCAGAATAATTTTGTATTTGTAATAATTTAAATACTTAATTCTAATTTTCCCTCATTTATTCACATGACACCTATATATTAATGATTACGGTAAATATTCCCATTTCTTACCTCTGATTATACATTTTACGCCTATCACAGGCAGCCCAAAACCGGCTATATAAAAAAATGAATAAATAAAAAGATTGGGCATAAAGCTAATGTAAAATTTTCCCATACAATTCAGATTTAATCAGTTACAGGATATAAAACAGCATTTATTTTATCTTCACTATAGGAAGTTTGACCATACAGACAATGTTACCTGATGGGTAGCACTGCATGAAGCGAGGAAAGTGTTCAGCTATCCACTGTGGGCAATAAATGCAAATTAAAGAAGGGATTCTAAAAGTGCCAGCCTTGTTAATATTCTAGTCTGGAGCGGAATACACGAGAATTATTACTTGCTTCAGATTGATTTGTACTGCAAGTCCTTTGAAATTAAATGCAAAAGTAAAGAATAGGCGGGTGGCTCTAACTAGAATTATTTAGGAGCACAATGACAACTTCAATAAAATATTGTTTAGTTATAAAATAAAAAGTGGAAATAGACGACACATGCTGCATATTCCCCCAATAGATGGAAGCGCTAATTTATTGTTATGAAGACAGACAATCTGCTAGTAATCAAGTCAGCTGTATTCTTCACACTGATCGTAGACAGGAGCTTCCTACAATAAATGTGCTGCTTAAAGGGAAACTACTGCATACAATAATGGAATAGGACAGTTTATTTCCCGTTATTTATATAGTGCAACATGTGCCAAAGGAGCATACAGTACATTACATGGACAAAGGTATTTGGACACCTATACATACAACTGCAGAAGCTTTTAAGACATCCCATAAGATGTTGAAGGATGTGTGTAGGAATTTATGCAAAAGTGCATAGGTGAGGTCAGACATTGATGTTGGGGGAAACAGCCTGACTTGCAATTTCTGTTCTAGTTCATTTCAATGGTGTTGGATGAGATTGAAGTCAGGGTTCTGTCAAGTTCTTCCTAAACTAAACTCACCCAACCATGTCTTTACGGACCCGCTTTGTGCACTGAGCACAGTCCTTCTGGAACAGAAATGGGTCTACCTAAAATTGTTCCTGCAAAGATAAGATCACGCACTTGTCCAAAATGTCTTGGTACACTTAGCGTTAAGATTTCCATTCACTGGAATTAACGGTTAGAAGAGAGTTGACAACTTTCATGCATTATGCACCTCAGTACTTGGCGATCCCACTCTATATCTGTGTGGGGTCCTCGCTTTGAGGCTGACTTGTTTTGGTTCCAAACCGCTTGTAATTTTCTATCATATCACTCAATTGGTAGTGGAATATTTAGGACAGGAGAAATTTTATGATCTGACTTGTTACACTGGTGGCTTCTACTACAGGGCCACTATGGTACTGTATCATTGAGATTTTTAGAGCGAGCCATTCTTTTATAAATGTTAGTAAAAGCATATGGCATGGTGAGGGGCTGGTTGTTATACATTCGGAGCAATGGGACTGATTGAAAAACTTGAATTCAAATATTTAGGCTAGGGCTACTTTGGCTGCGTCACTCTTCACGCAATCAAAGTTCACTAGGCATCACTGCTATATTGCAGCTAAATATAAGTGTATAGGATCCATTTTCAATGTGGAGAGTACAGCGACCACGAATAGTAAGTCATAAAAAGTTCAACCTCGCTGGTTTCTTTACAACCTGCTTGTTAAGGTCGCAATACCCTTCTGGTTGTAATGCAAATCCATTCACTTGTATTGAGCTGTGATGTGGCATCGGTACCTAGCAAAATGTTCTTGGCCGATAGGTATCGTAGCCAAAGTCACCATGCAGCTCTAGCCTATGAGGTGTGATGCAATACCAAAGTCACCATGTAGCCCTAGAGTAGGAGGTGTGATGCAACGCTTTCACCCATGTAGTGTATTAATGTTTGAAAAAGAAAAGTCTATGGAGTTCAAACCATTATGCTGTACTGTTAATGCAGAGAAAATCAAGAGCAGAAATGTCCTCATCTTTCTGGTGTATGATTGATGACTGAGAAACTCCTCTCTATTCTTCTAGATAGAAAACTTTCAATGTTTCTTCATGCTGGATTTTCTGCACATCATACTATGATTGAACCCTTAAACAAAACTCACTGAGTAATAGATGCAAATAGTATTGACCTGTCTGATGGACCATCCCTATGCCTCCCATTTCTCTGTCATTTTCTGTTAATATTTCTATGTTAATTTTCTTCACTCTCTTTTCCCACTACTATTCCTGTTATGACTTGGTGGCCTAAGAGCAGCATGGGACGTACTCTGGAGAAGGTGGTACCTGTACTGACCGCAGACCCTGAACCTAACACCGCAACTAGAAGTAGCCGTGGAATGTACCTAGCGCTCCCTAGACATCTCGACACAGCCGGAGGACTAATTACCCCTAGAGATAGAAAAGGGAAAACTATCTTGCCTCAGAGAAAATCCCCAAAGAACAGGCAGCCCCCCACAAATATTGACTGTGAGAGGAGAGGGAAAAAACATACACAGACTGAAATGAGAATTTAGCAAAGGAGGCCACTTCTAGCTAAATAGAAAGGACAGGACAGAGTACTATGCGGTCAGTATTAAAAACTAGAAAATATCCACCACAGAAAATACAAAAAACTCCACAGCTAACTAAAGACATGGAGGGTATATCTGCCTCTCCAGAGATTCCAGCTTGGCTGCATAAATCCTTACACAGATTAAGCTGGACAAGAAAAAACCTGAAATGCACTGAACAATAAGGCCCACAACATGTGGGCAGCAAAAACAAGCAGAACTTATCTTTGTTGAAAAGAACAGCAAGCAGGAGAGACCAGGAAGGGATGTGAATCCTCCAGAAACAATTAACAACTGGCACTGACTAAAGGGTGAAGCCAGACTAAATAGCCCAGTCCAAAGTGGACACAGCTGATGACTGCTGTGAAGGACAGACAGCAGCGCTACCACTTATAACCACCGGAGGGAGCCCAAGAGCAGAATTCACAACATATTCCCTTGGCCATGTTGGGTGTGATTTTCTGTTTTTGTTTACCTGCCTATGTTGGGTGTGACATTATGCTCTTGTTCCCCAGGCTATATTGGGTATGACTATCTGCTCTTGTTCCCTTAGCTATGCTGGGTGTGACTTTCTGCTCTTATTCCCCTGGCTATGCTGGGTATGACTTTCTGCTCTTTTCCCCCTGGCTATGATGAGTGTGACTTTCTGCTCTTGTTCCCCAGGCTATGTTGGGTGTGACTGTATGCTCTTGTTCTCCTAGCTATGTTGAGTGACTTTATGCTCTTGTTCCCCTGGCTTTGATTGGTGTGACTTTCTACTCTTGTTCCCCTGGCTATGCTGGGTGTGACTTTCTGTTCTTGTTCCTCTGGCTATGCTAGGTGTGACTTTCTGCTCTTGTTCCTCTGGCTATGCTGTGTGTGACTTTCTGTTCTTGTTCTCCTAGCTATGTTGAGTGTGACTTTCTGCTCTTGTTCCCCTGGCTATGTTGGGTGTGACTTTCTGTTCTTGTTCTCCTAGCTATGTTGGGTGTGACTGTAGGCTCTTGTTCTCCTAGCTATGTTGGGTGTGACTTTCTGCTCTTGTTCTCCTGGCTATGCTGGGTGTGACTATCTGCTCTTGTTCCCCTGGCTATGTTGGGTGTGACTTTCTGCTCTTGTTCCCCTGGCTATGTTGGGTGTGACTGTAGGCTCTTGTTCGCCTAGCTATGTTGGGTGTGACTTTCTGCTCTTGTTCCCCTGGCTATGTTGGGTGTGACTTTCTGCTCTTGCTCTCCTGGCTATGTTAAGTGTGACTTTCTGCTCTTGTTCCCCTGGCTATGTTGGGTGTGATTGTAAGCTCTTGTTCTCCTAGCTATGTTGGGTATGACTTTCTGCTCTTGTTCCCCTGGCTATGTCGGGTATGACTTTCTGCTTAGACATATTCTAAAATTCTTCATAATTCTGTGATCAGTGGGTAATTTACCAGTTCCCTGATTTTACATTAGAAATGTAATTCTATGTCTACTTTCAATTATGACAGACAAAATTATGACCTATTTGAGCTGTAAAGTTCTACCTTTTTCTTGTAGCTTTGATTGCACTTTTTAAAAAATCAGAAACTACATTGGAAAAAAATGATGGCACATATGTAAGGGGTTGTTTGGTGAAAGCAAGTTATCACCTAATAACAGAATAAGTTCTAATTAGAGAACAGTGAATTGATCTGCGGAGGATGAAGTACTAGTCGAATTTCCTGAAATTTGTAGTTTCCTGCTAATTTAAAAATGTTCAGATTCAATTCATAGTTTGCAAAAAAAAAAAAACTTTCCTGGCAATGGTTGTCAGTTTTTATCTGCTGAAGGAGAATGTCTTCCAAAATGTGTAATAGCTTGCAGACAATAACATATTCTATTGTTCTATATTGAGCACTGTATTTTTTTTGTATGGTTTGTATATATTTCTTATGTGATTAATATTCCACATATCTATATGTCTGTATTAACCAGTCTAAAGGCATATCTCCTGGATGGACCTGCTGCTTTTGGCCAAATTCTGATGTGATCTGAGTGCAAAACAACCTTGTGGCACATCACACCTCAACAAGATGACTGAGAAACGGTCTATCTTTTTGTCAATATCCGTGACATCATTACCCCATAAGGTTCTCGGAGTGTTTTGTATAAGATTATTATTACTTCATTTTAGGGATGATTGGGTTATGGTAAGCAGAAGAAGGGAAGCATAAGCCAGTTTTTCATTTATGTTCCTCAGAAATTTTTTAAAAATTATGCGTTCCGTTTGTTCCGGTGTTTTTTTTGTTTGCAGGTAATGCATCAGTCTAAGACCTCAATGGATATTATTATCATCAGGACTAATGGAATTAAGAAGCCTATATTGTTCAGATGCAATTATGTGGCACCGAGAGTTTGGAAATGGCAGAGGAAGAAACTAATAGCATGCCTGTTAATAGAATACTGGTTTGCGTGCACAATGCACACTGTCAGGATTCAGAAGTCTGCAGTCACAGAGAGACTGCAGACTTTTATCAGAAAACCGGACAAACCCTTTAATGTTTTTTAGGGCTCCTTCTGATCAGCACAATACGGTGGCAGTGGCTGATACTAGGCACTGCCCATAAATCCTATTGAGCTGTGATGTTCTACATAAACACTGAAGGGGGCAAAGCACACAAGTTGATTAACAAAGATCGCAGGAGTCAGACTTTCACCGATCAAAAATTTGATGACCGGTCCTCAGGGCGCTACTTTTGACAAATGGCTCACGACATACCATTGGGTCAAAGTCTGGTAAACTCATGGGCTGCTCCCGTAAGTCAAGGGTGACATGGATATATTCAGGAGAAAGGGTTAAAGTGACACTGCCGCCTGCTGACAGAAGAAAAAGAAGAAATTTCCACAGTGTGACCACAAATATGAGAGAGCGCCATGTTCCATCCACATCTGACGATCGTCAAAGCCACAGTCACTAGTATTGATGTGATGACTACTTCCAGTAAACTCTGTAGTAATCCCTATAAAACTATATATATTTTTTCGATTAACATTAAAACTTTATTTCATATATTTACACAAAAAAAATAGGAAATGGTAAAAGTAAATGTAACGATTTCGGTCACAGCCACTACAATCTAATTTAAATATAGCAGCTTCATGGAAGAGAATATATTCCCGATAGAAAGTAATAATGAAATCTGAGTCATTGAGAAGATAAGAGCAATACAGAATTATAGCGCAGCCAAGATTCATGAAAATGGTTATTATGTATCACAGTTCAAGGTAAGTTACATAAGGATGAGCTTGATAAAGTGAAGTGACAGCGTCTGTGCGCTCAGAATACAAATTCTATAGAGAACCCACTAACCTGCAGGAATAGGGAACGTCCAGCTGCAGCAGAACTAAAATATTTCCCCAAACTATCCCAGTTTATTGCATAGAATAAAATAAATAGGCAAATAAATATTCTCACACCCTCATGATTGATACAACTACACTTCCAGAATATGAACACATTTATTTTACCTAAATGTATTTGTTTTTGGCTAGCAAGCAATTTTGCAATTGGGTTCAATTAGAAATATTTAATTATTATTTTTTTATTATTATTATTATTAATATTATTATTATTATTTTTATAGGGAACCAGGTTTGACCAATAAGAGATACGGCCACCATCTTTTAGGGCTGATATACAGCATTCTGTAGCAGTTTATTGCTATGTAACCTGAGGGCAGCATGAGATAGGGGCCGAGGCACTGATTGCAGCAATATGTCACTTATTAGGCTATGTAGTGTAGTTTCAATACAAAGAGTGTTTTATTAGCAGTAGATTCTCACTTCCGGACTACAACTCACGTGCCTCCTGGTCCAACTCCGCCCCCAGCAGTTTACTGTCAATAGACAATGTGCCAGAAAGCTGTGGTGTGGGCAGGGTTTGCTTTCTAAGCCCTGCTACATATACAGTAATGAAAATGCTGATTGTATCACAACTGCTGCACCCAGTAAACCAATTGACACATCGTTGGAATCAGGGTCTCTTTTCCTACATCAGGCTGATCTTGGATGAGGCAGCAAAACCTGCTGACTGATTCTTTTTAAGAGTGAATCCATAAGTGAGCTCATTGTGATGCAGAGTCAGTAATTTTTCTTGTAGGGGTTTTACTTTCATTGAAAAACTTTGAAAGCCGATTAACGACCAAATACAAGTTCAACTTTCAACTGGTCAAAAATTAGTTTCAAAATAATTCAGTAAAAAAAATGGTGAGAGACCCCACTGCCGGAATAAGCTCACTGACAGATTTACTCTTAACTCATTAGGCAGCAAGCTATGTATGGTGATACATAGAGGCTGTAGAGGTCCAAGTGCTGGTTTGGAGTCTGCTATGATTGGGAATGGTCAGGCAAAAAGCATTTATACCCAGCGATTTTCCTAAATGATGTGAACAATGTGCTCACTATAACACACTGACAACGAGAGGCCTCTTATTTCTACGTGAAGAACATGACAACCACTCCTGATTATTTGTGGCAGTCAACACAATTACAGACATGGCACGTTAACTTCAATTAATAAAAACTGATTGCTCGCGGTTATTTATATTCATCAATCATTTCTAGATGAGGTCGGAATTAATGGGATTAGGTTACAAGTTTAACCATTCACATTCTGGCCCCACATTTTGAACCCAGGACAAACTGAGCAAAAATTAATAATTAAAGGGGTTGTCTCATAAAAATAAGCCCTTTTAATAATGAAGACTGTTCAGCAATCATTGATGTATAGGATGGATAAAGAAATAAATTTGCAAGTTAAAGTCAAAAGTAATATAATTTCCAAAGCATAAAAAAGTTAAATGTCAGTAAAAAAGCTTCTGACATGTAGGAGTTTTAAAAGAGAGAAGAAAAGTCGGCATTAATACTTCGTGACTGCTGAGTCGTGACAGTGTGCTATAGCTAGAAGTGGCCAATATAAAAAGACAAATACTATTAAAGAATTGCTGTAATTGGGGGTCCCGTTGGAGCTTTTGCATTGGAACCCATGAGCTTCATGTTACACCACTGGATAAGTACATCCAAGGTGTCTAGAGTAGGGGATGGGACAAAACAGAGGAACCAATAAGCACACTGTCATGACTCCCCTGTATTGGCTATGACCACCATGTATGCGATTTGCATAGTTGCAGTCACATGCTGACCAGATTCTCCTGTGTTTCGTTAAAGGACTTTGATTGGAATGCAGGAGAATTAGTCAACATACGGCCGTAACGGTGCAAATCACATACTTGGAGGTCACATGACCTCACATTCGTATGGGAAAAACAGGCAGTCTGGATTCACAAAGAGTGTCTGCAGACTTTCCTTCCCAGTCTGGAACATCCCTTTAATCATCTGGGTTTGGGGGCTGTGACACTCATCAATCATTTTAATTAGCTGATTTTTTTAATAAATATTAGCTGCTCACATTAATTTGTAGCATCTAATTTTTGTCTATTGGCCTAGTCACTAAGCATTACGTCACATCATGGAACCAACCAGGACTGCCACTAGGAATTTCGAGGCCCCATACTGGCAAAATTACCAAGGCCCCCTTGAGACTCTGCCCAGGCTCCCCCCTAGCCCCGTCTCCACCCCTCGAACCATCCACAGACCCACCACACTCTCATGGAAAAACTCCACTTCTGCATCAAGTCCTCACCAATCACACATTATCAGTTCCCATCACTAGATTACATACATAGCCAGCAGCTTTTGTTTTGGCCAAAATATTTTTTAAATCCGCCACAACGACAAGGCAGAGTCTTTTGGCAGAGCTCTACTCTACTGTAACATATTAAACATTTATTAAAATATCCAGTACAATTTTATGCATATTTTTATTTATTTTTAAATTTTTAAAGTGACCAATAATATCACATACAAGGTACAAATACCACCACGCATTTACCAGACTACATATTACCACCACAGTGATCGAATACTACAATACTGATCATTAATAAAAAAACAACACTAATCTCACCATAAGTGCCACTATACACAGGAGCTCTGTACTTAGTATACAGTGTCCGTGTACAGGTAATACAGTGATCATCAGTGACATTATACATAGGAGCTCTGTATATAGTGTCAGTGTACAGGTAATTCAGTGATCATCAGTGACATTATACACAGAAGCTCTGTATATAGTGTATGGTGTACAGGTAATACAGTGACCACCAGTGACATCATACACAGGAGCTCTGTATATAGTGTCAATGTACAAGTAATACAGTGATCATCAGTGAAATTATACACAGGAGCTCTGTATTTAGTGTCAGTGTTCAGGTAATACAGTGATCAACAGTGACATTATACACAGGAGCTCTGTACATAGTGTATGGTGTACAGGTAATACAGTGATCACCAGTGACATTATACACAGTAGCTCTGTATATAGTGTACAAGTAATACAGTGATCACCAGTGACATTATACACAGGAGCTCTGTATATAGTGTATGGTGGACAGGTAATACAGTGATCACCGGTGACACTATACACAGGAGCTCTGTATATTCTGTACAGGTAATACAGTGATCTCCAGTGACATTATACACAGGAGCTCTGTTTATAGTGTATAGTGTACAGGTAATACAGTGATCACCGGTGACATTATACACTAGAGCTCTGTATATAGTGTATAGTGTTCAGGTAATACAGTGATCACCAGTGACATTATACACAGGAACTCTGTATATAGTGTCAGTGTACAGGTAATACAGTGATCAACAGTGACATTGTACACAGGAGCTCTGTTTATAGTGTATAGTGTACAGGTAATACAGTGATCACTGGTGACATTTTACTACAGGAGCTCGGTATGTAGTGTATGGTGTACAGGTAATACAGTGATCACCAGTGACATTATACACTGGATCTCTGTATATAGTGTACAGTGTACAGGTAATACAGTGATAAACAGTGACATTATACAATGGAGCACTGTATATAGTGTCAGTGTACAGGTAATACAGTGATCACCAGTGACATTGTGCACAGGAGCTCTGTATATACTATATAGTGTACAGGTAATACACTGACTCAACAGTGATGTCCTTAGGTGAAGTCTTTCATCTTCGCTTTTTATCTTCATCCAGCGCAAACTGCCATCACTTCTTCCAGCCAGGACTTGTCTCTGTAGGAAATAACACAATTATCTAGAGCACTGCTTGCAGAGCACTACACTACACCAGATGAAGACAAAAAGGTGACCTAGTGTCGCTCTGCATAGTAACAGGGCCCCCTCCCCTTCATTGAAAACAGTATCCTAAAAAAATAAAATACATCACTGCAGTAATAATATCCCTTAATTAGCCCCTACAGTAATAATATCCCCCATCCTGGCCTCTTGTGTATCATTCCTGGCTTCAGCCATATGTTCTCCCATGCTAGCCCCATACATTCTCGCATCTTGCCCTCATGAGTATCCATTCTGCCCCATGTGATGTCCCATCTGACTCCATTCTGCCCCATCTGTCTCCATCCTTCCCTATCTGATCCATGATCCTTCCCCATCTGTCCCATGATCCTGCCCCATCTGTACCATGATCCTGCCTCATCTGTCCCATAATCCTGCCTCATCTGTCCCATAATCAGCCTCATCTGTCCCATGATTCAGCCTTATCTGTCCCATGATCCTGCCCCATGTGTCTCCATCATATCCATCCTGCAGTGTGTCAAAATACTACCCCATGATCCTGCCCCATCTGTCACCATCCTGCCCCATCTATCTCTATCCTCCCCCATGTTCCTGCCCCATCTGTATCCATCTTTCACCATGTGTCTCCATCCTGCACCACGTGTCTCCATCCTGCCCCATCTGTCTCCATCCTGCCCCATGATCCTACACCATCTGTCTTCATCCTGCCCCATCTGTCTCCATCCTGCCTCATGATCCTACACCATCTGTCTCCATCCCGACATGTCTCTATCCTGCCCCATGATCCTACACATCTGTATTCATCCTGCCCCATCTGTCTCCATCCTGCCCCATCTATCACCATCCTGCCCCATGATCCTAAACCATGTGTCTCCATCCTGCCCTATGATCTTGCACCATATCACATAGTGCAGGATCATGGGACAGGATGGAGAAATAAGGTCCATGTGTCTCCATCCTGCGGTCCAAATATATTGCGGCTTGATACTTTCAATAAAAATAAAAAAATAAACACTTTCTCCTTACCTGGCCGCGATCCAGTGGCAATGTCCCCTCCATCCATTTCAAGTGTGGACTCGTCGGCGAATGTCAGTGATACGCCGGCGACGTGCGCACTGACGTCAGCTGCCAGCCTCCGATTGGCCGGCATGGCAATAGAGTTTAACTGAACTTGCGTCTCGGACGCAGGTTTAGTTACTGCACTGTCAGAATCCTGCTTCTGGAGCCCACTGAGAAGAGGATAGGGGGCCCGCTGTGGGCCCTCTCTGCTCACCAGGCCCCATATGCCAGTAAGGGCAGTAATGGTCACTCTGGAATCAAGGAAGGAACAGAAGCACCCAGTAAATACCGGTCCAAGCATGCTGGGGCCAAAGAAGTAAAGTGTGGCTACAAAAGGGGACTAGACCAGGGGACACAGATATTTTGTCACAGGTGTTTAAAGGGGTGGCTTGGAGTCCAAAGTAATTTTCATCCTAAATCCCTGTCTATTTAATGCCATAATCGAAACTACCGTATATACTCGAGTATAAGCCGAGATTTTCAGCCCAAATTTTTGGGCTGAAAGTGCCCCCTCGGCTTATACTCGAGTCATGATCGGTGGTGGGGTCGGCGGGTGAGCACTGTCATATACTCACCTGCTTCCGGGGCTCCTGTCGCTCCCCCTGCCCGTCCCACGGTCTCCGGGTGCCGCAGCCTCTTCCCCTGAGTGGTCACGTGGGACCGCTCATTAGAGAAATGAATAGGCTGCTCCACCTCCCATAGGGGCGGAGCCGCCTATTCATTTCTCTAATGAAGCGGTGCCGGTGACCGCTGACAGAGGAAGAGCTGCGGCACCGAAGACCAGCTGTCCGGGGGAAGGAGCGGGACGCCGGGAGCAGGTAAGTATCGCATATTTACCTTCCCTCGTTCCACACGCCGGGCGCTGTCTCCATCTTCCCGGCGTCTCTCCGCACTGACTGTGCAGGTCAGAGGGCGCGATGACGCATATAGTGTGCGCGCCGCCCTCTGCCTGATCAGTCAGTGCAGGGAGACGCCGGGAAGATGGCGCCGAGGAGCTGCAAGCAAGACAGGTGAGTATGTGTTTTATTATTTTTATTGCAGCAGCAGCAGCAGCACAGCTATGGGGCAATAATGGACGGTGCAGAGCACTATATGGCACAGCTATGGGGCAATAATGGTGCAGAGCACTATATGGCACAGCTATGGGGCAATAATGGTGCAGAGCACTATATGGCACAGCTATGGGGCAATAATGGACGGTGCAGAGCACTATATGGCACAGCTATGGGGCAATAATGGTGCAGAGCACTATATGGCACAGCTATGGGGCAATAATGGTGCAGAGCACTATATGGCACAGCTATGGGGCAATAATGAATGGTGCAGAGCACTATATGGCATAGCTATGGGGCAATAATGGTGCAGAGCACTGTATGGCACAGCTATGGGACAATAATGGTGCAGAGCACTATATGGCACAGCTATGGGGCAATAATGGTACAGAGCACTGTATGGCACAGCTATGGGGCAATAATGGTGCAGAGCACTGTATGGCACAGCTATGGGGCAATAATGGTGCAGAGCACTGTATGGCACAGCTATGGGGCAATAATGGTGCAGAGCACTGTATGGCACAGCTATGGGACAATAATGGTGCAGAGCACTATATGGCACAGCTATGGGGCAATAATGGTGCAGAGCACTATATGGCACAGCTATGGGGCAATTATGAACGGTGCAGAGCACTATATGGCACAGCTATGGGGCAATAATGAACGGTGTAGAGCACTATATGGCACAGCTATGGGGCCATAATGAACGGTATGGAGCATCTATTTTTATTTTTGAAATTCACCGGTAGCTGCTGCATTTTCCACCCTAGGCTTATACTCGAGTCAATAAGTTTTCCCAGTTTTTTGTGGCAAAATTAGGGGGGTCGGCTTATACTCGGGTCGGCTTATACTCGAGTATATACGGTATTTTCTAATATATTTCAATTAAAAATGTCCCTATCCTTCCCTAACTTCTATTCTATTTAATTCCACTTCTTTTAATAATGCTTCGTTTGAGAATCCCAGTTCATGCTAATCTGAGCTAGCAACAGAGAGCGAGCTGCTGTTGTGCACATTGCAAAAGTGCACATCGCTCAGGGAATAACCCTGCCAATGGAACAAGAGTAAGGCTGCCGTCACACTAGCAGTATTTGGTCAGCATTTTACATCAGTATTTGTAAGCCAAAACCAGGAGTGGAACAAATAGAGGAAAAGTATAACAGAAACACGTCACCACTTCTGCATTTATCACCCACTCCTGGTTTTGGCTTACAAATACTGAGGTAAAATACTGACCAAATACTGCTAGTGTGACGGCAGCCTTACTGATGATGCTTCGTCTTAACGAGAGACAGGTGCAGTGGCAATAACCCCACATAACCCTTCGGTTTAGTATCAAAATGGAACTGGAAAAAACAAAAAGCAATTAGAAAGTGTAGTTAGGGAAGAATAGGGAAATTTGAATTCAAGTATATTAGAAAATAGTTTAGAATATGACACTAAATAGATAGGCACTTAGATAGAAAATTACTTTGGACTTCGGACCACCCCTTTCCGACATAATAGTACGCCGATGTCGGACACCCTCCCATTGAGGTGGGCTCCACGGTAAGCCCACATCTTTCCCGGGACATGTCAGCTGTTTTGAACAGCTGACATATGCCCAGAATAGCCACGGGTGGAATCACGATCCACCCGTGGCTATTAACTAGTTAAATTCCGCTGTCAAATGCTGACAGTGGCATTTAAATGGCGCTTCCGGTAATCGCGCTGGAAATACGCACACCAATGACCCGCGTCACGTGATCGTGGGTCACCGGTGTGTCGGCATGACAACCCAAGGTCTCCTGGAGATCTCTATGGTTGTCACTGCCGGATTGCTGTGAGCGCCACTCGGTGGTTGGCGTCGGCACTCATAGCAAGTCAGTAATTCTACTACATAGAGGCGATCTGACCATCGCCTCTATGTAGCAGAGCCAATCGAGTTGTGCCAGCTTCTAGTCTCCTATGGAGGCTATTGAAGCATGGCAAAAATAAAATAAAATATATAAAATAAATAAAAAAAATAAAAGTTCAAATCACCCCCCTTTCACCTCATTCAAAACAAAACAATAAAAATAAAATCAAACATGCACATATTTGGTATCGCCGCATTCAGAATCACCTGATCTATCAATTAAAAAAAGGATTAACCTGATCGCTAAATGGCGTAGCGAGAAAAAAGTAAAAACGCCAGAATTACGGGGTTTTTTGTCGCCGCGACATTGCATTAAAATGCAATAACAGGAGATCAAAATATCATATCTGCACCAAGATGGTATCATTAAAAACATCAGCTTGGTGCACAAAATATAAGCCTTCACCCAACCCGAGATCATGAAAAATGGAGACACTACGAGTATCGGAAAATGGCGCAATTTTTTTTTTTGTTTTTAGCAATGTTTAGAATTTGTTTTCACCATTTAGATAAAAAATAACTTAGACATGTTTGGTGTCTATGAACTCGTAATGACCTGGAGAATCACAATGGCCGGTCAGTTTTAGCATTTAGTGAACCTAGCAAAAAAGCCAAGCAAAAAAACAGTGTGGGATTGCACTTTTTTTGCAATTTCACCACACTTGGAATTTTTTTCCTGTTTTCTAGTACATGATATGGTAAAACCAGTGGTGTCGTTCAAAAGTACAACTTGTCTCACAAAAAACAAGATCTCACATGGCCATATTGATAGAAAATTAAAACGTTATGGCTCTGGGAAGGAGGGGAGTGAAAAATGAAAATGCAAAACGGAAAAAAGCTCCGGTCATGAAGGGGTTAAATATGAAGTGGTCCAAACAGCACCTAAAAAGAGCCACATTGTTATCTTTGATATTCGTCTCTTTTCTTCTAGGTATATCATGGTTGACTTTCTATTCTTTGATGATCACTGTTCAGTAGTCATCTAATGCAGGATTACAATGAAAGGTAACATTTGTATATAGATCACACTATTCACATTAGGTGATGTCACACCTCTCTCCCTGCACGGTGACCTCTGCACAGATGACTGAACATGCCTAGAAGACTCTCCCATAGAAGTCCAAGAACATCTCTTGAATATTGTTCCCCACGATCCACGTGGCTGCTGTATAGCACATTTCTGCATGCTGTTATCCGTAGATCAGGCCTTCATGATCACATACAGAAAATAGAATTTAAAAAAACTGATCAGAATAAGAGAAAACAGATTAGAAAAAATATATATCTATTAAAACCTGGCTTTTATTATTAAAAAAAGGGCGACATAGGTAATAATTTCCTTTTAATTCAGAAAATACTTTTTTAAGAATGTTAACATTTACATTGTGCCGGCTGAATAAATAACATTTTGTACTTAAAAAATAAATGACTAAAATGTATAAATTGCTTTGGATTTTAATTTCTTTTGTATCCCTTGAGCTGCTGACCTTACGAATCCATTGAATGTGAACAACAGCCTCCCAGATGCCGTTTTCTGAAAGCGAAAATAATATGCAAATTTGGAGAAAACAAACAATTACATATGCACAAAACACTGCGCGCCCTCCTCTATTCTCTCCATAACCAAAGCCCCCGACTGCCACTCATCAAGTCTATTCAATTCTTGCATCAAATGTTAATGGGCTTCTTATCTGGAAGAAGAAAAAAAAATAAAGAATAATCCTATTTATTGTCAAAACCATTATCATATTGTATACAAAATCAATATGAATAGAGTCATTTATTAAAAGAGAGAATAAATTGATGCAGCAGTGGAAACAATGAGCTGTAAGATTACATTTCTACAGCTAAATATAATATTCCTCTTGCTTCTATCCAAGGGATAAATCAATATTGATTTAATGGGTTTAATTGTCCTTTACTTGATAAACTTACAATCGCCAGAAGGAAAAAGCTTGTGGGTTTTGTTTTTAAGACAAGTTTTTCTTTTTTATCCTAATGAACAGTAGGAAAACTTAATGGGTTCAAAAGTATAACACTGACACCTGCTGGCCACTGCTGGAATATGATTCCTGCATCAAAATTTGACAATATAATTTTGGCTTCATGTCTGTATGGATAAAAAGTAAAAATGTATTTTTCACAAATGGAAAATTGGGGATATTATCCGAGTTGTTAACTATTGTAAGGACTCCTTTTTGAATCGTATGTCATTTTGTAGAATTTTGTAAGAATTAGCATGTAGGTAAATAAATGCATAACTTCTAAAAGTTTATAGAAAACGGCAAATTGCAAGTGTTTTGTTTATTCATATGACACATTTAAGTAAAATCACCTAAACAGACAATTCAATGTGACCTTCCAAAAGTATCTTGAGAAGTGAGAAAATATTACACGTTATTTTTGTTAAAATGCTGAATGCGCTGTGCAATTAAAGGCATCAAGTAAGTAAAATAACTAAATAAATAAAATAAACATATGAAACTTACAAACCTGTCTATACACTCAGTCGCTTACAATGATGCTTCCAGGAAGCTGCAGCACAGCTTAGTTCACTTATATGGATGATGTTGCAATTCCAGGCACAACTGCCTTCCTTACAACCTATAATAGACATAGAGTACAAAGTCCAAATATGTAATAATATATATCAATTTTTATTACAAAATTACAAGTAATAATTCACATATAATAAGAAAAGGCGATGGAAAAAGTGGCGCACAGTGTCAACAAATTCCCACTGCACAAATCCATACATACCGTATCAGGTATAGGGTAAGAGCCAAAAAAAAACCAATATACATAATCAATGATGGTATAATATATAACAGTACACATAATGCATATTGATCCACTACCAATAATCAAAAACACAGAGTTTGATACAATAAACTGGGAAGTATCCACATCATAATAAAATATATATTGTCGAATGTTATAAGTAAAAAGAGGGACACCAAACCTAGAAAAATCCACATCATGGAATCAGATCATGGTAGGGATAGTTAGCCAAATAGGGGCATCTCCCCCATTATAACCTGTGTATGGAAGTGCCAATGGAACCAGCCCCGACGCGCGTTTCGCGTGGGCTTCCTCGGGATATTCACCCGGATAAAAGCTTAGAGGACCTCTATTCTTTATGTTAAGATTAGCAAGTGTCCCACAGGAAGGACAAATCAGATTGTACTATGTACTCTAAATATACTACAGTATAACATGCTTGGAGGCACAAGAACATCTAAATGCACTGTAGAGTAAATAGGGTAAATATACAGTATAAGGATTCATGCATTGGATTCTTGTCAAAAACAATGTGACATTTATTTCCACAGGTTATACAGCAAAGAAAACAAATCGTAAAGATAAATACAAAGCCTTTTCCAGGTTCTACCTTAAAAATACAGATCCTGGCTAATCAGACACGGCTCAGTTAGTCCTAGATCGGTCAAGCAAAAGGCTATTGTTCATAGCAAACAGTGATACTTGCAGTTTACTTCAGAGAGACTCTGGTTTGTTTCTCTCCTGAGCTCCAACACAACCCACTCTGCTCAGCTTCCCCAGCTGACTGAGAAAGACCAAGGTGAATGCATGTCCTGGTTCTTAGTCAAAGCTAGCCAGGTACATCTAATCAAGACCTGCAATGCTAGGATTTAACCCAGTCCTAGCTAGCTTTCTTACTTTATGCACATATATACAGTTCTGTGAAAAAGTGCTTGTCTCTTCCTGATTTCCTATTCTTTTGCATGTTTGTCACACTTAAATGTTTCAAGTCACCAAACAAATGTGAATATTAGACAAAGATAACACAAGTAAACACAGAATGCAGTTTTTAAATGAAGGACTTTATTACTAAAAGAAAAATAAATCCAAACCTACAGTTTCCTGTGTGAAAAAGTGATTGCATCCCTCCCCCCTTAAAACATAAATTAAGTGTGGTTTATCATATCTTTGGGAAGCTGAGTACTGCCACACCTTTCCTCAATCAAGAAAACACTTAAATAGGACCTGCCTGACAAAGTGATGTAGACCAAAAGTTCCTCTAAAGCTAGACATCATGACGCTATCCAAAGAAATTCTGGAACAAATGAGAAACAAATTAATTGAGATCTACCAGCCTGAAAAAAGTTATAAAGCCATTTCTAAAGCTTTAGGACGAACTACGAACTACAGTGAACTACAGTGAGAGCCATTATCCACAAATGGAAAAACATGGAGTGACTTGCTGACAAAAATTCCCCTAGGAGCATAGCAATGACTCATCCAAGAGATCACAAAAGACCCCACAACAACATCCAAAGAACTGCAAGCCTCACTTAGCTCAGTTAAGATGAGTGTTCATGACTCCACCATAAGAAAGAGACTTGGCAAAAATTGCTCGCATGGCAGAGTTCCAAGATGAAAACCTCTGTTGAGCAATAAGCACATAAAGGCTCATTTCAGTTTTGCCAGAAAACATTTTTATGATCCCGTTTATGATCACGAAGATTTTTGGGAGAATACTCTGTGGACTGATCAGACAAAAGTTCAACTTTTTGGAAGGCGTATGTCCTACTACATCTGGTGTAAAAGTAGCACAGCATTTCAGAGAAGTAACATCATACAAACAGTAAAATATGGTGGTGGTAGTGTGATGATTTGGAGCTGTTTTGCTGCTTCAAGATCTGGAAGACTTGCTGTGGTAAATGGAACCATGAATTCTGCTGTCCACCAAAAAATCCTGAAGGAGAATGTCTGGTCATTTATTTATGATCTCAAGCCGACGTGCATTTGGTTATGCAGCAGGGCAATGATCCAAAACACACCAGCAAGTCAACCTCTGAATGGCTTAAGAAAAAAAAAAATAAGACTTTGGAGTGGCCTACTCAAAGTCCTCAATAATTGAGATGCTGTAGCATTACCTTTGAAAAGTGGTTCATGCTCGGAAACCCTTCAATGTGGCTGAATTACAACAATTCTGCAAAGATGAGTGGGCCAAAATTCCTCCAGAGCATTGTAAAATACTAATTGCAGTTAAAGCAAATGCTTGATTTTTTCACACAGGGCCCTGTAAGTTTAGATTTATTTTTCTCTTAATAATAAAGACCTTCCTTTAACCCCTTAACGACCGCCGATACGCCTTTTAACGGCGGCCGCTAAGGGTACTTAATCCACAGCGCCGTTAATTAACGGCGCTGTGGAAAAAGTGAATAGCGCCCCCAGAGTCGGATTTTCTCTGGGGTCTCGGTTGCCGAGGGTAGCCGAGACCCCAGAGAACATGATTCGGGGGGTTTTTACCGACCCCCGAGTTGCGATCGCCGGTAATTAACCGTTTACCGGCGGTCGCAACAAAAAAAAAAAAACGCGATTTGCCGTTTAATTTCTCTGTCCTCCGATGTGATCGCACATCGGAGGACAGAGAAATGTGGTCCCCGATGGCCCCCAATAGCCCCCCGATACTTACCTACCTCCCCCGGTGCTCCTCGTGTCTCCCCATGGGCGCCGCCATCTTTCTTCCGGGAAAAAATGGCGGGCGCACGCGCAGTGCGCCCGCCGCCCGGCACCCGGATGTTCTTTGGGGTCTCGGCTGCCGGGGGTAGCCGAGACCCCAAAGAACATGATCGGGGTCGGTTTGCACCGACCCCTGCTTTGCGATCGCCGGTAATTAACAGTTTACCGGCGACCGCAAAAAAAAAAAAAAAAAAAAAAAGCGATCAGTTATTTCTCTGCCCTCTGATGTGATCGCACATCAGAGGACAGAGAAATAGGGGGATTCGGGGACCCTATCATACTCACCCGGGGTCCCTGGGTCCTCTTCTGTCTTCTCCTGCCAGCCGGCTTTTTCATCATGGCGGGCGCATGCGCAGTGCGCCCGCCATCTGCTGCCATCTGCCGGCCGGCAGGAGAAGACAAGTTGGGGCTAAAATTAGGGTTAGGGTTAGGGTTAGGGTTAGGGTTAGGGTTAGAGTTAGGGTTAGAGTTAGGGTTAGGGTTAGGGTTAGGGTTAGAGTTAGGGTTAGGGTTAGGGTTAGAGTTAGGGTTAGAGTTAGGGTTAGGGTTGGGGCTAAATTTAGGGTTAGGGTTAAGGCTAGGGTTAGGGTTAGGCTACTTTCACACTAGCGTTTTTTGGCTTCCGTCGCAATGCGTCGTTGGAGAAAAAACGCATCCTGCAAAAGTGCTTGCAGGATGCGTTTTTTCTCCATTGGCTTGCATTAGCGACGCATTGCGACGGATTGCCACATGTCGCATCCGTCGTGTGACGGATGCGTCGTGCTTCGGCGGACCGTCGACACAAAAAAAACTACATGTAACTTTTTTGTGCGACGTGTCCGCCATTTCCGACCGCGCATGCGTGGCCGGAACTCCGCCCCCGCCTCCCCGCACCTCACAATGGGGCAGCGAATGCGTTGAAAAAACAGCATCCGCTGCACCCGTTGTGCGGCGCTTACAACGCTAGCGTCGGTACGTCGGCCCGACACACTGCGATGGGCCGAGTACGACGCTAGTGTGAAAGTAGCCTTAGGCTTCTTTCACACTTGCGTCGGTACGGGGCGGTCGCAATGCGTCGGCCCGATGTACCGACGCACGTTGTGAAAATTGTGCACAACGTGGGCAGCGGATGCAGTTTTTCAACGCATCCGCTGCCCAGTCTATGTCCTGGGGAGGAGGGGGCAGAGTTACGGCCACGCATCCGCGGAAATGGCGGACGCGACGTACAAAAAAAAGGTTACATTGAACTTTTTTTGTGACGACGGGGGCTAAAGTTATGGTTAGGGTTGGGGCTAAAGTTAGGGTTGGGGCTAAAGTTAGGGTTAGAGTTGGGATTAGGGTTAGGGTTTGGATTAGGGTTGGGATTAGTGTTACGTTTGGGATTAGGGTTGGGATTAGGGTTAGGGTTGGGATTAGGGTTAGGGGTGTGTTGGATTTCGGGTTTTGATTAGGGTTATGGTTAGGGTTGAGATTAGGGCTGTTTTGGGGTTAGGGTTGTGATTATCGTTAGGGTTGTGATTAGGATTATGGATCGGGTTGAGATTAGGATTAGGGCTGTGTTGGGGTTAGGGTTGGAGTTAGAATTGGGGGGTTTCCACTGTTTAGGTACATCAGGGGGTCTCCAAACACGACAGCCAATTTTGCGCTAAAAAAGTCAAATGGTACTCCCTCCCTTCTGAGCTCTGCCGTGCGCCCAAACAGTGGTTTACCCCCACATATGGGGCATCAGCGTACTTGGGATAAATTGGACAACAACTTTTGGGGTCCAATTTCTCCTGTTACCCTTGTGAAAATAAAAACTTGGGGGCTAAAAATCTTTTTTGTTGGAAAAAAATATATTTTTTTATTTTCACTACTCTGCATTATAAATTTCTGTGAAGCACTTGAGCTTTCAAAGTTCTCACCACATATCTAGATAAGTTCCTTAGGGGGTCTAGTTTCCAAAATTTGGTCACTTGTGGGGGTTTCTACTGTTTAGGTACATTAGGGGTCTGCAAACGCAACATAACGCCCGCAGACAATTCTATCAAAGTCTGCATTCCAAAATGGCGCTCCTTCCCTTCCGAGCTCTGCCGTGCGCCCAAACAGTGGTTTACCCCCACATATGGGGTACCAGCATACTCAGGACAAATTGGACAACAACTTTTGGGGTCCAATTTCTCTTGTTACCCTTGTGAAAATAAAAACTTGGGGGCTAAAAATCTTTTTTGTTGGAAAAAAATATATTTTTTTATTTTCACTACTCTGCATTATAAATTTCTGTGAAGCACTTGAGCTTTCAAAGTTCTCACCACATATCTAGATAAGTTCCTTAGGGGGTCTAGTTTCCAAAATTTGGTCACTTGTGGGGGTTTCTACTGTTTAGGTACATTAGGGGTCTGCAAACGCAACATAACACCCGCAGACAATTCTATCAAAGTCTGCATTCCAAAATGGCGCTCCTTCCCTTCCGAGCTCTGCCGTGCGCCCAAACAGTGGTTTACCCCCACATATGGGGTACCAGCATACTCAGGACAAATTGGACAACAACTTTTGGTGTCCAATTTCTCTTGTTACCCTTGTGAAAATAAAAATTTGGGGGCTAAAAAAATCTTTTTTGTGGGAAAAAAAATATTTTTTATTTTCACTACTCTGCATTATAAACTTCTGTGAAGCACTTGGGCATTCAAAGTTCTCACCACATATCTAGATAAGTTCCTTGGGGGGTCTATTTTCCAAAATGTGGTCACTTGTTGGGGGTTTCTACTGTTTAGGTACATTAGGGGTCTGCAAAGGCAACATAACGCCCGCAGACAATTCTATCAAAGTCTGCATTCCAAAATGGCACTCCTTCCCTTCCGAGCTCTGCCGTGCGCCCAAACAGTGGTTTACCCCCACATATGGGGTACCAGCATACTCAGGACAAATTGGACAACAACTTTTGGGGTCCAATTTCTCTCGTTACCCTTGTGAAAATAAAAACTTGGGGGCTAAAAAATCTTTATTGTTAAAAAATATATATTTTTTATTTTCACGACTCTGCATTATAAACTTCTGTGATGCACTTGGGCATTCAAAGTTCTCACTACACATCTAGATAAGTTCCATGGGGGGTCTAGTTTCCAAAATGGGGTCACTTTTGGGGGGTTTCTGCTGTTTAGGCACATCAGGGGCTCTCCAAACGCGACATGGCGTCCGATCTCAATTCCAGTCAATTTTGCATTGAAAAGTCAAATGGCGCTCCTTTGCTTCCGAGCTCAGCCATGCGCCCAAACAGTGGTTTACCCCCACATATGGGGTGTCGGCGTACTCAAGACAAATTGTACAACAGCTTCTGGGGTCCATTTTCTCCTGTTACCCTTGGTAAAATAAAAATTTGGAGGCAAAAAGATCATTTTTGTAGAAAAAATGCGATTTTTTTATTTTCACGGCTCTACGTTATAAACTTCTGTGAAGCACCTGGGGGTTTAAAGTGCTCACCACACATCTAGATAAGTTCCTTAAGGGGTCTAGTTTCCAAAATGGTGTCATATGTGGGGGGTCTCTACTGTTTAGGCACATCAGCGGCTCTCCAAACGTGACATGGCGTCCGATCTCAATTCCAGCCAATTCTACATTGAAAAAGTAAAACAACACGCCTTCTCTTCCAAGCTCTGCGGTGCGCCCAAACAGTGGTTTACCCCCATATATGGGGTATCGACGTACTCAGGAGAAATTGCACAACAACTTTTGTGGCCTAATTTCTCCTGTTACCCTTGTGAAAATAAAAATTTGGGGGCAAAAAGATCATTTTTGTAGAAAAAATGAGATTTTTTATTTTCACGGCTCTACGTTATAAACTTCTGTGAAGCACTTGGGGGTTCAAAGTGCTCACCACACATCTAGATAAGTTCCTTAAGGGGTCTAGTTTCCAAAATGGTATCACTTGTGGGGGGTTTCCACTGTTTAGGCACATCAGGGACTCTCCAAACGCGACATGGCATCCGATCTCAATTCCAGCCAATTCTGCATTGAAAAAGTCAAACGGTGCTCCTTCACTTCCAAGCTCTGCGGTGCGCCCAAACAGTGGTTTACCTCCACATATGGGGTATCGACGTACTCAGGAGAAATTGCACAACAACTTTTGTGGTCTAATTTCTCCTGTTACCCTTGTGAAAATAAGAATTTGTGGGCGAAAAAATCATTTTTGTGAAAACAAATGCGATTTTTTATTTTCACGGCTCTACGTTATAAACTTCTGTGAAGCACTTGGGGGTTCAAAGTGCTCACCACACATCTAGATAAGTTCCTTGGGGGGTCTAGTTTCCAAAATGGTGTCACTTGTGGGGGGTTTCCACTGTTTAGGCACATTAGGGGCTCTCCAAACGCGACATGGCGTCCGATCTCAATTCCAGCCAATTCTGCATTGAAACAGTCAAACGGTGCTCCTTCACTTCCAAGCTCTGCGGTGCGCCCAAACAGTGGTTTACCTCCACATATGGGGTATCGGTGTACTCAGGAAAAATTGCACAACAAAATTTGTGGTTAAATTTCTGTTTTTACACTTGTGAAAATTAAAAAAAATGGTTCTGAAGTAAAATGTTTGCAAAAAAAAGTAAAATGTTCATTTTTTTCTTCCACATTGTTTTAGTTCCTGTGAAGTACGTAAAGGGTTAATAAACTTCTTGAATGTGGTTTTGAGCAGCTTGAGGGGTGCAGTTTTTAGAATGGTGTCACACTTGGTTATTTTCTATCATATAGACCCCTCAAAATCACTTCAAAGGTGATGTGGTCCCTAAAAAAAACATGGTGTTGTAAAAATGAGAAATGGCTGGTCAACTTTTAACCCTTATAACTCCCTAACAAAAAAAAAATTGTTTCCAAAATTGTGCTGATGTAAAGTAGACATGTGAGAAATGTTATTTATTAACTATTTTTTGTGACATATCTCTCTGATTTAAGGGCATAAAAATACAAAGTTTGAAAATTGCAAAATTTTAAAAATTTTCGCCATATTTCCATTTTTTTCATAAATAATCGCAAGTAATATCGAAGAAATGTTACCACTAACTTGAAGTACAACATGTCACGAAAAAACAATCTCAGAATCAGCGGGATCCGATAAAGCGTTCCAGAGTTATAACCTCATAAAGTGACACTGGTCAGAATTGTAAAAATTGGCTCGGTCATTAAGTACCAAATTGGCTCTGTCACTAAGGGGTTAAAAACTGCATTCTGTGTTTACTTTTGATATCTTTGTCTAATATTTAAATCTGGTTTGGTGATCTGATACATTTAAGTGTGACAATCATGCAAAAGAATTGTAAATCAGGAAGGGGGCAAACACTTTTTCACACTACTGAACTCTTTAACGATTGAATTATTGAAAGCAATTAAACCATGGCATGAGAGGCAATAAAAGGTTTACTACAGGCCTTGCTAGAAATAGATTTAATCTCTACCAAAACATGGCGATGTGTCCAGCTTTGATCCAAGTCAAGGATCAAACTCACCAATTCAAGTTTATGGCTCCACGAAAATAATCAAATAGCTATCAGTTTGCTTTCCTAGTTGCATCTCATTACTGCTCGAATGTCATGTTTGTTTGATAAGAAAAGCGTAAGAAACCTTATACTCAAAAAAAAACCTGATGGAATTCCAATGGTAAAAACTGACACATGGACCAAAAACTTATGAAAATCAGTCTGTTTTTTGCCTACAAGAAAAATAATTGACATCTGTATGAGCTTGAAAATTTATTGAGATGATCAAGGTCAATAATTTCTCAGTGATAAATAAGGAGAACTTGGTGCTGTTTTGCTGATAAAGGACCTGGAAGATTTGCTGTGGTAAATGATTCCATGAATTCTGCTGTCTACCAAAAAATCTTGAAGGAGAATGTCCAGCATTCTGTTCGTGACTTCTAGCTGAAGTGCACGTGGGTTATGCAGCAGGACAATTATCCAAAACACATCAGCAAGTCCACCTCTGAATGGCTTAAGACATACAAAACTAAGACTTTGGAGTGGCCTAGTCAAAGTCCTGACCTTAATCTGATTGAGCTGCTGTGCATGACCTTAAAAAGGCTGTTCATGCTCAGAAACTCTCTTATGTGGCTGAATTACAACAATTCTGCAAAGATAAGTGGGCCAAAACTCCTCCAGATTGTTGTAAAAGACTCATTGCCAGTTATTGCAAACGCTTGATTGCAGTTGCTGTTGTTAAAGGTCGCCCAACCAGTTATTAGGTTTACAGGGCAAACACTTTTTCCTACAGGGCTGTGTAGGTTTGGATTTCTTTTTCCCTTAATAATAAAGACCTTCATTTAAAATTTGCATTTTGTGTTTACTTGTGTTATCTTTGCCTAATATTTAAATTTGTTTGGTGATCTGAAACATTTAAGTGTGACAAACATGCAAACGAATAGGAAATCAGGAAGGGGGCAAACACTTTTTCACACAATTGTATATCAAACATGCATCTCCCTGGTTAAAAGCCTACAAATCTAAAGGGCAGATAGGACGCAGTCAAAAGCTCGAATAGTATACTACAAAAAAAGCAAAAAAAAATGACTAGCATCTCCAAACAGAATAAGGCAAGTGTGAACAGGTGCAAGTTAGAGTGTTGCTATAGACTTTTGTTTTTATATTATGCAGTTGTAGCAGCTTGCAACTGTCCACACTTGCTTTATTCTGTTCAGAGATGGTGATCAATTTTTTTTGTATTACACAAGAACATAGAAATAAAGCAAAATAAAAAATTCCCTGCAAAAAAACATTAACCATGTCTTTGAAATTCTGCCATGCCAGGTTATCCTCAGTTGCTCCTTAGCAACAGATTAAAAACTGTAAAGGCAGTAATACTGTATGTGCTAACAAAAATAACAGATTCTACGCTAAGGAGGAACTGTTGAGCAAATGGAAGTAAGAGTGATCCTATTAGTTAAGATTTTCACCTATAACACTATTCGTATAGTTTATGCTTAACCCAAAATATGTATTAAACATTATTACATTTTCAAGGTCTCCTGAGAAGGAATCCATGGAAACAGACACTCACAAAGCAGCCCAGCTTTAGAAAGAAAAAATGAAAAATTTGCCATCAATGTTTATCATGGCTGAAAACAGCTCCAGGGCAAAATAAATGTTTCATAGGCAGCTAGTGTTTTTGCTGCACTTGTCACAAACATATTTAGAGGTTGCTTGAATAATATGGAGAATCAGAAAAACTTTCAAGACTTACCGTAGATGTTTTATTATTTTTTTCAGCTACATTAAAAGAAACATTTTCTAAGACAAAAAAAATGAAGGTAATAGGTCAACTAAATAAAAGTCTAGAAGATAAAAGCTTTGTGAAGACAATGTTAAGGGACCTTAACCTTAGCGAACGTATTTTGTATAGTTTTCATTTATTACTCACATGCACTTTGTCAAGGAGATCCCACCGCACAGATCCCACCAGTTGTCAAGGAGATGCAGCCAGGGGGTCACACAGATCCCACCAAAGGAGATGCAACTGCGCTGCATCCAATCGTCAGGACAATTACACAATTGACTGACAATTGATAGACGAGGCCTCAGCTGCTTCCACTACTAGGCCGGTTCTCGGGGAAACTCACTGTTAGGTGTCGGCATAGATCCCAAGCATTATCTGCTCCTGCAGTCTCCTATTCAGCTCCGGCCGATGCGGGTGCTGCTCAGCACAGACGTCGGTCGAAGCATCTTGCTTAGCCTCGTGATATTCTTGTGGTTACTCCTGGCTCTCCAGCCAAGTCTATGGCAATTTGCGAGAGGCATGTGCAGCCTGACGCTTGGGAGTCTAAGTCCAGAGTTTAATAAAAGAATACTGAAGCACCAATATAGGTAGTATTGGGGAGCAAACCACATTAGCTCCCTCTGCACGCCCTACGGGCGTTGGCCACGCAGAATAGCTCCAAACAATGATTAATGCAAAAAAACGGAGCAAAAGCATCCAAAACAACATAGTTGTATATAAAAGAATAGAAAATTTATTAGATAATTTCAACTCAATAACATCAATATAAACACTGCAATGAGTGCTGTACGCACTCCGCAAACACAGAGAGGCAACAAAAAAGGGACATCATGGTAGCCAAACACAAGGAGGGAAAGCACACAGTGATATGCCCTTTTAACCCTTTTTATATCACTAGGTAGCCAAGCCCCCCAAAAAATAGTAATGACATGCAAGGTCCTTTCGGTATCCCCTTCCCATAAATAACAGGGCTCAGATGCAAAAAATGCACCAACTATTCAATCAGGCTTACCCATTGTGGTTGCTTAAAAGGGTTCCCCCTCCTGGTGTGGCTCCCCTGGACGCGCGTTTCGCATGATCGCTTTCTCAGCAGGGTTAATGTGTAACCATTCTCATGCAGTTTAAATGCTAAAATAACCGGAAGTAGAGCCGGCTTAGCGGCGCATGCGCGGTGGCACCCGAAGCGCGTCATCGCCTTGGCCGTCATAGCAGGGCGGGCGTAAGGGGGAGAAAACCTCCCATAGACGTCATGTAACGCACGCCCTGCCATTAGAGACGGACACAGCAGAAGACATAAACCCCGGGCGGCAGCGGGCATGCGCGCACCAGGCATCCATTTTTAAGAAGACCACAGAATCGGCCATATTTGAAAAGACCGAGAGGCTACATATTCCTACCCACCATGTAAGTGAACCCAATAATAAGTCCAGAGTTTGCCCAACTGAGCATGTCCGTGATGTGGCGTCTGCTCATTGGTGGTCGGACATTTCCTGCTCTGGTGAGGTGGTAGTCCCGGATTGGTCCGTGAGCGATGTCTCGCCCGACTGGGTGTGAGTGTTTGGGGTGGAGCCTTGTGTATAAAAGGCCCCCAGCAGCGCACGCGGGTGCGCTAGTATCACTAATGTGTGCTGTATCTGAGTGGATATGCTGCCACTCTGGTTGCATGTTCGAGTGTGTCACTCTAGATGCAGAAAGTACTATGTGGACAGGTAGGATTAGGACTTGATCATTTCTCCTTGGCTTAGCATCTGTTTCCTTCATGTGTGCAGTTAGCACAGTTGAGTTACAGAGCAAGTCCAGCCCTCAGGCTAGACTCCTCTGAGAAAGCGACAGAATCTTGCACCTAGCGCCACTTGAGTTCATTTCCGTTACATCGCTTCTGCTTCCCATGTGTGGTTAGCACAATTTACTGGTAGAGCGGCTTAAACCTTTGTTTTACTTCCCCTGTGACATTTAACAGGGTTTAGCATGGTAATTACTTCTTGCAGTACCACTCCGTGTAGTTGATGATTTCTGTAAATCATTGCGGAACATGTTGGCGTTATAAAGCATGCAAAGGCAGGATTATAATGGTGGGTAGAACCTCTATACACAGCTGAAAATGCAGGATCCACCAATCTCAGAAGGTGATGTCACAGCTTCTTTTGCCCCCTTGCCTGTTACAATGACCTTTGTATAGGCTTAATGGATGTTTCAATATAAACAATAAGGTTAAGATCTGGCCAACGTGGCTAATGTAGGGGTGGATAATCTGAAACAGGAGTCTACAAAATCACCAGTAGCAAGTGGGAAAATTGGAAGATATTTTTAATACAGATTGTGATATGGAATAAAATGCCATTTTTATTACAAAAACAGGTTTATTAGAACTGCATAAACCCCTCAGTAAACCAAACAATAACCGCCTTTTTCCAGAACAAAGTGAAAATGCAAAGTAAAAAATCCATACAATATTATGGGTCCGCCAGCTCAGGTTACGGTCCAGTTCTTAAGACCTTAGAACAAGCCAACACACAGGAGATCCAAAAATCTCCAGACCAGGCCCTGAATGAGACACTTGGTCTCCAGTTTATCTGCCAAACCACGCCTCTCGGGTAGGGATATGTGAGCAGTCATTCCCACCCATCTCTTTTGATTGCTTGTAAAACCCAGCCCTGAAATGCTCTATTAACTCTCACTATACAGTACAGACCAAAAATTTGGACACACCTTCTCATTTAAAGATTTTTCTGTATTTTCATGACTATGAAAATTGTAAATTCACACTGAAGACATCAAAACTATCAATTAACACATGTGGAATTATATACTTAACAAAAAAGTCTGAAACAACTGAAAATATGTCTTATATTCTAGGTTCTTCAAAGTAGCCACATTTTGCTTTGATGACTGCTTTGCATACTCTTGGCATTCTCTTGATGAGCTTCAAGAGGTAGTCACCAGAAATGGTCTTCCAACAATCTTGAAGGAGTTCCAAGAGATGCTTAGCACTTGTTGGCCCTTTTGCCTTCACTCTGCGGTCCAGCTCACCCAAAACCATTGCGATTGGGTTAAGGTCTGGTGACTGTGGAGGCCATGTCATCTGGCATAGCACCCTATTTGGTCAAATAGCCCTTACACAGCCTGGAGGTGTGTTTGGGGTCATTGTCCTGTTGAAAAATAAATGATGGTCCAACTAAATGCAAACCGGATGGAATAGCATGACGCTGCAAGATGCTGTGGTAGCCATGCTGGTTCAGTATGCCTTCAATTTTGAATAAATCCCCAACAGTGTCACCAGCAAAGCACCCCCACACCATCACACCTCCTCCTCCATGCTTCACGGTGGAAACCAGGCATGTAGAGTCCATCTGTTCACCTTTTCCGCGTCGCGCAAAGACACAGTGGTTGGAACCAAAGATCTCAAATTTGGACTCATCAGACCAAAGCACAGATTTCCACTGGTCTAATATCCATTCCTTGTGTTCTTTAGCCCAAACAAGTCTCTTCTGCTTGTTGCCTGTCCTTAGCAGTGGTTTCCTAGCAGCTATTTTACCATGAAGGCCTGCTGCACAAAGTCTCCTCTTAACAGTTGTTGTAGAGATGTGTCTGCTGCTAGAACTCTGTGTGGCATTGTTCTGGTCTCTAATCTGAGCTGCTGTTAACCTGCGATTTCTGAGGCTGGTGACTTGGATAAACTTATCCTCAGAAGCAGAGGTGACTCTTGATCTTCCTTTCCTGGGGTGGTCCTCATGTGAGCCAGTTTCTTTGTAGCGCTTGATGGCTTTTGCAACTGCACTTGGGGATACTTTCAAAGTTTTCCCAATTTTTCGGACTGACTGACGTTCATTTCTTAAAGTAATGATGGCCACTCATTTTTCTTTACTTAGCTGCTTTTTTCTTGACCTGATTCTAACAGTCTATTCAGTAGGACTATCAGCTGTGAATCCACCAGACTTCTGCTCAACACAACTGATGGTCCCAACCCCATTTATAAGGCAAGACATCCCACTTATTAAACCTGACAGGGCACACCTGTGAAGTGAAAACCATTTCCGGTGACTACCTCTTGAAGCTCATCAAGAGAATGCCAAGAGTGTGCAAAGCAGTCATCAAATACATATATATACTAGCTGAAGAGCCCGGCATTGCACAGGCATAGTAATTAACTGTGGTTAGTTATAACAAATTATAATGATTATATTGAACATAAAAACATTTCACATCATATATTCAACATTACAGATTTGCCACACAAATTAACTAAATGATTAAACAAGTATTGATAGTATTTTATTTTCAACTCATTCAAGAGCCTTTTGATAAACAACACAGCCTACTTCATCTGCAGCACCAAACTTTTCTCCTTTAGACCTCGTTCACACGTTATTTTATCAGTATTTTTACCTCAGTATTTGTAAGCTAAAACTTGCAGTAAAACATTCAGAGGAAATGTATATTAACCCCTTTACCCCCAAGGGTGGTTTACATGTTAATGACCTGGCCAATTTTTACAATTCTGACCACTGTCCTTTTATGAGGTTATAACTCTGGAATGCTTCAACGGATCCTGATGATTCTGACAATGTTTTCTCGTGACATATTGTACTTCATGATAGTTGTAAAATTTCTTTGATGTTACCTGCGTTTATTTGTGAAAAAAATGGAAATTTGGCGAAAATTGTGAAAATTTTAATGCCCTTAAATCACAGAGATATGTCACACAAAATACTTAATAAGTAACATTTCCCACGTGTCTACTTTACATCAGCACAATTTTGGAACCAACTTTTTTTGTTAGGGAGTTATAAGGGTTTAAAGTTAACCAGCAATTTCTCATTTTTACAACACCATTTTTTTTTAGGGACCACATCACATTTGAAGTCATTTAGAGGGGTCTATATGATAGAAAATAACCAAGTGTGACACCATTCTAAAAACTGCACCCCTCAAGGTGTTCAACACCACATTCAAGAAGTTTATTAACCCTTCAAGTGTTTCACAGGAATTTTTGGAATGTTTTAAAAAAAATGAACATTTAACTTTTTTTCACAAAAAATTTACTTCACCTCCAATTTGTTTTATTTTACCCAGGGTAACAGGAGAAATTGTACCACAAAAGTTGTTGTCCAATTTGTCCTGAGTATGCTGATACCCCATATGTGGGGGAGAACCACCGTTTGGGTGCATGGCAGAGCTCGGAAGGGAAGGAGCACAGTTTGGAATGCAGACTTAGATGGAATGGTCTGCAGGCATCACATTGCGTTTGCAGAGCCCCTGATGTACCTAAACAGTAGGAAACCCTGACAAGAGACCCCATATTGGAAACTAGACCCACCAAGGAACTTATCTAGATGTGTTGTGAGAACTTTGAACCCCCAAGTGCTTCACTACAGTTTATAACGCTGAACCGTGAAAATAAAAAATCATTTTTTTCCCACAAAAAATATTTTTTACCCCCCAAAGTTTTATTTTCCCAAGGGTAACAAGAAGAACTGGACCCCAAAAGTTGTTGTCCAAGTTGTCCTGAGTATGCTGATACCCCATATGTTGGGGTAAACCCCTGTTTGGGTGCACGGGAGAGCTTGGAAGGGAAGGAGCACTGTTTTACTTTTTCAAAGCAGAATTGGCTGGAATTGAGATTGGACACCATGTTGCGTTTGGAGAGCCCCTGATGTGCCTAAACAGTGGAAACACCCCAATTCTAACTGAAACTCTAACCCAAACACACCCCTAACCCTAATCCCATCCCTAATCCCAACCCTAACCAGACCCCTAATTCCAACACACCCCTAACCCTAATCTGAACCATAACCCTAACCACACCCCTAACCCTGACACACCCCTAACCCTAACTTTAGCCCCAACCCTAACCCTAACTTTAGCCTCATCCCTAACCCTAACTTTAGCCCCCACCCTAACCCTAACTGTAGCCCTAACCCTAACTTTAGCCCCAACCCTAACCCTAACCCTAACCCTAATGGGAAAATGGAAATAAATACTTTTTTTATTTCATTATTTTTCCCTAACTAAGGGGGTGATGAAGGGGGATTTGATTTACTATTTATAGCTGGTTTTGTTTGCGGATTTTTATGATTGGCAGCTGTCACACACTAAAAGACGCTTTTTATTGCAAAAAATAGTTTTTTCTTTTCCACATTTTGAGAGCTATCATTTTTCCATGTTTTGGTCCACAGAGTCATGTGAGGTCTTGTTTTTTGCGGGACGAGTTGATATTTTTATTGGTACCATTTTAGGGCACGTAGCATATAGCACAGAGACGTAGTATATAACACAGCCCACGCAGTATATAACACAGCCCATGCAGTATATAACGCAGCCCACATAGTATATTGCCCAGCCACGTAATATATTGCACAGCCATGTAGTATATAGCACAGCCACATAGTATATCACAGAGACATAGTATATAACACAGCCCATGCAGTATATAACACAGGCCACGTAGTATAGAGAAACACCAAAAAAGAAAAAATTCAAGAAAACACAACAAAAACAGGCAGAGATGCTTACCTGTCTAAATGGGCCTCAATACTAATGCACAAGCAGGGTGCAGCGGACCCAAATAAAATAGCAAATGCACAGGTGCAATACCTAATGAAACAGTCAGCCTTCAATCAGGGATTGGCCGTGTGGTACACCAATGCACTAAGATACATACTCTGTATGCGGCGTGTTCACACAAGGAATGCAGAGCATCTGGTTCTCAGCCTATTAATGGCGCCCTATGGCGGGCTGCCCAGTGCTAACTATAATGCATCCTGTGTGAACAGAGGCCACAGTGTACAGAACCATTTGGGCCCAACTGCACCCTGCAAAAAATACAGTATGCAAAACAAAACATATAAATATATGTAAGGTATTGGTTGATATTCTGGCCATAATATGTAAGCCGGAAACCCGCGTCAAGGGTCCTTACGTTTTGCCAGTCCTACTCTAACATGAAAAACACCAAAAAAGAAAAAATTCAAGAAAACACACCAAAAACAGGCAGAGATGCTTACCTGTCGAAATGGGCCTCAATACTAATGCACAAGCAGGGTGCAGCGGACGCAAATAAAATAGCAAATGCACAGGTGCAATACCTAATGAAACAGCCAGCCTTCAATCAGGGATTGGTCGTGTGGTACACCAATGCACTAAGATACATACTCTGTATGCGGCGTGTTCACACAAGTAAGGACCCTTGACGCAAGTTGCCGGCTTACATATTATGGCCAGAATATCAACCAATACCTTACATATATTTATATGTTTTGCACGTTGTATTTTTTGCAGGGTGCAGTTGGGCCCAAATGGTTCTGTACACTGTGGCCTCTGTTCACACAGGATGCATTATAGTTAGCACTGGGCAGCCCGCCATAGGGCGTCATTAATAGGCTGAGAACCAGATGCTCTGCATTCTTTGTGTGAACACGCCGCATACAGAGTATGTATCTTAGTGCATTGGTGTACCACATGGCCAATCCCTGATTGAAGGCTGGCTGTTTCATTAGGTATTGCACCTGTGCATTTGCTATTTTATTTGGGTCCGCTGCACCCTGCTTGAGCATTAGTATTGAGACCCATTTAGACAGGTAAGCATCTCTGCCTGCTTTTGGTGTGTTTTCACGTAGTATAGAGCACAGCGATGTAGTATATTGCCCAGCCACGTCACATATACCACAGCCACGTAGTATATAGCACAGTGATGTAGTATATAACACAGCCCATGCAGTATATAACATAGCCCACGTAGTATCTAACACAGCCCACGTAGTATATAGCAATGTGGGCACCATATCCCTGTTAAAAAAAAGAATCAAAATAAAAAAAGTTATATACTCACCTTCCGTCTGCCCCGGATCCAGCCCAGGCGTTTATCGATGCTCCTCGCGACGCTCCGGTCCCAAGAATGCATTGCGGTCTCGCGAGATGATGACGTAGCGGTCTCGCGATACCGCTACGTCATCATCTCACGAGACCACAATGCATGGGCCGGAGCGTCGTGAGGAGCAGCGGGAAAGGCGACGGATGGTGAGAATATAATAATTTTTTATTTTGTTTATTATTTTTAACATTAGATCTTTTTACTATTGATGCTGCATAGGCAGCATCAATAGTAAAAAGTTGATCACACAGGGTTAATAGGAGCGTTAACGGACTGCGTTACACCGCGGCATAACGCGGTGTAACCAGCCATTAACCCTGTGTGAGCGCTGACTGGAGGGGGCACTAACAGAGAGTAGGAAGGGGCGAATTCGCGGCCGGACTGTCAACCATTCCGGCGACTACCTCTTGAAGCATATCAAGAGAATGCCAAGAGTGTGCAAAGCAGTCATCAAAGCAAAAGGTGGCTACTTTGAAGAACCTAGAATATAAGACATATTTTCAGTTGTTTCACACTTTATTGTTAAGTATATAATTCCACATGTGTTAATTCATAGTTTTGATGCCTTCAGTGTGAATTTACAATTTTCATAGTCATGAAAATACAGAAAAATCATTAAATGAAAAGGTGTGTCCAAACTTTTGGTCTGTACTGTATATACATACAGCTCTGACAAAAATTAAGAGACCACTGCAAAATGTTCAGTTTGTCTGATTTTTGAGTAAAATGTAAATTTTTCTTTTATTCTATAAACTTCTGACAACATGTCTCCGAATTTTCAAGCAATAATTTTTGGGTTTTTTTCTGACAAAGAAAAATGGTCAAAATAATAAGAAAAAAAAACACGGGGCTTTCAAACCTCAAATAATGCAAAGAAAACAAGCTCATAATAATTTAGAAACAACAATACTAATGTTTTAACTCAGGAAGAGTTCAGAAATCAATATTTTGTGGAGTAACCATGATTTTAATCACAGCTGTCATGCGTCTTGGCATGCTTTCCACCAGTCTTTCACACTGCTTCTGGCACAAAAATGTAAGCAGTTCTTCTTTGTTTGCTGGCTTGTGACTATCCATCATTCTCTTGATCACATTCCAGAGGTTTTCAATGGGGTTCAGGTCTGGAGATTGGGCTGCTCCTAACAAGGTTTTGATGTGGCGCTCCCTTAATTTTTGGCAGAGCTGTATATATATACCGTATTTTCCGGCGTACAAGACGACTTTTTAACCCCTGAAAATCTTCTTAAAAGTCGGGGGTCGTCTTGTACGCCGGGAATCGCCTTGTACGCCGGGTGTATATGGTGGGTGGGGGGGGGAGTGATCCTGATGACGACGAGGGGGCGTCTCACAGGAAAGTGAGTATCCCCCATTACCTTATCATAGCGCTGCAGCGTGGGGTCTCTGTGCTGGGAGCGGCGGCTGCTGTGCTGTGCTGTGGCGGCTCCTCTTCTGCAGTGTGGGGCCTCTGGTGCTGTGGGGCAGTGGCAGCGGTGGCGTATCTTCATGCAGTCGGGGCTCCTCCGGCATCTCAAAGCCTAGAAGCCCCGCCGGCAACTCCATCGGTGTAATGCGCTGGCCTCCGGGAAAATGGCCGCTGCTTAGATTCAGATCTCGTGTCCCGAGATTTCGGGACGAGATCTGAATCTGAGCATGCACAGCCCCCAGCGGCCGGGCCACCGCATCGCACCTATTGAGCTGCCTCCGGGAAAATGGCCGCTGCTCAGATTCAGATCTCGTCTCCCGAGATCTCGGGACGAGATCTGAATCTGAGCAGCGGCCATTTTCCCGGAGGCCACCTGACCGCATTGTACCGATGGAGTTGCCGGCGGGGCTTCCAGGCTGAGATGCCGGAGGAGCCCCGACTGCATGAAGATACGCCGCCGCCACTGCCCCACAGCACCAGAGGCCCCACACTGCAGAAGAGGAGCCGCCACAGCACAGCAGCCGCCGCTCCCAGCACAGAGACCCCACGCTGCAGCGCTATGATAAGGTAATGGGGGATACTCACTTTCCTGTGAGACGCCCCCTCGTCCTCATCAGGATCACTCCCCCCCCCCCCCAAAAGGCACATATTCACCGGCCCTATAAGACGACATACGGTGTATAAGAAGACCCCCAACTTTTAAGAAGATTTTATTTTTTAACTGGTAAAGTTGGGGGGTCGTCTTATACGCCCAGTCGTCTTATACGCCGGAAAATACGGTACATATATATATAAATATACATATATATATATATATATATATATATATATATATATATAGTAGCGTTTCTCTTACTTTGGGTCTTGGGGGACACTCGCTTTGCAAAGAATAACGCATACAGGCACGTTTTCTCCACAAATTAAGTCCATTCCGGTTTATTAAAGCGTCATAAACCGCACCGTAAGTCAGGTTACACATCACCAGCTTACAGATAGTCTGTTACTTTAACACGTGTGGCTTTACAAAGCATTCAATAGTCACGCCTTATCTCTCCAGTCACCAGGTGACTCACTGGGATCACCGCCCTTGTGCCCAGGGCCCTCGGATAGTCCAGACCCACAGTAGGAACTGTAGCTTCCCCAACACAGAAACCATCTCAGGCTCTGTAGATGCAGCCTTTCCATGCGCTTCCAGGAAGTCCAATCACAGGCACTTCCAACACACAGGCCATCAGTCCATGATCTTACCAAGTGCTTGCAGGACTCCAGTCCATCCCAGGACAATCCAACACTCTGACCATTCCAGGACTCACACTCTTACCAGGAGCTTGCAGGACTCCAGTCCATACCAGGACAATCCAACACCCTCGAGCATTTGCAGCACCCCAGAGTCCTGGTTGTTGCAGTACTGTGGCTCCGCCACTATGGGGAGCTATGGTACGTCTGATTGCACTAAGGAGTTTCTCTGACCAGGTACACTCACACCACACTTCACACTCCGGCCACCAGGGGGGGTGGTCCTATCTAGTAGGCCACTCCTCACAACTCTGGTAAAACTGGGGGTTGGACAGGAAGACAGGGAGAAGTAGCTGGGAAGAGCTAGTGAGAGGACCTGTCAGGGATGGGATCCTGGCAGACTCCTCAGAGCAGAACAAACCAGTGAACAACGGGAATACAGTAAAGAGGAATTAGAACCAGAAGGAGTCGTGCTGTTAGACCGAGGCAACATCCTTCTGAGACGCAAACAGTCGGTGGCCGGAACGCCGAGCAAGTAAGAGACTTTAAGTACTACTGCAAACCACGGCCGGACAGCTAATTACAGGTTGGCTGTCTCACTTAACACCTAAGCAGACAACGGAGGCAGCTGTGGGAGAGGGGCGACTCTAGGGTCCCGGAAGAACTCCAGGCCTACCCCGTCATACGGGTGCGTCCTACCATATCATCTGGGGGACGGAGAAAGCGAACATCAGAGACAGACAGAAACAGTTGTGAGGACTATCCCGGGAGCTCAGCAGGGAAGAACTACAACACATAGCGCTAGAAGGTAGACACTGATTCCCACCTGTAAAGAGAACTCCTGATGTGCCTTTGGACCGGCCGGTCTCTGACAACCCAGTTAACAGCACTCTGGACTGAGGTCTCCAAAACCTTCAGTAAAGAGGTAAAGAGACTGCAACCTGGTGTCCTCATTATTTACCGCGACCTGCACCCCACAACTGCACCGTTACAACACCACTTATTGCACCGGACGTCCCCCACTGACAGACAGGGCCACGGACCGGGTCTAGCCACCGTGACAACCCCAGAACTGAGACTCAGAGGCCCGGCTCCGGGTACCCCTCGGCCCTGCGGCGGTGTGGGGGCGCTCCACATTCAATCCATAGCCTCAGCAGTGCTTCCAGGACTCCAGTCCATCCCAGAACAATCCAACACCCGGGCTATTGCAGGACTCACTCTTCAGTGCTTCCAGGACATCTCCGCTGCCAGGAGACTCCAACACTGACCGTCCACTAGGTCCACAGTCTCAGGTGCTTCCAGGACTTCTCCATACCAGGAGACTCCAACACCGATGGTCCAGGACCTTGCACATGGATCCAATAGATCCATGCAGTCTGACCATGTGACCCACACCCTGGTCACATTATCTAAGTGTTACCACTCCCCTGGGTGGGAGTGTGGGTGTGTGTGGCTAGTTTGACCCTCCCATCTCTCATAACTAGCCCTGCCAGTCTCCCATTAGAACTACACAATTACTTGTGGGACTACAGGTCCCAGCACACCAACATAACTTCAGACTGACAGCGCAGAGTGTCTTCCTCTGAAACACACACCGGCCATTTACACTCCTGCCGGACTTTGTCTCATCACATTTATGCCTCCAAGCTCATCTTGAAGCACACACACAGCACCCCCTGGCTGTAACGTGGGTCACTGCACCACAATATACAGTGGGGCAAAAAAGTATTTAGTCATTCAGCAATAGTGCAAGTTCCACCACTTAAAAAGATGAGAGGCGTCTGTAATTTACATCATAGGTAGACCTCAACTAAGGGAGACAAACTGAGAAATAAAAATCCAGAAAATCACATTGTCTGTTTTTTTATCATTTTATTTGCATACTAGCTGTACTACCCGGCTTCGCCCGGGGTAATAACTGCAGTTAGCAAAATAGAATGTGTTAACAAAAATTTATTCTGCACAAAAAAACCACAAAACAAATAGATAGAAATGTAATTATTAAAAGGCAAAAACTAAGCTAATAGAAGCATTTTACAACATATATTTCAACACCAGAGATATTCCACACAGATTTAACTAAATTGGCCACATAATGTGAAGTAATCTTCTACTACTTATTCGAGAGCCTTTTGATAAACGACATTCTTAGTTTTTCCTTCAGGTGCAAAGACAAACAGATTTTTGGCTGTTCCAACTCTTGAACAGGCCACATAAAGTTGACCATGAGAAAAGCATGGAGATTGTAAATCTAAGCTAGCTGAAGAGCCTGGCGTTGCCTGGGCATAGTAAATATCTGTGGTTAGTTATAGCACCTCACTTCTCTTATTTTCCCATCACGCCTCTCATTTTCCCCATCACATCTTTCATTTTCCCCCTCACATCTCTCATTTTCTCCCTCACACCTCTCATTTTCCCCCTCACTCCTCTTATTTTCCCCCTCACTCCTCTCATTCCCCCCTAACACTTGTCATTTCGACCTCACATCTGTCATTTTCCGATCACTCCACTATTTTCCCTCACTCCTCTCATTTTGCACTCACACCTTTTCATTTTCACCTCACACCTCTCATTTTCACCTCAGTATATACATGTTTGTCATCTCCCTTATATATAGTATACACCTGTATGTCATCTCCTGTATATAGTATATACCTGTATGTCATCTCCCCTGTATATAGTATATACCTGCTGTGTGTCATCTCCCCTGTATATAGTATATACCTGTATGTCATCTCCTCCTATATATAGTATATACCTGTATGTAATCTCCTCCTGTATATAGTATATACCTGTGTGTCATCTCACCTATATATAGTATATATTTGTGTGTCATCTCCTCCTGTATATAGTATATACCTGTATGTCATCTCCTCCTATACATAGCATATACCTGTATGTCATCTCCTCCTCTATATAGTATATATCTGTGTGTCATCTCTCCTGTATATAGTATATATCTGTGTGTCATCTCCTCCTGCATATAGTATATACCTGTGTGTCATCTCCCCTGTAAATAGTATATACCTGTGTGTCATCTCCTCCTGTATTAGCCCTCGTTCACACGTTATTTGGTCAGTATTTTTACCTCAGTATTTGTAAGCTAAATTGGCAGCCTGATAAATCCCCAGCCAACAGTAAGCCCACCCCCTGGCAGTATATATTAGCTCACACATACACATAATAGACTGGTCATGTGACTGACAGCTGCCGGATTCCTATATGGTACATTTCTTGCTCTTGTAGTTTGTCAGCTTATTAATCAGATTTTTATTTTTGTTGGATAATACCAGACTTGTGTTTGTTTTAGGGCGAGTTTCGTGTGTCAAGTTGTGTGTGTTGAGTTGCGTGTGGCGACATGCATGTAGCGACTTTTGTGAGATGAATTTTGTGTGGCGACATGCGTGTAGCAACTTTTTGTGTGTCGAGTTGCATGTGACAGGTTAGTGTAGCAAGTTGTGTGCAGCAAGTTTTGCGAATGGCGAGTTTTGCGCGTGGCGAGTTTTATGTGTGGTGCCTTTTGAGTATGTGCAAGTTTTGTGTGAGGCAACTTTTGCATGTGTTGCAACTTTTGTGCATGTGGCAATTTTTCCACGTGTGCAAGTTTTGCGTGTGGCGAGTTTTCCATGAGGTGAGTTTTGCACGTGTGGCGAGTTTTGCATGTGGAGAGTTTTGCGCGTGGCGAGTTTTGAGCGGCGACTTTTGTGTTTCAACTTTTATGTGGCGAGGTTGGTGTATGTGTGGTGAAATGTGCGCTGAGGGTGGTATATGTGTTCGAGCACGTGGTAGTGTGTGGCGCATTTTGTGTGTGTGTTCATATCCCCGTGGTGGTGTGGTGATTATCCCATGTCGGGGCCCCACCTTAGCAACTGTACAGTATATACTCTTTGGCGCCATCGCTCTCATTCTTTAAGTCCCCCTTGTTCACATCTGGCAGCTGTTAATTTGCCTCCAACATTTTTCCTTTCACTTTTTCCCCATTATGTAGATAGGGGCAAAATTGTTTGGTGAATTGGAAAGCGCGGGGTTAAAATTTCACCTCACAACATAGCTTTGACGCTCTCAGGGTCCAGACGTGTGACTGTGCAAAATTTTGTGCCTGTAGCTGCGACGCCTCCAACACTTTTCCTTTCACTTTTTCCCCATTATGTAGATAGGGGCAAAATTGTTTGGTGAATTGGAAAGCGCGGGGTTAAAATTTCACCTCACAACATAGCTTTGACGCTCTCAGGGTCCAGACGTGTGACTGTGCAAAATTTTGTGGCTGTAGCTGCGACGGTTCAGATGCCAATCCCGGACATACACACATACACACACATACATACACACATTCAGCTTTATATATTAGATTATGGTGGAAAATAAGTATTTGGTCAGAAACAAACAATCAAGATTTCTGGCTCTCACAGACCTGTAACTTCTTCTTTAAGAGTCTCCTCTTTCCTCCACTCATTACCTGTAGTAATGGCACCTGTTTAAACTTGTTATCAGTATAAAAAGACACCTGTGCACACCCTCAAACAGTCTGACTCCAAACTCCACTATGGTGAAGACCAAAGAGCTGTCAAAGGACACCAGAAACAAAATTGTAGCCCTGCACCAGGCTGGGAAGACTGAATCTGCAATAGCCAACCAGCTTGGAGTGAAGAAATCAACAGTGGGAGCAATAATTAGAAAATGGAAGACATTCAAGACCACTGATAATCTCCCTCGATCTGGGGCTCCATGCAAAATCCCACCCCGTGGGGTCAGAATGATCACAAGAACGGTGAGCAAAAATCCCAGAACCACGCGGGGGGACCTAGTGAATGAACTGCAGAGAGCTGGGACCAATGTAACAAGGCCTACCATAAGTAACACACTACGCCACCATGGACTCAGATCCTGCAGTGCCAGACATGTCCCACTGCTTAAGCCAGTACATGTCCGGGCCCGTCTGAAGTTTGCTAGAGAGCATTTGGATGATCCAGAGGAGTTTTGGGAGAATGTCCTATGGTCTGATGAAACCAAACTGGAACTGTTTGGTAGAAACACAACTTGTCGTGTTTGGAGGAAAAAGAATACTGAGTTGCATCCATCAAACACCATACCTACTGTAAAGCATGGTGGTGCAAACATCATGCTTTGGGGCTGTTTCTCTGCAAAGGGGCCAGGACGACTGATCCGGGTACATGAAAGAATGAATGGGGCCATGTATCGTGAGATTTTGAGTGCAAACCTCCTTCCATCAGCAAGGGCATTGAAGATGAAACGTGGCTGGGTCTTTCAACATGACAATGATCCAAAGCACACCGCCAGGGCAACGAAGGAGTGGCTTCGTACGAAGCATTTCAAGGTCCTGGAGTGGCCTAGCCAGTCTCCAGATCTCAACCCTATAGAAAACCTTTGGAGGGAGTTGAAAGTCCGTGTTGCCAAGCGAAAAGCCAAAAACATCACTGCTCTAGAGGAGATCTGCATGGAGGAATGGGCCAACATACCAACAAAAGTGTGTGGCAACCTTGTGAAGACTTACAGAAAACGTTTGACCTCTGTCATTGCCAACAAAGGATATATTACAAAGTATTGAAATGAAATTTTGTTTCTGACCAAATACTTATTTTCCACCATAATATGCAAATAAAATGATAAAAAAACAGACAATGTGATTTTCTGGATTTTTTTTTCTCAGTTTGTCTCCCATAGTTGAGTTCTACCTATGATGTAAATTACAGACGCCTCTCATCTTTTTAAGTGGTGGAACTTGCACTATTGCTGAATGACTAAATACTTTTTTGCCCCACTGTATATATACTAGATGGTGGCCCGATTCTAATGCATCGGGTATTCTAGAATATGTATGTCCACGTAGTATATTGCCAAGCCATGTAGTATATTGCCCAGTGACGTAGTATATTGCCCAGCCACGTAGTATATTGCCCAGTGACGTAGTATATTGCCCAGTGACGTAGTATATTGCCCAGCCATGTAGTATATTGCCCAGCCAAGTAGTATATTGCCCAGCGACGTAGTATATTGCCCAGTGACGTAGTATATTGCCCAGTGACGTAGTATATTGCCCAGTTACGTAGTATATTGCCAAGTGACGTAGTATACAGCACAGAGCCACGTAGTATATTGCACAGCGACGTAGTATACAGCACAGAGCCACGTAGTATATTGCCCAGCCACATAGTATATTGGGCAGTCCAATAAACAAGAAAACAGCCACACTCTTTTGGGTTATATTTTGCAAGGGGTGATATATAGTTTACTTCGTTTCTAATCCTGCTGTGTGTGTATATATACTTAGGTTTCAACACATGTGAATAAATATATCACCCCTTGCAAGATATAACCCAAGAGAGTGCGGCTGTTTTCTTGTTTATTGGACTACTTTGGGTTTTCCCAAGTACAGCCTGCACCAGCTAGTTGGCTGAGTGCGCTCCATTTCTTTGAGTATATTGGGCAGTCACATAGTATATTGCCCAGCCACGTATGTCACAGGTTCAAAAAATAAAAAATAAACATATACTCACCTTCCGCAGGCGCGTTGTAGTTCTGTCGCCTGTGTGGGGTGCAGGCGGCAGCTTCCAGTCCCAGGGTGTGATGACGTCGCGGTCACATGACCGTGACGTTATGGCAGGTCCTTTTCAAGCAGGACCTGTGATGACGTCGCGGTCACATGACCGTGTCGCGGTCACATGACCGTGTCGCGGTCACATGACCATGACGTCGTCACATGACCGTGACGTCACGGCAGGTCCTTCTCGCATAGGCGTGCAGGACTTGTGATGACGCCGCGGTCACATGACCATGACGTTATGGCAGGTCTTTCTGCCAGACCATCCTTGCCACCGGAACGTGCTGCTTGCATGGACCGGCCGGAGCATCGCGAGGAGCGGGAAAGGCGGCGGAAAGTGAGTATCTAATGATTTTTTTATTTTTTTTATTTTTTTTAACATTAGATGTTTTTACTATTGACGCTGCATAGGCTGCGTCAATAGTAAAAACTTGGTCACACCGGGTTAATAGCGGCGGTAATGGAGTGCGTAACCCGCAGTATAGCGCGGTCCGTTACCACCGGCATTAACCGTGTGAGCGGTGACCGGAGGGGTGTATGCGGGCGCCGGGCACTGAGTCCGGGGAGTAAGGAGCGGCCATTTTATTCCGGATTGTGCGCGTCGCTAATTGGTCATGGCAATGGTCGTGGGCGTTTTGCCACGACCAATCAGCGACTTGGATTCCATGACAGACAGAGGCCGCGACTAATGAATATCCGTGACAGACAGATGGACAGACAGACAGACAGAAAGACGGAAGTGACCCTTAGACAATTATATAGTAGATATATACAGTGCATATATATATATATATATATATATATATATATATATCTATATATATAATTGTCTAAGGGTTTTTCTGTCTGTCTGTCTGTCTGTCCTGGAAATCCCACGTCTCTGATTGGTCGAGGCCGCCAGGCCTCGACCAATCAGCGACGGGCACAGCATGGCGACGATGATGTCATAAAGGTTGCCTCGACCAATCAGCGACGGCCAGTCTGCCGCGAATTCGCCTCGACCAATCAGCGATGGGCACAGTATCGACGTAGATGTCATAATGGTTGCCATGGCGACAATGATGTCATAAAGGTTGCCTCGACCAATCAGCGACGGGCACAGTCTGCCGCGAATTCTGGAATCATCATTGTCCATATACTACGGGGACATGCATATTTTAGAATACCCGATGCATTAGAATCGGGCCACAGTCTAGTATATATATATATATATATATATATATATATATATATATATATATATATATATATATATATATATATATATATACACACTGCTCAAAAAAATAAAGGAAGCACTTAAACAACAGAATATAACTCCAAGTAAATCAAACTTCTGTGAAATCAAACTGCCCACTTAGGAAGCAACACTGTTTGACAATCAATTTCACACGCTGTTGTCCAAATGGAATACACAACAGATGGAAATTATGGGCAATTATCAAGACACACTCAATAAAGGAGTGGTTCTGCAGGTGGGAACCACATCTCAGTACCAATGCTTTCTGGCTGATGTTTTGGTCACTTTTGAATGTTTGTTGTGCTTTCACACCCATGGTAGCATGAGACAGACTCTACAACCCACACAAGTGACTCAGGTAGTGCAGCTCATCCAGGATGGCACATCAGTGCGAGCTGTGGCAAGAAGGTTTGCTGTGTCTGTCAGCGTAGTGTCCAGAGGGTGGAGGCACTACCAGGAGACAGGCCTGTACACCAGAAGAGGAGGGGGCCGTAGGAGGGCAACAAAACAGCAGCAGGACTGCTACCTCTGCCTTTGTGCAAGGAGGAACAGGAGCACTGCCAGAGCCCTTCAAAATGACCTTCAGAAGGCCACAAATGTGCATGTGTCTGCACAAACAGTTATAAACTGACTCCGTGAGGATGGTCTGAGTCCACAGATGGGGGTTGTGCTCACAGCTCAACAGCATGCAGGACGCTTGGCATTTGCCACAGAACACCCGGATTGGCAAATCCACCACTGGCGCCCTGTACTTTTCACAGATGAAAGCAGGTTCACACTGAGCACATGTGACAGACGTGACAGAGTCTGGAGACGCTGTGGAGAGCAATCTGTGGCCTGCAACATCCTTCAGCATGACCAGTTTTGGCAGTGGGTCAGTAATGTTGTGGGGTGACATTTCTTTGGAGGGCTGCACAGCACTCCATGTGCTCACCAGAGGTAGCCTGATAGCCATTAGGTACCGAGATGAGATCCTCAGACCCCTTGTGAGACTATATGCTGGTGCGGTTGGCCCTGGGTTCCTCTTAATGCAGGACAATACCAGATCTCATGTGGCTGGAGTGTGTCAGCAGTTCCTGCAAGAAGAAGGCATTGAAGCTATGAACTGGTCCGCCCGTTCCCCAGACCTGAATTCGATTGAACACATCTGGGACATCATGTCTCGCACCATCCACCAACGTCACTTTCCACCACAGACTGTCCAGGAGTTGGTGGATGCTTTAGTCCAGGTCTGGGAGGAGATCCCTCAGGAGACCATCCTCATCAGGAGCATGCCCAGGCATTGTAGGGAGGTAACACAGGCAAGTGGAGGCCACACACACTACTGAGCATCATTTCCTTGTCTTAAGGCATTTCCACTGAAGTTGGATCAGCCGGTAACTCCATTTTTCACTTTGATTTTGAGCATCATTCCAACTCCAGACCTCAGAGGGATATTAGTTGTGATTTATGTTGATAAATGGTTTTATTGTTCTCAACACATTCCACTATGTAATAAATAAAGATTTGCAACTGGAATATTTCATTCAGTGATATCTAGGATGTGGGATTTTAGTGTTCCCTTTATTTTGTGAGCAGTATATATATATATACACGTGGACACAATTGTACAATTGGTATCTGGTAAAATAAGAAAAACCCACAATGGTCACCAGGATATATATATATAACACCTAATTTAGAACATTTAGAGCAAGGTTTGTTTATATCTTCCCTTGATTATATATATTCTTCTAAACAGGAGTAGACTGCATTTACCTATTTATGCTAGTTGTATAGAAAGGATCCATCAATATCCCAAGGCTTTATTGATTAGCCGTGTAGAGAAGACACCCATCAATAATTCAATGGTCTAGACGAGAAAGTCTACATTGTGTTTAATGCTCGATCAGCTGTTACCTACATTAGTATAGACCTTATTAGAATACATAAGTCCATTCTGTCCTCCATAGACTCATCCATTGTCATGATTCATCATAATCAATAATCAATTCAAAATAGAGAAGATGAAAAATCAAAGCAAGAAAATTAGAATAAAATCTAGCATTATGCTACTTTTTATCTCATGGTTTGAAAACTGTGGAAGTAAAATCTACACTGCATAAACTTTAATTAATCTTGTTAGGCGTCTTACAGTTTTAATCGTGTTTAAAATCTATCTGTCACATTTAATGTTTAAGATATCAATGAGATTAGGCAATTGAGGAATTATTAAATTAGGAGCTATAATTCTGCAACCTGGTTCATTTAATTAACATGTCATGGTTTCATGTCAAATAAATAGCAAGTTCTAGACATTTATAGGATCCTCAGCGGAATATAGTAGCAGAAAGTGTGACCACAGTTTAATATTGTACAATGTGCGCTTTATTGTGTATGCAAATTTCAAATGAACTTGTTTGCACTTATTTATTAAATGAATACACGGCAGATTTCCTCCTTGCTGTTTCTGTAATTGGAGCCAAAATTTTCGATCTTTACTAAGGAAGACCTAAGGGCAAATTTACATTAGAAGATGTAACACAAATTTAGGAAAATGTCCAACGTTAGTTAATTAGGAAATGTCTAAGCCCCACAAATCACTAGTTTCCAAAATTGGTAGTTAAACAAATTGCCTCATTAGTGCTAGAAATGATGCTGCAAAGCCCTGTCAGCCTTTTTCTGCATCCTTAAAGGAAATGTATTCTTGGAAAAAAATATTTATTATTTAAATAAGGTTTTATATGAACCATATTTTTTTAAAGATTATTTTTGCTTGTTTTCTTTTTTCTTTTCCATATTTAAATAAAAAATAAAAAAAACTTGCTATTTTTAGTTTGTTCACCGAGTCTCATAATTGCTGACAAATTCTGCTATATAGAGATAATTTTTCATCTCATTGTCATCACAATCAGGATTTCAATGAATTATTACAATATCACTTATGTCCACATAACGTAGGATCCTCCATTTACAATTGTCTCATCTTACCCCTTCCCCCTCTCTACACAATGGCCTCTGGACAGATCACAGAACGATCCTAAAAAACTCACCCACAGAAGCCAATGAACATCTGCAGTCTATTGTTATCTAAGGTGTGTGACGTCGCGGTAAATTATTTCTTTCAATGCTGTTTGGTGTTTGTAGCTCAGGCAAGATGGCTGACCCCTTAATCATGTGCATTAAAATAATCTACCATTAATTTTGATCATGATCTTAAGTATTGTGGAATGTTTGTACCACCAGTTATCACTAGGGTTGAGCGATCTTTAGTTTTTTAAGGTCGAGTCGGGTTTTGTGAAACCCGACTGTCTTAAAAGTCGTGTCGAGTGAAATCGGCCGACCACCGTGAAAAGTCGGGTTTCGGCCGAAACACGAAACCCAATGAAGGAAATTATCATTATTATTTTTTTATTTTTTCTCTCTCTCTCTCTCTCTCTCTCTCTTTCTCCCCCCTCCGTCCCAGCACAGAAAATTTCGTATTGCACATTCCAAATCCCTACTGCGCACAAGCGATAACATGACGATAGGCGTTCACTCCCCTAAGACCTATGTCATCACTCTGCCCACGCTCATTCATTGGCTGAAAAAATGGCGCTAAATGCGTCATATGAAACGCGACTTTGGCGCCAAGATCGCGTACCGCATGGCCGACCCCGCACAGGGATCGGGTCGGGTTTCATGAGACGCCGACTTTGCCAAAAGTCGGCGACTTATGAAAATGAACGACCCGTTTCGCTCAACCCTAGTTATCACTACTTGTCAATATGGACGGAATTCTTAAACTGAGAGATGCCAGCACTGTTTAAAGTTGTGTGTTGCAGAGGACGGGAGAAGAACATCAAACTGGAATGACAGAAGCGAACCTCTGCATGCAAGGATCATCAGTTCAGTGATGATCCATTCTGTACTGCAAGTAAAGTCATGTACCAAGCCAAAGGTGCCAGTGTCTACACAAATCATCAGAAGGTGTTTATACGACACTGGGTTACGAGACGAATGTCCAGCTACAGGTGCTCTATTGACCTCACACTACCATTCTTAAAGGTTATCATGCTGCAGAGCAAGACAGCAATGGAGGCTGAAATTAAGGTCTAAGGTGTATTCTGTTCAGCAATGCGTCCCTCTTTAGTTTTGGATGCAATGAAAGCCGGCATTTGGTCTGGAGATCATGTGGACAATTCTATGAAGAAGTCTTCACAAAATAACATAACACTGGTCCTACTTCTGGGATTAAGACGTGGGATGGCACAATGTACAGTATCTGGTTCCTCAAGTCTTCATTTTAGGTTCCCTTACAGCTTGGTGCTACATTAATTTGATGGTAGAACCAGTCATATAGCAATTTCTTCAAAGCGTCCCAGGAGCCATTTTTCAACAAAACTATGTCAGGGGGCATATATTTTGTACTAGTGTGAGTAGACTGCATGGCCCAAACATGATACAATGGCCTGAATAGTCTCTGGACTTGTCTCCCATCAAGCACATCTGGGAAGTTATTGGTTGGCAATTGCAAATGGAGTTGCCAGTAGCGGATCTTGATGATTTGCCCAAGTGCATTCAGAGTGGCAGAACATTCCTAAGACAACCCTTAAAGGGAATCTGTCATTCTCTGGGATGTATATGATCTATTAATATGGGCATACAGGTAATAGAAATGTTACACTATTCCTAACCGTATGCCTCATATTAATGGTCTTGATGCTGAGAAATGTTATATTCTTTTTTTATGTTAATGATTTCCTCCAGGCTCTGAAGAAATCCCTGCCTCCTCATTTTAATACTACCTCTCTCCCATCAGAATCAGTTATGACCCCACAATCCTGCACCTGCGCTCTGCAAATACATACCTCATCCTCCCTTCTGTGGGCACTGTAGTCAAAGATCTTTTCCTTCTTGGGGTTGCAATTTCAAAGTTGAGTAGTGTATTAGAAAACTATTCACAATAGGCATTCACAAAACTTACTGCAATATGTACGCTTTAACACTTTCAACATTCAATATTACCTTATACAATATGGATTGGATCTACTAAATAGCCCTAACCCATAAAATAAATGTTATGTATCTGTTACAGTGAAGATGTAATGTTCTTCATTTATTCCTATGCTTTTAGAATTCCCTGATCTGCATAAGACGCCTTATCAGCTCTTCCAAGTGATGTCTCTAGCACTGATCTGATTTATCTTGGCCGGACAATCAAGATCTTATCTGGAGCGTCAGTCCCAAAGGTAAGTTCAATGGAAGTCTTACATCAATTCCTTCACACTGTACATTAGTAGTCTCTAATGCGCTGATATTTTCAGCTCCGTGTCTCCGTTACGACTTTGATCTTTTTGCTCTTTAAAAATGTAAGCAAAGCAGAAAAAGAAAATGAAAGACAAACTGTGGAGACATCATAGAAACGTGTGATATTATGGCCATAATAGATCACACAACAAGGTACAATGTCATCCCTTACCCTGAACATAAGATGATAAAAGTGTCTCTTTTTTATGTTAGTGCTCTGAGTGTATAACTTGGATGGCACCAGAGCGGCAACGAGAGCGGCCATTTCCCTTTCTCTGATTTAATGCATGCTATTTCGGCTTATACCTTTGCAATTACACACAGATTGATTTTTTTTTTAATCCATTATAATGTAATATAGCTAATCAAATACAGTCGGGAAAAAAAAAAAATCTTTGTGATTTGCATCCCTATATTGTATTTATATGGAAAATACGCACACATTTATCATAAATTCCTTGCCAAGACGCCTGGCAGAGAGTTGGTTTAATTAAATCTCAGCGACCGCTTGGTATGAGGATTTTTTTTTTGTGCCTTTGCAGAAACAGATTTGGTGGGAATAATAAACCTAAATATTGTGAAATGTTTATCTTTATTTTATGTGGCTTTCATAAAATAGAAAATATTAGTAATATTTATGCTCGAGATTATACGCAATCATCCAGCCACTTTGAGTTAGGAAAGTATTACAATGTGAGCCGTGTGGCGCTTTAGTGTATATTGAATTGTGGAATAAAGACTTTGCAAGTCTTAACCTTGAACGGTAATTCATTGGGTTGAGGTTTTTATGCTATTTGTACCATTTAATTCTCTATTGTTTACATAAGACCGATCGTAATCTGCAATTAAAAGAGTCAAAGCTGTAATTATCGCGCCTTTGTATTTCACTGCTTCGGATTGGAAATGTATTGGTAATGTTTGTCTTCTAGTCGTAATGGAAATTACCGCGGGCTCTGACAACCTCACATATTTCCAGAGATGGTAATATACACTCACTGGCCACTTTATTAGGTACACCTGTCCAACTTCTTGTTAACACTTAATTTCTAATCAGCCAATCACATGGCGGCAACTCAGTGCATTTAGGCATGTAGACATGGTCAAGACAATCTCCTGCAGTTCAAACCGAGCATCAGTATGGGGAAGAAAGGTGATTTGAGTGCCTTTGAACGTGGCATGGTTGTTGGTGCCAGAAGGGCTGGTCTGAGTATTTCAGAAACTGCTGATCTACTGGGATTTTCACGCACAACCATCTCTAGGGTTTACAGAGAATGGTCCGAAAAAGAAAAAAAATCCAGTGAGCGGCAGTTCTGTGGGCGGAAATGCCTTGTTGATGCCAGAGGTCAGAGGAGAATGGGCAGACTGGTTCGAGCTGATAGAAAGGCAACAGTGACTCAAATCGCCACCCGTTACAACCAAGGTAGGCCTAAGAGCATCTCTGAACGCACAGTGCATCGAACTTTGAGGCAGATGGGCTACAGCAGCAGAAGACCACACCGGGTACCACTCCTTTCAGCTAAGAACAGGAAACTGAGGCTACAATTTGTACAAGCTCATCGAAATTGGACAGTAGAAGATTGGAAAAACGTTGCTTGGTCTGATGAGTCTCGATTTCTGCTGCGACATTCGGATGGTAGGGTCAGAATTTGGCGTAAACAACATGAAAGCATGGATCCATCCTGCCTTGTATGGAGCATCTTTGGGATGTGCAGCCGACAAATCTGCGGCAACTGTGTGATGCCATCATGTCAATATGGACCAAAATCTCTGAGGAATGCTTCCAGCACCTTGTTGAATCTATGCCACGAAGAATTGAGGCAGTTCTGAAGGCAAAAGGGGGTCCAACCCGTTACTAGCATGGTGTACCTAATAAAGTGGCCGGTGAGTGTATACTGTTCAGGGTTTTTCTTATTAGGGTGTACAATAAAGCTGCTATGTTAATTTGTGAAAAATCCTTGGTGTTAACTTTCTTTTTAAGCAGCTATGTCCCCGTAGTCAGCGATATTGATTAGTATCAAATCCAAGTAACGCCGGTTTCACACACACACAGACTGTGCTCAGATCAGAATGCGCTGCCCGACGGCCGGGTGTTTCCTAATCTGAGCGCACTGCATCATAGGCATACATAAGGCAGATCGCTCAGGTCAAGAGGCCGGGCATTCATCAGACCATGTGAAATCAACCTACGACAACGAGCTACATCAATACTGCCTTATTCTGCTATTTTTCCCAGAATTGCTTAAAGGGGTTGTCCACTATGAAACTGTTCAGCAATATCAGCACCACTATTATGGGTGGGTCACGTGACATTGCTGTGTCATGGCTTTGCTGCAGCCAATCAGCAACCTCTGGTTGGCAGCATCCTTTGCTGTTTGTTCAGAAAGGACGTCTTCTGTGACGGAATATTGATGAGCCGCAGCCTACAGCAGACCTGTGTCATAGCAATGTCACGTGACCCACTAGCAATGGTAGGGCTAACATTGTTAGAACCACACCGATACAAGAGTTGAGTATGAACTGTTTTAATTATAAATGGGGCTCTAAAGTGATCATGTAATGAACAACCCCTTTCATTTTCTGATTATCTTTCAGGAGTTTCTCACCTTTGTAAGTAAGACATACCATTAGCATATGACACCATTTGCTCATCATGGTCCAACTACTGAGACTGCCACTGTTCACTAGATTGATGCCACCGTTCACTAGAATGATGACTGTTTGTTAAAATGATGCCACTGTTTGCTATAATAATGCCACTGTTTGCTAGAATGATGCCACTGCTCACTAGAATGATGCCACTGTTTGCTGAAATTGTGTCACTGTTCACTAGAATGATGCCACTGTTTGCTAGATTGATGCCACTGTTTACTAAAATTATGCCACTGTTTGCTGAAATTATGTCACTGTTCACTAGAATTATGCCACTGTTTGCTAGAATGATGCCACTGTTCGCTAGAATGATGCCACTGTTCACTAGATTGATGGCACTGTTTGCTGAAATTATGTCACTGTTCACTAGAATTATGCCACTGTTTGCTAGAATGATGCCACTGTTCACTAGAATGATGCCACTGTTCACTAGATTGATGGTACTGTTTGCTATAAACTGCCACTATTCACTAGAATGATGCCACTGTTCACTAGAATGATGCCACTTGTGATGTTACTGTAAGGTTTTGGAACTCCTAGAGTGAACCCACAGATCCGCGACAACGAACCTCCCAAGGGTGAGCTAGCCATGTAGACCACTCCCAATACAGGGAGCGTTAGGGGCAGGCCCAAGGGAGACTATTGCCGCAGAAGCTGGCACCTGGGGACAGGAAATAGGAGGTTCAAAAGAGAGAGGGAGAGCATAGGTCTGATCGAGTGAGAAAAGACGTTTGATGGACTGGTGTGGACTGGAAAGAAACGAGACAAGAAGATAACTGAAAATGACGCAGACACAGGGATGGCTGGGTGAGACAGAGGCAGAACGTGAACAGGACACGGAGGAGACACAGGACAGACTGGACTAGAATGGAGAAACAAGGAAAACTTGAAAATAACTGAGACACTAGGCGAACCGGACTGAGCAGAGACACAGGATGGACCGCGCAGAGGCTAGAGAGGACCTGGGTCATTAGTAGCACAAATGACAATCAGGCAAGGAGGCAAAGGAAGGGTTACCTTAAATACATGGGACGCAGAAGGACTTCAGGGTCAGGGTCCTCCAGGGTCAAAGAGAGGAGAAGCGGCGTGCCTGTATATCAAAAGCGGAAGTGCGTGTGCGCAGAGGGAGAAGGAGTGCAAAGTTTGCACGCGCAGCCCGCGGAATCCCAGGAGCTGCGGTGAGTCATGAAGAGGAGAAGGAAGAACGCGCACCTGCAGGAGGAGTGCGCCGAAGCAGATAAGTATGCTGGCAAGCGGAGAAGGGAGCGAGGGGCAGAGTGGCAGGCAGGGCAGCAGGAGCGGCGGCGCAAAGCGGCGCCGTGACAGTACCACCCTTACTCCCCCTCTTTCTAAGACCTGAAAGAAATCTGGCTAAAATCTGAGGAGCCTGTATGTTCTCACGAGGCTCCCAAGACCTCTCCTCGGGACCAAAACCCTTCCAATCAACCAAAAAGAGGGTTCTTCCTCTAGTCTTTTTCATGGCAAGAATATCTTTATCCTCAAAAACATCCGGGTCGGAAACAGGCAAAGGAGTTTGAGCAGGAGAAGCATGGAACTGATTGAAAACGACAGGTTTAAGTAAGAAGGGAAACGTGAAAAGAGTTGGGTATGCGAAGTGAAGCGGGCAACTTCAACTTGTAGGAAACATCGATGATACGAGCCAAAACCTCGAAGGGGCCTATGTACCATGGACCCAACTTATATGAGGGGATCTTAAGATGAATGAACCTGGAAGACAACCAGACCTTATCACCTGGCCGATATAACGGAGGATCCAGGTGTCTCTTATCGGCATGTCTCTTAATCCTGACCTGTGCCTGTTCAAGAGCGATTTTGGTCTCCTGCCAGACCCTGGAGAACTCCTTGAACAGAAGATCGGCCGCTGGCACACCTGAGACAGGAAGCACCGGCAGAGGAACTCCAGGATGTTGCCCATAAACGATGAAGAAGGGAGATTTGGAAGAAGAGTCATTGATATGGTTATTGTAAGTGAACTCGGCCAATGGAAGCAAATCCGCCTAGTTATTATGGTGACCGTTGGAAAAATGACGGAGATAGGTCATTAGAATTTGGTTTGTGCGCTCAGCTTGTCCGTTGGTCTGTGGATGGTAAGCAGTAGAGAAATCCAAAGTAACATGCATCAGCTTGCATAGAGCCCGCCAGAATCGAGAGGTGAACTGGACTCCTCAATCAGAGACTATGTGTAGAAGAAAACCGTGAATCTGGAAGATGTGAGCTATGAATATTCTTGCCAACTCTGGAGCGGAAGGTAAACCTGGCAAAGGGACAAAATGGGCCATCATGGAAAATCGATCCACAACTACAAAAATGACCGAATGTCCAGAAGAGCGAGGAAGATTAGTAATAAAATCCATGGCGATGTGTTGCCAGGGAGCCGAAGGAACTGGAAGCAGATGCAAGAGACCGGAGGGCAAATGTCTAGGAACCTTGTTCTTTGCACAAGAAGGACATGAGGCGACAAAACTTCGGACATCTTGTAGGAGAGACGGCCACCAATAATAGCGTGTGATGAGAGTGAGTGTCTTCTTGTACCCTACATGGCCTGCCAATTTGGAGGCATGACCCCAATGTAGAACTCGAGACCTCTTGTTTGCCTGGACGAAGGTCTTACCTGAAGGTAAGAAAGACATGCTGATCGGAGCTACAAAAATGATCTTGCTGGGATCCATGATATGTGAAGGTTCTTCTTCAACATCGGATGCAAGAAAAGATCTGGACAAGGCATCAGCTTTGAAGTTTTTGTTGCCAGGACGGAAATGTAATTCGAAGTCAAAGCGGGCAAAGAATAACGACCATCTGGCCTGTCGGGGATTAAGTCTTTGCGCAGAATGGATGTATTCCAGATTCTTGTGGTCAGTATAGATCTTGAAAGGGTGAACAGCTCCCTCCAGCAAATACCGCCACTCCTCCAGCGCCAACTTGATGGCCAATAGTTCTTTGTCGCCAATGGCGTAATTTCTCTCCGAGACGGAGAAGATTTTGGAAAAGAAACCACAAGTAGCCAGTTGTCCGAAAGATGATCTCTGGGAAAGAACCGCACCAGCGCCACTGGCAGAAGCATCTACCTCAAGGATAAAAGGTTTGTTGACCTCAGGACGATGAAGTACAGGAGCGGAAGCAAAGGCTTTCTTAAGAGACCGAAATGCTTCTTCAGCTTCAGAAGTCCAGATGTGAGGATTGGACCCTTTGCGAGTCAAGGCAGAAATTGAGGAGACCAGAGTAGAGAAATGTGGAATAAACTGCCGGTAGTAATTTGCGAACCCGAGGAAGCATTGAATTGCCTTTACTCCTTGAGGATGTGGCCAGTTAAGAACAGCAGACACTTTATTCGGATCCATCCGTAAGCCTGAGTCAGAGATGATATAGCCGAGGAACAGTAACGAAGATTGTTCAAAGACACACTTCTCGAGTTTGGCATAAAGATGATTCTGTCTAAGATGAGATAGGACTTGGCGGACATCTCTCCTGTGGGAAGCAAGATCCGAGGAAAACACAAGAATGTCTTCTAAATATACCACCACACAGGAGTAGAGTAGATCCTGGAAGACATCATTCACAAACTCCTAGAACACCGCTGGAGCGTTACACTGGCCGAAAGGCATGACTAGATACTCATAGTAAATATAGAAAAACTGACTGAACAGCCATCTAGTCTGAACTGGTGCATAACCAAAAAGTCTTACATAGCAAATAGATAATGGCTGCACTCAAGTTTATTGTGCTAAAGCAAGGAAATGTGCAATACATGAAATGTGAACAGCATAATGGCTTGTGAAATTTATGAAAAAACACATGAGATTTTTAGCACAAAATTTGGCCAAATGTTGTGAGCCCATTCACCAAACGTCAAGGTAATCTCAGATCGAATGGGTAACTAACCTGTCTGCCTAGTGTGAACACTTACCTATGGCTAATAAAATGGTAAAGCCTGTATTTATAGAGGAGGTTAGAACCAACTGTGTTTGGATGTAATTAAAATCACAGCATGGTGAAGGGCGGGGCGTTCAAGTCAGAAAAAGCAATACATAGTAAATACAGAAAAAAACATTTGGCCAAATTTTGTGCTAAAAATCTCATGTGTTTTTTCATAAATTTCACAAGCCATTATGCTGTTCACATTTCATGTATTGCACATTTCCTTGCTTTAGCACAATAAACTTGAGTGCAGCCATTATCTATTTGCTATGTAAGACTTTTTGGTTATGCACCAGTTCAGACTAGATGGCTGTTCAGTCAGTTTTTCTATATTTACTATGTATTGCTTTTTCTGACTTGAACGCCCCGCCCTTCACCATGCTGTGATTTTAATTACATCCAAACACAGTTGGTTCTAACCTCCTCTATAAATACAGGCTTTACCATTTTATTAGCCATAGGTAAGTGTTCACACTAGGCAGACAGGTTAGTTACCCATTCGATCTGAGATTACCTTGACGTTTGGTGAATGGGCTCACAACATTTGGCCAAATTTTGTGCTAAAAATCTCATGTGTTTTTTCATAAATTTCACAAGCCATTATGCTGTTCACATTTCATATATTGCACATTTCCTTGCTTTAGCACAATAAACTTGAGTGCAGTCATTATCTATTTGCTAGATACTCATAGTGGCCGTCTTGTGTGTTAAAGGTTTTTCACTCGTCTCCAGAACGAATACGGATTAGGCTGTAAGCTCCACGAAGATCCAATTTCGTGAAAATTTGTGCTCCCCTTAGGTGATCGAACAACTCTGGAATAAGAGGTAGAGGATACTTGTTTTTGATAGTGAGATTGTTGAGGCCTCGGTAGTCAATACATGGATGGAGGGAACCATCTTTCTTCTTAACGAAGAAAAAACCAGCACCTACAGGGGAGGAGGACTTGCGAATAAAGCCTTTAGCCAAATTCTCCCAGACATATTCAGTCATGGCCTGAGTCTCGGTTGGCGACAACAGAGAGATTCGACCCCGGTGTGGAGTGGAGCCTGGTACAAGATTGATTGGGCAGTCGTATGATCGATGTGGAGGCAAGATCTCTGCTTCTTTCTTGTCGAAGACATCCAAGAAAGACAAATACGAGGAAGGTAAGTTAGCAGGCACAGAAATTGGACGAGGAGGTTTTCTTGGCAGAACAGGAAGCAGGCAGTTACTCTGACAGAAGAGTCCCCTGCGCAGGATTTCACCAGACCGCCAGTCAAGACAAGGCTCGTGAGTCCTCAACCAAGGAAGACCAAGCAGAATAGTATGGGACAAGGAGGGCAGCGCATAGAAGACGATCTGCTCCCGGTGCAGGATTCCAATTTGGAGTTCCAACTCTTCAGTTACCAAAGAAACGGACTCCCGCAGAGGTTGACCATCGACAGACGCAATCTGTCGAGTCTCCAGGGATCTGAACGGAATCCGCAACCTTCTAACTGCCTCGAGTTGGATGATATTCCCGGTCGCCCCGGAATGTATATAAGCAAAATCAGAAAAATGCTTATTACCCAGATGCAAAAGAACTGAAAGAGTGAGGGGTTGAGAGGGTTCAGGGATACCTAGGGAGACCTCTCTTACCTATCCTAGGTTGAGGCGTTTCCCAGCCTCAAAGGACAGGAACGCAAAAGATGAGCTGCACTGCCACAATAGAAACAGAGACCTTGAGTAAGCCTCTCTCTTCGATGCTGCTCCACAGGCTTAAGACGATCCACCTGCATGGGTTCCAGAGCAGAGATGACAGAAGTCGACTCAGGACGCGAATGGGAGGAACTAGGAGTAGTCGAAGGGAGACGAGGAAATCTCTTCTCTCTAGTGGACTCTCGAGTACATTCTTGAAAACGTAAATCAATGCGGGTCACCAACGAGATTAGATTTTCTAGGGACGTCGGAGTGTCGCGACACGCCAACTCGTCCTTGATCCGAGGAGAAAGCCCTCGCCAGACGGCCCCCACTAAAGCCTCATTATTCCATCCTAATTCTGATGAAAGAGTGCGAAAGCGGATGGCATATTGACCCACCGAAAGCGTTCCTTGATGAAGGTTAAAAAGAGACTTAGTGGTAGAGGCCAAACGACCCGGTTCATCGAACACCTTACGGAAAGTATCTAAAAAGAAGGAAAGTTGAGAAACAAGAGGATCATCCTGCTCCCAGAGGGGATTTACCCACGCTAAAGCCTCGCCCTCTAAGTGTGAGATAACAAAAGCAATTTTAGCATGGTCAGTGGGATACTGCATGGGTAGTAACTAGTGTTGGGCATTCCGATACCGCAAGTATCGGGTATCGGCCGATACTTGCGGTATCGGAATTCCGATACCGAGTTCCGATATTTTTGTGATATCGGGAATCAGAAGTTCCCAGTGTATGGTTCCCAGGGTCTGGAGGAGAGGAGACTCTCCTTCAGGCCCTGGGATCCATATTCATGTAAAAAATAAAGAATTAAAATAAAAAATATGGATATACTCACCCCTCCGGCAGCCCCTGGACCTTACCGCTGTTAACCGGCAGCCTCCGTTCCTAAGAATGAGGAGTTTAGAGTTTCTCTCCTTCAGACCCTGGGAACCATCCAGGATACCTTCCGATACTTGAGTTCCATTGACTTGTATTGGTATCGGGTATCGGCGACATCCGATATTTTTCGGGTATCGGCCGATACTATCCGATACCGATACTTTCAAGTATCGGAAGGTATCGCTCAACACTAGTAGTAACTCAAAATGAAGCTGACATTGATTAAGTAACCCTCTACACAATTTAGGATCCCCACTCTAGCGAGGAGGTTTCGCCAGACGAGGTGATGGGAGAGAAACCGAGGACTGAGAGGCAACGGGAGCTGGAGACTGAAGAGCACGAAGACGGTCATCCACAGAAGCCATGAAATTAAGAATATGAGCTTAAAGGGCCACTGTCACCCCCCTCCAGCCATTATAAACTAAAAGAGCCACCTTGTGCAGCAGTAATGCTGCATTCTAACAAGGTGGCTCTTTTAGTTTTTGGTTCAAGTATTCCGAAAATAAAGCGTTTTTAAACTTAGTCAAAATACCTGTCTTTAGACAGGGAGGTGGGTCCTCACTCCCCAGCTTGAACCGCTACTCTGCCGTCACTCCAATATTCAGTGGCTTTCGGCGCCACCCCTGTTTACGCTTCAAAACCGGTGCCTGCGCTGTGTACTACTGTGCTGCGCAGGCGCAGTGAGCTCTGGCCATCTGACGTCACAGCCAGGCTTGCAGACTGCGCCTGTGTGGCCGGCCTGCTTGTGAATCCCAGCCCCGCACTCTGCATAATGCATAACACAGTGCGGGGCTGGGATTCCAAAGGTGGGTGGCCGCACTGCCCGCACAACATCTTCAACATCGGATGCTAGAAAAGATCTGGACAAGGCATCAGCTTTGAAGTTTTTGTTGCCAGGACGGAAATGTAATTCGAAGTCAAAGCGGGCAAAGAATAACGACCATCTGGCCTGTCGGGGATTAAGTCTTTGCGCAGAACGGATGTATTCCAGATTCTTGTGGTCAGTATAGATCTTGAAAGGGTGACCAGCTCCCTCCAGCAAATACCGCCACTCCTCCAGCGCCAACTTGATGGCCAATAGTTCTTTGTCACCAATGGCGTAATTTCTCTCCGAGACGGGGAAGATTTTGGAAAAGAAACCACAAGTAGCCAGTTGTCCGGAAGATGATCTCTGGGAAAGAACCACACCAGCGCCAATGGCAGAAGCATCTATCTCAAGGATAAAAGGTTTGTTGACCTCAGGACGACGAAGTACAGGAGCGGAAGCAAAGGCTTGCTTAAGAGACCGAAATGCTTCTTCAGCTTCAGAAGTCCAGATGTGAGGATTGGACCCTTTGCGAGTCAAGGCGGAAATTGAGGAGACCAGAGTAGAGAAATGTGGAATAAACTGCCGGTAGTAATTTGTGAACCCGAGGTAGCGTTGAATTGCCTTTACTCCTTGAGGATGTGGCCAGTTAAGAACAGCAGACACTTTATCCAGATCCATCCGTAAGCCTGAGTCAGAGATGATATAGCCGAGGAACAGTAACGAAGATTGTTCAAAGACACACTTCTCGAGTTTGGCAGGAGCTGCGGTGAGTCATGAAGAGAAGGAAGAACGCGCGCCTGCAGGAGGAGCGTGCCGATGCAGGTAAGTATGCCGGCGAGCGGAGAAGGGAGTGAGGGGCAGAGCGGCAGGCAGGGCAGCAGGAGCGGTGGTGCAGAGCGGCGCTGTGACACCACTGTTCACTAGATTGATACCACTGTTTGCTGAAATGATGTAACTGGTCACTAGAATGAATCACTATTACATAGTTACATAGGCTGAAAAAATACCTAGGTCCATCAAGTTCAACCTTCCTCTGTTTACTAGATTGATGCCACTGTTTGCTAGAATTATGCCACTATTTGCTATAATTATGCCACTGTTCACTAGAATGAGGTCACTGTTCACTAGATGTATGCCACTGTTTGCTAGAAAGATACCACTGTTTACTAGAATTATGCCACTGTTTGCTAGAATGATGTCACTGTTCACTAGATGTATGCCACTGTTTGCTAGAAAGATACCACTGTTTACTAAAATGATGCCACTGCTTGCTAGAATGATGTCACTGTTCACTAGATGTATGCCAATGTTTGCTAGAATGATCCCACTGTTTACTAGAATGATGCCACTGTTTGCTAGAATGATTCCACTGTTCACTAGATTGATGCCAGTCTTTGCTGAAATGATGTCACTGTTCACTAGAATGATGCCACTGTTTGCTTGAATGACGTCACTGTTACATAGTTACATTGGCTGAAAAAATACTTAGGTACATCAAGTTCAACCTTCCTCTATTCACTAGATTGATGCCACTGTTATTATTATTATTCACTAGATTGATGCCACTATTCGCTAGAATGATGCAACTGCTTGCTAGAATGATGTCACTGTTTACTAGAATGATGGTATTGTTTGCTAGAATTATGCCACTGTGAATGCCACTGTTTTCTAGAATAATGCCACTGTCCGCTAGAATGATGCCATTGTTTGCTAGAATTATGCCACTGTGAATGCCACCATTGGTTAGAATGATGCCACAGTTTGCTAGAATGATGTCACTGTTCAGTAGAATTAAGCCACTTTTTGCTAGAATGATGCCACTGCTTGCTAGGATGATGCCACATTTCGCTAGAATTATGCCACTGTTTTCTACAATGATGCTACTGTTTGCTAGGATTAAGCCTCTTTTCGCTAGAATGATGTCACTGTTACATAGTTACATAGACTGAAAAAAGACCTATGAGTTCAACCTTCCTCTGTTCACTAGAATTATGCCACTGAGAATGCCATTGTTTGCTAGAATGATGCCATGCTTTGCTAGAATGATGCCACTGTTTGCTAGAATGATGCCACTGTTCGCTAGAATTAAGCCACGTTTTGCTAGAATTATGCTGTGTTTCACTAGAATGAAGCCACATTTTGCTAGAATGATACCACTGTTCACTAGAATGATGCCACTGTTTGCTGGGATGGTGCCACATTTTGCTAGAATGATGCCACATTTTGCTAGAATGAGGCCACTCCGCTAGAATGAGGCACTATTTGCTAGAATCATGCCACACTTCACTAGAATCATGCCACTGTTTACTGGAATTATGCCACTGTGAATGCCACTGTCGGCTAGAATGATGCCACAAATGAGTGAGATAAAGACTGCAAAAGTTGTTAAGGAGCACAAACAAGTTTTATGCTGCTTTCACACATAGTGGCCATGTTGCACCTTTTGATGTAGCACTCTATTTTGCTTGTTGCACTATATTAACTAATTAACCTCTTATGCCTTATCTCACACATGTGAGGTTTCATTCTTGAGCTCCATGAACCGCTACAGTTGGTCTTAATGTACAAAGGCTGGAAGATATACCCTGCACTTGAGTGTATCTAGCACTCTCACTGGACATGAATAGAGTGGCGGTGGGCATTGTCGACTGCCTTTCTGACGGGGCTCTTCAAAGCCACATTCTCAGGATAGGTGGGGTCTTAGCTGTAAGGACCACAAGTTATTATGAAATAATTCCCTATCCTGTACATAAGGGATAACTTCCAATCTTGGTGCAAACTCTTTAATGGGGTTGTTCATCTCCCCACCCTTATTTTTATTTACACCAGGGCCATGGTCCTTAGTGCTGCCCAGGTATTCCTCCAGTTTATTTGCTTCCTCCACAGGTGAGGATGATGTGTGATCGCTGCAGCCATTCTGCTATCACTGACTGGGGTTTAGTATTCCAGGTTAGCTCCATTCACTTAAAGGGAACCTTCACCAGGTTTTTGAAATATAAATTAGAGCCAGCACCTTTCATCCCTATGTTACATCATTCTAGTACCTGTACATACTGTATGTCCCCAGCCCCCTCTGCAAGACATAAAAAAGACCTTTCATTATACTAACAAACACGATCCAGTCCGATGGGCATCTCACATTTTAATCAAGCGCCTCCTTTCTTTTTACGATTGCCGTCCTCTTTTCTGGCTTCATGTGGATGACGTGTCCTACTTCATCCACCCAGTGTCCCCCCTTGCACTCTTGCATTGTTGAGGGCAGAGTACTGAGGTGCCCTTGTGTCAGTTTTACCTATGGGTCATCGGCACTGTTTGGTTTTCCCCCTACAGCATGTTGCTCTGCCTTCGGCAATGCTGGAGCGCGATGGGGGACACTGGATGGATGACATAGGATGCGTCATCTATTTATATTCAGGATGTTTATTGTTACTATATCTATTTAATTTACAGAGTACCCACAGGGGACTGTTTTCTATGTGTACAGGATATTATTGTTTGTTTTGGAATTTTTTTCATTTCTTATCTTATCTATATGTTTTCCCACCTGCTTTACATAAGGGATATTTAGGGAAGACAGGGATACTTTTCATTGAGCGGGAGCGCCAAAAAATCGTACTCTTAGGGTGCCAACCTTCACTGTAAGGCAGGAGTCATTTAGGACTATTGAAGGGTCCTGTAGATACTCTGTGTTTATATCTTCTTTGGTCCATGCTTATATGGTCATGGTTTTTTAATCATTGTTAGTTACACTGGGTGTTTTTAATATTAAATAATAAAAAATTGCTTATTAAGGGTATATATGTTCACACACATACTTTATATATTGAGAAAAAACGTTGACATGTTCCGTTTAACAAAAATCAAATGGAAAATCAGACAGATCTTATAGACAGGACTGGAGGAGTAAGTTGTGATTGACAGGGTAATATACTGTATGTTCATTCCATGATCCACCCTTCAGCTTTCCATGCTCAAAACCTACATGGATATTTTGCAGATATTCCACAAAGCACAGTCACCCTTTTTGGCCTTCGTAAGTAGAAGTGTCCTAGTTTCAGTCATTCGGATTTAGTGTTCAGATAAACACCATGAAATATTTATACAAAATATTCTGCAAACAATCCTCTTACCAGCATCGCTAAATAATGCAGCATCTGCAGTGTCTTATTAAATGTCCATACGCATGAAAGACTAAAGGAGAGAATGTTTAAAACTGGAAGGAAGCGTTCGTGAGCAGCTCCCTGGCGGCTTGTACGGCATGTTTAATGTCCGCTCTGTTTGTGAGCACATACTGGACGAGCTACAATGAATTCATGAGCTCTTGCTTGGCGGTGAGATGTACAATATATTATTTATACATTGTCTACCTGGACAACCTATGCCCCAGATGTTCTGCTCCATGCTTTCAGTTATCTCCCCGGGAGCCACCAGCAAAGAATATGCTGGTTGATCTTTCTGACTTTGTAAGAAGCAGTCAGGATCACTCTGCGCCATTCTCCTGTATATCGCAGGCTCTCGGAGGGTCAGTACAGGCTCAGGATAGATGAGGAATACTCTAGGTGCCAAAGATTGGGGGGTTTTAACGTGTAGTTCTCCACTTGGGTCCCTGAAAGGCAGTAAGATAATGATGAGATCCAAACTCCTGCCTACTATCTGTCCCAACTAACCCAGTAATAATCCATGTTTAACACCACTGAGCAGGATTGTTATACCTGTGCCGGTGATGTGTGTGTATAACATCCAGCTATGTAGCTGTACTTGTACTCTACCACGTCATTAGCTGCTGAGACACTTGGTCTGATCCATTTATAAAGATTGGACAGTAACAGCACCTGGGGAAGAGATGTTCTCTGAGCTGTTCTGTAAGATGGCACCGACAGCTGCCTCAAAAGTTTGCACTAATATCAATAATGAGAACACTGACAGTTTCCAAATAAAGCACCCATGTGATATTTCACGTTAGCCCTTTCTGCAGTCATGTTTTGTACGGCAGATTCAGAATTAGTCTCTTTACGTATCAACCTATGGCATATTGCATTTTCTATTAGGCTGAGGTCACACCAACGCATATTTTCACATCCGTGAAAATCGGTCTGATTATCCAAATCACACTCTGATCAAACTCTGATTAGAGGGTGATCATTGTGTGATCCAAATTTTTCAGATGAGGACGAGATGGAGAAAAAATGTCTCCATCTTCTCAATCTATGGAAATTGGACCTCACTCAGATGTCCTCTGCGTGAATTCTGATCTTTCCCACGCACGCACTCATTGACTTGCATGGTCAATCTGAATGTCAGATGAAACTCTGGCATTTTGCAATTTTTCCCTGGACTGGCTTTGTCCAAGGAAAAAATCAGACATGTGCACGGTGCCTAAGAATAACATTGGTCCAAGTGCGATCCGATGTTTTGTTCGATCACTCTGGACTAAGCTCTTATACTCAGAGGCAAACACAGGATTTAAAGGGCTTTTGCCCTACTTTCAAGGGGATGTTCTTTGACATATTTTTACCTCCCAGATCAGTGCAGGAACAACGCCAGTCTGGAGGTAAGTATAGAATTTTTTCTATTTTAGATGGGACTCCTTAGCTGTTACTGGAAAATTCCATTAAAAGTTATTCGAAATGGACCAAAAATGGTAATGAAATTAAAATCCTTTACGTACCTTTTGGACTGGTGCCAGTCTTCCTCTACCAGGGCATCAACATCTATAGGAAGCATCATGTGACCACTTCATCCAATCAGTATTGGCTTCACATTTGGTCTGAGCCAGTTTCTTCTGCTCAGACGGAATATAGAAGCTACAACCAATCTGTGGCTGCTGCTTGGTTGCAGCGGAGACACGAGGCCGCCTGAAGTTGTTAGTGCATGCAAAGTAATGTCACCTGTCCAGCATATGAGTATAGGGTTTTTTACCCTGGACCCTTTGAGAATAACTTTTAAAGCAGGGATTTTAAGTGCCCTGGTGCCCACAAGAAAGGCAGCAAATGCCTGATTATTTGGATTTTATTAGATAAATTACATCAAACATTTTTCGATTGTATGAGGTTAAATGATTGTGCTCCTATCATACTCCTGATGTTCTGGAGAGGTCTGACAGCTTGTACATTTATTATTGCTGGAAGTCTATTGTGCTTATGGGGTTATCACATAACTATTTATTGTGAATTTAGCATTGTATATTATTATTTTCTGAAGGATGGTAAAGTGTACCTAACAGTTAATAAAATTGTATCACCTTTCCTTGAGACAACTTTTTGTGGTTTCATTTTTTTCCTCCTCTTTGTCCAAGAGCCATAGGAGGTGTCAGCACTTTCTGAGACCCATAATCTTGTTTTTTTTCTTGTTTTGTAAGACAAGCTGTAAATGTTATTGATATCATTTTTGGGTCCATACAGCTTTTTATTACATTTCTTTTGGATGTGAGTTTTGTCATACAACTAGAGATGAGTAGATCAGGCAAAGTTCATATTTGCATGTTTGTGCATTTTTTCCCAGTAGATTTGATTCATGAGGAAATTATTCTCTGCAAATTGAATGTCCCTTATTATGCTCTGGGGTCTTTCCAGACCCAACAGCATAATAACCATAACAAGTAAAAAAATATATAAAAAATCCTGATGTTCACCTCCCCACTCAACTCTCCGGTCCCTCCACTACTCACTGCCACCAGTTGGGTCTTTGCCGCATCTTCTGATCCCCCACCGCTCAGGTTGGAATCTTTGGTTCTCTTGCGTTGCACGAGACTTCCAGGTGTCATGGCGCGCGGGAGGGTTCTGTCAGGCACAGAACTGCACAACCTGTCTGAGCAGTCTAAGATAAAAAATGGAATAATAGAAGCAGCAGCTAATTTTTGGCTGCCAATTGGCATCAGCGGTCATGCGAATGCTGGAAGACACAGCAGCAACAGTGGTGGAACTTCATCAGCCTGGAAGGTAAGTACGGTATGTATTTTTGACTCCACAATTAAGTTATTCCTAACTGGCTGACCAGTAATGGACAACCACTTTAAAATGTCCATATATTACCTGTATGAATCTGATCCAATTGTGGATTCTCACGGTTAGTCATAAGTGTCAGGAGCCAGAGCCGTGATAATCATTTGATCTCTTCATTTGCCTTTTTTCCAATCCAAGATGATTTTGAAGACACAACCCCTTTAAAAATGGCATAACCAGGAAGTCGCATTTGTAAAGACTTTATGATTCCTTACATTCCGTGAAACAGCATAAAAGAGATACATAGACAATAAATACCATCGGCGACTAAGTCGCAAAATACTGGGCTTTTATTTGCTACAAAATAAAAATAGAAAGAGAAAGTTCCAATAAATCCAGAAAAACAAGATTAAAGAAATAAAATGTGATCATTAAGAAAAAATATATAACAACAATCCAGTTCCTAATACAGAACTATAACACAAATAGATATTATATTGGCGCGAGATGATAAAGCTAGGTGGCGTTTAGGGAAACTATCGCCTTTAGACACAGGCAGCAGTTAAGATAAGAAATATGCTCATCATATATTGACCAGATGGTCATTTTACTGTGGAAACTGTATAAAACATCATCCTGCAGAACTGCAGTATTTCTGCTGTGGATATACACTGCTTTTATGTCCCGTGTATTAAAATATCCATCTGGCTACTGTGACATGAAATTAAAGGTGATCATTTCATTGAGTGTTGTGACCGCACATATGGAGGTTACGTGTTCTTATATTTTAGAAACCGCCCTGTTTTATGGTAACATGATAAAATCATTAATGACCCAATATGTCATGACTATTTCTGATGAAGTAGAAGAAAATAAAGTGACTAGGTAACTACATAACTACTTACACCCATAACAGATTGCTACAAAGACATACCCCAGTCAACCATGCCCAAAAATCATTCAACATACCTGATATTTTGGCCGATACCAAGAATGAGGGGCGGCAAGGCGGACATGTCTATGGTGGGGTGGTACATCATAGGCATCAGCCAAATACTGATTCATCAGCTTCATGTTTTATGCACATGGCAGAGGATTTGTTCGGGGATTCCTTGAAGTCGGACTTTCTGCAAAATATATATTTTTAGCCTAGTATTCACCTTTATGTAAAATTATAGAATTATAATTTAAAGGAGCAGTAAACCTCCATAATAATTTATTGATATTGTGATATTAAAACAGTCAGCCATTCTTGTAGAAATCCTGCTTATCAGATTCACTTTTGGTGGCAGAAAGAGGCCTTGCCCCTTATACATGGGGGGGGGGGGGGCGGCTTAGCTATCATTTATCCAGGAAATAATAGGGAGGCTGAATATCACTCTTTGCATGTAGTGTTGAATACTTTTCTGCTTTTGATTACTGCTGGATCCTGCCTGACTTTTAAAGCGGTTGTCCAATACTAGGACAATCCCTTCTTAAACTAAGTGTTCGGCCCCGATAAAATAAACAAACCTATACTCACCTCCTATTCCGGCTCCATTCCAGTGGTATCAGCACTCGCTGTCCCAGGGATGTGATGCGGCGGAATGACACGTAATGCCCGGCGCCCAATCTGCGCTGGCATCACTGTCTCCGCCCTTGTACGAACTGAACATGAAGTCTGGGCTGCAGCTGATCTTTGGCTTCCTCTTCATGCTCACTTTGGCAGGAGGCGGAGACGGTGATGCAATCGCTGATTGGCTTCAGACACCATGTGTCATGCCACCGCAAGTCCAAGATTTCCCAAGAAAAGAGAAACAGAATCATCCAGCTCATCAACAGTGGTTCTTCGCCAAGAAACTTGCTAAACTGCAACATATGATTGCCATGATAGTTGGAAGAATATGAAATGAAGTCTGTCCATCCATTCAAAAGACAAGAAGTAAATGTCAAGGCAAAATATTGGAGTCAACAAGCTGGCTCACCACCAGGTCTATCAAATCTGGAGCAACAAACATGGCAGTGGACATTGTTTGTAAGCTCCATAATAGTGAGATCACAGATGTCAATGCAAGCACTATGTGACACTCATTGCACAGGTCTGGAATGATGCTCCAAAAAAGGTAAAGAAGCCATGACTTCAATATCATCATAAGAAGAATCAGCTCGAGTTTACAAAAAAGTATGAAAAGCAGACTGTGGAAGATTGTAAACAGCTGATTTGGAGGGTTGAGATGAAACTCAATAGACTAGGCTGTGATGGTGCAAAATGGTCTGGAAAAAAACAAAGAAAAAAGGGCTAACAGAACAAGAAATTGAAGGAACTGTCAAGTTCGGTGGAGGAAGCCTGGCACTATGGGGTTATTTCACAGCCAAAGGTATTGGATACTTGACTAGGATGGATGGTGGTCTCAATGCTGAGCTATATGTAAGTATCCTACAAGATGAGTTACTTCATACACTCGAGTACTATGTGTTATGACCCCAATGGCAGAGGGTCTCAGAACTTATTACCAAGTCTGCAAACACAAAAAACCAGCTCATAGGGCAGTGGTAACTAGGCTGACCGTATACCTGATCCTAGCACCACAAATAGCAGCAGCCGGGGAACGTACCTACGTTGGTTCTAGACGTCTCGCGCCAGCCGGAGAACTAACTAACCCTAGAAGGGAAAAGATAGACCTTTCTTGCCTCCAGAGAAAAGACCCCAAAAGTTGGATACAAGCCCCCAACAAATAATAACGGTGAGGTAAGAAGAAAAGACAAACGTAAGGATGAACTAGGTTTTTAGCAAAGAGAGGCCCACTGACTAATAGCAGAATATAGGAAGATGACTTATACGGTCAGCAAAAACCCTATCAAAATTTCCACGCTGGATATTCAAGAACCCCCGAACCGTCTAACGGCACGGGGGGAGAATATCAGCCCCCTAGAGCTTCCAGCTATATCAGGAATCACATTTAGTACAAGCTGGACAGAAATAAGAGCAAATGCAAATAACCAAAAAATAAGGAAGCAGGACTTAGCTTATTTTGCAAGAAAAAAGGAACTGATTACAACGATGCCAGGCACCAGACTGAAAATCCAGGAAGCTTAAATAGCAACACCCCTGGACTAACGAGCCAGGTGGGTACCAAGCTGGAGAAAGAAGCTCAAAGTGTCATGACGCAAGTGACCACAAGAGGGAGCCAAAAAGTCCAATTCACAACAGTACCCCCCCCTTAAGGAGGGGTCACCGAACCCTCACCAAGACCACCAGGACGATCAGGATGAGCAGCGTGAAAGGCACGAACCAAATCGGCCGCATGAACATCAGAGGCGACCATCCAGGAATTATCCTCCTGACCATAGCCCTTCCACTTGACCAGATACTGAAGCCTCCGTCTGGAGAGACGAGAATCCAAGATCTTCTCCACCACGTACTCCAACTCGCCCTCAACCAACACCGGAGCAGGAGGCTCAACAGAAGGAACCACAGGCACAATGTAGCGCCGCTACAAAGACCTATGGAACACGTTGTGAATGGCAAACGACACCGGAAGATCCAAGCGAAAGGACACTGGATTAAGGATTTCCAAAATCTTATAAGGAACGATGAAGCGAGGCTTAAATTTAGGAGAGGAGACCTTCATAGGAACAAACCGAGAAGACAGCCACACCAAATCCCCAACACGAAGTCGGGGACCCACACCGCGGCGGCGGATGGCAAAACGCTGAGCCTTCTCCTGTGACAACTTTAGGTTGTCCACCACATGATTCCAGATCCGCTGCAACCTATCCACCACAGAATCTACCCCAGGACAGTCAGAGGGCTCAACATGTCCCGAGGAAAAACGAGGATGAAAACCAGAGTTGCAGAAAAATGGCGAAACCAAAGTAGCGGAACTAGCCCGATTATTAAGGGCAAACTCAGCCAATGGCAAGAAGGTCACCCAATCATCCTGATCTGCAGAAACAAAACACCTCAAATAAGCCTCTAGAGTCTGATTTGTTCGCTCCGTTTGGCCATTAGTCTGAGGATGAAAGGCAGACGAAAACGACAAATCAATGCCCATCTTAGCACAAAAGGATCGCCAGAACCTGGAAACAAACTGGGATCCTCTGTCAGACACGATATTCTCAGGAATGCCGTGCAAGCGGACCACATTCTGAAAGAATAAAGGAACCAGATCGGAAGAGGAAGGCAGCTTAGGCAAAGACACCAAATGGACCATCTTGGAAAAGCAATCACATACCACCCAGATGACAGACATGCCCTGAGACACCGGAAGATCTGAAATGAAATCCATGGAAATGTGTGTCCAAGGCCTCTTCGGGACAGGTAAGGGCAAGAGCAACCCGCTGGCACGAGAACAGCAAGGCTTAGCCCGAGCACAAGTCCCACAGGACTGCACAAATGACCGCACATCCCGTGACAAGGAAGGCCACCAAAAGGACCTAGCCACCAAATCTCTGGTGCCAAAAATCCCCGGATGCCCTGCCAACACCGAGGAATGAACCTCGGAAATGACTCTGCTGGTCCATTTATCAGGAACAAACAGTCTGTCAGGTGGACAAGAGTCAGGTCTACCAGCCTGAAATCTCTGCAACACACGTCGCAGATCCGGAGAAATGGCTGACAAGATTACTCCCTCTTTAAGAATACCAGTTGGCTCTGAGACTCCAGGAGAGTCAGGCACAAAGCTCCTTGAAAGAGCATCAGCCTTCACATTCTTTGAACCTGGTAGGTACGAGACCACAAAGTCAAAACGGGAGAAAAACAATGACCAACGGGCCTGTCTAGGATTCAGGCGTTTAGCAGACTCGAGATACATCAGATTCTTGTGATCAGTCAAGACCACCACACGATGCTTAGCACCCTCGAGCCAATGACGCCACTCCTCAAATGCCCACTTCATGGCCAACAACTCCCGATTGCCAACATCATAGTTCCGCTCAGCAGGCGAAAACTTCCTAGAAAAAAAACCACATGGTCTCATTACAGAGCAACCAGGGCCTCTCTGCGACAAAACGGCCCCTGCCCCGATCTCAGAAGCATCCACTTCAACCTAAAAGGGAAGTGAGAGATCAGGCTGGCACAAAACAGGTGCCGAAGTAAACCGGCGCTTCAGCTCTTGGAAAGCTTCCACGGCTGCAGGAGCCCAGTTAGCAACATCAGAACCTTTCTTGGTCATATCCGTCAAAGGTTTAACAACGCTAGAAAAGTTAGCGATAAAACGACGGTAGAAGTTAGCAAAACCCAAGAACTTCTGAAGACTCTTAACTGACGTGGGTTGAGTCCAATCATGAATAGCTCGGACCTTGACTGGGTCCATCTCCACCGCAGAAGGGGAAAAAATAAACCCCAAAAAGGGAACCTTCTGTACTCCAAAGAGACACTTTGAGCCCTTAACGAACAAAGCATTCTCACGCAAAACCTGAAACACCATCCTGACCTGCTTAACATGGGAGTCCCAATCATCAGAAAAAAACAGAATATCATCCAGATAAACAATCATAAATTTATCCAGATACTTCCGGAAGATATCATGCATAAAGGACTGAAAAACTGAAGGAGCATTAGAGAGCCCAAAAGGCATCACCAAGTACTCAAAATGACCTTCGGGCGTATTAAATGCAGTTTTCCATTCATCTCCTTGCTTAATGCGCACAAGGTTGTACGCACCACGAAGATCTATCTTGGTGAACCACTTGGCACCCTTAATCCGGGCAAACAAGTCTGACAACAGAGGCAAAGGATACTGAAATTTAACAGTGATTTTATTCAGAAGCCGATAGTCTATACAAGGTCTCAAAGATCCGTCCTTCTTGGCCACAAAAAAGAATCCTGCACCAAGAGGGGAAGAGGATGGACGGATATGCCCCTTCTCCAGAGACTCCTTGATATACGAACGCATTGCGGTATGCTCAGGTACAGACAGATTAAATAATCTTCCCTTAGGAAATTTACTACCTGGAATCAAATCTATAGCGCAGTCACAATCCCTATGAGGAGGAAGAGCACTGGACCTGGACTCGCTGAATACATCCTGATAATCAGACAAATACTCAGGAACTTCCAAAGGAGTAGAGGAAGCAATAGACACCGGCGGGGAATCACCATGAATTCCCTGACAGCCCCAACTTGACACAGACATTGCCTTCCAATCCAAAACTGGATTATGGGTCTGTAACCATGGCAGACCCAAAACGACCAAATCATGCATTTTATGCAGAACAAGAAAACGAATCACCTCCCGATGTTCAGGAGTCATGCACATGGTTACCTGTGTCCAAAACTGCGGCTTATTTTCCGCCAATGGCGTAGCATCAATACCTCTAAGAGGGATAGGATTTACCAACGGTTCAAGTACAAAACCACAGCGCTTGGCAAATGACAGATCCATAAGACTCAGGGCAGCACCTGAATCCACAAACGCCATAGCAGGGTAGGAAGACAATGAGCAAATTAAAGTCACGGACAAAATAAATTTAGGTTGCAGATTACCAATGGCGACAGGACTAACAACCCTTGTTAGGCGTTTAGAGCATGCTGATATAACATGTGTAGAATCACCACAGTAAAAGCACAACCCATTCAGACGTCTATGATTTTTCTGTTCATTTCTAGTCTGAATTCTACCACATTGCATTAAATCAGGTGTTTGTTCAGACAACACCACCAGAGGATTAGCGGCTTTGCGCTCCCGCAAACGCCGGTCAATTTGAATAGCCAGCGCCATGGAATCATTTAGACTTGTAGGAATGGGGAAACCCACCATCACATTCTTAATGGCTTCAGAAAGGCCATTTCTGAAATTTGCGGCCAGAGCACACTCATTCCACTGAGTAAGCACGGACCATTTCCGAAATTTTTGGCAATACACTTCAGCTTCATCCTGGCCCTGAGAGATAGCCAGCAAGGCTTTTTCTGCCTGAATTTCAAGATTGGGTTCCTCGTAAAGCAACCCGAGCGCCAGAAAAAACGCATCAATATTTGCCAATGCCGGATCTCCTGGCGCTAACGAGAAGGCCCAATCCTGAGGGTCGCCCCGCAAGAAAGAGATAACAATTTTAACTTGCTGAGCTGAGTCTCCAGACGAACAGGGTCTCAGAGATAGAAACAATTTACAATTATTCCTGAAATTCCTAAACTTAAATCGGTCTCCAGAAAACAGTTCCGGAATAGGTATCTTAGGTTCTGACATAGGACTACTGGTAACAAAATCTTGAATACCCTGCACACGAGCAGCAAGCTGATCCACACTAGTAATCAAGGTCTGGACATTCATGTCTGCAGCAAGCTCAAGCCACTCTGAGGTAAAGGGGAGGAAGAAAGAGGAAAAAAAAAAACAAAACTCAGAATTTCCTTTCTTATTATCCCACTTCTGCAATGCATTAAACATTCACCTTCGGCCTGGCATACTGTTATGACCCCAATGGCAGAGGGTCTCAGAACTTATTACCAAGTCTGCAAACACAAAAAACCAGCTCATAGGGCAGTGGTAACTAGGCTGACCGTATACCTGATCCTAGCACCACAAATAGCAGCAGCCGGGGAACGTACCTACGTTGGTTCTAGACGTCTCGCGCCAGCCGGAGAACTAACTAACCCTAGAAGGGAAAAGATAGACCTTTCTTGCCTCCAGAGAAAAGACCCCAAAAGTTGGATACAAGCCCCCAACAAATAATAACGGTGAGGTAAGAAGAAAAGACAAACGTAAGGATGAACTAGGTTTTTAGCAAAGAGAGGCCCACTGACTAATAGCAGAATATAGGAAGATGACTTATACGGTCAGCAAAAACCCTATCAAAATTTCCACGCTGGATATTCAAGAACCCCCGAACCGTCTAACGGCACGGGGGGAGAATATCAGCCCCCTAGAGCTTCCAGCTATATCAGGAATCACATTTAGTACAAGCTGGACAGAAATAAGAGCAAATGCAAATAACCAAAAAATAAGGAAGCAGGACTTAGCTTATTTTGCAAGAACCAGGACCAGCAGACAGGAGCAAACAGAAAGGAACTGATTACAACGATGCCAGGCACCAGACTGAAAATCCAGGAAGCTTAAATAGCAACACCCCTGGACTAACGAGCCAGGTGGGTACCAAGCTGGAGAAAGAAGCTCAAAGTGTCATGACCCAAGTGACCACAAGAGGGAGCCAAAAAGTCCAATTCACAACAACTATGGGTATGAAAAAGATGACACCGTATTCCAGCAGGACAAAGACCAGAAGCATACATCGAGATTGGGGAAGAAATGGTTCAATGACAATGAAATACAGGTGCTGAATTGGCCCCCACAGTCCCAAGACCTCAACCCAATTGAACACTTGTGATATTAGAATTAAAGAAAAAGCTGTATACATACACAAGTGAGTTGACCAGTATGCACCAACTTTGGAAAACTGTAGAAGGGACCTTGGATCACATTTCAGTCGAAACACGCTTGAATCTGATTAAGAGCATGCCCAGCAGGATTCAGGCAATGTTGAAAGCAAAAGGTGGATTTACAAAATACTAAGGAAATAATAATTAAAATATAGATTTTTAAGAGCAAAACAGTAACAATGCAGTGACATGACAAGAATGTGCATAACTAATAGTGATGAGCGAGTGTATTCGTTGCTCGGGTTTTCCTGAGCACGCTCGGGTGACCTCCGAGTATTTGTTATTGCTCGGAGATATAGTTTTTATCGCCTCAGTTGTATGATTTACGGCTTCCAGATAAGCTGAATACATGTGGGAATTCCCTAACAAACAGGCATTCCTCACATGTATTCAGCGTATCTGGAAGCCGTAAATCATGCAACAGAGGCGATGAAAACCATATCTCCGAGCAATAACAAACACTCTGAGGTCACCCGAGCGTGCCCCAGAAAACCCGAGTAACGAGTATATTCGCTCATCACTAATGGTTATACATACTGTATATACATACATTATAATATGCATACATTTTAAATTGAAATTGCAACAACAACAGTAAAACACTTACAATTATGGAAATCACATTTTGGAAGTGCATTGAACAGCAAGGTGGATTGCTGCAGAGGGTAAAAATAGAAAAAAAAATCTCTTTAAATCTTCAGCTAACGAGGGTGAACGAGCTGAGTGTGACCTGAGCGTAAGTGCGAACGGTGGTAAGTGTGTGACTTGAGATTCAGTGAAGAGGTAATTGGAAGGCCTTTAACAAATACCTGTGTGAATTTGTGTGAGTTGCTGAATTGGGAATAGCTATATTCACAAGGGGTTAACTTAGGGTGGGGGCTCATAATCAAGGGGTTATAAGGGGCAGCTGGTTGGGGCTCAAATCCTTTTGGAAGTGCATTGAACAGCAAGGTGTATTGCTGCTGAGGGGAAAAAGAAAAAAAAACTCTTTAAATCTTCAGTTTATCGAGTGAGAACGAGCTGAGTGTGACCTGAGCGTAAGTGTGAACGGCGGTAAGTGTGACTTGAGATTCAGTGACTTTGGATTCAGGGAGTTTCCAAGGGAAGAATTACTGAATTGCTGTCCGTATTTTATTAATACTTTGCATTTATTTTTTCTTTCACTTTTCTGTCTGGTGCAAAACCCCATTATTAAATGGGGTCCACTATTGTTAATGCCATCCAGTGCACATCTTGCCACATGTATGCAGTCCTTGATCAGCCGGTCGAGGGTGCATACTGCTGTGCGAGATGTGAGTGAGTCGCCCCCCAAGGGCCGTGAGGTACTCGGTACCAGGTCCTTCGGTTCACAGGGGGATGTCACGGTGGCCGACCTGATCCGTGGCCCTGGGATGTCCGTATAAAAGGGAAAGGTCTTTAAAGGGATAAAGTTTATGCTTGTGATGCCACCTGTGGTATTCTTCAGGGTGACCGACGCTGCTTTAAGGGGTCCGCTGGGGTGATGTTATGGCAGCTAGATGGTATACCTTCCCACAGGTGAAGTATGTCCCCAGGGCTTCCCAGTATGTAGATGGTGCTATGGTGAAGAATGGCGCGGTGAAGAACGAGGACACAAGGTTGCAGTCTCTTTACATTTACTGAAGACTTCAGCATCCATAGTCCAGGGCACCAGATCACAGGGCAGGCAGAGTCCGGTTGGTTTGGAGGCAAGTCCAGAGTTCCCTTGTCCAGGTGGAAATCAGTAGCCTTCCCTTGCGCTGCGGTGGTGTAGTCCCTTACTGCCTATGGCTTCACATAAGGGTCTCACAGATGTGGTGTTTCACTCTCTCTGTCCCCCGTATAGGATAGGACAAAACCCATATGACTGGTGACTTGAGCCTGTTTATAGGGTCTCTTAGATAACCCGGCTCTGTAGGTGTCACCATGCCTCCTGGGTGTAGGTGCGGACAGGTAACCTGCAATTAGCTGTCCTGCCAGTCTCTGAAATAAGGCGTAGAGGTACTTACTCCCTTGGTGTTCCGGCTACTGGGATTTTGTGCCTCAGAAGGAGGCAGCCTGAGCGGGGTGGTCCCCTTCTGGTATCCTCTCCTTTGCTTCGACTTCTTTCATGCTCGCTGCAATACAATTCTGCCTTTCAATGTCTCTTTCTGGGAGCTGCAGCTCTGAGGGCATGCACAGCTCCTTTAACCTTCTGTCCTCCTGAGACTACTGTCTGGAACTTTATTCTACAGAACTCCTGTCTGGAGCTCTGTCAGGAACTAACTCCTGTCTGGAATTGACTAACTTTCCCTACAGACTACCAGTTATATATATATTTATATATATATATATATATATGGGGAGTGACCTAATAAATAGAAGCTGAAGCTCCCCCTGGTGGCCTTTGAGTGTGAATGTGTGTTGCATGTTTGTGATACCTGGATGCAGTTATCCTTCCTTGCCTCCAAGCGTAGCATCACTCTCCCCGAGAGGAAAGCAATACCACTGCGACAACCAGGACCCTGGGGCGCCACATGAGCACGCTGTGCATTTGGAAGCCCAGGTTCTGAATCTAAATGTGCAGCTGGCAACATTGAGATCCATTGACAATATGGAAAGGAGTCTTCTGCTCACTGAGCAGACGCTCAATGGGACAGATGAGGGGGGGATGGTAGGATGGAGCTGCAGGTCAGTGAGGCAGCAAGCTGGGTGATAGAAGGCCGGTTAGAGGAAAGAGTGCCAGGGAGGCTAGTCCTGATCTGGCACACCCCAATAAGTTTGCTAAGTTGGCAGATGAGGGGGGTGCCAGTACATGGGCAGCACTGCTGCAGCCAGGCATGTCCTCTGAAAGCCGGAGGAGTGACTGCTATAGTAAGGAGGGAAAGAGGAGAGCAGGGCAGGCCAGACAGATGCTTGAGTGGGGGACTCAATCATTAGGGGAACAGATAGGGCAATCTGTCACAAAGACAGGGATCGTCAAACGGTGTGCTGCCTACCTGGCGCTCGAGTCCGACACATCGCTGATCGGGTGGACAGATTACTGGGAGGGGCTGGTGAGGACCCAGCGGTCATGGTGCACATTGGCACAAATGACAAAGTTAGAGGTAGGTGGAAGGTCCTTAAAAAAGATTTCAGGGAATTAGGCTGCAAGCTGAAAGCAAGGACCTCCAACGTGGTATTTTCCAGAATACTGCCTGTACCATGTGCCATGCCAGAGAGGAAACGGGAGATTAGGGAGGTTAATAAGTGGCTCAAGAATTGATGTAGGAAGGAGGGGTTTGGGTTCCTGCAGAACTGGGCTGACTTCTCAGTTGGCTACAGGTTCTATGCTAGGGACGGGCTGCACCTCAATGGGGAAGGTGCAGCTGTGCTGGGGGAGAAAATGGCTAGAAGGTTGGAGGAGTATTTAAACTAGTGATTGGGGGGGAGGATATTCATTTTATAGGAGGGGAAGATAGTGCAGATAAAGACCTGGGCACAAATAAGGAAGTTGGAGGTAGCGGTAGCATGGCGGGTGGGATTAGAACAATTAATAATTTAAGAAAGAATAGAGGTACAGAGAGGAACATCAAGTGCATGTATACTAATGCCAGAAGCCTCGCCAACAAAATGGACGAATTAGAATTAATGTTGTTGGAGCATAATTATGACATGGTGGGGATATCTGAAACATGACTGGTTGAGAGCCATGACTGGGCTGTTAACTTGCAGGGCTATAGCCTTTTTAGAAATGACCGTACAGATAAGCGAGGGGGAGGGGTGTGTCTGTATGTAAAATCATCCTTAACCCCTTAATCCCATATGACGTACTATCCCGTCAAGGTGACCCGGGACTTAATTCCCGGTGACGGGATAGTACGTCATACGCGATCGGCCGCGCTCACGGGGGGAGCGCGGCCGATCGCGGCCGGGTGTCAGCTGCCTATCGCAGCTGACATCCGGCACTATGTGCCAGGAGCGGTCACGGACCACCCCCGGCACATTAACCCCCGGCACACCGCGATCAAACATGATCGCAGTGTACCGGCGGTATAGGGAAGCATCGCGCAGGGAGGGGGCTCCCTGCGGGCTTCCCTGAGACCCCCGGAGCAACGCGATGTGATCGCGTTGCTGCGAGGGTCTCCTACCTCCTTCCTGGCTGCAGGTCCCGGATCCAAGATGGCCGCGGCATCCGGGTCCTGCAGGGAAGGAGGTGGCTTACCGAGTGTCTGCTCAGTGCAGACGCTGGTAAGCCTGCAGCCCTGTCAGTGAGATTGGTGATCTGACAGAGTGCTATGCACACTATCAGATCATCGATCTGTGATGTCTCCCCCCTGGGACAAAGTAAAAAAGTTTAAAAAAAATGTTTCCACATGTGTAAAAAAAAAAAATAATAATTCCTAAATAAATAATAATAAAAAAATATATATTATTCCCATAAATACATTTCTTTATCTAAATAAAAAAAAAAACAATAAAAGTACACATATTTAGTATCGCCGCGTCCGTAACGACCCAACCTATAAAACTGCCCCACTAGTTAACCCCTTCAGTAAACACCGTAAGAAAAAAAAAAAAAAAACGAGGCAAAAAACAACGCTTTATTACCATACTGCCGAACAAAAAGTGGAATAACACGCGATCAAAAAGACTGATATAAATAATCATGGTACCGCTGAAAACATCATCTTGTCCCGCAAAAAACAAGCTGCCATACAGCATCATCAGCAAAAAAATAAAAAAGTTATAGTCCTGAGAAGAAAGCGATACCAAAATAATTATTTTTTCTATAAAATAGTTTTTATCGTATAAAAGCGTCAACACATAAAAAAATGATATAAATGAGGTATCACTGTAATTGTACTGACCCGATTAATAAAACTGCTTTATCAATTTTACCAAACGTGGAACGGTATAAACGCCTCTACCAAAAGAAATTCATGAATAGCAGGTTTTTGGTCATTCTGCCTCACAAAAATCGGAATAAAAAGTGATCAAAAATGGTCACGTGTCCGAAAATGTTACCAATAAAAACGTCAACTCGTCCTGCAAAAAACAAGACCTCACATGACTCTGTGGAGCAAAATGTGAAAAAATTATAGGTCTCAAAATGTGGAGACGCAAAAAATATAGTTCTTACCGATAACGGTATTTCTCTGAGCCCATGACGGCACCACGGAGAGAGAGGGGATCTGCCCACCAAGGACAGGAAACCTACAGATAAAAAGGCGGTACCACTCTCCCGCATCAGTTGTTTACTAGAGAACGATGGGAGACTATGGAACAGCTTATTAGTTTCAACATTACTTTATATTAACTTAATTGAGATACCACGTGGCCTATCAAAACTATCAAAAAATAAACTATGGCACTATATTAACGTGCACACCCATAAGTGAAGGGAGGGAATGTACGGGTGCCGTCATGGGCTCAGAGAAATACCGTTATCGGTAAGAACTATATTTTTCTCTGTCGCCCATGACGGCACCACGGAGAGATTTCATAGATTGTACATTCAGGGAGGGACCACCGCTTCCAGAACCCTTTTACCGAAAGTAAGGTCCGAAGAGGAAATAAGGTCCAATCTATAGTGTCTATAGAATGTGGAAGGTGATGACCAAGTAGCGGCTCTACATATCTGATCGATAGAGGTTCCGGCCTTCTCCGCCCAAGAAGCCGCCACTGCCCTCGTTGAGTGAGCCTTGACTTCCCCTGGAACAGACACTCCACTTGACGAATATGACAAGCTGATAGCGTCCGTGACCCATCTTGCCAAAGTGGATTTGGAGGCTTTTTTCCCCTTTCGGGGACCCTGAAAGCATACAAAAAGAGAGGCATCCTCCCTACTCTCTCTAGTGGCTTCTAAATATTGTATGAGACATCTCCTTACATCTAGCGTATGTAATGATTCCTCCTCTTTATTTTTAGGGTTAGGACAGAAGGAGGGAAGAGAGATCTCTTGAGTTCTATGGAACCGGGAAGCCACTTTCGGGAGGTATGCAGGATCTATCTTGAGAATAACTCTATCCTCTAAAACCTGAGTGTATGGAGGGTTAGCAGATAAAGCTTGTATGTCGCTAATCCTACGAGCGGATGTGAGGGCAACCAGCAGGGAAGTTTTGAGGGATAGGATTTTTAACGGGACCTCCTCCAAGGGTTCGAAGGGAGGTTTAGTCAGGGCTCTAAGGACCAAATTTAAATCCCATTGAGGGGAGGTTTTAATTGGAATTGGCCTTGATCTGCTTGCTGCCCTGATAAACCTTGAAACCCACCGATTCCCTGCCAGATTGTAATTAAACAGAGCTCCCAACGCTGCCACATGGACTTTCAGGGTACTCGTGGCTAAACCGATCTCCAACCCCTTTTGTAAAAATTCTAATACAGTTTTAAGGGGAACCTTTTCTCCTACTTTGGAACCTGATGATGATAGGAATTTCTTCCATATCTTCCCGTATTGTTTTGTCGTGACCAGTTTTCTACTTTGTAAGAGAGTGGATACTAATGCTGGTGAAAATCCTCTATCCTCTAGTAGCTTCCTCTCAAATGCCAGGCCGTCAAGTGCAAGTTCATAACTTGTGGATGGTTGATCGGCCCTTGGGAGAGCAAGCCTGGGAGGTCTGGGAGTACCCACGGGTCGGATATCGACATTCTCCTCATCCAAGAGAACCAAGGTCTCTTCGGCCAGAACGGGGCTATCAAGATTACATGAGCCCCGTCCTCCCGAATCTTCCTCAGCACTGCCGGAATCAGGGCAAATGGGGGAAATGCGTAAGCTAGATGATGCCGCCATGGAATCAGAAACGCATCCAGGGCTACCGGGTTCCCTTGAGGATTTATGGAGCAAAAGGAGGTTACTTTTTTGTTTGTGTTGTTGGCAAAGAGATCTATGTTGGGAACCCCCCATTTTTTTGTAATCTGGGTAAATACCGTCTGATTTAGCTCCCATTCCCCTTGCTTTAAACTGGAGCGGCTTAGAAAGTCCGCTTTGAAGTTGTCCACCCCCCTTATGTGTAGACTTGTCAGGGATAAAAGGTTGCTCTCGGCTATCTGAAAAATTTCGTTGGTTACCTCCATCAGTTTTTTGGAGCGAGTCCCCCCCTGGTGATTCAGGTATGCTACTACCACCCTGTTGTCCGACATGACTCTGACATGGTGGGAGTGAAGGGCCCCCAAGAATTCCTGGAGGGAGAACTTGACCGCAAGGAGTTCTTTCATATTGGAGGATTCCTCCCGCAGGGATGTTGGCCAGGTGTTTTGAGCTACTAGGTCGCCTAAATGAGCCCCCCAGCCACTGGGGCTTGCATCTGTCGTCAGTATCTTTGAGATTGGGATTACCCATGGGACTCCCTGGGAAAGATTCCTTAGTGATGCCCACCAGGTTAGTGACTGAGTTGTTTTTGGAGATAATCTCAACCGACTTTCTAAAAGCCCTCCCAGAGAGATCTCTTCTGATAAAATCTGCCATTGAAGGTGTCTCGAATGGAGCTGCGCCCATTGGACCGCCGGTATGCACGAAGTCATGGATCCTAAGAGGGACATAGCCTGGCGTAGTGTTATAGAAGGGAGAGCTTGTATTTTGGCCACTCGTCTTATCATCCTCTGAATTTTTTCCTCTGGAAGACGGCATTCTTCCTTTATAGAGTCCAGTATTAGACCCAGATATTCTTGGACCTGGGAAGGTACCAGTCTGGACTTTAAGTTTATCAGCCAACCCAGATCCTGTAGGGACCTTGTCACTGTATCCAGCTGATTGCTGCAGTGTTGGGGGGAGGAGCCTATTATCAAAAAATCGTCCAGGTATGGTACAATCAAGGTGTCTTGCTCTCTGAGATGAGCCATTACCTCCGAAATTATTTTTGTGAATATTCTCGGGGCTATTGCCAGTCCGAACGGTAGGGCTGAGAATTGAAAGTGGCGTAATGTCCCCCTGATATGAACTGCTATCCTGAGAAACCTCTGGTGATCTATGTGGATGGGGACGTGATAATAGGCATCCTTCAGGTCCAGGACTACCATAAAACACCGAGGAAAAAGCATTTTTATAGAGGATTTTATCGTCTCCATCTTGAATGGTTGAATCTCTAGGTATTTGTTTAGGCTCTTCAGGTTTATGATAGTCCTGTAAGACCCATCTGGTTTTTTTCTCAGGAATAGAGGGGAATAATAACCTTGTTCTCTTTCTTGTGGAGGGACTTCTAGAAGAACCCCCTTGTCCACTAGTCCTAGGACCTCGTTCTCTAATGCCCATTGTTCTTCCGCTGAAGACCTTGGAGAGGTTATTGAAAAGAAGGGACGAGGAGTTCTCAGAAATGTTAGCTTTAGACCTGATTTTATTATGCCCAGGATCCATTGGCTGCATGTAATTTTTTCCCAGGCCGGGAGAAAGAGTGACAATCTCCCCCCCACCCGGGGCCAACCTTCATTGAGAGGGTTTCTTGTTGTCGCCGGGGTTTTTATTAAACAGGTACCCTTTATTTCTGTTTTTCTTATCCTCCCATTTTCCCTGGTTTCTCCCTTGCTTTTTACGGAAAAACCTCTTGCTCCGAAAGGGCCGTTTGTAAGCGGGAAAACCCAGGGCAGGAAAAGATTTCTTTTTATCTCCTGCCTTCTCCAGGATGTCGTCCAGGGTGGGACCAAACAGAAATTCCCCTTCACAAGGAATAGTACATAATTTAGACTTCGTCTGTAAGTCCCCTGGCCAGCACTTAAGCCAGAGGGCGCGCCTTGCCGCGTTAGAGAAGACCGCTGATCTGGCAGCCAATCTAATAGAATCAGCAGAAGCATCTGCTAAAAACGCGGCCGCCCCTCTTAGTACCGGCAAGGTATTCAGTATGGAGTCACGGGACGCCTTCCCCTTTAGCTGGCCCTCCAGTTGGTCTAACCAAATCATTAATGAACGGGACGTGCATGCGGCTGCGACTGCTGGCTTTAGACCTCCTCCAGATGCTTCCCAGGCACTTTTGAGAAAAGCATCCGCTTTTTTGTCCATAGGGTCTTTCAAGACCCCCATGTCCTCAAAAGGGAGGGCAAATTTTTTAGACGCTTTAGCAATGGCTACGTCTAGCTTGGGGGCTTTTTCCCAGAAGGAGCAAGATTCGTCTTCAAAGGGGTACTTCCTTTTTGGCGTTAATAACGCCTTTCTCAAGGGTTTCTTCCACTCCTTTTTGATTAGTGCGGAAATAGTTTCATTGAGTGGAAAAGCCCTCTTTTTCTTTTGCTCAAGACCTCCGAACATGATGTCCTGAACCGACCTTTTGGGGTGAGAGTCTACTAACCCCATAGTGCTCCTCACTGCTTTAATGAGGCCATCGGTGTCTTCTAAGGGGAAACAGCTGTGACCCCCAGAGGAAGAAGACGATGACGAAGAAGAGGAGGAGGAGGTGGAGGAGTCAGATGAATCTGAGTCCGCACTATCCTTGTCTGTATTAGACACCGGGGACGGAGACCTGTGTTTAGTCTTCCTCCGTTTTTTTCCCCTTTTCAGAGACTTAAAGGTGTCTTCTACCTGATTCTTAATCAGGGTTTTGAGGTCAGCTGCAAACCCGGGAAGCCCCTCGGATACTGTTTGCTGTATACATATACTACAGAGTCTTTTCTCCCAGGTATTTGGAAGATCTTCTTTACACAGGGCACAAATCCTATGCTTGGTTTTCCCTAAGCTCTTCTTTCCCTAGAGGAAAAGAGACAAATAATACCCTTACTGTCTCTAACTTTCACGAAGATCACTTACCACCTCCAGGACCCATAAATACCGGTTGAGGATGCTCCATGTCCGTCTTTTTCCCCGACGCCGTACTGGACTCCTTGCTATGTTGGGACCTTTGGCGTTCTTTACCGGTGGTGTCCTGGTGTCCTTTTTGCTGTCGCCGTTTTTGCTGCTGCTGCTGCTGCGGCGATGCTGATGGTGGTGGTGGTGACTCAGGTAAGGGTGATGCCATGTCACTCATTCTGATTGCAGGTATGGCCTCCCGTAGGCTGCTGTCAATCGACTGATGATGCGGCTGACCGCCGCTCTGCTATGCTCTGGCCGCTGATGCTGCGCTCTGCGCCGGTGCCGTGCTCTGCACTAGTGCTGCGCTCTGCGCTGGTGTTGGGGCTTGTGCCGCTGCTTGTGCTGCGGTCTTCCGCCTCCTGATGACTGGAGCCAGGTCCATTTTATACCGCCGCGCTTCCTGTGGCGCGCTTGCGCAATAGCTGCGGCCTCGTTCCCGGCGCCTGCACAGAAGCGCCCATCCGGCGCCTGCGCAGAAGCGCTCATCCGGCGCCTGCGCAGAAGCGCTCTGTCGGCGCCTGCGAGAAGCGCTCCCCCGCCGGCGCCTGCGCAGAAGCGAACCCCGCCGGCGGCTGCGCAGAAGCGCCCATCTGGCGCCTGCGCAGAAGCGCCTATCCCGACTGCGCAGAAGCGCTCGCAGACCTCACCGGAGCTCCCGGTTTGCTCGCAGCCTGAATGCGCGGACCCTGCACGCCTCCTGGCCATGCAGTGTGCAGACTGACGCTTGAAGGGGGGAGAGCCGCGCTACCTCTCCCGCAACCACAGAGGGACCCCCCTGGATGTTGCCGCTGCTGCATCTTACCTAGGGAGGTGACCGCGAACTCCATGTCACCTCCCCCGCACACCCTAGAGGCCCACTAGCCCCAGCGGTGGCGCTTCGGGTCACCACACCAGCCGAGGCAGAGGGACCCCAGCTGCCTGAGTCGGACTGATTGGCCCCGGAATCCCACGATGATCTTCTTCTGGTAAGTCTGTAGGTCTCCCATCAAGGACAGGAAACCAACTGGTGCGGGAGAGTGGTACCGCCTTTTTATCTGTAGGTTTCCTGTCCTTGGTGGGCGGATCCCCTCTCTCTCCGTGGTGCCGTCATGGGCGACAGAGAAAACTTTTTTGCTATAAAAAGCGTCTTTTAGTGTGTGACAGCTGCCAATCATAAAAATCCGATATAAAAAATGCTATAAAAGTAAATCAAACCCTCCTTCATCACCCCCTTAGTTAGGGAAAAATAATAAAATTTAAAAAATGTATTTATTTCCATTTTCCCATTAGGGCTAGGGTTAGGGTTAGGGCTAGAGTTAGGGTTAGGGCTAGGGTTCGGGTTGGGGCTAAAGTTAGGGTTAGGGCTAGGGTTAGGGTTAGGGCTAGGGTTGGAGGTAAAGTTAGGGTTAGGGTTGGGGCTAAAGTTAGGGTTAGGGTTGGGGCTAAAGTTAGGGTTAGGGTTTGAATTACATTTACGGTTTGGATTAGGGTTGGGATTAGAATTATGGGTGTGTCAGGGCTAGGGGTGTGGTTAGGGTTACCGTTGGGATTAGGGTTAGGGGTGTGTTTGGGTTAGGGTTTCAGGTAGAATTGGGGAGTTTCCACTGTCCAGGCACATCAGGGGCTCTCCAAACGCGACATGGCGTCCAATCTCAATTCCAGCCAATTCTGCGTTGAAAAAGTAAAACAGTGCTCCTTCCCTTCCGAGCTCTCCCGTGCGCCCAAAAAGGGGTTTACCCCAACATATGGGTTATCAGCGTACTCGGGACAAATTGAACAACAACTTCTGGGGTCCAAGTTCTCTTGTTATCCTTGGGAAAATTAAAAATTTGGGGGGCTAAAAATCATTTTTGTGAGAAAAAAAAAGATGTTTTATTTTCACGGCTCTGCGTTATAAACTGTAGTGAAACACTTGGGGGTTCAAAGTTCTCACAACACATCTAGATAAGTTCCTTGGGAGGTCTAGTTTCCAATATGGGGCCACCTGTGGGGGGTTTGTACTGTTTGGGTACATCAGGGGCTCTGCAAATGCAACATGACGCCTGCAGACCAATCCATTTAAGTCTGCATTCCAAATGGCGCTCCTTCCCTTCCGAGCTCTGTCATGCGCCCAAACAGTGGTTCCCCCCCACATATGGGGTATCAGCATACTCAGGACTAATTGGACAACAACCTTTAGGGTCTAATTTATCCTTTTACCCTTGTGAAAATACAAAACTGGGGGCTAAAAAATCATTTTTGTGAAAAAAAAATATATATATTTTCACGGCTCTGCGTTATAATCTGTAGTGAAACACTTGGGGGTTCAAAGCTCTCAAAACACATCTAGATAAGTTCCTTAGGGGGTCTACTTTCCAAAATGGTGTCACTTGTAGGGGGTTTCAGTGTTTAGGCACATCAGGGGCTCTCCAAACGCAACATGGCATCTCATCTCAATTCCAGTCAATTTTGCATTGAAAAGTCAAATGGCGCTCCTTCCCTTCCAAGCTCTGCTATGCGCCCAAACAATGGTTTACACCCACATATGGGGTATCAGCGTACTCAGGACAAATTGCACAACATTTTTGGGGGTCCAATTTCTTCTCTTACCCTTGGGAAAATAAAAAATTGGGGGCGAAAAGATAATTTTTGTGAAAAAATATGATTTTTTATTTTTACGGCTCTTCATTATAAACTTCTGTGAAGCACTTGGTGGGTCAAAGTGCTCACCACACATCTAGATAAGTTCCTTAGGGGGTCTACTTTCCAAAATGGTGTCACTTGTAGGGGGTTTCAGTGTTTAGGCACATCAGGGGCTCTCCAAACGCAACATGGCGTCTCATCTCAATTCCAGTCAATTTTGCATTGAAAAGTCAAATGGCGCTCCTTCCCTTCCAAGCTCTGCTATGCGCCCAAACAATGGTTTATACCCACATATGGGGTATCAGCGTACTCAGGACAAATTGCACAACAACTTTGGGGGTCCATTTTCTCCTGTTATCCTTGGTAAAATAAAACAAATTGGAGCTGAAATAAATTTTGTGTGAAAAAAAGTTAAATGTTCATTTTTATTAAAACATTCCAAAAATTCCTGTGAAACACCTGAAGGGTTAATAAACTTCTTGAATGTGGTTTTGAGCACCTTGAGAGGCGCAGTTTTTAGAATGGTGTCACACTTGGGTATTTTCTATCATATAGACCCCTCAAAATGACTTCAAATGAGATGTGGTCCCTAAAAAAAAATGGTGTTGTAAAAATGAGAAATTGCTGGTCAACTTTTTTTTTTTTTTTTTTTGGTTCCAAAATTGTGCTGATGTAAAGTAGATATGTGGGAAATGTTACTTATTAAGTATTTTGCGTGACATATGTCTGTGATTTAAGGGCATAAAAATTCAAAGTTGGAAAATTGCAAAATTTTCAAAATTTTTGCCAAATTTCCGTTTTTTTCACAAATAAACGCAAGTTATATCGAATAAATTTTACCACTAACATGAAGTACAATATGTCACGAGAAAACAATGTCAGAATCGCCAAGATCCGTCAAAGCGTTCAAGAGTTATAGCCTCATAAACGGACAGTGGTCAGAATTGTAAAAATTGGCCCGGTCATTAACGTGCAAACCACACTCGGGGCTTAAGGGGTTAAAACCCATCCTGCGTGATAATATAGGTGAATCTAATGAAACTGTAGAGTCCCTGTGGGTGGAGATAAGGGGAGGGGGAAAAACTAAAAAATTACTGATAGGGGTTTGTTATAAGTCTCCAAAAATAATGGAAGCAACAGAGAATATCCTCGTAAAGCAAATAGATGAAGCTGCGACTCAAGGAGAAGTCATTATTATGGGGGACTTCAACTACCCTGAAATAGATTGGGGAACAGAAACCTGCAGTTCCAGCAAAGGTAATCAGTTTTTGACAACTACGAGAGACAATTACCTTTCACAACTGGTTCAGGACCCAACAAGAAAGGGGGGCACTGCTAGACCTAATATTGACCAACAGGCCAGACCGCATATCAAATATAAGGGTTGGGAGTCACTTGGGGAATAGTGATCACAAAATAATAAGTTTTCATGTATCCTTTAATAAGATGTGTAGTAGAGGGGTTACAAGGACACTAAACTTCAGGAGGGCAAATTTCCAACAGATGAGAGATGATCTTGGTGCAATTACTTGGGACGATATCCTGAGACATAAAAATACACAAAGAAAAGGGGAGACGTTTATTAGCATCCTGGATAGGACCTGTGCACAGTATATACCGTATGGGAATAAACATGCTAGAAATAGGAGGAAACCAATATGGCTAAATAGAGCTGTAAGGGGCGCAATAAGTGACAAAAAGAAAGTATTTAGAGAATTAAAGGAAGTAGGTAATGATGAGGCATTAAATAAATACAGAAAATTAAATAAATTCTGTAAAAAGCAAATCAAGGCAGCAAAAATTGAGTCAGAGAGACTCATTGCCAGAGAGAGTCAAAATAATCCCAAAATATTCTTTAACTACATAAATAGTAAGAAACTAAAAAATGAAAGTGTTGGCCCCCTTAAAAATAGTCTGGGTGAAATGGTGGATGAGGATGAGGAAAAAGCCAATATGCTAAATGACTTTTTTTCATCAGTATTTACACAAGAAAATCCCATGGCAGCCAATATGATCAGTGATAACAAAAATTCCCCATTAAGTGTCACCTACTTAACCCAGCAGGAAGTATGGCGGCATCTAAAAATCACAAAAATTTACAAATCTCTGGGCCCGGATGAGATACACCCCCGAGTACTGCAGGAATTAAGTACAGTCATTGATAGACCATTATTTTTAATCTTTAAAGACTCCATAATAACAGGGTCTGTACCACAGGACTGGCGTATAGCAAATGTGGTGCCAATATTCAAAAAGGGGACAAAAGCTGAACTCGGTAATTATAGGCCAGTACGCTTAACCTCTACTGTGGGTAAAATCCTGGAGGGTTTTCTAAGAGATGCTATACTGAAGTATCCGAAGAGGAATAACCTCATGACCCAGTATCAGCATGGGTTTACTAGGGACCGTTCCTGTCAGACTAATCTGACCAATTTCTATGAAGAGGTAAGTTCCGGACTGAACCAAGGGAACCCAGTGGAGGTAGTTTATATGGACTTTTCAAAAGCTTTTGATATAGTGCCACACAAAAGGTTGATACATAAAATGAGAATAATGGGGATAGGGGAAAATATGTGTAAGTGGGTTAAGAACTGGCTCAGGGATAGGAAACAAAGAGTGGTTATTAATGGAGCACACTCGGACTGGGTCGCGGTTAGCAGTGGGGTACCACAGGGGTCAGTATTGGGCCCTCTTCTTTTTAACATATTTATTAATGACCTTGTAGGGGGCATACAGAGCAGAATTTCAATATTTGCAGATGACACTAAACTCTGCAGGGTAATCAATACAGAGGAGGACAATTTTATATTACAGGATGATTTATGTAAACTATAAGCTTGGGCTGATCAATTGCAAATGGGCTTTAATGGGGACAAATGTAAGGTCATGCACTTGGGTAGAAGTAATAAGATGTATAAGTATGTGCTTAATTCTAAAACTCTGGGCAAAACCGTCAATGAAAAAGACCTGGGAGTATGGGTGAATGAGAAACTCACATTTAGTGGCCAGTGTCAGGCAGCTGCTACAATGGCAAATAAAATAATGGGCTATATTAAAAGAGGCATAGATGCTCATGAGAACATAATTTTACCTCTATACAAGTCACTAGTTCGACCACACTTAGAATACTGTGCACAGTTCTGGGCTCCGGTGTATAAGAAAGACATAGCTGAACTAGAGTGGGTGCAGAGAAGAGCGACCAAGGTTATTAGAGGACTGGGGGGTCTGCAATACCAAGAAGGTTATTACACTTGGGGCTATTTAGTTTGGAAAAACGAAGGCTAAGGGGTGATCTTATGTTAATGCATAAATATATGAGGGGACAGTACAAAGACCTTTCTGATGATCTTTTTAATCATAGACCTGAGACAGGGACAAGGGGGCATCCTCTACGTCTGGTGGAAAGAAGGTTTAAGCATAATAAGGGTATGTGTCCACGTTCAGGATTGCATCAGGATTTGGTCAGGATTTTCCATCAGTATTTGTAAGCCAAAACCAGGAGTGGAACAATTAGAGGAAAAGTATAATAGAAACATATTCTCCACTTTTGCATTTATCACCCACTCCTGGTTTTGGCTTAGGCTGGTTTCACACTTGCGTTTTGATCTGCAGCGTTTTAAAAAAAAACGCAGGTGGTGAAAAAACGCATGTAAACGCATTCAAACGCTGCGTTTTTTAGACGCATGCGTTTTTACATGCGTTTTAAAAAACGCAGCGTTTGACCACGTTTACATGCGTTTTTTGCATGCGTTTGCGTTTTTTTGCGCAAGAAGAGAAATTTCACAATAACAAAAACAAGATAACCAGACACCACCAATGGGACTACAGTGGGCGTATATGATGGGCTCTCTATATTTAGACCCTACGGCTACTTAAATTTTAACAGCTTGCTACTGTATCCTGTGTCATGATGGATCTTCGCATGGAGAGCTTTTATTTCAACCTGGATTTCAGCTTCAAGATGTTTCTGGCCTGTGCTTTTGCTTGGGAGCAAGACCGAAACCACGAAAAATGGAGAAGGAGACAACGTAGGCGTTTTTGGAGGCACCCCATTATTGAATTGCGTGAGAGCCGTGGAGCCTACCACACGCTCTATGCCGAGCTGAATGCCAACGCGGAGAAATTCCAGGAGTACACGAGAATGTCGCAAGAATCATTCTGGGATTTGCTGTCTCGTGTCCAAGGAGCCATACGGCGACAGGACACCCAGCTCCGTAGAGCGATTCCACCCGAGGAACGTCTGCTGGTGACATTAAGGTACGTTCAAAATCTAAACCAATGACAGTCCAAATTTTTTATTCTGCCTTTTTGGGGGGGTATTTTCCTCTTTTTTTTTAAATTTTTAACCACACCATAAAAAGAGTAGATTGTAATGTTGTTTTTTGTTTGTGTTTTTATTCTAGATTTCTTGCCACAGGGGAGAGTTTATCTTCCCTCCACTTCCAATACCGGCTTGGAATATCCACCCTGTCCGGAATAGTTGTGGACACCTGTCGGGCATTATGGAATGTACTCCGTGAGGAGTTTATACCACTACCCACCACGTACATGTGGCGTGAAATTGCTGTCAAATTCTGGAGTGTGTGTGATTTCCCCAACTGTTTAGGAGCGGTGGATGGAAAGCACATCCGCATTATCAAACCTGCCAGAACCGGATCGGAGTTTTTTCAACTACAAAAAATATTTTTCTGTAGTGCTCATGGCAATAGCTGATGCGGACTGTCGCTTCATCGCCGTGGACATTGGAGCTTTTGGCCATGGCAACGATTCCCAGACTTTCAAGAGCTCAGATATGGGCCGGTGTTATGACCCCAATGGCGAGGGTCTCAGAGGAACGTGGTAGTCTGCAGAGTACAAAAATCCAGCTCATAGGGCAGTGGTAACTGGGTTGACCATATATCTACTCCTAACGCCAACACTAGAAGTAGCCGGGGATCATTCCTACGTTGATTCTAGATGACACGCGCCAGCCGGAGAATCTAGCTACCCCTAGTAGAGGAAAACAAAGACCTTTCTTGCCTCCAGAGAAGGGGACCCCAAAGCTGGATAGAAGCCCCCCACAAATAATGACGGTTAGGTAAGAGGAAATGACAAACACAGAAATGAACCAGGTTTAGCACAGAGAGGCCCGCTTACTGATAGCAGAATAAAGAAAGGTAACTTATATGGTCAACAAAAACCCTATCAAAATCCACACTGGAAATTCAAGAACCCCCGAACCGTCTAACGGTCCGGGGGGAGAACACCAGCCCCCCTAGAGCTTCCAGCAAAGGTCAGGATATAGATTAGGAACAAGCTGGACAAAAATACAAAACCAAAACAAATAGCAAAAAGCAAAAGGCAGACTTAGCTGATATAACTGGAACCAGGATCAGTAGACAAGAGCACAGCAGACTAGCTCTGATAACTACGTTGCCAGGCATAGAACTGAAGGTCCAGGGAGCTAATATAGCAACACCCCTAACTAACGACCCAGGTGCGGATAAAAGGAATGACAGAAAAACCAGAGTCAAAAAACTAGCAACCACTAGAGGGAGCAAAAAGCAAATTCACAACAGTACCCCCCCCTTAGTGAGGGGTCACCGAACCCTCACCACGACCACCAGGGCGATCAGGATGAGCGGCATGAAAGGCACGAACTAAATCGGCCGCATGAACATCAGAGGCGACCACCCAGGAATTATCCTCCTGACCATAGCCCTTCCACTTGACCAGGTACTGAAGCCTCCGCCTGGAGAGGCGAGAATCCAAGATCTTCTCCACCACGTACTCCAACTCGCCCTCAACCAACACCGGAGCAGGAGGCTCAACAGAAGGAACTACAAGCACAATGTACCGCCGCAACAAGGACCTATGAAATACATTGTGAATAGCAAACGACACAGGAAGATCCAGACGAAAAGATACAGGATTAAGGATTTCCAATATCTTGTAAGGCCCAATAAAACGAGGTTTAAATTTGGGAGAGGAGACCTTCATAGGAACAAAGCGGGAAGAAAGCCATACCAAATCCCCAACGCGTAGTCGGGGACCCACACCGCGGCGGCGGTTGGCAAAGCGCTGAGCCTTCTCCTGTGACAACTTCAAGTTGTCCACCACATGATTCCAGATCTGCTGCAACCTATCCACCACAGAATCCACCCCAGGACAGTCAGAAGGCTCCACATGACCCGAAGAAAAGCGAGGATGGAAACCAGAGTTGCAGAAAAAAGGCGAAACCAAAGTGGCGGAACTAGCCCGATTATTAAGGGCAAACTCAGCCAACGGCAAGAATGTCACCCAATCGTCCTGATCAGCAGAGACAAAACACCTCAAATAAGCCTCCAAAGTCTGATTGGTTCGCTCCGTCTGTCCATTAGTCTGAGGATGGAAAGCAGACGAAAACGACAAATCAATGCCCATCCTACTACAAAAGGATCGCCAGAACCTGGAAACGAACTGGGATCCTCTGTCTGACACAATATTCTCAGGGATGCCGTGCAAACGAACCACGTTCTGGAAAAACACAGGAACCAGATCGGAAGAGGAAGGCAGCTTAGGCAAAGGAACCAAATGGACCATCTTGGAGAAGCGATCACATATCACCCAGATAACGGACATGCCCTGAGATAGCGGAAGATCAGAAATGAAATCCATGGAGATATGTGTCCAAGGTCTCTTCGGGACAGGCAAGGGCAAGAGCAAACCGCTGGCACGAGAACAGCAAGGCTTAGCTCGAGCACAAGTCCCACAGGACTGCACAAATGACCGCACATCCCTTGACAAGGAAGGCCACCAAAAGGACCTGGCCACCAGATCTCTGGTGCCAAAAATTCCCGGGTGACCTGCCAACACCGAGGAATGAACCTCGGAAATGACTCTGCTGGTCCACTTATCCGGGACAAACAGTCTGTCAGGTGGACAAGACTCAGGCCTATCAGCCTGAAATCTCTGCAACACACGTCGCAGATCCGGAGAAACAGCTGACAAGATAACTCCATCTTTAAGAATACCAACAGGATCAGCGACTCCAGGAGCATCAGGCACAAAGCTCCTAGAAAGAGCATCGGCCTTCACATTCTTTGAACCTGGTAAATACGAGACAACAAAATCAAAGCGGGAGAAAAACAATGACCAGCGGGCCTGTCTCGGATTAAGGCGTTTAGCAGACTCGAGATACATCAGATTTTTGTGATCAGTCAAGACCACCACACGATGCTTAGCACCCTCGAGCCAATGACGCCACTCCTCAAATGCCCATTTCATGGCCAACAACTCCCGATTGCCCACATCATAATTTCGCTCGGCAGGCGAAAACTTCCTAGAGAAAAAGGCACAAGGTTTCATAACAGAGCAACCAGGGCCTCTCTGCGACAAAACGGCCCCTGCCCCAATCTCCGAAGCATCCACCTCAACCTGAAAGGGAAGTGAGACGTCAGGCTGGCACAAAACAGGCGCCGAAGTAAACCGGCGTTTCAACTCCTGGAAAGCCTCCACGGCAGCAGGAGCCCAGTTAGCTACATCGGAGCCCTTCTTGGTCATATCCGTCAAAGGTTTCACAATGCTAGAAAAATTAGCGATAAAACGACGGTAGAAGTTAGCGAAGCCCAAGAACTTCTGAAGACTCTTAACTGACGAGGGCTGAGTCCAATCAAGAATAGCTCGGACCTTGACTGGGTCCATCTCCACAGCAGAAGGGGAAAAAATGAACCCCAAAAAGGGAACCTTCTGTACACCAAAGAGACACTTTGAGCCCTTGACAAACAAAGAATTTTCACGCAAAATTTTAAAGACCAACCTGACCTGCTCCACATGCGAATCCCAATTATCAGAAAAAACCAAAATATCATCCAGATAAACAATCAAAAATTTATCCAGATACTTCCGGAAAATGTCATGCATAAAGGACTGAAAAACTGAAGGCGCATTGGAGAGCCCAAAAGGCATCACCAAGTACTCAAAATGACCTTCGGGCGTATTGAATGCGGTTTTCCATTCATCACCTTGCTTAATGCGCACAAGGTTGTACGCACCACGAAGGTCTATCTTGGTGAACCACTTGGCACCCTTAATCCGGACAAACAAGTCAGACAACAGCGGTAAAGGATACTGAAATTTGACAGTGATCTTATTTAAAAGCCGATAATCAATACAAGGTCTCAAAGATCCGTCCTTTTTTGCCACAAAAAAGAATCCCGCACCAAGAGGGGAAGAAGACGGACGAATATGTCCTTTCTCCAGAGACTCCTTGATATATGAACGCATAGCGGTATGTTCAGGTACCGACAGATTAAACAGTCTTCCCTTAGGAAATTTACTGCCTGGGATCAAATCTATAGCACAGTCACAGTCCCTATGAGGAGGCAGTGCACTGGACTCAGACTCACTGAAGACATCCTGATAATCAGACAAATACTCCGGAACTTCCGAAGGCGTAGAAGAAGCAATAGACACAGGCAGGGAATCCCCATGAATACCACGACAGCCCCAACTTGAGACTGACATAGCCTTCCAGTCCAGGACTGGATTATGGGTCTGTAACCATGGCAGCCCTAAAACAACCAAATCATGCATTTTATGTAAAACCAGGAAACGTATCACCTCGCGGTGTTCAGGAGTCATGCACATGGTAACCTGTGTCCAATACTGCGGTTTATTTGCTGCCAATGGTGTAGCATCAATACCCCTAAGAGGAATAGGATTTTCTAATGGTTCAAGAGTAAAACCACAGCGCTTAGCAAATGAGAGATCCATGAGACTCAGGGCAGCACCTGAATCTACAAACGCCATGACAGGATAAGATGACAGTGAGCAAATCAAAGTTACAGACAGAATAAATTTAGGTTGCAAATTACCAACGGTGACAGGACTAACAACCTTAGCTATACGTTTAGAGCATGCTGAGATAACATGTGTAGAATCACCACAGTAGTAGCACAAGCCATTCCGGCGTCTATGAATTTTCCGCTCATTTCTAGTCAGGATTCTATCACATTGCATTAAATCAGGTGTCTGTTCAGACAACACCATGAGGGAATTTGCGGTTTTTCTATCACATTGCACCGAATTAGGTGTCTGTTCAGACAACACCATGAGGGAATTTGCGGTTTTGCGCTCCCGCAACCGCCGGTCAATTTGAATAGCCAGTGCCATAGTATCATTCAGACCTGTGGGAATGGGAAAACCCACCATAACATTCTTAATGGCTTCAGAAAGGCCATTTCTAAAATTAGCGGCCAGTGCACACTCGTTCCAATGTGTCAGCACGGACCATTTCCGAAATTTTTGGCAATACACTTCAGCCTCGTCCTGCCCCTGAGACATAGCCAGCAAGGCTTTTTCTGCCTGAATCTCAAGATTGGGTTCCTCATAAAGTAAACCGAGCGCCAGAAAAAACGCATCAAGATCAGCCAATGCCGGATCTCCTGGCGCCAGCGAAAAAGCCCAATCCTGAGGGTCGCCCCGTAAGAACGAAATAACAATTTTTACTTGCTGAGCAGAATCTCCAGATGAACAGGGTCTCAGGGACAAAAACAATTTACAATTATTCACGAAATTCCTAAACTTAAACCTGTCTCCGGAAAACAGTTCAGGAATCGGTATTTTAGGTTCTGACCTAGGATTTCTGATAACATAGTCTTGTATGCCCTGCACACGAGTAGCCAGCTGGTCCACACTTGTAATCAAGGTCTGGACATTCATGTCTGCAGCAAGCATAGCCACTCTGAGGTAAAGGGGAAGAAGAAAAAAAAAAAAACTCAGAATCTTCTTTCTTATAATCCCTCTTCTGCAATGCATTAAACATTTAATACTGGCCTGGCAAACTGTTATGACCCCAATGGCGAGGGTCTCAGAGGAACGTGGTAGTCTGCAGAGTACAAAAATCCAGCTCATAGGGCAGTGGTAACTGGGTTGACCATATATCTACTCCTAACGCCAACACTAGAAGTAGCCGGGGATCATTCCTACGTTGATTCTAGATGACACGCGCCAGCCGGAGAATCTAGCTACCCCTAGTAGAGGAAAACAAAGACCTTTCTTGCCTCCAGAGAAGGGGACCCCAAAGCTGGATAGAAGCCCCCCACAAATAATGACGGTTAGGTAAGAGGAAATGACAAACACAGAAATGAACCAGGTTTAGCACAGAGAGGCCCGCTTACTGATAGCAGAATAAAGAAAGGTAACTTATATGGTCAACAAAAACCCTATCAAAATCCACACTGGAAATTCAAGAACCCCCGAACCGTCTAACGGTCCGGGGGGAGAACACCAGCCCCCCTAGAGCTTCCAGCAAAGGTCAGGATATAGATTAGGAACAAGCTGGACAAAAATACAAAACCAAAACAAATAGCAAAAAGCAAAAGGCAGACTTAGCTGATATAACTGGAACCAGGATCAGTAGACAAGAGCACAGCAGACTAGCTCTGATAACTACGTTGCCAGGCATAGAACTGAAGGTCCAGGGAGCTAATATAGCAACACCCCTAACTAACGACCCAGGTGCGGATAAAAGGAATGACAGAAAAACCAGAGTCAAAAAACTAGCAACCACTAGAGGGAGCAAAAAGCAAATTCACAACAGGCCGGCGTGTGTATGGTAAAAATTTTAATTTTCCCCCTCCACAGCCTTTCTCCAACACTCAAGGCCCACCACTGCCATTTGTTATGGTTGGGGATGAGGCCTTCCAGATGTGTGAAAATCTCCTGAAGCCCTATTCCAGTCGTGACTTGGACCACACTAGAAGGATCTTCAACTACAGACTGATCAGGGCCCGAAGAACAGTAGAGTGCACCTTTGGCATTCTGGTCGCTAAATGGCGCATTCTTGCATCAGCCATAAATCTAAAAGTAGAAACAGTTGACGAGGTGGTCAAAGCCTGTGTGGTTCTCCACAATTACATAATTACTAAGGAACGACCCCACATTGAACTGGATGAACCAGTTGCACACCCTCTGCCTGATTTCCAGCATCACCCGCTGCGGTCAACTGCAGCCGTTGGTCTCATGCGGGACCAATTTGCTGCTTATTTTGATTCAGATATTGGACGGGTGTCATGGCAGGACAATGTTGTGTAAATGTCCTGTTGTATCTTTATCTGTACCAGTAATTTTCTACAATGAAAATAATGTTTCGCATTAATAAACTTTAGTGTTGGTTGTGTTGACTGTGTCTCCTATCTTTTTCCTCTCCAAACCAAGGTTACCCAAAAACGTGCATTAAACCATGTCATATCCCCCTTTTTTTTGCATATTCCACACTACAAATGTTAGTAGTGTGTATGTCCAAAATTTTGGCACTGTAGCTTTTAAAATAAAGGGTTAAATCGCGGAAAAAATTGGCGTGGGCTCCCGCACAATTTTCTCCGCCAGAGTGGTAAAGCCAGTGACTGAGGGCAGATTTTAATAGCCTAGAGAGGGTCCATGGTTTTTGGCCCCCCCGGCTACAAACATCTGCCCCCAGCCACCCCAGAAAAGGCACATCTGGAAGATGCGCCAATTCTGGCACTTGGCCTCTCTCTTCCCACTCCTGTGTAGCGGTGGGATATGGGGTAATAAAGGGTTAATGTCACCTTGCTATTGTAAGGTGACATTAAGCCTGATTAATAATGGAGAGGCGTCAAATATGACACCTATCCATTATTAATCCAATTGTATGTAAGGGTTAAAAACACACACACATTATTAAAAAGTATTTTAATGAAATAAATACACTGGTGGTTTTAATATTTTATTGCTCTCTCAATCCACCTGAAGACCCTCGCTTGGAAAAATAATAAACCAACAATATACATACCTTCTGTTGATCTGTCACGTCCCACGAGGTAAATCCATCTGAAGGGGTTAAAATATTTTACAGGCAGGAGTTCTGCTAATGCAGCGGTGCTCGTGCCTGTAAACCCCGGGGAATGAAGGAAATGTAGGTCAATGACCTATAGTTACCTTCAGTCGCGGTGATGCACCCCCTGCTGGATGTTCTCATATGACCTCGAGGGTGGGAAAAAGTTCCCAGGCTGCAGTTCATGAGGACATCCAGCAGGGGCGCATCACCGCGACTGAAGGAAATGTAGGTCAATGACCTATAGTTACCTTCATTCGCGGTGATGCGCCCCCTGCTGGATGTCCTCATATGACCTCGAGCATGGGAAAAAGTTCCCAGGCTGCAGTTCATGAGGACATCCAGCAGGGGTGCATCACCGCGACTGAAGGTAACTATAGGTCATTGACCTACATTTCCTTAATTCCCCGGGGTTTACAGGCACGAGCACCGCTGCATTAGCAGAGCTCCTGCCTGTAAAATATTTTAACCCCTTCAGATGGATTTACCTCGTGGGACGTGACAGATCATCAGAAGGTATGTATATTGTTGGTTTATTATTTTTCCAAGCGAGGGTCTTCAGGTGTATTGAGAGAGCAATAAAATATTAAAACCACCAGTGTGTTTATTTCATTAAAATACTTTTTAGTAATGTGTGTGTGGTTTTTTTAACCCTTTCATACAATTGGATTAATTGGATTTACAATGAGGACAGTCAGCCTTGTATACATACCCGCTGCCGTCTTCCAACCGGACCTTGAGTCCGCTGCTCCTGCCCAGTCTGTGACTCAGTAGAAGTGCTCTAAAAAAAAGGAAAAATCAAATTGTCACATGTGTCGGTGTGACAGTGAATACTTACCAATCTGATGAGGCAAACACTCACCTCACTGACATGCTCCACTTCCGACTGACGTGGCTCAAACTCCTCACCAGATGAAGACTCCGAAGAAGACATTCTGAGGCATGTAGAAAGAAAGAAATGGAAGAAATTAGGACATGTAGAGCCAAAAATTAGAAAATTAAGGCATTGGTAGGATATACTCACATTGATCTGGGTCTTGTCCTCCAAAATGCGTCCTGCCAGTGTCTTGTCTTCTTCAGAGTCTGATGAGAAGTGTCCTGAAACTTTCCCCAACCTCCCTTTTATCACCTTGTTGGTAGGGGGTGTCTTATCAGTGTCTAGACATGGTTATCTTAATGGAAACGCATGCGTTCAAAAACGCATGCAAACGCATGTACACAAAAACGCATGCGTTTACATAGACATCAATGTATTTTTTGACGCAATTCAAACGCAAATGAACGCATGTGTTTTTTTGCGGCAAAAAAACGCCCCTGAAAATTACTACATGTTGCATTTCTGCAACATGCCGCATGCAGCCAAAAAACGCATGCATCGTTAAACGCGGACAAACACGTACCAAAAAAACGCATGCGTTTTTAATGTTAAACATAGGTAAAAAACCCCATGCGTTTTTTTTTCCAAAAACGCTGCAGATCAAAACGCAAGTGTGAAACCAGCCTTAAAAATACTGATGAATAATCCTGATGCAATCCTGAACGTGGACACATACCCTAACAGATGCAGATTCTTTACTGTAAGTGAGCAGTGAGACTATGGAACTCTCTGCTGTATGATGTTGTAATGAGTGATTCATTACTTAAATTTAAGAGGGGACTGGATGTTACATGTTGTATATATTAGATTCCTTGATAGGGCGTTGGTCCAGGGAATTAGTCTGATTGCCGTGTGTGGAGTCGGGAAGGAATTTTTTTCCCCAATGTGAAACTTACTCTTTGCCACATGGTTTTTTTTTTGCCTTCCTCTGGATCAACATGTTTGGGCATGTTATGTTAGGCTATGGGTTGAATTAGATGAACTTAAAGTCTTCCTTCAACCTTAATAACTATGTTACTATGTTAGAATGAGTAGACATGTTAATGATATGCAAATAATGAAAAAATGGAAACACTCTTCAAAATATGTCAATGTAATCAGTATCGAGTAAGAGCTCCAGAAATGCATGCAATAGTTGTCTGAGGAATGTTCTTCTACGCTGAATATACTTGGACAGCAAAACATCAAGATCCGCTGCTGACAGCTCCTTTTGCAGTTGCCGACCAATGACATCAAGATGTTATCAATGGAAGACAAGTCGAGAGACCCTGCAGGCCAAGGTAACACTATTAGGCCACTCAGGCTGCTCACATTACCACGATCAACGTGTGGCCTGGCTTTGTCACGTTGAAAAACGGCTCCTGGGACACTGGATATTGTATAAACTGAAGCATTTAGAAAATTCAGCTTCCATTTTTTCATCATTTGGATATCACTAACATGTCTATCCATCCTGTGATTTCCATAATTAATGGATTTTTGCTCTTGGTGTTATAATTTCAATGTTGAGGAGTTTGTATGTATATACAGTGCCTTGTGAAAGTATTCGGCCCCCTGGAACTTTTCAACCTTTTCCCACATATCATGCTTCAAACACAAAGATACCAAATGTAAATTTTTGGTGAAGAATCAAGAACAAGTGGAACACAATTGTGAAGTTGAAAGAAATGTATTGGTTATTTTAAATTTTTGTGGAAATTCAAAAACTAAAAAGTGGGGCGTGCAATATTATTCGGCCCCTTTAACTTAATACTTTGTTTCACCACCTTTTGCTGCGATTACAGCTGCAAGTAGCTTGGGGTATGTCTCTATCAGTTTTGTACATTAAGAGACTGAAATTCTTGCCCATTCTTCCTTGGCAAACAGCTCGAGCTCAGTGAGGTTTGGTGGAGATCGTTTGTAAACAGCAGTTTTCAACTCTTTCCACAGATTCTCAATTGGATTGAGGTCTGGATTTTGACTTGGCCATTCTAACACCTGGATACGTTTATTTGTGGACCATTCCATTGTAGATTTTGCTTTATGTTTGGAATCATTGTCTTGTTGGAAGACAAACTTCTGTCCCAGTCTCAGGTCTTTTGCAGACTCCAACAGGTTTTCATCAAGAATGGTCCTGTATTTGGCTCCATCCATCTTCTCATTAATTTTAACCATCTTCCCTGTCCCTTCTGAAGAAAAGCAGGCCCAAACCATGATGCTGCTACCACCATGTTTGACAGTGGGGATGAAGTGTTCAGGGTGATGAGCTGTGTTGCCTTTACGCCAAACATATCATTTGGCATTGTTGCCAAAAGTTCAATTTTGGTTTCATCTGACCAGAGCACCTTCTTCCACATGTTTGGTGTGTCTGCCAGGTGGCTTGTTGCAAACGTTAAACGACACTTTTTATGGATATCTTTGAGAAATGGCTTTCTTCTTGCCACTCTTCCATAAAGGACAGATTTGTGCAGTGTACGACTGATTGTTGTCCTATGGACAAACTGTCCCACCTCAGCTGTAGATCTCTACAGTTCATCCAGAGTGATCATGGGCCTCTTGGCTGCATCTCTGATCAGTCTTCTCCTTGTTTGATATGAAAGTTTAGAGGGACGGCCAGGTCTTGGTAGATTTGCAGTGGTATGATACTCCTACTGGAGCGCCCCCACGTGCAGGGCAATGGGGTACTCGGTACCGGGTCCCTCTGTCTCGGTTCTGGGGATGTCACGGTGGCCCGACCCGGTCCGTGGCCCTTCTGAGGGGCGTCCACTTAAAGGGGTAGTTGTTTGTACGGTGTTCGTGACGCCACCTGTGGTATTCGGTCAGGATGACCGACGCTGCTAGGGGTCCGCTGGGGTGATGGAATGGCAGCTAGATGGTATACCTTCCCACCATTGAAGTATGTCCCCAGGGCTTCCCAGTTGTATAGTGGTTATGGTGGACGATGTAAGGCGCAATGAATAACGAGGACACAAAGGTTGCAGTCTCTTTACCTTTTACTGAAGACTTCAGAGTCCACAGTCCAGAGTACCGTTCACAGGGTTGGCTGAGTCCGGCCGGTCCGAAGGCACATCCAGAGTCCCCTTATCCAGGTGGAAATCAGTAGCCTTCCTACTAGTGCCTGTTTGTTGTAGTACCTCCCTGCTGAGCACCACGGGATAGTCCTCACAACTTTCGTGGATGTTTCTGATGTTCTCTCTCTCTCTGTCCCCCAGATGGTATGGATAGGACAACCCGTATGACGGGGTAGGCCTGGAGCTATTTTATAGGGACCCTAGCGTCGCCCCTCTCCCACAATTTGCCTCCATGTCTTCTTAGGTATTAAGGTTGGACAGCCAACTTGGAATTAACTACCCTGCTGATTTCTGAAGTAATACGTAGAGTTAATTACTCCCTCGGTGTTCCAGCCACCGAAGGAGGCTACCGATCTTGGGGCAGGTCTCCCCCCGGTATTATCTCCTTGTGCTGTGACTTCGTTTCTCACTCTCCACAATATACTTCGCTTCGTGTCCTTTCTTGGGATGCTGCCGCAATGAAGTGCAGACGCAGCTCCGTAACGCTCTATCTCGTGCTTGGCCTCTGTCAGGATCCCACTCCTGACAGGGACCCTCTGTCTGCAGCTCAGATGTTCCTCCTTCTCCCCCTGTCTGCCTGACAGGTCCTCTCTGGGTCAAACCCAGGTAGCTTCTCCCGAACTTCCTATCCAACCCACCAGTTTTACCCGTGTGTGAGGAGTGGCCTAGTAAATAGAACCTTTGCTCCCCCTGGTGGACTGGAGTGTGAAGTGTAGTGTGTGACTGTGATACCTGGTCAGGTGAACTCCTTTAGTGCCATCAGACATAACATCACTCCCCCTGGTGGAAGAGTGACATTACTGCAACGACCAGGACTCTGGGGCGCTGCACTACCATTTCAATATGATTGTTTGCACAGTGCTCCTTGGGATGTTTAAAGTTTTGGAAATCATTTTGTATCCAAATCCGGCTTTAAACAGTTTTCATGATGCTCTCTGAGCTTCAAACAGAACCCTGAGACTATCACAGAGCAGGTGCATTTATACGGAGACTTGATTACACACAGGTGGATTATATTTATCATCATTAGGCATTTAGGACAACATTGGATCATTCAAAGATCCACAATGAACTTCTGGAGTGAGTTTGCTGCACTGAAAGTAAAGGGGCCGAATAATGCCCCACTTTTCAGTTTTCGAATTTCCACAAAAATTTAAAATAACCAATAAATTTCGTCCAACTTCACAATTGTGTTCCACTTGTTGATTCTTCACCAAAAATCTACATTTGGCATTTTTATGTTTGAAGCATGATATGTGGGAAAAGGTTGAAAAGTTCCAGGGAGCCGAATACTTTCACAAGGCAATATATATATATATATATATATATATATATATTGTGATGTAGCGATGTCCTTGCTATGCAGTGAATAGGCAGTGACCCATATAAAGTTCAAACAAAGTCTTGTTTATTTCAGAGCATACTCACGAACCGGACAAATAAGCAAACAAGTCTTTCAGTATGCAGCTGGGAAAAGTAAAGACAGTCCACAATCTGTTGCCGTGAACGTAATACACCTCTGTGTACGCTGGGGTGTAAGGCTTTTCAGGCTCTGCCAGGCCCGTGTTGCACCACACGGACAGAGCTCCACATAAAGCTCCTGTTAGGTCTGACTCCCAGACCAATACTTACACACCCAAACTCACTTGCAGGGTTTTTTTTTTCTTTCCTCCAGATTCTATGGCCATGGGCCACTATAAGATCTGGGCTGGAGGAAACGGACCGGCCCCACTGCCTTCCTGCAGTCCGTTTCAAAAATAAAAGCCCATACCGGGTTTTCCTGAATAATTTCTGGGTCAAATAACTTGATCCAGTTCACACTCACTTTTATTCTTCCCTGTGTCTCACAGGCAAACCTGCTGTGAGCACAGGGCACTCCAGCGGATCTAATATGCTTCTAAGCACATCCTGGGGGATACATAGCGACCCTCGCATATGACACCGGTCACTGCCTTACATACCCCCCCCCCTCTATTCAGACTTGTGGGGTTGAACATTTGTCAGCATACATGGTGCCCGTGACAGGGCATCCGCATTTCCCTGTGATTTCCCAGCCCGATGTTCCACAGAGAAGCTGAAGTTTTGTAGGGACAAGAACCATCTGGTGACTCGGGCATTCCTCTCTTTTGCATTTCTCATCCAGACAAGGGGTGAATGGTCCATTACCAACCGAAACTGACGCCCGAGCAAATAGTAGCGTAGGGACTCCAAGGCCCATTTAATCGCCAAGCACTCCTTCTCCACTACGCTATAATTTTTCTCTGCCGGGGTCAGTTTCCTGCTTAAATAGGTGACTGGGTGCTCATCCCCGTTCACCTCTTGCGACAGCACCGCTCCTAAGCCCACCTCTGAGGCATCGGTTTGCACAATAAAGGTTTTCTTGAAGTCGGGGCTGATGAGGACCGGCTGTCCACACAACGAAGACTTCAGGGACTGGAAAGCTTCCTCTGCTTGAGGGTTCCACTTGACCATCACCGTTTTCTTCCCTTTTAACAGGTCCGTTAGGGAAGCCGATTTACCAGCAAAATTGGGTATAAATCGACGGTAATACCCAATGATGCCAAGGAATGCCCTCACTTGTTTGGAACTTAAGGGCTTGGGCCACTTTTGAATGGCCTCAATTTTGTTCACTTGAGGTTTGATCACCCCTCGGCCGATCACGTATCCTAAGTACCGGGCTTCCGTGAGACCTATTGCGCATTTCTTTGGGTTTGCTGTTAACCCTGCGGCTCTAAGAGACTCCAGCACTGCTTGTACCTGGGACAGATGGGTGTTATGATCCCAATGGCAGAGGATCTCAGAGGTTTCAGCAAAGTCTGCAAACACAAAAAACCAGCTCATAGGGAAGTGGTAACTAGGCTGACCGTATACCTGATCCTAGCACAAACAACTAGCAGTAGCCGGGGAACGTACCTACGTTGATTCTAGACGTCTCGCGCCAGCTGGAGAACTAACTAATCCTATAAGGGAAAATAAGACCTCTCTTGCCTCCAGAGAAAAGACCCCCAAGTAAATACAAGCCCCCAACAAATAATAACGGTGAGGTAAGAAGAAAAGACAAACGTAAGAATGAACTAGATTTTAGCAAAGAGAGGCCCACTGACTAATAGCAGAAAATAGGAAGATGACTTATACGGTCAGCAAAAAACCCTATCAAAATATCCACGCTGAATATTCAAGAACCCCCGAACCGACTAACGGTGTGGGGGGAGAATATCAGCCCCCTAGAGCTTCCAGTAATATCAGGAATCACATTTTGTACAAGCTGGACAAAAAATAGAACAATGCAAATAAACAAAAATAAGGAAGCAGGACTTAGCTTATCTTGCAAAGAACCAGGACCAGCAGACAGGAGCAAACAGAAATGAACTGATTACAACGATGCCAGGCACTAGACTAAGAATCCAGGAAGTTTAACCCCTCTGTGACCTTAGACGTACTATCCCGTCGAGGTGACCTGGGCCTATCTGACCCTCGACGGGATAGTACGTCATACGTGATCGGCCGCGCTCACGGGGGGGAGCGCGGCCGGGTGTCAGCTGCATATCGCAGCTGACATCCGGCACTATGTGCCAGGAGCGGTCACGGACTGCCCACGGCACATTAACCCCCGGCACACCGCGATCAAACATGATTGCGGTGTGCCGGCGGTATAGGGAAGCATCGCGCATGGAGGGGGCTCCCTGCGGGCTTCCCTGAGACCCCCGGAGCAACGCGATGTGATCGCGTTGCTGCGAGGGTCTCCTACCTCCCTCCTCGCCGCAGGTCCCGGATCCAGGATGGCCGCGGCATCCGGGTCCTGCAGGGAGGAAGGTGGCTTACCGAGTGTCTGCTCAGAGCAGACACTTGGTAAGCCTGCAGCCCTGCACAGCAGATCGTCGATCTGACAGAGTGCTGTGCACACTGTCAGATCAATGATCTGTGATGTCCCCCCCTGGGACAAAGTAAAAAAGTAAAAAAAAAAAATCCCCACATGTGTAAAAAAAAAAAAAAAAAAAAAAAAAAATATCCTAAATAAAGAAAAAAAATATATATTATTCCCATAAATACATTTCTTTAGCTAAATAAAATTAAAAAAACAATAAAAGTACACATATTTAGTATCGCCGCGTCCGTATCGACCCAACCTATAAAACTGCCCCACTAGTTAACCCCTTCAGTAAACACCGTAAGAAAAAAAAAAAAAAACGAGGCAAAAAACAACGCTTTATTATCATACCGCCGAACAAAAAGTGGAATAACACGCAATCAAAAAGACTGATATAAATAACCATGGTACCGCTGAAAACGACATCTTGTCCCGCAAAAAACGAGCCGCGATACAGCATCATCAGCAAAAAAATAAAAAAGTTATAGTCCTGAGAATAAAGCGATACCAAAATAATTATTTTTTCTATAAAATAGTTTTTATTGTATAAAAGCGCCAAATCATTAAAAAATGATATAAATGAGATATCGCTGTAATCGTACTGACCCGACGAATAAAACTGCTTTATCAATTTTACCAAACGCGGAACGGTATGAACGCCTCCCCCAAAAGAAATTCATGAATAGCTGGTTTTTGATCACTCTGCCTCGCAAAAATCGGAATAAAAAGCTATCAAAAAATGTCACGTGTCCGAAAATGTTACCAATAAAAACGTCAACTCGTCCCGCAAAAAACAAGATCTCACATGACTCTGTGGACTCAAATATGGAAAAATTACAGCTCTCAAAATGTGGTAATGCAAAAAATATTTTTTGCAATGAAAAGCGTCTTTCAGTGTGTGACGGCTGCCAATCATAAAAATCCGCTAAAAAAGCCGCTATAAAAGTAAATCAAACCCCCCTTCATCGCCCCCTTAATTAGAGAAAAATAAAAAAATTAAAAAATGTATTTATTTCCATTTTCCCATTAGGGTTAGGGTTAGGGCTAGAGTTAGGACTAGAGTTAAGGCGAGGGTTAGGGTTAGGGCAAGGGTTAGGGCTAGGGTTAGGGCTAGGGTTAGGGCTAGGGTTGGGGCTAGGGATGGGGCTAGGGTTAGGGTTAGGGTTGGGGCTAGGTTTAGGGTTAGGGCTAGGGTTGGGGCTAGGGTTAGGGCTAGGGTTAGGGCTAGGGTTAGGGCTAGGGTTACGGCTAGGGTTACGGCTAGTGATAGGGCTAGCGTTATGGCTAGGGTTGGGGCTAGGGTTGGGGCTAGGGTTGGGGCTACAGTTAGGGTTGGGGCTAAAGATAGGGTTAGGGTTTGGATTACATTTACGGTTGGGAATAGGGTTGGGTGTGTCTGGGTTAGAGGAGTGGTTAGGGTTACTGTTGGGATTAGGGTAAGGGGTGTGTTTGGATTAGGGTTTCAGTTATAATTGGGGGGTTTCCACTGTTTAGGCACATCAGGGGCTCTCCAAATGGGACATGGCATCCGATCTGAATTCCAGCCAATTCTGCGTTGAAAAAGGAAAACAGTGCTCCTTTCCTTCAGAGCTCTCCCGTGTGCCCAAACAGGGGTTTACCCAAATATATGGGGTATCAGCGTACTCAGGACAAATTGGACATCATCTTTTGGGGTCCAATTTCTCCTGCTACCCTTGGGAAAATACAAAACTGGGGGCCAAAAAATAAGTTTTGTGGGAAAAAAAGATTTTTTATTTTCACGGCTCTGCGTTGTAAACTGTAGTGAAACACTTGGGGGTTCAAAGTTCTCACAACACATCTAGATAAGTTCCTTGGGGTGTCTAGTTTCCGATATGGGGTCACTTGTGGGGGGTTTGTACTATTTGGGTACATCAGGGGCTCTGCAAATGCAACGTGACGCCTGCAGACCAATCCATTTAAGTCTGCATTCCAAATGGCGCTCCTTCCCTTCCGAGCTCTGTCATGCGCCCAAACAGTGGTTCCCCCCCACATATGGGGTATCAGCGTACTCAGGACAAATTGGACAACAACTTTTGGGGTCCAATTTATCCTGATACCCTTGTGAAAATACAAAACTGGGGGCTAAAAAATCATTTTTGTGAAAAAAAAAAAAGAATTTGTATTTTCACGGCTCTGCGTTATAAACTGTAGTGAAACACTTGGGGGTTCAAAGCTCTCAAAACATATCTAGATAAGTTCCTTAGGGGGTCTACTTTCCAAAATGGTGTCACTTGTGGGGGGTTTTAATGTTTAGGCACATCAGGGGCTCTCCAAACGCAACATGGCATCCCATCTTAATTCCAATCAATTTTGCATTGAAAAGTAAAATAGCGCTCCTTCCCTTCCGAGCTCTGCTATGCGCCCAAACAGTAGTTTACCCCCACATATGGGGTATCGTCGTACTCAGGACAAATTGCACAACAACTTTTGTGGTCTAATTTCTTCTCTTACCCTTGGGGAAATAAAAAAATGGGGGCGAAAAGATCATTTTTGTGAAAAAATATGATTTTGTATTTTTACGGCTCTGCATTATAAACTTCTGTGAAGCACTTGTTGGGTCAAAGTGCTCAACACACATCTAGATAAGTTCCTTAAGGGGTCTACTTTCCCAAATGGTGTCACTTGTGTTGGGTTTCAATGTTTAGGCACATCAGGGGCTCTCCAAACGCAACATGGCGTCCCATCTCAATTCCAGTCAATTTTGCATTGAAAAGTCAAATGGCGCTCATTCCCTTCCGAGCTCTGCCCTGCGCCCAAACAATGGTTTACACCCACATATGGGGTATCAGCGTACTCAGGACAAATTGCACACCAATTTTTGGGGTCCAATTTCTTCTCTTACCCTTGGGAAAATAAAAAATTGGAGGCGAAAAGATCATTTTTGTGAAAAAATAAGATTTTTTATTTTTACGGCTCTGCATTATAAACTTCTGTGAAGCACTTGTTGGGTCAAAGTGCTCACCACACATCTAGATAAGATCCTTAGGGGGTCTACTTTCCAAAATGGTGTCACTTGTGGGGGGTTTCAATGTTTAGGCACATCAGGGGCTCTCCAAATTCAACATGGCGTCCCATCTCAATTCCAGTCAATTTTGCATTGAAAAGTCAAATGGCGCTCCTTTCCTTCCGAGCTCTGCCATGCGCCCAAACAGTGGTTTACCCCCACATATGGGGTATCAGCATACTCAGGACAAATTGTACAACAAATTTTGTGGTCTATTTTCTCCTGTTACCCTTGGTAAAATAAAACAAATTGGAGCTGAAATAAATTTTGTGTGAAAAAAAGTTAAATGTTTATTTTTATTTAAACATTCCAAAAATTCCTGTGAAACACCTGAAGGGTTAATAAACTTCTTGAAAGTGGTTTTGAGTACCTTGAGGGGTGCAGTTTTTAGAATGGTGTCACACTTGGGTATTTTCTATCATATAGACCCCTCAAAATGACTTCAAATGAGATGTGGTCCCTAAAAAAAAATGGTGTTGTAAAAATGAGAAATTGCTGGTCAACTTTTAACCCTTATAACTCCGTCACAAAAAAAAATTTTGGTACCAAAATTGTGCTGATGTAAAGTAGACATGTGGGAAATGTTACTTATGAAGTATTTTGCGTGACATATGTCTGTGATTTAAGGGCATAAAAATTCAAATTTGAAAAATTGCGAAATTTTCAAAATTTTCGCCAAATATTTGTTTTTTTTACAAATAAACGCAAGTTATATCGAAGAAATTTTACCACAATAATGAAGTACAATATGTCACGAGAAAATAATGTCAGAATTGCCAAGATCCGTTGAAGCTTTCCAGAGTTATAACCTCATAAAGGGACAGTGGTCAGAATTGAAAAAATTGGCCCGGTCATTAACGTGCAAACCACCCTTGGGGGTGAAGGGGTTAAATAGCAACACCCCTGGCCTAACGAACCAGGTGGGTACCAACCTGGGGAAAGACAATCCCAGTGCCATACCACTAGTGACCACAAGAGGGAGCCAAGAAGTATAGTTCACAACAGTACCCCCCCTTTAAGGAGGGGGTCACCGAACCCTCACCAAGACCACCAGGGCGATCAGGATGAGCAGCGTGAAAGGCACGAACCAAATCGGCCGCATGAACATCAGAGGCGACCACCCAGGAATTATCCTCCTGACCATAGCCCTTCCATTTGACCAGATACTGAAGCCTCCGTCTAGAGAGACGAGAATCCAAGATCTTCTCCACCACGTACTCCAACTCGCCCTCAACCAACACCGGAGCAGGAGGCTCAACAGAAGGAACCACAGGCACAACGTACCGCCGCAACAAAGACCTATGGAACACGTTGTGAATGGCAAACGACACCGGAAGATCCAAACGAAAGGACACTGGATTAAGGATTTCCAAAATCTTATAAGGACCGATGAAGCGAGGCTTGAATTTAGGAGAGGAGACCTTCATAAGAACAAACCGAGAAGACAGCCATACCAAATCCCCAACACGAAGTCGGGGACCCACACCGCGGCGGCGGTTGGCAAAACGCTGAGCCTTCTCCTGTGACAACTTTAAGTTGTCCACCACATGATTCCAAATCCGCTGCAACCTATCCACCACAGAATCTACCCCAGGACAGTCAGAGGGCTCAACATGTCCCGAGGAAAAACGAGGATGAAAACCAGAGTTGCAGAAAAATGGCGAAACCAAAGTAGCGGAACTAGCCCGATTATTAAGGGCAAACTCAGCCAATGGCAAGAAGGTCACCCAATCATCCTGATCCACAGAAACAAAACATCTCAAATAAGCCTCCAGTGTCTGATTAGTTCGCTCTATTTGGCCATTAGTCTGAGGATGAAAGGCAGATGAAAACGACAAATCAATGCCCATCTTAGCACAAAAGGATCGCCAGAACCTGGACACAAACTGGGATCCTCTGCCAGACACGATATTCTCAGGAATGCCGTGCAAACGAACCACATTCTGAAAGAACAAAGGAACCAGATCGGAAGAGGAAGGCAACTTAGGCAAGGGCACCAAATGGACCATCTTGGAAAAACAATCACACACCACCCAGATGACAGACATTCCTTGAGACACCGGAAGATCTGAAATGAAATCCATGGAAATGTGTGTCCAAGGCCTCTTCCGGACGGGCAAGGGCAAAAGCAACCCGCTGGCACGAGAACAGCAAGGCTTAGCCCAAGCACAAGTCCCACAGGACTGCACAAATGACCGCACATCCCGTGACAAGGAAGGCCACCAAAAGGACCTAGCTACCAAATCTCTGGTGCCAAAAATCCCCGGATGCCCTGCCAACACCGAGGAATGAACCTCGGAAATAACTCTGCTGGTCCATTTATCAGGAACAAACAGTCTGTCAGGTGGACAAGAGTCAGGTCTACCAGCCTGAAATCTCTGCAACACACGTCGCAAATCAGGAGAAATGGCCGACAATATTACTCCCTCTTTAAGAATACCAGCTGGCTCTGAGACTCCAGGAGAGTCAGGCACAAAGCTCCTAGAAAGAGCATCAGCCTTCACATTCTTTGAACCAGGCAGGTACGAGACCACAAAGTCAAAACGGGAGAAAAACAATGACCAACGAGCCTGTCTAGGATTCAGGCGCTTAGCAGACTCGAGATACATTAGATTTTTGTGATCAGTCAAGACCACCCCACGATGCTTAGCACCCTCGAGCCAATGACGCCACTCCTCAAATGCCCACTTCATGGCCAACAACTCCCGATTCCCAACATCATAGTTCCGCTCAGCAGGCGAAAACTTCCTAGAAAAAAAGCACATGGTCTCATTACAGAGCAACCAGAGCCTCTCTGCGACAAAACAGCCCCTGCACCGATCTCAGAAGCATCCACTTCAACCTGAAAGGGAAGTGAGACATCAGGCTGATACAAAACAGGCGCCGAAGTAAACCGGCGCTTCAGCTCCTGGAAGGCCTCCACGGCTGCAGGAGCCCAATTAGCAACATCAGAACCTTTCTTGGTCATATCCGTCAAAGGTTTAACAACGCTAGAAAAGTTAGCGATAAAACGACGGTAGAAGTTAGCAAAACCCAAGAACTTCTGAAGACTTTTAACAGACGTGGGTTGAGTCCAATCATGAATAGCTCGGACCTTGACTGGGTCCATCTCCACAGCAGAAGGGGAGAAAATAAAACCCAAAAAGGAAACCTTTTGCACTCCAAAGAGACACTTTGAGCCCTTCACAAACAAAGCATTATCACGCAAAACCTGAAACACCATCCTGACCTGCTTTACATGAGAGTCCCAATCATCAGAAAAAAACAGAATATCATCCAGATAAATAATCATAAATTTATCCAGATACTTCCGGAAGATGTCATGCATAAAGGACTGAAACACTGAAGGAGCATTAGAGAGCCCAAAAGGCATCACCAAGTACTCAAAATGACCTTTGGGCATATTAATTGCAGTTTTCCATTCATCTCCCTGCTTAATGCGCACAAGGTTGTACACACCACGAAGATCTATCTTGGTGAACCACCTGGCACCCTTAATCCGGGCAAACAAGTCCGACAATAGAGGCAAAGGATACTGAAATTTAACAGTGATTTTATTCAGAAGCCGATAGTCTATACAAGGTCTCAAAGATCCGTCCTTCTTGGCCACAAAAAAGAATCCCGCACCAAGAGGGGAAGAGGATGGACGAATATGCCCCTTCTCCAAAGACTCCTTGATATAAGAACGCATTGCGGCATGCTCAGGTACAGACAGATTAAATAATCGTCCCTTAGGAAATTTACTACCCGGAATCAAATCTATAGCGCAGTCACAGTCCCTATGAGGAGGAAGAGCACTGGACCTGGACTCACTGAATACATCCTGATAGTCAAACAAATACTCAGGAACTTCTGAAGGAGTAGAGGAAGCAATAGACACCGGCGGGGAATCGCAATGAATTCCCTGACAGCCCCAACTTGACACAGACATAGCCCTCCAATCCAAAACTGGATTATGGGTCTGTAACCATGGCAGACCTAAAACGACCAAATCATGCATTTTATGCAGAACAAGAAAACGAATCACCTCCCGATGTTCAGGAGTCGTGCACATGGTCACTTGTGTCCAAAACTGCAGTTTATTTTCCGCCAATGGCGTAGCATCAATACCTCTAAGAGGGATAGGATTTTCTAAAGGCTCCAGAACAAAACCACAGCGCTTGGCAAACGACAAGTCCATAAGACTCAGGGCAGCACCTGAATCCACAAACGCCATAACAGGGTAGGAAGACAATGAGCAAATTAAAGTCACAGACAAAATAAATTTAGGTTGCAAATTACCAATGGCGACAGGACTAACAACCTTTGTTAGGCGTTTAGAGCATGCTGATATAACATGTGTAGAATCACCACAGTAAAAACACAACCCATTCTGACGTCTATGATTTTGCCGTTCGGTTCTAGTCAGGATTCTATCACATTGCATTGAGACAGGTGTCCGTTCAGACAACACCGCCAGAGGATTAGCGGATTTGCGCTCCCGCAAACGCTGGTCAATCTGAATGGCCAGCGCCATAGAATCATTCAGACTTGTAGGAATGGAGAAACCCACCATCACATTCTTAATGGCTTCAGAAAGGCCATTTCTGAAATTTGCAGCCAGAGCACACTCATTCCATTGAGTAAGCACGGACCATTTCCGAAATTTTTGGCAATACACTTCAGCTTCATCCTGGCCCTGAGAGATAGCCAGCAAAGCTTTTTCTGCCTGAATTTCAAGATTGGGCTCTTCATAAAGCAATCCGAGCGCCAGAAAAAACGCATCAACATTTGCCAATGCCGGATCTCCTGGCACCAACGAGAAAGCCCAATCCTGAGGGTCACCACGCAAGAAGGAGATAACAATTTTAACTTGCTGAGCTGAGTCTCCAGACAAACGAGGTCTCAAAGATAGAAACAATTTACAATTATTCCTAAAATTCCTAAATTTAAATCGATCTCCAGAGAACAGCTCAGGAATAGGTATCTTAGGTTCTGACATAGGACTACTAGTAACAAAATCCTGAATGCCCTGCACCCGTGCAGCAAGCTGATCCACACTAGTAATCAGAGTCTGGACATTCATGTCTGCAGCAAAGCTTCAAGCCACTCAGAGAAAAAGGGGAGGAAGAAAAGAAAAAAAAAAAAAAACTCAGAACTTCTTTTCTTTTAATCCCGCTTCTGCAATGCATTAACTATTCACTTAGGCCTGGCATACTGTTATGATCCCAATGGCAGAGGATCTCAGAGGTTTCAGCAAAGTCTGCAAACACAAAAAACCAGCTCATAGGGAAGTGGTAACTAGGCTGACCGTATACCTGATCCTAGCACAAACAACTAGCAGTAGCCGGGGAACGTACCTACGTTGATTCTAGACGTCTCGCGCCAGCCGGAGAACTAACTAATCCTATAAGGGAAAATAAGACCTCTCTTGCCTCCACAGAAAAGACCCCCAAGTAAATACAAGCCCCCAACAAATAATAACGGTGAGGTAAGAAGAAAAGACAAACGTAAGAATGAACTAGATTTTAGCAAAGAGAGGCCCACTGACTAATAGCAGAAAATAGGAAGATGACTTATACGGTCAGCAAAAAACCCTATCAAAATATCCACGCTGAATATTCAAGAACCCCCGAACCGACTAACGGTGTGGGGGGAGAATATCAGCCCCCTAGAGCTTCCAGCAATATCAGGAATCACATTTTGTACAAGCTGGACAAAAAATAGAACAATGCAAATAAACAAAAATAAGGAAGCAGGACTTAGCTTATCTTGCAAAGAACCAGGACCAGCAGACAGGAGCAAACAGAAATGAACTGATTACAACGATGCCTGTTATGGTTCTCAATGGCAAGAGAACATAGCCCAGCAAACATACGAACTAGCTCTTGGAAGGATGGAAACTAAACTGACCATGAACTAAACCTGCCGCACAACTAACAGTAGCCGGGTAGCGTAGCCTGCGTTTTATCCCTAGACGCCCAGCGCCGGCCGGAGGACTAACTAATCCTGGCAGAGGAAAATATAGTCCTGGCTCACCTCTAGAGAAATTTCCCCGAAAGGCAGACAGAGGCCCCCACAAATATTGGCGGTGATTTTAGATGAAATGACAAACGTAGTATGAAAATAGGTTTAGCAAAATTGAGGTCCGCTTACTAGATAGCAGGAAGACAGAAAGGGCACTTTCATGGTCAGCTGAAAACCCTATCCAAATACCATCCTGAAATTACTTTAAGACTCTAGTATTAACTCATAACATCAGAGTGGCAATTTCAGATCACAAGAGCTTTCCAGACACAGAAACGAAACTACAGCTGTGAACTGGAACAAAAATGCAAAAACAAACAAGGACTAAGTCCAACTTAGCTGGGAGTTGTCTAGCAGCAGGAACATGCACAGAAAGGCTTCTGATTACAATGTTGACCGGCATGGAAGTGACAGAGGAGCAAGGCTAAATAGCGACTCCCACATCCTGATGGAAACAGGTGAACAGAGAGGATGATGCACACCAGTTCAATTCCACCAGTGGCCACCGGGGGAGCCCAAAATCCAATTTCACAACAGTACCCCCCCCTCAAGGAGGGTGCACCGAACCCTCACCAGAACCACCAGGGCGATCAGGATGAGCCCTATGAAAGGCACGGACCAAATCGGAGGCATGAACATCAGAGGCAGTCACCCAAGAATTATCCTCCTGACCGTATCCCTTCCATTTGACCAGATACTGGAGTTTCCGTCTGGAAACACGGGAGTCCAAGATTTTTTCCACAACGTACTCCAACTCGCCCTCAACCAACACCGGAGCAGGAGGCTCAACGGAAGGCACAACCGGTACCTCATACCTGCGCAATAATGACCGATGAAAAACATTATGAATAGAAAAAGATGCAGGGAGGTCCAAACGGAAGGACACAGGGTTAAGAATCTCCAATATCTTGTACGGGCCGATGAACCGAGGCTTAAACTTGGGAGAAGAAACCCTCATAGGGACAAAACGAGAAGACAACCACACCAAGTCCCCAACACAAAGCCGAGGACCAACCCGACGCCGGCGGTTGGCAAAAAGCTGAGTCTTCTCCTGGGACAACTTCAAATTGTCCACTACCTGCCCCCAAATCTGATGCAACCTCTCCACCACAGCATCCACTCCAGGACAATCCGAAGATTCCACCTGACCAGAAGAAAATCGAGGATGAAACCCCGAATTACAGAAAAAGGGAGACACCAAGGTGGCAGAACTGGCCCGATTATTGAGGGCAAACTCCGCTAAAGGCAAAAAAGCAACCCAATCATCCTGATCTGCAGACACAAAACACCTCAAATATGTCTCCAAGGTCTGATTCGTCCGCTCGGTCTGGCCATTAGTCTGAGGATGGAAAGCAGACGAGAAAGACAAATCTATGCCCATCCTAGCACAGAATGCTCGCCAAAATCTAGACACGAATTGGGTACCTCTGTCAGAAACGATATTCTCCGGAATACCATGCAAACGGACCACATTTTGAAAAAACAGAGGAACCAACTCGGAAGAAGAAGGCAACTTAGGCAGGGGAACCAAATGGACCATCTTAGAGAAACGATCACACACCACCCAGATGACAGACATCTTCTGAGAAACAGGAAGATCCGAAATAAAATCCATCGAGATGTGCGTCCAGGGCCTCTTCGGGATAGGCAAGGGCAACAACAATCCACTAGCCCGAGAACAACAAGGCTTGGCCCGAGCACAAACGTCGCAAGACTGCACGAAGCCTCGCACATCTCGAGACAGGGAAGGCCACCAGAAGGACCTTGCCACCAAATCCCTGGTACCAAAGATTCCAGGATGACCTGCCAACGCAGAAGAATGAACCTCAGAAATGACTTTACTGGTCCAATCATCAGGAACAAACAGTCTACCAGGTGGGCAACGATCAGGTCTATCCGCCTGAAACTCCTGCAAGGCCCGCCGCAGGTCTGGAGAAACGGCAGACAATATCACTCCATCCTTAAGGATACCTGTAGGTTCAGAATTACCAGGGGAGTCAGGCTCAAAACTCCTAGAAAGGGCATCCGCCTTAACATTCTTAGAACCCGGCAGGTAGGACACCACAAAATTAAACCGAGAGAAAAACAACGACCAGCGCGCCTGTCTAGGATTCAGGCGTCTGGCGGACTCAAGATAAATTAGATTTTTGTGGTCAGTCAATACCACCACCTGATGTCTAGCCCCCTCAAGCCAATGACGCCACTCCTCAAAAGCCCACTTCATGGCCAAAAGCTCCCGATTCCCAACATCATAATTCCGCTCGGCGGGCGAAAATTTACGCGAGAAAAAAGCACAAGGTCTCATCACGGAGCAATCGGAACTTCTCTGCGACAAAACCGCCCCAGCTCCGATTTCAGAAGCGTCGACCTCAACCTGAAAAGGAAGAGCAACATCAGGCTGACGCAACACAGGGGCGGAAGAAAAGCAGCGCTTAAGCTCCCGAAAGGCCTCCACAGCAGCAGGGGACCAATCAGCAACATCAGCACCCTTCTTAGTCAAATCAGTCAATGGTTTAACAACATCAGAAAAACCAGCAATAAATCGACGATAAAAGTTAGCAAAGCCCAAAAATTTCTGAAGACTCTTAAGAGAAGAGGGTTGCGTCCAATCACAAATAGCCTGAACCTTGACAGGATCCATCTCGATGGAAGAGGGGGAAAAAATATATCCCAAAAAGGAAATCTTTTGAACCCCAAAAACGCACTTAGAACCCTTCACACACAAGGAATTAGACCGCAAAACCTGAAAAACCCTCCTGACCTGCTGGACATGAGAGTCCCAGTCATCCGAAAAAATCAAAATATCATCCAGATACACAATCATAAATTTATCCAAATAATCACGGAAAATGTCATGCATAAAGGACTGAAAGACTGAAGGGGCATTTGAAAGACCAAAAGGCATCACCAAATACTCAAAGTGGCCCTCGGGCGTATTAAATGCGGTTTTCCACTCATCCCCCTGCTTAATTCGCACCAAATTATACGCCCCACGAAGATCTATCTTAGAGAACCACTTGGCCCCCTTTATGCGAGCAAACAAATCAGTCAGCAGTGGCAACGGATATTGATATTTAACCGTGATTTTATTCAAAAGCCGATAATCAATGCACGGCCTCAAAGAGCCATCTTTCTTAGCCACAAAGAAAAAACCGGCTCCTAAGGGAGATGACGAAGGACGAATATGTCCCTTTTCCAAGGACTCCTTTATATATTCTCGCATAGCAGCATGTTCAGGCACAGACAGATTAAATAAACGACCCTTAGGGTATTTACTACCCGGAATCAAATCTATGGCACAATCGCACTCCCGGTGCGGAGGTAATGAACCAAGCTTAGGTTCTTCAAAAACGTCACGATATTCAGTCAAGAATTCAGGAATCTCAGAGGGAATAGATGATGAAATGGAAACCACAGGTACGTCCCCATGCGTCCCCTTACATCCCCAGCTTAACACAGACATAGCTTTCCAGTCAAGGACTGGGTTATGAGATTGCAGCCATGGCAATCCAAGCACCAACACATCATGTAGGTTATACAGCACAAGAAAGCGAATAATCTCCTGGTGATCCGGATTAATCCGCATAGTTACTTGTGTCCAGTATTGTGGTTTATTGCTAGCCAATGGGGTGGAGTCAATCCCCTTCAGGGGTATAGGAGTTTCAAGAGGCTCCAAATCATACCCACAGCGTTTGGCAAAGGACCAATCCATAAGACTCAAAGCGGCGCCAGAGTCGACATAGGCATCCGCGGTAATAGATGATAAAGAACAAATCAGGGTCACAGATAGAATAAACTTAGACTGTAAAGTGCCAATTGAAACAGACTTATCAAGCTTCTTAGTACGCTTAGAGCATGCTGATATAACATGAGTTGAATCACCGCAATAGAAGCACAACCCATTTTTTCGTCTAAAATTCTGCCGTTCACTTCTGGACAGAATTCTATCACATTGCATATTCTCTGGCGTCTTCTCAGTAGACACCGCCAAATGGTGCACAGGTTTGCGCTCCCGCAGACGCCTATCGATCTGGATAGCCATTGTCATGGACTCATTCAGACCCGCAGGCACAGGGAACCCCACCATAACATCCTTAATGGCATCAGAGAGACCCTCTCTGAAATTCGCCGCCAGGGCGCACTCATTCCACTGAGTAAGCACAGCCCATTTACGGAATTTCTGGCAGTATATTTCAGCTTCGTCTTGCCCCTGAGATAGGGACATCAAGGCCTTTTCCGCCTGAAGTTCTAACTGAGGTTCCTCATAAAGCAACCCCAAGGCCAGAAAAAACGCATCCACATTGAGCAACGCAGGATCCCCTGGAGCCAATGCAAAAGCCCAATCCTGAGGGTCGCCCCGGAGCAAAGAAATCACAATCCTGACCTGCTGAGCAGGATCTCCAGCAGAGCGAGATTTCAGGGACAAAAACAACTTGCAATTATTTTTGAAATTTTGAAAGCAAGATCTATTCCCCGAGAAAAATTCAGGCAAAGGAATTCTAGGTTCAGATATAGGAACATGAACAACAAAATCTTGTAAGTTTTGAACTTTCGTGGTGAGATTATTCAAACCTGCAGCTAAACTCTGAATATCCATTTTAAACAGGTGAACACAGAGCCATTCCAGGATTAGAAGGAGAGAGAGAGAGAAAGGCTGCAATATAGGCAGACTTGCAAGAGATTCAATTACAAGCACACTCAGAACTGAGAAAAAAAAAAAAAAATCTTCAGCAGACTTCTCTTTTCTCTCCTTTCTCTGTCAATTAATTTAACCCTTTAGGCCGGTCAAACTGTTATGGTTCTCAATGGCAAGAGAACATAGCCCAGCAAACATACGAACTAGCTCTTGGAAGGATGGAAACTAAACTGACCATGAACTAAACCTGCCGCACAACTAACAGTAGCCGGGTAGCGTAGCCTGCGTTTTATCCCTAGACGCCCAGCGCCGGCCGGAGGACTAACTAATCCTGGCAGAGGAAAATATAGTCCTGGCTCACCTCTAGAGAAATTTCCCCGAAAGGCAGACAGAGGCCCCCACAAATATTGGCGGTGATTTTAGATGAAATGACAAACGTAGTATGAAAATAGGTTTAGCAAAATTGAGGTCCGCTTACTAGATAGCAGGAAGACAGAAAGGGCACTTTCATGGTCAGCTGAAAACCCTATCCAAATACCATCCTGAAATTACTTTAAGACTCTAGTATTAACTCATAACATCAGAGTGGCAATTTCAGATCACAAGAGCTTTCCAGACACAGAAACGAAACTACAGCTGTGAACTGGAACAAAAATGCAAAAACAAACAAGGACTAAGTCCAACTTAGCTGGGAGTTGTCTAGCAGCAGGAACATGCACAGAAAGGCTTCTGATTACAATGTTGACCGGCATGGAAGTGACAGAGGAGCAAGGCTAAATAGCGACTCCCACATCCTGATGGAAACAGGTGAACAGAGAGGATGATGCACACCAGTTCAATTCCACCAGTGGCCACCGGGGGAGCCCAAAATCCAATTTCACAACAGATGCCAGGCACCAGACTAAGAATCCAGGAAGTTTAAATAGCAACACCCCTGGCCTAACGAACCAGGTGGGTACCAACCTGGGGAAAGACAATCCCAGTGCCATACCACTAGTGACCACAAGAGGGAGCCAAGAAGTACAGTTCACAACAGATGGGTATCCCAGTCGGTACTAAAGATGACTATGTCATCCAAATAGGCTGACGCGTAATCTTTATGTGGTGCTAACACAATGTCCATCAGCCTCTGGAATGTGGCCGGAGCCCCATGTAACCCAAAAGGTAAGACAACGTATTGAAAGAGACCCTCTGGGGTTATAAAAGCAGTCTTTTCTTTCGCTGACTCTGTTAAGGGAACCTGCCAGTAACCTTTCGTGAGATCCAGCGTGGTGAAGTACTGTGCCTTCCCCAGTCTCTCAATTAGCTCGTCCACCCGTGGCATGGGATACAGGTCAAATTTTGACACTTCATTTAACTTCCTAAAGTCATTACAGAAGCGTAACGACCCATCAGGTTTTGGTATTAGTACAATGGGGCTAGCCCACTCACTTCGGGACTCCTCAATGACTCCCAACTGAAGCATTTGCTTTAACTCGGCCGCGATGGCTTGCCTTCGGGCTTCTGGTACTCGGTAGGGTTTCATTCGCACCTTTACCCGGGGCTCAGTGACAATGTCATGCTGAATCACTGAGGTTCGCCCCGGCAGCTCTGAGAATACATCCATATTCTGCTGTACCAAAGCCCGAGCCTCCCGCCGCTGCTGTTTTGTGAAGTCATCATTGATTTTTACCTCACACCCGGCTGTGTCCTTGGCGAGTGCCAGAGGGACCTCCGATTGTATGACCGTAGTTGCTTCTGTGACCAAACATTCTCGGTCCTTCCAGGCCTTTAGCAGGTTTACATGGTACAGCTGCTCGGGTTTTCTTTTCCCGGGTTGGTACACTTTGTAATTCACTTCCCCCACCTTCCCCCGTATCTCATAAGGCCCTTGCCACTTGGCCATGAGTTTACTCTCTGGGGTGGGTACTAGTACCAACACCCGGTCTCCTTCTTTAAAGGTCCTGACCGTGGCCCTTTTATTATATGTACGGCTCTGAGCGGCCTGGGCATCCAACAGATGCTCCTTTACTATGGGTTGCATGACCGCAATCCGATCCTGCATACTTGCCACATACTCAATTACACTTTTATGTGGAGTGGGCTCCTGTTCCCACGTCTCTTTGGCTACATCCAGCAGTCCCCTCAAGTGTCTGCCATACAATAGCTCAAATGGGGAGAACCCCGTGGACGCCTGCGGTACCTCGCGTATGGCGAACATTAAATATGGCAATAACATATCCCAATCCCTCCCATCCTTGGCGACCACCTTTTTGAGCATGGCCTTGAGGGTCTTATTAAACCTCTCGACCAACCCATCGGTTTGTGGATGGTACACTGACGTACGTAACTGTTTAATTTGGAGCAATTTACATAGCTCCTTAGTCACTTTAGACATAAAAGGGGTTCCCTGATCTGTAAGGATCTCCTTGGGAAGCCCCAGGCGACAAAACATGGCAAACAGTTCACGGGCTATGAGTTTAGCCGAAGTATGCCGGAGCGGTATCGCCTCTGGATACCGGGTGGCGTAGTCTACGACTACTAATATGTGCTGGTGGCCCCGGGCGGATTTTACTATTGGTCCTACCAGATCCATCGCTATCCGCTCAAAAGGTACCTCTATGATGGGCAGAGGCACTAATGGGCTCCGGTAGTTCGTGGTGGGTGAGGTTAGTTGACACTCAGGACATGTGTCACAGTACTTTGTAACCTCAGCGTAGACACCAGGCCAAAAAAACCTCTGTAATATGCGCTCTAATGTCTTTTTGGCCCCCAAGTGCCCCCCCAACATGTGAGTGTGAGCCATGTCGAGCACCGCCCGACGATAGGGTTGGGGCACTACCAGTTGTTCCACCACCTCATCCCGGATTTTATCAACCCTGTACAGTAACTCCTGGTTGATCATCATCCGGGGAAACTCCTTTTCTGCACCAGGTTGTTGTGCCACCCCATTCACCTCGATTACTCTTTCCCTTGCCCGGGTCAGAGTGGGATCCTGGAGCTGGGCAGTCCCGAACCTACCAGGAGACACCTCCAGCTCAGGAATTGGTGGATTCTCCTCCACCTCTCCTGCCAATACCTCTAGGGGAAACCTATCGGGATTACACACTGTCCCTATGGTGGCGACCCCTACGGCAGGTATCCCTGACTCGGGATCTTCAGGTTCTGCACCTGGAATGTTTTTTACCCTGAGAGGGTTAACTCTGTTCTCCCAGAGGGACCAAAACAGGGGCAAGTCTCTACCGATCACAGTCCCATACGGAAGAGTCTTTACCACGCCCACCACATGTTTTATCTCTCCACATGGGGTGGAGAAAGTGACCTCCGCAGTCGGGTACTCTCTGAGGTCCCCATGTATGCACACTACCCCCACCTTTCGTCCATTAGGACTGTCCCCAGCAACCAGGGACCCGTGTACCAGGGTCACCAAGCTCCCTGAGTCCAAGAGAGCATCCGTCTGGTACCCGTTAACGAGTACTTTACACAGCTGAGGTTCGGAATCGGCAGGGTCTGTAGTGGCAATGCAGACTGGCTGGGCGTACATAGACACCCGACGGGTATACCCGCAGTCCATGGGTTCTGTTGTTAGAGGGCAATTAGCAACCACATGTCCAGGTTCTTGGCATCGCCAACACGTAATGACTGTGGCCCGAGGTAACCTTGGGGCCAGTTTAGGGGACACAGTTCTGTGGTCACTCTCTTTCCGAGACAACCCCTCAGCACGGACTCGGTCTGGTTTTGTCCCAGTGGAGGGTCGTGGACTTTTCTCAGACTCCTGAGCTGGCGGAGCCTTACTTGACAGCCGAAGCGGAGCAGTGTCCCGTATAAAGTCCTGGGTGGCCTTATACCGCTCCACCAGACCTACAACCTGGTCTAGGGTACCCGGGTCCCCTTGACCCACCCAACGCTGTATGGCTGCTGGCAGAGCCCTCACCAGTCGGTCGACCACCACTCTCTCCACTATCTGACTTGTGGTTAAAGTCTCAGGTTGGAGCCACCGTTTTACAAGCTGCAGCAAGTCAAAAATCTGAGACCGGGCAGGCTGGGCTTCCACAAAAGTCCAAGAAAACACCCGTTGAGCTCTCACATAAGTATTAACCCCCAGTCGGGCAAGGATCTCACCTTTTAACTTGGCATAGTCCTGGGCATCCTCCCGACTGAGGTCAAAGTAGGCCTTTAGCGCATCACCCCTCAGGAACGGAGCCACAACTTCAGCCCACTGTGCCGCTGGCAGATTCTCCCGCTCTGCCGTGCGCTCATAGACGGTGAGGAACGCTTCCACGTCATCTTCCGGACTCAATTTCCTCAAAGCGGAGCGGACCTTGTCTCGGGCATCGCGACGTTCCGGGGTCGGTGCTGGAGGTGCCTCACGCAGGGCTGTAATTTGCTGCAGCAACAGGTTATTCGTTTGTTGCTGTTGTTGCTGTGTGAGAACCAGCTGCCTCAGGATCTCCTCCATTTTGTCTGTAGGCCTGAATTGCAATGTAGCAGGCTTAATAACAGACATGCAAATGGTGTTGGGGTATGCCTTGATTCACACTGCTCCGCATTCTCCAACCAAATGTGATGTAGCGATGTCCTTGCTATGCAGTGAATAGGCAGTGACCCATATAAAGTTCAAACAAAGTCTTGTTTATTTCAGAGCATACTCACGAACCGGACAAATAAGCAAACAAGTCTTTCAGTATGCAGCTGGGAAAAGTAAAGACAGTCCACAATCTGTTGCCGTGAACGTAATACACCTCTGTGTACGCTGGGGTGTAAGGCTTTTCAGGCTCTGCCAGGCCCGTGTTGCACCACACGGACAGAGCTCCACATAAAGCTCCTGTTAGGTCTGACTCCCAGACCAATACTGACACACCCAAACTCACTTGCAGGGTTTTTTTTTTCTTTCCTCCAGATTCTATGGCCATGGGCCACTATAAGATCTGGGCTGGAGGAAACGGACCGGCCCCACTGCCTTCCTGCAGTCCGTTTCAAAAATAAAAGCCCATACCGGGTTTTCCTGAATAATTTCTGGGTCAAATAACTTGATCCAGTTCACACTCACTTTTATTCTTCCCTGTGTCTCACAGGCAAACCTGCTGTGAGCACAGGGCACTCCAGCGGATCTAATATGCTTCTAAGCACATCCTGGGGGATACATAGCGACCCTCGCATATGACACCGGTCACTGCCTTACAATATATAATGAGGGGTTGAGACTCTTAGCTGCTTCCTCAGGTAGACGCATGAACCATTCTGGTAGAGAATCACCTGCTGGTTTATTGTGGGTAGCACAAACCGTGGCAGGGTTCAGCAAAATAAACAGAGCCTTGCTGAAATAAAGGTAAAACAAACAAAAGCACAGTTCATATGAGTCCATTCCCTGCAGGGTTCACCTGTAGTTATACCGCACAGTCTTTTAGCACCTCCGGGAGCTATGTGGAATTTCATGCTCTCCCAATACACCACACACACTGACTCTCATGGCCAGGTATTTAACCCCTTAATCCCATATGACGTACTATCCCGTCAAGGTGACCTGGGACTTAATTCCCAGTGACGGGATAGTACGTCATAGACGATCGGCCGCGCTCACGGGGGGACCGCGGCCGATCGCGGCCGGGTGTCAGCTGCCTATTGCAGCTGACATCCGGCACTATGTGCCAGGAGCGGTCACGGACCACCCCCGGAACATTAACCCCCGGCACACCGCGATCAAACATGATCGCGGTGTACCGGCGGTACAGGGAAGCATCGCGATGGGAGGGGGCTCCCTGCGGGCTTCCCTGAGACGATCGGTACAAGGGAATGTACTCACCTTGTACCGAGCGTCTCCTCCCTGCAGGCCCCGGATCCAAAATGGCCGCGGGGCTGCATCCGGGTCCTGCAGGGAGTACTTTCCAGATGAAAGCTGCAGCCTGCAGCGATGTGAGTGAGAGCGCCGATCTGATAGAGTGCTATGCAAACTATCAGATCGGCGATCTGTGATGTCCCCCCCTGGGGACAAGTAAAAAAGTTAAAAAAAAAATTTCCACATGTGTAAAAAAAAAAAAAAAAATTCCTAAATAAAGAAGAAAAAAAAAAATATTATTCCCATAAATACATTTCTTTATCTAAAGAAAGAAAAACAAAACAATAAAAGTACACATATTTAGTATCGCCGCGTCCGTAACGACCCAACCTATAAAACTTTCCCACTAGTTAACCCCTTCAGAGAACACCGTAAGAAAAAAAAGAAAAAAACGAGCCAAAAAACAACGCTTTATTATCATACCGCCGAACAAAAAGTGAAATAACACGCGATCAAAAAGACAGATATAAATAACCATGGTACCGCTGAAAACATCATCTTGTCCCGCAAAAAACGAGCTGCCATATAGCATCATAACCAAAAAAATAAAAAAGTTATAGTCCTCAGAATAAAGCGATGCCAAAATAATTATTTTTTCTATAAAATAGCTATCGTATAAAAGCGCCAAAACATAAAAAAATTATATAAATGAGATATCGCTGTAATCGTACTGACCCGAAGAATAAAACTGCTTTATCAATTTTACCAAACGTGGAATGGTATAAACTCCTCCCCCAAAAGAAATTCATGAATAGCTGGTTTTTGGTCATTCTGCCTCACAAAAATTGGAATAAAAAGTGATCAAAAACTGTCACATGTCCGAAAATGTTACCAATAAAAACGACAACTCGTCCCGCAAAAAACAAGACCTCACATGACTCTGTGGACCAAAATACGGAAAAATTATAGGTCTCAAAATGTGGAGACGCAAAAACTTTTTTGCTATAAAAAGCATCTTTTAGTGTGTGACAGCTGCCAATCATAAAAATCCAATATAAAAAACGCTATAAAAGTAAATCAAACCCCCTTTCATCACCCACTTAGTTAGGGAAAAATAATAAAATTAAAAAAAATTATTTATTTCCATTTTCCCATTAGGGCTAGGGTTAGGGCTAGGGTTAGGGCTTGGGTTAAGGCTAGGGCTAGGGTTAGGGCTAGGGTTAGGGCTAGGGTTAGGGTTAGGGCTAGGGTTAGGGCTAGGGCTAGGGTTAGGGCTAGGATTAGGGTTAGGGTTAGGGTTGGGGCTAGGGTTGGAGCTAAAGTTAGGGATAGGGTTGGGGCTAAAGTTAGGGTTGGGGCTAATGTTAGGATTGGGGCTAAAGTTAGGGTTTGGATTACATTTACGGTTGGGATTAGGGTTGAGATTAGAATTAGGGGTGTGTCAGGGTTAGGGGTGTGGTTAGGGTTACAGTTGGGATTAGGGCTAGGGGTGTGTTTGGATTAGTTTCAGGTTGAATTGGGGAGTTTCCACTGTTCAGGCACATCAGGGGCTCTCCAAACGTGACATGGCGTCCGATCTCAATTCCAGACAATTCTGCGTTGAAAAAGTAAAACAGTGCTCCTTCCCTTCCGAGCTCTCCCGTGCGCCCAAACAGGGGTTTACCCCAACATATGGGGCATCAGCGTACTCGGGACAAATTGGACAACAACTTTTGGGGTCCAATTTATCCTGTTACCCTTGGGAAAATATAAAACTGGGGGCTAAAAAATCATTTTTCTGAAAAAAAAAAAGAATTTTTTGTTTCACGGCTCTGCGTTATAAACTGTAGTGAAACACTTGGGGGTTCAAAGCTCTCAAAACACATCTAGATAAGTTCGTCGGGAGGTCTAGTTTCCAATATGGGGTCACTTGTGGGGGGGTTGTACTGTTTGGGTACATCAGGGGCTCTGCAAATGCAACGTGACGCCTGCAGACCAATCCATCTAAGTCTGCATTCCAAATGGTGCTCCTTCCCTTCCAAGCTCTGCCATGCGCCCAAACAGTGGTTCCCCCCCACATATGGGGTATCAGCATACTCAGGACAAATTGGACAACAGCTTTTGGAGTCCAATTTATCCTGTTACCCTTGTGAAAATACAAAACTGGGGGCCAAAAAATCATTTTTCTGAAAAAAAAAAAAATTAGTTTCACAGCTACGTGTTATAAACTGTAGTGAAACACTTGGGGGTTCAAAGCTCTCAAAACACATCAAGATAAGTTCCTTAGGGGGTCTTCTTTCCAAAATGGTGTCACTTGTGGGGGGTTTTAATGTTTAGGCACATCAGGGGCTCTCCAAACACGACATGGTGTCCCATCTCAATTCCAGTCAATTTTGCATTGAAAAGTCAAATGGCGCTCCTTCCCTTCCGAGCTCTGCTATGCGCCCAAACAGTGGTTTACCCCCACATATGGGGTATTGTTGTACTCAGGACAAATTGAACAACAACTTTTATGGTCTAATTTCTTCTCTTACCCTTGGGAAAATAAAAAATTGGGCGCGAAAAGATTATTTTTGTGAAAAAATATGATTTTTTATTTTTACGGCTCTGCATTATAAACTTCTGTGAAGCACTTTTTGGGTCAAAGTGCTCACCGCACATCTAGATAAGTTCCTTAAGGGGTCTACTTTCCAAAATGGTGTCACTTATGGGGGGTTTCAAGGTTTAGGCACATCAGGGGCTCTCCAAACGCAACATGGCGTCCCATCTCAATTCCAGTCAATTTTGCATTGAAAAGTCAAATGGCGCTCCTTCCCTTCCGAGCTCTGCCATGCACCCAAACAATGGTTTACACCCACATATGGGGTATCAGCGTACTCAGGACAAATTGCACAACAATTGTTGGGGTCCAATTTCTTCTCTTACCCTTGGAAAAATAAAAAATTGAGGGCGAAAACATCATTTTTGTGAAAAAATATGATTTTTTATTTTTACGGCTCTGCATTATAAACTTCTGTGAAGCACTTGGTGGGTCAAAGTGCTCACCACACATCTAGATAAGTTCCTTAAGGGGTCTACTTTCCAAAATGGTGTCACTTGTGGGGGGTTTCAATGTTTAGGCACATCAGGGGCTCTCCAAACGCAACATGGCGTCCCATCTCAATTCCAGTCAATTTCGCATTGAAAAGTCAAATGGCGCTTCTTCGCTTCCGAGCTCTGTCATGTGCCCAAAAAGTGGTTTACCCCCACATATGGGGTATCGGCGTACTCAGGACAAATTGCACAACATCTTTTGGGATCCATTTTCTCCTGTTACCCTTGGTAAAATAAAACAAATTGGAGCTGAAGTAAACTTTGTGTGAAAAAAAGTTAAATGTTCATTTTTATTTAAACATTCCAAAAATTCCTGTGAAACACCTGAAGGGTTAATAAACTTCTTGAATGTGGTTTTGAGCACCTTGAGGGGTGCAGTTTTTAGAATGGTGTCACACTTGGTTATTTTCTATCATATAGACCCCTCAAAATGACTTCAAATGAGATGTGGTCCCTAAAAAAAAATGGTGTTGTAAAAATGAGAAACTGCTGGTCAACTTTTAACAATTAAACTCCCTAACAAAAAAAAATTTTGGTTCCAAAATTGTGCTGATATAAAGTAGACATGTGGCAAATGTAACTTATTAAGTATTTTGCGTGACATATCTCTGTGATTTAAGGGCATAAAAATTCAAAGTTGGAAAATTGTGAAATTTTCCAAATTTTTGCCAAATTTCCATTTTTTTCACAAATAAACACAAGTTATATCGAATAAATTTTACCACTAACATAAAGTACAATATCTCACGAGAAAACAATGTCAGAATCGCCAAGATCCATTGAAGCGTTCCAGAGTTATAACCTCATAAAGGGACAGTGGTCAGAATTGTAAAAATTGGCCCGGTCATTAACGTGCAAACCACCCTCGGGGCTTAAGGGGTTAATACCCATGTGTTGGTCACATGACCTTGAGCTCACACAGGTGATATGGTGGACCTCCACCCACACACTCTATGGAGGTCCACTAAAACCAGCCCATAACATAGGTTACTGTTAACCCTCTCAGCATGTATCGTGCTGGAGGAGAAAAGCACTCTGGTTTTACATCACTGACCGTAGGGCTCATAGAAGGCCACTTCAGAATAGTTCAATATTTTCCTCTTAGCCATTCTTGGGTGTTTTTAGCTGTGTGTTTTGGGTCATTATACTGTTGCAAGACCCATGACCTGCAACTGAGACCAAGCTTTCTCACACTGGGCAGTACATTTCTCTCTAGAATCCGTTGATAGTCTTGAAATTTCATTGTACCCTGCACAGATTCTAGACACCCTGTGTCAGATGCAGCAAAGTAGCCCCAGAACATAACAGAGCCTCCTCCATGTTTCACAGTAGGGACAGTGTTCTTTTTTTTATATGTTTCATTTTTCCATCTGTGAACATAGAGCTGAAGTGCCTTGCCAAAAAGTTCTATTTTTGCCTCATCTGTCTATAGGACATTCTCCCAGAAGCTTTGTGGCTTGTCAACATGTAGTTTAGCAAATTCCAGTCTGGCTTTTTAATTACTTTTTTTCAACAATGGTATCCTCCTTGGTCGTCTCCCATGAAGTCCACTTTGGCTCATACAACGAGGGATGGTGCGATCTGACACTGATGTTCCTTGAGCTTGAAGTTCACCTTTAATCTGTTTAGAAGTTTTTCTTTGCTCTTTTGCTACCATTCCTATTATCTGTCTCTTTGACTTGTCATCAATTTTCCTCCTGCGGCCACATCCAGGGAGGTTGGCTACAGTCCCATGGATTTTACATTTCTGAATAATATGTGCAACTGTAGTCACAGGAACATCAAGCTGCTTGTAGATGGTCTTATAACTTTTACCATTAAAGGGAACCCGTCACCACCAAAATCGAAGGTGTGCTAAGCCCACCAGCATCAGGGGCTTATCTACAGCATTCTGGAATTCTGTAGATAAGCCCCCAATGTATCCTGAAAGATGAGAAAAAGAGGTTAGATTATACTCACCCAGGGGCGGTCCCGGTATGATGGGCGTCGCGGTCCTGGGCCTTCCATCTTCTTACGATGACGTCCTCTTCTTGTATTCACGCTGCGGCTCCGGCACAGGCGTACTTTGTCTGCCCTGTTGAGGGCAGAGGAAAATGCTGCAGTGTGCAGGCGCCGGGCCTCTCTGACCTTTCCTGGCGCCGGCGCACTGCAGTACTTTGCTCTGACAAAGTATGCCTGCGCCAGAGCCGCAGCGTGACTACAAGAAGAGGATGTTATCGTAAGAAGATGGGAGGCCCTGGACCAGACCGCGACGCCTATTGGACCGGACCACAGCGGGACCGCCCCTGGGTGAGTATAATATAACCTCTTTTTCTCATCTTTCAGGATACATCGGGGGCTTATCTACAGCATTCCAGAATGCTGTAGATAAGCCCCAGATGCTGGTGGGTTTAGCTCACCTTCGATTTTGGGGGTGACAGGTTCCCTTTAACATGTTTGTCTATAATTTTCTTTCTAATCTCCTGAGACAACTCTTTCCATCGCTTCCTCTGGTCCATGTTGAGTGTTATACACACCATGTCACCAAACAACACAGTGAGTATCTGTAGCCCTATATACAGGCCCACTCACTGATTCCAAGATTGTAGACACTTGTTTCTAGTTAGTGGACACAACTTGATTTAACATGTCCCTTTTGTCACATTATTTTCAGGGGTTCCGTCATTTCTGTCCAGGCCTATTTCATGAGTGTTATATTTTCAAAAATTCTGTGGAAGCTTGAGTGAAAAGCAATGTCTGACTTTCATTTGTTCATTTTATTTATTATTACTTTTCTCAGATTCAAGTTAATTCTGTGACCATTGTGGGTTTTCCTGTCATTAAACGAGGGGTAACAACAATTTTGACCAAGTGTACATATATATTAAGTGAATGGTCATAGTGTTCAGACAATACCATTAAGTTTCAGATGTTTCCATACTACTGGTAAGTGCATATGATGCCTTGTTAGCATATGTACCTTGCTAAGACCAATGGAGCACTCTCGGACTGGGTCGTGGTTAGCAGTGGGGTACCACAGGGGTCAGTATTGGGCCCTCTTCTTTTTAACATATTCATTAATGACCTTGTAGGGGGCACACAGAGCAGAATTTAAATATTTGCAGATGACACTAAACTCTGCAGGGTAATCAATACAGGGGAGGACAATTTTATATTACAGGATGATTTATGTAAACTAGAAGCTTGGGCTGACAAATGGCAAATGAGCTTTAATGGGGATAAATGTAAGGTCATGCACTTGGGTAGAAGTAATAAGATATAATATAATATAATAATAATAATAATAATATAATAATTTTTATTTATATAGCGCCAACATATTCCGCAGCACTTTACAATTAAGCGGGGACATGTACAAACAATAAATTCAATACAGGTTAAGACAATTTGAACAGTGACATTAGGAGTGAGGTCCCTGCTCGCAAGCTTACAATCTACAAGGAAAAGGGGGGACACAATAGGTGAAAAGTGTTTGTTATTTCAGGTCTGGCAATTATAATACATAGGGATTTTCATACAAAGCTGCATGATCCGGTCATCAGCCCGTCTGTTTAAGTGCAATAGTCAAGTATCAAGTGCAGTTATCGTGTGCCTGGAGGGTGTGGAGACAGATGAATAGTAGGGTGCAGATTCAGAGTAATATTTGGAAGGAGGGAACAGGGCAAAGTTAGTTTACTGAGTAGTTGGTGTGGTAGGCTTGTTTGAATAGATGGGTTTTTAAAGCTCGCTTGAATAGGTCGGGGCTAGGTATCAGTCTGATCGTCTGGGGAAGTGCATTCCAGAGAGCTGGCGCAGCACGAGAGAAGTCTTGGAGACGGAGATGTGAGGTTCGGATTATGGGGGATGGGGGATGATAGTATGTATAACTATGTGCTTAATTCTAAAACCCTGGGCAAAACTGTCAATGAAAAAGACCTGGGTGTATGGGTGGATGACCAACTCACATTTAGTGGCCAGTGTCAGGCAGCTGCTACAAAGGCAAATAAAATAATGAGATGCATTAAAAGATGCATAGATGCTCATGAGGAGAGCATAATTTTATCTCTATACAAGTCACTAGTTCGTCCACACTTAGAATACTGTGCACAGTTCTGGTCTCCGGTGTATAAGAAAGACATAGCTGAACTAGAGCGGGTGCAGAGAAGAGCGACCAAGGTTATTAGAGGACTGGGGGGTCTGCAATACCAAGATAGGTTATTACACTTGGGGCTATGTAGTTTGGAAAAACGAAGGCTAAGGGGTGATCTTATATTAATATATAAATATATGAGGAGACAGTACAAAGACCTTTCTGATGATCTTTTTAATCATAGACCTGAGACAGGGACAAGGGGGCATCCTCTACGTCTGGTGGAAAGAAGGTTTAAGCATAATAACAGACGCGGATTCTTTACTGTAAGAGCAGTGAGACTATGGAACTCTCTGCTGTATGATGTTGTAATAAGTGATTCATTACTTAAATTTAAGAGGGGACTGGATACCTTTCTGGAAAAGTATAATGTTACAGGGTATATACACTAGATTCCTTGATAGGGCGTTGATCCAGGGAGCTAGTCTGATTGCCGTATGAGGAGTCGGGAAGGAATTTTTTTCCCCAATGTGGAGCTTACTCTTTGCCACATGGTTTTTTTTGCCTTCCTCTGGATCAACATGTTAGGGCATGTGTTGTGAATTCCGTTCTCGGACTCCCTCCTGTGGTCATGAATGGTACTTCGGTGAGTTCTGTCTTTGGACTCCCTCTGGTGGCTTTGAGTGGAACTGCTGGTCCTTGAGGTTGGCTTGTTCAGCTGCCCTCATTTATTGCTATGCTGGATTTCCTATTTAACTCCACTCAGATCGTTACTTCATGCCAGCTGTCAATGTCTCAGTATTGGTTCAGATCTCTCTTGGACTTCTCAGATGACCTGTCTACCCCAGCAGAAGCTAAGTCCGTGCTAGTTCATTTGTTGTTCATTGATTTCTGAATATATTTCTTAGTACATGCTAAGTTCTAGTCCAGCTTGCTATCACGATATTTCCTTGCTAGCTGGAAGCTCTGGGGGTGCAGAGTTGCACCTCCACACCGTGAGTCGGTGTGGAGGTCTTTTTGCATACTCTGCGTGGTTTTTGTAGTTTTTTTGTGCTGACCGCATAGTTACCTTTTCTATCCTCTGACTATTTAGTGAAGACTGGCCTCCTTTGCTAAAACCTGTTTCATTCCTGTGTTTGTGACTTTCCTCTAAACTCACAGTCAATATATGTGGGGGGCTGCCTTTTCCTTTGGGGAATTTCTCTGAGGCAAGGTAAGGCTTCTATTTCTATCTTTAGGGGTAGTTAGCTCTTTGGCTGTGAAGAGGCGTCTAGGGAGAGTTAGGTACGCTCCACGGCTATTTCTAGTGTGTGTGATAGGAGTAGGGTTTGCGGTCAGCAGAGTTCCCACTTCCCCAGAGCTTGTCCCGATCACTAGTTTAACCATCAGGTCATTCCGGGTGCTCCTAACCACCAGGTCCATAACAGTACAGCTGGCCAACAAAGTGTTAATGCATCTCAAAAGAGGGATAAGAGAAGTTCTGAACCCATTTTTTTTTCTTTGCAGTGTGTTTTGTCTCTCTTTTCCCCTTAACCTCTGGGTGGTTCAGGACTCAGGTGTAGATATGGATATTCAGGGTCTGTCCTCTTGTGTGGATCAACTCACTGCAAGGGTGCAAAGCATTCAAGATTATGTAGTTCAGAATCCGATATTAGAGCCTAGAATTCCAATTCCTGATTTGTTTTCTGGGGATAGATCTAAGTTTCTGAATTTCAAAAATAATTGTAGACTTTTTCTTGCTTTGAAACCCCGCTCCTCTGGTGACCCCATTCAGCAAGTCAAAATTATTATTTCTTTGTTACGTGGCGACCCTCAAGACTGGGCATTCTCCCTTGCGCCAGGAGATCCTGCATTGCGTAATGTAGATGCGTTTTTTCTGGCGCTGGGATTGCTTTATGACGAACCGAATTCAGTGGATCAGGCAGAGAAAATCTTGCTGGCTTTGTGTCAAGGTCAGGATGAAGCGGAGGTATATTGCCAGAAGTTTAGAAAATGGTCTTTGCTTACTCAATGGAATGAGTGTGCCCTGGCAGCAATTTTTAGAAAGGGTCTTTCTGAAGCCCTTAAGGATGTTATGGTGGGGTTCCCCACGCCTGCTGGTTTGAATGAATCAATGTCCTTGGCCATTCAAATTGATCGGCGTTTGCGCGAGCGCAAAGTTGTGCACCATTTGGCGGTGTCCTCTGAGCAGAGGTCTGAGCCTATGCAATGTGATAGGACTTTGACCAGAGCTGAACGGCAAGAACATAGACATCAGAATGGGCTGTGTTTTTACTGTGGTGACTCCACTCATGCTATCTCTGAGTGTCCTAAGCGCACTAAGCGGTTTGCTAGGTCTGTCACCATTGGTACTGTACAGCCAAAATTTCTTTTGTCTGTTACTCTGATTTGCTCTTTGTCTTCCTACTCTGTTATGGCATTTGTGGATTCGGGCGCTGCCCTGAATTTGATGGACTTGGAGTTTTCCAGGCGCTGTGGTTTTTCCTTGGAGCCTTTGCAGTATCCTATTCCATTAAGGGGAATTGATGCTACACCTTTGGCCAAGAATAAACCTCAGTACTGGACTCAGTTGACCATGTGCATGGCTCCTGCACATCAGGAAGAAATTCGCTTTTTGGTGTTGCATAATTTGCATGATGTGGTCGTGTTGGGTTTGCCATGGCTACAGGTTCATAATCCAGTATTGGATTGGAAATCAATGTCTGTGTCTAGTTGGGGTTGTCAAGGGGTACATGGTGATGTTCCGTTGATGTCAATTTCTTCTTCCACTCCTTCTGAAGTCCCTGAGTTCTTGTCAGATTACCGGGATGTATTTGATGAACCTAAATCTAGTGCTCTACCTCCTCATAGGGATTGTGATTGTGCTATTAATTTGATTCCTGGTAGTAAGTTTCCTAAGGGCCGACTTTTCAATTTATCTGTGCCAGAACACGCCGCTATGCGGAGTTATATAAAGGAGTCCTTGGAGAAAGGGCATATTCGCCCGTCTTCGTCACCGTTGGGAGCAGGGTTCTTTTTTGTGGCCAAGAAGGATGGCTCTCTGAGACCCTGTATAGATTACCGCCTTCTTAATAAAATCACGGTCAAATTTCAGTACCCTTTGCCTCTGCTGTCAAATTTGTTTGCTCGGATTAAGGGGGCTAGTTGGTTCACCAAAATAGATCTTCGAGGGGCGTATAATCTTGTGCGTATTAAACAGGGCGATGAATGGAAAACAGCATTTAATACGCCCGAGGGCCATTTTGAGTACCTGGTGATGCCTTTTGGGCTTTCTAATGCTCCATCTGTGTTTCAGTCCTTTATGCATGACATCTTCCGAAAGTATCTGGATAGATTCTTGATTGTATATTTGGATGATATTTTTGTCTTTTCGGATGATTGGGAGTCTCATGTTAAGCAGGTCAGAATGGTATTTCAGGTCCTTCGTGCTAATTCCCTGTTTGTGAAGGGGTCTAAATGTCTCTTCGGAGTTCAGAAGGTTTCCTTTTTGGGCTTCATTTTTCCCCTTCTACTATCGAGATGGATCCTGTTAAAGTTCAGGCCATTTATGATTGGACTCAACCTACATCTGCGAAGAGCCTTCAGAAATTCCTGGGCTTTGCTAATTTTTACCGTCGCTTCATCGCTAACTTTTCTAGTATGGTTAAACCTTTGAATGATTTGACAAAGAAAGGTGCTGATGTGGTGAATTGGTCCTCGGTGGCCATTGAGGCTTTTCAGGAGCTTAAACGTCGCTTTTCTTCGGCCCCTGTGTTGTGTCAGCCAAATGTTTCGCTCCCTTTTCAGGTCGAGGTTGATGCTTCTGAGATTGGAGCAGGGGCTGTTTTGTCTCAAAGAAGTTCTGATTGCTCTGTGATGAAGCCATGTGCCTTCTTTTCTAGAAAGTTTTCACCTGCTGAGCGTAATTATGATGTTGGCATTCGGGAGTTGCTGGCTATGAAGTGGGCATTCGAGGAGTGGCGACATTGGCTTGAGGGAGCCAAGCACCGCGTGGTGGTCTTGACGGATCACAAGAATCTGACTTATCTCGAGTCTGCCAAGCGGTTAAATCCTAGACAGGCTCGATGGTTGCTGTTTTTCTCCCGTTTCGATTTTGTGGTCTCCTACCTTCCAGGTACTAAGAATGTGAAGGCTGATGCTCTTTCTAGGAGTTTTGTGCCTGATTCTCCGGGAGTCCCTGAGCCGGCTGGTATTCTCAAAGAGGGGGTAATTCTGTCTGCCATCTCCCCTGATTTGCGGCGGGTGCTGCAGGAGTTTCAGGCTGATAGACCTGACCGTTGTCCAGCGGAGAAACTGTTTGTCCTGGATAGATGGACTAGTAGAGTTATTTCTGAGGTTCATTGTTCGGTGTTGGCTGGTCATCCTGGGATTTTTGGTACCAGAGATTTGGTGGCTAGGTCCTTCTGGTGGCCTTCCTTGTCACGGGATGTGCGTTCTTTTGTGCAGTCCTGTGGGACTTGTGCTCGGGCCAAGCCCTGCTGTTCTCGTGCCAGTGGGTTACTTTTGCCCTTGCCGGTCCCGAAGAGGCCCTGGACACATATTTCCATGGATTTTATTTCTGATCTTCCTGTCTCTCAAAGGATGTCTGTCATCTCGGTGGTCTGTGATCGCTTTTCTAAGATGGTCCATTTGGTACCCCTGCCTAAATTACCTTCCTCCTCTGATTTGGTCCCATTATTTTTTCAGCATGTGGTTCGTTTGCATGGCATTCCGGAGAACATTGTGTCGGACAGAGGTTCCCAGTTTGTCTCTAGGTTTTGGCGGTCTTTCTGTGCGAAGATGGGCATTGATTTGTCTTTTTCTTCGGCTTTCCATCCTCAGACAAATGGCCAAACCGAACGAACCAATCAGACTTTAGAAACCTATCTGAGATGCTTTGTTTCTGCTGATCAGGATGATTGGGTGACCTTCTTGCCCTTGGCTGAGTTCGCCCTTAATAATCGGGCTAGTTCGGCTACTTTGGTTTCGCCTTTTTATTGCAATTCTGGTTTCCATCCTCGTTTTTCTTCAGGGCAGGTTGAGCCTTCTGACTGTCCTGGTGTGGATTCTGTGGTGGACAGGTTGCAGCAAATTTGGACTCACGTAGTGGACAATTTGACGTTGTCCCAGGAGAAGGCTCAACGTTTCGCTAACCGCCGTCGCTGTGTTGGTCCCCGACTTCATGTTGGGGATTTGGTTTGGTTGTCTTCTCGTTATGTTCCTATGAAGGTTTCTTCTAAGTTTAAGCCTCGTTTCATTGGTCCTTACAAGATTTCTGAAATTCTCAACCCTGTGTCATTTCGTTTGGTCCTTCCAGCTTCTTTTGCCATCCATAATGTGTTCCATAGGTCGTTGTTGCAGACAAATGTGGCGCCTATGGTTCCCTCCGTTGATCCTCCTGCTCCGGTGTTGGTCGAGGGGGAGTTGGAGTATGTGGTAGAGAAGATTTTGGATTCTCGTATTTCAAGACGGAAGCTTCAGTACCTGGTTAAATGGAAGGGCTATGGTCAGGAGGATAATTCCTGGGTTGTTGCCTCCGATGTCCATGCTGCCGATTTGGTTCGTGCTTTTCATTTGGCTCGTCCTGATCGGCCAGGGGGCCATGGTGAGGGTTCGGTGACCCCTCCTCAAGGGGGGGGTACTGTTGTGAATTCCGTTCTCGGACTCCCTCCTGTGGTCATGAATGGTACTTCGGTGAGTTCTGTCTTTGGACTCCCTCTGGTGGCTTTGAGTGGAACTGCTGGTCCTTGAGGTTGGCTTGTTCAGCTGCCCTCGTTTATTGCTATGCTGGATTTCCTATTTAACTCCACTCAGATCGTTACTTCATGCCAGCTGTCAATGTCTCAGTATTGGTTCAGATCTCTCTTGGACTTCTCAGATGACCTGTCTACTCCAGCAGAAGCTACAGTGGGGCAAAAAAGTATTTAGTCATTCAGCAATAGTGCAAGTTCCACCACTTAAAAAGATGAGAGGCATCTGTAATTTACATCATAGGTAGACCTCAACTATGGGAGACAAACTGAGAAAAAAAATTCCAGAAAATCACATTGTCTGTTTTTTTATCATTTTATTTGCATATTATGGTGGAAAATAAGTATTTGGTCAGAAACAAACAATCAAGATTTCTGGCTCTCACAGACCTGTAACTTCTTCTTTAAGAGTCTCCTCTTTCCTCCACTCATTACCTGTAGTAATGGCACCTGTTTAAACTTGTTATCAGTATAAAAAGACGCCTGTGCACACCCTCAAACAGTCTGACTCCAAACTCCACTATGGTGAAGACCAAAGAGCTGTCAAAGGACACCAGAAACAAAATTGAAGCCCTGCACCAGGCTGGGAAGACTGAATCTGCAATAGCCAACCAGCTTGGAGTGAAGAAATCAACAGTGGGAGCAATAATTAGAAAATGGAAGACATTCAAGACCACTGATAATCTCCCTCGATCTGGGGCTCCACGCAAAATCCCACCCCGTGGGGTCAGAATGATCACAAGAACGGTGAGCAAAAATCCCAGAACCACGCGGGGGGACCTAGTGAATGAACTGCAGAGAGCTGGGACCAATGTAACAAGGCCTACCATAAGTAACACACTACGCCACCATGGACTCAGATCCTGCAGTGCCAGACGTGTCCCACTGCTTAAGCCAGTACATGTCCGAGCCCGTCTGAAGTTTGCTAGAGAGCATTTGGATGATCCAGAGGAGTTTTGGGAGAATGTCCTATGGTCTGATGAAACCAAACTGGAACTGTTTGGTAGAAACACAACTTGTCGTGTTTGGAGGAAAAAGAATACTGAGTTGCATCCATCAAACACCATACCTACTGTAAAGCATGGTGGTGGAAACATCATGTTTTGGGGCTGTTTCTCTGCAAAGGGGCCAGGACGACTGATCCGGGTACATGAAAGAATGAATGGGGCCATGTATCGTGAGATTTTGAGTGCAAACCTCCCTCCATCAGCAAGGGCATTGAAGATGAAACGTGGCTGGGTCTTTCAACATGACAATGATCCAAAGCACACCACCAGGGCAACGAAGGAGTGGCTTCGTAAGAAGCATTTCAAGGTCCTGGAGTGGCCTAGCCAGTCTCCAGATCTCAACCCTATAGAAAACCTTGGGAGGGAGTTGAAAGTCCGTGTTGCCAAGCGAAAAGCCAAAAACATCACTGCTCTAGAGGAGATCTGCATGGAGGAATGGGCCAACATACCAACAACAGTGTGTGGCAACCTTGTGAAGACTTACAGAAAACGTTTCACCTCTGTCATTGCCAACAAAGGATATTTTACAAAGTATTGAGATGAAATTTTGTTTCTGACCAAATACTTATTTTCCACCATAATATGCAAATAAAATGATAAAAAAACAGACAATGTGATTTTCTGGAATTTTTTTTCTCAGTTTGTCTCCCATAGTTGAGGTCTACCTATGATGTAAATTACAGACGCCTCTCATCTTTTTAAGTGGTGGAACTTGCACTATTGCTGAATGACTAAATACTTTTTTGCCCCACTGTAAGTCCCTGCTAGTTCATTTGTTGTTCATTGCTTTCTGAATATATTTCTTAGTACATGCTAAGTTCTAGTCCAGCTTGCTATCATGATATTTCCTTGCTAGCTGGAAGCTCTGGGGGTGCAGAGTTGCACCTCCACACCGTGAGTCGGTGTGGAGGTCTTTTTGCATACTCTGCGTGGTTTTTGTAGTTTTTTTGTGCTGACCGCATAGTTATCTTTTCTATCCTCTGACTATTTAGTGAAGACTGGCCTCCTTTGCTAAAACCTGTTTCATTCCTGTGTTTGTGACTTTCCTCTAAACTCACAGTCAATATATGTGGGGGGCTGCCTTTTCCTTTGGGGAATTTCTCTGAGGCAAGGTAAGGCTTCTATTTCTATCTTTAGGGGTAGTTAGCTCTTTGGCTGTGAAGAGGCGTCTAGGGAGAGTTAGGTACGCTCCACGGCTATTTCTAGTGTGTGTGATAGGAGTAGGGTTTGCGGTCAGCAGAGTTCCCACTTCCCCAGAGCTTGTCCCGATCACTAGTTTAACCATCAGGTCATTCCGGGTGCTCCTAACCACCAGGTCCATAACAGTCATGTTAGGTTAGGCTATAGGTTGAACTAGATGGACTCAGTAGCTACTGCGGGGGCAGAAGGGGCCGTCACCCCGGGCCCTGTCACATGAAGGGGCCCACTGGGAGCCAGGGCCACTTCTGTGACGAGGCAGAACACCGCATAGGAGCAGAGCAGTATAATGTCTGCTCCCGTCTGACACTATTAGCACAGTGGCGGCGCCGGCTGCAGTCTCCCCCCTGCAGTGAATGGTGCTGCCCCTCTGACCTGATGATGAAGCTTTTCCTGGTTGCAGTTTTTCTTCACTCTGTGCACGCTGGGATTGGCTCAGGCACGCTGGGTCCTAGTGCCCACACCGTGCATTTCACTATCACTTCCTGGTCCTGCCTGCAGTGCAAACTTTATCAGTAAGTGGGGATGGAACTTATTAGGTTTATTCAATTCAGGTATGTCTCTGTGAGACCGTTGGGGCATTGTGGGGACGTAAAGTGAGTGAGGGGGGTCAGGGTACTGGGGCGTGAATGTGAAACCATTTGGGGGTGTTGTGAGGGCAGAAGGTGGGTGAGGTGGGACAGGGCACTGAGGGGTGGATGTGAGATGATGGGGGTATTGAGGCTGAAGTGGGGGAGGGGAGACAGGTCACTGGGGGCTGAATATTATAATGTTTTGTTCTGATATTATATGTGCTCCATCATGTAATATTTGCTGTCTGGGGAGGCTGGAGATGGGGGGTAGGGGGCTTTTGATACGTACCACCTGGGTCTTTTATGAGTATTAGTATAAGGAGCCCGTATACAGTAACCAAGAGCTGCATCACATTTACAGCACCACTCCAGCATTATCTTTTATTTCATTGCTGGAGCGGTGGTGAAAATCCCCGTCCCCTGCCCCCTGTCTGATACTCACCTTCTGGCATCTTGATCTGTTTTAGTCTCCGCTCGGCTCCGTTTCCTGCAGTTTGTGACCTGTCCGAGGCTCCAGTGTTTCATGGAGCAGCGCAGAGGTCACTAATCAGTGTGAGTCTGTGGGAGCCTCGTTCTGGCCTCTTTCTCACTCTCAGGCTATGTGCACACATTGCGGATTAGCCGCTGCGGATTTGCAGCAGTTTTCCATCTGGTTTACAGTGCCATGTAAACCTATGGAAAACCAAATCCGCAGTGCCCATGGTGCGGAAAATACTGCGCGGAAACGCTGCGTTGTATTTTCCGTAGCATGTCAATTCTTTTTGAGGATTCTGCAGCGTTTTACACCTGCTCATGTATAGGATTCCGCAGGTGAAATCTGCACAAAAAACACAGGAAATCCACGGTAAATCCGCACACGAATCCGCAACAAGTGCACATAGCCTCATAGTCTTACATTGAGCGCTTGAAGCGATGGCCGGGGGACCACCACTGTGCAGGAAGACTACTGTACACAAGATAAGGTACAAACAACAAAGGGTAGATTTATTGGGAGGCAAGGAATGAAGGGAATGAGGAAGATGCAAACAGGGGTTAACAATAGCAAAAGACAATATAAATGAGTAATCTTGTCCGTAAAATAGCACGGTGCTCCAACAATTACAGACTCAGAATTTGTCTCACAAGCAACTTTAAACAATAAAACCAATAACGAAGCTACTCTATGTATAACCTCCCTGGCCCTTACTAAGCAGGCCACACGGCTCCCATGTACTGACTACTGAAGCCTGCACTAGGCCCTAACAGGTGCACCATACAGGAACAGACTCACGGTGATGTTGGGGACTCAGGTCCAGTCCCAAGGGGGCCCCCAGCAGTCTATACGGTGGTGCGCACGGCTTTCTGTCAGCTCTGTGAAGCGTGGTCTTCTCCTTGATTCTGGATCTAGGGATGCTCCTGGAAACTGTAAGTCCCCTTCTCAGTATCTTCGTGGCTTCACAAACTAGCACAGAACAGCCACCTTTGCTGCAACCCGGAAAAGTCTTGCAAATTTCAGAAGTAAACTCTGTCCCAGCCTGGGATCTTTCTTGTAGCAAACAGCAGGCAGTTCTCTCTCTCTAGAAGCTTCTGCTCACACACACGCACTTCAGGCTCAACTCCTCCCCTAAAGCTAGGGCAGTTAATCTTCACAGCCTAAAGCAGGGGAAAAGCAGAACATTCCATCTCACACCAGACAAGGGGGTGCAGTCTCTTAAAGTGACAGCGTGTTCCTTACTGTCCATAACAGCACCACCCTCTTTCATGCTTGTGACATAGCTTCTAACTTCTGGCCTGTCAGAAGCTGCGCTCACAAGTTTGAGCAGCGGCACTGCAGCAGTGCCACAAAATAGTGATTACGCCGGAGGATGAGTAAATGACCGGGGCATCCAAATCATGACAGGGAGCTGTGAGTCCACCATACTGTGTATATGGGAGCTGCAAGCCCATCATACTATGTATAAGGGAGCTGCGGGCCCATCATACTGTGTATACGGGAGCTGCGGGTCCATCATACTGTGTATAAGGGAGCTGCGTGTCCATCATACTGTGTATAAGGGAGCTGCGGGTCCATCATACTGTGTATAAGGGAGCTGCGGGTCCATCATACTGTGTATAAGGGAGCTGTGGGCCCATCATACTATGTATAAGGGAGCTGCGGGTCCATCATACTGTGTATACGGGAGCTGTAAGTCCACCATACTGTGTATAAGGGAGCTGTGGGCCCATCATACTGTGTATAAGGGAGCTGCAAGCCCATTATACTGTGTATAAGGGAGCTGCGGGCCAATCATACTGTGTGTAAGGGAGCTGCAAGCCCATCATACTATGTATAAGGGAGCTGTGAGTCCATCATACTGTGTATAAGGGAGCTGCGGGCCCATCATACTATGTATAAGGGAGCTGCGGGTCCATCATACTGTGTATACGGGAGCTGTAAGTCCATCATACTGTGTATACAGGAGCTGTAAGTTCATCATACTGTTTGTACGGGAGCTGCAGGCCCATCAGACAGTGTATAAGGGATCTGCGGGCCCATCACACTGTGTATAAGGGAGCTGTGCACACATCATACTGTGTATATGGGAGCTACGGGCTCATCACACTGTGTATAAGGGAGCTGTGCACACATCATACTGTGTATAAGGGAGCTGCAAGCCCATCATACTGTGTATAAGGGAGCTGCAAGCCCATCATACTGTGTATAAGGGAGCTGCCGGCCCATCATACTGTGTACAAGGGAGCTGTGGGCCCATCATACTGTGTATAAGGGAGCTGCAAGCCCATTATACTGTGTATAAGGGAGCTGCGGGCCAATCATACTGTGTGTAAGGGAGCTGCAAGCCCATCATACTGTGTATAAGGGAGCTGCAAGCCCATCATACTATGTATAAGGGAGCTGCGGTCCCATCATACTGTGTATAAGGGAGCTGCGGGCCCATCATACTGTGTATAAGGGAGCTGCGGGCCAATCATACTGTGTATAAGGGAGCTGCGGGCCAATCATACTGTGTATAAGGGAGCTGCGGGCCCATCATACTGTGTATAAGGGAGCTGCGGGCCCATCATACTGTGTATATACAGCGCCCCAGAGTCCTGGTCGTTGCAGTAATGTCGCTCTGCCGCTAAGGAGGCTGATGTTACGTCTGATTGCACTAAAGGAGTTCACCTGACCAGGTATCACACACACACTACACTTCACACTCCGGCCACCAGGGGGAGTGGTTCTATGTACTAGGCCACTCCTCACGCTCTGGTAAAACTGGGGGTTGGACAGGAAGTTAGAGAGAAAGCAGCCCAGGAGAGTTCGGGAGAGGACCTGTCAGGGGTGGGATCCTGACCGTGGCCTAGCGAAAAGGACAGATCGTTACGGAGCCGTGCTTGAAGGATATAGCGGCAGGCTTCTTAGAAAGGACACGAAGAGAGGTTTATTGTGGAGGAGTGAGAAGCGAGATCACAGCACAAAGGAGAATAGAACCAGTAGGAGTCGTGCCTTAAGATCGTGGCAACATCCTACTGAGGCGCATAGCCGGTGGCCGGAGCACCGAGGAAGTAACAGACTCTACGCATTACTTCGAACTATGGCAGGACAGTTAACTTCAGGTTGGTTGTCTCACCCTTTTACACCTAACGAAGACAACGGAGGCAATTGTGGGAGAGTGGCGTCTCTAGGGTCCCAGAATAACTCCAGGCCTACCCCGTCATATGGGTGCGTCCTAGCCATATCATCTGGGGGACGGAGAGAGAAAGAACATCAGAAACAGACACAACAGTTGTGAGGACTATCCCGTGGTGCTCAGCAGGGAGGTACTACAACACACAGGTGCTAAAAGGTAGGCACTGATTTCCACCTGCAAAGGGAACTCTGGATGTGCCTTCAGACCGGCCGGTCTCAGCCAGCCCTGTTAGCAGTGCTCTGGATTGCAGATCCCGAAGCCTTCAGTAAAGAGGTAAAGAGACTGCAACCCTGTGTCCTCGTTATTCATCGCACCTTGCACCACGCACCATCATCACACCTTTCATTGGACGCCCCTTAGCAGGGTCACTGACCGGGTCTAGCCACCGTGACAACCCCAAGACAGAGACAGAGAGGCCCGGTACAGAGTACCCCGCGGCCCTGCGTCTGGGGGCGCTCCAACTTGGCGTCACGAACAGGATCTACTTAAGCCTGAAGAATCAGGTCATGTGTGCCTTGGAACTGTGTCTGAATTGTGCTTGAACCGTGATTTATTGCAAAGACAGTGTATTGTCGCTGCCGCCAAAAGTGCCCGCCAAAATCCGCCATAGCTTTGTGGGCGGAGTCGGCCGAAAGAGCACGGAGCGAGGAGACGCTGTGAGGTGCCGACCCCGGTAGAGGAACCCCGACTCCCACCAGGTTAGCAGAGAGGAGGAGCAGCCATGTCTGATTCGGGAGGAGCGGAGGCGGCGGCCGCAGCCGCAGGCTCAGGGGCACCTCCAGGCCCCGCAGTAGACGCAGCCGCGGGCCTTGTATCACCGCCGGATGCCGCGGAGCTTGCCGCCACATCAGCCCACCGGATACCGCCGCGGCTACGGCAGCCATCATGCCCTTTTCCATGCCATACCTACCTGGAGCACCCTGGCTCCCGCGATACTCTGGAGAATCCCATACATTAACTGACTTTAAAGAAGGGATTTGTAGCCTGCTCGAGTTTTATCCCCTCAGAAAGTTCATATGATAACCGGCCAACTCTTTGGAGCAGCTCTGAGAGAAGTGAAGTCCTGGCCCGCCGCGGATAAGAGAACTGCGCAGCAGGTCTTTGCAAAGCTCAAAGCCACCTTTGACACCCGCACCGCTATGGAAATTAAATTGACGTTCTATGGGTGCAAGCGGAGGCTGCAGGATAGCTTACGGGACTATGCCCTTAATCTTCAGGAGGCACTGCGGGTCATCAAGCAGAGTAACCCAAACAGCATGCAAGATGAAGATAAACTCCTGAAAGAGCGGTTCATCGAGGGGCTCCTGTGCAGTCACCAAAGGGCCCAACTGCACTTCCTGGCCAAGCAGAATGATCTGACTTTTGCGCAATTCAAAGATAAAGCCATCCAGGCGCTACCAGAGCGACAGCCCAGCCGTGCCGTGCCTCCCAGGCGTCAAGCCCTCACGTACCACCAGGAGGTGGCGCCGGACGCGCCCGTTTCCGCTGAGGCCGATGCCCAGATACTGGAGGACGACTCCCCTGCAGGACTGCGTCTCCAGATGCAGGAGCTGACCAAGAGCGTTGCTGCCCTAGCCCGGACCGTCCAATCCCTGCAGGAGGCCCCCAAGGAGAGGATCCAGCTGGCTTCCAGACTGGAGGATGTTCCCTGGCAGTGACAGAGGAGGGTTCCGTCGACCAGAGGCAGAGACGACGATCGGTTTCATCGGGACGGACGACCTATCTGCAGCCGCTGCCACCAGGTGGGCCATCTTGCAAGGTACTGTCATTTAAACGAGCAACCCCTGGGGCAGAGGGCCAACACCCAGGAGTAGGACGGTCAGGCCCACAAAATTGGAGAGCCAAATACATCGGAGGGCGGCCAGTTTTCCCCATCGTGATCAACGGTATCCCCATGAACGCTTTGCTGGATACCGGTTCCCAGGTGACGACTATGCCTTACATCCTTTATAGACGTTATTGGGAGGACACCGACATTACCCGTGGCCCCGATGATGATTTCACCATAATAGCTAGTAATGGTCAGCCATTGCCACAAGTGGGGTATAAAGAAGTCACCATCAAGGTGGGGCGGGTAGAATTGGAAGCCCAGGGAATTGTCATTGTTGATATTGACCGACGTGAATGTAACCCCATGATGACCATTGGTACTAATGTCATAGAAAATTGTCTTGCAGAAGTTATTGTCTTGTTGCAGCAGGTAGCAGAAACAGCTGGCTACAGTGAACAACGTGCCTTGCAGAAAGAAATCAGAGCTCTGATGCAGAGACAGCAGGTGGAGTTGACTGGTGGTGAGATTGGCCGGGTCACAGTGAGTGATTCAAACCCCATTGCAATACCCCCTAGGAGTAAAATGTTAATATGGTATCAGGCTGCCATAGGTCTCAGGGGTAAAGACTATCAGGCCCTGGTGAAACCTGTGTATTCAGATCATAGGCCTACTCTCCTGACAGCCAGAGGGGTGGTTGACGTCCGCAAGGGAAGGGTGCCAGTACGTGTTCTTAACTGTGGGGAGGAAGAGGTCCACCTAACCAAATATGTCACACTTGCCAAGCTGTTTACTGTTAATAATAGTGTGATACAGGCACCCGGGCCCTTGGTCCCGTCCAATCCGGCGGGGAACAACGGCTCTGCAGGGCAGATGAAAGATTGGTGTCGGGAATTACATGTGGGCACTGACTCTACCCCATCTCATCAGAAACAGGGAGCCTACAGGGTGGTTCTTGAGTATGAGCGGGTATTCAGCAAGCACCCCCTAGATTTCGGGCAGGTAAAAGGGATTCAATATCATATCCCCACAGGAGATCACCCCCCCATAAAAGAAAGATACCGTCCTGTACCCCCAGCTCATTATCAGTGTGCCAAGGACATGTTGCGAGAGATGAAGGAGGCTGGGGTAGTGAGAGACAGTTGTAGCCCCTGGGCAGCTCCCTTAGTCCTCGTTAGGAAGAAAGATGGCGCCATGAGGATGTGTGTGGACTATAGGCAACTAAACCGCATTACACATAAGGATGCATACCCCCTGCCCAGGATAGAGGAGTCCTTGGCTGCTTTAAAATCTGCTAACTACTTCTCTACCTTGGATCTCACTAGTGGGTACTGGCAGGTTCCCGTGGCAGAGGCAGACAAAGAAAAGACGGCCTTCACGCCGATGGGTCTCTGTGAATTCAACTACATGCCGTTCGGATTGTGTAACGCACTGGGAACGTTCCAGAGGATGATGGAGTGCTGTCTGGGACACAAGAACTTTGAAACCGTGCTGCTATATCTGGATGACGTCATTGTCTTCTCTAAGACCTATGAAGACCATTTGAAGCACCTGGCCGAGGTGTTTGAAGCTCTGTCCAACTTTGGCTTAAAAGTGAAACCGTCCAAATGCCATCTGCTAAAACCAAAAGTGCAGTACCTGGGCCATGTGCTGAGTGCTGAAGGAGTGGCCCCCGACCCCGACAAGGTCACGGTGATCAAGGACTGGCCGATGCCTGGTAACCTTCATGAAGTCCGGCAGTTCCTCGGATTGGTGGGCTACTACCTGAGGTTTATCGAGGACTTCACCAAGAAGGCTGCACCATTGCAAGACCTGTTGGTGGGCCAATCCAAGAAACCCAAGGGTAAGAATACCCGATTTGATTGGAACGATGGACTGGAAGGATCGTTCACCTGCTTAAAGTCGGCGCTGACGATAGAAGAGGTACTGGCCTATCCTGAATATGACCAACCTTTTGTATTGTATACGGACACCAGCAACGTGGGGTTGGGAGCCGTGCTGTCCCAGGTCCAGAAAGGCAAGGAAAGAGTAATCGCTTACGCCAGTAGGAAGCTTCGCCCCACTGAAAGGAACCCTGACAACTACAGTTCCTTTAAGCTGGAATTCCTTGCCATTTTCTGGGCCGTGACGGAGAGGTTCAAACATTACCTGGCCTCAGCAAAATTCACCGTCTTCACGGATAATAATCTGCTAACGCATTTGGACACAGCGAAACTCGGCGCCTTGGAGCAGCGGTGGATGGCCCGGTTGTCCAATTACGACTTCACCATCAAGTACCGAGCAGGGCACAAGAATGCGAATGCCGATGCATTGTCCCGAATGCCCCACTTGCCCGAAACGGAGGAAGATCCAGAAGCATTTGAAGAGGTAGAGCTGCCCGCTTTCCATCGCCCCAAGGCCACCCAGTGCTTCCATCAGGTGGAGAACAGGCGCAAGGATAAGCAGGGCGCCCCGTTGAATCCCCTGCCCTATCACAGGTGGACAGAGAACCAGGATGATGACCCTGCGATCCGTCGGATGAAAGAGCTCCTGATGCAGGCAGGTTTGCATCCCGGCCCGGATGATCCACCAGAGGCATTACAGCTGTGGAAGGAGAGGGGCAAACTGTTTATTTACGGAAAAGGTTACGGTAAACTGTGCCGGAAAAGCATCGACCCACGCACTCATGAATTGGTATGGCAGATTGTGGTCCCAAGACAAGATGTGCCAATGGTCCTGGGAGCATACCACAATGGGGCAGGACATTTCGGATGGAGGAAGCTAGAGAGGCTACTCCGAGGGAGGTTCTACTGGATCGGCATGAAGAAAACCATCGAGAAGTGGTGTCGAGAGTGTGGCCCATGTAGCCTGCGCAGAAAGGATCGTGACAGCCAATGGGCTCCCTTGCAGCCCATCCTCACCAAACGGCCGCTCGAGCTGGTTGCGCTAGATCACGTGAAACTAACACCTAGCCGGTCAGGTTATATCTACGCTCTCACCATCGTGGACCACTACTCCAGATTCCTGGTAGTCGTGCCGGTCAAAGATCTAACGGCTAGGACGGCTGCCAAAACCTTCCAGCAGTACTTCTGTAGACCCCATGGGTACCCGGAAAAGGTACTGACCGATCAGGGGCCAGCATTTGAAGCTGAGGTGTTCCAGGAGTTCTGCAATTTTTACGGGTGTAAGAAGATCAGAACCACACCGTACCATCCACAAACCAACGGGATGTGTGAGATGAACCAGGTGGTGATCGACTTATTGAAGACCTTACCTGTGGAGGAACGGAACTTGTGGCCCACAAAGTTGCCGGACCTGGTGGATATGTACAACCACATCCCGATGAGTTCCACGAACTGCACTCCAGCGTACCTGATGCGAGGAAGGTCTAGCAAGTTACCGGTTGATCTGGACATGGGGGTCCTGACCCCCGAAGATATCTCGCCAGATGCGGATTGGGATGCAGAGAGGCAACAAAGGTACCGCAAAGTACAGGAGTGTGTGGAAAGGAGTCTCACTCAAGCAAGACAAAAACAAGAAAGAGACTACAACCAGCATGCTCCTGCGATTCCCTTGTCACCCGGTGAGCAAGTCCTCAAACGGAAGAGGAGACTATGCAAGCTTGATGACCACTGGGAAGCGGAACCGTATACCATCCTGCCATCCGACTTTGACAATACGAAGGTCTGTCTTATCAGCAAAGATGGAGGGGAAACCTCCGGCAATATCCAGGGACCACCTTAAAATATGCCCTGACAAGCTGAGAGATGGGGATACAGACCCCGGGACGTCTACCCCCGTGGAAGAAGAGAAGATGATACTCACTGTCCTTGGCAATTTCCCCCAGTCTTGGACTCAAATAAATCAGGCCATTGTGGTACCGGTCCTAATGTTTCGTCAACCTAAACCGCCAGAACTAAATGTGGTGCCGGGTTATCTGAGCCCGCAAGCACAGCCGACCCCACCGGAAGATGCCATGCCAGCAGTGGAGCCGGCAAGTCCTTCCTCTGCTATCGGTGAATCTGCCATGCCCGCCATTAGTAACAACAGCCCTGGAAGCTCCAACATGCCAGTGCTACCTAGGCTTACTAGAAGTGTAGCTAGGAGACAGTGCACTACACCAGCGATAGCAAGTGCAGCGGGCCCTGTTAGGCCGGTAGCAACTCCTGCACTGCGGAGGTCCACACGTAGCACCAAGAATCAAACTCCCCTTCGCTACAAAACTTGGAAATATTAACGATAGCTGTCATTTGGTTGAAAGTGTTTGTGTAAATATCTTTGTTACAAGTTCAAAACAATGGACAATGGAGTAATGGACGGTGAATTGCTCCAAAACTTTCAAAAGGGATCCCTTTGTTTACCCGGGATCCCTGCTGTTTCAAGTTTGCACCCACTGAACTGGGAGTCATGAACTATGCATGACCAAAACTATCGCAACGTTCAAGTGTTCTCACCTCTCATAAAGGGAAGCACTGTTATATTTACTTGTTCATAGTGTTTAATTGTTATAGTATTTTAAAATGTTGTGTGTTTTCTACTAACATGTATTGTTGTTCTTATTTTCCCAGTCCGGGAGTACTGGATTTAACCGGGGGGGAGTGCAGCACCCCAGAGTCCTGGTCGTTGCAGTAATGTCGCTCTGCCGCTAAGGAGGGTGATGTTACGTCTGATTGCACTAAAGGAGTTCACCTGACCAGGTATCACACACACACTACACTTCACACTCCGGCCACCAGGGGGAGTGGTTCTATGTATTAGGCCACTCCTCACGCTCTGGTAAAACTGGGGGTTGGACAGGAAGTTAGAGAGAATGCAGCCCGGGAGAATTCGGGAGAGGACCTGTCAGGCGTGGGATCCTGACAGTGGCCTAGCGAAAAGGACAGATCGTTACGGAGCCGTGCTTGAAGGATATAGCGGCAGGCTTCTTAGAAAGGACACGAAGAGAGGTTTATTGTGGAGAAGTGAGAAGCGAGATCACAGCACAAAGGAGAATAGAACCAGTAGGAGTCGTGCCTTAAGATCGTGGCAACATCCTACTGAGGCGCATAGCCGGTGGCCGGAGCACCGAGGAAGTAACAGACTCTACGCATTACTTCGAACTATGGCAGGACAGTTAACTTCAGGTTGGTTGTCTCACCCTTTTACACCTAACGAAGACAACGGAGGCAATTGTGGGAGAGTGGCGTCTCTAGGGTCCCAGAATAACTCCAGGCCTACCCCGTCATACGGGTGCGTCCTAGCCATATCATCTGGGGGACGGAGAGAGAAAGAACATCAGAAACAGACACAACAGTTGTGAGGACTATCCCGTGGTGCTCAGCAGGGAGGTACTACAACACACAGGTGCTAAAAGGTAGGCACTGATTTCCACCTGCAAAGGGAACTCTGGATGTGCCTTCAGACCGGCCGGTCTCAGCCAGCCCTGTTAGCAGTGCTCTGGATTGCAGATCCCGAAGCCTTCAGTAAAGAGGTAAAGAGACTGCAACCCTATGTCCTCGTTATTCATCGCACCTTGCACCACGCACCATCATCACACCTTTCATTGGACGCCCCTTAGCAGGGTCACGGACCGGGTCTAGCCACCGTGACAACCCCAGGACAGAGACAGAGAGGCCCGGTACTGAGTACCCCGCGGCCCTGCGTCTGGGGGCGCTCCATATAAGGGAGCTGCGGGCCCATCATACTGTGTATAAGGGAGCTGCGGGCCCATCATACTGTGTATAAGGGAGCTGCGGGCCCATCATACTGTGTATTACGTTCACATTTGCGTTGCGTCGGGTGCAGGTTCGGCGACGCATAGCGGCGCATGCGTCATGTGCCCCTATATTTAACATGGGGGCGCATGGACATGCGTTGTCTTGCGTTTTGTGATGCATGCGTCATTTTTGGTGCAAGCGTCAGGGCGCACAGGACACTGCATGATGCATTTTTTTGCGCCGAAAATCATGCCAAAATTGGACGCATGCGTCACAAAAAGCTGCATTTTGCATGCGTTTTGCATGCGTTGCGGCGTGAACGTAGCCTTAAGGGAGCTGCGGGCCCATCATACTGTGTATAGGGAACTGTGAAGGCATATTGTGCATATGGGAGCTGTTGGACCATTACACTGTATATAGGGGAGCTCTGGGAGGCATTATACTTTCTATAGTGGAGTTCTGTCAGCATTATACTGTGTAGAGGGGAGCATTGGGCTCATACTGTGTAGAGGGGAGCAGTGAGAACATCATACGGTGTATAGGGGAGCTGTGGGGGCCTTATACTGTGTATAGGGAAGCTTTAAGCTCACCATACTGTGTATAATGGAGCAGTACATGGGGGAACTTAGGGGACATTATTAAATGTTAAGTGGGCACTTAAGCATCGTTGTTATAGGGGCACTCAGAGTATTGTGACCATCAAAGTTGCATGTGGTCACAATATGGCGGTAAAGTCAATGTTCCTTTTTGTATATAGATTTATTTTCAATAACAGTGCGGTCATATTCTGAGGTTCCCCTATATTCACAATTAGAGTGCGCAACCGTAGCTGTAATCAGGGTTAGCTGGTTAGGGGCCCACTCAGATGTTTCGCCCCCCCTAAGTTGAAACCCTAGCTACACCTCAGCAAGAGGCCCTTTTGTGCTTTCCTTTCTCTTCACTTTTTTGTTGTCTCCCTTAAAGGGTTTGTAGGCAGAACGCCCGGCTCAGAGCCGCTGAGCTCACTGATCGGCTGCCTACGTGACGTCAGCGTCGCAGCCAATGCCACAGACCTAGAGCAGCGCTGAGACTCTCCGGTGGACCCGGGTAGGGTGAGTACAGGGCGGTTTGTTGCTTTCTAATAGCCTGCAAGCTGGGATGAACTTTTAGTGAAAGGAACAACCCCTTTGACTGTCTGCAGTGTGCCACACCTAGGAAGCGCACACTCACACGCAAGCGAGCACGCACATATGCTTGCACGTGGCCACACCTATTTGTCCCTGCAGCCTCAGCGCCACCATGCGTCAGACTGTCCTGTTTGTCTTATTATTATGATTATTTCTGTGTCTTAGCAGGAAAACACCCCCAATTCCCTCCCGCTCCTTCCCAGCCCTGAATTGGGGTCCTGGGCAGCCATATGATTGGGTTAGTTACACAAGCTTCTTTGCAGAAAAAGACGTTACTTCTGCCGGCCGGCCTCTAACAATCATCCCCAGGGCGCCTGCTGAAAATCTGCCCCCCTCACGGTCTGGGATGAGTATAACGCCATCATTTCCAGAAGGCGGGCTGCGGGGTCAATAAGCACTCCTAGCCACGGCAGGGATCTCAGTGTGAGGCATGCGAGGAGGCGGCAGGGTAGCGCCCTGTAAAATGGTGATTTTTTTTTTTCAAATCATAAACAGTGTTGATACAGTAACTGTGTTCAGCCACCAGAGGTCACCCTTGAGTAATAGACAGGATAGTTACAATGTTGTTGCAGTAATTTTGTTCAGCCACCAGAGGTCACCCAGGAGTAAAAGACAAGAAGATTCTGGAAACAGGACAGTTACCTCAGAGAGAGTTTCTGGGCGTTTGAGAAGAAGCAGCGCGGTGATGGAGAGAGGGGAATCCAGATCTTGAGGCATTCCTGTTTGGGGCTGTGTGATTTCAAGAAAGCTATTCTTGTGAGTAAACAGAGAAGTGTGACCGGTCACCGACTGTGTAGTTAGCTAGGGATAGCTAGATAGGAATCACAGCCTGTTTAAGGACACTCTTGTATTAAGAATTGCCTGACAACTAATAGACACTGTGTGGATTCCTGCGCTTCACGATTCTGGCTGTGGGATATTCCTGGAATTATTTGTGAACTTTATCTGGATCTGCATCAGAAGATTTGGTGGCTCAAATACCTATTTAATCCGCTGCTGGACGTCTGTATAACAAATTCAATTTACCGTTGAATCATATATTTTGAAAGAGTACACTCTGAGCACTCAACAATAATACCGTGCACTGCGTATACACTGAGTATATACTGTGAGATATATATATATATATAGATAAAAAATGGAAACAGCACAATGCTCACCAATGGGTGCCAGGCCTCCTGGGCAAGACGGTCCACTCATCCACCCAAATAACACATCAGGTAAAAAATGAAGGCAGCACTCCAATTCTTTAAAAGTGTAGAAAACTTGTGAAGTTTATTTCAGCCCCACATCTCATACGACGTTTCGGCTCACACTGAGCCTTTCTTAAGGCTTGAGAAAGGCTCAGTGTGAGCCGAAACGTCGTATGAGATGTGGGGCTGAAATAAACTTCACAAGTTTTCTACACTTTTAAAGAATTGGAGTGCTGCCTTCATTTTTTACCTGATATATATATATATATATATATATATATATATATATATATATATATATATATATATTGGGAAAAAACGGGTACCCGTGATTTATTGTAAATTAGGCGGGAGGCGGGTGTAAGATTGTATTCCTGAGAGGACCACGTGTCACAGGCACAGTATAACCCCGTGTAGGCCCGTTACAGTTAAGGGAGGGAGTGGTATAGTTGTGGGGTAGTCTGATTCCTGTCTGTGAAGCTGGCACTTGGGGTCCCTCAGGCTGTATAACTTGTATTCTGTGAGTTGTGGCTGTTGTGGCCCATATTGTGTTGGGAGAGAAATTCTGTCATTTTTTGCATAAGTTATAAAGAAAAGTTGGTTTAATATCATATTGTGCCCTGAGTCATTCATAGCAGCGCCGTATTCTGTTCTCGAGCAGTGACCGACATAATGGTTGTTACAGCCCTTAGCTGCAAACAGTCACTGGAGAGGGAGGAAGGGGAGGTGCTTCAGCCAATCACTGGAGAGGGGGGGCAGGCGCTTCAGCCAGTCACTAGAGGGAGGGGGGCGCAGGCGCTTTAGCCAGTCACTGGAGGGAGGGGGGAAGGGGAGGCAGGCGCTTCAGCCAGTCACTGGAGGGGGGGTCAGGAGCCTCAGCCAGTCACTGGAGAGGGGGTATCCAGAAGAGAATATAATGGGCACACTGTATTTTCAATGAAGGTGCTGGCTAAACATCCGACTTCAAATATACAAAAAGTAGCCGCACTCAAGTCTTGATTCAAAATGTGAGAAATTCTTTTAATTCAAGTGCACAGGCACCACCAAATAATTTTTACAGAGAAAACAAGTGATTGCAGACACTACGGTTGACGTTTCGACCTGCTACGGTCTTTTTCAAAATCTCACTTAAGTGAGCAGAGTAGTTTAGGAAGAAGAAAAATAGGGAGAGAGTCCCCAAGGACAGCTCTAAGTAGACTTCAGGAGTAAGGTGTCCGTCTCATTGGTGGTGCAGTCTCACTGGAGAGGGGGGGCAGGCGCTCCAGCCAGTCACTGGAGGGGGGGGGGAGGCAGGCGCTTCAGCCAGTCACTGGAGGGGGGGTCAGGAGCCTCAGCCAGTCACTGGAGAGGGGGGGCAGGCGCTCCAGCCAGTCACTGGAGGGGGGGGGGGGGGCAGGTGCTTCAGCCAGCCACTGGAGAGGAGGGGAGGGCAGGCGCTTCAGCCACTTCAGCCAATCGCTGGAGAGGGGGGGCAGGTGCTTCAGCCAATCACTGGAGAGGGGGGGCAGGCGCTTCAGCCAGTCACTAGAGGGAGGGGGTGCAGGCGCTTTAGCCAGTCACTGGAGGGAGGGGGCAAGGGTTGGCAGGCGCTTCAGCCAGTCACTGGAGGGGGGATCAGGCACTTCAGCCAGTCACTGGAGGGGGGGCAGGCGGTTCAGCAAGTCACTGAAGGGGGGGCAGGTGCTTCAGCCAATCAATGGGGAGTGGGGGGGCAGGCGCTTCAGCCAGTCACTGGAGGGGGAGGCAGGAGCCTCAGCCAGTCACTGGAGAGGGGGGGCAGGCACTCTAGCCAGTCACTGGAGGGAGGGGGGAAGGGGAGGCAGGCGCTTCAGCCAGTCACTGGAGGGGGGGTCAGGAGCCTCAGCCAGTCACTGGAGAGGGGGGGCGGGCGCTTCAGCCAGTCACTGGAGGGAGGGGGGAAGGGGAGGCAGGCGCTTCAGCCAGTCACTGGAGGGGGGGTCAGGAGCCTCAGCCAATCACTGGGGAGTGGGGGGCAGGCGCTTCAGCCAATCACTGGAGGGGGGGGCAGGCGGCGGTGCTTCAGCCAATCACTGGGGAGGGGGGGCAGGCGCTTCAGTCAGTCACTGGAGAGGGGGATGGGGAGGAACTTCAGCCAGTCACTGGGGAGACAGAGGGGCTGAGGGGGGGTTATACACCAAGGTTTTATTTGCACACATACAAGGCTTGCAGCACAAGTACAGCTCTACTCCTTATCGGCGTCACCACAAAAGATTCCATACAGGACTTGCCTTTCACTCACCGTTATCTCAGTGACGGAAATCAGTCGCGTTATTACCGGTACAGCCTCTACAAGGGAGCAAACCACAGTGATAGAGCCGGCTTCCTGATTTACCGCGCATGCGCCGGCTTCTGGGCTCACTCTACCAATACCGCCTAGTACTGGGGCGGTCCCGGCCATTAACGCTTCGTTATCCCTGTGTCTTGTCATGTTAGAATAGAAGGCGGGAGCAGCCACACATACACCACAAAGACAGACGTATCTATTATTATTATTTAGAATACAAATAAATACACACTGGCGCTTCACCTGAGAAGGAAGAGAATAATACAAGTGGCAGAAGCTGCTGGTGATGTGACGGGGTCTGTGTACCATCCTATCTGTAGATGAAATAATAAGTAGTAGAAAGAAGTGATCACCCGGGCTAAATAATAAACCTTAGTTTTGGGAATATAGAGAAACTGACTACCCAGGACCTACTATGTAGATGTTTATGGTGTCAATTGCACAGAAGTTGTGCTGGAGGGGGCCTAACTGTTCTAATACTAACAAACAGTAGAATGATGCTGTTAATTCGCTTATAGACTTAGGCAGTGGCGTAACTACAAAGTGAGGGGCCCCGATGCGAACTTTCAAATGGGCCCCCCCCACGCCAAAATATTTCCCACCGAAATTCACATTTTCCCTATTCATTTCCCACACTATAGTTTTGTTGCTTTGTTGTATAGTCTGACCTAATACTGCCCTGTAATCGCTGAGAAAAATGATTTTATAACTAACAAGTCCCTATACTAATTATGGTGATGTCTTCGGAAGTGCAGACTCTGGGCGTTCATGTCCTTCCTCGCTCTAATTCCAAGCGCACTCCCGGCGTTTGAAATCTGTGTGCTGTTTCTTCCTGGTATGACGCTGCAGTGCGTCATTTCTGGCCCTGTGCAGTGTGGGGGTGTATTGGGTGTACTGGTCGGCTCCGGAGCATACGCACTGCACATTCTGACGCTGGCGAGTACACCCAATACTCCCCCACAGTGCACATGCTGGGCTCTGCCCACAGCCGTGTACCATTCTTCCCGACTCAGAAATTTATAGCCCGTACACACGCGGCTTCGCTCCGTGAACCCCGTACACACACGGCTCTGCTCTATACACCTTGTACACGCGGCTCCGCTCCTTACACCCGCGGATCTGCTCCGTTCACCTCATACACACGCGGATTCACGCCGTACACCTCACACACACACAGCTTCGCTCCATACACCCCATACACACGCGGCTCCGCTCTGTACACACGCGGCTCCGCTCTGTACACACGCGGCTCCGCTTCGTACACTCCATACACACACAGCTCCGCTCCATACACCCCATACATACACGACTCCGCTCACCTCTTTCACACTCGGCTCAGCTTTGTACACCTCGTACACACCTGACTCCGCTCCCTACACCTCGTATACATTGCTCCACTACACACATGCACGGCTCCGCTCTGTACACCTTGTACACACACGGCTCTGCTACATCCACACTATAAACCCCTCCTGACCCCACACATAAACTTCCCCTCATTCAGCACCATGACAATCAGCACAGCAGAGTCCTGCATACAATTAATTGAGACATCAGTAGGTTAAGTGTTTTTGAATATCCATATTGAATCAGGAGCCCCATATAGTGCTGCACAAATGTTATGGCCCCATAAGATGCTCCATAAAGATATTTGCCCCATATAGTGCTGCAGAAACGTTGATTATGGCCCCATAACATGCTCCATAGAGATATTTGCCCCATTTAATGCTGCACAAACGTTATGGCCCCATACAGACGCTTGCCCCATATAGTACTGCACAAGTGTTATGGACCCATAGATGCTCTATACAGACACTAACCCCATTATAGTGCTGCACAAACATTATGGCCCCATAGATGCTCCATACAGGCACTTGCCCCATATAATGCTGCACAAATGTTATGGCCCCATAGATGCTCCATACAGGCACTTGCCCCATTATAGAGCTGCACAAATGTTATGGCCCCATAGATGCTCCATACAGGCACTTGCCCCATATAATGCTGCACAAATGTTATGGCCCCATAGATGCTCCACACAGGCACTTGCTCCATATAATGCTGCACAAACGTTATGGCCCCATAAGATGCTCCATAGAGGCACTTGCCGCATATAATGCTACACAAATGTTATGGCCCCATAAGATGCTCCACACAGACACTTGCCCCATTTGCTGTTGCTGCGATAAAAAAAAACCACATACTCACCTCTCCGTCGCTCAGGCCCCCGACACTTTCAATATTCACCTGCTCCTCGTTCCAGCCGCCGCTCCATCTTCCGCCTCCTCCGCACTGACGCTCAGGCAGAGGTGCGCACTAACTACATCAACGCGCCCTCTGACCTCAGCGTCACTGCAGAAGACGGAGCGGTGGCAGGAACGAGGAGAGGTGAATATCGTGCAGCGCTCCCCCTCCCCGTTATACTCACCTGCTCCTGGCGCGGTGCAGTCCCTGGTTTCCCGGCACTGCTGCTTCCTGTACAGAGCGGTCACCGTTACCGTTCATTACAGTAATGAATATGCGGCTCCACCCCTATGGGAGGTGGAGCCGCATGTTCATTACTGTAATGAGCGGTACCATGTGACTGCTCAGTACAGGAAGAAGTTGGGGCGCCGGGCAGCCAGGGACCTGCAGGGACCGCGCCAGGAGTAGGTGAGTATAATTAGACAGCCCCCACTCTGTGGCCCTGAAAAACCCCAGGGTATGCCACTGGGCGGGCCCCTAAGCACTCCGGGCCCGGTCGCAGCTGCGACCACGGTGGTTACGCCCCTGGACTTAGGCCTCTTTCAGACTTCCGTCGGTACGCGGCCGTCACTAAGCGTCGGCGCGACGTACCGACGGACGTTGAAGTTTTTTAGCACAACGTGGGCAGCGGGTGCAGTGTTTCAATGCGTCCGCTGCCCATTGTGAAGTCCCAGGGACTGCCTGCGCAGTTTAAAATGCAGGAACCTACGTACGAAAAAACGTTCCCTTGAACGTTTTTTCGATACGACGGCCCGCCAAATACTGACGCATCCAGTGCACGACGTATGGAACGTGTGTCTATACGTCGCGATGCATCAGTAATACAAGTCTATGTGCAAAAAAACGCATCCTGCGGGCAACTTGGCAGGATGCGTTTTTTACACAGAACGACGCATTGCAACGTCTTGTAAAAGATGGAAGTGTGAAAGTAGCCTAAGTTTGTTGGTAGCAGTGAGGTGATTTCACGATGACAAGTCCAGAGTCCATTTTTAGGACCAAATATTAGTGTACTGCAGGGCTGTAGATAACAAACCTTCCGGTTCAGAATGGCATGGAGCGCCGTAGCAACCAGGGAATGATGCGGGAGCGTCCTCCCCTCCAAAGGGGTCCTCCTGGCTGGCCGCAGAGAACCACCGGCTTCAGGCGTGCCCCAGCCGGAAGCAACGCCGAGGCTGTGGCGGAGTGCGGAGGGGGCATGTCAAAAAGATGTGAGATGTCACACGGCTGCTCTTCAGGGGGGCCGTGTTGCCTGCAAAGATGTTCTGCTTGCTTCGGCCTGTAAACTGGCCACCAGGTTGCCGGCGGTGGCTTCCAAGCCCGCAGGAGGCGCTGGCCCTGTTGAAAAGAAGCCTAGTATTAAAAGTAAATAAGCAACAATGCTGGAGGCCCACGGTGATGAGAAGGATGCTGGCATTTTGCAAGGATCTAATAGCGCAAGAGTGAAAGCAAATGACAAGAAGAAAGAAGCATGTGTGCCCTTGTGAAAGGGAATGGAAAAAAGGCATAGAGGAGAGTGACCCCTGCTGGTGGAAGGAAGGAAGGAAAAAAAAAACACAAAAAACCTTACAGCCACACCACGTCTCGTACAGGCCCGAACTCACCGGATCTCAGATGCTAAGCAGGCTCAGGGGTGGGTCAGAACTCGGTTAGGACGTCTCCCATCCAAGCACTAACCCAACCCGACCCTGCTTAGCTTCCCGCGAAACTAAGCAGGCTCAGGGCTTGGGCACTTGGTTAGGGACATCTCCCATCCAAGCACTAACCAGGCCCGACCCTGCTTAGCTTCCGAGACCAGACGTGATCAGACGTGTTCAGGGTGTTGAGGCTTTAGGCAGAGACAGGCCTCTCATTTACTGCTTTTCTACTTTGCAGTCTGGCTGCCCTGTCCAGTGCTCAGCAAGAGGCCAGTAGAGTAGCTACAGAGGGGGCCGTCGCCCCGGGCCCTGTCACATGAAGGGGCCCACTGGGAGCACGAGGCAGGACACCGCATAGGAGCAGAGCAGTATAATGTCTGCTGACGTCTGACGCTATTAGCACAGTGGCGGCTGCAGTCTCCCCCCTGCAGTGAATGGTGCTGCCCCTCTGACCCTGATGGTAAATGGTTGAGCCTAGAGTGTATGGGCTCCTTCCAGGTCCTGACTGCAGCCCATACACTCTAGCCGGCTCACTGTGAAGATGCTAGAGTGTATGGGCTCCTTCCTGGTTCCCTGACTGCAGCCCATACACTCTAGCCGGCTCACTACTGAAGATGCTAGAGTGTATGGGCTCCTTCCAGGTGCCTGACTGCAGCCCATACACTCTAGCCGGCTCACTACTGAAGATGCTAGAGTGTATGGGCTCCTTCCAGGTGCCTGACTGCAGCCCATACACTCTAGCCGGCTCACTACTGAAGATGCTAGAGTGTATGGGCTCCTTCCAGGTGCCTGACTGCAGCCCATAGACTCTAGCCGGCTCACTACTGAAGATGCTAGAGTGTATGGGCTCCTTCCAGGTGCCTGACTGCAGCCCATACACTCTAGCCGGCTCATTACTGAAGATGCTAGAGTTTTATGGGCTCCTTCCTGGTATATATTATTGTAGATATGGACTGTACAGACTCCTTTCTGGCATATATTATTGTAGATACTGACTGTACGGGCTCCTGTCAGGTATATATTATTGTAGATATAGACTGTATGGGCTCCTGTCAGGTATATATTATTGTAGATATAGACTGTATGGGCTCCTGTCAGGTATATATTATTGTAGATATAGACTGTACGGGCTCCTGTCAGATATATATTATTGTAGATATAGACTGTACAGGCTCCTGTCAGGTATATATTATTGTAGATATAGACTGTATGGGCTCCTTCCTGGTTCCCTGACTGCAGCCCATACACTCTAGCCGGCTCACTACTGAAGATGCTAGAGTGTATGGGCTCCTTCCTGGTATATATTATTGTAGATATAGACTGTACAGACTCCTTTCAGGCATATATTATTGTAGATATAGACTGTACGGGCTCCTGTCAGGTATATATTACTGTAGATATACTGTAGACTGTACGGGCTCCTGTCAGGTATATATAAGTGATGATATCAGAATGTATGGGCTCCTATCAGGTATATATATATCATTGACGGTATCAGAATGTATGGGCTCCTGTCAGGTGTATATTAGTGATAATATCAGAATGTATGGGCCTCTGTGAGGTATATATTACAGTAGTGATGATATCAGAATGTGTGGGCTCCTGTCAGGTATATATTAGTGATGGTATCAGAATGCATGGGCTCCTGTCAGGTATATATTAGTGATGATATCAGAATGTATGGGCTCCTGTCAGGTATATATTAGTGATGGTATCAGAATGCATGGGCTCCTGTCAGGTATATATTACTGATGATATCAGAATGTGTGGGCCCCTGTCAGGTATATATTAGTGATAATATCAGAATGTATGGGCTCCTGTCAGGTATATATTAGTGATGGTATCAGAATGCATGGGCCCCTGTCAGGTATATATTACTGATAATATCAGAATGTATGGGCCCTGTCAGGTATATATTAGTGATATCAGAATGTATGGGCCCCTGTCACGTATATATTACTGATGGTATCAGAATGTATGGGCTCCTGTCAGGTATATATTAGTGATATCAGAATGTATGGGCCCTGTCAGGTATATACAGTGGGGCAAAAAAGTATTTAGTCAGTCAGCAATAGTGCAAGTTCCACCACTTAAAAAGATGAGAGGCGTCTGTAATTTACATCATAGGTAGACCTCAACTATGGGAGACAAACTGAGAAAAAAAAATCCAGAAAATCACATTGTCTGTTTTTTTATCATTTTATTTGCATATTATGGTGGCAAATAAGTATTTGGTCAGAAACAAACAATCAAGATTTCTGGCTCTCACAGACCTGTAACTTCTTCTTTAAGAGTCTCCTCTTTCCTCCACTCATTACCTGTAGTAATGGCACCTGTTTAAACTTGTTATTAGTATAAAAAGACACCTGTGCACACCCTCAAACAGTCTGACTCAAAACTCCACTATGGTGAAGACCAAAGAGCTGTCAAAGGACACCAGAAACAAAATTGTAGCCCTGCACCAGGCTGGGAAGACTGAATCTGCAATAGCCAACCAGCTTGGAGTGAAGAAATCAACAGTGGGAGCAATAATTAGAAAATGGAAGACATTCAAGACCACTGATAATCTCCCTCGATCTGGGGCTCCACGCAAAATCCCACCTCGTGGGGTCAGAATGATCACAAGAACAGTGAGCAAAAATCCCAGAACCACGCGGGGGAACCTAGTGAATGAACTGCAGAGAGCTGGGACCAATGTAACAAGGCCTACAATAAGTAACACACTACGCCACCATGGACTCAGATCCTGCAGTGCCAGACGTGTCCCACTGCTTAAGCCAGTACATGTCCGGGCCCGTCTGAAGTTTGCTAGAGAGCATTTGGATGATCCAGAGGAGTTTTGGGAGAATGTCCTATGGTCTGATGAAACCAAACTGGAACTGTTTGGTAGAAACACAACTTGTCGTGTTTGGAGGAAAAAGAATACTGAGTTGCATCCATCCAACACCATACCTACTGTAAAGCATGGTGGTGGAAACATCATGCTTTGGGGCTGTTTCTCTGCAAAGGGGCCAGGACGACTGATCCGGGTACATGAAAGAATGAATGGGGCCATGTATCGTGAGATTTTGAGTGCAAACCTCCTTCCATCAGCAAGGGCATTGAAGATGAAATGTGGCTGGGTCTTTCAACATGACAATGATCCAAAGCACACCGCCAGGGCAACGAAGGAGTGGCTTCGTAAGAAGCATTTCAAGGTCCTGGAGTGGCCTAGCCAGTCTCCAGATCTCAACCCTATAGAAAACCTTTGGAGGGAGTTGAAAGTCCGTGTCGCCAAGCGAAAAGCCAAAAACATCACTGCTCTAGAGGAGATCTGCATGGAGGAATGGGCCAACATACCAACAACAGTGTGTGGCAACCTTGTGAAGACTTACAGAAAACGTTTGACCTCTGTCATTGCCAACAAAGGATATATTACAAAGTATTGAGATTAAATTTTGTTTCTGACCAAATACTTATTTGCCACCATAATATGCAAATAAAATGATAAAAAAACAGACAATGTGATTTTCTGGATTTTTTTTTCTCAGTTTGTCTCCCATAGTTGAGGTCTACCTATGATGTAAATTACAGATGCCTCTCATCTTTTTAAGTGGTGGAACTTGCACTATTGCTGACTGACTAAATACTTTTTTGCCCCACTGTATATTAGTGATGATATCAGAATGTATGGGCCCATGTCAGGTATATATTAGTGATGGTATCAGAATGCATGGGCCCCTGTCAGGTATATATTACTGATAATATCAGAATGTATGGGCCCTGTCAGGTATATATTAGTGATATCAGAATGTATGGGCCCTGTCAGGTATATATATTAGTGATGATATCAGAATGTATGGGCCCCGTCAGGTATATATATTAGTGATGATATCAGAATGTATGGGCCCCGTCAGGTATATATATTAGTGATGATATCAGAATGTATGGGCCCCTGTCAGGTATATATTATTGTAGATATAGACTGTATGGGCCCCTGTCAGGTATATATGCTGCGATTGTTCTCGTATGCTGATTTGGCATGAAAAAATAATCACAGATGTGATCTGCCCCATAGATTAACACTGGTCCGAGTGTCATGCGATGCTTTCTCACATAGCGCTCGTCCGTATTCTACGCTAGTGTGACCCCGGCCTTAAACTTATGAAGCGACACAGACCACCTGCAGTTCAGCCACCATCAATATTTAAATTACAAGTTTTTCACCATCCAAAAAAATGCTAATTTTAACCTAGTTCCATAGGTTTCTTAAAGGGAACCTGTCACCAGGTTTTCCCCATATATAGTACCACCAGCACCTATATGGCCTTATACACACCCTTCTAGAGTGCTGTACCGTATATACTCGCGTATAAGCCGAAATTTTTGGGGGCAGAAAGAGACCCTCTCGGCTTATACTCGAGTCATTGTCGGCGGGGAAGCGGCGGCTGTCACATACTCACCTGCTCCTGGTGCGGTCCCTGCATGTCCGATGGTCTCCGGGCAGCTCTTCCTGTGTTCAGCGGTCACGTGGTTCTGCTCATTAATGAATATGGACGCATAATGGTTAAGGCTATGTGCACACGTTGCAGATTTGCTTGAGGAAATGTCTGCATGGTTAGTGCGTCTCTTAGCAGAAAACGCAGTGGAAATTCTGTACTTTTTTATGCGGATTTGATGCGTTTCTGTAAATCGTGAGCGCTAAATATATATTAAAAAAAATAAAAATAAAGGAATTTGATGCATTTCCTTATTCAAACTCTTCACGAGATACCCTCATTAATATTAACTAAAGACACACACACACCCATGTAGGAGCATTAACATAATTAACCTACATATGCTGTAAAAAAAACAACTAAGAAACCTGCGTGAAATGCAAAATGTTTATTTTTCAAAAAATAAAGCCTGCATGGGCTCCCGCATAATTTTCATAACCAGCAGTGGGAAAGCTGACAGCTGATGTTACTATTCTGGAAAGGAGCCAATAACCATAAAGGTTCCCAGGCTATTAATATCAGCTCACAGCTGTTTGCTTAGCCTTTACTGGCTATTTTACAGGGGGACACAAAATATTGACATAAAATCCAACCAGCAAATGCTAGGCAGACAGCTGTAGGCTGATATTTATAGCCTGTGAAGAGGCCATGGATATTGGCAGCCCCACAGGCTAAAAACCATCAGCTCTCAGCCGTCGCAGAAATGGCGCATCTTATAGATGTGCCAATTCTGGCACTTAGCCTCGCTCTTCCCACTTGCCCTGTAGCAGAGGGGTTCATAATTGTGCGGTTGATGTCCTTTTTATTGTCAAGTAACATCAAGCCCACAGGTTAGTAATGGAGAGGCATCTATCAGACATCTCTCCATTACTAAGCTGGCCTAATGTCACCTTACAATACAAAGGTGAAATTAACCCCTTATTACCCCATATGCCACCGTTTCAGGGCAGTGAGAAGACAGAGGCTGAGTGCCAGAATTGGCGCATCTTACAGATGCACCTTTTCTGGGGTGGCAATAACCATGGTCCCTCTCTAGGCTATAATATCTGTCCTCAGTCACTGGCTTTCCCTCTGTGGCACAGAAAATTGTGCGGGAGCCCACGCCAGTTTTTTCAGTGAAAACATTATTAAATACATACAGGCCCCAAATTTTACACACACACACACACACTACTAACCGTATTAGTCACTGACCTATATAAGTCTAACTGTTCTGCAATGGTTTACTGTATGTAAACCATGTCTCCTATCCTGTCAGCCTCTGCAATGATTTAACAGAAGCCGACAAATTAACTATCAGCTATTCCGCTGTCCGTGTGATATATTATATATATATATATATATACACATATACACACACACACATACATACACACACACAGACAGTATAGACCAAATGTTTAGACACACCTTCTCATTTAAAGATTTTTCTGTATTTTCATGACTATGAAAACTGTACATTCACACTGAAGGCATCAAAACTATGTGGAATTATATACTTAATAAAAGTGTAAGGCAACTGAAAATGTCTTATATTCTAGGTTTTTCAAAGTAGCCACCTTTTGCTTTGATGACTGCTTTGCACACTCTTGGCAGTCTCTTGATGAGCTTCAAGAGGTAGTCACTGGGAATGGTCTTCCAACAATCTTGAAGGAGTTCCCAGAGATGCTTAGCACTTGTTGGCCCTTTTGCCTTCACTCTGTGGTCCAGCTCACCCCAAACCATCTCGATTGGGTTCAGGTCTGGTGACTGTGGTGGCCAGGTCATCTGGCGTAGCACCCCATCACTCTCCTTCTTGGTCAAATAGCCCTTACACAGCCTGGAGGTGTGTTTGGGGTCATTGTCCTGTTGAAAAATAAATGATGGTCCAACTAAAAGCAAACCGGATGGTATAGCATGTCGCTGCAAGATGCTGTGGTAGCCATGCTGGTTCAGTATGCCTTCAATTTTGAATAAATCCCCAACAGTGTCACCAGCAAAGCCCCCCACACCATCACACCTCCTCCTCCATGCTTCACGGTGGAAACCAGGCATGTAGAGTCCATCCGTTCACCTTTTCTGTGTACAAAGACACGGTGGTTGGAACCAAAGATCTAAAATTCGGACTCATCTGACCAAAGCACAGGTTTCCACTGGTCTAATGTCCATTCCTTGCGTTATTTAGCCCAAACAAGTCTCTTCTGCTTGTTGCCTGTCCTTAGCAGTGGTTTCCTAGCAGCTATTTTACCATGAAGGCCTGCTGCACAAAGTCTCCTCTTAAGGGCTTGTTTCCATTTGCGAGAAACACGTCCGTATCTCGCATGTGGAAACCAAGCTGTAGCACCGGCACTCCAGAGCGGAGCATGCAGCCGCATAGGAACACATGGAGCTGCACGCTTTGCTCCAAAGTGCCGGCGCCACAGCTTGGTTTCCACATGCGAGATACGGATGTGTTTCTCGCAAATGGAAACAAGCCCTAACAGTTGTTGTAGAAATGTGTCTGCTGCTAGAACTCTGTGTGGCATTGACCTGGTCTCTAATCTGAGCTGCTGTTAACCTGCGATTTCTGAGGCTGGTGACTCGGATAAACATCCTCAGAAGCAGAGGTGACTCTTGGTATTCCTTCCTGGGGCGGTCCTCATGTGAGCCAGTTTCTTAGTAGCGCTTGGTGGTTTTTGCCACTGCACTTGGGGACACTTTCAGTTTTCCCAATTTTTCGGACTGACTGATCTTCATTTCTTAAAGTAATGATGGCCACTCGTTTTTCTTTACTTAGAATTTGTATTATGGCAGGAAAAAAGCAGCTAACAGTCTATTCAGTAGGACTATCAGCTGTGTATCCACCAGACTTCTGCACAACACAACTGATGGTCCCAAACCCATTTATAAGGCAAGAAATCCCACTTATTAAACCTGACAGGGCACACCTGTGAAGTGAAAATCATTCCCAGTGACTACCTCTTGCAGCTCATCAAGAGAATGCCAAGAGTGTGAAAAGCAGTCAAAGAAAAAGGTGGCTACTTTGAAGAACCTAGAATATAAGACATAACAAAAAAGTGTGAAACTGAAATTAAGTATATAATTCCACATGTGTTAATTCATAGTTTTGATGCCTTCAGTGTGAATATACAATTTTCAGTCATGAAATACAGAAAAATCTTTAAATGAGGTGTGTCCAAACTTTTGGTCTGTAGTGTATCTCTTTAGATTTTATATACACCTATACTGTGTGCATATGTCTATTCTATTGTAACCTGTCAGTGTGATTTTACTGTACACTGCACCTGAATTGTCGGCCTTTCAAAGGACACCGTTGCGTATTTCTCGCAAGTCACACTGAAGGCCCGTGTGGTGTGAGTTTTTCTTGCACAAATAGACTTTCATTGGCGAGTCTCGGCTGATATACGGTGCAAATCACAGCATACTGCAATTTCACTCGCACATATACGGCCGTGAAAAAAAAAAGTGATGGGAGATTAACATTGGTTCGAGTGCTATGCGATTTTTTTCTCGCATAGCACTCGTCCGTATTCCTCTCTAGTGTGACTCCGGCCTTAAAGGGAAAATCATTAAAAATTTATATTTTTTAAAATTTGTAAAATTTCTGATTTTTTAAAAAATAAATCAAAACATATCAACTCAAGTATACCATTATCATAAAGTCTAATATAACACGAAAAAAAAAAATTAAATTCAAAATCAATGGGATGTTGAAGCATTCCAGAGTTATTACTATATAAAGTGACACTGGTCAGATTTTAAAAAATTGGCCACGCCACAAAGGGGCTAAGAGCTTGTACATGTGAACACTGTTTCAAAAGTGGCTTACCTGTCTCAGGCAGGTTTCACACCAGCGTTCGGCAGCATTCTTCCTCCATTAAGCCCCGCCCACTGCTGCGCCTCTTCCTTCAGCTCCGCCTAAGTCTGCATGCGTCCCCCCCTATCTAACATTGGGTACGCAGGCATGCCTCATTTTGAAGATGCGCTGAACTGCGTCGAACGCAACATGTTGCATTTTATTGCAGTCAGCGCAGCGTTGAAACAACGCATGCGGAGGCATCCGCTTGGCCTGCGTACCCAATATTAAAGATAGGGTATGCAGGACGCATGCAGACGTAGGCGGAACTGAATGAAGAGTTGTGGCAGTGAGCAGGGCTAAGGCTACTTTCACACTAGTCAGTCGGTACGGGCAGTCGCAAACCGTCGGCCCGACGGACAGTGTGTTTTATGTAGAACAACGTGGGCAGCGGAGGCAGTTTTACAACGCATCCGGGGCCTATTGTGAGTTCCGGGGAGGAGGGGGCGGAGTTTCGGCCACGCATGCGCGGACGAAAATGGCGGACTCGACGCACAAAAAAGTTACATGGAACTTTTTTTGTGCCGACGGTCCGCCAAAACACGACGCATCTGTCGCATGATGGATGCGACGTGTGGCAATCCGTCCCAATGTGTTGCTAATGAAAGTCTATGGAGAAAAAACGCATCATGCAGGCAACTTTGCAGGATGTGTTTTTTCTCCAAAATGACGCATTGAGACGTACAGCAAGCGACGTTAGTGTGAAAGTAGCCTTAACGGAGGAAGAAGGCTGCCATCCGCAGCCCTGCCGAACGCTGGTGTGAAACCAGCCTACAGCTGTTATTATAGCACCTACCATGTGTTACACAGATACATCATGGGCTTGTCCTGTCCTGCGCATGAAATGAAAGGCGAAAATACAATGTGGAGACTTCATCAGAGTAATGTTTTATTTACATTCAGAACTGGTTTAAGAGGAACAAATTACCATTTCCCACAGAAATCTCAGACTTTTACTTATAGAAATACTGGATAAATATCATTTTACCATTAGATATAGAAACATTTCCAATTTTATAAAACTGCATTTTTTTGCATTGAATAACTTTATGCCTTTGCTTGTTTCATTTTATGCATTTCTAAAGTATTGTAAAACTGTAGTATGCTGTTTGTGCATGCGGGTTGGACTGTCGGTTTGGTATGTGGCTCTGTTCCCCCCAGGCCTGCCTCCGATGTCTGAGGTTTCGGTGTCCCAGACCAGAGATCGTAATACCGGCCTTGAATTGTGAAGGACACGGCAGCCGACCCTGAGAAACATCCAAGGTGGGAACGCCCCATCATGTCGAAGAGAGTCTGCTAGAACCAGGCCTAGCAGACCAGTGCTGGTGGGTTCATGGATGCCAGGAGGGGGTTGGCCTAAAGGAAGGTCTCATTTTTTCCTGGCGGGTCGGAGAGTTGTCCCGTCGGTTTTTTGGACAGAACATTTCCAAGACAACCAACATTGAACAGCAGATCTCTTGGGAGGCAGACTTTAGTCCTCTGTTGCAGAAGCGAAGTACTCTTAATCTGATAGGCGCAGAGTAGGACGCACTAGAAAGTTGGCATGCATGATTGTTCAGGGCACTGGCGGTGTGGACCGGCCACCAGAGAAGGCCTAGACCGAAGCCTGGATATTTTAAGAGCAGGGTCACAGGAGCCTCTGGAAAACATGGAGGCTGCATGAATAGGAAGGTTTCCCCAGAAGATGTCCATATTGCTCAGGGGCAAACTAGGACATACTTGTCCTGTCCTTTCCATTTTTTTTTTTTTTTTAAAGTAGCCCCCTCACTGCCTGGTAGGATATACCTGTCCTGAAGGTCACACATCATTCTTCACAGACCGATGATGAAGATGGGCATGGAATAACCTGGACGCAGACCTTTCGGCGGCTGGCACATAACGGATTAGTCTTCCCTCCCTACTCTATCTGGCTCTGGGGGGGGCAGAGGGTAGGGGGATTCGTGGCATGGACCGTCCTCTGGGGAACCACAAACACTTTTGATGTGTTAGGGCCTTGCCTCGTAGACCACAGATGATATGGTAGTGACAATTCTAGGTGGGAGATTAGAGTGACAATTCCACTGTCGCCCTCAAAAGCCGTATCTGGAAAAAAAAAAAAGAAAAAAAAAGAAAAAGGAAAATCGTTAATTAACCCCCCCCCCCCCAAAACCTAAGTCAGAACTGAGCTGGGTGGTCCAGACCCATGTCTGCCTCCTACTGACATTAAGCTAAAAAGGATTAGCTTCGTGCCAGTTGGTGGTGTGGCCTACTCTACAGGGAAATACCTTTTTTTTTTGCATAGCATAAGCAGCATACACTCATATTTTTTTTGTGTACCCCAATGAAGCATTAGCCCCCCCCCCCCCCCACATCAACCAGATGGCCACACAGCATAACCTTGCTCCCCCAGTCAGGAACATCCACCTCACATTAACCAGCGGACCCCACAGGATAAATCCAAAGCCCACCAGACATTCCCTCCCCTCAAGCGTAAATCCAAATATGGCGCCCCCTGCCCCAACCATAAATCCCATCAGACACCCCCTCCAATCGAACGCCACCCCAGCTTAAACTCTCATCGGACGTCCAACCCCCACAAACCCCCATCGGACGTCCAACCCCCATCGGACGTCCAACCCCCACAAACCACCATCGGACGTCCAACCCCCACCGGACGCGGAACCCCCCACCCAGCAAACCCCCAGATGCAGACCCCCCACCCCGCACAAACCCCCATCACACGTGGACCCCCCCTCCCGAGCACAAACCCCCATCGGACATCCAACACCCATCGGACGTGGACCCCCCCACCCAGCACACACCCCCTTCGATGTCCACCCCCCACCCAGCTTAAACCCTCTTCAGCCCCCCCCCAAACCCAACCCATAAGCAGGTCGCCCCCAATAAAAGGGATCCCCCAGTAAGCAGCAGGTCACCCCCCAATAAAAGGGTTCCATCTGTAAGCAGCAGGTCATCCCCAAATCCCACCACGGGATCCCCCCAATAGCCAGCAGCAGGTCGCCTCCCCACATTCCACGACAAGCAGGTCGCCTCCCCACATTCAACGACAAGCAGGTCGCCTCCCCACATTCCACGACAAGCAGGTCGCCTCCCCACATTCCACGACAAGCAGGTCGCCTCCCCACATTCCACGACAAGCAGGTCGCCTCCCCACATTCAACGACAAGCAGGTCGCCTCCCCACATTCAACGACAAGCAGGTCGCCTCCCCACATTCAACGACAAGCAGGTCGCCTCCCCACATTCAACGACAAGCAGGTCGCCTCCCCACATTCAACGACAAGCAGGTCGCCTCCCCACATTCAACGACAAGCAGGTCGCCTCCCCACATTCAACGACAAGCAGGTCGCCTCCCCACATTCAACGACAAGCAGGTCGCCCTCAAATCTCACCACAGGGGTCCCCCAAATAGCCTGCAGCAGGTCACCCCTCACATGCAGGTCGCCTCCCCACATCCCACCACAAGCAGGTCACCCCCGCATCCCACCACAGGGGTCCCCCAATAGCTTGCAGCAGGTCTCCCCCCACATCCACCACAAGGGTCCCCCCCAATAGACAGCAGGTCACGCCCTCCCAAAACCCGACCACAAGCATGTCGCCCTCATACCCCATCACCAGGGTCTCCCCAATAGCCAGCAGCAGGTCGCCCCCACTAAAAGGGGTCCACCCCGTAAGCAGCACGTCACCTCCAAACCCCACCACAGGGGTCCCCAACAATAGCCAGCAGGTCACCCCCAAACCCCACCACAGGGGCCCATCAATAGCCATCAGCAGGTCACCCCTCCACAAGCAGGTCGCCCCCACTAAAAGGGGTCCCGCAACAAGCAGGTCGCCTCCCCAAACCCAACCATAAGCAGGTCACCCTCACTAAAAGGGGTCCCCCGCATGCAGGTCGCCCCCAAATCACACCACAGGGGTCACCCCAATAGCCAGCAGCAGGTCTCCCACCCCAAACAAGTCTCCCCATAAGCAGGTCACCCCTAAATCCCACCACAGGGGTCCCCCCAATTGCCAGCAGCAGGTCCCCCCCCACAAGCAGGTCACCCCCCCACTAAAATGGGTCACCCCCAATTGCATGCAGCAGGTCGCCCCCCCCCCCCCACAAGCAGGTCAGGGGTCCCCCAATAGCCTGCAGCCCCCCTCACAAAAGCAGGTTGCCTACCACAGAAGTCCACCACAACAGCCAGCAGCAGTCCCCCCCCCACAAAATCCCACAATAGCAAGCAGCAGCAGGTCCCCCCAAAAGCCCACCACAGGGGTCCCCCACAATAGCCAGCAGCAGCGGAGCCTCCCAAAATCCCACCGCAGGAGTCCCCCACAATAGCCAGCAGCAGCAGAGCCCCCCCAAATCCCACCGCAGGGGTCCCCCACAATAGCCAGCAGCAGCGGAGCCCCCCAAAATGCCACCGCAGGGGTCCCCCACAATAGCCAGCAGCAGAGCCCCCCAAAATCCCACCACAGGGGTCCCCCACAATAGCCAGCAGCAGCAGAGCCCCCTAAAATCACACCACAGGGGTCCCCCACAATAGCCAGCAGCAGAGCCCCCCAAATCCCACCACAGGGGTCCCCCACAATAGCCAGCAGCAGCAGAGCCCCCCAAAATCCCACCACAGGGGTCCCCCACAATAGCCAGCAGCAGCGGAGCCCCCCAAAATCCCACCGCAGGGATCCCCCACAATAGCCAGCAGCAGCAGAGCCCCCCAAAATCCCACCACAGGGGTCCCCCACAATAGCCAGCAGCAGCAGAGCCCCCTAAAATCACACCACAGGGGTCCCCCACAATAGCCAGCAGCAGAGCCCCCCAAATCCCACCACAGGGGTCCCCCACAATAGCCAGCAGCAGCAGAGCCCCCCAAAACCACACCGCAGCGGTCCCCCACAATAGCCAGCAGCAGCGGAGCCCCCCAAAATCCCACCGCAGGGATCCCCCACAATAGCCAGCAGCAGCGGAGCCCCCAAAATCCCACCGCAGGGAACCCCCACAATAGCCAGCAGCGGAGCCCCCCAAAATCCTACCACAGCGGTCCCCCACAATAGCCAGCAGCAGCGGAGCCCCCCAAAACCACACCACAGGGGTCCCCCACAATAGCCAGCAACACCCCCCAAAATCCCACCACGGGTCACTCCCCACACAGACAAGTAGGTCGACCACCACAGGGCCTCCCCCCAATAGCGAATAGCGATCGGCAAGTAGCATTTTTCACCCTGAAACCACTGACCTCCATGGCGTCCACAAGCTGTCATGCTGCTTTCCTTTGCCGCCTTGGAGAACACGCCCCCTCCCGATAGGACACGCCCCCTGGAAATGACGTCACACCTGGAAGGAGCCCATACACTCTAGCATCTACCGATGGTAAATGCTAGACTGTATGGGCTCCTTCCAGGTGTGACGTCATTTCCGGGGGCGTGTCCTATCGGGAGGGGGCGTGTTCTGAGTTCACATCATGGGCGTATTCTCTATTTACCAAGGCGGCAAAGGAAAGCAGCATGCTAGCTTGTGGACGCCATGGAGGTCAGTGGTTTCAGGGTGAAAAATGCTACTTGCTGATCGTTATTGGGGGGAGGCCCTGTGGTGGTCGACCTACTTGTCTGTGTGGGGGGACCCCGGCGGTGGGATTTTGGGGGGTGCTGCTGGCTATTGTTGGGGGGGACCCCTGCGGTGGGATTTTGGGGGGTGCTGCTGGCTATTGTTGGGGGGACCCCTGCGGTGGGATTTTCGGGGGTGCTGCTGGCTATTGTTGGGGGGACCCCTGCGGTGGGATTTTGGGGGGTGCTGCTGGCTATTGTGGGGGGGACCCCTACGGTGGGATTTTGGGGGGTGCTGCTGGCTATTGTTGGGGGGACCCCTGCGGTGGGATTTTGGGGGGTGCTGCTGGCTATGGTAGGGGGTACCCCTGCGGTGGGATTTTGGGGGGTGCTGCTGGCTATGGTGGGGGGACCCCTGCGGTGGGATTTTGGGGGGTGCTGCTGGCTATTGTGGGAGGGGGGGGACCCCTGCGGTGGGATTTTGGGGGGTGCTGCTGGCTATTGTGGGGGGGACCCCTTCGGTGGGACTTTGGGGGGTGCTGCGGTCTATTGTGGGGGGACCCCTGCGGTGGGATTTTGGGGGGTGCTGCTGGCTATGGTGGGGGGACCCCTGCTGTGGGATTTTGGGGGGTGCTGCTGGCTATGGTGGGGGGGACCCCTGCGGTGGGATTTTGGGGGGTTCTGCTGCTCCTGGCTATTGCGGGGGGACCCCTGCGGTGGGATTTTGGGGGGTTCTGCTGCTCCTGGCTATTGTGGGGGGACCCCTGCGGTGGGATTTTGGGGGGTGCTGCTGGCTATTGTTGGGGGGGACCCCTGCGGTGGGATTTTGGGGGGTGCTGCTGGCTATTGTTGGGGGGACCCCTGCGGTGGGATTTTCGGGGGTGCTGCTGGCTATTGTTGGGGGGACCCCTGCGGTGGGATTTTGGGGGGTGCTGCTGGCTATTGTGGGGGGGACCCCTACGGTGGGATTTTGGGGGGTGCTGCTGGCTATTGTTGGGGGGACCCCTGCGGTGGGATTTTGGGGGGTGCTGCTGGCTATGGTAGGGGGTACCCCTGCGGTGGGATTTTGGGGGGTGCTGCTGGCTATGGTGGGGGGACCCCTGCGGTGGGATTTTGGGGGGTGCTGCTGGCTATTGTGGGAGGGGGGGGACCCCTGCGGTGGGATTTTGGGGGGTGCTGCTGGCTATTGTGGGGGGGACCCCTTCGGTGGGACTTTGGGGGGTGCTGCGGTCTATTGTGGGGGGACCCCTGCGGTGGGATTTTGGGGGGTGCTGCTGGCTATGGTGGGGGGACCCCTGCTGTGGGATTTTGGGGGGTGCTGCTGGCTATGGTGGGGGGGACCCCTGCGGTGGGATTTTGGGGGGTTCTGCTGCTCCTGGCTATTGCGGGGGGACCCCTGCGGTGGGATTTTGGGGGGTTCTGCTGCTCCTGGCTATTGTGGGGGGACCCCTGCGGTGGGATTTTGGGGGTTGCTGCTGGCTATTGTGGGGGGGACCCCTGCGGTGGGATTTTGGGGGGTGCTGCTGGCTATTGTGGGGGGACCCCTGCGGTTGGATTTTGGGGGGTTCTGCTGCTCCTGGCTATTGTGGGGGGACCCCTGCGGTTGGATTTTGGGGGGTTCTGCTGCTCCTGGCTATTGTGGGGGGACCCCTGCGGTGGGATTTTGGGGGGTGCTGCTGGCTATTGTGGGGGGGACCCCTGTGGTGGGATTTTGGGGGGCGCTGATGGCTATGGTGGGGGGAACCCTGCGGTGGGATTTTGGGGGGTGCTGCTGGCTATTGTGGGGGACCCCTGCGGTGGGATTTTGGGGGGCGTTGCTGGCTATTGTGGGGGGGACCCCTGCGGTGGGATTTTGGGGGGTGCTGCTGGCTATGGTGGGGGGGATCCCTGTGGTGGGATTTTGGGGGGTGCTGCTGCTCCTGGCTATTGTGGGGGGACCACTGCGGTGGGATTTTAGAGGGTTCTGCTGCTCCTGGCTATTGTGGGGGGGAACCCTGCGTTGGGATTTTGGGGGGTGCTGCTGCTTGCTATTGTGGGTGGAACCCTGCGGTGGGATTTTTGGGGGTTCTGCTGCTCCTGGCTATTGTGGGGGGACCCCTGCGGTGGGATTTTGGGGGGTGCTGCTGGCTTTTGTGGGGGGGACCCCTGCGGTGGGATTTTGGGGGGTGCTGCTGGCTTTTGTGGGGGGGGGCCCCTGCGGTGGGATTTAGGGGGGTGCTGCTGGCTATTGTGGGGGGAAGGACCCCTGCGGTAGGATTTTGGGGGGTGCTGCTGGCTATTGTGGGGGGAAGGACCCCTGCGGTGGGATTTTGGGGGGTGCTGCTGGCTATTGTGGGGGGAAGGACCCCTGCGGTGGGATTTTGGGGGGTGCTGCGGTCTATTGTGGGGGGGACCCCTGTGGTGGGATTTTGGGGGCCGCTGATGGCTATGGTGGGGGGGGACCCTGCGGTGGGATTTTGGGGGGTGCTGCTGGCTATTGTGGGGGACCCCTGCGGTGGGATTTTGGGGGGCGCTGCTGGCTATTGTGGGGGGGACCCCTGCGGTGGGATTTTGGGGGGTGCTGCTGGCTATGGTGGGGGGGATCCCTGCGGTGGGATTTTTGGGGGGTGCTGCTGCTCCTGGCTATTGTGGGGGGACCCTTGCGGTGGGATTTTAGAGGGTTCTGCTGCTCCTGGCTATTGTGGGGGGGAACCCTGCGTTGGGATTTTGGGGGGTGCTGCTGCTGGCTATTGTGGGTGGACCTCTGCGGTGGGATTTTTGGGGCGGTTGCTGCTGGCTATTGTGGGGGGACCTCCTCCGTGGGATTTTGGGGGGGGTGCTGCTGGCTATTGTGGGGGACCCCCCGGTGGCATTTTGGGGGGTGCTGCTGGCTATTGTGGGGGGACCCCCGCAGTGGGATTTGGGGGGGGGTGCTGCTGGCTATTGTGGGGGACCCCTTCGGTGGGATTTTGGGGGGTGACCTGCTGCTTATGGGGTGATTTGTTTGGGGTGGGAGACCTGCTGCTGGCTATTGGGGTGACCCCTATGGTGGGACCCCTGTGGTGTGATTTGGGGGCTACCTGCTTGCGGGGGACCCCTTTGGTGGGATTTTGGGGAGTGCTGCTGGCTATTGTGGGGGGGACCCCTGCGGTGGGATTTGGGGGGGTGCTGCTGGCTATTGTGGTGGGGACCCCTGCGGTTACAGTAGTCCAGACGAGAATGAATAAGATGCTCCATAGAGACATTTGCCCCATATAGTGCTGCACAAACGTTATGGCCCCATAAGATGCTCTATACAGACGCTTGCCCCATATAGTGCTGCACAGATGTTATGGCCCCATAAGATGCTCCATACAGACACTTGCCCCACATAATGCTGCACAAACGTTATGGCCCCATAGATGCTCCATACAGGCACTTGCCCGATATAATGCTGCACAGATGTTATGGCCCCATAAGGCTATGTCTCCACGTTCCGTACGGCCGACGGTATCGCCGCAGCGGCGAAGCCGCTCGGCGCTAAGCCCCGCCCCCTTTCTGGGACGCGATCATGCCGGATGTGTTAACTCTTCACATCCGGGATGATCGCTCTGTCCCATAGGGCCCTGTGATATGCCTTGCGGGGACGCTGCGTCCCCGCAAGGTGTACGGACATGCTGCGATCTGAAAAGACGCGCAGCATGTCCGGAGTCGCAGGGCCGCCGCGTGCGGGTTTCCACGCATAGTGGAGACGGGATTTCATCAAATCCCCTCCACTATGCTGGAACATCTGGACGCTGCTTTTTTGACGCTGCAGCTCTGCGCAGCGTCAAAAAAGCAGCGTTTCCTGACCGTGGAAACATACCCTAAGATGCTCCATACAGGCACTTGCCCCATATAATGCGGCACAGATGTTATGGCCCCATAAGATGCTCCATACAGACACTTGCCCCACATAATGCTGCACAAACGTTATGGCTCCATAGATGCTCCATACAGGCTCTTGCCCCACATAATGCTGCGCAAACGTTATGGCCCCATAGATGCTCCATACAGACACTTGCCCCATATAATGCTGCACAAATGTTAGGGCCCCATAGATGCTCCATAGAGGCACTTGCCGCATATAATGCTACACAAACGTTATGGCCCCATAAGATGCTCCACACAGACACTTGCTCCATTTGCTGTTATAAAAAAAAAACAAACACATACTCACCTCTCCGTCGCTCAGGCCCCCGACACTTTCAATATTCATCTGCTCCTTGTTCCAGCCACCGCTCCATCTTCCGCCTCCTCCGCACTGACGCTCAGGCAGAGGTGCGCACTAACTACATCAACGCGCCCTCTGACCTCAGCGTCACTGCAGAAGACGGAGCGGTGGCTGGAACGAGGAGAGGTGAATATCGCGCAGCGCTCCCCCTCCCCGTTATACTCACCTGCTCCTGGCGCGGTGCAGTCCCTGGTTTCCCGGCACTGCTGCTTCCTGTACTGAGCGGTCACCGTTACCGTTCATTACAGTAATGAATATGCGGCTCCACCCCTATGGGAGGTGGAGCCGCATGTTCATTACTGTAATGAGCGGTACCATGTGACTGCTCAGTACAGGAAGAAGCTGGGGCACCGGGCAGCCAGGGACCTGCAGGGACCGCGCCAGGAGTAGGTGAGTATAATTAGACAGCCCCCGCTCCGTGGCCCTGAAAACCTCTGGGTATGCCACTGGGCGGGCCCCTAAGCACTCCGGGCCCGGTCGCAGCTGCGACCACTGCGACCGCGGTTGTTACGCCCCTGGACTTAGGCCTCTTTCAGACTTCCGTTGGTACGCGGCCGTCACTAAGCGTCGGCGCGACGTACCGACGGACGTTGAAGTTTTTTAGCACAACGTGGGCAGCGGGCGCAGTGTTTCAATGCGTCCGCTGCCCATTGTGAAGTCCCAGGGACTGCCTGCGCGGTTTAAAATGCAGGAACCTACGTACGAAAAAACTTTCCCTTGAACGTTTTTTCGATACGACGGCCCGCCAAATACTGACGCATCCAGTGCACGACGTATGGAACGTGTGTCTATACGTCGCGATGCGTCGGTAATACAAGTCTATGTGCAAAAAAACGCATCCTGCGGGCAACTTGGCAGGATGCGTTTTTTACACAGAACGACGCATTGCAACGTCTTGTAAAATACGGAAGTGTGAAAGTAGCCTAAGTTTGTTGGTAGCAGTGAGGTGATTTCACGATGAGAAGTGCAGAGTCCATTTTTAGGACCAAATGTTAGTGTACTGCAGGGTTGTAGATAACAAACCTTCCGGTTCAGAATGGCATGGAGCGCCGTAGCAACCAGGGAATGATGCGGGAGCGTCCTCCCCTCCAAAGGGGTCCTCCTGGCTGGCCGCAGAGAACCACCGGCTTCAGGCGTGCCCCAGCCGGAAGCAACGCCGAGGCTGTGGCGGAGTGCGGAGGGGGCATGTCAAAAAGATGTGAGATGTCACACGGCTGATAGACGGGCGCGTGCAGGGGCCAGATTAGTCCAACGTGTTTCGAACGATACGTTCCTTCTTCGTCAGGACTATGTCTCCCCTGTATAGCCCGTCCTTCTACAGTGTCGCCCACCTGTCGCCTCTGCTGCTTAATTAGGTGCTATGTGTAGCAGATTTTGTAATTGGAATGACCTGCGTTCATGCTAAAAAGTTTCTTCTAGCTGCCTTTAGAAAACAGGGGTATGAAACACATGTTAAAGCATGCAACGATTATCTTGAATGTTCAAAAAGTAGATATACAGGGTATATTTATGGAGCATTTGTTGCATCAAAAAAGGGGACACGTGTTTTTTTATACTGAAGATATGCCCTTTTAGTAATAAAATCAATACTTGCTACATATACCATATTTAAAATATGAATTGTGCTTGAGGTTAGAACGAAAGATACTTTATTGAATGCTGATTTTGCTAAATTAAAAAACAATATTTTATTAATAATATAAACTAAAAACTATTTGTGTAGACCTAAAAATCAGGTAGACTATGCCTGAAGGAATATTAAAAGAAAATGTATTTCATTAGTTAAAACAATTAAGGCACATTAAAATAATAGGAGATAAATATCCTGGTAAGAACCTGGCTGGTAGCATATAGTACACATGTTCAGCCTACTTATAGGCAACCTTGTGTATTGTAAGAGATATTCATAATAAATCATAATAAATAGTGGATAGCCTAATACAAAGCCTAGCAGGTGATGTGGACTACGTATTACACCTGCTTGTGGTCTCCTGCAGGCTAAACCATTCATCTGGGGGGGACGTGACAGAAAGAGCAAGCTGGAGCCGAAACTGGAGGGGGATCGAGACGTCCAGTAGCGAATGAAGGAGGAGGGTGAGATGGTGGCGAGTGACTGAGCTGCTCTTCAGGTGGGTCGTGTTGCCTGCAAAGGTGTTCTGCTTGCTTCGGCCTGTAAACTGGCCACCAGGTTGCCGGCGGTGGCTTCCAAGCCCGCAGGAGGCGCTGGTCCTGTTGAAAAGAAGCCTAGTATTAAAAGTAAATAAGCAACAATGCTGGAGGCCCACGGTGATGAGAAGGATGCTGGCATTTTGCAAGGATCTAATAGCGCAAGAGTGAAAGCAAATGACAAGAAGAAAGAAGCATGTGTGCCCTTGTGAAAAGGAATGGAAAAAGGCATAGAGGAGAGTGACCCCTGCTGGTGGAAGGAAGGAAGGAAAAAAAAACCCACAAAAAACCTTACAGCCACACCACGTCTCGTACAGGCCCGAACTCACCGGATCTCAGATGCTAAGCAGGCTCAGGGGTGGGTCAGAACTCGGTTAGGACGTCTCCCATCCAAGCACTAACCCAACCCGACCCTGCTTAGCTTCCCGAGAAACTAAGCAGGCTCAGGGCTTGGGCACTTGGTTAGGACGTCTCCCATCCAAGCACTAACCAGGCCCGACCCTGCTTAGCTTCCGAGACCAGACGTGATCAGACGTGTTCAGGGTGTTGAGGCCTTAGGCAGAGACAGGCCTCTCATTTACTGCTTTTCTACTTTGCAGTCTGGCTGCCCTGTCCAGTGCTCAGCAAGAGGCCAGTAGAGTAGCTACAGAGGGGGCCGTCGCCCCGGGCCCTGTCACATGAAGGGGCCCACTGGGAGCACGAGGCAGGACACCGCATAGGAGCAGAGCAGTATAATGTCTGCTGACGTCTGACGCTATTAGCACAGTGGCGGCTGCAGTCTCCCCCCTGCAGTGAATGGTGCTGCCCCTCTGACCCTGATGGTAAATGCTAGACTGTATGGGCTCCTTCCAGGTGTGACGTCATTTCCGGGGGCGTGTCCTATCGGGAGGGGGCGTGTTCTTCTGAGTTCACATCATGGGCGTATTCTCTATTTACCAAGGCGGCAAAGGAAAGCAGCATGCTAGCTTGTGGACGCCATGGAGGTCAGTGGTTTCAGGGTGAAAAATGCTACTTGCTGATCGTTATTGGGGGGAGGCCCTGTGGTGGTCGACCTACTTGTCTGTGTGGGGGGGACCCCTGCGGTGGGATTTTGGGGGGTGCTGCTGGTTATTGTTGGGGGGGACCCCTGCAGTGGGATTTTGGGGGGTGCTGCTGGCTATTGTGGGGGGACCCCTGCGGTGGGATTTTGAGGGGTTCTGCTGCTCCTGGCTATTGTGGGGGGACCCCTGCGGTGGGATTTTGGGGGGTGCTGCTGGCTATTGTGGGGGGACCCCTGCGGTGGGATTTTGGGGGGTGCTGCTGGCTATTGTGGGGGAGGACCCCTGCGGTGGGATTTTGGGGGGTGCTGCTGGCTATTGTGGGTGGACCCCTGCGGTGGGATTTTGGGGGGTGCTGCTGGCTATTGTGGGGGGGGACCCCTGCGGTGGGATTTTGGGGGGTGCTGCTGGCTATTGTGGGGGGGGACCCCTGCGGTGGGATTTTGGGGGGTTCTGCTGCTCCTGGCTATTGTGGGGGGACCCCTGCGGTGGGATTTTGGGGGGCGCTGCTGGCTATGGTGGGGGGGAACCCTGCGGTGGGATTTTGGGGGGTGCTGCTGGCTATTGTGGGGGACCCCTGCGGTGGGATTTTGGGGGGCGCTGCTGGCTATTGTGGGGGGACCCCTGTGGTGGGATTTTGGGGGGTGCTGCTGGCTATGGTGGGGGGGATCCCTGCGGTGGGATTTTGGGGGGTGCTGCTGCTCCTGGCTATTGTGGGGGGACCCCTGCGGTGGGATTTTAGAGGGTTCTGCTGCTCTTGGCTATTGTGGGGGGGAACCCTGCGTTGGGATTTTGGGGGGTGCTGCTGCTGGCTATTGTGGGGGGACCCCTGCGGTGGGATTTTTGGGGGTTCTGCTGCTCCTGGCTATTGTGGGGTGACCCCTGCGGTGGGATTTTGGGGGGTGCTGCTGGCTTTTGTGGGGGGGACCCCTGCGGTGGGATTTTGGGGGGTGCTGCTGGCTATTGTGGGGGGACCCCTGCGGTGGGATTTTGAGGGGTGCTGCTGGCTATTGTGGGGGGACCCCATGCGGTGGGATTTTGGGGGGGTTTTGCTGGCTATTGTGGGGGACCCCTGCGGTGAGATTTTGGGGGGCGCTGCTGGCTACTGTGGGGGGATCCCTGCGGTGGGATTTTGGGGGGGTGCTGCTGGCTATTGTGGGGGGACCCCTGCGGTGGGATTTTGGGGGGTGCTGCTGGCTATTGTGGGGGGACCCCTGCGGTGGGATTTTGGGGGGGTTCTGCTTCTCCTGGCTATTGTGGGGGGGACCCCTGTGGTGGGATTTTGGGGGGTGCTGCTGGCTATTGTGGGGGACCCCTGCGGTGGGATTTTGGGGGGTGCTGCTGGCTATTGTGGGGAGACCCCCGCGGTGGGATTTTGGGGGGGTGCTGCTGGCTATTGTGGGGGGACCCCCGCGGTGGGATTTTGGGGGAGGTTGCTCCTGGCTATTGTGGGGGGACCCCCGCTGTGGGATTTTGGGGGGGTGCTGCTGGCTATTGTGGGGGGACCTCCTCCGTGGGATTTTGGGGGGGGGTGCTGCTGGCTATTGTGGGGGGACCCCGCGGTGGGATTTTGGGGGAGGTTGCTGCTGGCTATTGTGGGGGGACCTCCTCCGTGGGATTTTTTTTTGGGGGGGGGGTGCTGCTGGCTATTGTGGGGAGACCCCCCGGAGGCATTTTGGGGGGTGCTGCTGGCTATTGTGGGGGGACCCCCGCGGTGGGATTTGGGGGGGGTGCTGCTGGCTATTGTGGGGGACCCCTTCGGTGGGATTTTGGGGGGTGACCTGCTGCTTATGGGGTGATTTGTTTGGGGTGGGAGACCTGCTGCTGGCTATTGGGGTGACCCCTATGGTGGGACCCCTGTTGTGTGATTTGGGGGCGATTTGCTTGCGGGGGACCCCTTTGGTGGGATTTTGGGGAGTGCTGCTGGCTATTGTGGGGGGGGACCCCTGCGGTGGGATTTGGGGGGGTGCTGCTGGCTATTGTTGTGGGAACCCCTGCGGTTACAGTAGTCCAGACGAGAATGAATAAGATGCTCCATAGAGACATTTGCCCCATATAGTGCTGCACAAACGTTATGGCCCCATAAGATGCTCTATACAGACGCTTGCCCCATATAGTGCTGCACAAATGTTATGGCCCCATAAGATGCTCCATAAAGATATTTGCCCCATATAGTGCTGCAGAAACGTTGATTATGGCCCCATAACATGCTCCATAGAGACATTTGCCCCATTTAATGCTGCACAAACGTTATGGCCCCATACAGACGCTTGCCCCATATAGTGCTGCACAAGTGTTATGGCCCCATAGATGCTCTATACAGGCACTTGCCCCATATAATGCTGCACAGCTGTTATGGCCCCATAAGATGCTCCATACAGACACTTTCCCCACATAATGCTGCACAAACGTTATGGCCCCATAGATGCTCCATACAGGCACTTGCCCCATATAATGCTGCACAGATGTTATGGCCCCATAAGATGCTCCATACAGGCACTTGCCCCATATAATGCGGCACAGATGTTATGGCCCCATAAGATGCTCCATACAGACACTTGCCCCACATAATGCTGCACAAACTTTATGGCCCCATAGATGCTCCATACAGGCTCTTGCCCCACATAATGCTGCACAAACGTTATGGCCCCATAGATGCTCCATACAGACACTTGCCCCACATAATGCTGGACAAACGTTAGGGCCCCATAGATGCTCCATACAGGCACTTGCCCCATTATAGTGCTGCAGAAATGTTAGGGCCCCATAGATGCTCCATACAGACACTTGCCCCATATAATGCTGCACAAATGTTAGGGCACCATAGATGCTCCATAGAGGCACTTGCCGCATATAATGCTACACAAACGTTATGGCCCCATAAGATGCTCCACACAGACACTTGCCCCATTTGCTGTTATAAAAAAAAAAAAAAACACATACTCACCTCTCCGTCGCTCAGGCCCCCGACACTTTCAATATTCATCTGCTCCTTGTTCCAGCCGCCGCTCCATCTTCCGCCTCCTCCGCACTGACGCTCAGGCAGAGGTGCGCACTAACTACATCAACGTGCCCTCTGACCTCAGCGTCACTGCAGAAGACGGAGCGGTGGCTGGAACGAGGAGAGGTGAATATCGCGCAGCGCTCCCCCTCCCCGTTATACTCACCTGCTCCTGGCGCGGTGCAGTCCCTGGTTTCCCGGCACTGCTGCTTCCTGTACTGAGCGGTCACCGTTACCGTTCATTACAGTAATGAATATGCGGCTCCACCCCTATGGGAGGTGGAGCCGCATGTTCATTACTGTAATGAGCGGTACCATGTGACTGCTCAGTACAGGAAGAAGCTGGGGCACCGGGCAGCCAGGGACCTGCAGGGACCGCGCCAGGAGTAGGTGAGTATAATTAGACAGCCCCCGCTCCGTGGCCCTGAAAACCCCTGGGTATGCCACTGGGCGGGCCCCTAAGCACTCCGGGCCCGGTCGCAGCTGCGACCACTGCGACCGCGGTTGTTACGCCCCTGGACTTAGGCCTCTTTCAGACTTCCGTTGGTACGCGGCCGTCACTAAGCGTCGGCGCGACGTACCGACGGACGTTGAAGTTTTTTAGCACAACGTGGGCAGCGGGCGCAGTGTTTCAATGCGTCCGCTGCCCATTGTGAAGTCCCAGGGACTGCCTGCGCGGTTTAAAATGCAGGAACCTACGTACGAAAAAACGTTCCCTTGAACGTTTTTTCGATACGACGGCCCGCCAAATACTGACGCATCCAGTGCACAACGTATGGAACGTGTGTCTATACGTCGCGATGCGTCGGTAATACAAGTCTATGTGCAAAAAAACGCATCCTGCGGGCAACTTGGCAGGATGCGTTTTTTACACAGAACGACGCATTGCAACGTCTTGTAAAATACGGAAGTGTGAAAGTAGCCTAAGTTTGTTGGTAGCAGTGAGGTGATTTCACGATGACAAGTGCAGAGTCCATTTTTAGGACCAAATGTTAGTGTACTGCAGGGTTGTAGATAACAAACCTTCCGGTTCAGAATGGCATGGAGCGCCGTAGCAACCAGGGAATGATGCGGGAGCGTCCTCCCCTCCAAAGGGGTCCTCCTGGCTGGCCGCAGAGAACCACCGGCTTCAGGCGTGCCCCAGCCGGAAGCAACGCCGAGGCTGTGGCGGAGTGCGGAGGGGGCATGTCAAAAAGATGTGAGATGTCACGCGGCTGATAGACGGGCGCGTGCAGGGGCCAGATTAGTCCAACGTGTTTCGAACGATACGTTCCTTCTTCGTCGGGACTATGTCTCCCCTGTATAGCCCGTCCTTCTACAGTGTCGCCCACCTGTCGCCTCTGCTGCTTAATTAGGTGCTATGTGTAGCAGATTTTGTAATTAATTGGAATGACCTGCGTTCATGCTAAAAAGTTTCTTCTAGCTGCCTTTAGAAAACAGGGGTATGAAACACATGTTAAAGCATGCAATGATTATCTTGAATGTTCAAAAAGTAGATATACAGGGTATATTTATGGAGCATTTGTTGCATCAAAAAAGGGGACACGTGTTTTTTTATACTGAAGATATGCCCTTTTTGTAATAAAATCAATACTTGCTACATATACCATATGTAAAATATGAATTGTGCTTGAGGTTAGAACGAAAGATACTTTATTGAATGCTGATTTTGCTAAATTAAAAAACAATATTTTATTAATAATATAAACTAAAAACAATTTGTGTAGACCTAAAAATCAGGTAGACTATGCCTGAAGGAATATTAAAAGAAAATGTATTTCATTAGTTAAAACAATTAAGGCACATTAAAATAATAGGAGATAAATATCCTGGTAAGAACCTGGCTGGTAGCATATAGTACACATGTTCAGCCTACTTATAGGCAACCTTGTGTATTGTAAGAGATATTCATAATAAATCATAATAAATAGTGGATAGCCTAATACAAAGCCTAGCAGGTGATGTGGACTACGTATTACACCTGCTTGTGGTCTCCTGCAGGCTAAACCATTCATCTGGGGGGGACGTGACAGAAAGAGCAAGCTGGAGCCGAAACTGGAGGGGGATCGAGACGTCCAGGAGCGAATGAAGGAGGAGGGTGAGATGGTGGCGAGTGACTGAGCTGCTCTTCAGGTGGGCCGTGTTGCCTGCAAAGATGTTCTGCTTGCTTCGGCCTGTAAACTGGCCACCAGGTTGCCGGCGGTGGCTTCCAAGCCCGCAGGAGGCGCTGGTCCTGTTGAAAAGAAGCCTAGTATTAAAAGTAAATAAGCAACAATGCTGGAGGCCCACGGTGATGAGAAGGATGCTGGCATTTTGCAAGGATGGACTAGCGCAAGAGTGAAAGCAAATGACAAGAAGGAAGAAGCATGTGTGCCCTTGTGAAAGGGAATGGGAAAAAGGCATAGAGGAGAGTGACCCCTGCTGGTGGAAGGAAGGAAAAAAAAAACCCACAAAAAACCTTACCGCCAACACCACGTCTCGTACAGGCCCGAACTCACCGGATCTCAGATGCTAAGCAGGCTCAGGGGTGGGTCAGAACTCGGTTAGGACGTCTCCCATCCAAGCACTAACCCAACCCGACCCTGCTTAGCTTCCCAAGAAACTAAGCAGGCTCAGGGCTTGGGCACTTGAAGCCAATCGCAAAGCATTTGGATGTAAATCGGATGATAGGTGTGAAAACTGGGATTGTACTCACACAAAAAACGCATGACACTCACAAGACAGTGGTATTACACTCGACCGACTCTCCAAAATCAAAATGAGACCGATTTTTAATTCACTAGTGTGTGTATAGCCTTACTGTGTATGAAAAAGTGGTGTGAGATCAGTGGCCCAAAGGCATTTAACCCCTTAAAAACATCAGTTACTTATTCAAATCTGTGAAAATGGTCTGTTTGCCCACTTTGATGCCAGTTCTGGTGCCCAGAACCCATTTGGGCCAGGCTGGAGTGACCTGGGTTTGATGCAGGGCATCACTGTCTGTGTATTTTAATTGTCGTATAAGTGGCCCAAAGGCATTTAACCCTTTAAAAACATCAGTTACTTATTCAAATCTGTGAAAATGGGCTGTTTGCCCACTTTGATGCCAGTTCTGGTGCCCAGAACCCATTTGGGCCAGGCTGGAGAGACCTGGGTTTGATGCAGGGCATCACTGTCTGTGTATTTTAATTGTCGTATAAGTGGCCCAAAGGCATTTAACCCTTTAAAAACATCAGTTACTTATTCAAATCTGTGAAAATGGTCTGTTTGCCCACTTTGATGCCAGTTCTGGTGCCCAGAACCCATTTGGGCCAGGCTGGAGTGACCTGGGTTTGATGCAGGGCATCACTGTCTGTGTATTTTAATTGTCGTATAAGTGGCCCAAAGGCATTTAACCCTTTAAAAACATCAGTTACTTATTCAAATCTGTGAAAATGGGCTGTTTGCCCACTTTGATGCCAGTTCTGGTGCCCAGAACCCATTTGGGCCAGGCTGGAGAGACCTGGGTTTGATGCAGGGCATCACTGTCTGTGTATTTTAATTGTCGTATAAGTGGCCCAAAGGCATTTAACCCTTTAAAAACATCAGTTACTTATTCAAATCTGTGAAAATGGGCTGTTTGCCCACTTTGATGCCAGTTCTGGTGCCCAGAACCCATTTGGGCCAGGCTGGAGAGACCTGGGTTTGATGCAGGGCATCACTGTCTGTGTATTTTAATTGTCGTATCAGTGGCCCAAAGGCATTTAACCCCTTAAAAACATCAGTTACTTATTCAAATCTGTGAAAATGGGCTGTTTGCCCACTTTGATGCCAGTTCTGGTGCCCAGAACCCATTTTGGCCAGGCTGGAGAGACCTGGGTTTGATGCAGCGCATCACTGTACGTGTATTTTAAGTGTCAGATCAGTGGCCCAAAAGCATTTAACCCCTTAAAAACATCAGTTACTTATTCAAATCTGTGAAAATGGGCAATTTGCCCCCTATGATGCCAGTTCTGATGCCCAGAACCCATTTGTGCCAGGCTGGTGTGACATGGATTTCATGTGGGGCATCAGTAGGTATGTCAATCAGGTGTTAAATCAGTGGCACAAAGGCATTTAACCCCTTAAAAATTGCTGTTACTTATTCAAATCTGTGAAAATGTACGATTTGCCCACTTTGATGCCAGTTCTGATGCCCAGAACCCATTTGTGCCAGGCTGGTGTGACATGCATTTAATGAGGGGCATCAGTAGGTATGTAAATCAGGTGTTAAATCAGTGGCACAAAGGCATTTAACCCCTTAAAAATAGCTGTTACTTATTCAAATCTGTGAAAATGGGCAATTTGCCCCCTATGATGCCAGTTCTGATGCCCAGAACCCATTTGTGCCAGGCTGGTGTGACATGGATTTCATGTGGGGCATCAGTAGGTATGTAAATCAGGTGTTAAATCAGTGGCACAAAGGCATTTAACCCCTTAAAAATAGCTGTTACTTATTCAAATCTGTGAAAATGGGCAATTTGCCCCCTATGATGCCAGTTCTGATGCCCAGAACCCATTTGTGCCAGGCTGGTGTGACATGGATTTCATGTGGGGCATCAGTAGGTATGTAAATCAGGTGTTAAATCAGTGGCACAAAGGCATTTAACCCCTTAAAAATAGCTGTTACTTATTCAAATCTGTGAAAATGTACGATTTGCCCACTTTGATGCCAGTTCTGATGCCCAGAACCCATTTGTGCCAGGCTGGATTGACTTGGATTTCATGTGGGGCATCAGTAGGTATGTAAATCAGGTGTTTAATAAGTGGCACAAAGGCATTTAACCCCTTAAAAATAGCTGTTACTTATTCGCATGTGTGAAAATTGGTTCTCTGCCCACTTTGATGCCAGTTCTGATGCCCAGAACCCATTTGTGCCAGGCTGGATTGACAGGAACTTGATGTGTGGCATCACAAGGTATGCAAATCAGGTGTCAGATCAGTGGCACAAAGCCATTTAACACCTTTAATACCATACCTCAGTGCCCACTTTGATGCCCATTTTTGTGCCAGCCTTCTAAATTTTGTATCTGTTTTTAAGTGTATTCACAAAAGGACACATGACCGCATATTATTATATACTCAGAATGGTTTATTTTTATACAAAAACCTGAAAAAAACAGAAAATAAAAAATAGCCGAATAAGAAACTGCTGAATAAGAAACCAACTTCAGCATCGTGGCGTATTCTCTATTTACCAAGGCGGCAAAGGAAAGCAGCATGCTAGCTTGTGGACGCCATGGAGGTCAGTGGTTTCAGGGTGAAAAATGCTACTTGCTGATCGTTATTGGGGGGAGGCCCTGTGGTGGTCGACCTACTTGTCTGTGTGGGGGGACCCCTGCGGTGGGATTTTGGGGGGTGCTGCTGGCTATTGTGGGGGGGACCCCTGCGATGGGATTTTGGGGGGTGCTGCTGGCTATGGTGGGGGGACCCCTGCGGTGGGATTTTGGGGGGTGCTGCTGGCTTTTGTGGGGGGGGGGGCCCCTGTGGTGGGATTTTGGGGGGTGCTGCTGGCTATGGTGGGGGGACCCCTGCGGTGGGATTTTGGGGGGGTTCTGCTTCTCCTGGCTATTGGGGGGACCCCTGCGGTGGGATTTTGGGGGGTGCTGCTGGCTATTGTGGGGGGACCCCTGCGGTGGGATTTTGGGGGGTGCTGCTGGCTATTGTGGGGGGAAGGACTCCTGCGGTGGGATTTTGGGGGGTGCTGCTGGCTATTGTGGGGGGGACCCCTGCGGTGGGATTTTGGGGGGTGCTGCTGGCTATTGTGGAGGGGACCCCTGCGGTGGGATTTTGGGGTGCTGCTGGCTATTGTAGGGAGACCCCCGCGGTGGGATTTGGGTCGGGGGGGGTGCTGCTGGCTATTGTGGGGGGACCCCCGCAGTGGGATTTTGGGGGAGGTTGCTCCTGGCTATTGTGGGGGGACCCCCGCGGTGGGATTTTGGGGGGGTGCTGCTGGCTATTGTGGGGGGACCTCCTCCGTGGGATTTTGGGGGGTGCTGCTGCTGGCTATTGTGGGGGGACCCCGTGGTGGGATTTTGGGGGAGGTTGCTGCTGGCTATTGTGGGGGGACCTCCTCCGTGGGATTTTGGGGGGTGCTGCTGCTGGCTATTGTGGGGGGACCCCCCGGTGGCATTTTGGGGGGTGCTGCTGGCTATTGTGGGGGGACCCCCGCGGTGGGATTTGGGGGGGGGGGTGCTGCTGGCTATTGTGGGGGACCCCTTCGGTGGGATTTTGTGGGGTGACCTGCTGCTTATGGGGTGATTTGTTTGGGGTGGGAGACCTGCTGCTGGCTATTGGGGTGACCCCTATGGTGGGACCCCTGTGGTGTGATTTGGGGGCGACCTGCTTGCGGGGGACCCCTTTGGTGGGATTTTGGGGAGTGCTGCTGGCTATTGTGGGGGGACCCCTGCGGTGGGATTTGGGGGGGTGCTGCTGGCTATTGTGGTGGGGACCCCTGCGGTTACAGTAGTCCAGACGAGAATGAATAAGATGCTCCATAGAGACATTTGCCCCATATAGTGCTGCACAAACGTTATGGCCCCATAAGATGCTCTATACAGACGCTTGCCCCATATAGTGCTGCACAGATGTTATGGCCCCATAAGATGCTCCATACAGACACTTGCCCCACATAATGCTGCACAAACGTTATGGCCCCATAGATGCTCCATACAGGCACTTGCCCCATATAATGCTGCACAGATGTTATGGCCCCATAAGATGCTCCATACAGGCACTTGCCCCATATAATGCGGCACAGATATTATGGCCCCATAGATGCTCCATACAGACACTTGCCCCACATAATGCTGCACAAACGTTAGGGCCCCATAGATGCTCCATACAGGCACTTGCCCCATATAATGCTGCACAGATGTTATGGCCCCATAGATGCTCCATACAGGCACTTGCCCCATATAATGCGGCACAGATGTTATGGCCCCATAAGATGCTCCATACAGACACTTGCCCCACATAATGCTGCACAAACGTTATGGCCCCATAGATGCTCCATACAGGCTCTTGCCCCACATAATGCTGCACAAACGTTATGGCCCCATAGATGCTCCATACAGGCACTTGCCCCATTATAGTGCTGCAGAAATGTTAGGGCCCCATAGATGCTCCATACAGACACTTGCCCCATATAATGCTGCACAAATGTTAGGGCCCCATAGATGCTCCATAGAGGCACTTGCCGCATGTAATGCTACACAAACGTTATGGCCCCATAAGATGCTCCACACAGACACTTGCCCCATTTGCTGTTATAAAAAAAAAAAACACATACCTCTCCGTCGCTCAGGCCCCCGACACTTTCAATATTCACCTGCTCCTCGTTCCAGCCGCCGCTCCATCTTCCGCCTCCTCCGCACTGACGCTCAGGCAGAGGTGCGCACTAACTACATCAACGTGCCCTCTGACATCAGCGTCACTGCAGAAGACGGAGAGGTGGCTGGAACGAGGAGAGGTGAATATCGCGAAGCGCTCCCCCTCCCCGTTATACTCACCTGCTCCTGGCGCGGTGCAGTCCCTGGTTTCCCGGCACTGCTGCTTCCTGTACTGAGCGGTCACCGTTACCGTTCATTACAGTAATGAATATGCGGCTCCACCCCTATGGGAGGTGGAGCCGCATGTTCATTACTGTAATGAGCGGTACCATGTGACTGCTCAGTACAGGAAGAAGCTGGGGCATCGGGCTGCCAGGGACCTGCAGGGACCGCGCCAGGAGTAGGTGAGTATAATTAGACAGCCCCCACTCCGTGGCCCTGAAAACCCCTGGGTATGCCACTGGGCGGGCCCCTAAGCACTCCGGGCCCAGTCGCAGCTGCGACCGCGGTTGTTACGCCCCTGGACTTAGGCCTCTTTCAGACTTCCGTCGGTTCGCGGCCGTCACTAAGGCCGGCGTCACACTTGGCGTAAGACAATACGCCACGTATTATACGTCCGTACTACGGCCGTAATACGGAGAAATGTTCCCAAAATAGTGATCCGTAGTCAGGGTGTTTCAGCGTATTTTGCGCATGGCATCCTCCGTATGTAATCCGTATGGCATCCGTACTGCGAGATTTTCGCGCAGGCTTGCAAAACCGACATCTAATGGATTTATGTGCTCAAATGTTCGGGAAAACATATATACAGTATATATATATATATATGTCATTGTGACACATATATATATATTCTGTATTTAGATTTCAATCAGCGCGATATCTGTGAACAGCCGGTAATTCAATTGCCGGCTTTTCATTTCTCCTGCACAAACCCGACAGGATATGAGACATGGTTTACATACAGTAAACCATCTCATATCCCCCTTTTTTTTGCATATTCCACACTACTAATGTTAGTAGTGTGTATGTGCAAAATTTCAGCGCTGTAGCTGCTAAAATAAAGGGTTAAATGGCGGAAAAAATTGGCGTGGGCTCCCGCGCAATTTTCTCCGCCAGAGTGGTAAAGCCAGTGACTGAGGGCAGATATTAATAGCCAGGAGAGGGTCCATGGTTATTGGCCCCCCCGTGGCTACAAACATCTGCCCCCAGCCACCCCAGAAAAGGCACATCTGGAAGATGCGCCTATTCTGGCACTTGGCCACTCTCTTCCCACTCCCTGTAGCGGTGGGATATGGGGTAATGAAGGGTTAATGCCACCTTGCTATTGGAAGGTGACATTAAGCCAGATTAATGATGGAGAGGCGTCAATTATGACACCTATCCATTATTAATCCAATTGTAGGAAAGGGTTAAAAAACACACACACACATGATTGAAAAGTATTTTAATGAAATAAACACAGCGGTTGTTGTAATAATTTATTGTTCTCTCAAATCCATTTACAGTCCCTCGCTTGGCAACATAATAAACGCACAAGATACATACCTTCTGATGTACTGTCAGGTCCAACGATGTAATCCATCTGAAGGGGTTAACTAATATTACAGGCAGGAGCCCTGCTATAATGCAGCTGTGCTCGTGCTTGTAATTCCCCTGCGAATGAATGAAATGTAGGTCATTGACCTACATTTCATTCATTCGCGGTGAGGCGCCCTCTGGTGGATGTTCTCATGAACTGCAGCCTGGGAACTTTTTCCCACGCTCCAGGTCATATGAGGACATCCACCAGGGGGCGCATCACCGCGAATGAATGAAATGTAGGTCAATGACCTACATTTCATTCATTCGCAGGGGAATTACAAGCACGAGCACAGCTGCATTATAGCAGGGCTCCTGCCTGTAATATTAGTTAACCCCTTCAGATGGATTACATCGTTGGACCTGACAGTACATCAGAAGGTATGTATCTTGTGCGTTTGTTATGTTGCCAAGCGAGGGACTGCAAATGGATTTGAGAGAACAATAAATTATTACAACAACCGCTGTGTTTATTTCATTAAAATACTTTTCAATCGTGTGTGTGTGTGTGTGTGTGTGTGTGTGTGTTTTTTAACCCTTTCCTACAATTGGATTAATAATGGATAGGTGTCATAATTGACGCCTCTCCATCATTAATCTGGCTTAATGTCACCTTCCAATAGCAAGGTGGCATTAACCCTTCATTACCCCATATCCCACCGCTACAGGGAGTGGGAAGAGAGTGGCCAAGTGCCAGAATAGGCGCATCTTCCAGATGTGCCTTTTCTGGGGTGGCTGGGGGCAGATGTTTTTAGCCACGGGGGGGCCAATAACCATGGACCCTCTCCTGGCTATTAATATCTGCCCTCAGTCACTGGCTTTACCGCTCTGGCGGAGAAAATTGCGCGGGAGCCCACGCCAATTTTTTCCGCCATTTAACCCTTTATTTTAGCAGCTACAGCGCTGAAATTTTGCACATACACACTACTAACATTAGTAGTGTGGAATATGCAAAAAAAAGGGGGATATGAGATGGTTTACTGTATGTAAACCATGTCTCATATCCTGTCGGGTTTGTGCAGGAGAAATGAAAAGCCGGCAATTGAATTACCGATTTTTCACTAACACCGCTGCGTATTTCTCGCAAGTCACACTGCTGGTCCGTGTGGAATCCGTATTTTTCTCGCCCCCATAGACTTTCATTGGCGATTTTTTTGCGCAGTACGCTGACAAACGCAGCATGCTGCGATTTTGTACGGCCGTAGAAAGCCGTATAATACTGAACCGTAATATACGGCTAATAGGAGCAGCCCCATTGAGAATAATTGTGCCGTATGTTATGCGAGTTTTACGGACGTAGTTTCTGCGCTCTTACGTCCGTAAAACTCGCCAGTGTGACGCCGGCCTAAGCGTCGGCGCGACGTACCGACGGACGTTGAAGTTTTTTAGCACAACGTGGGCAGCGGGCGCAGTGTTTCAATGCGTCCGCTGCCCATTGTGAAGTCCCAGGGACTGCCTGCGTGGTTTAAAATGCAGGAACCTACGTACGAAAAAACGTTCCCTTGAACGTTTTTTCGATACGACGGCCCGCCAAATACTGACGCATCCAGTGCACGACGTATGGAACGTGTGTCTATACGTCGCGATGCGCCGGTAATACAAGTCTATGTGCAAAAAAACGCATCCTGCGGGCAACTTGGCAGGATGCGTTTTTTACACAGAACGACGCATTGCAACGTCTTGTAAAAGACGGAAGTGTGAAAGTAGCCTAAGTTTGTTGGTAGCAGTGAGGTGATTTCACGATGACAAGTGCAGAGTCCATTTTTAGGACCAAATATTAGTGTACTGCAGGGTTGTAGATAACAAACCTTCCAGTTCAGAATGGCATGGAGCGCCGTAGCAACCAGGGAATGATGCGGGAGCGTCCTCCCCTCCAAAGGGGTCCTCCTGGCTGGCCGCAGAGAACCACCGGCTTCAGGCGTGCCCCAGCCGGAAGCAACGCCGAGGCTGTGGTGGAGTGCGGAGGGGGCATGTCAAAAAGATGTGAGATGTCACACGGCTGATAGACGGGCGCGTGCAGGGGCCAGATTAGTCCAACGTGTTTCGAACGATACGTTCCTTCTTCGTCAGGACTATGTCTCCCCTGTATAGCCCGTCCTTCTACAGTGTCGCCCACCTGTCGCCTCTGCTGCTTAATTAGGTGCTATGTGTAGCAGATTTTGTAATTAATTGGAATGACCTGCGTTCATGCTAAAAAGTTTCTTCTAGCTGCCTTTACAAAACAGGGGTATGAAACACATGTTAAAGCATGCAACGATTATCTTGAATGTTCAAAAAGTAGATATACAGGGTATATTTATGGAGCATTTGTTGCATCAAAAAAGGGGACACGTGTTTTTTTATACTGAAGATATGCCCTTTTAGTAATAAAATCAATACTTGCTACATATACCATATGTAAAATATGAATTGTGCTTGAGGTTAGAACGAAAGATACTTTATTGAATGCAGATTTTGCTAAATTAAAAAACAATATTTTATTAATAATATAAACTAAAAACAATTTGTGTAGACCTAAAAATCAGGTAGACTATGCCTGAAGGAATATTAAAAGAAAATGTATTTCATTAGTTAAAACAATTAAGGCACATTAAAATAATAGGAGATAAATATCCTGGTAAGAACCTGGCTGGTAGCATATAGTACACATGTTCAGCCTACTTATAGGCAACCTTGTGTATTGTAAGAGATATTCATAATAAATCATAATAAATAGTGGATAGCCTAATAAAAAGCCTAGCAGGTGATGTGGACTACGTATTACACCTGCTTGTGGTCTCCTGCAGGCTAAACCATTCATCTGGGGGGGACGTGACAGAAAGAGCAAGCTGGAGCCGAAACTGGAGGGGGATCGAGACGTCCAGGAGCGAATGAAGGAGGAGGGTGAGATGGTTGCGAGTGACTGTGAGCTGCTCTTCAGGGGGGTCGTGTTGCCTGCAAAGGTGTTCTGCTTGCTTCGGCCTGTAAACTGGCCACCAGGTTGCCGGCGGTGGCTTCCAAGCCCGCAGGAGGCGCTGGTCCTGTTGAAAAGAAGCCTAGTATTAAAAGTAAATAAGCAACAATGCTGGAGGCCCACGGTGATGAGAAGGATGCTGGCATTTTGCAAGGATGGAATAGCGCAAGAGTGAAAGCAAATGACAAGAAGGAAGAAGCATGTGTGCCCTTGTGAAAGGGAATGGGAAAAAGGCATAGAGGAGAGTGACCCCTGCTGGTGGAAGGAAGGAAGGATAAAAAAACCCACAAAAAACCTTACAGCCACACCACGTCTCGTACAGGCCCGAACTCACCGGATCTCAGATGCTAAGCAGGCTCAGGGGTGGGTCAGAACTCGGTTAGGACGTCTCCCATCCAAGCACTAACCCAACCCGACCCTGCTTAGCTTCCCGAGAAACTAAGCAGGCTCAGGGCTTGGGCACTTGGTTAGGACGTCTCCCATCCAAGCACTAACCAGGCCCGACCCTGCTTAGCTTCCGAGACCAGACGTGATCAGACGTGTTCAGGGTGTTGAGGCCTTAGGCAGAGACAGGCCTCTCATTTACTGCTTTTCTACTTTGCAGTCTGGCTGCCCTGTCCAGTGCTCAGCAAGAGGCCAGTAGAGTAGCTACAGAGGGGGCCGTCGCCCCGGGCCCTGTCACATGAAGGGGCCCACTGGGAGCACGAGGCAGGACACCGCATAGGAGCAGAGCAGTATAATGTCGTCTGACGCTATTAGCACAGTGGCGGCTGCAGTCTCCCCCCTGCAGTGAATGGTGCTGCCCCTCTGACCCTGATGTTAAATGCTAGACTGTATGGGCTCCTTCCAGGTGTGACGTCATTGCCGGGGGCGTGTCCTATCGGGAGGGGGCGTGTTCTGAGTTCACATCATGGGCGTATTCTCTATTTACCAAGGCGGCAAAGGAAAGCAGCATGCTAGCTTGTGGACGCCATGGAGGTCCGTGGTTTCAGGGTGAAAAATGCTACTTGCTGATCGTTATTGGGGGGAGGCCCTGTGGTGGTCGACCTGCTTGTCTGTGTGGGGAGCGACCTGCGGTGGGATTTTGGGGGGACCCCCTCGGTGGGATTTTGGGGGGTGCTGCTGGCTATTGTGGGGGGACACCTGTGGTGGGATTTTGGGGGGTGCTGCTGGCTATTGTGGGGGGACCCCTGCGGTGGGATTTTGGGGGGTGCTGCTGGCTATTGTGGGGGGGACCCCTGCGGTGGGATTTTGGGGGGTGCTGCTGGCTATTGTGGGGGGGGGACCCCTGCGGTGGGATTTTGGGGGGTGCTGCTGGCTATTGTGGGCTGACCCCTGTGGTGGGATTTTGGGGGGTTCTGCTGGCTATTGTGGGCGACCCCTGCAGTGGGATTTTGGGGGGCGCTGCTGGCTATTGTGGGGGGACCCCTGCGGTGGGATTTGGGGGGGGGGGCTGCTGGCTATTGAGGGATTTTGGGGGGGGACTGCTGCTGGCTGTTGTGGTGGACCCCTGTTGTGGTAGGCGACCTGCCTGTGTGAGGGGGCGACCTTCTGCAGGCTATTGGAGGACCCCTGACCTGCTTGTGGGGGGGCGAACTGCTGCAGGCTATTGGGGGTGACTCATTTTAGTGGGGGGCAACCTGCTTGGGGGGTGACCTGCTGATGGCAATTGGGGGGACCCCTGTGGTGTGATTTGGGGGACCCCTGTGGTGGGATTTGGGGGTGACCTGCTGCTTATGGGGTGATTTGTTTGGGGTGGGAGACCTGCTGCTGGCTATTGGGGTGACCCCTATGGGGGAACCCTGTGGTGTGATTTGGGGGCTACCTGCTTGCGGGGGACCCCTTTTAGTGGGGGTGACCTGCTTTTGGTTGGGTTTGTGGCGGGACCCCTTTTAGTGGGGGCGACCTGCTTGTGGAGGGGTGACCTGCTGATGGCTGTTGATGGGCCCCTGTGGTGGGGTTTGGGGGTGACCTGCTGGCTATTGGGGGGGGGGGACCCCTGTGGTGGGGTTTGAGTGCGACATGCTTGTGGTCGGGTTTTGGGAGGGCGTGACCTGCTGTCTATTGGGGGGACCCTTGTGGTGGGATGTGGGGGGCGACCTGCTTGTGGGGGGGGGAGACCTGCTGCAAGCTATTGGGGGACCCCTGTGGTGGGATGTGGGGAGGCGACCTGCATGTGAGGGGTGACCTGCTGCAGGCTATTGGGGGACCCCTGTGGTGAGATTTGAGGGCGACCTGCTTGTCATGGAATGTGGGGAGGCGACCTGCTTGTGGAATGTGGAATTCGGATGGAACCCTTTTATTGGGGGTGACCTGCTGCTTACTAGGGGATCCCTTTTATTGGGGGGCAACCTGCTTATGGGTTGGATTTGGGGGGGCTGATGGGGGTTTAAGCTGGGTGGGAGGTGGACATCCGAAGGGGGGTGTGTGCTGGGTGGGGGGGGGTCCGTGTCCGATGGGGGTTTGTGGGGGTTGGACGTCCGATGGGGGTTTGTGGGGGTTGGACGTCCGATGGGGGTTTGTGGGGGTTGGACGTCCGATGGGGGGGTTAAGCTGGGGTGGCGTTTGATGGGGGGGTGTCTGATGGGATTTATGGTTGGGGAAGGGGGCGTCATATTTGCATTTACGCTTGAGGGGAGGGAATTTCTGGTGGGCTTTGGATTTATGCTGTGTGGCCCGCTGGTTAATGTGAGGTGGAGGTTTCTGACTGGGGGAGCGAGGTTATGCTGTGTGGCCCTCTGGATGATGTGGGGGGGAGCTAATGCTTCATTGGGGTACACAAAAAAAACATGGGTGTATGCTGCTTATGCTATGCAAAAAAAGAAAAGTTAGGTATTTCCCTGTAGAGTAGGCTACACCACCAACTGGCACGAAGCTAATCCGTTTTAGCTTAATGTCAGTAGGAGGCAGACATGGGTCTGGACCGCCCAGCCCAGTTTCTGACTTAGGTTTTGGGGGTTTTTTAATTACCGATTTTCCTTTTTCTTATTTTTTTTTTTTTTTTTTCAGATACGGCTTTTGAGGGCGACAGTGGAATTGCCACTCTAATCTCCCACCTAGAATTGTCACTACCGTATCATCTGTGGTCTACGAGGCAAGGCCTTAACGCATCAAGAGTGTTTGTGGTTCCCCAGAGGACGGTCCATGCCACGAATCCCCCTATCCTCTCGCCCCCCAGAGCCAGATAGAGTAGGGAGGGAAGACGAATCCGTTATGTGCCAGCCGCCGAAAAGTCTGCGTCCAGGTTACTCCATGCCCATCTTCATCATCGGTCTGCGAAGAATGATTTGTGATCTTCAGGACAGGTATATCCTACCAGGTAGTGAGGGGGCTACTTTAAAAAAAAAAAAACCCGGAAAGGACAGGACAAATATGTCCTAGTTTTCCCCTGAGCAATATGGACTTCTCCTGGGGAAACCTTCCTATTCATGCAGCCTCCATGTTTTCCAGAGGCTCTTGTGACCCTGCTCTTAGAATATCCAGGCTTTGGTCTAGGCCTTCTCTGGTGGCCGGTCCACCAGCGCCCTGAACAATCATGCACGCCAACTTTCTAGTGCGTCCTACTCAGTTTAAGAGTACTTCGCTTCTGCAACAGAGGACTAAAGTCTGCCTCCTAAGAGATCTGCTGTTCAATTTTGGTTGTTTTGGAAATGTTCTGTCCAAAAAAACGACGGGACGACTCTCCGACCCGCCAGGAAAAGACGAGACCTTCCTTTAGGCCAGCCCCCTCCTGGCATCCATGAACCCACCAGCACTGGTGTGCTAGGCCTGGATCTAGCAGACTCTCTCCGACATGATGGGGCGTTCCCACCTTGGATGTTTCTCAGGGTCGGCTGCCGTGTCCTTCACTATTCAAGGCCGGTATTATGATCTCTGGTCCGGGACACCGAAACCTCAGACACCGGAGGCAGGCCTGGGGTGGCAGAGCCACATACCCTACTGACAGTCCTGCCCGCATGCACCAACAGCATATTACAGTTTTACAATACTTTAGAAATGCATAAAATGAAACAAGCAAAGGCATAAAGTTATTCAATGCAAAAAAATGCAGTTTTATAAAACTAGAAATGTTTCCTTATCTAATGTTAAAATGATATTTATCCAGTATTTCTATAAGTAAAAGTCTGAGATTTCTGTGGGAAATGGTCATTTGTTCCTCTTAAAGGGCCACTGTCACCCCCTCCAGCCGTTATAAACTAAAAGAGCCACCTTGTGCATCAGTAATGCTGCAGTCTAACAAGGTGGCTCTTTTAGTTTTTGATTCAGTTATTCCCTCAATAAAGCGTTTTAAAATTTGCCCTAAATACCTGTCTTTAGACCTGGAGGCAGTCCGAAGCCTCCTCTGTGAATCTCCCAACGGCCATCACTCTTCTCTTCTGGGAATGTGGTCGCCGCCCCCTTCGCGCTGTTTCTTCTTAAATCCGGCGCCTGCGCTGTGCGTGCCTGCCTGGGGCAGGCGCAGTCTTCATTGTCCTTCATAGCTCAGATCCAGGGTGCCTGACTGCGCCTGTGCGGGCAGTGCGGCCACCCTGTTGCTGAATCCCCGCCCCGCACTGTGTTATTCATTATGCACAGTGCGGGGCTGGTATTCCTGGGCATGCGCACTGCGCTGTTCAGACGCTCCCCCAGCTCAGACGCTCCCCCGCCTTCCAGCGTTGTTATTTGCGGCTGCTTCATTCCAAAGGCTGGCAAGGAAACCTGTATATTACGGCAACGCTGGAAGGCGGGGGACCGGGGGAGCGTCTGAACAGCGCAGTGCGCATGCCCAGGAACCCCAGCCCCGCACTGTGCATAATGAATAACACAGTGCGGGGCGGGGATTCAGCAACAGGGTGGCCGCACTGCCCGCACAGGCGCAGTCAGCCACCCTGCATCTGACCCCCTCCAGCCGTTATAAACTAAAAGAGCCACCTTGTGCAGCAGTAATGATGCAGTCTAACAAGGTGGCTCTTTTAGTTTTTGCTTCAGCTATTCCCTCAATAAAGCGTTTTAAAATTTGCCCTAAATACCTGTCTTTAGACCTGGAGGCGGTCCGAAGCCTCGCTCACTGCCACACCTCTTCCTTCAGTTCCGCCTACGTCTGCATGCGTCCTGTATACCCTATCTTTAACATTGGGTACGCAGGCCAAGCGGATGCCTCCGCATGCGTTGTTTTAACGCTGCGCCGACTGCAATAAAATGCAACATGTTGCGTTCGACGCAGTTCAGCGCATCGTCAAAATGAGGCATGGCTGCGTACTCAATGTTAAAAATAGGGGAGGCATGCAGACTTAGGCGGAGCTGAAGGAAGAGGTGCAGCAGTGGGCGGGGCTTAACGGAGGAAGAAGGCTGCCAAACGCTGGTGTGAAACCAGCCTTAGACAGGTAAACCACTTTTGAAACAATGTTCACTTGTACAAGCTCTTAGCCCCTTTGTGGCGGGGCCAATTTTTTAAAATCTGACCAGTGTCACTTTATATAGTAATAACTCTGGAATGCTTCAACATCCCATTGACTTTGAGATTAATTTTTTTTTTTCGTGACATATTAGACTTTATGATAATGGTAAACTTGGGTTGATATGTTTTGCTTTATTTTGTAAAAAAATCAGAAATTTTGCAAATTTAAAAAATAGAAATTTTGAATGCTTTTCCCTTTAAGGCCGGAGTCACCCTAGAGAGGAATACGGACGAGTGCTATGCAAGAAAAAAAAAATCGCATAGCACTCGGACCAATGTTAATCTCCCATCACTTTTTTTTTTCATGGCCGTATTATATGTGCGAGTGAAATTGCAGTATGCTGTGATTTGCACCGTATATCGGCGAAGACTCGCCAATGAAAGTCTATTTGTGCACGAAAAACTCGCACCACACGGGCCATCAGTGAGACTTGCGAGAAATACACAACGGTGTCCTTTGAAAGGCCGACAATTCAGGTGCAGTGTACAGTAAAATCACACTGACAGGTTACAATAGAATAGATATATACACACAGTATAGGTGTATATAAAATCTAAAGAGATACACTACAGACCAAAAGTTCTGTGCTTTGGTCAGATGAGTCCAAATTTGAGATCTTTGGTTCCAACCACCATGTCTTTGTGCGACACAGAAAAGGTGAACGGATGGACTCTACATGCCTGGTTCCCACCGTGAAGCATGGAGGAGGAGGTGTGATGGTGTGGGGGTGCATTACTGGTGACACTGTTGGGGATTTATTCAAAATTGAAGGCATACTGAACCAGCATGGCTACCACAGCATCTTGCAGCGGCATGCTATTCCATCCGGTTTGCGTTTAGTTGGACCATCATTTATTGTTCATTAGGAAAATGACCCCAAACACACCTCCAGGCTGTGTAAGGGCTATTTGACCAAGAAGGAGAGTGATGGGGTGCTACGCCAGATGACCTGCCCTCCACAGTCACCAGACCTGAACCCAATCGAGATGGTTTGGGGTGAGCTGGACCGCAGAGTGAAGGCAAAAAGGGCCAACAAGTGCTAAGCATCTCTGGGAACTCCTTCAAGATTGTTGGAAGACCATTCCCGGTGACTACCTCTTGAAGCTCATTAAGAGAATGCCAAGAGTGTGCAAAGCAGCCATCAAAGCAAAAAGGTGGCTACTTTGAAAAACCTAGAATATAAGACATATTTTCAGTTGTCTTACACTTTTTTTGTTAAGTATATAATTCCACATAGTTTTGATGCCTTCAATGTGAATGTACAATTTTCATAGTCATGAAAATACAGAAAAATCTTTAAATGAGGTGTGTCCAAACATTTGGTCTGTACTGTGTATGTGTATATGATGACACAGGTATATACTATATACGGGAGGAGATGACATACTGGTATATACTATATATAGGAGATGACATACAGGTATATACAGGAGGAGATGACACGTATATACTATATACAGGAGGAGATGACATACAGCAGGTATATACTATATAAAAGAGATGACCTAGGTATATAGAGGAGGAGATGACTATGACACACAGATATATACTAAATACAGGAGAGATGATACACATATACTATATGATATTACAAATCCCAAAATCATATTAATAGTCTGGGGACAAACATGTGTGTTGTATGCAACCAGACACATCAAATCCGCTCCATAGAATCTGAATAAAAATAGGAGAACCCGGAGCATAATATAAACAACTGCTTTATTGATACAAAAATTAAAAAGACATTTATCAGTAGTACTTAAGGTGCAAATTTTCCCATGACTAACATAGATAAAGGGGAGACCCACCCCTCTAGAGTCCCCATACTGCACAATAACCATGGAAGGGAGATAAGGTAAAAGACCTTTCCATGCAATGTAACCTAGTGTAGCGGCAAGCTGATCAGTAGTAAAGTACCAGTCCTAATAACCAAAATGCAAATATCGCAAATCGACACAGGTCAGCTTACCAGCTCAAAGGGGAGACAGAGGAGGGGAATCCTGCCAGAATAACGTCCCCGACGCGCATTTCGCGGCTTAAACACGCCGCTTCTTCAAGGGAGTGTAAAAATAAGGGGTGACCAGGACCTGCTAATAACCTGCTATAAAACAACTGAAAGAAATGAAAGACGTGGTATTTAAACCGGCGGACAAGGGGGGGAACGTGGTGGTTTGGCCATGTGTGAAATACGAGCGGGAAGTTTTCCGTCAGCTCAAAGACTCTAATACTTACCTCAAGCTCTCCTCCAATCCCATGGTCTCTTTCTCACAGGAGCTACAAGATATATTGGTGGGGGCCTTTGAGGCTAATATTATTACCAAACAGGTACTTGACGGATTAACCGTCAAGTCACCCAGGGTCCCCACATTCTATCTGCTGCCCAAGATCCACAAGGATGCCCTTGACCCTCCGGGACGTCCAATTGTGTCAGGTATTGATGGGATTTGCGATTCCGTATGTCAATTCATTGACTTTTATCTCAAACCATTTGTTGAAACCTTACCGTCGTACATTAAAGACACTACGGACGTCCTGTCGAGGGTTGATGGCATCCTTGTGGATCAGGATACAATCTTAGTTACAGCCGACGTCGAGGGTTTATATACGTGCATAGACCACTCCCATGGGTTGGATGCTGTTCGCCGCTTCCTGGGGGCCTCCGACCTGGACGGCCCTTTGTGTGAGCTTATCCTCGAGCTGGTGGAGTACATCCTCACCCACAATTTCTTTGTCTTTAAGGACAATTTCTATTTACAGAAACGCGGCACAGCCATGGGCGCGGCTTGTGCGCCCTCGTACGCCAACCTCTTCCTTGGCGCCTGGGAGAGGGGCATCTTTGGTGACGGGGGGCCCCCCTGCCGCAGCCCATGTGCTGTGCTGGTACCGTTATATTGATGACATTCTGTTTTTGTGGGGGGGATCTGCCCGCCAGCTCGGGGACTCTATGGAGACTTTGAACAACAACATGCAAAATATACGGCTCACATATACTTTCAGTGAGGTTGCGGTGGACTTTCTGGATGTCCGTCTGGAGGTCGATTCTGACCGGCGTATCCAGACGGATGTTTTCAGAAAGTCCACCTCTGTCAACTCCCTATTGCATGCTACCTCTGCTCATTATCCAGCCACGGTGAGGGCCGTCCCGGTCGGACAGTTCCTCAGGATGCGGCGAATTTGCTCCTCTGAGGCGAAATTTGAATCACAGGCGAACGATCTAAAACAGAGATTCACGGCTCGCGGCTACAGCCGCAGATCTATTAAAGCCGGTTACTATCGTGCTCGCAGAACCCCACGGAGTGACCTATTGCACTCTACCACTCGACGTCATACTGAGGGTGGAGATGGTCATATCAGATTCATCTCCACCTTCAATCATGAGTGGGAGAGCATGCGTTCAATCCTCAAAAAACACTGGCCTGTTCTTAGGACCGAGCCTTCCCTGCGTGTTGCCCTGGGTGACCTGCCCCTTATGACTCCAAGAAGGGGCATGAATCTTGGCGACATGCTGGTTAGGAGTCATTACGTTCCTGCTCTAAAGAATCCTTTTGGTACTACCGGCCCTCGCCCGGGTTGCATTCCATGTGGACACTGTCTTGCCTGCGCCAATGTCCTGCGCTGTTCCGATTTTAAATCAAGTGATGGCTCTAGAACTTTTCAAATTAGACAGCGCATCTCCTGCGGGACTAAGAACATTATATATTATGCCACCTGTCCATGCCCAAGGATTTACTTGGGCCTCACTACACGCGAATTTAGGGTCCGTGTACGGGAACATGTGCGGGACATTGACGCGGCCAGGACGGTGCCCACAGAGACTGAATTAAAAACGCTCCCCCGACATTTTTGGTTGCATCATAATTGTAACTCAAAATTACTTTCTGTTCGGGGGATTGATGCACTTCACCTGGGCGTGAGGGGCGGTGACAACAAAAAACGACTTGCGCAGATCGAAACAAAATGGATTGTTATGTTGGATTGTATGACTCCCAGAGGCCTTAATGAGTCCTTGAGCTTTGCTCCGTATCTCTAGCCACTTGCCACCTTGAAGTTTTGTTTATATGGGTTTCCATCATTTACCTGCCGGATGAATTTTTCTGTTTTTTTGTATTTTTAACTATTGTCTTTTTGTTTTTGTATTATCAGTAATTGTTCTTACCTGCGGGCCTTCTACTGACTGTTGCCTTCCTCTTCCCCTGGTCATTTGGATTCATCACTTCATTACCTCCATCATCTCTTGAGACATGAATGCCTATGTGAACAGAAGCTGGTTATTCGTTATCCGTGTACTATTAATGGACTTATTCAATTTGTGTGCTCTGTGTTGCGGTACAGTGGGGCAAAAAAGTATTTAGTCAGTCAGCAATAGTGCAAGTTCCACCACTTAAAAAGATGAGAGGCGTCTGTAATTTACATCATAGGTAGACCTCAACTATGGGAGACAAACTGAGAAAAAAAAATTCAGAAAATCACATTGTCTGTTTTTTTAACATTTTATTTGCATATTATGGTGGAAAATAAGTATTTGGTCAGAAACAAACAATCAAGATTTCTGGCTCTCACAGACCTGTAACTTCTTCTTTAAAGGTACCGTCACACTAGGCGATATCGCCAGCAATCTGTGACGTTGCAGCGACCTGGATGGCGATATCGCTGTATTTGACACGCAGCAGCGATCTGGATCCCGCTGTGAAATTGCTGGTCGCTGCTAGAAGGTCTGCACATTATTTGGTCGCTAGGTCGCCGTGTATCGCCGTGTTTGACAGCAAAAGCGACGATACCAGCGATATTTTACACTGGTAACCAGGGTAAACATCGGGTTACTAAGCGCAGGGCCGCGCTTAGTAACCCGATGTTTACCCTGGTTACCAGCGTAAAAGTTAAAAAAACAAACAGTACATACTCACCTGCGCGTCCCCCAGCCTCTGCTTCCTGACACTAAAGCGCCGGCCCTAAACTGAAAGTGAAAGCAACAGCGGTGACGTCACCGCTCTGCTGTTAGGGCCGGAGCTCAGTCAGCGTCAGGATGCAGAGGCTGGGGGACGCGCAGGTGAGCATGTACTGTTTGTTTTTTTAACTTTTACGCTGGTAACCAGGGTAAACATCGGGTTACTAAGCGCGGCCCTGCGCTTAGCAACCCGATGTTTACCCTGGTTACCCGGGGACCTCGGCATCGCTGGTCGCTGGAGAGCGGTCTGTGTGACAGCTCTCCAGCGACCACACAGCGACGCTGCAGCGATCGGCATTGCTGTCGCTATCGCTGCAGCGTCGCTTAGTGTGACGGTACCTTAAGAGTCTCCTCTTTCCTCCACTCATTACCTGTAGTAATGGCACCTGTTTAAACTTGTTATCAGTATAAAAAGACACCTGTGCACACCCTCAAACAGTCTGACTCCAAACTCCACTATGGTGAAGACCAAAGAGCTGTCAAAGGACACCAGAAACAAAATTGTAGCCCTGCACCAGGCTGGGAAGACTGAATCTGCAATAGCCAACCAGCTTGGAGTGAAGAAATCAACAGTGGGAGCAATAATTAGAAAATGGAAGACATACAAGACCACTGATAATCTCCCTCGATCTGGGGCTCCACGCAAAATCCCACCCTGTGGGGTCAGAATGATCACAAGAACGGTGAGCAAAAATCCCAGAACCACGCGGGGGGACCTAGTGAATGAACTGCAGAGAGCTGGGACCAATGTAACAATGCCTACCACAAGTAACACACTACGCCACCATGGACTCAGATCCTGCAGTGCCAGACGTGTCCCACTGCTTAAGCCAGTACATGTCCGGGCCCATCTGAAGTTTGCTAGAGAGCATTTGGATGATCCAGAGGAGTTTTGGGAGAATGTCCTATGGTCTGATGAAACCAAACTGGAACTGTTTGGTAGAAACACAACTTGTCGTGTTTGGAGGAAAAAGAATACTGAGTTGCATCCATCAAACACCATACCTACTGTAAAGCATGGTGGTGGAAACATCATGCTTTGGGGCTGTTTCTCTGCAAAGGGGCCAGGACAACTGATCCGGGTACATGAAAGAATGAATGGGGCCATGTATCGTGAGATTTTGAGTGCAAACCTCCTTCCATCAGCAAGGGCATTGAAGATGAAACGTGGCTGGGTCTTTCAACATGACGATCCAAAGCACACCGCCAGGGCAACGAAGGAGTGGCTTCGTAAGAAGCATTTCAAGGTCCTGGAGAGGCCTAGCCAGTCTCCAGATCTCAACCCTATAGAAAACCTTTGGAGGGAGTTGAAAGTCCGTGTTGCCAAGCGAAAAGCCAAAAACATCACTGCTCTAGAGGAGATCTGCATGGAGGAATGGGCCAACATACCAACAACAGTGTGTGGCAACCTTGTGAAGACTTACAGAAAACGTTTGACCTCTGTCATTGCCAACAAAGGATATATTACAAAGTATTGAGATGAAATTTTGTTTCTGACCAAATACTTATTTTCCACCATAATATGCAAATAAAATGTTAAAAAAACAGACAATGTGATTTTCTGGATTTTTTTTTCTCAGTTTGTCTCCCATAGTTGAGGTCTACCTATGATGTAAATTACAGACGCCTCTCATCTTTTTAAGTGGTGGAACTTGCACTATTGCTGACTGACTAAATACTTTTTTGCCCCACTGTATATATTTGTAGGATGGTATTCATACATGTATGTACTGTCGCATAATATGATATGAATTTCAGATACTCTTCTATTTTGCATAATGTTGTTATGACCTCTATGGTTATTTACTTATTTATTTCCCGCACGTCATTATATAGTACACACCAGCGGCATTCTTTTATTTGGGGTCCGGTATAACTTTGCTGCACCTCCCTTTGTCCCATTCCTTTATGACATGTGGGGGTATTGTGGTCCTGCTACCGGCCAGTATTTTCGGCAGCACTTGCTGTCCCTTTATGACTTACTCTTTTTTGGTGGCCGTGCGCATCGCCCGGCTGATGGGCGGCTCCCTCATGTGGGCGGGCGTCTGTGTGCTCTGTGCGGGCGCCCCGGGATGTTTCCCGGCGCGTGCACGCTGAGCTTGACGCCCTGCCTCCATGGAGGACCTTTCCGTCGCCGTGCGCATGCGCCGCTGGCGCCACCATTATTGGCCGGCCATGGACATGTGATGGAGGTCAGGCAGGTTATTAGCAGGTCCTGGTCGCCCCTTATTTTTACACTCCCTTGAAGAAGCGGCGTGTTTAAGCCGCGAAATGCGCGTCGGGGACGTTATTCTGGCAGGATTCCCCTCTGTCTCCCCTTTGAGCTGGTAAGCTGACCTGTGTCGATTTGCGATATTTGCATTTTGGTTATTAGGACTGGTACTTTACTACTGATCAGCTTGCCGCTGCACTAGGTTACATTGCATGGAAAGGTCTTTTACCTTATCTCCCTTCCATGGTTATTGTGCAGTATGGGGACTCTAGAGGGGTGGGTCTCCCCTTTATCTATGTTAGTCATGGGAAAATTTGCACCTTACGTACTACTGATAAATGTCTTTTTAATTTTTGTATCAATAAAGCAGTTGTTTATATTATGCTCCGGGTTCTCCTATTTTTATTCACATATACTATATACAGGGGAGATGACATACAGGTATATACTATATACAGGAGATGACATACAGGTATATACTATATATAGGATATGACACAGGTATATACTATATACAGAAGAGTTGACATACATGTACTGTATATACTATATACAGGAGGAGATGAGACAGGTATATACCATATAAAGAATGAGATGACATACAGCAGGTGTATACTATTTACAGGGGAGATGACATGCAGGTATATACTATATACAGGGGAGATGACATACAGGTATATACTATATACAGGAGATGACATGCAGGTGTATACTATATACAGGGGAGATGACAAACGTACAGTGGGGCAAAAAAGTATTTAGTCAGTCAGCAATAGTGCAAGTTCCACCACTTAAAAAGATGAGAGGCGTCTGTAATTTACATCATAGGTAGACCTCAACTATGGGAGACAAACTGAGAAAAAAAAATCCAGAAAATCACATTGTCTGTTTTTTTAACATTTTATTTGCATATTATGGTGGAAAATAAGTATTTGGTCAGAAACAAAATTTCATCTCAATACTTTGTAATATATCCTTTGTTGGCAATGACAGAGGTCAAACGTTTTCTGTAAGTCTTCACAAGGTTGCCACACACTGTTGTTGGTATGTTGGCCCATTCCTCCATGCAGATCTCCTCTAGAGCAGTGATGTTTTTGGCTTTTCGCTTGGCAACACGGACTTTCAACTCCCTCCAAAGGTTTTCTATAGGGTTGAGATCTGGAGACTGGCTAGGCCTCTCCAGGACCTTGAAATGCTTCTTACGAAGCCACTCCTTCGTTGCCCTGGCGGTGTGCTTTGGATCGTCATGTTGAAAGACCCAGCCACGTTTCATCTTCAATGCCCTTGCTGATGGAAGGAGGTTTGCACTCAAAATCTCACGATACATGGCCCCATTCATTCTTTCATGTACCCGGATCAGTTGTCCTGGCCCCTTTGCAGAGAAACAGCCCCAAAGCATGATGTTTCCACCACCATGCTTTACAGTAGGTATGGTGTTTGATGGATGCAACTCAGTATTCTTTTTCCTCCAAACACGACAAGTTGTGTTTCTACCAAACAGTTCCAGTTTGGTTTCATCAGACCATAGGACATTCTCCCAAAACTCCTCTGGATCATCCAAATGCTCTCTAGCAAACTTCAGATGGGCCCGGACATGTACTGGCTTAAGCAGTGGGACACGTCTGGCACTGCAGGATCTGAGTCCATGGTGGCGTAGTGTGTTACTTGTGGTAGGCATTGTTACATTGGTCCCAGCTCTCTGCAGTTCATTCACTAGGTCCCCCCGCGTGGTTCTGGGATTTTTGCTCACCGTTCTTGTGATCATTCTGACCCCACAGGGTGGGATTTTGCGTGGAGCCCCAGATCGAGGGAGATTATCAGTGGTCTTGTATGTCTTCCATTTTCTAATTATTGCTCCCACTGTTGATTTCTTCACTCCAAGCTGGTTGGCTATTGCAGATTCAGTCTTCCCAGCCTGGTGCAGGGCTACAATTTTGTTTCTGGTGTCCTTTGACAGCTCTTTGGTCTTCACCATAGTGGAGTTTGGAGTCAGACTGTTTGAGGGTGTGCACAGGTGTCTTTTTATACTGATAACAAGTTTAAACAGGTGCCATTACTACAGGTAATGAGTGGAGGAAAGAGGAGACTCTTAAAGAAGAAGTTACAGGTCTGTGAGAGCCAGAAATCTTGATTGTTTGTTTCTGACCAAATACTTATTTTCCACCATAATATGCAAATAAAATGTTAAAAAAACAGACAATGTGATTTTCTGAATTTTTTTTTCTCAGTTTGTCTCCCATAGTTGAGGTCTACCTATGATGTAAATTACAGACGCCTCTCATCTTTTTAAGTGGTGGAACTTGCACTATTGCTGACTGACTAAATACTTTTTTGCCCCACTGTACCGCAACACAGAGCACACAAATTGAATAAGTCCATTAATAGTACACGGATAACGAATAACCAGCTTCTGTTCACATAGGCATTCATGTCTCAAGAGATGATGGAGGTAATGAAGTGATGAATCCAAATGACCAGGGGAAGAGGAAGGCAACAGTCAGTAGAAGGCCCGCAGGTAAGAACAATTACTGATAATACAAAAACAAAAAGACAATAGTTAAAAATACAAAAAAACAGAAAAATTCATCCGGCAGGTAAATGATGGAAACCCATATAAACAAAACTTCAAGGTGGCAAGTGGCTAGAGATACGGAGCAAAGCTCAAGGACTCATTAAGGCCTCTGGGAGTCATACAATCCAACATAACAATCCATTTTGTTTCGATCTGCGCAAGTCGTTTTTTGTTGTCACCGCCCCTCACGCCCAGGTGAAGTGCATCAATCCCCCGAACAGAAAGTAATTTTGAGTTACAATTATGATGCAACCAAAAATGTCGGGGGAGCGTTTTTAATTCAGTCTCTGTGGGCACCGTCCTGGCCGCGTCAATGTCCCGCACATGTTCCCGTACACGGACCCTAAATTCGCGTGTAGTGAGGCCCCTGATGAAGGTGTGATCGCCGAAACGCGCGTTGGGGTGGAAGCGCGCCTCCAGTACTACAGTCCACTGTGCGGTGGGTACCTTGCTTTACTAATATCTACTGTGTCGGTTTGATAGGTATGGGATTTCAATTAGGATAGCATTATAGCGGTTCTTGCACCCACCTATCTTATATGTGAAACAGTTGGTACTTGGCTTGGTATCCCTGACTGCAGTAGGATCAAGTTATTATTTTGGTTTATTTAGTTTTTTACTATTTGTTTCCTATTTTTGCTTATTTGTTTACTCTGATAATGTATAAGCCTGTAGGACTGTTATCTCTGGTGGCGCCCTTCCTGTTAACTTCATAACAGTGTTTTCTGTGCTTTACTACCTTCCCTCCGCTCACCTGGTTTTAATATTGTGGTTTGGTATTAATAAAGGTTATAGCATTTCTATTTATTGTGTGTGACCATTTTTCATCGTTTCCCTCTTGTGTCATGTGCTTATCTTGATGATAGGTCTTGTTGGTCCTTTTTCACCTATGGTACAGATTTTTGTCATATTATGAGTTACCATGGTGTTTAGTCTTATAAGTTGTTATTCTTTTCTCCCATAGTTGAGGTCTACCTATGATGTAAATTACAGACGCCTCTCATCTTTTTAAGTGGTGGAACTTGCACTATTGCTGACTGACTAAATACTTTTTTGCCCCACTGTATATACTGAGGAAAATGAGGTGGGAGGTGAAAATGAAAAGGTGTGAGTGCAAAATGAGAGGAGTGAGGGAAAAAAGTGGAGTGATCGGAAAATGACAGATGTGAGGTCGAAATGACAAGTGTTAGTGGGGAATGAGAGGAGTGAGGGGAAAATGAGAGGTGTGAGGGAGAAAATGAGAGATGTGAGGGGAAAATGAAAGATGTGAGGGGGAAAATGAGAGGCGTGATGGGAGAAAATGAGAGATGTGAGGTGCTATAACTAACCACAGATATTTACTATGCCCAGGCAACGCCGGGCTCTTCAGCTAGTAATATATATACCTGACAGGAGCCCATACATTCTGATACCATCACTAATATATACCTGACGGGCCCATACATTCTGATACCATCACTAATATATACCTGACGGGCCCATACATTCTGATACCATCACTAATATATACCTGACGGGCCCATACATTCTGATACCATCACTAATATATACCTGACAGGAGCCCATACATTCTGATATCATCACTAATATACACCTGACAGGAGCCCACACATTCTGATACCATCACTGATATATATACCTGATAGGAGCCCATACATTCTGATATCATCACTAATATATACCTGACAGGGGCCGATACATTCTGATATCATCAGTAATATATCTGACAGGAGCCCGTACATGCTAATACCATCACTAATCATCTGATATCATCACTACTGTAATATATACCTCACAGAGGCCCATACATTCTGATATCATCACTAATATACACCTGATAGGAGCCCATACATTCTGATATCATCACTAATATATACCTGACAGGAGCCCGTACAGTCTATATCTACAGTAATATATACCTGACAGGAGCCCGTACAGTCTGTATCTACAATAATATATACCTGACAGGAGCCCGTAAGGTCTGTATCTACAATAATATATACCTGACAGGAGCCTGTACAGTCTGTATCTACAATAATATACACCTGACAGGAGCCCGTACAGTCTATACCTACAGTAATATACACCTGACAGGAGCCTGTACAGTCTATATCTACAGTAATATATACCTGACAGGAGCCTGTACAGTCTGTATCTACAATAATATATACCTGACGGGCCCATACAGTCTATATCTACAATAATATATACCTGACAGGAGTACGTACAGTCTGTATCTACAATAATATATACCTGGCAGGAGCCCGTACAGTCTGTATCTACAATAATATATACCTGACAGGAGCCCGTACAGTCTGTATCTACAATAATATATACCTGACAGGAGTCCGTACAGTCTATATCTACAATAATATATACCTGGCAGGAGCCCGTACAGTCTATATCTACAATAATATATACCTGACAGGAGCCTGTACAGTCTATATCTACAATAATATATACCTGACAGGAGTCCGTACAGTCTATATCTACATTAATATATACCTGACAGGAGCCCATACAGTCTGTATCTACAATAATATATACCTGACAGGAGCCTGTACAGTCTATATCTACAATAATATATACCTGACAGGAGCCCGTACAGTCTGTATCTACAATAATATATACCTGACAGGAGCCCGTACAGTCTATATCTACATTAATATATACCTGACAGGAGCCCATACAGTCTGTATCTACAATAATATATACCTGACAGGAGCCCGTACAGTCTATATCTACAATAATATATACCTGACAGGAGCCTGTACAGTCTGTATCTACAATAATATATACCTGACAGGAGCCCGTACAGTCTGTATCTACAATAATATATACCTGACAGGAGCCCGTACAGTCTGTATCTACAATAATATACACCTGACAGGAGCCCGTAAGGTCTGTATCTACAATAATATATACCTGACAGGAGCCCGTACAGTCTGTATCTACAATAATATATACCTGGCAGGAGCCCGTAAGGTCTGTATCTACAATAATATATACCTGACAGGAGCCCGTACAGTCTATATCTACAATAATATACACCTGACAGGAGCCCGTACAGTCTATATCTACAATAATATATACCTGACAGGAGCCTGTACAGTCTGTATCTACAATAATATACACCTGACAGGAGCCTGTACAGTCTGTATCTACAGTAATATATACCTGACAGGGGCCTGTACAGTCTATATCTACAGTAATATATACCTGACAGGAGCCTGTACCGTCTGTAGCTACAATAATATATACCTGACAGGAGCCTGTACAGTCTGTATCTACAATAATATACACCTGACAGGAGCCCGTACAGTCTATACCTACAGTAATATACACCTGACAGGAGCCTGTACAGTCTATATCTACAGTAATATATACCTGACAGGAGCCTGTACAGTCTGTATCTACAATAATATATACCTGACGGGCCCATACAGTCTATATCTACAATAATATATACCTGACAGGAGTACGTACAGTCTGTATCTACAATAATATATACCTGGCAGGAGCCCGTACAGTCTATATCTACAATAATATATACCTGACAGGAGCCTGTACAGTCTATATCTACAATAATATATACCTGACAGGAGTCCGTACAGTCTATATCTACATTAATATATACCTGACAGGAGCCCATACAGTCTGTATCTACAATAATATATACCTGACAGGAGCCCGTACAGTCTATATCTACATTAATATATACCTGACAGGAGCCCATACAGTCTGTATCTACAATAATATATACCTGACAGGAGCCCGTACAGTCTATATCTACAATAATATATACCTGGCAGGAGCCTGTACAGTCTGTATCTACAATAATATATACCTGACAGGAGCCCATACAGTCTGTATCTACAATAATATATACCTGACAGGAGCCCGTACAGTCTGTATCTACAATAATATACACCTGACAGGAGCCCGTACAGTCTGTATCTACAATAATATATACCTGACAGGAGCCCGTACAGTCTGTATCTACAATAATATATACCTGGCAGGAGCCCGTAAGGTCTGTATCTACAATAATATATACCTGACAGGAGCCCGTACAGTCTATATCTACAATAATATATACCTGACAGGAGCCCGTACAGTCTATATCTACAATAATATACACCTGACAGGAGCCCGTACAGTCTATACAATAATATATACCTGACAGGAGCCTGTACAGTCTGTATCTACAATAATATACACCTGACAGGAGCCCGTACAGTCTATACCTACAGTAATATATACCTGACAGGAGCCTGTACCGTCTGTAGCTACAATACTATATACCTGACAGGAGCCTGTACAGTCTGTATCTACAATACTATATACCTGACAGGAGTACGTACAGTCTGTATCTACAATAATATATACCTGACAGGAGCCCGTACAATCTGTATCTACAATAATATATACCTGACAGGAGCCCGTACAGTCTATATCTACAGTAATATATACCTGACAGGAGCCTGTACAGTCTGTATCTACAATAATATATACCTGACAGGAGCCTGTACAGTCTATATCTACAGTAATATATACCTGACAGGAGTACGTACAGTCTGTATCTACAATAATATATACCTGACAGGAGCCCGTACAATCTGTATCTACAATAATATATACCTGACAGGAGCCCATACAGTCTATATCTACAGTAATATATACCTGACAGGAGTACGTACAGTCTGTATCTACAATAATATATACCTGACAGGAGCCCATACAGTCTGTATCTACAATAATATACACCTGACAGGAGTACGTACAGTCTGTATCTACAATAATATATACCTGACGGGCCCATACAGTCTATATCTACAATAATATATACCTGACAGGAGCCCATACAGTCTGTATCTACAATACTATATACCTGACAGGAGCCTGTACAGTCTACTGTCTTCACCAGTGAGCCAGCTAGACTGTATGGGCTGCAGTCAGGACCTGGCAGGAGCCCATATATTCTACTGGCATTAATAATTTATACCTTGAAGGAGCACATACATTCTAGTGTCATGTATAGGCTGCAGTCAGGGCCAGGCAGCAGCCCATAAAGTCTGCTATGGTCAGGAATATATACCTGGAAGGAGCCCATACAGTCTAGCGTCTTCAGTAGTGAGACAGCTACACTGTATGTCAAAAAAACCTGGCACTCAACTTATTGTATCTGGAGATATGTTTTATTGTCAGCAACAAAAACGTTTCGGTCCCAAAACGGACCTTCCTCAGTTACGTTAGAAGTAGAGGATTGGAGAAAGATGTGCCCGTGTAGGCAAGTGATAAGTGGTTTCCATGAGGATGCAGACCTTAGGTCTGTGTGAGGCTGAGTGGGCAATGTCCTTGCAGAAGTGGCGTTACTGACGCGGTGTCCACCGCTAGTCTGCTGCCCTAGAAGTAACGCCACTTCTGCAAGGACATTGCCCACTCAGCCTCACACAGACCTAAGGTCTGCATCCTCATGGAAACCACTTATCACTTGCCTACACGGGCACATCTTTCTCCAATCCTCTACTTCTAACGTAACTGAGGAAGGTCCGTTTTGGGACCGAAACGTTTTTGTTGCTGACAATAAAACATATCTCCAGATACAATAAGTTGAGTGCCAGGTTTTTTTGATATATGGTTATGGTGTTGGAACCTACCTGAGCACCACCAAGATTAAGGCAGTGCACGAGTCTAACTTTTGAGCTACACTGTATGGGCTGCAGTCAGGACCTGGAAGGAGCCCATACAGTCTAGGCTGGCTCAACCCTGACCTGATGAAGCTTTTCCTGGTTGCAGTTTTTCTTCACTCTGTGCACGCTGGGATTGGCTCAGGCACGCTGGGTCCTAGTGCCCACCCTGCATTTCACTCACACTTCCTGGTCCTGCAGTGCAAACGTTATCAGTAAGTGGGGATGGAACTCGGTTTATTCAATTCAGGTATGTCTCTGTGAGACCGTTGGGGTATTGTGGGGGCGGAAAGTGAGTGAGGGGGACAGGGTACTGAGGGGTATGAATGTGAGACCATGGGGGTGTTGTGGGAGCTGAAGGTGGGTGAGGGGGGACAGGGCACTGAGGGGTGGATGTGAGATGATGGGGGTATTGGGGCTGAAGTGGGGGAGGGGAGACAGGTCACTGGGGGCTGAATATTATAATGTTTTGTTATGATATTATATGTGCTCCATCATGTAATATTTGCTGTTTGGGGAGGCTGGAGATGGGGGGGTAGGGGGCTTTTGATACGTACCACCTGGGTCTTTTATGAGTATTAGTATAAGGAGCCTGCATACAGTAACCAAGAGCTGCATCACATTTACAGCACCACTCCAGCATTATTTTTTATTTCATTGCTGGAGCGGTGCTGAAAATCCACATCCCCTGCGCCCTGTCTGATACTCACCTTCTGGCGTCTTCATCTGTTTTAGTCTCCGCTCGGCTCCGTCTCCTGCAGTTTGTGACCTGTCCGAGGCTCCAGTGTTTCATGGAGCAGCGCAGAGGTCACTAATCAATGTGAGTCTGTGGGAGCCTCGTTCTGGCCTCTTTCTCACTCTCAGGCTATGTGCACACGTTGCGGATTAGCCGCTGCGGATTTTCAGCAGTTTTCCATCTGGTTTACAGTGCCATGTAAACCTATGGAAAACCAAATCCACAGTGCCCATGGTGCGGAAAATACTGCGTGGAAACGCTGCATTGTATTTTCCGTAGCATGTCAATTCTTTTTGAGGATTCCGCAGCGTTTTACACCTGCTCCTGTATAGGATTCCGCAGGTGGTAAAACGCAGGTGAAATCTGCACAAAAAACACATAGTCACACATTGTGACATAGCTTCTAACTTCTGGCCAGTCAGAAGCTGCGCTCACAAGTTTGAGCAGCGGCACTGCAGCAGTGCCACAAAATAGTGATTACGCCGGAGGATGAGTAAATGACCGGGGCATGTATATGGGAGCTGCGGGCCAATCATACTATGTATAAGGGAGCTGTAAGTCCATCATACTGTGTATACGGGAGCTGTGGGCCCATCATACTGTGTATAAGGGAGCTGCGGGTCCATCATACTGTGTATAAGGAAGCTGCGGGCCCATCATACTGTGTATAAGGGAGCTGTAAGTCCATCATACTGTGTATATGGGAGCTGCGGGTCCATCAGACTGTATACGGGAGCTGTAAGTCAATCATACTGTTTGTGCGGGAGCTGCAGGCCCATCAGACAATGTATAAGGGATCTGAGGGCCCATCACACTGTGTATACACTATGTTCCAAATTATTATGCAATTGACATTTTTATCGGATTTTCCTAAATGGTTGGTGCAAATGACAGTCAGTCTAATAAAAGTAATCACCCGTTAGAGTATACATCGAATTTTATTGAATAAACCTCCCAATGATAACAGTATAATCTCCAAAATGAATAAAAACTTAAAATGCATTGTTCCAAATTATTAGGCACAGTAGAATTTCTAAACATTTGATATGTTTTAAAGAACTGAAAATGCTCATTTGTGGACTTTGCAGCATTAGGAGGTCACATTCACTGAACAAAAAGCTATTTAACTCCAAAACATCCTAACAGGCCAAGTTACATGTTACCATAGGAACCCTTCTTTGATATCACCTTCATAATTCCTGCATCCATTGAATTTCTGCTTGTATTTCTTTGCATGAAGTCAGAATAGCCTCCCAGAGCTGCTGTTTTGATGTGAACTGCCTCCCACCCTCAAAGATCTTTTGCTTGATGATTCTCCAAAGGTTCTCTATAGGGTTGAGGTCAGGGGAAGATGGTGGCCACACCATGAGTTTATCTCCCTTTATGCCCATAGCAGCCAATGACTCAGATGTATTCTTTGCAGCATGACAGCATGAGATGGTGCATTGTCAGGCATGAAGATGCTTCTGTTCCTGAAGGCACGTTTCTGCTTTTTATACCATGGAAGAAAGTTGTCAGTCAGAAACTCTATACACTTTGCAGAGGTCATTTTTACATCTTCAAGAACCTTAAAGGGCCTTACCAGCTGTTCCCCATGATTCCGGCCCAAACATGACTCCTCCACCTCTTTGCTGTTGTTACAGCCTTGTTGCGACATGGTGGCCATACACCAACCATCCACTACTCCATCCATTTGGACCATCCAGGGTTGCTCAACACTTATCAGTAAACAAGAATGTTTGGAAATTAGTCTTCATGTATGTCTGGGCCCAATGCAACCATTTCTGCTTGTGAACACTGTTTAAGGGTGGCCGAATAGTAGGTTTATGCACCACAGCAAGCCTTTGAAGGATCCTATACCTTGAGGTTCGAGAGACTACAGAGGCACCAGCAGCTTCAAATATCTTTTTGCTGCTTTGTAATGTTTTAGCAGCTGCTCTGTTAATCCGATGAACTTGCCTGGCAGAAATCTTCCTCATTATGCCTTTATCAGCACAAACACATCTGTGCTCAAATACAGCCACAAATCTCTTAACAGTACAATGATCACGCTTAAGGGTACCGTCACACAGTACCATTTTGATCGCTACGACGGTACGATTCGTGACGTTCTAGCGATATCGTTACGATATCGCAGTGTCTGACACGCAGCAGCGATCAGGGATCCTGCTGAGAATCGTACGTCGTAGCAGATCGTATGGAACTTTCTTTCGTCGCTTGATCACCCGCTGACATCGCTGGATCGTTGTGTGTGACAGCGATCCAGCGATGTGTTCGCTTGTAACCAGGGTAAACATCGGGTAACTAAGCGCAGGGCCGCGCTTAGTAACCCGATGTTTACCGTGGTTACCAGCGTAAACGTAAAAAAAAACCAAACAGTGCATACTTACATTCCGGTGTCTGTCCCCGGCGTCTCAGCTTCTCTCCACTGTGTGAGCGTCTGCCAGCCGGAAAGCGAGCACAGCGGTGACGTCTGACGTCACCGCTGTGCTTTCTGGCTATGGCGCTTACACAGTGGAGAGAAGCAGAACGCCGGGGACAGACACCGGAATGTAAGTATGCACTGTTTGTTTTTTTTACGTTTACGCTGGTAACCACGGTAAACATCGGGTTACTAAGCGCGGCCCTGCACTTAGTTACCCGATGTTTACCCTGGTTACCGGGGACTTCGGCATCGCTCCAGCGCCGTGATTGCAACGTGTGACCGCAGTCTACGACGCTGGAGTGATAATCATACGATCGCTGCGACGTCACGGATCGTGCCGTCGTAGCGATTAAAATGGCACTGTGTGACGGTACCCTAAGTTTTCGGGAAATTTCTAATGTTTTCATCCCTTCATCAAGGCATTGCACTATTTTTGTGCTTTTCAGCAGCAGAGAGATCCTTTTTCTTTCCCATGTTACTTGAAAACTGTCACCTGCTTAATAATGTGGAACATCATTTTTAAGTAGTTTTCCTTTCATTCGAATCACCTGGAAAACTAATTATCACATATGTTTAAGATTGATTTCAGTGATCCATTGAGCCCTGAGACACAATACCATCCACGAGTTTATTTGAAAAACAAAACAAATTAAATCTTTATCACACTTAAATCCAATTTGCATAATAATTTGGAACACAGTGTAAGGGAGCTGCGGGCCCATCACACTGTGTATAAGGGAGCTGTGCACACATCATACTTTCATACTGTGTATAAGGGAGCTGCGGGCCAATCATACTGTGTACATGGGGGCTGCGGGCCAATCATACTGTGTACATGGGGGCTGCGGGCCCATCATACTGTGTATACGGGAGCTGTAAGTCCATCATACTGTGTATATGGGAGCTGCGGGCCCATCATACTGTGTATAAGGGAGCTGCGGGCCCATCATACTGTGTATATGGGAGCTGCAGGCCAATCATACTGTGTATAAGGGAGCTGTGGGCCCATCATACTGTGTATAGGGAACTGTGAAGGCATATTGTGCATATGGGAGCTGTTGGCCCATTGCACTGTATATAGGGGAGCTCTGGTAGGCATTATACTTTCTATAGTGGAGTTCTGTCAGCATTATACTGTGTATAGGGGAGCATTGGGCTCATACTGTGTAGAGGGGACCATCATACTGTGTTAGGCTACTTTCACACTAGCGTCGGGCTCGGCCCATCGCAGTGCGACGGGCCGAGGTTACCGACGCTAGCGTTGTATGCGCCGCACAACGGGGGCAGAGGATGCATTTTTCCAGCGCATCCGCTGCCCCATTGTGAGGTGTGGGGAGGTGGGGGCGGAGTTCCGGCCGCGCATGCGCGGTCGGAAAAAGCGGACCGTCGGTGGCAAAAAACGTTACATGTAGCTTTTTTTGTGCCGACGGTCCGCCACAACACGGCGCAACCGTCGCACGACGGGTGCGACGTGTGTCAATCCGTCGCAATGCGTCGCTTAATGTTAGTCTATGGGGAAAAAAATGCATCCTGCAAGCACTTTTGCAGGATCCGTTTTTTCGGCCAAACGACGCATTGCGACAGATTGCAAAAAACGCTAGTGTGAAAGTAGCCTAAAGGCAGTGAGAATATCATACGGTGTATAATGGAGCTGCGGGCCAATCATACTGTGTATACGGGAGCTGTGAAGGCATATTTTGCATATGGGAGCTGTAGGCCCATTACACTGTATATAGGGGAGCTCTGGGAGGCATTATACTTTCTATAGTGGAGTTCTGTCAGCATTATACTGTGTATAGGGGAGCATTGGGCTCATACTGTGTAGAGGGGAGCAGTGAGAACATCATACTGTGTAGAGGGGAGCAGTGAGAATATCATACGGTGTATAGGGGAGCTGTGGGGGCCTTATACTGTGTATAGGGAAGCTTTAAGCTCACCATACTGTGTATAATGGAGCAGTACATGGGGGAACTTTGGGGACATTATTAAATGTTAAGTGGGCACTTAAGCATCGTTGTTATAGGGGCACTCAGTATTGTGACCATCAAAGTTGCATATGGTCACAATATGGCGGTAAAGTCAATGTTCGTTTTTGTATATAGATTTATTTTCAATAACAGTGCGGTCATATTCTGAGGTTCCCCTATATTCACAATTAGGCCGGCCTCACACTAGCAAGTTTTACGGACGTATGAGCGCATAAACTACATCCGTAAAACTCGCAAAATAAACGGCACAATTATTCTCAATGGGGCTGCTCCTATTAGCCGTATATTACGGTTCAGTATTATACGGCTTTCTACGGCCGTACAAAATCGCAGCATGCTGCGTTTGTCACCGTATTGCGCAAAAAAATCGCCAATGAAAGTCTATGGGGGCGAGAAAAATACGGATTCCACACTGACCAGCAGTGTGACTTGCGAGAAATACGCAGCGGTGTTAGTGAAAAGCCGGTAATTCAATTGCCGGCTTTTCATTTCTCCTGCACAAACCCGACAGGATATGAGACATGGTTTACATACAGTAAACCATCTCATATCCCCTTTTTTTTTGCATATTCCACACTACTAATGTTAGTAGTGTGTATGTGCAAAATTTCTGCGCTGTAGCTGCTGAAATAAAGGGTTAAATGGCGGAAAAAATTGGCGTGGGCTCCCGCGCAATTTTCTCCGCCAGAATGGTAAAGCCAGTGACTGAGGGCAGATATTAATAGCCAGGAGAGGGTCCATGGTTATTGCCCCCCCCCCCCGTGGCTAAAAACATCTGCCCCCAGCCACCCCAGAAAAGGCACATCTGGAAGATGCGCCTATTCTGGCACTTGGCCACTCTCTTCCCACTCCCTGTAGCGGTGGGCTATGGGGTAATGAAGGGTTAATGCCACCTTGCTATTGGAAGGTGACATTAAGCCAGATTAATAATGGAGAGGCGTCAATTATGTCACCTATCCATTATTAATCCAATAGTACGAAAGGGTTAAAAAAACACACACACACACATGATTTAAAAGTATTTTAATGAAATAAACACAGCGGTTGTGGTAATAATTTATTGTTCTCTCAATCCATCAGGAACACCCTCGCTTGGAAAAATAATAAACGCACAAGATACATACCCTCTGGTGAACCGTCTCGTCCCACGAAGTAATCCATCTGAAGGGGTTAACTAATATTACAGGCAGGAGCCCTGCTAAATGCAGCTGTGCTCCGTGCCTGTAATCCCCGGCGAATGAATGAAATGTAGGTCATTGACCTACATTTCCTTCAGTCGCGGTGAGGCGCCCTCTGGTGGATGTTCTCATGAACTGCAGCCTGGGAACTTTTTCCCACACTCCAGGTCATATGAGGACATCCACCAGGGGGCGCATCACCGTGACTGAAGGAAATGTAGGTCAATGACATACATTTCATTCATTCGCTGGGGATTACAGGCACGGAGCACAGCTGCATTTAGCAGTTCTCCTGCCTGTAATATTAGTTAACCCCTTCAGATGGATTACTTCGTGGGACGAGACGGTTCACCAGAAGGTATGTATCTTGTGCGTTTATTATTTTTCCAAGCGAGGGTGTTCCTGATGGATTGAGAGAACAATAAATTATTACAACAACCGCTGTGTTTATTTCATTAAACTACTTTTAAATCATGTGTGTGTGTGTTTTTTAACCCTTTCCAACAATTGGATTAATAATGGATAGGTGTCATAATTGACGCCTCTCCATTATTAATCTGGCTTAATGTCACCTTACAATAGCAAGGTGGCATTAACCCTTCATTACCCCATATCCCACCGCTACAGGGAGTGGGAAGAGAGTGGCCAAGTGCCAGAATAGGCGCATCTTCCAGATGTGCCTTTTCTGGGGTGGCTGGGGGCAGATGTTTGTAGCCACGGGGGGGCCAATAACCATGGTCCCTCTCTAGGCTATTAATATCTGGCCTCAGTCACTGGCTTTACCATTCTGGCGGAGAAAATTGCGCGGGAGCCCACGCCAATTTTTTCCGCCATTTAACCCTTTATTTCAGCAGCTACAGCGCTGAAATTTTGCACATACACACTACTAACATTAGTAGTGTGGAATATGCAAAAAAAGGGGATATGAGATGGTTTACTGTATGTAAACCATGTCTCATATCCTGTCGGGTTTGTGCAGGAGAAATGAGAAGCCGGCAATTGAATTACCGGCTTTTCACAGATATCACGCTGTAGTAAATATAAATACAGAATATATATATATGTGTCTCAATGACATATATATATATATATATATATATATATATATATATATATATATATATATATACTGTATATATGTTTTAATGAACATTTGAGCACATAAATCCATTAGATGTCGGTTTTGCAAGCCTGCGCGAAAATCTCGCAGTACGGATGCCATACGGATTACATACGGAGGATGCCATGCGCAAAATACGCTGACACACCCTGACTACGGATCAATATTTTGGGAACATTTCTCCGTATTACGGCCGTAGTACGGACGTATAATACGTGGCGTATTGTCTTACGCCCAGTGTGAGGCCGGCCTTAGAGTGCGCAACCGTAGCTGTAATCAGGGTTAGCTGGTTAGGGGCCCACTCAGATGTTTGCCCCCCCCAAGTTGAAACCCTAGCTACACCTCTGGATGGACTTAAAGTCTTCCTTCAACCTTAACCCCTTCATGACCATGGGATTTTCCGTTTTTCCGTTTTCGTTTTTCACTCCCCTCCTTCCCAGAGCCATAACTTTTTTATTTTTCCGTCAATATGGCCATGTGAGGGCTTATTTTTTGCGGGACGAGTTGTACTTTTGAACGACATCATTGGTTTTACCATGTCGTGTACTAGAAAACGGGAAAAAAATTCCAAGTGCGGTGAAATTGCAAAAAAAGTGCAATCCCACACTTGTTTTTTGCTTGGCTTTTTTGCTAGGTTCACTAAATGCTAAAACTGACCTGCCATTATGATTCTCCAGGTCATTATGAGTTCATAGACACCTAGCATGACTAGGTTATATTTTACCTAAGTGGTGAAAAAAAATTCCAAACTTTGCTAAAAAAAAAAAAAAAAAAAAAAAAAATTGCGCCATTTTCCGATACTCGTAGCGTCTCCATTTTTCGTGATCTGGGGTTGGGTGAGGGCTTATTTTTTGCGTGCCGAGCTGGCGTTTTTAATTATAGCATTTTGGTGCAGATACATTCTTTTGATCGCCCGTTATTGCATTTTAATGCAATGTCGCGGCGACCAAAAAAAAGGAATTTCTGGCGTTTCGATTTTTTTTCTCATTACGCCATTTAGCGATCAGGTTAATGCTTTTTTTTATTGATAGATTGGGCGATTCTGAACGCGGCGATACCAAATATGTGTAGGTTTGATTTTTTTTATTGATTTATTTTGATTGGGGCGAAAGGGGGGTGATTTAAACTTTTATGTTTTTTTTATTTTTTTCACATTTTTAAAAACTTTTTTTTTTCACTTTTGCCATGCTTCAATAGCCTCCATGGGAGGCTAGAAGCAGGCACAGCCCGATCGGCTCTGCTACATAATGTTATGTAGGAGAAATACAGGTGTGCTATGAGCGCCGACCACAGGGTGGCGCTCACAGCTACCGAGGATCAGTAACCATAGAGGTCTCAAGGACCTCTATGGTTACAATACTGAAGCATCGCCGACCCCCAATCATGTGACGGGGGTCGGCGATGACGTCATATCCGGCCGCCCGGCCGGATGCGGTAGTTAAATGCCGCTGTCTGCGTTTGACAGCGGCATTTAACTAGTTAATAGGTGCGGGCAGATCGCGATTCTGCCCGCGCCTATTGCGGGCACATGTCAGCTGTTCAAAACAGCTGACATGTCCCGGCTTTGATGCGGGCTCAGCGCGGAGCCCTGCATCAAAGCAGGGGACCTGACGTCGGACGTACTATCCCGTCCGACGTCAGGAAGGGGTTAAGGGGCCGATATCCGATTTGACTATCTGATCTTTAAGATTTTTACTTCTCCAATATGAGAAGAGTGGGGGTTCCCCAAATTCCTTGATTCTTGGTAGGCACTTTCCCAGCATGTCCCAATGTCTCCTAATCACCTCTGCTATGGATCCACTTTCTTCCGTATATGTCGTGACTTTTTTGTATCTATGTCTATTTCCATAGATATGTCCATATCCATGTTTCTAAACCCCTTCACCCCTGGAGCTTTTTTGTTTTCATTTATCGCTCCCCTTCTTTCCAGAGCCATAATTTTTCCGTCAATATGGCCATGTGAGGGCTTATCTTTTGCGGGACAAGTTCTACTTTTGAACGACACCATTGGTTTTACCATGTCGTGTAACAGAAAATGTGAAAAAAAGTCAAAGTGCGATGAAATTGCAAAAAAAGTGCAATCCCACACTTGTTTTTTGCTTGGCTTTTTTGCTAGGTTCACTAAATGCTAAGGCTGTGTGCACACGTTGCGGATTTGATTGCCGATCCGCAGCATTTTTTGCCGCACAGAATTGCATCAAATCCGCAGTGTAGTGCACAACCAATGTAAGTCTATGGGAGCCGCAGACTTGTGCACATGCTGCGGAAAAAGCCGCACCGAAACGCAGCTTTTTTTTCCGCAGCATGTCACTTCTTTTGTGCCGAACTGCAGCGTTTATGCACCCATAGATTTGCATTGAGTCGGGCACATCCACAGCAAAACCGCAGATATAAAAAAGATCTGCAGTTTAGATGCGGATGTGGGTCCGAGAAACACTGCAGTTCGGGAGGAGGGAAGTGTGTGGGCGGTGACGGAGTGCGTGTATGTGTGTGGGGACGGGGTCTGCGGGCTGTTCGGATGTGTGTGGCGCTGTGCGGGACTGTTCAGGTGTGTGCGGGGTCTGCGGGCTGTTCGGATGTGTGCGGGACTGTTCGGATCTGTGCGGCGCTGTGCGGGATTGTTCGGGTGTGTGCGGGACTGTTCAGGTGTGTGCGGGGCTGTGCGGGGGGTCTTTTGGGGTGTGTGTGCAGGCATCATCCGATGGGACTACAAGTACGCAGCATCCAATCTGCAGCTAATTCGGATGTAATCCGGACAGTGGACACGCACCCTACACTATCCATACATCTATCAATAGATATATCTATCCAGATATATCTATAGATAGATATAGGAATAGGTAGATGTATGTATCTATAGATCTATCTATATGTAGATCTGTCTATCCATTTCATCTATCATCTATCTGTCTATCTGTGTGTAATGGAGTGTGGGTTGGACAAATGTAAAAGAGGAGGTTGGACAATAATGACAGCACAAATCTTTTTTTTTTGTTTAATAATACATCTTTATTTAGCTTTCAAAAACGCACAAACATGCAAAAACCGCAACAAAAAACAAAGAACTGCATCAAAGCCACACAAAAAACCCGCATCAAAACCGCTCAAAAAAAAATGAAAAAACTGTGAAAAAAATGCATCCAAAACACAGCGGCGTTTTCTACATGGAGATGCAGATTTTGTGCAGAAAATTCTGCACCCAAATCTGCAACGTGTGCACACAGCATAAAACTGACCTGCCATTATGATTCTCCAGGTCATTACGAGTTCATAGACACCAAACACGTCTAGGTTATTTTTTATCTAAGTGGTGAAAAAAAATTCCAAAGTTTGCTAAAAAGAAATAAAATAATTGCGCCATTTTCTGATACCCGTAGCGTCTATATTTTCTGAGATATCGTGTCGGGTGAGGGATATTTTTTTTTGCGCGCCGAGCTGACGTTTTTAATGATACCACTTTTGTGCAGAAACGTTTTTTTGATCGCCCGTTATTGCAGTTTAATGCAGTGTCGCGGCGACCAAAAAAACATAATTTTGTCTTTTGTTTTTTTTTTCTCGCTATGCCGTTTAGCGATCATGTATTTTTTTTTTGTTGTATTTAAAACAGCTGACATGTTGCGGCTTTGAAGTTGGCTCACCGCCGAATATGTTTCAGTTTAAAAAAAAAAAAAATGGCGTGGGCTCCCGTGAAATTTTCTGCGCCAGAGGGGGAAAGTCGACGGCCGGGGGCCAATATTTGTAGCCTGCTATGTCTGCGTAGCCTTTACTGGCTATTAAAATAGGGGGACCCCACAAAAAAAATGACGTGGGGTCCCTCTATATTTTATAGCCAGAAAGGCTACGCAGACAGCTGCGGGCTGATATTCATAGCCTAGAGAGGGGCCATGGATTTTGGTCCCCCCCCCCCCCCGGCTACAAATACCAGTCCGCAGCCGCCCCAGAAATGGCGCATCTGTAAGATGCGCCAATTCCGGCACTTAGCCCCTCTCTTCCCACTCCCGTGTAGCGGTGGGATATGGGGTAATAAGGGGTTAATGTCACCTTGCTATTGTAAGCTGACATTAAGCCGGGTTAATAACGGAGAGGCGGCAATAAGACGTCTATCCGTTATTAATCCAATAGTAAGAAAGGGTTAATAAAACACACACACATTAGGAAAAAAGTATTTTATTATTCTTCATTTAACCATACTTACCATACTTCAGCGCCTGCAAAAAACGAAAAATAATAAACCGTATACTACCTGTCCGCCGTAGTCCAATTAATAACGAGTGTCCCACGACGATCTCCCCTATAGAACAGTGACATCGGTTGATGTCACTGCTCTATAGGCCTCCAGTGACACACTGACAGGAGACAAAGGCTCCTGCAGTGCATCACTGAGAGGTTAACCTTAGTTCATAGTCTCACTTTATGGCAATTGCTGCCTGTGCCTCACACAGCAATGGCATAAAGTGAGACTAGGGACTATTTTCTCACAGGGGCGTAGGAATACATTGTGGGGAATACATTGTGGAAGGATACCTTCCTCCCCTCATTGTGTTCCTGGAGCCCCTGGAAAGCAGTCGCATCAGCTGATGCTCCTGCTCTCCACGGTAGATCGTCGAGGGACACTCGTTTTAATTGGATTTCTGCGGATCAGGGAGTATAGTGTTTGTTTATTATTTTAATATTTTTTACAGATGACAATGGCTTCGGGGATCAAAGTGACAAGTGATGGTGTGTATATACTCTATGTTATATGTACTGTATGTCTGTATGTACTGTATGTATGTACTGTATGTGGCATGTCGCATGATGTCACATGTTGCATGTCATCGCATGGGGCATGTTGTCGCATGCCGTCACATGGTGCATGTCGCATGATATCACATGTCGCATGGTGCATATCGCATGATGTCACATGTTGCATGTCGTCGCATGGCGCATGTTGCCGCATGTCGCATGCTGCATGTCGTCGCATGCTGCATGTCGTCGCATGTTGTCACATGTAGCGTGCTGCATGTGGCATGGTGCATGTCACATGGTGTCACATGTTGCATGGCGCATGTCGTAGCACGGCGCATGTCATCGCATGCTGCATGTCGGCGCATGTTCTGTTTGTGTGTTCTATGTATGTATGTACTGTATGTATATGTGTTTTTTTTTTTACATTCAACACATTAGCCGGATGATGGGACTACTACTGTCCCATCATTCGCTAATGTGTCACTCATTGTCACTGTAGCAGGCAGGGCCCGATGGGACTTGTAGTCCCATCGGACCATGCCTGCACACAGAGACAACGCTGCCGCCACCACCACCGCACAGCCACACTCCAGCACCTTCGGTTTCATCGCGCAGACCCCCACCGTCGCACCGGCCGGCACCGGATGCAGACGCACCGGCCGGCACCGGATGCAGACGCACCGGCCGCCGCCACAGCACCGGACGCCGACGCACCGGCCGCCGCCATGGCACCAGAAGCCGACGCACCGGCCACGGCACCGGACACCGACGCACTGGCCGCCGCCACGGGACCGGCCGCCGCCACGGGACCGGCCGCCGCTGCACATCTCGGCCAGCAGATCCCAGTACAGATACCTGGCCTGCACACACAGCCCCGCCCCCCCAGCAAAGTCCCACCCGCCCCCAGCACAGCGCCGCAGGCAGACCCCAGGCCCGCCCACAGCCCAGTCACTCTTGAGTGACTGCTGACTGTGCGGCTTGGACACGCCTGTTACTGACGTCACGTCAATTTCCAGAGTCTGGAAATTGACGTGACGTCGGCGGAAATTAGCGGTGGCTGCAGCCTGGGGGTCACGTGACCCGGACTTAGCCGCCGCCATAGCGCCGCTCACAGGCGAAAACGGCAACAGAAGGTATTTATAAAATTGATTAGGGGCCTCAGGGGGATACATTGGGGGGTTAACTGAAAGTAGTGGACAACCCCTTTAATAATTATGTTACTATGTAATGGCCCCAACATGTGGGTGCCTAGCTGTGCACCTAACTACAATACCCAGCATGCCCTCACAAACTGTGGATTTCAGGGAATGCAATAGTAAGTGACCCCTCGGAAGTAGATAAGTGGTTGAGACATTCCTCTGGCATTTCTGTTTGCTTGAATTTGTACAAATCTAATAAAATTACATTTTATTGGTCATAAATGGCATATGACTTGTGAAGACAATTACAATTGATTGCAATTTTGGGGACAGTAATTATATCTAAAAGCCATAAAATGGTAAGTTCTGCTGTCCACGTCTACCAGTGGCTTTATTACCAGAGCAGCATGCTCTTCCTGCTATGATATCTTTTCCTTTTATCATTACATCCATTTTATATTTAATTCATTCATTATTCTTTGACATTGGCTTCTCTGTATAAATTGTAACATGAAAAATGTCTTAAATAAAGAGTGTATTAAAAAAAATCTACAACTAATAACGATGGTGTTCCCTATTAATATTACATTTAGCAGCTATTTCAATTCCCATCTCATCGCCAGTCTGTAGCACCAGGTTGGCGCAGGCTGAATTTAGTGAGATTTTAGCCTCGGTGAGATTTAAATTTATGTCTAGTCACACAACACAGGACCATGAATAATTTAATAGTCGGGTAGGTATGCTTCAATTTTATTTAGTGACCATCAGAATTATAGCAAAGCTGCAGATTCCATAAATGAATAATATAAAAAAAATTGAGAGTTTTCATTTTTCTCAATAGGAAACTGAAAAATGGAAATCACGTCCTATTATACTTTTACAATTTTGAATCATTGTGGCTCTGGAAGACTGAATGAATGGTAAATGAGAGGTTTCATTAGTGTAAAGTGTTATATCAAGGGTATACACCGAAATGATTGGCCCCGCTCCCCACTGAGAGATCGAGCAATTATCTCTCTTCTACTTACAATAAATGTCCTGTATAATTTCATAGACGTCCATCAGGGTTTAGAGCGGCATTTTCTTACACGTCTCTTCATTTAATGATTAAGACATATGTCTCAATACGTCTTTCCGTATAGTGCTTTTGAATATGGGAAAAATATGTGAAAAAAATGCAGCTCTGAACCTTAATAAATGTGTTATGCAGTCACACAGGACATTGAAGGAGTTGTCCAGTCCTGACAAAACTTTCGGCAACCACTTTTAGAATTATACTCGCTCTTACGATTCCGCTCCCCTGGCCGGTTTGACCAGTCATTACATGACCTCCTATGTGGTTTGCCTACTAGCGACAATGTGCCCACTAGCTTCCTATCCACATCTCTCAATAGAAATGTTATTGAAGTGGATGAGAATCACATATTAGCAGTCACATAATGGCCTCTCAAATCGGTAAGTGGAGCTGAATCTTAACAGTATGTATCATTAACAGACACATGAAAAAAATAGCGGGTGAGTATTGCACACAAGAAATTTTTGACACATGAATCACCTACAGAAGCATTAAACGTGATAAAGTGCAAAGTATTTGAGAGTTATAATAGAGTTAAGTGGTAAACAGTACCAAAAGGGTCATAAAAGACCAAGAGTCACCCCCAAAAAAATAGCTGTAAATGCAAAGATGTACTGTCGGAATGGCTAACAACACTCATTGTACGTTTCGCAACAGCTTCATCCAGGGTCCCTATTCCATCTATCAATGCGACTTCTGGTTTATTATGATCCTATTGTTACAGGTTTTAAATACTTTTTCTCTTTCTTCCAATTATTCCTGCCTGATGTGACTCCTTTGTCAAACATTTTTTGTATGCATAACTCTGTTGGCTCACCCATCATTTTTTCCATGTGTTTACATATGTTGTCACTTTTTATATGTCTTAATATTAATATTCAATAAAAGCTATATGCATCTTTTATGTAAATCACTTATGTCCAGCACATTGTTTCTTGATAGCTTGATCAGTGCATGTGAATTTGGATTTACTACCTTTTGCCTCAGTGGGATACTTCCCTCTGGTTTACTCAGTATGTATAATCCTAAAAGTGGTTGCTGAAAATTTTGCCTGGCTGGACAATCCCTAACTTTAAATTAAAAAAATATTTGCCTGAGCTATCAACTGGGAGTTGGGTCTATCCTTTCTGGGTGTACCCTTGATAAGTATATTCAACAAAAGACAATGATAAAGAAATTAATATGGAAATGTTTAATAAATATGTTTTTGGATAAGAGGTGTCCAAATGGCGATGCCCAATGAAGACAGTGAAAATAAGCTTTTGAGACACTTTATGACCCGCGTCCAAACTACCTTCCACCATCACCACCTGGTAGAGGGTTATAAGAAAAAAGTGTTCAAAAAGTGAAGTCATCCTTAATATATATGATATTAAGGTGCATATCCAAATCAAGTGGAGGAATCTTGTGAAGTATGCTACAAAAATGAAAAGTCAAAAGCTATCGTGTGTGTATAGGCATCTTTACTCATAAGTGGTGGCCCTTCCTGAGTTAGAGAACATGACGCAGTGACATTATGTTGTTACTTTACTTTTTATCTATTCATAATAAGAATTGAATGTTAAAGCATGACAGATGAGCCACAAAACCATTAACAGAAGTTCCTTGTTCCAGTAGTGTGACAATGGTTCCATCGATCAATCACAGTACTGAAAATTGCCTCAATAACTAATGACTTTCTATCATGGTCAACGCTGAGTCCAGTCTAGTCTAACCTGTCTTTAGGTCTCCTGGAAACAGATTACATAGTTTTCCTAAAAATTGTTGATTTCTGATCCCTGACTTCAAAATAATTTCTTCCACAGCCTTTCAGGTCATTCCTGAGCTGTTTCACATAAAACTTTATTATTAGAATCTTCACTTTTTATCTTTTCATGGTTTTTCTTTATTGAACTTTAAAGCCCGACCCACGAGAGTAGAATACTACTTAGAAAATGTGACCTCCTGCTGTACAATTCACTAGAATAAAGCCGTGCTACTTAAGAAAAGTGTCCTCTTTATTTCTGGACCATAAAGTCGACCAGATGAGGATAAAATAACATTTGAAAAATGTGACTTCCTGATACAATTCAGTACAATAAAACTCTGTGGCTAAAGACATCCCCATCTCACGCGACCCCCCCAACGAACCTAACCATTACAGTAAATGGCTGCCCACTCTCCCCAGTCCCACAAGCTCGCTGCCTCGGGGTAATCCTTGACGCTGATCTCTCCTTCAAACCACATATCCAAGCCCTTTCCACTTCCTGCCGACTTCAACTCAAAAATATTTCACGAATCCGTTCATTCCTCAACCAAGAATCTGCAAAAACCCTAGTCCATGCCCTCATCATCTCTCGCCTTGACTACTGCAACCTCCTGCTCTGTGGCCTCCCCTCGAACACTCTCGCACCCCTCCAATCTATTCTAAACTCTGCTGCCCGACTAATCCACCTGTCCCCCCGCTATTCCCCTGCCTCTCCCCTCTGTCAATCCTTTCACTGGCTCCCCATTGCCCAGAGACTCCAGTACAAACCCTAACCATGACGTACAAAGCCATCCACAACCTGTCTCCTCCATACATCTGTGACCTCATCTCCCGGTACTTACCTACACGCAACCTCCGATCCTCACAAGATCTCCTTCTCTACTCCCCTCTTATCTCCTCTTCCCACAATTGCATACAAGATTTCTCTCGCGTATCACCCCTACTCTGGAACCCTCTACCACAACACATCAGACTCTCGCCTACCATCGAAATCTTCAAAAAGAACCTGAAGACCCACCTCTTCCAACAAGCCTACAACCTGCAGTAACCACCGATCAACCAAACCGCTGCATGACCAGCTCTATCCTCACCTACTGTATTCTCACCCATCCCTTGTAGATTGTGAGCCCTCGCGGGCAGGGTCCTCTCTCCTACTGTACCAGTTGTGACTTGTATTGTTTAAGATTATTGTACTTGTTTTTATTATGTATACCCCTCCTCACATGTAAAGCACCATGGAATAAATGGCGCTATAACAATAAATAATAATAATAATAATAATAAAGACATGCACAGATCAGCCGTAACAATAAATCCATTGACACGAGCAGGATATGACATTATTTTTTGACAATGGCACCTGCCAAGAGGTGGGATATAGTATAGTAGACAGCTGATCTGTTGGAAGCAGGAAAAATTGGCAATTGTAAAGATCAGAGTAATTTAGACTAAAAATGTGACAGCCAGACGACTGGGTTAAAGTATCTCTAAAGTGTTAGTGTTTGTGAGGTGTTTACAGTATGCAGTAATTAGAAACTACCAAAAGGGTTCGGAGAATGGACAATCAATGGAAAGAAAACAGAATCTTGGTTGCCCAAATATATTTTATGTGCGTAGGGAGCAGAGGCTAGATCATCTGGTTCAAACTCACAGAAGAACTACTGGAGCACAAATTGATTAAAAAGTTAATGTTGGCTCAGGGGTCAGGGGAAGATGAATGGTTGACTGATAGGTCAGACCTACAGTTCTCTATGATGAGGAAGTGCATTTATTGATCCACCTACCTTAAACTGATATAAAGAGACGTAAGCTTTCATGGATGCTGGAAATGCTTATCCTTGCGTTGTGTTTCAAGGCCCTATGCTGGCATGTATTAGTGGTATAATCCTGTGCACACTTCCCCTGCTTTGTCACCTACTCTGCAGGTGCGGATAGAGGAGATTATCCCTACCTGTATCTGTAAATGTAATGAATACTTTCAGTGCCCGGGTAGATGAGAATGGAGCCAAGAAGCATCAAATGATTACCTATGTGCCCACCAATATCTTGAGTGCTATGGGTGCAGTTGACACCTCCATCCAGTGTTTTCACCGATAATACATAGGCAGCAGGGGGACTGCAAATGCAGCACAAGAGTGAGAATTCATGGTCACATTTTTGAAATATCAACATGAAGTATCCAATCAGTAGGCTCCACAATTATGGGGAAGACTGATGACTTGACAGATGTCCAGAAGGCAGTCACTGACACACTCCACAAGGAGGGTAAGCCACAAAAGGTCATTGCTAAAGAAGCCGGCTGTTCACAGAGTGCTGTATCCAAGCATATTAATGGAACATTGAGTGGAAGGAAAAAGTGTTGTAGAAAAAGCTGAACAAGCAACCGGGATAACTGCAGCCTTGAAAGGATTGTTAAGAAAAGGCCATTCAAAAATGTGGGGGAGATTCACAAGGAGTGGACTGCTGCTTGTGTCGTTGCTTCAAGAGCCACCACACACAGACGTATCCAAGACATGGGCTACAAGTGTCACACTCCTTGTGTCAAGCCACTCATGACCAATAGACAATGCCAGAAGCGTCTTACTTGGGTAAAGGAGAAAAAGAACTGGACTGTTGCTCAGTGGTCCAAGGTGTTGTTTTCAGATGAAAGTAATTTTTGCATTTCATTTGGAAATCAAGGTCCCAGACTCTGGAGGAAAAGTGGAGAGACAGACAATCCAAGCTGCTTGAGGTCTAGTGTGAAGTTTCCACAATCAGTGATGGTTTGGGGAGCCATGTCATCTGCTGGTGTAGGTCCACTGTGTTTTATCAAGACCAAAGTCAGCGCAGCCGTCTACCAGGAAATTTTAGAGCACTTCATGCTTCCCTCTGCCGACAAGCTTTTTGGACATTGAAATTTCATTCTCCAGCAGAACGTGTCACCTGTCCACACTGCCAAATGTACCAATACCTGATTTAAAAACAACAATATCACTGTAGTTGATTGGCCAGCAAACTCACCTGACCTTAACCTCAGAGAATCTATGGGGTATTGTCAAGAGGAAGATGAGACACCAGAGCCAAACAATGCAGAAGAGCTGAAGGCTGTTATCAAACCAACCTGGGCTTCCATAACACCTCAGCAGTGCCACAGGCTGATCGCCTCCATGCCAGGCCGCATTGATGCAGTAATTGATGCCAAAGTAGCCCGACCAAGTATTGAGTGCATTTTCAGAATATACATTTCAGTAGGCCAACATTTTTGATTTTTAAACCATTTTCCAAGCTGGTGTTATAAAGTATTCTAATTTACTGAGATAATGACTTTTGGGTTTTCATTGGCTGTAAGCCATAATCATCATTTTTTTGGAAAAAATGTGGTCAATTTAAGGAGCGCTATGGCCTTTCATTGCAACATCCCAATCAAACCACCTGGTGCTTCTCATGCTGCGCTCTTCCATGTTTATTGTCTTATAATCATCAACATTAACCCCTTTCTGACCTCGGACGGGATAGTACGTCCGAGGTCAGATCCCCCTCTTTGATGCAGGGCTCCGGCGGTAAGCCTGCATCAAAGCCGGGACATGTCCGCTGTTTTGAACAGCTGACATGTGCCCACAATAGCGGCGGGTGAAATCGCGATTCACCCACCGCTATTAACTAGTTAAATGCCGCTGTCAAACGCAGACAGCGGCATTTAACCGACGCTTCCGGCCAGGCGGCCAGAAATTAGCGCATCGCTGACCCCCGTCACATGATCGGGAGTCAGCGATGCTTCTGTATAGTAACCATAGAGGTCCTTGAGACCTCTATGGTTACTGATCCCCGGTAGCTGTGAGCGCCACCCTGTGGTCAGCGCTCACAGCACACCTGCATTTCTGCTGCATAGCAGCGATCTGATGATCGCTGCTATGTAGCAGAGCCGATCGAGTTGTGCCTGCTTCTAGCCTCCCATGGAGGCTATTGAAGCATGGCAAAAGTAAAAAAAGAAAAAAAAGTAAAAAAAAATGTGAAAAAAATAAAAAAATATAAAAGTTTAAATCACCCCCCTTTCGCCCCATTCAAAATAAATCAATTAAAAAAAAATCAAACCTACACATATTTGGTATCGCCCCATTCAGAATCGCCCGATCTATCAATAAAAAAAAGCATTAACCTGATCGCTAAACAGCGGAACGAGAAACAAATTCAAAACGCCAGAATTACGGGGTTTTTTGTCGCCGCGACATTGCATTAAAATGCAATAACGGGCGATCAAAAGAACGTATCTGCACCGAAATGGAATCATTAAAAAATGCCAGCTCGGCACCCAAAAAATAAGCCCTTAACTGACTCCGGATCATGAAAAATGGAGACGCTACGGGTATTGGAAAATGGCATTTTTTGTTTTTGTTTTTGTTTTAGCAAAGTTTGGAATTTTTTTTCACCACTTACATAAAAAATAACCTAGACATGTTTGGTGTCTATGCACAAGTACTGACCTGGAGAATCATAATGGCAGGTCAGTTTTAGCATTTAGTGAACCTAGCAAAAAAGGCAAACAAAAAACAAGTGTGGGATTGCACTTTTTTTTGCAATTTCACTGCACTTGGAATTTTTTCCCGTTTGCTAGTACACGACCTGCTAAAACCAATGATGTCGTTCAAAAGTACAACTCGTCCCACAAAAAATAAGCCCTCACATGGTCAAATTGACCGAAAAATAAAAAAGTTATGGCTCTGGGAAGGAAGGGAGCGAAAAATGAACACGGAAAAACTGAAAATCCCAAGGTCATGAAGGGGTTAACAGAAATAGACACTTGAAATAGATCACTCTGTAATGACTATATGAGTTTCACTTTTTTGTATTGAAGAACTGAAATAAATTAACTTTTCGAGGATGTTCTAATATTGTGAGAAGCACCTGTGTGTATGATATACTCCTTATCTTGTATCAGTGTGTTAGGCTACTTTCACACTTCCGTCGGTACGGGGCCGTCGCAAACCGTCGACCCGACGGACGTTGTGCTAAATTTAGCACAACGTGGGCAGCGGATGCAGTTTTACAACGCATCCGCTGCCCATTCTGCAGGGAGGAGGGGGCGGAGTTCTGGCCGCACATGCTCAGTCGGAAATGGTGGACACGTCGCGCAAAAAAGCGTTACATTGAACGTTTTTTTGTGCGTCGCGTCCGCCAAAATACGATGGATCCGTCGCAGGACGGATGTGACATGTGCCCATCCGTCGTGATCCGTCGCTAGTACAAGTCTATGGGCAAAAAACGCATCCTGCAAGCACATTTGCAGGATCCGTTTTTTGCCCATAACGACGGAGGACAAAAGACGGAAGTGTGAAAGTAGCCTTAGTTGTTGGAACATACACTGATGAATAAAAGTCAAAATGTTTTGAGCTTTTGACTTTCAGGCTCCATATCTCACCATCCACTACAGTTTCGACGGTGAGACTACAGTCATTTTATAGACAATCATCTTGACTGTCTGATACATAAATTTGACTTGCAACTATTTAGCATATGATTAGTTATGCAGATTGTCATGCCACTGCATTGTTGCTGTTTTGCTCCTAAAAATCTAAATTTCATTTTTAATTATTATGTAAATCCACCTTTGGCTTTCAACACTGCCTGAATCATTCTGGGCATGCCCTCGATCAGATTCAAGAAATCTGATCCCAGATCTCTTCTACACATTCCCAAAGTTGGTGAATCCTGGTTAACCCACTGGGGTATGTATACAGGTTTTTCTTCAACTCTACCCACAAGCGTTTGAACACTATATCGTCCTTTTCATACCCATGGTACTCAAGTGTATGAAGTAACTCGTCTTGTAGGATAAAGTATTTTTCAGACTATAAGACACACCAGACCATAAGACGCACCTAGGTTTTAGAGGAGTAAATTAGGAAAAGAAATGTTTACAAAAAATGTGGTCAATTCTGTACTTAATAGCCCCTATCCTTGTATATATGGTCCCCTCATACCCATCCTGGTATGCATTGTCCCCCTCATTCCTATCCTGGTATGCATTGTCCCCCTCATCCCTATCCTGGTATGCATTGCCCCCCTCATTCCTATCCTGGTATGCATTGTCCCCCTCATCCCTATCCTGGTATGCATTGTCCCCCTCATACCCATCCTGGTATGCATTGCCCCCCTCATACCCATCCTGGTATGCATTGCCCCCCTCATTCCTATCCTGGTATGCATTGTCCCCCTCATCCCTATCCTGGTATGCATTGCCCCCCTCATTCCTATCCTGGTATGCGTCGCCCTCTCATCCCTATCCTGGTATGCGTGGCCCTCTCATCCCTATCCTGGTATGCATGGCTCCTCATCCCTATCCTGGTATGCAGGGCCCCATTCCTATTCTGGTATGATTTCTGCCCAAACCCGGTCGTGGTATGCATGGCTCCATCCTTATAATTGGCCCCCATCCCCTTCCTGATATGCATGGACCTATCAGAAAACATTTGAACAAAAACAAACCATTACACTCACCTACTCGGCGCTCCCTCGCAGCGTCCTGCAGATGTCGGACCCTTGTATCAGCTATTGCTGTATTTAATCAGAAGTATTTGTGTATTTCTATTTGTAATTATTATCAATAAAGTATATATTTTAGGGGTTTTCTTATTATTTACAGTATGTCAGACAGCTTGGAGTGGAGCCAAAACGGTGTGACTTTTCCAAGTTCTTTATGCTTGAATACTAGGGTAAACGCTTTAAGAAATCGGCCCCAAAGAGTCTGTGGAAGACAAATGGTGCAAAATTTGTAATGAAAACCAATTCTAATGTTGATTTTTAGGCCAAAATACATGCATTTAAGTAAAAAGAAAAACTGTCTCCAAACGTGGCCAACCTTTGAAAATTGTATATGTTTAAATATTTTCAGCAAATTTTCAATAATTTCATAAATAAATAAAAATGTTATCTAAATTTAAGTAGCTGCGAAGAAGAAAGTAGTCCGCACCTCCTGCACACGTTGAACCACAGACACACACAATATAACAGCTGATGAAATGTTGCTACTAGCCCCAACGGAATCCGGGTGCTCATTCTAGAAAAAAAGATATGTCCAAGCAAAAAAGGAAAAGAAGAGCACTCACCATCCGTAAAAAATCCAGTCTTTTATTGTGACATACAAGTCAACAGCAGGGTAACACGGGAGAACATGAACTGCAAACTGACGACGGCCGTTTCGAGCTACCGCGGGTCTCCACGGGCAGAAAGAGGTCATAGGGCATAAAAAGGTCACAGAGCAGAAAGGGGTCACAAGGCACAAAGGGGTCATAGGGCATAAAGAGGCACAGGGCAGAAAGGGGTCATAGGGCAGACAGAGGTGACGGCATAAAGAGGTCACAGGGCAGAATGGGGTCATAGGGCAGAAAGGGGTGACGGCAGAATGGGGTCATAGGGCAGACAGAGGTGACAGGGCAGAAAGGGGTGACAGGGCATAAAGAGGTCACAGGGCAGAAAGGGGTCATAGGGCAGAAAGACACGGCAAAAAGGGGTCAAAGGGCAGAAAGGGGTTACAGGGCACAAAGGGGTCATAGGGCAGAAAGAGTCACAGGGCAGAAAGGGGTCACAGGGCACAACTAGGTCACAGGGCAGAAAGGGGTCACAGGGCACAACTAGGTCACAGGGCAGAAAGGGGTCACAGGGAACAAAGTGGACTTTTACCAGTTTACACAACAAATGCTGTGTATTCAGTCACACTCCCCTCTGCATCCTGAGAGATTTGTCAGTCTCAGGACTTACAAAAGCGACTGGATTTTCGGTCCAAGTGTGATCTGACAAAGTATCTGATTGTACTCGGACCAGTGTTATGTTATGTCCTTCTTTCTTCTTGGACAGAGTCTGTCTGAGGATATAATCGCAGTGTGCACAATTTACATCCGCTATTCGGATCGGCCATGCAAGTCAATGAGTGAATGCAAAGCATCAGACTGCACTCGAATGCCATCAGAGTACTGTACAGTCTGATTTGCACGGACTGACAGAATGGAAAAGATTAAAAAATAAATCACACTGCTCTGCCCCATATGTACATTTATACACCTCACACAGCTCAGACACCCCTGCTTCCCACCCCCCCAAAAAAGCTATACATCTTTTTTTTTTTTTTGATGGGAGGGGACAGGGGTGTGTGAGGTGTATAATTGTGTGTGTGTGTTATATATATAGGGGTGTGTACATATATAGGGGGTGTATATAGGTGTGTGTACATATATAGGGGTGTGTGTGTAGAGAGAGAGATAGGTGTGTACATATATAGGGGTGTGTATGTATATATATAGATATATAGAGAGAGAGGTGTGTAGATAGGTGTGTGTACACACATACACCGTCATCCGTCCGGCAGCTCTGCCTCCTCCCAGCAGTGACAGCCACCATCGCTTCCTGCTCCCATTCCTCCTCTCTCCCTATAATCACAGCCGTCTCCTCCCCTGCACGTGACTGATCACATGACCGTGACATCAACAAAGGTCCTTAGTGTCGGTGCGGTGTGTCCCGTGTGGTGACTGTGCGGACCGGAGGCTGCTGGTGAGTGCGGGCACTGGGGGCCATTACTGTGGGTCAGCCCCTGTCCTCCGCCTGTCACTGTGTAACAGCAGCACAGAGGCCGGGAGGAAACTCGTCCTGCTCCACAGGTGCCGCGTCCTGCACTGCCGCCGTGTATCTGCTGCTGCTGCACTCGCCGCTCTGTGTAACTACAGCAACTAGTGTGTGTGTGTGCGCGCGTGTGTGCGTGCGTGTGTGTGTGTGCGCGCCCGATATGTGCACAGCCTGAGCGCTGTGTGCTGTGGACGTATGTATCACTCAGGATACACTGTGATTTATATTATGTATGTATGTGTGCAATAACCTATGTATGTATATATCTTAGTCACATTGCATTGTGTGTGTATGTATGTGTGTATATATATATATATATATATATATATATATATATATATATATATATATATATATATAATCTCTCTTCCCACTCTTGTACTGTGTGTACACTGTACCCCGCGCTGTCTATTCCCACGGCCGGGTGGTGATATTTGTACGCCGTAGCCCGGGGGATCGGTGTTGTGCTGTCAGGTGGCTGTTGCTCCTGGCTGTCGCCTCCTGATCCGCGCCCCCTGTACCTGTTTGTGTTCCTCTGGTTGCTGTAGATCTGAGGTCGCCTCCATAGTCTGGTGCGTTTCCGCCAGCAGTGCCTCGTGCACCGTGTTCCTGCACATATTAGGTAATCCTCACCTCCAGCTGTTGTAACCTACAATCCCAGCTCGTCCTGACCGTCTCGTCCTGGCACTTGTAGGTCCATGACCGCTGGAGCCGCACATGGGAGGAGGACATTTCAGGACCAGAGCTGAACCTCACACAGGGGGGTGTGGGGAGAACAATTGGGGGCATATAAACAGTGAAGCCCCAAACAGTGATCCAGCACGAAGTCCGTGGTTTTTCCCCACCATGTGTTGGTGTGAACATCATGGAAAAGTCCGTATTTCACTTAGATCGTGCTGAAAAGCGTCAATGGATCCTTGAAAATGCGCGACAGCAGATGGCTGGCGTCAGTGCACAATCCGTGTGCTGTCCATGATTAACACTGTCTCAGAAGACTCTTTGTCCTTTATTTATCAATATGTGAAAATCAGTGATGGTGAAAGCCGGCACGCTGACCAAACACTGGTGAAACATGGGCAAACAGCTGTCTGAATGAGGCCTTCTATTGCTGGAGACTTACATGTTTGTTCCTGTCTTGGAATCCGTGCCACGGCCTGAAATCTGCAGGCTCCTTTCCATATTCTATGCCAGTTTTCCCTTGTGATTTCCCCAGTGTTGCCTCCTTATTGTGGTATCCATATTCCTGTACCCTTCCAGCACTTTATGCAGTCATGCATCCTCATCAGTCAGGTGAGCGTGAGTCAGTGTCAGTATAATACCCCGATTGTCCTCTCCTACCAGCCTCTGTACAGGAGACGTCTCTTCTATTTATTCTGTTTCTGTCCTTTCTGACAAGACTGTAATATTTTCATTCTGAGTTTTCTCTTTTTTTCTCTTTTTTTCCAGATGCCCCTTCTGTGACCGAGCATTATGGTTGGTTAAAGTAGGTGGCGTTATTTGCCAGTGCTGTTCAGCGGCAGAGAAGATGGCGACCCCTTATGTTCCTGTGCCAATAGGAAACCTGACGTCCGGAAACATCACAAGTAGAAGCCAAAGAAGCTCATCCCTTGGAAGCACCTCAACAAGTTCAACCTCCTCCAAAGAGCCACCTGAAGAGGGCAACCCTGGAAGCCGCAAGAAGCTCAGCGCCCCCGACCAGCTGAGCTGTACGTCCTCTGTGTGCAGCAGCCCCCTCGTAAGAACTAAATTTGACTCCTCCGTAGAGTTCAGCTCGCGCCCCTCGCCGCAGGAACATGTGCCTAACCCGTCCGAGCTGGAAGATCGGCCTTCTACACCGACCGTCCTGGGCTATGAAGTGATGGAGGAGCGGGCGAAGTTTACCGTAAGTTTATCCTACGGTACCTACTATCATCGCTATGCTGCTTTCTTTTTATTTCCCCCCCTTTTGTTTTAAAAGGGTAACTAAAGAGTTGTAAAGAGCACCTATTGGTTATGATTAAAGATGTAGGGGAAATTCTGAGACCTTTCTCCAAATATGGTTTATTGTTGAGGCAGAGAACTAATTTATTACAGCATCTGAGTCCGTAGTGGATCCTTGTGCTCAGATCTTTCAGGATTTGTCCTGTTTTAACCATTTTGTCAACTTGCTGGTCCATAGGGTACAGCGGAAGAATGAATTCACCTATTTCTCCCCTAAATTCTCCAGAAGAGGTAACATAATGCACCCCACTGAGCAGGAATCTGACAAGTGCAAATCGGGCCAAACCTAGATAGCCATAATATAGCGCAGGGCCAGTCGCTCTAGGGAAGGTATTACATGGGGGCCACTTATTTGAGTAGCCCCTCATGACCCTTCCCCAATTGTTTTTTTGAGCTTTCAGGAGCCCTTTATGATCATAGTAAAAGGCAGAAGTCATAGTCAGCCTGGCTGTCTTATCTTACTGTCATTTATTAGGATTTCTGCATTTGGAGAGGAAGAAAAATGGATTTCCCGTATTATTAAGGGAAGTACTACCTACCTGACATGACTGATGTCTTTGTGTTTGCCGAATAATCGAGTACAATCCAATTTCTGGGTCACAGAAAGCACAGTGTTATGCACAGTCTCCTCTGTAGCCATCATTAGTTTCATATTGGTGAGGGCAGGGCCGGACGATGCATTTGATCATTTGAATAATTAGTTTTTTCTCTTCTGTATAATTCTATTTTTGATCAGAATCGTAAATTGACTTTTAGACCCATTCTCCCCAAAGGCAGAGATAATGTTCGACTCAGCGCCACAAAGAGAGACGTACAGCTCGGGAGGGTTTGAGGAGGTGACTTGACTCTGGGCCGATCCAGTCCACGACTCTGCATTGCCATGTCTGCCGCCGCTCAGTGTGAATTATGAGCGCAGCGTGCACATTCATGCAGGACGGGTCGTGCTGACACTTTTATTCAGTGTGACCCAATCTGTATGAACGTTCAAGCTGAAGTAAAAAGCCTCATTACTGTGGAAAAGAACAAGGACTCTATAGCTGCCTGAAGGAATTGGCAAACCTTAGAGAAGCCCTCTCATCAGTTTTTATCCATCATCATGTTATACAGCACTGTGTACTTACAATTGCTCGTTTTGCCTTTATACCCAGCTGATACTTCTATTTTCTCTGCTCTATGTAGAAAAGGAAGTCTCTTGTCACTGTATTGATCATTCCCCTCTTATCTCCTGACCCAGCTGCTACTTCATTCCCCCCCCCTCTCCCTTGCCAGGGACTTTTGCAGTGATGACTCCTATCTTGTGCAGAGAAAATTGACCTCCTGTTTCTATTTGGAGCTTAGAAGGATTCAGCTACTCAGTTTTTAATCATGTGATGTCATAGACCTAATGGAAAAGAGAAAAATTAACTGGGTAGAAAAGCAAAATGAGCAATTGTAAGTAAACAGTGCTATATAATATGATGATTGCAGTATGTTAAGAGGATACCAGTATTGATGGGAGTGCTTCTTTACAGTCAATATTAACCCTTTAAATAGGGCCCTTCACTACATTTTTTTTTTATTTTAAACTATATACTCCATTAAAGGGGGGCTGAAGCGCAGATGAAAACCATTGTGTTGCAGATCTGGGCTCTTGAAGTTTAGAATGTCAAATATGCAAAATTTCCATTCAATCTAGGGGCTGATAGCAGAGATTGTTCTGAGCCACCGTCCAGTGCTAAGCACTGAGCCACCGTCCAGTGCTAAGCACTGAGCCACCGTCCAGTGCTAAGCACTGAGCCACCCTTCTCATTTTAGTGAGCTATACAGTTTGACTGGATGTACTGTGAAACCAGAACCTTCATTGGCAGACAAGTATTTTGGACTTTTGCTCCTCATCTGTGTAAAGCATGAGAACTGTTTGTCACAGGCCTCTCGCCCAGCCAATGAGTTTATTCTGTGTGGAACTAGCTACGTTGATCAATAACTTGCACAAGCCTCAGTAGAAGGACTGCAGATGTGGCCGTACAGAATTGTGCCCTTGAATGAGTGGCCTGAACCTGACCACGCCACTAATTATTATATACAGGAAAATATGTGACTGGCATATAATATATTATGACCATCAGATATTGTACCCGTTGGGTATCATGAATAACATCAGATGTTCTGTGGTCACACATCCTCCTGTATGTAATATACTGTGTGTACACAGACCTCAGCAGTATATACAGCGCAATGTGTGATGTCCTGCAGTCATAGTAATATACCGTCACATATCCTCCTGTATATCACATAGTAATTCACATACCAGCCATATATTCTCCTATACACTGTATGTGTTATACTAGATGACACATACCGGATAATACACTACCGTTCAAAAGTTTAGCGTCACCCAATTTTGTGTTTTCCATGATAACTCATACTTTTATTAATCAAATGAGTTGCGAAATGAATTGAAAATCTAGTCCAGACATTGACAAGATTCGAAAAAAAGATTTTTATTTGAAACTAGATGGCAGCCCGATTCTAAAGAATCGGGAGTCTAGAATCCATATATACTTTATTTATTCAAATGTAAGAATAATTTGGTGGGCGGGGACCCTCAGCCTCCGATTTGGTTGGCGGGGCCCCACGGCCTCCGATTTGGTGGGCGGGGTCCCTCTGCCTCCGCTTTGGTGGGCGGGGCCGCTCGGCCTTCGATTTGGTGGGCGGGGCTCCTCGGCCTCCGATTTGGTTGGCGGGGCCCCTCGGCCTCCGATTTGGTGGGCGGGGACCCTCGGCCTCCGATTTGGTGGGCGGGGACCCTCGGCCTCCGATTTGGTGGGCGGGGACCCTCGGCCTCCGATTTGGTGGGCGGGGACCCTCGGCCTCCGATTTGGTGGGCGGGGACCCTCGGCCTCCGATTTGGTGGGCGGGGACCCTCGGCCTCCGATTTGGTGGGCGGGGACCCTCGGCCTCCGATTTGGTGGGCGGGGACCCTCGGCCTCCGATTTGGTGGGCGGGGACCCTCGGCCTCCGATTTGGTGGGCGGGGACCCTCGGCCTCCGATTTGGTGGGCGGGGACCCTCGGCCTCCGATGTGGTGGGCGGGGACCCTCGGCCTCCGATGTGGTGGGCGGGGCCCCACGGCCTCCGATTTGGTGGGCGGGGTCCCTCTGCCTCCGCTTTGGTGGGCGGGGCCGCTCGGCCTTCGATTTGGTGGGCGGGGCTCCTCGGCCTCCGATGTGGTGGTCGGGGCCCCTCGGCCTCCGCTTTGGTGGGCGGGTCCGGGCCCCTCGGCCTCCGCTTTGGTGGGCGGGGCCGCTCGGCCTTCGACTTGGTGGGCGGGGCTCCTCGGCCTCCGATTTGGTTGACGGGGCCCCTCGGCCTCCGATTTGGTTGGCGGGGCCCCTCGGCCTCCGATTTGGTGTGTGCTCTGCCTGGGACCCCATATGCTGCCTGGGGCCCCTGTGCTCTGCCTGGGGCCCCATATGCTGCCTGGGGCCCCTGTGCTCTGCCTGGGGCCCCATATGCTGCCTGGGGCCCCTGTGCTCTGCCTGGGGCCCCTGTGCTCTGCCTGGGGCCCCATGTTCTGCCTGGGGCCCCTGTGCTCTGCCTGGGGCCACTGTGCTCTGCCTGGGGCCCCATGTTCTGCCTGGGGCCACTGTGCTCTGCCTGGGGCCCCATAAGCTGCCTGGGGCCCCTGTGCTCTGCCTGGGACCACTGTGCTCTGCCTGGGGCCCCATATGCTGCCTGGGGCCCCTGTGCTCTGCCTGGGGCCACTGTGCTCTGCCTGGGGCCCCATATGCTGCCTGGGGCCACTGTGCTCTGCCTGGGGCCCCATATGCTGCCTGGGGCCCCTGTGCTCTGCCCGGGGCCCCATATGCTGCCTGGGGCCCCTGTGCTCTGCCTGGGGCCCCTGTGCTCTGCCTGGGGCCCCTGTGCTCTGCCTGGGGCCCCATGTTCTGCCTGGGGCCCCTGTGCTCTGCCTGGGGCCCCTGTGCTCTGCCTGGGGCCCCTGTGCTCTGCCTGGGGCCCCATATGCTGCCTGGGGCCCCTGTGCTCTGCCTGGGACCACTGTGCTCTGCCTGGGGCCCCATATGCTGCCTGGGGCCCCTGTGCTCTGCCTGGGGCCACTGTGCTCTGCCTGGGGCCCCATATGCTGCCTGGGGCCCCTGTGCTCTGCCTGGGTGTAGGACACTGGTGACGTCACTTAGCTCCGGACATTAGCTCCGGACATTAGCTCCGGACATTAGCTCCGGACATTAGCTCCGGACATTAGCTCCGGACATTAGCTCCGGACATTAGCTCCGGACATGAGCTCCGGACATGAGCTCCGGACATGAGCTCCGGACATGAGCTCCGGACATGAGCTCCGGACATGAGCTCCGGACATGAGCTCCGGACAAAGCCACGGAAGTTGGCACAAATTGCAGGAAGTAGTATTCTAGGCAATTATATCTAATATATAAAGCTGAATGTGTGTGTGTGTGTATGTATGTATGTATGTATGTATGTATGTCCGGGATTGGCATCTGAACCGTAGCAGCTACAGCCACAAAATTTTGCACAGTCACACGTCTGGACCCCGAGAGCGTCATAGGCTATGTTGTGAGGTGAAATTTTAACCCCGCGCTTTCCAATTCACCAAACAATTTTGCCCCTATCTACATAATGGGGAAAAAGTGAAAGGAAAAGTGTTGGAGGCGTCGCAGCTACAGGCACAAAATTTTGCACAGTCACACGTCTGGACCCTGAGAGCGTCAAAGCTATATTGTGAGGTGAAATTTTAACCCCGCGCTTTCCAATTCACCAAACAATTTTGCCCCTATCTACATAATGGGGAAAAAATGAAAGGAAAAGTGTTGGAGGCAAATTAACAGCTGCCAGATGTGAACAAGGGGGACTTAAAGAATGACAGCGATGGCACCAAAGAGTATATACTGTACAGTTGCTAAGGTGGGGCCCCAACATGGGATAATCACACCACCACGGGGATATGAACACACACACAAAATGCGCCACACACTACCACGTGCTCGAACACATATACCACCCTCAGTGCACATTTCACCACACATACACCAACCTCGCCACATAAAAGTAGAAACACAAAAGTCGCCGCTCAAAACTCGCCACGCGCAAAACTCTCCACATGCAAAACTCGCCACACGTGCAAAACTCGCCACACGCAAAACTTGCACACGCAGAAAAATTGCCACACGCAGAAAAATTGCCACATGCACAAAAGTTGCAACACATGCAAAAGTTGCCTCACACAAAACTTGCACGTACTCAAAAGGCACCACACATAAAACTCGCCACGCGCAAAACTCGCCATGCGCAAAACTTGCTGCACACAACTTGCTACACTAACCTGTCACATGCAACTCGACACACAAAAAGTTGCTACACGCATGTCGCCACACAAAACTCATCTCACAAAAGTCCCTACATGCATGTCGCCACACGCAACTCAACACACACAACTTGACACACGAAACTCGCCCTAAAACACACACAAGTCTGGTATCCTTCAAAAATAAAAATCTGATTAATAAGCAGACAAACTACAAGAGCAACAAATGTACCATATAGGAATCCGGCAGCTGTCAGTCACATGACCAGTCTATTATGTGTATGTGTGAGCTAATATATACTGCCAGGGGGTGGGCTTACTGTTGGCTGGGGATTTATCAGGCTGCCATTTTAGCTTACAAATACTGAGGTAAAAATACTGACCAAATAACGTGTGAACGAGGGCTAATACAGGAGGAGATGACATACAGCTATATACTATATACAGGAGATGACACACAGGTATATACTATTTACAGGGGAGATGACACACAGGTATATACTATATACAGGAGGAGATGACACACAGATATATACTATATACAGGAGAGATGACACACAGGTATATACTATATAGAGGAGGAGATGACATACAGGTACATACTACATACAGGAGGAGATGACATACAGGTATATACTATATACAGGAGGAGATGACACACAGGTATATACTATATACAGGAGCAGATTACCTACAGGTATATAGTATATACAGGAGGAGATGACACAGGTATATGCTATGTATAGGAGGAGATGACATACAGGTATATACTATATACAGGAGATGACACACAGATATATACTATATATAGGTGAGATGACACACAGGTATATACTATATACAGGAGATTACATACAGGTATATCTAATATATAAAGCTGAATGTGTGTATGTATGTATGTGTGTATGTCCGGGATTGGCATCTGTACCGTCGCAGCTACAGCCACAAAATTTTGCACAGTCACACGTCTGGACCCCGAGAGCGTCATAGGCTATGTTGTGAGGTGAAATTTTAACCCCGCGCGTTCCAATTCACCAAACAATTTTGCTCCTATCTACATAATGGGGAAAAAGTGAAGGGAAAAGTGTTGGAGGAAAATTGACAGCTGCCAGATGTGAACAATGAGGACTTAAAGAATGAGAGCGATGGCGACAAAGAGTATATACCGTACAGTTGCTAAGGTGGGGCCCCGACATGGGATACTCACCACACACGGGGATATGAACACAAACACAAAATGCGCCACACACTACCACGTGCTTGAACACATATACCACCCTCAGCACACATTTCACCACACACACACACCAACCTCGCCACATAAAAGTCGAAACACAAAAGTCACCACTCAAAACTCGCTACATGCAAAACTCGCCATATGCAAAACTAGGCTCACGCAAAACTCGCCACACGTGCAAAACTCACCTCATGGAAAACTCACCTCATGCAAAACTTGCACACACAGAAAAATTGCCACATGTACAAAAGTTGCACCACATGCAAAAGTTGCCTCACACAAAACTTGCACATACTCAAAATGCACCACACATAAAACTCGCCACGCGCAAAACTCGCCATGCACAAATCTTGCTGCACACAACTTGCTACACTAACCTGTCACATGCAACTCAACACACAAAATGTTGCTACACGCATGTCGCCACACAAAACTCATCTCACAAAAGTCGCTACATGCATGTCGCCACACGCAACTCAACACACACAACTTGACACATAAAACTCGCCCTAAAACACACACAAGTCTGGTATTGTCCTTCAAAAATAAAAATCTGATTAATAAGCAAACTACAAGAGCAACAAATGTACCATATAGGAAATACGGCAGCTGTCAGTCACATGACCTGTCTATTATGTGTATGTGTGAGCTAATATATACTGCCAGGGGGGAGGGCTTCCTGTTGGCTGGGGATTTATCAGGCTGCCAATAGCAACCAATCACAGCTCAGCTTCTATTTTGCTACAGTTAATTAACCTGAGCTCTGATTGGTTAATATAGGCAACAAAGACATTCTCAGTATAACAAAGCTAATATATGTTGTGAAATGCTTCTATTTGCTTAGTTTTTGCCTTTTAATAATTACATTTCTATCTATTTGTTTTGTGGTTTTTGTGTGCAGAATAAATTTTTGTTAACACATTCTATTTTGCTAACAGCAGTCATTAACCCGGGCGAAGCCGGGTAGTACAGCTAGTATTAGATAATTTTCTCCTTCAAACTTTGCTTTCGTGAAAGATTGCTCCCTTTGCAGCAATTAGAGCATTGCAGACATTTGGTATTCTAGCAGTTAATTTGCTGAGGTCATCTGGAGAAATTTCACCCCATGCTTCCAGAAGCTCCTCCATAAGTTGGTTTGGCTTGATGGGCACTTTTTGCGTACCATACGGTCAAGCTGCTCACACAACAGCTCAATGGGGTTGAGATCTGGTGACTGCACTGGCCGCTCCATTACAAATAGAATATCAGCTGCCTGCTTCTTCCCTATATAGTTCTTGCATAATTTGGAGGTGTGCTTTAGGTCATTGTCCTGTTGTAGGATGAAATTGGCTCCAATCAAGCGCTGCCCACAGGGTATGGCATGGCTTTGCAAAATGGAGTGATAGCCTTCCTTATTCAATATCCCTTCTACCTTGTACAAATCTCCCACTTTACCAGCACCAAAGCAACCCCAGACCATCACATTACCTCCACCATGCTTGACAGATGTCGTCAGACACTCTTCCAGCAACTTCTCAGTTGTTCTGCTTCTCACAAATACTCTTCTGTGTGATACAAACACCTCAGACTTGGATTCGTCTGTCCATAAGGCTAGGTTCACATTGCGTTAGCGCAATCCGCTAGCGCTAAACGGATTGCCCTAACGCAATGTTTTTTTAGGGGTCGCGTTAACGTCCCCGCTCTCGCAGATCCCCGATCTGCGAGAGCGGGGAACGAACCTCGGGTGCGCCGCGGACGTTGCAAGCAGCGTCCGAGGCGCGCTACAAAAGAACGGCACATCGCTAGCGCGAGCCGAAAAAAGGCACGCGCTTGCGATGCGCTAGAGGGAAACTTCACATTGCTGTCAATGGGCATGCTAACGGACCCGTTGCACGGCGTTAATTGCGACATTTTCGCCGTGCAACGCTGTCCGTTAGCGTGCACACATTAACGCATTGTGAACCTAGCCTAACACTTTTTCCAATCTTCCTCTGTCCTATGTCTGTGTTCTTTTGCCCATATTAATCTTTTCCTTTTATTAGCCAGTCACAGATAAGGCTTTTTCTTTGCCACTCTGCCCTGAAGGCCAGCATCCCGGAGTCGCCTCTTCACTGTAGATGTGGACACTGGTGTTTTGCGAGTACTATTTAACCCCTTCACCCCTGGAGCTGGTTTCGTTTTTCGCTCCCCTCCTTCCCAGAGCCATAACTTTTTTATTTTTCCGTCAATATGGCCATGTGAGGGCTTATTTTTTGCGGAACGAGTTGTACTTTTGAACGATACCATTGGTTTTACCATGCCGTGTAACAGAAAATGGGAAAAAAATTCCAAGTGTGATGAAATTGCAAAAAAAGAGCAATCTCACACTTGTTTTTTGTTTGGGTTTTTTTCTAGGTTCACTAAATGCTAAAACTAACCTGCCATTATGATTCTCCAGGTCATTACGAGTTCATAGACACCTAACATGTCTAAGTTATTTTTTATCTAAGTGGTGAAAAAAAATTCAAAAGTTTGCTAATAAAAAAAAAATAAAAAAAAAATTGCGCGATTTTCCGATACCCGTAGCGTCTCCAATTTTCATGACCTGGGGTTGGGTGAGGGCTTATTTTTTGCGTGCCGAGCTGGCGTTTTTAATGATAGCATTTTGGTGTAGATACATTCTTCTGATCGCCCGTTATTGCATTTTAATGCAATGTCGCGGCGACCAAAAAAACGTAATTTTGGCGTTTTGATTTTTTTTATCGCTGCGCCATTTAGTGATCAGGTTAATCCTTTGTTTTTATTGATAGATCGGGCGATTCTGAACTCGGCGATACCAAATATGTGTAGGTTTGACATTTTTTTAATTGTTTTATTTTGATTGGGGCGAAAGGGGGGTGATGTGAACTTTTATATTTTTTTATTTTTTTTATATTTTTAAACACTTTTTTTTCTTAATTTTTGCATGCTTCAATAGCCTCCATAGGAGGCTAGAAGCATGCACTACACGATCGGCTCTGCTACATAGAGGTTAAATACAGATCACCTCTATGTAGCAGAAAGGCATGTGTACTTTGAGCGCCGAGCACAGGGTGGCGCTCAAAGCAATCGGCCATCAACAACCATAGCGGTCTCAAGGATACCTCTGGTTGTTATGGCAATGCACCGCTGACCCCCGATCATGTGACGGGGGTCAGCGGTGCGAGCACTTCTGGCCGCGCGGCCGGGAGCGCTAGTTAAATGCCGCTGTCAGCGCTTGACGGCGGCATTTAACTAGTTAATGGGCGCGAGCCGATCGCGATTCCGCTCGCGCTCATTGCGCGTACATGTCAGCTGTACAAAACAGCTGACATGTCGCGGCTTTAAGGTGGGCTCACCGCCTGAGCCCACCTTAAAGCAGGGGATCTGCCAGCTGACGTACTATTCCGTCAGCTGGCAGAAAGGGGTTAAAGGGAACCTGTCACCCCCAAAATCGATGGTGAGGTAAGCTCACCGGCATCAGGGGCTTATCTACAGCATCCTGTAATGCTGTAGATAAGTCCCCGATGTTACCTGAAAGAGGAGAAAAAGAGGTTAGAACATACTCACCCAGGGGCGGTCCCGCTGCGGTCCGGTCAAATGGGTGTCTCGGGTCCGTTCCGGAGCCTCCCATCTTCATTCCATGATGTCCTCTTCTGGTCTTCACGCCGCGGCTCCAGCGCAGGCGTACTTTGCCCTGTTGAGGGCAGAGCAAATACTGCAGTGCGCAGGCGCTGGAAAGGTCAGAGAGGCCCGGCTCTGGCGCAAGCGTACTGTGTCTGTCCTGGTGAGGGCAGAGCAAAGTACTGCAGTGTGCAGGCGCCGGGCCTCTCTGACCTTTCCTGGCGCCTGCGCACTGCAGTACTTTGCTCTGCCCTCAACAGGGCAGACAAAGTACGCCTGCGCCGGAGCCGCGGCATGAAGACCAGAAGAGGACGTCATGGAATGAAGATGGGAGGTGCTGTACCGGACCTGAAACTCCCATCGTACCGGGACCGCCCCTGGGTGAGTATAATCTAACGTCTTTTTCTCCTCTTTCAGGTAACATCGGGGGCTTATCTACAGTATTACAGAATGCTGTAGATAAGCCCCTGATGACGGTGAGCTTACCTCCCCATCGATTTTGGGGGCGACAGGTTCCCTTTAATGAAGCTGCCAGATGAGGACCTGGGAGGCGTTGATTTCTCAAACTACAGACTCTAATGTACTTGTCTTGTTGCTCAGTTGTGCAGCGGGGCCTCCTGCTTCTCTTTCTACTCTGGTTAGAGCCTGTTTGTGCTCTCCCCTGAAGGGAGTAGTACACACCATTGTAGGAAATCTTCAGTTTCTTGGTAATTTCTCGCATAGAATAGCCTTCATTTCTAAGAACAAGAATAGACTGTTGAGTTTCACATGAAAGTTCTTTTTTTTTCTGCCATTTTGAGAGTTTAATGGAACCAACAAATGTAATCCTCCAGATTCTCAATTAGTTCAAAGGATGGTCAGATTTATAGGTTCTCTAATCTGCCAAACTGTTTTGCTCTGCGCTAACATACTTGCACAAGGGTTTTCAAGGGTATTCTAACCATCTATTAGCCTTCTAACACAGTAGGCAAACATGAACACTGGAGTGATAGTTGGTGGAAATGGGCCTCTATACATCTATGAAGATATTGCATTACAAACCAGACGTTTGCTGCCACAATAGTCATTTACCACATTAACAATGTATAGTGTATTTCTGAATCATTTAATGTTAGCTTCATTGGAAAAAAACGTGATTTTCTTTAAAAAATAAGGAAATTTCTAAGTGGCCCAAAACTTTTGAACGGTAGTGTATGTGACCCGATCTCTCTGAATATTCCCATTGGGCAGCTCCGAGCATCATCCTGCCCATGTGCAGTGTAAAGATGAAGCCAGTACATGCCAATTCACTGCACGCGGTGGTGGTCACCGCCTTGTTAGGGTGTATCCCAGCCACTGCATCTAAGCAACAGCTTGGGTGATCAGTGTATATATATATATAGAAATTCCATGTAAGCCGTTAACTTCTGTAAAAACGTTTATGCGTATTTTTTGTACAAAAGTTAATAGAAGAAAGATTAAAATAAAATATTGTCCTACTTTTAGAAAGGAGATTTTAATGTTCGTCAGAATCGCCCAGCCCTTAGTGAGTGCAGAGAATGGGTCACTTCTCCATTGGAGCTTTCTGATGAATGTCATCATTATTTAAGCGCACAGATAAAGGAGAAGTTTTCTGGGAAGTTTAGTAAAATAACTTATTCAATGAAATAAAAAAATGTGGGGGAAAGGGATGTGTTCAGCTCACCATATGTGTTAATATAGCCTCCATAGTAGGTACGCGTTTCAAGCTCAGGGCTCTTAAGAAGTGTATGCGAGGTTTAATGAATGTACAGTTCCCATCTTAAGTGAATGTGCACACCATGATTATTTATAAGATTATTATTATAAGAGTGTTGGCAGGAAAAATGCTGCGTTTTTTTTTTTTTAAACGTCCCTACATCTTCTTTTAGTGTGTGTGTGTGTGTGTGTGTGTGTATACACATACATACATATACACACACACACACACACACACACACACTAATATATATATTTTTTTCCCGCATTCATTTGAATGGGTGACAAATGCTGCTAAAACACTGAAATGATTGACATGCTGCAGACGTGAAAAAACACTGGTTCAAATCTACAAGAAAAAAATAAGCAACATGTGCATGAGACGTCAGAAATCTCATTTCCTTTGGTGCTGTTAAACAGTGTTTTTACCCTTGGGGGAAAACATACAAGCCCTAACTCTGATTTTTCACACTGACAGGTATACAAGATCCTGGTTAGAAGAAGCCCGGAGGAGAGCTGGGTGGTGTTCAGGAGGTACACTGATTTTTCAAGGCTTAATGACAGGGTAAGCACCGCCTGATTGCAACAATGCACTATGGTTCTGTGCTGTAATGTCCTCCTTGCTGTGGTGAGGCCGGTGCGCCTTCTCATCTGTTTGGACCTTGAGGTTGAAGGTTTCATCTGACCACAGATTTTCAATTGGATTAAGGTCTGGGCTTTGAATAGGCCACTCCAAAACATTTTAATTGTTTCCCCATAAACCACTCGAGTGTTGCTTTGGGTCATTGTCTTGTTGGGAGGTGAACCTCCATCCCATTCTCAAATCGGTGATAAACTGAAGCACGTTTTGAAAGAATATCTCAGTATTTCGCACCATCCATCTTCCCATCAACTCGGACCATTTTTCCTGTCGTCCTGTCGCTGCGGCCGACAAACCTCCGCACAGCATGATGCTGCCACCACCATGCTTCACTGTGGGGATGTTGTTCTTGGGGTGATGAGTTGTGTTGGTTTAATACCAGACATTAGGTTTACCTTGGTGGCCAAAAAGTAAAATATTGGTCTCATCTGACCACCTTCCTCCATACATCTGTGGAGTCTCCCACATGTCTTTTGGCAAATTTGGCACCAGATTGTAAGTAAAGGCTTTTTTCTGGCTGCTGTTCTATAAAGACCGCCTCTGTAGTGTGTATTACTGTGGTCATATGGACAGGTACGCAAGTTTTTGCTTGGGAACTCTGCAGCTCCTTCAGGTACCTTTTGGTCTCTGTGCTGCTTCTCTGATTAATGTCTTTATTGTCCAGTCTGAGAGTTTTGGTGGGTGACCCTCTCTTGGCAGGTTTGTTGTGGTACTGTGTTATTTCAATTTGATGATAATGGATTTGATGGTGCTCTGGAGGATCATCAGAGATTGGGATAATTTTTTTATAACCCAACCCTGACTTGTACTTCTCAACAACTTTGTCCCTGACTTGTTTGGAGATCTCCTTGGTCTTCATGGTGTTTGGTCAGTGGTGCCTCTTGTTTAATGGTGTTACAGCCTCTGTGGCCTTTCAGAAAAGGTAAAGTGTATATACTGACAGACAGGTGACACTTAGATTGCGCACAGGGGGACTTCCTTTCACTTACCTTGTGTCTTATGAAGGGAACTAGATGGAGGCCAGATGCTATCGCATCGGGAGGGCGGTAATGTCACGATGGGGGCAGGCTTTGCAGCGTTGAGAATCTCTCCCCCATGTGCTCACCCACCGATCCACTGTCTCTTTCCCCATGTGTTGACTTCTGCCATCTGTGCGCTCTTCTGTGACCTGTCTACCCCATGTGCTATATGCATTGTTTTGTCCCAGCGATGCTGTTGCTCTTCAAGAGTCTCATTTGCCCGTTGTTGTCTTCGACGTTGTGCCTTTGCTGCTTTCCTTTCATTGTCATTGGCGTACTTTTTAGGAGGAGCCATGTTGGAGCTCATATTTGCTTTTTAAAGGGGTTTTCCCACGAACGAAAATTCATTTTAAAAATTGTGTCTGACCATGTACGGAGCATAGCACATCTCCTGGGCAGGGGAGGAAGCAAAAGACAATACTGACCTAACAGCAGGAGATCGCACAGGATACATTTTGTGAGGTAAAATATTGTTTAAAAACAGTTAAATATTTTACCTCACAAAATGTATGCTCTGGGATCCCCTGCTGTAATGTCAGTATTGTCTTTTGCTTCCTCCCCTGCCCAGGAGATGTGGTATGCTCCGTACATGGTCAGACACAATTTTTAAAATGAACTTTCATTCGTGGGAAAACCCCTTTAATGTGACCGGCTTCCTCTGCCTGTAGACACGCCGCGCATCTGCTGCCGGGATCAGCCAAATGATTCACTGCGCCAATCAGACCGCCGCCATCTTTGTGCAGACAGATAGCGGCGTCACATTAAAACTGTTCATTCGCTCCTCCTGTACAAAGATGGAGGCGGTAAGTGAATCATTCAGCTGATCCCTGCGGCAATGTGTTCTCGACGGTGTTCCGCTGGTGCTACCGCGCAAGAGGCTGCGTACGGCGTATACAGTGTGTGTGGTGCATACAGCGTATATAGTGTGTGTGTGTGGTGCGATGGCGTATACAGTGTGTGTGTGGTGCGATGGTGTTCTGCTGGTGGTACCGCACAAGAGGCTTGTACCACCAGCAGTTTCCATATTAAGACACCCATCGCTTGGGTGTCCCAATATGGTGGTCGGTGAACTTCCACCTCTTGGAATTCTGGGATCCGAACACATCTGGACGGAACAGGATGTGAAGACATTACAAGGTAAGTATTTATGAAGATTGTTTGCACCAGAAATTTTTAAAGGCTTCATAGCAAAAGGGGTGAATACATATGCGCATGCAAATTTTTAGTTATTTGTTCCCATAAATGTAATTTATGCCTATATTGTTCTCACTTCACCAACTTAGACTAATTAATGCTGATGCATCACACACAAATCGCACTACAAAAATATTTATACACAAGTTGTAACGTAATAAAATGGGTAAAAAGCCAAGGGATGAGGGGGAGGAATACTTTTACAAGGAACTATATATCTTCCATTCAGGGTTTGAAGCATATCAATGTATGAGTCCTGAGAGGGACTATTAAAGGGACTCTGTCGGCACAGAACGACTGTTCAAACCAAGTACAGGCGCTTAGTGCTTCACAATGGGTGGGACCAGTCATTTAAATCCACCTTCCCACCTGCTTGGTTTTTCTTTTCATCCTCCACCCTACTCCCTTATTTGATTGACAGCTCTGACTTCATAGACTTAGAGAGGGGAGGATATAAATAAAAACGAGCAGGCAGAAGGTGCAGTAAATGTTTGGTCGCACCATGAAGCACCGAGCACCGCTTGGTTTGAGCAGCCGATCTGGACCCCTTTCAGCATACGCTTTGCTTCTTGGGATGTTACGCTCCTCTGCTGATATTGTACCTTTTATTCTCTGACAGCTGAAAGAAATGTTTCCCGGTTTCCGGCTCGCTCTTCCACCTAAACGTTGGTTTAAGGACAATTATGACTATGATTTCCTCGAGGACCGGCAGCTAGGCCTTCAGGCTTTCTTACAGAACTTGGTAGCCCACAAGGACATTGCAAACTGGTATGTCAGGCTTTTTTCTTGGTATTCTCGTAATTTCATTTAATGACCTCACGTCTCTGCTGCTCAGCTGTGCACTTACACAAATGAGAGCAGGCAGAAACTGAAGCCGTCACTTCCGATAAATCCTGTGCTAACCGAATCCATACGGGACCAGATTCCAGCAATCGTAGGGTGTCTGGTTCATCGCAGTGAATGGCAGGACGCCCCTGATACATTATGTCAAATGCTATTTCCCTTTTAGAGATGCTTTTATACTAATTGCACTTGGGATTTGCTTTATTTTGTATTTAGCAGCAGGAAAGTATATAGTTAAATACAATGCAGAGTGTACGTGTATTAATACTATAGGTGAGTGGTGGTAAATAACATGGCGGTATATATGGGTTAGTCTGGTTGGGGGACTGGAGGATGCTCTCGGCTTTCTTCTGGGAAGAGGAGGAATACAATAACCTCCATCATCTTTTATGCAGATGCATAAATATTTCACCGCTACAGGAGTCACAACTACAGGAGTGGCAAGTTTCCTTTGAAGTGACTCGGGTCAGTGCAGGTCCCCTCTTATTCTGTGCAGCGCACCGGACCCCCTCAGCAGCTGGCCATATCATGTCAGTAAGTGACGGCCTTAGTGGTGACACCTCTTCTGTGCAGGGTTAGGATCCCATCCACAGCACATTATGCCTGATTTCTGATGAATACCTTCACGGTACATATCAGGAGGTGGGCAAGCTGATTAATTCACAGACCTCTGAGTTGCACTGAGCCTAATTAATCATTAATTACAGTTACTTTTTAATTAGAAAAGTGCCACAAAATAACATAAGGTTTATTTTAAAATATTATTGCCATCTTGAAAAATTATGGTACAGCCAAGTGGTCGGAAGAACCGCAGTGCAGGAAATCCGGTGAAGATTCTGCAGCGCTAAAGCAGTGCCGTGACCCCTTCATTCTCAAGGTGGGTGGGCTTCTAGAAGTCTAAGGCTATGTGCACACTTTGCGGCGTGCTCTGCGGGTTCTCCAGCAGCGGAATTGATAAATCTGCAGGGCAAAACCGCTGTGGTTATCCCTGCAGATTTATCGCGGTTTGTTTTGCGGTTTCCGCTGCGGGATTACTCCTGTACTATTGATGCTGCATATGCAGCATCAATAGTAATGTTAAAAATAATAAAAAATGGTTATACTCACCCTCTGATGTCCGGATCTCCTCGGCGCTGCACGCGGCGATCCAGTTACAAAGATGCTGTGCCGAGAAGGACCTTCGTGACGTCACGGTCATGTGACCGCGGCGTCATCACGGTCATGTGACCGCGACGTCACCGCAGGTCCTGCTCGCACAGCAACTAAGACCGGACAGCGTGCAGCGCTGAGAGGTGAGTATAGCATCATTTTTTATTTTAATTCTTTTTTTTTTTTTACACTATTTAGGTTTCCCAGGGCCTGGAGGAGAGTCTCCTCCACCCCGGGTAGCAACCGCACATTATCCGCTTACTTCCCGCATCGTGGGCACAGCCCCATGCGGGAAGTAAGCGGAACAATGCATTCCTATGGGTGCAGAATCGCTGCGATTCTGCACAAAGAAGTGACATGCTGCGGGTTGTAAACCGCTGCGTTTCTGCGCGTTTTTTTCCCGCAGCATGTGCACTGCGGTTTGTTGTTTCCATAGGGTTTACATGTTAATGTAAACGCAATGGAAACTGCTGTGGACCTGCAGCATCAAAATCACCGCGGATCCGCGGTAAAAACCGCAAAGTGTTAACATGGCCTTACAGTATTGGCATATGGCTAGGATCATTTGGAGTCCAAGATGTCAATACTTTGTTGTGGAAATACGGGGGGTCAGCGGGCACACATCCACTAGCCGAAACCGCATGGATCAAGGATCGTCCCTCCGAACACCCGCTCTCCCTATATTGTGGGCATACCACTAGGGTTGAGCGAAACGGATCGGACATTTTCAAAAATCACCGACTTTCAGCAAAGTCGGGTTTCATGAAACCCGACCCGATCCCACTTTGGGATCGGCCATGCGGTCAGCGATCTTGGCGCCAAAGTCGCGTTTCATGTGACGCTTTCCCCGCCATTTTTCAGCCAATGAAGGAGTGTGGGCAGCATGATGACATAGGTTCCGGCTTGCTTTCTGCGGCGTCACAGGGGGTAAAACCGCCATATTACCGTTCGGGAAGTAGCGATTTCCACAGTCCAACACAACCTTTGCTGTGCACGGAGGAGAGAACGAGAGAGAGAGAACGAGAGAGAGAGAACGAGAGAGCGAGAACGAGAGAGAGGGAGAACGAACACAACACACTTTTTTCCCCCAATTGACTTACATCGGGTTGCATGTTTCGGTCGATCCCCGACTTTGCGCGATGATCGGACGATTTCACTCGACTCGACTTTTGACAAAGTCGGGTTTCGCAAAACCCGACTCGATCCTAAAAAAGTTAAAGTCGCTCAACCCTACATACCACTACTCAGACAACACAGGGTGAGGGTAAAACAGTGTGGCAATGGTTTAATGAACCGCAAAACAGGCAGATAACACATAGAACAGTCACAACAAAATTCTCCAAGATGGTACACATTACAGTCTCGCCCTTCCGCTGACTCGTCGGGATAATGCAGCTGTTATGTCAGAGCTCCCAGGGTTGACTACCCACCTGTGGCACGCACACAGAGAGGAGGTGACAATAAGCGTAGGAAGAGGAGTCCATTCAGGTACAAGGCCAGTTGACCCGACGGTCACACCCTGGCTTCTCCAAACATCTCCATGGAGCCAGGCGACTGGCGGGTCTCAGTCCTGGCTTTCTCCAAACCTATCCATGGTTCAGCGATGGTCAATGGAGCAGATCTGTATTCTTCCAACTGGGGCCGAGGTCCCCTAGGTTGTTTCCTTTAGAATTATAGATTTGTGTCCTTCGTGATGGAGCCATGATGTCTTGGCAGTAGTCATGTCGGGTCCCCTGGATGTTTGGATTTCTTGGCAGAATTTCTGTCTTTGTGTCTCTCTATAGAGGCAGGTAACATCTTTTTATACTTATCAAGTGTCCTATATTCAGTATTGACATAAAGTGACAGAATGAATATGAGATCAAGTAGCATTACTTGATTATTTAATCTATTTGCATAGTTTTCCTCCTCTGTTTTCGAAATCACCAAACTATCTAGCCTACACAATGCATAATTAGCATGTCTGTAAACCTCACTAGTCATCAAGGATAAGAGCGCAATATGATATGTGAAATGTCAATATTGCAGGCTTACACAAGCAAAAGTCTGTTTTCTTGACCAACACATACATTCAAAAATAAACATACAGATAAGTCTATTCTTCTTGGTTTGCTAAAAATAGTCGTCTGGTTAATTAAGATACAATGCTGTGTCTCTACACTTGTGAAGACCTCAGCAGATTTATGCCACGTTCACATATCAGTGTAAACTGCACACAGATGAGATGTAAATGGCACATAGATGTGCGGTCCTTCACATCACAGACCCATACATGTCTAAGTTTGGTCCACACATCTTGATCCAATCCAGAGATTTTTTTTTTTCATTTTAATTCTTTTGGAGACGTGATATTGGTCTTTTCTCAGTAGAAGAAGGCACAGACATTTCTGCATGTGCTGATGACTCTCTCATATTACTCCCTATATTATTAGCTTGGCTGTCTTGCACTTCTTAATTGCATATCTCAACACCCCGTTGAATATTGTGTTACAGCCTGGAGTTGTTGGACTGGTTTTAATCCTAGAGAATGATGATAATCACCTCTCTCGTATAATCCATATAACCAGTAACACAATCCACCCAGATCATTTCATATCGACCTTCTTTTTTTTCTCTTTTTCCTTTTAAACTGTTCAGAAAGTTGCTAATTTTTCACTGAAATATCAAACCAAGTATTCTTAACCCCTTTCTGCCATCGGACGGAATAGTACGTCTGATGGCAGAACCCCCGCTTTGATGTGGCCTCTGGCGGAGAGCCCTCATCAAAGCCGGGACATGTCAGCTGTTTTGAACAGCTGACATATGTCCGCAATAGGCGCGGGCGGAATCGCGATAAACCCGCACCTATTAACTAGTTAAATGCCGCTGTCAAACTCTCAAGCGCTTCCGGCCATCCAGCCGGCAATGCGCACAACTGTGACCCCTGTCACATGATCCTGCAGACCTCTGGTTGTTGATACCAGATTGCTATTAGCGCCACCCTGTGGTCGGCACTCGTAGCAAATAATGCTGCAATTCTACTACATAGGGGCTATCTGCAAATCACATCTATGTAGCAGAGGTGATCCAGTTGTGGCAGCTTCTAGCCTCCCATGGAGGCTATTGAAGCATGCCAAAATTAAGAAAAAAAAAAAATTATGAACAAAATAAAAAATATGTTTTAAATCACCCCCCTTTCGCCCTATGCAAAATAAAACAATTTAAAAAAAAAAAATCAAACCTACACATATTTGGTATTACTGCATTCAGAATCGCCCGATCTATCAATAAAAAAAAGGATTAACCTGATCGCTAAACGGTGTAGCTAGAAAAAAGTCAAATGCCAGAATTACGGGTTTTTTTGTCACCGCGACATTGCATTAAAATGCAATAGCGGTCGATCAAAAGAACGTATCTGCACCGAAATGGTATAATTAAAAACGTCAGCTCGGCACGCAAAAAATAAGCCCTCACATAATCCCAGATTCTGAAAAATGGAGACGTTACAGGCACTGGAAAATTGCTAAATATATATATATATATATATATATATATATATATATATATATATATATATTTTCCTTTAGCAAAGTTTAGAATTTTTTTTTCACCACTTAGATAAAAACGAACTTAGACATGTTCGGTGTCTATGAACTCGTAATGACCTGTAGAATCATAATGGCTGGTCAGATTTAGCATTTAGTAAACCTAGCAAAAAAGCCAAACAAAAAGCAAGTGTGGGATTGCACTTTTTTTTTTTTTTTTTTTTTTGCAATTTCACTTGCACTCGGATTTTTTCCCCGTTTTCTAGTATACAACATGGTGTCGTTCAAAAGGACAACTCGTCCCGCAAAAAATAAGCCCGATATTGACGGAAAAATAAAAGTTATGGCTCTGGGAAGGAGGGGAGCGAAAAGCAAAAACGAAAAGCTCCGGTCATTAAGGGGTTAAGGATGGATATTATGATATATTAGGTGACAAGTGAGCAGCCAGTTCTTAGAGGTGGTGTGCTAGAAGCATGAAACATTGGCAAATTACATATGGTTGTGTGGTTTGATTTACTGTTACTGGAAAAAGTGCTGCAATACCCCCCACACCCATCATGGAGAAAAAGTGGATAAAATATAAATAAAAAGCTATCAAAAACACTACGTGCCAACAAGCTTTTACTGTTTCTAGTAAGGAACCGCTGTCACTTAAATGGTTTACAAAGTTATTATTGGAAATAAAGTGTCAAAAACCAAAGCTTGTGTGTGGCCCCAGACTGGTCAGAGTGGCCCTGCTCACCCACCTAATGTGTGTGGGCGTCAGATGGAGCAACGGTCGGGTACATAAAAAAACACGCCCTGTGTAGGGTTACCAGAAAATAAAATCTACTGATAATCTGGGAGTATTGCTGCTCCTCCGGATAATCTGAGGCCCCGGACAATGATCGTGTCATGTAATGGTTGTCCTCTTGCTGAGAATGTTTTCTCAAGTCTTCTCCTTTCTAGCTGTGATCCAGACAGACCTTCATATTTGGAGCATTGCCCCCATCAGCAGACGGTGAAGGAGTTCACTGGGAAATGTCTGGGGGTGGACACCGTCGCCCAGCGGTCCTGGTGCTATAATAGAGCTTTATATTGGGGGAACAGAAGAATAATGGTTCATTCTCCTCTCCCGGCTGTTGTGACTGCGTGGGCTAGCGTCCCTCTCCTGACTGACGAGGAAAGATGCCGTACACTTTGCCAGTGTAGATTGAATAAAATGCAGATTTCTGTGGGAATCGTCTCCCTGAACAATGTGTGTACAGTGTCCTCGCTGTCACATGTGCCGACCATTCTCCCCATCAGAAAGGCTGGAGGTCTCCATGACTTGCTGCTGTGGACGGACACATCACAATTTATTGCTGGAGCTGCAGAGGAAGCAGGTGGACACCAAAGAAGTCAGAAGCAGAAACCGGCTGTGTGACAACATACTCAGCTGTTGTGATGGCAGATGGTGATCCTGGTACAGTTAGGGCAGTGAAAAGTTACGCTAATTCAGCTGTGTTTAACAAAAAAAAAATGCTGCATGTGAACGAGTCCTTTTAAGAGGTTGTTTGGGAGTGTGTGCATGTTAAATGAAGGATGGCATGAGCTGAAAATCCAGCGAGACCAGTCCATTTCTGGCGGCGTTACACTGAATGTCCTCTGACTGCACGGTCTTGTGGCTCTAGCGGTGTACACTAGTGAAGGGGGTTTTTTTAACACCTTAATAGTACATGTTTGGACCTTTTAAAGATCAAGCATTTTTTTTTTCTTTTTTTGTGGAATACTCCCATCACCCACGCCTGCTCTCGCTGTTAATAGTGACAGCAGGCGTAGGCTGATGGGAGCAGTAGTCCCATCAGCCAGACACCAGTGACCGGAGGTAAACTTTTTACCACCGATCACAACTGCAGGCTAGCGCTTTCATTTGATAACGTGGGAGCCCAGCTGTCTGACTGCCGGTAATGATTTTACCGCTGATCAGTAGCCATGTTTTGCAAGAACATGACAGCGCGAGAAATGCCAGGTGCTCAGGGGGCCGAACCCAAACAGTAACATGGACTTCCCTGGTGAAGTCCTTGTTCGGTGTCCGTGCCCGATCAGTAGGTGTTCAGTACGGACGCCGAACTTTACTGTTCGGGTTCACTTATCTCTAGTCTCCAGTCTTGAGCCTAATGCGCAAGGCTGTTGGCACATAATAGCTCAGTAAAAACACCATACAGCACTTAAGGGGTGTAGGAACACTGCAGAAAAATGTTCTCATTTTGTTTTTATCTTAGGATCTGCTTGTTAAATGGCCACAGTGGGAATTTACACCTATGTATTGCACTTACACCAACATGTGCTTTGGCTCAATTTTTTTTTGTTTAGTTTTTGCGCTTTGTGCATACATCGGTGTGGCTCCCCATCTATGGTCATTTTGTTTATATAGCTTTCCAAGGCAGGTGTCAGAAGAGTTGGGACCCAGGTCCTGCCCTTATCTATTTTTGCGCCTCCTGACAAGGTGAACTACAAGAGTTGTCCACTGTCCAGATTTGGTAAATCTTGTCTGCTGAGATGGCTTTGAAGGGTTTGTTTGTTTTTGATCAAAACAGTGTTAAGTAAGTACTCTAAGTTATTTACATGTGCTATTGTTATTCATTTACTTACTACAGGGTGTTTGCTCATTTTGTTTTTCTCTTGGGTTCAGCACTTAAGGGCCTTCTCTCTTTGTCATCTGACTCCCTTATTATACAAGGATGCAATTTGTATGATTGCCAATGCAATAACACAAATACTTTTTGGCTCCTAAATAAAAACAGATGAATGTGGTTGCCTGCAGCTGCCATTAAATGGCATGTACAAGTTTAGTGCAATCAGTCTAGTGAGTTACGTGTACAGCCAGCTCCTATGTGCTTTCTGCCGCATTCTGTAAGTGTACGGTGAGCTTCTGTGTGCCCCCTGCCACATTCTGTAAGTGTACGGTGAGCTTCTGTGTGCCCTCTGCCACATTCTGTAAGTGTACGGTGAGCTCCTGTGTTCCCCCTGCCACATTCTGTAAGTGTACGGTGAGCTCCTGTGTTCCCCCTGCCACATTCTGTAAGTGTACGCTGAGCTCCTGTGTTCCCTCTGCCACATTCTGTAAGTGTACGCTGAGCTCCTGTGTTCCCCCTGCCACATTCTGTAGGTGTACGGTGAGCTCCTGTGTTCCCCCTGCCACATTCTGTAAGTGTACGGTGAGCTCCTGTGTTCCCTCTGCCACATTCTGTAAGTGTACGGTGAGCTCCTGTGTTCCCCCTGCCACATTCTGTAAGTGTACGGTGAGCTCCTGTGTGCCCCCTGCCACATTCTGTAAGTGTACGGTGAGCTCCTGTGTTCCCCCTGCCACATTCTGTTCTGATCGATCACTCAACCATCTTTTAGGGCAGTGTTCCCCAACTCCGGTCCTCAAGAGCCACCAACAGGTCATGTTTTCAGGATTTCCTTAGTATTGCCCAGGGGATAATTCCATCACCTGTGCAATACTAAAGAAATCCTGAAAACATGACCTGTTGGTGGCTCTTGAGGACCGGTCATGTTTTCAGGATTTCCTTAGTATTGCCCAGGTGATAATTCCATCACCTGTGCAATACTAAGGAAATCCTGAAAACATAACCTGTTGGTGGCTCTTGAGGACCGGAGTTGCTGAACACTGTTTTAGGTAATCGTCCCTCAGTGTGAAATTGAAATGGCAGTGGAGGTTTTACTGCCGTGTGACACCGGCGCCATGCTCATACACTGTCCCATTAGACCCTAGTAAGGCAATGAGAACATGCAAACTTCACGCAGGGTCCTAACGCTTCCAGATTACGAACTGTGCAAAATTTTAGCCTGTATATTAAGGTCATGTATGGGTAAAAACGAGCAGCTTTGCACTTTTTAATTTATTATTTTATTTATTTTACTCACTTATATAGCGCCATTAATTTCACAGCGCATTAGACCTCATCAGCACTGTCCCCATTGGGTCTCATAATCTAAATTCCCTATCAGTATGTCTTTGGAATGTGGGAGGAAACCGGAGTACCAGGAGGAAACCCATACAAACACAGGGAGAACATACAAACTCTTTGCAGATGTTGTCCTTGGGGTCCTGGGTTCAAATGCCACCAACACTGCCAGGCTGAAGTGCTAACCACTGAGCCACCAGTGTTCAGATCATTGCCTAAGTTACCGGCCACCCTGCAGTTTGAGTGGCCGTCACCTTGGTAATGAGTGTGCAGCACAACTGCACAAGCAGTCTGTTTAGAGCCTTCTTGTGCTGCTCTGAAGCCGGCCAGATTGCTGGATACAACCTTCTTCTGTTCCCTCTGCTATTTTTCCATGATGCGGAAGCAAATTTGTCTTATGCTCTCTCCCTGGCTGCTAGCATAGTTCTGACCAGCATCTGCAACATTGTCTTGCTCAGATTGTTAATATTCAGGAGCACTCTGCTCCCTGACAACCCGGAAGCCTGAAAATGGGAGCAGTGCACTCCTGAAGATACAACTTGAGAAAACCCCTTTACTGTACAGCAGAGTAAGATCTGTGCTGACAATGGTACCGCAGGGAATACAAGTGTACAACTAGCGGAATTGTGAATGCAGCTCTGGATTCTGATTTCCTATCAGGATTGGTAGATGAGTAATGCTCGGCTCTCTATGTAAATTTTCTCTATATATCAGAGATAAATATATACTTTAAGAACTCTCTGCAGACTTTATTAAAGGGCATATTTTGATTTCAGCGCCCCTGTGAGATTATTTCTGTGTCTGGATGATCCGCCTGGTCCCTTTGATAGCCTGGAAGAGAGCCGGGTGAGTAAATTAAAATCCATATTTAATGTGTTTTCCACTGGCTTCCCGTTTCTTTTTTCTCCATCGTTTGGGACATGTGTGCCTCTCTGCTTTCGTTAGGCGTCCTCTTCAGTCTAGTTGTAAAGTTTGACCACGTGCTCGTGTCTATATAACATCTCTGCCTGTCTGTATGTGTCCAGGCTTTTTGTGAGACTTTAGAAGAAACAAATTACAGACTTCAAAGGGATCTTGCCGAGAAGCAAAAGGAGCTTGAAGCCTTGAAGATGCTGTTAAATGAAAAGCAATTGCACATACAGACGCTGGAGAGCCGGGTCCAGTGAGTCTTATCTTATTAACAAGTTTCTGCTTTTTTATCATAAGGTCTGGGAAATGTCACTGCTACTAGAAATGTAAAAATGCATTGTTAGTTTTAATTTTTTTTTTTTTAGTGTGCTGCAGGTGTAAGAGGGCGTAATGTGAAAAAATGTACCCTCTGCATCTAAGTATCACTGGAATAATGGTCCCAGCAAAAGATCAGGGACCATCGTGATCTCAGACCGGGGATCGGATAATGCTACAATTGAGTCCATTCATTTAAATCAGGGATGGGGAACCTCAGGCCCCAGGGCCATTTATGGCCCTCGATTACTTTTTATCAGGCCCCCGAGCAGATTCTAAGGGACCGCATTCTTGGGCAGGGAGATGTATTTTGATTACAACCAGCTCATTACTTTCTTCTTGCTCTGTTGGCACACACATGCAGTGTTCACTACTGAACACTGAAGGGCATGCAATGAAAGATTACATCCTGAAACCAGTGCCAGAGTCGGGATGTACTTTCTGGGCGAGTTTGTGCGGCCCCCCGAAGGATGGTATAAATATCCAAATAGCCCTTGACAGAAACATGATTCCCCATCCCCAGAGGGGATGGTTTTGGTTCGGGGGGGGGGGGGGGCCAAGCTTCTGAGTGGGCCCCTAACCAGGTAACCTTGATTACAACTGGGTGACGCACCCTAATAGTGAAGAATCTCAGCAGATGACTGCGCTGTTACAGAAGATAATCTCTATATAAAGAGCAACATGGATATTACCGCCATATGGTCAGTGGTAGATACCAGTCCTGCAGAACATAATAACAGATCAAAGTACAATTACAGATGGTGACGTACAGCTGGCGTTCTTTCTGATGGAATCGTCCACTTTTCTGGCCCAGACCGACACAACTTCTTCCACCCAGGACTCGTCTGCAGAGAATACGACAGACACATTTCACTTCTCATATTTTCAGCCATTACCATCTATTCCCAACCTGCACAAACTCCTCATCCTACTGGTATCCTAATGCTGCTGCCGTATGTGTCCCTATAACTGCACCTGCTGTGTGGTTCTGTGCCCTCTAAATTCTAAAGCACCCCTCTATAATATAGTAATGCCAGGCGCAAGTGTCCTAGAAAACAGTGCCCACATTTTGCTCCCTAGAAAGTACTAGTGCCCTGTCTGCCCCTTTGATAGTCACACTAACCTGAGTTCCCCTTCAATAAGTGCCCACTTAACATTGAATAATATCCTGAGTCTCCCCCCTGTACAGCTCCCCTATACACAGTATGATGCTCTCTTATACATAACATGATGCCTCCTCACTGTAATGTACTCCCACACAGTATACTGACCCGTTAGTAGCCCCCAAACTGATGGCCCCAACACTGTGTGATGGCCCCTGCACTGTAATCTCCACACTGTATGATGGCCCCCTATATAGCCTCCATATAGTATAATGTGCCAGATAGTCCTCAATATAGTATAATACATTCCCCGTAGGCCTGTATAGTTTAATGTACTCCCCATAGGCCTGTATAGTATAATGCACTCCCCATAGGCCTGTATAGTATAATGCACCCCCCATAGGCCTGGATAGTATAATGCACCCCCCATAGGCCTGGATAGTATAATGCACCCCCCATAGGCCTGGATAGTATAATACACCCCCCATAGGCCTGGATAGTATAATACACCCTCCATAGGCCTGGATAGTATAATGCACTCCCCATAGGCCTGTATAGTACAATGCACTCCCCATAGGCCTGTATAGTGTAATGCACTCCCCATAGGCCTGTATAGTATCCATCCAGCCGATACAGCTGACCCTGCGATGACAGGCGGGTGGCCCACTGCTGGCATCAGGCCCCCCACCACCTCCTCAGGGGCCCCATAGCGGCCGGGCGGCAGTGCAGGGAGATCGATTCTCCCTACTCTGCAGCAGAATGTAACTGTATCTGCGCTCTGTGCACGCCAATACAGTTACATAGCGTAGCTCCTGGTGGGCTACTTCAGAGCGCGGGGCCCTCTGCCCCCGCCCCCTCTGCCCCCCTTCGGTAGCTAAGCTACTGCCCACCCCTGATTACATTTTATGACTCATGGATGAAATGGGAGACCCACCCTATCTAGACTTGAAAAGCCACTGCTGCTCTTGCTTTGGTGGATCCATTATGTCCGTGCCATACACAGGCCCATTTTATACAAGTTGCATTTAATGCTTAATGGAGTTTTCCCATCTCCAAGATCCTATCCCAATATGTAGTAGGTGTAATAATGTTAGCAAATGCTTCCAATTAGAAATGTAGTATAGTTCTTGGGATTCGCTATATCTCTTTCCCCATGCATGGCAATGCAGTAGCTTAGATGTCTATGGTTACGACCACTACCTGTCACTAAGAGTGGTCGTAACCATGGATACCTAAGCTTTTGCAGTGCCCTGAACATGGGGTAAGCGACATGACAAATCAGAACTATACTACATTTATAATTGGATGTATTTGAAAATAATATTATTACACCTACTACATGATGGGATAGGATCCTAGAGATGGGAATACCCCTTCAATTTTGTAAGAGTCAACTTTTAACCTCTTAACTTCCACTATCAACCTCTGACAGCAGTATTAACAGCATCCTGGAATGGGGGGTTCATCATTCTATGCACTCGTTGGATGTCCCGCTACTTGACCGCCGGGAGCCAATGAGTTGCTATGACAGCCGAGGGTCTATTGAACACCATTGTTTCTGTCATCGGGGAGCACCATTAAAGCAGTTGTCCACTAATAGGACAACCCATTCTTGAACTAAATGTTTGGCCCCTATAAAATAAAAAAAACCCTATACTCCCCTGCGGTGCGATGTTGTGACATGTGGGGCCCAGCGCCCAATCAGCGCTGGCGTCACTGTCTCAGTCTTCATATGGATTAAGCATGGACAGGAAGCCATGGATCAGCTATAGCTGGTGGGCGGGACAGTGACTTATAGTCCGCAAAATGCATTACTTATGACTGTTGGAAGAAAGAAACGGAAAAAATGAGAGCAACAAAAAAAGAAATTGGCCATGTCAGAAAGGGATTAATATATTTTAATTTAATGAAATCAGTTGAACTTGATGGACTTTTGTCTTTTTTTTTTTTTTTTTAAACCTAAGTATAAGTGTCACCAAAATTATCCAACCTCCATTGAAATTCGATTTAATAGCAAAATTTGACAACTTTCTGCTGTTTTTCAATAAAACACAATCTAAAAAGATCAACACAATTAATGACTAGTGTTTTTTTTCCAAACTTAATACAAAATGCCACGTTAACTAACTTCAGCAGTCTCAAAATTAATGAACCCCTTCACGACAAGTCTTTCAAATGAGGATAGTCCAAAATATCTGGCTGAGCTATACTTAGCAGATTTTGTAGCGTATACAGTCATGGCCGAAAGTGTTGGCACCCTTGAAATTGTTCAAGAGAATTATTGCAATTGCACATGTTTTGTTATGCACATGTTTATTTCCATTGTATGTATTGGAACAACACAAAAAAGAGAGCAACAAAATGGCAAATTGAACATCATTTCTCACACCATTCTAAAAATAAGCCAGACAAAAGTGTTGGCACTCTCAACCTAATATTTGGTTGCACACCCGTGGGAATAAATAACTTCAATCAATCGCTTCCTATAATCAACAAGCTGCTTACACTTCTCAACTGAAATTTTGGGCTACTCTTCTTTTGCGAACTATTCCAGGTCCATGATATTTGAAGGGTGCATTCTCCCAACAGCAATTTTAAGATCTCCCCATAATGTTCAATGTGATTTAGATCCGGACTCATTGCTGGCCACTTCAGAACTCTCCAGCGCTTTTCCATTCATTTCTGGGTTTGAGGTCACTGTCATTCTGGAAGACCCATGTCCTAGGAGGCAAACCCACCTTTCTGAGACTAGGTATTACATTGCAACATAAAATTCTTTTACATTTCATGATGCCTTGGACATGGTCAAGGCGCCCAGTGCCAGAGGCAGCAAAACAACCCCAAAACATCTGTGAACCTCCACCATACTTGACTGTAAGTATTGTGTTCTTTTCTTTGTAGGCCTCATTCCTTTTTCGGTAAATAGTAGAATTTGTTTTACCCAATGCCCTATCTTTGTTCTCATCTGTTCACAATTCCAAGAAGTATTTTGGCTTGCTCAGGTACATTTTGGCAAACTGTAATGTAGCATTTTTATGTCTGTGTCAGCAGTGGGCCTCCCCTGATTCTCCTGCCATGGCGTTTCATTTAATACTGATGCACCCTGAGCCTGCAGGATTCGTTGCAACCTTTCATCAATTTTTTTCTCTGCCATCCACGTCTAGGGAGATTGGCTACAGTGCCATGGGTTGTAAACGTTTTGATTATGTTGCACGCCATGGACAAAAGAACATCAAGATCTCTGGAGATGGGCTTGTAACCTGGAAATTGTTCATATTTTTCAATAATTTTGATTCTCAAGTCCTCAGACAGTTCTTCTTCTGTTTCTGTTCTCTGTGCTTAGTGTGGCGCACACACAGACACACAATGCAAAGATTGAGTCTTCTTCCCTTTTTATCTGGTTTCAGGTGTGCGTTTCATATTGCTTACACCTGTTACTTGCCACAGGTTAGTTTGAACGAGCATCACATGCTTGAAAAAAGTAGTTTACCCACAATTTTTCAAAAGTGGCAACAATTTTGTTTGGCCCATTTTTGTTTTTTTTTGTGTAGCTTTTTCGAATCTGCTTTTTTTTGTCTGTTTTTTTTGTGTTGTTCCAATACACACAGAGGAAATAAACATGAATAATAAAACATGTATATTTACTATAATTTTCTAGGACAATTTCAAGGGTGCCAACAATTTCGACCATGACTGTATTTTTATAGCAATTTGAGCTTGGAGTGTGCAAAAATGATCATCTATTCCCTGAATATGTGGAACCAACACCAATCTGACTCTCGTCCCATTCTCCCCCGACCACACGACTCCTACGAGGAGGAGTTGAATAGAGAAGCTGTGCCCTCCTGCTTCATTTTAAGTCTTCGCACTGGAGATCTCCCTGCCGCAAGACAGGTGGCATTGATCGGAGCCGCTTGTCACACATGCGTCCTGGCGCTACATTCTATAGCACTGACAAATGCAGAGAAATGCTGCACTCCACTAACAGTGTTACTCCCACACACAGTGATTGAGGGGGCAAGGCCCACGCCCGCCTGCCACTCCGCTTGTCTGACATCTGTCTTGTGGCTAGGGTAGAATGAGGGAAAAAAGTCAATCTGATGATCAACGGAGCTAGCACCAATCTATACAGTGGATATATGATCACTTTTTTTATGATGGGACTCACCCTTTTATTATATCTACCTACTACAGGGAGCTGACTTGTGGCTGTTTATGCAGGGAAAGCAATAGCAATAATAAAACCATTCTCAGTAGGTTCTAGAGGTGGCGGTTTTATCATTTTGGCTCTATGCATGGAAGTTGGAGTTATACGAAGATGAAAATTCAACCATTAATATATATTATAGAAATGAATGTGCACGTAATTGGGCGAACACATTCATGTAGACTGTATACAAGTCCATCAGTATTTGAGTTTCAGGTTCTCCTCGACATCCCCATTAGCTAATAGCGTTCTATAGATTGTACCAAAGTGTTTGTCACATCCTGCGTGATAGAAATGACTGATTTATCACATTATGATTTAGACACAAGATCCTAAGAGATTTCCTATAGTTTTTTTTGCTTTTCTCCAAATGTTGTTTAGTTAATAGAATTACATTGGGAATTCCTGTTTTATGCAGTCTTGTAATAATTTTATAGACAGTTTTGTTGCCTTGCTTGGTTTATTCTGAAAATGTTCATATAATTTGTATTTGTAAAAAAATCCTCTTAGGGAGATGAGCGCAGAAAATGGGAAGACGCGTAGACCGTCTGGAGAAGAGAGCGAGTGCAGCGGAGAGGTGGAGTCCTCTGCCATAGAAGCGGATCAGGCGGCTTCTGCAGACAATGGGTAAGAGTTTAGATGCTTATTTAGTGATTCATTGGTTTAGTTTCTGAGAGTTCTTGTAGAAAACAAGCCCCTAAACAGGCCAAAAATCTATTGTTAATGAGAACATTTATCGGCTCATGTAAGGCCTTATTCACATGTCAGTGCTTTTTTTTCTTTATATATATATATATATTTTTATAAATAAATGGTACCGGTGTCATCAGTATTTTGGATCAGTGTGTCATCAGTGTATGGTCAATGTGTCAGTTTTTACCTTCAGTCATCAGTGTTTTTCACAGATGGATATATGAATAAGTTACAAAGCTTCTCCTATATTTTTCAATGTTAAATTCAGATGGCACACCTGGAGGCTGACAGTATTAATACGCCTTAACAAAAAAGTTAGCTCTTCCCTAGCAGACTATACCTTGGCTACTAGCGCCAGGCCTCCTCAGTCTTACCCTTGGTAGGTTGTTAGGAGCTAACCTTGTTATCTTTCTGGAAGCCTCCTGGGTCTTGCATCTCCTGGTGTCTGTTCTTCTTCTATTCCATAGGGCTGCTACTTAGTCTTTTGTCCATATCTTTGGGGAGCTTTTAGCTTTGTACTATATCTAGGAATGCAAGCCTTAGCAGAAGGGTACTACGAACAGCAGTTGCTTGGGCAGTAGCTTTAGGGTTGTCATACTTCTTTTTGCCTCACTGGTATTAGTTTTCCCACCCCAGGGACAGCTTTAGGACATCCCATGGTTCCTGTGTCTCCCAATGACGTGACTAAGAAATGAAGATTTTCTTAACACCCATAAGAGCATCACCTGAGAGAGAGGATCTGCCCATCAAGGACCATAAACCTAAAGAATATAATATCGGAACCTCTCCCCTGCACCAGTTAGTTTCCTGCCTTTGAAGGGGAACCTATACACAAGAGTGTCCAGTGCAGAATAAAGAGAAGACTCCTACACAGGTCCGGACCAATCGCCTAGGAGGGCTTGAGGCGTGCGGGGCCTGGAAGCGCCACAGCGGGCCCATTGTGGTCTTGTCTGGAGTGCCAGCAGAGGCAGCATGTCTGCTGGCCACCGCATTGTTCCTGCTATTAAATTAAAAAATACTGGCCTTTATTACAAGGGGAAGAGACCTGAAAGGAAGGGTTCACTGCCCTCTTCATTAAAGAAGGAGCAGGAGACAACCCTATGGGACAAAGCACCAAAAATAGATGGAGCAGTGGCTAAATCATCAAAAAAAATCCTCCTTGCTGTTTTGAAGATATGGGGCTACTTACAGATCCCTAAGACAAAAAGAAAGATAGCTACCTAAAAAAATAGCTGGGAATCCTCAGCAGGAGCGCTAAAACCTGCTAAAGCTGCGACGTCTACAGCCAGATCCATGATGGTCTGGCTTGGTCAATTGGAAAGTCAGCGAAGGAATAACAAGGGAGGACATCTTGGCTGATATCCCATTAATGCAGGGAGCAGTGGCATTCCTGGCAGATGCATCAGCAAATTCTGTGAGATTGGTGGCGAGATCGGCAGTTCTCTCAAATGCAGCTCGAAGAGCCATGGGGCTTAAAGGCTGGCATGATGATATGCAATCAAAATCCAGACTATGTTCCATTCCGTGATGAGAGTATCTGTTTGGGCCTGCGTTTGATGACATCCTGGACAAAGCTGGGGATAGTAAAAAATGACTCCCTAATTGGTCCATCCCTTCATACAGGAGGTCCTTTCAAAGTAGTAGATATGGTTATAGAAAACCTTTAGAGAGATCAAGTGAAAGGGGAGGACCGTCTAAGGAAAGACAGAGGATTCTTGTTCAGGGGTCCAGAGAGAATAAGAAGTCTTCCCGGTGATGCCATTCCCCGAGTTGGTGGGGCTTTCCCTCTTCCTCCTCCTGCCTGGGTGAGAATCTCATTGAGTGGCTGGTTTCTCAGATTGATAATTGGGTCAAAGACTAATGTTTTGACTGTTTTCCCCCACAGGCCTTTGTGGGAACAGACTCACTGAGGTCTGGGGGGGGAACAGTTAGCCCTGGAAACAAAAGTCCAGGTACTGGTAAAAAAAAAAAAAAAGTCCTTATAGAGGGTGCAGTAGAAGAGGGCGAGGGGTTCTATTATATGTTTTGTTTGTTTTTTTTATCTTTAATGATGGCTCCTTCCGGGCTATCATCAACCTTAAAAAGCTATACAGGTTCCTAAAAACATATCCTCCTAAAGATGAAGTTTACAAAATCCACCATTAAGCTACTGTATCCGGGCTGTTTATACGATCGTTCTAGACCTAAAGGATGCATATTATCAAATAACAATCCACATAGAAGATCAGAAGTTCCTAAGAGTGGCTCTAGCGATAAATGGGAGGATCAGGTATTTCCAGTTGAAGGCCCTTCCCTTTTTGGTTTATCAATGGCTTCATAAATTTTTACGAAAGTGATAGTGGAAATGACAGCTCATCTATGGGAACACAACATTCTTCTAATTCCATACTTAGACGATTTCTTGATCATAGGCAAGACTGTCATCACTGCAGTACTCAATTAGAATGTGTCAGAACAACGTTAACGCATCTGGGTTGGCTTCTGAACCTGAAAAAGTCTACATTTGGTTTCCTTGAGTCCAAATATTTTTAGTGCATCTGTCAGACTCGATGAACGAAAACTGTCTCTTTCCAAGGCAAGAGATAGAAAAGGTGCAAGATCAGGTGCTAAAGTCAATAAAGAATCCAACCATGACATTCAAGAGGGCCATGTCTTTACTGGGGTCTCTGACCAGTGGTCCTGTGGCCTCAGTTGCACATCAGAGAACTACAACGAGACATTTTAAAAAGCAAAAAGGCTCTGAAAGGAAGAAGGAAGAGTAACCCTTTCCTCTGTCACAGTCAAGTCACTCCATTGGTGGTTAAATACAGAAATTTTATCAAAGGGAATACGTTGGAAAAACCTTATTCAAAGTATTATGACCACGAATGCAAGTCCAAGAGGTTGGGGAGCGCATTCAAAGGATGGAATGGTCCAAGGTAGTTGGATAAGAGAAGAAAATAGAGTCCTGCAGTCTAAAAGAGCTAAGGGTAGTGAAATATGCGGTGGAGAATCTCCCCATTGATAGAATATGAACATGTTGGCTTGTATCAGGCAGCAGAGTAACAGTGGCATACATCAATCATCATGGAGGAACTCGATCCGATTTGCTGATTACGGTAACGGAGCAGGTCTTTCAGATAGCGGAAAACCATCTCTTCATTGACAGCGTTACATATGAGGGAAACGGAACAGCAAGGCAGACTTCTTGAGCCGCAGTCGGTTGACGCAAGGAGAGTGGAGTCTGAAGACAAAATAACTCAACTCAAGGGTAATTTTAATCGCACTATTCTGGCCCAAAAGACCATGGCTCTCATGTTGGATCCCCCCAATAACACCAGAGCGGTATGCTGCCACCAGTTCCTCGTTGGATACAAGCCTGGTCTGTTAACAAACTTATATCGGGTCTGAAACTTACCCCAGGTAGCGTATAAGTACTAGCTGGACTCACGGATGTGGGAAATTGGGTTTCGAGATAAAAGACCAGCCCAAAATTAGTTGATATTTTAATTGCTGAAAGGCGCACTAGATACTACAAATATATACAGAGTAATATACAGATATTACAGCCAGAAGTACAGATAAAAGTAGGGTACAGGTTGGGATTGCAGTTAGCTGTATGTGTCACGTTACCGTTTCTTATCACGTGTGGATGGAGGGAAGCTCTGCGACGTGACGTGGCTTCTATGGCAGAACAATGATAAAGGCTAAAGGTGTGTAGCTAGCTTTTAACCACTAGCTCGCCCCCTCCCATATTTGCCACCGCCCCTCTGGGTTGGACTGAATTATCATCCCTTGACCTCCTAGCTGAAATAATTTCCAATATCTTGGATGGGTCATAGCTTCCTAGTGGGAGGTCCAAACGGGACAGCTGACATCTCAACAGGTTCGTTGGGGCTGGACCGATACGGAGAGTCCAAATTTGGGTTGGTTAAGTGGTTCTGGAGAGCCAGTCTCGATAACTCGGTATCTGGAACAGCTAGAGAAATATGAGACGTAGGGGTGCGTGCAGAGGGCTCCCAGGGTTCTGGTGGTATATTGGACATAACCCTGAGATGCACGGTACTCTCATAATTCATCTCTAGGTGTCGGTGTCTAAGTGTTTACACTTCCCCTTTGCCTTGCACAAAAGACAGCATGGGGTCCTAGCTCTGCTCCTCCCTGCATTCATTAACACGTGGCCTCTAATTCTCTGGCCAAATGGTGAGGTTCTGCTCTTTTGGAGATTTGTGTACTTCTCCCAAAGGTGGGGGGCCACTTCAGAGGTGGGAAGGGAGATCTCTGAATAATCTATCGGGCCTGAATTAATAAATCCAAAATGGAGTCTCCCTCGTCCCTCACATGGACCACTTCTTCAATTGTTAATGGAGGTCCTCTCAATGCTCTGTAACCCAACTGTTGCGGGAAGGGGGAGGTTTCACCCTTTTATTCTGTAGGTTTCCTGTCCTTGATGGGTGGATTCCCTTCTCAGGTGGTGCTGTCATGAGCTCTGGAAAATTCCATTATCTGTAAGTAATTTACTCTTTTTGGTACTTGCCATAAAATTAATTTCTCTTATTCTTCTTTGGTTGACACAGCACCCACCCTTAGTTGCCTGGTTGGCTGTGCATGCACGTTGGCTTTTCTCTTAGGGTGGCTATGCTTTAGTTCTTTCGGCTTCTCCTACCGCTTTCTCACTAACTGAGGAGGACTGGTGCTAGCAGATGAGGTATAGTCTCCTGGGGAGGAGACAATTTTTTTTATTGTTGGTGGCAGCAGACTAATTCCATGGTTCCTGGGATTAGTTTTGTTAGAAAAAAATCAGTTTTATCAGCAGGAGATTATCAGTAGAGGACTAGTAAAACCTCATGCCATGTAATTTTCCTTATTCATAAGCCCCACCACTGATTAGCATCTCTTGTGTGTACACTGGACATGGGCTGCTTACAATCAGTGGTGTGGCGGGGTTATACAGGGCTCAGCATTCAGAGAACTGATAGACCTGTAGCTGAGAAATAGTGATTTTATCAAAATGACAGCAAGCAGCCCAGTAAGTGATACATCACTGGGACCTAGTCTCTGCCCCTACATTATGCGTCTCTCAGACAGAGTAGTAAAAACCTTGTGACAGATTCTCATTAAAAGATTTTTCTCAAGTTTGGAAGTTCTCCATCCACAAGATTGGATAAAACTCCCTGATTGCCGGGGACAGACCACCAATCCTGAGAAACCTGTGTGAACAGAGCCATTGCTCCTGAGAAGCCTGTGTGAACGGAGCCATTGCTCCTGAGAAGCCTGTGTGAATGGAGCGGTGGTCAATCTTATGCACATCTGCTACATTCGTCTTAATGGGACCACTGGAGACAGTAAAGCACTGCCAGTGCCATTTCTAGTATGAGGCGCTGGTGGTTTTAAAGAGAATGTCAGCAGGATTTTGCTGAGAGCAGCATTGTATAGTAGCTGAGACCCTGATTCCAGCGATGTGTTACTTACTAGGCTGTGCGTTACTGTTAAATTAAAATCCATTTTTTAAAAGAAATGAAATTCCCCCTTATTGTGATGAATTTTTGAAAGCTGTGTGTGTGTTCACCCGTTCCCTAGTGTTGTGTTTGTCACCCATGACTTTTTCTACCACTCTGCTTTCCAGTTCTTTTAGAGAGAGCCACGAGAACTGCTGGAACGAGTCCCTGCCTGAAATAGAAGTGGCGGAGGTGGCAGATCCTGATGAAGAAGTCTAACGTGCCTGTGGCTCCCCTTACAGGGCCACACCAGTAGTTTACACTAAGAAGGTATAGATAAGAATGTGCCATCCTTGCTGCTTCCCGCCCAGCCTGATGGAGACGTCTCGAGGGCTTGTGGCTGAGCGCTGAGGCTCCTCGGACCACCCGCCTATCAGCGCACACTATTAATATACCGGTAATGGCCTAGCTGTATCTGTCTGATTGTGGCTCTGTTTCAAGCACTTTTGTAGAATTTGTCACTATTCTCACCAGTGCCACAAGGACAAGTTCTGCTCTGCCAAGACTTTATCTCTGTATTTTTGTACACAAAGAATAATTGTCCAGTGCCGTGGATGTTGCCAACAGAGTTATTTTTTATCAGAAAGAAAACGCCTCTCTAGTCTCCGAGTCCAGGTTGTGTTATTAGAATACGCCTGACAACTCCTCGTCAGACTCTTTGGCTAAACCGTACGTGCACCGTCCTCTGAATAAGCTGAGTCTCCGCACAACCATGTTGTTGGCACAATCACTACCCTGCATATCACCTGCTTTTATTTAAGGACTGATCTTTCGGCATCTCCAATATTTTAGCAAAGCAATCTAAGCCTAGGTGAACCAAATGTAGAAGTAATGTATTTATGAAGTGAGAGGAAGTGACTGCTCGTATATATTTTACACCGAGGGGGAGGGGATCGAAATTTGTAGAAACAATAATAATTTTTTGCACTCTCAGAATATGGATATTTACAGGTAATCTCATCAAACGTTTCTGTCAGCCAAACCTAAACTCATGACTCCCACTATTTAGTTCAGTGTGCACCATAGTTAGCTGGTCTTTTATGGTGTGAGTGATATAACCAGGTAATCATGCCCGCGCTGCTCTAACTACCATACAGAATAGGTGATGCCGTCAATGTCTGACCGGTGGGGATCCGGCGGTGTTATGGAAAAAAACCTTAGAGAAGCCGCACATTGGTGTTAGTTATAGACCCTTTCTTATAGAACTTGGACGAGGAGATCCTAGCCATCGAATCCTCACCGATCAGACATTGACAGCACATTCTTTAAAGGGATATCCAACTTTTGAAACATTTTTTTAAAACTGCTGCAAATGTTAGAAAATGACAAACACTATTCGCTAGTGATGAGCGAACGTGCTGGGATAACGTTTTATCCGAGTATTTTATAGTGCTCGTATGTTATGTTCCTGTCTGGGCGGCTGCATGATTTGCGGCTGTTAGACAGCCTGAACACATGTGGGATTGCCTGTTTGTTACCTGTGTTCAGGCTGTCTAACAGCCGCAAATCATGCAGCCGCAGGGACAAGAACATAATATACAAGCACGCCCAAAATACTCGATCACCCGAGCGTTCTCGAATAAGACGCTATCCCAGCACGTTCGCTCATCGCCACTACACGCCTCTTGCTGTTCCTCCTACAGATACAGCTGTGAGGTCCCGAAACTGTTTCCACTGTTTGGTTATAAGTGGTAGGGCCATAACCGCTTCAGGCAATCGGTGGCCTCAAGGTGTTAGACACTGTGGCTCCCATCATTACTGCGGCCACTGACTGACCGCAGCTGTCACTTACACAAGGACCCGGACAATCGCCTGAGCTTCTGCAATTTTGCAGCTGTTTTTAAAGTATTTTTTTTTTAAGTTAGATAAATCCTTTAAAGATTTCTTTATATAATTTTTCTTGTATTTCGTCCTATCATGTGTATAATAACAACCAGTAGAGATGACAGCACGGGACAGAGGCTATTAGGGGCCATTTTTACAGCTTTTCTTTTTGACAGTATGTAAGTAAAATCTGGGTGCTTTTCCCTGTCCAAAACTGGCCAAAAGACTGGCTCCAAGACCCCTCTCCCGCCTCTGTCATCTGTACTTGTTTGTACCAAAAGCCTTAAAAATCGCATTATCTTTTCCCATCTTTTACTTTGCCAGTGGAATCTCTATAGGTTATTACATTGTACCAGTATCATTATTGTTAGTATTATTGTAAATGGATAATTGCTGCATTTCAGATTCGGGCTTCATTATCCATTCATCCTTCATTTTATATTCATTCATCACTCATTAAAAGCTTTGTGTAACTGGAAATGATGGTTTTACTTCACATCAAGTCTAGCTTAAAACTGGATTTTCTTCTATGCTGCCCATAATTATTGGCACATTCATGCCAGACTATTAATTTATAAGGTCAGCAAAGTGTATGCACCTCCCTGGCACTGCCCATCACCCCTCTATGCTGCCGTCTTCACTTATTCACTTCAGGGACTGACAAAACCTAATGTAATATATAAATGTAGATCTGTATAGATTTTCTATACAGATATCATGGTTTTACATGATGGTTTTTAATATTCCTTGAAGGGGTGGTCTGAAGGCAAAGTCATTTTGCTCCTAACTCCTCTATTTGCTCCTATAGTCTAAGCCATTTTCAAATATGCTTTAAAATTCCCCTATCATCCCCTAACTGCACTGACAGTTATTGTATTTTTATTCCCTACTTTCTGTGTAATGATGATTGTTTGAAAGCCCCAGTGCATGCTGGGATACACAAGGCGTCATCAGGTGGAGAATAGGCTGCCCCCTCCCTGAAATGAAGCTCTCTGATGTCCCCCCTGATGAATACCCGGCAGAGACCAGTAACGTCACTTGCTGGGGCAGCGCTGGTGTCCTTCACTGCTGGGTATAGAGACCCCACTCTGTTCCCGGCTTATTCCGATTCATCTAAGCAGACGACAGAGCGCGCACAGAGGAGACTGCGCATGGTGGAGACAGCAGGGATCACACCGCCCCGGAAATGAATGTCACTGATGACTCCTCGTTTCAGACAGGGGATGTGGCAGACCGCAGCCTCTGCCCCCTGATGATGCTTCGTTTCAGGCAGGAACTGTCTGTGCCCCTTGATGACGCTTTGTTTGAGGCAGGGGATGTGGCAGATCGCAGTCTCTGCCCCTGATGACTCTCTTTTCAGGCAGCGGCTATGCAAGACCTCAGCCTCTGCCCCCTGATGACATTTTGTTTGAGTATCCCAGGATGCCCTAGGAAAAAAATACAATAGCTGTTATTGTAGTTAGGGAATGGTAGTGAATTTTTAAGGGAAGTATATTACAAAATAGTTTAGATTATAGGAACAGAGCGACTGCCTTCGGACCACCACTTTTTAAGACAGCTGCCATGAAAAAAAAACAAAAAACATTACAGTATATAATCTAAAAAGGAAGGCAAAGAAATAGTTATTTAAATGTACTTATTTTAATATTTATATTTATTTTTACTATATTTACTGTAATGTTTTTGCTCAAAGGCTGTCTTAAGGAATGGTCACTCAAGATTATAAAATAATGGTGCTTTCTTTAGAAACAGCACCACCTCTGTAAATAAGCCGTATCTGGTGTTAGTGCTTCACTTCATTCACTTAAATAAGGCTGGGCTGCAATATCAATCACTGACCATGGGCAAGGGGGGCGCCGTTTCTGGAAAAGCAACCCCTATAACAGTAGCTGCTGTGCTCTGAAGGTGCAAAATTATGGAACAAGTCAACCAACTAGTCTGTCATTGCAAAAAAAAAAAAAAACCCTCTACAACCAGTGGAACTGAATTAATAGACCGAGACTCGTATCTTTCATAAGAAGGTGGCCATTAGCCAAGATGGACTTTTTGAGGAGCACAAAAACCAGAATATAGCAGAGGAGGTAAAGCCAGGAGTGTATTTGCAGAGTACAACTGGAACCTGTTCTATGATGGACCCATACACGGCGATGTATAATATTACTTCTGCTATAAAGAGAATGATATTGCAGTAACTGCAGCTCTTTATCAACTTTTCTAATTTATCACTTTTTAAAATTTATCTTCATAATCTGATCTTGGCTCTTCTGACACGGAGCTTCAAACCTGCAAGTATATAGGGTTACTTAAAACGTATATACTTTGGTATATTACATGCTGGCTACCAACAGTCACCACTAGAGGGAGCTTGTGGAGTATAATATAGAAACTGTATACACTACAGTCAGCTCCCTCCCGCCCTCTAGTGGTGGCTGCAGGTGCTTCTCACAAAACTGGAATATCATCAAAAAGTTAATTTATTTCAGCTCTTCAACATAAAAAGTGAAACTTTTTGGGCTTCATTGGCTGTAAGCCATAATCATCAACAGTAACAGAAATAAACACTTGAAATAGATCACTCTGTTTGTAATGACTATATATAATGTATGAGTTTCACTTTTTGTATTGAAGAACTGAAATATAAACTTTTTTATGATATTCTAGTTTTGAGAAGCACCTGTATATCTATGCCTGGATCAGCTGCTATGAGGAATATCTTAAAGAATGAGTTAAAATCGAATCTTGTACCTAAAAATGACCTGTTATAAATAAGTGTTATCCGTTAGCATCTCCAACCTAACAGATTGAATCACATCTTGATGAATTTTACATTTTGCAGAATTAGATCATGTACCACAGAGCTATAGCGAGCCGTCGCCTATAAATGATGGTTATTACCTCGCTGTCGCTCTGTCCTTTCCTCTAAGTGTATTGCATGTGGCTCTACTGGTTTTTCTTGAGTAAAATTGGATAGGATTGCATTAGGACTGGAACTTGTAAATCCCACGAGTCAGAATAAAAGGTAGTAGATCATTTGGGAGCGATGTGGCCCAGACGCACCGCTCACATCTGAATGCTCTGATTTTATTACTATCTGGGAAATTGTTTTATGCTGTTAGCCAAGGGCGGCACAGGCTCCTGTGTCTGTAGAATGGAATATGTGCCCAATTCCCCCGGTAATAAATTAATACTCTGGAGAGCTGCAGATTAAAAGGCAGCAAAGTGCAGGAAAACTCATTAAAAAGTTGTGATGTAGGAAAATTCCCAAACTCTGCACATTCAGATATACCGAAAATGTCCATACTGTACCTCCCTGCGGGTTTCTCCCACCAGGTGTATAGTAGTAGTGTCTCAGTGCTGCTCTCCGCAGTCCTCATAGCCATCTGTACGTCCCCACGAAAATACCTTTAATAGCTATTGACTGTACCAGATTGGGAAAGATTTTTAAAAAAAATAAAATGGATAAATATTGAAAAAAATGTAAAATATTCTATTGTATGAATGACGAACCTGCTGCAAAGAGACAAAACAAATCTATATTCACATTCTCCAGTCATTTCAGAACAGGCCCATAACGGGTAGATATGCTTATCAGCTGCAGCGTATCCGGATGGATCACAGAGTTTAGAGGGTTTGTATGAGTTGGAGGAACTATACACAAAATCTACAACTCGAAGGGTACGTCTGCACAGGACTGATCCGTGGTCATCTCTCCTTAACATCAAAAATCACCATAGTTGCAAAAATGGTGCAGATTCGCTGCATACTTCATCCCCGGTATTGCGAATCGTGAACTTGGCAGTGAATATCCATAATATGTCAATTTTAAAGAAAATTTGTCTGCACAAAATGACAGCAAATGAAGCCCATGCCCCCGCTGCACCCTTGATGAGGCGGAATAGTTCAGTGCAACTTCCTACCTACTTGTTTTCCATCTGTCTCCACCATGTTCTTCCTATATTGACAGCTCTGGCTTTCCAAAAGTGAGCAACAAACTGAGGTAGATAGAAAATAAGTAGGAGGGAAGCTGGACTGAACTTTTTGGTCACTTCAAGGGGGAAACGATTGTCTGTGCTTGGTTTCATTAATCATTTTATGCTAACAAGCCTCTATTGCATCTGCAGCTTATGGCACTTTCCACTGTGGATTTTTTTCCAAATGATGTGGAGGAGCTTTGGTCTCATGTGGGGGAGCGTCGGTCTAATGTGGAGGCGCGTCGGTCTAATGTGGAGGCGCGTCGGTCTCGTGAGGGAGCGTCGGTCTCGTGGGAGGCGCATTGGTCTCATGTGGAGGAGCGTCTGTCTGATGTGGAGGCGCATTGGTCTCATCTGGGGGAGCGTCAGTCTCATCTGGGGGAGCGTCGGTCTCATCTGGGGGAGCGTCGGTCTCATGTGGGGGAGCATTGGTCTCAAGTGGAATGTACCCGAACTGTGCATTATTCCTCCTTCACACGTCCAAATAAAACACTTGCGTGAAAAGCCTGTACTGATGTCATTAATGTTTTCAATCCATGTACAGTCCGTCTTTAATTTCAGTGTTTTTCCAATATGGATAAAGAAAGCAATAAATTACAAAGCTTCTCCTATACTTTGCAATGTTAATTAAGGAAGGCACACGGTTGGAATGCTGTACGTGTTTTACATGGACCCATAGGTTTGTACAGGCCCTTGTCATCCATGCTGCTGGAAAAAACGGACATGTCTCTGAGTTTTGCATGGACACACGGTAAAAACACGGACATGTGCAGCATTATAGGTTATAATGGGTAATTGTATCCATGAAAAAAACAGAAGCCATACGTACCGGAAGCACGGATGTATGAAGGAGACCTTACAAGAATAGTTTTTGTTTTTTGGCTTGTCCTCTCTGCTTCAAATATCAGAACTTTGTTTTCTTTAATAAGGGCCCCGATAAACCACCTGGAGTAGCGACAATAAGATCATCATGGCCTCTGTTTCTTGTCTATACTGTTGATTGTTGTGATGTGAGGTAGGGGGCTTGTTTTCTTTTGTTTGTTTGTTTGTTTTTTTGTCAGAGTATGTTTTTGTATTTTTTTCTTCTTTTGTGGTAGCCACTGTGAGTCCTGCTAAAGTTTACTAGAATCCTTGTAAAAAGTAGTTTTCCCTTTTATTTCTCTCCCACCCCAATTTGTACTCAGTTTCCCCAAGGTTTGGTACTTTTCATGACTGTTGCTCCACTTTGGTGTATGACCAGAAGTACAAGTTGTGAATGAACTATAACCTCTGGGCACAGTAATGATGGCTCCTACCTGCCTTCTCTAAGGCATAAGATTATATATCCAGGAGCTGTATGATTGCTTCAGTCATGTAAGAGCAGGAGAATCATTCCAAAACTGAAATGTAGGCATAGATCCTGCAACTACATCTGTTTCATATCTACATCCTAAACATCAAAATGAGGTTTCCTCAATCCCATTCACAGGAATTTAAAATATTCTTTGTGGATTTTTTGTCACTGAGGGGAAAAATCGTCCATCAAAATTATCTTGCAATTTTCTGTTTCTCAGATTCCTCACAGAAAACTGAAGGATTAAGTGCTAATATGCAGCAGAAATTCAATAATTTAAGTCTGTGTGAATGCGGCCTAAATCCACCGTAGTGTATACATTAACATCAGCCGAACACAATGATATACACAGGTTCGGCTAAAAGTGTGATGTGTATGAGAGTCCCAGACAGGTGATTGTTGTGGAAGTTTTGGATCCAGCATGTCCTACTAGGCCATGTTCAGACTTTCAGTATTTGGTCTGTATTTTACCTCAGTATTTGTAAGCCAAAACCAGGAGTGGGTGATAAATACAGAAGTGGTGACGTGTTTCTATTATACTTATCCTCTGACTGTTCCACTCCTGGTTTTGGCTTACACATACTGATATAAAATACTGAGCATGTGATCATGGCATTAGGCTGCCGATCACTGTGTTCTCCCGGAGATACGCTGATGTCGGAGATGTCTCTGCAGCTCTTAGGCCACATTTACATGTTCAGTATTTTACATCCGTATTTATAAGCCAAAATCAGGAGAGGAACAATCAGCGGAAAAGTATAATAGGAACACATCACCACTTCTGTATTTGTCACCCACTCCTGGTATAGGCTTACAAATTCTGAGGTAAAATACTGACCAAATACTGAAGGTGTGAACATGGCCTGATAGAGAGCACAGGAGCACTTGGCAGAGTGAGCGCTCCTGTGTATGGGAGAGTCTGGTGAGATGGCTGCAGGCAGAATGATTGGCAGAACCAATGTTTGTCTGACGGCCATCTAATGTGTATGGTGGGCTTTATATAAAGTGCCAAAATCCTAATAAAAGTATCAGAATTTATTAAATGTTGCTTTGGAATATTGGTTTATTTATCATTTCTAGATCTTTAGCACTACTGCAAATGATAACATTTCTTCTGTAACACCGTTTGTGTACCTTTCTATTGTGCCGTCTTTGTTAATATATATTTGTCTTCTGAAAGTGCCTTTTAAAAGTGTTTAAGCCGGATAAAAATTGTTCAAAAGATTTGGAAGTGCAAATTTAATAAACCTAATATACCATCATATACTGCCCAATCATATACTGTCATTTCAATGCCAGGCTTCTCCAACCTTCTCCATCCCTCTGTGTCGGCACATGATATGGGGGCTTCCTGTCCGAATCCCTTCAATAGCTGAGCCAGGCCCCCATTTCTGCATCTGTGATGAGAAGCCCTCAAAAAAAAAAATTGAGAAAAAGGTGAGAGGTCCGCATTCGAGAGTTTTCGGCATTTTGTGTGCCACTGAATATTCTCCCCTAGAGGCAATGGTTTTAGGGAAGCATAACAGTGTTGGGCTATGTGCCCACGTTGCAGAATAGAAGCAGAATTTTCTGCTTCAATTCTGCATACCCTTGGCAGGAAAAATGCATGCGGATTTAGACGCGTTTTTACCACGTTTTCCATGCGTTTTTCAAGCTGATTTTTAATGTCTGGGTGCGGAATTGCCGAATTCTGCAAAAATAATGAACATACTGCGTTTTTTACCGCGATGCGTTTCCGCTGTGGGAAAAAACTCTGCATCATTTTCACAAGGGTAACAGGAGAAATTGGACCCCAAAAGTTGTTGTCCAATTTATCCCGAGTACGCTGATGCCCCATATGTGGGGGTAAACCACTGTTTGGGCACACGGCAGAGCTCAGAAGGGAGGGAGCACCATTTGACTTTTTGAGCGCAAAATTGGTTGTGGCGTTTAGAGACTCCTTGATGTACCTAAACAGTGGAAACCCCCCAATTCTAACTCCAACCCTAACCCCAACACACCCCTAAACTTAATCCCAACCCGATCCATAATCCTAATCACAACCCTAACGATAATCACAACCCTAACCCCAAAACAACCATAACCCTAATCAGAACCCTAAATCCAACACACCCCTAATCCTAATCTCAACCCTAACCTCAAACCTAACCCTAATCCCAATACACCCCTAACCCTAATCCTAACCTTAACCCTAATTCCAAACCTAACCCTAATGCCAAGCCTAATCCAAACCCTAATCCCAACTCTAACCCTAATTTTAGCCGCAACCCTAGCCCTAACTTTAGCCCCAACACTAGCCCTAACTTTAGCCCCAACCCTAACCCTAACTTTAGCCCCAACCCTAACCCTAAAAACTTTAGCCCCAACCCTAACCCTAAATTTAGCCCTAACTCCTCTAGCTGCCGGCCGGCAGATCATGACGGACGCATAATTAAACATGACAGCGCGACAAATACCCGGTATTTGGACAGCCAATCGCAGTAATGCCACACCAAAGATTGCACCGGCATTACTGTGATTGGCTGCACATAAAGCGCCAAGCATGCTGAGCGGGTCACTCAAATATACAGAGGCGAATAGCAAATTACTCGCCGAGTAACTAATAGCGTACTACTCGTGCGATGAACGAATAGTGCAGAATATATTTGCTCATCACTATTAGGCTTAAATCCTAGCTCTGGTCGCTCTGATTAGGTGGACCTGGCTATCTATGTGTGTAATAAGGCAAAGGTGTTCATCTAAGTCCGTGTCCTCCAACTCCGGTCCTCAAGAGCCACCAACAGGTCATGTTTTCAGGATTTCCTCAGTATTGCACAGGTGATAATTGCATCACCTGCACAGGCAATAATTTCATCACCTGTGCAATACTAAGGAAATCCTGAAAACATGACCTGTTGGTGGCTCTTGTGGACCGGAGTTGGGGAGCACTGATCTAAGTCTATAAGCTGGAGGGAAGCTGACCAGATTGGATTTGTGTTGGAGCTAAAGAGAGGAATAAGCCAGAATTTCTCTGAGAAGAAACTATATATGCTGTATGCACCAAGCAGCTAGTATCAGTAGTTGCTATGGATGTTGGCTGTTTTTTTTTTACCAGCTTCGGACTAGCTCATAGCTCAGCCTTGTAGGAGTAGCCAGGTTCTGTATTGGTTAGTTAGCACCTGGACAAGGCTAGGGATTTATGTTTATGATGTTGTTTTGGTACTGTACAATCTGCAGAAATAAATGTCACATTGTTTTGACAAAAGAATCCAGGGCCAGTCTGAATGCTACCGAATGCCCACCTGAGAGCGTGAATCCTTACAATTGGAGGATGAAATGCAGATGTGAAGTACTAGAGAGCACAGGTGATTGTAGTGTAAAGATTGAATGTCCTGGGAAAGGCATCTTCAGCATTGCAAGCACAATCTGAAAGCATTGAAGAGCTTATTAAGCAACTGGTCAAGGCCAATATGCATTTGCAGTAGACCCAACAGTAGACTAACGAATTCCTGATCCAGCATTTTCAACATCCACAGTAAGGCTATATGCACACGTTGCAGATTTGACTGTGTAATTTTCTGTGCAGATTTTGCATTTCTTGGCAGAAAACGCAGGTTAGAATATGCGCCTTTTTTTGTTATGTGCACATGTTGCAGATTTTTGTGTGGATTTTGTCCTTTTTTTTTTTTTTTTTTTACCCCTGTATGGAATGGGTGCAGAAACGCAGCAGATCTGCAAAAAGAATTGACATGTTCCTTTTTTTAATCTGCTGCGTTTTCCGTGCAGATTTTTCTGCACCATTAGCACAGCATTTTTTTTGCCATTGATTTGTATTGTACTGTAAATGACTTGTGGATCTGCAGCGTTTCTGGGCAGTAAAAAAATGCTGCAGATCTGCAGGAAATCTGCAACGTGTGCACATACCTTAAGAGTTAAAGCTGCAGCAGATGGCTCTCGTGCCAGAAACTGTCTGGGCCAGGGAGATGGCACCACCTTTCAACGAAAGCAAAGGTAACCGGTTGAGGTGAACAGTACGGGAGGCCTTACAGAAGTTGACTCTGGAGGATGACTTCAAAGCTTTCCTGACTTTGAAAGGTTGACAAAAAGAACTGACCTTCCATGCAATGGGCAGAGGCCCTAGCTCTATACCTTACTGGGGAACCGCAGAAAGTCATATCTGCCCCAAAATGGGACCAATATAAACTATATGCAAATATTAAGCCCTCATACAGCCATGTTGCCAGAAAAACTGTTAGCAAAATGTTGGCTCTTAGAGTATAGTGACTCAAAAACAAGAGAAGTTTGTCACCTGCAATTACCTTATCAATCTCTTCACCTAAACCAACGGGCGAGAAATGGCATCCGAAATTTCCTGCTACATCCTCTTGTTCATGGATGTCCTGCATCAAATCATCAATATTATTCAGATCCTTGCAGGTACCAACATTTCACATATTAGTAAGAAATATAATGGGGAAAAATCTATAGAAAAAGAAACTTCACATCGCAGTTGGAGCTTCTATTGCTCTTGTCCATGGAGAATGGATGTGTCCTTAATTAAACCATGAATTCTGCCATTGGCCGGCTCCGAGAATTATATCATCCTTACTGGTAAGAGCACAATAGAGAGCTTTTATTTCTCTGGCCCTAGAATCGTCTTTGTATAATGGCCACATGAATCAATATTGCTGCAATTTCGGTGCTATCTGTATTCTCCAGAATGATCAAAAAGAACAATGAAGGAGTTAAGAGATATTTTATCGGGCTTCTGAGAGTACATATATCAATATGCGGCATATGGTTCAGAGCGAGCACAAAGCAAATACATCACAACTGTAGTCTTATTCTGGGGTGATGGAAAACGGCTAAAATAGGGGAAAATTCCCACCAAATACTGAACGATTGCCATAATGGCTGCGGCAGAGTTATTGCATAGCGCAGGCACAGGGGAAATTATTATACATGTAGGTTTAGATTGTTGTGAATGTAGTAAAAGTCAGGACACAAACCGACTGCAGAGATCTACAGTCGTGTTATCTGGCTGGCTGGTAGATCCTCTGGCAACTATTAATTGTCTCTATCAGCTTGCGTGTGCTTTATGCAGTTGTATAATTTTCAATGGAAATTGGTGCAATACTTTTGCACAAAATGGTAAGAGACTTTGCAATGCATGGTGAGTGCCGGATGATTGTCAATTTCATCAATTGTGACATCCACCATGTGGTTTACTGTACTGAATAAAAAAAGATTGAAGATAGTCATATGAAAGCAGCTGATCAACATTTCTAGTGAGTGGGTACAGTTCACACTCGGATGTGGGCAAGCTTTTATTGAACATCATGCAAGCACTGTTAGAAATTTGTGTTCTTTTTCATTGAACGTGATACATGTTCCACAGAAGAAGTAAGTTGGAAATGGACTTTAATGTTACAAGAGGCATACTGGATACCAAACTGTGTCATTTGTGCTGTGTGAAATATTGAATGACGAGCAAAGCACCCAAAGTGAGCTCCTGACACAAGTATGAGGACTCCTAACATACAAGTATGAAGAATGCTGTAACAGGGGCCAGGGCTGTAGTCGTGGCTTTCAATGGTGGCTGCTTCAGCGCACCCTGGCCCTCCGTCACATGCACACAATGTCCCAGCGGTAGCGTACCTTTTTGTCCACTTTCCTGTCCATCTGGGTTCTCCCTGATTCACTGGGGTTTCTTTCTTGAGATTCCATATAAAGAGAGCTAGAGTCAAGTTCCAACTTAAAACAAACGATTTTACTCAGTTCTTTTCTCAGCTCATCCAGTTCACATCTAGGTACAGCACAAGATACTTCACAATACACAACATTTTCGGTCCCTATTCTGTCCCTCTCTTCTTCAGGAATATCTCTGGGTCGCATCATTGGCCCCGGTACCGCAGCATTCGGTCTGACCAGTCTAACTGTAGGAGTTCCCGGTCCATTTCGCCCAAGACACGCAGGCATCTTCCTAAGTAGCTGACTGACATCATGACAAAGCTGCCCTGTATTCCTCTGCTTCACCGGCAATCGTTACTCCTAGGCCCTGGACGAGCTGGGCTACTTTACTTGACAAAAACGTTACATGGATCAACTGCCTTGTATGGGCTCTGAGGCTCCACTGACCAAATACTGGAAGCTCTCTACACCTTACACAGTTGGCCCCTCCTAATTAACTAATTCCTATCCTATTGCCTATCTTATACTATTGTGTCCCCATCCAGTGGGCTAATTTCAAAACTACACTTTCCATACACAATTACATTTAACCCCTTTCTGACATTGGACGTACTATCCCGTCGAGGTGGGGTGGGCCCGTATGACCACCGATGGAATAGCACGTCCAGCGCGATCGGCCGCGCTCACGGGGGGATCACGGCCGGGTGTCAGCTGACTATCGCAGCTGATATCCGGCACTATGTGCCGGGAGCGGTCACGGACTGCTCCCGGCACATTAACCCCCGGCACACTGTGATCAAACATGATTGCAGTATACCGGCGGTATAGGGAAGCATCGCGCAGGGAGGGGGCTCCCTGCGTGCTTCCCTGAGACCCCCGGAGCAATGCGATGTGATCGCGTTGGTCCGAGGGTCTCCTACCAACTCCTTCCTGCAGGCCCCAGATCCAAAATGGCTGCGGGGCTGCATCTGGGTCCGGCAGGGAGGTGGCTTACCAAGCGCCTGCTCAGAGCAGGCGCTGGTAAGCCTGCAGGAGTGCACGTCAGATCGCTGATCTGACACAGTGCACAGCAAAGTGTCAGATCAGCGATCTTACACTATAACATGATGCCCCCCCCCAAGGCAATGTTACAGTGTAAAAAATAAATATTCACATGTGTAAAAAAAAAATGAAAAAAATTCCCCCAAAAAATATATATATATTGTTCCCATAAATACATTTCTTTATCTAAATAAAAAAAAAACAATACAGGTACACATATTTAGTATTGCCGCGTCCGTAAAGACCCAACCTATAAACCTGACCCACTAATTAACCCCTTCAGTGAACACCGTAAAAAGAAAAAAGAAAAACGAGGCAAAAAACAACGCTTTATTATCATACCGCCTAACAAAAAGTGGAATAACAAGCGATCAAAAAGACGGATATAAATAACCATGGTACCGCTGAAAACGTCATCTTGTCCCGCAAACAATTAGCTACCATACAGCATCATCAGCGAAAAAATATAAAAGTTATAGTCCTCAGAATAAAGAGATGCAAAAATAATTATTTTTTCTATAAAATAGTTTCTATCGTATAAAAGCGCCAAAACAAAAAAAAAATGATATAAATGAGATATCGCTGTAATCGTACTGACCCGAAGAATAAAACTGCTTTATCCATTATACCAAACACGGAATGGTATAAACGCCCCTCCCCCAAAAGAAATTCATGAATAGCTGGTTTTTGGTCATTCTGCCTCACAAAAATTGGAATAAAAAGCGATCAAAAAATGTCACATGCCCGAAAATGTTACCAATAAAAACATCAACTCGTCCCGCAAAAAACAAGACCTCACATGACTCTGTTGACCAAAATATGGAAAAATTATAGCTCTCAAAATGTGGTAACACAAAAAATATTTTTTGCAATAAAAAGCATCTTTTAGTGTGTGACGGCTGCCAATCATAAATATCCGCTAGAAAACCCGCTATAAAAGTAAATCAAACTCCCCTTCATCACCCCTTAGGGAAAAATTTAAAAATTAAAAAAATGTATTTATTTTCATTTTCCCATTAGGGTTAGGGTTTGGGCTAGGGTTAGGGCTAGGGTTGGGGCTAGGGTTAAGGCAACAATTAGGGTTGGGCTAAAGTTAGGGTTAGGGTTTGAATTACATTTACGGTTGGGAATAGGGTTGGGATTAGGGTTAGGGGTGTGTCAGGGTTAGGGGTGTGGTTAGGGTTACCATTGGGATTAGGGTTAGGGGTGTGTTTGGATTAGGGTTTCAGTTATAATTGGGGGTTCCCACTGTTTAGGCACATCAGGGGCTCTCCAAACGCGACATGGTGTCCGATCTCAATTCCAGTGAATTCTGTGTTGAAAAAGTAAAACAGTGGTCCTTCCCTCCCGAGCTCTCCCGTGCGCCCAAACAGGGGTTTACCCCAACATATGGGGTATCAGCATACTCAGTTGAAATTGGACCCAAAAAGTTGTTGTCCAATTTTTCCTATTACCCTTGAGAAAATACAAAACTGGGGGCTAAAAAATAATTTTTGTGGAAAAAAAAGATTTTTTATTTTCACGGCTCTGCGTTATAAACTGTAGTGAAACACTTGGGAGTTCAAAGCTCTCACAACACATCTAGATGAGTTCCTTAGGGGGTCTACTTTCCAAAATGGTGTCACTTGTGGGGGGTTTCAATGTTTAGGCACATCAGTGGCTCTCTAAACGCAACATGGCGTCCCATCTCAATTCCAGTCAATTTTGCATTGAAAAGTCAAATGGCGCTCCTTCCCTTCCGAGCTCTGCCATGCGCCCAAACAGTGGCTTACCCCAACATATGGGGTATCAGCATACTCAGGACAAATTGTACAACAACTTTCGGGGTCCAGTATCTTCTCTTACCCTTGGGAAAATAAAAAATTGGGGGCGAAAAGATAATTTTTGTGAAAAAATATGAGTTTTTATTTTACAAGTCTGCAGTATAAACTTCTGTGAATCACTTAATGGGTCAAAGTGCTCACCACACATCTAGATAAGTTCCATAGGGGGTCTACTTTCCAAAATGGTGTCACTTGTGAGGGGTTTCAATGTTTAGGCACATCAGGGGCTCTCCAAACGCAACATGGTGTCCCATCTCAATTCCAGTCAATTTTGCATTCAAGAGTCAAATGGCGCTCCTTCGCTTCCGAGCTCTGCCATGCGCCCAAACAGTGGTTTACCCCCACATATGGGGTATCGGGGTACTCAGGACAAATTGTACAACAACTTTTGGGGTCCTTTTTCTCCTGTTACCATTGGTAAAATAAAACAAATTGAAGCTGAAGTAAATTTTTTGTGAAAAAAAAGTTAAATGTTCATTTTTATTTAAACATTCAAAAAATTCCTGTGAAACACCTGAAGGGTTAATAAACTTCTTGAATGTGGTTTTGAGCACCTTGAGGGGTGCAGTTTTTAGAATGGTGTCACACTTGGGTATTTTCTATCATATAGACCCCTCAAAATGACTTCAAATGAGATGTGGTCCCTAAAAAAAAATGGTGTTGTAAAAATGAGAAATTGCTGGTCAACTTTTAACCTTTATAACTCCCTAACAACAAAAAAATTGGTTCCAAAATTATGCTGATGTAAAGTAGACATGTGGGAAATGTTACTTATTAAGTATTTTGTGTGACATATCTCTGTGATTTAAGGGCATAAAAATTCAAAGTTGGAAAATTGCAAAAATTTCTAAATTTTTGCCAAATTTCCATTTTTTTCACAAATTGCAGGTAATATCAAAGAAATTTTACCACTATCATGAAGTACAGTATGTCACAAGAAAACAGTGTCAGAATCACCGGGATCCGTTGAAGCGTTCCAGAGTTATAATCTCATAAAGGGACAGTGGTCAGAATTGTAAAAATTGGCCTGTTCATTAACGTGCAAACCACCCTTTGGGGTAAAGGGGTTAATAGTCATATACAATATAGCAGCATTATACAGTTCACAGCATAACTTATTAAATATACCAGCTTGCCAGAGATGTAAAAACACGGGCGAGTTGGCAAAACTAGTCCTTGTACCCCCTTACAATGCTAACACACAAGTATGAGGACCCCTAACACACAAGTATGAGGACACCTAACACAAGTATAAAGAATCCTAACACAAGTGTACAGAGTCTAATGATTTAGTTCTAGCAGTGTGCAAAGAAATTGTAGAATACCTGGAAAGTTTTATAAAACTGGATTTGCATAGTGTTGAGCAGATTTGTCAGTTTCTTCTTTTCATCATTGTTTCCATACTCCTCGCACTGTTATGCTACATCTACTCACTGTCACAATAAATACATCACATACCTGGTATCGGTGCGACTGAACCTCGCTGCCAGTTGAAATACTTGCACTTCTGCATCAGCGTGACGCCCCTTGTCCTCATTATACCACATAGTTTGCAGCAATTGTAATTTGATTCAGAAGACATTTGTCTTTGGAGACAGTAATTTGATTTCCAGGTTGTTGTCATCCACCTGCTCCCACCGAGCGCCTTATCTTCCTTTTGACAGCACTTAGGAATTTTACACTATATGGAGCCCAATTCCCTGAGACGGCAGCACTGCCAACACTCTCTAGTAGGTCATTCATCCGATATCAGCTAACATGAAACAACTAAGCTTTTGTTTATAGGCGTTAAATAGCATGGCGAGAACTGAGGGGAGAGAATGGGAAGTCAGAATTGTGGATGCAAATTATTGTACTTTGTATGAAATCAATGAATGCAATGGAAATGCAAATTCCTGATACATGTAAAGCTCCAGTTACTAAAGCAATTGTCAATGAGTGGCCACCGGGCAGAAATAATATTCTTCTGCTCACATCTTTTAAGAGAAATGATCGAGTTCCAAACATACAGATCATTGTCACTTGATAAACAATATATTCAATGAAGGTTAAGCCAGACCCGGTTTGGTACAGGTACCCGCGGTCCGGTCTTCCTCCTTACAAAAGGGCAATACTACATTACTATGGGACGGTGGAGTAATAAGATCCCAGTAATATGACTTGGGATGCCAAACTTGCCATTGTATAAGCCCATATAGGTCATTTATTCTCATCTCATTCTTGACTCTACCAGATTTCATGTAAGTATATTAGAGGTGTAGGAATCCTTAGGGTTGTAGTAGCCGCCATTCAGCCAATTCAATTAACTCCCCGTAGACATATATTAATTTGATGTAAACGTCTTTATGGTTTATAGATCTTTAAAACTACAAATGATAACATTTCTGTTCTATAAACCCTTGCACAAGAGTCTCTGTATCTTTCTACCGTGGCGTCTGTGTTACTGTATTGACTAATATAACTTAATAATGTTTTTTGCCTTCTCAAAGGTCTTTAAAAAGTGTTGTCTATTCACATAAAAGTAGTTTAAAAATGTTGGATGCGCAAATGTAATAAATGTACTGATATGCTGTAATACATTTTTCAGTCATATACTGTCACTCCAGTGATGGGATTGCTCAAATGTTCTTCACCCCTATGTGTTGGCACAAGACCAAGGGGCTGGCAGTCCAGAAAAAGTCAATAGTTGAGCCAGTCCCCTTTCTCTACATCACCAGCGATGAAGAGGACCAGTGATAAAATTAGGACAGTTATGACAGTATGGCAGTAGGTTCAATAAATCAATATCAATCAATTGCATTTCCAACACCCTTTATATAGCTAGACAATCCCTGAAACTTGTATTTTCTTATAAATACAGTTAAGCAAAAAGATTCCTAGGACCATAGTTCAGCAGGCACGGTATCGATGGCCACTGGACCAGGGCAATGCCAGACTTCTACTACTGCCTGTTACATCCAGCCTCCTCTTCTGATTAGTAGGTCCCGTGATATTAATATGTGGCAGTGTGACTCGTGTATGATCAATCACTGGACCTACTAATCAGCAGAAGCCTCCCATAGGCCGCAGGTAGTAGGAGAATCGGGGGGCTGTTGGGTCAAAGTACTGCAAATCAGTTTGCTCAACTCTAATTATTGTAATGCTACAATAAACTTTACAGAATTATAGAAAGAAGTTTGGATAAAGTTATACATTTAGGTAATTTGTTTTATGAGTAGTTTCCTATTAGATCTAAATTATCTGAATTAATTAGCAGGAGATCGTCCAAAAATAAGCTCGCCTGATTACATCTTCTGTAGCGTCTGTGCAGCCAGTGGCAGTGGAAAACATTATACCTATGTGCTCCTTGTGACCGTGTCTGACCCTCGTCCTGATAGTTGCAGTGGCTTCAATTTGTTTGTTTTTTTGTTTTATTTATTAGAACCCATCACATCATTTGGTTAAGGCCGGGATCACACGTGCAAGGAATACGGACGAGTGCAATGTGATAAAACATCGCATAACACTCGGACCAGTATTCCTCTATGTGGTAGCTCACAGCGTTTTTTTTTCTCAGCCGTTTTCAATGTGCGAGTGAAATCGCAGCATGCAGCTTGTCACAGACACTCAACTGAGTCCCGGCTCACTCACACCCATATAAGCCTATGGGTGCGAGAGAGACAGCGCACATCACTCGGATATCATCCGAGTGCGGTGCGATATACGCTGACCCCGGCAATGGAGGAGATGGAGAAATTCTGTGCTCCGATCCTATCTGTGCGAGAGGCATGGAGCACAGACGCATGACACTCGGCTCCCACTCGCAGAAGAGCAGGAGCCGAGGGCCATTAGCATATCGCACACATCAGATGCCATACACTAGTCTGACCCCGGCCTAAGGCAGTCATTCATACAGTGAATCCACAGACCCCCCCAGCAGATACTAGAAGCACTGAAGGCCGCAGGGAGACAGGGCACAGTAAAACTAAGAGTCTTAAAACTAAGGCACAGGTGTGTGTCTTCGTGGGCCTTATATAGGCCACTTACAAACCTGGCATGCAGCACAGCAGAGGGCAGCAGCCATAGCAGAAGGTTATGAAGCTGAGGCAGGTGCCTAACTATAACTAGGCTAATGACTGTTGGCATACTACAATTCCAAGCATGTTTTAGCCTAGGATTTCAGGGTATGCTGGGAGTTGTAGTGTCAGAACAGCTGGCAAACTTCTGGATGCTCTTCACCGCTCCACCTAAACCATTGTATCGTACATACAACATTGATTGCTATTTATCTGGACATGCAGGTATGAATAGAACAGGTCTCGTCATGTCCCATAGCAGCATTGTGGCTCGGACTAGAGCATTCTATAGTCAAAGATACAAACAACTACACAATGCAGTTTGTGATTGAGCAGTCACCTATTACTTGGTGACACATCATGGAAGAGTTTTCCCGAGGTCTGATGGGGCCACGTGCTATGTATTCATTACATTCCCGGCACATACTTCATGGAGAGGCCGTGATTTATTATTTGTGCATTTGTTTTTCTTCACTTCCTTTCTACTAATTATCTTATTAATCATCACATGAAGATACTCGTTCTCTACACCCTAAGTTCTGTGCTGACCATTCACAGGACACTTGCCTGTAGACAATTGTAACCCTTTTTTTCTGCTATTTCCCCAGTATCCCTATAATGAAAAAAAATCACAATTTATTAAATTTAAAAGTCTCCTCTCATTGTGCCTTTTGCTTTAAGGACTCCTGCAGACGACCGTAATTACCAGACAAGTGCTGTCTGTCCTTCTGATGGATAGCACCCGCGCCCCATGTTATTCAATGAGGCAGTGCACATGGATTTTTCGTTCCTCTGCACTGTGGGGAATTCACCTTCACTGTGCGCCTGACTCTCCGGATCTGCGCTCATCACATCGAAATTGAAGACCGTGCAACAGAAAGGGAAGGGACAGCTCAGAGGAGCGATGGCAGGCAGAATGGGCAGGAGCGGGATTTCCGTCCATGTACCTGACCTCAAAGGGCTGTCTGAAGAGAAGGGGATAGACATCTTGTATAACGAAGCCTGGAGGCAGTCTTATCTTCCGAGCAGCGTACGCCCCATAGCCTGGAATGGCGAAGCTATAAAAAGTGATTTTTTTTTTTCTAAACAATGCATCATCCAGGAGGCATATGTATGCCCATATTATTAACTCAAAAGGGAGACAGATTCCTTTTATTTTGTGATTTTTTTTTTTTAATGAAGTCAGCAGAAGAGTTGCAGCGTGCTCCATCGTAGGCCGTGGATGGAAGCCGTGTCGGACTGGGGTGCCAAGGGCCCACCAGTAACATCAACTCCAGGGCCCCACTTTTCACATACTTGCAATTATGACTTAATTCATTCATTCACAAATTTCTATAGCAATAAACTGGGTTGATTGTTAAATACTGGTAAGATGCTGCCATTGTCTGTACATAGTGAATCAAGTGTATTGTGCCACGTACTGCTCATATAAGAGGGTGGTGGCCCACTCCTGCACGGGGACCCATCGGAGGATTCTCCTGTGAGCCAGTCTGAGCCTGGACGGAGGTATTCTCCCATAAAAGCATAGCAATATTTCTGTATTGTGTGTATTTGTACTATGTGGCTGTGTATTGGGGAACCGTGGCTTTTGGGCCATCTGCATGAGCCCTTGTCTCCATACTTTTGCTACTTTTTGTGACTGTTCACCCTCCATGTTTTTAATACAGAATCAATCTGGCTGGTTGAATGAAGTTACTCTTACATGATATGTCCCTTATGGCCATTTTTGGGCATGTTACATCGGACTCCATTATTACACACTTATCTTCCATAGGAGCTTTGACAGCAAATAAGGTACCGTATATCATAAGACAGCGGCGGCACCCAGAGAGAACAGCTCTGGCCATGTACAGAGCACAATCTCACAGATGTAAATGCCTCCTACTGGAATACTATCAGGAAATTAATTCCAATAGTAAATATACATTAGGTGCTGCTAGTCATTTCTGGGAATACTAATTGCATACAGGGTCACACTGGTCAGCATGTCTTCTATATGTGCATATATCTGGGAATAACCATATAGGAGCCAGGATCAATCTTATATAGAAGAACCAGATTTGCAGCAATTCCTAGACATAACTAGGATGAAAGTGAATTTGGGAAGCACTTTGACTCTTATCTGTGCTTACATTTAGTTAGAGAAAATGCCCAAGGAAGGCAAGAAAAGCAATGAAAACAGGAGGGATCCATCGTGATCTGAGTGGATCAGCCTAGAATTATATAATTACAGTAGAAAGTGTTTAGGTTTTAGGCCCCTTTTATCAGATTCAATCAAAAACACAGGGGTTGATATGTGGTATTCTTGTATATAATCACTTTATAGTTCTGCCATCATCTAACTATTAATTTGTAAAAAAAAAAAAAAAAACATTTAAAAAATTTTAATTTGTAAAAACAAATGTATTCTGTATGTGCCCAACCAATAATGGCGGTGCCATCTGGTGGTCACATACAGTATGACATATGTACAAATGATTTCCTATTGACAAATCAAAAACATGTACTTAAATATAAAAAAAAAAAAAATACATATTTTATGCTGAATACCTTAAAACACTTCAGCATTACCAGGAAAAGCTATACAAGTTTTGGAACTCAGAGGCTGCATAATTGGAGTTGTAGTCTTGCTAAAGCTTTAGACTCACAGAATAGAGACTCCTTCCGTAAGAGATAACATAACACTTATAAGCAGTTTGTTGTATATGACACATTGTAGGTACGAACTGAAGCACAATAGTGTTTTATTAGGTCCAGCAAACAATAGAGAGCAGAAAACCCTACAACAAAATGCAACATGTAGAATAAAGGATTCATAAACTTTTCCTAATTGGAAACAAACTGTATATAATGCTAGGCTTCCCTTTTCAATAAGTAAATAAGTGTGTCCATTTGAAATAATGAAAAAAAAAATATTTTACACACTTATCACTGTATTGAAATTCAAACACCAAGAAGAACTCGTGGAACTCTGTAAATCTTAGGATGGATAGACATGTTAATGTTACTTAACCAATGATAGATTGGGATTAAAATTTTCAAAACATTGTGATTTATCCAGCATCAACTATAACCACCACGTGCAGAAGTCCACGCCCTGACACATCTTGGCTGCTATCTATGAGGTCATTAATGGTTATTTGAGAAATGTTCTGCACTTGGGCAGCAAATGATCAAGATCCTCTGCTGGCAGCTCCTATTGAAATTGCCGACCAATGACGTCCAAGATGTGCTTGATGGGAGACAAGTTTGGAGACTCTGCAGGTCAGGACAGCACTTTAGCAGGGCCGGCCATGCAGGCTGCTCACAGTAGCACAACCAACATGTGGCCTGATGTTGTTGGACTGAGGAGACTGGAACGCTTTGCAGAAATGGCCGTATCACTGGTTCCAAGATCAAATCAATGTAACCATTGCATTTCATTAACATATCTACCCAGCCTGGGATTTCCTTAAGTATACCTTCTTAGTGTTGAAATTTCAATCTTGAGGAGTGTGTGTATATATAATCATGGCAGATCTTACATTTGCTATCCCTGAGCTATAGTAGAAGATCACATGTATAGATATAGGTAATATTTCTCATACCATTTACATATCTGTACAAATCTGTATAAAGCACAGGTCCCCAACCATTGACTGAGCCATTTTTGACTGAACAGTTATCAAATACATATATTACATAGGTACCATCCATTTACTGATGAGAACAGATGAAATAATGAATAAAAAAAAGCATCAGTGTAAAAAACAAGTCCACATGACATAAATGCTTTGTTGGTGGAACTCCAGGTTGTAGCGATCATTGCCAATAATGGCATCCTTACTCAGAAGCCAAGTGACAGTCAAACAGTGACAGTCAAACAGTTCTTAGCCTGCCGACTTCTCGTTATTTGGTGCTGACCTGGTGCCATGTTTCATTAGTGCTGCCAATGTCTTTGATCCCCAATAGTTGGAGGAACTGTTACCAACTGGGGAGATAAATACCGGAGGCTTGGGGGCCCATGTGGCTCCATGTGCCAGCGCTGGTTGGGGATTACTGTCTTGTATAGTTCCTGATTAGTTAGCCCAGGCCGCCAGCATCTGCATGTCATCATCATCTTCCACCCTCTTCCTTGTCGATGCTGCTAGCAAAGAAATAGTAAATTGTTGTTAACATAGAAATTCTATGTAAGTGCATTTTAATCATGTTGATAAAAAAAAATAATTTCCTAACCAGGGATAAAAATCAAACCTAGTGCTTGTCCGAAAGATCAGCTTTATAATACAATGTTCTCCCTCATGTTAAAGGATATGGACACATATTTAATGGAAAAAATGGGTTGTTTGGTTTCTGCATCCTTTATTTGCCACTGTACATAACAGACAGTAGAATGAGATAAAAGTCAAATCTGTCAGTGCGTTCTAATGACTGTAACCCTTATCTTTATTCTCCCGAACAATCTTCTAAGCTGATCTCACTGAAAAGTTCTCCAATTTACTCATTCGGTCGCAGTACATAGAGGCTGTAGAAAATGCACTGTCCAACATTTTTAATAAAACCCTACTGTAAAATCTGTTTTAACAAAAGTGTATCTTTTAATGTAAAGAAAACCTATATTCCTAAAATTTTTATTTTTCTGCATTTTCGAGTCCTCCACGAATAGCATGAAAAAAACAACAAAAATAGTGTCTTTATTATCGCTGGTAATGTAATACTATATCAGGTCATTGATTACAATAGAGCAACTCCCAGAGTACTGAATATTAAACCATGTGCCAGTATAAAAAAAATGCAAAGTGGAACATAACTGAGAAATAGGAGGTTGTGGAGATGAGTGGAGGGAACTGAAATGACAACTACATAGAGGGGTATGATGATTGTGGTCACAGAGGGTACGCCCGTGCGGGAGGGGGCCCCACTAATGCCAGCGCCATTTCAGCTGGATTTGTGTCCAAGGATGAACATTCACCTGAAGTGTATTGTGTCAATCAGAGGTGGGCAGAAGTGTGCCAATCAGAGTTCGGCAGCTGATGTTGGCATGCCCATCAAGGGTGGCATGGCAGTGACGTCATGAGCGCCAAAGTCAGCTTCAGTCTGTAGAAGAGGATGCCGCATATCGTGGGAGCGGAGGAAGATAAGAAGAATCTTTTTTTATGTGTTGGGAAAGGAATGGGGGACATTATACAAGGAGGGGAACAGGGTGGAGGACATTAGACCAGGAAGGGGCCCATGATAGGGGACATAATATCAGTAAGGGGCCCAGGAAGGGGGACATGACTACAGAAAAGGGCCAGGACGAGGGAGATTATTATAGAAAAGGGCCCAGGATGGGGACCTTATTACAAGAAGGAGCCAGGATGGAGGACAAAATAGGAGACTGTAAGTAGAAGATATTACATGAAGGGTGAACATTTATGCAGTTATAGGACCTATAATGCTACAAGGGCCCATACATCTGACCAACATGCAGGTGGGGGCCCAGGTCTAAATTCTGCACCAAGGCCAATGGAGCTCTTCGAAGCATTACTTCAATGACAGAGCTGTTACCTGGTCTGGATGGCAGTTTTTTGGATGGCACACTTGGTAACGTGACACTTGACATATGTTTGTTCAGGTCTTCTTGTTCCAGTTCTTCTAATTCTGCCAATAACTCATCCTGTAAGAGTCAGGAATAATCTTCAGGGCACATCATATAAAGCAGACGTCTTACGTAACACTAACCAATCTGGAACATTTTGCAACACAATGTAATTATCGAGCATCTTATATAAATAATTACGTAATCTGTAAATATGGTACAAATGTACTGCTTCCCGCATGACATATCTGCCAGGTTGTTCTTAGAGTCGCTCCTCCTCCGGGGAATAATCATAAGAATAGTCACTATGCCGGACCAGACTGAATGTCGTCTGACCAGACTGAAAGTTGTCTGACCTACAGTATTACAGGTCCATGTACCCATCACAGTGCCTGGCACAAGCCCTACATTATTGTCCTGTTCCGCACCAACCACAATACCTGCCTTGGTGCCAATAAACTTTGTCCGTCGCTCTATTTTCTGAATTACTAATATATGATTAGGTGAAATCAGATTGTTGGGCTACAAGTAATCAGGTGGTCAGTCCGCTCCTGGCAGTCTGTTCCCAGTGGTCGCTGTAGGGGGGGTTTCAGCGCTGGTACTTCTACTGTAAGATCACTGCCCCTGGTCTTAAACTCACCCTCCAGCATCTTCACCTTTTTTCGTGCTGCTCAGATTCTGCGGCGCAATCTTGTAACCACTATTACTGACTGGCCGGAAGTCAGAAGCTACGTCACAAGCTCTCAGTGCCAATCTATGAGAGACTCTCATACACTTGCATTGAAGAGTGACCTCCGACTTGCTACATGAAACACTGGAGTGATTCCGCAGGTCACAAACAGGAGCAGTGATAAAAGGTGAAGATGGCGGCAGGGAAGCCTTAGACTTAGGGCAGGGAACATCAAACCGGCGCTGCAATAAAAAAACAATGATGGAGTGGTGCTTTAAAACGCTGTGGGGTTTTAGATCTCCACTAGTGGCGCCAATGGGTGTCTCCCTTCAGTCCTATTTGCTGTCCAGTGTCTGTATTAATGTGGAATCCTGTAATCCGCCTCTAATAGCGGAGACACAAAGACGGATTACAGGACGTTTGGGCTGGTATTTGTCCCTCTGCTCCTGGTCTCCTGTCTGTCAGTCTGCACATATGCATAACAGAGATGTGAGCTTTCAGTTTAGGGTGGGAAAGTTGTTGAAAATTGACAAACATAGTGCATGGTGAGGAGTGAGAGAATGGAAGTTCTAGCAACTATGGTGCTGGCAGAGTACTGATGAAAACTTCTATTTAAAGTACAAGCCACATTAAACATAAGAAAAGCTAATATGCCACTACCAATCCCTGGAGGGCTTCTTCTCTTTATGCCATTAAATGATAAAATTCTAGCTGCCTTCATTTGTCACCCGGCGGAGCACTACGCAGCTCCCTCTACTGTACGGTGGCCGCGGCTGAGTACTGCACGTCAGCCCCCTATTCAAATCAATAGGGGATAATGTGCAGTACTGGTCGTGGCCACTATACAGAAGATGGAGGTACGCTATGAAGCTCCGTAACTGAGCTGACACTGAGAAAAGCTAATCGGCAGGGTGCCGAGTGTCACACCTCCACCGATCAGACATTAATGACCTCTCCTAAGGAAAGGCCATCAATGTTAAAGTGGTGGACAACCGCTTTAAATGCATAATTATTTGTTATAAAACTCAATATCATGGAGAGAAATAACATTTTACAGAGCGGTTAACTTGATCTACTATAAAAGTACAGAAGAATTCCACTAACAAGAAGACACAAATCCTGACGTTTGTCACCAGCAATTACCTCATCAAACTCTTCACCGAAACCAACGGGGCGAGAAATGGCATTCGAAATTTCCTCTGCTACATCCTGTTGTTCATGGATGTCCTGCATCAAATCATCAATCTTATCCAGATCCCTGCAGGAAACAACATTTCACATATTAGTAAGAAATATAATGGGGAAAAATCTATAGAAAAGGAAACTTCACGTCGCAGTTGGAGCTTCTATTGCTCTTGTCCGTGGAGAATGGATGTGTCCTTAATTAAACCATGAATTCTGCCATTGGCCGGCTCCGAGAATTATATCATCCTTACTGGTAAGTGCACAATAGAGAGCTTTTACTTCTCTGGCCCTAGAATCGTCTTTGTATAATGGCCACATGAATCAATATTGCCGGGAGTTCGGTGCTATCTGTATTCTCCAGAATGATCAAAAAGAACAATGAAGGAGTTAAGAGATATTTTATCGGGTGGCTGAGAGTACATATATCAATATGCGGCATATGGTTCAGAGCGAGCACAAAGCAAATACATCACAACTGTAGTCTTATTCTGGAGTGATGGAAAATGGCTAAAATAGGGGAAAATTCTCACCAAATGCTGAACGATTGCCATAATGGCTGCGGCAGAGTTATCGCGTAGCGCAGGCACAGGGGAAATTATTATACATGTAGGTTTCGATTGTTGTAAATGAGCTAAAGGTCAGGAAACAAACCGACTGCAGAGATCTACAGTCGCGGCCAAAAGTTCTGAGACTTACATAAATTTTGAGTTTTATTAATTTTCTGCTTCAGTGTTTTTACGTCTTTTAGACAGATGTTTCTCTGGTCACAGAAGTATAATTATCAGCATTTCAGAAGTTTTTAAACTTTTAGTGACAAATACATCAAGTTTATGGAAAGACTCAGTATTTCCACGGTTGACCCTTATTTTGCAAGACCTTTACAATTCACCCTGAAATCTGGATGTCAGCTTCTGGACCAAACCTCCAACAGGAATGTCTCCAGGAACAATTCAGAGATGAACACTGCTTTTCCCAGCATCATGGAGACCATGTCACAAGGCAAAATTGATAACTAAGTGGCTAGGGGAACAAAACATTGACATTTTGGGTCCATGGCCTGGAAACTCCCAGATCTCAATCCTAGTGAGAACCTTTTGTCAATTCTCAAAAATCGGGAAGATAAACAAAATCAGAGAAATTGTGATAAACTACAAGCACTGATTAGACATTAGTGGGTCATCGGTCAAGATTTGGTCCAGAAACTGAGATCCAGCAGTCAGGGCAAAGGGCAGAAGTAAAAAGGTATAAAACGTTTCTGATTGTATTTCAGTGACCATAGAAACATCCGACTAAAAGATCTAAAAAACTAAAGCTGTGAAAATCAAAATTTGTGTCTGTCTCAAATCTTGTGGCCGCGACTGTACAAGTCTTGTGAACCCCTGGTTCTTAGATCCTGTGACATAGAAATTCAATTGCATCATGTCTTGAAGTCAATAAGATTGGCAATAAACTTATTCAATTTTACTTACAGCAAAAAAAATTCTGATTCCAAAATAATCATGTATCACTACTTACTACCTACTACCAGCCTTCTCCATCTTTTGAGAAATTCCTGCACTTAAAGTGTAAGTTCACACAGGGCGTTTTTGCTGCTTTTTTTCTGATCTTCTTGGCAGGAAAGAAGCTGCATCAACAACGCAGGTTTAGGTGTGTTTTTGGTGCATTTTTTTGCTGCGTTTTTTTCTCTTTGTCCATGCTAATGTCCTTAGATTTTCAGCAGCAAAAAATGCAGCAAATAATGATACCTGCGTTTTTGCTGCATTTTTTTCAACACCCATTCAAGTCAATGGTGAAAAAAAGCAGCAAAAACACTGAAAGAAGTGACATGCTCTAAGTCCAAAAAACGCAGCAAAGCACAAAATACTGATCACACAAAAAACCAATGTGTGTGCATGAGATTTATGAAATCTCATAGGCTTTGCTGGTATTGTAAAAAGCAGCTGAAAATTAGCATAAAACAACGCAGTAAAAACGCCCTGTGTGAACTTACCCAAAGAGTTCTCCACCTCCATCAACAACCTCTTCTGACTATTCTCCAGGTGAGCCTGTAAGTCTTATATCTGTCTTTTTCTGTGCTCTTCTCATATGCGTTTTGCTATCAAAAATTATCCAAGTAAAGGCGGCAAGGAAAAAAAAAGGCTAGAAAAGCCAATTACTGCTACATTTTTAATGAAACAAAACGGCAAAAAATCTGTTTAGCTTGACAAACACGCCTTTAAAAAAAGAAGTCCCCAATGGTGTTAACTACAATGCATGAGCTACTTATCATGTGTGATAATATGGTATATTGGGGGAGAAGCCTGTGTACTTCTCTATGAGTTTGGTCAGCAAGTAAGCCCAGAGTACCACCTTGTAGGAGAATCTGCTAATGATCTAAGATGCTCACAGTTACTGAATTACTAGTGGACTGAAAACAATTCAGCAGAGAAAACGGCACCATTGAGGGACACAGTATATAGGAGGTGGCTGAATGATCATCATATTCTCAGTTTACAATCTGAGGACAATGTGCTGTTTTTGCTCAGACCTGTCTGTAACAGATCATTGTGTTTTAAAGAGAATCTGTCAGTAGGATCAACCCTACTACTATATGAGCATGCAAGTCATAGAAAGTTGAATTAAATGATACCCTAATATCTGCAATCCGATCTATTATTCCAGAGAAATCCATATTTTTCTTAATATGTAAATAAGTTGTTAAGATCTATGGGCCGGACATAGATCTCCCTGAGAATCTGCCTCTAGGGCTTATTGTAAATGAAAGGGTGAGTTACCAGTGTGAGACGTGTAATGACTGACAGTCTGCTCTACTGGTCTACTACATGTCTCACACTGGTAACTCTCCTTTCATTTATAATTATCTCTGGAGGCAGAGTGTCAGGAAGATCTATATCCAGCCCATAGATCTTAACAGTTCATTTACTTATTAAGAAAAATGTGGATATCTCTGGAATAAGACATCAGATCACAAATATCAAAGTATCATTTTATTCACCTTCCTATCACCCACATTTCTATATAGACTGTTTACTGGGGTTGATCCTACTGATGGATTCCCTTTTGAGTTTTTATAATGCAGATTATCTCACATTCACCATAATCTCCACTTAGTACTAAGCTAAATGTTGGAATGAACAGACTTTAGCACATTCACGATTAATGGTAGGCAGGCATGCATAGTAGAGGTGTAGCTTTTGGGGTAGCAGGCATAGCAATGGCAAAGGAGGGCTATTTTTCCTTATTCATTTTCTGAGACATTACTATATTATCTTTGCACTGTGATATCATTCCAATCATTGTTATTAGGCCCATGTATACTTGGTCCTGTATACGGGTCATACTTACATGTTTTGGTGCACTGTTTTCATGGCTTTAGCAGCATAGCCCATGTTTTTCAAAACCTCTGTGTTGGTGTGGGAATTCTCAAGAGCTTCTCTCTGGAACTCAATGGTGGATAGTGTCCCATCTATTTGTGTTAATTGCTTCTCCAGTCTCTTCTTTCTTTTCAATGCTTGTAATGCAGCTGAGGAGAGAAACACATTCCTCCTATAAGGCTGGATAAACAACAATTCCACAAATGATTCTTATACAAAGCTGTGCAGACCCAAGGGACCTTAACATGACATTCTGGCATAATTGCAGGTGGGCAGCATTTCGGCATACAGTTAGGTCCAGAAATATATGGACAGTGACTGAATCTTTGTGATTTGGGCTCTGCATGCCAACATTTTGGATTTAAAATGAAACTGCTGAGATTTAATTGAAATGTCGACTTTCAGGTTTAATTAACAACTTCACGACATGTGACATTCATTTACATTTTTCAGCCTAATGATTTTTGTTTGAGAGCTCCTTTGACCACATGTTGTGGATTCACATAAACTGGTTCCATATACAAATGCCACACCTGGAATCAGCTCCAGACCTTTTATTTGCTTAATTGATGTTGGAATAACGAGGGAATAGCCTATGCAGCCCATTAACCCTGCTGTTCTGTTCGGGTCATAGTGACCCGAACAGACTTTTTGCGGCCCTGTAGATTTTTTTCTGTAAGTCTATAAAACTTGAGACTCCTTGACTTTTCCTCATTTGGCGGGACCTACCTATGAGTATTTTTTTTTTTTTTTTCTTCGTTTACTTTTTGCTACACGCAAAAAGTTACACTTGTTGTGTTCGGGTCATAGTGACCCGACATCGTTTTTTCCAGCTGTGAGGCCATATTTTCAGTGAAATAAAGGAGTTATAACCTCAGTTGGGTCTATTTATTGCATCTACTATTGTATATCAATTGATTTTTTTCCGAAATTATTTCAATGGGGTCGTACGCGCGCTCTACCGGGGGTATGCATTGAGATCTGCGCACCATAAAAATGGCTTTATATTGATTATTTTTGGTGCGCAGTCTATTCTAAAATGTAGAGTGCATCCGGAGAGATCACTAGGTGTGCACTACACGTGTATATTATGCGCAGAACGGACTGCTCAGAACGCGCTGTCTAAGACGTTTTTCTTTGTAAATCTGAGCTGTAAAGTCTTGCAAATAATTTTTTTTGGCAAGTAAGTCTGTCTTCCTGGCTTATCTGCTTGTTTTCAGAAGTTTTCAAAATGTTTGATTTGATTGTTTTGATTTTTTTTTTTTTTACAAAAATATGTGTATCTTTCTATTTTCGTTTTGCTCATTGATCTGTTTTTTCAGAATAAAAACAAAAAAAAAAGGTTTCTAGTTCATTTTTCTTTTTTTTTACTACCAAACATGTTCACAAACAGTCTAGTAAGCAAAAAGTATAAAAAAAATGGAGTTAGAGTAGTGACCCGGAACACTACAAGTGTATAGTAAATGCGAACAAAACAGCAGGGTTAAAGTGCTTTTGAGATAATTGTCCAACTACTTAGTCTCTCTTTAAAAAGAGGCAGCTACGAATTAAAGAGGTTTTCCACTACTTTTACATTGATAACCTATCCTTATGTCTGATCCGCCGAGGTCTGACACCCAGCACCCCGCCAGTCAGCTGTTATCAGTGTTCAAATCAATAGGTGGATAGATAGTACCCTATGGTGGCTACTACAAGTAGCAGCTCGGCAAGTGAGTACTTTCGGCCGGTGTCGCCACCATCAACATTAACAGCTGATCGGTGTCGCCACCATCAACATTAACAGCTGATCAGCGCTTTAAGCTCATAATGATTATATAACTGTATCTTGACTATATTTTGGTAAACAGCTAGAATGGCAAAACCTGTGTCACTGTCCATATATTTATGGAAGTAACTGTATTTAAAATTTTTGTCATGCTTGGGAAATCTTTCAGCTGGCCTTCCGAGGCAAACTGCAAGACTGAAAGTTTTTACTAACAATGCCCCTGTTTGAAGCCAAGCGCTCATGCACAAGTGAAAATCCTTCCGGAAGTGCTGCTTTTTGGGAGGTTACAGCTCCATGGAGATTTGTCAATTTCCTATTTTGTCTGGTACCCTGACAAAGATGATCTAAGTAAAGTACATAGAAAACTTCTCAATTTATTTGGGATTGGAGTATAAGCATAATACATTGCACCTGTATTCTCCGAATGCACAGAGCAGATGGACTTCCATAATGGTGGGACGGACATGACACCCCATCTCCTGCTAATGTTCTTTCTCCTTATGAACATAAACATGGTAAATGAAAAACTAGCAGAAATTCTATGGTTCGCGCAGCTGTTCAGCTTTTATGTGTATGATTGAGACACAAACAAGTACACTCCAATGTTGCTGCAACTAATAGTGTTAAGACATTTTATTGTCTGATATAAAACTTGACTTTTGTACTCGTATACAGAACAATCATATTCCAATAAATAATCTTGTAAATGTTGCTTTGAAAGTAGTCTGACTGGTCATGTCCATACTTTACAGGTCCAGGGAGTGACTACTGAGCTGTAATAACTCAAACTAGTCTTTTTTTCCCAACACACTTACTGTCAATAAGTGGGATAAAAATAGTGTAAGTCTTCCATAAAAGATGCTTAGGGTAATAAGAGATATCTTGAGGGTTAAACCAAAGATTTTTGACAGAGGAGTGGAAATATTTTATATACCTTCTAAATAAGACTAGTGAAGACCACAAGTGATATAGTGGGATCCTTGTAAAGTAAAATCTAGGAATAATTGTATTTTCTTTGCTTGGGGTCCAGAGTGGAAAATGTAATTTTAAGGTTCAAGTCTGACATCCATATGGCTAATTTTGTACAAAAGACGATAAAAACATTGAACTTGCAAGCTGATCCATGTGGATCTGGCAGGGACTTAGCTGAATGTCTTTCTTGACTAAAGATGAGCGGATCTTTTAAAATTCAAATTCACCGACTTTGCAGAATTTTCTAAAAAAATGTGAATTGTGGAGAATAAATTCTCACGAATTTCAGTATACAAAACGGAGATGAGTGAGTAAAAGAACTACGGTAAACTGACCATAAGATCTTACAATCTACGGAAGAGAGAGAACAGCACTGACCATAAGAGCTTACACGCTAAGGAAGAGAGAGGACTTTGCTGATCATAAGAACTTACATTCTACAGAAGAGAGGACTCCACTGACCGTAAGAGCTTACACTCTACAGGAGAGAGAGAGGACCCTGCTGACTATAAGAGCTTACACTCTACAGGAGAGAGAGACCCTGCTGACCATAAGAGATTGCACTCTACAGGAGAGAGAGAGAGAGACCCTGCTGACCATAAGAGCTGAAATTTTACAGGAGAGAGAGAGGACCCCGCTGATCATAAGAGCTTACACTCTACAGGAGAGAGGACCCCACTGACCATAAGAGCTGAAGCTTTACAGGAGAGAGAGAGAGGAATCTGCTCATCACAAGAGCTTACACTATACAGGAGAGAGAGAGGACCCTGCTGATCATAAGAGCTTACACTCTACAGGAGAGATAGAGGACCCTGCTGACCATAAGAGCTTACACTCTACAGGAGAGAGAGAGGACCCTGCTGACCATGAGTTTACACTCTACAGGAGAGAGAAGACACCAATGACCATAAGAGCTTACACTCTACAGGAGAGATGGTCCCACTGACCATAAGAGCTTACACTCTACATGAGAGAGAGAAGACCCCACTAATCATAAGAGCTTACGCTCTACAGGAAAGAGGACCCCACTGACCATAAGAGCTTACACTCTGCAGGAGAGAGGGCCCAACTGACTATAAGAGCTGAAACTTTACAGGAGAGAGGACCCTGCTGACCATAAGAGCTTACACTCTACAGGAGAGGACCCTGCTGACCATAAGAGCTTACACTCTACAGGAGAGATAGGACCCTGCTGACCATAAGAGCTTACACTCTACAGGAGAGAGGGGACCCTGCTGTTCATAAGAACTTACACTCTACAGGAGAGAGCCAGAGGAGGACACTGATCATAAGAGCTGAAACTTTACAGGAGAAAGAGAGGATTCTACTGATCATAAGAGCTGAAACTGTACCTTCTACTGGTCTTGGGGTTTATGGAGCACCCCATAGGACCGTGGAGTACTCGGGCTGGGTGCGGCGGTGCTTAAAGGGGTGGTTACGAAAGCGGTGACCCGGTCCGTGACCCTGGGCGTCCAATTAAAGGGGATGAAGTGTAGTGGGAAATAAAGTCTATGGAGAAATGTTTGTGACACCACCTGTGGTACTCGGCCAGGGATGGCCGACGCTGCTTAAAGGGGACCACTGGGGCTGATGGTGTTGCAGCAGAGTTGGTATAGCTCCCCACAGGTAGAGCTTAGTCCCCAGGCCTACCGGTGCAGTTGGTAAGAGATGATAGCTGGTGGGGTGCAGGCAGTGGCGTAACGTGAAACTCATGGGCCACGATGCGAAAGCTCCAACGGGGCCCCCAAATATTTTAAATCTTTAATAGCAATAGTCTTTTTCTATTGGCCAAAGGGACTTTTAGGCCCCTATAGGCTCCAGGGCCCGGGTGTGATTGCAACCCCTGCACCTGTTGTAGTTACACCCCTGGGTGCAGGAATGAGAGTGCAGGAAATAATTGGAGGACACAGGGTTTTCAGTCTCCTTTATCTTTTACTGGTGAATTTCAGGTGCAGTCTGGAGCACAGGTTACAGGTGTAGATGGGGTCCGGGTGGCCTGGCAGTAACTTGGGTTCCACTTAGACAGGTGGGTTCAGAGGCCTTCCTTCTGCACTGAATTCTCTGTCCCTTGCTAACTGAACCTTTACACAAGTTCCTCTCAGTGTCTGTTACTCCTAACCCGTATGGTTGACAGCATGAGCCTTTCAAGGGCACTGTCTTCTCACTGGCAGCCCCAGGCTCCTGACTTGCTGTGGTGCTTCCAGGTATTAGATGAGCCAGGAGACTTGCAATCTCCTTCCCTCCAGTTCTAGCTGCTGGGCCTTTAGTACCTGGTTTCTTTTGCGCTTTATCCTAGGAAGAGCTCAGTTACAGCTCCATTCTCAGTCTTTCTCCTCACATGCTTCCTCTCCCTTCACTGTCTCACACTACACTCTCTAACCCCACATCCAGACCAGAACTTATAGGGAAGTTTCCCTGAAACCGGGTTTAGAGCTCCCCCTTCTGGTCTGGAGTCAGGAAGGTGTTGTATGTTTGTCTTACCTACCAAGGGCATCCCTCCTTACTCCCAGGCATGACATCACCCCCCCCCCCCTTGGTTTGGAGGCAAGTCCAGAATTCACTTGTCCAGGTGGAAATCAGTAGCCTTCCCTTGCTCTGCGGTGGTGTACTTCCTTACTGCCTATGGCTTCACATAAGGGTCTCACAGATGTGGTGTTTCATTCTCTCTGTCCCCCATATAGGATAGGGCAAAACCCATATGACTGGTGACTTGAGCCTGTTTATAGGGTCTCTTAGATAACCCGGCTCTGTATGTGTCACCGTGCCTCCTGGGTGTAGGTGCGGACAGGTAACCTGCAATTAGCTGTCCTGACAGTCTCTGAAATAAGGCGTAGAGGTCCTTACTCCCTCGGTTATCCAGCTACCGGGATGTTGCGCCTCAGAAGGAGACAGCTTGAGCGGGGCTGGTCCCCTTCTGGTATCCTCTCCTTTGCTTCGACTTCCTTCACGCTCTCTGCAATACAATTCTGCCTTTGAATGTCTCTTTCCGGGAGCTGCAGCTCTGAGGGCATGCACAGCTCCGTTAACCATCTATCCTCCTCAGACTCTGGTCTGGAACTGACTGAACTTAGCCCAGCCAGCAACTGACTAACTTTCCCTACAGACTACCAGTTATACGCATATATGGGGAGTGACCTAATAAATAGGAGCAGAAGCTCCCCCTGGTGGTCTGGAGTGTGAAATGTTGCATGTTTGTGATACCTGGATGCAGTTATCCTTTCTTTGCCTCCAAACGCAGCATCTCTCTCCCCAAGAGGAGAGCAATATCATTGCAACGACCAGGACCCTGGGGCGCCGCGCTCCCCCCCCTCGTTAAATCCAGTACTCCCGGACTGGGACAAGAAAACCACAGTTACAGGTTAGCAAACAGACATACCATTTTTGGAATGCTAGAAAGCAAGTTAATACCATATCTAAGATTCCATTTATGGGAGGTGAGGACACTTGAACGTTGCATTAACTATGTACATTGTACGAGTACTTTCACGGATAGAAAACTTTAATAAAACAGTATGATTATTAACTAACTATTAAGTGCCACGACCCTCACGGGTATACTATCTAGTGTAAAGTTTTCATCCAACCCCGGCGGGTTACTTTATTCTCTCCATTTTATCAAAAGTGCATCAGGATATCAGCTACATAAAACACGACTCTATCTAAAGTGAAATCTCAACTTTCATCACTATTAACTATATTAACTCTTTAATATATTAACCATCTATCTTGCAACATACAAGTCTATCTGTCATAGTGCAACTAGTAAACATTCCCTTTAAGAGGTCAAACAATATTCAAGTCCTTTTGTTTTAATACTGAGGTAGTGCAAATGTATCAATCACATTAATGTTCAATTCAATCAGTAATGTTGTAACAGCGGGAACGATGCGTGGGACCCGTCATTAACCCCCAACATTGGCCTTCGGCGGGCTACAAGGTGTGTATGCAGACCCGGAATCCTGCTGCGCCAGACGGGTTTTTCTTCAGGTCTCTGGAAAACAAAACACTTTCTAGCAACATTAGAAACAGTCTCTTTAGAAGCAGTCTCTTTAAAAGCTTCTTTTTGTAAAACCAGTAGGGAGCACCTTTAAGAAGGTGCAAACTATTTACAGAAAAGTCTTGTCCATGCACAGTTCATGATTCACAGTTCTTTAAGGCAACTTGTGCAAACATGTGCAAAACCTAGGATCCTCTTAAAAACTGAGGACCCCTTTAAGGAATAACCCTGGCCGGGTTCAATAAACTTTAGCATCAAAGAGTTTAACAGTGAACTATTTACAGTCATATTACTTTTCTCATTTACTTTCTCTTATGCTGGGAGCGGGCCCACCAGTGACTCGTTGGCCGGCTGCGTGGCACAGTCAGGGGCCGCGGTAAGATCAGTCAGTGGAGTGGGGTTGGACATCAGGTCAGGGTTGTTCCTCATGCCTGCTTCAGATGCGGTCCCTCCGGTGACTTGTTGGCCGGCTGCGTGGCACAGTCAGGGGCCGCGGTAAGATCAGTCAGTGGAGTGGGGTCGGACATCAGGTCAGGGTCGTTCCTCATGCCTGCTTCAGATGCGGTCCCTCCGGTGACTTGTTGGCCGGCTGCGTGGCACAGTCAGGGGCCGCGGTAAGATCAGTCAGTGGAGTGGGGTCGGACATCAGGTCAGGGTTGTTCCTCATGCCTGCTTCAGATGCGGTCCCTCCGGTGCCGGTCTGCTCCGTCTCTGCTGGGGTCTGGAACGCTGGTTGCAGGGCCTTGTGCTGCGGCGTTGTCATCTCTGTTTGCAGCATCTCACTTTCCGGCAGGGCCTTGCTTTCAGGCTTCGGAGCGCCGGAACGTCTTTCTTGCTCTGGACCAGACAAGGCTGCCGACGGACGTCTGGTGAGGCTCCCGATGAAGGTCTTCTTCCACCCGGCCACAGCTTCCAGCTCCTGGCGCACGAGCTGACAGGTGCGTTCTTCCTCTCCTTTCCACAGGAGGTCCGGATTCATCGTCGGTGAAGGGTGCAGTTTTTGCAGGCCCTGGCTGGGAGAGTCCTCGTGCTCCATCCCACGCTCCAGGGTCCGCTCACCTCCTTCCGCCATGTTGCTTTTCGGCACCTCCTCCTTCATCACATCACAGTCTTGGCAGGATATCTTTTCCGCCGCTCTGCTGCACCCGCCCACGATGGCACGCCCTTCTTCTCCGGCGCTCCTTGTGGTGCTGTAATGGCGGCAGTTTTGGCGGCAATTTTGGCAGTCTTTTGCAATACACAGTCTCTGAGCACAAAAAGTTACGCACAGTCCTTTAGGTGCACATGACCCGATTTACGGGGTTTAGTAGATGCTGTTTGTGACTCCAAGTTGGATCACCCCCCAAGGGCCGTGGGTTACTCGGTGCCAGGTCCTGCGGTTTACAGGGGGATGTCACAGTGGCTGACCCGGTCCGTGGCCCTGGGACGTCCGTGCAAACGGAAAAAATCTTTAAAGGGATAGAGTTTGTTCGTGACGCCACCTGTGGTATTCGGTCAGGGTGACCAACGCTGCTTTAAGGGGTCCGCTGGGGTGATGTTATGGCAGCTAGATGGTATACCTTCCCACAGGTAAAGCATGTCCCCAGGGCTTTCCGGTGTATGATGGTGGTATGGTTAGAGGCACAGAGAAGAACGAGGACACAGGGTTGCAGTCTCTTTACCTTTACAGAAGACTTCAGCATCCACAGTCCAGGGCACCAGATCACAGGGCAGGCAGAGTCTGCTTGGAGGCAAGTCCAGAATTGCCTTGTCCAGGTGGAAATCAGTAGCCTTCCCTTGCTCTGCGGTGGTGTACTTCCTTACTGCCTATGGCTTCACATAAGGGTCTCACAGATGTGGTGTTTCATTCTCTGTCCCCCATATAGAATAGGACAAAACCCATATGACTGGTGACTTGAGCCTGTTTATAGGGTCTCTTAGATAACCCGGCTCTGTAGGTGTCACCGTGCCTCCTGGGCGTAGGTGCAGACAGGTGTTAGCTGTCCTGCCGGTCTCCGAAATAAGGCGTAGAGGTCGTTACTCCCTCGGTGTTCCGGCTACCGGGATGTTGCGCCTCAGAAGGAGACAGCTTGAGTAGGGCTGGTCCCCTCGTGGTAGCATGAGATGGACTCTACATCCCACACAAGTGGCTCAGGTAGTGCAGCTCATCCAGGATGGCACATCAATGCGAGCTGTGGCAAGGTTTGCTGTGTCTGTCAGCGTAGTGTCCAGAGGCTGGGGGCGCTATCAGGAGACAGGCCAGTACACCAGGAGACATGGAGGGGGCGGTAGGAGGGCAACAACCCAGCAGCAGGACCGCTACCTCAGCCTTTGTGCAAGGAGGAACAGGAGGAGCACTACCAGAGCCCAGCAAAATAACCTCCAGCAGGCCACAAATGTGCATGTGTCTGCTCAAACGATTAGAAACCGACTCCATGAGGATGGTCTGAGTGCCTGACGTCCACACATGGGGGTTGTGCTCACAGCCCAACACCATGCAGGATGATTGGAATTCGCCACAGAACACCAGGATTGGCAAATTCGCCACTGGAGCCCTGTGCTCTTCACAGATTAAAGCAGGTTCACACTGAGCACATGTGACAGTGTCTGGAGATGCTGTGAAGAGCAATTTGCTGCCAGCAACATCCTTCAGCATGACCAGTTTGGCAGTGTGTCAGTAATGGTGTGGGGTGGCATTTCGTTGGAGGGCCGCACAGCCCTCCATATGCTCGCCAGAGGTAGCCTGACTGCCATTAGGTACAGAGATGAGATCCTCAGACCCCTTGTGAGACCATATGCTAGTGTGGTTGGCCATGGGTTCCTCCTAATGAAGGACAATGCCAGACCTCATGTGGCTGGAGTGTTTCAGCAGTTCCTGCAAGATGAAGGCATTGAAGCTATGGACTGGCTCACCCATTCCCCAGACCTGAATCTGATTGAACACATCTGGGACATCATGTTTCGCACCATCCACCCACGTCACATTGCACCACAGACTGTCCAGGACTTGGCGGATGCTTTAGTCCAGGTCTGGGAGGAGATCCCTCAGGAGACCATCCACCACCTCATCATGAGTATGCCCAGGCGTTGTAGGGAGGTCATACAGGCACGTGGAGGACACACATACTACTGAGCATCATTTCCTTGTCTTGAGGCATTGCCACTGAAGTTGGATCAGCCTGTAACTTCATTTTTCTCTTTGATTTGGAGCATCATTCCAACTCCAGACCTCCGTGGGATATTAGTTGTGATATACAATGCAATTTTTAGGTTTTATTGTTCTCAACACATTCCACTATGTAATGAATAAAGATTTACAACTGGAATATTTCAGTCAGTGATATCTAGGATGTGGGATTTTAGTGTTCCCTTTATTTTTTTGAGCAATATATTATATATATGGCATTTTCCCCTCCTCCTTCAAACACTATCATTACTCCATTACTAAAAAAAAACCACCCTTGACCCATCATGCGCAAACAACTACAGACCGGTCTCCAATCTCCCCTTCATCTCAAAACTCCTGGAGCGCCTAGTCTACTCCCGCCTTACCCGTTACCTCTCCACTCATTCCCTCCTAGACCCTTCACAGTCCGGGTTCCGCCCCCTACATTCAACAGAAACTGCACTCATCAAGGTGACCAATGACCTTCTGACAGCAAAATGTAACGGTGACCACTCTCTGCTCAATCTCCTCGATCTTTCTGCAGCTTTCAACACTGTTGACCACCCTCTCCTACTCTCTAGGCTCCAGTCACTAGGCATTAAGGACACTGCTCTCTCCTGGTTCTCTTCCTATCTTTCTGAACGCTCCTTCAGTGTTCTGTTCTCCGGCTCCACTTCATCTCCTCTTCCTCTCACTGTCGGGGTACCTCAGGGCTCAGTCCTTGGCCCCCTTCTCTTCTCCCTCTACACGGCCCCAATTGGACAGACCATCAGCAGATTTGGCTTTCAGTACCATCTTTATGCTGATGACACACAACTATACACGTCAGCCCCTGACCTTACCCCCGCTGTACTACAGAACGCCACTGACTGTCTGTCTGCAGTCTCTAACATCATGTCCGCTCTCTATCTGAAACTCAACCTCTCCAAAACTGAACTTCTTCTGCTCCCGCCTTCTACTAGCCTCCCTAAATCTGACATTTCCCTCTCCGTGGGTGGCACCATAATAACACCCCGTCAGCAGGCACGCTGTCTGGGTGTTATGTTTGACTGCGATCTCTCCTTCACCTCCCACATACAATCTCTTGCCCGCTCGTGCCACTTACACCTAAAGAACATCTCTAGAATCCGCCCTTTTCTCACCATGGAGACAACAAAAACTCTCACTATCGCCCTAATCCACTCCCGTCTGGGCTACTGTAACGCTCTATTAATTGGCCTCCCCCTCACGCGACTTTCCCCTCTCCAGTCTATCCTTAATGCAGCAGCCAGGGTCGTCCATCTAGCTAATCGTTACTCGGACGTGTCTGCTCTTCGCCAGTTGTTACACTGGCTGCCCATTCATTACAGGATACAATTCAAAGTACTTGTTCTCACCCACAAAGCTCTCCACAGTGCGGCACCCCCTTACATCTCCTTCCTCATTTCTGTCTATCAGTCTAGCCGACCACTACGCTCTGCAAACGACTTTCGACTAACCTCTGCACTAAACCGTACCTCCCACTCCCGACTCCAAGACTTCTCCCGTGCTGCGCCAATCCTCTGGAATGCTCTACCACAAGATATTAGGACCAGCCACAACTTGCATAGTTTTAGGCGCTCGCTCAAAACTCATTTGTTCAGAGCAGCCTATCACGTTCCCTAATCAGTCATTTTATGTTTGTGTGTGTAGCCCATTCACTATCTCCATCTACCCCCCACCCCCTGAAGATGGCTGGACCATCATTGTAAATACATCATTGTAAATACACACCTGTACTTTGTATCCCCCCACCTCATTGTAGATTGTAAGCTCTCACGAGCAGGGTCGTCGTATTTTGTCTTATTTTGCTTTATTACTGTATTGTTAACATTGTTACCTATGACTGTTGTGTTTGAAACTGTTAAACTGTAAAGCGCTGCGGAATATGTTGGCGCTATATAAAGATTATTATTATTATTATTATTATTTATATATATATTATATATATATATATATATATATATATATATATATATATATATACATACAGTATAAAAAAGGGAACAGCACAACACTTTACTTATCTTCGGGGTGCAATGCCCTCCGGTAATCTGTCCAATGATTATACCAATTCACAAGTATTCAAAAAAAGAGGCAGTACTCCATTCCTTCAGTGAAAACGTGGAAGATTTAATCAACCCACATGTCTGGGCGACGTTTCAGTTCCATATGAGCTTTTTCTCGCACCCATAGACTTTTATTGGAGAGATTCGGCCGATATACGGTGCAAATCACAACATGCTGCAATTTCACTCGCACATATAATACGGCCAAGAAAAAAAACGATGATGGGAGATGCCCCATAGATTAACATTGGTCAGAGTGCTATGCAATTTTTTCTCGCATAGCACTCGTCCGTATTATACGGTAGTGTGACTCCGGCCTTAGGCTGTTGTTAGGGCACAAAAAATGGACGGGTGTGATGAGTCATATATTTTTTTTACATCATGTGAACGGCTAGGTCTGAGTCATTAACTTGTCACCTGGTTGCACTATGCTACCAAACCTAGTGTCCATACATTTATGTAGTTGATACTTGGTTTCTTACACCCTGCCAAAACATTTACAGATCAAGTACAGTATGCCTCCTCATGTCAAGTCTACGCCCTAATGCTTTCAGCAGGATAATGCCCCCCAGCCACACTGAGACAACTGACTAGCAATCACTTGACAAACGGTGTTGACTTGGGTCTGAGATCTGAGAATCCGGAAGCTATCTACCATCTTTAGGATCTGTTGGAAAAGAATCTGATCAAGATGTAATTTACAGGACTCATAGGATTGCTGTTAACATCTGCCAGATCCTTCACCAAGAGGTCAAAATAGTTTTGACAAAAAGAGCCTACACAATGTTTGTATGTTGGTTTAAATGTATGGCTGATCAGTACATTTGGTGCTTTTGGTCAAAAAGTCATTACAGGTTGGTTCCCCAGCTACACATGTACTTTTCAGTGGGTGTGGAAGTGCAGCGCCCCAGAGTTCTGGTCGTTGCAGTGCTGTGGCTTCGCCGCTAAGGGGAGCCATGGTACGTTCGATGGCACCGAAGGAGTTCCTCCAATCAGGTATCACAGACACCAATATGTTTCACAGCAGGGCCTCCGGGGGGAGCTAAGGGTGCTATTCATTAGGCCACTCCCCACCATAGTGGGTAAACTGGGGGTCAGGCAGGAAGTTAGGAGAGAACGCTGACGGGATTGAACGGAGCAACACCCTGTGGCAGGGGGTGTTGTGAAGGGAGAGACTGTAGGGTCTCTGCCAGGGGTGGGATCCTGGCAGAGGCTTGGCATTGAAAGAACGTAACGGGTCCGCGCAGGCTCCTGGAAGCGGCGGGACTCAAGAAAGGACTAGAAGCGAGATAGATTGTGCTGAGTGAGAAACGAGATCAAGCAGAAGGAGAATACCAGCAGGGGTTTTGTTGAAAGAGGCAGCACCCTGCTGAGGCGCAATACCGGTGGCCGGAACGCCGAGGGAGTGGATTAGAATACAGCTTCAAGCCATACTCCAAACAGCGGCAGGACAGTCGGTCTCAGGCGGGCTGTCTACCACATATCACCTATGAAGTCCTGGGGGGCAATTGCGGGAGAGGGGCGACTCTAGGGTCCCGGAAGAACTCCAGGCCTACCTGACAAACGGGTGCCATTCCAACCTGAATACAGGGAAGGGGTGGATTACAGAGGAACATCAAATCGAGTTGTGAGGGAACTTAAGAAACAGACACAACCGTTGTGGGGTTACTTTCCGTAAGCACAGCAGGGAAGGACTACAACACATAGCGCTAGAAGGAAGGCACAGATTTCCACCTGAGAGGAGAACTCTGGAGGTGCCATTGGACCGGCCGGACTTGCGTAGCCTGGTGAACCGTGTTCCGGACTGAGGACTCAGAGATCTCCAGTAAAGAGGTAAAGAGACTGCAACCTGGTGTCCTCGTTATTTACCGCGACTTACACCCCACAACCGCACCGCACCATTATTACCACCTATTACACCGGACGTCCCCCACTGACAGACAGGGCCACGGACCGGGTCTAGCCACCGTGACAACCCCAGGACTGAGACCTAGAGGCCCGGCTCCGGGTACCCCTCGGCCCTGCGGCGGTGTGGGGGCGCGCCGCAGACTTGGCGTCACGAACAGGATCTACTTAAGCCTGAAGAATCAGGTCATGTGTGCCTAGAGACTGTGATTTGTTGTGCTTGGACTGCACTTTATTGTAAGACTGTGCTGCGCCATTAGCCGCCAAAAGTTCCCGCCAAAAGGCGCCGCCATTGCTACACCCAAGGGGAAGGAGGGCGTGTTATGGGCGGAGACTCCCAGTGTGGCGCGAGAAATGGCTACCGCCCCCTGCACTTCTGGCTGCAGAGGAATGACCTGCCCCAAAGCAGAAGAGAAACACCCCTTGATATGCAACGGCGAGAGGCTGGTGACGGAGAAGCCCGACCTCAGAGAAATGGCGGAGTTAGGTGCATGCACTGCCAGCGACTATCAGGCAGCGATGATGAACGGCGAGTGCCTGAGCGAGGAAGAAGCGGTTCAGGCCTGCCCTTCTTCACCGGAGATGGACCGGAAGCCTGCGGACCCGACAGCGGAGTTACGTCCACCAATCCCGACCTCGGAGTTAGAGGAGGAGGAACCGCAGCCAGCGGAGCCGAGTCCGAGCATCCCATTGGAGGAGCCCCGGTCCGGGCTGCAACAGACTCCAGCGTCCTCGTTAACGGACCGGAGCGACACCGATGGAACCATATTAGGCGCAGGTATGGCCGACGTCCCTGCTCCCCTCCGCGAGCCCGCTTCCATGACCCACCTCTATCGCAGTAGGGAGCGACTTATCTCGGCGGGGCTAATGGTGCTATCCCCCGATGACCTGGGAAGGATGGTGCCACCGCTGTCGACTGGAGTGGGGGAGCCTGTGGATGTGAGCTTAGATGGAGTAGTTCTTCGGTGGGACACCCCCTGGTTTAGAGCAGATGGATCCCGGGAGAACGGGTCCACTCTTGCGGTGCTTACATGGGAACAATATAGACAGTGCTTGATTCTGCAGTGGAAAGGACGGAAAGGAGCTGAGTCGATGGGCTCATCGAAAGTACAACAAACCCCCCCGGCATGGGATGACAGAGACGTGACAAGGCGGGGCACTGTGTTGGCCTACCATGCAAGAAGAGGTTGGGGCCTCATACACGAGCCAGGATTGGATACTGACGTTTTTGTTGCGCACTGTAACGTGAGGGCTCCCTGCTGTGGCCAAAGTGGAGAACCATTGCAAAAGGGGGATTCAGTGACCTACAGTCGCCACCAGAACCCGCTCGGGTGGTATGCACGGAATGTTCGGCGGTGTATGTCTGGAGCCGCGACCCTTACCGCCTCGGACCTGGTCCCAGGAGCACCCGATCTTGTCACCATTGCAACGGTGCGCCTGGTTGCGGCCACCGAGTTGGCCAGTCGAGTTCATCTTCATGTTCGAACCGCGGACGCTGGCACCACGGTGGCTGTGGGGCAGGAGCCCGAGCCGCCTGAAGAAGAATAAACCTCGATACCATGAAAATGTAAATAGCTACTGTTTGTTCTTTTGAGTTGCTGCTAAACCCGCCCAGGGTTAATGGATCCCTCTGTTAACCCGGGATCCTCTTTGTTTGTTTTCCTTTTCTGAAGTTGTTGCACAAAAGTTACACAAACTGCAGAAATCATGGACTGTGCATGATTCGAACTTCCTTTGTAAATAGTTTGCACCTTCTTAAAGGTGCTCCCTACTGGTTTTAGCCAAAGACACTTTGTGAAGATATTTGCCCTATTGGTTTGAGCCAGAGACACTTTGTGAAGATACCTTTCCTACCGGTTCTAGTTAAAGACACTTTGCGAAGATACCATGCCGGAACCTTTGCATGGGCTGGTAGGCTGAGAAGACGAGCTACCTTAGAAAGACTTGGTCTCCTCTTAAAGGGGATGTGAGAAACTGAACTTGAGAGAGATACTGTTGCAGAACAGTAATGCCATAATGATGCTTTGAAAAGAAATGTAACTGTTTTACATGCTAAGTTATATGTGTTGAATTTGTTGAAATGTGAAATCTAAATAATGTTTTGCAGAAAGAAAAGATGCAGAGAGCCCGTAGGGGTAGATGTAGAGGTCTGCATAGTTGAAAGTAAGCGAAGTAATAATGAAGGTGAGGATAGAAGGTAAACCCCGCGTCCCCATTGAAAGTTACTTTGTTACTAAGGACAGAGAGTGAACCCGTAGGGGTTAGAGAGTGAGTCCTTAAAGGAGCCAAGTAGAGCTGGCTCAGAGTTCTTTAAACGAAAGGAATGTTATGTCTATACCATGTATAGTAGAGAAAGGCAGTAGGCCCTGGCTGAATGGGGCGGTCCTGTAAAAGAAAGGAGAGGCAGTAGGTCTGGTGCCATAGGGACAGGCGGTCCTGCAGGTTCAAAGTAGGAGAATGTGAAGTTACCTTACCCTGTAATGTGATTATAGGAAGGCCTTTGGTAAACTAAGAGTGTATGTTTCTTAAAGGCAATGTTAATTTATTGTTCCAGAATTTGCACTAAGTAGAATACCCGGTTGGGTAACAGGAGTTATGCATAGCCTGTAATTTATAATGTTGACCATGTTTGTAACGTTAAAAGTGTCCTCACCTCCCATAAAGGGAAGCCTGTTCAAGTATACTTATCGTTTTGCACTCAACAAAATTGTATGTCTTTTTGCTAATCTGTATTGTTGTTTTTCTTCCCAGTCCCGGAGTACTGTGTTTAACCAGGGGGGAGTGCAGCGCCCCAGAGTTCTGGTCGTTGCAGTGCTGTGGCTTCGCCGCTAAGGGGAGCCATGGTACGTTCGATGGCACCGAAGGAGTTCCTCCAATCAGGTATCACAGACACCAATATGTTTCACAGCAGGGCCTCCGGGGGGAGCTAAGGGTGCTATTCATTAGGCCACTCCCCACCATAGTGGGTAAACTGGGGGTCAGGCAGGAAGTTAGGAGAGAACGCTGACGGGATTGAACGGAGCAACACCCTGTGGCAGGGGGTGTTGTGAAGGGAGAGACTGTAGGGTCTCTGCCAGGGGTGGGATCCTGGCAGAGGCTTGGCATTGAAAGAACGTAACGGGTCCGCGCAGGCTCCTGGAAGCGGCGGGACTCAAGAAAGGACTAGAAGCGAGATAGATTGTGCTGAGTGAGAAACGAGATCAAGCAGAAGGAGAATACCAGCAGGGGTTTTGTTGAAAGAGGCAGCACCCTGCTGAGGCGCAATACCGGTGGCCGGAACGCCGAGGGAGTGGATTAGAATACAGCTTCAAGCCATACTCCAAACAGCGGCAGGACAGTCGGTCTCAGGCGGGCTGTCTACCACATATCACCTATGAAGTCCTGGGGGGCAATTGCGGGAGAGGGGCGACTCTAGGGTCCCGGAAGAACTCCAGGCCTACCTGACAAACGGGTGCCATTCCAACCTGAATACAGGGAAGGGGTGGATTACAGAGGAACATCAAATCGAGTTGTGAGGGAACTTAAGAAACAGACACAACCGTTGTGGGGTTACTTTCCGTAAGCACAGCAGGGAAGGACTACAACACATAGCGCTAGAAGGAAGGCACAGATTTCCACCTGAGAGGAGAACTCTGGAGGTGCCATTGGACCGGCCGGACTTGCGTAGCCTGGTGAACCGTGTTCCGGACTGAGGACTCAGAGATCTCCAGTAAAGAGGTAAAGAGACTGCAACCTGGTGTCCTCGTTATTTACCGCGACTTACACCCCACAACCGCACCGCACCATTATTACCACCTATTACACCGGACGTCCCCCACTGACGGACAGGGCCACGGACCGGGTCTAGCCACCGTGACAACCCCAGGACTGAGACCTAGAGGCCCGGCTCCGGGTACCCCTCGGCCCTGCGGCGGTGTGGGGGCGCGCCGCAGAAAGTATCCAGACCCTTTTAATATTTACACTCTTTGCTTCATTGCAGCCATTTGGTAAATTCAAAAAAGTTCTTTTTTGTCTCATTAATGTACACTCTGCATCTACTAATCTTGACTGAGAAAAAGAAAGTAGAATTTTTGGCAGATTTAATAAAAAAGATAAACTGAAATATCACACGGTCATAAGTATTCAGACCCTTTGCTCAGACACTCATATTTAAGTCACATGCTGTCCATTTTCTTGTGATCTTCCTTGAGATGGTTCTACTCCTTCATTGGAGTCCAGCTGTGTTTAATTAAACTGATAGGACTTGATTTGGAAAGGCACACACCTGTCTATATAAGACCTCACAGCTCACAGTGCATGTCAGACCAAATGAGAATCATGAGGTCAAAGGAACTGGCCATGGAGCACAGAGACAGAATTGTGGCAAGGCGCAGATCTGGCAAAGGTTACAATTTCTGCAGTACTAAAGGTACCTAAGAGCACAGTGGCCTCCATAATCCTTAAATGGAAGAAGTTTGGGACCACCAGAAGTCTTCCTAGACCTGGCCGTCCAGCCAAACTAAGCAATCGTGGGAGAAGAGCCTTGGTGAGAGAGGCACAGAAGAACCCCAAGATCACTGTGGCTGAGCTCCAGAGATGCAGTAAGGAGATGGGAGAAAGTTCCACAAAATCAACTATCACTGCAGCTTCCCACCAGTCGGGCCTTTATGGCAGAGTGACCGAATGGAAGCCTCTCCTCAGTGCAAGACATATGAAAGCCCGCATAGAGTTTGCTAAAAAACACATGAAGGACTCCTAGACTATGATAAATAAGATTCTCTGGTCTGATGAGACGAAGATAGACCTTTTTGGTGATAATTCTAAGCGGCATGTGTAGAGAAAACCAGGCACTGCTCATCACTTGTCCAATACAATCCCACAGTGGCGTATTTAGGGGGGGGCAGCCGGGGCATGTGCCCCGGGCGCAGCTGGGCCGCCTAATGTGGCGGTCCGCAGTGTCTCCCCCGGCAGCTGCATTCTGCCACCCCCGGTCTGGGAGTCAGCTGTTCTCTGTGCCGACTGTCAAGCTGACAGCCGGCACAGAGAAGCTGCAGAGTGCCGGCTCCCAACATGTGCGGAGATGGAGGGGGGTCCCTGCAGGGTGGTTGCGACGTGCAGGGAGAAATCTCTGCAGCTCCGCTGCCTACAAGACAAAATAGCAGCGGAGCTGCAGCGATCTGTCTTCCTGCCCGCACTTCCTCTCACACAGATGCGCCGCTGGATGATGTCATCATTCAGCGGCCGGCTGTGTCAGAGGAAGGTGATGGAGATGCTGCGGCAGAGCACGAGGAGAGGTGAGAGGAGTGTGTGTGTGTGTGTGTGGTGCGCTGCAGGGGAATGTGCAGAAAAGTAAATGGTGTGTGTGTGTGTGTAGGGGGAGGAGAAGGCAATAATGGGGATGGTGGGGAGGAGAGGACAATGATAGGGCTGATGGGGAGAAGGCAATGATAGGGATGGTGGAGGAGGAGAGGGCAATGATGGGGCTGACGGGAGAGAGCAATGATGGGGATGGTGGAGGAGGAGGGGGCAATGATGGGACTGATGGGGAGAGATCAATGATGGGGATGGTGGGGGAGGAGAGGGCAATGATGGGGCTGACGGGGAGAGGGCAATGATGGGACTGATGGGGAGAGAGCAATGATGGGGATGGTGGGGGAGGAGAGGGCAATGATGGGGCTGACGGGGAGAGAGCAATGATGGGGATGGTGGGGGAGGAGGAAATGATGGAAGTGGTGGAATGGGCAAAGATGGGGATGGTGGGGAAGGAGGAAACGATGGATGTGGTGAAAAGGGCAATGATGGGATTGAGGGGAGGAAATGCTGGAGGTGGTGAAATGGGCAATGATGGGTGTGACTGAGAAGGCAATGATGGAGGTGGTGAAGAGAGCAATGATGGGGTGAGGTAGAGGACAATAATATGTGTGTGGACAATTTGAGTGGGGATAGGGGGATTTATTATGTGTGGGGAGAATTTGGGGATGGGGCAATTTTTTATTCAGGAGCACTTTAATGACACTTGTATCTTTAAGGGCATCATGTGGAGATTTTCTGCAAAAGAGCGGATAAGATAGAAGTCTGCAGCGACGAGCTGTGGATGAGAAAACGCATCATGGGATCTGGACAAGATGAAGAAAAGAAGGAGAACGACTCCAGAGACGACGTCATCTATAAGGTACCTGGATGTAAATGTTATTTGTGATACTGACTAACTCTAATGTTTTTATTTATGTTAGGAGCATTAAAGGGGATGTCCAGGTTTGTATTGAGTCTGCAGTCATTCTTTGTGACTGAAGACTTCTGAATTCTCACAGTGCGCACTGCACGCTGTCAGGATTCTCTCGTGCTCGCGATTTACATACATGCGGTCACGTGCTGACTAGACATGTGTGGCCTCACTCAATGAAAATGAACTGAGCGAGGCCGGGCACGTCTAGTCGGAATGTGGTCAGAAGTATACAAATCACATGCTTGTGCTGACATGACTGTCCACCGGCAAGGGAGAATCCTAAAAGTGTGCAGTGCATGCGTTGTGAGAATTCAGAAGCCTGCGATGTCAGGATTCAGCTCTGCAGGTTCCAGTAGTCGTCACATGGACACTTCACTCATGCGATTTTCATTCTTATGGTCCTGTGACAATGAGCTTCTCTTCCTGCTTCTCTGTTTTTCACTGATCATTGAGAGCATTAGGGAGAGGAGCTCGTGGGTACATGATAAGTGTGAAAATCGCATGTCCTTGGTTGGGGGGGGGGCAAATGAATTCTTGCCCCGGGTGCCAGAAACCCTAGATACACCTCTGCAATCCCAACAGTGAAACGTGGTGGCAGCATCATGCTATGGGGGTGTTTTTCAGCTGCAGGGAAAGGACAACTGGTTGTCATTGAAGGAAACATGAATGTGGCCAAGTACAGAGATATCCTGGATGAAAACCTCTTCCAGAGTGCTCTGGACCTCAGACTTGGCCGAAGGTTCACCTTCCAACAAGACAATGACCCTGCAGTTTTTGAATCAGCATGAGAAAATAATCGCAGATGTGATCTGTCCCATAATTCAAGACTATCCGATAAAACATCGGAGACCTCTCGGCCGTGTTATACGCTTATGTGAGCGAGGCCTCAATGAGATATCAGCAGGGAATTTACATTTTATTTGAGTTAGGGCATGTTAAGGAAAAAAAACAACACATTCTACATACATAAAAAAATGAAACAGATTTCTAAAATTGCATTCACATGGCAGGTTTTTTTCTCCTTGCGTTTTTTGATCTCTGTTTAAAAAAATAAAAAATGAAACATGCCAATTTTTTTCCAGAATGTTTACTGCTGTTTTTCTTCATTAAGATCAAAATGGCTTAGCACCAAAAACTGCATAAAAAAACACATAAAAATGCACCAACAATATGTGTAATTTATGCTCTGGTTTTCAGGCCATAGCCTGCATTGTTGCAATGCTAAATATGAACATAACCTACATGAGATTTCCCCACATTGACAACTTGACAGGAGAAAAGGACAATGCAGTTTATCCTGAATTTTCAGGTTACACAGGAGGCATTCTACACACCATTGAGTACAATGATAGGGATACTAATCTTTAGCATCTTTCAGTGGTTTTAGGTTTCCACCTACATAGACAAAACATGAGTTCTCTTACTCCAGGATACTATTCCACTACCCAATTCTTTAGCAAGGCATATCCATTAATAATCCATTAGAAGACATTCATGTATTGAAACCCTTAGCACATGTACATTGAAGACGATTTTGTTATGCTGTAATGTCTATGTCTGATGTTGTTATGCTGTGATGTCTATTGTCTGTACAAGTCCCCTCTATAATGTAAAGCACTGCGGGATATGTTGGCGCTATGTAAATAAATTTATTATTTATTATTATGTTTCTCCCAGCAGAGTTTACGAAGCGTAACTGTAGTGCTATGACTATAATCACATAGTTATAATAGAAGGAAAACAAGGCACGCCTTTCCTGCTTGGGCCTAAGAATAGACCTGGATCTTAAATCTGATGTTTTCTTAGAAGTCCCTGGGTTTACTTAACCCCATGTTCTTCTGAAGAACAGTTTTATTATATAAGAGTTAAGTAGGAAAAATTCCAATATGACAAAATAAAGGAATAAATGAGCTAATAAATCAATAAACCAGCTTGATATTCTAGATTTTCACAATATGGTTTTTCCACCTGGAATTAATATAATTTATCATAAAAACATTAAAACTACAAAAATACAAAACAACCTGTAATAAAGTTTTCTAATTTGTCCTTTTTATTTTTTTTGTAAGAACCCAGTATATAAATGATAAAGGCCACCATAACGCCAACTTATTTCCCGGCTTTTCTAGATTCCTGAAAGGCAAATTTTCCAAGTTAGGCAGTAAAACATCTCACAGTAGATCTGCCTGACTAGGAATATCTAGATATATAAGCCTACACTATGAGAAAGCTCGTAAAGAAGCCTTTTGGAGATTGTAATGGGCACTGTAATAGTTGTCATCATCACTTTACCAAAAACAGTCATAATTAAATATTATCTGAACACATCAATAACTAGACAGAGAAGACCACAACTCAAAGACAAGGATGTTACAGGTTGAGGCTTTGGGTTTTTAGGTTCAGAAATATTAGTCTAATTCAGGAAATAATCTTAGATAGAGTTGTTAGAAGGTGATAAAAAAGGTTTTCTAATCTATACATGTGATATTTACTAAAGACGGGACCTCAGACAGGTCAGGGTTAGGGTTCAGCCATGTCCTCCCCTTACCTCTCTTGTCCTTGGTCCCGTGCCTCCTCGCTGTAGCCAGCTCATGTTCTATTTTCTTTTCCAAGTACTCCTGTTTTTTGGTTAACATTTCCTCAGTTTCTCGGAGCCTGAATAAAGCTTCCTGAGGACTCGGACCCCCTTTACGACTTTTTGAAGAGGAGCCAGAACCTCCAGAGGACTTGAAAAGCTTGGTGATCTTACTCATTGTTGTATCTGATGTTCTGACTCGTCCCAGTTAGGAATATTTATCCAGTGCTTAATGAGATCCTTCACAATGAGCTCTGAATGCAGAGAAAGATCCACAGATCTGATCTCGTAGTCAGACACCTGTCATTTCCTGTCAAGTAAAACTTGAATGGCAACTTCCAGCAGACTAACCTGGGATACTGGGTGGGGCGAGTAAGAAAATAGTCAAGTGACTGATTACGTAGACGAATACCTGGCAGATCATATGACACCTTGCTAATAGCCCATAGTGACTGACAGATGGGAGTTTCCTTCACTCCCTGCAGCACAGAATATGGCATAAAAAAAATTAAGAGACAATAATTAACATTCAGATATGAGATTCAGAATTGTATTTAAGGGACAATTCAGCCTGTTATTCTTAGGTTATATTCAAATGTTCAGTATTTGGTCAGTATTTTACCTCAGTATTTGTAAGCCAAAATCAGGAGTGGAACAATCAGAGGAAAAGTATAAAAGAAACATGTCACTACTTCTGTATTTTTCCCCCACTCCTGGTTTGGGCTTACAAATACTGATGTAAAAAACATATGCATGTGGCCCTTACGATAGACCACTAATATTAGATCAGTGAGGGTCCCACTATCCGCACCCTTTCCGACTAGCTGTTTGTAGGGACTGTGCTACTCGTGTGTGTGCTGTAGCCTCTTCAATGTTCACAGCAGCTTGCAAGCTGGTTCATTCAAACCCAAACTTTACCAACCATTCAAGAAATTGCACCGTTGTGTTCTATTGAAGTGGGCAAGACAGTATCTTGCATCGCTAATGTGAAAAGTATGGAGCAGACAAGGAGGATACAAGATGTAAACATGCAGCACTTGTACTTATAGGTCCTACGTGGGACTGTTTTTAGTTAACACTGTGGACAATTAAATAATTTATCATTAGACCCTGAACAAAGGTTTTTTTAGTGTGAGGCCTCCTTAAGGGGATGGACCTTTTGGTCTACATTCTGTCCATGTGCAAAACATAGCACAAAGACCAATGTAAGGGAATTGCCTAATTTTGTATATGGATTGAGTGTCCCTTTTTCATATGAGACTTACCCATAGAACGCAGGGTGCCTAAAAACTGGATGCCATAATGATACCATTCAGACAGAATGCGTTTTGAACAGATACAGTGGCATGTAAAAAAAGAAGTTTGGGCACCCCTGGTCAAAATTACTGTTACTGATAAGAGTTATGCAAGTTGAACATGAAATGATCTCTAAAAAGCTCAAAAAGTTAAAGATGACACATTTCCTTTGTATTTTATGTTATAATAATAATAATAATTTTTAATATTATTATTATTATTTTATGTTATGTTTCAAAAAGGAAAGTTGGCAGATGCAAAAGTCGTCTGTGCTTTCCTGGATGACTAGGCCTAAAGTTTGTTCTTTCTTTACACCGCATTTCTGATTTTTGAGGTATGAGGGTATGTGCAAAAATCAGTAAACACTGTGGGTTGGACGCTACTTGTGCAGGATCCAACCCGCCACGGCCAGATGTTACAGCATAGTGGATGGGGTTTCAAGAAATCCCATGCCCACTATGAGTCTACATTCACCTGTGGTTCACTCGTGGAGATGGACATGCTGCGCGTCTCTCCAGACTGCAGCATGTCAATTTCTCTTGCGGAGACATGCTGTGCACAAGCGCAGCTCAGACTTCCAGATGCCGCTCTGATCCATCACTCTCCTGTCGGGCCAGACACATGGTAATTATCATTTAACCCCTTAGTGACAGAGCCAGTTTGGTACTTAATGACGAAGCCAATTTTTACAATTCTGGCCATGGTCACCTTATGAAGTTATAGCTCTAGAACGCTTCAACGTATCCTACTGATTCTGAGAATGTTTTTTCGTGACATATTGCAATTTTCAAACTTTTAATTTTTGTACCCTAAAATCAGAGTGGTGTCACACAAAATAGTTAATAAATAACATTTCCCACATGTCAACTTTACATCAGCACAATTTTGGAAATATAAATATTTTTGTTGGGACGTTATAAGGGTTAAAAGTTGACCAGCTATTTCTCATTTTTCCAACAAAATTTACAAAACCATTTTTTTAGGCATCACCTGACATTGCAAGTGAGTTTGGGAGTCAATATAACAGAAAATACCCAAAAGTGACACCATTCTAAAAACTGCACCCCTCAATTTGCGCAAAACCACATTTAAGATGTTTATTAACCCTTCAGGTGCTTGACGAGAAATAAAGCAATTTAACTTTCTATCATAGTGATCAAAATGAACCAATCTGTGGGTTTTTTCCTAGCGAGCATAGTGGAGGAGGATTGCTAGTCCTTGTATGGATTTTTGGTGTACAGTTTTTAGCCTTTTACCTTTTTATATAATTGTTTTTAACAATTATGTTGTTTGTCTGTTCTTCAATAAAATTTTATATTTTTTACAATTGGAGATTCTAAATACTGTATACACACTTCTTTCTTCGTTGCATCTGGAGCAGAAGTGACTAAGAGATAGAGTGATCGATCGGACAGAGTCCTGGGAGATGACGCCTAGTCACACGGCCCAGAATTTATAACTCTTGAAGGTAATGGGCTTAAACTGGACTGAGTGTGTGAGATGAGTAAAATGCTCCAAGCGGAAGTTCCAGAGCATCAGCAAAAGATGAGATAAGTACCGGCAATACTAGCACCCCTAGGGAAAGAAGACACCGGGATGAGTACATGACCCTTGGTAAGCAGGACTCCAGTGCCAAGCTGGGTTGTGATAAAGTAGTGATAAACAGTGGAAACAGAGGACAAATAAAGAGTCAAGGTGGATATAGAGAACAATAGAGGAAAGAAGAGAGGATACTGTGTGGAAAATGCTTTCAACTGTAAAGGTACCTTCACACGAAACGACTTTGTAACGATATCGCTAGCGATCCGTGACGTTGCAGCGTCCTCGCTAGCGATATCGTTTAGTTTGACACGCAGCAGCGATCAGGATCCTGCTGTGATGTCGCTGGTCGCTGAATAAAGTCCAGAACTTTATTTGGTCATCCGATCGCCGTGTATCGTTGTGTTTGAAAGCAAAAGCAACGATACCAGCGATGTTTTACACTGGTAACCAGGGTAAACATTGGGTTACCAAGCGCAGGGCCGCGCTTAGTAACCCGATGTTTACCCTGGTTACCAGCGTAAAAGTAAAAAAAACAAACAGTACATACTCACCTGCGCGTCCCCTGCCGTCTGCTTCCTGACACTTACTGAGCGCCGGCCCTAAAGTGAAAGTGAAAGCACAGCGGTGACGTCACCGCTGTGCTGTTAGGGCCGGAGCTCAGTCAGTGTCAGGAAGCAGACGCTGGGGGACGCGCAGGTGAGTATGTACTGTTTGTTTTTTTTACTTTTACGCTGGTAACCAGGGTAAACATCGGGTTACTAAGCGCGGCCCTGCGCGGACCTCGGCATCGTTGGTCGCTGGAGAGCGGTCTGTGTGACAGCTCCCCAGCGATCAAACAGCGACGCTGCAGCGATCGGCATCGTTGTCGCTATCGCTGCAGCGTCGCTTCGTGTGAAGGTACCTTAAGGGAAATGTTTATAAGACTGTGTACCTGCTATCTCTTTTATATATTACCTACCAAGTTCACGTTCAGTAAAAAAAATTATATTTAAATGGTGGTCTCCCTCACTGAACTGTTCAACATCTGGTCCTGAAAAAACAGCAAATGCGTTTACATGTAGTCTGCATGGCCATAGCAACCTCATGACACAAGGCCTCACACCCAGCCAGGATACCCACCTTCATATAACATGTCGGGGATTAAGAGACAAGAGAATTGCTCAAAGCTACCACCTCTCGCCACATTACAGTATGAAGACAAGTAATGCGAGTAAGAGGATTCCTAACACAAGCATAAAGACCACTAACACAAGTATGAAGAGTCCCAACACAAGTATAAGAAGACTCCTAACACAAATATGAAGACCTCTAATACAAGTATAAAGAGTCCTAAAGCTAGCATAAAGTCCCCTAACACAAATATGAAGGTCACTAATGTGAGTACGAAGACTCCTAAAGCAAGTAAAAAGACCCCTAATATAAGTATGAAGACCCTAATCGACAAGTGTGAGGACACCTTACACAAGTATGAAGACCCTAACACAAATATGAAGACCCTAACATAAGTATAAGACTCCTAATACAAGTATGAGGACACCTAACACAAGTATAAAGAATCCTAACACAAATATGAAGACCCTAACACAGGTATGAAGACTCTAACACAGGTATGAAGACCCTAACACAGGTATGAAGACCCTAACAAGGGTATGAATACTCCTAACACAAGTTTGAAGACACATAACACAAGTATGAGGACACCTAACGCAAGTATGAAGAATCCTAACACAAATATAAAGACCCTAACACAGGTATTAAGACCGCCAACAAAATTATGAAGACTTCGAACACAAGTATGAGGACACCTAACACAAGTGTACAGAGTCTAATGATTTAGTTCTAATAGTGTGCAAAAAAATTGTAGAACACCTGGAAAGTTTTATAAAACTGGATTTGCATAGTGTTGATATTTGTCAGTTTCTTCTTTTCATCATTGTTTCCGTACTCTCCGCACTGTTATGCTACATCTACTCACTGTCACAATAAATACATCACACACCTGGTATCGGTGCGACTGAACCTCGCTGCCAGTTGAAATACTTGCACTTCTGCATCAGCGTGACTCCCCTTGTCCTCATTATACCACATAGTTTGCAGCAATTGTAATTTGATTCAGAAGACATTTGTCTTTGGAGACAGTAATTTGATTTCCAGGTTGTTGTCATCCACCTGCTCCCACCGAGCGCCTTATCTTCCTTTTGACAGCACTTAGGAATTTTACACTATATGGAGCCCAATTCCCTGAGACGGCAGCACTGCCAACACTCTCTAGTAGGTCATTCATCCGATATCAGCTAACATGAAACAAATAAGCTTTTATTTATAGGCGTTAAATAGCATGGCGAGAACTGAGGGGAGAGAATGGGAAGTCAGAATTGTGGATGCAAATTATTGTACTTTTGTATGAAATCAATGAATGCAATGGAAATGCAAATTCCTGATATATGTAAAGCTCCATTTACTAAAAGCAATTATCAATGAGTGGCCACCGGGCAGAAATAATATTATATTCTTCTCACAACTTTACGGAAAATATCATAGTTATGCCCACTTACATGAATAAATTATGGTTATGTAATCTTTAAAATCTACACAATATTTCTATATTTTAAGGTTTGCTTAAAAATTGTAAGTGTAGATATTAGTTCTCAAGTCTTCTGAATTAAAAATTCATGGCTATTAAAGTTATTGACCCATAACAAGTAACCATGGATTCTGTGAGGCAGTGACCCCTGTTACAGCTAGGGGGCACTGTTTGTGCTCCCCAGAATGCGCAGAGGTGTATGAAGGCCATAGGTGTGCATGGCAGTCACAGGTGTAGCTGTGATTGCAATGTGAGGCAGTGACTCGTGTCACTGGTAGGGGTCGCTGTGTGTTCTCCCCAGGTCGTGCATGGAGACGAATGAAGTCCATAGGTGTGCATGGGAGTCACGGATTTCTGGTCCGGGTTTTCGATGTGGCTGAAGGCCACAGGTTTGTGTGTTAAAAGCCCTGCAGTAAGGGGTATGGGTGTGTCAGGTGTGAGGTGCCATGTCAGTGTGCTGGTGTGTAGAGCAGAGGCCTGCAGAGTGATGGCTGAGTGCATGGAGGCACTGAATAGCCTGGCACCAGCAGCGTATACAGTGATGCAAGTCGTCCATGGTACTGATTTTGGATGTGGACAGTCCTGTGCCCGAAAGAGTCGGATGTGGACAGTCCTGTGCCTAGAGGTGGATATCCTGTGCCTGAAAGAGGACTGACATGTGTAACGATTGCAACAGGTGGATATGGTGCCCGGCTGCAAGGATGACGGTGCAAGCAGAAGAACGAGGCAGGTCAGTAATGAAATCCATTGCAATATGTTGCCACGGAGTAGAGGGCACCGGTATAGGATGAAGAAGCCCAGAAGGAAGCTGCCTAGGAACCTTATTCTTAGCACAAGAAGGACAAGAGGCGACAAAACTTTGGACATCCTGCAGAAGAGTCGGCCACCAGTAGTAGCGAGATACCAGACTGAGGGTCTTTTTGAAACCAACATGTCCCGCCAGTTTGGAGGCACAACCCCATTGTAAAACACGTCTCTTGTGGATTTCAGAAACAAAAGTCTTACCCGGAGGTAAAGAAGTCAGACTGTCCAGGGCAACCGTGATGATTTTGGCTGGATCGATGATGTGCATAGTTTCCTCCTCAATATCCACCGACAAGAAGGATCTGGACAAAGCGTCGGCCTAAAAGTTTTTATTACTGGGCTGGAAGCAAAGCTCAAAGTTGAAACGAGCGAAGAACAGAGCCACCTGGCCTGCCGAGGATTTAGTCTATGTGCAGAACGAATGTATGCCAAATTCTTATGGTCTGTATAGATCACAAAGGGATGTAAAGCTCCTTCCAAAAGATACCCCCACTCCTCCAGTGCCAATTTGATGGCCAAAAGTTCTCTGTCGCCGATGGAATAATTCCTCTCAAAAGAAGAGAAAGTTTTGGAGAAAAAGCCACAGGGAGGTAGACGACCGGACAGGGATTTCTGGGAAAGCACTACTCCGGCCCCGATAGCAGAGGCATCAACTTCCATAATGAAGGGTTTATTTGCTTCAGGGCGTTGGAGTACAGGAGCGGAAGCAAATGCTTGTCTGAGAGACTTGAAGGCTTCCTCGGCTTCTGCTGACCAATGGTGAGGGTTAGCCCCTTTTCGCATCAGAGAGGAGATGGGAGCAGACAAGGAAGAAAAGTGAGGAATAAACTGCCGATAGTAATTCACAAATCCTAGAAATTGCTGAATTGCCTTTACCCCAAGCGGGCGCAGCCAAATGAGCACGGCAGAAACCTTTTGCGGATCCATGCGTAAACCAGATTTGGAGATGACGAAGCCCAAGAACGGAAGAGATGACTGTTCAAAAGCGCACTTTTCAAGTTTGGCGTACAACCGATTCTCCCTCAGACACTGGAGTACTAGCCGGACATCTCTTCTATGGGAAGGCAAGTCTGGCGAAAACACAAGAATATCGTCCAAGTACACCACAACACAAGTGTAAAGTAGATCCCGAAAGACATCATTCACCAACTCTTGGAAGACTGCAGGAGCATTGCATAAACCGAAGGGCATTACCAAATATTCGTAATGACAGTCTCTGGTGTTAAACACAGTCTTCCACTTGTCTCCAGAGCGGATACGGACCTAATTATAAGCTCCTCGGAGATCCAATTTAGTGAAGATGCGTGCTCCACGAAGACGATCCAAGAGTTCCGGAATGAGAGGAAGTGGGCACATTGTTTTTAAAGGTGATGTTATTGAGGTCACGGTAATCAATACAGGGACGAAGAGAACCATCCTTTTTTTTGATGAAGAAGAAACCTGCTCCTGCAGGTGAAGATGACTTGCGAATAAAGCCTCTGGCCAGATTCTCTTGTACGTACTCAGACATGGCTTGAGTCTCGGAAGGAGACAGAGGATAAATACGACCTCTGGGAGGTGTAGTACCCGGAACAAGATCTATCGGACAATCATATGGATGATGCGGTGGTAGAATCTCCGTCCTTCTGGTTAAAGACGTCGGAAAAAAAGCAATAAACCGAAGGTAAGTTTGCTGGTTCCGGAGCAGGTTGAGAGGGACTTGCAGAGTTGATGGAAAGCAGGCACCTATTCCGACAAGACTGTCCCCAACGAAGAACGTCTGTGGTACGCCAGTCCAGGATGGGTTCGTGAGTTCTTAACCACGGAAGTTCCAGAAGAAATGTATGAGACAACGAGGGGAGGACATAGAAGGCCAACCTCTCTTGGTGTAAAGCCCCAATCTGAAGTTCCATTTCCTCTGTGACCAAGTTGATGGTCTTCCGCGAAGGCTGACCGTCAACAGACGCTATTTGCCAAGGAGTCTCCAAGGGTCTGACAGGTATCCCAAGTTTCTTAACTGCTTCTAGTTGAATAAAATTCCCAGCTGCACCCGAATCAATATAAGCCTCTAGAGAAAAGCGTCTGGAACCCAAATGCAACATAACGGAAAGAATCAGAGGTGGAGAGGAATCAAAGCTACCTAGGGAGGCCTCTCTTACCTGACCTAGGTGGAGGCATTTCCTGGCTTCTGAGGACAGGAACGTAGAAGATGAGAGGTACTGCCACAATAAAAGCAAAGACCCTGTGCATGTCTCTCCTTCCGCCGTTGCTCGGCAGGCTTGAGGCGATCTACCTGCATAGGCTCAGGAGAAGAAGAGGAAGGAACCGAAGCAGGTTGAGAGGAAAAAGCACCCCGTGAACCTGAGGACAAATGAAGGGGTCTCCTCTCTCTGACGACTTCGCGAGAACGCTCTTGGAAGCACAAATCTATGTGAGTTGCCAAAGAAATAAGATCATCCAAAGAAGTGGGAGTGTCTCGCCCCGCCAGCTCATCCTTAATCCGGGAAGACAAACCTCGCCAAAATGCACCCACCAAAGCCTCATTGTTCCAGCCCAGATCTGAGGACAGTGTACGGAACTGGATGGCATACCGACCAACAGAAAGAGTGCCCTGGTGGAGGTTGAAGAGGGACTCAGTAGTAGAGACCAGACGACGGGGTTCATCAAATACCTTGCGAAAGGTATCTAGGAAAGGAATGAGTTGGGAAACCAAAGCATCGTCACGCTCCCAGAGAAGATTCACCCAGGCCAAAGCTTCCCCCTCCAAATGGGATACCACAAAAGCAACCTTAGCTCGGTCAGTAGGGTATAGTAGGGGTGACAATTCAAAATGTAACTGGCACTGGTTGAGAAACCCGCGACATAATTTAGGATCCCCACCATACCGAGGAGGCGTGGCAACACGAGGCGAGGGTTGCGGAGCAGAAGCCTGGATTGGGGTTGAGACGGCATTCTGGAGAGAGAGAAGCCGGTTATCAACTGAGGCCATATACTTCAGAATGAGACTGAGTGTCTCGTTGTTGGCTGAAGTCCTGCTGAAGGGCAGCAAACTGAGAGGCGTTACTAGGATCAGAGTACTGTAAGGCCCAAGGCGAGACTCCATATTTTTTAGAAATGATATAATCCTAGTCTGGCATTCCCGTAGGAAAAGTAACTCCTTTTGGGTAGCGGAGACACCAGCGGGGTCCATGGCCTGATGCTACTGTAACAATTCTACTGAGAATACAAAAAGTGGACCCACTGGACCGTGACAACGACCCATCCACGGGCGAGCTGACCAGATGGACCACCCCCTATACAGGGAGAGTTAGGGTCAGGCCCGTGGGGGACAATCGCCTCGGCAGCTGGAAGACCAGGGTGGAAGATAGAGAGAGTAACGGGGACACTGACAGGATGGAGGGAGTAGGCAGTCAGATGGAAGACTAGAGCACGAACAAGGTAGACAGAGTATCGGAACTGGCAGGTACGGCAGAGACACAGGACTGAGCGAACTCGGTAGAGGCATGGGACTGGCAGGTACGGCAGAGACACAGGACTGGACGGGCACTGCGGAGACACAGGACTGGACGGGCATGTTAGAAGCACGGAACTGGCAGGTACGGCAGAGACACAGGACTGGATCTGAGGAGGACAAGGAAAGAACCAAAGTCAGAAATCTGGGTATGCCGGGAAGGCGTACGGCAAAGATCACTTGAAATTACAAATGAGCATCAGGCACAGGGGAAAGGAAGGGGCTGGGTAATAAGGCCACGCTGCGTAGTGCTTTGAGCGCTAAAACAGTTCAGAAGTGTGCGCGCGCAGTACTGAACCTAGCGTGCGCGCGCACCTGACGAGCGGCAGAAGCCGGGAGCGAACACTGAGGGGAAGACGCTGTAGCCGAGGAGACGTGCCGGGACGCTGAGGACAGGTGAGTAAGGCAGGGCGCGGGGAGCGGCAGCGACCTAACAGTCACTAATAGAAAATACAAACAGTGATGTCGCTAATAGAAAATACACACACAGTTGTCACTAACAGATAATACATGGAGTAGTGGGTTTCCTTCTTTCAAAAAACTGTTCCTTCAACCCTATCCAACCCCCACCCTCCCTTATCCTCCCTTCTTTTGAGGTCCACTCTGTCCGTATCTACTCTCCCTCTAATCTCCAAATGGCTGTCATATACTGACCACCGGGCTCAGCTACTGCCTTCATCGACCAATTCTACACCTGGCTTCTTCACTTTCTCTTTGCTGACATCTCCACCATCATCATGGGTGACTTTAATATCCCTACTGACACCCACCAGCCAGCAGCCTCCAAACTCCTATGACTTACTTCATCCTTTGGACTTATTCAGTGGTCCTCCACAGCCACACACAGATGGACATACATTAGACCTCATCTTCACCCGCCTTTGTTCCCTATCTAATCTCACAACCTCTCCTCTCCCCCTATCTGACCACCACCTGCTTACCTTTCTCATCCCTGTCCTCCTCACCTGCCCCCATGTCCAGCCACTAGCACATCCTTGCAGAAACCTCACACACCTAGACATTCACAGACTCTCAGACTCTTCTACCTCTGTCCTCCATATCTTCAGTCCACGACACGGACAGCACAACCGCTTTCAATAACGCCACCCTCACATCAGCCATAGACTCAGTCGCCCCTCTCACGCATGCGAAAGTGCAATGATTCAACAAATCAATAGACAACCCTGGCACAACAATCTCACCAAAAAACTTTGACAATCATCCAGGGTCACAGAGCGGCATTGGAAGAAAATACGCCTGCCAGATGACTTTACTGCTTTCAAACAAGCTACCACTTGCCTTCAAATTAGCCCACACATCTGCTAAACAGACCTATTTCCCCAACCTTGTATCTTCATTATCTTACAACCCAAAACAACTGTTCAGCACATTCAACTCTCTCCTCCGCCCACCACTGCCACCTCCCCTCATCTCTGCCGAGGACTTTGCCACCAACTTCAAAAATAAGGTCGACCAAACAAGGCAAACCTTTACTGTTCCACCTCCCCAACCACTCCATATACCAGACCTCTGCCCTTCCCTAATAACCTCCCTCTCCAACATTACTGATGGAGAGCTTACTCATCTCATTTCCGAATCACACCTCACCACCTGTGCATTTGACCCCATCCCTTCCCACCTGCTCCCTAACCTCACTAACATGCTCATTCCAGCCCTAACCCATCTCTTCAACCTATCGCTATCTTCTTGTACCTTTCCATTTGCCTTCAAACATGCCAGCATCACACCCATCCTCAAAAAAAACAAACCTTGACCCAACTGCTATGCCCAGCTATCGCCTCATATCACTGCTCCCGTTTGCTTCCAAACTCCTTGAGCAGCATGTCCATGCTCAACTTTCCTCCCATCTCTCATCTAACTCTCTCCTTGACAACCTCCAATCTGGCTTCCGCCCCCACCACTCCACCAAAACTGCCCTGACCAAAATTACTAATGACTTACTCACAGCCAAAGCTAACAGACAGTTCTCCATCCTCCTCCTTCTCGACCTGTCCTCTGCCTTTGACACAGTCGACCACTGCCTACTGCTACAGATTCTTTCTTCCCTTGGCATCAAAGACCTTGCCCTGTTCTTGACCGCCTCTTACCTTTCCGACCGCACATTTAGCGTTTCTCACTACCACATTACCTCCTCATCCCGCTCTCTCTGTTGGAGTCCCTCAAGGCTCTGTCCTGGGGCCCCTACTTTTTTCCATCTATACCATTGGGGCCTAGGACAACTCAAAGTCCCAGGGCTTCCAGTACCACCTGTCTGCTGTCCAGAATCCCAGAGTGTCTATCAGCCATATCCTCCTTCTTCACCTCTCGCTTCCTAAAACTCAATGTAGACAAAACCGAACTCATCATCATTTCTCCATCTCACGTATCTGCCCTGCCCGATCTATCTATTATGGTAAACGGCATCATGCTCTCTCCCGCACCTGAAATCCGCTGCCTCTGAGTAACTTTCGACTCTTTCCTGTCCTTCAAGCCACACGTCCAAACTATTGCCACCTCCTGTCACCTCCAAGTCAAAAATATTGTCAGAATCCATCCCTTCCTAAGCCCTCAATCTACTAAAACTCTTGTGTATGCCCTCATCATCTCCCGCCTCGATTACTGAAACACCCTCCTTTGTGGCCCCCCTGCCAACTCTCTTGCACCACTCCAGTCTGTCCTCAACTCTGCTGCCTGACTAATCCACCTCTCTCCTCGCTACTCCCCTCTTCCTCCCCTCTGCAAATCCCTCCACTGGCTCCTAATTCCCCAACGAATCCAGTTCAAACTACTAACACTGACCTACAAAGCCATCCACAACCTGTCCCCTCCCTATATCTCCGAACTAATCTCCCAATATCTCCCCTCACATAATCTTTGATCCTCCCAAGATCTCCTACTCTCCTCCTCACTTATTCGTTCCTCACACAACCTCCTCCAAGATTTCTCCTGAATATCCCCCATAATCTCGAATTCCACGCCTCAACACGTCCGATTATCCACCTCCCTCGGATCCTTCAGACGGAATCTGAAAACCCATCTCTCCAGCAAAGCCTACAGCCTGCAATATCCATTCTGCTGCCTCACCACCACCTGAGCTGCCGCATCTCCACCACCAGAGCTGCTGCACACCCGACCTTCTGTCTCTTCCCCTTTATCCCGTAGAATGTAAGTCCGCAAGGACAGGGTCCTCTCCCCTCTGTACCAGTCTATTACTGTAAATTTGTTTACTGTAAACGATATCTATAACTTTGTATGTAAACCCTTCTCATGTACAGAACCATGGAATTAATGGTGCTATATAAATAATAATAATAATAATAATACAAACAGTGATGTCACTAACAGATAATACACACAGCAATGCCACATATACAGATAACTAGATGGTGGCCCGATTCTAACGCATCGGGTATTCTAGAATATGTATGTCCACGTAGTATATTGCACAGCCCACGTAGTATATTGCCCAGCCACGTAGTATATTGCCCAGTGACATAGTATACAGCACAGAGCCACATAGTATATTGCCCAGTTACGTAGTATATTGGCCAGTTACATACTATGTTGCCCAGTGACGTAGTATATTGCCCAGTGACATAGTATATTGCCCAGTGACGTAGTATATTGCCCAGTGACGTAGTATATTGCCCAGTGACGTAGTATACAGCACAGAGCCACGTAGTATATTGCCCAGCTACATAGTATATTGCCCAGCCATGTATGACACAGGTTAAAAAAATAAAAAATAAACATATACTCACCTTCCGCAGGCGCGTTGTAGCTCTGTCGCCTGTGTGGGGTGCAGGCGGCAGCTTCCGGTCCCAGTGTGTGATGATGTCGCGGTCACGTGACGACGTAGCGGTCACATGACCGTGACGTCACGGCAGGTCCTTGTCGCGCAGGACCTGTGATGACGTCGCGGTCACATCACCGTGACGTCACGGCAGGTCCTTTCCGCGCAGGCGCGCAGGACTTGTGATGACGCATTCCTTTCATTAACTGCTCAAACAGATCTGAGTAGTGAGGTCTCGGTAGCATAACTTTTCCTTTTTAGCAGCATTGAGTAAACTGATTGTCAGATGGTTTTTCATCAATGAAATTCAGAAAGTCGCATTTAGAGCAAACTGCATTCATATTCCCACAGTAGTGTTCATGAATTGTACTTTCATTGTCTGTTACGTAATGTGCAAGTTGTTGAATATTGTCCTGGTCGTGCCTTAGTTGGTAGAGCATTCGTTTTTTATGAATTTGGCGGTCATGTTGTTGGTGTCATACAACAGTTTGTTGTGGTGTCTCCGGTTGGCGACGGTGTCTGTGAGATTCCGCATTCTGGGCTTGTCTAGCAGCAGTTTGTTGTGGTGTCTCCTGTTGGCGACGTTGTCTGTGAGATTCCACATCCTGGGCTTGTCTGGCGGCAGTTTGTTGTGGTGTCTCCTGTTCCCGATGTTGTCGTTTTCTTGCTGCTGCTGCTGCTTTTCTGTCATCCTCATTGGCGTATTTTCGTTTACGACCCATTCTAAGATAGAAACACAGGGAGATGCCGCCCATACAGGGAGACGCAGGCACACACCCTACACAATGGCGGCACTGGACAGCAGTGGAGGACAATGATGATTCCAGAATTTGCGGCAGACTGTGCCCGTCGCTGATTGGTCGAGGCTGGCTGGCCTCGACCAATCAGCAAGGCGGGATTTCCGAGACAGACAGACAATTAGACCCTTAGACAACACAATGGCGGCACTTGACAGCAGTGTAGGACAATGCCCGTCGCTGATTGGTCGAGGCCGGCTGGCCTCGACCAATCAGAGACTGTGCCCGTCGCGGGATTTCCAGGACGGACAGACAATTAAACCCTTAGACAATTATATATATATAGATATCAGGTCTTTTCTTGGGTAAATATTCTACATTTAGAGAGTTTAAGAAGAATTCTTCTATTCTCCCTCATATTAATTTGGTATTCTTTTAACTCCCAGGTCTCTGATATGTAAGGTTCTTGTAGTACAACCACCATATTAGTGCATGTAATGGCGTATACTGCGTACGTGCTGCCACAATTAATAAAGGAATCAATTTTATGCTCTTTGCTATCAGCAGAGGATATGCTGGTTTTAGTATTAAACATATACGATGGGGAGAAAAGTATTTAGTCAGCCACCAATTGTGCAAGTTCTCCCACTTAAAAAGATGAGAGAGGCATTATAGGTAGACCACAACTATGAGAGTCAAAATGAGAAAACAAATCCAAAAAATCACTTTGTCTGATTTGGCAAGATTTATTTTGCAAATTATGGTGGAAAATAAGTACATGAACAAAAGTTCATCTCAATATTTTGTTATATATCATTTTTTGGCAATGACAGAGGTCAAACGTTTTCTGTAAGTCTTCACAAGGTTGGCACACACTGTTGGTGGTATGTTGGCCCATTCCTCCATGCAGATCTCCTCTAGAGCAATGGTGTTTTGGGCCTGTCGCTGGGCAACACGGACTTTCAACTCCCTCCAAAGGTGTTTTTATGGGGTTGAGATCCGGAGACTTGCTACGCCAATCCAGGACCTTCATATGCTTCTTACGAAGCCACTCCTTCATTGCCCTGGTGGTGTGCTTGGGATCACTATCATACTGAAAGACCCATCCATGTTTCATCTTCAATGCCCTTGCTGATGGAAGGAGGTTTGAACTCAAAATCTCACGATGCATGGCCCCATTCATTTTTTCATGTACATGGATCAGTCGTCCTGGTCCCTTTGCAGAGAAACAGCCCCAAGGCATGATTTTGTCACCCCCCATGCTTCACAGTAGGTATGGGGTTCTTTGGATGCAACTCATCATTCTGTCTCCTCCAAATACGACGAGTTTTGTATCTACCAAACAGTTCCAGTTTGGTTTAATGAGACCATATGACATTCTCCCAATACCCTTCTGGATAATCTAAATGTTCTCTAGCAAACTTCAGATGGGCCCGGACCTGTACTGGCTTAAGCAGGGGATCACGTCTGGCACTGTAGGATCTGAGTCCCTGGAGGCGTCATTCTCTAGGTCCCCCGTGTGGTTCTGGGATTTTTGCTCACCGTTCTTGTGATCATTTTGACCCCACGGGGTGAGATCTTGCGTGGAGCCCCAGATCGAGGGAGATTATCAGTCTTGTATGTCTTCCATTTTCTTATTATTGCTCCCTCAGTTGATTTCATCGAACCAAGCTGCTTGCCTATTGCAGATTCAGTCTTCTCAGCCTGGTGCAGGGCTACAATTTTGTTTCTGGTGTCCTTCAACAGCTCTTTGGTCTTCACCATAGTGGAGTTTGGAGTGTGACTGATTGAGGTTGTGGACAGGTGTCTTTTATACTGATAACAAGTTCAAACAGGTGCCATTACTACAGGTAATGAGTGGAGGACAGAGGAGCCTCTTAACCCCTTAAGCCCCGAGGGTGGTTTGCACGTTACTGACAGGGCCAATTTTTACAATTTTGACCACTGTCCCTTTATGAGGTTATAACTCTGGAACGCTTCAACGGATCCCGGTGATTCTGACATTGTTTTCTCAAGACATATTATACTTCATGATAGTGGTAACATTCCTTTGATATTACCTGCGTTTATTTGTGGAAAAAAATGGAAATTTGGCAAAAATCTTGCAAATTTTGCAATTTTCCAACTTTGAATTTTTATGCCCTTAAATCACAGAGATATGTCACACAAAATACTTAATAAGTAACATTTCCCACATGTCTACTTTACATCAGAACTATTTTGGAAACAAAAGGGAGTTATAAGGGTTAAAAGTTGACCAGCAATTTCTCATTTTTAAAACACCATTATTTTTTTTAGGGACCACATCACATTTGAAGTCATTTTGAGGGGTCTATATGATAGAAAATAACCAAGTGTTAAAACTGCACCCCTCAAGGTGCTCAAAACCACATTCAAGAAGTTTATTAACCCTTCAGGTGTTTCACAGGAATTTTTGGAATGTTTAAAAAAAAATGAACATTTAATTTTTTTTCACAAAAAATTTACTTCAGCTTCAATTTGTTTTATTTTACCAAGGGTAACAGGAGAAAATGGACCCCAAAAGTTGTTGTACAATTTGTCCTGAGTACCCCGATACCTCATATGTGGGGGTAAATGACTGTTTGGGTGCCTGGCAGAGCTCGGAAGGGATGGAGCGCCATTTTACTTTTTAATGCAAAATTGGCTGGAATTGAGATGGGATGCCATGCTGCGTTTGGAGAGCCCCTGATGTGCCTAAACATTGAATCCCCCCACAAGTGACACCATTTTGGAAAGTAGACCCCCTAAGGAACTTATCTAGATGTGTGGTGAGCACTTTGACCCACCAAGTGGTTCACAGAAGTTTATAATGTAGAGCCGTAAAAATAAAATTAATATTTTTTCACAAAAATGAACTTTTCGCCCCCAATTTTTTATTTTCCCAAGGTTACTAGAAGAAATTGTACCCCAAAAGTTGTTGTGCAATTTTTCCTGAGTACGCTGATACCCCATATGTGGGGGTAAACCACTGTTTGGGTGCACGGCAGAGCTCGGAAAGGAAGAAGCTCCGTTTAACTTTTCAATGCAAAATTGGCTGGTATTGAGATGAGGACGCCATGTTGCGTTTGGAGAGCCCCTGATGTGCCTAAACATTGAAACCCCATACAAGTGACACCATTTTGGAACGTAGACCCCTAAGGATCTTATCTAGATGTGTTGTAACTTGTGAGAGCTTTGAACCCTCAAGTCGTGAAAATAAAAATTCTTTTTTTTTCCACAAAAATTTTTTAGCCCCCAGTTTTGTATTTTCCCAAGGGTAACAGGAGAAATTGGTCCACAAAAGTTGTTGTCCAATTTGTCCTGAGTACGCTGATTCCCCATATGTGGGGGGGAACCACCGTTTGGGCGCATGGCAGAGCTCGGAAGGGAAGGAGCGCCATTTGGAATGCAGACTTAGATGGATTGGTCTGCAGGCGTCATGTTGCATTTGCAGAGCCCCTGATGTACCTAAACAGTAGAAACCCCCCCAAATGTGACCCAATATTGGAAACTAGACCCCCCAAGGAACTTATCTAGATGTGTTGTGAGAACTTTGAACCCCTAAGTGTTTCACTACAGTTTATAACGCAGAGCCGTGAAAATAAAAAATCATTTTTTTCCCACAAAAATGTTTTTTTAGCCCCCCAAATTTTTATTTTCTTAAGGGTAACAAGAGAAATTGGATGCCAGAAGTTGTTGTCCAATTTGTCCTGAGTACGCCCCTCTTTGGGCGCACGGGAGAGCTCGGAAGGGAAGGAGCACTGTTTTACTTCTTCAACGCAGAATTGGCTGGAATTGAGATCGGACGCATGTCGGGTTTGGAGAGCCCTGATGGGCCTAAATAGTGGAAACCCCCGAATTCTAACTGAAAACCTAACCCAAACACACCCCTAACCCTAATCCCAACCCTAACCATGACCCTAACCACACCCCTAACCCAAACATGCCCCTAACCCTAATCCCAACCCTAACCACACCCCTAACCCTAACACACTCTTAACCCTAATCCCAACCGTAAATGTAATCCAAACCCTAACCCTAGCCCCAACCCTAACCCTAAACCTAGCCCCAGCCCTAACCATAGCCCCAACCCTAACCCTAACCCTATTGGGAAAATGGAAATAAATACATTTTTTTAATTTTTTTTATTTTTCCCTAACTAAGGGGGTGATGAAGGGGGGTTTGATTTACTTTTATAGCGGGCTTTTTTGCGGATTTTTATGATTGGCAGCTTTCACACACTAAAAGATGCTTTTCATTGCAAAAAATATTTTTTTGCGTTACCACATTTTGAGAGCTATAATTTTTCCATATTTTGATCCACAGAGTCATGTGAGGTCTTGTTTTTTGCGGGACGAGTTGATGCTTTAAGGGTATGTACACACGTTGCGGATTCTGCTGCGGATTTTTCCGCAGCAGATTTGGAAAATCCGCAGTGCAAAACCACTGCGGTTTTCACTGCGGATTTTCTCGCGGTTTCTTCTGCGGATTCCTCTGCAGGTTTTTCAACTGCACTTTCCTAATGGTGCAGGTTGAAAACCGCTGCAGAATCCGCACAAAGAATTGACATGCTGCGGGAAATAATCCGCTGCGTTTCCGAGCGGATTTTTCCGTAGCATGTGCACAGCGGGTTTTTTTTTCCATAGGTTTACATGGTACTGTAAACTTTGGGAAATCTGCTGCGGATCCGCAGCGTCAAATCCGCTGCGGATCCGCAGCAGAATCCGCAGCGTGTGCACATACCCTTATTGGTAACATTTTTGGGCACGTGACATTTTTTGATCGCTTTTTATTCCGATTTTTGTAAGTCAGCATGACCAAAAACTAGCTATTCATGAACATCTTTTTTTTTTTGGGGGGGGGGCATTTATACCGTTCCGCGTTTGGTAAAATTGATAAAGCAGTTTTATTCTTCGGGTCAGTACGATTACAGCGATACCTCATTTATTTGTTTTATGTTTTGGCACTTTTATACGATAAAAACTATTTTATAGAAAAAAGAATTATTTTTGCATCGCTTTATTCTGAGGACTATAACTTTTTTATTTTTTCGCTGATGATGCTGTATGGCAGCTCGTTTTTTTGCGGGACAAGATGACGTTTTCAGCGGTACCATGGTTATTTATATCTGTCTTTTTGATCGTGTGCTATTCCACTTTTTGTTCGGCGGTATGATAATAAAGCGTTGTTTTTTTGCCTCGTTTTTTTTTTTTTTTTTTTACGGTGTTCACTGAAGGGGTTAACTAGTGGGACAGTTTTATAGGTCGGGTTGTTACGGACGCGGCGATACTAAATATGTGTACTTTTATTGTTTCTTTTTTATTTAAATAAAGGAATGTATTTATGGGAACAATATTTTTTTTTTCGGAATTTTTTTATTTTTTTTTTTACACGTCTAAATATTTTTTTTTACTTTATAACATTGCCCAGGGAGGGGCATCATGTTATAAGGTCAGATCGCTGATCTGACACTTTGCAATGCACTATGTCAGATCAGCGATCTGACGTGCACTGCTCCTGGCTTACCAGCGCCTGCTCTGAGCAGGCGCTTGGTAAGCCACCTCCCTGCAGGACCCGGATGCAGCCCCGCGGCCATTTTGGATCCGGGGCCTGCAGGGAGGAGACTCTCGGTACAAGGTGAGCACATCGCCTTGTACCGAGGGTCTCAGGGAAGCCCGCAGGGAGCCCCCTCCCTGCGCGATGCTTCCCTGTACCGCCGGAAGACTGCGATCATGTTTGATCGCAGTGTGCCGGGGGTTAATGTGCCGGTGGCGGTCTATGACCGATCCTGGCACATAGTGCAGGATGTCAGCTGCGATAGTCAGCTGACACCTGGCCGTGATCGGCCGCGCTCCCCCTGTGAGCGCGGCCGATCGCCATGATGTACTATCCCGTCCCTGGGAATTAAGTCCCAGGTCACCTTGACGGGATAGTACGTCATATGGGATTAAGGGGTTAAAGAAGAAGTTACAGGTGTGCGAGAGCCAGAAATCTTGCATGTTTTTAGGTGACCAAATACTTTTTTTCCACCATATTTTGCAAAATAAATCTTGCCAAATCAGACAAGGTGATTTTCTGGATTTGTTTTCTCATTTTGACTCCCATAGTTGTGGTCTACCTATGATGTCAATTACAGGCCTCTCTCATCTTTTTAAGTGGGAGAACTTGCACAATTGGTGGCTGACTAAATACTTTTTTCCCCCACTGTACATGCATAATCCACAAGAATTTAGTCCACATTTATAGGACCCAGTGGTGGATAACCAATTTCTCCCGTTTGCACCATTTTTTTTTACCTTTATTCGTGTGATCTCTAGAGGAAACATAATTACCAATGGTTGTACCACGTTTAGAGACAAATTTACATGCTTTCTGCGAAATATTTTTGAGTGCTTCAGCCATATATAAAATGGGTAAATTGCTCTTTAGGGTATGTACACACGTTGCATCCTGGTGTGCGGATTTTTCCGCACTGTTTTTGATAAATCCGCAGGGCAAAAACACTGCGTTTTTCCTGCGGATTTACCGCGGGTTTTGTGCGGATTCTGCTGCGGTTTTACACCTGCGTTTTTTTAATATGGAGCAGGTGTCAAACCGCTGTGGATTCCGCACAAAGAATTGACATGCTGCGGAAAAAAAAAACGCAGCGATGCCGCGCGGTTTTTTCCGCAGCATGAGCACAGCGGTTTTTGTTTTCCATAGGTTAACATTACTGTACACCGCATGGAAAACTGCTGCGGATCCGCAGCGTCAAAAACGCTGTGGATCCGCAGCAAAAACCGCAACGTGTGCACATGCCCATATAATGTTCACAATCTGATAATAATTACTGGTTTGTTATCCATGTAGGTTAGTGACATGACAACCCGAGGTCTGCAGCAGCCCCTGTGGTTGTCATAGCCGGACTGCAGTCGGAGCTCATAGCAAGTGAGCATTTCTTCTACATAGAGCAGGGCTGAATCCCTGCTGTGTGTAGCACAAGCGATCGGATGATCACAGCTTCTAGTCTCACATGTCCTCCTTACCCTCTCCCCATGTCAACTTTAGCTAAAGGGGGGAAATTTCTTTCACCACAAATGTTACTCCAATCTCTGAAAGGAGTAATAATTCTGGCAAAGAGTACAGAAGCACAGTCTACTGAGAAGGTGAGTCAAACGTATTAAGTGTCGTGCGCCTGGTAATGAATTTGGCTCATCTTATTTCAGGAGCGGTGATGGATGCTGCAGGAAGTGAGTGCAGCACCAGCCTCCTGTGACGTCCTATTCCAGGAGCGGTGAAGGATGCTGCAGACAGTGGGTGCAGTCCCAGCCTGCTGTGATGTCCTATTCCAGGAGCAGCAATGGATGCTGCAGAGAGTGAGTGCAGCCCCAGCCTCCTGTGACGTCCTATACCAGGATCGGCGATGGATGCTGCAGAGAGTGAGCGCAGCCCCAGCCTTCTGTGACGTCCTATTCCAATAGCGGCGATGGATGATGCACCCATAGGGGTGGAGCCGCATATTCATCACTGTAATGAGTGGTACCACGTGACCGCTCATACAGGACAAGCTGCGGCGCTGAGAGGAAGCATCCCGGTGAGCTGGGTGAGTATTTTAATGCCAGCGGGCGGGCGCACAGGGGGTGGGAGGAGGGAGGTGACCGGGAACTTTATTTTAAACACAAAATTTTTTTAAAAAAACATGATTTTTCATTCCTTCTCTCCAGCGAACGCTGCTGGGGAGAAGGAATGAATGGCGGCTTCAGCACCACACGCTGGGGACAGCGCTTAACTCTAGCGCTGTCTCCTGCACTGTCCGTGTGGTACTCAGTCGGCACACGGCTGCCGCACGTGTGCCACACTGATGTGCCACGTGAGCTCACGGACACCTCCGCTACCGATTTTTCCGGGACCGGAATTATCTGGACGTGTGAGACTGGCCTTAGGGATTAGACAGGGAAAAGTGTAGGGTATTGTGTAAAAAGCAAATTACAAACGTGGTTAGGGTGTAAAGATAGATAGTGAGAAAATGCATTTTAGGTGCCGGATAACCCTTTAATGAATTGAGGCCTTAGGGTATGTGCACACATAGAATGGTCCACAGCAGATTTTTCTGCAGCGGATTTGATAAATCCGCAGGGCAAAAGCACTGCTTTTTTTCTGTGGATTTATTGCGGATTTACCGCGTTTTTTGTGCGGATTCCAATGCGGTTTTACACCTGTGGTTTTCTATTATGGAGCAGGTGTAAAACCGCAGGGGAATCCGCACAAAGACATGCTGCGGAATGTAAACTGGTGCGTTTCCGCGCGTTTTTTTCTGCAGCATGTGCACTGCGAATTGCGTTTCCCATAGGTTTACATTGTACTGTAAACGCATGGGAAACTGCTGCGGATCCGCAGCTGTGGAAACGCTGCGCATCCGCAGCAAAATCTGCAGCGTGTGCACATAGCCTGCTAAGGGTATGTGTCCACGATCAGGAAACGCTGCGTGTTTGACGGTGCGTGGGGCCGCAGCGTCAAACACGCAGCGTCCAGATGTTCCAGCATAGTGGAGGGGATTTTATGAAATCCCATCTCCACTATGCGTGGTAACACGCATCCGTCGGCCCTGCGACTCCGGACATGCTGCACGTCTTTTAAGATCGCAGCATGTCCGTGTTCCTTGCGGCGACGCTGCGCCGCCGCAAGGAATAACACAGGGCCCTATGCGTGGGGTGCGATGATGCCGGATGTGTGCAATGAACACATCCGGCATCATCGCGTCCCAGAAGGGGGCGGGGCTTAGCGCCGAGCGGGTTTGCCGCTCCGACGAAACCGCCGGCCATCCTGATCGTGGACACGTACCCTTAGTGTTCATTCTGTGGACCGTGACAAAATGGTATGTTTCTTTTAAAGGTAGGACTACATAAGTGACATTTTTGTAGTCAGCTGCATTATCCGGTCAGACAGGCTTTATGTCTTTATCTTTGCAGCAAAGCAGCCATCCACAATCAGAAAAAGGGTACGTTTGCTCTTACTTTAAAAGCTATGCCCCCATTATTAAAGATGCTCATTTTCCCTCCATGCATCTGGGTGTATGCCACAAACCTCTCTGTGGGCATTTGCTTTTACTTATCTAATTTTGGCCAATCAGAAAACAATCGTGCACTGCGTTTTACCTGCGGATTATCACGGATTTTGTGCGTTTTTTGTGCGGATTTCACCTGCGGTTTTAGGGCTTGTTCACACTTTGCGGAATTAGCTGCGGATTTTTCCGCAGCAGATTTGCAAAAACTGCGGTGGTTTTCACTGCGTTTTTTTGTGCGGTTTCTACTGCGGATTCCACTGTGGTTTTCCAACTGCACTTTCCTATTGGTGCAGGTGGAAAACCGCTGCGGAATCCGCAGAAAGAATTGACATGCTACTTTTTTTCCGCAGAAAATCCGCGCGGATTTTCCAGCGGAAAAACGCAAAGTGGGCACAGCGGTTTTTGTTTTCCATAGGGTAACACTGTACTGTATATGCAAAGAGAAAAAAAAACAGAAAAAAAAAACACTGTACTGTACCCTGCATGGAAAACTGCTGCAGATCCGCAGCAAAAACCGCAAAGTGTGAACATAGCCTTACACCTGTGGATTCCTATTGAGGAGCAGGTATAAAATGCTGCAGAATCCACACAAAGAATTGACATGCTGAGGAAAATACTACGCAGCGTTTCCACATGGTATTTTCCGCACCATGTGCACTGCGGATTTGGTTTACATGGTACTGTACAACGCATGGAAAACTGCTGCAAATCCGCAGGGCCAATCCGCTGCTGATCCGCAGGCAAATCCGCAACGTGTGCACAGTGCACATACCCTAAAGGATTTACCAAAACTAATGCGAAGACTACATGATGGTGCAGTGACAGCTAGAAAGCAGGTTTCTCCACACTTTTACAAAGGATTCTACTTTTATTTCTTTACCTTGTTTTAGTTGATTGGTGCAGATAGAGACACATTGAAGCCCAAGGGCGGGATTCTACACGAGTGATTGCTTTAATTTCATGACATAGTATCCCTGCACAGCCGGCATCCAGCCACTAGAGGGAGCGCTAGACTGCTCATCACACTTGTCATTAGTAAAAGCAGCTGTGGCGCGGATAGAGCAGTCCTAGGATCGCCTATTAATGACGTCATTACTGAGCGTCTAAGCATGATGACAGAAAAGCGAGCAGATCCCGACTGATTTCTGCATGTGAAAGTGAGCAGCGGTGAGGTCGGCATGGCAGAGCTGGAGATCGGGCAGCACTGTGGTGTGGAGAACTGCGGGCAGCTGGGTAACTGCTGGGGTCACCATGCTGTGTATATATATGGGGGAGCAGTGTTTGTTTAGTCTCCTGCCTGTATAGGCACTGTAAAGCAATGGTGTTAACCACTGAGCCACCGTACAGTGCTAACTTGACAATGGGGGAAAAAAAGAGGAAAGTAGATTGATCGCATTAATGATTCTAGATAGATGTGGAGTGGTTTTCACTCTAGTGTCAGACCTGATGGCCTCAGTCTCGGAGCTCATCTACCTGTTAGCACATGGGATCACTATGTGATTCCTTGCAGGTATTGTGATCCACCAGGTGGTCCACAGTCCTGGGAAACTCCCCAGACTTGCACTCACTGCTCTCAGGCCCAGTGCCCCTGTGTGCAGCCTGCAGCCCCTCACCACACCGTCTGCCTATACTAACATTCGGGCCAGAATGGCTGGTGGTAACCGTCTCACCGTTAGCAGCGCGGTCACTGATGTAACCAGTCAGTTCATGAACTGTCTTAATTTCTAAATATTCTCTTATCAAATGTGAGTGGTAGTAAACTGTGTGAGGAACAGCAGCAGCGCAGCCACGAGGTGACAGAACACTAAATCTTACAGCTCCGGGATACTGAGTGCCGAGGCTCCTAGTGCAGACATGTCTCCAACACCCTGCTGCCCCAATAACTGCAGAGTCCAGGCCTCCTCTGGCATTAACATCACCTGTGCTCTGGGACATGGGATTCCATGGCTGACCTTCTGCATGGAAGCTTTACATCACAAAGCCAAGTGTCGGATGGAGTGGTGTAAAGCCACCAACACTGGACTCTGGAGCAGCAGGAGAGACCATTACCTGGCAGACTGCATTGTGCCAACTGTAAAGTTTGGTGTAGGAGACACAATGTTTGGGGATGTTTTGGACTGGGCCACTTAGTTTCAGTGAAGGGAAATCTTAAACCTTTAGTTATAAGAAAACATTTTGGATAATTCTATGCCTCTGATTTTTCTGGGAATAGTTTGGGTACGGCCCTTTTCTGTTCTCTATGACTGCACAAAGCGAGGTCCATACAGGCACAGTTGGGCGAGCCTGGTGTGGAGAAATGTGACCGGCCAAACAGAGCTCTGACCTCAATCCCGACCAGTGGAGACTGTGAGCCCGGCCCCCTCCTCCAACACCAGTGTCTGACCCCACAAGTGCTCTTCTGGATGAATGGGGTAAAAAGCCCCACAAACGCCCTCCGAAATCTAATGTCTTTATAATGGTATGTTATGAACGCCTGTGTAGGTGTCCTAATATATTGGTCTGTAGTGCGCAAAATACTAAACACACAAAGTGCACATAGCAAGGTCTTCAGTAACTCTTCAGCTGAGTATCTGTATTACAAAATCATTCAGGATGGCACCCAGCTGTGCTCAGACACCCAAACCCTGACTAGCGTCATGTGGTGAATGGACGGTACAAACAATGGTCACGTATCAGTCGGCCTGCGCTTGTCTGATTTGTTCAAACAATTTTGACAATTGCTGCTGATGTCAAATAGGGAAAAGTCATGGCAAAAACGCATTGACGTCAGTGATTTTTCACATATGTAGAAAAAGTCCCAATTTTTCACCAGTGTTCGCACAGCTTCAGTTTTTACCATCAGTGATTTTCATATATGGATAAATAAATGACAAAGCTTCTCCTACACATTGCAATGTTAATCACGGACAGCACACGGATTGTACACTGACGCCGTCCGTGTGCTGTCTGTGATCTTCACAGACCCATAGGGTATGTTTCCACATTTGGGATACGGCAGCTCTTTGGAAGCAGCACATGTCAGCTCTGTCCAAAGTGCTGCTGGCTTTTGTATGTGCGGTGATTCCGCCTGTGTTCATTGAACCATGCAGAATCACCGCGCCCTATACATTGGACGGTGATATTTATCTTGCGAAGACTGAGCGTCTCTGCAAGATGGACATTCTGCGGTCTAGAAAGACGCGCCGCATGTGCGTATACACAGGGAAGCCGGAGATGTCTGTGGGCACATAGTGGAGATGGGATTTCATAAAATTCCCTCCACTATGCTGTAACATCTGGCTGCTGCGGCTTTAGACCACATTCAATCTGCAGCGTTTACTGACTGTGGAAACATACCCATTTTATAAGGGATTTTAATTTATCAATCTAATTTTAAAAAGTCGCTTTTTTTTTTTTTTAATTTGACACTTGGCCCTCAAAAAAAAATAAAAAAAAAAAAATGACAAGACTGACAGGCACTGCCAAATCGGGAAACTAGTGCAAACTAAGAACAGCCATCTCTATACATAACAAAGTTGCACTCTGTAGTTCTAAATCATGTTAATATGTAATATGATTAGCATTACTTCTCTAGATAATAAGAGAAAATGGAGATACTTGGCACATAACTTGGCCAATTCCTGCATGCCCAGCAGCCAACCACAAGGCGATCTCCAGTCTTGCTGGGAACCTAGTAAGCTAGTGTGAGCACCTCTCTAATGCTACAGCCTACATTTGTGGGTAATTAGGATCCTGATGCAACTAAAACTGCCACAGGCTGGAGGGCAGAGTGCTCGGTCAGAGAGCTGATATTTGTGGCAGTTTTAATTTCAGCCTTGGAGAGGTGTTCACACTAGGTAAGTTCCCAGCAAAAGTGGAGGTCGCCTTGTCGTTGGCTGCTGGGAATGCAGGAATTGGCTAAATTATGTGCTAAATATCTTCATTTTCTCTTAGGCTGCCGTCACACTAGCAGTATTTGGTCAGTATTTTACCTCAGTATTTGTAAGCCAAAACCAGGAGTGGAACAATTAGAGGAAAAGTATAATAGAAACATATGCACCACATCTGCATTTATCACCCACTCCTGGTTTTGGCTTACAAATACTGAGGTAAAATACTGACCAAATACTGCTAGTGTGACGGCAGCCTTACCTAGAGAAGTAATGCTATTCATATTCACATGCTTTTCACTACAGAGTGCAACTTTGTTTCTCAAAAAATCACAGACCTGTGAACAGCCCCATAGACTGGTAACATGTTCTATCCGTGAAAAATCACAGAACACAAACACAATTCGCAGACGTCTGAATGAGGCCTTACGGAGATGTCTGTAAGCGTTAATCCTCAGTAGACGGTAATGCCACACTGATACCGCTGTTGGGGGAGAACACAAGCAGCCTAGTTCCTTCACTTTTGTCTTTTCTCCACAGAAATCAGTAGGAAAAGGTTTGTATATAATTGGAGAGAGCGGTATAAGGCCATGTTCACACATCTGGTAATTGGTCAATATTTTACCTCAGTATTTGTAAGCCAAAACCAGGAGTGTGTGAGAAACAGAAGTGGTGACCTGTTTCTATAAGGGCTTGTTTCCATTTGCGAGAAACACGTCCCTGTCTCGCATGTGGAAACCAAGCTCTGGTGCCGGCACTTGGGAGCGGAGCGTGCGGCCGCATAGGAACACACGGAGCTGCACGCTCCGCTCTAGAGTGCCGGCGCCAGAGCTTGGTTTCCACATTCGAGATACGGACGTGTTTCTCGCAAATGGAAACAAGCCCTTATACTTTTCCTCCGATTGTTCCACTCCTGGTTTTGCCTTACAAATCCTGAGGTAAAATACTGACCCAATACTGAACGTGACCTAAAAGTGGGGAAAAAAAAGTACATCTTTTTCTATAGACTACACTTGTAAAAATATTTAAATTGTGTTAACTCACTTCACTGTGTTCATTTACAGATTTTCTTCCCTTCGTGTGTGACGGCTGCTCCCGAGTCTTCTGGTCAGTGTGTCCCTTTTTATTTTACAGCCCTACAAGTGTCACATCTCCGAAAAGTATAATGTTATAACTTTTAGATCACACTTAAAAATTACATCATAATGTCATAATAAAAAAAAAAAAAAATCAAAGTTAATCAGGGGAATACAGACCATAAATGCAGACATGCATGGGTTAGGATATCAAATTACAAGCACACAGATCTGTCAGTTAATATGCAGTATACTATTATACAAGAAAACCTAGTAATGACATGATTACAAATATTAAAAATGGAACAAACTTACCCAAATACCAATGCACCTCAATTCATGTTTCGCCTGCTGCTTTCTCAAGGGGCAATGTTATGTGCATAGCAAAAAAGGCCAGAACCACTGACAATAGAATCAAAACATACTGAATACGTACAAACTAGCATCAATAGAAGGATGGCGTGTAAAAATAAATTATCCAAATAGAGAGAATGTCACAGCAAAAAGCTCAATATTTTATTAGAAGACAAACTACTGGACCATAACATATAATGGTACCAGAAATGTATGTGGTCAAGCAGCGTCTCTTCCCTGATGTGGTGGTTGTACTCTATAGAGTGCCCCTGAAACCCGAACCCAAGGTACACAGCTCCCTAGTGTGCAAGGCAGCGTAAACGGATAATATGCATAAAAGGTGAAATGAATATGAAAAACATGTAGTATCTAGTGATGAGCGAGTGTACTCGTTCCTCGGGTTTTCCACAGCATGCTTGGGTGACCTCCGAGTATTTTAGTGTCCGGAGATTTCATTTTCATCGCCTCAGCTGCATGATTTACAGCTGCTGGCCGGCCTGAGTACATGTGAGGAATGCCTGTTTGTTAGGGGGTTCCTACATGTACTCGGCCTGTCTAACTGTTGTAAATCATGCAGCTGAGGCGATGGAAAAACCCAAGCAACGAGTATACTCACTCATCACTAGTAGTATCTGATCTAGAGAGAACTCTTATCTACACCTTCACAGTGCAGCCCATTCTGTTATGGCTAACCACCGAAACACATCTGTAATGAAAATTCATAACTGAAGGTGTCAGACCTGGGACAAGTTGGGTGAGAGAAGGGGGTCAGTGTGTGACCTGCACGTTTCACAGCTTCCTCAGAGGTAGAGGGGAAGTTATAAACAGTAGGACTTATGAAAAGATCACATGACTACTTTTGTTGAGAGGTGGGACCTGATCGGCTACTTGGGAAGCTGTTCTATTTTTATTTATATATTTAATTTTTTTTTTTTTTGTATTTTTCAAGTTGTAGTCAGAACGTTACTCACAGATTACAGGCTGCAGTAAAACTGTTCCTATAAGGCTACCCCAGTAATACATTCCCCATCCTTGCCTGAATCCCCCACTAGTGAAAATTATATTTCAGTGACAATTGTTGGGGAATTGCCTATACTGAAGTTCACTCATAACTGGCACCAAAATAGGCTTCCATGGGTCATGGCCCCATCATCTAACCGATCACACAAGGGATCGATCATACAGCTGTCTGGAGGTCTGTGTAGTTTTGTATTTCTTTTTGGACTACGGTAATTATTTCTTGTTTTCTACAGACTTTCCTGCTGCATTGATTGATATGAGACCATGTTCTAATAATTTATTTTTTATTTTTCTAAAGCCTCGCACACAGAAGCCGGGATTCCCATGGCTGCCCCGAGGTAAGGGACATTGTTTTCCTAGAACGTCAAACTGTTTTTCTTTCTAGCCTTAAAGGAGGTGTATGGGGATTGACATATTGATCTTTTATCCTTAAGATTGGTCATCAATATGAGATCAGTGGGGGTCCGACCTCTGGATTACCCACAGATCATTGGAAAACCAGACCTGCAGCTGCTGGAAATGAACTTGCAAATACTGGGATTTCATCAGCTCACCGACCAGGACGTACTATAATCCAGTTCTCAATAGGCGAGGGCAGAATGCGGATCACCACCAAGTTCCTGCCGGCCGACTCCCAGGTGAAAATGCAAATCACTCACTTGTCCAGCTCATGCAAATATTGAATGGAGGAGATGAAAATAGAATAAAATCTTGTCCTTTATTAATGCATCATAAAAACAAGCCGACGCGTTTCAGGCAGTACTGCCCTTAGTCATAACAGAATACAAACACAATATATAAAGGCACATAACAAATGGGTACTCAGGTGTTTTGTGGTTTCCGTATACATAACTGAAGAAGGTTCATGTTGAACCGAAACGTTTTGAGTATACTGCAAAATAAATTCTTCTGTTCCAGCCTCCTAAGTTGAGTGCTAAGTTTTATGTTGATTAAGTATATGGCGTGGGAGCCTAACTATAGCACCACTTCGTAGCTGTGCTCATGGTCTTTTCACTTTTGTGGTTAATTGACGTGTATTGTGATTGGTTGTAGCCTCTTGCTATGTGCCTTTTATATATTGTGTTTTTATTATGCTATGATTAAGGACAGTATTGCCTGAAACTCATCAGCTTGTTTTTACAATGCACAAATAAAGGACAAGATTTTTCCCTTCCCCATGACAGCACCGCACTTTGAGAGATGGTATCCGTCCCCCAGGAACAGGAAACCTGTAGCAGAGATAAAAAGAAGGGGGCGGCACCTCTCTCCTCCGTTTTGGTCTCCTGTTCCTGCAGGTGGATGCCTGTACAGATATACCTTCGGAGGGATCCCCCTCTGATGTTCCGGTCTGGAGACTGAGGTCCGGGGGGAGGCTGCAGCTGGGCGCGGTGGTGCGCATCTGTGATCGCGGCCAGACAGCTCCTCATGGCCGGGCTCGTCCCCCTTCCTAGACTACCCGGTGTCCATCAACTTGCAAGTGGCCACTTTAAGTAGCGTTTCTCATGATTGCATAAACCTAGCTATGAAGTTCAAAGCTCAATGAGGTTACAAAACCAAAAAAAGTGCTTTAGTAAGTCAGTAAAAAGTAGGCAGGAGTATTTAAAACAAGAAAATAAGGGTGCCCATACTTATGCACCTGTCAAATTTTGTTTGAATGCAGATTGCACATTTTCTGTTAGTACAATAAACCTCATTTCAAGGCAGAAACATTACTGTGTCCAACAGTTATTAGATATATGAAACTGAAATAGCTGTTGCAAAAAAAAACAATTTTTATAAAACATTAAGCTTAAGATTAATAGGGGTGCCCAAATTTTTTCATATAACTGTATACTCCTGGTCCCCTATTTAGACGACTTTCTTGTTGTAGCAGACAACAAACAAAAATGCGGGAAGGCTGTCGCAATGGTGCTAGAAATACTAACAAATCTGGGGTGGATAATAAACTTCAAAAAGTCAAGATTAGATCCAACCCAGATACAGGAATTCCTGGGAATCCAGTTAAATTCGATCAAACAATGTGTTCTCCCAGATGAAATAGTCCACTCCGTCCTTCAAAAAATACACCAGGTACAGACGACTCAACCCATTTCTCTAAGGTCCGCGATGTCACTGCTAGGAGTCCTAACAGCAGCAACAGCAGTAAAGTGGGCACAAGCCCATACAAGAGAACTACAACACCAGATATTGTCCAAACAGTCAGTGGTTCCATGCAATCTGAATCGGAAGTTTTTTCTATAACCGCAGGTGCAAGAATTGTTAGTGGTGGCTGAGCCTGCAAAATGTAAAAAATGCGGTACCATGGTCAATCCAAAACCTGGTAGTACTAACTACAGATGCAGGGCCATTAGGTTGGGGAGCACATCTGTCAGACCCAGTTCTGCAGGGTCTGTGGGAACCCTCAATGAGAACAGCATCCTCCAACCTAAAAGAATTGACAGCAGTAAGGGTATGTCTCCACGGTACGGATGGGCGGCGGTATCGCGCAGCGGCGAAGCCGCTCGGCGCTAAGCCCCGCCCCCTTAATGGGACGCGATCATGCCGGATGTGTTAACTCTTCACATCCGAGATGATCGCTCTGTCCCATAGGGCCCTGTGATATGCCTTGCGGGGACGCTGCGTCCCCGCAAGGTGTACGGACATGCTGCGATCTGAAAAGACGCGCAGCATGTCCGGAGTCGCAGGGCCGCCGCGTGCGGGTTTCCACGCATAGTGGAGACGGGATTTCATCAAATCCCCTCCACTATGCTGGAACATCTGGATGCTGCTTGTTTGACGCTGCAGCGCTGCGCAGCGTCAAACAAGCAGCGTTTCCTGAACGTGGAAACATACCCTGAGGCGAGCACTTCTTCATGCAGGCAAAAGAGTCAAAGGGAAACTCATCACAATACTATCCGACAACAGTACCACGATGGCTTACATAAAACATCAAGGGGGAACAAGATCAACATCCCTGATGTCAGAAGCCAAACAACTGTTCGAATGGGCAGAAAGCAACCTTTTGTCCTTATCAGGAATACACTTAAAGGGAACAGAGAATCTGGTGGCGGACTTCTTAAGCCGTCATGTATTACGCCAGGGGGAGTGGTCCCTGAACCAAGACGTGTTTGGGAAAATCTGTGGCATGCCGGAAATAGATTTATTTGCCACAAGAACAAACTGATAGGTAAACAGGTTCTACTCCCTCAATCCAAAAGAACACCTGGAGGGAGTAGATGCACTGCTGCATCGGTGGAACTTTCACCTAGGGTATGCATTCCCTCCAATTCCACTGATTCCGATAGTTCTAAAGAAGATTTGAGAGGACAGGGAGCGGATAATCCTTGTGGCACAGTTTTGGCCGAAAAGTGCATGGTTCACATGGCTCAGACCCATGTCTATCTCAGACCCATGGATCCTGCCGGACATCCCAAACCTCATACACCAGGGCCCGGTCCTATATCCTCAAGTGCACAGACTCCATCTTACCGCCTGGAACTTGAGAGGGGACTATTACTAGCAAACGGTTTCTCAAACTCTTTCGTTGACACTCTGCTCACCAGCAGGAGAAAAATAACATCAGACAAGTACCAAAAGATATGGGAAAAGTTCCTGGAATTCTTGGGATGACAGTTGTCCAATACGAGCCAAAAAGTCCCGCTGAAAGAGATACTAGAATTCCTTCAAAAAGGGCTAGAAAAAGGGTTATCAACTAACACCCTAAAGGTACAAGTCTCTGCCTTGGGTGCTCTCTGACCAAAAACTTGCAGATCACCCCTGGGTCTATCGGTTTATCCGAGCCTTATTTGCAGCGAGACCCTCAAAATTGTTACCAAAGGTGGCTCCCTGGGATCTAAATTTAGTCCTAAATGCCTTAATATCTCCTCCTTTCGAGCCTCTTGCTTCTATTTCAGAGAAGGCCTTAACTTTAAAAACAGGGCTCCTGGTTGCCCTGACGTCGGCTCGGCGTATCTGCGAGCCATTTCGGTAAATCCTCCATATACTACCTTTTATGGAGGACAGAGTAATCATAAGAACTGACCCAGCCTTCTTCCCAAAGGTCAATTCAAAATTTCACAGGGACCAGGAAATAATTCTACCTTCATTTTGTGCAAATCCAAAATCTCAGAGAGAACAAGCCTTCCATTGCCTTGACGTTGCCTACTCCAATACATAGAAATGTCAAAACCATGGTGACAGTCATCCCTTTTCGTCTGCTTCCAGGGGGCAAACAGGGGTAAGAGCCTCAAAATCATCTATTGCACGGTGGCTTCGTATGGCTATTTCACTATCTTACTCTTCCTCAGGTCAGACTCCCCCACTCTGTATAAGGGCTCACTCTACAAGGGGCATAGCCACATCTTGGGCTAATGCATCTGTGGAACAGATTTGCAGGGCAGCAGTATGGTCCTCATCATCCACTTTCTTCCGCCACTACAGGCTAGACCTAGGACCCTCAAATCAAGGCTTTGGTAGGAAAGTGTTATCTGCTGTTGTCCCACCCTAGGATTCTATTTCTTCCTCTCTATGTGCAGTGCTGTCATGGGGAAGGGGAAAAAATAATTACTTACCGGTAATCTGATTTTCCAGAACCATGACAGCACCGCATTAGTTCCCACCCTATCTTGGTGATGGTTGTGTGATGCACAAAAAAAACAAAACATATGTATATAAAAAAAAGTGTATAAAAGTGACGTTGTTAATAAAATACTGAAGTACTAATTTGGCGGTTACCTTGCATACTCTGAAACAAAAACTGAGGAGAGAGGTGCCGCCCCCTTCTTCTATCTCTGCTACAGGTTTCCTGTTCCTGGGGGCGGATACCATCTCTCAATGTGCAGTGCTGTCATGGCTCTGGAAAATCAAATTACCGGTAAGTAATTATCAATTTTTTTATTTATTTTTTTTTCTATTGTCATCTCCTCCATTCAATATTTGCATGAGCTGGACAAGTGAGTGACTGGCTGGAAATATGCATTGTATAGGCAGAACACAGCACAGTGCCGAGAACTGCGCTTTCTCCTATTTGTTACATAATTCTGTCCTGAGCAGTTTTCAGCTGATTAGTGGGTGTAAGACCTCATATTGCTGATCTATTGTACGGATGGCCCACACAATATATGTAACTGCCCTTTCATAGAAATGTAGCCATGTATTAGACATGTCAGAAATGTCTACCTGCAAGGGTCAGGGTGCTGAGATCCTAACTGATCACTAAAAGATGCCCTGCTCTCCCTGGGACTGAAGACAAACTTTCTGTGAGCCCGTTGTCTGTCAGTTGGGCTCTTCTGCCCCTTTTTTTTTTTTTTTTTTTTTTTTTTTTTTTCTTGATCGGTTCTGGTCTCAACTCAGAAAGTCGCTGATGAGAACTTCTGACATATCTCTATGCCATGTTTAAAGTTTCTATAATGGAAGCTAAAGATTAAAGGGAACCTGTCACCCCCAAAATCGAAGACGAGCTAAGCCCACTGGCATCAGGGGCTTATCTACAGCATTCTGTAATGCTGTAGATAAGCCCCCGATGTATCCTGAAAGCGGTTAGATTATACTCACCCAGGGGCGGTCTCGCTGCGGTCGTGGTCCAGTCCGGGGCCTCCTATCTTCTTACGATGACATCCTCTTCTTGTCTTCACGCTGTGGCTCCAGCACAGGCGTACTTTGTCTGCCCTGTTGAGGGCAGAGCAAAGTACTGCAGTGCGCAGGGGCCGGGTTTCTCTCTGACCTTTCCCAGTGCCTGCGCACTGCAGTACTTTGCTCTGCCCTTAACAGAAGAAGACAAGATGACGTCTTCGTAAGAAGATGGGAGGCCCCGGACTGCGACACCCATCGGACCCGAACCAGACCGGGACCGCCCCTGGGTGAGTATAATCTAACCTTTTTCTCATCTTTCAGAATGCATCGGGGGCTTATCTACAGCATTCCAGAATCCTGTAAATAAGCCCCTGATGACGGTGGGCTTGGCTCACCTTCGATTTTGGGGGTGATGGGTTCCCTTTAATAATCAGAAAGATGAAAACACGCACGCGCACACTCTCCCTACTAATGAGTTCTGCTATTAAATGGTCTGCTTGTTCCATACTGGAGAAGTAGTGCAGTGCTCGCCCACCAGGGGGCACTATCTCCAATCCTGTATATTATGCGTGCACGTTATTCATAGAAGTGGATTTTATCCTAAAATGAACACTCACGTACAACAGTGAGAGCAAAGCCTCATCTGTTTTAGCTGCTTCTGTCCTTCTGTGGTCGCTTTTGTGACTAGTCATTAGTGCAGTTTCCAGAGATGTTGTCAGCCAGCTTTCCACTGCCCCTGGATGACAAGTCAACATGTATAATGACATGGCTGAGCTGCTTTGTAGCCGCAGATGAGATGGGGCTGGATACCATTGTAGTTTGTCTGATTCTGGTTACTGGATCACAAGGAACTAGAACGGTCTTCCGCTGTGCTGGTCACAGGAGGGAGATTGGTCCTGGGCAGTGAAGCATGTTAATGTTCTCAGTGTGGCAGTAATTTAGCTTGGTCACCATGGAGTAACAGAAAGTTGTGAGGTAAATTGGGAGAATCCAGAGTCTGAAGTGATCCATACTGGACGGTGTGATCCAGAGGGAGCGGCTCCTGTGTGACCGCTCACCGACTGCTTAGGTAGGGACAGTTAACTAGAAATCACAGCATATTCCAGAACATTCCTGTGACTGAGACTACAGATGGACTGGTGGAGACTGAGCTCCTGTATAGCGAGGCTCTGATAACCGGAATGCTATAGAGCTATGTGAAATACTACTGGGACTGATCTGCATCTTCACCTGTATCTGAGGATTTGGTGACCTAGAAAGCTGATAAGTCCAGTTTCCGGACCTCAGAATAACCAGTCCAGTTGTACAGTATATTCTGTCAGGGTGTCTTCTCTGAGCGCTTGCCAAGAGGACAGTGCACGGTGTACATATTGTGTTGGTTTAAGTGATTTGTCATGCAAATATATATTTCAAGGGGAGAACGGGGTACCCGGAATCTCTTGTAATGGAGGCAGATGTAAGATTATATACCTGAGAGGACCATGTGTTGCAGTAGAACCTGTATAGGCCCTATGCTGGCTATGGGAGGGAGTGGCATAGTCTTGGGGTAGTCTTTCTCCGTCCATGAAGCTGGCACTTGGGGTCTCTCGGGCTGCATAATTTGTATTGTGGATTGTGGCCCATATTGTGTTGAGAAGATAAATCCTGTTGCCTGTTTCACAAGTTATAAAGAGAAACTGGCGCCATATCCCATTCTCAAACAACGACCGGCGGTAGCGGCCGTTACAACTGTGTAGTGATGGAGGCTGGCACCGTACCATTCACTCCATGTATATTAATGTCTCAGCTGACTACAGGCAGCAGCAGTGGCGGCGGACAGCCAGAAGGCAGCACCCAGCACCCTTGTACCTACACCGGCTGTGGAGGGAAGGAGCTGGTGGAGGTTTTATGTCCTTTCTGCAAGAAGCATTTTTGCTTGAGGTTAGTTTGGCCATAGACATGTCACAGCGCCTGTCCCTCATTCTGCATTATTCTCAATGTCGCCCTTGTCTTTTCCAGGCATCGTCACCAACCGGACCACGAATGTGACCAGCTGGAGGCTCCAAAGCCGCGGATGGCCGCAACCCAACAACTGGTGAAGGAGATTGTGGGTACGTAAGGCTGTGTCCACACCACCAGTAATTGCAGCATTTTTTTGTTTCTGCAGCAAACACTAGAGGCAGGAAAAACTGCGTACAAAAATGTACCCATTTGATGGGTTGTTTTTCCCATTTGAGTCGGTGGAAAACACTGAAAACTGTCATGCTACAGATCTGGAAACTCTCTGATGGTTCAAATCTGCAAGGAAAAAATAAGCATCATGTGCATGAGACTTCTGAAATCTTTCACTTTGCTGGTACTGTAAAACTCAGTTTTGCTTTTGTTTTTGTTTTTTTGCAAAAAGGTGCAAAAAAAAAAAATGTAGCACAAGTCCCATGTTCATCATCAGTATTGATGGGGGAATGAACCTGAAGTTAAAGGCACAGCACAATCATTTCATTCGTTAAGGGGATTTCTGCCACTGAATAATTCTCTCCAGAAGAATGGAAAAGATTACAGAAAGTCAAGTTTTGGAACTTGGATCAGTAATTAGTTTTTGGAGTTAATTAACAGAACTTCACCCAAATTTGGGGACGTCCCCATCGCCATTCTGTGACTTTATTTTCCGGTTGGCAGAGTTGTAGGTAGATGATCGGTCCATCAGCCGCTGCTGACACTTCCTGATATAACATTAATGTTTTTTTTGTTTGTTTTTTTTTTCCCAGATTCCAAAAAGTCTGAACCGCCAAATAAAGTGCGCAGAGGGGCAAAAAATGCAGCGACTGCAGCCAAAGTGGCGCTAATGAAGCTGAAGTTACAGGCGCAGGGGGATAATTTCTTACCTCAGGTAGGGCATCGGCCATATTTCTGTGTACTCTCTGCATTCTAGCCTCTGTTCACACCAGTGCCATGGTTTCTGTGCAGTTAGGTAGTCGGCAGCACACGATCCCAAAGGAGTGAGGACGCAGTCAACTCTTCTGTGTATGGTTAGCGAAGCTCCCAGAAAAGCGGCTGCATTTGTCTGGGTTGTAAATTATTTAACATAAAGTTGCTAAACACAATTAGCCTTGTGCACACCCGCAATCCTCACACAGATCTGTGGAGAGGTTACACCTAGATGAGATGGGTTTTCAAGGATATAAAGTTTTGTTTTTGTTTTTTTGTTTGTTTTTTTTTTCCAAGATGGCTGCCAATTTTTATATTTTTATTTTTTAAGATCTGCTTCTAACCGCAGTCTAGCTATGCTGGGTCTGTAATCAGATGCAGGCGAATCTTCAAGACTGGGTCAGAGGCTTATTGGAGTTCTACTGTTGACTGCCAGAAGGAGGCGTAACTTGTTGTATTTTTGCTGTCATTAGCTTCCATTAGGATGTATGATATTTTACAGACCCATTAATGCAAGTGTAGACAGACATAAAACTGTTAATCTGCATTCCTTGTTTAAGCCCCCTTCATACACCCTGTACATCAGTCAGCATACGTTTCTATAGAGCAAGCTCAGGAGCTGAGCCTGCACCATACCTGGCAGATGTCAGCTGTTATACAGCCTGCATCTGCCTGTAATATCAATGATCAGAGATGTTTATCTGCCAATATCAATCACAAGCAGCAGTGCGTATGTATGTGTGATCATAAAATATCTCTTGCACCTGTTAAAAAAAAAAAAAAAAAAATTACATTTGTTCAACCTTTTCACCCCCAGGCCATTTTCCATCTGCGTTGCAGCGGCGGGGGGGGGGGTGTGTTTGGGTTTTTTGCTCCCTTTCTTCCCAGAGCCCTAACTTTTTCCGTCAATAGCCAAGTGAGCTTGTTTTTTGCTGGACGAGTTGTACTTCTGTGCAACACCATTATTTTACCATTCATTGTACTGGAAAATGGTGGAGGAAAAAAAAATAAAAAATTCCAAGTGCAGTGAAACTGCAGAAGTGCAACCCCACAACTGTGTTCTGGGTTGTCCATGGTTTTTTATAGTTTATCCAAATTTTAACTATCCTTCTATTATTCTCGTTCACTGTTGCTATTTATTTACTGCAGGGTATTTGCTTGTTTTGTGTTCATCTTGGATTTTCCCTATATAATAAGGGATCACTGTTACAGATCCACCCCAAAGTCTAGAAGCGAGCAGCTGCAGGGTGGATACAAGTTTTTCTCCTTGCAGCTGATGATTCAGTAACTCTGCCAGACATGATTTAAGTGCCATTTGCCGGCAAACTGCCAATATATCTGCAGGTAAATGGCATTTCTGGAGGTGACTGGTTCTCTTTAGAGTGCATAATTACCCAGAATCCCTTAGCTGGTATTGTCCGGTCTATTAAAATAGAAGAATTATTTAAAATGTATATTGAACATTTCTCAATGTAATCATACTCTGAGCAATTCGTTATGACGTGGCAGCAGGCCTACTCTAGTCTGATCATAATGCTGAACTAAAAACCCAATGTTCAATTTTGTACATTTTTGCTGAGCTGCAATAGGTCAGTGGAGTTTTAATGTCTTTCTACAGCTGTGATACATATATTGACTCACTGCCGACAGGGGGAAAAAAAATGGAAATGGAATGGAAGACTTGCATTTTTAACTCACTGCACATTGCCCAAAAAATGCAATAAAAAGCAATCAGAAAAACGAAGAAAAAACCAGCGACAAAAAATCCACATGCAATAAATGATAATAAATTACTATTTTTATTAAAGTGACCAAGTACAAGGGACAAGGGGAGGGGGAAAGGAGAGAGGAAGATGTACCCTCTCACACATGTCCGAGTAAGACAACCCACAGAAACCAAAATATATATATCTCATAAGAGGCCATACAAATATAAGTTATAAAGTAACCTGGGAACTATTCACACATAAAACTCATATGGCCATACAAGGAGAGCAATTCCGGCACACTTCCCTTTGGGAAGGACGCCCACAGTTATACCTCCGGTCTCACTGGTAATTATATTAGCCCTTGTGGCCATGATTTGACTTGATAGATGAAGTGTGCCGGAATTGCTCTCCTTGTATGGCCATATGAGTTTTATGTGTGAATAGTTCCCAGGTTACTTTATAACTTATATTTGTATGGCCTCTTATGAGATATATATATTTTGGTTTCTGTGGGTTGTCTTACTCGGACATGTGTGAGAGGGTACATCTTCCTCTCTCCTTTCCCCCTCCCCTTGTCCCTTGTACTTGGTCACTTTAATAAAAATAGTAATTTATTATCATTTATTGCATGTGGATTTTTTGTCGCTGGTTTTTTCTTCGTTTTTCATGTTATGTGCGACATTCTACTTTATGTCCCTTAACATCACAAGATTGTTACATCTTTTACTATTGTGATGTTTGCTAACATAAGGCCTGTTCAATAAAAAGCAATCCGTAGGGTGGATGTACCACCTGAAAATATCACTGAAAACATAAGCTGCAGGTCCAAAAATTAAACTCTACCTAGATCCATTGACGGGGGAGGGAATAAAAAGCTGCGCATGTCCAGAAATTGGTGGCACAACCCCTTTTTTTTACCATTTTGTGTAATTATTTTACCACAAAAATTGGCAATAAAAGAACTGAAAAAAGGTTGGTATCACCATAATGCTGCCTGGTCACTTTTATTGAAAAGTTGACTAGGTAAAAATAAAACCTAAAATACAATGGCGGAATTGAATAAACATTTGTTTTCATTTACATGTCTGCAGCATGCAGAGCAGTAGGAAAGCTGTGACCTAGAGGCTGTATTGGGTAAAAAGCAGCAGTAACCTGGCTTTCCTACTGCACAAAATTGGGGAGGTGGCGAGTATAAAGCAGCAATTTGGATGAATGGAAGAAGACATTGGAAACAAGCCTAGTAGCGGAGGAGGATGGGATTGCACTGCTAATCCGCTATGAAGATAAAAATGGCAATTGAACCTAACAAGTGAAAGACTCATACAGACAGTGATCTAGACAGATAATAGTCCACCTGTTTTCCTATTGTGCTGTCCAAAGCTTCGATGCTGCAGGAGATGCTGTCTCACTCAGTCTGTGAGAAGCGGCATCAACCTCTGCTGTTCTGTAGCCTTACACAGATCAGTCTTGGCAACAGGCAGCTGTCAGAAGGGAGACACCTAGTGGCCATAACGTTAAAGCAATTTTCACACAAAATACATTTTGGACAATCACCTTTGAAAGTGGCTATATTGACAATGTAATAAGCACAAGTTTGTTGAAACGACTGTGATCATTATCAGTCTGCTAAATGAACGCCCAGAAGGAGCCTCACTTTAATTACTGTACTTTGGCCTTACATTTTGAGCATTTTCCTAATGGTGTGAGATGACATTAATTCTGACTTGCCCTAACATTTCTACCTAGGTATATTATAGGATCTGTAAGGGGCGAGGCTCTTCTCCTCAGCTGTCCTGTAGCTGTAGGTTTCGAGCATCATACCCATAACATTTCTGACACTCCCGTATCATTAAATAGTGTTTTATAAATGTCGAGCCTGTGTCCAAGTATAATGGATGCCGGTAAACTAGATGAGCTCTTGAACGTTGTGCTCACACTTTTTCTGGCTATGCAGACTTACATTTTTGTACATTGCAGTCAGAAAGGGTCTACTTTCAAGTATACTTGCCTAAGGGTGGAAAGGACAAATGCAAAGCCATGTTCTTCTGCAAGAAGTGGAGTATTGGAAAAGTTGTGGACTCTGCGGCTTCTATAGCAAACCTGAAAAATGACAATAACAAAGCCACTGCAAAGGTATGTGAACTCTTCAGGGTCTGTACACTTCTGGTTAATAGTTTAGAAAAACAATATATACAAATTTGCAGGACTAAAGTTCAACTTTTATTCAATATGGGATAAAACATGTTAATATCCAACACGGTAGGCACAGCCGGGTGGCGAGTTTATGCTGTAACCCCCTGATCGTGAGAACAAGGGTCCCATAAACCCCCTTTTTCATTGAGATCTAAGTCATGCATGTGCAGTGCCACTTCATTCAGTCTGTGAGATTGGTGGAGATGGCTCCACGTCAGTCCTATAGACAATGAATTTCATTTTCATTCACTTCATTTAAATGGGGCAATGATATCCCTGTTCTCAGAAATCAAATGTTGGGACCCCAAGTAATCATACACTTACACTTTACTCTCTAGACAGGTGACAAGTGTTTTTTTTTTTTTTTTTTTTTTTTAGCATTTCCTCTACATACCCAGATAAAAATATTAATTTTTGAAAAAGTCCAAAATTCACAGAAAAAGAGGGCGCAGCAGCATTTACCTGCCCAGGACTCAGAACTAGTGCACTCTCCGGATGCAGCAAACCCATGTAGTTTAAAACCCTATGAAGACAAGATGGCCTAAATCAATGGCACTTCCAAACTTAAATATTAACCAACTAGAGCAAGAAGTCTTAAGGCATAAAGTAAAATGCATAAATGTTGTTAATACAAATACATAAAAACATACATGTAAAAGGTGGTTGCCCCATTTGAGGGGATACGTTATTTGTGCACAGGACTGTGTATGATTAATACATCTTGGAGCTGTGATGGCCCTATAAAACGTTATTGTATATGTGCACTAAACCACTTTTTTATAGCTGCCATATGTGTGGTTGCCCCGCTTGAGGGAATACGTTATTTGTATATAGGATTTTTTTTTTTATATATGATTAATGCATTTTGGAGCTGTTATGGCCTTATAATACATTAGTGTATATGTGCACTAAACTATATTGGTGAATATCTGAGGGGTTTATCCCAGATACTTGCTTTGCACCTATATACTATTTATGGTTACAGCATTATATGCACTGTAGGTTGTTGATAGGTTACACTGGATAATTATATATGGGATTTGACATTACCAGGCAGTAATATTGGCCATGTAGTTTAAAGATGGCAGCAATACAGGTGCAAAATACTGATCAGACAACCACCCACAACCTACTGATTTATGGAGGGGGTGATTACTTAGTATTGCACACAAGAGGTTGGTATAGGGCACATGTCACACACGGGTAGTGCAGTGTCTTTCTTGCAACCCAATCCTGACGCCCATACTATTAGATTCGGCTGGCTAGCACTATATATGTGCGCCTGCACCTTGAATGTAAATGGCGTGCACAAAAATATGTATTATACTGTGTGAGGTAGAGGTCACTGCACAGGGAGGAGGTGAGCTGTGACCATTGTCCCTTGTATTTACCTTCCATCATATTGAGTAACTATACCTTTTTAAGCTTTTTTTTTTTTTTTTTTTTTTTTTTTAATTTTCACTGCGCTTATTTTAAACTGGTGGGGTCTGGGTCCTGAGATCCCACTGACTGCTCAAAATCTCCCCTCCTGAGAGATGCACAGCTCGGTAGACGGGATCTCACAGCTTCTCTCTGAGCACAGCACACGCTCAGACCAGAATATGGATTCAATAGAAAGAATGGGCTGAGAAGTCTCTGCCTTTTATTGTATCTATACCGGGAGCTGTGTGCACCTCGGCCCTCAGTCAGGAGCTGTGCTTCTCATGGGGTCAGACCAGTGGGGGGAGTGGAAGGATCAGTGGGGTCTCAAGATCTGGACTCACAATTGTCTACTTGTAATTTGTAAAGGTACTAAAATATGGGAAAAAAAATAAAACTGTAAAGGTTTAGTAACTTTACTAATAGGTTTGTTACCTGTCGTAACTCTCTTGTGATATGGTGATCTCTACAGATCAGGAAGTGTCAGATTTATGTTTAATCTGGTTTTAATTGAGGAGAATTTCAGAACAATCAAGTAACAAAAGATTCAGCAACATGACTATTACTGAGTACAAAATAAATTTCATTTACAACTGTATATCAAGACCTGCAGCCAACAAGTCCCGAAATAATAGAACTTTCAGGTGAAAATTACTTTTGACATCAAGTCCAACAAAATCTGAAAAGGACAAAAATCCATGGCTGCTGTAGGTATCCCCTATTTAGGGTGACTGTATGACCTTTGGACTACTCAGATTAATATGAGGCTCAGTAGTCACAGTGAAAACTGCAAGATTTCAGGATTTTCTGTAATTTGGTAGTGACATAGAAGAATATTTTTAAAAAATATTTTGTGTATTTCCAATTTTCCGATGTGAATTTTTTATTTTTTTTTAATCATCACTTTTGATAAAACTGGCAAAATACATTTCTGAAACTTTGTGAGCACACTTGCATTATTGGATATATACTTAAAGGGGTATTTCCCATCTCCAAGAGCCTATCCCAATATTTAGTAGGTATAATATTAGCAAATGCCTCCAATTAGAAATGTAGTATAGCTTTTTCTGATTTGCTAGGTCTTTCCTCATGTCCAGACATTGCAGGACCTGGGTATCCAGGATTAAGGATTGTAGCCATACACCACAATTGTTCACACATATATTGAACACTGACTATTTTCATCCTCCTTCCGGTGTACAATTGCCCAGCAATCCATCTGGAATAGATACATTCCTGTTAAGTGTGTCCTATTTGTCTTACAGAAGCTTCGGCTGTGCCATGCCGAGACTGGAGCGGCCCTACCAACGGATGGCTCTGTAGATATGTGGCTTTCTACTGCAGAAAATCCTCTACACAATGGAGGAAATATTATCATGGAGTATTTAGATAACGGGTGCAATAAAATTGAAGATCCCAGTGTGTATTTCTCATAGTGCCAGGTCAATCACAGGTATAGATTATAATTGGGTTTATTTTCAGTGCAATAAATTTTATATTTTTTTCTAATTATGTAATTTAGCCTTGACTGGCAAATCATTGTTGCTGCTCGTATCGTCCCCACAGAACTTTTTTTTTTTTTTCTCACTCTAAGCTGAATATGTAATTATCAAGGATGTCATATTTAGTATTTGTCACTTGGCCCCTTGGAAAGTTCACTTACATGGTAAAGAGTAAATCCCACCAAACCAACCAAAGTAACGCTCCTTCTTCATGTCCCATTTTTGTATAGGGCTCGTCGGTATTGGAGCCCGCTGTACACATTGGACACTTGTTGGCTAAACAGCCGTCTGTACTCGCCCTCGGGTCAGCCGAGCGTCCATGTGTGATGAGTGAAGAGCCGGCAGCTTATCTCCCCTAAAAGGATCACGTGTGTTGAAATCCAAATGCCAGTTTTTTCTTTCCTCCGACTTTCAGGAGACTCTCCAAGCTTCATATACATCAATAAAATGAGAGATTGTGGTAAACTGAATTTTAATGTGTACGGTCAGTTAAACAGATCCACAAATTGGCATACTATGAAAAATTAAAGGAACCGAATTGGCATAGAATGAATTCAAAATATATACCAACTATTCTTTTTTTAACCCCTTACTGCTACAGCCAGTTTTAAAAATTTTTTCATTTCTCCCCCTTTCATATGTCTTAATTTTTTTTTTTTTTTTTTTTTTTTTTTTTTTTTCCTGCCAGCACTGCTGAGTTGCAGTTTTGAAAGATCCCATTCATTTTACATATAGTGTGCTGGAAGGTTGGGAAACCATTCCAAGCGCAGATAAATGGTAAAAGAAAATGCAGTTCTGCCATCTGTGTTTTCTTCTGTTCGTTGTGCAACCTGGCAAAATGGTTTTCCAGATCAGTACAGTTTTATACAATACCCAACTTTGTATAGTTTGTTTTTCTTTTGTATTTAAGTGGTAAAAAAAATAAATGTATTTTTCCATTAATGGACCCGTATAAAGACTCGTCTATGGCGTCGCAAGATGACATTACTGGTACAATTTTGGGGGAAAATTACATTGTGTGTATCTTTCGTAGATGCAGCAATACTAAATATACTTGGTGATATGGAAATGTGTGCTCCAAGCAAAGATTGAGTGTTCTTCACAAACTATTTATTAAATATGTTTCTTTTTCTTATAAAAAAAATAAAAATATATTATATTACAGACCAAAAGTTTGGACACACCTTCTCATTTAAAGATTTTTCATGACTATGAAAATTGTAAATTCACACTGAAGGCATCAAAACTATGAATTAACACATGTGGAATTATATACTTAACAAAAAGTGTGAAACTGAAAATGTTTTATATTCTAGGTTCTTCAAAGTAGCCAACTTTTGCTTGGATGACTGCTTTGCACACTCTTGGCATTCTCTTGATGAGCTTCAAGAGGTAGTCACTGGAAATGGTCTTCCAACAATCTTGAAGGAGTTCCCAGAGATGCTTAGCACTTGTTGGCCCTTTTGCCTTCACTCTGTGGTCCAGCTCACCCCAAACCATCTCGATTGGGTTCAGGTCTGGTGACTGTGGAGGCCAGGTCATCTGGCGTAGCACCCAATCACTCTCGTTCTTGCTCAAATAGTCCTTACACAGCCTGGAGGTGTGTTTTGGGGTCATTGTCCTGTTGAAAAATAAAAGATGGTCCAACTAAACGTAAACCGGATGGAATAGCATGCCACTGCAAGATGCTGTGGTAGCCATGCTGGTTCAGTATGCCTTCAATTTTGAATAAATCCCCCAACAGTGTCACCAGCAAAGCACCCCCCACACCATCACCCCTCCTCCTCCATGCTTCACGGTGGGAACCAGGCATGTAGAGTCCATCCGTTCATCTTTTCTGCGTCGCACAAAGACACATGGGTTGGAACCAAAGATCTCAAATTTGGACTCATCAGACCAAAGCACAGATTTCCACTGGTCTAATGTCCATTCCTTGTGTTCTTTAGCCCAAACAAGTCTCTTCCGCTTGTTGCCTGTCCTTAGCAGTGGTTTTCTAGCAGCCATTTTACCATGAAGGCCTACTGCACAAAGTCTCCTCTTAACAGTTGTTGTAGAGATGTGTCTGCTGCTAGAACTGTGTGGCATTGACCTGGTCTCTAATCTGAGCTGCTGTTAACCTGCGATTTCTGAGGCTGGTGACTCGGATAAACTTATCCTCAGAAGCAGAGGTGACTCTTGGTCTTCCTTTCCTGGAGCGCTCCTCATGTGAGCCAGTTTCTTTGTAGTGCTTGATGGTTTTTGCAACTGCACTTGGGGACACTTTCAAAGTTTTCCCAATTTTTCAGACTGACTGACCCTCATTTCTTAAAGTAATGATGGCCACTTGTTTTTCTTGACTTAGCTGCTTTTTTTAATAATAATAATCTTTATTTTTATATAGCGCTAACATATTACGCAGCGCTTTACAGTTTGCACACATTATCATTGCTGTCCCTGATGGGGCTCACAATCTAAATTCCCTTGCCAATTTTCTTGCCATAATACAAATTCTAACAGTGTATTCAGTAGGACTATCAGCTGTGTATCCACCAGACTTCTGCTCAACACAACTGATGGTCCCAACCCCATTTATAAGGCAAGAAATCCCACTTATTAAACCTGACCAGGGCACACCTGTGAAGTAAAAACCATTTCCGGTGACTACCTCTTGAAGCTCATCAAGAGAATGCCAAGAGTGTGCAAAGCAGTCATCAAAACAAAAGGTGGCTACTTTAAAGAACCTAGAATATAAGACATAATTTCAGTTGATTCACACTTTTTTGTTAAGTATATAATTCCACATGTGTGTTCATAGTTTTGATGCCTTCAGTGTGAATGTACAATTTTCATAGTCATGAAAATACAGAAAAATCTTTAAATGAGGTGTGCCCAAACTTTTGGTCTGTAATGTATATCTAAAATAAGTTACAATTTAAGGGGTAGAGATAAAAATAAGAGATTAAACAGATGTCTCCATGCACTTATTTTGACATAAACACTTATCAATCATTATTATTTGCTGCTTTTACAAGATTAAAGTAAACGGTTTGCAGTTACGCAATTGAAATATGGAAAAATAAAGATAAAAGCAAGAATTTCAACAACAAACTTGAGGAATCGGCCAAAGAACTTGCTTAACCAAGCTCTGATGCAACACATTCATCATGAGAACAGGTGCCTTTCACCCATCCTTGGTGGTAACCTTTTAGAGCTTTGCCCCTTTTTTTTTTTTTTCCTTCCCAGAAGATCTGAACTATTAAAGTATAGTATTCATCCCCCACCAATACTTTGGCCACAAAAGAAATGTAAATTTACAGGCAGAATTCGAGATTGATTTCTATAACTGGGTAGGAAAACTTGTTTTCAGCACAAATAAATCAATCCTGTGGCTATAGCATGAGAAATGTTTTGCCGGGTTACTTTTTGGTCAGCAATGTGCACATAGGATGTGCACAAATGGGCAAAATGTTGGTACACTTTTGGTAAATGGTTACAGATCTTGAAACTGATAAATCAGCAAGTGTATTTTATCAAATGACGACAATCAGACCTTGCTTTTGAATTGTGATTCCACATAAATTAAAAAAACTACTGAAAAATGGCCTATCCTACTACTATTAATAGTAAAGACATAAAATAACTTTGACAATAGGAGCTTGTTAAACTAAGGTGTGTCCCTTGAAAGGTTGAAAAGTGGTCACTGTGCTGTTTAATATATCGTGTACCACACTGAACATGGACTGAAGAAAGCGAAGGAGAGCGCGGTCTCAGGAGCTTAGAAAGAAAATTGTAGACAGACATGTTAAAGATAAAGGCTACACGACCATCTCCAAACAGCTTGATGTTCCTGTTACTACAGTCGCACATATTGTTCAGAAGTTTAAAGGCTATAGGACTGTAGCCAACTTCCTTGGACTTGGCCGCAAGAAGAAAATTTGATGGCAAATTGGAGACGGGTAATATGAATGTAACCCAGAACAATTTCAAAAAGAGAGTAGAGGTGAACTCCAAGGTCAAGGTACATTGGTGTCAAATTGCACCATCCGTCGCTCTCTTGGCCAAAATGTACTTCATAGAAGACGACCCATGAGAAACCTTCTGTTAAACTAATCATCTCAAAGCGAGACTGGAATTTGACTATCCATATTGTCAATCCACAAAGCTTCTAGGAGAATGTCCTTTTGGACAGATGCTTAGAGCTGATGTCGCTTGCTTAAGTTTATGTTCATGGATAGAAACGTGAAGCATTCAAAGAAAATACCTGCTGTGAAACATGAAGGAGGCTTGGTTATGTTTTTGGGCTTCCTTGCTTCATCTGACAATGTCCCTTGAATCTGTGCAGAGTACAATGAAATCTCAAAACTATCAAGGCATTGTGGAGTGAAATATGCTGCCCACTGTCCGTTTCACAGGTCATGGGTCAAATAAGACAAGGTGATTTTTCTGGATTTGTTTTCTCAATTTTGACTCTAATAGTTGTGGTTTGATAAGCTTATCAAAAAGGCAAGCTCTGCTGTCGGCTGCAATCTGGACTCTCTTGAGGAGGTAGTGGAGAGAAGAACTCTGAGAAAGTGTAGGGCAATTATGAACAATAATGCACATCCACTATATGAGCTATTCATGAGACAGAAGAGCACCTTCAGTAACCGGCTAATACAGTCATATGAAAAAGTTTGGGCACCCCTATTAATCTTAAGCTTAATGTTTTATATAAATGTTTTTTTTTGCAACAGCTATTTCAGTTTCATATATCTAATAACTGTTGGACACAGTACAATAAACCTCATTTTAAGGCAGAAACATTACTAACAGAAAATGTGCAATCTGCATTCAAACAAAATTTGACAGGTGCATAAGTATGGGCACCCTTATCATTTTCTTGTTTTAAATACTCCTACCTACTTTTTACTGACTTACTAAAGCACTTTTTTTGGTTTTGTAACCTCATTGAGCTTTGAACTTCATAGCCAGGTGTATGCAATCATGAGAAAAGCTACTTAAAGTGGCCACTTGCAAGTTGTTCTCCTGTTTGAATCTCCTCCGAAGAGTGGCATCATGGGCTCCTCAAAACAACTGTCAAATGATCTGAAAACAAAGATTATTCAACATAGTTGTTCAGGGGAAGGATACAAAAAGCTGTCTCAGGCTACGTTCACATTAGCGTTAAGCTAATGTGCGTCGGGTTTGCGTCGGCGACGCATGAGTCATGCGCCCCTATACTTAACATGGGGGACGCATGCGTTTTTTTTGCTGCGTTGTGCGACACATGCGTCTTTTTTGCCGCAAGCGTCGGACCAAGAAAACGCAACAAGTTGCATTTCTCTTGCGTCCGATTTTCGGCAAAAACCGACGCATGCGTCGCAAAACGCAGCATTTTTGCGTGCGTTTTGACGCGTTTTTGCGTGCGTTGTGCGTTGCGTCGCCGACGCAACGGCGCACAACGCTAGTGTGAACGTAGCCTCAGAGATTTAACCTGTCAATTTCCACTGTGAGGAACATAACAAGGACTGTACCTGTGTTCTTCCATTTCCTTACTAAGGCCAGAAGTAGCAGGCCAAGAAAAACATCAGAAAGGCAGAGAAGAAGAATGGTAAGATCAGTCAAGGACAATCCTCAGACCACCTCCAGAGAGCTGCAGCATCAACTTGCTGCAGATGGTGTCACTGTGCATCGGTCAACTATACAACGCACTTTGCACAAGGAGAAGCTGTATGGGAGAGTGATGCGAAAGAAGCCGTTTCTGCAAGCACGCCACAAACAGAGTTGGCTGAGGTATGCAAAAGCACATTTGGACAAGCCAATTTCTTTTTGGAAGAAGGTCCTATGGACTCATGAAACCAAGATTGAGTTGTTTGGTAATGCAAAAGGGCGTTATGCATGGCGGCAAAAAAACAGTCAATTGTATAGTTGACCTATGCACAGTGACACCATCTGCAGCAAGTTGATGCTGCAGCTCTCTGGAGGTGGTCTGAGGATTGTCCTTGACTGATCTCACCATTCTTCTTCTCTGCCTTTCTGATGTTTTTCTTGGCCTGCCACTTCTGGCCTTAACAAGAACTGTACCTGTGTTCTTCCATTTCCTTACTATGTTCCTCACAGTGGAAATTGACAGGTTAAACCTCTGAGACAGCTTTTTGTATCCTTCCCCTGAACAACTATGTTGAATAATCTTTGTTTTCAGATCATTTGACAGTTGTTTTGAGGAGCCCATGATGCCACTCTTCAGAGGAGATTCAAACAGGTGAATAACTTGCAAGTGGCCACTTTAAGTATCTTTTCTCATGATTGCATACACCTGGCTATGAAGTTCAAAACTCAATGAGGTTACAAAACCAAAAAAAGTGCTTTAGTAAGTCAGTAAAAAGTAGGTAGGAGTATTTAAAACAAGAAAATGATAAGGGTGCCCATACTTATGCACCTGTCAAATTTTGTTTGAATGCAGATTGCACATTTTCTGTTAGTACAATAAACCTCATTTCAAGGCAGAAACATTAATGTGTCCAACAGTTATTAGATATATGAAACTGAAATAGCTGTTGCAAAATAAACCATTTTTATAAAACATTAAGCTTAAGATTAATAGGGGTGCCCAAACTTTTTCATATGACTGTACTTCTGAGGTGTAAGAAGGAAAAATTTAGGAAATCGTTTGTGCCAACTGCTATGGGGATGTACAACAATAACATTAGGGTTAAATCATAAAGGGGATTGTCTACTTTATTTCTTCTACTTTTCAGTTCACCCGCTGTGTATGTCCTATTCTAATGTATAATGTCCTTCTGTCAACAAACTGTCATGTCAATTAAGTAATTCATTTTATGATTCTTATGATGTAAGTTGTGCTGCTGTGATACCATAATTTCCCACGGGATCAATAAAGTGTATCGTATCGTACCTATGATATCAATTACAGGCCTCTCTCATCTTTTTAAGTGGGAGAACTTGCAGAATTGGTGGCTGACTAAATACGCTTTTCCACACTGTATATCTATCCTGTCACTCTGTGATTTTGCTGTATGCGGCACATGAATTGCCGACTTTTCAAAGGACACCGGTGCATAAAAATCGAACAGTACCTCACATGGTCCGAGTGCTGTGCAATCATTTTTTTGTTTTTTCTCGCACACATAGGCTTGCATTGGCGAGTCTCGGTGACAGTCGCAGCATGCTGCAATTTTTACATGCACGCCAAATACGGCTGAGAAAATAAACTCTTATGTGAGCTGCCCCATTGATTAATACTGAGTAGAGTTGTATGTGATGTTTTCCTGCATAGTACTCGTCCCTATTCTACAGTAGTGTGACTCCAGCCTAGGAAGCCCTCTTCCTCTACACTCATTACCGTATTAAATGCACCTGTTTGAACGTGTTACCTGTATAAAGACACCTGTCCACACAATCACACTCCAACCTCTCCACCAAGGCAAAGACCAAAGAGCTGTCTGTGAGCACCAGGGACAAAATTGTAGACCAGCACGGTAAGGGCGCTACCGCCGTCAGAGCGCTGCAGGGTCACTGTCAAATGTCAGCGTGACCCCGCAGAGATACTGTTGACACGCGGTGAAAAGGTTACCGCATGTCAGCAGACATTGGCTGATGAGACTACTCCTCCCATCTGGCTATGTCTGCTGTCACTGATAACAGTGACCCGGTCATGTATACTCGTAAAAGCATAGCTGCTGCCAGTCTGACATCACTAGGATCGTGATATCCTCACAAGCAATTATTGCCTTTTTTAATCTGTTACAGTATTCAGCTACCATCTATTTTACTCTTTGGCTAACTTGTTACTCCAAGAAGCAATGGGGAAAATGTCACCTATTGTCACAGAGATTCTATATTCTTGTTAATGTGTTTGCAAGGTCTACTATGTCTTCTGCCACCCAACCCATTGTATCAATTAATAGACAAGATAATCTGTTGTGCTGATTTACTTCAGTTAGATCTGTCCAGTTGCTGGGCTGGGTTGTAGGTGCTAGGAAATTATATGGGTCTTGTCAACGAGGAGTTTCTTTCATTATAGTCCTTGGTTTGCTGGCTAATCAAGGTACCCACAGGTTGTGGATAACTGGCACCAACTCCTTTTGCCGTGTCAACTCTTAATCTAGCTACTAGTGATGAGCGAGTGTACTCGTTGCTTGGGTTTCCCCGAGTACGCTCGGATGATCTCCGAGTATTTGTTAGTGTTCGGAGATTAAGTTTTCATCACCTCAGCTGAATGATTGACAGCTATTAGCCAGGCTAAGTCCATGTGGGGGTTGCCTGGTTGCTAGGGAATCCTCACATGTAATCAAGCTGTCTAGTAGCTGTAAATCATTCAGCTGCAGCCATGAAAACTTAATCTTCGAACACTAATGTGGCACACCAGGGTCCTGGTCATCACAGGGACATTGCTTTCCTCACGGGGAGAGTGATGTTACGCTTGGAGGCAAGGAAGGATAACTTTCATCAGGTAAACATAAGCATGCAACATGTTCACACTCCAGGCCACAAGGGGGAGCTTTTGATCCTATTCCAAGGTGACTCCCCTATATAAATTGTGGTTTGGAGGGAAAGTCAGTCAGTTCCTGTGAGAGAGACAGAGGGGAAGGAAGTAGAGAGGCCATGCTGCCATGACAAAGTGCTGCAGCCCCTGGACCGAGAGAACACCGAAAGCAGAACAGATTGCAGTGAGCGTGTAGGGGAGAGAGAGGCACGGGCGTGGACACCAGGGAGAGGACAGCTGCAAGCAGACTGTCTCCCTGGCAAAGCACAGACAACTGGTAACCAGAACACCAAGGTTGTAAGGGACGCTAAGACTTGCATCAGAGACCGGCAGGACAGCTGAACTGCAAGTTACCTGATCGCCACACACACCTGAAGACACAGTAACACGTAGAGCCCGGGGCGTGATGCAGTCCCTGTAAAAAGGCTCTAGTTTCCTGTCATACAGATATTGTCCTATCCTATATGGGGGACAGAGAGAAGAACTGTGAGGACTTTATCTGAAGCCATAGGGAGTAAGGGACTACAACACCACCACGCTAGAGGGAAGGCTTTAATCTCCACCTGGAAAAGGGGACTCCCAACTTGCCTCTAAGCCGGCCGGACCCTACCTATCCTGTGATCTGTACCCTGGACTGTGGCTGCCTGAAGTCTTCAGTAAACAAGATAAAGAGACTGCAAACCTGTGTCCTCGTTCTTTACTGCACCAATCACCATCATCTTCCTTCCACACACCGGGAGCCCTGGGGATACTCTTCACCTGTGGGAAGTTATACCATCTAGCTGCCATAACATCACCCCAGCGGACCCCTTAAAGTAGCGTCGGTCCCCACTGACCGAATACCACAGGTGGCATCACAAACATAAACTTTATTCAATTTCCCTTTTACATGGGCGCCCAGGGCCACGGACCAGGTCGCCACCATGACATCCCCCCGTGAATACCGGACCCGGTACCGGGTACCCCACGGCCCTGGTGGGCAACTCACTAAAAAATACTTGGAGATCACCCGTGCGTGCTCGGGAAAACCCGAGCAACGATTACACTTGCTCATCACTACTAACTACTTTTGACAGGTGTCTTGTCATTACTTCTGCCCCTGTGGGCAGATTCAAAAAGAATGCAGCTCTTGGGTTGCAAGCTAGGTTTTCCGTCCTCTTAATTGTTCCTTGGATCGTGGGTTGGTGCACGTAGATTTCGCTGCATTACATGCAACTAATAAGTATGTTAGCAGACATTACATACATTAATATACATGTAGATTGATACACATTAAAGGGAATCTGTCTACAGGTTTTTGCTGTGTAACCTGAGAGCACCATGATTTAGTGGAAGAGACTGATTACAGTCACTTACTGGGCTGTGTTTTGCTGTTTCAATACAATTAGTATTTTATCAGCACAAGATTATCATTAGAGAACAACCTGCCTCATGCATGATAATCCAACCCTGTCCCCAACACTGATTATCAGTTCTCTGTTACTATACAATGTACACAGAAAGCTGTGGTGAGGCTGTGGTTATCCAGGACTTAGTTCTTAGGCCCATTGTAAAAAAAAGATAACAGGCTTGTAGTTGCTAACTACCTTCCTTTTCTTTAAGACACTGATCTCTGCCAGCTCGGAGCGGGCACAGACTGCTCCTGCCGGCGTTTTTGCAGCTTTGGCTGAGGTCACATCTACAGAACAGTTTATTGACAGCTGGCTTCCCGCTGCCTAACTGCAGGAAGCCAGCTGTCGATCAGCATGATGCTAGTAGTCATGCTCCATTGACAGAGCAACCCAGAAGAGGAACAAATTGCCCCAAGTACATGTTTCACCACAAGATGCGGCTTCTTCAGGGCGTTTAAAATTGAATTTATATTCTGAACCACTAGTTATAGGTCCTTTCATTTTTATTTGTTGATTTGCTAAGTTGGAAAACCCCAAGGAGCTACCTAGCCTGGGCAGTGTGGCATCTTGGCAACTTCTGCAGCCCTGGCAACCAGTACCCCACTACACATGCATGTGGTGAATGATTTTGCTTGCTTGACTTGTCTTTATTAGTTTTATTGTCCCACATTCTTTTTCCTATCAACAAGTTGTTTGTGAAGGGGAAAAAAATGTTCCTTGTGTATAAATCAAGTCCAGGCCTTGATGTGCTATGTAAAGAATGTATGCCTGTAGCAGTCTGATCACATTGAAATCCATTAAAAATATAAGGGAAATAACATTGGATTTAGATACAAAACAATAAAATGTTACTAGTGTTTGACCTCATAGTGGAGGAAGTGAGCACCCTCATTTGACAAATACAAAAGCAACAAATGGATCAAGAATTACTGGAGCATTACAAATGCAGGCATGCGTGTCTGCCTTGCAAGCGTTAATCGATCACTGCAAAAATGGAAGCGTGTAAACTTGAGCGTGTCGCAAAGAATTGCCCATACAGAAGTATATGTGTGTGTGTGTATATGTGTGTGTGTATATATATATTTATATTATACTGTGGTAGATTGGCTCATTTGGCTGCACACGGTGGTAGACAAAGGAATGCTGTCTCTTTAAGGCTCTCACTGGTTTATTAGGAGTGGTGCATACACCAATGCAGAGTTAGTAAAAAATAAGCAAGGCGTTTCTGACCTAAGAAAATGCATAACATAAAGCAGAGTACGTGCTGTTGCAGGGATCCATCCGTTCAGTCAAAAATCAACACCCACTGGTTCAGTTTCCTTGTCGGGACACAAGGGAATCTGTCACCATGTTAGGCCAATAGGAGGTAATGCCACCACCTTTCAGGCCTGATATCCAGCATTCTATAATGCTGTAAATAAGCCCCCAACCCGACCTGTAAGACAAGAAATGAGCTTTTATTATACTCTCCTGAGGGGCCATATGGTAATATGGGTGTTGATGTTCTTGGTCAGGCGCCTCCCATCTTCTTACGATCACCGCCTTCCTTCTTGCTTTGTGTAGGTGACACGTCTGTTCGTTATCCACACAATCTCCCCGGCATCGCGCTCCTGCGCAGGCGTACTTTGCAGAGGCGTAGCTGGAGTTTCAGCTTACGGGGGCAAATAATCTGAGTGCGCCCCTAACGAGGTACCCCTGACTACAGCGATATGGTGCACCCTAATTGTGAGCATAGGGGAACATCAGCAGATGACCGCACTGCGACTGAAAATACATCTATATACAAAAATAAACACTGATATTACTATATGAGGACCATATATTAGTAGATACCAGTCCTACAGACCATATAAGAGATCACAGCACAGTTATAGATAATAACTTACAGATGACGTTCTTTCTGATGGAATCGTTCACTTTTCTCGTCTTTTCCATATAGCCCAGACCGACATGACAACTTCTCCACCCAGGACTCGTCTGCAGAAATTATGACAACACATCAGACTTCTCACATTTCCAGCCCCATCCCATCTATCCCCTACCTGCACAAACTCCTCATTCTGCTGATACCCCAATACTGAGCCACTGCTGCCATATGTGTCCTACAGCACCTGCAGTGTGGTACAATAATGGTGCAGCCCCACATAGTATAGCCACCACTGTGCCCCTTACATAGTAATAATGATTCCTTTGTGCTCTCTAGATAATAAAATTCACCCCTAGAAAACATTAATGCCCTGTGCTAGTGCCCTCCACATTTTGTCCCTAAAAAGTAATAATACCACATATGAAATTTTGATGGTCTCGGTACTCTGACTGCCCATATAACAAATAATTTTTAAGTGCCAACTTAACATTTAATAATGTCCCCTAAGTAGCCTCCATGTACAACTTGACTATACACAGTATGGTGGGCCCACAGCTTTCCTATACACAGTATAATGCCCCCACAGCTCCCCTATACACACTATGATGATCCCACAGCTCCCCTATACACAGTATGATGAGCCCACAGCTCCCCTCTACACAGTATGATGAGCCCACAGCTTCCATATACACAGTATAATGCCCATACAGCTCCCCTATACACAATATGATGATCCCACAGCTTCCCTACGCACAATATGATGATCCCACAGCTTCCCTATACACAGTATAATGCCCCCACAGCTCCCCTATACACAATATGATGATCCCACAGCTCCCCTATACACAATATGATGATCCCACAGCTCCCCTATACACAGTATGATGTCACCACTGCTCCCTTATACACAGTATGATGAGCCTACAGCTCCCCTCTACACAGTATGATGAGCCCACAGCTCCCTTATACACAGTATAATGCCCCCACAGCTTCCCTACACACAGTATGGTATGCTCACAGCTCCCTTATACACAGTACTAGACTGTGGCCCGATTCTAACGCATCGGGTATTCTAGAATATGCATGTCCCCGTAGTATATGGACAATGATGATTCCAGAATTCACGGCAGACTGTGCCCGTCGCTGATTGGTCGAGGCAACCTTTATGACATCATCATCGCCATGGCAACCATTATGACATCTACGTCGATACTGTGCCCGTCGCTGATTGGTCGAGGCAACCTTTATGACATCATCGTCGCCATGCTGTGCCCGTCGCTGTTTGGTCGAGGCCTGGCGGCCTCGACCAATCAGAGACGCGGGATTTCCAGGACAGACAGACAGACAGACAAACCCTTAGACAATTATATATATAGATGATGGGCCCACAGCTCCCGTACATACAGTATGATGTCCATTAGAGTTCCCCTATGCATAGAATGATGTCTTCATTGGTCCCCCAAAACACAGAATAATAGTTAATAGTGTTCTGACACTGTGTGTCTCCTGCACTGACAGTCATACTTCCAGGAGGAAATTAACTTTATTCCTCACTGCAGCCTCGGGGGCTGCGCCGACACGGTTTCAGTCACTGCTCTAAGTATAGAGAGCAGCAGCTGTAACTGCGCCTCTTAGGATATGTGCACACATTGATGATTCCATTGCATATTTTTCTGTGTGGATTCCGCAAAATCCGCCGGTAAAACTCCCTGCGTTTTACCTGCGGATTCCCCTCAGATTTACTGCGGATTTTGTGGTTTTGCGCGGATTTTGCCTGCATTTTTACACCTGCGGATTCCTATTAAGGAATAGGTATAAAACACTGCGGAATCCGCACAAAGAATTGACATGCTGCGGAAAATAAACCGCTGCTTTTCCACGCGGAATTTTCCGCAGCATGGGCACTGCGGAGATTGTTTTCCATAGGTTTACATGGTACTGTAAACCAGATGGAAAACTGCTGCGAATCCGCAGCCAAATCCACAACGTGTGCACATGGCCTTAAAGTGCCACTCCAGCGGTGAAATAAAAAAAAATACTGGAGTGATGCTTTAAATGTGATGTAGCTTATGGCTTACCCAGCTGGTTAGTATAATAAGTTCCTACCTCCCCATCCCAGAGAACAACTATTACATGTGATGGAGTGCATATAATCTCATAACAAAACCATATAATCAGCCCCCCAGTGCCTGTCGCCCCTCACCCACCTCAGCCCTCACAATAACCTTATCTTCTCACATTCACCCCCCAGTGCCCTGTCCCCCTCCCCCTCCTAAGCCCCACAATACCCCCATCCCCTCACATTTACCCCCCAGTGACTATGACATGCCTATCAATCTAATACATGTTATCCCCACTTACCAATGAAGTTTGCAGCAGGACCAGGAAGTATCTGAGTGAGTGAAATTGCAGGTGGGCACTGGTACCCAGCGTGCCTGCCCTGAGCCAATCCAAGCTTGCACGTGGAGGGAAGAAACCTGCAGCCTGGGAGAAGCTCCTGAGGTCGATCAGCACACTACAGTGCACAACAGTGCCACTCAGGGGTGGATTAAGGGTAGCCAGGGCCCTGGGCTGTTCAGACACTGTGGGCCCCCCGGTCATGTGACGGGTCATGCGACGGGGTCATCATATACCTGAACCAGATTATTCCAGAAAAATAGTTACTGTGTGAAACTATAACCTGTCAAGCATCCATTGATCTAGTCAATTTACCCTTCAGTATATAGTATACAGTGTATAGTGTCACTGTATAGGTAACACTGACTCACCAGTGACGTCTCTAGGTGAAGTCCTTCATCTTTCATCCAGCACAGACCGCCATTACTTCATTCAGCCAGGACTCGTCTCTACAGGAAATAATACAGTTATCTCGAGCTCCGTTTGTAGAACACATTACTTAATTTTTCCCAACTTCTACATTACACCACATTAAGAAAAAGAGGAGACATAGCGTCACTCTACACAGCAACAGGAACGCCCCACCATTTAAAACAGTGTCCTCAAAAAATAAAATAAATAAATCACTGCAGTAATAATATCCCTTAATTAGCCCCTATGGTAATAATAATATCCCCCATCCTGGCCCCGTGTATCTCATTCCTGGCTCCAACCATATGTTCTCGCATCCTGCCCTCATGAGTATCCATTCTGCCCCATATGATCTCCCCATCCTGCCCCATCTGTCTCCATTGTATCCATCCTGCCCCATGATCCAATCCTGTCCCCATGTTTTTCATTCCGCCCCGTGTCTCCAATCATGCCCCATATCTACATTCTGCCCATGTCTCCAGTCCTGCCCCCAGTGTGTCCAGCATACTGCCCCCAGTGTCCAGCATCTCTGCCCCTAGTGTCCAGCATCTCTGTCCCCAAAGTCCAGCATCTCTGCCCCCAATGTGTCCAGCATCCTGCCCCCAGTGTGTCCAGCATCCTGCCCCCAGTGTGTCCAGCATCCTGCCCCCCAGTGTGTCCAGCATCCTGCCCCCCAGTGTGTCCAGCATATTGCCCCCAGTGTGTCCAGCATATTGCCCCCAGTGTGTCCAGCATTCTGCCCCAGTGTCTCCAACATATTGCCCCCAGTGTGTCCAGCATTCTGCCCCAGTGTGTCCAGCATATTGCCCCCAGTTTGTCCAGCATTCTGCCCCCAGTGTGTCCAGCATTCTGCCCCAGTGTCTCCAACATATTGCCCCCAGTGTGTCCAGCATTCTGCCCCAGTGTGTCCAGCATATTGCCCCCAGT